>NC_060119.1:1034521532-1037021532 GCF_021461395.2 Schistocerca americana | reverse complement strand
AGGTTTCTGTTCTTAGTATGGTCCTGTCCGTCCCTTGTCATGTTGGTATAGGAAGCTGCCTCTCTGGTCACTTCCGTTTGTATTTGTGAGTCTCCCCTCAGGAGGGACCAACGTCAGTCTGTCCACGGTGAGCGTCTGAAGTGGTAAGATCTCCGGCTAAGCGCGTGTCTGCTAAGTCCGTAGGACAATGGATTTCTTAAGTTCAGCCTAACTGAAAATTTAATCACCTTTATTTCAGGTTGAGCTCTAAAATATCTAATGGTATCTTAAATTGCAACGCAGTGTAATTCGAGTGTGACGTTCAGAATGTCTTCCGATAGTTGTTTTGTCACTACTTTGTGAATAAAGTGGAACCACGTGTTGATCAGTAACTCTAACTAAGATCATCAATCTTATATGCGAATGTGCTGAGATTATAACGTCTCGTCTTGACAATATTTTTCAATATAGCAACTTTTCTTTATGTTCAACCCACGTGGGGTGTACTTTGTGAGACCAGTACCACGTGTTTATACAATTGTTTGAACCATCAGGTTAATAGTAAGACCATAGTAACCAGTTCGAGGTCTTTCTTTTGTAAATTGCTTTTCGATCTAATTCATTTTAATTATCAAAATTATTGTGGAGTTACACTCTTTGTGTAAACGAAGTGGACCACGTGAAACATGTGGTGTAATCATCAAAGTAGCCCTCAGCTATTCTTTTGGGGAAGATGTCACAGAGAGTTAGTATGAATTTAGTATACCAGTGTGTGGTAATTACATGACGGACTGGATTACGCTACGAACGTAACTTCTTTGGGTGAAAATTGAATCGGTTGGTTGTGGTTAATTTCCTCTTGCATATGTTTCAATGTTCTTCGTGTGTTGTTTTATGAATGCAGTGTTGTATGCAGTCTCCCAATCTTGGCTCCATATTTGATGTGTTCCGTAAGATTACAAACTCACATTTTCACAGTCCTAAATAAGGCACCAGCTTAGTTACGACTCAAGTTTAATATGCTGAAATTTCAATGATCAATGTTAAAATAAATTTCCAAATATAAACTGATTTATTTCTTTTTATTTAAATTCTATTTTTTATATATATATCACCGGTTGTCGTATGACTATTAAAAGATTATAATTAATGTTAGTCTGGTTGGGAATTTGGTAAGCTAGACTGGATACCTGGTGAAACAGTTGCTCAGTAATGCAAGGTTAACTTCCCCAGACAGCTCACAGCTTTTAACCCACTTTTATGGTCTTGAATAGCAGCACAGCTTGCAGACCAAATTAAAGCAACAACATTACACCGTTG
The DNA here is from genome assembly GCF_021461395.2 of Schistocerca americana. Lineage (NCBI taxonomy): Eukaryota > Metazoa > Arthropoda > Insecta > Orthoptera > Acrididae > Schistocerca > Schistocerca americana. The sequence goes on along the minus strand of NC_060119.1, from coordinate 1,037,020,233 downwards.
CAAACGATATTATTTTTAAATTGGAATTTAACTTGCCCAGTCGATAGAGAGTTCCCAGATTAGTCTATTCTGATATTTGTGTTATCGATACCCATTAACAGGGCAGTAAAACGAAGAATAAACAGCAATCCAGCAGTGACTCAGTGGTGATAGCAGTTAGAGAGGGCCAGGGCACTGCTTGAATAGGTAGTTTTTCTTCGAGTTTTACTGTCCCTGTTAGTACACGTGATAAAACGAACATCATGCTAGACCAATCTCGGACCGCTTTATTTAATGGGCACCTAAAATTTCTCTTAAAAATCATTTTGTTTGTAACGGGGAACAGACCGATGCTTTTTGTGGACACTGGGCGTCTCATGGAAGACGTGATGAATAGTTTGTTTGGGCTCACTCCGGCTACACAGTGCAACAACTATATCTGCCAGAACACCAGAGAAAATGTGCCTGATAACTCTTAGGACAGACACCCTGCATACATAAATCCGTTTTAAAGTAAGTATAGATATTGATGTACGAATGTGATGAAATGTATACTGATAGATTGACTGCAAATTTCTGTTCTGTCTTATACGGGGTGAGTCACTAACTATTGCCACCTAGAATAACTCCAAATGTATGATAGTAGCTCAAATGTTTGTGGGACAAATGTGGCATGAGACAAGGGGGACCATAATGTAATGTTGGTTTTTTGTTGCTAGGTGGGGTCGCATCAGAGATATGAAGGTCAACAAATCCATTGAATGTAACAGGAAGGTCTTTGAAGGTCAACGAAGATCACAAAGGTGGCATGAACGTCCGTTTACAGAAGGTGTTCGAAGTGATGACCACTGGTATCGATGCAGTGCTGCAATCTTCTTATCATGGATTGAGTGGTATTCCTTATCACTGTTGCACTTATCGAAGCACGTGCTCTAACAATTCTCTCTCGTATATCGTGCAAATCGTAAATATTCTCCGAATACGACATATCCATCTAACGTGCCATTGACATGTAAACACCATTCGACGGTTTCGCAATGCAACACTAATAGGAACGCCTAAGACTAGTATCGTCGAATCAAACAAATGTGAATGATGTATTTCTTCGAAGAAGAAGTCAATATGCTTCTCATTTACGGAGAAAGCCACCGAAATTCAGTGAGAGCTAGAAACACACCATGCTGAAAGATATGCTCAACTTACTCACCCTACACGTCTTACATTAAATATGTATATGATAAATTGAGAACAACTGGATCTTCAACGCAACGGAAATATAACCGCCAAAGGAAATTTACTAACGAGGAAACGGAAATTGGTACTGTTGCCGCTGTGGCTAGAGATCCCTGTGTTGGTTCGCGTCAAATCGCAAGGGAATTTGGTATGAGGCGTAGTACTGTTGTTCGTGTTCTGTATCGCCGTAAATATCATCCTTACTATATCAGTCTCCACCAAGAATTAACTGTTACGGATTGTACGCGTCGCATTTAATTCTGCCGATGTGCTCAACTTCAGATTCAGAAGCATGACACATTTATTAAATTGATTTTATTTACTGGCGAATTTATGTTCATGAACCACAGAAATGTTAATTTGCATAACGTTGCGGCAAGTTGCACACCAAAAACCGTGGTGGGTGAATGTATGGTTTGGGGTTCTGGAGGACAGAATTATAGGCCCCTATTTCATCAAAGGAAATCTTAATTGTAGGAAGTACACCACATTCCTGTAGGTAACATTTCGTCTGGTATTGGAAGAAATAACTTTAGGAACAACGAACAGGATGTGGTATCAACACGATGGGTGTCCGGCACATTTTTGCTGACGGCTAGAAATGAGTTTCAGAGACAACTCCGAAATCTTTGGATTGGAGGCGGAGGAGATGTGTCTGGATTTTTTCTTATGGGGATTCGTATAAGACATTGTTTATAAAGACGTTCCGATTACACCTGTAGATATACGAGAGAGAATTGTCAGAGCATGTGCTTCGATAAGTGCTACAGTGATAAGGAATACCACTCAATCCGTGATAAGAACATTGCAGCACTGCATTGATATCAATAGTCATCACTTCGAACACCTTCTGTAAATGGACGTTCATGCCACCTTTGTGACCTTCGTTGACCTTCAAAGAACTTACTGTTACACATAATTGGATTCGTCTCGATAGCCGCTATCAGGAAATGTGTACTACACTATAGCATCTCATTAAAAATAAATAAATAAAAAAAAAAGTTGACCTTCATATCTTTGAAGCGACCCCACCTAGCAACAAAAAACCAACGTCATGCTATGGCCCCCGTTTTCCCATGCAGCATTTGTCCCACAAACTTTTCAGCTCCTATCATACTTTCGGAGTTATTCTAGGCGGAAAAAGCTAGTGACTCACAGACCATACATCACGGGAAAGCAAAGCTGAGGAAGTGGCGTAGAAGTTGAGAGGGACCTTTAGAATTTGTGGACAGTGGATGGGAGAGGCAGGAAGGGTTAAAAGTCAACACTATTTTAGCAATTATGAGTGTGTATCTAATTAAGGTTTTCTATACACAGAGAATGCTGCAGGGTCATGAAAACCTCTTCACCTTAGCGGAATACGTGTGCCATTTCGGCTGTACTTCATATTCAATAATATGCACGATATCTTCATCAACTCATTCGTTTAGTTTATGCATGAATATTAATATTGTCTTTTTTTCACTGTAATAACAATATCAAAGTGATTGTTGTTCATGATTACAGAACTTACACAAGACTTGACCACTAGCTTGCTCCGTGGATACAGCGGCTCTGAAGATTTTAGCTGCTGCATTCCGCTGTTGAGAGCCTTCCCCTGAGTTTCACGCTTAATGGAACGGAAATCATTTATACAATTAAAGTGAGGCAGCCGCTGCCGCGCCTTTATTGTGCGCGCTGTCGTTACAAAGGAGCCACGTCTATTGTGCTGGCCAGGCTATTGTGTCCGGCCGGACGCCCGGCCGTCTCCAGACGAAGACTCATAACTCCGGTAAAACAAGTTCCGGCAGAACAGTGGCGGGGCGGGATTCCGCGCGCTTGCTCCTTCCCGGAACTGCTGTTAAACTGCGTGCTTTGACAGTGTCGCGTTGAACGACGAGGAAGTGACACATTCGTTGCAATCCCTATATTACTTCTATATTGCTCCCATTACGTGGAATGTGATATCGCCAAAATGTCGGAGTAACTTCACGCAGCAAAAGATGGACTCAAGTCTTCCCAACTTTCGTCCTGTAAACTATTCCACCCCTCGTCATTGTAGAGTACAAGAAAGCCCTCTGGGGCAACAGCAATTTAATATCGCGAGCCCGCAGGGTTGGCCGTGCGGTCTAACGCACGGTTTTCCGGACCAGGAAGGAGCGCCGGTTCCCGGCACGAATCCACCCGGCGGATTTGTGTCGAGGTCCGGTGAACCGGCCAGTCTGTGGATGGTTTTTAGGCGGTTTTCAATCTGCCTCGGCGAATGCGGGCTGGTTCCCCTTATTCCGCCTCAGCTACACTATGTCGGCGATTCCTAGGCAAAGAAGTTCTCCACGCACGCGTACACCAGCATTACTCTACCTCCCAAACATAGGGGCTACACTCGTCTGGTGCGAGACATTTCCTGGGGGGGTCCACCGGGGGCCGAACCGCACAATAACCCTGGGTTCGGTGTGGGGCGGCGGAGGGGTGAAGTGAACTGCGGTAGTCGTCGGGGGGTTGTGGACCACTGTGGCTGCGGCGGGGACGGAGCCTCTCCATCGTTTCTAGTTCCCCAGTTAACATAACATAATACCGCGAGGAAATATTTTGTAACTTTGCCAAGAATTTGTAAGCTTTATCTATGAACTTGTTCAACTTTGGGTGAAATAACTGAAATTTCCAAAGCTCAAAAAACTGTACTTAGTATATCACTTCGCAATATGTATTCTCTGAATTCCGTGGAAAGTTACAATTTTTGTAAGCATGTTGCTAAACTTTCATCAGTTTTTACAGGGAATTTTTTATAACCATGTCACTAATAATAATTTTTCAGGAAAGAAATCTTCGCCGGCCGTGGTGGCCGAGCGGTTCTAGGCGCTACAGTCTGGAGCCGCGAGACCACTACGGTCGCATGTTCGAGTCCTGCCTCGGGCATGGATGTACGTGATGTCTTTAGGTTAGTTAGGTTTAAGTAGTTCTAAGTTCTAGGGCACTGATGACTTCAGAAGTTAAGTCCCATAGTGCTTGGAGCCATTTGAACCATTTTTTGAAAGAAATCTTCACAGTTACATTTTTTTATCTATTAAGTCGTCACGATTTTCGCGGATAGAACCTCATTACCAAGTACATTCTCAGACAAGGAAACGATTCACCACAAAGGGACGGTCAGAAACGGACGCGAATCAGTAGATGTGATGTGCAGTTACAAACAAATGATTACAGTTTTAGATAAATTTCATGATTTATTGAAGATAAAGAGCTCCACAAACTGAGCAAGTTAATAAGGCGTTGCTCTACTTCTGGCCCTTATGCAAGCTGTTATCCGGCTTGGTATTGATTGAAACAGTTGTGGGACGTCCTCCTGAGAGATATGTTGTTAAATTCTGTAAAATTGGTGCATTAGATCGTCAAAATCTCTACCGCCTAATGATCTACACCCTCTCAATTGGGGAGGGATACGACGACCTTGCCATTGTAGGGTTTGGTAAGCACGAAGACACGCTGTAGAAATTCTCACCTTGTGCGGGTGGGAATTACAGTATATTGTTGATACGTAGGCCTAGGATGGCTTGCTACGAAATGCAACGAAACGGGGCGTAGAATGTCGTCGTGGTGCCATTGTGTTATAAGGATGCTACGGATGACAACCAGAGGGGTCCTGTTATAAAATGAAAGGCACCTCAGGCCATACCTCATGGCTGTCGGGCTGCATGGAGGGTGGCAATCAGGTTGGTATCCCACTTCTGTCCAGACCATCTCTGATACGTCTTCGTTGATCTTTAGGGCTCAATTTGAAGCGGGACTCATCATTTTAAAAAAAATGTATTCCATTTTATTCAAATTGAGGCGGAGGAGAAAGGAAAGGGCCTGAAAGGAATTACTGACGTCAGTTGAATCGGGACTTACAAGATGGCACTAATCAAAATTGTAACGGTGGTTTTTCTAATTCAAGAAGGTCAATAGGCGATAAAACCAGATATTTGAACAAAAAGTGTTTTACTGTAAACTCTTAAATGGTGAATCAACTTTGCGTGATTCTTTAGTATACTCTTGTAGCCCTGGTGCTGTTGTTGTGCACCATGTAAATTGTTCGGAGGTAAGGCCGCGATTGCAGATTGGAAAAGTATTTCTAACATTTTATCTCATCATGAGAATTCACTTGAACACAAAATTTCTGAATTATCACTCTTAACAAGAAAAAAGTCTTTTGGAACAATAGATAACTATTTCGAGTCATATGTTGAGAAGGAAAACATGTGCTGGGGCAGTGTGTTGAAAAGGGCGTTTGCAATATTGAAGAAGCTAACAAGTCGTGCATTTCCACTATGTGGACATGTTGAAAGATTCCATTCATTACATAATGGTCAATTTACGATGTCTCTTGAATTTATAGTCGAGTTTGATCCTTTTCTCGGAGAGCACATTGAACGATATGAAAATCCAGGTCAGGGACATACAAGTTATCTTTCTTCAACAATCTGTGATGAAATAATAGAGCTTCTTTCTGAACGAATAAAAAGAATTATCATAAGTGAAATAAAACACGCCAAATATTTCTTTATGATAGTAGATTCTAGTGCGGACATTTCAAATATTGATCAATTATCTTTCATATTAAGATATGTGAAAGAGAACGGTGAAGCTGTTGGACGTTTCCATCTATTTTTGCCAAACCCAAGACACAAGTCCGAAAACTTAGCTGAGGCTGTACTAAACAAATGGTTCAAATGGCTCTGAGCACTATGCGACTTAACTTCTAAGATCATCAGTCGCCTAGAACTTAGAACTAATTAAACCTAACTAACCTAAGGACATCACACACATCCATGCCCGAGGCAGGATTCGAACCTGCGACCGTAGTGGTCGCTCGGCTCCGGACTGCAGCATCTAGAACCGCACGGCCACTCCGGCCGGCGCTGTACTAAAAGTAATGTATGTGTGTGTGTGGTTTGAGGTTTTCGGGCGCTAAACAGCGTGGTCATCAGCGCCCAAACGCATAGAAACAGGAACACATGCGGTGAAGGTACGAAGACGGACAGCGAACAAGGAGAACGGCTAAAAGACACAGGCATGACGCAGTCCCAAATCCTCTTATGCAGAGGCAAAACAAGAGTAAAAGAAACGCACTAAAAAAGGAAAGGAAACACAAGGAAAAGTGAACAGGAATCGAAGTGAAACAAGTAGGTAATCGTGACTGGTGGACCTCTTACCTAAAACCTGGGTGAGCCAGTCACCCAGCAGCACATTAAAATCCTCTCCCTAAAATCCGAGGCAACAAGTTGGACAGGACACAAAACCGTAAGACCTTAACCACAGTCGTTGCGTCGTCTTGCAAAATAGAGGGCAAATCCGGTGGCAAGGAAACCACCGCCCTCTGATCGCGGAATAAAGGACAGTCAAGTAAAATGTGGCGGACAGTAATCTGGACGCCACAAGCACTGCGGATTGGGGGGTCCTCCCGCCGGAGTTAAAAACCATGCGTTAAGGGACTGTGCCCGATGCGGAGGCGAGTGAGGAGAACCCCGTCCCGCCTGCACGACTGGTAGGACGTACGCCATGGCCGCGTGGTGGCTTTGACCAAACGCAGCTTATTTTCACCGACTGCCTACAAATTCTATTGATATTACTGACTGTAGAGGCCAGTCATATGACAACGCAAGCCATATGTCAGGAACCTACACTGGTTTGCAGGCACATATTAAGGAACGAAATCCGAAAGCACATTATGTGCCTTGTGCAGCAAATGGCTCTGCGCACTGTGGGACTTAACTTCTGAAGTCATCAGTCCCCTAGAACTTAGAACTAATCAAACCTAACTAACCTAAGGACACCACACACATCCATGCCCGTGGAAGGATTCGAACCTTCGACCGTAGCGGTCGCGCGGTTTCAGACTGTAGCGCCTAGAACCGTTCGGCCAGCCCGGCCGGCTTGATGCAGCACATTCTTTGAATTTAGTCGCACTAGTGCTGCTAGCTGTTGTCGGGAAGCATGTTCATTTTTAAGTGTAGTGCGGAATCAGTTGCGACGAGTGAAAATGTGTGCTGGACTGGGATCCGAACTCTGGATTTCTGGTTACTGGGCATTTGCTTTAACCACTGAGCCATCCGGACACAGTGTTTACTGCAGTTGCGTAGAGTATCTTGGTACGTCTCCCGACCGACCCACACTCTTACCGAGCGCCACCTATCCGCAGTCCAGATGGTAGAGTGGTTAACGTATCTGCCTAGTAAGCAGGAGATCGTGGATTCGAGTCCCTGTGTGGCACACATTTTCACTCGTCGCCACTGACTACGAAGTCCCGATGCAGCTGACGTCAGTAATCCCTTTCCTTCCCCCTCCCTCCACCTTCTATTACATAATACGTACTCGTATCACAGCTGAAGATTCCGCTTTGTGTCTGTTTCTTTCTGACGTGTCCAACAGAACAGATACCACATTTTCATGCAGTTATACTCGAGTCAGTGAGACTCCAGGTCCAATGTGCCCAACACCATTGCAAATGGGCTTCGTGGTGTGCAGAGGTCAATGATAGACGGCGTAGGGGGCTCTGTGAGCGCAGCCCTCATTCTGTGAACCGCCTATTAATGGTCCTTGTGGTCGCTGAAGCATCAGCTGCACGTCGAGAAGATGATAATGATGAATCCGGTGCTCTGAGTGCCTCTCTGGCCATTTTTTGGTCGTCACGTCCTGCCGTCTCTCAGTGTCAACTGCTTCCTTAATGATGTTGTGTTCACCCTTGGTTCACCCATCCCTGCCAACATTGTCGAATAGTGGCATCGCTCCTATTCAACTGTCGAGTGATTCGCCGACTACTCAGTCTAACTTCTTTGAGCCCAACTACATGTCCCCTCTCAAGTGTTGAAATCTGCGTATATTGTTTACGCGCCTGTTTGAGAGGCATAGTTACCGTCCAACGTAGTACACGAAATGAAATTCGCAAAGAATTTATGTCCTGGTATCGATATACCATCTGGCTACTATCCTTGCCTGCTGCGCGGTGAAATTGCGCTGCAGCGTCACACGTTCATCCATCGGCCGCCAATATTTACAGTTTTGCAATTATCTGTACGAATATCAGTGAAAATCAGTTTTTGAACAATTTGCATAAATCCTTTTTTCCCCTTTCTTTCCTTTTTCTCTTATCCCCGAGTGTGTATTATCAGCTCAATTGTTAAATCAGAATGATGATGCGCATGTAAGGATATTGGCATCACAAATCTACATGTACATCTGCATGGATACTCTGAAAATCACATTTACGTGCCTGGCAGTGGGTTCATCGAACCACCTACACAATTCTCTATTATTCCAATCTCGTATAGCGCGCGGAAAGAATGAACACCTATATCTTTCCGTAAAATGTAGACTGGCAATGGCAAGGAAAGCGTTTCTGAAGAAGAGAAATTTGTTAACATCGAGTATCGATTTAAGTGTCAGGAAGTCGTTTCTGAAAGTATTTTTATGGAGTGTAGCCATGTCTGGAAGTGAAACATGGACGATAAATAGTTTGGACAAGAAGAGAATAGAAACTTTCAAAATGTGGTGGTACAGAATAATGCTGGAGACTAGATGGGTAGATCACATAACTAATGAGGAGGTATTAAGTAGAATTGGGGAGAAGAGGAGTTTGTGGCACAACTTGACAAGAAGAAGGGACCGGTTGGTAGGACATGTTCTGAGCCATCAAGGGATCACAAATTTAGCATTGGAGGGCAGTATGGAGGGTAAAAATCGTAGAGGGAGACCAAGAGATGAATACACTAATTCAGAAGGATGTAGGCTGCAGTAAGTACTGGGAGATGAAGAAGCTTGCACAGGATAGAGTAGCATGGAGAGCTGCATCAAACCAGTCTCAGGACAGAAGACCACAACAACAACATCTTTCCGTACGAGCTCTGATTTCCCTATATTTCCCTATCTAGGTCAGTGTTAACAAAATATTTTCGGATTCGGAGGAGAAAGTTGGTGAATGGAATTCTATGAGAAGACTCCGTCGCAACGAAAAACGCCTTTCTTATAATGATTTCCAGCCCAAATCCTCTATCATTTCTGTGACACTCTCTCCCATAATTCGCAATAATACAAAACCTGCTGTCTTTCTTTGAACTTTTTCGATGTCGTCAGTCCTACCTGGTAAGGATCCCATATCGCGCAGCAGTATTCTAAAAGAGGACGGATAAGCGTAGCGTAGGCAGTCTCCTTTGTAGGTCTGTTACATTTTCTAAGTGCCCCGCCAATAAAACGCAGTCTTTGGTTAGCCTTCACCACAACGTTTTCTGTGTGTTCTTTCCAATTTAAGTTATTCGTAATTGTAATACCTAGGTATTTAGTTGAATTTACGGCTCTTAGATTAGACTGATTTATTGTGTAACAGAAGTTTAACGAGTTCCTTTTAGTACTCATGTGGATGACCTCACACTTTTCGGTTATTAGGGTCAACTGCCACTTTTCGCACCAATCAGATATTTTTTCTAAATTGTTTTGCAGTTTGTTTTGATCTTCTGATGACTTTATTAGTCGATAAACGACAGCGTCAGCTGCAAAGAACCGAAGACGGCTGCTCAGATTGTCTCCTAAATCGTTTATATAGAAAGGAACAGCAAAGGGTTTATAACACTACCTTGTGGAACGCCTGAAATTACTTCTGTTTTACTCGATGACTTTCCGTCAGTTACTACGAACTGTGGCCTCTCTGACAGGAAATCGCAAATCCAGTCACATAACTGAGACGATATTCCATAAGCACGCAATTTCAATACGAGCCGCTTGTGTGGTACAGTGTCAAAAGCCTTTTGGAAATCCAGAAATACGGAATGTATCTGAAATCCCTTGTCAATTGCACTCAGCACTTCATGTGAATAAAGAGCTAGTTGTGTTTCACAGGAACGATGTTTTCTAAGCCCATGTTGACTGTGTGTCAATAGACCGTTTCCTTCGACGTAATTCATAATGTTCGAAAACAATATATGTTCTAAAATCCTGCTGCATGTCGATGTTAACGATATGGGTCTGTAATTTAGTGGATTACTCCTGCTACCTTTCTTGAATACTGGTGTGACCTGTGCAACTTTCCAGTCCTTGGGTACGGATCTATCGTCGAGCGAACGGTTGTATATGATTCTTAAGTATGGAGCTAATGCATCAGCATAATCCGAAAGGAACCTAATTCGTATACAGTCTGGACCAGAAGACTTGCTTTTATTAAGTGATTTGAGTTGCTTCACTACTCCGAGGATATTTACTTCTATGTTACTCATGTTGGCATCTGTTCTCGATTCGAATTCTGGAATATTTACTTCGTCTTCTTTTGCGAAGGCATTTCGGAAGGCTGTGTTTAGTAAATCTGCTTTGGCAGCGCTGTCTTCCATAGTATCGCCATTGTTATCGCGCAGAGAAGGCATTGATTGTTTCTTGCCGCTAACATACTTCACATACGACCAGAATCTCTTTGGATTTTCTGCCAAGTTTCGAGACAAAGTTTCGTTGTGGAAACTGTTATAAGCGTCTCGGATTGAAATCCGCGCTAAGTTTCGAGCTTCTGTAAAGGATCGCCAATCTTGGGGAATTTGCGTCTGTTTAAATTTGGCATGTTCGTTTCTTTGTTTCTGCAACAGTGTTCTAACTCGTTGTGTTTACCAAGGAGGATCAGCTCCGTCGTTTGTTAGTTTGTTTGGTATAAACCTCTCAATTGCTTTGAATTTAAGCCACATCTGGTCTACTGTTATGTTATTAATTTGGAATGAGTGGAGATTGTCCCTCAGGAAGGGGTCAAGTGAATTTTTATCTGCTTTTTTTGAATAGGTAAATTTTTCGCTTTTTTCGAGGATTTGGGGATTAAAATATTCAATCTCGCTACGCGCAACCCTGTGTTCACTAATCCCCATATCGGTTTTGATGCTGGTTATTAACTCAGGATTATTTGTTGCTAAATGTCAAGTGTGTTTTCACAACCGTTTACTATTCGCGTGGGCTCATGAACTAACTGCGCGAAATAATTTTCAGAGAATGCGTTTAGCACAATTTCGGATATTTTATGCGTACCTTCGGAATTAAACATGTATTTTCGCCAACATATCGAGGGTAAATTAAAGTCACCACCAACTATTATCGTATGAGTCAGGTACGTGTTTGAAATCAAACTCAAGTTTTCTTTGAACCTTTCAGCAACTGTATCATCTGAACTGGGAGGTCGGTAAAAGGATCCTATTATTATTTTATTCCGTTTGCCAACAATGACATCTGCCCATACTAACTCACAGGAAGTATCTGCTTCGATTTCGCAACAAGTTAAACTACTTCTAACAGCAACAAACACGCCACCGCCAACCGTGTTTAGCCTATCTTTTCGGAACACCGTTAGGTTCTTCGCAAAAATTTCCGCTGAGCTTATGTCCAGCTTTAGCCAGCTTTCAGTACCTATAACGATTTGAACATCAGTGCTTTCTATTAGGGCTCGGAGCACTGGTACTTTCCCAACACAGCTACGACAATTTAAAACTGTTATACCAATGGTTCCTGTATCTATGTTCTTCCTGTGTTCAGCCTGTACTCTTTGTGACTGAAGCCCATCTTGTGTTTTCCCGAGACACTCTAACCTAAAAAACCGCCCAGTCCACGCCACACAGCCCCTACTACCTGTGTTGCCGCCTTCTGCGTATAGTGGACACCTGACCTATTCAGCGGAACCCGAAACCCAACCATCCCTTGGCGCAAGTCGAGAAATCTGCAGCCTACACATTTGCAGAACCGTCTGAGCCTCTGATTCAGACTCTCCACTCGGCTCTATACCAGAGGTCCGCAATCGGTCCTGTCGACTGTGTTCCAAATGGTCAGCTCTGCTTTCATCTTGCAAGCAAGACTGGCAGCTTTCACCACTTCTGTCAGCCGCTCGAAACCAAAGAGAATCTCTTCTGATTCAAAGCGACACACATCATTGGTACAGACGTGAGCAACCAACTGCAGTTGGCTGCACCCTGTGCTCTTCATGGCATCTGGGAGGACCCTTTCCACATCTGGAATGACTCCACCCGGTATGCACATGGAGTGCACATTGATATACTTACCCTCCTTGTCATCCAAGTCCCGAAGGGGCTCCATAACGCGCCTAACTTTGGAGCTCCCAACTTCCAATAGTCCCACCCTCTGCGGCTGCCCGGATCTTGCAGACTGAGTGGTTTCCTCTGAAACAGGACAGGCGACAGCATCTGGCTCAGCGACAGTGTCATCCAGAGACAGCACCTGGAACTTGTTTGTCAGACCAACCGGGGAAGCCTTACGTGCAGCCGCCTGGGAAGTCTTTCGCCGCCTCTCACTCGACCATAGGTGAGGGGTCAGCCTCAGTGTGAACAGTAACTGGGTTGGCCACTGTTGAGGACCGATGGAGGACTCTGACGCGCTGGACGTTCGCTGGATCCCCACGACCGGCCCACAACTGTGATGTCCCTCCACTGCAGCCTCAAGCTGTGGAACCGAAGCCATCACAGCCTGAAGCTGAGAGCGAAGTGTCACCAACTCGGCTCGCATCCGCACACAACAATCGCATTCCCTGCCCATACTAAAGACCGTGGAAAACTAAACTATGCAAACAAACGGACTATCGGCACGTGCTGCGTAACTCTAATGCAGATCCTGTAGAAAACGCCCAAGCTGTGTCTAGTAATACGCAGATATTCAAGACCCTGACTACCGAAGCACTCAGGTGAAACTAAATAATTTGCTCCTGATAAGGAACTTGTAATGTTGTTATTTTTGTGGCCTTCAGTCCTGAGATGGTTTGATGCAGCTCTCCATGCTACTCTATCCTGTGCAATCTTCTTCATCTCCCAGTACTTACTGCAAGCTACATCCTTCTGAATCTACTTAGTGTATTCATCTCTTGGTCTCCCTCTACGATTTTTACCCTCCACGCTGCCCTCTAATGCTAAATTTGTGATCCCCTGATGCCTCATAACATATCCTACCAACCGGTCCCATCTTCTTGTCAAGTTGTGCCCCAAACTCCTCCTCTCCCAATACCATTCAATACCTCCTCATTAGTCATGTGATCTACCCATCTAATCTTCAGCATTCTTCTGTACCACCACATTTCAAAAGTTTCTATTGTCTTCTTGTCCAAACTGTTTATCGTCCATGTTTCACTTCCATACATGGCTACACTCCATACAAATACTTTCAGTAACGATTTCCTGACACTTAAATCTGTACTCGATGTTAACAAATTTCTCTTTTTCAGAAACCCTCTCCTTGCCATTGCCAATCTACTTTTATACCCTCTTTACTTCGACCATTATCAGTTATTCTGCTCCCCAAATAGCAAAACTCCTTTACTGCTTTAAGTGTCTCATTTCCTAATCTAATTCCCTCAACATCACCCGACGTAATTCGACTACATTCCAATATCGTTGTTTTGCTTTTGTTGATGTTCATCTTATATCCTCCTTTCAAGACACTGTCCATTCCGTTCAACTGCTCTTCCAAGTCCCCTGGTGTCTCTGACAGAATTACAATGTCATCGGCGAACCTCAAAGTTTTTATTTCTTCTCCATGGATTTTAATACCTACTCCGAATTTTTCTTTTGTTTCCTTTACTGCTTGCTCAATATACATATTGAATAACATCAGGGATACGCTACAACACTGTCTCACTCCCTTCCCAACCACTGCTTCCCTTTCGTGCCCCTCGACTCTTATAATTGCCATCTGGTTTCTGTACAAATTGTAAACAGCCTTTCGCTCCCTGTATTTTACTCCTGCCACCTTTACAATTTTAAAGAACTTGTAACATATGCTCAGAATCGGTTTACTTTCTGATGCAAACGAAAACGAGAGAACTGTGGCTATTATATTTTAAATTTACGCGCAGAAACTCAAGAAATTAAACTATTAAAGCACATAGATGATATAATGAAATTCACTCCTGGTTAGGAAATGGCTCTGAGCACTATGGGACTCAACTGCTGAGGTCATTAGTCCCCTAGAACTTAGAACTACTTAAACCTAACTAACCTAAGGACATCACAAACATCCATGCCCGAGGCAGGATTCGAACCTGCGACCGTAGCGGTCTTGCGGTTCCAGACTGCAGCGCCTTTAACCGCACGGCCACTTCGGCCGGCACTCCTGGTTAGGAACTCGTAAATGTCACAAAAGCTGTTTATTTATATATTGCTGCGTCTGTCGCGGTCGGCTACTACCGCCGCGGTAGTACTTGATCGCCCTCTGAAGTTTAGGAAACATTGCAGAGCGAAGTTCCGTAAACATTAAGTTATGACGCACTTTATAATAACACATCCAACTGATCATTTGTAATAATTTTATTCTACATTGTTAACATGTCATGTATTTGTTTTATATCTTATTTTGTTTTGCATATGTCATATGTCTTCTGTTGTTTTGTCATATGCTAAAGAAAAAGCAGTAAACGAAGATGATGAGCATCTGATAATGAGGTTCTAGACGTGAAATTCACTATAAGTGAACAAACCAAGAGGTTGTAGCCGTGGGAGCTTTATTTCCTGGAATATTACTCATTCATAAACCGACCGGTCATTAATTTCTCTGTAGTCGTTGGTAACGGTGAAAGCATTAAACTCTATTACCTTCCGTTTAAGGCAACGTAGATCTTTTGGAAACTAAAGCGGACAAACGCGAGTAGGGCTCGTACTCTGAGGTTTCCGTAAAATCTTAATTCTGTAAATAGATATCAACAATTATTTCGTGTGGCTCATTAGTTTGATGCAAGTCTTTCGGTTGGGCACACTTCGGCGACTTGCGTGTACGTAACCCACGCCAGTTATCTAACCGGAGAATGCGGACCCACAGCTCAACGTGGAATTCGAACTGATGTGTTGTTCCTAGCGACTCCTCACGTAGTAGAAAGACGAAGGCAAGGTTAAAATGGAGACCGAAAAATGCGTGATCCAACGGCGATTCGATCACGCGACCTCTCGGTTTTCGTGCATGCGCTTTACCACTTTTTTTAAACTCATTTTCTTTGTTCTTCTTCGTTGTATTTGTTCGGGGTGTTCAGGTTCCTCGTTGATCCATTAACTCAGTTTTATTATTATTATTATTATTATTATTATTACAGAGGGCATCTAACCCTCTGACCGAACACGCTGAGCTACTGTGACGGCACCACTAGACCACATTCTTTTCTTTAGCAACAGCTGTCACAAAGCCAAATATCACATAGCTTTTACGTTGATTTTATACTGACTTTAAATACAAAATTAGGGAACCTTTGTAATGGTGAGAACTTTTCTTTTCCACTTATCATTGAGGATATCTTGTTCTTCGTTCTTCAAGTGTTGTTTCAAATCTTATACAGTCTTTCTACCTCGTTGAAGATGTAGTTGGTAAAAAAAATAAAATAATGTATGATAAATGTGTTTTCGCCATGGCTGTTGGGAACGCTTTGACGTCCAATTACATAGTTTTATTTCTGTTTATTTCGTTAACAGTGGTTGACAGCAAACTCGCTGATTTAAATTTTACCCACTTCCATAGACCCGCAATTCTGGAGCAACTTGCTGTTCGCTGTATGACAGTGTCAACCACTCCACAGTAATGGCAATACGGATGACTAATTGGTTGTATTCTGTGGCGTCGCACAGCTGCCGAGAACTAATCATTTATGAACATGTGAGTTGCTGAACACAACCTTGAACTTAAGGATTTGCCTGCAAAATCTGACTTCATCGGCTTCTAGTTAATAGGTCTCTGCGTTTCATTTAGTTTGCTGGGGGACATAGAGCTTTTCATCCAGTGGTTTCGATTATTTTCTTTGTCGTATGGAATCTTGTATTCGTATTTGGAGTCTTCCTAAAACGCATGTTTTCTTTGTTGTATAGAATCCTGTACTCGCATTTGGAGTCTTCTTTAAAACACATGTTTCAGTTTGCAAGCCACGAACTACATTTGCTGGCACCGTTCTGTTCTCTCTCTTTTATTAAGTCCGGCCCTCTAGATGGTAATTTCAGGTAGTGTAAGAGACTTTTCACAATAAGGGCTGAACATTTTTCCTAACAACCTGTTAGGTCTACGTCGCCTTCAGTAAGTGGTTTCGTCAGTTGATCCCTGGCAACTTAACTTTCCAAATAAAACAGCCTATAACTTTTTGATTCCTTCGATACATTTCCTATCGGTGGGTGTGATTCGTGCAACATACCACATTTAGGATAGGGCCAGTATGTTAACACTTTCAGTCCTTTGAATGATGTTTAATTTTCGTGTACTATTGGCTATCAGGGCACCTTTTACATTTTCTACCACTCCTTTGGAATTGTCGTCAATTAACTCGTTTGTATTTCTCCTTAATTTCACTGCGGTCACAGCGGACCTCATGTTGCTCTTCTTTAAATTCGACTACCGATGTTCTGCTGTTTAAGCAGTTTTAACACAATTGGTCAAAGAATGACGGGTCACTCACTGGTTGTCATCTAGAATAAATAACAAATCTGTATCCCTGAAGATGTGATTAACGTCGCTGAATTAGTTGTATCCTAAATAAACATTTATGATACAGCTGAAGAGGTCTTATTCTTCGCGGTTCCTAGCACTTCCATTTCAACACTTTCGGTGAAAGTTTGTGCCTTGGGATGAGCACCTTCGTTTATCCACAGTAGGTGTGTTTTATCCTGGTTTATTGTTGCCCCTGTTGCGTCTTTATAATCATCCATTATTTCTGATACTTTGTGGTGTCTTAGGATTCTGTAATTATAATGATAAAGTCATCAGCATAGGCCCTTAGAGTGAACCGCTGTGCACCAACATGTAACCCTTATATTGAGATGCTAACTGTACAGAATAATGGTTTTCAAGAAATAGCAACAGATGACAACCAGTAACAATCATACAGGTCAACCTTGTCGGATAGGTCGAGTAGGGAGTGCTTCCGTGAAATAGCCGTTGATTTGCACCTTGTAAAACGTTTGCTACCGGTTTGGTAACAGTAAACCTATTGTCGATTGTGGATATCTTAAATGCTCTAGCACATTCCTTAAGTACTGATGGCTGACATCAGGCCCGTCATGTATATAAACACTTCACTTATAAAATTTGTTCCCGGGTTCGATTCCCGGCGGGGTCAGGGATTTTCTCTGCCTCGTGATGGCTGGGTGTTGTGTGATGTCCTTAGGTTAGTTAGGTTTAAGTAGTTCTAAGTTCTAGGGGACTGATGACCATAGATGTTAAGTCCCATAGTGCTCAGAGCCATTTTTTTTATAAAATTTGATATGTGAATTTGAGAGTGTAAAGGCATCTGACATATATGCCATTATCCTTTGGATGCACTGATTTAGGAGCTTAAATTTCTTATACCGCCAACGGACCGTAGATTTTAGTATTTGATATATATTTCGACTGGAAGCATTTATATGTACCTGAAAAAATGGGTGTTAACAGTTGAACAGACTGGCAGCAAATGGCGAAAAAATGTTTTTTTCTTATGATGGGTTTACAAATAAACAATTTTAGGATTTTTTTCTTTTCTTGTACACTTAAATCTTGCGTCTTGCCAAATTTTATGACTCCAGGTGAACGGGAAGTAATCTATAGGTTTTGATGAGTGAGTTTGCTAGTATCAAGACACGTGACATAAATAGTCGTATCTTGCAATTGCATAAATTTAGAAGCTTTAATTATTTGTACAGCCAAGGGACCATATGTGACACAAATTTCAACTTCGTGCCTCTACCCGTTCCTAAGTTTAAAGGGTCTTAACAGTCGGACGGACAGACAGACAGACGGACGGACAAAGAAGTGATCCTATAAGGGTTCCGTTTTTATGGATGGACGTGTGGCACCGTACAAAAACATTTAGGAAATGAAACCAACAGCTACGGCGAATTTATAAAAGGAAATCAATAAGAACGTCAACTCGAGCTCTAAAGTGGAAGTTTTTGTAGTCTGCATCGGGTAAGCCGCCGCTGTTAGAGAACTAAGTTGAAAATGTCTCCGAAATGTTAATCTACCATTGAAAGAAACATAGCTGTGACCCCAGAATATGCGTCTGACTTCTCTTCATTGTTCCTCTGCTACGGACGCTACTAAGCTCCAAAGAATACCAACGATAAAACGAGGAACAACCAGCTGTCTCAGTTCCACTACAGGCGCAATACTCCTGCTCATTTTGGTTATACTGCGACAGCAGTGCCTGTAACAGACAGAAAACTATACTTCTGTGTATGACATCCTATCAGTGTGAATAGTATCATTTGTATTGGTATGTTAACATAGTTTTTACAACAAGGAGCCTATGTAGAGCCATGAAAACTGGCAAGAAATAACAAATTGCATCACATTTGTCTTTCTTTATTTTCCTAAGGACGCTGGAAGGTATGGAACCGGACGTCAAAGCATAGTTTGCCCTATGGATATGTACTGAAATATTTTGTTGTCCTTTAAGAAGAAAAAGTGACTAGTAAATATCAGACGGAATGACGTTTTGCAGAAAGATGCCACATATCTACTCAACAAAGTAAAGCTTTCTTCCCTACATTTACGTCAAATCAATGAAGTGAAACGTAGTAAACGCGGATTAAATACATTACCTATATTATTAACGTCCCAAATAAGTCATGACATGTGGAGCTGAAGGGAAAACAACTCAGAGGTGATAATAAAACATCAGAAACAGCAAGAATCTTTCCCGACACAGAAGAAATTAGTTCCACAATTGTTGCTGCTTTCGAGAACCACAATCGCCAAGAATCTTCTTCCACATGCCATATTTACAAAAATATTCGCGAATTAAGATGTAGTGTCAGTATAATAATATGTGAATCATCAGACTGCATACAAAATAGTTGCGTGACAAGGAAAGTGCCAATCATAAAAAGACCAGACAACGACAGAAATAGATGCTTATCATATCTGGTTCAAATGGCTCTGAGCACTATGGGACTTAACATCTGTGGTCATCAGTCCCCTAGAACTTAGAACTACTTAAACCTAACTAACGTAAGGACTTCACACACACCCATGCCCGAAGCAGGATTCGAACCTGCGACCGTAGCGGTCACGCGGTTCCAGACTGAAGCCGGCCGGCCATGTATGGAATGGGTATCTATTTTCGCGTGCTTTCAGCAGTGTAAGCTGAAGTTATACACAAATTCGAAAATATTTCTTCACGAATTAGTTGTAGCTTGTAGTTATATAAATAAGATTCGGCTCTTTTTATATTTATTTCACGATCGTTCATGTCCCTCGACTATTTACTACTGCTTGGAAAGCAAAAATGTAATAACTGTTTCGACGATTAAACAAAAATTTACCTTACGTCTGCTAGGGGCGCTAGTATCCATCCAGCTGTCAGACGGTAACAATTTTCACAGCAATGAGTGACGCAATTCTGTGTGATTGTGGCCCACGCAGCAATTAATTAAAAAGCTTCACACTGAACTCAGTTATTAATAACAGAATTAGAATATTTTCAACTCAGTTCTCTTCGTAAAAGAAGCAACTCACTACTGCATTAACAACCACTGACACAATATTTTAAAAAAAATACAGGCACTTCCTCTCGTCGCTGTAACTTTGTAGCAGTTTTAAAATCATTGTTAATGGTAATCTCAGCAGCCCGAACTTATCAAAACTATAGATAAGTCAATCTAAAATGGATACAACAACAAGACTGTCGAATGCATAGTAGCATTAGTCATATTTATTTCGTGACAACGGCGGGTTGAGGATATCGTACCTCCAATGCTTTCACATCAGTGATCCATGTACTGCGTTCCCCGCCAACTCGAAGCCGCGTGCTGGCTCGCCACCTCTTTGACGACGATACGTAACAAATATTTCCACAAAGGATTTTATCACTCCGCAATGATTTTTAATTAACATACTGCTCCAAAACAATTAAGGCAAATCGTGCATTAACGTCCGGCATGTTAAATCTGTTTTGATACAGGTGGTACCTCTGGTCTTCTTGCATTGTTTGAGATCTTCGTTTTCCATGTAACCAACAAAGAAAGTCAGTCGCCTCCTGTCGGCTGTGTTATGCATTATAGTATCAGGTGACCCCTCGTGTTCTCTAGCGACGTACACAGACTGCAGTTTCCGCTTGTGGACATTGCGTTAAACGAAACATATGTAATGCGACATCTTAATGTAGTCCAAGTTGCAAGGGCAGTTTATTTGATCCAAGAAGGATGGACCTTCAATCGCACTGCTGCAGATGCCGATGCCTCTCCATCTTTCATCCACAGGCTGTGGACACGCTACAGGAAGACAGTGTAGTAGACAAGGGTTGGACAATGTCGCCGACGTACTGCAACACCACGTGAAGCCATATCTGCGTTGCGGCGTCGTACGGCTACCGCACGAGCCCTGCAAGACGATCATACACGGGCTGCTGAAGTCACTGTGTCAGATCAGACTGTAAGGAACAGGTTTACGAGACGTCCTGTTCGAATAGCCCGCTTGACACAATGTCTCGGAGCTCGCCTTCTGTTCTGCCATTCCTATGTCAACTGGGAATCCTGTCACTGGTGAAACGTGTTATTCGCAGCCACGTATAGATTTCCTCTGACGCGAGGTGATGGCCGTGCTCGTGTGTGGAGACACCGTGGTGAACGGTAACTGCCAAATGATGAGCAGGAAATCTACATCTTCGGTCAACGTTCTGTGATATTGTGCAGAGGCCTCAATGTCGACAGCCGTACGGATTTTGTCGTTTCCATGGTCGCTTTACCGCCAAGTTGTACATCGAACAGATTTTGTTTGCGGTGGCTGCTGAATAGGCTGGTGACCCTGATTTCCTTCTCATGTACTATAATTCCCATTCGGAGGGAATCACAAGGTATGTCTTGCAAACCCTGGACGTTGAAGTAATGGAGTTGCCAGAGGTGTTCGTGGCCTTCCTCTTTCACCACAGACTCTGCAAGAACTCGGGAGAGCTCTCATTGAAGAATGGGAACGGATGTCATAGGGTGACCTCCGTGGACTTATAGGGAACAACTTTGTAGTCGAAACCTGTCGGACATTAGTTGTTGTTATGTAAATTAATAAGGATGCTATGACGTTTTGTTGTGTACTTAATTTTTGTCGGGTAGAGGTACAATTTGGTAACACAACCAGTCTTCAGTTATTGGTCAGTGGAGTAGGGCAGACGCCCAAAGTCATGTTCCTCTAAATCTTCTGAGTAGCATATTTCCTAATCTGTATTTGAAATTAAAATTTTATCTTGGAATAAAAAAACACATTACAAAGTTTGCATCATTATCCATTTTCGTAAGTGATTAGCCTAAGAATAAGATATTTGCAAATAATATTACTTTACTAAGTACGATGAAATACATTTAGAAAGGCTAAGCAATGAAACAGTGAGTTCGCGAATGTAATGAGCGTCTGTTACATCATCATGCTTCTTTTCAGTGTTATTATCTAAATTATTTCATTGAGTTTCAGTCTACAGAGCCTATTACAACACTCGAATGATGCTGAATCGATGGAGAGGTCCGAGAACTTGTTACGTGGGTACAACGCCGCATTCTAGCTGGTCTTCCCTGCGGAAACGGATTGGATAATGAATATTCAGGCGACGCGAACGTGACAAGGGGCGTTGCTGGGAGCACAAGCGCGCGGCAGTTGTTTCTCTGAGCAGCACCAGCACTCGGCTGAGTCCAACATTGTGCACGCCATAGCATGGCAAAAAACGAAAGAAAGAAAAAATTCATTACTCAGCAATGTAAACCCGAGAAACAGCTCTGCAGCAGTGACGTAGACATTCGTCTGCAGAAGAAAAGTTGTCTCTGCCTGTTCCATCAGAATTAAAGTAGTTCAAACTTAGTATTTTGCTAGATAACCCTAGGAGATTCTAAAACTGACTATAAGCCTGATGACGTGTAGCATCAATGAAAGACTGCCATTAAAGAATCAGAGGAAAAGCAAGTGCCAAGGTCTGGTTTTCGTTCATACCGGAGTTTATCCTTCGAATTATTTCTCGCGCCAGTTGCATAAAGAAGACTAGATTATACGGGGTCTCTCCCCTAAGGTCCAGAAAAAGACTGTCGAATGACGAAGAAAAACGCCATTTTAATTTTCTCTACATGTGAAACTCATTTTTGCTCCTGGTGTGAGACTACCTGTGAAAACAAATGCTACGCGGCAGGCAGCTTACCAACTAGTAACTTGCTGCTGGCTATACTGATTCTTCATTTTCAGTTATCGGCAATATATTTGGAGGGTATGTGGCACCAGACTAATTTCGGCCGCTCAATCAATACTGCACATAAAATAACACTTTTAATAACGTGTGATTTGTAATGAAACGGAAAACGATATTTTTCGTCGACACCAATCGTCGTTTGAAAAACCCATTGAGGACTACATGCGTGAAACAATTCCACATGTTCTTCACAATACCGATCTTGAAATTATCCCCCAGAATACCAGGTAAACAGCAACGGATAAATTTTACAAAATGTGTCTGCTATACATAGCACCCCATCAGTGCTATGATCGTCGTAACTTTATGATTTTTAATGTTTGTTTCTGAGTGACACCGCTCAGAGAGCCGTGAGGGAAATATGTATGTTGTTTTACATGCTTTTGAGAAATTTTCTTATAGGAATGATAATTCAAAAGCAATAAAAACCTTGACAACACCGAACAGGTAACAGTTGTAAAGGGCCTTCATACAGGTAACATGTATCATTATAAGACGTTTGTGTCTTGCCACTCCTGAAAACAAAATAAAGACGACTTGGTCTTACCTACATTATATACATATCGTTCAAATCACTGTGAAGTGCATGGCAGATGGTATTTACACTCCAAGACAAAAAGAATGACGCACCACGAAGAAATTAGCCGAGTGGGACGGAAATCGGTAGATGTGCCTTACATGTATAGGAAAACAAATGAGTATCATTTTAGAAAAATTGCTTGATTAACTCAAGAGAAGATGCCTCACTCACGTGGTGGTACACCCCTGGCCGTTATGAAAGCAGTTGTTCGGCATGGCACTGATTTGTTGATTTAGTTGTTGGATGTCCACCTTAAGGATATCGTGATAAATCCTGTCCAGCTGATGAGTTAGATCGTCAAAATCTCGAGCCGGTATGAGGCTATTTCTGTATAATAAATCATCCAGTTTTTTCTGAAATTGTGATGCTGCGCATGCGCTTCACATCTACGGATTTCCCATACGTTCGAATAATTTCTTAACGGTATATATATGCAGGGCGGCTCCTTCGTGTGAACGGTACGCAGTGAGTGGTTAGCCGCAGCACGGTACACTTCGACGGTGCTAACAGAGGCAATTGGAAGCTGCTGCGAAAAGGAGTTTTGCCTCGGAGATATATATACCGTCCAACAATTAATCAAGTATGTTGGAAATCCGCATGTGAAGTACATGTGCAGACAAACAAGAATATATCTGCTCCTGGATGCGCCTTACAAACCTGCTGTATCTGATTTCTGAATAGTAAGGCCTATCC
Organism: Schistocerca americana; assembly: GCF_021461395.2. Taxonomy (NCBI): domain Eukaryota; kingdom Metazoa; phylum Arthropoda; class Insecta; order Orthoptera; family Acrididae; genus Schistocerca; species Schistocerca americana. The sequence goes on along the minus strand of NC_060119.1, from coordinate 1,036,996,612 downwards.
GGGAGCAGATATAGGCCCAGACCACAATTTAGTAGTGATGAAGAGTAGGTTGAAGTTTAAGAGACTATTCATGAAAATAAAGTCCGCAAAGAAGAGAGATACGGAACCTAACGGATGAAGAGACACGCTTGAAGCTCTCGAAGGCTATAGATACTGCGATAAGAAATAGCTCAGTAGGCAGTTCAGTTGAAGAGGAACACAAATCCCTAATAACGGCTGTCACAGAAACTATAAAAGAAAACATAGGTACAAAGAAAACAAATTGCGAGGAAACCATGTGTAACAGAAGAAACACTTTAGTTGATCGATGAAAGAAGGAAGTACAAAAATGCTCATGGAAATTCAGGAATACAGAAATACAAGTCATTTAGAAATGAAATGAGCAGGAAATGCAGGGATGGTAAGGGGAAATGGCGGCATTAAAATGTGAAGAAATCGAAAAAGAAGTGAATGTCGGAAGGACTAACTAAGCGTTTAGGGAAGCCAAAGCAACCTTCGGTGAAATTAAAATCAAGGGTAGTAAAATTGATAGTGCAATGGAAAATCGCAGTTAAATGAAAACGAAAAATTGGACAGATGGAAACAGTGCATTTAAGGCCTCTATGAGGGGGAAGACTTGTCTGATGTGATAGGAGGAGGAACAGCAGTTGATATACAAGAGACAGTGTATCCAGCATTATAATCAGATTTAAAACAGCTTTGGAAGACTTAAAGTCAGTTATGGCAGTAGGGATTGATAACATTCCATAACAATTTTTAAAATCGTTGGAGGAAGTGACAACAAAACGACTATTCGCGTTGGTGTGTAGGATGTAAGAGTCTGGCGATATAACATCAGACTTTCGGAAAAACATCATCCACACAATTCCAAAGTCGAAAAGTTCAAGAATTGTCGCTCAGTCATATTAACAACTCGTGTATCCAAGTTGTTTACAAGAATAATATACAGAAGACTGGAAACGAAAATTGAAGATGTGTTATATGACGATCAGTTTGGCTTTAGCGAAGGTAAAGGCACAAGAGAGGCAGTTCTGACGTTGCAGTTGATAATGGAAGCAAGACTAAAGAAAAATCAAGACACGTACATAGGATTTGTCGATCTGGAGAAAGCGCCCGACAATAACAAACGGTGCAAGGTGTTCGAAATTCTGATGAAACTAGGGATAAACTATAAGGAGAGATGTGTAGTATACAGCATATACTAGAATCCAGAGGGAATAATAAGAGTGGAAGGCCAAGAACGAAGTGCTCGGATTAAACTGAGTGTGAGACAGGGATGTAGTCTATCGCCTCTATTGTTCAATCTGTACATCGAAGAAGCATTTATGGAAGTAAATGAACGGTTTGAGGGTAGAATAAAAATTCATATAAGATTTCCTAATGACATTGCTATCCTCTGCGAAGGGGATGAAGAATTACTGAATTTTCTGAATGTAATGAATAATCTGTTGAGTACAGAATATAAATTGAGAGTAAATCGAAGAAAGGTGAAGTTAATGAAAAGTAGCAGAAATGAGAACCTAATATGAGGATTGATGGACACGAAGAAGATGAAATTAAGGAAGTCTGTTAATTAGACAGCATAATAACCTATGACAGATGGAGCAAGGAGGACATCAAAAGTAAACCAGCACTGAAAAAAATGGCATTCCTAACCAACAGAAATCTACTAGTATCAAACTTAGGCCTTAATTTGAGAAAGAAACTTTACAGCACTGTGTGACCGTGAAACATGGACTGTGGGAAGACTTGAACAGATGAGAATCGAAACATTTGAGATATGGTGGATGGTGAAAATTAGTTGGACTGATAAGGCAAGGAATGAGGAGATTCTACCTAGAATCGGAGAGGAAAAGTATATATAGAAAATACTGACCAGAAGAAGGAACGGAATGATGGGACATTTGTTAAGACATCGGGGAATAACTTCCGTGATACTGGAGGGAGCCGTAGAGGGTAGAAACGGTAGAGGAAGATGGAGATTGGAATACATCCAGAAAGTAACTGAGGACGTCAGTTGTAAGTGCTACTCGGAAATGAAGAGAATGGCACAGGAGAGGAATTCGTGGTGGGCCGCAGCAAACCAGTCAAACCCACACACACACAGTCTCAATGGTGTGCTTCAAATACTACAAGAGGCATCCGCCACAGAGACACAACCACTCGCCTGATGCCTCTCTGTTATGAGTAACACCATCCAGATGGCGCTCTCAATCCTGAACCCCTTACTGCCTCTGCATCACGTCTATCTGCATGTTGTGCTAGTCCACCGATAGTGCTCCCAGTTGCCTAAGAGAGTGCTGTTGTCCGCGGACAACAGCGCTTCTGCCGTGTACTGGTGGAAGATCACTATGTCCTGGACACACTCACACTGATCCGAACTAGCAGTTAGACTTGTTCAGTGCCTGCAGTCGGCTCACTGCAGTTCCTGCAAGTCTACATTCCGACTTCGCGGTTGCTATCTATGGAGAACTAGACCTATTAACAAAGAGTGTCAGCAAATTACATTCAGTCATAGTGAAAATGCCATAGACTGCCAAGAGACAGTGAAGTTATTTAGATTTCATTTTATTAGATTTATTATATCAAGTATCATTCATCAAATTATACCAAAGTTGAATACCACATTGTATCACAAAACTAATTAAACACCCCGCCGAACAGGCCATGAAGACCAAAAGTTACCGACCAGCCGCCATATCATGCTCAGGTCAAAGGTGTCACTGGATGCAGATGTGGAGGGGCATGCGGTCAGCACATCGCTCTCCCGGCCGTATGTCGGCTTACGAGACCGGAGCCACAACTTTTCAATCAAATAGCTCCTCAGTTTGCCTCACACGGACTGAATGCACCCTGTTTGCCTACAAAGCTCGGCATACTAAGTACTCACCCATCCAAGTACTAGCCCAGCCCGACAGCGCTTAACACCGGTGATCTGACGGGAACCGGTGTTACCACTGTGTCAAGGCCACTGGCAAATTGTATCATACTTCTTCATAAATGATAACTGTGTTGTCACATTCCTGTTTTAGTTCCTCCCAATCAAGCAAGTATTAAAATTGGCAGTTATAGCGTGCAATCTACCACCTTTAAAGAACTGTAGCAATAAAACCACTTTTCTGCTACCGTGGTGTTTGGACTGAATTAACAGATGCATTCAGTGTCAAAATACACAACAGTACTTTTATACCCATTGGGCAGATACAGCATCAGGACTGCAACAAATGCGTTCACTCCCTTTGTCAGAAGAGTTTGTAACACTTATATCGATTAGAAGAAGGTTTATATGATGTAACTGTGTATCTGCAATTATGGAGTGTGTATTTTTCGTTAGTTAAAGTCACTGATTTGTAACAGGAAATTTAGAGTTTTGTAATATATATATATATATATATATATATATATATATATATATATATATATATGAAAAAAAGCAAAATGGTTTGTTAAAATAACACATTTTTATAATATATATATATGTTTATAAAAAAGACACTGTTTATTGAAAGCTAGTTCATGCTTAGGACACTTGTATTTATAAAATATAAAAGATGTAGGGAAGTCCCTCCGCAACGGAAGTGGCATGGCCCGATGTAAAAGGTGGTTTTGGCGGTCGAACTGGGCGGCTCCTTGGTGTGAACGGTACGCAGTAAGTGACTAGCCGTAGCACGGTACACTTCGACGGTACTAACAGAGGCAATTGGAAGCTGCTGTGCAAGGGAATTTTGCCTCGAATGTGGATCTGCCTGTCATTTGGTATTCTTGATAAAAAGGAATGGCTCAAATATGTTGAAAATCCGACGCCAAGAAGAGATTTTATAGAGCATTCGAACATCAAGAGCGGTGAGTACAGATAGCCGCCATGTCGCTTGCCACCAAAACTTCGCTTCTGCTTTACTAACTTAATACATCCAGCTATGTATATGGGCATGGACCAGTTAATGTGGATATAATAACAATCCAAATGCTATAAATCTGTGTCGGGAACCATATCTTCTATCCTGATCACGAACCTATGTAGGGTCCTCTCCTAAGTGTTACTAAAACCGAGTATCCTGTTTTAAATGAACAATTCTTGTATTCGAGTGTATCAAAGTGGTCTTTCCTTCTTTGTGAAACGTAAAAGCAGTAGCAAAAGTAAAAATTAAAACCACAAAAGTGAAGCTAGATAGGATTTTGCTAAAGTTATTCCGGGGGTAATATAGTCCCTCATTCGGATCTCTGGGCGGGGACTACTCAAGAGGACATCGTTATCAGGAGAAAGAAAACTGACGTTCTACGGATCGGAGCGTGGAATGTCAGATCCCTTAATCGGGCGGGTAGGTTAGAAAATTTAAAAAGGGAAATGGATAGTTTAAAGTTAGATATAGTGGGAATTAGTGAAATTCGTTGACAGGAGGAACACGACTTAGGTCAGGTGAATACAGGGTTATAAATACTAAATCAAATAGGGGTAATGCAGGAGTAGGTTTAATAATGAATAAAAAAATAGGAATGCGCGTAAGCTACTACAAACAGCATAGTGAACGCATTATTGTGGCCAAGATAGACACGAAGCCCACGCCTACAACAGTAGTATAAGTTTATATGCCAACTAGCTCTGCAGATGACGAAGAAATTGATGAAATGCATGATGAGATAAAAGAAATTACTCAGGTAGTGACGGGAGACGAAAATTTAATAGCCATGGGTGACTGGAATTCGAGAGTAGGAAAAGGGAGAGAAGGAAACATAGTAGGTGCATATGGATTGGGAGTAAGAAATGAAAGAGGAAGCCGTCTGGTAGAATTTTGCACAGAGCATAACTTAATCATAGCTAACACTTGGTTCAAGAATCATAAAAGAAGGTTGTATACATGAAATAATCCTGGAGATACTAGAAGGTATCAGATAGATTATATAATGGTAAGACAGAGATTTAGGAACCAGGTTTAAATTGTAAGAAATTTCCAGGGGCAGATGTGGACTCTGATCACAATCTATTGGTTATGAAATGTAGATTAAAACTGAAGAAACTCCAAAAAGGTGGGAGTTTAAGGAGATGGGACCTGGATGAACTAACTAAACTAGAGGTTGTACAGAGTTTCAGTAAGAGCATAAGGGAACAACTAACACCAATGGGGGAAAGAAATACAGTAGAAGAAGACTGGGTAGCTCTGAGGGATAAAGTAGTGAAGGCAGCAGAGGATCAAGTAGGTAAAAAGACGAGGGCTAGTAGAAATCCTTGGGTAACAGAAGAAATATTGAATGTAATTGATGAAAGGAGAAAATGTAAAAATGCAGTAAATCAAGCGGGCAACAAGAAATAGAAACGTCTCAAAAATGAGATCGACAGGAAGTGCAAAATGGCTGAGCAGGCATGGCTAGACGACAAATGTAAGGATGTAGGGGCTGATCTCACTGGGGGGTAAGATAGATACTGCGTACAGGAAAATTAAAGAGACCTTTGAAAAAAAGAGAACCACTTGTATCAATATCAAGAGCTCATATGGAAACCCAGTTCTAAACAAAAAAGGGAATGCAGAATGGTGGCAGGAGTATATAGAAGGTCTATACAAGAGCGATGTACTTGAGGACAATATTATAGAAATGGAAGAGGATGTAGATGAAGATGAATGGGAGATACGATACTGCGTGAAGAGTTTGACAGAGCACTGAAATACCTGAGTCGAAACAAGGCCCCAGGAGTAGACAACTTTCCATTAGAACTACTGACGGCCTTGGGAGAGCCAGTCCTGACAAAACTCTACCATTTGGTGCGCAATATGTATGAGACAGGCGAAATACCCTCAGACTTCAAGAGGAATATAATAATTCCAATTCCAATGAGAGCAGGTGTTGGCAGATGTGAAATTTACCGAACTATCAGTTTAATAAGTCACAGCTGCAAAATACTAACTTCAATTCCTTACAGACGAATGGAAAAACTGGTAAAAGCCGACCTCGGGGAAGATCAGTTTGGATTCCGTAGAAATACTGGAACACGTGAGGCAATGCTGACCTTACGTCTTATCTTAGAAGAAAGATTAAGGAAAGGCAAACCTACGTTTCTAGCATTTGTAGACTTAGAGAAATCTTTTGACAATGTTGACGGGAATACTCTATTTCAAATTCTGAAGGTAGCAGGGGTAAATACAGGGAGTGAAAGGAAATTTACAATTTGTACAGAAACCAGATGGCAGTTATAAGAGTCAAGGGACATGAAAGGGAAGCAGTGGTTGGGAAGGGAGTGAGACAGGGTTGTAACCTCTCCCCGATGTTATTCAATCTGTATATTGAGCAAGCAGTAAAGGAAACAAAAGAATAATTCGGAGTAGGTATCAAAATCCATGGAGAAGAAATAAAAACTTTGAGGTTCGCCGATGAAATTGTAATTCTGTCAGAGACAGCAAGGGACTTGGAAGAGCAGTTGAACGGAATGGACAGTGTCTTGAAAGGAGGATATAAGATGAACATCAACAAAAGCAAAACGAGGGTAATGGAATGTAGTCGAATTAAGTCGTGTTATGCTGAGCGAATTAGATTAGGAAATAAGACACTTAAAGTAGTAAAGGAGTTTTGCTATTTGGGGAGCAAACCAACTGACGATGGTCGAAGTAGAGAGGATATAAAATGTAGACTGGCAATGGCAAGGCAAGCGTGTCTGAAGAAGCGAAATTTGTTAACATCGAGTATAGATTTAAGTGTCAGGAAGTCGTTTCTGAAAGTATTTGTATGGAGTGTAGCCACGTATGGAAGTGAAACATGGATGTTAAATAGTATGAACAAGAAGAGAATAGAAGCTTTTGAAATGTGGTGCTACAGAAAAATGCTGAAGATTAGATGGGTAGATCACATAACTAATGAGGAGGTATTGAATAGAATTGGGGAGAAGAGGATTTTGTGGCACAACTTGACAAGAAGAAGGGACCGGTTGGTAGGACATGTTCTGAGGCATCAAGGGATCACAAATTTAGCATTGGAGGGCAGCGTGGAGGGTAAAAATCGTAGAGGGAGACCAATAGATGAATACACTAAGCGGATTCAGAAGGATGTATGTTGCAGTATGACTGGGAGATGAAGAAGCTTGTACAGGATAGAGCAGCATGGAGAGCTGCATCTAACCAGTCACAGGACTGAAGACCACAACAACAACTACTCTTAGTTTATTTCAAAATAGAATTTTGTAGAAATACAGTGCCAGATTGTGTAAATGTTATTGTCTAAAATGCCTGCTTCACAGGTGGTAAACAAGACAAATAAGTTACGCTCATTTTAAAAATAGTCGTGTTTTGATTTATATCGTGAATGGTTCCTCCATCGAAGTTAATTGAGCTCAGTGTTGAATCATAGAGTTTGACTAGTGACATTATACTAGTTTATGGGTCTGATCATGTTCCGCACATATTAGAAGTATTACTGGACTATCACGGCTGTTTAGGAAAACTGATATAGGAGTATAAACAGGGTATTCATGATATTATTTATGTTTATTTGTTTTCTTCACTCCAGTTAAGATAGAAGCCCCTCATGTACAATTTTAGTTCTGCACTTTCTGTAGTAGCATTTCAGTATTAGTTTAAGTAATGGTCTTGAGTGCAGTTGTTATTAGAATGAGCTTGGTACAAATTTGCTTTCTATAACAACTGGTGTGTGTGTTATTGATAACTGCTGCTACACACAGCTCAGAGTGCCCTGTGTCAATTTGTATCCTGTGCGCTATTCAAAGGGAAATATCAATGAAAATAACTTTAATAACCAATGTTCAATGTTCATGAACATATATTTACAAGTTAATGTGTCTAATTTGGCTAGCGACCGTTCATTTTTTTATTGACATACTGTTTTTTGCCATTTTCGAAGATTCGCAAGGTTAAAGTCCGTTTAGTTTTTCTGCTAACTTCACCATATTTAAAACTGTAGTCTGATACCTTCACGCATTAGACACATGCAAGGTAAAAAAATCAAAATCCTCTCAGAGGATAACATAAGCTTGTTTCACAGTATGCTTGTGCATAATACGTGGCAAGTTAGCGTTATAAGTGGCTTTTCCAGTGACAGGTCCTAGGTTCGGCTGTTAGGGAAGAGTGACATACAAGCTAGTGTTATAAATTCCAGCGCAGGTTTAAAAAAATAGAATATTACAAATATGATCCTAGCGCCTATCAAAGTAGTCCCCTAGGCTGCCTATAAACAACTGCCAATGTGGGAAATTTTCAACTGCGATTCTTCGATTCTTGTAAGCTCATTTGTCACAGCCCGTTTGATGTCTGCGATATCTTGAAGAAGCTTTCCTTTCAGTCGTCTTTTGTCTACCGGGAACAACAAAAAAGGCAAGGAGAGAGTTCAGACGAATATGGTGGAAATGGAATGGCAATAACTGAATATCCCGCCAGATGCGTGGTAACAGATAAAGCAGTATGGGGTCTTGCATTGCCATGCAGTAAGAAGCCGTCCTCAGAATGCCACAAATCGGGGTAGCGAGGTCGAACTGCTTGTCCCAAACATTTCAAGACTTCGCTGTAAAGAGTTTGGTTCTCTGTTTGACCTAGAGGAACATACTCATGATAAACTAATCCTTTACTATCAAAGAATGCGATCAACATTGCCTTTTTTCTCGAAGGTTGACGTTTTAGTTTTTTCGAGGCTGGTGACCCAGGACTCCACCATTTAGCACTTTGAAGCATCGTGTGAGGTCATAATGGTAGCACCAACTCTCATCCCCAGCAATAATCTCTGACAGAAATGTGGGATCACGTGTAGCTCTATCCAGTAGTTCAGCAGAAATTCTTCGTCTTTCCTCTTTCTAATCCTCTCTTAGTGTATGTGGGACGAATTTTGTATTACGTTTCCCTAAATCTTCGAGTAAAATCTTGTGAAACATATCACGATTCAAATTAAGTGCTTCTGATACCGCACGCACTGTTACATGATGGTCTTCGTGCAACAACTGTGTTACACGCTGCAAATTTGCATCGGTATGTGCTGTAGACGTGTGACCAGCTCTGGAATCGTCTTACACTGAATATCTGCCTTCGATAAACCTTTTGCGCCACTCGGAAACATGACTTCTTGAAAGTGTCTCGCCTGCATATACTTGCTTAATCATTGTCCACGTTTCACTAGGGGCTTTCCTCAGCTTAACGCAGAACTTAATGTTCACTCTTTGCATATAAATCGGCATTCATTGTGTCACCGTAACCAAAGCGCCAAGAACCCAAACAGTGTGTTGCTATGCACAGCTTTGCCATCTAGTGAGTTTGTGCAGAAACTTGGCCAAGGTCATTTCAAGGACGCACACATACCATGCAACATAAAAACAGCATTTGTTCCTCATTACTACTGCAAACGCAGAAATTAAAAAAAGAAAAAAAATTATCCTGGAAATTTTGGGACAAATGGAGTACTTGGACTGGCGTTGTATTTTCAGGAAAAAGCTAAAGGTTCATTTGTCTTTCACGTTTGCAGCACATAACATTGTGTCTCCCTTGAATAGACGGATGCTTTCTGATTTACCCTCGGCGGACTGTCACAGCGACGGTGGCGGGCGACAGTCTGTCCCTGTCTCACGTGACTCCTTCGCATTTTAATCCGAACGAGCCGCGCTACCCAGATCGAGCGGAGCCTAGGAGCTCGCCCTAATTAATACTGCTCGGCGGCGTTAAGTGATGTATGGATCAGGGGTGCCGAAGTCCGGCCGTGGAAAGAATTAATGTAAGAGCCTTGCTGCGTCATCGCTTGTGGGGAAAAAAAGAGAAAGACTGCCCGCACCAGTGCATATTAATTTACTGCCAGCTACGCACGATAGAGAAAAGGGCCGTAATTACGTTTTCCACAGGATCCCGTGAGGGGCAGGAAGTAACAAAAAATATGTTTTCGCTCTACTGACACCTCCTGATGACACCATCTTCGCTCCTTAAGCAGTCAATACCCGATTAATAGAGTCCTTCCATGGGCTGACTACATCGAAAAAGGTCCTCCATCAGATGGCTACCATAGTTATTCACAAATTCCTTTGTGTTATTCAGATAAAACAGTAAACACCCATTTACTAGACTGATCGATTGCATTCGCTCTGTCCTTTTCATTAAAACATATCAAAATGAAACAAGGAAGTAGAGCAAAATCTTTAAATCGTGGGGTTTTCTTGCAAGAGTTGGACGTAACAATGGTGTTTGCATGCGTTTTAGAATAATCGGTAGTTTGTGGGGCGCTCAACTCCGCGGTTACCAGCGTCAGAATAATCTATCAAAGTAAGATGTCAATACTCTGCCGAAAATTTTGCCATGGAATAATTCATGCTTATCAGCGGTCTGGGGACTTCTGTAATCTCCTTAGCAGTTGTAGTGTGCAAACAAAAGACTGTATGGACTGTATACGGTGTCTAATGGATTAAACCTTATTCCATTTTCATGTAATTCTTCTAGTTAGTGATTGACAGCAACAGAAAGGACTTCATCTCTGAACAAGGCGACAAATGATGGGAGCTGCCATTATTTTTACCGTGGCTGCTGTCAAGTAATTCAATGGCAGTTCTTGGCTGGTTTTATTAGTTTCCAGTACACTGAGCACGGTGGCACAATGTTTGTGTGGCCTGATTAATTCCACCTGGTTCTGATCCCTTTCTGTCCATCTAAATTTGGGTTTTCCGAGGTTTCTGTAAATAAACTGAAGATGAATCTCGGAATGATTCATTCTAAGGATCGTGACTGATTTTCCGCACTATCCTTGCCCTATCTGCGCGTGTGCTCCGTTCTCTCGTTGCATTGTTGTCATTGCCCGGACATTAAACAATAATATCCTTTCCTTTTCTTTCTTGTAAAACGATAAAACAGTTTTTGTTTAGTTATTGGAGAGTTTCAATTTGTACGTTGTGTATGAATTTCGATTTTTTTAACAACAGACCCGTGGATTTTATAGTGCTACTAACAATGTACTTTCCATTTTTGATTCCAGCCTGTCGTCTAAAATAAATATCTCTTCTCCTGGTGCAAGATTAATCCCAGGTTTTATCCATCTCTCTGTATCTGTTTAATTTTACTGTTTGCTCTTGCAGGGGAAAACAGCTTTGAATGAAGGACTGTCTTTGAAAAAGCGTCAGATTCTTAATATGAAGTGCATAGTTGTAAACCCCCTCTCAATATCATTCCAGCATGTTCTCCTGATACATTGTGATTGCGTGATTAGCTACGACTCTTTTTCCTACATTTGCCTAAATTTTTACGTCTTTTCTCTCACGGTTGAAATATAGCTCATCGACATTTGCTACCTTTTGTCCACTATTATCAAGTAAACCTTTCTCGATCGCTTTCATATTTGAGTTACTGGAGGCAGCTGGATCAGAAATAGGTTACCATTAACTTCTGTACGACCCCTTCAACCCTCTAGGGGAACTTTATTAATGACGCGTCACAACATCTTTACTTATCATCAGTTACCGTTTAACATGAAATAATCATTAAAATTTTCTAAAACTGTTCCTCCCCATGAGCTTTTTAATACTCCCTCTACCTAAAAAAAACCGTAAATGTTGCCTGTTATGGTCCAGTACATCGTCAGTACTTAGCATATTCACTACTAGATGAAAACGACACACCTCGTTTGGTCTTTATTCATTTGTTTTCTAAGTGGAAAAAATGCGCAACTGATCATCTCATTTGTGTACGCCTAACATATTCTGAGTATGCTCTTATAAACTACATCTTGTGTTTTGCTTTCATGTGCAAAGACGAGTAAGTTTTGTGATTGTCCAACACGCGAAAACATTACGTATAGTTGCCTGTGGGAGAAGCACTTTATTTTACATTCGCTCCGAACATTGCTTTATTGTAAGCTAATCTTACCGGAGCCTTTTAAGGCCGAATCAGGAATTCGTGGTATGAATAGCGACTTGCCTTTTTCCAGTTAATACTTCAGCTTTTATGAAGTTTGTGGTGTCACCGCCAGACACCACACTTGCTAGGTGGTAGATTAAATCGCCCGCGGTCCATTTAGTACATGTCGGACCCGCGTGTCGCCACTGTGTAATCGCAGACCTAGCGCCACCACAAGGCAGGTCTCGTGATACGAACAAGCACTCGCCCCAGTTGTACGGACGACCTAGCTAGCGACTAGATGTACGAAGCCTTTCTCTCTCATTAGCCGAGAGACAGAATAGCCTTCAGCTAAGTTAATGGCTACGAACTAGCAAGGCGCCATTAGCCTTACAGTGATTGTAATTAAAGTCTCCTGTGTATAGTCAAGAGCGATGTACCACAATGATTGATTAAAGATAAGTATTAATCCAGCTACGTACTTTTCTTCATAGCATTAATTACGTAGCCTGTTCCAGTACTTCACGCCCGTCTGCGTTAGTCTAGCGTGCATTTTCAGCCATCTCGATCTACAAGGTGTTGGCCCAGCTGCCGACACATCAATGTTTAGAAGCTGTTTTGGGAGAGCATACCGAGAACAATGAGTAAATTTAAGAATTCTTGCTGGTATTTTCGTTCTGTCGTTGCAGCTACAAAAACTGTGTGATTTATTCATCAGACGCGTTACGCTTTATTGAGATAAAGCTTCATCAGTTGTCTCTAATAACGTTATTCACATTTCGATTCGCTCTAAGATCGAAAAACAATTCATTTACAATATGTTGGTTTTTACTTACGGTGATTTCTGCTTAATTTCTCGCCCACATCGGGAAATGCCGTCTACTAGCATATCGTTGATGTTTTTCTCCTTTAGACACTGATAGTTGTAGTCCAATTTTTAGGTGGTCTGCAGAACCATCCTTTTCTTTACATTTTACAAAGCACATTTTTTCGCACAACTCCGTTTGTTTTATAATTCTAAGTGTGTATTGTGGTTTGTGTTTTGCCAACGTAACATTGCCATTAGTTTGTCTTTGACCTATATTCTTTTTTTATTTATTTTAGTCTACTGTATGTTTGCAACCCTATTTAATTATGGTGCTGTGTATTTGTATACTGTGTAGGGGTAGTGAAGTAATATATATATATATATATATATATATATATATATATATATATATTACTTCACTACCCCTACACAGTATATAAATACACACACACACACACACACACACACACACAGATATATATATATATATATATATATATATATATATATATATATATTTGTTGCGGTAAGTCATTGTATCCCACTTTTTTGCAGTAGTGCTGATTGTATGTTTGGTGTGCTTTGATTAGTTTTTTTTTTATCAGCTGTCTCTTTATTTTCCTGTTTAGTTTGTCTACCATTGTGTGCTGTGTGCTGTGTAAAACATAAAATGATCCATAGTTCTGGAGCAAGTATCAGTGTCTATGGAAGATATACTACGAAAGGCATTTCCCGATATAGACGAGAAATCAAGTGTAAATCACCGTAAGTAAAAACCAACATATAGTTAAGGAATTGTTTTTTGACCTTAAGGCAAAACGTAATATAAATAATTTAATTATAGACCACTGATGATGCTTTACCTCATAAAGCGAAATGAACCTGGTAAAAAAACACGCATTTTTTGTAGTTGCAACGACAGAATGAAAATACCCTCAAGAATTGTGAAGCAACTACGGACAATATGGCCACACAAATGGAGAAATTTAAGTACTCCTTTGTAGTGTTAACACTTTTCTGTGGTTTATTATTGTATCAATGACTTTTGGTATTTTTTATACCCTGGCATCATATTCTGCATTCACTGACTTTTTAGTCGAGCTTCGTCATTTTTTTCTCTCTTAAACTGTACGCTCATATAAACAGTAATCGTTTACGTTGATTCTGTCTATGAGCGAATACATCTATCAGCGAATACACTTTTTCAGTGAGTTGTTCTTCTATCTTTAAGACATTGTACAACTCGTCGTTGAAGATGATTTTGCTGGAGTACGGATTTATGTCATAAGTTCCGTGTCTTATTTATGTAGCAGAGCATTCGAGAATGTGCTGGAACATTCGATATAAGTCGTTAACGTCCTGGAATATCCATAAAAGCTCGAGAATTTTAAAGTAGAATCCCAGATTTTATCCTTAGAAAAGTACATTGATGTGGAAGAGAGACGACATCGTCGCGACCACCACGAAGTGATGAAGATCACGTCGCTCATATCTCCATAAACATAACAGTAAATACCGCGCAACTACTTTAGCGCACAACAAAGGAAGCAAGGGTAGCACCAGACACAACACTCTGTGGTTGCCGGCAGGTGGTTTTCGCGAAGCATCAACTTCACCCACAACACTTCTACGACGAATACGAGTCGTCAGACAAATCTTGCACTTGTCGTAGAAAATAGTCTGATATCACTGATCCAGATTCCACGTCGCTTATACCCTTGTCCGTATCTTTATGGTATGAACATAGTGGAGGTTTATTTGAAGGGATTCATTGATGAGGGGTACCATTCTGCAGTTATTAACGGGCCAATTGCATTAATTTATATAACCCCTCAAAAATAAACAATTTTTTTTTAAAAAACACGTATTTGGACTGAAGATACTTGTGTTGAACATTTAACAAAATCCCTTCCTATTAGTAGTCCTGCAAATATCTTCAGTCCATCTACGTGCTCTCTAAACTTTTTGTTGATTCTTCAAGGGTTATTCTTGCAAGTGTAGTAAGCCTCAACTTTGTCTTCAGTTTCCCGTGTCATTTTAGTGTATTGTTAAGTTTTGACAAAATATACTACACTGACAGAAAAAAAGAATCGCAACACCAAGTAGAAGTTTTGCAACATGACGAAAGTTGGTAGGCGTGTTTCTACATAAAGTTAGTAGATGTGTTTCTACATCTGAAAGATGATGTCTGTTCAGATTTCAAAAACTAAGGCAGAAGAGTGGCACTATTAGTGCCACTATAAGCTCCAAATCAAGTACGCTTTAAATGCAGTCTGCAACGGTCGGAGTGTTATTCACCTTTTAGACCCAATATGATGACTATGCCAGTCAAGAATATCTTTAAGGTGACAAAGACATCATAATGAACACCTCGCTGAGTTTTAACGACTTCGTGTAATAGGACTACGAGAAGCTGGATATTCTTTTTGCGATACTGCAGGAAGACTCGGCAGGAATTTAGCCACTGTACATGATTGTTGGTAGTGGTGGTCACGAGAATGTACAGTCGCAAGAAGGCCGCGATCCGGATTATCACGTGGCACTACCGACTGGGAAGACCATCATGGTCGGCGTATGGTTCTGGCGCATCGTACTGCATTCTGCATCTGCAACAGCAATTTGAGCAGCTGTTGCCACCACAGTAAACAACGAACTATTACAGATCGGTTACTTCAAGGCAGTTCCGAGCCAGGAGCAAAGAATTGGTTATTTCTGAAACCTATAAGTCAAGTAATGTAAGCTGGTGAGAAACCAGATAAAACATTGCTGAACAGACGGAAAACTATTTGCAATATTTTTTTGTCTCTGAGGACTAACGCATATGGAAAGGGATCATGGAATTATAATTTGAACTTTAATTTAGTATTTATGGATGCGTTTAAAACACTGTGACTTATAGGGTTCTAAAACTAAATGAACATTTCATTACTGTCTTAAAGAACAAAGAAATTCCTAATTCACTACTTGTTAGTGGTGCTCCAGTTATACACAGTCTTCCAAAATCTTTTCATTCCCTCCTCATTACCCAGGTATCCTTTTAACTTTCTAAGATCCTCCATTTTCTTTATATCAGTTGGAAGATTACTGAAGTGCACTCTTTTTTCTGGCATCGTAATGGTGCTGGGTGCAGTTCGGAGCCGGCCGGGGGGGTCGAGCGGTTCTAGGCGTTACAGTCTGGAACCGTGCGACTTCTACCGTCGCAGATTCGAATCCTGCCTCGGGCATGGATGTGTGTGATGTCCTAAGGTTAGTTAGGTTTAAGTAGTTCTAAGTTATAGGGAACCGATGACCTCAGAAGTTAAGTCCCATAGTGCTCAGAGCCATTTTGCAGTTCGGTAATCTGAATGTGCGACGTACAAGCCCATTAATCAATCGACTAGTCTTGACGACACCGAAATGATGAGTTAGAAAATGGTTCTATTATGTTACTTGAAATGATGCTTTCTCACCTTGATATGCCCCTCTACCGTGGAATTCTTGAATAAGGGAGGCCAGCAGGTTAAATAAGAAACAATATCATTACGGCCTAGAACGTTGACTGGGAATCCATTTTCCTTGGATACATTTTAGTAATCATTGGCACATAGTTCGTCACTGTGTGTACCATGTCACATTTCCTTACCTCTCTCCTGATAGACAGCTATCTGTCACGAGGAAGGAAGGAAAGAAATACATCTCAGTCGGAAGTACTGGTTTATAGAATGAAACCTGTCTTTGACTAGTGCAAGAAGCATTCTCACATTAGTATTATTCCAGTTTTGAGCAGAACATCCATCCGAGAATATGTACAAATGTTTAGCATTTCTAGCACTATCTTTAATATAGTTATTCAGAAATGAACATATCACATCAGGTCTTTATGTTATTAATGGAATTCGAGTTACCAACAGCTGATTCCGATAACAAGCTCTAGTGGTAAAACACTGTTACGATGATAAACACCATCAGTCAGTAATTTACGGAGAGTCAAAACCGAAGCAAATATTTCCGATCCTCTCATGGACATTGTACACAGCACTCTTGCGACTGTTCTATCAATAATGTTTCTACCCTTCGGCTTTCATTTAGTCACATAAAACGGAATTATAGAAATGAGTGACTTAAAGTATTTTAAAAATTTATTGGTTCCCTCGTCCACCGTCTTATGACAGAACTTCTCCAGAGCGTATTAAACACTAGATCGATTCTTTCACTCCAGCAATCCTGCTGGGACTCACGATTCTCCGTCATTAATACTCACCTCTAATATCAATGGCGCAGACGGATCCATATTTTTCTCGGCGAGTATTCGATATTTGGTGGCACTATACGCGATACGGTTTCCACAGACACACGCATTGGATCTAAAGCCGTTGACTATCACTTTCGAATTCAGATAAATGGCTCCCCTGCCCGTGGTACAGCGTCTAAAAGAACCTAATTCTTCAAAGTTCAGTAAATAAAATTTTCGTAAGAATTCTATAAGTACGGCTATTTTCGTAAAATATATTTTCCTGATCAGATTTGAACACTCTGCGAGTTTCACACTCTTAGACCACACGTATGTGCGTAGTCTTATTTAATTCCGTCATATTCGCAACATTTAGATTCACACCGAACAGAAAAGTTAGTCATCTACAGGAGACATCACGTTAGTACCGTAACACTATCTCTGGCCTCAGTTCGGCGAGGAATAGAGTCTACAAATGTCTTTAGGTACGCCATACGCAGGTGAACGTCCAACACTGTTGAGAAGCTCTCACAGAGCTACCAAATCGCGCACATTTGACTGCTGTTTTCCGTTTGCCTTTGCAAATAATTCTAGAGATTTCCTATCGGATTAGGATCAGCTGATTAAGCGAGACGATCGAGCTGCAATCCGATGTCTGAACGTGCAGTAATATGAACTCGGCTTTTGTCATCTTCGAAGCAGGACGCATCCATTGCGTATTCGTTTTTTTTGGATTTAGAAGGTTGGACAACATTTTGTAGCTTGTTTGCTGTACGGGCACACCAGTGTGACTCTGGTGGTATGACGTTCTGCTGCCTGTCACCTTTCCTTATCAGAGTGAAAGCTATACTCACCTGCTGCACAGCTGTCGTTGGACCCCAAACACGCCGGACTTCTTCTCGCGGCAGATGTTTGGTAGCCTAATTGGAAACTTCATTTAGTAACAATACGAGAGTGGGAGAATTACAGAACATGATAGGCTGTAATGAGATAAATTAGGCATATATTTTTCAGTAAGACACGAGAATTGGAGGTAGCCCTGTTACAAGTCTTGTAAGATATAGTCCCTAATCTGAGAGATTTAGCACGAAGCCACTTTGCTGGAGTAGTACATGGAGTAAGACATGAAATCACATTTTAAAAAAGAAAAGCCTGTTATAGTAAAGGATAATAGTCCTGTCCCTATAGAGACCGAGGAATGCTCTAATTGAGGCCGAATTACGAAACCAAGCGGTGAACGGCGCGGTAGCAACTAACGTGACAGCTGGAAGTTTCCGAACTCGAACCATCCTAACCCATACGGACCACCCTAACACAAGGCTGCTCACAAGATAATAAGAGACACCACTTGCATCCCAAAAGAGTGGCAACCTCCGCAGTGCTACTGTTAGCGGTACGAAGGTGTCTGCGATCAGCAACTGAAAAGATTCCGGACCTTGGCAGTCGGTCCTGTTTGTAAACTCGTGCACTGAATTGTAGTGCGTATCCGCAGTTGACAAATAAGGTCCCCGTAGCCAACGTGATTAGGGGCATGGCAGGTGCAGCCTCCCTCCGATGGTGGCCGGGTCTCTTGGATTCTCGGGTTGGGACTCCTGTTTGAGCGCGAATTCTCCGAACTAGGGAGAACTGGTAGTCCTAGGCCACCGTGTGGCTTCAGCTAATATTCAGATGTAAAGGTCTGCAGTTGTAAAGAAAATTCACATTTTGAGCATTTTCTGCATTAAAGAAATGGAGAATATGAAAATTACTCTTCCCCGTCCATTTGATATTTCTCCATGTAGGAGATTCCTCGGTGATTCTAGCCGGCTGGGGAAAAGTTAATCTTATAGCATAAAATGATTGATTTAGTTTAATGAATTGTTTAGTAATATTCCGACAGGTCTCCGACTATTGCCAAAGAGTTCGGAAATCTATAATCACGTCGAATATGTGGTTGAAATTATCAAATTAATTTTCTTTTGATATCTTTCTTTTTGATGTGGACTGCCTGGTACAGCAGTTTTGGTCGCTCCTTGCGTATTGTGAGTCCTCAAAAAGTCTCTGCGCTACAGTATGATAATCGATAATGTTGAAACAAGAATCCCGGTTCATATCGACGGTAGCATGAAAGTGTAGGCTACAAAAATCATCATCAAAACAGCACACTATCACATCCGGTGTGAACTACACCCCTCACACCTTGTGAATTAAAACACCACACAAGTCGTCAGTAAACTCAGTGCCTTGTATCATTTGAAACGACTAAAATCGTGCCTCGTAGGACCATACTACACGCCTACAGGAACTACCCGGTTTTTGTGTCATTTGACGTTTGTATGACATGCAAGACACGTTGTTAGGATTTGCCTACCTGTAAAAACAGTTCGACAACGTCAAATTGCGCAAGGTCTTCGAAATTCTGAGGGAAGCAGGGGTAAGCTGTAGGGAGAGAGAGTAATATACAACATGTACAAGAGCCAAGAGGGAATATGGAAGGCCAAGAAAGAAGTGCTCGATACATAGGTCTTAATTTGAGGAAGAAACTTCTGAGAATGTAATTTTGGAGCACAGCATTGTGTAACATGGACTGTGAGAAAACCAAAACAGCAGAAAATCGATGCATTTGAGATTTGGAGATACAGATGCGTTTTGAGAATTATGTCGGCTGATAAAATAAAGAATGAGGAGGTCCTCTGCAGAATTGGCGAAGATAGGACCGTACGGAAAATACTGAGAAGAAGAAGAAACAGAATGATACATAAGAAGGGACTGTAGAGAGTAAATATTACTGGCGATGACAGAGATTTTAATACAATCGACAAGAAATTGAGTAAACATGGTTTAAGTGCAACTCTGAGATGAAGACGGTAGCGAAAAAGAGAAATTCGTAGTGGGCTACATCAAATCCAGCCAGAAGGGTAATGACTAAAAAGAAACCGTGTTCATCTTCATAAAATTTAAAATGTTTAATATCGATAAAAAATATTTTTTAAATATTGCACTTGGAGCCAAATATAGATTGATAGGGAAATGGAATATGGTTGTAAAACAGCAAATAATTATGAAAATTTGGAGATAAACCATATTTTATGTGCACAAAATATAATTCTGAGATTGTTCTTTGTTTGAACTTAAGATATTACCCTCCCACACATCACTATTAAAATTTTCTGTCTCTGCACAAGTTCTGAAAGCTTCAAGAGGCACAAAAGCTTCAAGAGGCACAAGGTATACAAAACAAAAACTTTTTACTTATCTTCATTTTCTCTTGTTTTTGGCTCCAAGTCTTGCGTCTAGGGGTACATTCTTGCGGCTTAAATTTTGATTTAACGTTGTGGGCTCCTGATGACTAAATAACTGATGAATATTTGCCTGTATATTTTGCCTGCATATTCCTTGAATTTTATTCTTTGTCGATTTTTCAATATCACACCGTTTTTACAATTTCCACTCAATATTCCAAATTATATTGTTAGTGTCGATCATATAAATACCTCTGTCCCAATCAGGGGCATGCCCACTACAACTTACATTTTGCGGTACTAACTATATTCCAGATAGTCTACAAAGCAAAATAGTTTACAAACTTTCTTGGCAAAAGAAGAATTTCCATCAAGTTATACCATTTATTATACCATTAATTTCATAAATGAGTCCACAAATAAAGTTAATAATTCGCGATAGATTGTGCAATTAATAATATGAATTTTAAGTATGCCATTAATTTCCTAATTTGAAATATTTCTAGAAGAAGAGTAATCTTAACTGTACATACAAAATGTGATAAATTAAATCTTTTTTATACACTTTAGTCTGGAATATAGTACATCGTATAAAAAATCATATGAAATTCTTTTAGTTAAACAATTGAGATAATGTACATCTGTACCAGATTCAGGATTAATAATGGTATCGGCTACTTCTATAAAAAAAAGGTTATACTAGAAAAAGATATCCCATTCCAAACTTTTAAAAGAATTGCTTATCAGTAACAGGAAAAATAATTTGATTTGATAACAAAGCTTTCGAGTTCATAAAAATCCAAAACAAAGTTCTCAAAAAATTACTTGTTTACATAGTAGAGATGATTGGTTTTCCATTCGTCACTGGTGGCATAACTCAGAAGTCTAATCTACGTTATCAGCACCTACACAGTCAAGGCTTCTATTACAGAATTCCCTGTATTTCTTGTGGCCTGACATGCCATCTTGGGTTTTACAACATAACAATAGAACCCTTGTATCCATTGTCTAAAATCGAGAAATGCATAATGATCTTTCAGTTGATATATTGTATAGCTTTCGCCGTTTTTGTACAATTTCAATACTCATTGCTTGGAGAAGCACTCACTTATCGATATGGCTAGTGGCAAGTCAGTTGTGATTTTTATATTAAATTAAACATTTAAATATTTTTACAAAACATGGCCAGATTCTGTAAAATTAAGCCAGCGTCATATGTTTTGAATATCAGCATGCTCTGATAATTTCTTAAAAATTCTAAGCTCTCCAAAGCTTTAAAAGTGTTTAATATTACACAGAGAAAATTCTACCTTTGAAATTGGATTCAGTTGGTTAAAAAACAATCTGTAGAGGTTTTCGAATTAAGTAAAAACTGCTATTCGTGCTAAAAACTGGAAAAATTAGTTAGATTAACTTACCTCAGTAAATAAGATACAAAGCAAATATGACAACACTGCATTTGACATAAGTTACAGCGAAACTGCCTGCCCCCCATGAACCATGGACCTTGCCGTTTGTGGGGAGGCTTGCATGCCTCAGCGATACAGATAGCCATACCGTAGGTGCAATCACAACGGAGGGGTATCTGTTGAGAGGCCAGACAAACGTGTGGTTCCTGAAGAGGGGCAGCAGCCTTTTCAGTAGGTGCAGGGGCAACAGTCTGGATAATTGACTGATCTGGCGTTGTAACACTAATCAAAACGGCCTTGCTCTGCTGGTACTGCGAACGGCTGAAAGCAAGGGGAAACTACAGCCGTAATGTTTCCCGAGGGCATGCAGCTTTTCTGTATGATTAAATGGTGATGGCGTCCTCTTGGGTAAAATATTCCGGAGGTAAAATAGTCCCCCATTCGGATCTCTGGGCGGGGACTACTCAAGAGGACGCCGTTATCAGGAGAAAGAAAACTAACGTTCCACGGATCAGAGCGTGGAATGTCAGATCCCTTAATCGGGCAGGTAGGTTAGAAAATTTAAAAAGGGAAATGGATAGGTTAGTAGTGGGAATTAGTGAGTTCCGTGGCAGGAGGAACAAGACTTTTGGTCACGTGAATACAGGGTTATAAATACTAAATCAAATAGGGGTCATGCAGGAGTAGGTTTAATAATGAATAAAAAAATAGGAGTGCGGGTGAACTACTACAAACAGCATAGTGAACGCATTATTGTGGCCAAGATAGACACGAAGCCCACGCCTACAACAGTAGTACAAGTTTATATGCCAACTAGCTCTGCACATGACGAAGAAATTGATGAAATGTATGGTGAGATAAACGAAATTACTCAAATTAGTGAAGGGAGACGAAAATTTAATAGTCATGCGTCACTGGAATTCGACAGTAGGAAAAGGAAGAGAAGGAAACTTAGTAGGTGAATTTGGATTGGGGATAAGAAACGAAAGAGGAAGCCACCTGGCAGAATTTTGCACAGAGCATAACTTAATCATAGCTAACACTTGGTTCGAGAACCATAAGAGAAGGTTGTATACATGGAAGAAGCCTGGAGGTACCAGAAGGTATCAGATAGATTATATAATGGTAAGACAGAGATTTAGGAACCAGGTTTTAAACTATAAGGCATTTCCCGGGGCCAGATGTGGACTCTGACCACAATCTATTGGTTATGAACTGTAGATTAAAACTGAAGAAACTGCAAAAAGGTGGGAATAAAAGGAGATGGGACCAGGATAAACTGACCAAATCAGAAGTTATACCGAGTTTAAGGGAGAGCATAAGGAAACAACTGACAGGAATGGGGGAAAGAAATACAGTAGAAGAAGAATGGGTAGCTTTGAGGGATGAAGTAGTGAAGGCAGCAGAGGATCTAGTAGGTAAAAAGAAGAGGGGTAGTAGAAATCCTTGGGTAACAGAAGAAGTATTGAGTTTAATTGATGAAAGGAGAAAATATAAAAATGCGGTAAATGAAGCAGGCAAAAAGCAATACAAAGGTCTCAAAAATGAGATCAACAGGAAGTGCAAAATGGCTAAGCAGGCATGGCTAGAGGACAAATGTAAGGATGTAGAGGCTTATCTCACTAGGGGTAAGATAGATACTGCCTACAGGAAAATTAAAGAGAGTTTTGGAGAAAGAGAATCACTTATATGAATATCAAGAGCACCGATGGAAACCCAGTCCTAAGCAAAGAAGGGAAAGCAGAAAGGTGGAAGGAGGATATAGAGTGTCTATACAAGGGTAATGTACTTGAGGACAATGTTATGGAAATGGAAGAGGATGTAGACGAAGACGAAAGGGGAGATACGATACTGGGTGAAGAGTTTGACAGAGCACTGAAAGACCTGAGTCGAAACAAGGCCCCAGGAGTAGGCAACATTCCATTAGAACTACTGACAGTCTTGGGAGAGCCAGTCCTGACAAAACTCTACCATCTGGTGAGCAAGATGTACGAGACAGGCGCATTACTCTCACACTTCAAGAAGAATATAATAATTCCAATTCCATAGAAAGCAGCTGCTGACAGGTGTGAAAATTACCGAACTGTCAGTTTAATAAATCACAGTTGCAAAATACTAACGCGAATTCTTTACAGACGAATGGGAAAACTGGTAGAATCCGACCTCGGGGAAGATCAGTTTGGATTCCGTAGAAATATTGGAACACGTGAGGCAATACTAACCTTACGACTTATCTTAGAAGAAAGGTTAAGGAAAGGCAAACCTACGTTTCTAGCATTTGTAGACTTAGAGAAAGCTTTTGACAATGTTGACTGCAATACTCTCTTTCAAATTCTGAAAGTGTCAGGGGTAAAATACAGGGAGTGAAAGGCTATTTACAATTTGTACAGATACCAGGTGGCAGTTATAAGAGTCGAAGGACATGAAAGGGAAGCAGTGGTTGGGAAGGGAATGAGAGAGTGTTGTAGCGTATCCCCGATGTTATTCAATCTGTATACTGAGCAAGCAGTAAAGGAAACAAAAGAAAAATTCGGGGTAGGTATTAAAATCCATGGAGAAGAAATAAAAACTTTGAGGTTCGCCGATGACATTGTAATTCTGTCAGAGACAGCAAAGGACTTGGAAGAGCAGTTGAACGGAATGGACAGTGTCTTGAAAGGAGGTTAAAAGATGAACATCAACAAAAGCAAAACGAGGATAATGGAATGTAGTCGAATTAAGTCGGGTGATGCTGAGGGAATTAGATTAGGAAATAAGACACTTAAAGTAGTGAAGGAATTCTGCTATTTGGGGAGCAAAATAACTGATGATGGTTGAAATAGAAAGGATGTAAAAATGTAGACTGGCAATGGAAAGGAAAGCGTTTGTGAAGAAGAGAAATTTGTTAACATCGAGTATAGATTTAAGTGTCAGGAAGTCGTTTCTGAAAGTATTGGTATGGAGTGTAGCCATGTATGGAAGTGAAACGTGGACGATAAACAGTTTGGACAAGAAGAGAATAGAAGCTTTCGAAATGTGGTGCTACAGAAGAATGCTGAAGATTAAATGGGTAGATCGCATAACTAATGAGGAGGTATTGAATAGAATCGGGGAGGAGAGGAGTTTGTGGTACAACTTTACTGGAAGAAGGGATTGGTTGGTAGGACATGTTCTGAGGCATCAAGGTATCACCAATTTAGTATTGGGGGGGGGGGGGGGAGGGGCAGCGTGGAGGATAAAAATCGTAGAGGGAGATCAAGCGATGAATACACTAAGCAGATTCCAAAGAATGTAGGTTGCAGTACGTACTGGAAGATGAAGAAGCTTGCACAGGATAAAGTAGCATGGAGAGCTGCATCAAACCAGTCTCAGGACTGAAGTCCACAACAACAAGAACAACAACAGTGAAACTGTACAAACTTTCACTATAATACTGTAGCAAAAGGTACAGTGAAAAGTATATACACAGGGTAAATTAATTGAAGTTTTGCAAGAAAATTTTATATTGAACTAGATATGATCAAATGTAGTATCGATTGTATAGTAGCATCGCTGCTCAACAGCGATCGTTGATTCAAGGTGTTACGGGTAATGTGTTAGAGTAACTTTAGATCAAGAGATGTATGGAGGACTCTCAAGTGTAAATATGTGTTGTGTGCTGGATGTATACTTACTCATTATGGGCAGTAATGTGTTTTTTAATTGCAAGATTCTATGGTGTTTGCTAAGTGTAGAAGGAATCTCAACAGAAGTTGTAAATGATTAAGGAAGAAAATGTCTGTGAATTCCTAAGGGACCAAACTGCTGAAGTTATCGGTCGCTAGACCTATGCGCTACTTAAACTAACTTATGCTAAGAACAACGCACACACACCCATGCCCGAATCTCTGGCGGGAGCGGCAGCGCAATCCGTGGCATGGCGCCTCAAACCGCGCGGCCACTCCGCGCGGCTAATTAAGGTACAGAAAGTTATTTCATTATTAATGCGATGGGTATATTCATAAGTGATGACTGAGAAAGTGTATAGCACTGACACCCAATGATTTCGTAAAGCTAATTTTAATGTATGATCAGTTTATTGAGTCTGTTAATTGTGAGAATTATTAATTTTCAAAGAGTCAAAATAAAAGTTTTACTGTTAAAACCATATTGTTACTAGTCAATACTAGTTCTCAGATCCATGTGATTTTAGATTAACTATTTTTCTCAAGAAGTTATCTTCTAACTATAGAATATAACAGAGAGCAGAGGGAAGACCGTTACCGCTGTGCATATAAAGGTAAGAAATTTTATTATTTCACGACAGCATTCATTAAGCACAGAGACTATCATTTTCAAATTGATCAAGTTTTGTTTTATTAGCAGAGCTAGTTTTAAATCAATTATCTTGCATCGGATTCAGTTTTTGTGTTACGTAAATTCATCCAGTTTTGATTTGGTTAGGAGTTATTGACGTTTTACATTCGCGCAGGTAAATTAAATTTAGATTCTCGTAGGCGTAAAAGTTCAGTACAGGGCAAAGAGCATAAGCGACGAGATACAGTACACATTCACATGCCATTCCCATTCTAAAAGCTGTGCTTCAGACCACTGTCAGTTACATAATTTCAAGCACATTTCAAACTTACCTGTTTCAACAGATATTGTAAAGATACAGTTCAGAGGCCACTGTCTACCCCTGGTTCCGTTTGAAAAATCAGTAAGATAAAATCTAAAAGTTATCTGGCTGAGAATGTTACACAATATAAACAGAGGAAAGGTTTACTTAAAGAAAAATTGGATACATAGTAGGCCTTCAACTGGCAATGATATAAATGACTTTGTAGTCGAAAAGACTGCTGGACGAACGCTGCTGTCAACGCTGGGACATGTTTAATGCAAGTATTAGGCCTACGTTTACTGTGCGCACTACCAGTATCTAAAGACCTGCCTGTCTTCACTTGAATAGTTATTCAGTTGTCATCAGTCATACGGAATATGCTACACTTCGTTGCAGATGTATCGTCATTTTGTCTGTGTCCTTATCCATCTAAGCCTCGGATGGCGTTAATGACGTCTGACATGATTTTTTTTTTCGAACGAGTAATATATATTGGGAAACCGTGAAAAAGTGAACTTATTTGAATTGATATTTTTCTGAAAAGCCCGTGTGTCGTTTTCGATGTTCTGTTTCGCGTGCCACCCACTGTGTTACGGATAACCGCGTGGCAAGTGTCTGAGATTACTCTCAGGTTTTAAGGCCAGCAATTACCTTCACATAATCAGGAACCAAGAGTAGAAATCGTCTCTGAACTGTGTCAAGAGCTGAGTACGATAGGACAACCTTTACGATTTTCAAAGTTAGTTCTTGTACGTGTGAATTTTGTCAAAATAAACTGAGAAACATTTGATGTATTTAGACGATCTGTTTGGCTGTCAGCCGGCCTGGGTGGCGCTACAGTCTGGAACCGCACGACCGCTACGTTGTGATGTCCTTACATTAGTTAGGTTTAAGTAGTTCTAAGTTCTAGGGGACTGATGATCTCAGAAGTTAAGTCCCATAGTGCTCTGAGCCATTTTAACCATTTTGTTTGGCTGTCGAGGGTTGGTACTGAGAAGGGAGGAATTTGCTTCCTTGGCTGGATGCAAGTCGGCAGGATGAGGAGGCTGCTCGGCCAATTTGGGTGAGCTTAGGTACGAATTTGGTCAGCATGCAGCCAGGTATGGGAATCTCAGAGCAGGGAGAATTTGGATGACGGTTGCCCACATTGCTGCAGTGCAGAAAACGTAACAGTATTGGTGGCGTTTAAGACACTTTGAAATATGGCTATTTACAACTCTTAGAAACTCAATAATATATCAGATTTCAATATGGAAGCAAATCTGAATACATCTACAATCTCAGAAAATTCAGATACATTCAATGAAATAATAATATGGTCAGTATCTTAAAAAAATAAAAAGTCAATAATTTACAGTGACTAAATACGTTCACAACAATCCCTGACGTTAACAACTTTTAAATGCTTTGTGTGATTTCAACAAACGATGACTCGGATGATTGCATAGCACTATAGCTACCATCCCTGTAAGTCCACACATCTATATACATATTTTACTTCGGAATTACTATGGCTTTATATCTTTTTCATTGTGCAAATATCTTTCAGAACATCGTATGCTCCGAACAACACAGAAAATGAAGGAAGAATGAATGCTTCATATCTTGTCGTAGTTTCGTAATAATTTAATGAATATTTTACTGTTTTCGCTGCTACCTTTATTTAAATGTTGATTACAATTGATGTTAAACAAAGCTTTAATTCAAAAATAGTCAGCTGCATGTATTAGCTGACACCACCATTCGAAAGAATGCCAAAAGACGGTTTGTCAAGAAAGCAAAAGTAATTCTTTAAACAATATTTAACAACATTTTAACCGAAGTGCCCATTTTCAAGAATACTGATTTATTCATTTTTGAAGAAACTATTTTTATACACATTGTAAATGATCTGACTGTGACAGTGTGTATAACATTCTTTTTATTAAAGATTTTTATAATTTATTAGTTAAGAGCAGAAAGTAGTAAATTTTAATCAAATCATGCCTACAGAGATCAAGAATGATGTAAATTAGGTGGGGTGACCCTCAGTCAATGAGACTTAGCCAGTGGCGGAACACTGCTAGTGTCACGTGAAGACAGACACGTTTTGAGGGGTACGCTCAAGCGAGCGATTCACGACGATTTCTGAAAGAAATCAGAGCCGCCTGACGTAACGTATTTTGTTATGTAGGTAATGTATTGTGGATGTTGAACGGCCACTGGAATATTTTAACTTTCCAAGGGGCTTCAACTTTCGTTTAGTCTCTAAGTGCTCCAGTTCAGAACTTCAACTTTTTCCACTTGCATTACAGAATTAAAACGAAACAGAATGTGAAATCTCTCTCCTTTTATCTCCAGTGTCGATGTATAAACCATGATGATGAACTCTGAATTATTTTGAGGTGGTTGCTTAGTTTATTGTGAACAAGAAATGGACTTCGTTTTCCGTGCGTGTATGATGACTATTTAGGTTGGGGATTCTTCTTCCATTCTTCTAACACACGTAATATATCTTTAATGCGTTTTAATATGGTTGTAGTTCTGTCTGTATTAGAACAATTAGTTGTAGGATCACTTCTTTTTCATTTTAGATTACTTGCTTCAATAAACATCATTCAGCATAATTCTCTGGTGTCGTCTACATAAATTTCAGACGTTAGAATAAAAGCCTTTTTTAAATTATTCTTTTATATTTTATCTGATATTTGTGATTATTTTACTATTCGCAATTCTGGCCAATGCATAGATTATCTGACTGCACCATCAGGGATACGCGTTACTATCTGCAGCAAGTTTAGCTGCAGCGTAGGTAAGCAGACGTGCGTGGATCGACCCTGCGACTTTACAGAGCCGTCCTTTTCAAATAGAGCCACACGTAGCATAATTACCTAGACACACCCATACAAACGTGAAGTCCCAACCGCTCAGTTAAATGACAATACACATTTATTTGTTGTCGTGGTTTCTGACTGCTCCGCATTATTCTTAAAGAGTTAGAGCATTTTATTTCAGTTTTGGCGAGTTGAATAGTGGATCTGTGGACTGAACACTATGAACATTACACTCTCCGTCGCTTTCTCGCTGTTCGAAGAAGCAGTTTTCAGGCCTTGTGATATTTAAAAGTCGCACACGACTACCAAAAACTAAAAACGTCCAAAAATTAAGCTAAATAACAAACCTTAAATTTTAAATGCCACCTCAAAATGGTTATTTTTTTAAATCTCACCTCCAAAAATCTTTGCAAACTATGAAAACAGTTTTTCTGCGTCTTAGCTCACACAATGTCTGCAGACGAAATGGACCGGGAACAGAGCCTTAGAAGAATATTTGGAAGTAGATCAAGTGCCTCCTGGTTGGGAGCATCTCTCGACGGATGAGAAATCTCGATATTCCATTCGTCTTGGCTATTCAATAACACCCGAAGTTCATCTACCGGAACTTCGGTGGTAGTGCTTAGAGTCATAGATTCTCAGTGTAATATCTTGGGGATGGTAACGGCTGAACGTGTGGTCCCGTGATGAGGAGGCGGAGCTCATTTACTCGGCTCTAGTGAGAGAGAGAGACAGAGTGTGTGAGAGAGAGAGACAAACGCTCCGCAAACATTCCGTGATATTACGTAGCCCACCGCCGGAGACAACTTCATTACTTTCCTCGCCGCGTGCAGTGCTGAATCCGAACTCTGAATCCAGCCAAGTCTCGTATGCAATCTCTGGCACCATCCACAATAAACGTATATAAACCTATACAAATTTGTCAATTTATACGGCTGGAGCGCAGATGTGTTTCTACGCACTGACAATTACAAAATTATAACCACTCACCAGACAATGTACTGTTTCATCGTTCTGAGCTCTGAAATAACGCCCTATACCGTCCTGCCACCATGTCGCTTTTTCAGTGAGATAATGTGTGGTCGTCAGATCTGGTCTTCGGATGAGCAATCAGTAAGTCCGAACAGTGGCTCTGTCTGTCAGCTGAAATACGTCTTGTAGATAATGGACCTGAAATGTGGATCTTTATTAGTAATCGAAACAAGTATTCAGCCACAGAAGAAGAGATCGTATAGTTTAAAATCACTGCATAGTTAAGAAACAATCGTATTACTTACGTGACAACGATCATTCGACAAAAGTTAGCTAAATGACAATCTTTTCAGTGCGCTCTTAAATATACGTTGCCTGACAAAAAAGTGAAGCACCCAGAGAGAGAGAAGGAAACAGGCTGAATCTTCGTAGGTCTTAGAGGTTATGTGATTTTATTTTGCAAAATGGAGTCATATTTACAAAGCACCTGGCAGTATGAGCCCACTTTTCAGTATGAGATGGGCCCCTGCCCCTCCCCTCCTCCTCTATCCCATTTGCGCGCTCACTGGGGCAGGGTGTTATAAAGCCATTGTTACCCATTCTTTGGTAAGCTGACCCACAACAGTTGTATTAGGTCACTGATATTCTGGACAATGGCACTGGGACAGAATTAACTTCCATGGTGATCCCACACATGTCCTATCAGAGAGAGGTCTGGGGATATTGCTGGCTGCAGGAGTACCTCAACATCAGCTGATTGTTCATGGAGACACGTGTCATGTGTTGTCCTGTTGAAAAATTGCACCGCAATATTGTCGCATGAGAGAGAACACGTAAGGATGCAGGATGTGTGTGATATACTTTTGTACCATGAGAGTTCCCTCAGTCACTACCACACGTGACCTGAAGTCATACCCAGTGACTCGCCACACCATGACGCCGGGATTAACATCGCTGTGCCTCCGCCAAACATTGGAAGAATTAGGCTTCTCACAAGATCGCCGCAACACTCGCCGACGACTGACGTCCGAGACAACGTACACTCACGATTCGTCGCTGAACACAACTCAATGTCATTCATCAGAATTCATAGTTTCACGGTCATGGCATAACTCCAAGCGAAGCTGTTTATGTCCTGATGTTAATGGGACATTAATTCCTTAATCCGGGTAGTGCTAATCTCCCACTAATGGTGGACAATGTTTTAGACTGTTGCAGCGAGTCCATTACTTGTCTTCGGACTGCAGGCCCGGATGTGAAGTAATGACAATGTGCTTGGTACACAACACGGCCATTCCTCCCCTGTAGTGGTTGGATGTGGCAGACTACAACCTTAATGATGATGCGTGCTTTCATATTCCCATGCCGTCTAACATCGGGTCTCTGTAACATCCGAATACGCCACAGAGCCATGTTGCGGCTAGCGTTGGTGCCTTTGGTAGGTTGGCATCGTGTAATAGGAATAGTGGCGTATCGTTTTCTTCTTCTGTTTACACGCACCACTACGTTTGCTAGAGTTGTCTGTGCTCATGTGGCATCAGCAGCGATTATCGATATCTAGTATGGTGCTACTATCTTTGGAGCAATGTCAAGTGTTATCTGGGAAGGGAGTGTGTCGAGTAGTTCAGTTGGGACAGAGCTGGAGGGAGGTCCGGCAACGCAAGGACACGCCGGGACCGCTGGCGGCATGCTGGCATGCTGGCATTGCTGCATCGAGGGGCTGTAGTTGCGAGGGCCACAACCTCGTTGTCGACTGGACCCAGGACGTTTGAGTTGAGCGAACATTAACCCAGTAGCGAAACCTCCACTATTTTGAGATCACGCCATTTGTTCGTGCATTGCTGCTCACAGGGTCGCCGAGACGAAGAGCAACGAGTGGAGTGTTTAGAGGTGGCGAAATTAATTAGCTGTCCTCCACTTCTTATTATTAATCATTGAATACCTTGTGTTTATTCATGATGTTCAACCAGCGGCATTTTTCTGCCTAATCGCCGCTAACGCCCTGGAGGTTAGCGTATTTTCACGGCAGTGTACTTTTTCTCGCCTTGCCGCTGCTGTCTGGTAAGGCGTGTAGTCCGACAGCCTCCTTGATTGTGGTTCGGACATTTTGTTCTTTTGGACTACCTTGATCGTAGTGGTTCCTTCTGCTTCTGGATGTTCTAAACCTTGGATTCTAAAGACGCAGTGCTGTCCGCTGGTTCCACCTTGCCTGGGTTATTCCTTCGTTGTGTTGGTTACCAGAGGTTAGGTAAATTTTGCAAGAGTGTTGGTCTTCGTTTAAACCATCAGTAGTTTGAGTTGCCAACGGGTTAAGTGAATACAACGCTTGGCTGCCTGTCTCATCGGTTATGAAGTTGAGTTAGTTTCCCAGGCCAATCCTTGGAGCACTGTCTGAGGCCCACCTCTCTCTTGGTTTGATCAGATTGTGATGATTGTTTAAAAAACATATATTTGTAGTATCTCTTGGAGAAGTTTAACTGTTTTTAAGAAATTACTATCAGGGCCTTCAGCTGCTAAGTTGTTTTTTGAGTTATTACTACTGGTGCCTTTATCTGACAAATAATTTGAATTTCTTGTCAATAAGGCCTTCAGCCATGAATGCAATTTGTCTAAAGAATTTTTTAATTACATATTGTCGTAACAGTAAATTTTGATAATTGTTCCTTATTGTCAACATTATATGCAGTTTGTTCCAAATAAAGTCTAAGTGATTTAAAAAAAAAACTGAGCAACCAATGGTAACTCAGTATGGCCCCGTCCGCACCACAATCCAGCCTTTCCCTAAGTAACACGTCTCAGCCACAAATTGGCATACTGCACGATACGACCAGCCAGCCAAACAGAGAAGCAAAATGAGGGCCTTTTCAAACTCTGCCACATGCCAATAACACTGTATCGCACGAGTACGCAGCATATCCGTGTCCTTCACAGTGATCGCCCAATTCTGTTCACGTCTCTCAATATTCTACTTGACCTGGTAACATCTCTAAAGACGGACAACACTAATACAGTATGCTAGCTGTTCTATTTGTCACAGAGAACAGCAATTCTGATCACGTAGCTGCTGATGGTATGTACATGTACAAAGTTGCGTTGACATCCAACCATGTCTTCTGGGTGCTGTAATTACCGAACAAATATCGGCTCATAAATGACTGGCTGAGCACCACTCATCTTTCGCCTGTATCACAAATGTCAGCTAGTGACAAACCAGCTCTCTGTTCCACACAAATTCGTGTTTGTTGAGACGTCCACTGAGTTACAGGGTTTCTCTAGATCTACCTATAAATATCTCAGCACAGGAAATAATCCAGTTTTGTTTTTAAATTCGTGTCGACATCTTTCACAGTTAATTGATTTACTATAAGTGAAATGAACAATCACAAAATGATGCGACAATATCCATCAAAGTTAACACGAAAATGAAACGACTCACACGAAACGGAAGACCGTGTCCTTTACACAGCCTCAAACCTAAAAATATTACCTGTGTCATAAATGTGCGATAGCTGGTATATTAAGTAACCGACAACAAAAACGTAAACTCAATTCAATAAAAGAGAAAATACAAACATCATGTGGGTAATGTATTTTTGACGAAATGATGGGATTAAGTTAAGTCTTGATAATA
Source organism: Schistocerca americana (assembly GCF_021461395.2). Taxonomy (NCBI): domain Eukaryota; kingdom Metazoa; phylum Arthropoda; class Insecta; order Orthoptera; family Acrididae; genus Schistocerca; species Schistocerca americana. Next base: position 1,036,963,177 of record NC_060119.1, on the reverse strand, counting down.
ATGGAAAATTTTTGTAAACAGTTCGCAATTTAGGGGCGTCTAGCGTCATGTCATCTCCAGTGTTCAGGATCTAACATCTAGTGACAAAATATCTCAACAAGAGTAATGTATACGTGTTCATAACCAGTACCTGAAGACGTACATGGAAAATGTCAAACATATAAAAGTGAATACTTTGCAAATGTTGTATCCTGCCCACTCGTCAAATATGTGATGCCTAGGAAACCTGCGTCTCGAATCGCTAGTCAACAGTTCAAGCAAATAGTATTAATAAAGTTTATTACAAAATGAGATGATTACAATAGTTAACTTTGTGAGCTACAGATGTGTCGCAGGCAAAGGGCAACAGACAAAATAACAATTCCCTTCAGCATATACAATTCGTAATACAAGAGAAGTATTCCAGTTCCTAAGTGGCTGCTATACAAGTGCCTATTCTTGATGCCGCTGTCGAAGTCAGTGAACTGATAGTCTTTAACGGGGCCGCGGCCAGGCGGCGTAGCGCGTGTGTCATCTTCGCGTCGAGGCTGCTGCTATTGGGTTGTCGTCCTAGAGAGGGGTCGGTTCACGTGCATTTGGCTCACATCGTCTCACAACCCTCTCTACTTTAATGTTCCCGCCCGGTGTGTCGGTGCTTGGCTTTAAACCTGAACATTAAAAATTATGGTTGTAGTGGTTACAACATTTTATGTTACTGCAACTACAATTATTCTCTATCGCAAAATCTCAATTTAAATAATAATTCGTATTAAACGATGCAACCAGCACATTACACAAATATATAAATCTCACTTTCTGTCAAGTAATTTGAAACTCTAATCCAACTCATAGGGCTTGAAGGTGCCGAAACTCAGTTTCCAGAAAAAGGACTTAAGTAATCTTGTTTTCGAGTGGAAAATCGTATTTGAGGTCCGGTGCACGATGAACAGACTGGGAACTGGAGGAATGCGCATAGTTGTGAGCTGCGTGAGATCTACAACAGCCCAAATACTATAGAACTGATGAGATTCAAATTTCATTTATGCGCTTGGATGTACAGAAATCTATGGCCTTTGAAGTCCATTTATGTTACTCCTGATGAAAGTAAACCACTAGGTAGGTAGAAGCTGGAGGTACCGCATCCATTAAGACTTGTTGCAGTTCAGTATTGATTGAGACTGGTTGCACAAAGCAATAAAAACAATTCAGTGGAAAAGGATATTTGGCTGGACTCGGTCCTCTGGAATGGATCCCATAAAGTAAATAAGTAAATAATTAAATTTTCAGTTTGTATTTTATGTAAATGCTTGCACAGAAGATGGTTTCGCTGGTGATGGAACCATCTAACAACTAGGAATCAATCAGTGAATCATTATGGAATCCAAACTTTAGATTTCCAGAAGGCTTTTGACACCTTTAGCCACAAGAGAGCGCTAATCATACGGCATGTCTCAGGAATATCGCTTCAGCATCCGATATTTCTTTCCAGACAGGTCACAGTACATCCTAATCGACAGACAATCAAAGAGTAAAACACAAGTGATATCTGACGTTTCCCAAATGAGTGTTATAGATTTGCTGTTCCTAGTGTACACAAACGATTTAGAAGACAATCTGAGCGGACTCTGAGCCGTGCTGCAGCTCGCGTTGGTGCTGTTGAAGGTTTCCGCCCTGTGTTGGATGCCAGACGGTATCGTTTCGTTGGCATGGTTGCGGTTGTTTGTCTTCTTCTCCTGTTGACTGGCGCCACTCGGTATCGCAAGCGTTGCCTGTCCGCTAGTGCCAGCAGCGGCGGTTATCGATATGTAGTAACTGTTGCCCTATCTTCGGCCGGCCACTGTGGCCGAGCAGTTCTAGGCGCTTCAACCTGGAACCGCGCGGCTGCTATGGTTGCAGGTTCGAATCCTGCTTCGATCATGGATGTGTGTGATGTGCTTAGGCTAGTTAGGTTTAAGTAGTTATAAGTATAAGTAAAATATACCTATTCCAAAGAGCAGATAAAAATTCAGTTGACGCCTTTCTGAGAGACTGTCTCAACTCATTCCAAATTAATAATATAAGTATAGACCAGATGTGGCTTAAATTCAAAGAAATAGTATCGGCAGCAATTGAGAGATTTATACCAAATAAATTGACAAACGACAGAGCTGATCCTCCTTGGTACACAAAACGGGTTAGAACACTGTTTCACAAACAACGAGACAAACATGCCAAACTTAAACAGACGCCAAATCCCCAAGATTGACGATCCTTTACAGAAGCTCGAAATTTAAGGGGACTGCAATGCGAGATGCCTGTAACAGTTTCCAGAACGAACCGTTGCCCCGAAACCTGCCAGAAAATCCAAAAAGATTCTGGTCATATGTGTAGTACGTTAGCGGCAAGAAACAATCAATGCCTTCTCTCCGCGATAGCAATGGAGATACTATCGAAGACAGTGTTGCCAAAGTAGAGTTACTAAACACAGTCTTCCGAAATGCCTTCACAAAAGAAGACGAAGTAAATACGCCAGAATTCGAATCGAGAACAGCTGCCAACACGTGTAACGTAGAAGTAAATATCCTCGGAGTAGTGAAGCAACTGAAATCACTTAATAAAAGCAAGTCTTCTGGTGCAGACGGTATACCAACTAGGTTCCTTTCTGAGTATGCTGATGCATTAGCTCCATATTTAACAATCATATACTACCGTTAGCTCGACGAAAGATCCGTTCCCAAAGACTGTAAAGTTGCACAGGTCACACCAATATTCAAGAAAGGTAGTAGGAGTAATACACTAAATTACAGGCCCATATCGTTAACGTCGATATGCAGCAGGATTTTAGAACACATATTGTGTTCCAACATTATGACTTACCACGAAGAAAACTGTCTATTGACAAACAGTCAACGTGGGTTTAGAAAATATCGTTCCTGTGCAACACAACTAGCTCTTTAGTCACATGAAGTGTTGAGTGCTATAGACAAGGGATTTCAGATCGACTCCGTATTTCTGGATTTCTGGAAGGCTTTTGACACTGTACCACACAAACGGCTCGTAGTGAAATGTGTGCTTATGGAACATTGTCTCAGTTATGTGACTGGATTTGTGATTTCCTGTCAGAGACGTCATAGTTCGTAGTAATTGACGAAAAGTCATCGAGTAAAACAGAAGTGATTTCTGGCGTTCCCCAAGGTAGTGTTATAGGCCCTTTGCTGTTCCTTACCTATATAAACGAATTGGGAGACAATCTGAGCAGCCGTCTTCGGTTGTTTGCAGATGACGCTCTCGTTTATCGACTAATAAAGTCATCAGAAGATCAAAACAAACTGCAAACGATTTAGAAAAAATATCTGAATAAGGCGAAAAGTGGCAGTTGACATTGAATAACGAAAAGTGTGAGGTCATACACATGAGTGTTAAAAGGAACTCTTTAAACTTCGGTTACACGATAAATCAGTCTAATCTAAAAGCCGTAAATTCAACTAAATACCTGGGTACTATAATTACGAACAACTTAATTTGGAAGGAGCACATTGAAAATGTGGGGAAGGCTAACCAAGGACTGCGTTTTATTGGCAGGACACTTAGAAAATGTAACAGACCTACTAAGGAGACTGCCTACACTACGCTTGTCCGTCCTCTTTTTGAATACTGCTGCGCGGTGTGGGATCCTTACCAGATAGGACTGACGGAGTACATCGGAAAAGTTCAAAGAATGGCAGCACGTTTTGTATTATTCCGAAACATGAGAGAGAGTGTAACAGAAATGATACAGGATTTGGGCTCGAAATAGTTAAAATAAAGGCGTTTTTCGTTGCGACGGAATCTTCTCACGAAATTCCAATCACCAACTTTCTCCTCCGAATGCGAAAATATTTTTTTGACACCGACCTACATAGGGAGGAACGATCACCACGATAAAATAAGGGAAATCAGAGCTCGTACGAAAAGATATAGGTGTTCATTCTTTCCGCGCGCTATTAGAGATTGGAATAATAGAGAATTGTGAAGGTGGTTCGATAAACCCTCTGCCAGGCACTTAAATGTGATTTGCAGAGTATCCATGTAGATGTAGATGTAGAGGTCTAGGCAACTGAAGACCTCAGATATTAAGTCCCATAGTGCTTAGAGCCATTTGAACCATTTGAACTCTATATTAGGGGCGTCGTCGTCGTTTTTCCAGACCGTGTTCAAATGTTTCAAATGGCTCTATGCACTATGGGACTTAACTTCTGAGGTTATCAGTCCCCTAGAACGTAGAACTACTTAAACCCAACTAACATAAGGACATCACACACATCCATGCCCGAGGCAGGATTAGAACCTGCGACCGTGGACGTCGCGCGGTTCCAGACTGCAGCGCCTAGAACAACTCGGCAACCGCGGCCGGCTCCGGGTCGTGTGAGTGGGCCTGTTCGGTTGGGGACTCAGGAGAAGCTAGGTACGCGCAGTGCGAGAACACGCCGGGACCGCTAGCGGCACTCATGGATGGCTGGATGGAAGGGCTGCAGTCACGAGGGTGCACGATTTCGTCGTAAACCGGAACCAGCAACCACCAAGCTTCAATCCAAGTAAAGAAACCTCCACCATTGTGATCCGGATCCAGCAAGCTTTAAGATGAGCGCATTTCAGTCTTAGTAGCGAAACCTCCACCATTGTGGTATCTCGCGATTCTCCAGTGAGTTGGGTTCGTGCTGGTGCTCGTAGTGTCGCCGAGGTGAACAGCAGCGAGTGGAGGTCTTGCCGAAGGCTGATCGGATTAGCTTTCCTCGACTTCTTATGACTATTTACTGCGTTCAGTTTGTTACAATTTGCGAAGTTCAACCAGCGGTAATTTTTCTTTCCTGGTGGCCGCTATCACCCTAGTTACATGCCCTGGGGGCCAGTTGGTGATTCTTCTACTCTGGTGGTAGTGATTCCTTTCTCGTTCCAGACACCCTAAATACTATTTTGGGGACATAGTGCAGACCATCGGTACCGGCTTTGGCGTATTGTTCCACCGTTGCATTTGGTTTATCGGACGTAGGGTAGCTTCAGCAATATTATCATTAGTCATTCGTTAGACTGCCACTGGTCTGAGATACCATCTTGTGCAGTGAATGCAACTCTTGGCTGCCTGTCTCATTGCTCGCGAAAGTGTTTGTTGTCAGACCTTCTCAGAGGTCGATTCCTGGAGCACTGTCTGTGGCCCCTTGGTTCTTGTGAGACAAGTGTGTTCTAAAAGGAGGTTTGATGGCCAGTAGTTCAGTGTAACGCTCCTTCAGTCGACGCCTTCTACGGGTATAATCTGCCTCAGTACTCTTTAAGGAACTTATGTACTGGTACTTGTGTTTTATTATTATATTATTTATTACAATAACTTGTACTTGTAATGCCCACATTAAAGGTTACATATGTCTAGTTAATAGTTCAGGTTGCTGTCTGCAATAAATCTAGCGGTGAAGTGTTCAGTGCTTGTTAAGGGTTGTGTTACAAAGTTTACCATCATCTTATTTTACCCGTTTGGTGATCAGTTGCTACTTTTTTAAATTAACCTTTGCTATTGTATTTGCTGTTTTACAGCAGGTGTCTACATTTTTTATATAATTGCCGTTCCTGGCGAGTAACGCCTTCAGCCGTGATTGTGGTCATTTGCCTTAAAATTCTAATATGGTATTTGTATTTTAGCAGTAAGCCTTAAAACCTTATTTCCTGCCATTCCTGGCGTCTGATGCTCTCTGCTGTGTTTGTGGCCACTTACCTTTAATATTTCAATACCTGTAATTTGTAAGTTGCAGCGAGTTTTAAACAATTCTTAGTTTATTGTCATTCCTGGCGTGTAAGGCCTTCTGTCCAGATCACAGTGGCTTGCATTTAAAACATTATCTGCTGTATCTGTATTTAATAGCGATTTGCTGAATTGTAACTCACTGAAAACACTATATTTACACAGTTGTTTATCCCTTCATTAATAACGTGTGGTATTTTTATTTATTGTTGAGTCTGGAATTATTGGTTCAAATAAATTGTGTATAACTGTAATAGGCAACCAATAGTGACTGATCACGGCCCCATCCGCAATCGTATCCGAATCCTGCGTTCCCTTGATTGTTAGGTTTCAACTGGTGGCAGGGTGTGGTTACGATTGCAATATCACCATTTCAGTTACTGTTGGTTTGATTTGTTAAACTCTGTTAGTGTTGTATGATTTCTGCCTTTAGTATTGTGTTCTGTTTTAGGTGATCAACTCAGTAATGGCGTCAGGCAGTCCCCCGGGATCGACCTATTGAGGAAGGACCACCTCACTTATGAGCTGGCGATAAGACGCCAGACTATTGAGGGTAGTGTTCCGGACTTAGCAGCCCACTTGCGTGGTACCGTTCTTCGGCCGGTTGACATCACACTGGATGTTGTGGGTGAGACAGATGCAGCCATTGAGGTTTTGTTTAATTAAGGCTGTTAGAAGTCTTGAGGACAACATCGGCTTTTTAGAGGGTACTCAACCTAGTGGCAGTCAGTTAGACAGGGTGCAGGCACAGTTGACACATTTAACCAACCGGATATCTAATTTAAGGGAATTTAAGTTAGAGGATCGTAATAAGGAATCAACCGCTAAAGTGGGGTCAAATTGCAGTTTAATGTCACATGTTTAGAGCTTGATGGGAAGAGGAGGGCGGAGCAAGATTTGTTATCTTTCGGGAGGTGCACTAACGAGACTGGGAATAACGCCCTTATGTCCTCCGAGGGGTTAGCCATGGCGTTTGCTAAATTGCCTAATCCCCTGGTGCATCTGTTTCGAGACATAACAAAATTACCTGTAGACCGACTCGAGAAAATTGAAAGGTTGTTATGGTTGTCGGTTCGCTTTGTGCAATATGCTGATGCGTTTGGTGTTTTGCATCAGGTAATTTTGTCTCTATTGTATCCTTTAACTAGAGGCGTATTGAGGACTCTGGTATCCAGGGCCATGACAGAAGGGTTTTCAATGCAGCAGATGAGGGAGCTTGTGATCAGCGAAAGATTGACCACAGGAGTTCGTAAACAGCTCGAGTGTCGCTATATTTGTCAGATGCTGCAGGATAGGGAGGAGTTACATCAATACGTGCGAAGAGTTAAGACGGGCTGTTTGGCCTTGTTAGTCGACTTGGCTGAACGGGAGATAGTTTCAGTTGTCCTGAGGGGAATGCGAGCGACGGATAAGTCACATTTTGTTTTTCGTGGTCCTCCCTGCACTTGGGAAGAACTTCATGCCTCCATTGTAGCGATATCTGCGTTGCCGCTCTCGAACGATAGACACCGTGAAGCTATAATTCAGCCCGTGGGCGTCACCGAGGGGAACTCCGGATTACCAACACGAGCTGAGTCTGCTAAAGAGGAATCGCGGCGTTGTTTCAGGTGGGTTCGAACAGGGCATTTAGTTCGTACTTGCGTTCAGCCGCGGACACCCAAAGTCAATAAACGACGCCCAGCTGGGCAGCAACCCCGGGGCGAGCCTTTAAACCCTTGTGTGCCCGCGTCGCTGCTCGATCATCACCCCCACTGCCTCATATTTGTTCTCGAGTAGGTGGCGAACCTATTTGTGCCCTTTCCGGTTCTGATAGCTCCTTTTCATTGTAGAGCTTGGAATGGTTTCTTGAATTTGGTCATCTTACGAGACTTAGGCCGGTCCCTTCTTCGGTGCAGAGATTTCGGGTTGCCAATGGGCAGGTGTTGCCTCTGCATGGTTGGGTCCGAGGGAGTATCTCGGTTGGGGATTTCTCGTGGCCCTTGTCATTGTCCTTGGTTAAGGATCTGCCGGTCGATTTGATTTTGGGATGTGATTTTATCGGTAAAACTGGTCTTGTTTTGGATTATTCGGTGTACACCTTTTTCTCTAAGTTCGCTTCTGGTCAGAAATTTGGGTTCTGTGAGTGTACTAAACGTAAGGTGCCTCGAGACGCGGGAATGCTGGCTGTTGATGCTAAGGTTAGTGAGTTTGATCTCACCTATCTTTCTTCCCAGCAGGCCTCTGAACTATGGGGTTTGTTGGAGAGGATCCCAAAGCTTCTCTGTGATAGACTGGGGGTTACTAATGTTGTTTACTACCAAATTCATCTGTCTGACCATATTATCGTCAGGCAGTCCCCATATCGTCTCTCAACGCCTAAGATGAAGATACTAAGGGGAAAGATCTCCAAAATGCATGAGTAGGGAGGAATTAGGCCTTCTACATCCGCTTATGCCTCCCCTATATTCCTCGTCCTTAAAGATCAGGGCGGGACTTTCGGCCTGTTGTTGACTACCGTTTCGTAAATAAGAAGGTTGTCCTCGAAGCGGTTCCTTTACCTGATCTGCATGACTCTTACTAAGTTTGCCGGGGCTAATTGGTTTACTGTGCTCGACCTGAATCAAGCCTATTATCAGAGTCCCTTAGCCAAAGAATGTAAACACGTTACAGCATTTTGTACTGATTGGAATCTGTGAGTTTAAGAGGGTTCCCGTTGGTCTGGCTACTGGCGCAGCCGTCCCTACTAGTTTGCTGTATAATATTCTTGGAGACTTGAAATTAGTCTGTGTTTACAATTACCTGGACGATTTGGTAATTTATAGTCGTTCGTTTCAAGAGCATTTGGAACATATCCAGTAAGTTTTTGCTAGGTTGCAGAGGGCTGGTTTGGTGGTAAACCCAATAAGCTGACATTAGCCAGGCAGCAGATATCCTTCTTAGGCCATCTAGTATCAGGCGAGAGTATTCGCATTGATCAGGAGCGGACAAAGGCCTTAAGAGCCCTTCAGCCGCCCACTGGTAAGCGAGGGATTGCCAAGTTCATAGGGATGGCCAATTATTTGGGGTGTTTTGTCCCTTTGCGGAAAGGGTCAATCATAACCTTAAATCAGCACTGATTATCTTTCAGCAGAAGTATCCCAGTAAGTGGGATTCTAGTCTGCCTTGGCTTAGCTTTCCACTCAATACCGCCAGTCATGAGGCTCTGAAGGCCACTCCTGTTTCCTTGATGTTTGTTTATACTGTAATTCCCCCCTTTCGAACTTACGGGGGATTCAAGATCTAATTCTTGCGCAGATCACCCCTCAGGTCGTCAAAGAAAACTGGAATCGTGAGAGGCGCAATATTCTCAGGCCCTGCAACAGACAAGGCAGTCGTTATAACTGTAGTAGACGAACCTTCAGTGGTAAGCCAGGAGATCAGATGTATGTAATTTTCGTGGGAGGGAGGTGCTTGTTGGCAACCTTGGTAAGTTTACACCCCCCTTTCTGGGTCCATGTACGATTATGCAGATTTTAGGCCCAGTTAAGCATCTGATTACGGACAACCATACCGGTAAGCAGTACTGGGTTCACCTTATTCAAGTTAAGTTTGGTTAGGCCGCTAGTTGGGTTTGTCACCGGGTTTTCCCTTGAGAGGGGGAGTTTGAGCCGTGCTGCAGCTCGCGTTGCTGCTGTTGTAGGTTTCCGCCCTCTGTTGGAGGCCAGACGGTATCGTTTAGTTGGCATGGTTGCGGTTGTTTGTCTTCTTCTCCTGTCAACTGGCGCCACACAGTTTCGCAAGCGTTGCCTGTCCGCTAGTGGCAGCAGCGGCGGTTATCGATATGTAGTAAATGTTGCCCTATATTTGGCGCGACGTCGTTTTTCCGGTTTGTGTAAGTGGGCCTGTTGGGTTGGGGACTCAGGAGCAACCAGGTCCGCGCAGTGCCAGAACTTGCCGGGAGCGCTGGCGGCATACATAGACTGCCGGGTGGGAGGGCTGTAGTCGCTAGGGTGCACGACCTCGTCATAAACCGGAACCAGCAAGCTTTAAGATGAGTGCATTTCAATCCAAGTAGAGAAAGATTCACCATTGTGATCCGGATCGAGCAATCTTTATGACGAGCGCATTTCAGTCTTAGTAGAGAAACCTCCACCATTGTGATATCTCGCGATTCTCCAGTGACTTGGATTCGTGCTGGTGCTCGTAGTGTCGCAGAGGCGAAGAGCAGCGAGTGGAGTGCTTGCCGAAGGCTGATCGGATTAGCTTTCGTCGACTTCTTATTCCTATGTACTGCGTTTAATTTGTTAAGTTCAACCAGCGGTAATTTTTCTTGCATGGTGGCCACTATCGCCCCAGTTACCTGCCCTGGGGGCCAGTTGGTGATTCTTCTACTCTGGTGGTAGTGATTCCTTTCTCGTTCCGGGCACTCTAAACACAGTATTCTGGGGACGTAGTGCAAACCACCGGTACCGGCTATGGCGTATTGTTCCGCCGTTGCATTTGGTTTATCGGACATAGGGTAGCTTCAACCAGATTATCATTAGTCATTCGTTAGACTGCCACTGGTCTGAGTTACCACCTTCTGAAGTGAATGCAACTCTTGGCTGACTATCTCATCGCTCGCGTAAGTGTTTGTTGTCGGACCTTCTCAGAGGTCGATTCCTGGAGCACCGTCTGTGGCCCCTTGGTTCTTGTAAGACATGTATGTTCTATAAGGAGGTCTGATTTCCAGTAGTTTAGTGTAACGCTCCTTCAGTCCACGCCTTCTGCGGGTATAATCTGCCTCAGTACTCTTTAAGAAACTTATGAACTGGTCCTTGTGTTTTATTATTGTATTACTTATTACAATACCTTGTACTTGTAATGCCCACTTTGAAGGTTATGTATGTCTAGTTAATAGCTCTGGTCGCCTTCTGGAATAAATCTAGCTGTGTAGTGTTCAGTGCTTGTTAAGGGTTGTGTTACAAAGTTTGCCATCATCTTATTGTACCCGTTTGGTGATCAGTTGTTACTTTTTTAAATCAACCTTTGCTATTGTATTTGCTGTTTTACAGCAGGTGTCTACATTTTTTATATAATTGCCGTTCCTGGAGAGTAACGCCTTCAGCCGTGATTGTGGTCATTTGCCTTAAAATTCTAATATGGTAATTGTATTTTAGCAGTAAGCCTTAAAACCTTATTTCCTGCCATTCCTGGCGTCTGATGCTCTCTGCTGTGTTTGCGGCCACTTGCCTTTAATATTTCAGTACCTGTAATTTGTAAGCTGCAGCAAGTTTTAAACAATTTTTAATTTATTGTCATTTCTGGCGTGTAAGGCCTTCTACCCAGATCCCTTTAAAACATTAGCTGCTGTATCTGTATTTAATGGGGATTTGCTAAATTGTAACTCACTGAAAACACTATTATTTACACAGTTGTTTATTCCTTCATTAATAACGTGTGGTATTTTTATTTATTGTTGAGTCTGGCATTATTGGTTTAAAATAAATTGAGTGGAACTGTAAAAGGCAACCAATAGTAACTGATTACAGCCCCGTCCACAATCGTAACCGATTCCTGCCTTCCCTTGACTATCAGGTTTCAGCCTTCTTAGATTGTTGCAGATTATGCTGTCATTTATCGTCTAGTAATGACATCAGAATATCAAAACAAGTTGCAAAAGACTTAGAAATGATATCTGAATAGAATGAAAAGCGGCAACAGTCTCTCAGTAAGGAAAAGTGTGACGTCATCCACATGAGTAGAAAAATAAATCCATTACAAGCACAGTAGTCTCACAGTAGCAAGGCCAGAGAAACAAAACGATTTGATTTTTAGTTTTAAGCTGCTAAAATGTACAAAATTGTGGGGTAAAAGTGACACAAAATCCCGTTTCACAACTCTAAAGTTCACAACTAAGCAGATGGCTTGAGAGTGCGATGTTTATTTAGGACGTTCAGATTTGCCACCCACCAACTCAGGTATCGCACAGGTTAGGACATTGAACTTACAGTCGGGTGGACGCAAACCCATATCCGTATCCGGCCAGCCAGATTTAGGTTTTCCGTGAATTTTCTCTAATCGATCCAGGCATATGTTGGGATGGCTCCTGCGAAAAGCGCGACCGAAATCCTTCCCTACTCTTGACAGTGTCTAACCTTATGGTCCGTCACTAATGACCTAGATGGCGACGGATTGTTAAACTCTCATGTTATATCTTCCATTTGCTTTCAGTCATGGTGCAGCTTCTTTAGTATATAATATACACTGAGGCGACAAAAGTCAGTCCGCAGCTCGTGGTCGTGCGGTAGCGTTCTCGCTTCCCGCGCCCGGGTTCCCGGGTTCGATTCCCGGCGGGGTTAGGGATTTTCTCTGCCTCGTGATGACTGGGTGTTGTGTGATGTCCTTAGGTTAGTTAGGTTTAAGTAGTTCTAAGTTCTAGGGGACTGATGACCATAGATGTTAAGTCCCATAGTGCTCAGAGCCATTTGACAAAAGTCATGGGATAGAGAAATGCACATATGCAGGTGGTGATAGTATCGCGTACAAAAGGTATAAAAGAACAGTGCATTGGCGGAACTCTCATTTGTACTCAGTTGATTCGTGTGAAATGTTTTCCTACTTGATTATGGCCACACGATGTCAATCAGCAGAATTTGAACGCGGAATGGTAGTTGTAGGTAGAATCATAGCATATTCTACGTACTTCGGAAACCGTTAAGGAATTCCATATTCCGAGATCCACAGCGTCGATAATATGCTGAGAATGCCAGATTTCAGGCATTACGTCTCACCACAGACAACGCAGTGGCCGATGGCCTTCACTTAATGTTCGAAATTAGCGGCGTTTGCGTAGAGTTGTCAGTGTTAACGGACAAGCAGAACTGCGTGACATAGTAGCAGAAATCAATGTGGGACGCACAGTGAGCGTATCCGTTAGGACAGTGGGGCGAAGCCTAGCGTTAATGAATTATGGTAGCAGGCGACCGACGCGGCTGCCCTTACTAACAGCACGACGTCTTCTGCAGTGCCTCTCCTGGGCTCATAAAATGTAAATGTCTTCTGACTAGGGTCTCCCGTTGGGTAAACCTTTCGTCGGGTGCAAGTCTTTCGATTTGACGCCACTTCGGCGACTTGCGAGTTGATGGGGATAAAATGATGATTAGGACAACTTAACACCCGGTCCCTGAGAGGAGAAAAATCTCCGACCCAGCCTGGAATCGAACCCGGGCCCTTAGGATTGACATCGCTGACCATCAGCTACCGAGGGCGGACTCCTGGGCTCGTAACCGTATCGGTTGGATCCTAGACTACTGTAAAACACTGGTCCGGTTAGATGAGTCCCGATTTCAGTTGGTTAGAGCTAATGGTAAGGTTATAGTGCGTCGCAGATCCCACGAAGCATCGAAGTTGTCAACAAGGCACTGTGCATCCTGATGGTGGTCCCATAATGGTGTGGGCTGTGTTTACAGGGAATGGACTGGGTCCTCTGGTCCAACTGAACCGATCATTGACTACAAATGGTTATGTTCGGCTACTTGGCGACCATCTGCAGCCATGCACTATGCACTGAACGCTTCAGTGCATAGTGCTGTGGAATGTAGAAAAAACAGCAAATTGGCGCTCATAGGAAGACGAACAAGACCAAAAATGCAACAGGAGCGTAATATGTAAGAAACTGTCTACGCAACCTGCCACTGGTAACGTCTTGCAGAAAATAAAGGCGAAACGTGTATGGCACTAAAATTGTGTTTTATTCAGTTGCTGTCAGATGGTCCATAAGTGAAAATCATCAACATACCGTAGTATTACGCGCAACTGAGGAGGGCAGGACCAAAAAATTGAAGATGTCAATGTACTGTGGATTTGAATAATAATAGTATTTTCTGCGGTACAGGTCATATACAACAACAGCATCTAATAAATAAATAAAAACTCGCCCTTAAAATTCAGTACAATTCTCGAACTTTGGCACGTTCCATGATCTAGTGACGTCTGTTGGTACTACCCCACGACGAGTCTTGAAACTCTAACTGATTCACGCTATCGCGATTACAGTCACTTTAATACTATTTATTACTTTTCTGCCTTGTATGATCTGAATGTTACCATCTTCACTATATAATAGATGTAGATCGAGTTTTTTCGCCATTGGTTGATCGACTTGTTTGATGATTTAATTAAAACTCAAAAATGCAACCAATCTGTACATAAGCCTAACGGCGTCTGTTTGTGTGCAATAACAGAGCTCAGATGTACATTGGATTTTGGAGCTCAAGGAATTGGGCGTAGAACACTTCTTACTATTCTTGGAAATTTACATTCAAAGCTACAGGTTCTCTCCGAGTATTCAATACATACATGTCCGCTTAGTTTACGCGACTCGTAACAGTACATGAACTTCGTTCTTAGTTATCACTGAAATGATGCTCCAACGTACCTTTTATTCCTTTAAATATCTTTCTTTATGTTGCTTTAGTTATTTCCAATTTAAAGCTTTCAATATAAATTAAAAGAAAGATTTTGTGTATTATTTTAAATTAAAATAAAAAGTAAATTAAAAGGAAGATTTTGGAAGATTTTATATCTTCCTTTTAATATATATATATATATATATATTCCCTTTAATCTTCTCTTCTTCCTATATACAGAAAGAGCAAACGAAAATATAGAGAAGAGAGAAGAAGAATAATTACATTAAAATCGTAGTAACTGAAAATTGCAACATGTCCGCCGTTAACAATACATAATTCCCTTTTCCGCATATCTGTAACACATCCGTCTCCTCTGACATTTCAAATATAAGTAGGTTATTACCTTCGTTCATTCCGCAAGTCGTATCAGCACTGAATACCCAAGCGCGCAACGCCGATTATTAGCGTTCACACTCACAGAGACTGTAACCGTCTTTTTACACAATTTTATTGCAAACCAACGATTTCGGTTAATAACCTGGCTTTTCCCCTCCCACGGGACGTAGCCTCACTTTCACACGAAGTCTCGTTTTATATCATACATCTTTTTCTCCAGATTATAAGCTGCTAACATTTTCACACGCCATTCTAATGGCCTATGTCAGCAGAGATCGAATACTCATGGTAAATCTATTACAGTCAATAATAACTAAATATTGCACTGGGCTCAGTCTCAGGCAATTTTTTTTGAAGGACGAGTTATTCGCCTTTGTTAGCTTTACCTAAAAATAGCATACATGTTTGTATATCCACACGAAGTAAATGAGAACTCTTACATTAGGCTTGTTCAAACATAGCAGGTGTTTGAACGGTGGTGGGGTCTAATGCTGTTTCTCTGAGATGTGTCATGAAACTGTCAAAATTGAAGCAGAGCTGTAGCTTTCTGTTGTAACTAGCTCGTTGTTTCTCGTGTATCCCCTGCACTCAGACGCAGACGACGTGAGTCAACTGTCACGCGATTGTTCGAACACTCTCAATACTAAACAGTATGTCCCCTCATACCAGGAAAGCAGCCCTTTCAACGCAGTTATCATATGTCCAGCCATACAAACAAGTGGAATGAGACGTCATGTCATGAAACGAGTTACATTTTTTTAAAAACGTTCGTCTTATGCGTTTGGATTGAGGGAGAACTGATTCCAAAAGGAAGCATAACTCTTCGAATTTAAAACGGATTACGTGAGTACTTACAGTATCGGGTATCAGAACACCGCAGCCGGTGCCCTCGCGACTCATTTGCTGACTGCTGAGAGTTGATGTTTTTTTTTGCCGGTAGCGCACTGTGGGATTACAGAAGTTACGTTGTTTCCAGAATGCGGCAGCGAATTTTCCGCTGCTGTGAAACTTGTTGACAGATTAAAACTCCGTGTTTTAATCTCTCACGAAGTTACATTTATTTGTTTGCGCTGCAAACGAATGTTGCGCTTATTTGAGTGCAACGAAAACAGAAGGTGGATTTTTCGTTAGTACCGAAATCACTTATTTCAAGTCGTATATATTTTTATGGGCTCCTTTAAAATGTTGTTTATGCATTTTAAAAGAGGCAGGTTAAATTATTATTATTAATTATGATGTTAATGTTTGTGATTCAGAAATTCGTTTGCTTTTTTCACTACTATTAGAATGTTTGAGTTTACGTAACGCGCTGGCTAAAAATGTTGGCCGCAAACCAGCTGCAAAATACTTAAATGTCGGAATTTCAATAATACATAAAGCAGAGCTAGAGCTCCACAAAAGAACAGATTGTGGGGAAAGGGGGAGGGAGCTTGGAAGGCTACACGTCGTGCAAGGAGCAGTACTATCGCTGGGTAATGGCCAGCAGCCATCTAATTGTACGTTATATGGAAATATCCCCTAACAGGGCTCGATCCGAAGTGCAGGTTCTAGTCGTCGGTCCACTTTCCAACGATCCTTCTGACCCGCGAACTGCATTTCTTATCAACACGAGTCAAGATTATTGTAATAAGAAGTCGTTGAAGTAACGATCTTACCTTGAAGATAATTTTGGAGAAAATACAGTAATATTGTTTCCTCGCCTAGTGGTATTGCTAATAATACTACTACCGTCCACAGTCCAGACAGTTTAGAATGATTACAATTCTTTTTGCGTAATATTACAGAAGAGAAAATTATTTCTTCATCTATGTCACAAAATAGCTACCAATCGAGAGAATGAATTCTTTTCTTTCATCACAAGATACACGACGTAAAAAAGGGCTCAGATCCCGAAAATCCTAGTACAATGTACGCTCGAAGGCAGGTGGAAGCGAATCTCTACGTTTGGCGCTCAGCGTGCACTTACTCGACAAAATATAAGACGTTAGGTCTAAACTACAAGTGCTCAATGTTTGCCCATTCTGTGTTAGAATGTGCTGATATTGCTTAGTCACGTCGTCTGGAAGAACTGATTCAGTTTACACTCCCCTTTCTAAAATCAGCTATGTACCGGGTGATCAAAAAGTCAGTATAAATTTGACAACTTAATAAACCACGGAATAATGTAGATAGCCGGCCGGTGTAGCCGTGCGGTTCTAGGCGCTTCAGTCTGGAACCGCGTGACCGCTACGGTCGCAGGTTCGAATCCTGCCTCGGGCATGAATGTGTGTGATGTCCTTCAGTTAGTTAGATTTAAGTAGTTCTAAGTTCTAGGGGACTGATGACCACAGATGTTAAGTCCCATGGTGCTCAGAGCCATTTGAACCAATAATGTAGATAGAGAGGTAAAAATTGACACATGCTTGGAATGACATGGGGTTTTATTAGAACCACCCCAAATTGCTAGACGCGTGAAAGATCTCTTGCGGGCGTCGTTTGGTGATGATAGTGTGTTCAGCCGCCACTTTCGTCATGCTTGGCCTCCCAGGTCCCCAAACCTCGGTCCGTGCGATTATAGGCTTTGGCGTTACCTGAAGTCGCAAGTGTATCGTCATCGACCGACATCTCTAGGGATGCTGAAAGACAACATCCGACGCCAACGCCTCACCGTAACTCCGAACATGCTTTACAGTGCTGTTCACAACGTTATTCCTCGACTACAGCTATTGTTGAGGAATGATGGTGGACATATTGAGCATTCCCTGTAAAGAACATCATCTTTGCTTTGTCTTACTTTGTTATACTAATTATTGCTATTCTGATCAGATGAACCGCCATCTGTCGGACATTTTTTGAACTTTTGTATTGTTTGGTTCTAATAAAACCTCATGTCATTCCAAGCATGTGTGTCAATTTGTACCTCTCTATCTACATTATTCCGTGATTTATTCAGTTTTCAAATTTATACTGACTTTTTGGTCACCCGGTAAATAACGGTAATTTGTTTCGGCATTACGCACTTATTTTCAATAGAAGAGATACGCATTAGTCCTTATAGGTAGGAAATGGTAACCGCTACTGGACTCTCCAGGCCCAGATATTCCTCATATATTCGACAGGGACTGAGATATCCAGAATTTAATTCGGGGCGCTTGATAAATGGGTTTTCTCAGAGAAATAGTTTGCCGAAACTTAGGAATATTGCTTATGAGCTGTTGAAGTTCTGCTTTAGGTATCTCGCCTCTCTTCCCGCTTTCTATTGAGAGGGCTGTCGCTGTCAAAGTTTGCAGTCGAGACCGAGTTCGCAAGTTATGATCCATCGAAATATTGCTGTTTCCTTTGCTGTTTGTTAGCTAAGAATGTCTCGTATTTCAAGATACGCTCTTTCTGTTCTTTTGTACACTTCACAAAGCAGTAACTAATAAAAACCTTTTAGTTTATGTTTATCTTTTTTCATTATTGACAGTGCTATCTTTGCAGGATACTCAGTGGTACAACGTGTCACTCTTCAGTCAGAACCACATAAACTAATACAAATAGTTTAAAATAATAAAAAAAATTAGTATTAACATGCTTTTTAAAAATCATTTAACTTTTAATTAATATGAATGTTCTATTAAAACTAATTTCGATAAAACTGACGAAACATTGTTATTGTTGTGGTCTTTAGTCCGAAGATTCGTTTAATGTAGCTCAAACTTTCCCACAAGTTTCTTATCTCCCCAAGTACCTCCTAATTTGTTATGTGATTGTCCCATCTAATCTTCAGCATTCTTCTGCAGCAACACAGTTCGGAGGCTTCTATTCTCGTCTTGTCTAAACTGTTTGTCGTCCATATTTAAGTTCCGTACGTGGCTATAATCCATGCAAATACTTTCAGGAAAGACTTCCTAACACTTAAATCTACGTTCGATGCTAAAAAGTTTATCTCCTTCAGAAACGCTTTTCCTGCCATTGCCAGTCCACAATGTTTTCGTCTCTCTTTCGACCATAATTAGTTATTTGCTCCCTAAATAACAAAACTAATGTACTACTTTAAGCGAGTCATTTCCTAATCTGATTTCCTCATCATCACCGGACTTTATTCGACTATATTCCATTATCTTAGTATTGCAATTGTTGACGTTCATCTTATATCCTACTTTCAAGACACTGTCAATTCCTTTCAACTGCTCTTCCACGCGTTTCGCTGTATCTGACAGAATATTCTGTCATCGACTAACTTCAAAGGTTTTATTTGTTCTCCCTAAAGTTTAATTCCTACTCCAGATTTTTCTTTGTTTTCCTTTGCTGCTTGTTGAATCACACCGGAGATAGACAACTACCCTGTCTCACTTCCTTCTTAACCATTGCTCATCTTTCAAGCCCCTCTGCTCTATTAGCTGCCGTCTGGTATTTTACCCCTACTGCTTTCGGCCTAACGCACCCGTGATACAGAGGTAGTGTAGCCAAAACATCCTCGGTCACAATATCGCCACCGCTTAAATCATCAGCTTTGGAGGTCGAAGAATTCCGGCATAAGAAGTCACCCCTCATTCAGCCAACGGCTTTGTCAAAGAGAGAGGAATGGACAGGGGTTCAGAGCACTCTCTTGCCCTTGGGGTGGGAAACTGCCCCTAAAGGCGGAAGCATCAGCAATGATCAACGGCATGAGGATGCAGAAAGCAATCGATAACCACTGCATTACATAATGTGTCTCCATAGGACATGTGGACTGTAATTGAAAAGTGACATGACGTTCTTTCCATTTGCAAAAGATTCCGGACTAGTCCCCCGTTCGGAACTGCGGGAGCGGACCATTAGAAAAAGATTGAATAAGTAACGAAAGGATAGCGATCTACGAATCGGGGCGTGGAATGTCAGAAATTTTAAAGTGGTAGGGAAGCTAAAAACTCTGAAAGGGCAATGCAAAGGCTCAATTTAAATATCCAGGTCTCAGTGAAGCGAAATGAAAAGTACACAAGAATTTCTGGACAGATTAGTGTAGGATAATACCAACAGCAACAGAGAGTGGTGTAACCGCAGTAGGATTCGTTTCGAATAGACAGGTGGGACACAGTGTGCTACTGTCGACAGTTCTGTGATAGGGTTGTTCTGATCAGAATCGACAGCAAACCAACACCGCCAATAATAGTTGAGTTATACATACCAACGTCGCAAGCTGAAGATGAAGAGGTAGAGAAAGTAGATGAGGATACTGAATGGGTAATTCAGTACGTAAAGGAAGATGAAAATCTAATAGACATGGGGGATTGGAGTGCGGTGGTACGGGAAGGATTGGAAGAAAAGGTTACAGGAGAATATGGGCTTGGTACAAGGAATGAGGCAGGAGAAAGACTAATTTAGTTATACAATAAATTTCTGCTAGTAATAGCAAATACGGTATTCAAAAACCACAAGCAGAGGAGGTATACTTGGAAAAGGCCTGGAGGTAATGGAAGATTTCAGTTGCGTTACGTCATGGTCAGGCAGAGATTCCGAATCCAGATATTGGATTGTAAGGCGTAACCAGGGGCAGATATAGATTCAGATCACAATTTAGTAGTTCTGATGAGTAGGCTGAAGTTTAAAAGACTAGTCGGCCGGCCGGAGTGGCCGAGCGGTTCTAGGCGCTACAGTTTGGAACCGCGCGACCGCTACGGTCGCAGGTTCGAATCCTGCCTCGGTCATGGATGTGTGTGATGTCCTTAGTTAGGTTTAAGTAGTTCTAAGTTCTAGGGGACTGATGACCTCAGAAGTTAAGTCCCATAGTGCTCAGAGCCATTTTAAAAGACTAGTCAGGAAGAATCAGTAGGCAAAGAAGTACTAACGAATGAAGAGAGAGGCCTGAAGTTCTCTTAGGCTATAGACACTTCGTAAGAAATAGCTCAGTAGGCACTTCAGTTGAAGAGGAGTGGCTGTCTCCAAAAATGTCAATCACAGAAGTTGAAAAGAATATCATAGGTACAAAGAAGGTAACTGCTAGGAAACCATGGATAACAGAGAAAATACTTAAATTTATCGATGAAAGAAGGAAGTATAAACATGTCAAGGGAAATTCAGGAATACAGAAATAGAAGTCGCTTAGGAATGAAATAAGTAGGAAGTCCTGGGAAGCTAAGGTGGCATGACTGTGATATACCCCACGTTAGTTTTACGCCTGAAGAATTATCTCCATTGAGACTGACTCACTGTTGTCTATTTGCTACAAACTCTTCAGTACAATCGCACAGCTAGTCTGAGTTTCCTTTTTCTTTTATTTATTTGGTGGGAGTGCTGTGTTTAGCTCATCCAGTGACCTACCGTGTGTTGCTACTGCAAGAAGTGCTCGTTCTTTCGCATACTCTATGTAGAATCGTTTTGATATCCCATCTAGTCTAGTGGTCTTTCCTCTTCTGAGTTGTTTCAGTTGCTTTGCTATCTCGTGGCGACTTATTTCGATATCTGTCATTTTGACGTTCGCGTGGCCATGTAAAGGAGAACTACAGTACCACTCCTCAGCGAAACAGTTTTGAGAAGAAGCGTTTAACATTTAGGCCTGCTGTCATCCTCGGTTTTGATGCCATTGTGGTCACAGAGCGCCTGGACAGATGGCTTCGGTCCGTTTACCAATTGAATGTAAGATCAAAATTTCTAATGACTCTCTATCAAGTTTCATTAAACGCCTTAGAACGCCTCAAGTATGTTTTATATCTCTTACTTTCGCTTCGTTTAAATTTCTGTTTACTTTCATAGCAGCTGTCTAATAAAGCTGTCGAAAAAGGCCAGGTTTGTCCCATCCCTCACAACCTTGCTCATCACTTAATTGTTCAAGGCACAGTGTGGAATATTCTTGTATTTCGTCAACCGATATTCAAGATTGTCACTTCTGGAGATGAAACTTTGATGTTCGCCGCTCAGGTAATCTGAAATCCGTTTCTCGTTACTCCTGCTAAGCAGAGATGTATTGCTACATTTCTTTATATTACTCTCTACTGTCATATTCAGTGATGCTGTAATGGTGGTATGATCACTGTGATATGCTAACTGACAAGGGGACTTCCCGGCATCGGAAATTCAGTTCGGGATGAAACTTCGCTGGTTCATATTATACCTCAAGCGTGTCCACACACAGATGTCTTAAAGCACACTATACAGAAAATTCCGAGAAAAAGGACTCTAAAATTTTAAGAGTAGCTCCCCTCTGCCAGGTACTTAAATGTGATTTGCAGAGTATCCATGTAGATGTAGTTGTGGATACGCATCTTCTGTACTGTCAAAACGAGGACTAGAGCATGTACGTAAAATAGTTTAATTGCAATTATCAATCTGTTTCTGTTGAAATCATTTCATGTATAATATGTGTGCATGGTTAGTATATGTGCTTAGTATGTATTTGGAATGTGTAACATTATTCCTTAAATAAATGTCAAAAAATGTTAGTAGCGTGCTTGAATGTCATGCGGCTGAACCGGCTTTGATCCTTTCTGCAGATTGTTTTCTTCGCTGTTTCAAGATTGTAACATGTCTTAAATAAAGTTAATGACCGAAAATATTATCAGTTAAATCATAAATAATTTTGTTTATGAAATGGCAGTCACAGGCTACTTAAAATGTAAATTACATTTGTCAATACTTTCTTCTTAAAAAGTTTAATAATTTCAAATGAATTCTAATGAAGGTAAATTAAAGCGTTAATTACTATCATCACAACGTTATTACGGAACTGGGCGATATTGTAGCTGTCGTAAGGTTATAAATATTCGTTGCAAAATCGACTAACCGGTGACTTTGTGGAAAAACAGAGTATAGCTGTCGTCCTATTGTATATACAAATACAAACAGGCAGACGGAAGTGTTACGGCCCGCATGGGACTCATCGAGCAATGGGCCTTACCTGCTACAGTGCCAGTTCACTCCTTACTTTTGAAGAGACTTTTTCAATATTGTGAATTAACAATGTCTGTCAATGATGAAATCGCGGAAGTATCAGAAGCTGTAGGTTCATTATACAGTGAAGACTCGAAGGCGATGTCAAAAAAATACGGTCGTTTATTACGAGAGCTTGCTTTCTGCAGATAGTTTGATTGCATCGGAATCTTTGACGACAATTTCTCGTGGAGCAACGTTGAATGGTGAAGAAATTTACAGACGTACTATGGGCATGTTGGCTGAAAAAATACTAGTAACTAATGATGGCCGGCCGGAGTGGCCGAGCGGTTAAAGGCGCTACAGTCTGGAACCGCACGACCGCTACGGTCGCAGGTTCGAATCCTGCCTCGGGCATGGATGTATGTGATGTCCTAAGGTTGGTTAGGTTTAAGTAGTTCTAAGTTCTAGGGGACTTATGACCACAGCAGTTGAGTCCCATAGTGCTCAGAGCCATTTGAACCATTTTGACTAATGATGTATTTGGCCACGGTGGGTGAAAAAATACTTGTGACTGATGAACTTGCTCACACAAATGAATACTGTGAAGATGGACCTTTCGAAAAGTACGAAGACCGCTGCTTGTCGGATGAATATGAACCAGAAGCAAAGAATGCGAGAGAGGTAGACCGTCTTTCTTTGGATTACAAAATTATCATTGTTAATATCGCAAAGGCTCACCCCATGTGGATACTACAAACTTTAAAAGAAAAGGATGCAACCGGTTAAGAAAGAAGGAATATTTATCCCAGTGGGAAGAAGCAATAAGAGAAGGAGGCAATCAATTTGATAAGCGCGCAGCAATCAGTTCCTGGACTATGATCGTTTTTTGAAGCCCGAGAGAATTACCAGCAAGTAACTACACGGAATTTACAACACTGGGCTTTAGCAGCAGCACAACAGTTTACAGATTTTTGAATTTAAAACTTCTGACAGCTGGGTTCATAGATCCAAAAATAAGTACCGAATTCATCAGCGAAAAGTGACAAGATTTGTTTCAAGAAAAGAAACAACGGCGATCGAAGAAATTTTGGCTGCCGAAGACACTTTTCGAATGCAGACGTTAAAACTGATACCGAATTTCAACAAAGATTCCGTTATCAACACTGATAAGAAAGGTATTTATTCCAGGTATTTAAAAATTCATTTTTTTCTCTATTTTTACGATTATCAGACAAAGTACTTCAATTTCTGTTGTTTTTTCTTTCCAGGATGTCAGTATCAATCGGTGTAGAATAGGACTCTGGCTGTCAAAGGAAGCAAAACTAGTTTCGTCAAAAGACACGTAATGAATAAAGTGACGCATACATATACCGAACAATATGCTCTCATTCTGTATGGGAGCAGCCCGCATCTCGTGGTCGTGCGGTAGCGTTCTCGCTTCCCACGCCCCGGTTTCCGGGTTCGATTCCCGGCGGAGTCAGGGATTTTCTCTGCCTCGTGATGGCTGGGTGTTGTGTGCTGTCCTTAGGTTAGTTAGGTTTAAGTAGTTCAAAGTTCTAGGGGACTGATGACCATAGATGTTAAGTCCCATAGTGCTCAGAGCCCCCCCTTTTGTATGGGAACATCCTAGGCGCTTCAGTCCGGAACCGCGCGACCGCTACGTTCGCAGGTTCGAACCCTGCCTCGGGCAGGGATGTGTGTGATGTCCTTAGGTTGGTTAGGTTTAAGTAGTTCTGAGTTGTAGGTGACTGATGACCTCCGATGTTAAGTCCCATAGTGCTCAGAGCCATTTGAACCATTTTTTGGAAACATCCTACCTCAAGTGTTTGTTTTTTTTACAAGGAGCAGTCGTCAATTTTGGTCCTCGAGTTCAAAAAACAGTAAAGGAATAGGAGGATAATTACAAAAAAGTTATAATAACGTTTTCTAAATCTGGGAAACTAACGACAGAACTGTATACTGACTTTCTCAACCGCTGTTTGAAGGCTTATGTGGGTCAAGAACGGTTTCTGTTAATTATTAACCCTTGGTATGGACAAGCAAAGCGTGAATTATACGCTGAAACCTTTTAGGTTGCCGAGAAAGCACCAACACGTACAGTTAATGTGATTCCTCCGAAATGTACTCTAGTTGTTAAACTATGTGACGTCTATTTTATAGACGTGTCAAAAAAACTGATAAAGCGAATACAGTATTGCGGTTACCTTATTGAAAATAATAGAGAAATAAATTCTCGTGAATATTGTAGAAAAATTCAACCAAAAGTCCATCACCAGCTGTCATCGCACATATTTAAGAAAATGAGCCGATATTCCTGGTATGCTTCCAGGCTTTCTGATGAAAGAGGAATTTTCAGAAGTGTCAATTGTCCCTGTAAACACTCGTCCTTAAGTTATGTAAGACACTACTTTTTTTTGTTTTCAATATTTTTATGACAATTATCATTAGGCGGTTGTACATAAAATATAAAATTGACAAATGAACTTTATATTATAAAAAATTATGTAATTGAGACTCCACCCGGAATTTTGTGGCAGTCGTAATTAATTTTCCTGTATTACAAATGCATTGTTATAATTTTTAAAACAATTAAAAAACGAAACCGTACCAGCAGGTAGGGAGAATCGAGCCCACATCGTCCGCATGAAAGCACACTACCGACTGATATACTTCACTTATCTGCTGCCTTGATACTTATGACCCGTATATGAGGTGTGTATGAGCTACGTTTAAAACTTTAGAGCCCTTTCTTCGGAATTTTCTGGATGGTACGCATTAAGACTTGTGTCAGTGGACACCCTTGAGGTATACTACTAAACTGCGAAGTCTGATCCCGAACTATATTTTCGAGACCGGAAGGTCCCCTAGTGAGTCGAAAATTTCGGGCCTTTTGATGACCAGGAGATCCAATGTGTTATCTTCACAAGTCGATTCTCAGCTCAAGGTAATTTTTGGACAACCATTTAGAACAGTTTCAAATAACTCCCTGTCGCTATATCCCGCCTTAATGGGACAGCTCTCTTTGAACGCACGAAAAATAGATTTTCATGATTTTCTTTTTCAAGTAAAATTAAATGTAATGCTAAATCTGATCACATAGTTTTATTGCTTACATGTTTGTCTTTAAAACAATCATTTTTATGTCCACACCCACGCTCCCTGTAACCGCTGCACCAGGTGGAAGGACCCTTCGCAGCCGGAACATCGGCCAACCTCGGGAATCCCCGAAGGCCTCTTATAGGACCTGTAACAAAGTAATTTTCTGTAAATGATTACCAACATATTCTCCATCAGCATGCACACGAAAAACGAAAAATATTAAGTTCTAACAAAATGGTGACGTGTTGAAACAAATGTCATTCCACATGCCCACAAAATCGAGACCAAAGAGTGCATCGAAAACAGACTTTTGAAGATATCGCAAATTGACTTCGTACGCTGATGCAGAATTCGATTAAGAATGCCGTTCCTCAAATTCCTTCCAAATCGTCCCTACAGTCCTCACGTTATGTTTCCTGCCAATGTGAAAAATACAGTTTGAAGAAAGACGCGTCGTAAGTTTTGGGTGACATTTGTTGTAGTTGGGTTAAACATACCTCAGTCATAGTTGCGTAGGCTTCTGCGGCCGGTGTCATGATGATTAAAATTCTTCTGGATGTTCTATCGCGTCATTGTATAAAATACTTTAATTATAGACTTAAAACCAACGTTTGGACAGTATTGCAACGGCCTTCCTCAGAGATAGATTGGTTTTGGTGAAGGTACTGTCTTTGGTTGTTGCAGAAGGACGGGGCAATACGTCATATTTTTGAAACTTTATTGGCCCTAGTATATGACAGGCTAGTCATGAAGAAGGGGGAGGGTAGAAAAGAGGCTATTTGTGGCCTAGTCGTCTGATCTCTACTCAGCGATCGCTGGACCATACAGCAATTCTTTCAGACCCAAAAGGATGTCCTTCCCTATCTGGTCCTGTGGGCCTCTTTGTCAACTTGTGCTCGCTTGATACGCTTTACATCCACTTTTGTGCAGAACAGGCAATTTCTGTCTCAAAATCGAGCACGGACATAATTTCCATGCTGCTGTAATGGTCGAGTTGTCTACTAGTTTTTCCCGTTGTGTATGGTTTTCAAACCAAAGTTTCACAAATCGCCTTGTAACTTGATAACTGAGTTTCTGTCAGGCTTGGGACGAACACTACATTTCTTGAAATTTTCAAAGAATCATGATTAATCACCTAGGTCTCGCGATCTATGGCTGATGAGTTGAAATCTCCAGATAATACCCTAACGCGTCCAGGAAATTTACGCGAAATGTTCTCCAAATTTTCCGTCAAATGCTCCGCCACTAGTGCTCCTGAGGCAGGGGGTGTATAAAAGCGTCCGATGACAACGTTCAATCCATCTTAAACAATTGTCTTCATCCAAATTATTTCTTAATTCGAATCTGTACTAATATCACCAGATGTAATCCACTTATAACAGTTACAAACACGCCTCCACAACAGGCGCTCAACTCATCTTTACGACATACATTAGCAGTATGTCTTCGGGTTTTCGTCCCACGACATATACACTTGTCACATCACACGACGTGACTGCCTAGATACGGGACAGGTTGCTTGGTTGGTTGGCGAGAGGCGAGAGGAGGAGTGGGTTGACACATAGGTAGTGTTGTGCGACCACTTCTGACGAAACTGGTACGTACCATAACATAAAGGGCTCCTTTTAGGCCTACAGTTCGGTAGCACCCTGCTGTTTTAGCGCCTGAAGTAAGAGATGTCGAAGAGGTTGCCTACCTTTCAGGCGCTCGTGCTACATGAGGCTTGCTGCATGTCGAAGTTTTAACATCCATCGCACGGCGTCAAAATTAGGAGTGAAATGTGAGCAAGAGGGGCTGTGGTGACCTTCCCACTATGTGACCAGTCCACGGTTGCGCTTGGTGGAATTGTGATAAAGTTTAATGCCAATGTGATAGGATTAACCAACCTTACACGTCACATCTGACCTGTAGCCTTTTTTACGCATGAGTATACGCCTTGCTATTTGAAGCGACTTTCAGCTCGAGGATGACATCGCAAGGCGCCACACTTTTTCAGCGTTGGGGAGGAAGGTTGTGTGCACCTTTGAGACAAATTTCTAAGTTATGCTTAGCAACAGAAAACTACAGCGGAGTTTCGAAAATGTGATCCTTCAACTCTGTTGCACAGTTCAATATACATCGACAGTACTAGGATGTGGTAACAGATGTAGAAAGTATGGTTGTGTTATCTCCCATAATTGTGTTGCAGGTTAGTTTATCTGTGTAACATGGTAATCCTAGTGAAATTGTGTGTGTGAATGAAATGTGGATTTTTGAAAATCTGAAGAGGTCAGTATGGAACGTTCAGTTCGCCGTGGGAGGTAAGTGGTCGGTATTGTTTATGAATAATTCTACAACGGGTTCTGGAACTGGAGACGTTGCGAAGCCGCAAGTTGAGATGTAGAGAGCATACCGTTCACATCCGTTAGCAGAAAGTGGATATCTGTGAGCAGGAGGTAGTCTCATCACAATAAAGATGAGTCGCAAAAGCATTTAGTACTGTCGTGTAAAGGATGTTGCCAGTCGTCTTCAGATGGAGTCATGGAGACTACGTGGAAGATGGGAAAAGAAGAAGCATTAATGAGACACTGGATGAAGTTGAAGCAATGGTAATGGGCGTATTTTAGTGATTATGAATTTTAGTAAGTCAGTCGTGAGGTAGCACTGAGCTGGAAGTAGCGAAGCTTAATTCAGCTGTCGTAAGTTAGTGATGTGCAGTTGATCTGCATCGTAGGAAGTGAATCTTTCGTTTTCTTTAGTATGTTGTTGCCAGGATGAACGCCTGAACTGTTGGAGGAAATTCGTACCGAAATAAGGACAATGCAGATTTATTGAGAGATGAGTTTTAGGTACAGAAAGGACGACCACAAAAATGAAGAAAAAAAGATAACGAGTATTGAGGACATGTAAGAAATGAAACTCCAAGATTGGTAAGAAGATAAGGACTAAATGGCGTGATAAAATAAACTAGAAGATAAAGGATCTATGTTGCGTGGTAACTTCAACGTGAGAGACAAGCCGTACTATGTGCAAGTTGTTACCAGAAATGAAACAAGAGCGAACAAAAGGATTTGTAGGGTAGTTTGACAGTGGGATGGTTCAAATGGCTCTGAGCACTATGGGACTTAACTGCTGTGGTCATCAGTCCCCTAGAACTTAGAACTACTTAAACCTAACTAACCTAAGGACATCACACACATCCATGCCCGAGGCAGGATTCGAACCTGCGACCGTAGCGGTCACGCGGTTCCAGACTGAAGCGCCTTTAACCACACGGCCACACCGGCCGGCTGACAGTGGGAGAAGAGTAGTCGTAGCAGATCCATTGACGCAGTAGTTAGTTGCGAGCTAGCGGGCAATAGTAAGTATTCGCTTCTGCATCAGCAGACATCTCTGGAGCAACAACACAGCGCATGAATGAATGACTGAATAACCGCATGCCAACTAAAATACTAAACAAACAAAACCTGATAAACCAATCCGTACTTCCTAGCAGTAAATGAGGATTATTACATGTTCATTTAATCTATTGCTAAACTTGCTATTTACACTGACATTAGTAACTTCGTCAATACTTTTCAACCTCAAAAAACATTTGAAACCTAATGACTTCCATGTTTTTATGAATTATTGTTAACAAATCAACCTTTATTGAAAAAGAAAACATGATCTTAATGAGAATTAAGGCTCTAACATTAACACTGGCCTATTGGAATTAACACAAAAAAACATAGAAACTCCACTTCAACAATGTTCAGAAACATGTTTTGAGATCAAATAATGGTCAAGTTAGTAAACTATTTAAAAAAAGAACAACGACTTTGTTTCAAAAAATGACAGTAAGCATATGACAAAATCAACTGGAACAATGAAAGTATGCTATTCTAAAAGATGGTACGTACTGTCATTCATCACGGCAAAACAAACATTTTTGGCAAGGAAATGCATTCCATGCCCTTATTTTTAACATTTAGAACATGGTTTGGTGATTTTCGGGTCTGTAAGCCGTGGACGTACAGGGGTGGACAAAACATGGAGAGACCGCAAACACAACACATTATATGCCTGTTACTGTGTAGGAAACCGTATGTCATTCGAAACAGTTTTCAGTCGTCTCGGAATGAATGATTACAGATTCCGTATGGTTTTCAAGGGAACCTAGCACCACTCTTCCTGCAAAATGGTAGCAAGTCCGGCTAACAATGACAGAGGTGGATAGCAAACTCCCACACTTCTCTCCAAACTGGACCACAAAAGGTCACATTGAGATCTGGTAACTGTAGTGCCATTGGGAGGTGCTACAGTTCATCCTCGTGGTCACAAAACTAGTCCTGTACGATGCGAGCTGTTGTGAGCAGCGTCCCTGACCTCTTCGAACACAGTAGCACCATGGGATGGACCTGATCAGAGAAAATGGTCACGTAGTCCTTGGTAGTAATGCGACTTTGTAGAGTAACCATGGTACTCATTGAATATCACAACAGAGCAGCAGCGAATGTCTTGCTGCCTGCTGCAGGTCATGCAAGGGTAGGCTCTGTTAGTAGTGGGTATCATGTATCTCGATACCTTTGACGTTGTGCGGTGCTGTTATTCGGCGGCTGCCGCTGTATGCTGGTGTTGATCTCTCGGTCAGCGTCAGCATACCTGTAACAGTTAGGTTCATCATCGTTTTGTGTCCGATAGTTGATATATCAGGTGCACCGAGTAGGGTGATGTTGGCGATTTGTTTCTGCGTCAGTGGGCGAACTCTTCGGTTTGCCTGCTGTAGCCTGTTGGTCGGCGTCAATAGCAACTGGTATATCCAGTCAACGTTGCTGATATGCAGGGTCTTGCCGACGTTTGTCGCCTGTTAGTGTATGTCAGTTGGCTATAGGTGGTTATGCCCTAGCTAGTGGTCTATTTGGCCGCTTATGCTTCCACCTATGGTTATGACCATAGTTTCCCGGAGTAAAGATGAAAGCTTTTATGTTACTTTAAATCCGTCTTGATTGCAAATTTTTTTATTATTCATATGACCGGTTTCGGTGACGTAGCATGTGAAAGTTGCTGAATTGGACGGGTTACTCCTGTAACTTAAATATCAGATCTGAAGATGGTTCTGAATGAACCGAAACCGGTCATATGAATAATAAAAAAAATTTGCAATCAAGACGGATTTAAAGTAACATAAAATCACTGATTGCTGTTATCCCATAAGACATTATGTCTGTTTTTGCAAAGATGAAAGCATTGTTAGAGTCTCTCTAGTTCCTGTACAGTTACGCATCATACTTTTTATCAAACTTGTCTTCAATGACCGTCCAACATGATCACTCAACACACACTTTTATCCACGTTGTGGCTTAGCGGATGTTGTAGTTCCGCTTCGCCTGCATGCGGATTAAATCCTTGATACGTTCCTCTTTATCCACCAAACACTTCTACGCCCTTGGTTATGGAAGCACCCACCCTGCCAGCACCAAGAATTCGCCCACTTCGAATTCTCTTGTTCCGACATTGCACACTCACAACTTTACAGAACACTGCCTTGACCACGACTGACACTGGCAACTTACTAAGTATAATGCACAGGTGCCATTCGTGGTCAAATAAAACAGCGTAACCTACAGGTTTAGCTAGCGTCTGCATTTATGTTTAAGCACGCATTTCACGCGGTGTTTCCGTATGTGCAATCGTCACACTTTTGACCTACCTGGCTGATCCGGTCCTCCTAGAAACTGCACTGCTGGTTCGTCGAAGCTGCTTTCATTTGCGAAATTTTTGGAAACAGATGTTATACCCTATAAGTCTCTAGGGATATTTTTGCGATTCATTTTTCTCTGTTTGGTATTTACTTTGATTAATTCCATGCCGAGTTATCTCGTAAAACCTCGACGCAACGTCTTGCTATTCTTAACTGATGCTTTCCTTATTATGTAACTGTAGATGTGTGCAGCAATGCTTCAAATACTGTTGCTTCTCAGCACTGAATAATTTGTACACTTTTGATCAACTGCGTCCACGCAGCCTTTATAAAATTCTCGCTAAAAGTCGCGAGAAATCCAAGCCTGAGCATTAATGCGGATGCTAGCTAAGCCCGCAGGTTACGATGTTGTATCTGACCACGAACGGCGTCTGTAAAATGTCGTCAATACGTTTGACGGTGTCAGTCTTGGTCAAAACAATGTTCTGTGCTGTGTAATTGTGAGTGTCTTATGTCGGAATCAGTGAATTCTAAGTGCGAGAACTCTTTGTGGTCGTATGGTGGGTGCTTCCATCACCAAGGGAGGAGAAGCGTCTGATTTATTAAGAGGCTCCGTATCTAAGATCTATACAGCATACAGGGAGAACTGTGAATTAACCTCTGGTGAATGTTGCATCGACGATAACAGAACCACTGCTTTATTCTCACACAAAACGTACCAGACTTTGACTATGAATGGATGCAAACGATGACGCTTCAATTAGTCTGGATTTCTGTGGCTGAAACTCTCAACGGATTTCCCTTTTTATTTTTAGGCATTGTTCCGACAGAAGTAAGACCGCATTTATCAACTGAAGACATAAAGTCTGCACATGAGTCCGCGAGCATTTTATTTTCATTACCTTTATTTTCACAAGTCCGTCTTCATCACATAGATTTCTTTACACTTTATGACCGGTTTCGGCTTATCGACATCTTCAGATCTGTTGTAAATATAAACATTGTGTAAGCGACCAGGTTCAATTAATTGAGATTAAATCTATACAAGTCTTAGTGATGCATGAAATATAAAATATAAAATATTTATAGCCATGTATGGCAGCCATACATACCGTTAAAATATTCTGATACAAATCATCGCCAAGTCAAACAGATGCATGCTAATACTCAGATTGCGGCAGTTTTTATACAAAAATCTAATGACAGCATGACCGGTCACAAAGAGTAAAGAAATTTACGTGATCAAGACGGACTTATGAAAATAAAAGTACTAAGACCGCATTGTTTCACAGAGGCACTCAGAGAGTGATGACAGCCAGTCGTCGGCGGTAATGTTTCTGTTTCAAAAATTTATTCTGCTAACTTTAGAACGCTTGTTGCGAGAATTGACTGGGAATGATGTCTGTGCTTTGCCTTAATATATGAAAGTTTACAATAAATAAAGAGCCTTTCCGTCACATAGGTACATAATTTTCAAACCATAGTTTCCATGTTAGGATTTCAAATACACTCAAAGCAAACAAGGTCATCTGAAAGGTACTAACACTTCATCTACAGTCGCATATTCGGAGCTATCATAATTGACTGTACCAATTTTCCGTAAACTTATAAACACATGCAAAATGAGAGTTAGACAGTTTCTTTTCGGGCTTTTTATATTCTTATGTCATCAAATCTCAAAGCGGGAAAAACAAATAAAATTCTGCTATAGCTCATTAAACCCTGAGACTACTACATTCTGTTTCATCAGTAGACAGTAAGGTTCGCACATTTTCATGAATAGATTTCAATGTGCCATAAGCAATAATATCCATAGAAAACCCTTCATTTTAAATTTGTCAACATCGTTGGTTAAGCAGGAAATATAGAGCTCGCACTCTCTTTTCTGCAAGTTCTCTGTTTCTTTCCATTGGTATGTTCTAGTGTATGAGCTATTATACTGTCGGTAAAGAGCAAAGACTATGACTCAGCAGGTGAGAAGTTCGGATTTCTGCAGCAGGACCTCTGAAAGCAGGCAAATGTGTTGCAGCAGTATGATATCTTGTCCTGGACGTTAATGGCAAGTATTCGACGATTTACAGCGGTTCTTCTATTTAAAAAAATAGATTTTCTTACAGTTCTTGGTTTTTTCCACGAATCTTATCTTCTTCAGACTCTACATCGTCCTCTATTTCACTATTTCATGATAAGATACGACTGGCGTTCAACAAGTAATGCAGCACATCTTTTTCTCGCTTAGTTTCGGTTGAAAAAATGAGGAATTTTTTCTTGGTCATAGTGGAATATTCTCGCTTCTATCTTCATAGTTTCATGCAGTGCCGATAGGTGGCGGTGCTGTATGTAGCCTTCAAAGTGGCGTCTGTAACGGTAGTGCGTTCCGAGCAGAGAGCTGTCAAGAGTTCGTTTTGGTGGAAAGCCAGAGGATCGCAGATGTTCATAAGAGCTTGTGCACTGTCTACGGAGCCCTGGCAGTGAACAAAAGCACGGTGAGTAGTTGAGTGATCCGTCTATCATCATCGCTACAAGTCTCGCAGATCTGTCCAATGTTCTGTGTGTTTTGGTGGAAAGCCAGAGGATCGCAGATGTTCATAAGAGCTTGTGCACTGTCTACGGAGGCCTGGCAGTGAACAAAAGCACTGTGAGTAGTTGAGTGATCCGTCTATCATCATCGCTACAAGTCTCACAATCTGTCCAATGCTCTGTGTGCCAGCCGGCCGCACACAGTTGTTGACTCCTACAGTGTTGAGACGTGCGGATACTCTCACAAGGTAATCGAAGGATCACAGTCATATACGTCACTGCTCAAAGGGCTGTCTCTGTTGGTAGTGCTGACACACTCGCCCTCCGGTTGAAGTGCGCACTGGACTCCTAGGTGTCTTACAGAAGACCATAAAGAGCAACGAAGGACCAGCTGTGTGGAATTGCTTCTGCAATTCAAGTCTGATCGTGACAGTTTTTGCTGATCGTCGTCACAGGAGATGAAGCTTGGATTCATTGGACTCCTTATGCAGCCCAGATCTCGCAGCTGCCGACTTTCATCTACTTGACCCAATGAACCTTGACCTCTAGGGGACGCAGTATGTGGATGATGGGGAAGTTATTTTCGCAGCTACACTTTGGCGCTTACGTCGACTAGTAGAGTGGTACCATGCGAACATACAAGCCCTCCCAGTACAATGGTCTATCGCCGTCGCATTGTACGGAGATTATGTTGAAAAATAGGGTTTTGTAGCCAGAAGAGTGGGGAATAATATACACTCCTGGAAATGGAAAAAAGAACACATTGACATCGGTGCGTCAGACCCACCATACTTGCTCCGAACACTGCGAGAGGGCTGTACAAGCAATGATCACACGCACGGCACAGCGGACACACCAGGAACCGCGGTGTTGGCCGTCGAATGGCGCTAGCTGCGCAGCATTTGTGCACCGCCGCCGTCAGCGTCAGCCAGTTTGCCGTGGCATGCGGAGCTCCATCGCAGTCTTTAACACTGGTAGCATTCCGCGACAGCGTGGACGTGAACCGTATGTGCAGTTGACGGACTTTGAGCGAGGGCGTATAGTGGGCATGCGGGAGGCCGGGTGGACGTACCGCCGAAATGCTCAACACGTGGGGCGTGAGGTCTCCACAGTACATCGATGTTGTCGCCAGTGGTCGGCGGAAGGTGCACGTGCCCGTCGACCTGGGACCGGACCGCAGCGACGCACGGATGCACGCCAAGACCGTAGGATCCTACGCAGTACCTTAGGGGACCGCACCGCCACTTCCCAGCAAATTAGGGACACTGTTGCTCCTGGGGTATCGGCGAGGACCATTCGCAACCGTCTCCATGAAGCTGGGCTACAGTCCCGCACACCCGCACACCGTTAGGCCGTCATCCGCTTACGCCCCAACATCGTGCAGCCCGCCTCCAGTGGTGTCGCGACAGGCGTGAATGGAGGGACGAATGGAGCCATGTCGTCTTCAGCGATGAGAGTCGCTTCTGCCTTAGTGCCAATGATGGTCGTATGCGTGTTTGGCGCCGTGCAGGTGAGCGCCACAATCAGGACTGCATACGACCGAGGCACACAGGGCCAACACCCGGCATCATGGTGTGGGGAGCGATCTCCTACACTGGCCGTACACCACTGGTGATCGTCGAGGGGACACTGAATAGTGCACGGTACATCCAAACCGTCATCGAACCCATCGTTCTACCATTCCTAGACCGGCAAGGCAACTTGCTGTTCCAACAGGACAATGCACGTCCGTATGTATCCTGTGCCACCCAACGTGCTCTAGAAGGTGTAAGTCAACTACCCTGGCCAGCAAGATCTCCGGATCTGTCCCCCATTGAGCATGTTTGGGACTGGATGAAGCGTCGTCTCACGCGGTCTGCACGTCCAGCACGAACGCTGGTCCAACTGAGGCGCCAGGTGGAAATGGCATGGCAAGCCGTTCCACAGGACTACATCCAGCATCTCTACGATCGTCTCGATGGGAGAATAGCAGCCTGCATTGCTGCGAAAGGTGGATATACACTGTACTAGTGCCGACATTGTGCATGCTCTGTTGCCTGTGTCTATGTGCCTGTGGTTCTGTCAGTGTGATCATGTGATGTATCTGACCCCACGAATGTGTCAATAAAGTTTCCCCTTCCTGGGACAATGAATTCACGGTGTTCTTATTTCAATTTCCAGGAGTGTAGTATATTGGAATTCTAGATTACACTAACCAGTTTTCAAGAAAAAGGTGTTGCATTACTTATTGAATGTCTCTCATTATTCTGTTTGATTGTCGCCATACTCGGCTGCAGAAAAGAATCTGGTGTATCCAACGAGTCAGGGTCTTTACTAGCTATCAATAACTCCAAAATTTGATCACTGTTGAAATGCTGCTCCAACCTGTCTAAAACAATTACAAAACGTAATTATGACTAATAAGAGAAGTAACATTTATAGCTTAGTGGGGTATATTTCGATCCCATTTGGTATATACCTATAGAAATAATGGTCGCTGCTTAGCATGCACTTCCAAAACGCACAGCGCAGCTGGTCCTCAGTTTACACAGAAATGGAGTGGCAAAGTTAGTTGCAATACAAACAGAATTCTAAACAAAATAAGGATGCACGGACTAGTAAATTACCCCATGGATGTATCTGGCGGTTAAGCAATAATTTTGCTCCATTTAGTTTGTAGTTTATCTATCTATAAATTAAATCAATGAATATGATGCATTTGTGTTCAAAGTAATTATACAGCACATAAAATAACAATAAACTTTGCAAAATAATATTTATGAATTAAGTGTAGGGAAGAGGAATAAACTAT
Source organism: Schistocerca americana (assembly GCF_021461395.2). Taxonomy (NCBI): domain Eukaryota; kingdom Metazoa; phylum Arthropoda; class Insecta; order Orthoptera; family Acrididae; genus Schistocerca; species Schistocerca americana. Next base: position 1,036,926,821 of record NC_060119.1, on the reverse strand, counting down.
GATTGAGGCATGGAAAATTGTTTTTTATTACTTGTTGGTAACGCATTTTGTAAGGCTGGCCGAAGCTGCACGGGTTATGCATCGAGAATGGACGTGAAAGAGAGTGAGAGCTGGTCCGAGGTAAACGAGGTATGAGGTGCTCTGCACCAACAGAAGACAGTGGCCGCGTCACTGCCTAGGGTCCAGAAAGCGATTTGGTGTGACAACGTCCTCACGTGGCTTGTGACACCACACTGAACCACTCTCACCTGACATGAATCTAGCGTACCAGAAATACCAGATACCTGAGCCTATGAGCTATCCGACCACTTGCCTGTCTACATCGGCCAACTATGAAAGTCGCCACCTCGGAGTTCTATCGCCTCTACATCATCGCCACCTCGGAGTTCTACCGCCTCTACATCATTGGCACTCATTCTGCTGACTTCCAGACACACAACATCGAACAAGCCTGACATGCTTCAGCACATCTGGTAGATAACCATAATTACGTGGAGTCTGCATGTGGACACTATGGATATTTATTACGTGTTGCCCATGTAACTCATTGAAGTCATCTTCATGTTTATCAGACACTAAATTATGACTCCTGTGTATATTAAACACAAAACAATAAATACATGAGAGAAATTTATGTGTGACAGAAAAACTCTAGACAAAGACAAACACTATTTTTAACCTGAACCAATGTTGACTGAGTGAGAAAGGACAATGTAGTGCATCTCTCTATTAAACGATAAGTAATAATCGAACTTCTGAGCTAGTGAAAGGACACTATAATACGCCTTAAGTTCCATAAAATACATGACGTCATTGAAAGACAGAACATTTACTAAGTAGTGTAAGTTTATATATAGCTGGAACAAACAAGTACAGTAGGCGCTAAATATTTGTCATTGGCAAAAAGTATACTTCGGGTGTGGTCATGAACAATATAAGTAGCTGTTTGAATATAAACTGATGCATGACTAAAAGAACACAGGAAAAAAAATTGTGCTGAGATGAATCTCGCAAGTTCGATAAACAACGACGCGAAACCAATGCAACATTTTTAAATGAACAAAGGCTCATTCCAGTGAACTGTGACTCATATAATTTTACTTCTTTTTTTGTGTCCAACTAGTGATAGATCTAATATTGCGTGTAGGTAGATCAACAAACCTAGAACCAGTGTTACTTTCCTAACAGAGACTGATTAATAAACTTTGAAGTGTTATGTGTGTCGTGAATTTTATTTCAGGGGGACTGTCTTGTAGGCATTAATAATGAACAATAAATGCAACGCCAATATTTGGACCTGTCAGACAGATGGCAAGTTAATAAAAATACTGTCAGAGGTGTAAATGCGTTGATATCTTTGATAAAGTTCTACATGAATTAATAGTGTTATGTTATCTTGAGCTCCATTTGGTGGAAGATGCTTATATGATACTTTATTTCCTCATACCACTGTTTACAGACATGTAATTGATTTTGCTTTGTTACACGCACACGAAAACATCAACAGGCAAAATTATTTTCATAAACTGTATACCTATGTATTCAGATTATTTGTATCGTGATGTTCATCTATAATTTGTGTTGATATACTTATATGCTTTAATGTAACTTACACGTAATTTATATTACACTCACAAAAACCAACAAAGAATGAGAATGACGTTTGATAACCTGTATACCGATTTATTTGGATGATTTGTGTTCTGGTAGATATATGCTATTTGTGTTTTTTACACAGATATGTTATCGAAAGATATAAACGATAGTGAATATTAATCTATATAAAATGAGATTAAATGCCACTTAACGGTTCTGTATTGAATGAAGAATGTGCCTGAACTATTTTATAGGTCAGCCGTGAGTGAAAGAGATTATTGCGGCAATGCAATTTTATAAATTTCTGCTACCTCGACAAAAGTATTGCCCATGAGAGAGGGAGCAAGGAGTACATGAAAAGCGCACTAGCACTGGCAAAAAGAGCATTCATGGCCAGGACAGGTCTACTAGGCCTTAATTTGAGGAAGAGATTTATCAGCCTGCACGTTTGGAGCGTAGCATTGCATGGTAGTGAAACATGGAATCGGAACCCGAAAAAATCACAGAATTTGAGATGTGGTTCTGCTGAAGAATGTTGAAAAATAAGTGGATCGACAGGGTGAGGAATGAGGAGATTTTCCGTAAAATAGGTGAGGAAAGGAGTATTTGGGAAACACAGACAATAAGAAGGGACAGAGTGATACATCAATTAAGACATAAGGGATTAACTTCTTGGTATTGAGAGCTACAGAGGAAGACAGAGATCAGATATCCAGCAGATAAATGAGGACATAGGTTGCAAGTGCTACTGCAAGATGAAAAGTTTGGCAAAGGAGAGGAATTTGTGGTGGAATGCATCAGAACATTCACATACTCCCATCTTTATATTGCTTCGGGTCTAGCGTTTCCCAGAATGTTCACTTCCCAATGAGGCAGGGGCGCTCAGAAATTCTCTCTCTCACTGTCTGCTTGTGGTGTGTCCCTTCGGCGCCAGTGAAATTCTCAGGTTAAAACTGTGACACAATGGCTTTCTATCGTTTAGGAAACAACATCGATGGTGCCTCTTTGGCGGAGCTTAGCTGGCACGCCATATATTGTCCCAGCTTATACCTGGCTTATCAACTTCTTGTAGTCGTTTGGTCTTCTAAAGGGCGTGCGGCTCACTTAATGGTCATATGCTGACTGTTTCATCCTGTTTTGTTGGCCTCTGTCCAACCTGTACTCAGTAAAACTCCCAATAATGTTTGAACACATCCAGAAGGAGAATTTAACATTGAAATATAGTAACTGGATGTGGCAACCAGGCACATTATGTTTAATACTACTTGCATTCTTGTTTCTTGGTTGGGGTTGATTTAGATTCGCTGGACTTGTTGATTTGTTGGAATTAATTATGGTACGTGACAGTTTTGCCAAGATGGGGTAGATACACAATTTCGTCCTTCAAAAAGTCAGGTCTTCTGGTGTTTACTAACAGTTTTTTGTTATTGAAAGAAAACGACATTGTTCAGTAAATGTCTGCACGTTACAAGAGGATCATAAATAAACGGCACTGTAATGTAACGTTTCGTACTTCCCTGTGTGCTTAGGAAACTATATAACGACAAATGTGGTGTCGCTTGTAAGTTATTATCGAATGTTATGGCACTAGATACACTCCCTATCGCAAAAATTTTGTTACAAACCAGTATAAACGCGCTCATCCGATATCGTATTCGGAAGTGTCGTTTGCCGGCCGCTTCGGGTGCTGTGGGTAAGGAAAACGAGACAGAATGGCGCGACTGTTACGTTAGACTGCGGCTGCACGATGTAGCGCTGTTTTGCAAGTTGCCTATGTAGGATCTTACCCTCGAGGCGACCCTACCTTTGCTGGCCGCCGAGGGCGATATTAGACTGAAGCCGGAAGTTACGTTTATGAAACGCGCGGGCTATATAGCCGGTGTCACGTCCTGTCTCACTGCCAGTCTGGATCGGGATGCTGCAAGGCAAATGCTTTGAACGACTTACAATATGCCTTGTCATAGAAATAGAAGAAGTAGGCGCTCACGCTTTGCTGTGTATAAAGTTCTTGAAAACGTTACGTCTGCTACGGAGACTACGCTTACCAAGAATAAGTGAAGTTAAAGGTACTGGATCTGCGGATGAGGAGTACTGAATTTTAGTACTAATAAAGCTATGAATACTCTTATGAACCTGGTGTGGTCAGTCCCCGATCATATAACATTTTTCAAATTTTCAGGTATATATACGAAGTTACAGTGACATCAGAGTTACTGTAACTTTCCTAAGCCCCTTCTGGTACGTTAGAAGTAAGCATAGTTCCATTTACAACAGTCGTAACAACATTTATGTATGCCCTATATTTGTATTACATTAAATATGAGCAGAAGGAATCACGTTTTACCTTAACAGCGTTGGCTGCTGGTGCACATTAAAACGGAAACTGGCATGAGAGCCGCACTTGGAGGACTTTGCACCACAATAGCAGATTCCGGCTGTTTTGCCTTTCAGCTTCACCACATTCCTCGGATGCTTTTGCAAAACAGTACAATACCAATATTAGCGGTGTTTTTAGGAGCTTTCATATACCTTCAAAAAAAAGTACAGCATTCCATTTAAAAAAAAACACTGTACTTGCTTCAGTATACAGATTGACACAAGGCATTCTAGCAAATGTACAGGGTGTCACAGGAGGAACGGTTGCTATTCAGATACATTACAGAAACGATCATTCTAAGCAAAAACGTTCAGTAAACATGGTTCTAAAAGGGATACCTCAAGAAACATGAACATTTCTTCGATACTATGAATTAAATTTATCTTAGTGCAAGCTCTTTGCTTTCCATATTTGACAGGTAGTGGTACGCATCAAAGCAAGAAAAAAAGCCTTGTAAACATACCTTTCAAGTGCTACCTTTGAAACTAAGAACACTGCTTCATCTTCGCTGCTGTGAAATAGATTGCTTCTACTGAACAGGTGCTCACAGCTCATATGATATCGCTCCCTGATAAAAATAGTGTCACAAAAACACAGTACTGGAGAAAAATTGATTTAAAGAATTCTATACAACTTATACTGAAATATTATTGACGTCCTCTAAATTTCAAGTAAGTTATTTTGGAAGTAAATTCCTTTATATTCTGTATAACAGAAATATGGACACGTAGTTCTGTACTCGTCGAATTTGGGGTGTTATCAGGTAATTACTAATTAATTCTTTGAGTTGTTACTTTTCTGGATTTTCTAAAAAAATTTCTGCTTCTGTAATGACCCATCATGCAATTACTTTTTCCAGTTTTCCTCCTTAAATCATTTTTTTTTTCTCCTTGTAATATAATGCGACATTCGCACCTCCATCAGGCAAAATCAGTACTTAAAATAAAAATGAAAAAAGTTGAAATTGTTGTATTAGAAAAATACAAAATGCACAATTGTAGTTTATGGAAAGTAATTTAATTTTATAAGGAACACTTATAAGGAACACAAATTAGATAGACTCCAAGGAAATGAATTTATGAAAACAAAGAACTTTAGGTAGACTTATGTAATATAGGAATGCTTTTGGCCGAGAAAAGGATTTCAGTACGAAGTTTTGTATAGTATAAATTTCTATTTTCTTCTTGTACCATGCAGCACACGAAATTTCTTCTTGAATAACCCCTTGCACACTTACCAGTAGCAACGCTGAAGTGACACTGTACTTCCTGTAACGAATCGTGAAGTAGCCAACTACAAAACTGATACAATTGTCCTGAAACGAACAAACTGCGAGATGGAAAGCTGACATCTTTGGTGCAGGTTGGAGCACATCACACATATTTTTCAGTAACAAAAAATAAAAATTTTCAGTTGTTTGAATGTGTCAGTTTTCCTGCCGGCATCCGATACGCATTTTAGAGGTTCATGTTTGCTAGACTTTCTTGCTTCGAATGATAGTTGATTGCCATACACTCTATTTTTAATATTTCTTGGTGGTATATTAGTTCTATTTATTTATACCACAAGAATTGTATTTCAAATGAAATATTTCAACCTTAAACAATTAATATAATTGTTACTTTAACAATATGAATCTTAATTATATCTACATTAATTATTTTAAACATAATAATATTTATAGACTTCTTCAACAATACTGAAGTATAATTAATACTTCAATCAATTACCAAGAAATAACAATATCTTTAGAAAAATTATATAACAGACCAAGATTTATTATTCCAACAATAATAATACTTTATTTATTTTAGCATTATTAGGAGTAGTTAAAATCACTAATATTAATCAAGGATGTATTCGTAAAATAAGTTAATCTCTGAATATCTTTCCTCCTGGAACTATATATGTATGGTATTGCCGGTGATTATACTTCTTATTTTTGGTCGTCAGTCCTCTGACGACTTCCTTTCCATTGTCAAACCTTTCATCTCAGATTACCATTTACACACAACGTCCCCCACTATTTATGACATATATTTCAATTTATGTTGCCTACTACAATTTGTTACCGTCTACGGCTTCTTCTTGTAGCATGGAAGCCTTAATATATTTTCTGTTAACAGTTTTTTTTATTTTTGTCAATGTTTTCCACATATTTCTTTCCTCAATATTCACTCTCCTAATTCCTTATCTTATCAGCCCGTCGAATTCTTTAAAATACACCTTAATGAAACTCTCCAACGATATATGATCACTTTGAGCTAGTTTGTGGTTTTGCGTTCTCTGTAAGGAAGCGACTTCCTGAAGGCGCCAGTACAGAAAATTGCTTTGCATGGGAACTCAGGCGACTTTGCATCTGGGGAAGGCGGCCGCACAGCAGGTGGAATGTCGCTGGCCGCAAAGTTAGGACAAGGCGCGCCATGCTTTATGCCCGACGAAAATGAGATAAGTTTCGCAATAGCGGCGGGCAGCAGGCGACCCAGCGGTGGCCACGCAGGTGGGCCGGCGCTTCCCAGCACCGGGCGGGCTGCTGCGCATTCACTTTGCCGCTGACAGAGCGGCCGCGCGAAGCGGCCCACACAACCGGTGCACCACAGACAATACGCTACTGCAACTCCTTTTGTTGCAGTGTCGTTTTTGATAAGTAAATTATATCAGAAATAATTCAGTTCCTTAACGTAGATTAACTTTTAAAGTCCCGTCAACGGCAAGATTGTAAGAAACGCTCAGCAGGTCGGACTGGGTAAGATTGGAGAATGGAATTGGTTCTGCCCTAAGAAACCATCCTGGCATTCGCATTAAAAATTTTAGGGAAATCGTGGAAAGACCTAAATGTGGCTGGCCAGACGGGGATTGGAACCGTAATCATCAGCATGTGACTGAGTGGCTCAGTGGTTAAGAGCTAGGTTTGGATCCAAAGGTCTCAGGTTAGAGTCCTGTTCAGTCCTCGGGATTTTTATCAGTTGCATTTCATTTCTTTCATCTTTGGCAACGTTTCTTAATATGGTAACTGCATAGTTGCAGCCTGGTTTTCAGCCAGTATTAAACATTTCGTCCTCTTACAACTAGTTGCACAAATCAGTTCAAAGGTCGGATGAAGGTGGGGGTATATCACCTCCAATAATACCATGTCTAGTAGAACACTTTGCTGCCCAAAGCTACCTTTGGGCGATGACAGCTTTATGTTCAGATGCTCCAATACAGATAAGTTTCGCAACAGTTCATCTCTCTTTAAATTATGTACTTGCTACCATGCATTCTTGTAACAAGAGTAGCGGAGCCGATATGAAGACAGCCCCAGTTATAGCCAGAGTGACCCCTCCCCCTGACGTCATCAACGACGTCACGCAACGTTGGTGGATTTACCACCTCCCCACCCTTCTAATACCACAGCCCAATTTCCCTGATTATAAAATGATGAGAACTTCGAAACAAATGATGAAGAATTCAAAATAGCCTAATTGCGCTACAGGGTTTCCTCCACTCATAAGACGTCATGGTGGAAGTCCTATTGGTGCGAAATCCAAGATGACGCCGCTGCCACACCAAGATCACCGCCTCAGCCGTCCCTACGTCGCTGTACACGTTCCATCCATCGTCGCACAGCCAGAGACTAACGGCCCTCATGTGCTAAATTAAAAATTGCTGGCATTCAAAACCCAATAGTGGAACTATTGCAGTTGTTGTCCTCCTCTTCCTCCTCAGGCCATCCCAGTATTGCCTCCACTTCCACAGCAGATGACAGAAACCGAATGTCAAGCTTACAACCCAAGAAACCACTAGTCCACATTGAAACAAAAATGAAAAAATTGAAAGTTTAAAAAACTTCAGTTGTACAGTAGCTACACGGACATAAATTCAAAAGGCGCTGGATCTACACTCGTCGTCTGATGACAACACAGACAATAGCCCAGCTATCCAAATTAAAACATCACACGTATTTTGTTTATAACATTCGTCGCGAAATATTAATGTGTGAAATGTATAGCAGCTATCAGACCAACTGAGTCTATCAGAAAAAGCTTGAATTTAAATACATCACGCATATATCAAACGCATTTCAGAACAAAATGTGTTTGTAATTATATGCAAGTGTCGTAATTTTCGAAAGCATCGCAAATGAATGTGAGCAAGAAAGAACATTTTATGCGGTTCGTAACATAGAAGCGTGCAGCATTTTAAGCAAAAGAACAAGGAAACCTTGAAAGATGGTAGACACTGGGCTCCCTTGACGTAAGACGTAAGCAGAACTCAGTAGCCCAGAGCATTAATTATGGTCGTACAGAGCGTGCCATCCCTTCCTAAACAAATTGCTGGTGGTTGGCAGCCCTCTGTCAGCCTATTTATGCATCTGAGCATGCTCCTAAGACGCCCATACATCCTACATCTCTTTATAATTTATAATTTATAATTTAACCGAAGAGAAGCTTTTCTCAACGGAGAGATAACACAGCCAACCGGTTGCAAATAATCGTTTAACACATTTCCTTAGGTTTTGACACCTCTAAGAATGAAACTTTAAAAGTCCTATAAAATAATACATAGGAAAATGAGTTGTTTGACAGAAATGTTAACCAAGATGAAAAAGTCATAACGTAGAAAGGTTTCTTAAGTAAAGTTACATTACGAGAACACAGTAGCAAAGTATTGAGCATACATGCTCAAGTAAAAAATTAAAAATTGTTCCAGCCTTTGCTACGTACGCCTAGCAAAGACATCTTCATACTGATCGGCCCAGTGGCTTACATTGCGGCTACGAAAACAAGACACATGTTGTGCCACCTATCAGGCGTGGACAGTAACATAAATCCATTTCAGACATTATAACAGAAATAGTAGAATTAAAAAAAATTCAAATGACCTGAAAATTTTGAAAGTACAAAGTATAAAATGATGCACAACTAAGAGCCATCTATTAGGCTATACTGAAATTTCCATTACGTAAAGTACAGTGTATTGTAGAACATTTACACAAACAGCTGCACAGTCCAAAAACATCCACATGAAGGAAACCTTAGGAGTACACAGCTATATGGGATTTGAAGAAAATTATATTTCGGAACTTTGGGCAGGAAAACATAATAAAAATCAAAGGAATCAAAAATCACGAGTAATGAATTAAAGCCACTGAAAATTTTTTTATGTGATTGTAACTGTTCGTTAAGGATGAGGTCATCCTTCTTAGAAATATGCTTTAAAATCTCCAGCTCTTCGAGTATGTTGACTAATTAAGAACTTTTAACTACTGATGGATGAGCAACAGAGGAATACGCAATTGAAGACTTTAAATTAACCTGCAAGATGTTCATTAGTTTTTTATACGAAGGGATGTAATTTAATTCTATCGTAGGTTATATATTACTAAAGGTAATTTTTATTTACTTAATTTACACTATCAAAGTAACCCTTTAATCAGGCATTCCATTATTTGTTATGTAACATATAAATGGAATTTTTTAAATTTGTGTGTGTTACAGTTTTATTTAGTTTTAATTAATTTTATGTCTTTATTATGAAAGTTTTGTTTTGTTTCAGTTTTAATATAAATAACTTAATGATGCAACTCTTGGTTTATTAAAGCCTTTGTAGATGACATTTATGAAATCAGATTAATGAAAACATGCCACAAGATTTTAATAAGCCTCCTCCAGTCTGAAATGATTAATTTTGGGACGACCTTCCCTACACTTACGCTAACGTTAAGCATTAATGGCCCATGCAGCCGAACGCATTTTATGGCACCTTTATGTTAACGATGGGACAACTCTGAACGAGTACCACAACTGCCAAGCTGCGCCCCAGAAACGAGCAAATATCTCATTGTTGTAACCAGAGAAATATAGCTACAAGTAGTCGTATATCACGAAGGTTATATTGGCTGTCGTAACGAGAGAGGCGGACCAGTGTTAACTCCACAATTGAAACAAAGTTCGCAAGGAGGAGGAGGGGAAGGAGCAAGAAACAGTTGTATAATTAAGTATATGTGTTTTGTACTTACATCTGGTTCTATTACTTCTGTAAGTGGAAATTCCATACAAGCAGAGTTTACAGATGACATACCTAAGTCTGTTAGTGTTACAATTGGTTTTGTCCAATACAAACGGAATAAAAAGCATACAAAAACTGTTATTTATAAAATAACGCAAAGTGATGAATGGAGTTTATGTAAGAAAATGCAGTGACAATAATTTAACGCTAATTATTTATTTTCCACAGTTAACAAAATAGAGAAATGTACACTGACAATGTATAAAGGTTATACCAAAATTTGCCGGCCGGGGTGGCCGAGCGGTTCTAGGCGCTACAGTCTGGAACAGCGCGACCGCTACGGTCGCAGGTTTTAATCCTGCCTCGGGCATGGATGTGTGTGATGTCCTAAGGTTAGTTAGGTTTAAGTAGTTCTAAGTTCTATGGGACCGATGACCTCAGAAGTTCAGTCCCATAGTGCTCAGAGCCATTTGAACCATATACCAAAATTTGACATTTTGCGGCGTGCGGTTACAGCTGTAACTGTTCTAAAGCTAAGTGTATGAAGCCTCGTACAGTTGCAACTGTAGCCGGTCTTAAGTTGTTTGCGCACAAGTATTTTCATTGGGGGGGAATGCAGTTGTGAAGCTAGTTGGCACTGCAGCGAGATCTTCTCCTGATAATGAAGAATTTGTAGCGGAAATAAGTTGATAGAGGAGCAGGAGCGTAAGATCTGTGCCCTTCAGGTGCAGTTACAAATGCAAAGGGGGAAGTAGATATGTTGAAGAGGGTGAAGGGCGCTGGAGTATGGGAACTGGCAGTTGGTAAGAAGGCAGCTATGATGAGAAGATAGTCAGACAGTTGTACTTTGCGTATAACGAATAGATTTGACCAACTGTTAGATTTTTTAGTGGAGAGGAGACTCTTGTAGCTGTAGGTATAGGAAACATGCAGCAGTCCTCAGCAGTTAGAAAGTCTGTCAGTTGACAGTTCTAACAGAAAGAAGAAGATCCTGCTGCTAGGTAGCTCACATGGCATACGTGTGGGCCAGCAGTTGCATGAAGTGTTGGGAAGTGAGTATCAGGTCACCAGCATTGTAACGCCTTGTTCAGTGTTGGCTCAGGTGATTTAACACAGGGGAGTGACGTAGGAATTTCACTAAAGAGGATCAAATAGTGATTGTGAGTGAAGCTGACAGTAGTATTGATAGGGACGGAGAGTATGATGTAGCTGGTGGCCTGGTAAAGATAGCTACTCTAACGGGTGGCACTAATATGCACTTCATGCAACTGTTTCAGCATCATGATAGGCCTCATTTACTGTTCCTGTTAGGCGTGTTAACATGGGCCTGGAGAGCGCACTGGTGGCGGAGGGCGTGGCTCACATTGCAGTGGTGAAAGAGGAGTCTGTCAATAGATCAGGGTACACTAGGTATGGCCTGCACCTCCCTAGGTATGGGAAAGGGAGGCCGGTAAAGCTTATAGGTGATAGTGTAGTGGACGGTGGTGGGCACCCATGGGAAAATTACGTAGTAGTTGGTTTTTAGACTGAAGTCAGCTGAAAGGTCTCCCCGCTTAAAGGAAGTCCCTCTAACAAAAGTAATTCCCTCCAAAGGAGGTCAGGTATCCAATTTGTGAAGGAGTTAGCATATTTCATCAAAATATCAGAGGTATTAGACATAAAGTTAGTGACCAGCTTATAGAAGTTGACTCTGACATAATTGGTACATCAGAGCACCTCATAATTTGACAATTCGGAGGCTTCCTTTACCAGGATACAGATTAGCTGGCTGTTTTTCAAGGAATCCTTGCGACACTGGGGAGTGGCCACGTACATAAAAAACTGTATTCCATTTGAGTCCATAGACATATTACGGCACTGCACTGAACAAGTATTTGAATCTTGTTCAGAGGCGGTTGAATTTAGTGAAACTAAACGTCTAACTGTTGTTGTTTGTATGTCCCCTAACTCTGACTTCAGAGCATTTCTGCTCAAACTAGAGGGTGTTCTTGATTCACTTTATAGGAAGAACCAAAAATTAGTTATATGCGCTGACCTCAATATTAACTTTGCATGTTATTTTGCAAGAAAACGGGTCTTCGAAGACCTCCTAAATTAATATGATCTGATGGAGGCTGTAACTTCCAACCAGGCTGCGGGGGGACAGTAGCATAGCCATGGACAATATTTTTATTCATTCATTGTCATTAGCACTGTGTTTGAGAAAGGTGAATGGCCTTTCAGGCCACGGTGGACAAATTTTAACACTGAAAAGTTTTTGCACGCAAACAACTGTTATATATAACTACAAATACGTAGAAAATCTAATCCAACGGAAATAGAGAGTTGTTTAAAAGTCGTTAAGAAGCAAGAGTGATAGGATGTTTATAGTACCGATAACATAGATGACAAATATAATGCTTTCCTTAACGCATTTTTCATGCTATTTTAAAGTTGCTACACATTGGAACGTTCTAAATAGGGTACTAGCAGTAAAAGGCCACCGGGGTGGCTGACTAATGTAGAACAAACTGGGAATTTTATCAAAATATTAAAAGCAGTCACAATCGAGTTACAGTAGGCCATTACAAACAGTATTCCAAGGTTCTTAAAAATGTTGTTAGGAAGGCAAAGAGTATGTGGTACGTAAAATAGAATATCTAATTCACAGGATAAAATTAAAAACATATGATCAGTCGTGAAGGAAGTGTCCAGTCAGCAGCACAAGGTCGACGATATAGAATCAGTTCATGGTAAAGATATTTCTGTTACTGATAAGTCATATATATGTACAGTATTTAACAGTCACTTGCTAAACATTGCTGGTGAAATAAATAAAAACTTAGTTTCTACAGGGTATTGAACAACTCTCTTGGAAAATGCCTTTCCTAGAGTGATGTCTGAAATACTCCTCTATGATACGTACAGGGAGGGGATTGAGTCAATAATTAAGTCAGTGAAGAGTAAGGACTCTCATGGATATATGCAGTACCGCTTTGTAAAAAGGGAGAAAAGGATAATGCAGACAATTTTAGACCTATTTTTATGCCATCAATGTTTGCTAAATTTATTGAAAATGCTGTGTGTGTGAGGAAAATTGATCAGTTTATTTCACAAAATTTGCTATCAAATGTACAGTTAGGTTTTAGAAGTGCTTTAACGACTGAAAATTCTATATTCCCTTTTCTCTGTGATGCACTGGATGGATTGAACCACAGGTTTCGAACGACTGAAAATTCTATATTCCCTTTTCTCTGTGATTCACTGGATGGATTGAACCACAGGTTTCGAACGCTAGGCATATTTTTTGATTTAACTAAGGCGTTTGATTGTTTTGATCACAAAATATTGCTCCAAAAGTTGGACCATCATGGAATACACTGATTATCTCACAATTGGTTCACCTCTTACTTTAACAACAGACAGCAAAAGGTTATTATCCACGTTGTTGACAATGGCTATGACGTGGGGCCTGAGTGGAACAAAGTCAAATGGGGGATGCCCCAGGGATCAGTGCTGGGGCCACTCCTGTTCCTTATTTATATAAATAATATGCCCTCTAGTAGTACAGGTGATTCTAAAATACTTCTATTTGCTGATGACACTAGTTTGTTAGTAAAAGATGTTGTGAACAACATCGGCACTGTTTTAAATGGTGCAGTTCATGACATAAGTTTATGGGTTGTAGAAGATAAGCTAATGTTAAATCACATTAAGTCGCAATTTTTTTGGTTTCTAACACAAAATTCAACAAAACCCGATGTTTTAATTTCACAGAATGTGCATATGATTAATAAAACTGGAGACTTCAAATTTCTAGGTGTTCAGATCGCATTTGGATCGCACCACCTTGACTCTTGTGCAGAAAGGTTTGCAGTATACTGCTGCAATCATTTTCAATAATCTACCACAAGAATTCAAAAATCTCATCTTTTGAGGAGTTCCTTTCCAGTGTCATATTGTTGATTGCGTTTACCTAAACTTATGGCTTGTCTTCTTTTGGGTCAGTGTATGTGTGCGTGCGTGTGTGTGTGTGTGTGTGTGTGTGTGTGTGTGTGTGTGTGTGTGCCATGTTAGAGAGACATAGAGGATCAAACATTTTTCAGTTGTTGTAGATGACGATGTCTCGCACACCTACATTGAATTGCCGACTGATGTCAGCCCTGGTGGTAAATAGCACTATTTCCTTTCAGTACAGGCTACAAGTGTTATAGAGAAACAGTTCAAGGCATAACAGTTGACATAGAACAGACAGTCATTACATAGATCTACTTTCATGCGTTTTCTACCACACACCCCACACATCAGCTGTATAGAAGGTGTAAAACTACAATTCTACAACTGGAATGAGAATGAGAGTTTACAATCCAAATTGTCGCTGTGTCAATGAAACTTAGCACATCTTACATGAGATGATACTTAACAGTTCAATTGTTGAAGTGTCAGAGAGACTTAACAGTTCGTGATTTTTTTAGACAGTGTGTGAAACGTGATACCTCAAATAATAAAGCATGTATGGGTGAACCATATGAAATGCTTATGCGATAGAGACTGTGAGTGATACCCCATCTCATGCAGCATAGTTCTGCAATCATGGTTGGGTGCAGTAATGCATTACTTTGCTCACCTAATGTGCTTTATATCCCATGCAGGTCTTATTTTTGGGTGCAGCTCAGTACTGTATCACCCAGGTAACGTGCTGTATTACCAGGTTCATGCAAATCTCGCTGTTTACCATCCAGTCAATGTGCCTTACTACCTTCTGGCCACTGCACCCTACACAGCATTGTAGTATTTTGTTTGCAAGGATTACCTACCCACGGTTCACTTCTACTGTCTTGTATGACGACTACAATGGTACCATTTGACAACACGTATCTGCTATCGACTGTCTATGATGTAGATGAGACACATGATGTCTCCATCACACATTTTCACCAATGTGGACTCACACACATCACTGGTTGCTCTGGTATTCTGACCTTGCACATGCCCTCACCCGGAATAACTCTGAGTTCTACAACTGTCACAACTATTTCAAAGTTTAATTACAATCGAACACATTTCAATGCCTCTCATCCTATCAGGTTGTAGAATTCCACCAATTATGGATATGCAGTCATTTCATCACTCACTCACCACTTGCAACATTGGCTAGTGAAAATTTCCCACACAAGTGCCCTTGCTGAGGGAACCACACATGTATTCATCCTAAATGATTTCATATGAAAAATTTAAAACATGCAGAGAACCTTGAAACCTTAGATTTCAATGTTTTGTGACATGGCTGTTGTCATTGAGTTTAACACTGAGTGAATAACTATATTTTGCTTTTTGACGGACTTTTTCAAACACAGTGAACAGGTTTGAAGCAAAAATTCATTGAAACAAAAATTTATTGATGTCCATACAAAATTCGATGATTCAAACAAAAAAATTCACTGTTTTCGATGCAAAATTCAATAATTTGCTGTATGTCGCACATTCCTTGCTAACCGAAGTCCGACACCATTTACTATCATGAAAACCTTTCACAGTTACAGGAACATACTTTGCAAGCTCGTTATTCACTGTGAAAGTGTGCACTGTCAACAAATGCTACATTGCTCCCTACAGTTGTAGACAACTAGCTACACTAAAAAATTTATTTTGAGTCAGAGAGTAATACTGACATATTAACAAAATATGTTCGTTTCAGTACATCCAGCAGAGTTAAACAGTAAAGAGTTGTATCAAATCAGGGTGACTTGTTGAATGAGAGGTGGTGCGGGTGGGGCCAGTGAAACGATGGCACACTCAGATGTATGTATCGACCAGCAGAGGGTGCCATTAGCTGTGAGTAATGATGCCAGCCGCCATCAGTCGACAGGTCAGTGCACTGGACTGCACCACATTACTCATGTCTTTGGAATGCGTTTATGAAAGGATGACACATTCTTCTGAACTGCGAAGTGCAACGTCTGCCACTGTTGATAGTATTTTGGCTTGAAATGCTGCACACATATTTGGAAAAGACTGCTTCTTTCACAAAATGTTGTTCTTTCCCAGTCACACTTATTTGCGATGTTTTTGAGAATTACAATTCGACGTTTAAATAAGGATAAACATGTCTTGTTCTCAAACAAGTCGTATATATGCCAGAAGTACATAATGCCAAGCATTTTTGACAGAACCTGTTTGTTCAATGGTTGTCATCCATCCCAAACAATCCTCTGCTGTGAATTTTATAAACATAGTATCTGAATTGTTTTAGGCCATGGCCCAGCAGCCTAAAACTATATATATATATATATATATATATATATATATATATATATATATATATATATGTTTGTGTGTGTGTGTGTGTGTGTGTGTGTGTGTGTGTGTGTTTGAGTGTGAAGTTTCTGCCATTTTTCAAGGTGGACCAGTGGGTGCATGGTTTCTAAACTTGAGACTCAGTGTCTGTGGTCCGCTGCAGAGGTGGACACAGTGCAGGGTTCATAGTGAAGGAGGAAGAGGAGGAGGAGGTGTAAAAGGGAGAGGAGGAGAAGTGAGCTAATACCACCATCTTTGATTTTCAATTTACCACAGTTTTTAACTTAAGATATGTGGCCTTTTGGATTCTAATCCTATGTCTTGGTGCCCTTGTTCTGTGGTGGTGGTTCAAGCAAGTGGGATATTACACCACTTTAAACTGGATTTTCCCATCAATGTATGCTCAGCGCAATGATGTGGGAGTCAGTGCCCATAGTCTACAACTGTGTGGAAGTGGATGAGGTGTCTATGTTGGTACACATGATGCTGAAGTCGTCTACTTCGTGTAGCTGTAGAGCAGTGCCCTCTTGGCACAGCATTTGTTTAAATAACGATGCAGTTCTCTCCATTCTTTACCACCATAATTGTTTAACCAAAATGTAGTTTAAATGGCAGAAAAGGGCTTGCACCTAGAAAGGGGGATATTACAGTGGATTTAAACGTAGGACAATTGACCAGGCAATCATGCAAGCTGTGCTTGTATGCCTAGGTCCACTATTTTGAATTCTATGCTTAGTGCATATGATCTGGCAGTCTTGCAGATCTGTCATCTTACACTGTGACATCACAGAGGTTTTGCTCGCATCTCCAGGTCCACTTTCCTGGACTGCAATGTCGGGGAGACTGTGTACTTATCTACATGTCTGTCACTTTGGATTTCTCACACACAGGAAATATATTATCTTGGATATATGAATTTCCCACCATTTTATAGTTAGGACATGTGATCCACTTCCACGTTGTCCTCATAGAGGTAGGGGGAAGAGCCTGTAGCACAACAGGAATATCTTGAATTTCCTGCTTTTTTTTTAATTTGCTACCATTTTATGCATATGGAAATTGGGCTATGAAGTTAACGGTGGAAGGGAAATCATTTATGGTGTCATAGGGAGAGTAGGAAATCTGGTAACAATGTGGATGCTGCTCATATGGGCCCTGCTACTCAATGAATGGAATGGAACGCTACTCTAGTGTAGCATCCCATTTCATTCATTGGGCTGGCAGTCTCATTTCTGTCCTGAGTCTATGTATTCATGCTATAAAAGAACGGCATTGATTTCAGTAGCTAAGCATAATCTGAAAGCAGAAAGAGCAAACCTGAATTACCATGATAAATGACACCAAGAGTTCTCAGCAAAGTGGAACTGAGTCAGCTATCTCCGTGTTAAATGAGTTCTTAACGATTTGAATAGGCACATCATTCGAATATAACGGAAAGCTGAACTCTCACTTGTAGATATGCTACCATTGTGAAATGAGAGGGGCCTGTCGTTGAATTTTAAGACCTTTAATCCCATTTCGAAATTTTTGAGGCCAGTGCTGCATTTGCCATGTGACCGACATAAGGGTATATATTTCTTTTAAATCTCATTAAAGGAATTTTGTACTCTATGGTTTTAAGAATCATCTAGCTGAGTACACTGCTTTGTGCAGGTATACATTTTCTCGAGTTCTATTAGTTCACCACCTCCTATACCCTCTGTCCATCTCCTCCTCCATCTCCACTGTCCATATACTTCTCTCTCTATCTCTTCCACACACCACTCGCCATCCATCTTTTCCTGAACTTCTGTATATCTGCTCTTCCCCACCTTGTCTATCCGCTCCTTCCCTGATCTCTAACTCCTTTTTCTCCCTCAATATCAGTCTCCTTCTGCCCTCTCTATTTCCTCCTCACCCAAAGTCCACCTCTTCTGCCTCCCTCTCTCACTGTCCATCTCCTCTCCACCCCTTCCCCCTTCCTCCCACAGTCTTTCTCCCTCCTCTTCTTCCCTTTTGTTTGCCCATATTGCGTTCCCTTTTGCTGTCCATTTCCTCCTCTCTGTCACTCATCCCATGTCCTTCTCTCTCTGTCATCTCCTCCTCTTCCCTTTATCTGACTGCATCTTTCTCCATCTCTTTCTGTCCATCTCCTCCTCCCACACATCTGTTTCCATATCCTCCTCTCTCTCTCTCTCTCTCTCTCTCTCTCTCTCTCTCTCTCTCTCTCTCCTCTTTGTCTCTCTCTTCTGTGCTGGCATAAGCTGTCACCAGCACTTCAATCAGCAAAGAGGCTGCGAGAAGATCGATAGTAGGCACCGGAGTAAGTGAGCCTATCAGGCCAAAGACAAACCCGCAAGAAACTCGCCGCAAATGCCATCTCGACCGCCAGTATTTAGATCGTCACTGCAGACCGGAGGGCCCAGTCAGTCATCCAGTCGGTCAACGAGTACAGTCACCAGTCGCAGTCCAGTGAGAGTCGCAGTCGCCGTTAGCTCAGCCTCTAGCTCAGAATCGGTCAGTACCTAGAGACCAGAGTAGTGTATGTAGCAGGATTTGTACTTCACCAGCAGTGAGGTTAACGTGGACTAATACGGAAGAGCTTGTGCCACGACACCTGGACTATATTAAGCTATGTTAACAAAGAACCCTGTTAATATATGCATGCAGTTGTGTTATAGAAAGAGGATACCGGTCACCAAGCAACATTCTCTCCTTGCTTCCCATGTGACAACGAGAAACACATCTTCCACTGCACCGAATAGAAAGCTGTTAGTTCTTACCCACAGAGTATTTGTTTGGTGATAGTAATATACGTACCAAGTTGGAAAGAGATTTCTATCCACATCTTCGCCCACATAGGCATATTTCACATGGATTTCATATATATTTAACTCATTTCAGACTTATTTGTCCGCATATTACAACTGACTCTCTAGTGAAGTTTTCGCACAGCTCATTGTTTATAATGTTATATCCTCTTAACTATTTGTTGTACAATGTTATATTGTTGCAGGTACATTGAGTGGTATATGTGACTACTGTTTCAGACTGTGTTGCAAATATATTTTGAACTAATGAATAAAAAAGTCTTTCCTGATACAGCAGTTATACTTCATGAACAGCGAAAATGCAGTAAGCTATAAACCATTTTGTAGGGCGGGGAGGTATGAGCGAGAAAAAAATATCGTAAGGTATTCTAAATATGTATAAAGTTTGTTGCAAGTCAGTAAGCGCTCTCACTCTCAAATACTGTGTGCATATAGACAGCCTGTTTGCACATCGTGAGCTAAATTCCTTCTTCACCTTCTTCACCTCCCCCCCCCCCTCCCCACCTTTCAGCACCACATCTTTGGAAGGTGGGTGGTTCTTTCCCTCATAGCCACTAAGGGAATGTGTGCCAAGTTTGGTAGAAATCCATCCACTTTTCTAGGAGGTGATGTGTAACGTACTTATCTGCATCCATTTTTATAATATGATGTGTTACAAAGTGTGTATTTTATGTTTCATGTTGAACAAGCGGAGACCGAAGAAACATGCTCGCATATAGTGAGTTTTGCCCGAACAATCGCCATTTTGATTACAGCAACAACGTTATACGAACACCAGCGAGATGTAGAGCACACCCCTATTATATGTGCAGCCCCTCCATTAGTAACTATCTTTTAATCGTAAAAAGAAAAAAAAATATGAAATTTTCTGTCTTCACGTCTTACGTACCAGAGAAAGATTGTGTAATTGGGAAAACGATGTAATTCTGATAACGACAAACTTTTGTTAGTTGCGATGTTTGATTACTCTGATTACTGTTAAAAGTGGAAATAAATATTACTGGGAGCTTTAAGAAATGTTTAGCGGAAAGAAATATTTTTGTATAATTACATAAAGTGAAGTAGCCAATGATAATGTTGTGTATTTGGCTCAAATGGCTCTGAGCACTATGAGACTCAACTGCTGAGGTCATTAATCCCCTAGAACTTAGAACTACTTAAACCTAACTAACCTAAGGACATCACACACATCCATACCCGAGGCAGGATTCGAACCTGCGACCGTAGCGGTCGCACGGTTCCAGACTGTAGCGCCAGAACCGCTCGACCACCAGCGGCCGGCAATGTTGTATATTTCCCTATCGGTATATGAACATGTTGGACTTACACAAGAATTGCTAGTTTCAAGCTATTAAATGAACGGTTAACTGAAACACAGGGAAACCATTAAAATTACGGAAACAATTTAACGGACATTTAGTGTTCACGCTATCCGTGCCCTATCACCCTGTTTCTTCATCTCGTCAATGTTTTTTTATGTTCTTTTCTTCGACGATTCTTTGGATTCCTCATTCCATGACCTTATCGGTCTACTTAATTCTCAACATTCTTCTACAACTCCACATCTCAAACACTTCAATTCCCTTCTACTCCTCATCTTCCCGCTGTCCACGATTCATTACCGTACGTTCTAAGGAAGATCTTCATCAAATTAAGTGCTGTTTCACATCACCAGGTTTCTTGTGGTCAGGAATGCCGTATTTTTCCGTGTTAGTCTGCTTTCTATGTCTTCCTTGGTGCGCCGGTCATGGTTTATTTTGCTTCCAGGGTAGCATAATTCCCTAAATTCTTCTTTTTTTATATTAATCTTCTTGCTAATCTCATTTTTGCTGCTTCACACTACTTTAGTCTTTCTTCGTTTTACTCTCAATCCATATTTCACACTATATTGACCGTTCATCTCGTTCTACAGATTCTGTAATTCTGCTTCACCTTCACTGGGGACAGCAATGTCATCAACGAATCTTATCATTGATATCCTTTCAGCCTGAATTTTAATCCTATTCTCTCACTCACGAACCTTTCCTTTATTTTCGAAATTATTTCTTATATGTTTAGATCTAACAGTAGGTGCGAGAGACTGCAACCCTGTCTTACAGTCTTTTCAGGCAGAGAACTTCGTACTTGGTCTTTCTATCTCATTGTCCCCTATTGATTCTTGTACGTATTGTACATTACCCGTCGTTCTCTATAGTTTACTACTATTTTTCTCAGAAATTCGAGCACAACACGGCACTGCAGATAAACGGTATTCTCAGGCTTCTATTTTACGTCAGCAAATGATATTATATGCATGGCGCATTAGCTCACGTTCATCTAGATTACGGCTTTTCAAGGCAACCTTAGGAAACCTTGAGGGGCGACAGATCGCAATCTCTCCACTATTTACCACACCGCAATGTGTTATTTTAATGCTCTGGTGTTTATCCTTACACACAGGGAACCGTAGGTCAGCACAGGGTCAACCAATGCTAATCGCTCAGCAGTTCTTGCAGTAGTTTGAGATTCCAAACAAAATGAGTGACAACAGAGTTGCTGGGCGTAAGGGGAAACAACCACAGTCGTACAGCAGAATTGTGGTAGTAGAATATAAAGATGGCAGATAAAGAAAAGGTGAACGCATTCAGCCCGTAGTTGAATGATAAATCGGAAATAACAAGAACAATCTACAAAGAAAAGAAGAATAAAGCGATGAAAAAAGAAGGATAGCGAAGAATGAAGCGTGGGAAAGGACATGTGCTGATGTCAATAGCAAATTGGGATTTGCAGGAGCGAAAGAAGTGAGGTCAGTATTAAAAGGACTTCGACAGGAGACGAGAGCCAAAACCAATCTTCAACTGATAACACCAAAAGAATGGGGAGAATATTTCTGGAAATTATTAAATGAGGATAGATAAGAGCATATGGAGGGGGGAACAGTTGAAGAAAAGGCACGGGAAGGGGAAGAGATCCAAGTTTTAGAAAGCGAGGTGTGTAAGGTATTAAGAACAGCGAAGACTGGTAAATTACCAGGACCAGGCAGTGCCAATCTGGAGTTCTTAAAATGTGGTGGGGACAAAACTGTGAAACTAATAATACAGTTACTAAATAAAATGTTACTTGGAGATTCAGTGCGAAAGGAAATGAAGCTGAGCTATACTAATGCTATTTAAGAAAGGGCATCGCAGAAGCTGCTCGAACTATCGACGAATTTGTGCTATAAACACATTAATGATAATTTTTGGGTCAATAATTAAAAATAATTTTTCCAGCTGGTAGATCATGCGTAGACCATATTTTCACATTACGACAGATCTTAGAGAAACTTAGGCAAAAATAAAAAAAGCGTAGGACTAATTTCCATACATTTAGAAAAATCATATGATACCGTCCCGAGAAAACTACTTTGAAGAGCATTACACATGGCTAACATAAATAGTACTTTAATTAAAGTAGTACAAGAACTATATGTAGATAACATATGTAAAGTGAAAATTGGTAGTACACTTTCACCGAAATTTAGAACAAGCAAGAGTCTGGTACAATGCTATCCCCTGTTACCAATATTACTTTAAATTTATATAGACGTCAGTCTTAAGACATGGTCTCGTAAATGAAGTGGGAGGGGCCTAGAAACTAAAGATGGATTTTATTTACATCACCTACTATTTGCTAATGATCAAGTAGTTATAGCGCAACTCAGGGAGGATGCCAATTATATGTGTAACCAATTAGCAATGGAATACAGAACCTGAGGACTGAAGATTAGTTAGCAAAAAACTGAATATCTCACTAATGATACAGATGACTTATACATAGAGGGAAAGAAAATTAAGAAGGTCAATACTTTCTGTTATTTGGGATCCATTTTGGAGGTGGAGGGAAAAATCAGAGGCAGAAATTAATAAAAGAATTAGCAGTGGAAGGAATATCATTGGGATGGAGCAGAAATATAATAAACCGAACAAAAAAAATCGTATATAAATCTATACTACAGAGCGTAGTTATTTATCGTGTGGAGACGTGGACTACTAATCCGAAACACATAAAAATAACTGCAAGCAGTAGAAATGGATTTCTGGAGAAGACCGGCAAGAATTTCTAGAAAAGAGAAAGTAAGAAATGACGAAATAATGAAGAGAATGGAAGTAAGAGGAAGAATACCTGACGTGATAGAAAGATGTTACAATGGTACTGGCATGTAAGAACAATGGAGGAAGCCATAATTCAGAAAATGATCCTGGAATGGGACCCGAAGGGAAAGAAGAGAAGTTGTACGATTAATAACAAGAAGACTTGTCACAGAGGATGAAGATATACAAGATCGGAACACCTGGTGGGACATCCTGAGGAGATAAATTAAGATCTTATGTAACAGATGTAATAATTTCCAGGTATTTTTTATGTTGTAGAAAAACCTTTGTATAGAGGAAAATTTCAAAATAATAAAAATTCCAATCTCTCTCTTCCTTTAGTGTTTTTACCATCTACAGCTCCCTACAGTACTTTTGAAGTTATATCCCGAGGTCTTGATGTCTTACCATGTGCTACCCTCCTGTCCCTTCTCCTTAAACTCTGTCCGCCTGTTAAGCTGAGTGGTAACGTGTTTGCTTACCAAACAGTGGGCCTAGGTTCGATTCCCAGTCTGGTTGGAGATTGTCTTCGCTCGTGACTAGTTGTTGTGTCGTTGTCATCATCATTTCATCATCACCAACGCGCAGGTCGTCAAATGTGACATCAGCTGACATAAGACTTGCAACCCAGCAGCCGAACTTGTCCGGGTCAATAATGCCAGCCGACCATTTTATTTTTTTTATACCCTTGTACTCTCTCTGTTCCGCTTTTCTCTCAGTCTATGATTCGCGACCATACAATGCTGTGCCCCAAATGTATATTCTCAGAAATTTCTTCCTTAAATTAAGGCCTAGGCTTGGTACTAGAAGAATTCTTTTGGCCAACAATGCACGTTTTTCCCTGTGGTAATCTGAAATGTATGCCCTCCTCCTTTCGTCCGTCATGAATAATATTCTTCCAACCTAGCAGAATCCCCTAACTTTCTCTAATCCTTGATCACCAATCTTGTCGTTAATTTTCTCGATGTCTTAATTCTGCTACTCCTCATTACCTTCGTCGTTCTTGGATTTACTCTCAATACATATTCTATACTCATCTGACTGTTCATTCTATTTAACAGATTCTATTATTCTTCTTCACCTTCACTGAAGATGGCATTGTCATCAACGAATATTATCACTCAAATCCTTTCACCCTGAATTTCATTCCCACTCTTGAACATTTCTTGTAGTTTGGTCACTGCTTTGTTTATTTTCAGATTGGACTACAGACGCGAAAAATTTCATCGTTCTCTTACAACAGTTTTCATCCGAATATCTCGTTCTTGGTCTTCCAACGTTGTTGCTCCCTCTTTGTTTTTGTACATGTACATTACCTGTCTTTCCGTAGAGGTTACTCCTATTTTTATCAGAATTTTGAACTTCTTGCACCATTTTGCAATGTCGAACGCTTTTTTCACATCGACAACCGTAAGAATGTTTCTGATTTTTCTTCAGTCTAGCTTCAGTCACCAGATGCAACATCAGGACTGCCTATCTGATGTGTTTAACCTTTCCTAAAGGCAAACTGGTCGTCACCTAACAGATCTTCAATTTTCTTTTCCATTTTCCTGTATATTGTCAGCAACTAGGATGCATGAGCTGTTAAGCTGATTGTGAGATAGTTCTCGCACTTAACTGCTGTAGATTTCTTCGTAATTGTACGGATGATAGTTTTTCGAAAGTCGGATGGTATGCTGCCAGCCTCGTAGATTCTACATGCCGACCTGAATAGTAATTTGGTAGCCTCTTCTGCCAATGATTTTAGAAATTCTGATTGAATGGTATTTACGAAGTCTGCCGTATTTGATCTCATATCTTCCAAAACTCTTTTAACCTGTGATTATAATATTGCATTCTCTATCTCTTCCATATCAGTTTCTTTGTCCATGAGATCATGAGGCAATTCTGCCTCTCCCCCCCCCCCCCCCCCCAACCCTCCCCCTCAGAGAGACCTTCAGTGCATTCTTTCCACTTAGCCGCTCTCTCTTCTGCGTTTAACGGTGGAATTACCATTGCACTCTTAATGTTGCCGACCTTGCTTCTAATTTCACCGAAGGTTGTTTCGACTTTTCTGCATGCTGAGTCAGTCCTTCCGACAGTCATTCCTTTTTTATTCCTTCACTTTTTTTCCGCTGACATTTCGCCTTGTCTTCCCTGCGCTTCTCCCACGTCACAAGTAACTAACATCCCGTTCTTCTATATGACTAGTTTTCACTATGTGAAACGTAAGTTCCAATGTGGTTTTCGGACTGCAGATTGCTGCGGTAGATTTCTGCCAATACAGGAACGATAACTCTCGTTGCTTCTCATCGTTGATCACCTGCTACATTTACACCACGATTTCTATTATGCTCTTACAGTTTTCTATAAATTCAAAACGTGTTCTCCATTGAACACAGTCGTTGGATAAACTTCCTGCTGTTCTTCTGTATTGGTTGACTTTTTATATATGTAATTAATTATCTGTAATGATTCAGTCATTCTACTCCATTTTTCTTCGAGGTAAATCTCAGTCTTTCTTCTGCACATCATCTCATCCATTTAGTTCAGTCTGCGCCGTGGTGTTGTAGTATTCCGTGCCTCATTTCTCAGACATTTAGTATTCCGTGACGTGTCTAAGACGAATACTGCGCCAGCAAAGTTAATCGGCGTTCTATGTTCCCAGTCATAGTTACTGTTACATTTTCTTCCTACTCCGCTCCAATTCGTGTGGCTGGCCGCATGTTGTACGAGAAAGTGTTTGACGCAACTGAGAGGAAAGCATAATTCAACCGAAGTACAGGGCGTTTCAAAAAGAAAGAGCAGATTTCAAACATTTATTTCTCAAAAACTACAAATGATAGAAACACAATTCAAACGTTTCTTGTCAGAGAAAGGTTCAAAGTTTTTCAATGGTCCGCGCAGAAGTTCCATGCAAATCCGCAGTGGCGCTGGCGTTTGTTTGTAGGAAAATGGCGACGACACCACAGGAACGATCATTTTGTGTGCTGCAATTTGCAAAGTTAGAGTCCATTGTTGGTGTGCAACGTGCATTCCGCCGTCAATTCAACAAACAGCCGCCTCGTCATAAGCAAATTTATGAGTGGCATCACAGATTCGTAGAAGATGGTTGCATCTGCAAGCGAAAAAGCACGGGTCGTCCACGCACATCGGATGAAAATGTCGAGCGTGTCCGTGCAGCTTACGAAAGGAGCCCTAGAAAATCCACGACACGGGCAAGTCACGAACTAAACATGTCTAAAACAACGGTATGGCGCGTTCTGAGTAAGCGTCTGCACATGAAGCCGTACAAACTGCAGTTATTGCAAGCATTGCGTCCTGACGACCACAACAAAAGGTTCGAATTTTCAACTGCAATTCTACAGGACATGGAAGAGGACAATTTTGCCGAACGATTAATTTTTTCAGATGAATCAACGTTTCACATTTCTGGTAAAGTTAATCGGCATAACGTACGAATTTGGGCGAGTGAAACTCCGAGGGACGTTATTCAACATGAAAGAGACTCACCAAAGGTTAACGTCTTTTGTGCAATTTCGGTAAACAAAGTTTATGGACCTTTCTTTTTCATGGAGAAAACTATCACAGGAACCATTTACCTGGACATGTTAGAAAACTGGCTATTTCCTCAACTTCAGGAAGATTCAAATCACTTCATCTTCATGCAAGATGGCGCCCCACCACACTTCTCTGAACCTGTACGACGGTACCTAAATAACACCATTCCAGGACGGTGGATTGGAAGAGCAGGAGCACAAGATCAATGTCATCGTCTGTGGCCTCCCAGGTCACCAGACCTTACTCCCTGCGATTTTTATTTGTGGGGGTACATAAAGGACTGTGTTTATGTCCCACCTATGCCCGCTACTCTTCAAGAGGTACGACATCGAATTGTTGCGGCCGTGAATTCGGTAACTAAAGACCAGTTGCGTCGTGTGTGGCAAGAAATGAGATACCGGTTTGATATTTGTCGTGTAACAAATGGTGCTCATATTGAGGTACAGTTTTGATATTTGTTGTGTAACATTTGGTACTCATATTGAGTGAAGGACCGTTGGAATTGTGTTTCTATCATTTGTAGTTTTTGAGAAATAAATGTTTGAAATCTGCTCTTTCTTTTTGAAACGCCCTGTATTTCCCTCACACTGTTGAGAGAACTCTTAGACACGTCATCCTATGGGTACCAATTGTGTCACTTTCTCGCAACGAACAATGTGGTTACCTTTCTTGTCTTCGTTTCCGTATCACACTCAGTGGTTTCTGTATCCCCTCTTTATAGCCAGTGCTTCGCTGACTTAGTGAC
Organism: Schistocerca americana; assembly: GCF_021461395.2. Lineage (NCBI taxonomy): Eukaryota > Metazoa > Arthropoda > Insecta > Orthoptera > Acrididae > Schistocerca > Schistocerca americana. Next base: position 1,036,899,374 of record NC_060119.1, on the reverse strand, counting down.
TAGAACGTCTCGAAGGCGTATTGTGAAAGGAACTTCCGAAGAATTTGTGTTTTGAAGCCATAGATCTCAATAGCACGTTCCTCTGCTCGTTACATTGAATATGTCCTGCTGGCAGCGTAATCCGGTACAGTTCCTTGGTACTAACTTACATTGTCTACAGGCACATGAATCGTTGAAGTTTTATTCGTGAGACAGTCTTCCTAAGGAGACAGTTTCGGCCAACAGGTAAGCGTATTACGTCCAGGGGGTGCAGCTGTCCTCGAACAGATACGTAGATGAATCCCTTCCGTAACGTACATTAGTCGCGGCAAAGTCTCGTTCACATAAATTTTTCCATCAGGACGTTAGATAGAATAAAAATTCCTGTTAATTAGAAACCTACTTGATCGTTTTTCAGGCTTGTAAGAACATATTCCACACCAGCAGGAAGAGTGACTGTGTTTTACTCTGATATCTATGTGCTTGATTTAGTACAATTTAGTATAGGCTTTACCCTTAAGTCATTGCTGCGTACTAGCTATAGTTGAAGTGATTTACTCTAAATAGTTTGGTCCTGATGAACTAGTGTTCCTGATTGATTGTCCACATGCGCACTGTACATGGTCATTTCGCTGTAGTATTTGTAGCAGACGTTGTTCTGGTAGTAACAAAGAAAGAAAAGGAGAATTAAACTTCAAAATACGTTGTCAATCGATGATTAACATTATAAATTAACTCGAAGAAAACTGTCTATTGACACACAGTCAACATGGGTTTAGATAACGTCGTTCCTGTGAATCACAACTAGCTCTTTATTCACATGAAGTGTTGAGTGCTATTGACAAGGAGTTTCAGATCGATTCCGTATTTCTGGATTTCCGGAAGGCTTTTGACACTGTACCACACAAGCGGCTCGTAGTGAAATTGCGTGCTTATGGAATATCGTCTCAGTTATGTGACTGGATTTGTGATTTCCTGTCAGAGAGGTCACAGTTCGTAGTAACTGACGGAAAGTCATCGAGTAAAACAGAAGTGATTTCTGGCGTTCCCCAAGGTAGTGTTATAGGCCCTTTGCTGTTCTTTGTCTATATAAACGATTTGGGAGACAATCTGAACAGCCGTCTTAGGTTGTTTGCAGATGACGCTGTCGTTTATCGACTAATAAAGTCATCAGATGATCAAAAGAAACTGCAAAACGATTTGGAAAAAATATCTGAATGGTACGAAAAGTGGCAGTTGACTCTGAATAATGAAAAGTGTGAGGTCATCAACATGAGTGCTAAAAGGAGCTCGTTAAACTTCGGTTACACCATAAATCAGTCTAATCTAAAAGCCGTAAATTTAACTAAATACCTAAGTATTACAATTGCAAACAGCTTAAATTGGAAGGAACACACAGAACATGTTGTGGGGAAGGCTAACCAAAGACTGCGTTTTATTGGCAGGACACTTAGAAAATGTAACAGACCTACTAAGAAGACTGCCTACATCTCGCTTGTCCGTCCTCATTTAGAAGACTGCTGCGCGGTATGGGATCCCTTCCGGGTAGGACTGACCGAGTACATCGAAAAAGTTCAAAGAAGGGCAGCACGTTTTGTATTATCGCGATATATGGGAGAGAGTGTCACAGAAATGATACAGGATTTGTGGTGGACATCATTAAAAGAAAGGCGTTTGTCGCGCGGGATTAGCCGAGCGGTCTCAGGCGCTGCAGTCATGGACTGTGCGGCTGGTCCCGGCGGAGGTTCGAGTCCTCCCTCGGGCATGGGTGTGTGTGTTTGACCTTAGGATAATTTAGGTTAAGTAGTGTGTAAGCTTAGGAACTGATGACCTTAGCAGTTAAGTCCCATAAGATTTCACACACATTTCAACATTTTGAACAAAGGCGTTTTTCGCTGTGGAAGAATCTTCTCACGAAATTCCAATCACCAACTTTCTCCTCCGAATGCGAAAATATTTTGTTGACACCGACATACCTAGGGAGAAACGATCACCAGGATAAAATAAAGGAAATCAGAGGAGGAGGAGGACATTAGTGTTTAACGTCCCGTCGACAACGAGGTCATTAGAGACGGAGCGCAAGCTCGGGTGAAGGAAGGATGGGGAAGGAAATCGGCCGTGCCCTTTCAAAGGAACCATCCCGGCATTTGCCTGAAGAGATTTAGGGAAATCACGGAAAACCTAAATCAGGATGGCCGGAGACGGGATTGAACCGTCGTCCTCCCGAATGCGAGTCCAGTGTGCTAACCACTGCGCCACCTCGCTCGGTTTAAAGGAAATCAGAGCTCGTACGGAAAGATATATGTGTTCTTTCTTTCCGCACGCTATACGAGATTGGAATAATAGATAATTATGAATATGGTTCGATGAAACCTCTGCCAGGCACTTAAATGTGATTTGCGGAGTAACCATGTAGATGTAGATATAGATTACCAGTAATGATATGAAATATCTTAATTTCTCTCAGTTTCTGCACCAGTTACCAAACCCATAAGTAAATTCTACGTCCCTGGCTGTTTTGACGAGAAAATGCACGTTACGTTTAGAAGAACAATTTGCAGAAACTGCCCTTGAATTCCAACGGCTCAAAACGTCAGACTTGTTTGGTATCCGGCAGTCTCCCTCCGGTCGTTTTTTCCAGAAATAATTCAGACAGATGAATACTTGATAAAACGGCGGTGTTGAACTTGGAGAACAGAGCTGTCCACGGCGGGCAACTTTGCCGCGGCTGGATGCGCAGCGACGCCGACGCCGACGCCACGGGGTGGCGAGCCAAAGCGACGCGCGGACGGCACAGTTTGCGGCCAGCTCTTGACATTTAATTAGCAGCGGCCGTGCGACAAACCGCACCCACTATGCTGCTCTCCATGCTAATATGCTACTTTCGAGGTAGTGCATTTGTGGTGTTCGTGGCAGCCTATGCTACTCGCCATTACTGCGTGCAGCACCAGTTAGAAATAATTTACATATCAGATATTACAGCCCACCCATTCGAGTATCACATTTCGCTTATTATTAGCGTAGTGCGGTGCAACAGCACAGTTGTAACAGTAAATAAACTACGTCGATTATCATAAATTACCGGGAAAAAGCAAACAACGAGACTCGAAGAAAAACGTGGTGCATTTGAGACGAGAGGTAACTGATTTGTACAACAGCACAAAATTACGAGGCGTGTTTTTTTAGTAAGTACCGTTTTGAAATTAAAAGGAGATGTGCTACGATATCTCAATAATTTTATTTTTACATGAAAGCCTGTACCTTAATATACTTTTCTACATAATTTCCGTCAATATTGAGGCACTTGTCATAACGTTGTACCAGTTTTTGAATACCCCCCTCATAGAAGTCTGCCGTCTGACTTGTTAACCACTGCATCACCACTGTTTTGACTTCGTCATCGTCTTGAAGACGCTGACCGCCCAGGTGTTTCTTCAAGTGCAGGAACAGATGGTAGTCACGGGGCGCAAGATCGGGGCTCTGCGGAGGATGATCTAGAGTTTCCCATCGAAAAGACGTGATGAGATCTTTCGTCTGATTCGCCACATGCGGTCGGGTATTGTCTTGCAGCAAAACGATGCCCTTGCTCAACTTCCATGGACTGTTGCTTTGATTCTGGTGTGACGTAGGCCACCCATGTTTCATCGCCCGTAACAATTTGGCTTAATAAATCATCACAGTCGTTGTGGTACCGCTCAAAGAAAATCAATGCACTGTCTAAACGTTTGGTTTTGTGCACATACGTCAACATTTTCGATACCCAACGTGCGCACTATTTTCGGTAATTCAAGTCCTCGGTCACAATGCTATACCAAACCTACGAGAAACATTTGGAAAGTTATCCCGCAAGGAGGAAATCGTAAACCGTCTGTTTTCTCTCACCTTATTGTCCACTTCCTGCACCAAACTTTCATTAACGACCGAAGGATGCCCACTCCGTTGTTCATCATGCACATTTGTGCGGCCATCTTTAAATGCTCTCACCCACTTTCTTACCATTCCATCACTCATAATGTTTTCTCCATAAACTGCACAGATCTCACGATGAAACTCGATCGCCTTTAGGCCTTTAGCACTAATAAATATTATAACAGCCCGTACTTCACATTCGGCGGGACTCACGATTATCTGAGGCATCTTAAATACTCAGTATACAACGTAAACAAGAAAGAATCAGACTGTAATGGCGTCACTGCGTAGATTAAGGTGCAGGCGTTGCTGTAAACATAAAATTATTGAGATATCTTAGCACGTCTTTTTTTAATTTCAAAACGGTACTTACTTAAAAAACACGCCTCGTATCACAAGTCAAACTGGGTGCAGTATGCTTGTGCCTTCCGTAAATAATGCTGTTTCTGTGATTTTTAATTGATCGTAATTATTGCAGTCTCGTAGACAGGCCTTCCAAAATCACTCTAGGCATGTAAAAAAACCGACCAGTTAAAACCAGTACTGATATCTGAGTTGTAAATAACCAGTATTTTTCAGTATTTGTTTACTCTCAGCTGTATCAAGTGTATTTTTATTTGTTTATTAACCGAGTTAAAAAAAAACGAAATATCAATTAGCCATAGCAACACTGTCAAAAACCTTCTCTCTAAAAAAAGGATTGGATTGAAATATTGCGTTATTATAAAAAATGGAAAAGTCGATTAGTGATATTTTAATAACAATGCCGACAGATGAGAACAACAAACACGCGGCGTAAGAATATGAACAGCATTGCTGCGACAATGATGTCCCTGCTTCCGTGTGGCGTGGCTTGAAGTGCGCCTCTACGTGGAGTATACAAGACTTCCTCCTACCTGGTCTATACGACAGTCTCTCGCTATTGTCACCGGGCATCTCTTCATTGCAGAATGGCACTAACTCTATCTGGAAATATCTTCACGAAGTGACGTAGCAATCAAGTACAATGTTTCATCAGGCTTAAAAGATAAACGATTTTTCTTCCATTTATGTGATATAATAAAAGAGGAAGGAAAGTATGGTACCAGTAATAAATTAAAAACTAAATAATTCATTCATAATATACATTAAGAATGGAATGTAGGTGATCGGCTACCTGTATCTAAAGAATGTTATTTTATCTACTTGTAGCCCTTGAAAACGGACAAATTAACGCGAGAAACAGAGTTCTTCAACCCATTTTTCACCCTTTAGCAAAGACTATTCTTAATGTCCAAAAGTCTCTGCTGAAAGGCCTATAGGTTAAGGAACACACCACATCGTTCACAGTTATATGTAAGCATTCTCGTACACATCCGTAAAATATGTATGTGTATATGTTTGTGTGTGGGAGAGGGGGGAGGGGGAAGGGGCGTGGATGATTCTCGATTTACAATTTATATGGCGGCTTTCTTGGCTGTACCAGCATCTGGAAGGCATTAAGGTAAATGAATGATCTGCAAAGCTAAAGGTTCCTCCAGCTCCGCTTTTCATAGTAGCGTACTGTCACTGCAAAAAAAGAACGCAGCAGAGAAAATGATACAAAATATGTCGGACTCTCTTCGCGTGCTTCAACAGGAGGGTATCATGTGCCATTCTGCTGGGTACCAAGCTACATGGGGAATCTGGGGAAAAGAGCAAGCAGGCCAACCAACGAAGAACTCCTGCACGGAACTTGGAGTGACATCATATGCCGTTGGCCAGAAGGCTCACATCTCGCTGTTGAATCAGAGAAGTATTACCCAAGCTGCCGAGTCGGGTTGCCCTACTATCCGGCTGCCGAGTACTTGTAAAGGTCGCTGAAATAACCGTAACCCGCCTCCGGATAGTGCACTATCTACTAATGCATGGCTCCATACACCAGCGACAGGACCTCTCTCTCACCCCCCTCCCCCCCCCACCCCCACCACCACCACCACCACCACCGAAGTCTATGATGGCTATTGCGTAAAAGTAATTCTACGACACATATTAACTTACTGCATTTTATAGTTTATTCAGAGGACTGGAACAAGTGATACTGTTGAGTTGGGAGGTGAAGGAGGGGGAAGGGGAGGAGGAAAGGTCGTTACTAGATTTAGAGAGCTTCCTTCCAGTCTCCAGCAGCAATCCAAATAACCACGACAAGAATTTACTCATGTTTACACACGTACCCAGACGTTTCAAAATGGTTCAAAGGGTTCTGAGCACTATGCGACTTAACTTCTTAGGTCATCAGTCGCCTAGAACTTAGAACTAATTAAACCTAACTAACCTAAGGACATCACATACATCCATGCCCGAGGCAGGATTCGAACCTGCGACCGTAGCGGTCGCTCGGCTCCAGACTGTAGCGCCTAGAACCGCACGGCCACATCGGCCGGACCCAGACGTTTCAACAAATTGGCATCACATAGCATTGACGGAGGAAATCGAAAAAGTTTAAAGAAGAGCAGTTCGTCTTGTACTATCGCGAAAGAGGGGAGAGAGTGCCACAGATATGATACGCGAATTGGGGTGGCAATCATCAACACAAAGGCGGTTTTAGTTGTGGCAGGATCTTCTAATGAAATTCCGATCACCAACTATCTCCTCAGAGTACAAAAATATTTTGTTGACTCCAACCTACATAGGATGATACAATGATACATCACAATGATCATCACAATAAATTAAAAGAAATGAAAGCTCACACAGGAAGATTTAAGTGTTTGATATTCCCTCGCGCTGTTGGAGAGTGGGACGGTAGATAAATGGCTTGATGATGGTTCGAGGAACCATCTGCCAGGCACTTAATTGTGAATTGCAGAGTAATCTTGCAGGTATAGAAGCAGGTGAGTTTGATAAACCTTTCGTAACGAACGTTAATACAGCCATGAAAGATGTGTGTGTCTGTGTGTGTGTGCATTCTGAGTGGAAGAGGCGGCGGGGGATCGTTACTCGGCTTAGAGGGCTTCTTTCCAGACTGCAGTAGCAATGTAAATGGCCACGACAAGAGTTCTCACAGATACCCAGACGTTCCAACATGAATGTTAAAATATCATTTTGTCTTCTCCTGAATGAAAGGTCATCCTCAAATCCAGAGGGACACTCACTCCGTCTCCAGGCCACAAGTGGCCTGTCGGGACCATCCGTCCGCCGTGTCATCCTCAGCTGAGGATGCGGATAGGAGAGGTGTGTGGTCAGCACACCGCTCTCCCAGTCGTTATGATGGGTTTCTTTGACAGGAGCCGCTACTGTTCGATCGATTAACTCCTCAATTGGGATCACGAGGCTGAGTGTATCCCAAAAAATGGCAACAGAGCACGGCGACCCGGAAGGTCACCCATCCAAGTGCTGGCCACGCCCGACAGCGCTTAACTTCAGTGATCTGACGGGAAGCGGTATATCCAATGCAACAAGGCCGTTGCCAAATTCAGACGTGATAGCGTGTAAATGATGAAGATTAGACAGTCAATATTGTCATTAAAATCCAAACAGAAGGAAGTCATTAACAGCGGAGACCAAACACGTATTTGAAAAAATCAAAGGAACCATTCCGACATTCGGTGTAAGCGCACGAATGGGATCACGGAAATCTTAAATCTGGGTCAACGTACGAGGATTTCAACCGCTGTGTTTTTGATTACGAGTAGAGAGTCGTAACCATTGCACCCAAGCGCTCGTCAAGCAACCATATATGGACAAAATAACAACCTGAAGACACAAATAGCTCTTATTACAGTCAAATGTATAGCTGTACATTGCACGAAACGTAAAAATTTATTATCTTTTACAAGATTCACCAGTTATGTAAATACCTGGGAGTAACACGACTTGGGGTATGAAGAGAAAAGGCGTACACACACAGACTTTCTGCCTCGAGGCTCATAAAATGCTGGGTAAGACCTATGGTGAGGCGCCTATTAGTGAAAGAACATACAGAGACTCACTTTAACGCTTCAAGAACGGTGATTTTGACGTCGAAAACCGGCGTTTCGGTGGAAGAGAGAAGGTTGCAATTGACGAGTTTTAGCCCTGCACAAAATGCCGCAATACAGCGATGCACATGAAATGGTGATTTTGCAGCATAACACGCTCGCCCCGACGTCGCAAAACCCCGTCAAAACATACTTGGAAACGTTCAGATGGGAAGTTCACCTTTTCTAACCAGTGTTACACGGCTTGGCTGACAAGCACTCGTATGAACAAGTGCAAAATTGCATCGATCATGTGTTTCCTCAAAAGATGCCCATTTCTCTCGCCGTGGGATTCATATGCTGCTCGAAAGATGGGAGAAAGTAGTGGCCATCGATGGCCAAGTTTTAGACCTAATATGTTAATCACCATTGTTACCGTTACCGTTCAGTTTTGTGCATAATGAACACGGAGTTGAAACATTTAATTGCTGTCTATGGCGACACAGTAGTTCTAGGAAGGGTGTATTTGTGAGACAATCCAGTGGTCCACAGCCCCGAGCCAGATCCAACTGAACATTACATTTTGAAAAAATATCGTCGTCTACAGCGGTAGAAGACTTGAAGTTTAAGGTATCACCCTTATCCTGCGAACGAAAGAAGATGGAAGAATGGACAGTATTTCAAGTTACTTTCCTCCTACTGGGGAGGGAAACTGCTCCAAATGGGGAAATAATCAGCAATGATCGACAGTGTCAGAACGTAAAAGACAATGTAAACCATTGCGCTAAAGACACACAAACTGTATCCACAGGACACACACTTCGTCACCCTGAAGAGTCATCTCGCTGATGTTGCGTCACACAGCCTTTAGCACTGATAATAGGCACAATTCGGCAAGGAAGAGAATCCATACGATTCTACAGATATGTCTTATCCAGCTCAGCCGGCCGGTGTGGCCGTGCGGTTCTAGGCGCTGCAGTTCGGAACCGCGTGACCGCTACGGTCGCAGGTTCGAATCCTGCCTCGGGCATCGATGTGTTTGATGTCCTTAGGTTAGTTAGGTTTAAGTAGTTCTAAGTTATAGGGCACTGATGACCACAGATGTTAAGTCCCATGGTGTTCAGAGCCATTTGAACCATTTATCCAGCTCACTGATGATTAGAGCCCGCAGAATGATCACATTAGTCCCAATTTTCTTTGGATTAAGACCGGCTGACTTAGAGGGGTAGTCGAGTAGCGACAGGATTCGTAAGCGTTCGTCAGACCAGAAACTTATACTTGCAGCAATGTCAGCATGGCAGTTGACGTCTTGGGTGACGGGTGTGCCCACAGCATCCTCATCATAAGAATGTTGAATAAAGGGCAGCATTTTGTCAACAAGAATGATTCGTGTTCACAGTAACATTAATTAGTGGAAACGGTCATAGTACGAAAACCACGCCAAAATACACTGCGCAGTTTAATTAGGGGAACATATCTTTAGGCGTCTGCCACACTCCATTGAACAATAACTGAGGACTGGTTATGTTACCAAATTATACCTATATCTTTCTCAAATTAAATACACGACAAAATATCATTACATCCTCAATCGTTTACATGGAAAGAACTGAAATATCCGACAGATGTCGAAAACAAAATACACAGAATCATTCATCCCATCATCGAGGTTTTTTTTTAATTGAACACTGAAAGTTTCAGCAACGTGTATGCATCCTTTGAGCGTTTATCGCTGCCTGAGACTTACGTGGCATGCACCTCGTAGGTCTACGGAGGTCACCCTATGGTGTCCGTTCCCGTTCATAAATGAGAACCCAAGAGAGATCTTGGAGAGTTCGTTGAGCAAGACGACCACGAACAAATCTGTCGAAAATGTCCCACATATTCAAAATGGGATTTATATCAGAACTCACCGCCAGCCATGCCAATACTTCAATGTCCAGGTTACGCAAAACATCCCGCACTCCCGCCACACGGATCCTGGCATTAGAAGGAATTCATGGCCACCACCATATGGAGCAACCATCACATAGTCGAAATGGGTCTGTCGATGTATTGCCTGGTAATAGGTCGACCATGGACAACGACAAGATCCAAATGGTTGTCCACACTGATGCCTCCCCACAACATCACAGAACCCTGGAAATCCGTCGATTTCCTGGACATTTGATACCTACCTCTTACCACGGATCTGCTCCCCTGAATACGAGCATCACCTTGCGTCAAAAAATGTCTCATCTCGTTTGTGAATAACAAATTTCGCCAGTGGCGAAGTTGCCAATTGACATGGAAACGGCGAAACTAAAGGTGACAAGCAAGATAGTTCGTGTCAAGCGGAGTACTCGAACAAGTCGTCTGAGTCGAACTTGTTCATTACAGTCTGATCTAACAGTCTCCAGTGGCCCTTCCGAGATCGTCTCGCAGTGTTCTACGGGTATCCGTACGTTTCCACAACGCAGGAATGGCCAGATTCCGGTCTTCACGTGGTAATGTAATGCATTGGCGATCTTGTCCATCTGGCCTTATGGACTGACCTCTTCCCCTATAGTGCGTCGATGACACGTGGATGACACATGAAGAGGCATTGAGGCATTGACATTTGCAAATTCTTTTTGGATTAAACAGACCTCCATTGTAAATTGCACTGTATTCAGATGTCGCATTGTTTGTGCTTGGTCAAATACAACGTCCTCAAATGATACCTGACTACATCGCTAGAAAACACTAAGACATTGTTACTCACTTTCTTCTGAGGGGTCACCTGAGACTGTAAGTCATAACACAGACGACAGGTGGCGAATGATTTTAATTGTTGCCTACACTGGAAGCAAAAATCTTAAGCCATGTAATGAGAACACAGGTACTGCCTGTATCAAAATAGATTTAACATACCGAACGTTGATACCGGTGTTCCCTCAATTCTTTTGAACAATGCACTATAGGACTACCTCCGGCCTGAACTGCAAAGTCCACACTGAGCATGTTAAACGCCTCATCGGACCGTCGGTGCCCTCGACCTCTTGCATAATTTGAAATGAGGCAACGTCAACACCACACTAGACTCCTCCAATCAGTTAGTGTGTTGTTCGGCCAACTGAACGTTTGCTGTGAGCAGAGTGTACGATTCCAATTATTCCATCGCAACGTAAGCTCGTAAACTGTTTGAGTTAGACCCGCATTAACTGACAGCACCAGTTCCTTCCTGTCAGGTTTCAAAGCGGTTTTCAGTGACAAGACGTGACATTTGCGTCCGGTTCCTCTGGGTAATGACCGTCTTACGACTACTGTACTTTTGCCGTGTTAGGTGGCTGCGAGTAGTGCACCATTGCTTGTACTGGTATACAGAGTGTCTCAAATCTTCTGGGTCAAATTGAAACGTGTGATAGTGGAATCACAGGCGATTATATTGCGATAGGGAACGAATGGTCGCAAATGAATATTTATTGTGTTGTGAATATACACAGCGTACACCACACAGCAACAACGTAGCCCATCGTAATTGTTCGAAGCGATGACCGCCAGTCTCAGTGTACGTATTGCCGTATGCTGTTCTGGCGCACTCTCGCAAAGATCCTAGGTGTCTGTTGTACAATGGACCAGGCTGCGGGTTGTAAACAGCGTACACCCCTGACCATCAAACAGACATCCTGTCCACAACTTAGCGCATAGCACGTGTGTCACGAGACGACCGCTTGCATCGTAGCGGCGCAATAACCTGTGCTATAAGCACACCACTATCCATGGTGTCAGTAGTCCATTGCATCAGACAGCTTGTCATGTGTCTATGTTGAGGCGCGTTACTAAGTACAATGCATGGCGCGTAGTCAAAAATGGAACGTTACTAGTCACGAGAGTTGTCAGAATGCATTTAATGCATGGTGTAATTGGATATGGTGCCCGTAAAGCTGCTCGAATGTACAGAGAACGCTTTCCCAACAGGCGTCACGAACTGGACGAAGTTTATCTCTGAGGACACCAACTTACTTCACGGTTCAGAGAGTTGTCCAAGGTTTCCACCAAAAAACATGTTCGAACACCAGACTTTGAGGAGCTGGTACTGGATCATGTGGCCGGCCATTCAGCAATAACCACCCATTAACTTGCCCGTGAAATGCACACTTTGAAGGATACGCTGTGGAGAGTACTGGTGGAACAGCTATTACACCCCTATCACAATGAATCTGAGCAAGCAATGGGACCAACGGATTTTGAGCCGTGCATTCACTTCTATCATTGGATTACACACTGCACTGCTGTAGTGCCGAAATTGTTACACTTTGTATTGCTCACTAATGAGGCCTCATTCATTCATGATGGGTGCTTTCACCAGCCGGAACAGCCATGTCTGGAGTGAGAAGAATCCCCACGCAGCCCACATCTGTGGCCATCAGCAATGATCTCGGTCAACATATGAACTCGAATTGTCCAATATCACCTAATATATCCTTGTTTGTTGCCTCCCCATTTGGATGGTCTACGTTACCTGGTGCTCCTGGGAGACGTGCTGCCACAGTTCTCGGAGACTGTATCCTGGATGTCTGCGGAAGGATGTTGTTTCAACACTATGGTGCACCAGCCCACTTCCGTATTAATATCAAGCAGCAACTGAACAGCACGTACGCTCATTGTTGAATTGGAAGGACAGGCCCTGTGTGAAGGCCACCGCGATCGCCATATCTCACACCTTCGGATCTTTTCCTCTGGGGTTATATCAAGACGTTGTGGTATGAAACCCCCACATAAACATATGGAGACCTACTTGCTAAGATACAAGATGCCTGTCTCCTGGTACAATAGACACCAGTGATTTTTGAAAGAGTGCGGCAGGACTTACAGCGCCGTTCCCACGCATGCATTGAGAATGGCGGTTGTCAATTGTAACAAATACTTTGACCTACCTTTTAGTTATGTGGTGTACGTGTGTATGTCCATAACGCAATAAATATACGTTTCCGATCATCGGTTCCCTCTCTGAATATACTCTGTTGTGGATCTATTGTCATCTGTTTCAATTTTACTCACAAGGTTTGGAGCACCCTGTATATGGGACAGCCCGCACTAATGCAGCAACACATCAGACAGCTCCTTTCTGTCATTCTGTCATCTCTCTATGTCGAATCATCTTTCTGCGGAAATTTCATACCATCGGCTAGTATACTCGCACAAATACCACTTCCCTGCAGTCGCTTACGCCAGCGGTTGAAGTTTACATCTACAGCGCTCCATAGACCCAGTGTACGCTTGTAAAAGGATGTGTCTCTAAATGGGATCTGATGAGGAGGGGAATGTTGAAAGAATAAGTCTAAACCAGGCATGTAATGTTAATGTCTGGATGTTGTAGACAAGGACGTAGTTGTAGACAAGGATTTGGCCAAAAGGGGGCGGGGTATCCAAAGAGTCCGGACATCCCACCCATCCCCCCCCCCTCCCCCAAACACGTAATGAAATTACATACGAGGTAGTTGCCGTGTAGTGAAATGGAAAGATATTTAAAGATATTTTGATTCACGCATACGACGAAAAACGGATACGCACTATCGTTAGTCAGCGAGTTCAGCGATAGATTCAAACTGTCAACACATCCACAGCACTGCCGGCTGTCACCCACGCCTATTTCGCCATGACCAATTGGCCAAACTTGAGCTCAATGGTCTTCCTTACACTGCAAGAAATGACAGATGAATACTTAAACGAGGAAACTTGGTAAAGTTTAAGGTTGAATGATTATAGATCCTTCGCATTTTCTCCACCAAAAATTGTTCTAGCTTCTCTGTCGAACAGAGATCTCGTTATTCCTAAAGCCTTGTAGGTAAAAATCACAGCGTCCCGAAAAATTCGTGCTCGCTCACTCCTGGTCACTTCTTCAGCTCAAATCTAGATTGAAAGAGGAAGAGTGTAAAATGATTTGGGAAGATGAAGTGAGGCTGGAACATGACTACTTCTCAGTGGTTCGCCAAAATACAGAACTCCCAAGTAACATGTTTATAACCCTGGCTACCTCCTTGTTGTAGAGAAACTGGAACATTTGGAAAGAGAATTGTCAGACTAAAATCTGGCTTGGTAGATGAGTGAACTGAAATAAAAAGAAGACAGAAATGTCTATTCAGATTATCAAAGGATAGTAATAACATTTTCAGTAAACCTCGTAACAGTCTTTTTCATAGTTATGAATAGAAAGGATGAAATACTTTGAGCAAAAAATGGACCAAATTACTTTTTCTGAGAACTGAGACAAAGTCTACAAGAATCATTAAATAAAATATAAAATGGAATAGAGAGACTATAGCAGGAAATAAGGCGTAACTGAATAGCACAGAGACAACAAGTCATAACTAGAATACCCTGTCGTTGGACAAAGATTTAATTTCTGGATTGCAAACCCTTTCCAGATGCGGAAAAACTAGGCCATAACCTAGTAGCGATGAATAGCTGGTTGAAATTCAAGAATATGTTGTAAGGGGAGTATACAATGAAATGGAGCACTAAAAACTTAGATCAAAATGAGAAGAAGTGGAAATATTATAGAAGCAGACCGGCACAGGCAAAAAATGCATTCTTTAAAACAGAGAATACTAATGGCATATTATGTAGATATGAAAATTGGAAAGAAGGTTTTTACAAGTGCAAGTGCACAGCACACAATTATACGAGAAGCAGATGTCGATCTTAGAACAGCCGAAGCAAAACGAATTTAGTATCGGGAAAAGTTAAAAATGATGTGTATAGATAACGTACGAAACGAGCAAGCTCTAAAAAATTAGAGAGGAAAGAAATGTATTGGACACTCTCACTAGATGGGACATGTTAGTGTGGCATTTGTTGCGATGTCGAGGTATAGCTAACCTGCTGCTGAAAGAAGCATTAGGGAGGAGACATTGAGACAAAAGCTAAAATTGGCAAAACAGATTAAGAGGATTGGGGTGTAGTGGTTACGTAGAGATTAAAAGATTAGCACGGAACAGACGGCGTGTACAACATCAATCCAATCGAAAAACCGATAGCATTAAAAAAATGCTGTACGACCCATCTAACACCGACGGAAGGCTTCCTGTTTGGCAACATAGCGATAGCACTAAATATGCTAGTACACTGTAGCATAATCGTATTTACCTGCTCTAAATGCCTCCGGTAGCTGCGCCTCCGACGAATCCGCCTGAAAAGCGATTGTCGAAGGTAGACTATTTGAAATCATATCGTCTACACCTGCAATTCAGATACTTTAACTGCACTTTGATGTTGAATAAACCATCTTTTATAGCCGGATCTTAATTTATTTTAATTTATGCACAGGTAAATTTTTATTCACATACTACACTCGGTTGATATCCTATAACGTGACTGTTCGAGCATAGAAACCTATCATAAAAAAATAAAGAGATAATACAGTCAAAGAATTATACTCTTACATCAATGTCATCGGAATCTAACAGAAAACTCGTACGAAAACGACGTGCACAGCAAGCAACTACTGAAAGTAGCAGTACTAAAGGAAGATTTCTGTAAATTAGGGCTTTAGTTACGGTAATAATCTCCATTGACTTATAGCGTTTAGTTTGCCAGAATAGGGGATTCCACTTTAGTAACCACGTTTCAGCAAGAGTGATAATTAATCTAGACTTAAATGAGTGCGAAATTTGCTAACATATTTCCAATGTTAACTATATAAATGATTCAGATATTTACATACACTTTTCATCTGCTTTTTCAGAAATTTAGTAATAAGGTACATGTTTCCATAGGAACAAAATCTAAAACTACTGGTATTGGAAACTAGCACGGTTTTGAGACAAACTAATTAGTTCATTAATGCCTGGCAACTAAGGGAATGTAACAAATATTAAAGTTAAGTTTGGGATTTTTAGAAACTGCATATTCTACACAAACGATCGTGTCGGAGATACTTACAAAAAAATTAAAATTTTGGGGGGAAGGAAAACATAACAGGAGGAAAGCATCCTCCTGCATTTTTACAACACGCACTAGTAAATCAAATGACAGTGATAGGAAACACATATATCTGGTCTAGTTTTACTTTATTTGTGCGCATTAATCAATTTCAACATGCACAATGACTGTCTAACTTCATAAATTTATCAATTATAATAGAAAGTACATCATCCTCTCAAGTACGCTGCACTTTCTTTATCAAAGTCAGTCCAGAGGCGTTTTTCCCACGATGATCTAACATCTAACATTTTCTGTATTACTCGTCGTCCCTGGACTCAAAATTCACTGTCACTTTCACTTAAAAAATGATGCCTATCTCTGGAACAATATTTTCAGATTCAGTGCTCAGAAACAGAGCTGGACTACCGAGGTGTTCAAGTGTATGTGCTCAACATAAGATCAGAATAACAAGGGATAACATGTAGAAAGAACACCCAAACAGAGACGGACGATAATGCTCACTAAATCAATAGGACGTGATCACCTCAAGGAACTCGATCAGCATTCACTGAAAGCGGTTTAGGAAATCCCAGGATTCCCAAGTAAGTTATGTTCAACACTGCGAGTCCTCAAATACTAGAATGAACGGGAATATTTCAACAAACACCTTTGATGACAAATGTGGCACATTATGCGGTAAGACAGAAAATCTTGATCTAGCCATCTGAATCGAGGACACTGTTCAGATCTTTCCAAAACTCACCTCGATGTATGATACATGCCAATGCAGTGGGGAATGTTGAGGCGAACAGTCGTTAGTGGCAAAAATTTGAGGCAACTACTGTTCTCCAAGTGTAGTGGTCTCGTTCAGATATTTTTCGTAGCTTTCCGCAGGACATCTTAGCATCATATCTCACATTGTGAGGTACTCCCAACAGGGTGGGTGTATCGTCTGTGAGCAATACCAACCAATAAATCAAAACATTTTTGGAGGATAGTCCTCCAAACTGAACAACATGAAAGAAAATACGATTAGTAAGGGCACTGATTGTGTAATTTACTCCAATCCAATGTGATGCTTGTGAAGTAACGGACGCGTCGTGGCGCCCTGAAAATATTCTAAGTTCAGAGTTGGCGTGGCCGCACGGGCTGCTCGGCAAGCCGAGGCTTGTCAGTAACGAATGGGCTTTGTATCGATGAAGGAGACTGGTATGCCAGGAGTTCCAAAGATGGCGGACTTTGTGAAACCATAATGGAAGACATTTCACAGTTCATGTAGAAATTAATAGTAGCCAGATGAATCATGATACCTTAAAAAGAAACATGTACATTACCATTATTTGCACGATGATTCTGATGGTGTAATAAGATTTTCAATATCTTTATTAGTTTAAAGTTTAGTATTTGACTGTAAATTATACAAGTAACTCCCACCAACGAATTTCCAAAATCTAAACGGTTCATCCGATTTTGTCGATCGACATGTCTTGAAAAAACTATTAGTGTAAACCTAAATTGGTATGAATTACACTCCTGGAAATGGAAAAAAGAATACATTGACACCGGTGTGTCAGATCCACCATACTTGCTCCGGACACTGCGAGAGGGCTGTACAAGCAATGATCACACGCACGGCACAGCGGACACACCAGGAACCGCGGTGTTGGCCGTCGAATGGCGCTAGCTGCGCAGCATTTGTGCACCGCCGCCGTCAGTGTCAGCCAGTTTGCCGTGGCATACGGAGCTCCATCGCAGTCTTTAACACTGGTAGCATGCCGCGACAGCGTGGACGTGAACCGTATGTGCAGTTGACGGACTTTGAGCGAGGGCGTATAGTGGGCATGCGGGAGGCCGGGTGGACGTACCGCCGAATTGCTCAACACGTGGGGCGTGAGGTCTCCACAGTACATCGATGTTGTCGCCAGTGGTCGGCGGAAGGTGCACGTGCCCGTCGACCTGGGACCGGACCGCAGCGACGCACGGATGCACGCCAAGACCGTAGGATCCTACGCAGTGCCGTAGGGGACCGCACCGCCACTTCCCAGCAAATTAGGGACACTGTTGCTCCTGGGGTATCGGCAAGGACCATTCGCAACCGCCTCCATGAAGCTGGGCTACGGTCCCGCACACCCGCACACCGTTAGGCCGTCTTCCGCTTACGCCCCAACATCGTGCAGCCCGCCTCCAGTGGTGTCGCGACAGGCGTGAATGGAGGGACGAATGGAGACGTGTCGTCTTCAGCGATGAGAGTCGCTTCTGCCTTGGTGCCAATGATGGTCGTATGCGTGTTTGGCACCGTGAAGGTGAGCGCCACAATCAGGACTGCATACGACCGAGGCACACAGGGCGAACACCCGGCATCATGCTGTGGGGAGCGATCTCCTACACTGGCCGTACACCACTGGTGATCATCGAGGGGACACTGAATAGTGCACGGTACATCCAAACCGTCATCGAACCCATCATTCTACGATTCCTATACCGGCAAGGGAACTTGCTGTTCCAACAGGACAATGCACGTCCGCATGTATCCCGTGCCACCCAACGTGCTCTAGAAGGTGTAAGTCAACTACCCTGGCCAGCAAGATCTCCGGATCTGTCCCCCATTGAGCGTGTTTGGGAGTGGATGAAGCGTCGTCTCACGCGGTCTGCACATCCAGCACGAACGCTGGTCCAACTGAGGCGCCAGGTGGAAATGGCATGGCAAGCCGTTCCACAGGACTACATCCAGCATCTCTACGATCGTCTCCATGGGAGAATAGCAGCCTGCATTGCTGCGAAAGGTGGATATACACTGTACTAGTGCCGACATTGTGCATGCTCTGTTGCCTGTGTCTATGTGCCTGTGGTTCTGTCAGTGTGATCATGTGATGTATCTGACCCCAGGAATGTGTCAATAAAGTTTCCCCTTCCTGGGACAATGAATTCACGATGTTCTTATTTCAATTTCCAGGAGTGTACATCGATAAACCATCACCTTGACCTTTTCAGGCAAGGAATTACCCACAAAGGCCAATATGAAGGCACCACTAGCAACCCTATTGTCTTTGTGACCTCTGTAGGCACGCCGGATGAAATGAACACCCCGCCATTCCAAACTGGCTCGGAGCTCGTCGTCAGACTGCAAGAGGAGGTCGCGTTGGAAAATAATCCCCCAGACCATGCTGAGGCTTTTATGGGGAGTGACGGAAACAGGAATATCACTCAGCTGCTCACAGGCGTGTAACGCCTGGGACCGGGTCAGGGATGCTGTCTGAATCAAGATTGAACCACTTCTTATTATGGACAGCGTTATCACTTCCCCAAACTTATCCTCGAGATGTTCAACAAAAAAGAGGCTTTGTAGCTAGAAAGGAGTCCCCATCTGTTCCGATACAGACTAAATACTGAGTCGAATATGGTTCTTTTCTTTCTGTAGCCCTACGTTCCTCCCATAGCATAGCGATGGAGGGGAACAGCTAGGGTCACATCTATGAGCATATTTCCCTTCTTAGGGACTGCTGGCGCCATTTGGTCACCAGCAAGGGATGACTTGGTCCGCTTCGTTGTGGGTCGTCAGGCCTGATGCCACCCACTCATATCAGGGCCTCTCCCCTCAGGCGCCACCCGCCACCCAGCTACAGCAAGGGCCACCTAGCACGATGGCCCTTGCGGGAGTCCTGATGCCCCAGGAAGACAGGCATCTGCTCCTTGGCATACGATGGGAGTTTGCAACTCAGCCATCAACAGTGCCATCCCTGTGTTGTCAGGGGACTACCACCAAATGGGTAGATGACGGCCCCACCATAACAGAGTTCCGTGCTGGATACTGAGTGCAGAGAAATTCGATATTGTCATGGGGACGAAAGAGGACAGGAGACAACAGAAGAAGATGACGTATCCCGGAAGGTGTCTTCGCCCAAATAGTTGAATTACAGATGGATATGCAAAGGCATGACAAGAAAAGGTGCAGGAAATGGAATCTAATGACACTATGGGTAAGTGTGCACCACTTAAGGCGTGCTTCCCCAAATGGCCCGCACTTCTGTAGAATTTGAAAAGTGGGAGATCAAACCATAAAATGTAGCCTGAACTTATAGGGCCAAAAAGTGGGAGACTCCTTTTAGTCTCCTCTTACGACAAGCAGGAATACCTCGGGCCTGTTCTAATCCCCAGACCCGCAGGGTCATAGCCTTTAGTAAGGAATATTCTGGGCCTGCGGAATTTGTAATTCTGCAACATAGTCTTACAAGTCTGCAATGACGAGGACTACACGTCTGTAGCGATAGTAGGTATTGCATTCACTCCTGTTAAATAAGAGGTAGACTGCATGCCTTTCGAAACATCTATATACGTTCCATATTCACAAAGAAATGTAAAGCTGTCGGATCTGTCTTTTTGCTGGAACACACTAATCTCCAGATTTACTAGAGGAATTGTCACTGGTTTTCACATATAGCTTGAGTGTAACCTGGGGCAATGTATAGGCTTTATTTTATAAAAATAAAATCACGGAAAAAAGATTTATTGTTTTGAAGTTTTACTAAAATCTCCAAAATGACTACACTGGACTCGCATTCGGGAGGACGACGGTTCAATCCCGTCCCCAGCCATCCTGATTTAGGTTTTCCGTGATTTCCCTAAATCGTTTCAGGCAAATGCCGGGATGGTTCCTTTGAAAGGGCACGGCCGATTTCCTTCCCCATCCTTCCCTAACCCGAGCTTGTGCTCCGTCTCTAATGACCTCGTTGTCGACGGGACGTTAAACACTAACCTCCTCCTCCAAAATGACTAGATGAGTTTTCACCAGGTTTACATAGATGTAGCTTGGGGCAACATATAGGCTTTATTTTATCAAAATCGAAAAACCAAAAAAGAACCGTAATTTAAGGTTTTATTTAAAATCGTCTGCTCAGCTTGGCAGATCAGATGTTTAACCATAATTTCATATTCCAGCAAAGAATCTATAGATGGCGCTGATAGTTTTGTAGTAAAACAAAGCATCGTAGGCCATGCTCTTAACGGTTTTAACTCAGTGAGAGATGTATTTTCCGAAGTGCACACCAGTGATAGAATTTAACACCGCGATCTTACCTTAACAATTACAAACTACTGTTGAACTTGTTTCGATAGGGTATATGGAGGATTTACTGATTTTGCTTTGTGTATTGAAAACTTAACGACCCTGCTTTACTTCTTTCGATAGGTTTTATATATTTTCTTTGCTAAGAAAAACGAATTTATTAAGAGTGCTTTTGATAAATACCTAAGCTTTGCATTTTTGTTTCCTTCGGTTTATATATAAAATGCCCAGAAAACAATGGAGTCTTTCTGAATTCACCAGAACAGCTAAATGACTGAGGCTCATGTCGTCTCAAAAATTCAGACTGTGATGGTATACTTACTGCGGCTCGGGAATATCAGGCTTTAACTTGCTCTTTGGAAACTCCTTCCAAATGGAAGCACGACGTAAATCTGACTGAGATCATTGTGCATTCTGTCGCTCCTGAAAAACCCTTCTCTCACAAAGGCTTACAATTACTTCTCTCTGACGTTACATTATAGAAGGGCAGTAGGTCATACAGGCGAGCGACGTTTTATACCTCGAAACCAGCTTAATCTAACAATTTACCAATTCACTTT
Organism: Schistocerca americana; assembly: GCF_021461395.2. Taxonomy (NCBI): domain Eukaryota; kingdom Metazoa; phylum Arthropoda; class Insecta; order Orthoptera; family Acrididae; genus Schistocerca; species Schistocerca americana. Next base: position 1,036,878,060 of record NC_060119.1, on the reverse strand, counting down.
AAATGTTTACAATTCCTTGTGAGCGTATCTTATGCCATGACAATAACGGAGCACAAGGCCAGACGCTACATGTTGCGGGTGTGGACCTTAGTTTCTACGTGGTTCTTCCAAACTCTTCATTCATGTCACTAATCACATTAACTCAAACGTTGTATACAAGGATGCTTTATAAGTCAAAAATAAATTCCACGTGCATGAAATCTCGAGCACAGCTACTAAAACATACATCTACATATATATTTACGTGATTGCAATTCACAATTCAGTGCCTGTCAGAGGGTTCATCGAACCACCTTCAAGCCATTTCTCTACAATTCCACTCTCGAACAGTAAGCGGGAAAGGCGAACTCGTAAATATTTTCGTGTGGTCACCGATTTTTCTTGTATTATTATGATTAAATATTTTCACACTCTGAGGACAACGTTGGTGACTGGTATTTCGTAAGAAGATCCTGCAGCAACGAAAACCGATTTTGTTTTGATGATTTCCACCAGAACTTGCGTTTCATATTTGTGGAACTCTTTTCCCTATTCCATAATGATAAAAAACGAGTTGCCATTCTTTGAAGTTTTTCGATGTGCTCTGTCAATACTATTTGATGCGGGTCCCACAGCGCACAGCGACACTCCAAGAGACGAAGGACAAGCGTGGTGTAAGCAGTCCTTTTAAGTAGACGCGTGCCACTTTGTAAGTGTTCTGCAAATAAATCGTATTCTTTGGTTTATGTTACACACAACATTATCTGTGTGATCACTCCAATTTAAGTTATTCGTAATTGCAAACCCTTAGTTTTTGGCTAAATTTACAGGCTTGGTTCAAATGGCTCTGAGCACTATGGGACTTAACATCTGAAGTCATCAGTCCCCTAGAACTTAGAACTACTTAAACCTAACCAACCTAAGCACATCACACACATCCATGCCCGAAGCAGGATTCGAACCTGCGACCGTAGCAGTGGCGCGGTTCCAGACTGAAGCGCCTAGAACCGCTCGGCCACTAAATTTACAGCTTTTAGATTTGTGTGATTCATCGTGCAAGCAAAATTTAGCGCATTTCTTTTAGTACTGATGTGTATGACTTCGCAGTTTTAATTATTTAGAGTCAATTGCCACTTTTCGCACCAATCATGTATCTTGTCTAAATCATTTTAGAATTGGTTTTGATCATCTGATGGCTTTACAAGAGGTGAAATGACTGTATCTTCTGCAAAAAATCTATGAGGGTTGCTCAGACTGTTTTTATGTAGATCAGGAACATCAGAGGGCGCATAACACTTCCTTGTGGAACGCCGGGCGTTGCTTCTGATTTAGTCAATGACTTTCCGTCAACTGATACGAAGAGACGATATTTCATAGGCATGCAGTTTGATTAGAACACCGGATCTCTCAGTGTTGTGTCTAGACAAGACAGCCTAGACACAATGAGAGGAAGCCGAAAGGCACGCGCTAAGTTAAAGCAGGATGGCGTGAGGTCTGAAACAGGATACGTAATGAATGCTGTAAAGAAAAGTACGTAGCTTCTGGAATACTTAACTTTAATCCATCCTTTTGGTACATCTGGAGAGTGTGGCGATACAAGTGAGACTCTTTAGATACATGCAATGTTACTAATGGCGCCTTGCTAGGTCGTAGCCATGGACTTAGCTGAAGGCTATTCTAACTATTGGCTCGGCTAATGAGCAATGCTTCGTCCATGTAGTCGCCAGCAAAGTCGTCGTACAACCGGGGCGAGTGCTAGTCCGTATCTCGAGACCTGCCTTGTGGTGGCGCTCGGTCTGCGATCACACAGTGGCGACACGCGGGTCCGACATGTACTAATGGACCGCGGCCGATTTAAAACTACCACCTAGCAAGTGTGGTGTCTGGCGGTGACACCACACTCAGCATGTATATAATAATAATGAAAAAATTCGTTACCAAACCCACCGATCACCATTAGCTACTCCAACTCATACGAATATCATTTTGCACCACCAATGTCACCAGCATACTTGTTGTCACATAAAGACGTACCCGCCGATTCAGGCAGTAGAAACACACGACACATTCCTTGACCAATCCGACCAAAGAAAAAGTAACGCACACCTGCCTGGGCCCAAAGACTTACCTGTTGCAGATATATCGATGGTGTCAACAGACACTACGTCTGCGACTACTGAAATAGGACTAGTGGCGTAACCATATATACAGCCATCTCACAAGGAATCCCTTGAGTGCGAGGTCGGGAAAGGTCAATGTTGCTGACGGTATTCGACGCCTCACATATTGTCTACCTTGCAACCAAAATATTGGCTGCTGATGGCAACAGGGGGCGGGACTGAAGGTGGGCACAGCATGAAGTTATGGAGCGTAGTTGGACTGCTTAGACGACGAGTAACTCACGACAGTACTACAGTGCTAGTGTTGATGCAAAGCAGAACAATGATAACGAGAAACAAAGCAAACATTGCATTACATCTAGAACAACAGTTTCTGAAGTTGATATTTCGTCGGAAATGGACCCAAGGATTTTCGCAGAGTGAGAAAGAAGTGGCAGATGAAACATTAGCGTTTCTGCAAGAGGAGTCAGAGTAAAGTTTGGTGTTACATACACTCGACTGTGCCGACAATCTACATGAGGAATACAATGATGACGATACGTGCTTAACAACAGAAAATGATACTGAAACAGGTGACGAGCCATATAGTTCAACATCCTTGAGGGACAGGGAGCCACAGTCCTGTCTGCAGTGAGACATAATAAAGGACAGTCGTTTCCAAGGCGTGGGTACTAAATATACTTACGAACAGGGAGGATCATCCGCAGCATAGAAAAAAAAATATAAACAGATTTCGAATAAGTCCGCTACAGTAAGACCTTTTAGTGTATAAGAAAAACTACAGATATTCAAGAGAGTACAAGTATACTTCTTACAAAAACTAGTGTTTGTTCGTTTCAAGGATACTCGATACAATTTGCAGGATACGAGCCATGTAGTGAGGTCGACACCTCGTACCCGGAGAACTTGAGCACCTCTTTGGGTATCTAGTGAGCCAGCGCTCTCCGGTGGAGAAATGGTGGAGGTGGCAGTCGGGCCAACAGTTTGGGTGAGTCTTGGAGAGGAAGGGCGCACTAGACGAAATGTACTTTTAGGTTAGCATTGCTGCCTCTTGATCACGGGGTCCCGGGATCGATTCCCGGCTGTGTTGGGGGTTCCCTCTGCCCGGGGGACTTGGTGTTCGTGTTGTCCTCATCATTTCATCATCATTATTCGTGACAGTGGCTAGACGGGGATGTGTAAAAGATTGAATTGTGTAAATAATTGCCATGATTAGTTGAAGATAGAGAATAGGATCTGCGGCTACCTGTGTTAATGGCGAGCGTTCTTTGACATTTCCGTGACATTCGCTCTATACATGACTCTTGATTGTGCTGCACGATTTAGGGATTATTGACTGCTAGGTGCTCATCTCTCCGCCGTCAGTGTTGTAGTCTTGTTTTGGTAATACCTATTTCTTAACTTCCGTCACGTATGCTCTCTCTCGTAGGCAGACTACTGGATCTAAGCGCTCTTAAACTAAAAAGGCAAATACTGCAGGGACATCATTTTAGTCAAGTCTTTTTAGTGTTATTACAGTTTAATTTCTATTAAACGGTCTTGCATTGTGTGTGACATTAAATTAACCAAAGTAATACGACTAACATGTGAGCAAATGGAATACCACAGACTAACACAAGAATGCCTAAATGCATGTCATACCTTCCAACCGAGAGACAGCCTAAATGCATGTCATACCTTCCCACCGTGAGACAGACGCAGTTCCGAGGGGAGAAACGAGAACAGAAGCCGAGAGGAGAACCGTGTTAAGCTAGAAGGCCCTACGATAAGGGACGGACACCCACGTCGCGAGCTAACCACCAGGACCACCCCCCAGCCCATTTTAAAAGCTAGAGCCCTCCAGAAGAACAGTATAGATCTTACGATAACACAAAAAGGGCCACACCAGCTGCAAGTTTTAGCGTGAGACTTTTTCGCATCTCTGTTACGTTCCAAACTTTAAAAACATTGCCCCACCACGAAAAGTAGAACGTTTCTCATTGGATAGACAGAATTTTTGTAGGCAGAGCTTAAGGTTAACATTGAGACCCTGATTGGTCAGATGAAAACACAGCCAGATAGTTTTTTTTTAACCAACTTCGGTAAATTGTAGTAAGGAGAAGTTAGAGAGGAGTTGCTTGCGAGACGGCGAGCTGTATGGAGCTGCGCTGGCCGCCGCCCCCTTACAAACACCGACGAGGTAATGAACGCACACGATGCCGCATTTTTGAGCGCATGAGGCCTCACTCAGAACTGCAGAAGTCTCATCTGTTACATCCCATTTTTATGTAATACTGGTGTCGATCGTCAATTGAAGTTCATGGTATTCACATTTGCTACGTAAGTTAAAATCTGAAACGCGATGATTTTTCTGTTATATAATTATTGAGAAGCCACATCAGCCACTGTAATTTACGACAAGTTAGATAAGTAATTAAAGATAATTGAGGGTCACTGTAGACCATTTTGATAGTTTTCTCTTTTGTGAAACTTAATTTAAACCTAGATTATAGATGTGATATGGCCTAGGTCATCCTTCGATCCATTTTAGAACTTGGAAATCCATTCAGGGAATATTCGTTCACATTTTTGTTGAACGCAGTTGGTTTTTATCATCCTGTATTAAAACATTTCCTTTTATCAATAGTGCAATTTATAAACAATGTTTTGTGAGAAGAATAAAAATTCCAATTTAGTTAGTATTAAGATTCTTTTACAGGGAGTGCAGTGGAGCTGACGCTGAAATCATTAAGTATTTGGTTATATCCTCGCTAGTCTCACTGAACTCTTCTGAACTCTACATGTCATGCGTGGTCTGGCGTCTCCTTACCAGCAACAGGTCCCAGGTTCAAACTAGTCAATTCCCTAGAAAACACGTTCAGAGACACGACATAGAACAACAGACACCATGCAGAGTGTTAGAGAATGGCGACCCTGCCAGGATGGTAAAATACCATGATTGAAGGTCGACCACATACCTAACTAGGTCAGAAAAATAGCCTGTTGAAAAATTTTTGTAGTAAAATTTTTTTTTCTTAAAGTTATACATAGTCGAAAACAGTAGCTGCAGCGATAGATAGTAAGAAAGTATTCAATAGAAAGTGAGACGTTCTAGCAGAGACAATAGTATAGTTAAGTTATGAATTTTAATATTGTTAGAATTACGTTTTCTCTCCAATGCAAGCGCACAGGTGGCGGATACATCGTCGACAAGTTGGTTCTGATCCAACAAGTAAGTGAATTGATTGTCAAGTCGTGTGTGCAAAAAGTTTATTAAATGCATGAGATCGTATGAGCACATGTTGACGTGAAGTAGGGCGCGTAAATTGATTTAAAACAGAAAATAAGGGATTCGGAAAGATTACCAATGGCAGATCGAGACCTTGACCGAATTGAGGTAGAGGCCCAACATGAAGATGGACAGAGAAAAGAGGACAGTACAACAGACGATGCAGTATCGCGAGAAATAGTACAGATAACGCACCACAACGAGGATAATTTACGTCAAGGCACAGTAAACGTAAGTCAGCATACGACAGAGGAGCAGGAAAGTAGAGAGACAGCCGATGAGGATTCTAACTTGCGTCTTGAATACGTAGAACCCATAGTACATGTAAACAGAGCTCCCTCACCACAGAGTACAAGGAATGCGAGCAGAAACGTGTCACCGCACAGTTCAATGCAATCGGTTGCAAACCAACAATTGGGCGAAAACACAGACCGTAGGACGTCGGAAGAAAACGCAATAGGACGGACCCACCAATCCGGCAAAATTATTACAATTAATGACGGAAACCATGACAACACAAAATAAAGAAATTGCGAACCAAATTAAGATTCAGAATGCAGAAACGACGAAACAAATTGCAGAAACCACGAGACAAATGCGTGAGATTAAAGAACAAAACAAAAAAATTCTGTTACACCTAAGTCATATTGAAGACGAGGCAAAAGAATCTCGAGAAGTGATAAGAAACTTAATAACAGGTCACAATCAATTGAGAACAGACATTGACAAGGTACAAGCGGACGTACAAACATTGCGTAATGACATTCAGGAAGAGATAAAAGCATTACGTAACAACACCCAGGGAGAAGTCAAGAAACTAGAGAAACAGATAAACGTAATTAATAGACAAGCAGCAGGTACAGCGCGTGAAATTGTTGAAAACAGTGTGTTATGCAAACGTATCACAAAAGCAGCGCTGAAACGATATGATCACCACATAGTCAAAATAGAAGCGCAAACGAAGCAACAATTTCAAAAATTGCGAACAGAGTTGCTGCAAACCATTGAAGAGCGTTATGAAGAGGATCGAACAAGCACTGAGTCTGCAACCACATCCGTATCTGTAACAGCACCGGAAAAACAAACAATTAACGAAGATATCATGCATTTTCGATTCCAATCACAGGCGGAAAATAACATACGTGTAATCAGATAGCCTGCTCCGCGGGTACGCGAAAGTTACTGTGTGCAATATCCAATGGATCTACCACAACCGGAAAGAACGACGGGAGAAATGATCAGAAACAAAAGTGGCGAGGAATCGCGAATTTCATATGGAACTATGACGAAGTACGGCAACGATCATTTCCTCACAGTCAGAAAATTTCAGCACTTTCGAGAGAGAAACTCATTACATCCACGAACTTTTATTGATCAATTCCGAGTAGGATTACCAGAACACTGGCCGCTAGCACACAAATTAGACTTTATATGTGCACACAGGTCAGGAACAGTCGCAGAAACCATGCAAAATGTTGCAGCGACATGCAGATCGTACGAAGATTTCAGAGAGAAGTCACTCTCACGATATTGGTCCAGCGAAGCACAGAACAGAGTGAAGTACGAATTATTACAGAACCCATATTTTGAAAATTCAGGAGAGAAGAGTCCCGTGAAATTTTTCTAATTAATGGCAAAGAAAAATCAATGCTTAGATGTACCATACAGTGACGGAGAGTTGATTAAATTATGCGCGATTAAGTTACCATTGAAATACCATCAATCATTAGTAGGTCGCGGAGGCAATGACGAAGCATTTAAAAGTATTCTAAGGGAATTCATATTTTCGGAAGATGACGCAAGAAAAAGGCGAACGCACGTGAAAACGAAAGCAAAAAGCAGTGGAATCCACAAGACACAGTACGAAGAAACAATAACTACGAACCACGTGATACCTTCGCACCAAGAAACGACAATAGATTTCAACAAAGTACCGGTTATGGAATTAGAAGAGAATATGGCAATAACTATAATTCACCCAGGAACGGCAACAACTATTACAGAGGGAATAACGACAACCGGAACGGGTGCTGGAGAACCAATAGACCGACAAATTATCAACAAAGAAACCAATATCAACAAGCGGAGCAAGAAAAGAGAATTCAGATAGAAGAGGTGGAGGCAAGACCACCAAACCCTGAAAAACGTTCGAATTGACAGCTAAGCGCCCATGCCAAACAGAACGACGCACCGACCAAGGACAATTGCAGCACCTTGAGCAGAGAAGTAAATACCTTATCACGATAAGAGAAGAAGGAAGAAACAAATCCGCAGGGCCCAGATGAAAACGAAGACAGGAAAATAACAATATCGTGTTGGTACGAAATTAATTGGGAGAATACTGACGAGGAAGATGAATTACCAGAGGCCTGCACAACGAATGTAGGAGGAAAGGACGAAGTAATGAGTATTGCAGAGCTATTTGAGATGGAAACCAGGGAAAGCGAATTCAATGAGGATAATGCACAGTCGACAGAAGATGAAAATAAGTTACTAGTGGGCACACAACCCAAAATATATAATGAAGGAAGTTACGAAGTGATAATTAAAGCATTTAGATGCGATTATGTGGAAGTAGCGACGCAGAACGAGAAGATAGACGAGGGTGAGGAAAAGTAGAGGATGTTGAAGAAAGCGTAAATGAAGGAAGAAATAGAGAAGAGGAAATAAAAGAGAGAGAAGTAGCAGTCGAAGCTTACCCTACAGAAAGTTCGAATTCACAAGAGAAATTCCTGAGAAGACTCATATATGATTCAGTGGAGGATTCGTTGATGCAAGAAGATGAACAGAACCAACCCTTTCAAATTCAACCAATTGTGAAGGCCATGGTAAAGCATATCCCAGTCAATATTGTAATTGATAGCGGAAGTGAACTGACTGCGATCTCAGAAAATTTATTCATGCAGTGTAATGCCAATGAGGAATTGCCAATTCTGAAAATACGTAAGATTAAAGTAAGAGGTCCTATTAGAAACAAAATGCGGAAGTTACGAGACAAACAAGGTTAATTCTTTCGTGTCAAGGTCAAAAGATCGAAGCCAACTTTGTGATTATACCTAAACTAACTGTAGATTTGATTATAGGTGCACATTTTTTAAATGAGAGACGAGCGATAATAGATATGGGGAAAGGTAGCGTAACATTCGGGAATGTCACACTTCTCTTTGAGCAAAAGCTAAAATTAGAAGAAATACCAGTTATAAACAAACAATTAAGAATGACGCGAGATAAAGAGGATGAAGAATTAGAATGGTATGCACAAAAGGGGGAATCGCCTCAAGTCATGTTAGAAGTCCATAAAGAAATCGACGAAAAATTGCAAGAAGTTCAAGGTATTTCGGAACACAGTAAAAGAGAATTAGAGGGTATTTTACGAGATAAGGCAGATCTACTTTTACCTACGACTGGCAGTATTAAACACTTTCACTACAAGAAGTTCAAGTAAATAATTAGCACAATATTTCAAGTTTATGTTGCAAATAAGATCGTCAGGAGAAAGAAGAATGAAGAGAGAGGAAGGTGGGGAAGAGAAAGTAGTTTCAATAAAAACAAAAACAAAAATAACACCAATAGTAGCATAGATTAAGGTGAAGAGATAAAGCATAGATAGTCTAACAGCATGAAATACTAAAATGCTATACACCACGACACTACACAAAAATAAAAAACGAATTTGAGGATTCTTGTAGAAGTTAAGACTCAAAATATCTTAGAATTGTAACATGGAAAGGGTGCCGAAATTTGTAAAGCTTTTTAAGAAGGCGTAAAACAATGTAGGTACTGGACATATGTTAGGTGATTATAAGTAAAACTTTTTGTAAGAACCATTGTAAAAACTCCAGCAAAGACCAGATGCAATGACCCACAAGCTGCAACGCGAGAAGTATCAAGAAAGAAAAGGACGTAATTAGCAAGACACGATTCCTACAAGGTAGAAGTGTCGAGAGAAGGGAAAGGACAGCGGAACCACAGAGTGGCAGAACCCTGCAGAGACACGACAGGACGCCGAACGCCAGAAGGGTCTCAGAACACCCCGACTCAGTGGAGCGAGCAAAAAACGGCTCAACGAGAAGACCGCTTGGGCAAGCCACCACTAGCAAAAAAATATGTGTAAAAGTCACACTACTGCTATTAAACAGCATGCTGATGCACAAAACTGAAGAAAACATCCACAAAGTAAAAATGACATGCCCAAACAATTTATCAAACTGTTACTAAGAGGAGAACTTCAAAGCGACTAGTTATCAATAAATATTTCCTTATCCTGCCCAGAGAACAACCAAGAAGCAAGTAAGAAGCAGAGAAAAAGCAGGAAGAATAGAAGTTGAAGATTCGCAAGATTGAGTCCAAGAAAGAAGATGGGTGAAGAATAGACGACATATCTTTCCAAATCCCTATCCTATTGTAAACTAGTTGTCTGCGAAGTATTACAACGAAAAACGACCGCTTTCAGCGACACATAACGATGACTTTCACGCATACAAGGCCAGTAAACCACGAGAGTCTGGACTCACAGCTCCATTCCATTATGGGAACTCCACAACAGCCACACACACTTGCAATGACAACAAGGAACGACGAACGAAGCTATACATCAAATACTTGCCCACATCCATCTCGCTCAAGTCCATCACCTTCGTGCAAAAACATTCGCCAACCTCATGCTTAAACATTCATAGGATTGTGTGAATGTGTGAAATCAAATTATGTGATGTAAGAATTGTGCAAAAGAAACGTGTGAAAAACTAAATAAGTTAAGCACACCAAACAGCTAATAAACTACAAAATAACAGTCATTGACTATGGACTTAAGTAAAAAATAGACTATCGATAAAAATAAGTCATTAGTTCTGAAATGGACAGTATACAAAGAACAAAAGTAAGGCATAATAAACACTAAAACTATATGCCACTTATTTTCTCCTCATAAAAATAAAATAATAACTTTATTTTACTTATTTTCCCCTTATAAAAACAAAGAATAAAAAATTATCTTGTTTGATGTTTTCCGTTTTTTTTTATATTTGTACCATTAGTTAGGATAATATCTCAATACTTGTGTATGTATATTTCTTTGTCAAAGCAATTCTTGGAAATAATTCTTATTTGTTAGTGTAACAATGTTGCAATGAGTGTCTAGAAACGAAAACATTTTACTTGTACACGATATTTAGAAAATGTGTTAGGAATAGATTTTACTTAATTACTACATTTATAAAAAAAAATATTTCTAAGAAAATGGATGTGAAAAACTCCTCACTTTCAATAACAAACTTCTTAAAAAACGAACTTCACACTTAAATAAAGAAAGAAAATAATTAAAAAAATAATAATTATAATTACTTTTCTCTTGTCAATATAAACATATTTTTGAGAATAATGTGGAAAAATATAAAAATATAAATTAGTAATACAAACTAGCATAGAACCAGAATAACATGGCTGAACAGTAGGCAACAAAATTTAGATAAAGGAATAATTTTTGACCGACTTAGACAACGATTCAATCATTGCCTAACTTCAGTGCAAAAATTAATTTCAAAGGGTGGTGATATGTAAGGTGTCAGGCAAATCCAACACCTTCCATGAATACCCTGACATGATAAGCAAATCCAGTAGTATGTCACATAGCTCCGAATAAATCGTGACATTAAATTAACCAAAGTAATACGAGTAACGAGTGAGCAAATGGAATACCACAGACTAACACAAGAATGCCTAAATGCATGTCATACCTTCCCACCGTGAGACAGACGCAGTTCCGAGGGGAGAAACGAGAACAGAAGTCGAGAGCAGAACCGTGTTAAGCTAGAAGGCCCTACGATAAGGGACGGACACCCACGTCGCCAGCTAACCACCAGGACCACCCCCCAGCCCATTTTAAAAGCTAGAGCCCTCCAGAAGAACAGTATAGATCTTACGATAACACTAAAAGGGCCACACCAGCCGCAAGTTTTAGCGTGAGACTTTTTCCGTCTCTGTTACGTTGCAAACCAAAAAAACCTTGACCCAACACGAAAAGTAACCAATAGGACCACCCCCCAGCCCACGTTAAAAGCTAGAGCCCTCCAGGAGAACAGTATAGATCTTACGATAAGAAAACGGGCCACGCCAGCGGCAAGTTTTAGCGTGAGACTTTTTCGCATCTCTGTTACGTTCCAAACTTTAAAAACATTGCCCCACCACGAAAAGTATAACGTTTCTCATTGGATAGACAGAATTTTTGTAGGCAGAGCTTAAGGTTAACATTGAGACCCTGATTGGTCAGATGAAAACACAGCCAAATAGATTTTTTTTTAGACCAACTTCGGTATATTGTAGTAAGGAGAAGTTAGAGAGGAGTTGCTTGCGAGTCGGCGAGCTGTATGGAGCTCCGCCGGCCGCCGCCCCCTTACGAACACCAACAAGGTAATGAAAGCACGTGATGCCGCATTTTTGAGCGCATAAGGCCTCACTCAGAACTGCAGAAGTCTCATCTGTTACATCCCCTTTTTATGTAATACTAGTGTCGATCGTCAATTGAAGTTCATGGTATTCACATTTGCTATGTAAGTTAAAATCTGAAACGCGATGATTTTTCTGTTACATAATTATTGAGAAGCCACATCAGCCACTGTAATTTACGACAAGTTAGATAAGTAATTAAAGATAATTGAGGGTCACTGTAGACCATTTTGATAGTTTTCTCTTTTGTGAAACTTAATTTAAACCTAGATTACAGATGTGATACGGCATAGGTCATCCTTCGATCCATTTTAGAACTTGGAAACCCATTCAGGGAATATTCGTTCACATTTTTGTTGAACGCAGTTGGTTTTTATCATCCTGTATTAAAACATTTCCTTTTATCAATAGTGCAATTTATAAACAATGTTTTGTGAGAAGAATAAAAATTCCAATGGTAAACTTAACTGCTTTTTCGATGTTATTTTACCAGCTAACTAAAAATAGGAAAGCCTTGAACCCCATCCACTAAATTTAGTTAGTATTAAGATTCTTTTATAGGGAGTGCAGTGGAGCTGACGCTGAAATCATGAAGTATTTGGTTATATCATCGCTAGTCTCACTGAACTCTTCTGAACTCTACATGTCATGTGTGGTCTGGCGTCTCCTGACCAGCAACAGGTCCCAGGTTCAAACTAGTCAATTCCCTAAAAAACACGCTCAGAGCGTCGTTGCGCGAAAGTGGTGGGGAGACACGACATAGAACAACAGACACCACGCAGAATGTTAGAGGTAGTAGCAAAAACCGTTTTGCCGAAGCGCTAGTAGTTTGTTATTCTTCTCGTTGTTGTTGTTGTGGTCATCAGTCCTGAGACTGGTTTGATGCAGCTCTCCATGCTACTCTATCCTGTGCAAGCTTCTTCATCTCCCAGTACCTACTGCAGGCTACATCCTTCTGAATCTGCTTTGTGTATTCATCTCTTGGTCTCCCTTTACGATTTTTACCCTCCACGCTGCCCGCCAGTACTAAATTGGTGATCTCTTGATGCCTCAGAACATGTCCTACCAACCTATCCCTTCTTCTGATCAATTTGTGCCACAAACTCCTCTTCTCCCCAATTCTATTCAATACCTCTTCATTAGTTATGTGACCTACCCACCTAATCTTCAGCATTCTTCTATAGCACCACATTTCGAAAGCTTCTATTCTCTTGTTGTCCGAACTATTTATCGTCCATGTTTCACTTCCATTCATGGCTACACTCCATACAAATACTTGCACAAACGACTTCCTGACACTTAAATCTATATTCGATGTTAACAAATTTCTCTTCTTCAGAAACGCTTTCCTTGCCATTGCCAGTCTACATTTTATATCCTCTCTACTTCGACCATCATCAGTTATTTTGCTCCCCAAATAGCAAAACTCCTTTACTACTTTAAGTGTGTCATTTCGTAATCTAATTCCCTCAGCATCACCCGACTTAATTCGACTTTATTCTTCTCAAGTTTTAGTAAATAGCTCCTTGAGTAATTCTTCGGACATACTGAAGTGTTTATTACTTGTGAGTGTGATTAACTTAAATTTTCTAGTCGAGCATTTATTCACGGTTGACGTAAGCGGTAGCCGGTGCGTTGCATCCTGAAAACATACATCGCATTGTTTGGCACCCTTGATTAACTTTAATTGAAATTTTTCTGGAGATCAATGGTTTTGTTTTGATGCTCTTAAATTTCTCTTGCCCACTTCTGCTCTAGCCTTGAGTGCAATCTCCTTCGAGATAGGCCAATAGTATTATTTTACCCCGGCTTTATTTAAGAAAAGATTTTTGTATGTTACAGTTGAGCCAGTGTTAACTTCACGCCTTGTCGCTGCGGATTGGGTGCCCGAGGTCTGCCTCGGATTGTAATGTGGTGTCTGCGGGCTTGCCTCCTAGTCTCACTTGGTGCGGGTTCCTCATAATTTATAGGCTGTGGTTCAATGAATCTCTTTGAGCATATTGTCTCGCCTGAAATTTTGTAAGCATTAAGAGTATATCAACTGCACTTTATAACAAGAAAAGATAATGCCTGAAGCTAGTAAAATGCATTGGTAACGCTTTTGGACAATAATGAAAATTCGGTTTCTTAATGTAGACGAACCACGTTGTAAAGTTGCACTGTTTTAGTAACAAAAGATGTAATGCTTGAACTCGTAAATGGCTTCTTGTAATAGTTATGGAACGTATTGCTAAATTTAGATTCTCAATGTAGATGACCTTTTCCTAACGTTGCACTGTATTAACTGAAAAAAGTTTGATTCTTGCAGCAGTTAAATGGTTTGGTGTCAAAAGAAAGTAACTTATGAATATTCATAATACACTGGTAACTTTATTGTGGTAATAAATTCTGTGATGGTATTACTTAAAAGAAACAAACGATGCTCAGCTTGTTACCCAGTCCTTCAACTAGGACCTGTTGATTGTCTCCTCTCATTAATTAACGTCCTTGTTAGGCCATATCAGGATGTGCATGATAATGACCTACTACGTTATGCACACCAAAATGCGTGCGGCATAGATTATAGTGATTTCAAGGGAAACAACCGATGGTGGCATAACTTGAAACAGTACTACGGTACTGGAAAACATAGGCAACGAAATTTCAAAATAAAGCGTCAACTTGACGATTCACAGAAAACTGCGGGATCAGGGCGAAAATTTGTAGGTGAAATAAACAAAGTCATCCCATCGTTTAGTAACGAATTCGTTTTCAACTCCAATCAATCGGAATTTGAAGAGGAAACTGAACATAAAAGGAACCCTAGAAATTAGAAGTGCGAAGAGAGTTGCAACAAGATCAAGTAACGTCAGTACCTTTAGGCATTCATATGCAATTATTCCGACTGTTAATATGGACTGTAAATTGGCTGGAAAGTTATTTATTGTGCTGCTAGAAGTTGGAGGTGCTCTACCCCCTACGATTCTTTCTCGTGTGCGTGATCTTGCAAGGGCAGTAGGGAATATTTACGTCATACCAAGCAAAAGCAGGAAAATGGGCAGAAGAGAACATCTATTGTACGAGCACTGGCAAAAATAACTTGCTATTGCTTGACACCCGGTCTGCCTATAAGAATCATACTCCTTTAGAGGAAGTTATTCCCCTGAAAAGTATGTGACTTTACAGTTCATAGCACCTGGAACCACTGGAAAAATTCAGCCTCCGTACGTTTGTTTTTACCGTGCTTATGCAACATATTATCGCAATATCTGCAGCTATGCCTTAAACGATAGTCAGTTTCACGACAGGCTCCATGACAGACTGTTTTGCATTTGGTAGCATGCCGACGCCTTCTGTCAGTTCTCATCGGCCGGCCGGTGTGACCAAGCGGTTCTAGGCGCTTCAGTCTGGAATCGAGCGACCGCTACGGTCGCAGGTTCGAATCCTGCCTCGGGCATGGATGTGTGTGATGTCCTTAGGTTAGTTAGGTTTAAGTAGTTCTACGTTCTAGGGGACTGATGACCTGAGATGTTAAGTCCCATAGTGCTCAGAGCCATTTGAACCATTCGAAGATCTCATCACCCCGTAACAACAATATGCATTCCATGGTTTGTAACTCCCGAGGAGTTTGCCTTCGATCTTGATGGTGCGAACCTTTGTGATCACTGTGACGCGCCATTTTTCATTCGGTGCTCATGATGAAAGTTAACGAATGGTTTGTTTTGAACATTTCTTGAATGTCAACGATGTTTATTTTGCGAAGTTTAATACATACATCTCATAGAAGGTCGAGCAGTGCACTACCAGGACACTCGTTTTCTGTATATATGTGATGAGTTATTAGCAACCAACATTTTTCTGTCATAATTCTTAACACATTCAAATGATCCTTATTAAAGATTGGAACTTGAGACCTCGCACGCAAGGGGTTCCTTGTCAGTCCGCTCTCAGTTGCAAAAACGCAGACGTGGTGCTTCTCCTTCCTGATCCGTTTCCTTATAGTCGCATGGCATTTTACAGCTGCATATCGACCCACTTGTTTGTAGTAAATACGGCGTTGGTATTTCTTTTCTGTCGTAAGAACAGCAGTAAATAAAACTGTAACGATTATTTCAGCCTAACTTTTACAGTTAATGGGATTGTATTGTGCAACATGATTGATATGTGACTTGCAGTTGCCAGCTTTTCGCAAATTACGTTTTGGTATTTCGTGTGTTTATGACGTTTCGCACATTGAGGTTTTGCTTTCGTTTCTGTTTTCTAACGCTGATTAAGCTGCCAGGTAATGGTCAGTGACGTAAACCGGTAACAAATTAAAAAAAAAGAATTGTTTTATTGCAGCCAAGTGTCACGAATTTTTTGAAGCGTATATCTGCTGCTGACAGCTGCCTGTACAAAACATTTAAAAATATGGAAAATGTGTCTGGTTGAACTACAAAATAGCGTCGATTATAGAGGATTGGACTGAATCAGATACAAGCCGAAGGAAAACAACAAAGAGCTGGATTAGTTGCTGTACGAAACGCTTAGTTGGACGTACTAGCACTTCGATAGAAATCCGTTTCGCAGAGGCACTGAACACTCGAGCGTCGTCGTGTGCGCTGCAGATGCAAGGGGTCGTGCCATCAGCCGCCGGACCGCGACCCAACAACGCTAACACGGCGATCAATGCCCTAATTGAGCGGATCGAGCCGCTGATCCTCGCTGGCTGAGTGCCAGCATCCCCCAGCCAAGAGTCACTCGCCGCCGGTTGTAAATCTCCACTGTCCACGCGCCATTACTCTCTGCTGCTCTGCCTAACTGATACCCATCCCGATGAAGCGGATTAGCTTTAAGTCCACACTGCAGTAAAGCGCCAAAGACCTACGCTGGCATCAATGTCGAAATCTAACTATGAAGTACGAGATGAGTGCGCAGAGGAAAGACGAGACAGAAGTTGAGAAGAAACAGTCACTTGTGACGCAGTAATGATAGCTGAAAGAGTAAGAAATTCAATCCGTATAAACATTATTATTTTGTTTGTTGTGGTTTTTCTGACAATATTTGATTATTTATGAATTTTTCATCTACTCCGTTGGATATTCTACTATGGTGCCATTAATGTAAGGTACACTCCGGAACGAGTTAGAATTCCTGAACAATGCAGGATTATGCATGTATTATAAGATACTTGAAATTAGGGAGGCTCAAGAAAGGACTAGACAGCGTTTCACAGTTGCGTTACAAAGACAGTAATGCAAGTACCATCATTTTTTGAGAGTACATCCAGGATATTATTCATTCTTCATCCGATGTTTCGGCTGACGACCTTTCAGCCAATCTCAAGGTGAATGACTTGCAAGATTTTTAAAGCATTTTGCACAGTAGACTAAACGCGCACACATTAAAGATATCACTGTTGGTAACAAGGGTATCAATCATGAATAAAACATTACGCCTCTAACACTAAAACAAAGCAAGTTCAATGTCAGCGGATTCACAGTGCTTACAAAGTATGTAGTTGATTATTATGAATGGCTGATTTTGAAGTACCAGTCAGTGAAGATCTAGAACAATATTTCCTTTGAGAGTGAAAATATGAAATGAGTGGTTCACATGATTTGTCGAGTTGGAAACCCTAACCTCACTTGAACAGACTGTCTGCTAATTGCATTTCCACAGCTTCGTTGACCACTGACACCCAGCAAGGTGAGGTTGTGGCCAGTATAATAACTATCCAGCAATTCCATGGATTACGGTAAAGGTAAGATACTATATTTCGATTAAAATTACTTGATAGTAGAAGTCCACCACTTGGCGCTCCCGTGTTGCCACATCGGCTACCGCTCGGTTAAAGGCAACACGCAAGCACGGCGGGAAACTGTACATGTGCTGAAATGTTGTTCGTGTAATGCGGAGCAGTGTTGGAATCTGCTGCCACCAGGTATGGCGGGAACGCGAGTTGCTCTATCCTCAATTGATTTTAAGAGGCGAATGAATAAACTGCGGCAGACAATGCGTTTTGAACCCTTGAGTTTGCACTCGTGTCCTAACATAACCACAACTCTTGAAGTGCCATGAACAAGAGAAAATGACGCTCAGCAACCTGCGGCAGAACTATTAATTACGCTCCCTTTGCTCACAGCAGTTAAAGCTGACCTGTACAAATTAAAAACAAAAAACCCAGTTTTAGCGCTAAAAGCGAAATGTAGCACCTCGCTTTTGCTACGCGAGCTGACGCGATACCGACCGATGTGCAGTCTTCGTTGGAGCTCATTCTCATAAGGCGACACAGGCAGATTCCAAACGAAAAAAGACTGATACGAAGAAAAATAAGAGTAAAAAATGTCGATAGATTATGAAAGTGATAAGACAATAGATTAACAATAAAAAAATTAAATTGAAACCAATTAATTGAAAATAGTCAAAGTCATCTTGACAAAGATTTAAAAATAAGGAAAGTATTGTTGCCTAAAGAGATTCGAACCTACGATATTTTGCATCACGCCTATAACTTTACTCCATCGCTACGTAAGACCGACCTCCAGATTACAGTGCTGTATTTAATTGTCTATAGAACCGATAATAAATGAATATGCGAAGCCAAATCGCGTCTTTTGCGAATGAATCCAATAGTCTTTGGCTGGTGGTGTGTACGAAATATGCGTTTTTTCGTTACCATCGTTGTGAGTGTTGCCTTGGGTGCGCTTGTCATCTGCAATGAAAAGTGAAATAAAAGTGCCAGACACAGGATTCGCGATCCAAACATAACAAGAAAAACACTGGAAGTCAACTGACCGTTTGTGGGAGCAGTTTGGCAACTGTAAGCAGTTCAGGTGCAACGTTGAGGGCTCTGATTGGAGGATGACACCTCCAACATGTGAAGTGTAAACTATTAAATAATTTAAATCAGGCTATAGTTGATTATCAGCTAAATCCTGACCACATGCTTTGGACATTATGTGTGGTTAAACTTCCGTCGCATTTTCAAATCGCAATGACTGCCATGACTGCCTTGTATAATAGGCTCAAATAGGAAGACAGTATTTTCGCTGTACTCCACCACCGACAATGCACCCATACCGTCGACGGTAACACCCCCGAGCGTGGATCGCAGCACCAGCGTCGGCACGCCCACCAACTCGCCGCAGCTGAGCCTAGGCGACCACAACCGAGATCCCCCAAATGTGATCTGACCTCCCTCCCAGGACAATGACTTCCAAGTAGACACAGCAACCTCCTATGCGCCTGGCAACAACGCGTTTTGCGCTGCCGTGCCTGTACAGGACCGACTTTGCGGGTTTCAGACACAGTTTGATGACACTTCACATAACTGTCGGCCTCTCTGTGACCATCAAAAAGAATTATGTAGTCCGTGATAGCTGCACCAGACTACAGAGGCTATTCAAATCACCTCGTCTCACAAAATGGCAATGAATCGCTTCCAATGGCAGCTCCATAGAATGGCTGCAGGCTTTACATACTCAATCTCTCATGCCAATGCACCTCTGGCCGTTCCTCTCATATCATGTGGCACTTCTGCTATACAGTTTCATACTGCGAATAGCTCCGTGATCACCATCTATGGCCCCAAGTCTCACACACTGGATTTGGGACTCAAAGAATTGGTCACATGGAACTTCCTCACCACAGATGCCAATGGACTTGAACTATTTGCCGATTTCCTTCACCTTTCCGACTTGTACCGTATTGGCTACAGCTACTTTGATTCACCAAGACAGTGACTGCTCCATTGCTGGTGACATTGGCCATGTCCTTCTAGCAGCACAGCATACCGTCACCATGTCTCCTTCAGATGGTACTAAGTGTTGCACTTCAATAGACATTCATTTTTGTTATTTATAAGACTGTATCGTGTTGCTCAAAAATCCAAAAATACCTCAGTTCGAAAAAGACTGATTCCCTATGTATGAAGCAGGGAAATGGTGCCATATGATTAGCAATGCACAAGGTGTCTGACGAAGTCACCACAGCATGGCACTCTCTACAAATTCATCAGTCACAATACTCAGTCCCACTAGCCCATGATGACCCCATCACCTGCTCTCGACATGGCAACGGCAGTCTCTGAGAAAGAGCCTCTGTCAGCACAACCTTCACTCATCAACAGGGTCAGTAACGGCCTCCTGCTCAAAGCTTCCCACTGTAACCCCAGGCATTCCTGCACCCACAGTGGGCTATCGGAGATGGACTGGTGCACAATATTGCCACCATGCCAGGTCCCCTAGACCGCCACAGATGGTACAGGTTATCACCAGACATGATCTGTGCCACTGAGGCAGCAGCCAGTGAAATCTTAAAAGACACGGCTTTGATATCTGTGGACAGATCATGAGCTTCACTCATTAAGTTAGTGCCGAAGAAAGATGGACTGTATGTTTATGTGGACACTACCGAGCCCTAAATGCTCATATGATAACTGATAATTATCTGATACCGAACACTCAGGATTTCACTCAGTCTAATGAGTTCTTCCACTTTCAGTGTCCTTGATTGCAAGTATGCTTACCAGCAGATATCGATGAGTGCAGAAGATGTTTGCAAGACAGCGATTGTCATGCCTTTCTGCCTACTCAAGTTTTGTTTATGCCTCACAGCCTTAATATGTGTCTCAGCTCTGACAGCAATTTATTGACAACATTTTGGTGAAGCTCCATTCCTTCTACACCTACCTAGACATCATCCTCATTTTATCCCCCAGAGAACGACGCACATGATTTGCATCTCATACAATTTATTGGAGTGCTTGCTGATAATGTTGTTCCGATTAATGAAGAAAAGTGCCAACTTCGATGAAATTCTTCTTGTCAGACTTCTAACCAGATGACACCGCTGCAGACTATCTCTCATGGATCAATGCCAGCCGTCCGTTGTGGCCGAGTGGTTCTAGGCGCTTCAGTCTGGAACCACGTGACTGCTCCGGTCGCAGGTTCGAAATCTGCCTCGGGCTTAGATGTGTGTGATGTTCTTAGGTTGGTTAAGTTTAATTAGTTCTAAGTTTATGGGACTGATGACCTCCGATGTTAAGTTCCATAGTGCTCAAAACCATTTGAACCTTTTTTGATCAATGCCATCTCCACACAAATCGACTGCGAGAAGTTCGCAGAGGCATAACTGCAGGACCAGCAACTACAAGACCTTCTACCCAATCCCATAACTAACCTCAAACTTGAACGCTGCCCCGGGTATGACAGATCTTGCGAGATGTGTGCCAAAACCAAACTTGCCCCTTGTCCCTCAGCCACTTCGGTATATCCTCTTTAACCAGCTGCGCAACGTGTCACATCCTGGTATCTGTTCGACGACGTGCCTTGTCGCAGATCGCTTCATGTGGCGAATGTTAAGAAGGATTTAAAGAATGACATGCTCATGCATGCCATGTAGACGGAGAAAAATGAGGCATCACGCACCACCACTTCTAGACCGGTATGTGATTCCTAACAGACGTTTCCAGCATATACACCTCGACTGGATAGGACTCTCCCAGAGATTAATGACTGTAGAAATTTATTTCGGTCGTCTACCACGTAATATTGACACCATGGCAGATTTAGCAGTCAGGAATTTCGTTGATACATGGATTTTTTCGATTATGATGCCTGGCATCTATCACCGCTGATCAAGGTCGGCAGTTAGAATCGGCCCTGTTGAGTTAACTATGCAATCCTTGAGCACTCATTGGTACCAGATGTCTGCCTATCACCCACAGAGAAATAGCCTCGTCGATCAGTGGCGCTATACCTAGAAAGCGGTACCATGAGCCATGAAGGTCAATGCACTGAAGCCCTGCCTTTGGCACTGTTAGATGTGTGCTTGGTATACAAACATGACTTAGGGGCTTCTCTGTCAAAGATTATCTATGGCGAAGCACTCTCCAAACAACCTGAAACTTTTTTTTTTTTTTTTTTTTTTTTTTGTTTCAACAGCCACCAGTCATGATCACTGACACATCTGTCCTCATCACACACATCAAATGCCATATGGCTACCTCATTATCACTGTTCCCAAAACATCATGTCCTCTCAACACCTCTTCCAGGGACTCCAACCACTTCCACCCAGCAGGTTGCCCCACAGGCTTTGCTCCAACCACTACGACCAGTCCCAATATGCCGGCCGCGGTGACTGAACGGTTCTAGGCGCTTCAGTCCGGAACCGCGCGACTGCTACGGCCTCAGGTTCGAATCTGCCTCGGGCATGGATGTGTGTGACGTCCTTAGGTTAGTTAGGTTTAAGTAGTTCTAAGTTCTAGGTGACTGAAGACCTCAGATGTTAAGTCCCATAGTGCTCAGAGCCATTTTTAGTCCCAATATGAGCAGACTTGGCGACCAACAGTACATCTTCAGGACTATCGCTTCTACACAGCATCATGGGAACCACTCCCACATATGGACGTTCTGGCTAGGACAAATACCGATTCGATCGACGCCTGCAACGACTTGGACCTCACTGCCCCTCTACTGCCACTCACGTGTCGAATGGTTCCAGCATTATCAGATTACAGTGGTCAGCTCCCTCCAGTATTCCACACTACTTGGGGTGGGCGGAGGGGAGGAGGCTCTTTGAGGATGCCGCGACCTATTAACCTTGCTGACTATCACGTTTTCACACTCACACTCGTCTTATTTTTCTCTTGGTAGTGATTAGATTGGCTTTTCTCTAACAATTTTGGATCATTTCTTATTTAACTTAGGTTTATTTAGTGTCTATCTGGTCATTTAGTTCATTCATTTGGGATACCCCCTCTCACACTTTTCGCCAACAGTCAAACGCACCTAGGTTTTTCCAGATCAGGTATCTGACCTAGCTTCTGGCCTCATGCAGACGAAATAATTCTCATATCGACCCTCTCAACCAATCACAAGCACTCAGTCCTGACGTCTGCTGATCTGAATCTCAAAGTCGTCAGCTGGCCATGCCAAAACATTGGCGAACGCCACTAACGTTGCACGGCTTGCAGCTGAGTCCAGGCCAGAGGGTCCAGCATGCCTCCTTAGCTGGCAGAGCACACACACGCATACACGGTTGCACCTACCTCTCCCATCACAACACTGATGAATCTGCTTTCTAAAGTTTGCATTCTCTTGTGTAGGGTTCTAGCTCACATAAAGCTTGTGGTCAGCCATCCATCTTTCTTGGTGATTCGATAGCCGCCCGGCGTGATGATCTCCCGCCTTTCGATCGTCGTTTGGTGATGATGGAGGCATGGTTTTATAAGTTGTGTTTCTTAATTTGGATAAAATTAGTTGCGTCTTGTTGTATCGTTACGTTTCATTTAGCGAGCTTCTGTGATGAGCAGATATTGTTGCACTTTCCCCTTACAGGCTTCCACACTTTCGGGAACCTCTCCATATTGTGAGCATCATCCCTTATTACACGCGCAAACAAAGTTGACACTCGGCGCGGTGGATGATGGAAGCGACTGTAAAAGTATTTCCCATTTACAGTGGCTAACATCAGCCAGCGTGCTGAGTGTCAACTTTGTTTGCGCGACTAATAATCTGATTTCAGTTTTAGAGAACTTAATTAGAATTATATATCAATACCTTTAGCTGACGGATATGTCCCCATTGATATATATCAACGCCCATCAGTAGCTGAACGTATTGATATATAATTCTAATTTCGTTCTAGACAGCTGCAGGTCATCGATGGTCTCTGTGGTTTCGGACATGTCCGAAACTTCGTTCTCTTTTAAATTTTATTGTGACTTTTACAGTTATTAGAGCAAATAAATTCAAACATCAGAAAAAGTTTTGCACCACCCGGTTCCCGGAACTCCTGAAGATAGACGTCGCCTGTGGGTATTGTATCACAGACACAGTCCATTTTACTGTTCAGAGATGCCACTAAACTCGCCCTCAGATGTAAACTACCATTCATGAGCAGCGCCTGTCAGACGGAGGGAGTTCGACAGCCGATCAGTTCCAGTCATTCCACCAGGAAGGAGGTACACTGCTCGTGTTGTCTGTAGTTCAACCATGCCTAGACGGTCAATACGGGGTTCGACCGCGTCCGCATTGTTATCTTGTGCCAAGAACGGATCTCAACAAGGGAAGTGTACAGGCGTCTCCGTGTGAACCACGGTGATATTGTTCGGACTGGGAGGAGATACAGAGAGACAGGCTCTGTCGATGACATGCCTCGCTCAGGCCGCCCAAGGGCTACTACTGCAGTCGATGACCGCTACCTACGGATTTTGGCCCGGAGGTACCCTGATAGCAACGCCACCATATTCAATAATGCTTTTCGTGCAGCCACAGAACGTCGTGTTACAACTCAAACTGTGTGCAATGGGCTGCATGATGCGCAACTTCACTCCCTACGTCCATGGCGAGGTTCATCCTTGCAACCGCGACACCATGCAGCGCGGTACAAAAAAAATGGTTCAAATGGCTCTAAGCACTATGGGGATCAACATCTGAGGTCATCAGTCGCCTAGACATAGAAACTACTTAAATCTAACTAACCTAGGGACATCACACACATCCACGCCCGAGGCAGGATTCGAACCTGCGACCGTAACGGTCGCGCGTTTCCAAACTGAAGCGCCTAGAACCGCTCGGCCACCACGGCCGGCGCAGCGCGGTAGAGATGGGCCCAGCAACATGTCGAATGGACCGCTCAGGACGGGCATCACGTTCTCTTCACCGATGAGTGTCGCATATGCCTTCAACCAGACAATCGTCGGAGACGTGTTTTGAGGCAACCCGGTCAGGATGAACGCCTTAGACACTCTGTCCAGCGAGTGCATCAAGGTGGAGGTTCCCTGACGTTTTGGGGTGGCATTATGTGTGGCCGACGTTCGCCGCTGGTGGTAATGGGAGGCGTCGTTACGGCTGTACGATACGGGAATGCCATCCTCCAACCGATATTTCAACCATATGGGCAGCATATTGGCGAGGCATTCCTCTTCATGGACGACAATTCGCGCCCCCATCGTGCACATCTTGTGAATGACTTCCTTCGGGATAGCGACATCGCTCGACTAGAGCGGCCAGCTTGTTTTCCATACATGAACGCTATCGAACATGCCTGGCATAAATTGAAAAAGGCTGTTATTGGACGACGTGACCTACCAACCACCCTGAGGAATCTGCGCTGAATCGCCATTGAGGAGTGGGAAAATCTCGACCAACAGTGCCTCGATGAACTTGTGGATAGTATGTCACGACGAATACAGGCATATATCAATGCAAGAGGACGTGCTGCTGGGTGTTAGAGGTACCGGTATGTACAGCAATCTGGACCACCATCTCTTAAAGTGTCCGCAGCTCGTGATCTAGTGGCTAGCGTTGCTGCCTCTGGATCACAGGGTACCGGGTTCGATTCCCGGCCGGGTTGGGGATTTTCTCTGCCCGCGGACTGGGTGTCTGTATTGTCCTCAACATTTTATCATCATCATCGTTCGTGACAGTGGCTCGATTGGACTGCGTGAAAAATTGAACTGTGTAAAAATTGGGACATTGTTCGAGCGCTGATGACCGAGCAGTTGAGCGCCTCACAAACCAAATATCATCGTCACCTCTGAAGGTCTCGCTATATCGTGATACAACATTCTCTGTGTGGTTTTCATGACCAATAAAAAGGACGGAAATGATGTTTATGTTGAGCTGTATTCAAATTTTCTGTACAGGTTCCGGAACTCTCGGAACCGAGGTGATGCAAAGCTTTTTGATACGTGTATCTGTAGATCGCAGTCTTGACTTGGATTCCAAGATACTTGCTTTGTCCTCCTTTTCTCCGGTTAAGAGAACTACTAATAATAAATACAGCAGGTGCACACCTAAGCTTGTTGTTAGCACTGTGATGACGTTATTGTTGTTCACAGTGGTCAGACTCAACACTCAGTCTTATTAAGAATTGAGAGAGAAGAGAGAGTATTGCAATTGCTCGTCTTTTATAATCAAAGTTTTGTTTTGTAACGAGAATTGCATTTAGATTCTCGACTCTACTCCGTAACTGGGGCGAAACTTCCATCTTAATAGTTGTATCACATTGGTCTCGGTGTCCGCTAAAACAGAGCGCCAATCTGTAGGTAAATTAGCTGCTCCTCTCTTTTCTGTGTATAAAACGCTGTCAACTGAAATGGGGCACACTGTATACCACAAGTAATACACATTCGAGGGTTCTTACACCAGAGCAAAAACCTACGCGTCATAGTACGGTGTGCTAAACGCAGACGAGAAGGACCTAATCCCATCTGAATTAACCTTACAAAACTTTGTGTGCATGGTGCTCGGGCGAGGTACACGAGTACATTTACAATAGGTATACGAAAAACACTGTCAGATCTGGGGTACACATCGTCGCTCACAGTAAATATCTTTGGCTACTGAGCCCCCGATACAAAAGAATACGCACGGTGCAGCACAACAGCTCGTCGGCAGCGCTGCGCGCAGGATGCGGGACCAGCCGGTAGTGGCTTCTCTTTTCCCGTCCAATAAACGGGAACGACCGGGGCAATTGCGATAAGCCACCGAAAATCGTTGTGCTGCGTAGCTGCCCGGCGTCCGGCAACGACATGCGCGCCTATCTGCAGAGCTGAGCCTGTGGTGACCGAAAGAGGGCGTGCGTCCATTCCCAGCAGTGTCCTATTCTTTTGTCTGCCCCCTCGCCGTATCGAACTGCGCCTCCGCGAAAGCTGCTAGTGTAGAGATCACGTCAGACACTTAATTAGCTGCATTTTTTAAATACAATGTAGCTGTAGTCGACATTTGCCAGTGTACTGAACAAATGATGGCCTAGTTTATCTGCCATTTTAATTCTGTTCTAATCAACCCTAAATACGACCGAAAGTTTTGCTCAGAACATGTGGCCTTCGTTGAAAAGAACAGGAAAATCGTCATTAAATGTGAAAATTGATTCCGATGGACAACAGTCTTCATCGTTAATGCCATATTTATCTTCACAGTTTTTTTCTTTCCTGATGTTCAACTGTCGTGCGTATATAGTATAATGTATATACTACAGTAGCCATGTATACTACGGGGGGCGTTCAATAAGGAATGCTACACTTTTTTCTTGGCCGATTTGGGCTGACAAAATGGAGAATTTGTTGTGGGGCATTGTGGAATTTCCCGCTTCAGCACCTATAGTTTCATGAAGTTCCGATAGGTGGGGGCGCTATATGCATTCTTCAAAATGGCGCCTTTTTTTTTACGGGAAATCAACCCATCGCAGATGTTCATAGGTATTTCAGAATATGTATGGACACCTGGCAGTGAAGAATAGCACGGTGAATTGGTGGGTACGACGTCTGTCATCATCGAAAAAAGTCCGTGAAAACCTGTCCGATCGGCCGCGTGCCTGCCGGCCACACACAGCTGTGGCACCTGCAGCGTTGGAGCGTGCGGACACTCTCACTCGCGGTGGTTGACGGATCACAGTCAAACACCTTGCTGTTCCACTGGACGTCTCTGTTGGTAGTGCTGACACACTCGTCCATCAGTTGGAGTACTCAAAGTTTAGTGCTCAAATGGTTCAAATGGCTCTGAGCACTATGGGACTTAATATCTGATGTCATCAGTCCCTTAAACTTCGAACTATTTAAACCTAACATAAGGACATCACACACATCCATGCCCGAGGCAGGATTCGAACCTGCGACCATAGAAGCAGCGCGATTCCGGACGGAAGCACCTAGAACCGCTCGGCCACAGCGGTCGGCAAAATTTAGTGCTTTTGGGTTCTTCGCCGCCTAACAGAAGACCATAAAGAGCAACGAATGGACTGTCTGTGCAGAACTGATTGTGTGTTACAAGACTGATCGTGACAATTTTTGGCGGAACATCGTCACACGCGATGAAACATGGGTTTATCACGTAACCGGAAATTTAACGGCAGTCCATGGAGTGTCGCCACACCACGTCTTCACTGAAGAAAAAGTTGAAAACCGCTCCCTCAGCAGGTGAAGTCATGGCGACGTTTCGCTAGGACTCTGAAAATGTTATTCTGTTTAATTTCCTCCCTCATGATGCAACGATCAACTCTGAAATGTACTGTGCTACCCTCAGGAAATTGAAGAAATGACTTTTGCGAGTTTGTCGCAAACTAATTTCTCCTTCTCTGTGACAGCATAAGGCCTCTCAAAAGTCGGCGCAACCGAGAGGAGCTCCAAAACTTCATTGGACTGTTCTTCCTCATCCATTCTTCAGCCCGGATATCTCACGTTCAGACTCCCATCTATTCGTTTCATTGGAGGATTCATTCCGTCGGAACCAGTACGTGGATTATGCGGCAAGACGTCGACTCAGACGTCGTCCGGTAGAATGGTATCAAGAGACCCCTTCAAGTAAGGCGGAGTATGACCGCCAAATTAAACGGAGATTATGTTGAGGAATAGACTTTTGTGGCAAAAGATAAAAATAATTGTGAATAACATGGCGTATTGGATTTCTGAATAAAACCAACATGCTTCGAGTAAAAAGTGTTGCATTATTCATTGAATAATAAAAAATGCGCCGCCTGAACCACATGATATGCGGGACCAGTAGTGTTTATTCTGCCAGCAAGCCAGGCTGGTCGCCAATGGAGTGAAATCGCTCCGTGTTTGGTATGTCCGGTATTTACTTCCAGCTGATAAAGAAAAGAATGTGCTAAAGAGGTGTAGCATGATCATTTTCAACATACGTTGTAACTATTCAGTTTTGGGATTTTAAAGAAAATTAAACTGTTACGGGCTCGGAGGCGCTGTATTTGGGACATACAGGACTAGCTGTCTGCACAACAGGACAGCTAGAGTATAGCCTTCCGTTGGACTTTATTAGTCGGTGCAGGCATTGTCGAATTCTGCTGTATTCGATATCTGACGTTCTCTAGAGAACATAAATACCATATTTGTCCAAAGTCCTCTCAACAGAAAGAGCTTAAGTAATGTGACAGAGAAGAATTCATGAACATGCAACCCGTTGTACGTTCATGAATTATATCTGTTCCGACAGGTATCTGAAAGGCAAAGAAAAAAAGTTCCCAGTTCGTGTCTGAAATAAAATTTTTACCTGCGAGAATTCGTAAGTCAAAACGCACCTTCAAAATATCATATTAGTGGAGTGTAAACACAAATGACTAAATGTTACGGAAGAATGCAGGATTTACTTTAAATGAAATAATGACCGGATAGCAGGAAATAAAGATTAGTGGTATCATTTTCTTGGTGTTACTGACAACCAAAATAAGTGATCGTAATCGATCCGTTACTTAACAGAAAAAAGATATAATTGATGGTTCATTGAAAATGAAGTAGGAACCTTGTGTACTGTATACTTCTGTAGCGTTGCTGTGATTTTAGAAGGAGGCAGTGAAGTTGAGAACATTACTATCTAACGTGATTAAAGGAGAAGTACCGCTCCCATCACTATCTGGGGTTACTTATTGACTCTTGAAACCCGTATCATCTGCTAAATTAATACAAATATTTTATTTTCACAAAAGAGTATTAGATTTCCTTGGCGCATTTGCTGTTGAGTTCTTGTTACTAGCACACGTGGGCTAGCTTTCCTCGGGAAAATACATTATATTCACAAATCTTGAACAAACAATCTTCTTAAAAGTAGTGGAGTTTAAACTGAATATGTAAGTAATTACGAGTAGTTCACTGGTCATCTCAGGGTACTGGAGTTCTGTTTACACTCCTGGAAATGGAAAAAAGAACACATTGAGACCGGTGTGTCAGACCCACCATACTTGCTCCGGACACTGCGAGAGGGCTGTACAAGCAATGATCACACGCACGGCACAGCGGACACCCCAGGAACCGCGGTGTTGGCCGTCGAATGGCGCTAGCTGCGCAGCATTTGTGCACCGCCGCCGTCAGTGTCAGCCAGTTTGCCATGGCATACGGAGCTCCATCGCAGTCTTTAACACTGGTAGCATGCCGCGACAGCGTGGACGTGAACCGTATGTGCAGTTGACGGACTTTGAGCGAGGGCGTATAGTGGGCATGCGGGAGGCCGGGTGGACGTACCGCCGAATTGCTCAACACGTGGGGCGTGAGGTCTCCACAGTACATCGATGTTGTCGCCAGTGGTCGGCGGAAGGTGCACGTGCCCGTCGACCTGGGACCGGACCGCAGCGACGCACGGATGCACGCCAAGACCGTAGGATCCTACGCAGTGCCGTAGGGGACCGCACCGCCACTTCCCAGCAAATTAGGGACACTGTTGCTCCTGGGGTATCGGCGAGGACCATTCGCAACGGTCTCCATGAAGCTGGGCTACGGTCCCGCACACCGTTAGGCCGTCTTCCGCTCACGCCCCAACATCGTGCAGCCCGCCTCCAGTGGTGTCGCGACAGGCGTGAATGGAGGGAAGAATGGAGACGTGTCGTCTTCAGCGATGAGAGTCGCTTCTGCCTTGGTGCCAATGATGGTCGTATGCGTGTTTGGCGCCGTGCAGGTGAGCGCCACAATCAGGACTGCATACGACCGAGGCACACAGGGCCAACACCCGGCATCATGGTGTGGGGAGCGATCTCCTACACTGGCTGTACACCACTGGTGATCGTCGAGGGGACACTGAATAGTGCACGGTACATCCAAACCGTCATCGAACCCATCATTCTACCATTCCTAGACCGGCAAGGGAACTTGCTGTTCCAACAGGACAATGCACGTCCGCATGTATCCCGTGCCACCCAACGTGCTCTGGAAGGTGTAAGTCAACTACCCTGGCCAGCAAGATCTCCGGATCTGTCCCCCATTGAGCATGTTTGGGACTGGATGAAGCGTCGTCTCACGCGGTCTGCACGTCCAGCACGAACGCTGGTCCAACTGAGGCGCCAGGTGGAAATGGCATGGCAAGCCGTTCCACAGGACTACATCCAGCATCTCTACGATCGTCTCCATGGGAGAATAGCAGCCTGCATTGCTGCGAAAGGTGGATATACACTGTACTAGTGCCGACATTGTGCATGCTCTGTTGCCTGTGTCTATGTGCCTGTGGTTCTGTCAGTGTGATCATGTGATGTATCTGACCCCAGGAATGTGTCAATAAAGTTTCCCCTTCCTGGGACAATGAATTCACGGGGTTCTTATTTCAATTTCCAGGAGTGTATAACACATTTAACAAATGTCACTTGCAGAGTAAGAGTATGCTCTAATCTTGTGCTGTGTCATATAACTAAGGCGTGTAGGTGTTACAATAAACTTCTGCCGCTCATGAAACTTCTCTGGCCATCGTTTCCAAGCGATAGACTGATCGGTGTATTGCGAGAGGACACAGCTTCGCTTACAGAGTTCGCTAAGTCTCACGTTCGCTCCTCCCTGGTCTGAATGTTTGTCTGGCTTTCGTTTCAGTAAGGATGGTTGTGTCGTCTCCAGTGCAGTCGCATGCACCTGTGTGATTGCATTGGAGTCAACACGATGTCGAGTAGAGATTCCTGAGGAGAGCTAGCCCACGTGTGCTAGTAACAAGAACTCAACAGTAAATGCGCCAAGGAAATATAGTACTCTTTTGGCAGTGGTGGGGCCTGAGGATGGCGGTAATGTGTGACCGAAACTAGTCATGTGAGACAATAAAGACATTCTCAAGATACAGCTGTGGTGGTACTTTTTCTCATATATCTGTCACATTAGGTATGTACTGATATTGTGTAACCTTTGACGTAATGATAGTGTCTGTCATGGAAAAAAAGGGAATCGACCAGGAAAAAAAGTGCTTCATTTGAATTTTAGACGCTGTGGAGCGATTTCAGAGTTTCCTGCTTGGGTATTCATTGTTGAAGTTAGTGCCTCCAAGTTTTATATAGTTTTTCTCCTTCGCAGCGAATCTATTTTAGATGAGATCATTATGGATCGAGAAACTATGTCTTATACCGGAAAAATGCTGAAGACGTCCTTCTGTAATGATGTTCAGGACCGCTAAAAATTGAAAGCAGGGTCAAATAACTACACAGTAGCTGATTTTCGAAAACGAAACTTCTTTTGTTACGGACACTCGCATTTTTAAGCAATTGGTAACTAATCGTAAAACATTATGATGCAAGATTTGCTATTTGACATTTCAGTTCGATAGATGCAATTCAAATAAAAGTAATAAAAACTGATGATGGAACGATTTGTTATCTTGAACGCTACTTACTGAGCTGCAAGCGACTTTACGTCAAAGAGCTGATATGTTTTGTAGATAATAGTGCCCACAAATTTTCAAAGGCAATTTTTTCTTCCCTAGGTAACAAGTCCGTAGACGTTGTACGCTATAGTTTTCCAAAAGTTTTCAAAACAATAAAATCAACTCCAGAAAGCACTGTGAACGTCCAGATTCTCTACAAATACCAGTGCGCCTGTTTTTGCAATTAAGAAACGATGCATTTGATTTTACGTTTCTACATTTACGATGTAAATGTGGACTTTTGTGTTCTAACAGTTAATATTTATATTCGAAACTTACTTTAGCGTTGCCAATTTGTACAGTAGAATATGGTTAGCAGTTCCAGTGCTTAGAAACTATATGTAGCGTTATACAGAAGCAAATAGCTTTCGGTCCACTTTGTGATGCCTGATAACGGGAAGTTCGCTTGCCTCCCATCATTGAGGTGTTCGACTTGGATGATTTTACTTGTCTCTCACTACTGAGGTGCTTGGCTTCGGTGAGGATATAGGCATGTGCGCCTGTCACTATCATTTCATGGACATTTTACCTTATCGGAATGTTTGTGGTTTGTATACCGCCATTATCTGCGTAGTTACTGCGGTTGGAAAAACACATCGCAATGGGTCACTGTTACTGCGGTATTAGAAAATACCACGGATCTCAGGAACCGAAAATTACATTACCATACAACCTGTTTGCCAGAAATATCAACTTGTAGCCATATTATTTGTACTATACAATCACATTTGCACCACTCAGGGAACATTTGAAAGTTAATATCAACAGTTAGAATACAAAGGTTTACATTTACATCGTATAAAATGTAACATTAAATACGTTGGTTCTAAAATAAAAAAATAAAAAGCAAATAAAAAAAACATTCTAACTTGAAATCTCTCGATTACAACGCCATCTACGACGAATGGGAAACCATGGTATGAGTAAAACCGTACTTTTTTTTTTTTTTTGCTGTAGAATCCGAATATGCAATAAAAACGAGGGATTCGAGGGATTCCCAATTGAATATTACCAACTCACCTAGAACACTTTTTCCGTGCGATGCGTTGTTTTCGAGACATTTAGTTGATTCAAGTTAAAACAAATACCCTGTTTACTGCGACTTAATAACGTCACATTTATTTAAGGCGGTTATATATTACAGTTCTTGTAATAATTATTCGTTTACTACATTCATAGAAAAAAGTAGCAGACCGTGTTAGAGTTCCAAATTTTAACGATTTTATTTATATCCGATTAAGTGACTAAGCCACAGAGCCTACTAAGAGTCCGTCAGAGATTGTCCGGGCTCTCAATACGTAGGCAAACTCGGAGCGGAGATCATTCTGACTGATATTAACTATTTTAGTTCGTGGTTTTTGTGCTCTGAGAACGATGACAGGAGCAATATGGCATTACGTTTTAGAAGTTCAAGAGTGCTATATTATGGTGAAATTACATGATAAGTGTTTCTGGCTGCACTTGCGGCTAATTAGCATCAATTACATTCCTTAAGACTGATGCTGAATTTATGCGTCTGGATGGCGGGGCAAGACGCGAGTCGTTTTTTTTTGTCAGGGAATGGGAAAAAGTAAGTAAGTGCCCCCTTCCGCTTCCCACTGGCTACGCCAATGGAGATTTAGCCATAAATCGATTAACAAAGTTTCGTTCCATTCGGAATCGATGTTCATCATCAACATCAATATCAGATGTGATCCTGTACGATCGAATACGCTACTGTATTCGTTGTGGCGTGGAAACAAGAAACCTTCGAATGATATCTTGAGGAATTTCTTACTCTGCCTGACTTTCAAGCTGTGTCAGTTCATGAAGATCTAGCTGGAAACTAGTATGAAAGTATACGTCTTCCCATCGCGTCCCAGACATGCTCTTTGGGTGTAAAAAATCATGGGACTTGGCAGGGTGGTCAACGACCCGTAGCTCGAGACGTTTCAGGTGTGAATTTGAGTGAAGGATTTCGTATTATACTGCTGAAGCATGCAATTTAGTATCCCAGACTTGAATGGTACGACGCCATCCTTACCTTATACTAGTATTCCGCCTCCCTTCAACAATTACCAAATCAGACCTGTTGCCATATTCTACAGTTTCCCACACCATGATTTCAGAAGTTGCGGAGATAAGGGTCTTTAGAACCGTGGTCTTCTGTGTCTAGGTACACATTAGCGTTGATCCAACGTTAGGAGGGTGATGGAGCCCCTTAGGAAAATAGCGGAAAGGTCGGGGAAGAAGGCCAGTGTTCACTCTGTCTGCTTGCCGGGGCGTCTCATCCGAGATGTGGAGGAGGCCCAGCCGGCGGCGATAGAGAGCACTGGGTGCACCAGACTGCAAATTGTTGGTCATGTCTGCACCAATGACTCCTGCCGTCTGGGTTCAGATGTCATCCTCAGTTCGTACAGGCGGTTGGCGGAATTGGTGAAGGCGGAAAGCCTCGCTCGCGGGGTGGAATCAGAGCTAACTATTTGTAGTATCGTTCCCAGAACCGATCGCCGTCCTCTGGTTTGGAGCCGAGTGGAAGGCTTAAACCAGAGGATCAGACGATTCTGCGGAGATCTGGGGTGCAAATTTCTCGACCTCCGCTATCGGGTGGAGAAATGTAGGATCCCCCTGAATAGGTCAGGCGTGCACTACACGCCGGAAGCGGCTACAAGGGTAGCGGAGTACGTGTGGAGTGCACATGGGGGTTTTTTAGGGTACAGAATTCCCTCCCTAGGCCCGGCAAGATGCCTCCTGAGACGCGGCAAGGTAGGAGTAGGCAAAATGCAACAGGGAATAACAATATTAATGTGCTAATAGTAAACTGCAGGAGCGTCTATAGAAAGGTCCCAGAACTGCTCTCATTAATAAACGGTCACAACGCCCGTATAGTACTAGGGACAGAAAGTTGGCTGAAACCAGACGTAAACAGTAATGAAATCCTAAACTCAGATTGGAATGTATACCGCAGACACAGGCTGGACAGTGAAGGGGGAGGCGTGTTTATAGCGATAAGAAGTGCAATAGTATCGAAGGAAATTGACGGAGATCCGAAATGTGAAATAATTTGGGTGAAGGTCACGGTTAAGGTAGGCTCAGACATGGTAATTGGATGTCTCTATAGGCACCCTGGCTCAGCAGCTGTTGTGGCTGAGCACCTGAAGGATAATTTAGAAAATATTTCGAGTAGATTTCCCCACCATGTTATAGTTCTGGGTGGAGATTTTAATTTGCCGGATATAGACTGGCAGACTCAAACGTTCATAACGGGTGGCAGGGACAAAGAATCCAGTGAAATTTTTTTAAGTGCTTTATCTGAAAACTACCTTGAGCAGTTAAACAGAGAACCGACTCGTGGCGATAGCATATTACACCTTCTGGTGACAAACAGACCCGAACTATTTGAAACAGTTAACGCAGAAGAGGGAATCAGCGATCATAAAGCGGTTACGGCATCGATGATTTCAGCCGTAAATAGAAATATTAAAAAACGTAGGAAGATTTTTCTGTTTAGCAAAAGTAACAAAAAGCAGATTACAGAGTACCTGACGGCTCAACACAAAATTTTTGTCTCAAGTACAGATAGTGTTGAGGATCAGTGGACAAAGTTCAAAACCATCGTACAATATGCGTTAGATTAGTATGTGCCAAGCAAGATCGTAAGAGATGAAAAAGAGCCACCGTGGTACAACAACCGAGTTAGAAAACTGCTGCGGAAGCAAAGGGAACTTCACAGCAAACATAAACATAGCCAAAGCCTTGCAGACAAACAAAACTACGCGAAGCGAAATTTAGTGTAGGAGGGCTATGCGAGAGGCGTTCAGTGAATTCGAAAGTAAAGTTCTATGTACTGACTTGGATGAAAATCCTAAGAAATTTTGGTCTTATGTCAAAGCGGTAGGTGGAACAAAACAAAATGTCCAGACACTCTGTGACCAAAATGGTACTGAAACAGAGGATGACAGACTAAAGGCCAAAATACTGAATGTCTTTTTCCAAAGCTGTTTCACAGAGGAAGACTGCACTATAGTTCCTTCTCTAGATTGTCGTACAGATGACAAAATGGTAGATATCGAAATAGACGACAGAGGGATAGAGATACAATAAAAATCGCTCAAAAGAGGAAAGGCCGCTGGACCTGATGGGATACCAGTTCGATTTTACACAGAGTACGCGAAGGAACTTGCCCCCCTTCTTGCAGCGGTGTACCGTAGGTCTCTAGAAGAGCTTAGCGTTCCAAAGGATTGAAAAAGGGCACAGGTCATCCCCGTTTTCAAGAAGGGACGTCGAACAGATGTGCAGAACTATAGACCTATATCTCTAACGTCGATCAGTTGTAGAATTTTGGAACACGTGTTATGTTCGAATATAATGACTTTTCTGGAGACTAGAAATCTACTCTGTAGGAATTAGCATGGGTTTCGAAAAAGACGATCGTGTGAAAACCAGCTCGCGCTATTCGTCCACGAGACTCAGAGGGCCATAGACTCGGGATCACAGGTAGATGCCGTGTTTCTTGACTTCCGGAAAGCGTTCGATACAGTTCCCCACAGTCGTTTAATGAACAAAGTAAGAGCATATGGACTATCAGACCAATTGTGTGATTGGTTTGAAGAGTTCCTAGATAACAGAACGCAGAATGTCATTCTCAATGGAGAGAAGTCATCCGAAGTGAGAGTGATTTCAGGTGTGCCGCAGGGGAGTGTCATAGGACCGTTGCTATTCACAATATACATAAATGACCTTGTGGATGACATCGGAAGTTCACTGAGGCTTTTTGCAGATGATGCTGTGGTGTATCGAGAGGTTGTAACAATGGAAAATTGTACTGAAATGCAGGAGGATCTGCAGCGAATTGACGCGTGGTGCAGGGATTGGCAATTGAATCTCAATGTAGACAAGTGTAATGTGCTGCGAATACATAGAAAGATAGATCCCTTATGATTTAGCTACAAAGTAGCAGGTCAGCAACTGGAAGCAGTTAATTCCATAAATTATCTAGGAGTACGCATTAGGAGTGATTTAAAATGGAATGATCATATAAAGTTGATCGTAGGTAAAACAGATGCCAGACTGAGATTCATTGGAAGAATCTAAAGGAAATGCAATCCGAAAACAAAGGAAGTAGGTTACAGTACGCTTGTTCGCCCGCTGCTTGAATACTGCTCAGCAGTGTGGGATCCGTACCAGATAGGATTGATAGAAGAGATAGAGAAGATCCAACGGAGAGCAGCGCTTCGTTACAGGATCATTTAGTAATCGAGAAAGCGTTACGGAGATGATAGATAAACTCCAGTGGAAGACTCTGCAGGAGAGACGCTCAGTACCTCGGTACGGGCTTTTGTTAAAGTTTCGAGAACATACCTTCACCGAAGAGTCAAGCAGTATATTGCTACGTCCTACCTATATCTCGCGAAGAGACCATGAGGATAAAATCAGAGAGATTAGAGCCCACACAGAAGCGTACCGACAATCCTTCTTTCCACGAACAATACGAGACTGGAATAGAAGGGAGAACCGATAGAGGTACTCAGGGTACCCTCCGCCACACACCGTCAGGTGGCTTGCGGAGTATGGATGTAGATGTAGATCTGAAGCCCAGAAAAAGAAGCGAGACTCATCGTGAAACACCATGATCGACTCTGGTTCTGCATCATGCAAGACACTGTCGTATGCGGTGTGGTGTCAGCTGTAAACGGGACATAGCAACTCGAGATCTCAACACACCTTCGAGTAATCTGTTTTCGACGGCTTATGCTAACAGACTAAACCGTTGTCCGTATATCCGCTGCCGTCGTCAGAGTCAGTCTATCAATCCTAGTTAATTACTTTGGACACTAAATCCTTCAACGGCTCTACGAGCATGGTTGGCTCAAATAATTTACTCTTATCTTAGTTGCCAAAGTTCTTTTATTTTTACTCTTGGCGCATTTCGCTCAGGAGCATCCTCAACGGCCGCTGAAGTTAAGTAAGGATGTTCGTCGTTGACTACATAGTGTGTATCCATTCAAATCTGATGATACTGTATATTGAAACACGTCGGTAACAAAAATATAAGAATTTTGCCCACTGAGACAGGAGTAAATAATTGTCTCAATCCTACGACCTTCTCCCTATGTAGTCCTTCTGAAGGGACCCGTACTTGCTCTTGTCAGCACCATGTTGTCCTGAGTCCTTCTCGTCACCACCCATTCTGCAGTCATTAACACAGCCATCTGTCCATCTGTAGGTGTGACGCTTCCACGTACCTCACGCTGAAAATTCGACCTTTCTCAAAGTCCGAATGATGGCCATAACTTGCGCGTGAAATTATGGTGTGCCATCCTCCGTCCGATATTTCAACAATTCGCGTCCCCATCATGTACATCTTGTGAATGACTTCCTCCTGACATGAACCCTATCGAACATACCTGGGATAGATTGAAAAGGGCTGTTTATGGACGACGTACCCACCAACCACTCTGAGGGATCTACGCTGAATCGCCGTTGAGGAGTGGGAAAATCCAAACAAACAGTGTCTTGATGAACTTTTGGATAGTATTCCACGAATAATACAGGCATGCATCAATGCAAAAGGACGTGCTACTGGGTATTAGATGTACCGGTGTCTACAGCAGTCTGGACCACCAGCTCTGAAGGTCTCACTGTATGGTGGTACAACATGCAATGTGTGGTTTTCATGAGCAATGAAAAGGGCGGATTTTATGTTTGTGTTGATCTCTATTGTTGAGTGGTACATAAGTAAATAAATTAGCGAAATCAAAGTGAACTAGAAATTAGAATATAAATGAAAAACTTGGTTTAGTTTAGAGAGTTACATACTCGCAAACAGCGGGCAGAACAGCAGAACAGAAGAGACAATGACCGTGAAGTCAGCAAGTTCCACATAAGCGGGCGCTGTCGATTCAGCCGTCAGGGCATCGCCCGACCGGCTCACGTGTTTCTCAGTTGTCGCATGTGAGCAAAGGCCCTCGCCTACATCCCAAGAGCCAATGACCGACGTTAAGAAGATTCTTCGAGAAGCTTTTCAACGTGACAGAAGAGGCAATGACCGGCTCACGTGTTTCTCAGTCATCACATGTGATCAAAGGCCCTCGCCTACATTCCAAGAGCCAATGACCGACGTTAAGAAGATTCTCCGAGGAGCTTCTCAACGTGACAGAAGAGGCAATGACCGTGAAGTCGTTCACCTCCAGTAAGTTGAAGTGAATAAATACGCGAGACGCAGTGGGCCAGACAGACGAAGACGGAGACGGGGACGGAGACGAAGACGAGAGACGAAGGAAGAAAAGAAGAGTAGCAGTAGTTTTCAGTCAGTTTCGGTGCTGAAGACCGTCATGCAAGAAGAGACTGCATCATGCACAGACGCACCAAGTCCGCCGCTGTAATGGAATAGCAAGCAGCAGCCGCGGCGCCAGAAGACAGAAGTAAAAGGGTATTTGAAGTCTGATTTTTACGTACCTGGGTGACTCGTGAGGACGGGAAGGAGACGGCCTCAGCAGTCACCTGTGAGCTGAGATGAAGACCTGACAGCCGAAGACTGGCAAGCGGGAGTCCGTGGTTCGAGTTCGGGACACTGGTCTTGCCTCGCCGCGCCGCTCCGCTGGTCGACGCACAACACACGCGGCCGCTTAGAGAAGAGAAACACTGGGACGCCACATCCAAGGTATCACCATCCGATGCACGACTTTGCTCGCAATAATTAAACGGGCCACCTCGCGCTGCGCGTCTCCAGTCAACTGGGCGAGACGGCGACACGAGATACACACCGCTACGCGTAATCAGACGACGCCGCCGCCGCCGCCGCCGCTGCCGCAGCAGAAGACTTCACAACGACACAGCTGCCGCTCTCCGAACCAGAACATCCCGTAAGATACAGTTGTACAAATCTTCAATAAAAGTTATCTTATGTAAAAATGATGTTTCATTCGACCTCATACTCGAGCCAAGGAAGAACCCACCCTGCCCACATGTTGTTAAGAGAGAAAAGTTAATTTATTTAATATTTTCACCCTGACAGAATGCTTTAGAATGCTCATCCTGACAATTGACAGCATCAAAAGAGAAAACCCAGTTACATTGAGTGACAGAAGTGTCACATTTAGTAACACAACTGTTACATTTGGTGTCAGAGAAAAAACCCTTGGCTCAATATGAGGTGTGAATGAGAGTCACTAAAGGTCCACAGTTAGTATTGTTTAATGTGTGAAAGGGTAGAGGTTTGCATACCAGTCGTAATATTTTCTTTATTTAGAAGTGTACTTTCTCTCGTGATTTTAAGGGTTTGTCGAAAATATTTAAACATCTTTTTTATTCAGTATAGTAAGATTGTGTAACTAATAGTTTGTAAAACGATGACACGAAATCGTACAAGGTCAGAGCCAGCACAACAAGCGGTTTCTACTGAGGAAGCTATTCAGAGCTTAGTTAATCAAATAGCATAGCTTAAAAATGATAACAATGCATTATTTAAACAGTTGAGTGAGGTTAGGCAAACCAATTCAATCCCTCCCACCCTAGATTCCTCAGCAGCATCCTTGGTAACTCCTTTTTCAGGTAAACCTGGCGAGGACATAACAGCCTTTTTTGATGATTTAGTAGCAGCTGCAAAGTTAGGATCATGGTCAGATGAACAGCTCTTACATATGACAAAGTTAAGATTGACAGGAGAGGCTAAAGCACACGTCTTATACCATGAAGAATTACGGAATGCTCCAACATTTGAGGAATTGAAGAAAGGATTGCTTAAACGTTTTCAAAAACAGAACAGCTGTAGATTTTATAGGGAACAATTAAACACTATCACTCAGAGGCAAAACGAGTCGTTAGAAAGCTTTGTAGATAGGATTACAAAAGTTAATATTAACACCTATCAGTTGACAACTAGTGATGAAGCAAATAAAGTTATTTTACAAGAGGCAGAAGATAGAGCTCTGGATACATTTTTACGTGGGTTACCTCCTGAAATGTCCCGTCGTGTCAGGGCAGAGTTTCCTAAAAATTTAGCAGAAGCTGTATCTGTGGCGACAGCTTTTGAAGAAATTGACATTGCCACCAGATACAAGGAGAAGCGAAATATATTTTCAGCAGGAGTACGATGTTTTAGGTGCGATCGACACGGACATATAGCAAAAAACTGCAGACAACCTCAATGCACTAATTGTCAAAGAATAGGTTACACATTCAAGGAATGCAAGTCTAAGAAAGTTTTTGGAAATATAAATCAGTTAAACTCAAACGGGAATGTCGGAGCCGCCGTCAGGCGTTCCCAATAAAATTTCATGCCATTAAGGCGAATGTGAAGGCGGAATGCTGGTTATCTGCTACCATACAGGATAAAGAGGCAGGGATACTAGTGGATACAGGCGCAAACGTATCAATAGTAAGTAATGAATGTATTGGAGAAAAGAAATATAACCCTCCAAGGTATAGATTGACTGGCGTAGGAGGAGGTACAGTGAAGTCATTAGGATGTACATCACTGATTTTCTATATTCACGGTGTACAATTTCAAGAAGATGTAGAAGTGGTAACAAAGGTAACTGACGGGTACGACGCGATCCTAGGACTGGATTTCCTGAATAAACATCGCGCTAAAATCGACCTCAGACAGCAAACTGTAGAACTTAGCGGAATAGTGTTTCAGTTAGGTGACACCGCTGCAAAGGGCCCACTGCCGCAAGATTTCCCCAACCGGAAGGCGAAATCAACTGCACTGCGTGCAACGTCCTTGAAGGTTGATTCGCGGGATCGGATACCATCTGGCTCAGGAAAACTTTTCTGGATGACCGTTGACCCAGAAGTACCTACATATACAGTGTGTCTAATAGAGCCTTTAGAGGAAAATGAGGAATTAGATGTATCACATTGTTTTGTACGTAGGAGTGTTGTACGGGTTCAAGACGTTGAGGGAGAAAGAAAAGTACCGGTACATACTGACAATTTCGGAGTGGAGGACAAAGAGTTGCATAAGGGAATATTAGTAGCTACAGTCAGTACTTTTGAAGAAGAAGATTTCATTTGGTCAGATATTAATGATGGTCGGAAACCAGACGCCTATAAAACCGCATTACGCCAGAAGATTGAGCATTTGAAAGGAAATGATAGAGACACGATAGAAGCAGTTTTAGTTGAGTTTCAAGATTTATTTAATGCAGAAGGTCCACTGCCAGCAACAGATATCACACAGCATAGGATCCCAACAGGAAATAGCCCCCCAGTTTATAGGAAGCCTTAGAGTTGCGCATCACTTACAACCAGTACTGGATGAATTTATAGAACAGCATCTTAAAGATGGAATTATAGAATATTCTGATTCGCCTTATAATTCAAATATCGTAATTATTCCAAAGAAGTCTCCCGACGGTACGAAACGATATAGGTTTTGTTGTGACTACAGACACCTTAACAAACAAGCTATCTCAGATGTTTATCCTCTTCCAAACATTACAGATATGGTTCAAATGGCTCTGAGCACTATGGGACTCAACTGCTGAGGTCATTAGTCCCCTAGAACTTTGAACTAGTTAAACCTAACTAACCTAAGGACATCACATACATCCATGCCCGAGGCAGGATTCGAACCTGCCACCGTAGCGGTCTCGCGGTTCCAGACTGCAGCGCCAGAACCGCGCGGCCACTTCGACCGGCCATTACAGATATCATTGACAGTTTGGGTAACAGTAAATACTTTTCAACAATCGATCTACGTAGCGGATATCATCAATTGGAAGTTGCTCCTGAAGATAGGCATAAAACAGCATTTTCTACCCCTGGAGGCCATTGGCAATTTATAAGAATGCCTTTCGGTTTGAAAAATGCACCAGTAACTTTTCAAAGACTACTCAATGGAGTATTGCGAGGACTCAAAACTCAACAATGTTGTGTATATCTAGACGATATTATTGTATTCTCCAAAGACATTAATGAACATGCTGTGCGTCTGCGTAATGTTTTCCAGAGACTTAGAAAAGCTAAATTAACATTAAACATGGAAAAGTGTACTTTTGCATTGACAGAGGTTACATACCTAGGGCATGTCATTAGTGAAAAAGGAATTAAAACAGATCCTCGATTAATTTCGGCAATTAAGGACTTCCCAACACCACAACGCGTTAAGGAGGTACAAAGTTTCATTGGTCTCGCATCGTATTACCGAAAGTATGTTCAAAATTTTGCTGAAATTGCCCGACCCTTAACCCAATTATTGAAAAAGGGTGTAAAATTTCATTGGTCTGAAGATTGTGAATCAGCATTTCAAACCCTTAATGATAAGTTAACACACAGCCCAGTATTAGCCTACCCAGATTATAACAAAGAATTTATTTTATCCTGTGACGCAGGTGGTCATTCAGTAGGAGTTGTTTTGAGTCAGAATATTAATGGCGCGGAACACCCCATAGCCTAAGCTTCGAGACAACTAACAACGGCAGAAAGAAATTATTCCACAACGGAGAAGGAATTGTTAAGTGTTATTTATGGTATCAAATACTTTAAATGCTACTTGTATGGTAGGAAATTCAAGGTCATTACAGACCACGCAGCTTTAAAATGGTTGCTTGGATTAAAGGATCCATCTAGTCGTCTTACCCGTTGGGCCCTATGTCTTTCCGAAATGGATTTCGAAGTTATCCATAAACCAGGCAAAAAACACACTAATGCAGATTGCCTAAGTCGGAAAATAGCACTTTTGGAAGCAACAGGCCGAGATACTGATAACTGGAGAAAGGCACAAGATGAGGATACAGAATGTAAAAAATACGCAACTCAAAAACAATTTTGCTTTGCAGATGGTGTATTATGCCGTAAAACAAAACTTGGACCGCGAATTGTTGTTCCCCAACACCTTAGACAAGAAATAATGGCAGAGGCTCACGATCATATCCTTGCAGGACACGGTGGACAGCGGACAACCAAAAGACGAGTAGCAGAGCGATTTTGGTGGCAAACCAGAAAGCAGGATGTTGC
Organism: Schistocerca americana; assembly: GCF_021461395.2. Lineage (NCBI taxonomy): Eukaryota > Metazoa > Arthropoda > Insecta > Orthoptera > Acrididae > Schistocerca > Schistocerca americana. The sequence continues at coordinate 1,036,834,220 of NC_060119.1, read as the reverse complement.
GCAGTACGTTCGTAATTGCATTGCGTGCGCACAACGAGCTGAACTTTCTCGTTCAAAAATACCCTTACAGAGGCTCCCCGAGGCTTCATGTCCATTTCAAATCTGCGGAGTGGATCTCTACGGGCCATTTCATAAAACACCGGCTGGTAATAAGTATGTCCTTACAATTATAGATCACTTTTCACGCTACCTAGCTATTGTGAGTCTCCCAGATCAGCAAGCAAATACAGTTGCCCAAGCTTTAGTTAACAACTGGATACTTAAATTTGGCGTACCTGAAGCTATTATCACAGATCAGGGATCTAATTTTATGTCTGAATTAATGTAACAGCTATGCCACTTATTAAAAATACGCAAATTACGCACAACTCCGTTACACCCTCAGTGCAACGGACGCACAGAAAGAGTTCATCGGACAATTGGCAAGATGCTTAGTTATTATATCAACGAACAACATTCTAATTGGGATACGTATTTACCAATAATCGTGTCGGTATACAACGCCAAAACGCATGAAGCAACTGGCATGTCACCTTATGAAGTGGTCTATGGGAGAAAAATGCCGTCCCCTTTTGACGTAATCAGGCAGAAAAACGGAAAAGTCGGAGAAACAGTAAGAGATTTCAGTCGAATGATAAAAGATGTATGGAAAAAGGTCCAAAAATCTAATACAAAGGCTTTGGAACGACAGGAAAGATTAGGTAATACCCAAGCTAAATCTCCAAATTACAAAATCGGTCGGTGGGTGATGCTTTCAACTCCATACATAGCGAAAGGAAAAACGAAGAAATTTGTAACAGACTACAGAGGTCCTTATCAAATTATTGAGATCACGTCACCAGTCAACGTTAAATTGCAACTGCCCACCCGAACTACCATTGTGCATGCAAGTCGCTTAAAACCTTTTAAGGGCGCTCCAGATGTTATTCCTTCAACAATAGTGTCTGCTTTTCCGAAGGGTGGAGGAAGTTCCCGAAAAGGAAACAGAGTGGCCATGCCAGCACAACGTACAGACATGGCACCATACAATCTTCGACCAAGAGTGCGAATGTCGTAGTGGAATCATAGTAGACTGTAGTATACATATGTCAATAATTAATAAATGATAATGGTTTATTTTTTAAGAAAAAAAAAGTTGAACATAGAAACAGGTAGATCTTGTAGTTAACAATGTATTCCTTCTTTTCTTTGTTTTTGCTTTCACTAGGTTGGTAGGTTCATAACCATGTTGTTTGCTTTTTTCAGAAAACGCCATGCAAGCATTTCCTACACAAAACCTATCCTACCTCAATGACTCCCTTGACAGTTCCCTTCTGAAGTCATTTGATACGTTCATAAACTCACAGCAACGCAAAATTGATGCCAATGTTATGATGCAACATGTCTTAAAATTAAAAGGTGAACACAAAACTAAAATTATAATGCTAGGAATGGGTATATCTGGAACCTTTGTGTTGGTGTTTCTGCTTTGTACAGTTTTCTTTTATTTAAGAAGAAAAAATAAGCCAAATAATAATATACCACTTCATCATATCCCTGTTAACTGGATACCACACTCTTAACTGGTGTACTTCAGTAGTTACGTTTGAACATTAGTACATTAATTTTGTTTATTGTACTTCATTCTTCATTAAACAGTCTCTTGTTAAAATAAGCAATACTGTAGTATAGATATTCATGCATTAGTATAGGGTAGATTAAACAGCTGTTGCTATGTAATTTTCTAAGTGAAAAATCTATTTTTTGTTTATTCATTGTCATCAAGATTTGTTACACTTATTACAACCATTTATGTAAGAACTATGTGATTCATGACTGTACAGGGCTTTTGTAAAGTGATAAAGTATTTTCCACATACTTAATGTGAAGCCTGTGTAATCTTCTAAGTTTTCATTGCTTGTGCTTTTTCCGTGTGAAGAGTGGAGGAATGTTGAGTGGTAAACTCGAGGGCGAATTTCTCCGAAGGGTGGAGGAATGTTGAGTGGTACTTAAGTAAATAAATTAGCGAAATCAAAGTGAACTAGAAATTAGAATATAAAGGAAAAACTTGGTTTAGTTTAGAGAGTTACATACTCGCAAACAGCAGGCAGAACAGCAGAACAGAAGAGACAATGACCGTGAAGTCAGCAAGTTCCACATAAGCGGGCGCTGTCGATTCAGCCGTCAGGGCATCGCCCGACCGGCTCACGTGTTTCTCAGTTGTCGCATGTGAGCAAAGGCCCTCGCCTACATTCCAAGAGCCAATGACCGACGTTAAGAAGATTCTCCGAGAAGCTTTTCAACGTGACAGAAGAGGCAATGACCGGCTCACGTGTTTCTCAGTCGTCACATGTGATCAAAGGCCCTCGCCTACATTCCAAGAGCCAATGACCGACGTTAAGAAGATTCTCCGAGGAGCTTCTCAACGTGACAGAAGAGGCAATGACCGTGAAGTCGTTCACCTCCAGTAAGTTGAAGTGAATAAATACGCGAGACGCAGTGGGCCAGACAGACGAAGACGGAGACGGGGACGGAGACGAAGACGAGAGACGAAGGAAGAAAAGAAGAGTAGCAGTAGTTTTCAGTCAGTTTCGGTGCTGAAGACCGTCATGCAAGAAGAGACTGCATCATGCACAGACGCACCAAGTCCGCCGCTGTAATGGAATAGCAAGCAGCAGCCGCGGCGCCAGAAGACAGAAGTAAAAGGGTATTTGAAGTCTGATTTTTACGTACCCGGGTGACTCGTGAGGACGGGAAGGAGACGGCCTCAGCAGTCACCTGTGAGCTGAGATGAAGACCTGACAGCCGAAGACTGGCAAGCGGGAGTCCGTGGTTCGAGTTCGGGACACTGGCCTTGCCTCGCCGCGCCGCTCCGCTGGTCGACGCACAACACACGCGGCCGCTTAGAGAAGAGAAACACTGGGACGCCACATCCAAGGTATCACCATCCGATGCACGACTTTGCTCGCAATAATTAAACGGGCCACCTCGCGCTGCGCGTCTCCAGTCAACTGGGCGAGACGGCGACACGAGATACACACCGCTACGCGTAATCAGACGACGCCGCCGCCGCCGCCGCCGCTGCTGCAGCAGAAGACTTCACAACGACACAGCTGCCGCTCTCCGAACCAGAACATCCCGTAAGATACAGTTGTACAAATCTTCAATAAAAGTTATCTTATGTAAAAATGATGTTTCATTCGACCTCATACTCGAGCCAAGGAAGAACCCACCCTGCCCACATGTTGTTAAGAGAGAAAAGTTAATTTATTTAATATTTTCACCCTGACAGAATGCTTTAGAATGCTCATCCTGACAATTGACAGCATCAAAAGAGAAAACCCAGTTACATTGAGTGACAGAGCCCGCATCTCGTGGTCGTGCGGTAGCGTTTTCGCTTCCCACGCCCGGGTTCCCGGGTTCGATTCCCGGCGGGGTCAGGTATTTTCTCTGCCTCGTGATGGCTGGGTGTTGTGTGATGTCCTTAGGCTAGTTAGGTTTAAGTAGTTCTAGGGGACTGATGACCATAGATGTTAAGTCCCATAGTGCTCAGAGCCATTTGAACCATTTTTAGTCACTATTGCCTCACGTGTTCCAACATTTCTACAATATTCAAACTGATTTTCCCTGAGGTCGGCTTCTACCAGTTTTTCCATTCGTCTGTACAGAATTCGTGTTAGTATTCTGCAGCCGTGAGTTACTAAACTGATAGTTCGGTAATTTTCACAGCTGTCAACAGCTGCTTTCTTTGGAATTGAAATTATTATATCCTTCTTGAAGTGTGAGGGTATTTCGCCTGTCTCATACATCTTGCTCACGAGACGGTAGTGTTGGTCTGGGCTGCCTCTCCCAAGGCTATCAGTAGCTCTAATGGAATATTGTCTACTCCCAGGGCCTTGTTTCGACTCAGGTCTTTCAGTGCTCTGTCAAACTCTTCAAGCCGTATCACATCTCCCATTTCATCTTCATCTACGTTCTCTTCCATTTCCGTGATATTGCCCTCAACTACATCGCCCTCTACATACTCCTTCTACCTTTCTGCCTTCTCTTCGTTGCTTAGAACTGGTTTTCCATCTGAGCTCTTGATAGTCATACAAGTGGTTCTCACTCTCCTAAGGTCTCTTTAATTTTGCTGTAGGCAGTAACTATCTTACCCCTAGTGATATATGCCTCTACATCCTTACATTTGTCCTGTAGATTTCCCTGCTTAGCCATTTTGCACTTCCTGTCGATCTCATTTTTGAGACTTTTTTTCCTTTTTGCCTGCTTCATTTACTGCATTTTTATATTTTCTACTTTAATCAATTAAATTCAATACCTCTTCTGTTACCCAAAGATTTCTACTAACCCTCGTATTTTTAGCTACTTCTGTTGCCTTCACTATTTCATCTCTCAAAGCTACACATTCGTCTTCTACTGTATTTCTTTCCCCATTCTTTTCAATCCTTCCTTAATGTTCTCTCTGAAACTCTGTACACCGTCTTGTTCTTTCAGTTTATCCAGGTCTGATCTCCTTAAATTCCCACCATTTTGTAGTTTCTTCAGTTTTAATCTACAGTTCATAACCAATAGAATGTGGTCAGAGTTCACATCTGCACCTGGAAAAGTCTTACAATTTGAAACCTGGTTCCTAAATCTTTACCATTATAGAATCTATATGAAACCTTCCAATGTCTCCAGGCTTCTTCCATGTATACAACCTTCTTTCAGGATTCTTAAACGATGTGTTTGCTATGATTAAGTTATGCTCAGTGCAAAATTCTACCAGACGGCTTCCTCTTTCATTCCTTACCCCCATTCCATATTCACCTACTATTTTTCCTTCTCTTCCTCTTCCTACTATCGAATTCCAGTAAAATGAAATTATGCACTCTTAATTTGTGCTGTATCTTTAGTTGTCAGTTTTGTCAGTGAAATTTTATGTTACTTTAAGTGAGTAAAGTTAATACTGAAAATTGCAAATTAGTTAAGCCTCTGTTATGCAATACAAGAATGAACAGTTACTGAGGCAACAGAGTTTATACTGAAACCGTCATTAGCATACAAACAAAACTGGCAGTAAAAGCTAATCAATTGTCATATTTTTACGACACTCGGTGATTGCATGGAAAGGAAAGTGAATCCGCTTGGTAATAATGTCTGAGGACAATAACAACACTGATTGATTACAAATTTTAACTCTTGCAGGTTATTATTCAAGAAAGTTAGTCCAAGTTTGTGAAAGAAAATCCACTGGGTAACGCCTTAAAATATTATTCATACTCAGTTAGGTAAGGCATCCAGATTTAGCCGACCTTACCTGAACTTTATCCATAATGCCAATACCATACAGTATGATATCCTCAGAAAATAATAATTTCATTGTATCAACAAAAGGCAATTGCAGTTAATCTCATGTATCCAAAAACTAAGAAAACAATCTCTACCAATATATGGACAGTGGCATGAAACAAAAAGGTTAAAGCGAAACTCATTTTGGAGACCAACCGAGCAGGTGGCTAATGATATCGTAATACTCTCATTAGCAAGAGAACGGCGAGCTTCGAACTTCCGCGCAGAAAGGAATTACTTTTAGCGTAAATAAGGCCAGGACCAAGGGTAAGTGGCTGCACGTCACTAACGGGGCTAGGCCACGACCCAGAAAGAAAAACAAAAATGTTTATTCACCTCTAGCGAGATGTGACACGTTGTGAAGATCCCCATTATATAAAAGTATTTAGAGACCTAAATTTAAGGCTTTCTCTGTCTCTCTCTCTCTCTCATCTCGAGGCGGACTGCACAAGTGTGTGGAAATAAGCGAAGGCACTGAGAGTTTGCTTTCTGCGAAGTGAGGACGATACACTTCACGTATCATATCGACAGACAGTAAAGCGGTAGTTAAATATTCCTGCGGGGAAATTTGCGGGCAAAGAAATTTTGCACATCGCTCCAACCCATAGCGAGTGTGCAATAGCCATTATTTCGACTAGGGAAAGAACGCAAGAAAGCTGTCAATGAGTGAATTCAGTCAAGGCCAAAGTAGGGAATTAGCGTCTAGATCCAGCACAGAGACAACGCCATTGCAGATGTTGCTTGGGAAAGTACCATCGCACATAAGGCCACAGTAAATGTTGAGTCTAGATTTTATTCACTCCAACCTGCGGACGCTTTGACCATTGAATATCAAAAGCTAGGATACTAACCTACCCTCATATTGAGTACATGAGAGTTTTTTCGTGGGTTCAAAAAGTAAATTTATTCTCCACCAACTCAGTGCATTGGCCAGTTACGACAACTTAGATTTAAATGAGCTGATGAGGATTTTTAATATTCATTCTTTCCTGTGATAAAAAATTTCATGTGCAGAGACAACAATATTAATAATCGTCATTTCAATATGTCCAAGAATTAAATATTTTGTTATTGATTGTCAAAAGTAATTAAATATGATTGTTGTTTATCACTTGACCCCTGAAAGCAACAGTAGATAAATTATATGTAGAATAAAAAAGGGAATAACTGTTTTGTCTTTCTAGAATAGACCCCAAACTTTCACTTTTATTAATTCATGCATTCTAGGTACTTGACAGCAGCATTTCTAATAATTTTTATTACGTTCTGCACCTGATATTAGCTGCCTTACAGGGCAAGGGTAATATTTATTTAGAATGTCTGTATGACACCCTGGGCTTGAGAAGACAGTTCATATGTTTTGTCCATTTGCGCACTAAGTGGTAAGCTAAGTTTGCACACATTAGTACTTTCACTGTGCAGATGCAAAGGTCGGACATACGACAAAATGGCGACCCTTTAATTATTGCAAGTTTTAATCAAGAAAGTTAGTCCTAGTTTGTGAGAGAAATACCACTGGGTAACGCCTTACAATATTATTTGTACTCTGTAGGTAACAGTCTTACGATGATGTAGTCGTGTGGACGACGAAGAATGTAGCCGACGACAATGATGAACTCCTTCTGTTGCAGCTGCTGGTTGAGAACTACGAGTCGTTTCCACAGCCACGTATAATTAGGGGACAGGCACTAGTTAGAACTGCAGGTACCTCCGCCTGTCCACTCTTATCATGCTCTCAATACTCGCGGGTTAATGAAGTAGGTGCGCCTACGCTGGCGTGATCATAGCTGCACACCGCGTCTGCAGGAGCACTCAACAAATACTTCCGCACTCTTTCACGACCCAAGCTGCTCTGCTTCCCCACTGCTCGCAGCGCGATAAAGACCTTCCATAAGCGCGACCCCTACGGTCACAGGTTCGAATCCTGCCTCGGGCAAGGACGTGTGTGATGTCCTTAGGTTAGCTAGGTTTAAGCAGTTCTAAGTTCAAGGGGACTGATGACCTCAGAAGTTAAGTCCCATAGTGCTCAGAGCCATTTGAACCATTTGAACCTCCCACAAGCAAAGGTAAACAACGACACAGCTCCTGCCATTTCATCGTTGTTGTCGCCACATTTAAATGAAATTCCCTTGCTTATTACCCAGCAATTTACAATACTTACATTGTAGTTACAATTAATTATATACAGTCAGAAATAAATATTACTCCTTTACATATTAAACATAGCTTCTGTAATAAAGCGTACAGATTCAGAATTATCAGTATAGTACAAGTCACCAACGGATATTGATGGCGAAAAATTTTGGATGGTCCAGAAGGTATTTTATGCGCATTCTCGGTGTTGAGTGCAGCAGTGCTACTCCTGCCGTCATGGTGTAGCGAACGTTTGGATATGGCCAGGCTATGGCTGGTAGTGATTAACGGTTAGTCACAAACATTCTACGTCCTCATGTGCTACCTCTCATGTGACAGTCTCTTGGTGCCATTTTACAACAGGAAAGCATTAGTCCAAACGTGTTATGTCTCTATGAACTGTCTGTTTGATGTTTATGTAGTCCCGTGGCCAGCAAGATCCACAGATCTCTTACAGAAGATGTGTGGGGCCAGCACGGACGTCAACTCTTTCCAGGATATCAGGGGGCATATACAACAGCTGTGGGTCAACTTGCTATGGGTGAGGATACGAGGGCATTATGATACCTTCCCAATCTAATAGGTGGGTATATCTAGAACAGAAGGTTATAACATCATATTGATAAGTGGGATGATACTTTCAAAGTCTATGAATGTGTCACACGATGTTGTAAACACTGAAACGACATCACATACCTTTATTTGGATAACTTTACCTTGATTCACGCTCCGACGTTCTTTTGACATCAGCGTCTTGTATTCGGTTCTTTGTGTGTCTGAGAGGGTAATGGGTTATGAAACTTGCTACAGAATCTGCCTGAAATCAATTAATCCATATTGTAAAGTGGCCAAGTTGCTCGCTCCTGCTGTCAATGAAACTTTCGAAATGTTTTGCGACGAGTGTTGATCTTTTTTGTTAGATGTCATTACGTATTGGACCCTAACATGCCGCATTCCACTTGTGCACTAACAGTAATGTTATTAGTATGTTCCCTGTTTTCCTAAAGTCAGTTATATGAATTTATGTTCTTGTTATTCAGTTTCCATGGTCATTTATTTACTTTTTGCATGCATTAGCTTGACTTGTAGTCTGCAGTCAGTATACCATGGCACGATCTACAACTAAACCTTTGCCTTTAGTGTTTGTTAACGTTGTACAAGTTTCTTACAGCATTTTACATCTAAGCTAGCATCCATTACTATGACTAATATACATAAGTTAGTTCTTCACACTAATACAGATTTCAGAGAGGCTGTGCTTTCTTCTGCAGAACCGTACACTGAGGTGACGAAAGCTATGGGACAGCTATACGCACATATACAGATGGCGGTAGTATCGCTGACACAAGGTATAAAATGGTAATACACTGGCGGAGCTATCATTTGTACTCGGGGGATTCAAGTGTAAAGATTTTGGATGTGACTATATCCACATGAAGGGAATTAACAGACTTTGAACGCGGAATGGTAGTTGGAGACAGACACATGGGACATGTGACATTCCCTATCAGGTCGGATTGAGGGAGGACATAGAAACAACACAGAGGCGGGCTGCTAGATTTGTTACTGGTAGTTTTGATCATAACGCGTTACGGAAATGCTTCAGGAACTCGGGTGGGAAACTCTAGAGGAAAGGAGGCGTTCTTTTCGTGAATCGCTACTGAGGAAATTTGGAGAACCAGCATTTGAGGCTGACTGCAGAACAATTTTACTGCCGCCAACTTACATTTCACGGAAAGACCCCAAAGATAAGATAAGAGAGTTCAGGGCTCGTACAGAGGCATACAGGAAGTCATTTTTCCCTTGTTCTGTTTGGGAGTGGAACAGGGAGAGAAGATGCTAGTTGTGGTACGAGGTACCCTCCGCCACGCACCGTATGGTGGATTGCGGAGTATGTATGTAGATGTAGATGCAATCCAATATTCCGAGACCGTCAATGTCAAAAATATGCCCAGAATACCAGATTTCAGGCATTACAAGTCACCATGGACAAACACAGTGGCCGACGGCCTTAACGACCGAGAGTAACGGCGTTTGCGTAGAGTTGTCACAGCTAACAGACAGGCAACACTGTTTGAAGTAACCGCAGAAATCACTGTGGGAGGTACGACGAATGTATCCTTTAGGACAGTTCGGCAAATCTGGCTTAATGTGCTAAGGAAGCCTTTGCTAACAGGACGACACCGCCCGCGGTCGTGACCATGTAGGTTGGAACTAGAAACCGTGGCCCGGTCAGATGAGTCCAAATTTCAGCTGCTAAGAGCTGACGGTAGGGTTCGAATGTGGCGCAGGCACCACGAAGCCATGGGCCCAAGTTGAAAACAATTTACTGTGCTACCTGGCGATGGCACCATAATGGTGTGGGCTGTTTTTGTATCACATGAAACCGATCATTGACAGGAAATTTTTGTGTTCAGCAACTTGAGGACCGTTTGCAGCGGTTTATGGACTTTCTATGTATGACAATGCGTCCAGTCATCGGGCTACAATTGTTCGCGATTGATTTGAAGTACATTCTGGACAATTCGACCGAATGATTTGGTCACCCAGATCGCCCGACATGAATAGAGAGAACAGTTCGTGCACAAAATCCTGCACCAGCAACATATTCGCAATTATGCATGAAAGCAAATCTTCCGGTCCACACTGTATAGAAATTAGGTTCCTTTCAGAGTATACTGATGCAATAGTTCCATACTTAACAGTCATATACAACCGCTCGCTCGACTAAAGATCTGAACTCAAAGACTGGAAAGTTGCACAGATCTCCACTACTTAAGAAAGATGGAAGGAGTAATCCAATTTCCAGCCGAGGTGGCCGAGCGGTTCTAGGCGCTACAGTCTGGAACCGCGCGACCGCTACGTTCGCAGGTTCCAATCCTTAGGTTAGTTAGGTTTAATAAGTTCTATGGGACTGATGATGTCCGAAGTTAAGTCCCATAGTTCTCAGAGCCATTTCTGAGTAATCCATTAAATTACAGGCCCATATCCTTTATGTCGATATGCAGCAGGATTTTGGAGCATATAGTCGAAGAGAACTGTCTATTGACACACAGTCAACACGAATTTAGAAAACATCGTCCTTGTGAAACACAAGTACCTCTTTACACACACCAAGTGTTGAGTGCTACTGACAAGGGATTTCAAATTGATTCCGTATTTTTAGGTTTCCAGAAGGCTTTTCATGCTGTAGTACACAAGCGACTTGTAGTCAAATTGCTTACTTGTGGAATATCGTCTCAGTTATGTGACTGGATTCGCGATTTCCTGTCAGAGAGGTCACAGTTCGTAGTAATTGACAGAAAGTCACCGAGTAAAACAGAAGTGATTTCTGGCGATCCCCAAGGTAGTATTATACGCCCTATGCTGTTTCTTATGTATATAAATGATTTGGGAAGCAATTTTAGCAGCCATCTTAGGTTATTTGCGGATGATGCTGTCGTTTATCGTCTAGTTAAGTCGTCAGAAGATCAAAACAAATTGCAAAATGTTTTAAAAATGGTATTTCTATGGTGAGGAAATTGGAAATTGACCCTAAATAATGAAAATTGTGAGGTCATCCATATGAGTGCTAAAAGGAATTCGTTAAGCTTCGGTTACATGATAAATCAGTCAAATCTAAAGGTCGTAAATTCAACTAAATACCTAGGAATTACAGTTACGAACAAGTTAAATTGGAAAGAACGTGTAGAAAATGTTGTGGGGAAAGCTAACCAAAGACTGCGGTTTTTGGCAGAACACTTAGTAAAAGCAACAGATCTACTAAAGAGACTGCCTACATTACGCTTGTCTGTCTTCTTTTGGAGTGTTGCTGCGCGGTCTGGGACCCTTACCAGATAGGGTTGATGGAATACATCAAGAAAGCTCAAAGAAGAGCGGCACGTTTTGTATTATCGCGAGGTAGGCGAGAGAACATCGTTGACACGATACAGAATTTGGGGCAGACATAATTAAAACGAAGGTTTTTCTCGTTGCGGCAGAATCTTCTCATGAAATTTCAATCAGCAACTTTTTCCTGCAAGTACTAAAATATTTTCTTGACGCCGACCTACATAGTGACAAACGATCATCGCAATAAAATAAGGTAATCAGGGCTCGCAGGTAAGTTCCCTTTTTCCGTGTGCTGTTCGAGATTGGAATAATAGAGAATTATTGTGAAAGTGGTTCGATGAACCTTCTGTCAGGCACTTAAGAGTGATTTGCAGAGTATGATGTACATGTACATAGATAGCTGCAGAGACAGCATGGCTCAGTATTTCTGAAGAAGACTTTCAACGACTTGTTGAGTCGATGTTACGTCGAGTTACTGCACTACGCCGAGCGAAAGGACGTCCAACAGGATATTAGGATGTATCTAATCGCTTTTTTTTCATTTCAGTGTATATGTTCGCGTTCCTAAATTTGATTCAAGGGTCTAAACTTTGTATATAAAAAGGCATAGCTTTCCAAATCAGAGCACAATAACATTTACTTGTGTTTATAATCCAAATCTTAAACCGAGCGAGCGCCGGCCGCGGAGGTCTAGCGGTTCTAGGCGCTCAGTTCGGAACTGCGCGACTGCTACGGTCGCAGGTTCGAATCCTGCGTCGGGCATGGATGTGTGTGATGTCCTTAGGTTAGTTAGGTTTAAGTAGTTCTAAGTTCTAGGGGACTGATGACCACAGATGTTAAGTCCCATAGTGCTCAGAGCCATTTGAACCATTCTTAAACCGAGCAGCACACTTACAAGCTATGTGACAGCGTGTGCATTTGATTCTCAGCCGTTTCCTTAGCACAACTTCCATTGGCGCTTATACATTGCTGACAAGCTGCGCTAGATAGTAATTTCGTGTGAATTATTTCATGATGTTTCGTTTTTAATTTTATCCTTCCACCGAATTTTCTGAATGCTTCATTTCGATGTAATTTGTACTATCCTACTCCCTTTTTCTTTTGTGAGTTGCGTGGATCTGAATTACGGTTCAAAACAGTTTTTTATACAGTTATGTCTGTATTTGTAGGTGGCGGATACGAGGTAGACATTTACATCACAAACACAAGGAAGAAAGTTGCATGTGTACAATCCACACACTTTTAATTGCAATATTTACACGTAGTCAAGCTGGCAAAAGCAATAATAGACATTTAACTGTTGCTGTTGAACGTAGAAAGGTTTGTCTAACAGAATATTGATCTTTGTTCTGAGTAGTCGCGTCTAGCAACTGATGAGTGTGGCGTTAGCCTTGATGAAAACCTCCAAGGTTCTACGTGTCTTCTGCCGTATCTCCGTGAGCGCGGAGGAGACGCGGAAGGATACGGCTGGTCCACTGTGAGCGTAGCCTTTAGCAGCGACTCTTGTCTCCATACGTAGCGGCACCCGTCGGTATTGCGGCGAGTGACGCAGAATCCGGACTTCTTTGGCGGTCTGCCTAGAGGTCGTGAGAACACAACGACCAGTTGTACGTTTACCACCCGCCTGTTGCGGTTGGAGCCTGACAGTTGTTCGCGGGCTAGCAGTAATTTTCTCCACAGAATTGAGGCTTATGGTTATATCTACAGTCAGAGATAGGGTGTGATGTGTCAAATGGTAACGTTTTAATTTTTTTGTTGTCACGGTAGTTTTGTCGTCTTAACCTATTCGTGTAGCACCGGAAATTTACGTTGATATAGGTTGCACATGCATCGTTATTTCCTTTAACGTTACTTGTAAATTTCTGACTTTAATATTTTACAGAATTCCTATACAGAAGCAAGAACTTCGTTCACACTCCGAGTGACAAAGATTGTAATTATATCAACAGCAGATGGCAATACAGATCGGGCGGTAAAGAATCCACGATAGCAGCAACCGGCTGCGAGAAGAAAAGTCGACGGTCACCTGAAATAATAATTTAATTGTTAAAAGTAATTGTATCGCAGTACGTTTGTTTGAGTAAATGGCTCCAAAATTGTTTAACATGAACCCTACGAGCAGCTGTAAAGAGCAGTTGTCCAGAGGCCATTCCCTGAGGAGCGGTTTGGAGTCAGCTGTTTGGGGGCGTGATAGGGAGAAGTCGAACGGAACAGTTGAGTTCACATTGCAGCATTTTCAGCGAAAGTGACTTGCTGACAGTCACAATACGCGGTAGTATGGATAGACTCCGCAGGGTAGTAGAACTTGCAGTGGTACGATAGTTTAAGTAATTACAGGTCTCAGTAACTGCCGGCTCGAGCTAATTGACTGATATACACAACTGGCCATTAAAATTGCTACACCAAGAAGAAATGAAGATGATAAACGAGTATTCATTGGACACATAAATTGTACTAGAACTGACATGTTATTACATTTTCACGCAATTTGGGTGCATAGATCCTGAGAAACCAGTACCCATAACAACCACCTCTGGCCGTAATAACGGCCTTGATACGCCTAGGCATTGAGTCAAACAGAGCTTGGGTGGCGTGTACAGGTACAGCTGCCCATGCAGCTTCAACACGATACCACAGTTCATCAAGAGTAGTGACTGGCGTAATGTGACGAGACAGCTGCTCGGCCACCATTGACCAGACATTTTCAATTGGTGAGAGATCTGGAGAATATGCTGGCCAGGGTAGTAGTCGAACATTTTCTGTATGCAGAAAGGCCCGTACAGGACCTGCAACATGCGGTCGTGCGTTATCCTGCTAAAATGTAGGGTTTCGCAGGGATCGAATGAAGAGTAGAGCCACAGGTCATAACACATCTGAAATGTAACGTCCACTGTTCAAAGTGCCGTCAATGCGAACGAGAGGTGACCGAGACATGTAACCAATGGCACCCTACACCATCACGCCGGGTGATATGCCAGTATGGCGATGACGAATACACGCTTCTAACGTGCGTTCACCGCGATGTCGCCAAACACGGATGCGACCATCATGATGCTGTAAACAGAACCTGGATTCATCCGAAAAAATGACGTTTTGCCATTCGTGCACCCAGGTTCGTCGTTGAGTACACCATCGCAGGCGCTCCTGTCTGTGATGCAGCGTCAAGGGTAACCGCAGCCATGGTCTCCGAGCTGATAGTCCATGCTGCTGCAAACGTCGTCCAACTGTTGGTGCAGATGGTTGTTGTCTTGCAAACGTTCCCATCTGTTGACTCAGGGATCGTGGCGTGGCTGCACGATCCATTACAGCCATGCGGATAAGATGCTTCTCATCTCGACTGCTAGGGATACGAGGCCATTGGGATCCAGCACGGCGTTCTGTATCAATCTCCTGAACCCACCGATTTCATATTCTGCTAACAGTCATTGGATCTCGACCAACGCGAGCAGCAGTGTCGCGATACGATAAACCGCAATCGCAATTGACTACAATCCGACCTTTAACAAAGTTGAAACGTGATGGTACGCATTTCTCCTCCTTACACGAGGCATCACAACAACGCTTCACTAGGCAACGTCGGTCAACTGCTGTTTGTGTATGAGGAATCGGTTGGAAACTTTCCTCATGTCAGCACGTTGTAGGTGTCGCCACCGGCGCCAATCTTGTGTGAATGCTCTGAAAAACTAATCATTTGCATATCACAGCATCTTCTTCCTGTCGGTTAAATTTCGCGTCTGTAGCACGTCATCTTCGTGGTGTAGCTATTTTAATGGCCAGTAGTGTAACTGTGGGAGTTTACAACACTGAAATGCTGTTTAGCGGTTTCGATTGTGAATCGCTGGATGACTAGTCAGGGAGATCTGGCTAATTAGTTTGTCGCATGATTGAAATATTTCCCAGCGAGAACTGTACTGAGAATTATGTGTGATTTTACTTATGAGCAGATGCTGATCTGGAGTTGAAGGTTCTGCATTTTCTATCTAGTGTACCTGTTCAGCAGCCTAGAGGTGATTGAGTATTGCTGTAATTTTGTAGGTATGATTAACGCACACTGAGGGAATCAAGTGTCAGCTACGTTACTTGGTGGTTTGAGGACAGAGGTTAGTGTGTTGCGCTCTTGGTGTGGTGAATAGATTTGTAGTTGAACTGAGCAACAGTGTCTCAATTAGCAAGGCACTAGGGAATTTCAGAACAAATTTGTACATTTGGTCGCACAATGTAAGTTGCCAAGATTTTCCCTTAACTATAGACAGAAAAATATTGGAACCATTTATGCAAGCATGTCACAACCACATCATAACTTAGTGGTTTGAAGTGGCTAGTGACGATTAAATAAGGTCAAAAATGGTGAGTCGCAATTTGCCAATAGTTCGAGGGGCTGAAATTTTGAATGAGTTGTGGAATTTCAGGACCCTAAATGGCAGTGGCAGGTAGGATTTTTGTTTGTATTTTTTATAATCTTACACCGCGGAAGAGGTATCCGATAACATTATTGACAGTTTTTCATTGTTAGATGCTCCCTCAGTATTGCAGTCTGACAGTGGTAAAGAGTTCGTTAGCAAAATAATGAGCAGCTTAACTGAACAGCCCAATTTTAAAGATTGTCCACAATAAACCTAGACAGAGCCAAGGCTGCGTAGAGTGGGCAAATCAAGACACAGAAAATATGCTAACTACACGTATGCAGGAGCACAACACCACGGAGTGGAGCTGTGCCTTAAGATTTGTGCAGCTAATGAAGAATAGCGCTGTACATTTTGGAATTAAAAGGTCTCCGTTCGAGGTGATGTTTGCGTGCTCTCCAAAATATGGTTTGTCTTCAACAAGTTTACCTGCTGAAGCACTAATGGATGTTCACCCTGAGGATGATCTTGAAAATATAATTAATCAAGTGAGTATTAGGAATTACACATGGACTGAAATGTTGTAGGATAATGATCACAGTAAATCTCTATTGACAGAGGATAACATACCAACAGGAAAAGGAGTTGAGAACAGAGAGAAAGAAAGTATTCCTGACGATAATGACTACTGCCTGACTGATTTAGACCACTCAACTCGTGCTATTAAAAAAACGCAGATCTGAAGGGTACAAGTACTCAGAAGAACAAGTGCAAAGGAGGCGGCAGTGTTCAGATCGCTGTTCCCAACAGTGGGAAAGGACTGTATGGTGAGAGTTCCAGTTCCCGACTTCGATAGAGAAAGAGGAGATGCTAGGACGATCTTGGGTGTCGTCCTCCAGACAACAGTCGACGGCTTCTACAGAACTGGGACGAGAGATGGTGTGCTGAGCCAACTATACGCACGGTAATAACTGTTTTTTTAATAATTATGGAAGGGAAGATACGATATGTCACTGCAGCTACAACTACAAAATTTTGCTTCAGGTCCCAGTTCAGTACTTGCTCTCTAAGAATAACCTCAGAGGAGAAAGTTCCAGCAGAGAAAACATGCCCTGATGACAGTTGCGACGTCTCAATCGATCAGTCGATGGTAAGCGGCCAGGCATTCTTCAAATGCAACTGGCAGCAAAAATGTCAGACTCTGGGATGAAGAAACAAAAATGTGTTGTTCAACTCAAAGTGCCGCGATGCAACTCCTTGCTGCAAGAAATGAATTTTACAAAGTATGACTATGTTTTCAAACTACAAGTGATAAATGCTACTTTCGAAGTACGGCTGTTTTGTTATTACAACCATAGTTCACTTTACTTACATTTTGGCAATGAAGATATATGTTCAATAGTGACAGTGCACTATCCCTAGTAAATGTGAAGTGTTTGACATAACTGGAATCAGTAATCCACTTTCACTAAATGGGGCTGTGATGGTACACCATCACCAGTGATGCTATATTTTCCCTGAAAGTTTCACTTTTTTTTTCTGGCGTTTCATTCTCCTCTCTGTTTTAAGTTGTGCTATATACCCTCCTCAGCACTGGGGTTCAAGGAAGTTTTGTTTAGCTTTCAAAGGGGTGGGGGGAACTTATTTCTCCCAATTACTCGTCCGCTCTTCTCTCACAGACGTAACTAGGGTACATACATATCCAGTTCGTCCCTTTATAGCCGCTGAATCGCAGATCCCTCAGTAGAGGGCTCCAAGAGGGTGCCAGTCGGGTGCCTCCGGGAGGGATATCGTAGCCCCAAGACAGATGGTGGGTGGGGCGTCTGGGGAGAGGGCTGGGAGGTGGATGGGGTGGATGTGGGTCTGGGCGTCGAGTCCTGATGTTGCCTGTCTATGCCGCACGCTTCACACGCTTCCTACCCCGCTTTCACGTCAGAGCGTTCCTGGCGTAAATTTGTCAACGTCACATCCCACGTGGAGGTCATTCGGAAACCGCTGTCTCTATTGACATCGTCATGCACTCGTTTTTCCAATGCCTCTTTGATGACCGAATCGCAGAACCTATTGACGCGACACAGCACCATAGTCTGTTCACAAACAAGCACGGGTCCTTCGTTGCTGCTGTACCCTCCCACCAGAGACTTTGCGGTTTGGCCAATGTGAACACTCCTCATAAGCCACGACCACTGATCGATGTACAGCAAGCCCCACTCGCAACTGATGCCGTAGATACCAAGTGCCCTGTAGACCTATTCGATCTTTGACAGACCCAAGCGTGTTTCTCCATTGTCGTTGCAATCTTGGCTATGGGCTGCTTATAGAAGGAACGCCAGGCGCTTGGACTCTTCTTCTGGATCGTATTCTTTCTTCTTCTCGCTCAGCTGGAGAGCATATTTTACTTGTGTCTTGGAGTAGCCACTCTTGTGACAGATGTGGAGCAGATGCTGTAAGTTGGTGGGTAGACATTCCTTGTCACTATGGCTCACGCTCTTTTTACCAGGCCACTGCAGATTTCTGTTGCGCTATATGGTGGTAATTATGGACGTTTAGGAGCAACCTTACATGTGTCTTTCTGCTGTAGATGGAGTGTCCCGGCCTGCCATCATGGTTGTCCTTCATTCAACGTCCAGGAACAGCAGAAAACCACTTTCTTCCGTGTCTATTGTTAACCTGATGTTGTCGTGCATGCTCTTAACATGGCACAGGAATTCTTGCAGGGTTTCTTCACCGTGCGGCACAACTTGTCGTCCGCGAATTTGTCGTCCACATATATTGTATGGTGACTATAGTGGACATTTCTGCTTGTATTTGGACACATAGTCGTGATCAAGTTGCCCTTCCTACTAAAAGTACAAGCCCCAATTTATATAAAGCGAACTGACTACTCTCAGTAACAAATGGGTCAAATGGCTCTAAGCACTATGGGACTTAACTTCTGAGGTCATCAGTCCCCTAGAACTTAGAACTATTTAAACCTAACTAACCTAAGGACATCACACACATCCATGCCCGAGGCAGGATTCGAACCAGCGACCGTAGCGGTCGCGCGGTTCCAGACTGTAGCGCCTATAACCGCTCGGCCACTCCGGCGATGTTTAAATTGAGACGCTTTCCTTGTGTTCTTGCACACTATTCCTTGTTTTAAGTGAGGCACAAACGGCGTAAAACTATTATGATTGGGGGTGGATAATGAAAGATGGTGATGCTTTCTGGGAAGGCCAAGATAGCGACACATTCCGGCCAGGCCACTGCCATGGTAATACCTATCAGACACTTCCCCTTTCATTTTGTTTTGGTAATTATCACACGGCTTGGTGTATCTAAATTTTCCATGATTAATATTAATCTGATGGACTATTAGGGTTAGGTTAAACCACTGATTGACCTCACAGTATTTGTGTGACTTGAGTAGCAGTAGTAGAATTAACCTCGACTATAGAGACAGATTTTTGGACGCTGGAGGTGACCGTTGCATTAGGGGCAGCTTTAGAACTTTCCCTGAGCAGCAGGCGAATTCTTGAAACCTTCTCATTGCTGGCCTTCCTTTGTAGTCACCGAAGCTGGCCGTGCGGGGCATTGTTCCGCTAACGGCCAAAGCAAGAGGGTGGGAACGCCGTGGCTGAATGCGAAATGACAGTTCTTTAGAAACCGAGATGCCACTTCTTTAGAAACTGGCGCCGCCGGGCTTCCTGGCGCCAGCCTAACCGCATTAATAGCGAGTAGAGGTGGTGTGGGAGTCTGGTTTCCATATCCCGTGTGCAGATCCAGGTAAAGTGGCGTCGAGCTGGCGCACGCCTAATGTGTTTATTACAAGAACAGCCTACCTTGTAAGACGGGATGACGAATTTCTCCCGATGTCGCATTTCTTAGATACCGCCGCACTTCGCCAATAAGGCGTCCACTAAATCGTTTTATGGACGAGACAGAGCTTGTTTTCACTAGAAAGCTTCCCTCATCTTGTGAAATGCCCTGGGGGTTTGGCTGCAGGACTTCCAGGCATTGTGTGCTCTGTTTTTTCGGAGTACAGAATGTGAACTGCACTGCAGTGATTGGTTGAAGACGATCGGGTCTCCTTGCTAGAGAACATGATTGGCGTGGTAACCGTTGCTGGGCCATGATAGACGTGTTCAAGAACATCTGGGGGAACGGCTGTTTCTTGGAAGGTTTTGAGCAACGGTAGCGGCTGAGACTTGATTCCCGATCGTTATGGTGTATAGACGCTAGAGCTCTTCTGTTTCAACGGACAGAGCAGTTAACTGTAAACTCGTCTGGACACCCGAGTGAAACTTCAATATTTTCACAGACGTGAGACAATCACCGTAGGACATGGGGTCATCTCCCGCAGTACGACGTGCCACCAAACCTTGCACCTTTAGCAGCGCCCGCACGCAGACGACGGCACCTCGTCTTTGGATGGCTATATCGGTAATGTTGTGCAGGTTCGAAAAATTTAGAAGCTTATTAATTGTTTACATGGCCAACCTATTTTATAGCAGCCTAGTACTCGCAGTAGTCACTCCCAGTGTCCATTGCATGCTTACTTATATTTTGACACGGGAGACCAGTCAGGGGCACGATGCAGCAGAGTGTGCTCGCCTAGACTGGCATTCTTCTACTCACAGTAGCCAGTCTAATCTACACGTAAATACCAGTTAGGTTCCCCAAGTCTATTGTCAATCAACCTGACTTCGTGTTAATGAAATGTTATAGAGCTGATGTTTCTGTTTGTATGTTTGTTCTCTCTTGACCTTGATATTAGTTAATAGCCGGCCGGTGTGGCCGAGCGGTTCTAGGCGCTTCAGTCTGGTACCGCGTGACCGCTATGGTCGCAGGTTCGAATCATGCCTCGGGCTTGGATGTGTGTGATGTCCTTAGGTTAGTTAGGTTTAAGTAGTTCTAAGTTCTAGGGGACTGATGACCATAGATGTTAAGTCCCATAGTGCTCAGAGCCATTTGACCATTTTATTAGTTAATAAATATCTTTGTGATACCGTAGGTGTTTAGTATTTCAGTTTTACGCGTGTCATCCTCTGTTTCAATGCCATCATCATCCCGAGGTGTTTGGATATGCTGTTTGATGTTGATTGGAATACTCTCTTTCAAATTCTGAAGGTGGCAGGAGTAAAATACAAGGAGCGAAATGCTATTTACAATTTGTACAGAAAGCAGATGGTAGTTATAAGAGTCGAGGGTATGAAAGGGAAGCAGTGGTTGGGAAGGGAGTGAGACAGGGTTGTAGCCTATCCCCGATGTTGTTCAATCTGTGTATTGAGCAAGCAATAAAGGAAACAAAAGAAAAGTTCGGAGAAGGTATTAAAATCCATGGAGAAGAAATAAAAACTTTAAGGTTCGCCGATGACATTGTAATTCTGTCAGAGACAGCAAAGGACTTGGAACAGCAGTTGAACGGAATGGACAGTGTCTTCAAAGGAGGATATAAGATGAACATCAACAAAAGCAAAACGAGGATAATGGAATGTAGTCGAATTAAGTCGGGTGATGCTGAGGCAGTTAGATTAGGAAATGAGACACTTAAAGTAGTAAAGGAGTTTTGCTGTTTGGGGAGCAAAATAACTGACGATGGTCGAAGTAGAGAGGATATAAAATGTAGACTGGCAATGGTAAGGAAAGCGTTTCTGAAGAGGAAAAATTTGTTAACATCGAGTATAGATTTAAATGTCAGGAAGTCGTTTCTGAAAGTATTTGTAAGGAGTATAGCCATGTATGGAAGTGAAGCATGGACGATAAATAGTTTAGACAAGAAGAGAATAGAAGCTTTCGAAATGTGGTGCTACAGAAGAATGCTGAAGATTAGTTGGTAGATCACTTAACTAATGAGGAGGTATTGAATAGAATTAGGTAGAAGAGGAGCTTGTGGCACAACTTGACTAGAAGAAGGGATCGGTTGGTAGGACATGTTCTGAGACATCGAGGCATAACCAATTTAGTATTGGAGGGCAGCGTGGAGGGTAAAAATCGTAGAGGGAGACCAAGAAATGAATACACTAAGCAGATTCAGAAGGATGTAGGCTGCAGTAGGTACTGGGAGATGAAGAAGCTTGCACAGGATAGAGTAGCATGGAGAGCTGCATCATACCAGTCTCAGGACCGAAGACCACAACAACAACTACCGTAGGTCCTTGTTATTAATTTTTCAACGACATCCATTCTCATTCCCTACAATGTCATTTATTTTGTTGTGCGTTTGAAGGAATTAAATTAATTTTATGTCAAGTTAGTCAACTGATTAGGTGATGCACAAAAGGGCCACTATTTAACGAATGTCAGTTTTTCTTGCGCTATTGATAAATGTGGCACCTCTTGGATGTGGTGGTTACGACTTTTTAGTCGTTTGGCAGATGGAGAACTGCCACCACCATAGGCCACCTTGCAGTTCCATCTTCCCATTCTCAAAAACCTTATCTGTTATAGAGAAATACCCCAAAAACCTAGTTTTTGGGTACCAAAACCGAACCGCGGTTACCAAGACGAATAAACACAGCAAATGACTGTAATTTTCACGCTGTACTCCTATAATATCGATGTGGAACAACACAGAAAATTACCTTTATATCTTTATCCGTATCCGGAATACAGAGGTTTAGTGATGCCCTACTTGTAAGCGTAAAATACGCACTTGAAATCCGATGTGAAGCGAAAACGTAGTTTATAAAGTTGAAACGTCCCTTAGAAAAATTTTCTCACTGTCCATAAAGACAGTCCTGATCATTCATCACAGTAAAATTGCAGTGTTTTTTTTTTTTTTTCAAAGTCTGAGCAGTAAAAGAGAATGCACACGGAAGTAGTGGATTTCCATGCAATCTTGAAGAAGTAGTGTTGTCCTTCCAACGGAAAGACAGTGCTGACTCTTGACATGCAGACAGGTATTGGTCCACAACAGAGCAAACCCACCGCAGAGTCAGTCGAAATTTTGAAGAGTATTGGTAGGTAGGTCATCACAGAGCAGACCCACTGTAGTCCTGGTAGAGATTATGGTATTGGTGGGCCACCAGAGGTGCAGACCCACTGCAGTCCTTGTAGAAATAATGGTACTGGTGAGTCATCAAAGGTGTAGACCCACTGTAGTCCTTGTAGAAATAATGGTATTGGTGGGTCATCAAAGATGCAGACCCACTGTATTCCTGATAGAGATTGTGGTATTGGTGAGTCAGCAAAGGTGTAGACCCACTGTAGTTCTTGTAGAGACGGCCAGCAGCCATCTGTTGCGACTGTGCAGGTGCACAATCACCATCGAAGAGTCTTGTGGAGAATATAGCAAGCCCATAAACCACCACTTGCGCGCTCACAAAAATTTTTTGAAATGTCCTTAGAACCAGCAATGCTGTTATCCAGTCCCTTGCAGAATTATTAACACACGTGCAAACACTAACAGTCCCTACTTCTCACATATTGTCCACATACTATGACCAACAGAAATTTGTGCAGTGAAATGTAACTCACAAGTTACTTAATTTGATGTACTGGTGTCAATTACAATTTGATAACATAAGAATACAATAACAAAGGTACAAAATACATCATTAAAAACATAATAATACAGATAACATTTGTAGTAAAACAGGCTTTACAAAAGAATAGAAATAAACAGATACATCAGTGTTACAGGAATTATGACATAATTAAATATATAAAATAATGAGAATAGTTTTCGAAACATTAATTTCACACTTGAGTACAGAAACAGAACAGAATGAATACAAAGTGAATAACATATTATTAATGCAAATTATATTTGAGGATAACAGTATTCCTCATCATAGTTCATGTAGCTGAGTATTAGAAAAATTCTACAACATAAGTCTTATCAGATAAGCATATAAAGACAGGAAGAACATAAATACACAAGGGTACACAAACACATAGTGGGATAACACAAGAAAAGGACAGGCTTTGTTTTACTGCAGTATTTTGCAAACAAAACTTTCTTTACTTCTCGGAGATCTCCCTTCGTTCTTCATTATTTCCAAAAGTCCTATCTATACCTGCTTTCTGTACTTTTCTCGTATAGCCTCTCAGTGCATTTCTTCAAATTCATCGCAACTCATTCTCTTATAGGCTACCCCCTCTTAAGCTAACTTAAATCTACTGAGCTCAGATGCTAAACTAAGGGACGAGGCAATGCAGCAGCACAAAACAATTAACACAAACAGCAATGACAAAAAAAATGGAAAATTGCAAAGCAAGCTACAGTAAATCTAACTTACCAAGCAATGCAACATTACAACTAATATGTGCCAAGAAAAATAAATCAGTAGTAAAACTACATTTCATAACTCTTAAAGTACGATTCTTGGTTTCCAACAACCTTTTTCACAAACCAGAGTCCCTAACCACTACTCATTATTCCTTACCCTATTATAGATACACAGATCGTAATACAAAGTGAAATTTAGTAGCACTATGCCTGGCAAACAGCAGCAGCAAATGCAATAACTTATATCTGAACATGACATAGCTCAAGCAGAAAAAATATTAGACTAAAGACAACAATGCAGACAAGGGAAATGTATATTCACATCTTAATGTCTATGTAATTAAAGTGGTGCACCACAAGGAGTTATTCTACCTAAAAAATTACCAAATAGTTGAAAAGAAAATTCCTTATGCAATTCCTGTGAAGGGAAATGTCTTTTTATGCTCCTTCGTTTTTTTTTGAATAGATCATAAAATTATTTACTGGATCTGTAGGCATAAAATATTTATATTAGTACATCTATTAAATTTTATTTTAACCAGTGCTGCTGCAGCTAGAAACTTGATATTAAACAAAATGAGCAAACTCTCAACTAGAAAGACAATAGATGTAAAATGTTTCTCATCATTTCATTAGGCATTTTAGTAAATATCATAAATTAAAAGCTCCACAGTATAATCATATGTTTTCAAGTTTGAGCGTGTCGTATTTGCGATGCTTTCTATAAAGAAATGTCAATAGCGAGGATAATGGCCTCTTTTTTTTCCACCTGTGCCTCTGAAAGGCACACACTAATGGCTTTTTTCCAGGCAACTGTCACACAGCTGCCCATGACGCATTACGTGCAGGTGGTCACTTAACTTTCTTATGGAAATATTTACGACAGCAGTTTCCGCTACAGTTACAGTCTCATATAAAAATATTTCACAGGTCAAGAATTTGCGTTACAAATCTGTAGAAACAAAATCCTATTGATATAACAGAGTCCAAAAAATTTTCATTGGCATTGTAATACATTCACGCATTTACATACATTTCATAACTCTTAAAGTACGATTCTTGGTTTCCAACAACCTTTTTCACAAACCAGAGTCCCTAACCACTACTCATTATTCCTTACCCTATTATAGATATACAGATCGTCGACACTTCTACAATATTTCATCATAACAGATACGTAGCATAATCAAATAACTCATATAGCATCAGTTTCTTGATCATAAACATACCGCAACAGCATAATACACATAGTCATCATAATAATAACATCATAACACCTCAGTCAACTCTCAAAATTGTCGTAGCTTCCTCCAATAATTTCAAAACCTAAAAAAAATTCTCTGCTCATTTCAATAGTGTCATCTACCTCAAACGTACTTTAAAATCATGATCCCATACCAAATACATCATTCAAAGCTCTTGTAATATCACAATGGTTCCAAAAAAATATGAACATTTCACAAAGTACAGACAAAATACAATTTCATAAGTGTGAAGTTATCCAATTGTGTAATTAATTAAACATCTGCCACTGATGTAGTAAAATAAATATTTGTCTCTCTCAGTTAAATGATCAGATAGCTGTGTAATTTGTGTGTTAGAGAAATATGGTACCGATGTGTAAAGTTGTATAAGCAAATACCATATTAGCTAGGGCTCCTTGTGCTTGCCAAACACATGATACACAAAGTAAACGTGTACCCCCCTGAGTATTAATGTAATTATATCCTCAGGTGTTACAGATTACAGCACTGGAATTAAATGTATCACGGAAAACCTTTGTATCATTGTACTTCAAATATCTTCAAAAATAAATGATTTAAGTACAAAATTAATCACTCAAATACGTGTACTGTAGCGCTAAACTGTGCATCTTGTTGTAAGATAATCTCTGTGGAAGTGTCATAGTTCTGCAGAGGTCAACGTACTTACCTCATGATACACAAAAGTGAAATGCTTTGCATATAGATATCTTAGTTATTACGCTCATTGCCGTGATGAAGAAAGTACTGTGCTGTAACGTATTGTTGTGCTACGGAAAAGGCAGTCTCATTGTATCTATACCACAATAGTTACTACTAAAACATGTTTTACTTTCCAGAATAATGCAGAAAAACTGTGCAGATATAAAACAGAAACACCGCAAAAGCAACATTGTAAATTGTCACTCATTAGTAGCATCGTGATAAAACCGTGTAGTTGTCACATAAACTAACCACTGTGTCGTCTGGTATCTCACAGAAAGTACTTTAAATCCAGAATGTATTTTCAAGTAAACCAAAATGTTGCATTAAAATCTCATTAGCAGTACCAGTATATGTTCTAAGTATGTAAGCCTTATAGTCGTTACGTAATTGTGCAACTAACAAGCAAGAATGTACACACACAATAACACTGTGACACCTGTTCACTGTAACAATGCATTCGTAATTTCTGTTTCAATAAGTTCTCTTAATTCTTGACTGGATATTTAACTTCAAACATTGTTGCATGTTAACAGATTCTAAGTTTGACAAAGCATACTAGTAATGTAAAGTGAAAAATTTTATAGCAAAGACTAAGTTAAAAAGCAGATTATCTCTCAATAAATGATTTTACATGTGAAATGTGGTGTAAACCTTTACTCTTCCTAGTACGCAGTGTTTCAACTTCCACGCAGTTGTCATGTGGCATACGTTGGAAAAGAATACTGGAATTTTTCTCAGTGTTAGCGTCTATGTTATTTTTCTCTGAGGCAGCTGGCGCACGTGGCTGCCTGCAGTGCGAGTCATTGTCTGTTTCTTTGTTGGCGCGCGTCGTTATTGGGATTTGGAGGTCTAACTTCTACAAATTCACCTTGCCCAGAGGGCCCAGCCCTGTTTAAATCCCGCCAGTTCTGATGCAATTCAGCTCTGTCGTTACGATCATATCGTCTGTCATCATGTCGGTAGATTCCATAGTTTCTTTCTTGTCGGTCACGTGGTGGAGAATTTCTCCCTGAATCGTAACTGCGCGCTGGACCGTTGCGTCTACAGTTATTCTGTCTCCCTTGATAATAATAGTTCTGGTTACCATATTGTCTGTTTCTATGATTGTCTCTGTCATATTCTTTACTACGGAAATGCGAACTTTCTCTGTAACTATTACTCTGCCAGTGGTTGTCATACGGGTGGTGTGTGTTTTGGTCACGATTTGTGTTGTGAGAATAGCCTCGTCGTGTCCAGTTATTATTTCTTTCATCGCGGAATTGCGACGGATGTGACCTGTACTTGTTGTGTTTCTGTTTTCACGATCCGCGATTGTCAGTGTCAATTTCTAATTCTTGTAAGAGTCCCTGAAAAGCTTCAATGTCGTCTTTGCAACGTCCTGCCAAAATAATATGTCGTAAATGTTCAGGTAATTTGATTAAGCAAATGCGGATGAGTTCCGAGAGGCTGTATGGGTTTGACAGGTACTGATTCATGTGCAACATGTCTTCAAAATATTTCACAAGACTGGAAAATTCAGATTGTTCGAAATGTTTCATCATTATGATGCTATGTTTTACTCGGTCTTGTGTAGCTTGAGACCAACATGCTGAGAGGAAGGCATGATAAAATTCTCCTTCAATGTGGCAATCGTGAATGACCGATCGCATTCTTACAGCTGGTTCATTCTCTAAGTAGCCACGCATAAATTCTAATCTGTATTCTAACGACCAGTTAGGAGGAAAACAATGAGAGAATTGATGGAGCCACGCTTGTGGATGAATGTCGTTGCCAGAATTCTTAAATGTTTTGAATTTACGTGTAGTAATGAACAGCTTATAGTCAAAATCATCATGTCGGCGAGTCACATGTCGGTCATTGTTACGTCGTTTCGGCGGTTCCATCTCAAAATTCGGTGTGCCTTGCCAATTTCTTTCATAATTTCCGAAGTGTCCTGTGTTATTATTTTGTGGTTGTTCCGTATTTCTAAGTCCCTCTTCCCGTGTTGGAGCGCGAGTGTCCTCTGAAATATGTAATTTTTGTATTACTTGTGCCAACTGATCTTGTACTTCCCAGATCTCTCTTTTGTGTTGCGTATTAATTTGATTCTGATTTTGTTTGAATTTCTTAATTTGTTCATACTCTTCTGTGTCAGTGATGGCTACAGGTCTTGTGTCATTCAGATCATCATCTACCTTTGTAGATAAGTTAGTGAACTGATCCGTAAGTTCGGCTACTTTCTCCGATAGTGTACGTATTTCCTCAGTGTGTTTTTCTGAACCAAGTTTCAGAGTATCTACTGTGTCCTTTATGTTTTCCTGAGTTTTTGCAAGTTGCGTAACCGAATCGGTAGATGCAACTGAGTCAATTTTAGCTTGCAAGGTGTCGTGATTTTCATGAACAATGGTTTGCAGTTCTTTTATGGCTGCTTCGTGATTCTGTAATGCATTTTCATGCCACGAAAAAATAGGTTGAAAATGCTCACAAATTTGTGTTTTTACTTCATTACAGACTTTTTGACATTTCGATTCAATGTTATGCAACTCAGTAGTTAAATCTTCACGTGTCTGTTCAAGTGTGGTGTCTAACTTTTGAAGCTTTTGCTGTGTTTGTCTCTGATTTTGTTCCATTTGTTGCATTAGCTGTAATAACAATGCATTAGTGTCTGGAATCTGTTCCTCTACGCTTTTCGGCAGTGCATTTGCACCGGCAACATTCACATTTTGACAAGCAGAAAATGTGCCTTGACTTATTTGAGAAAACGGTGAGGACGCAAAACCTGAATCTACAGTATTTGCAAAATTGTGTCCTGTCATTTCGGATTCCTGAGGCGAGCTGTTGCCGAGCGATCGATCGATAATGCTTCCCTGTTCACTAATTGTTTCACTGCCTACGCCATTGTTTGCCGCCCGCTCCATTTCCCTATGCACAATTACCAAATTACTATGTTGAACATTAGTTAATTCATTACACGGTGGCGCTAACACGCTGCTTTCGTCTTCACTGTCAATTCTCAGTTTACTTTGGAGCCTAGTATTACGTTTTTCACACGCCATAATTGTCACAATAGTTCACACACGTAGCAATGGAAATAATGTCTACTTAACTGCAAGCGCAGCTGCGAAATACTTGGTGCAAATCTACATGGATGTCACAACTGTTTTACTGTACAACAACGAAAAACTACAATTACAAAGGAAATTCTCTCTATGATTACGCGCTAGCAATAAACAAAGGCTATACTAATTACACAAACTACAAGAAAAAAATCAGAGATTCCAGTGAGGTATCCTCGGCTAAGGGTCGACATATGAAACGTCCCCTAAAAAAAATTATATACGTGACTGGGCTTAAACTGACACACAATGTTTTTAGCGCAACGCAATCTGACTTTCAATAATCCCTACAAAAGAATGGCCCTGACTAGCATGAACCTATACCTTTCACAAATCACTTACCTCACAAAAATCTTCGTTACTCGAACTACTGCAATATAGCGAGCTCCACTACTGCCAGCTAAATAAAAGATTCTAACTACTGAAGGCACTAGCTACTGATAGGCATAGTTAGCAAATGAAAGATTTTGATAGAGAACAAATGATGTATTTACCTTAATAGTCATAATATATATAGCAGTTCATGACATCCAGTCTTACAAATTTCAAACTCTGCCATCTCTCTCCCCACATCCACCACTGCTGGCGGCTCACCTCCAACTGACGAACGCTATGCGCTGTTAACATCCAGCTGCCCAGCACTACAATGGTAGACAACAATGCAAACTAGCCACAGACTGCACACAGCACAGCCAGTGATTTTCATACAGAGCGCTACGTGGCGTTACCAATAAGAAAACCTAAACAGCCTACTTACAAAGTGACGTTGCGCAGAAAACGTTGGTGTAGAATGTCTTCTTTATCTGTAGAAGGGTTTTGGGAAGCTCATTTTGCAACTGAAGCACATACAAAACTTTGTGCACGTAACATACGGTCTGTGGTGTAAGATTAAATAACTCTGCATTATTTCAATTTCACATAAGTAAACTATCAAAATTTTACCATAATGTTCTTTTGATGTGAGTGACATTCCCTGCTGTAGCAAAGAGAGCAAGGGAACCAGAGGAAAAATTTTTCTATCGGGGCACAAAAAAAGGCGAATACGCTTCAGTTTAAAAGACTGTGATTGTAATGTGGAGTACCAACTACCTCATTCTATTTCCCTTAGCACCTTTAAAATTTTGACGTGCAAAAGTATCCATGATTCTTTATGCTGAGAAAAAAGAAGACAGTGGCAGTGCGAAAGAGGCGGAAAAGTAATAAATACTGAAAGATAGTATACAATGTTTGTAGATTAGAAAGAGCGAAGAATGGCTGTGTGAGAGAAAGAGAGGTACAGGATGGCAGTGAAACATAGGTGACAGTGCTAAAAAAGTGTGAAGGTGACTGTGCCATAGAGAGAGAACGGAGAAACTGGAAGTGGATGAGAGCCAGTGATAATGAGAGACAGAGTCAGTGACAATGACAACCAAGAAGAGAGAGAGATTGATACTGAGATGAGACTGCAGCAGTGGGAAGGAACGAATGAGATAGTAGTAGTAAGTGAGAGCGACAGGGATACAGTGACGGTAAGACGAGACAGAGGCTGTTAGACAGGAGACAATGATAGACACGAGTTGGGCTGAATGAGTGAGTGAGAGAGAATGAGCAAGTGAGAGTGGATGGGCATGAGCGACTTACAGCGATGGACTAGTGGGTGTGTGCGAGTTACTGTTAGGTGAGCTTGTGGGAGTGAGAGGTGAGTTGGATGTTAAAAAGATCGCATCTATTTTCGCATGCCAAATCGTTTGCGAACCTTTTTAAAGGTGCTTAGATAGGTAGAATGAGGCATCTGATACCACAGTTTTCAGTCAGAGAGTTTTGACCAGGAGCGTATTCGTCTTTTCTACGCTCCAATAGAACCATTTTTCCGGTGGTATTTGATACCTGTAATAACTTAATATTTCCTACTGGTTAACCAGACTGAGCCCTCCGAAATCTAGCATTTCTCTAATGAGTAAGGTGGGGATCTACGTTTATGCGTTCATATATAACATGATTAGTTTTCACCGTGATGAACTTGTACAATCACCGTCTGACAGATCATGTAACTAGAATGTGATGGAACTCCTCTCTTAAAGTTCTCGAGGCGGCTTGCCTTGTGTGACTTGAAAGTAGCTTAACATTACAAAGTCTGACTTTTTCTGACTATTGTTACGAGAACTGATGTTGAGTGAAACGGCAACTGAATTTGCCACGAAAATATTTGGTTTAATTACTTACACATAAAACATTTGTTCAAGGTCTTATTATTGCTCACACCTTATTATCTCACAAAAGTTATTCTAAATTTAACGAACATTTGCATGGTATGGAATTGAAATAAAGTTATAAGTTTTACGTCAAGTTTTAGCTGTTAATGCGCCACATACACAGAAAATTTGTATAGCCCATGCCAATTAAAGCGTTTTAGCACACCCATAGAAAGATCAGTTCTTCAACGCACATTGGAAAATCATGTATGATACAGCCTAACTGGTAAATGAAATACTGACTTGATAAACCCGATCTTCAGATCGTAGACAAAACGAAAACTACCCCAGCGAATCTTACTCGTGGGGACCACTCTGTCAGATAACTTTCGACAAGCCAGCAAAGCTCGCACGCATTTAGTAATGCAAAGCTATTACCTTTTGTTCGTCTCTACTGGCACAGGAAGAAGCCACCATTACCATTCTCCTTCGAAATCTGCAAAGCATGGTCAGTGTCCGTGCACATACGCACATCAATGACTAAGCCGCTCATGCGCCCAAGAACCTCAGCAGGTACACTGCTGTAGCAAACGCCGAACGAAAGTCCATGGGTAGTTTCAACGAGAAAAGACAAAAGTCTCTCGCAGATGACCGACATGGAACAAAATGAATATATGGCGACTGGCAAATACGCAAATATAAGAGACAACTTGCAATCTGTAGAATACCTTTGATTTTAGGCATTCGGTTCCAAGTTGCTTCCACATTTAGGTTAGTGAAGCCAGGTGCTAGAGAGGATCCCATAGCGACTCCGTCTACCTATTCGTGGAACTTTCCACCATAGTGGAAGTAGGGGGTAGAGAGCACATGGCGAAACAGCTTCACTGTGTGACTCTCAAAATGACACTGTAGTACAGTGGAATCTTCTAATGGTATCCGTGTGATGAGAGACGCACTGTATCTCTTGAAGCACCTTCTCAAATTGTGTCGAGTTCTTGAAACTTTGTGGATGGTGACGAATGAGAGGTTTTACTGGCTGCCAGGTTGGCGAATTTAGAGTATTCTCTTTGTGTGCTTTTGACAGCCATAAATCTATACATCTAACGAGCAACAACTGAAATAAAAGTTCAAAAGTGGTATTACAATACAGGGTGAAAGCATATCAATGAAAAGATTCGGTGATAACACTCCCATCCTCAGTGAAAGAGAAAAATAATTACAGTTATCTGTTCAATGGAGTGTACGAATAGAGGAAGAAAGTAATGTGAAGCAGCAGAAATGAGAATCACGAAGTAGACGAAGTTAAGGAATTCTGCTACCTAGGATGCAAAATAACCCATGACTGACGGAGCAAGAAAGATTTAAATAGTAGACTAGCACTGGCAAGAAGAGCATTATGGCCAATAGAAATCTACTAGTGTCAGACATAGGCCTTAAGTTGAGGAAGAAAGCCGGCCGGTGAGGCCGAGCGGTTCCAGGCGCTTCAGTCTGGAACCGCGCGACCGCTACGGTCGCAGATTCGAATCCTGCCTAGGGCATGAATGTATGTGATGTCCTTAGTTAGGTTTAAGTAGTTCTAAGTTCTAGGGGACTGATGACCTCAGATGTTAAGTCCCGTAGTGCTGACAGCCATTTGATCCATTTTAGAAAGAAATTTATGAGAATGTACATTTGGGACACAGCATTAGTGAAACATGGACTGTGAGAAAACCTGAACAGAAGCCAGTCGTAGCATTTGACATGTGGTACTTCGGAGGAATGTCAAAAATTAGGTGGACTGATGGCACTAGAGGGAGCTGTAGAGCCTAAAAACTGTAGAGGGAGACAGAGATTAGAATACATCCAGCAAATAATTGAAGAAGTAGGTTGCAATTGCTACTCTGAGATGAAAAGGTTGGCACAAGAAAGGAATTCGTAGCGGGTCGCAACAAACCAGTCAGAAGACTGATAAAGTGGTACCGGTGCTCTGAGGTACTGTCTTCTGGGGCCATGTGGGTCTTTCCCGGCCACCGATGCGAGTTACAAGTATTATTCATAGCATTACAAGTGAAGGTAGCTTCATCAGCAAAGATTATTAATGAAATTACTTGGCAGTTTGCAGTTAGCAATTGTCTACCGTCATTTTCTTCTCGAAGGTATTGAATCCTCTGTGCAAGATAACGATAGAAGTAGTACCTACGTAACGTCCCCCATATTCTTGTATGTGGATCACTGGTAAGTGTAGAAATTCTGTGCGTATTTTTGGAAAATCTACGTTTCACCAGTCGAATAATGTCATCTACTTCAGTTACACTCACTTGCTCGTGCAGATGAAACGTTAACTGCTGGGCACCGCGCCAGTCTCACATAGTTAAGGGAAAACACAAGTAAACACTTTACAGTCAGGAAATCGTCCACCGTGTACAAGCAGCAGCAGAGTTTCTGTTACAAAACCAGTGGAATGGGCGGTATTGCACACTGAGCGCTCCAAAGTCGGTTGGTTGCAGTAATTCCAGACTGTCCAACAGTGGGCGCACTCGTTTCCTCCTAAATCTCCATCACAGGGTGTCCAGAAAATAAGTGTAGACTTTGTTGAAATAGTTTTTGTATTATTATTATCGCATATAGTGGAATACGTTTATCAAAGGTCACGTTCAACATGAGCTCCATTCACATCCCGACACAACTCCCATCTGCCGGCTGAGGCAGTTGTGGTGTTATACGGGCTGTTCAAAAATTGTCACCGCAGTGCTGTATGATTGTTAGCCGCGCGTGCCGTATGATTGTTCGCCTGCCTGGGTTTTTCAACGAAACAATAAACGCACAACGATACTGCAGTATTCTGTACCCATTCATAGGAGAACTTGCGTTAAGTGAAATACTGAACGGTTATTTTCAACAAGATGGTGCAACCGGGCATACAGCACGCGTTTCAATGTCACTGCATGCTGATGTTTTTGGTTGGTTCAAATGGCTCTTTTAAGTACTATGGGACTTAACATCTGAGGTCATCAGTCCCCTAGACTTAGAACTACTTAAACCTAACTAACCTAAGGACATCACATACATCCTTGTCCGAGGCAGGATTCGAACCTGCGAGCGTAGCAGCAGCGCGATTTCGGTCTGAGGCGCCTAGAACCCCTCGGCTACAACGGCCGGCGATGGTTTTGGTGACCGCATAATTTTACAGGGACTTTGGCCTCAACGATCGCCAAACCTAACACCAGGTGACTTTTTCTTCTGGGATGCAGCGAACGCAACTGTTTATAAAAACCGTCCAAAATCCATCGATGACTTGAAAACTGCAATATCCACTTTCACTGCTTCTGTTACAGAAGAAATGTTACAGTTTATGTTTGGAAACATGATTAGACGAACTGAATTGTGTATTCAACAACAGTGGGGACACTTTCACGTTAAATGTGAAAATTTGTAAGTAAAAATGGATATTCAATAAATTAATAACTTGTATTTCACTGAATTTGGTTTCGGTATATTCACTGCGGCATACGGCACGCGCGGCTAACAATCATATGGCACTGCGGAGAGACTGCAGCAGCTTATCTAATTCCGTCGTGGTGCCGTGCCAATGAGCTGTTGCACAGTAGAATAGTAAGTCCAGGAATAACATTTTGTAAAACAGCCAACGTAGAAAGCTAAGTGGGGCGCTTCTGCCGGCAAAGCATTGGTGTCATAACTGAATGTCAACACGAGGGTCCCGAAGTATAAACAAGCTGTGAGTTCATTTCATCGGAATATGACAGAGGCAAATCAAGAACTCCTAATTCAGCAGTTCGACAACAATGCGGAACAGACAGAAAATGAAAATGTATCGAGGTTAAATGTAGGAACTTCACTTTGAGATGTCATAAGAACACCTTTCAGGATTCAAATTCCGCATAAAGTAACGCTCTGAAACCCTGGAGGTAATCACAAGTGCAGGTTAAAGCGCTGAACATTCAGAAAAAGAGAGCACATCCGATCATCCGATCACGTCATCGCCAGCTGTGAAACCTCTGCCGTCCCCACGATCGTTCTCAGACTTAGGCCATTCCATCTGCATTACGGATGCCGATGGAGGGCCAGCTCCATTAACTTACAGGATGCTCTTATGAATTCGGCGTCTACAACATGACACCTGCTTGGAGTTCACTGCTGCAACCAACAGCCATCCAGCCGTGGACTTCTGATCCATAAGCCGCAGTCCTTTCGGTCACAGCGGTGACTAGCTGAAGACGGGCGCAAAGCAGATCTTCCACGGTTGAAGAAACGATCTGCCCATCTGCAAGTTTCTCAACCTCGGCGCTGGGCGAATGTATCGCCACTACTGGGGCAGTACAAGTATTGCTTTGCCTGCTCTACACTGGGACCGCCACTAGGCGGACCCGGTCTTTCGCCTATAAGTCATCTGGACAACCGTCCGTAGGAGATTGCAGATTTCTGGTAGCCGAGCCTAAGCGCAGCTTTAATCACTGAGAACGCTGAGGCTGTGACGGTCGTCCACAGCCACGCCAGGCTACGGGGACGAACGACCGCAGCAGCCTCCTGAGGCCGCAACACTGACCATAGGAATCCAGAACCTGCACTCATCAAGTTTCTAGCCGGGCACTGACTTCCAAGCAGCGTGGTTACAGCACGGTCGCTGTTACGCAGTGTTGGGAAGGCGACGGAGGGATTTTAAAACTCTCACCAATAAATGACTGTTAACTGAATTATGTTTAAATGATAATTAATTAAAACCCTCAGCTGCCGACAGGTATTGTTGATATACCTCGATGGGGACAGCTGAAAATGCGTGCTCCAACCGGGACCCGAACCCGGGATCTCCTGCTTACATGGCAGACGCTCTATCCATCTGAGCCACTGAGGGCACAGATGAATAGCGCGACTGCAGGGACTTATCCCTTGCACTCTTCCCATGAGACCCACATTCCAGATTGTCCACAATCTACATACGTAATGTACCTAATATCTATTTGCCCATCCACTCATTACTCGCGCACACTAAGGTGACGATTTCCGTAAGCAGGAGATCCCGGGTTCGAGTCCCGGTCGGGCACACATTTTCAGCTGTCCCCATCGAGGTATATCAGCAACACCTGTCGGCAGCTGAGGGTTTCAATTAATTATCATTTATTCTAGAGGAGCTGCACGGTCATCAATGGTATCTGTTCTTTCGAGAAAAGTTACTGTCTTCATATATATGAATTATGTTTCACTAGCGCCCCGGCGCTTACAGGATCTCTTAACCAAGCTCTTCGCTAGACCTCCTGATAAGAACGTGACCCCGGCTCGGGTCGTAGTGGAGCTGACGCGGCTTCGGTGAAACCCCCAGACGAAGAAGTCCGTGGAAGAACACGCCGCCCATATCGCGGGTCTCGAGCGCCATTTCATCTTACATGAAACACATCATTAAAAAACGTACGCGTTTATATGGCATAATGGCAAGGTGTCCAGTCCAGTTGGAAATATTAATTATACACACGTTCATTATGTATAAGGTTTGGTAAAAGAAAGAAAGTTGTCTCGTTGCTGAATAGGATCTGGTAGAGGATGTTGCGATTTGCCTTTGCTTCAAGAAAATCGTGGCACATTCTCATGCACACTGCCGAATCATCGTCATATAGTCGGTGGAGAACCTGCAGAAGGTACGGCAGTTTTTCTGCGTATGTCGCAACACTTTGTGTACCGCCGAGCGTGCAATCTCTAGTTCCACCAACAATCTCCGCATTGATTTCGGACTGTGTTCAATGCATGATTTAAAGACTTCAATCCGATCAGCAGAGTTTGATGGATGACCTTGTCTGGGATCATTCATAACGGTACTAGTGCGCATAAGACTGTGCATAAATTGCCTTATGGAATCAGCTATTAAATCTCGTCCGCAATCTCCACGTCACAATGGCTATTCTCTCTTGCACACGTAGCAGTGAGGTACCAGCTGCCTCACAATTAAACTTTCTCTCTTGTTATACCGCTTTGCCGAAAACCGATATATTTTCTGAAAGCATATGTCAAAAGATGAAAAACTGAAATATCAGGGTCAGAGGGACA
This sequence comes from Schistocerca americana, assembly GCF_021461395.2. Taxonomy (NCBI): domain Eukaryota; kingdom Metazoa; phylum Arthropoda; class Insecta; order Orthoptera; family Acrididae; genus Schistocerca; species Schistocerca americana. The sequence continues at coordinate 1,036,797,122 of NC_060119.1, read as the reverse complement.
AGCGTTTAAGGGCTTACACCCACTACCCCATCGCTGTAAGTCTCTCATGGCCATCCACGCCCAATTCCCCATTATCACTCACTCATTCGGCCCAGCTCATTGACATAATACCTTTGTGGCTCTCCATTTGACGCTGTATCCTGTCTCACCGCCACAGTCACTTTTGTTCTGTCCTACTACTACTACTCTCTCTTCTCACTGTCACTGTCTCCCTCTTGTTCTCTCTTAGTGCTACTATCTCATTCATTCCTTCTCACTGCTACTGTTTCTTCTCACTGTCACTACCTCTCCCATCTTCGTTATCAGGGCCATATTATGCCTCGTATTATCACTGGCTCTCACCCACTTCCACTTTCTCTTTCTATTTCTTCCTCTGCCATTCGCACTATCTCCTTCACTTTCTTCCTAACACTGTTCTCTCATTTTCTGCTATGACCCACTGCCGCGGTGCTCCTCTCTTTCTCCCACACTGCTATTATCTCCTTCGCTCTTTCTATACCACAACCATTGTCAACTATCTTCCTGTATGCAGTTTTTCTCTATCTCTTTCCTGCTGCCACTGCCTCAAGCATAAAAACACGCGAATATGTTCGCATTCCAATGTTGTAGTTGTTGTGGTCTTCAGTCCTGAGACTGGTTTGATGCAGCTCTCCACGCTACTCTATCCTGTGCAAGCTTCTTCATCTCCCAGTAGCTACTGCAACCTACATCCTTCTGAATCTGCTTAGTGTATTCATCTCTTGGTCTCCATCTACGATTTTTACCCTCAACGCTGCCCTCCAATAATAAATTGGTGATCCCTTGATGCCTCAGAACATGTCCTACCAACCGATCCCTTCTTCTAGTCAAGTTGTGCCACAAATTTCTCTTTCCCCCCATCCTATTCAATACCTCCTCATTAGTTATGTGATCCATCTAATCTTCAGCATTCTTCTGTAACACCTCATTTCAAAAGCTTCTATTCTCTTCTTGTCCAAACTATTTATCATCCATGTTTCACTTCTATACATGGCTACACTCCATACAAATACTTTCAGAAACGACTTCCTGACACTTAAATCTATACCCAATGATAACAAATTTCTCTTCTTCAGAAACGCTTTCCTTGCCATTGTCAGTCTACCTTTTATATCCTCTCTACTTCGACCATCGTCAGTTATTTCGCTCCCCAAACGGCAAAACTCCTTTACCACTTTAAGTGTCTCATTTCCTAATCTAATTCCCTCAGCATCACCCGACTTAATTCGACTACATTGCATTATCCTCGTTTTGCTTCTGTTGATGTTCATCTTATATCCTCCTTTCAAGACACTATCCATTCCGTTCAACTGCTGTTCCAAGTCCTTTGCTGTCTCTAACAGAATTACAATGTCATCGGCAAACCTCAAAGTTTTATTTCTTCTCCATGGATTTTATACCTACTTCGAATTTTTCTATTGTTTCCTTCACTGCTTGCTCAATATACAGATTGAATAACATCGGGGAGAGGCTACAACCTTGTCTCACTCCCTTCCCAACCACTGCTTCCCTATCGTGTCCCTCGACTCTTATAACTGCCATCTGGTTTCTGTACAAATTGTAAATAGCCGTTCGCTCCCTGTATTTTACCGCTGCTACCTTCAGAATTTGAAAGAGAGTATTCCAGTCCACATTGTCAAAAGCTTTCCCTACGTCTACAAATGCTAGAAACGCAGGTTTGCCTTTCCTTCATCTAGCTTCTAAGATAAGTCGTAGGGCCAGTACTGCCTCACGTATTCCAATATTTCTACGGAATCCAAACTGATCTTCCCCGAGGTCAGCTTCTACTAGTTTTTCCATTCGTCTGTAAAGAATTCGCGTTAGTATTTTGCAGCTGTGACTTATTAAACTGATAGATCTGTCAACACCTGCTTTCTTTCGGATTGGAATTATTATACTCTTCTTGAAGTCTGAGGGTATTTCGCCTGTCTCATATATCTTGCTCACCAGATGGTAGAGTTTTGTCAGGACTGTCTCTCCCAAGGCTGTCAGTAGTTCTAATGGAATGTTGTCTACTACCGGGGCCTTGTTTCGACTCAGGTCTTTCAGTGCTCTGTCAAACTCTTCACGCAGTATCATATCTTCCATTTCATCTTCATCTACATCCTCTTCCATTTCCATAATATTGTTCTCAAGTACATCGCTCTTGTATAGACCCTCTATATACTCCTTCCACCTTTCTGCTTTCCCTTCTTTGCTTAGAACTGGGTTTCCATCTGATCTCTTGATATTCATCCAAGTCGTCCTCTTTCTCCAAAGGTCTCTTTAATTTTCCTATACGCAGTATCTATCTTACCCCTAGTGAGATAAGCCGCTACATCCTTACATTTGTCCTCTAGCCATCCTTGCTTAGCCATTTTGCACTTCCTGTCGATCTCATTTCTGAGACGTTTGTATTCCTTTTTGCCTGCTTCATCTACTGCATTTTCATATTTTCTTCTTTCATCAATTAAGTTCAACATTTCTTCTGTTACCCAAGGATTTCTAGCAGCCCTCGTCTTTTTACCTACTTTATCCTGTGCTGCCTTCACTACTTCATCCCTCAAAGCTACCATTCTTCTTCTACTGTATTTCTTTGCCCCATTCCTGTCAATTGTTCCCTTATGCTCTCCCTGAAACTCTCTACAACCTCTGGTTTAGTCAGTTTATCCAGGTCCCATCTCCTTAAATTCCCACCTTTTTTCAGTTTCTTCAGTTTTAATATACAGTTCATAACCAATAGATTGTGGTCAGAGTCCACATCTGCCCTTGGAGATGTCTTACAATTTAAAACCTGGTTCCTAAATTTCTGTCTTACCATTATATAATCTATCTGAAACCTGTCGGTATCTCCAGGCTTCTTCCATGTATACAACCTTCTTTTATGATTCTTAAACCAAGTGTTAGATATGATTAAGTTCTGCTCTGTGCAAAATTCTACCAGGCGGCTTCCTCTTTCATTTCTTACCTCCAATCCATATTCACCTACTACGTTTCCGTCTCTCCCTTTTCCAACTACCGAATTCCAGTCACCCATGACTATTAAATTTTCGTCTCCCTTCACTATCTGAATAATTTCTTTTATTTCATCATACATTTCTTCAATTTCTTCGTCATCTGCAGAGCTAGTTGGCATTTAAACTTGTACTGCTGTGGTAGGCTTGGGCTTCGTGTCTATCTTGGCCACAATAATGCGTTCACTGTGCTGTTTGTAGTAGCTTACCCGCACTCCTATTTTTTTATTCATTATTAAACCTACTCCTGCATTACCCCTATTTGATTTTGCATTTATAACCCTGTATTCGCCTGACCAAAAGTCTTGTTCCTGCTGCCACTGAACTTCACTAATTCCCACTATATCTAACTTTAATCTATCCATTTCCTTTTTTAAATTTTCTAACCTACCTGCCCGATTAAGGGATCTGACATTCCACGCTCCGATCCGTAGAACGCCAGTTTTCTTTCTCCTGATAACGACGTCCTCCTGAGTAGTCCCCGCCCGGAGATCAGAATGGGGGACTATTTTACCTCCGGAATATTTTACCCAAGATGACCTCATCATCATTTAACCATACAGTAAATCTGCATGCCCTCAGGAAAAATTACGGCCGTAGTTTCCCCTTGCTTTCAGCCGTTCGCAGTACCAGCACAGCACGGCCGTTTTGTTTAGTGTTACTAGGCCAGATCAGTCAATTATCCAGGCTGTTGCCCCTGCAACTACTGAAAAGGCTGCTGCCCCTCTTCAGGAACCACACGTTTGTCTGGCCTCCCAACAGATACCCCTTCGTTGTGGTTGCACCTACGGTACGGCTATCTGTATCGCTGAACCACGCAAGCCTCCCCACCAACGGCAAGGTCCATGGTTCAATACCTTTGCGAAAAATTTTAAAGGTTCTGCGGAAGGTAGAATGAGGTAGCTGGTACCACACTTCTTAGAATCTTTCAATAAATAGGAGAATATTGGCTTTTTTGTGTTTCGATAGCAGCATTTCTTCGCTGATTTCCGTCAGTCATATGAAAAGTACTTGATGGTTCAGTAAAATTTTAATAGTTTACTTATTTGAAATTGATATAACTCAAAACTAGTGTTACACCTCAGACCGCATTTTGCATGCACAAAAATATTCATGTGCCATGGTACTAGAACGTGGTGTTCCCAGAACTCTTCTGATGATAAAGACACTTTAAAATGAATTTCTCAGTGGCACGTCACTTTATAAACTACGTTTTCGCCTCACATCGCATTTTATGTGTGTATTTTACTTGCACAAGTAGGGTAACTTTGAACCTCTCTATATCGTAATCGGATAAAGATAATTACAGAATTTTCAAGTTTGTTCAAGACCGATGCCAACGGTCTGGCCACAGTGCTAACACCGGTTCACATCAGATCACCGCAGTTAAGCGCAATTGGGCTGGGCTAGCACTTTCATCGGTGACCATCCGGTCTGCCGAGTGCTGTTTTGGAAGCGGGGAGCACTCAGACTTTATGGGGCAAACTGAGGAGCAACTTGATTGAGAAGTAGCGGCTCCGGTGTCGTAAACTGACATACGGCGGAAGAGCGGTGTGCTCACCACGTGCCCCTCCATACCCGCGTCCAGTGACGCCTGTGGCTTGAGGATGACACGACGGCCGGCCGGTAACGTTGGGCCTTCCAAGGCCTGTTCGGGCGGAGTTGAGTTAAGACCGTTTGTTCAAGACCGGAACCTTACGAATCCATCGCAAAAATTGTAGCCATTTGCTGTGCATAGCCGTTTTGGCATCCGAAACTGGCGTTTGGTCCGCTGCTATTGGTGAAAATGTGGTGAAAAACGCTTTTTTTCTTTTGACTTCCTCAGGAACCACCCATGAATTTACGCAAATGTGTCATTCATTCATTCATTCATGGGTGTTCCTTTAGTTTAATTAAATCATGGGTTTATCACGGGTATACTAATCGTCAAACAATTTATTTAATTCTTACGTGCATATTTTATGTATACGTGTAGGGTAACTTTGAACCTCTGTATCTGGGAAAACGATGAAAATATCAAAAGATCAGACTCTCGATATTAGAAATACATCTACAAAATTTCAGCCATTTCGTGTGCATAACCATCTTGGAATCCGTTGCTGGGGCTTATACCAAGAAATCACGTTTTAAACAATTTTTTAAGTTTACAGGTGATGCAATTTCAACGAATTGGACATTAAAAACTGCACAGATGGCTCATTCACTTATTCATCATTGGTATACCAGTCAATTTAAATCAGAGGTATCAAGGACATAGCCTTGAACATCAATCATCAATTTATTTAATAACTTCTACATGTGTATTTTACTTATACAAGTAGTATAACTTCAAACCTCTGCATCTGGGGGGCGGTAAAGTTATCACGAAAATTTTCAAGATAGTTCGAGATCGGGATCTTAGGCGCATATTGTAAAAGTGTCAAGCATTTGCTGCACATATCCGTTCTGGAATCCGTGGCTGGGGTTAGGTCAGCTGTTGACGGCAAAAATGTGATGAAAAACGTTTTTGGCAGCACGAGTGGAGAGGGGGGTGGGGGTGGGGGGGATGTTTTCTCAAGAAGCAACCCTGCATTACGCAAATGCATCATTTCTTCATTTATTCATTCATTTACTCACAGGTACACCCTGTGAGTTAACAAGCATTTCCCTCTCATTTAAGTATATGGTCGAAAGAGTCAGCCTTCAGGAATTCTGAAACGAACCCTGTCATCCAGGACCGTGTGCCACAAAGAGCGCAGATTCACCACGAGATGGGGGAATTCAGAGGCGGCTATTGTGCTGAATGAGGCCTAAGCGCTGTAGCGTGCGAGTGAGACAGACGAGAACCTATACCATAGGGAAACCCCATAGAAGCAGTTTGTGGCCAGGGAGACGTAGCAGTGTTAAATATGGCAAACCTAAGATCGGCCATAAATGAGAAACATTTAGGAAAAATATTTAATTCTTTAGTAATTTAGGGAATGAAGCCACATTAATTTTAATCTACCATCCTTCATAAATTTTCAAGGAGACCACAATAAAACCTGAATACTGATCACATCTATAATAGTTTTGGATTTACTGTTAAAATGAATTTAACAAGTTTTGTAACAAAGACACGAATGCTAAAATCTGAACGCTTTGGTCGATCTTAACGATCGATATTTGACGTAGAAGCGCATCATTAAAATGACAATTGTTGTAAATATCCACTCTGTATACTTTATTTGCTAAATGATATAGTAAATTTTAATTATCAGTATTTTCAGTTAAGCATCAGATTATAATTTCCTCCACACGAAACGCACTGAACGATGAGAGCATGACACCTTATTGAATCATTAGGTAATAGAATATTTGTTCGTAATAGTTACTTTTGTTCTCTATTTATTTATCACAAAGCACATTGGTGCAAGGCTACTGACTATGACATTCAAAGCTAAGAAGAAGATTGTATTGGTTTTATGTAAAAGAATTTAATGTTTATTATGTAATCGATATTATTGTTACTTTATTTACAACGTGAAAGTGATCAAGCTTTGATTATTTAAATATGCTAAAATATAAAATAATGTAGAATAAGCTGTAGCCAATCAGATGGTCGGCTTCAGGAAATGGAACTGCCCTAGTCAGTTGAGAGAGGATGTTCGGCGTGCGGGAAACGCGGCCGGGGACGGGCAAAAGGACAGAGCTGGTGGAGACGCGCAAGCCTCCGGTATGTTTTAAGGTAGCCAGGAAGTGAAAAGACTTAAAAAATTTCGCGTTGTGTCGTATAGCGTGACTTAGCCTCTGTGTGGTGAGCAACCGCGCGCTAGGTGTGAAGTCTAATTTTTAGAGTAGTTAACGAGGTGGGGTATTGGAGTTGTAATTCACGATGAGATTGTGAATGATTGAACTGTGTCAAATGGATATGCGCTCGAGTGTAACAGTAATTCTAAATGCGACCATTTTCGCTATTAGTTTGCTTTCTGAATTAATATTATTCTAACCAAATCGCAACTGTGCTGCCTACATAATTTATGGGTCGTTAATTTAGCCCCCAGTATTAATATTACTGTTTTTATGTGTTATATTAACGTTGTATGTTTTGTACAATGTCACAAACTTGCCGTCAGCCAGACAATTTAACCAAAGGGTTACAAGTGTCTGATTTAGGGCGTGTAATGCGACACGTGTGGTTCAACCCCTAGACGAATTTAAGCCAAGACATTTCGATGAAGAGGAACCTCATGTGGGCCCGAACATTTTTGGGGTGTCAGTTCGCAACCCGTCAGTTTAATTAAATCATGGGTTTATTGTAAATAGATAACGATATCACAAAAATTTTCAAGCTTGTTCGATATCGGGCTCTTAGGAACATATCGTAAAAATTTCACCTACATGTTGCGCATAGCCATCTTGAAGTCCTCGGATAGGTCTTGGTCTACTGTGTAACGTTCCCTGGCAACACTCACACTATTAATAAACTAAAATTTAATTGTACTATATACGCCGCTATGAAGCAATTTGTATATACTGTAATTGTTTAACAAAAAGTATTATTTAATTTTGTGTAAAGGACATTCGTTATTATTGTAATATTTTCTGTAGTAATATTCTCGATGTATTTATGATTGTAATATTTCTATACTCATAATGTAATTGCGAAATGTGTCAATATCTGCGATAACAAAAATGTAAAATTCAGCCACAGAGGAAAATAATGTTGTAAGATTACAAATAGATGTTAATGGTCAGCAATAATATAAATAACACCGCATGGTGCGCGTCTTTGTCGTCTTCCTCGAGAGCTGAGAGAAAGAGGAAGCTGTGACGTAGCATTTTATGAATGGGTAGACTTCTTCTGTCTGTATCTAGAGTTAGCCGCCATTGGAGGAGAAATTACAAACTAATGTAAATTGAATTATTGTTGTGGTCTAAATACATTATAATTTATCAAAAGTGTGTATTACTAATGTAAATTAGCTTGCCCATGTCATCTATAATATTTCTTTAAAGAATTTTCAGCATTTTTTGCGGTGTTGCTGGGCTGTGCCGCGACCGAACGATTTGCAGCGGCGGCACATTTACAAAATTGTTCCGCTAAGAAAAATTAACCAAACCCGTAAATCGGGAGCAGATAAAAATTAGCAGTGAAACAAGAAAATGTTTTTCTTTTACAGCGATCCTGAGACTGACGGAATTTATTACTAGTTTCACATTTGTGCATTCATAGGCGGATAGTTAACGTTGAAATTTAACAATTTGTTCGTTCTTTCAAATAACTTAAATGTATAGTGAAGTGTGTTTTATCAATGATAATTAAACGTCGGCTTGGCAATATTTAACCATTTTCTGCTAACAGAGACAGTCTTGTGTTCCATAGCTAACGCCGGGAAAGAATTCAGTAAATATTTAAAAAAAAAAAACCACTGCATTTAGAAAATGTGTGTCAAGGCCGAATTATGTAAAAGATATAATTCTCAACTAAATATTCTTAATCAGTTAATATGAATTTATCAGCATGAGAGGGTTGACTAAGTTCACATAATTTTAAATGTACTTAATTCTGTCTAAATGAATTTTTATTACCACACGTAAATAAGGGGTTCTACAACAAAGTTCGTACTGGCTGAAAGAAAGAAGGAAAAAATAACAAAAAAACATTATAAAAAAGAAAGTAACTATTTAAATTTTTTTAATTAATTTAATTTCATAAAATTGGCGCCCAACGTGGGGCCCCGAATATGCAGTGGCCACAAAATACCCATGAGATAACTAGGGAATTATTGTAGTCGAACTTTGTTGGAGAACAATTAATATTTTTTTCATGTATTGTATGTATTGCCTAACCAATATTGTGTGGTAATATCTGTATATGATTTTTTTGCATGAGAACACTATATACCCAGAGGCAAGCTGAAGAAGAGAGCTCATTATATCGAAAAATTAATTACCTACCACAACACCAGGGGGCAGCTGCACCCAAGATAGATCACCAAAAGGTAAAGCTACAGTGTAGTTGTCCTGTGGGTAGTAAAGTAGCCTCAGTGCAGTGTTCTCGGATCATTAGTGGTGTGCTTGTTGTTAGTGTTCTTTTTTTTAAAAAATAACAGGACATTTGAGTAGTTAGTCACTGTAGTATATAATGAGTGTGTTTCAACAAATGACCATTTCTTGTGTGATTATGTCAGTGAAACCTGAGTGTTAGGATATTTAGTTCAGGTTTTGTTTCTTTTGTTGACTATGGTTAGATTGCGTAGTCAGAAAGATATAAACATGGTTAATGAACAACTGTTAGCAAGCAGTGATACCGGGTTAGAAAGTGGGGCACAAAGTAATGTTAGTGGCGTAGTTCAGGAAGTACAATGTGAGAATCTTGGGTCAGAAGGGCAAGAAATGTTGCCACTGCCAGCCAGTGATTCAGTTGATAGTAGAAATACTGTACCACCCACAAGCACTAGACACGGACCAGAGAGTGGTGAGGTGTCAGAAGTGCAGTCATTAAGGATTATGTTCGAGCGCATGCTCAATTTCCAAGCTGAATTTGCACGTATGCAAGCAGAACGCGATAGACAACGTGATGCTAAACAAGCAGAGCGTGATCGACGCCTGCATGAGAGAGACTTGCAGTTAATGCAGTCTTTGGAAGCTATGCAAAGTGAGATTGTTAGTTTGAGACAAAACTATGAAACCATACCTAAAGCGGTGCAAGAACTGAGCGAAAGAGTAGATAGTATCCAAGTGGCTAACGCCAGTTTCGTAGATGAAATTAGTGTACTGGCTAACAGGATGGAACAATTAGAAATTGGCACAAGTCAAGTAATTGATCAGAAAATGTCCGAACAAGTGCACAAAATTGAAAACGAAGTTATAAAAAAAATAGACGAGAAGGTGCACGCCGCGATTGAAGCCAAAGACGTGGGCTCCAATGCGGAAGTGGTGCACACGGAATGCGGCGATGCACAGGCGTGTGTCACGCCAACCAGGTCCAACAATGATAGGCATACAAGTACAGCAGTGAAAAATTGCGACTGCGAGACAGAACAGGCAACCAATGTTAGCGAAACAAACAAATGTAACTCCAAAATAGTGATTGAAGAAAGCCTGATTAAAAACCGACAGTTTCAGATTTTTACAACGGGGAAGAAAGCTGTTCACCCTGTAGTGTTTATCAAGGGATTTAGTAACTTTTTGCCTAGAGTTTGGAGTCATACACAGAAAATACAGTTCGTTATGTCTTACACACAAGGAGATGCTGCATTATGGGCAACCGAAGCAGCTGACAGTTGCGACACATATGAGCAATTTGAAAAGGCATTCTTGGCCAAATATTGGTCAACATGTATTCAGGAGAGATTACGGAAAGAGGTATATAATCCAGAGCCGTATTCTCCACGATTAGGCAATTTGCGAAAATATTTTGAGAAATACATTAATAAGACCCGTTACTGGGACGAGCAGATTTCATCCCCGGATTTGATCAGACTTTTGAAATCACACTTGCCGATACACGTAAAGGAAAAACTTATACACGTACCGGAGAACGACATGGAACATTTCTTGTCTGTTCTGGACTCAATTGACCTGATTCAGGAGGATGTTAAGGCAGCCTCTGAGCAGGCTAAAAGTAACGGAAACGGTTACAGAATTGTCGAAATAACACGCCACCACCAAATAATGGAAACGGAGGAGGTAACAATAGGAGACAAGATTATGTACAAAACGGGAATAGAGGTAGAGACCGGAACGGCAATAGTCCGCCGGTGAATAATGACCGGAAAAGGAGGTCAGAGGACCGATATGAAACAGGCCCACCAAGCAATAGTAGATGGAAAAATGCCAGGGGGCCGTGGAACACTAATACCTATGACGATGCATACCGAACTTGGCCACAGAACCAGAGGCCCAGTCCGGACCGGCAAAACAGTGAAAGATATGACAATAACCGACCGCCACCACAAAATGCGCCAATTGCGCAACCGTGGCGGCCGACGCAACACAACTTACACATAGTGGAGGTCAGCGACACAGAGCAGCCACACCCATCCACCAGTAATAATCCAACAAACTAGATTCAGCCGAGATACGCTCTCCATCGTCGGCTGAGGTTTGGAGTGAGAGCAGCCCGACACAGAACAAAACATCGGGAATCTGTATTAATAACTGAACCACCCACGTGCATAAAGGAGCACAAAGACAAAGTACAAGCGATAATAGGGATCAAAATTAACAATATTGATGTGCAAGCAATCGTGGATACAGGTGCTACTGTCAGTGTCATGAGTATGGACTTACTCAGAGCACTGGGGAAAGAAAAGCGTATGCTGACTTTTCCTGTGAACAATTGCAAAGTCACTGGAGCCATCAGTGCACAGCGACAAATAATTAAACTCCAAGTGCGGGTAGAGATGTATATAGGGGGAGAAGCCATAGCGTGCTCATTCCTGATAGTACAGGGTTTAAAGGTAGCCTGCATTTTGGGGGTAGATTTTTTGAGAGAAAGGGACGCAGTAATCGACATTTCTCGGGGAAAATTAAGTTTGATGAACGGGGGTAGGAGAATAGAATTGTCCATGCTCAGATCTGAAGAGGTACCTGTGCCTAATTGTAATTCTATTAACATAAAATGTAGGAATCAGTAGATACTACATTTAGACAATCATTCTCTAGGACCAAAACTCTATTATCCAGACGAACAAAGTGATCAATTAATAGCAAATGTGGACGCACTTGTGAACAAAGTATCACAGTCCGAAAATTTGAACTCAGTGCAACAGCAGGATTTGGTACAGTTACTATCTAACTATGCAGATGTATTTTCAGAACGACCAGGAATTGTTAAGGGATATCAATACAATATCGAGGTGAAGCCTCACAAAACCTCCTGTCGAGCCTCATACTCCATTCCTTAGTCCAAGAAGGAAATAGTAGCTATCTCTTAGCAGATCCCCAATCACGGAGAGTACGGGGACTGTATCCGCGTAAGGATGTAAAAATATTCCAACAGTAAATGACTAATAGTCCTATGTGTTATGTGTAAAAAGGTACGCCATTCTTTTGAAAATGAATGAATATTAATGATGTGTGATATGTAGAGATAATGTACTAGTGTAGAAGTATTTAGTTATAAGAATATGATTGACTTCTCTTTTGTTTATGAATATTTGTGTTATGTCTTTTTTAATTAGTGTTAGCTTAAACATGCTCTAAATGTCTGCACAGATAACCTGATTAGTGCAATTATTTGTAGTGTTAAAATTGTGACAGAGATGGCGAAAATGTAGTAAAACAAACTTTTTTGCGGGTCTTTCGAATAACCAATGGCGCCTCCTTTATCCCATCAGGCCCACTGTAGACTACATCATATGCTAAAAGGAACCAGCCGATTTGCTCCATTGCCTAAGCAGAAGGAAGTGTGCAACATTCATACTTTGATCCTGTACTGTATGATAGTGACACTAAGATGATCCTTCCGCTGAGTATAGCAAATGGTCCCAAGCCCAATGGCTCTTCAAAACGCTTGACCCTACGTTTCTGTCACAAACAGAACCCGAGGTATGACCACCGGAAAATGCCGTTTCTATGCGCAGCGTTTTGGAAGTCATTGGTAATCATGCTCTCGTATGCATACCGGTTAGAAAATTTATTTCCCGACATATTTTTTCTTCTTGCACATAATTTTAAGCAAGAATTGTATACACAATAATGTGCTGTTTTGTTTTCTCTCTCTCATCCGGTTTTAACAGAAAACAGGAAATTTATATTAATGGCCTGTGGCTTATGGTTAGAATACTACTATGGCTGTGATTTGTCCCAGGCGTTCGCAGACTAAAACTATGGGAAATACTGTCACTGAAGCTACTATCTTCACAGATCCAGCAGCTGGAGGTCTCCCTCTCATAGGTCGTAGACCAATGAGACCGACCGATTTTCCCATTCATTTTAAGCGATTTCAATTCCCATCAGTGTTTTGTCGTAATAACAAAAAGCAAGACTCAAGATCAGAGAGACGGGGGAGGAAGAGATGGACAGAGAGGGGGGAGGGGGGAGGAAGAAATGGACAAAGAGAGGAAGGAAGAGAAAATAGAGAAAGGAAGAGATGGGCAGAGAAAGGAGAGAAAGGGAAATCAGGACTTATATCCAATTCCAATTCACCTGTGGCAATTGCGAAGGGTTGCCGGGTTCGGTAGTCATTTGTAATGTTAACGTTATAGAGCGCCAATAACGATGCTTAACTGAAACAAAGTGTCTGGTTATAATAGTAACAATACCTCGCTGCCTGTCAACCACTGTGTCACCCTCTGCCATGGTACGTCCATCTGGAGAAAAATACAGTTGGCCGAGCGGTTCTAGGCCCTTCAGTCTGGAACCGCGCGACCGCTACGGTCGCAGGTTCGAATCCTGCCTCGGGCATGGATATGTGTGATATCCTTAGGTTAGTTAGGTTTAAGTAGTTCTAAGTTCTAGGGGACTGATGACCTGAGATGTTAAATCCCATAGTGCTCAGAGCCATTTGAACCATTTTTGAATACAGCTGGCGCACAGCAATTTGGCGTTCTCAAACGGGAGCCTTTTCTTCTCCTTCAAAACGTAAATCGTCCTCCAAAGGCTGACTTCATCACGTTTCTGTTAGTAATAAAGACATGTAAGGCATTTATGTCTAATCGGTTTCTCATAGCCTCGTCTGTGGCACTAAAATAATTACTATATTTTTCCTAAAAATAAAAAATAAGTATTCCCGTACTTTCATATTCCTCTGAACGTTATTTCCATCTTCTGTCATAGCTGAAAATCCCGAAATGCACCATAGAAATATTTACATTTCATCAAGTCCATCGGTGGCAAAAAGTCAAAACTCACAGGTCTTTGGAGGGGTGCATGTCTCACTGCTGATGAATTATTCAGTGGTCTCGAACTGCTATAAAGTCTCCAGTTTGTGGTCGCACCCTCTCTGTAGTGCGAACAGCGTCTTGCTGAGGAGAAATATACACAGGCACCGGGAAGGTGCCAACACTGAAATTTTTCTCTAATTTCAGAATTGCTACTTCTTGTTCCTTCTACTTAACACTGAAAACAGGCAAAATTTTTTGGCCCCTTGCCATCACCATTAGCTCAGAGCAGAAACATGATACAGGACGCCAGTTTTCAAAATACTGTATCCTTGCATTTTATATTCCGAACTACCTATGTAATAACCGAGCGAATATTTTACTGCGTTTATTTGGACGCCTTCTACCAAAAGTTCCTTTTTGTGTTCGTAACATCTTATTACCTGCCTTCCTAATGAGCCAACGTCCTTCCCCGTTAATTTGTTGGGGAAGATGGTGCCATTATTCATTCATCGTAAGTGATGTGTGATTCAGTAGGTACTTTTATCCCATGTTTTTCTCATATACGTAATTTATAAAGGAACGACACGATATATACAATATCTACGTCTCCATATGACACAATTTCCGGGAAAGCAACAATCAGATGAAAATTAGGACAATACATGCATAATTATCAGATAAAAACAAAATTCTTACTTATGATGCCAAACAAACATGAGAATAGCAACTTTAAAGCTTTGTATGCGTTTGAAAAAGCATAGACGACTCTCATAACTAGTGATAATTAAGCCCTGGTACTCGGAATGAGTAATTCTAATGATGCAGAAATAATTTGTATACACGATCTAAATGGTGAACTGAGCAGTGAACATTCTCACAACAGCAATGTTTTGCGAATTTAGCACCACGAAAGAAATGGGCCTGCATATCTAATACCTGCAAATTACACACAGAATATTACTTCTTAGGTGCAAGAATTGCACTGAACTGATGTTAGCTTTCTGCTTATAGTGCCCAGGTGTGCTATAAGGCTGTCTCCACATTTTTACAAACACAGATAGAGCATACAAGGATAGTTAATCATCATATGAAGCTTTAAATATTGACTCTCCTTCCTCCCTAACTTCGTAGTAGTGACTAAGGTTACACAGCACAGTGTTTCATAAACAGCAGTCAGCAATGCGGCACACGCCGGCCTACCTGTATCTGCATCTGAGACGTCACAGCATTCAGCCACTAATGGTGTTTCGTGGCAGCTCCACAGATGAGTGACTGTTCAGAAAAGTACTTGTGAGTCGTGCAGTTAGCTCACGTAACATTACAGGACGGCAGCCGAGTAACGACGCACATTCAGTAGGCGTACACTCAGTATCCCAAGTACAGAAACATGAGAAAGTTTGTGGTTAAATGAAACCGAAAACTGAATAAATGACGTGTGCAACTGAGGTGAGCAGGCCACTGCGGCCGAGCGGTTCTAGGCGCTTCAGTCCGGAACCGCGCTGCTGCTATGGTCGCAGGTTCGAATCCTACCTCGGGCATGGATGTGTGTGATGTCCTTACGTCAGCTAGGTTTAAGTAGTTCTAAGTCTAGGGGACTGATGACCTCAGATGTTAAGTCCCATAGTGCTCAGAGCCATTTGAACCATTTTGAACTAAGGTGAATGCCAAGCAGATATCTGTCACTGAGTTACTTTTGGCAGAAAACCAGATCATCATAGATATTCATAGGCGCCTGCAGACTGTTGATGGAGATCTAGCAGTGAAAAAAATTTGGTAAGTCGTTGGGTGTGGCGTCTGTCATCATCGCAATAAGATCGATCAAACCTGTTCTAATGTCCCGCGTGCCGGCCGGCCACACTCAGCTGTGACTCCTGCGATGTTGGAACGTGCGGACACTCTGCTGGCACACTCGTCCACCACTTGTGTACTCAAAGATGTGTGCCTGCTATGTTGCTCGCCGCCTAACAGAAGACGATAGAGAACATTTAAGGCCTATCTGTGCAGAATTTTAACGACGATCCCAGGGCATTTAAACCATTAGACTAATTGTTTATCCCGTGTACATTATTTGTCCCTTTGTATATTTTTAAACCGAAATTGTATGCGCAGCAGTGTGTTGCTTTATTCCTTCCTAGTAGTCGCTATTAACAAAAAACAGGAAGGTCGACCGCCTGCTTAGCTGGTTTAACTTGTTTGCCTCGACGTAGCAGGCCCGTGTTCGATTTCCACCTTGGTTGAAGATTTTCTCCACCCTTGGACTGGGTGTTGTGTTGTACTCATCATCATCTTATCGTCATCGACGCGTAAGTCGTCCAATGTAGCGTCACCTGACATAAGACTTGCACCTGGCGGCCGAACTTCCCCAGATGGGGCCTCCCAGCCATCAGTGCCACACGATCACTTCATTTTATAGGAAGGTTTTGTTTATAGCTTGCCGGCTTATGATTAGCAAGTGTTACGGAAGGGGAAGAGGTGAAACAGAGGGAGGAAGAGGAGAGTGACAGAGAGGGGTGGGGGAAGGAATAAGCAGATGAACAGAGAGAGGGGTGCAGGCGGAGATGGTAGAGAGAGGGCCAAGATAAGATGGACAGAGAGGGGGGCGGGAATGTGAATAGAGGGAGGGGAGGCGGAGAATACGGACAAAGAGAGGCAGAAGAGTAACATCCAGCTCCCATGCGTATTTAGCAATTGTGAAGCACTGCCGGGTTCGATAGTTGTCAATAAATACAAGACGGTAACAGTACAGCCCGAGTAGGGGTATTTCAACGTACAGTTCCAAGATTAGAATTTACAAGCTGAAGGAACATCGTCTTCTACCAGATATCCCTAACTGAATGAGAAACTAATGAAGCTAATTTTTATACTTAAGGAGATGACAATATCATAAAATTTACAATATCACGAAGCAAAACTAAAGCTAGGATATAATCCCAATTGGTATGGGCAGCGTCAGGTTGAGAGGTAATATACCAAAATTCAGGCATCACTAAAAACATTAATTAAAATCCGACCTTCAGCACTTTCCAAGAACGTTTCATTCAGAAATTACCAAGCTTCTTTAACACAATTAGAACACTGGAGCGAGCCAAACACAAATGATCATATCTTCAGTCATGTTTGAGGAACTAGCATATAACCTCCGACATTTATTTAAACATTTACTCAAATGCAATTTACACGAAACTCCAATGAAAGATCTCTTACGTTTGTCTCTTTCTGTGCCAAAATTCGTTATTCACACGTCCGTCAGAAACTTCACATTCATTTAGATATCTCAAAAACTTATATAATAGACACTACAGCAGAAACATCCAGAACAGAGAACATTTCTTTCACATTTAGTTAAAGCAGCAACTTCAGGATGTTATCGACCAACAAACACATTTAGTCCTTCCCCTTACTGACAAAGTCACAGGAATTCAGCTAACGGTCACGACTATTGACACTAAAAAAATAAAGATCTTACTTAGCCTAGTCAAGAAAGCAACATCAACGAAGAACAAATAACCAGATATATATCGACAGATAGGAAAATTGTGAAATGGCCATAAGCCACACACGGTTTTTAACAGGCAACTTACCAATGAATATTTGTCAAGAATTTAGCTTATGGTGTCAAGCCATACAATTAGAAGCGCTTCTTAGCTCCCACTTATCGCTCTCTGGTCTCAAAATTTAACATGCGTAAATACAACTACTTAAACTAAACTATCATAAAATGACAACAAGTAAACATTCACGAACGCCATGCGCCTAGACTGAACCTTGCCTTAAGTTTAATAAGCAATCCATCAAATACAGTTAGCCTTGCGTTTATTCAATTTCATATGCGACATGTTAATGCAGAAATCACACGAACTCCGCAATTCCTATTGCACAGCTCATTACAACACAATCTCTCCTTTACTCCGGCCAGTTGTCGGGCTGATGCTGACCACAAGCACGGTGAAGATTCCACCACGGCACCACTGCTGTGTACCCTGATGAACACTTCCTCTCCACTCTCTGGTCAAAACTCAAGACCAAGGGACCTCTTCCTGCTCCCGCCGAGTTCCGCTGCTGGCCACAGCACGGCCTCGATGAGGCGCGGCCGGCGCGGACTCGTGCAGCAGAAGCGCGATACTGTGCATTTGCCCACTGCGGCGGGAAATTTAAGCAGAGGCGCGGAGGGTGGTGTTGATAACGGTACAAAAATGCATGTGAGATGCAATACCCAGCTTCCAAACATTTACACAATTGCAAGCTATACGGTACAGTCACATTAATGTGATCATCATCTCTGTTCCACATCAACGTAAAAAACCACTCACTGTCGGAAGGTGGCAGCACCGGCAGTGGAGGGAATATAAAGCACGCTTGGGGAGGGGTGCGCGAAAAAAGCAGTCGTTTACCAAATTATGCAAGAAATTGCAAAAAACTATCGAAGTTGCAATACTGATTTTCTTTATCGATGAATAGTTTCGAGCCTAGGCTCGTAATCAAATTATCCACTAAGCTTTGCAATACTGTTCATTACGACAGCCACATAACTGTTCAGTTTAGTTAAATACTTCTTCTAAGAAAGTGTAGAGTTGAACTTCTTTCACCTAATTTCCAGAATCCTGGAAATTACTAAATGCAGTCGTTGTCGTTATGAGGAACCGGAGCGATTTATCTCACGTTGTAATGGTACTTGAATTACGTAACCATTACGGCACCTCACCTCAACCTCTCGATACCAGCAATATTCTACTGTGTTTCTGTAAAATAGTTAATATATTTCTGTGACAACATTGAGATTTGATTTCATTAATGTAGAGCTACTTCGATACATCGATATGTGTATATTGCAATGATATTATTCTTATGTGTATTCTTTCTTTTGTCACTATGATCTTTGACATACTTGTAACTCTGATTTTTGGGCGCGTAAGCGGTTATTAGAGAGTCAAGCTTTGGTCGTCATGTTACAAAGACGCACATTGTGGTCAGTTTATGAAATGTGAACTTTAACAGTGAGGAAGATATTTTCAAGTATGTTTTATATTGTGAAGTGATGTTTTGGAACGAGTTGCGTGATATTGCAACAAAAGTAATAAAAAAAGTGTAACTTAAATGCGGAGTGCTGATTACTTTTTTACATCACCATTGTCCTAACTTGCAAAAGTTTAATCTTCAAGAATGGATTATGAAACACATCCATAAAACTTTTGAATATAGCAGAATAACACCTAGGCCTCTTTGCATCCGAACTTGGAATCATCACTACTTGGATTTTCGACGATTGAGCCATGAGTTCACATTGAGAACAGCGTGGGAAACACGAAAAGATGAGTGCCTAGTTTACCCATTACTTCAAGAATGACTTTGTTAAGTGTGCTCTAATGACACCTGCCACATAATATAACTTTGTTGTTGCCCGAAAATGCAATATTTAGTAGCGTGAGCAACACTACAATCATAATTAATTTTTGACCTTTGTTGTGGTAGGGTTGTTGGAACGTCCAAAATGGCATGATCATTGGCTTTCGTGGCAATGGTGGAAGCATTTCAGAAACGGCTAAGTTTGTGAACTATTCGCAGGCTGCCAGCGATTAAAGCATACCGTGCATGGAAAAACTGCGCTGTCCAAAACCCGCTGCCGAGGCGATTGTGGTGAACTACGGGTCATAGATGACAGGGATAAACGAAGGCTGCGGAGATATGTACTGGTGGATAGACAAGCAACTGTTGTGCAGCTGACCGCCCAAATGAACCAAGGGGCTACCAACAGTGTCTCCTCAACCACTGTTCAGAGAACATTGCTGCGTATAGGTCTCCGCGGCAGCCGTGCACCTGGTTCGTGATCCCATGCTGACTCATGTTTATCGGTGACGAAGACTGGAATTTTCACTCCATTACCGCAACTGGACGCTCACTGAGCGGCGACAGGTGACTTTTATGCTCGGTCGGACAGGTGGCAGTTGTGTGTATGGCGTGAAACGTCTGTAAGCGAACATCCTGCAACAATCGTCAGTCCAGGCCGGAGGGCATTCCCTGGCTGATCTCGTCATTCTGTAAGGCAAAATGGATCAACATAAGTATGCATCTATCTTCGGAGACTATGTTCGCCCCTACATGCAGTTTTTTTTTCTCGGCACAATGGCGCTGTTCCGTGTCTTCCACTCCCCATAGCTGCTTTCGATTCAGATGCGTTCAGGATACATTCTGCCCCCATAGACACCGGTGTCTCGCATGTACTCCGTAATGACTCTCTTCCCTACACCGAGGCCCTGTCATATTAGTTGTCACTCCGCACAACTTCTGGACCCAACCGCCGTATAACCATCGGCACTTTTTTTTACTCCATCTCCTGCTGGAGAACGTACTGAAGAGTTTGTTTCATTTACTAAATAGTAATATCCCTATGCCATGTGTGTATTCGGGCTCCTACGATGCCATACATGGAGTTCGAACTTGGTAGCTAGAGTCTACGTTGCTAAATATTCCTCTCACCTTGATTTCTGTTGCAACTAAACTTACATTTTCCCACAACCTGAGGTTGAGCCAAGGTTTTCACCTCATCAAATTGATAGGGTGCTTGAACTCCAGTGTTCATTCACTGCAGATTTACTGCGTTATCTCAACCTATTCTGACTCTGATGTTCCATACATCTAAGGTCCATTGTTGCGATCGTTTCCGTAAACTATAAAATACCAGAGTCACACGCCTAGATCATCTTTAGCACTGATAAAGAGACCAGACATTCGACAGCATATTTCTGGAGGAGCATGCTCTCATCTTCGAAGAAATGGCGCTTGGATACCATAGGTACGCAGCGCAGATGGTTTGTCGTCTATTTTATCTTCCTGCCTCAAAATCGCACGTTCAATCAGGAAAATGCAATAGCTACTTTCCCAGAAAAGTTAACATAAGTGCTGAAGTTTAGAACATATACAGGGTGAGTCACCTAACATTACCGCTGGATATATTTCGTAAACCACATCAAATACTGACGAATCGATTCCACAGACCGAACGTAAGGAGAGGGGCTAGTGTAATTGGTTAATACAAACCATAAAAAAATGCACGGAAGTATGTTTTTTAACACAAACCTACGTTTTTTTTAAATGGAACCCCGTTAGTTTTGTTAGCACATCTGAACATATAAACAAATACGTAATCAGTGCCGTTTATTGCATTGTAAAATGTTAATTACATCCGGAGATATTGTAACCTAAAGTTGACGCTTGAGTACCACTCCTCCGCTGTTCGATCGTGTGTATCGGAGAGCACCGAATTACGTAGGGATCCAAAGGGAACGTTGATGGACCTTAGGTACAGAAGAGACTGGAACAGCACATTACGTCCACATGCTAACACCATTTTATTGGTCTTTTTCACTGACGCACATGTACATTACCATGAGGGGTGAGGTACACGTACACACGTGGTTTCCGTTTTCAATTACGGAGTGGAATAGAGTGTGTCCCGACATGTCAGGCCAATAGATGTTCAATGTGGTGGCCATCATTTGCTGCACACAATTGTAATCTCTGGCGTAATGAATGTCGTACACGCCGCAGTACATCTGGTGTAATGTCGCCGCAGGCTGCCACAATACGTTGTTTCATATCCTCTGGGGTTGTAGGCACATCACGGTACACATTCTCCTTTAACGTACCCCACAGAAAGAAATCCAGAGGTGTGAGATCAGGAGAACAGGCTGGCCAATTTATGCGTCCTCCACGTCCTATGAAACGCCCGTCGAACATCCTGTCAAGGATCAGCCTAGTGTTCATTGCGGAATGTGCAGGTGCACCATCATGCTGATACCACATACTTCTGTACCTAAGGTCCATCACCGTTCCCTTTGGATCCCTCCGTAATTCGGTGCTCTCCGATACTCACGATCGAAGAGCGGAGGAGTGGTACTCAAGCGTCAACTTTAGGTTACAATATCTCCGGATGTAATTAATATTTTACAATGCAACAAACGGCACTGATTACGTATTTGTTTATATGTTCAGATGTGCTAACAAAACTAACGGGGTTCCATTTAAAAAAAACGTATGTTTGTGTTAAAAAACATACTTCCGTGCATTTTTGTATGGTTTGTATTAAACAATTTCACTAGCCCCTCTCCTCACGTTCGGTCTGTGGAATCGGTTCGTCAGTATTTGATGTGGTTTACGAAATATATCCAGCGGTAACGTTAAGTGACTCACCCTGTATATGTACTTTTCACAGTATGTTTCACATTACGTACAGAGAGGCAGAGTGTGACAAGCTGGATTACAGAATGCTATTCATAGATGCGAATAACTACTTCATAAATTTTACAATTCATTCCTCGAATATGCTATTGCAATAAAGATATTGTAAGAAGTCCATGACTATGGAATTTATTGCTCGGGCACTCGAGCAGATGTAACGTCGATGGCTTGCTCACGTGCTGCCTGCGACATGTAAGCTACAATAGAATCGCAGACCAGAGAGCAGTGTCGGCAGCAGTAGGTGTAGTAGCTTGCAGTCGGGCGGTTGGGTCAGATCACTCGCAGAGAACAGTTGTCTAGTTGTATAGCTCACAGAGAGCACTTGTGTCCTATATGGAATTACCAAGGCCGGTCGTGGAGAACGATGGCGGTGCCTGAGCGATGTAGTTTAAGGTAAAAACAAAAATAATTATTATTTACAGCCGTGCGCATATGTAATTTGTAACAACTGATTTTGTACTATTGTTATATCAAGTCCCATGTAAATGTTTTTAAAAATATTTTCATAATAATCTTTCTTTTAAAGATAACTTTTGACAATCATTCATCTGAATTTAAAGATTTTTCTAATTTCTCCTATCCATGGTCATCCCGATTATCGTAAAGAAAAATCAGTTGTTTTTTTTACATCATAACAAAATCTAGTGGCCAGCTTTGCACTGGGCTGTGACATAAAAATTTCTCATAGGAGCAGATATATACGAGTTATCCGGTGATTTCATTGAGGTAAGAATCTTCAGTTTATTCAGAATGACTTTTCAGGGCCATGACGCAACATTGCTGACTTCCAGATTTTCCAGTTTAGATTCACAGTCAATTAATTATTGAAAGGTTATATATGAGCCACATTTTCATTGGGTGGTTAGTCAGATTTTTATTCCGAGGTTGCGGAAATAATCTGTTGGCAGATTACAATATGTGTATACTGTTTTGTTTTTAGACACTATACGTTCAAGCTAGAAGCGGTGCTGGTGCTTTCTGATTTCCTATAAAGAAATGTAGAGTAGCAAGTACAGACCTTAAAACTAAAAACTTGGATTGTTATTGCGTTATAGTATGTAATAAAATGTCAAAACTTGTTTATAACTTGAAAGTACAGTGTCTGGTATGTAAAACAATGTAGTATATTTCTTAAAAAATAAAGAGCAAAAGTAATTTCGATGAGAGCTGAAAATATTCAGTTAACAGTAGTTTGAGAAATTCAGTAAGCTAAATATTTTTCTGTTTAGTCGCTATCTTGAACTGAATGATTGTTTAACTTTTTCCTTCTCGACTTAATTCCTTAAAAAATGTGCGCTCTGACACAAGTAGCCACTATTATTTAACCACTCATGGCGATGCCCCTGTCTTCCTACGTTTTCTTCTATTAGTTCAACCGTTTTCACTTTCCTGTTGAAGTGAAGGCCACTCCTAGAGTGTTGAAAGAATAAACAGAAGTCACACCAATATGTAACCTAGTAGCCGATATGAACAGTTATAATCAAACCAAATCAACTCGCCTAACAGAAGAGCACAAATGAGACTGATCATGGTGCCTCTTTACCACGCTGCTGTAGAAACCTATGATCTCTGTCACATCACTGGTTGGTGCATTTCCTTTGTGAAATCTTCACACACTGATCCTGCATGCTCCATCACCTGGCCCAGGCCAGAGTTAGGTTTAAGAAATGGGTAAACTGGTACCGTAAGATATTTGCTACACCTAGCCTGCTCCTCTGACGTGAGAACTTTTTACTACCTTCTTTATATGCTGTTTCTTCTAAACGTCACTGAAAGCTTGTTGCCCGCTGTCTACACCTACATCTACCAGTGCTCTGCCTGCGCTTTACCTCTCACTAACGGAAACAAATGCCACTTGTATTTATCACGTTTACCATTGAACTATCCATAAAGTCCTGTACCTAATCCTTCTATTCCCTGTCTCTACTTCCCACATCTCTTTAGCCTTGTCGCTCCTTCACCTTATTCAACGACCTGAGAACTCATACACACTGATCACACTCGAGAGCGTTTCTAATTCATATTTAAATGAATTCCCCTATCCAACATCCAAATAAATGTTTTTAAAAGATGTATGTATTAAAGACTCCTGCAGTATCATAGTGCACGAGGTATTGTCAGAAGTTTTTCATTGTTGCACGTTTAACGAAGTTCTACTACATTTTGCAAGTGGTATTCATGAGCCAAATTAATTTCGCTGAAATAAAATGAATAGTGTCAATAGAGATGAACTCAGGAAAGTGGCAATGACTTGAAACAATATCGCAGAAAATCGTTCAGGATCTTGAACTTGTAATATGTAACGAAAAATTAAAGTAGTATTTAATTATTGAAATTTAAATGTCTGAGATGTATCTTATTTAACTGGAGATAATTACCAGGCTAAAGATATAGTTACGATGTATATAAACTTGGTGCAACACTAGAGTCTTCCACCTTCCGCAACAAACTTTATGGCTAACATTTCTTCGAGCCAAGCAATAAACCGGGCTAATGTCCTCTTTACGTTAATTCGTAAAAATGACTAAATCCCTGAGAACAAACTCATAAAGTTTTTATCTGAGAGTATTATCTGTAAAAATATCTCCGAATAAGACGTTATTTCCAGCACGGTTTATCTGCTGGAACGGGCTTACAATGATTTATGTACAGAACTTACACAGCCGTTGTATTAGTGCTGCGCATGTTATTATCAGAAGACTGCGGCCAATTTCTTTACTTTCCCTTTTTTTATGGTAACTAATGCGTACCACATTGAACAGTTTGTTCTTCCTGTGAGTAGTCTCTGTCGGAAATCTGCTCTTGCAAGTGGCCAAAGTTCTTCCGCTAACTCAAGAGGGTACTGGTCATCACCACTCCAAGTTATGAATGCTCACGATCTCTAATGTGATTTTCTTGTTTATTCGCGGAAGGAAATTGTCTATAAATATCGATACAAAAATTTAATATTACTTTTACACTTTTTACTGTGGAATATGACGTGTTAATTACTTTGGTAACAAGGTAGGATTCAACAACGCATTAGACATTGTACTGTAGCGTATTATGAACCATTTGATTAGCTTAACAGAGTGGTTACAGTTAAGGTGCAGCTACTCATAGAGGTCTAGTGTGGGCAGTAATTATCGTATGGCAGCGAAACTTTAAGATATTTTAATGTATTGATGCGGAACCCATTTACGCTGGAAAACAATTTATTCCAATTTTGGCCACTAAGTGTAAATCTGGCATTGTGGGTTTTCTTATGTAATGGATTAGTTACGGGACGTGGGTGTAGGAGGTCAAACAAGTGAGACATTACATAATGTTGAATTCATTATTAACTGCCGCTTGCACAATTTGTTCAATGTAAGCACCGTAAATAGCGCCAGATTTTCACCTAGTGGCCAAAATTGGTACTAATTTTTTCCGACGTAAATCGGTTCCACATTAACTCATTGGCGTATCTACCAGGTTTCGCTGACATACGACAACTACAGCCCACACTGGACCTCTATCAGCAGCTGCACTTTAATTAATCACCTGGTATGTCCTCAAATGGGAATGCAGTCGTGAGACTTCTTCGACAACCGCCAATATTTAGGCAGGTGAACACCTCATCCTATTCAAGACACAAATGCAGGGAAAGAGAGTACTCCTAAGAAACATAAGCCCTAGGTAGGTGAGTTACACCAACCAAGAACCATAATGCTTTACGTGCAAAAAAAGAACATATTCACGGTAAATAGTTAGCATCACCATACAACCAAATGCGTCCAGTGTCATACATTACTGGTGGTCCATACTGACTACTAACGGGTGAGCATGTAGCATAAACGCTGTTGTTTAGCAAGGAAAAGAGCAGGATTCCGTGCATAATTTAAGCAAAAACCTTATCTATTTCTGATGTCACCTGCTAATTTAATCCCAACTGACTCTTTAATGATACTATCTCAATAGCTGGAAGTGCACGCCAGAATCTCGGTGTAGGTATATTCCATAGAATGACTGGAACCAAATCAATGCTCTCCAAAAGCATATTTACCTGACGCTTATGCACTTACACTGGTCCTCCACGGTTTTGAAGGGCTGACCAATGTGTGACATGCCACAACTGCATGGTGTACGGTAGACACTCGCCTTACGCAAATGAAGATTATACTTCATACACTCCAAAGGGCTCTAACCTTAGATTGCGTTCGAAAAACATGCAGCACACCTTGTTTTCGCAGAATACGACCATTGTTTCCTCCATGACATAGTACAGCCTAGAGAATGTTAAAATGTTCTCGCACAGCGCTCCCTCATTGCATTTGTGGCTTGTGAATGACGGGATGTTCACATTTCGTAACATAGACGATTGTCGCAGACGTCGTGCGACTTCCTTCCTAAGTTTGTGGTATTATTGTGGTATTAAACCTCATCGGCCCACCGCTTCCGCTAATAAACAGCACGCAGTTAAGGCAATGCCATACCGCGTGATCTTGAAAGCATCTGGCTCGATCCCACTTGCATTCTGGAATCAAGTAGTTACTGAGAATATGGATTAATCGAAGCGAAACATGGGGATACAGGTTAACAGAAACAGTAATATAAAAATCTTAACAATGGAAGAGTCGAAATTCGACTGCTAATTGCGACG
Organism: Schistocerca americana; assembly: GCF_021461395.2. Taxonomy (NCBI): domain Eukaryota; kingdom Metazoa; phylum Arthropoda; class Insecta; order Orthoptera; family Acrididae; genus Schistocerca; species Schistocerca americana. Next base: position 1,036,770,462 of record NC_060119.1, on the reverse strand, counting down.
TATTCAGCATTCCAGATTTACAAGGTAACGTAAAAGGAACATTAACCACTGAAATTTGGAGAAAAGAGTGCTGAGTATGAAGAAGTATCAAGATCACTGGTTATTGAACATCAGTTAGAATCAAGTTACATAAATGCTATGAGTGAAGCTTTTAGACTAAGGCGATGAGAAAAAGAATGAGGAGCAACATTGGAGTAAGATGGAGTGTAGCCTAGCCTGTAGGCCGTAGTATCGCAGTGCGTCGCGGTGATGGCGGCTGGCAGTCGTCCGTGACGTGCTCTGTGATGGATCCGGACGCTATGTGTTGACTGTTCCAAAATACTGACAAAGCTGCCAGCAAAAAAAAAGCAGGCTGTCAGGAAATGGACTACTTTCTGTTGACACCCTGGATGGCAGTTCCTACATAAATCTGTGTGTCTTTCCAAAGAGTTCTGAGGGAAATCACCAGATCTGTTGACCACAGCTCGTGGTCTAGTGGCTAGCGTTGCTGCCTCTGGATCACGGGGTCCCACGTTCGATTCCCGGCCGGGTTGGGGATTTTCTCTGCCCGGGGATTGGGTGTTTGTGTTGTCCTCATCATTTCATCATCATCATCATCATCATCATCATCATTTGTGACAGTGGCTACATTGGACTGTGAAAAAAATTGCACTGTGTAACAAATGGGACTTTGTATGGGAGCTGATGAGCGCGCAGTTGAGCGCCCCCCAAAACAAACCTCATCATCGTCACCAGGTCTGTTATGTTGCCATTACCTGGCTGGTCCTAACTACCAACAAAATCTCAGGAATGTATTCCTGCGCTCCTGGCGTCCTTCCTCGAACCTAAGAGCTTCTGTAACGGTCACTACTATCTTGCTGAGCACCAATAATTATGGCTCAAAAGGCGTTGCCTTAAAATAAAGCTCACGAAAATCCTTTCTGGACAAAGGGAATAATATTAGGTAATTTACGTCTCTCGTCTAAGTGACAAAGAAATTCTAGTGACAGGGTTTTCACTTCTTTTAATTCATATCTTAATTTGCTAATACATCCAAAGAGAAGAAAAAGGTGTACCACGATGGAATTATCCGGGTGGGACGAATATCGATAGATGTGATGTACATATACCGACAAACAAGTGATTACAATTTCAGAAAAATTGGATGATTTACTCAAGAGAGGGAGTGTTTCACAAACCGAGCAAGTCAGTAACGCTTTGGTCCACCTCTGGCGCCGCCGCTGTGGCCGAGCGGTTCTAGGCGCTTCAGTCCGGAATCACGCTGTTGCTACAGTCGCAGGTTCGAATCCTGCCTCGGGCATGGATGTGTGTGATGTCCTTAGGTTAGTTAGGTTTAAGCAGTTCTAAGTCTAGGGGACTGATGACCTCAGATGTTAAGTCACCGAGTTCTTAGAGCCATGAGTCATTTGAACCATTTTTGAACCACCACTGGCCTTTATGCATGTAGTTATTCGGCTTGGCATCGATTGGTAGAGCTCCTGAGAGATATCGTCCCAAATCCCGTCCAACTGGCGCGTTAGATAGTCAAAATCCCGCCGTTAATGCTACAAAAGTTCTCAATTTTGAAAACGTTCAGCAACCTTTCTGGCCAAGGTAGGGTTTGTCAAGCACAAATCCAAGCAGTGTCACGGGCGTTATCTTGATGAAACGTAAGGCCTGGATGCCTTGGCACGAAGAGCAACAGAACGGGCTTAGAATATCGTCGACTTACCGATGTGCAAAAGAGTGCCGAGGATGACAACCAAAGGGGTGTTATGAAGTAAAATAGCACACCAGACCATCACTCATAACTGTCGGGCCGCATGGCGGGCGATAGGTTGGTGCCTCACCTGTGTACGAGCCGTCCCCAGACACATCTTCGGCCTGGAATCTCATTGACAAGATTAGAATCATCTTCATTGATGAGTCTCGCTTAGAAATGAGCCCAGATAACCAGCGAAGACGTGTCTGGAGGCTCTCCAACCTGACTATCGTCCGCCATAAGGCCCAAAAGCCACGAGTCATGAGGGTGAGGTGCCACTACCTGTTATAGCACGATCCCTGTCGCCATCTGTGACACCCTTACAGCACAGCGGTACATTGACTATACTCTACGCCCCGTCTTATTGCCCTTCATGGCAAGACATCCTGGCTTATATTTCAGCACACTAATACCCGCCTGCACAAGGTGAGAGTTTCTTCTGTTTACCTTCCATCTTGCCAACCCTTAACTTGGCCAGCAAAGTCGCCGGATCTCTTTCCAATTGAGGGTGTATGTAGCATTATAGCCAGGGCCCTCCAACGAGCTCGGGATTTTTGCGATCTAATGTGGCAGTTGGACAGGATTTGACATGATATCCCTCAGGAGAACAGCCAATAACTCCATTAATCAACACCAAGCCAAATAACTGGTTGCATAAGGGCCAGAGGTGGACCAACGCATTATTGAGTTGCTAAGTTCGTCACCCTCTTTCTCTTGAGTAAATCATCCAATATTTCTAAAATTCTAATCTTTTTTTTTTGTCTGTACACGTACATCACGTCTACCGATTTCCATCCCATTCGGATAATTTCTTCACAGTGCGCCTTTCCTTCTATTCTGTTTTCGTAGAGTGTAAGATAAATGTCATATCACAGGTTGTTCGAACGTTTAATATGTCTGGAAGAAACTCAGTTTTCACATTGTTAACATCCACATGGAGGATTGCTTGCGGAATTTAGATAAGGGTGATTCCATGACTACGAACACAAATTTGTACAGTTGACATGGAAATATTAACCTGAGAATAAGAAAACGAATAGACTGTATAGGACCAATAAACAGCGAAGGTCTGACGAAGTGAGTTGTGTTCATTCATCATGAAATAAAGGAACAGGAAGTGTTGTAGACGTGACAAATCCATCACTTTCCGTGGAAGTGTCCATAAACCTCGCAGTAGGAGAGTGATCTTGTGATGTGTTACGTTGTCAAAACCATAATGTTGCTCCTACTAAGCGTTGGCTTATTCTTGAAATGAGATAAATATTCGTATTACAGGTTTGAGTTGCCGTCTCTCAATTTGAATTAAGTTTTAATGTTAATGTAACATTGCTGGACATTTATGGTGACTTTTTTTTGTAACTTACAGTCACCGGACAGGGAAACATCAGATTTCGATATTTTGCAGATACATATTATAATACGAGACCTCTAATAAAATGTTAGTTAACGGCCATTATCCTTCATCATTATCTTCGCGCTCATTACTGCGAAATATTATTACACAAATACAAATTGTTTACGTTCGGTATATTGTCATTTTAAACAAAACGCCGATATTTTGATGACTTGTGTATTGTACTGCGTTTTAAACCGGGGACCTAGAAACGACAGAGGGGTTTCGTCCCGCCGTAGCTCTCAGTGGTTCACAGCCGCACAACAGGCCACAGCAGTCCACCCACCACAATGCTGCCCCACACTGAACCCAGGGTTGTTGTGCGGTTCGGCCCACCAGTGGAGCCCCCCCCCCCCCCCCCCCTGGGAACGTCTTATATCAGATGAAGATGAGTGTAACCCCAAATGTTCGCGTGGTAGAGTAATGATGGCTTATGCGTACGTGGGAACAGTGTTTGCGCGGCAATCAATGAAGTACTGAAGCTGAGGCGGAATAAGGGGAACCAGCCCGCATTCGCCGAGGCAAATGGAAAACTCCCTTAAAGCCGGCAGCTGTGGCCGACCAGTTCTAGGCGCTTCAGTCTGGAACCACGCTGCTGCTACGGTCGCGCCGGCCGAAGTGGCCGTGCGGTTAAAGGCGCTGCAGTCTGGAACCGCAAGACCACTACGGTCGCAGGTTCGAATCCTGCCTCGGGCATGGATGTTTGTGATGTCCTTAGGTTAGTTAGGTTTAACTAGTTCTAAGTTCTAGGGGACTAATGACCTCAGCAGTTGAGTCCCATAGTGCTCAGAGCCATTTTTTTTTTTTGCTACGGTCGCAGGTTCGAAGCCTGGCTCGGGCATGGATGTTTATGATGTCCTTAAGTTAGTTAGGCATAGGTAGTTCTAAGTTATAGTGGACTGATGACCTCAGAAGTTGTCCCATAGTGTTTAGAGCCATTTGAACCACTTGAGCAGCCTTAAAAACCAACAGGTGGCTGGCCGGCACACCGGACCTCGACATTAATCCGCCGGGTGGATTCGTCCAGGGGTCCGGCATGCCTTCCCGCTCTGGATGACTCACATTATCAACTAAATAACTGCACAGCGTCTGGTAGATTATGCTAAGACGTTCCTCTCAAAACTCTAACAGGCTGAACAGAAGAATAGTAATTGAAAGTTTTTGTCTTTTGTTTCAGAAATAAAAATTATCACATGTACATGGATTAATTCTTTGCCATTACTCTGCATATTTCTTCTATTTTTGTCTTCCCTTAAAAGATCTATTACGCTGCTCTCTAAATAGTGAGGCTGAGTATCAAACTACAGTCGAACTATTTATTTCTAATATTTGTTTACAATATTCTTCAAAACATACATACATCCAGTGGCGGCTGCTGTGTAAGGGCACAAGAACACCTGAACACATTTTCGACACATTGTGGCTTTATTGGTTATTTTCCTTTGAACGCTGTCGAGCGTAACGTCGATGCTGCAATCTGAAAGACACGACACCTAAATCCTACGGCGCTACTGCTCCTCTAGTCTCCGTGAAACTTGGCATCAGGGTCGTGAGGGTACCTCCAATTGTGCACGTTTTAAACATCTTTTGCGCATGCACAACTCGCGTGACGTAACTGCTTTATATGCCAAATACATACGAATTTTATAAACAACGTGCACGGTTCATGATGTACCACTCAACTAGAATCTTACGTCGGTGCCACCGGGTGGTAGCACACTGCGGTACACTTTTACCCCTGTTCGATCGGCATAAGCCCTGCTAGATTATAGCCCACTCCTCAGACATGGTAATTCGCTTAGTATTACTGTAGTAAAGTTAGATCGAACGTCAGTATCTGTTAAAGTTGTACTGACAGTACTGTAGGATTGTGAATGAGCTATAGTGTATTAAGTCATGAAAGTTATCGTACAATAATCCATTTGAGATGGAGTCAAAGGAAACTCCCCTTGGCAGCCCTCTCAGATAGCCCGTAAAAAACGGAACACAGATCAAGCATGAAAACAGGGAGAAGGTGTACTGAAATCTGAAAAAAAATAGAAACACCGAACGGTCCAAGCTTAACAAGTAGAACATCGAGTGCGTTTCTACCAGTCACAGCGTCGTGGTTAAGTCGATACGGTGTTGGACTACAAAGCAGGTGAGCAGTTTTCAAAACTCTCTCATATGAATCTTTTTATTTAATATTTTCACAAAATTATCAGCTGCCCATCCAGTCACTGAAACGTTTGTTTTCTTTCTGTAGTCTTGGCAGTTGTCATACTACGCATAGGTTAAAGAATATGAATCATACGGTAAGAATATATTATTTCGCAAATAAATGTGATGAATAGTGAGAGCAGGCGAAATACCTCATAGATACCTCACAAAAATAAAAACAAAAAATAAACTGCCTTGAACAATGTTACAACAAAGGAATTCAAGAGCCAAAACTCCCAAAATGGAACGCAACTTAAAAACAATAAAAACATATGTTTTGATAGATCACGGGGAAACTGTGAGATTATGAAACCGTTGCGCTCATTTGTTGCAGCTTATGTGAAAAGCGTCATGTTTTCATCATTTCTTTGGGAGTGATCACATTCATATTCATGCGGACACCTAAATTGAGTAATGAGGCATAGCTCACTCACTCATCAGGCGTACAAGTCATGTGCGTCGATATGAAAGTCCTATCATATGTCACATGTACTGTCGCTAATGCCGTGTGAGACACACCAGACTTGTTTTCAGGTGGAGGATTCTGCTGACTTGTTGCCTTATCATCAAAGGTTTGTGGTTCCCATTCGAAATCCACTTCCTTTCGGCTGCTAATAGAGTAGTTGTGCGGAATCAACGTTCATTATAAGTCTCTCCCTTACACCTGGCTGTTTCACCATGACATGGATATAAATTTTGAATACAAAGAACAGACACGTCAACGACTGGACAAACAGTTCACAATTTTGTGAAAAAAAAAAAAATTGCTCGATGGAGCTTTGAACACGGGCTCGCCCGCTTAGTAGTCCACCTCCGCCACCGCTTAACCATGTCGACATGGCTCTGCATCTCTGCTCGATGTTGTACCTCTTCGACTTGGGCCGTTCACTGTTTTTCTTTTTCTTTTTTCCACAGTTCAGTACACCTTCTTCATGTTTTCATTCTTGCTCCGTGTTCAGTTTTTGACTGGCTGTCACTGGGCCCTCTCACCACTAAATATGACGAGGATGCGATGGAGAGTTCCCCTTGTGAGAATCAAAAGGGCCAAAGGTACATCACCGTCGACTGTGAGATTGTAGCATTTGTTCAGGCTTCTGAAATGTGTTTCCCTTATGGTGAGTCAGGTTTATCTGTGCTGTAGGCCCACATCGTGGATACGAAAATTCACGGAAACCTTATCACTGGTTTCTCCAATATTCACTTAAATGTGGGATCGACAGCAGTGTGCCTTAGGCCTTTACGGATCTCAACGTCTCATTTGTATTCTAGTCAAGTGATCATGGCGGTAAGACTTTGCTACTTGAGCTTAATCATTTCCAGAAACGGCACTTTGTTCAAAATGTTCAAATGTGTGTGAAATCTTATGGGATTTAACTGCTGTGGTCATCAGTCCCTAAGCGTACACACTACTTAACCTAAATTATCCTAAGGACAAACTTACACTCATGCCCGAGGGAGGACTCGAACCTCCGCCGGGACCGGCACTTTGTGTTCAGAGTTGGTTATTTTCCTTGCACGAATCGGCTTTCGTGTGCAGTTCAAACATGAACTATGTTCAACCTGTCTTAAATATTAACAGAAAGCCCGCATCTCGTGGTCGTGCGGTAGCGTTCTCGCTTCCCACGCACGGGTTCCCGGGTTCGATTCCCGGCGGGCTCAGGGATTTTCTCTGCCTCGTGATGGCTGGGTGTTGTGTGCTGTCCTTAGGTTAGTTAGGTTTAAGTAGTTTTAAGTTCTAGGGGACTGATGACCATAGATGTTAAGTCCCATAGTGCTCAGAGCCATTTGAACCATTTTTTTATTAACAGAAAAGTAAAGCAGTGAGGCTGGGTCGTGAGTTGTGCTTAGGTAGATCAGTCGGTAGAACATTTGCATGCCAAAGCCTGTGTGCTTTAATCTGCCAGGAAGTTTCATAGCATCGCACACTCCGCTGCAGAGTGAAAATCTTATTCTGTGGACGGAAAAGTAAATTACCAGGAAAAGATAGCCGCAAAATAACTAGGGCATCCCAGAACAGATTATTCGATTGAGAGTGACCAAATCAAATGATCGTGATTACAAGCGAACGTTTAACAAGGAAATGTACAGTTAGCACAAGTTGTTGTCTGGGTGCAGCGTAAGAATATCTAATTTTCAGCTCCTAAGTAACTTCGTGAACTAATACATTTTTAGGGAACCTGTACGTTTATCCGAAAAAATGGAAAATCGGGAAAACTCCCACATACACAACAATCCGAAAGGGAGAGTTGCGAAAGCTTAAATATTGTGTACTTAATTACGTACAAAACAACAAAATTTTACAAAAACAATTCTTTCTTCTGTCACATAATTTATGCATCTTATTATTATTATCATTATTACTGTTGTTATCCCCCCCGTGAACCATGGACCCTGCCGTTGGTGGGGAGGCTTGCGTGCCTCAGCGATACAGACGGCGGTACCGCAGGTGCAACCACAACGGAGGGGTATCTGTTGAGAGGCCAGACAAACATGTGGTTCCTGAAGAGGGGCAGCAGCCTTTACAGTACTTGCAGGGGCAAAAGTCCGGATTATTGACTGATCTGGCCTTGTAACACTAACCAAAACGGCCTTGCTGTGCTGGTACTGCGAACAGCTGAAAGCAAGGGGAAACTACAGTCATAATTCTTCCTTACTGTATGGTTAAATGATGATGGCGTCTTCTTGGGTAAAATATTCCGGAGGTAAAATAGTCCACCATTCGGATCTCCGGGCGGGGACTACTCAGGAGGACGTCGTTATCAGGAGAAAGAAAACTGGCGTTCTACGGATCGGAGCGTGGAATGTCAGATCCCTTAATCGGGTAGGTAGGTTAGAAAATTTAAAAAGGGAAATGGATAGGTTAAAGTTAGATATAGTGGGAATTAGTGAAGTTCTGTGGCAGCAGGAACAAGACTTTTGGTCAGGTGAATACAGGGTTACAAATACAAAATCAAATAGGGGTAATGCAGGAGTAGGTTTAATAATGAATAAAAAAATAGGAGTGCGGGTAAGCTACTACAAACAGCATAAGGAACGCAATATTGTGGCCAAGATAGACACGAAGCCCACGCCTACAACAGTAGTACAAGTTTATGTGCCAACTAGCTCTGCAGATGACGAAGAAATTGAAGAAATGTATGATGAAATAAAAGAAATTATTCAGATAGTGAAGGGAGACGAAAATTTAATAGTCATGGGTGACTGGAATTCGGTAGTAGGTAAAGGAAGAGAAGGAAACGTAGTAGGTGAATACGGATTGGGGGTAAGAAATGAAAGAGGAAGCCGCCAGGTAGAATTCTGCACCGAGCATAACTTAATCGTAGCTAACACTTGGTTTAAGAATCATAAAAGAAGGTTGTATACATGGAAGAAACCTGGAGCTACTGACAGGTTTCAGATAGATTATATAATGGTAAGACAGATATTTAGTAACCAGGTTTTAAATTGTAAGACATTTCCAGGGGCAGATGTGGACTCTGGCCACAATCTATTGGTTATGAACTATAGATTAAAACTGAAGAAACTGCAAAAAGGTGGGAATTTAAGGAGATGGGACCTGGATAAACTGACTAAACCAGAGGTTGTACAGAGTTTCAGGGAGAGCATGAGGGAACAATTGACAGGAATGGGGGAAAGAAATACAGTAGAAGAAGAATGGAAAGAAATACAGTAGAAGAAGAATGGGTAGCTCTGAGGGATGAAGTAGTGAAGGCAGCAGACGATCAAGTAGGTAAAAAGACGAGGGCTAGTAGAAATCCTTGGGTAACAGAAGAAGTATTGAATTTAATTGATGAAAGGAGAAAATATAAAAATGCAGTAAATGAAGCAGGCAAAAAGGAATACAAACGTCTCAAAAATGAGATTGACAGGAAGTGCAAAACTGCTAAGCAGGGATGGCTAGAGGACAAATGTAAGGATATAGAGGTTTATCTCACTAGGGGTAAGATAGACACTGCCTACAGGAAAATTAAAGAGACCTTTGGAGAAAAGAGAACCACTTGTAAGAATATCAAGAGCTCAGATGGAAACCCAGTTCTAAGCAAAGAAGGGAAAGCAGAAAGGTGGAAGGAGTATATAGAGGGTCTATACAAGGGCGATGTACTTGAGGACAATATTATGGAAATGGAAGAGGATGTAGATGAAGATAAAATGGGAGATGCGATACTGCGTGAAGAATTTGACAAGCACTGAAAGACCTGAGTCGAAACAATGCCCCGGGAGTAGACAACATTCCATTAGAACTACTGACGGTCTTGGGAGCGCCACTCATGACAAAACTCTACCATCTGGTGAGCAATATGTATGAGACAGGCGAAATACATCTACATCTACATTTATACTCCGCAAGCCACCCAACGTTGTGTGGCGGAGGGCACTTTACGTGCCACTGTCATTTCCTCCCTTTCCTGTTCCAGTCGCGTATGGTTCGCGGGAAGAACGACTGTCTGAAAGCCTCCGTGCGCGCTCTAATCTCTCTAATTTTACATTCGTGATCTCCTCGGGAGGTATAAGTAGGGGGAAGCAATATATTCGATACCTCATCCAGAAACGCACCCTCTCGAAACCTGGCGAGCAAGCTACACCGCGATGCAGAGCGCCTCTTTGCAGAGTCTGCCACTTGAGTTTGTTAAACACCTCCGTAACGCTATCACGGTTACCAAATAGCCCTGTGACGAAACGCGCCGCTCTTCTTTGGATCTTCTCTATCTCCTCCGTCAACCCGATCTGGTACGGATCCCACACTGATGAGCAATACTCAAGTATAGGTCGAACGAGTGTTTTGTAAGTCACCTCCTTTGTTGATGGACTACATTTTCTAAGGACTCTCCCAATGAATCTCAACCTGGTACCCGCCTTACCAACAATTAATTTTATATAATCATTCCACTTCAAATCGTTCCGCACGCATACTCCCAGATATTTTACAGAAGTAACTGCTACCAGTGTTTGTTCCGCTATCATATAATCATACAATAAAGGATCTTACTTTCTATGTATTCGCAATACATTACATTTGTCTATGTTAAGGGTCAGTTGCCACTCCCTCCACCAAGTGCCTATCCGCTGCAGATCTTCCTTCATTTCGCAACAATTTTCTAATGCTGCAACTTCTCTGTATACTACAGCATCATCTGCTAAAAGCTGCATGGAACTTCCGACACTATCTACTAGGTCATTTATATATATTGTGAAACGCGATGGTCCCATAACACTCCCCTGTGGCACGCCAGAGCTTACTTTAACGTCTGTAGACGTCCCTCCATTGATAACAACATGCTGTGTTCTGTTTGCTAAAAACTCCTCAATCCAGCCACACAGCTGGTCTGATATTCCGTAGGCTCTTACTTTGCTTATCAGGCGACAGTGCGGAACTGTATCGAACGCCTTCCGGAAGTCAAGAAAAATAGCATCTACCTGGGAGCCTGTATCTAATATTTTCTGGGTCTCCTGAACAAATAAAGCGAGTTGGGTCTCACACGATCGCTGTTTCCGGAATCCATGTTGATTCCTGCATAGTAGATTCTGGGTTTCCAAAAACGACATGATACTCGAGCAAAAAACATGTTCTAAAATTCTACAACAGATCGACGTCAGAGATATAGGTCTATAGTTTTGCGCATCTGCTCGACGACCCTTCTTGAAGACTGGGACTACCTGTGCTCTTTTCCAATCATTTGGAACCTTCCGATCCTCTAGAGACTTGCGGTACACGGCTGTTAGAAGGGGGGCAAGTTCTTTCGCGTATTCTGTGTAGAATCGAATTGGTATCCCGTCAGGTCCAGTGGACTTTCCTCTGTTGAATGATTCCAGTTGCTTTTCTATTCCTAGAACTCTCAGACTTCTAGAAGAATATAATAATTCCAATCCCAAGGAAAGCAGGTGTTGACAGATGTGAAAATTACCGAACTATCAGTTTAATAAATCACAGCTGCAAAATACTAACGCGAATTCTTTACAGACGAATGGAAAAACTGGTAGAAGCCGACCTCTGGGAAGATCAGTTTGGATTCCATAGAAATGTTGGAACACGTGAGGCAATACTGACCTTACAACTTATCTTAGAAGAAAGACTAAGGAAAGGCAAACCTACGTTTCTAGCATTTGTGGACTTAGAGAAAGCTTTTGACAATGTTGATTGGAATACTCTCTTTCGAACTCTAAAGGTGGCAGGGATAAAATACAGGGAGCGAAAGGCTATTTACAATTTGTACAGAAACCAGATGGCAGTCGTAAGAGTTGAGAGACATGAAAGGGAAGCAGTGGTTGGGAAGGGAGTGAGGCAGGGTTGTAGCCTCTCCCCGATGTTATTCAATCTGTATATTGAGCAAGCAGTAAAGGAAACAAAAGAAAAATTTGGAGTAGGTATTAAAATCCATGGAGAAGAAATAAAAACTTTGAGGTTCGCCGATGACATTGTAATTCAGTCAGAGACAGCAAAGAAGCTGGAAGAGCCGTTGAACGGAATAGACAGTGTATTGAAAGGAGGATATAAGATGAACATCAACAAAAGCAAAACGAGGATAATGGAATGTAGTCGAATTAAGTCTGGTGATGCTGAGGGGATTAGATTAGGAAGTGATACACTTAAAGTAGTAAAGGAGTTTTGCTATTTGGGGAGCATAATAACTGATGATGGTCGAAGTAGAGAGGATATAAAATGTAGACTGGCAATGGCAAGGAAAGCGTTTCTGAAGAAGAGGAATTTGTTAACATCGAGTATAGATTTAAGTGTGGGGAAGTCGTTTCTGAAAGCATTTGTATGGAGTGTAGCCATGTATGGAAGTGAAACATGGACGATAAATAGTTTGGACAAGAAGAGAATAGAAGCTTTCGAAATGTGGTGATACAGAAGAATGCTGAAGATTAGATGGGTAGATCATATAACTAATGAGGAGGTATTGAACAGAATAGGAGAGAAGAGGAGTTTGTGGCACAACTTGACAAGAAGAAGGGGCCGATTGGTAGGACACGTTCTGAGGCATCAAGGGATCACAAATTTAGCATTGGAGGGCAGCGTGGAGGGTAAAAATCGTAGAGGGAGACCAAGAGATGAATACACTAAGCAGATTCAGAAGGATGTTGGTTGCAGTAAGTATTGGGGGAAGCTTGCACAGGATAGAGTAGCATGGAGAGCTGCATCAAACCAGTTTAAGGACTGAAGACCACAACAACAACAACTGTTGTTATAATTATTGGCAGTGGCTGTAGTTGTACAAACTTGTCGATGAGCGTAACTGTTATACAGCAGATGCTATTAATTTCACTCTCTCAAATTTTTCCGAATCTAAAAATTCGTGAACACCCAGTATTTACATACAATAATCAAATTCAGATTCTCGCGCCACGCTTCTTGGCGCATTATTATAATCTCAGCGCGAGTACGTCACAGCCGACTTCACGTAATGTTCACATTTCAACCGTCTCTGATATACACAGTAGCTCGCTGTATGCCAATCTTTGCACAGTGCAGTGTGCAACGGTTTAAATCTTTGTCACATGTGGTTAAATATTTGGCTTGTTACATCAAGATCATCAATAGAAAAGCAAATCATACATTTTATAGTAGAAATAACAAAGAAATATTTAACAGGTAGTACAATAAATACAATTCGTTTCTTACACGTAAAATAAATGTTGCTTACACTGATGTCATCAGTTTAACGAACTTTAATGTTTTTGCAACTGTCCGTTATATGCAGTGTTTCCTAAGTGCCCAGAAAAACTTAAAATCGTTCTAAGATTAGTGTTTCTGAAGTTAACTGTTTATTCGACGTCATTCTTAAGATAGTCTTTTCTCATAATTGATGCCCCTTCCATGCTTAACATACAATGTTTGTTATTTTATCGCTCAACAACACATGTGCTCAAGCGCATCTCTATGAATCAAATACTACAGTTAAAGTAAGAATTAAAATTGCTCTAAATCGAGCTGCAAGATATAGGACTTGATGCGTTTGTGGACGCTAATCTGATTTTCAATGTTGTGTCATGATTTCGTTCATCTACATTATCCGTCTGCTTCCTTTGACTTCTTCCATTATATTCTGAAAGTATGTGGTTTCATTCTGTATTTTGAGACGTAGTTCGTTTCTAGGAATGATTTCTCTTTGCGTCAGGTTCACACGTACTCAGTCTGCTGTCATTACAGCTACATAGAAAATAATTGAGTGACTGGCATAACCTTCATTAGCAGCATAATAAATTAAATAAATCATTTATGATATAGACATCATTCAAGTCATAGTAAAGTTTTCTTCCTCACTCTTCTTTCTTCTTAGCTGCTGAGCTGAAATAAAATATTTCAGACGATTTTGTATATTTGCAAGCTGTAGACATTGCGTTGTGCTTTATGTTCGCGGATTGTGATTCACTTATTTGCTTGTCTCTTAATGAATTTGCCTATGCTTTTATATGAAACTTACGTAAATCTCTATTATGGTATAATCAAACTATTTTGGTTGTTCTAGGATTTTGTAACAAATACGACCCAGGATGTCAAATGTGAGAAATTATGTCTGGACCTTCATAAAGATGCGCCCACTTAGTGTTACGTCACTTCAATGCCCAATATTTAGGGCGAGTACGCAAAAGCACTTGCATGCCTATTGTAAAATTCTGAGTCCATTTTATAGTTTTGTCAAATTCGTGTTTTCTGATTCTGGCGTTGTTTGCTAGAGTAATTAATACGAGGGTCGTTCAGTAAGTAATGCCCCACATTTTTTTTAAAAGGTCATTAATATACATAAACAAACGTCCCTGTTGGTGTTTCACATCTGATGTTTGTTCTGTGCGCCGGTGAAGCTTCGAACCGTTCTGGCAGACGGCAGAGCCGTAGTACAGTGTCAAAATGGCGTTTACATACGACTCACACGCAGCGCGCTGTTTTTGAATTCTTGTGTGCAGAACAAGAAAGCATGGTGATCATCCATAAACGTTTGTGCGCAGTGTATAGCGATGCTGCAGTTGATAGTACAGTTACGCGATGGGTAAAGAAAGTTACAGCGTCAGGAAACACAGAACAGAATTCCATGACCAGTCACGTTTGGGACGTCCTGTCACGGCCACTGTTCCAGACACGCTGAATATCGTGTGGATGCCATTACTCGTACCGACCGGCGCACCACAACTCGACAAGTGGCTCTAGAGTTGTCGATCAGCATTAGAAGTGCGTCTGCAATGATCGAGACTCTCGGATAGTCAAAGAGATGCTCACGATGGGTTCCAAGAATGCTCACAACGGACCACAAGATTCAAAGGAAGCCATTTCATCTGAATTGTTGGACCGTTTTGAGACTGACGGAGACGCCTTTCTGTCACGGATCGTTGCAGAGAACGAAAGCTTGGTGCACCACTTTGCGCCGGAAACAAATAGACAGTCCATGGAGTGGCATCATCCTTATTCGTCACAAAAGAAGAAATTCAAGACAACCCCTCTGCCGGAAAAGTCATTGTGACAGTCTTCTGGGGTTGTGGTGGTGTCATTCTCGTGGATGTGATGTCAAGAGGGTCAACCACCAATTCAGAGGCATACGTGAGGACTTCAAACTCAAGAATCGTTTCCGACGTGTTAGATCGGACAAGAATCCAACAGAAATCTAGCTCCAACACGATAATGCATGCTCACACGCAAGTCTGAGAATCTGGAAACACATCGCCAAATTGGGTTGGACATAATTACATCCACCCTACAGTCCAGACCTGGCACGCTCGAACTTACATCTCTTTGGGCCGCTTAAATATACTGTACAGTGAACACACTTTCAAGATGACAAGAGCGTCAGTCATGCAGTGAAAACATGGCTACGCCTACAGGACAAGAGCTTTTACCAGCAGGGAATACATACTCTTCCACAACGTTGGCGTACGGCCATAGAACGTGATGGAGACTACGTAGAAAAATAGGACATGTACAAGACATGTTGATGTATATTGTCACCAAATTCTGACTCTTAACAGTAAATATGTTCTGAGAAAAAAATGTGGGGTATTACTTATTGAATGACCCTCGTACATCTCGTATCTTGTTGCCGTGGGATTCCGGTTGTCCAGAAATCTTCGGAAGGAAATGACAGCATTGGTTACTTTCTTTTACATCTAACATAATTTCTGTAGGTGATTAATTAGAGTCATATATTTGCAAATTATTGCAAACGTCATCAAAAAGAGTAAAATGGTTCACCCACTGGGAATAATTCTCTGATATATACGTTCGCATAAAATGGTTTAGTTCCTTGAATACTCTTTCAGGCGAATTATTTTCAGGGCTTAATCTTGAGATAAGGATAATTTTGATGCCATTATCTTTCAGAAACTTCCTCCACTTATAACCTGTATAATATGGTTCATTGTCCGAAATGATGGCCACTGGTTTGCCAACGCTAGATGTATAATCTCTGCTTACCAGTTTAACGAGTGTGTTGGCTGTCGGGCATTTATGGCATAGAGTTTCACGTATTTTGAGAAAAGGTCATACAGAGTGAGTACATAATTGGCACCGCCTCTACTTCTAGGATAGGCCGGCCGCTGCGGGGGACCGGTTCTAGGCGCTTCAGTCCAGAACCGTGCTGCTGCTACAGTCACAGGTTGGAATCGTGCCTCGGGCATGGATGTGTGTGATGTCCGTAGGTTAGTTAGGATTAAGTAATTCTAAGTCTAGGTGACTGATGACCTCAGATGTTAAGTCCCATAGTGCTTAGAACCATTTGAACCATTCTGAACTTCTAGGACATGGTCAACTTATGTCTGTCGCTACAATTTTTTTTAGGGTTTCTGGGAATAATCTACTTTACAGCCTAAATTCTCAGACTTGGCCTTTTGACAAATTGTACATGTTTTGACAAGTCTTTTAATTTTCCTCCTCATGTATGTGAAATAACAGTAAGTGTTTAGTTTCTGCATACATTCCTTTGTGCCGTAGTGTCGCCAAGAAAATGTATATGCCAGTTTAGATTTGCTTCTGATTCTTGTGGTATACAGATACATGGTATACAGATGCACCACTGATTACCGTCTGAACGTCGACGGTAAAATAAGACGTCCAGCTATTGTTTATAATTCTTTGGAGTAGGATGATCAGGGTTGTTTGCTATTGTCGAACTTACTTTGCTCCACCACTCTCAGCCTTCTGCAGTGTTGACGTATTATATTCCGAATCGTCTACGTCATGAGATGTTCCCTGAGGTAACGTGACAACGTGTCTGCAATTATGTTGCCTTTGCCTTTAATATATACTATTTCGAACGAGTAGTTGTGGTAGGGCATTTCCCATCGCGATAATCGTGGATGTGTGAGTTTGCATGTCATTAAAAAGGTTAGCGCCTGGTGGTCAGTGTATACCTTCACATGTCTTCCAAATATATAACACTTAAATTTCTTAAAAACCCATACAATTCCCAAGCTTTCCAATTCCGTGCTTGAATAAGTACGTTAACACTTACTTAGAGTTCGACTAGCAAAACCAATAATTTTTGCCTTTTGGTTGTCCCCAATTTCTATTACCTGAAAAAGACATGATCCAAGCCCTGTGCATGATGCATCGCTTTTCAATATCGAAATCTTCATTAAGATCAAAATGATCCATAATATTTAAGTTTACCAATGCTTCCTTTATTCTGATAAAATGACGTGTACGTTTTTCCGTCCAAACCCAAGCATGATTCTTCTTTAAAAGTGCCAGCAAGTATTTGCTGTTGAGTAATTGATATGGCATGTAGCGCCTAAGAAATGAGGCTAAACCCAGGAAAAATTTTAATTGTTTTCTGTACGCAGGTAAGGAAAATTACTAACTGCATCCAATTTATCAGGATCTGCTCAAATGCCTTCACAACTGATTACGTGTCCCAAGTACTTAATCACAATTCGTGCAAACTTTTATTTCTGTAGATTACCTGTAACACCAGCTTGTGCGAATTTACATAATGCCTTTTCTAAAATGTATGCGATCTTTCCACGTCTGCGTAGTTGTAATGAAGTCACCAACGTACAACGTTACCTTTTCCAGTAATTTTCTGCCTAGAATAGTGTCCAGAGCAGTAGCGAAAAGATCTGAACTTACATTAAGTCCGAATGGTAGTACTTAAAATTGGCGACTGCGGCCACCAAAAATAAACGCAGTATATTTCCTTGACTCTTTGCTTAACGGTACTTGCCAAAACGAGCTTTTTAAATCCACAGTTGATACGTAATTTACCCCTAAAAATTTCTGCTGTTCTTTTTCGAGATTTTCTGGTTTTGTGCGAAATGGCACGATGATTTTGTTGACGCGCATCTAGAACTAAGTGCGTATTTTTATTTGGTTTGATTACAGTTAATAATGGACTGCAATAAGGAGGTACTGATGATTCTGTGGCATTCCACATAATATTTTGTTTGATTTCTTCACGTACCGTAGGCTGCTCGGACAGAGAATATTATGTCTGCTATATCAAAGATTTTGTAAGGTTTAACGTCGATGTTACACACGTAGTATTCATCAAATGTGGTTTCTGTGTAAATAGATAGATGTAGTGTAGCAATACTTTGTGTAGTGTTTGCTGTTGTACCTTGTTAATAGCTGTAGTTTCATTTAATTTATCATTAATTAGGGATTGCAGGTCTTCCATCTCATGATCAAATACAGGTTCATTTCTGGTAGTATCATCTTGTTCACAAATTAAGTGAATTCTGTATCCCTAACAGTGTTTATTAGGGTCAGTGTCTACGTATCCAGACCGGAGTGCCATAAAAAATTTACCTTGTGAGGAGTCAATTACACGTAATTCTCTCTTAATAAATCTACGCGAATCAGGAAATTTATGGAAAGGTTTTCTACAACAAAGAACGGCCATTCTGTTATACCATTTCCTACTTCTATGGTCACAAATATTTACTTATTGCCGTATTTGATTTGCATCCAATAGCAGTCAAGATTCGGCATTTTTTAATAGGAAATTCAGTTATCGATCCTAATTCAACAATTTGTTTTTAAAAGTTGTGAGATACGGCGCTAATCGCCTCTTCCGTATCAGTCATAATACTCGTCGGTATACCACCTACAATACCTTTAGTCGTTGCTAGAACGGTCTCTTTTACTGGTGATCGACACTGGGTATGGTCTTCAAGTAGCTCGTCCGCTAAACTTGCATCGTGATTGTACCTTAGTAAAAGTATGTGTGGTTTGTTTACATCGATAGTTATATTTGTGTCTTTGTACTGTTTTTCATTCGGTGCGTCAAACAAGTCTGTTATTGTATCATCGTCCCTCACGCATTCCTCAGTCACCACCTGAGAGTGTTTTGCCGCCAACACTTGGTGGTGGTAGCCAGTGACTTTGCTGGTTATTAAAGTGTGAAAAACCACGATGTCCGTAATTGTTCAAATGGCTCTGAGCACTATGGGACTCAACTGCTGAGGTCATTAGTCCCCTAGAACTTAGAACTAGTTAAATCTAACTAACCTAAGGACATCACAAACATCCATGCCCGAGGCAGGATTCGAACCTGCGACCGTAGCGGTCTTGCGGTTCCAGACTGCAGCGCCTTTAACCGCACGGCCACTTCGGCCGGCCCGTAATTGTTTCCGTAATACTAAGGTTGCGGATTTTTCTGATAAGGTGAGTTTTGCGAGTTTTATTGACTGTAATGGCGATTATTTCTGCGTCGAAAGTTGTTATTGTTACCGGATTTTCGTTTTTTGTTTGGATTGCCTCCATTTGAATGCATTCCATTGTTATTATTTTACGCAATCAGATATGGTTGCATGTTTTGCTGTGCCATGTAGTTGACATTATTCTGCGTGTCTGTATTAGGTTGGCTAACGTGCGCTGTTTGCATTTCTGGATGTTACTGCGCGCACTCCGCATGTCTTTACTAATGATATCAAGCGAATGTAGCACGGGAAGAAACTGTTCTACATCATTATATGGTGCCTCTATTAACTTTTCCCATATGTGAAATGGTAACTGTGCTTTTAATACACGAATTACGTCCCAGTAATGTATCATCTTCAGATACTTTTCAAAGTAACGACGAAGATTACCTTGCCGTGAACTTAACGGTTCTTGTTCGAACACCAATTTTCGAAGCCTCTCCTGAACCGAAGCTGACCAGAATTTGTTCAGAAAAGTTCGCTCGAATTGTTCATAGCGGCACGTTACATGCCCATATGGCTGCTTCACCTGGTATAAATCTGATGATATAGCATATCTTCTGCGTATCTGTCCATGTACAGGAAAGAGCGTTTCTAAAAGCTTTGAGAAAAACAATTGGATGACTGTTCACGTTTCATGGATGAAGACTTGTAATTGCCTGTATCTTAATAAACTTTCATCCTGTAACATTTTTCCTAATTCATTTCCTGCCCCCTAATTTAAAACATGCCGGTACCCATATACATTAGAGACGGTATGTTATTTGTATTACTGCTATATGACGGCGATACATGTTCATACACTTGTTGTTGCTGAGCGATCTCACAAGAATATCTACGATTATCATTAAAATCATAACCATTCTATTCATTTGCATTTGAGTTGGTATTTGTATATTTTGTGTGCTAATTATCTTTGTAATCAAATGACTGTTTGTGTTCGTTTCTGTCGATTTGTGGTGGAAAATGTACAGTATGTGCATCGCTCTTCCCAATTTCAGTAACTGTACCACTGGCAATGGTGGACAAATTTTGTTGTATGCAACTTTCAAATTGTTTATCCTTTTCCTCCAGCCAAGTGTGAAAATATTTGTTAACTTGACTAAAGTGACTGCCGATTTCTAATTGCAAACTGTCTCTCAAAGGATTTGCTGAGGTATCTACCTTGGTATTTAGCACTGTGACACGTGTGTTTACAGAAGCGTTGCCTCAGTAACACTTACTACTTGTGTGCTTAATGTATCATGATCAAAACACAATTTCCCAACAACAGATGCAGGTAACTTTTGCTGATTCTCTTTTTTCTTATTCTGATTAAAAAATGTTCCAGTTTTAGCACTTGATTAACCTGTTGCTCACTAAGTGTTTTAATATGTGTGTGTAAACCTGTAACCTGACCACTGAGTCGAGTATTTATTCCCTCAACTTTGGTATTTTGTGCAGTGTCACTGTTTTGCAGTGTGGCTAATTCTGCTTTTATCTCGTCACGCCCGGTTTTTAAAGCAGTGAGATCAGTTTGTATGTTATTCAATTTAGGTTGGATTGTGTCCTGTTTGCCCAGTTTGCTTAATACAGTTTTGCAGTGGGTCAGTGATGTTTGACGACGGTGCAGGCTGTGACCCAGCCGTCGCGTCCAACAATAATACGTCGGCTCCCACCAAAGGCTCTGACGTAGCTTCATCCATCCTACTAAACATGTTTCCTAAGAGATTTTCAGTATTGTGTAGGTTTTATGTAGTTACTGTGGTATTCTATAAAATACATTGGTCCTTTCCGTTATCTACAACACTGTCGGTGTCAGAATTTGCCTTTTCAATGTTATGCTCCATTTTTGCTAATTGTCTACGTGTTTTAAGCATCCCTGTATAGAAATTCTATTAATAAAATTTTATTTTGATAGCTACTGTCTGTTTTTTAAACATCCTCTGCCACGAAAATTTATAAAATGAAATGTAAAAAAATTTTCTGTCCCAATATTATTTTCTTAATGGCGCTCCCCATTTTATGAATGATGTAGCCAAACGAAGTCATCTTGTTAGAACAATAATCTACGTTTTATTGTTGTATCAATTTTGATATGAAAAGCGCTGCATCCACATCAAACTAAATAACATTTCACATAATAAAATCTAAGACACATACGCACTCTTGCTAATGTGCTACGGCTAAGCATTACCTTTTCCGGTTCTTCTCTTGTAAATTCTCCTTTTAATTTTGTCACCAGAGAAATTTTTCATTTCGGTTCGGGTGGTTCTCCGAACATCAGCAGTTTTGTTAAAACAACAAATACAGTAAACATTGGTACAGAATTACAATAGTCCTTTCACGCACGTCGCCAATAAAAGTTCGTTTATTAGTGAAATGACGTAAATACTCGTATTACAGGTTTGAGTTGCGGGCCCTCAAATAGATGTTTCAAAAGGTTCAAATGGGTCTGAGCGCTATGGGACTTAACATCTGAGGTCAACAGTCCACTAGAACTT
This sequence comes from Schistocerca americana, assembly GCF_021461395.2. Classification (NCBI taxonomy): domain Eukaryota; kingdom Metazoa; phylum Arthropoda; class Insecta; order Orthoptera; family Acrididae; genus Schistocerca; species Schistocerca americana. The sequence continues at coordinate 1,036,749,020 of NC_060119.1, read as the reverse complement.
AGAACTACTTAAACTTAACTAACCAAAGGACATCACACATCCATGCCCGAGGCAGGATTCGAACCTGCGACCGTAGCGGTCGCGCGGTTCCAGACCGTAGCGCCTAGAACCGCTCAATTACACCGGCCGGTGCCTCAAATAGATGGTTCAAATGGCTCTGAGCACTATGGGACTTAACATCTGTGGCCATCAGTCCCCTAGAACTTAGAACTACTTAAACCTAACTAACCTAAGGACATCACACACACCCATGCCCGAGGCAGGATTCGAACCTGCGACCGTAGCAGTCGCGCGGTTCCGGACTGAGCGCCTAAAACCGCTAGACCACCGCGGCCAGCGCCTCAAATAGAATTTCAGTTTTAATATTAATGTAATTTTGCTTGACTTATATGGTAACTTTCTTTTTAGCGATTTTTGCAAAGCATCAGCTAAATATTTGCACAGGGTCTGGTAGATTACGCTAAGACGTTCCTCTCAAAACTCTAACAGACCGAACAGAAAAATAGTAATTGAAAGTTTTGTCTTTTGTTTTAGAAATAAAAATTATCTGAGATATCTCTTACGCTTGTCACATGTACACTCCTGGAAATGGAAAAAAGAACACATTGACACCGGTGTGTCAGACCCACCATACTTGCTCCGGACACTGCGAGAGGGCTGTACAAGCAATGATCACACGCACGGCACAGCGGACACACCAGGAACCGCGGTGTTGGCCGTCGAATGGCGCTAGCTGCGCAGCATTTGTGCACCGCCGCCGTCAGTGTCAGCCAGTATGCCGTGGCATACGGAGCTCCATCGCAGTCTTTAACACTGGTAGCACGCCGCGACAGCGTGGACGTGAACCGTATGTGCAGTTGACGGACTTTGAGCGAGGGCGTGTAGTGGGCATGCGGGAGGCCGGGTGGACGTACCGCCGAATTGCTCAACACGTGGGGCGTGAGGTCTCCACAGTACATCGATGTTGTCGCCAGTGGTCGGCGGAAGGTGCACGTGCCCGTCGACCTGGGACCGGACCGCAGCGACGCACGGATGCACGCCAAGACCGTAGGATCCTACGCAGTGCCGTAGGGGACCGCACCGCCACGTCCCTGCAAATTAGGGACACTGTTGCTCCTGGGGTATCGGCGAGGACCATTCGCAACCGTCTCCATGAAGCTGGGCTACGGTACCGCACACTGTTAGGCCGTCTTCCGCTGACGCCCCAACATCGTGCAGCCCGCCACCAGTGGTGTCGCGACAGGCGTGAATGGAGGGACGAATGGAGACGTGTCGTCTTCAGCGATGAGAGTCGCTTCTGCCTTGGTGCCAATGATGGTCGTATGCGTGTTTGGCGCCGTGCAGGTGAGCGCCACAATCAGGACTGCATACGACTGAGGCACACAGGGCCAACACCCGGCATCATGGTGTGGGGAGCGATCTCCTACACGGCCGTACACCAATGGTGATCGTCGAGGGGACACTGAATAGTGCACGGTACATCCAAACCGTCATCGAACCCATCGTTCTACCATTCCTAGACCGGCAAGGGAACTTGCTGTTCCAACAAGACAATGCACGTCCGCATGTATCCCGTGCCACCCAACGTGCTCTAGAAGGTGTAAGTCAACTACCCTGGCCAGCAAGATCTCCGGATCTGTCCCCCATTGAGCATGTTTGGGACTGGATGAAGCGTCGTCTCACGCGGTCTGCACGTCCAGCACGAACGCTGGTCCAACTTAGGCGCCAGGTGGAAATGGCATGGCAAGCCGTTCCACGGGACTACATCCAGCATCTCTACGATCGTCTCCATGGGAGAATAGCAGCCTGCATTGCTGCGAAAGGTGGATATACACTGTACTAGTGCCGACATTGTGCATGCTCTGTTGCCTGTGTCTATGTGCCTGTGGTTCTGTCAGTGTGATCATGTGATGTATCTGACCCCAGGAATGTGTCAATAAAGTTTCCCCTTCCTGGGACAATGAATTCACGGTGTTCTTATTTCAATTTCCAGGAGTGTATATAAATTAATTCTTCGCCGCTACTCAGCATATTCATTCCATACAGAATGTTTCTGCTCCTTTAAAAGATTATTACACTACGTTTGCCAAAGTTGTGCATCACATTAATTCTCCTAACGGTAACCGCATCAAGCAACGTGCTGGTTTAGCTTTTGTTCCTGAAATGATCGCCGACAGTTGAATTTTATACGGAATTATTTCGAATTCATCTGATGATTGCTTCGACAATTTCGGCATTTGTGTGGACGGGGCTTCTTCGTCGAAGTCTGGTTGGGTATTTCGTTCTGTAACTGCCCGGTATTTGACTAAGCTTGAAAGTTTGCTTGGATCGTTGTGTGATCAGTCTCACGGAGAAATCTTTCCACCTTTTAATATTTGCTGTCAGCTGTCTATGGAAACAGGAAACAGTAGAGACTGATTGCTGACTATTGACGCTGTAACCAGTAAACCTACCGCCGCCATCCCTCCCCGCACTGGCGAGTATTGCCCACACATGGAGTTCCCCTGAACTTGACATCCATAAATATATTACTTGGGCTTATAGCTATTCTGTTCTTTTTTTGTGACATTTGCCGGAATTAAGATCATTGCAAGCAAATTTTGGTTGCCAGTTAATAAATTCCTGAACGTTACGTACGTACTACAACTCAGTTACAACAAAATATTCCAGCAACAAAATTTAATTCCACCGGAATTCTGAGAAAATTTGGCTGCCAAACACAGTCAATAAAACTAAAACTTACGAGTCTGATCCTCCGTACAAGATATCAGTATGCGATCTTCATTTCAGGCGCCAACACTGGCTTGTGGCGTATTAAGGATCGCTTTGTAAACAATATTTTCAGAAAACAGCTTCTACAACAGTTCTAACATTATTTGTGATGTTAACAGTACGAAGTGATCTTAAAGATGGCAGTCAGAGAAGTGCTGACAATTTCACCTTCCCACTAAAACAATGCCAAATCTTTAATTTTTAACATTTTTACTCTTCAACTGTTCCTCAGACCTACTGCATAGTCACGTGATGTGTCTTGCTATCATCGGAAACTGCTACACAGTGGCCAAAAAACTGTAAAAGCTGCTTTGTTTATCCCTACACTTAAAAATTTACAAATTTAAATTGATCACTTTTTATGATCCCCTTGGCGAACGTAGCTCATCAGGATCTGTGACGTACGAAACTACATTTCACGTGAAATAGAGTTAAGTGCACTCCTTTAAATAAAATCTCTAATATTGCAATGAGGGCAACAAGAAAATTACGGGAAGATTTCACAATTTCTGGGAAGACTAAATATTCGGGAGGTACAGACACAGTTGTATAACACAAACCTTAAAGGAAAGTCTTGAAATGATTGAAATTACTGCTAATATACTTATATGGTAATAATATTGTGATTGGAGGGAATTTTTATGAGAAGGCATAATTACAGGTCTGTGAGAGAAGTACCATAGCCGGGAGTGAGAGTTTGCTTTGTCACCCTGAAAGAATGCATTATACTGTTGTGAGAAAATTCAGTAGGGACAGTATGATCAGTGGTTTTGTTGTACAGTAAAACACTGGCTCTTAAAGAGCTTGTTACTACAATATTTATAGCTGTAAGGAATTTCCGCACACTAGTGCTGAATTACACAGCTCGTCAACAGTGATGGGCCCACGCAGTGAACATCTAAGTAGACGGTTTGGCATTATCAGCTGATGGCTAAAGTGATTTCATGCATTATATAATATCCGTATACTTGTTCAGAATCCACATACAAGTTTGAGCGCGATAATAATTGAACGACAGAGTTCAGCTGCATGTGAACTGCCTACAAAGCGTTTCACCTCTTTATGCTCCCATGTGAACTGCGGACCGAGCGGGCTTATCGGCTAATAGACTAATCCCGATAATCGCTCCTCGGTTCTCGCTATCGGAACTTGTGAACTGCGTACAATCACTTACTCGCGTTGGAGAGGTGTTTCACATTTCCGTTTCATCATGTCCTATGTGTGGCATCATCGCCCATCGGTATCACAAAGAAGACAGTTGATTCAGCCGCAGAAGATTCCAGTGAATGAAGAGCTCAGCAGCGACCGCTAGAGGAAGAAACAGCGGCAAAAGCCGCTCAACCGCTGGACGTGGAGGTACCATGCCTCAGTGGAAAGTACCACCACTAATCAAGTGCATAAGAGGCCGCAGATCGCTGCTCCAAGAGACAGTTCATCAAGAGCACCGTTATCGTGTGGACAGCAGGTAAGTGAAAATACGAATGAACCGAAGGAGAAGAAGCCGGCCAACTTATTTTTGACGATTTGATGTTTGGCACTGATGTGTTTCTTGAATGATATTTTAATTGTAATTGCGGTGGCGAATATAGGAGACAGTCAGCCAATCTCCTCGTGGTGTCACCCGAGTAACGCTAACTGACTGACTAATACTCTGTCCGCAGTTCACACGTCAACAATGTACGCCAGTCCACAGTTCACGTAACAAAGAGAGCGCTGTCAGTAGTTCAAAAGTTGTGCGGCGTTCGCTAGTTGAATGGTAATATGTTTGTTTTCAGAAAAGTTCCACTCCAACATGCTCTTTAGTAATGGCCTTACGTGGTCACCGAAATCTGGTAGAACACATTGTTCTACAGGGGCTCCTCTAAAATTTCCTCAGAATGTCTGCTACATCATCTTATGCTCTACCCTATTACGATCCAACCTGCGTGACTTTCAGTTCATTCATTTCTGCTATCATACCCCCAAACGCTGGATCAAAACTCTACAGTTTTCTGCACAGTTACTTCTATGCTGCATTCCTTTATAGACGGGTTGTATCTTCCCAGAACAGTTCCACCGAGTTCAAATCATCCATTAGTCTTCTCCGCTGCTGATTTTACGCTTTACGTTATTGTCCCTAAATAATTAAACTGTCACACTCGAGACGTTTATCATAAATATTGCAATAGGATATTATCCGTTTCTATCTCTTTATTGCAGCCATTATGTTGTGTTTATCCATATTTAAAGAGAACTTCTATTCATTTCACCAAGTGTAAACACTGTCCAAGACTTTCTGCGCTTCCTTGCCTTCTTCCATCGGAGATTCATCTCCGTCGACAAACCGAGTGACACAACGAGGTTAAAGCCTCGTCAGACAATGTGTCGATACGTAATAGCAGTGTGACAGAGGAATGGCAGCTGGCGACCACGTGCTGGTTTGCTTATTTACGAGCGGTGATTCGGCGTTCTCCGGACAGCAAATGGCTTGCTTGACCACAGGTACACGTTCTTGGAGACAGGGTGCCTTACTTCATCCTAGAAAGTGGTCTTCCATTGGGTGGGTGTGGGAATAAATTCGTGTCGAAAAGCATGTGGCCTGTCTAAATTTGAGGAGATGGCGGCCATCAGACTCTAAAAATGGTGTAGTGATATTTTATATTTTTCGCACCTCTTTGCTTTTATGTAGGTTACGATCAAAACTAGACGACGCCAAATGTATATTATTACAATATTATACAAGAACAAGGCGTAAGGACTTGGTACGATTTAATGTCAGTTGTTCAGTTTCTCACCAGCCTTTGCAGTAAGGTGAAACCGTGATGATGTTTCAAACCTTCACTGGTGATGGAGAAGTCTAAATGTATCAATTTGAGAGAAGCAGGCCTAATCCGGAAACACCAAGACGAAAGGTATAAACAAAAGTTCTATCTTAGCCTCGCATAGTGCCCAAACTATGCGTCCCAGCTTCCGAACCCAGATTATGACGTGTAGAATTCCCGCTGGATACTCCACAATACCATCCGATAATTTTCCCTGTTGATGGAATAGTAACGATACACGTAACTTGGCGTTAGAGAGACGTAAGTCTATGGTACAGTAATAATGAATTCCATTTACCTCCACAAGTTTCAAAAGCTGCTAAATTTACATTAGTCGTTCAAAGTAGCATCCCCTAGCGTCGATATAGGCATGACATCGTCGCACGAAGTTCTGCAGTACACGGTCTAAATTGCTGGTCTCGTTTGAATTGTGTCGCAGCAGTGAGAGCTCTTGCCAGGAGATCCTCTTTAGTCTCGACAAGCGTACCGTACACAAGACTATTCACATGGCCCTGCAAGAAGGTATCAATGGGGTGAGATCAAGTGACCACACTGACCACGAAGCAGGACTTCCTCTGCCTATCCACTTTTCAGGGAATGTCTGATCCAGGTGTTCACGAACCCTCAGTCCAAAGTTAAGTGAGACTCCATCATGTTGGAAACGCAACCGTTGACGAATAACAAGTTTGTTACGTACCCTACAATTGGAGCAACAACTTTACAGATATCTCAATGTTGCAAAAATCGGCAATTGACCCTGAATAACGAAAAGCGTGAGGTCATCCACATGAGTGCTAAAAGGAATCCGTTAAACTGCGGTTACACGATAAATCAGTCATATCTAAAGGCCATTAAGTCAACTAAATACCTAGGGATTACATTGACGGCCAACTTAAATTGGAAGGAACACAAAGAAAATGTTGTGGGGAAAGCTAACCAAAGACTGCGTTATATTGGTAGGACACTTACAAAATGTAACACATCTACTAAAGAGACTGCCTACGCTGCGCTTGTCCGTCCTCTTTTAGAATACTGCTGCGCGATGTGGGATCCTTACCAGGCAGGATTGACGGAGTACATCGAGAAAGTTCAAATAAGTACAGCACGTTTTGCATAATCGCGAAATAGGGGATAGAGTGTCACTGAAATGATACAGGTTTTGAGGCGGACATCATTAAAACAAAGGCGTTTTTCGTTGCAGCGAAATCTTATCACAAAGTTTCAGTCACCAACTTTCTCCTCCGAATGCGAAAATATTTTGTTGATTCCGACTTACATAGGAAGAAACGATCATCATAATAAAATAGGGAAATCAGAGCCCGCACGGAAACATATAGGCGTTCGTTTTTTCCGAGTGCTATACGAGATTGGAACAATAGATAATTATTGAGAAGGTGGTTCGATGAACCCTCTGCCAGGCATTTAAATGTGATTTGCAGAGTAACCATGTAGATGTAGACCATTACACGTATTCCACTGCCAGAGGTATCAGAATGGTTTTCGCTTATAATTTTCGACTCGGTCGTTTTCAGATCAAGGTCCCTTATCTGAAACTGATACATTTACCCTTCTACATCATTCCTGAAAGTCTGTTACGTCTTCAGTGACTCAACCTTTTTATATCTAAGGATAATAAATAATTAATTGAACGTTAAAATTCTCAAGTGTGTCAGCTACTGTAATTTGAAATCAGCTCTAGGAATATTTACAGGTGTTTTCGATGGAAAAATTTTCAGAAACTGAATAAACATTAAATAGTCGTCCGTGCATCGCATCTAACTACCGGGGTAGGTGCGTCGATATTAATAAGCTAAATTTTATTTAGTTTTAAGACCCCAGGTAAGACCTGAAGCTTCGAATGACACACACTATCTTGGACTGGAATATTAAGAGTGGTCTTCACTGCACTCAGTCAGTACTGATGTACGCCATTTCCACCCTTGCAGGACTACTCGATGCACGAGAGAGTCTCGATTAATGTGAGAGAGAAAAGAGGCAAATTCCATATTCACTCCATCAGAGCTAAGTTCTTTGTAGTCTTTGAGCGGTTCTATTTTTTCTGTTACTTAATAGCAGGCCTTATTGTTTCAGTGTATCTCTTATTTGTGAGAATTTGAGTTGTTGAAGCACAGATTTGATGGTATATGGAATACAATTTGTTGACATCCTGTCGCCTTGAGCTTCAGTACCAGGCTGATCCACGATATTGAATAGCAATTTTAGATCCCTTCCGTTAACTTAAATCAAGACTTTCTACGATTTTCTTATACCTTTCTTCAGTTTCTGCTTTTGAAAATTATTTTAGACTTCAACTCACGGGTTACCGTTAAATGGTTTCAACCAGTTTCCTTATATACTCTGTTGTAGCAGGAGTGTGATAATATCTATTTTCACAATACACACCAAACAGCACCATTAAAACAAGGTGTTTTTTTCACCTCTTACTACTTTATTTTGAGCATAATTTAAGATGTGGTTCAGTAATCAGTACAATTCTGCTGTGAATTCTCGAGTTTGAACTAAATGTTTTCAGTTAGTCTTTCAAGTTAGATGTTAGTGATTGTCTATCAGTTTCACTGATGTAGATTTCTAGATCTGTTCAAGTGGTTCAAGTGGTTCTGAGCACTATGGGACTTAACTGCTGAGGTCATCAGTCCCCTATAACTTAGAACTACTTAAACCTAACTAACCTAAGGACATCACACACATCCATGCCCGATGCAGGATTCGAACCTGCGACCGTAGCGGTCGCGCGGTTCCAGACTGTAGCGCCTAGAACCGCTCGACCACCCCGGCCGGCTCTAGATCTGTCCTTGCTGACTTTTGTTCTTGTAATAGCGTTATGGTTCCCGACACCGGTCTTTTTATTGATACTACCGAACTATGAGTTCTCTTTGCACCCAAGAGGTCTAAAATATTTTTATAGCACATGGGATACTGCACTAGCTGTTCGACACAGTTAGCTGTTAATTTGATCAGTATTACTTCACAAGCCTGTTATGCCTAGCCGCCGGTAATGCAGTCGCAATCTTTTCCATCTGATGCTGGACAAATTAACGTCACCCTCCGACCACCACCGAATCTTCGATCACACAGGACCAGGCGGACGAGGCAGAAAATAAAGAGCTTTACTGGCACAATATCGGATGTGCTGATGGCCACTCCGATAAGCCAGTTGCAATGGCAGTTTTACATCAACACGCAATTCCACAGCTCAAAGAATTGTACTGAATGTAACTATAGTATGTTCCGCATGTTCCAGGAAATGTAGACACCGCAGATATTTCCTAAACACGTCAACATATCGAAGCATAGTTATCGACTATTGATGGTAAGAAAAGAGGCTAGATTCTGCTATATGATTAAATTTTAGTTCTTCACAAATTAATATGCTGATGTTCCTCACCTACTTTTTCAAGTACTGTAATTGGATGGGTCTTGAAAACTGCCATACAGTGATACAACATTTGTTAATTCTTGCAGAGAAATATTCTGAATTTGCCGGCGGAGAAGCTTTTTGACGAAAGTGTAAAGCCGTTGTACGATCAAACACAGTAATTTGGACAGTGCTGCAGAGTCCATTTCACTTTTAGCTCACAGTTAGGCTAATTTTGCGGAAAGGTAGGCTCAAAATATTGTGAAGGCTTAAAGCAATGTACTTATGAACATTCCTTGAATTCTACCAAAAAATAAGCGTCGGTCTTTTTAAAAATAGCTGCCAGTACCTTCAGTATCTCGAATAATAGATACATGGTTGGTTGGTTGGTTGTTTAGGGAAGGAGACCAGACAGCAAGGTCATCGCTCTCATCGGATTAGGGAAGGACGGGGAAGGAAGTCGGCCGTGCCCTTTCAAAGGAACCATCCCGGCATTTGCCTGAAGCGATTTAGGGAAATCACGGAAAACCTAAATCAGGATGGTCGGACGCGGGATTGAACGGTCGTCCTCCCGAATGCGAGTCCAGTGTGCTAGCCAGTGCGCCACCTCACTCGGTATACATGGATATACCGTTATGCAAAATACTGTCTGATCCAACTACCATTGCTTGCCGAATATTATCTTTTGATACCTTCAGTTGTTTTTTTTTTTTTTCAGCTTAAGGGTGTTCGCTTTAATGTTTTGGAATTCGAAACTTCGGGGTTCTGCATGCTACTGAATAGACTAACCTTATGTTGAAACTAAAGTACCTTATATAATTCATAGGATGCCACAGTTTGAGATAAATTTCATAGACTGTTCTTTAAGCTACTGGTACGAACAGCTTACGTCTAAGAAAGGACGCCGTATTTCGGAATACGTGTAGCTTTAGACGTGTGTCGTTTTCTTTAGCTGCATATTCAGTGAATCACATGGAGTGTAGCTGATATGACCTTCTATCCATGTCCGGTTGTACACGGACAGGTGAAATTGGAAACAAAGCGAATAGCCTCATTATAAAGTTAATATGAGCACGGAAACGCAGGGCTCATTTATTATTTCTCCTGATTTTAAAATAATTCAGATTAAATGTAAAATTTTAAAAAGTATATATAATTCACGAGTTAAAAGTCATATACCAGTATTATAAAAGCACGCTCAAGGGCAATTTCATATTTTTAATGATTTAACGTGATCCTGTTTTACTTTCAGTCGTTTTATAGCGAGAGTCTGATTCCCAACAGCGGCCATGCCTATGAGAACACGAGTGTAACCAGCTGTGCGCTGCCAACAACACCTTATAAAATGAAGGCGCCACAGATGAAATTTGTTGTTATAATTAGTCAAGTAGTCTCCTACTCCCGATGACATGATGCCTCCGTGCACCCCAGGACGTTGGTTTGATCCGGTTCTCCCAGTGTCTTCCCAGTGCTTTCTTTGATGTGCTCTAGCCACCTTCTCCTTGGTTTTTCTCTACGTCCTCGACCTTCCGTTCTTCCAAGTATTACAGTTTTTAACAGTGAGTCGTTTACTCTCTTGCTTAAGCTACCTTAATTTCATCTAGAGTATTTTGGTCTCCAAAGATATTTAATAATTTATTCTTCCCAGGACTGTTTTATTTTTACTTTTTCGGTCCGTGAGTCTTTAGGATCCTTCTCCAAACCCATGTTCCAAAAGAACCAATTTTCTTGTGATCCTCTGTTTTATCGTTCAAAACCAAGGGAAATATCAAAGTTCCAGTCATTTTTTCTTTGGTCAGTAGTGACGTATCCGTTCCTTTAAAAACACGCTTAATTTAATTTTAGCGGCTGTTCTAGGCTGCATCCTTCTTCATGTTTCCTCAGTGCAGGAGCTGTTTTTTGTAATTGTAGACTCTAAAAATGCATATTTATCTACTTTCTCTACGTTTTCTCTGTGTATCACCACATCAGTTATCATTACTGTTGCGTACATGGATACTCTGCAAATCACATTCATCGAACCATCTTCACAATTCTCTATTATTGCCATCCGCATATACTAAATTATCAATCAAATACTCCCTCCACTCCAGTTTTAGTTCTAGTTTCCTTATATGTTAGAACCGCCGTTCTAGTATCGTATTCACCACACAAATTGCAAAGAAACGAAGGAAGTATACTTGTCTTTCTGACTCCTTTCCCTATTCCGAAATTTCCAGTACAGTCTTGCCGTATTTTTACTGTTGCGTCTTGGTTATTGTACAGATTTCTAATTCGCTATGTATGGTTCTCTAGAATTCTCGTGAACCCTAGTAATGTCAACATTTTAGAATGACTTATATAGTCAAACATATTGCTGCAGTCTATGAAGCACCTAAGTCTTGATATTCTCTGGAATTTTCCATGATCCACCTTACTTTTGCAATTTGATCTCTGGACTGTGATTTTCCTCTATGCAGCTCTCTTTCTAAGTATGATTTTAGTATATTCTGAATAATTGTTAAGAGAATCTTGCTAGAATGTTGCATCAAACCCATTGTTCTGTAATTTTCACTCTATTTTACGTTTCCTATCTTCAGGGTACATATGTATATGGTTTCTTTCCATTTTGCATGCCTGATATGTTGCGACTTTTTTGGCACTGTACCCTCATTAATTCCGTCGTTTCACTTAATACGTTTCAATAGATCTGTTACTATGGGTTTCGTACCGCATCGCTTAGTATCTTGATTGTCTGTCGTACCTCCATTGTCTTGTATTGGTTTTCTATATGCTCTTTCCATATTCCAAATACATCATTCGTTTCATTTAACATCTCGTTCTTGTTCCATGGTACTATGTCAGTGGATGGCTGGAATGTTTTGGTTACGTCTTTGATCACTCTGAACAGGTCTCATGCATTATTTGTTGTTTTCTTCTATTATCGCACACTTGTTTTTGACGTATTCGTGGTTGTCTTTTCTAGCTTGCTTCCCGAATGCACTATTTTGTCTTCTGGTCCCATTGAGACGCCTTTTGCTCTCAAACGTTTCTTTCATCTGCCAATTTCTGTGACTCTTCTGAGAGACAACTTGCTCTGATTCGCTTTTTGACCTTAAGAATGGTTGTCTTAACTGCTATTTTAATTGTTGTTTTTATATTTTCCAATAGCTCATTAACATCACTGTCAACGGAATCAAGTAATTGGAATTCATTTGTTGTCTAGGGCGTAATTTTCTGAAATATTTTCAGTATCATACCTCGCGGTCTGCGCTTTGTTTTTAGATTTTTCACCTTTGTCCCAAATTTGGCTACCAGTAATTAGTGGTCTCTATTGCAGCCTGCACCAGGTAATATTTTTGTTACCGCACGGAATTTTTTTATCTCCTTTGTCTTCACATGTCACCAATCAATTCCTGCACAGTCCAAGTGTATAGTCGGTGTTTATACTTTTGAACAATGTGTTAGCAATATATAGTGAATTTCCTGTACAGAACTCTTAATATACCTTCTCCTGCTGAATTCCATAGACTTAAATCAAATTTTCCTGTAATTATTGGTTTTGGTGCATCTCCAACTTTAGCACACTAATCTCCCACTATAACCGTCATATTTTTCTTTGGCATTTAGCCGAGATCTCTCTGCACGTCATTATACAAGCTATTACGTATTCGTTATCTACATGTACCTGCTTCACAGATGACATTTTGTGCTCCTTCTAGTCTGACTGATAACAAACAAATGCGGGATTATATCCTCAGATTTTTTCCTTTGGCTTTGTGCTTCGTTTCCTGAATAGTAGACGACAGTGTCATCTGATCTGAAGTGACCAAGACCAGTCGATCCCAGTTCACTGTTGCCTACAGTATCTATTTGGTGTCTCCCATTTGCCTTTTCATACATCCTGTTTCCCTAAACTCATGCTCCTCACGCTCCAAGTGTCGAATAAGTGAGATTTCTTGAGAAAGGCTGAAATTTCCTACCCACTGCCGTTAGATTCTGCCTTCGCATCATACATCACAGTACCGTCCTGGGCCATCATTTGCCCTTCCCCATTCGCTATTGTAATCCTTTCTGATTTGCGTGCTATAAACTTATTCTGATCTGTATCGTTCGTCACATTGTCTTATAAAACAAGGAAGTGGTTTGCTATTTACTTCGTCAGGAATTTTATATCTCCCGCCAAGTACATCACAGGTCGCTCCTAAGAACAGACGGCCTCCCACCGCCACTAACATGGAGTACGGATGCCGGAGAAGACAACCCATCCGCTCGATCCACCATTACGACCCCCTTCTCTGTTGCATGTCGTTGACAGTCTTCCTCGTAACCCTAGGCGGGGCCCTCATAAGGTACTATCAGCCAGTAGTCAGCTGAAACCTAGTCTTAAAACGAGGTTATTACTACTCCCCATCCTTCTTTTACATCCGGTCTTGGGACCAGCAATGAAATAATGATCAACAAATTAACAAGACAAAATTATTTAAAACTTTGTAAGTAGGCTGTTTAGGTTCTTATATTGGCAACGCCGCCGCCACGTAGCGCTCTGTATGAAAATCACTGGCTGTGCTGTGTGCAGTCTGTAGCTGGTTGGCATTGTTGTAATACTCGCCATTGTAGCGTTGGGCAGTTGGCTGTTAACAGCGCGTAGCGTTGCGCAGTTGGAGGTGAGCCGCCAGCAGTGGTGGATGTGGGGAAGTGAGATGGCGGATTTTTGAGAGCGGATGATCTGGACGTGTGTCCATCAGAGACACTTCATTTTTAAGACTGAATGTCATGAACTGATATATATAATACGACTTTTGAACAATATTAAGGTAAATACATTGTTTGTTCTCTATTAAAATCTTTCTTTTGCTAACTGTGCCTATCAGTAGTTAGTGCCTTCAGTAGTTTGAATCTTTTATTTAGCTGGCAGTAGTGGCGTTCACTGTATTGCAGTAGTTCGAGTAACGAAGATTTTTGTGAGGTAAGTGATTTGTGAAACGTATAGGTTAATGTTAGTCAGGGCCATTCTTTTGTAGGGATTTTTGAAAGTCAGATTGCGTTGCGCTAAAAATATTGTGTCAGTTTAAGTACAATCATTTATAATTTTTCTAAGGGCACGTTTCATATGTCGACCCTTAGCCGAGGATACCTCATTGGAATCTTCTGATTTTTTGTAATTTGTGTAGCTTTTGTTTATTGCTAGCGCGTAATTATAGAGAGAATTTCCTTTGTAGTTGTAGTCTTTCATTGTTGTACAGTAAAACAGTTGTGGCATGCATGTAGATTTGCACCAAGTGTTTCGCAGCTGCGCTTGCGATTAACTAGATATTATTTTCAGTGCTATGTTAATGTGTTTTCTTATTTTGCTCTTCAAATTGTGCTTTTCTGTGTTATCGTGTGAAACATTGTGACAATTATGGCGTGTGAAAAACGAAATACTAGCCTCCAAAGTAAACTGAGAAATGGCAGTGAAGACGAAAGCAGTGTGATAGCGCCACCGTGTAATGAATTAACTAATGTTCAGTAATAGTAATTTGGTGATTGTGCATAGGGAAATGGAGCGGGCGGCAAACAATGGTGTAGACAGTGAAACAATTAGTGAACAGGGAAGCATAATCGATCGATCGGTTGGCAACAGCCCGCTTCAGGAATCGGGAATGACAGGACACAATCTTGCAAATACTGAAGATTCAGGTTTTGGGTCCTCACCGTTTTCTCAAATAAGTCAAGACATTTTCTGCTTGTCAAAATGTGAATGTTGCCGTTGCAACTTCACTGCCGAAAAGCACTGAGGAACATGTTTCAGACACCAGAGCATTGATATTACAGTTAATGCAACAAATGGGACAAAGGCTACAAAAGTTAGACACAATGGAACAAAATCTTCAAAAGTTTGACACAATGGAACAACACCAGAGACAAACACAGCAACAGTTAGACGCAATGGAACAAAATCTTCACACCACGCGTGAACAAACACGTGAAGATTTAACTACTGAGTTACATAAAATCGAATCGAAATGTCAGAAAGTCTGTAATGACGTAAAAACACAAATTTGTGGGCATTTCCAACCTATTTTTTCGCGTCGTGAAAATGCATTACAGAATCACGAAGCAGCCATAGAAGAACTGCAAACTATTGTTCATAAAAATCACGATGCCTTGCAAGCTAAAATTGACTCAGTTGCATCTGCCGATTCGGTTACGCAACTTGCAAAAACTCAGGAAAACTTAAAGGACACAGTAGACACGGTTTCAACACAAATGGACTCTCTGAAACTTGGTTCAGAAAAACACACTGAGTAAATAAGTTCACTATCGGAGAAAGTAGCCGAACTTTCGGATCAGTTCACTAACTTGTCTACAAAGATGGATGATGATCTGAGTGACACAAGACCTGTAGCCATCACTGACACAGAAGAGTATGAACAAATTAAGAAATTCAAACAAATCAGAATCAAATTAATACGCAACACAAAAGAGAAATCCGGGAAGTACAAGATCAGTTGGCACAAGTAATACAAGAATTACATATTTCAGAGGACACTCGCGCTCCAATACGGGAAGAGGGACTTAGAAATACGGAACAGCCACAAAATAATAACACAGCGCATTTCGGAAATTATGAAAGAAATTGGCAAGGTGCACCGAATTTTGAAATGGAACCGCCCAAACGACGTAACAATGACCGACATGCGCCTCGCCGACACGATGATTTTGACTATAAGCTGTTCATTACTACACGTAAATTCAAAACATTTTAGAATTCTGGCAACGACATTCATCCACAAGCGGGGCTCCATCAATTCTCTCATTGTTTTCCTCCCAACTGGTCATTAGAGCACAGATTAGAATTTATGTGTGGCTATTTAGAGAACGAACCAGCTGTAAGAATGCGATCGGTCATTCACGATTGCCACAGTGAAGGAGAATTTTATCATGCCTTCCTCTCAGCATATTGGTCTCAAGCCACACAAGACCGAGTAAAACATAGCATCATAATGATGAAACATTTCGAACAATTTAAATTTTCCAGTCTTGTGAAATATTTTGAAGACATGTTGCACAAGAATCAGTACCTGTCAAACCCTTACAGCCCCTCAGAACCCATCCGCATTTGCTTAATCAAATTGCCTGAACATTTACGACACCTTTCCGTGGTAGTGACTATCACAGAGACAATAAGAGAAACAGACAATATGGGAACCAAAATAATTATTATCAAGGGAGACAGAATAGACGCAATGGTCCAGCGCGCAGTTACGATTCAGGGAGAAATTCTCCACCACGTGACCGACAAGAAAGAAACTATGGAATCTACCGACATGGCGACAGACGATATGATCGTAACGACAGACCTGAATTGCGTCAGAACTGGCGGGATTCAAACAGGGCAGGGCCCTCTCGACAAGGTGAATTTGTAGAAGTTAGGCCTCCAAATCCCAATAACGACACGCGCCAACAAAGAGACAATAGGCAATGACTCATACCGCTGGCAGCCACAAAACGTACTTATGAAACTGACGACACAGCTGCCGTAGTTAGTAATTACGTAAAAATGGAAGACATTACGGACATCTTACTCCAGGAACACGACGTAAAACATAACAACATTGCATATCCTGTGATTCACATTACAGTAAATGACGTAAAATTTACGGCAGTACTTGACTCTGACAGTCCCATTTCAGTAATTAATGAAACAGCTTTTAGCAAATGCAACAAATCGAACGATTGCCCCACACTTCCTTTACATAAGATTAAATTACAAGGTGCAATTTTTGGAAAAAGTGTAGAAGTACGCCAACAAACCAACTTAGAATTCTTTTGTCAAAGCCACAGCTTCTCTATGAACTTCCTTATTGTTCCAACAGTTCGGAACTAGACACTAACAATCACTCTGCAAGTACTGATAGGGATTATATCGACGGCATATTTGATACTAATGAGTTAATTCAGAATAAAATTCAAACAATTGAGAACTGTAATGACACTGATAGGCAGGACCTTTTTGAGATTTTACAAGCACATTCCACAGTTTTTACTCACAAAACAGGAACAATCAAGGGATTTCAATACCAATTTCGTGTTCGTGAGCATACTAAATTTTGTGTTAGACCATATGTAATTCCAGCGCATTATAGGGACCGTGTTAGAACAGAAATACAATCTATGCTTGACGAGGGCATTACTGAGCCTGCAATAAGCTCATACAACAATCCATTACATGTTGTTGAGAAGAAAAATGGATCGATCAGAGTTGTCCTAGATTCAAGACAAATCAATACTATCATCATTCCTGAAACAGACAGGCTGCAAACGATGGAAGAACTCGACAAAATTTTAATGGTGTAAAAGTGTTGTCTTTTATTGATCTCAGATCCAGCTTTTATCAGATCGAACTTCATCCAGAATGTAGAAAATACACAGCTTTCCTTTGTTTCGGCGTTTGTTATCAATTTCGGAAACTTAATATTGGTTTGAACATTTCTTCGGCAGCGTTCATTCGCGGGCTAAATTCCATATTACCTGATTTCTTAAAACGTCTTATCACCTTATATGTGGATGATATTCTAATAGCAGAAGCCTCATGGGAACAACATAATTGCAACCTCAACAGTTTGTTAAGTATTTTTGCAGACTCTGGAATTACAGTTAACTTGGAAAAGTCTGAATTCGGTAGGTCAAAGGTGAGGTTTTTGGGACATATTATTTCTTCTGAAGGCATTCAGCCGGAGCCTGAAAAGTTAGAAGCAATCAGAGCCATTCCAGTTCCATCCACAAAAAAACAAGTCCGCAGTTTTCTAGGTCTCGTAAATTTTTACCGTCGTTTTCTGAATATGCAAATTCTTGTTACACCAAAACTTTGTTCTCTCACAGGAAAAAATACTATTTGGAACTGGGACGAACAAGCACAGTTGGAATTCAATTCTTTGAAAGAATCGCTACTTAACGCGCCAATACTAGCTCATCCAGATCTGTCACAAGATTTCTGCCTTAGCATGGATTCTTCTAAAGTCGATCTTGGTGCTCATTTATTTCAAGAAGCCATAGAAAATGACACTACTGTTCAGAAAACCATTGCTTTTGCTAGCCGAGTGCTAACAAAATCTGAAAAAAATTATTCCGTTACTGAATTAGAAGCTTTAGCTATCGTTTGGGCATTTAACAAATTCCGTTTCTTTCTTTCTGGTAAGCACGTAAAAGTATACAGTGATCATCGTGCATTACAATTTATTATGTCTTCAAAATTAAATCATGACAGGTTAAAACGTTGGGCATTGTTTCTGCAAGAATTCCACTTCACAATAGTCTACATTCCCGGCAAGGAGAACATTGTTGCGGACGCACTGTCACGCGCATCGGCTGGGCTTGAGAAAAGTAACACAGAAGGCAACCTCGAGAAAAATTTCAGTATTCTTTACATTCAGAAAGTCGCCTTTGAAAACTTCATCACCACATCTTTAAAGGACATTGCTCATGAACAAGATAAAGATCCGATTTGGAAAGACATCAAAAGTAAATGGCATGAAAAGCCGCACACTCAGATTCGGCATTATTATCTGGTTAGAAACAACATACTCTTCAAATGCTGCACTGTTGATGACAAGCTATGGGTACTTTGCATTCCAGACGATTTTGTTAATAAGGTCATTTGGTACGTTCAATTCAGCTACGCACATTTTGGTCCACGAAAATGTTATCATATTCTTTGGACGACTTGTTATTTTAACAATATGGAAAAGAGAATTCGAAGAGTCTTGTCTATTTGTAAACTTTGTCAAAAGGCTAAACCATCTACTGTCTCACATTGTGCTCCGTTGTTTCCTATCATTCCTTCTAAATTAAAAGAATTTGCTGTTGTTGATCTCTTGGGACCCCTTGTCAGAACATCGAATAGATTTTCGTACGTTCTAGTCGCTGTTGAACTTACTTCAAAATTTGTTTCTTTCACTCTGTTACGTAAAGCCACTGGACGGTCTGTATCCAACGCCTTTGTTAAAAATTTCTTACGTGAAGTTGGACACGTTAGTTAAGTCATTTCAGATAACGGGCCGCAATTCAGATCTGCTGTTTGGTCACGCATGCTTCGGAACCATAAAATCAAACCTGTTTTTATTTCATTGTACTCACCACATTGTAACCCGTCTGAACGGATTATGAAGGAAATCAATAAGCTTTGCAGACTTTATTGTCACAGAAAGCATCAGTATTGGGACAGATATTTACACTTATTTCAAAACGTGCTGAATGAAATGCCTCATGACTCCACTGCTTTACCACCTGTTCTTGTACTCAAGAATGCAGAACCACCAAACAGAATCAGAGAGCTTGTACCTTTTCTGAATACATGTAAACTTCGACACAAAGACATAATTGATTTGGCTATTAAAAATATAAATTCTGCAGCAGACAAAAGGAGAAAACTGCAGGGTAAAGCAAATGCAAAGAAATTTTATATTGGTCAGAAAGTTCTTATTAAAGCTCATTCATTGTCACATAAGAAGAAACACGAGTCACAAATTCTTTCTAGTTTACAATGGACCTTACAGAATCCGACGTATACCACATGATAATTGCGTTGAAGTTGAAACTCTGCGTACTAGGAAGAGTAAAGGTTTACACCACATTTCACATGTAAAACCGTTTATTGAAAGATAATCTGCAAGAACCAAGAGAACTTATTTAAACAGAAATTACGAATGCATTGTTATAGTGAATAGGCGACACAATGTTGTTATTTGTACATTCTTGCTTGTTAGTTGCACGATCACGTAACGACTATAAGGCTCACATACTTAGAACATATACCGGCACTGCTAATGAGATTTTCATGCAACATTTTGGTTTACTTGAAAAGACATTCTTTATTTGAAGTACTTTCTGTGAGATTAAAGATGACTTAGTATTTGGTTTTTTTGACAGCTACACAATTATAACAGACGCTACTAATGTGTGAAACAATTTACATTGTTGCTTTTGTGCTGTATCTGCTTTATATCTGCACAGTTTTTCTGAATTCTTCTGGAAAGTAAAACATGTTTTAGTAGTAACTTTGTGGTA
The DNA here is from genome assembly GCF_021461395.2 of Schistocerca americana. NCBI lineage: Eukaryota > Metazoa > Arthropoda > Insecta > Orthoptera > Acrididae > Schistocerca > Schistocerca americana. Next base: position 1,036,729,040 of record NC_060119.1, on the reverse strand, counting down.
TAGCTACAATAAGACAGCCTTTTTTTTTTGTAGCACAGCAATACGTTACGGTGTAGTACTTTCTTGATCATGGTACTGTACGTAATAACTGCGATATCTATACGCATAGCATTTCGCTTTTGTTTGTTACGAGGTAAGTACATTGACTTCCACAAAACTTTGCTTACAGACGGTGATGATTACGACACTTGGCACATTTTTTACCCTTAGGTAATGACAGAGATTATGTTAGAACAAGACGCACAGTTTAGCGCTACAGTAAACGTATTTGAGTGATTAACTTTGTACTTAAAACATTTATTTTTAAAGATTTTTGAATTACAATGATACAAAGGTTTTCCGTGATACATTTCATTCCATTGCTGTAATCTGCAACACCTGAGGGTATAATTACATTAATCCTGAGGGGGGTACACGCCTACTTCGTGTACCATGTTTGTGGCAAGCACAAGGAGCCCTAGCTAATATGGTATTTGTTTATACAACTTTTCACATCGGTACCATATTTCTCTAACACAGAGTTACACAGCTATCTGATCATTTAACTGAGAGAGACAAATATTTATTTTACTACACCAGTGACAGATGCTTACGTAATTACACAGTTGGATAACTTCACACTTATGAAATTGTATTTGTCTGTACTTTGTGAACTGTTCATATTTTTTGGAACCATTGTGATACTATCAGAGCTTTTAATGATGTATTTGGTATGGGATTATGATTTTTAAAGTACGTTTGAGGTAGATGACACTATTGAAATGAGCAGAGAATTTTTTTTAGGTTTTGACATTATTGGAGGAAGCTACGACGATTTTGAGAATTGGCTGAGTTTTTAATATTATTATGATGACAATGTGTATTATGCTGTTGAGGTATGTTTATGATCAATAAGTTGATGCTATATGAGGAATTTGATTATGCTATGTATTTATTATGATGAAATATTGAAGAAGTGTCGACGAATATGTATATGTGTAATATGGTAAGGAATAATGAGTAGTGGTAAGGGACTCAGACTTGTGAAAAAGGATGTTGGAAACCGAGAATCGTACTTTAAGAGTTATGAAATGTGTGTATATGGGTGACTTTATCACTAAGCTGGCGAAAATTTTTTGGACACCGTTATATTTACAGGATTTTGTTTCTACAAATTTTCAACGCAAATTCTCGACCTGTGAAATTTTTATATGAGACTGTCACTGTAGTGCAAACTGGTGTCGTAAATATTTCGGTAAGAAAGTTAAGTGACCACCTTCACGTAATGTGTCGCGGGCACCCAGCTGCGCGACAGCTGCCTGGAAAAAAGCATTAGTGTGTGCCTTTCAGAGGCACAGGTGGAAAAAAAAAGAGGCCACTATCCTCGCCATTTACATTCCTTTGTAGAAAGCATCGCAAATATGACACACTCAAACTTGAAAACATATGATTACACGGTGGAGCTCTTAATTTATGATATTCACTAAAATGTCTAATGAAACGATGAGAAACATTTTTACATCTATTGTCTTTCTAGTTGAGAGATTGCTCAATTTGTTTAATATCTAGTTTCTAGCTCCACTGCAGCATTGGTTAAAATAAAATTCAATAGATGTACTAATATAAATATTTTCTGTCTACAGATCCAGTAAATAATAATTTTATGATATACTTCCAAAAAATGAGGGAGCACAAAAAGACATTTCCCTTTACAGGAACTGCATACATAATTTTCTTTTCAAGTACTTGGTAATTTATTTTGTAGACTAAGTTGTGGTGCACCACTTTAATTACATAGACATTAAGATGTGAATATACATTTCCCTTATCTGCATTGTTGTCTTTAGTGTAATATTTTTTCTGCTTGAGCTTTATCATGTTTAGGTATAAGTTATAGCATTTGCTGCTGCTGTTTGCCAGGCACAATGTTACTGAATTTGACTTTGTATTACTCTGTTAAGCCAGTTTTACTACAGATTTATTTTTCTTGTTTGCTGCACATTGCCTTATATTAGTTGTAATTTTGCAATTGCTTTGCTAATTTATATATACTGCTGCTTGCTTTGCCAAATTCCATTTTTTTGTCATTGCTGTTTGTGTTAATTTGTTATGTGCTGCTGCATTGCCTCGTCCCTTGGTATATATATCTGAGCTCAGTAGATTTAAGTTAGCTTAAGAGGAGGTAGACTATATAAGAAACTAACTATGATGAATTGGAAGAAATGCATTGAGAAGCTATAAGAAAATGGTTTGGCCAAAAAAGGATTTTGAAAGAGGATGAATAGAATACAGAAAGCAGGCTTAGATAGGACTTTTTGGGAATAATGATGAACGAAGGGAGATCTCCATGCAAAATACAGCAGCAAAAGAAACTCTGTCCTTTCCTTTTGTGTTATCCCTCTATGTGTTTGTGTACCCTTGTGTATTTGTGTTCTTCCTGTCTTTATGTGTTTAACTAATACGATTTATGTTGTAGAACTTTTCTAGTACTAAGCTACATTCACTATGAGGAGGAATACTGTTATCCTCAAATATAATTTGCATTAATAATATGTTATTTTCTTTGTAAAGATGTTTATAGACATTATTAATTCTGTTCTGTTTCAATGCTCATGTGTGAAATTCATGTTTCGAAAACTATTCTCATTATTTTATATATTTACTTATGTCATAATTCCTGTAACACTGATGTATATGTTTATTTCTATTCTTTTGTAAAGCCCCTATTACTACAAATGTTATCTGTATTGCTATGTTCTTTAATAATGTATTTTGTACCTTTGTTATTGTATTCTTATGTTATAAAATTGTAAGTGACACCAGTTCATCAAATTAAGTAACTTGTAAGTTACATTTCACTGCACACGTTTCTGTTGGTCATAGGATATGGACAATATGCGAGAAGTAGGGACTGTTAGTGTTTGCACGTGTGTTAATAATTCAGTAAGGACAATTCCAAAAACTTTGTGAGTGCACAAGTGGTGGTTATGGGCTTGCTATATTATCCGTAACACTCTTCAATGGTGGCTGTGCACCCACACAGTCACAACAGATGGCTGCTGGCCATCTCTACAAGGACTACAGTGGGTCTGCATCTTTGATGACCCACCAATATCATTATTTCTACAAGGACTACAGTGGGTCTACACCTTTGATGACTCACCAATACCATTATTTCTACAAGGACTGCAGTGGGTCTACACCTCTGGTGGCCCACCAATAACATAATCTCTACCAGGACTACAGTGGGTCTGCTCTGTGATGACCTACCTACCAATAGTCTTCAAAACTTCGACTGACTCTGCTGTGGGTTTGCGCTGTTGTGGCCCATTACCTGTCTGCATGTCAAGAGTCAGCACTGTCTTTCCGTTGGAAGGACAACACTACTTCTTCAAGATTGCATGGAAATCCACTACTTCCGTGTGCATTCTCTTTTACTGCTCAGACTTTGAGAAAAAAAAAAAAAAAACACTGCAATTTTACTGTGATGAATGATCAGGACTGTCTTTATGGGACTGTGAGAAAATTTTAGCTTTTGACCACCATTATATCAATAAGTCTGTGCATTTGATATCTTTGTTATTGTAATTACGAAAAATTTTATCAAATTATTATTGGCCACTGCCCAAAACAATTTGTAAAATTTTTTGTGGGGAGCATGGGGGCTATGTAAGTAGGCTGTTTAGGTTCTTACATTGGTAACGCCGCCGCCACGTAGCGCTCTGTATGAAAATCACTGGCTGTGCTGTGTGCAGTCTGTGGCTGCTTTGCATTGTTGTAATACTCGCCATTGTATCGTTGGGCAGTTGGCTGTTAACAGCGCGTAGCGTTGCGCAGTTGGAGGTGAGCCGCCAGCAGTGGTGGATGTGGGGAAGTGAGATGGCAGATTTTTGACAGCAGATGATCTGGACGTGTGTCCATCAGAGACAGTACATTTGTAAGACTGGGTGTCATGAACTGATATATACACTCCTGGAAATTGAAATAAGAACACCGTGAATTCATTGTCCCAGGAAGGGGAAACTTTATTGACACATTCCTGGGGTCAGATACATCACATGATCACACTGACAGAACCACAGGCACATAGACACAGGCAACAGAGCATGCACAATGTCGGCACTAGTACAGTGTATATCCACCTTTCGCAGCAATGCAGGCTGCTATTCTCCCACGGAGACGATCGTAGAGATGCTGGATGTAGTCCTGTGGAACGGCTTCCCATGCCATTTCCACCTGGCGCCTCAGTTGGACCAGAGTTCGTGCTGGACGTGCAGACCGCGTGAGACGACGCTTCATCCAGTCCCAAACATGCTCAATGGGTGACAGATCCGGAGATCTTGCTGGCCAGGGTAGTTGACTTACACCTTCTAGAGCACGTTGGGTGGCACGGGATACATACGGACGTGCATTGTTCTGTTGGAACAGCAAGTTCCCTTGCCGGTCTAGGAATGGTAGAACGATGGGTTCGATGACGGTTTGGATGTACCGTGCACTATTCAGTGTCCCCTCGACGATCACCAGTGGTGTACGGCCAGTGTAGGAGATCGCTCCCCACACCATGATGCCGGGTGTTGGCCCTGTGTGCCTCGGTCGTATACAGTCCTGATTGTGGCGCTCACCTGTACGGCGCCAAACACGCATACGACCATCATTGGCACCAAGGCAGAAGCGACTCTCATCGCTGAAGACGACACGTCTCCATTCGTCCCTCCATTCACGCCTGTCGCGACACCACTGGAGGCGGGCTGCACGATGTTGGGGCGTGAGCGGAAGACGGCCTAACGGTGTGCGGGACCGTAGCCCAGCTTCATTGAGACGGTTGCGAATGGTCCTCGCCGATACCCCAGGAGCAACAGTGTCCCTAATTTGCTGGGAAGTGGCGGTGCGGTCCCCTACGGCACTGCGTAGGATCCTACGGTCTTGGCGTGCATCCGTGCGTCGCTGCGGTCCGGTCCCAGGTCGACGGGCACGTGCACCTTCCGCAGACCACTGGCGACAACATCGATGTGCTGTGGAGACCTCACGCCCCACGTGTTGAGCATTTCGGCGGTACGTCCACCCGGCCTCCCGCATGCCCACTATACGCCCTCGCTCAAAGTCCGTCAACTGCACATACGGTTCACGTCCGCGCTGTCGCGGCATGCTACCAGTGTTAAAGACTGCGATGGAGCTCCGTATGCCACGGCAAACTGGCTGACACTGACGGCGGCGGTGCACAAATGCTGCGCAGCTAGCGCCATTCGACGGCCAACACCGCGGTTCCTGGTGTGTCCGCTGTGCCGTGCGTGTGATCATTGCTTGTACAGCCCTCTCGCAGTGTCCGGAGCAAGTATGGTGGGTCTGACACACCGGTGTCAATGTGTTCTTTTTTCCATTTCCAGGAGTGTATAATATGACTTTTGAACAATATTAAGCTAAATACATAGTTTGTTCTCTATCAAAATCTTTCTTTTGCTAACTGTGCCTATCAGTAGCTAGTGCCTTCAGTAATTTGAATCTTTTATTTAGCTGGCAGTGGTGGCGCTCGCTGTATTGTAGTAGTTCGAGTAACGAAGATTTTTGTGAGGTAAGTGATTTGTGAAACGTATAGGTTAATGTTAGTCAGTGCCATTCTTTCGTAGGGATTTTTGAAAGTCAGATTGCATTGCGCTAAAAATATTGTGTGTCAGTTTTAGCACAATCATTTATAATTTTTCTAAGGGGACGTTTCAACTTCGCTATTCACATTCAGTGGATATAAAAGGAAAGCCATAGAAGGAAGTTTTCCAGGAGAATTAGAACCTTGAACGTAATAGAAAAGAAATACATAGAACGCTGTAAAAATTAAAAACAGTCGATGAATGAATAATTCCCTGCCTGGGGATTTTCGTCGTTTTCCTTTAGTTTTGAATGAGCGCCAGGACGTGAAAACAAACAAAACCAAAAGTGTCTTGATTTTCCTTTAGTCTTGCTTCCATTAATAAGAATTGCCTCTCTCGTGCCTTTACCTTTCCTAAAGCCAAACTGATTGTCATCTAGCGCATCCTCAATTTTCTTTTCCTTTCTTCTATATATATTTCTTCTAAGCAACTTGGATGCAAGAGCTGTTAAACTGGGTTTGCGATAATTCTCACACTTGTCAGCTCTTGAAGTATTCGGAATTGTGTGGATGATGCTTTTCCGAACGTCAGATGGTAAGTCGCCAGACTCATACATTCTACACACCAACGTGAATAGTCGTTTTGCTGCCACTTCGCCCATGATTTTAGAAATTCTGAAGGGAATGTTATCTATCACTTCTGCCTTATTTTATCTTAAGTCCTCCAAAGCTCTTTTAAATTCTGATTCTAATACTGGATCCCCTATCGCTTCTAAATCGACTCCTGTTTCTTCTTCTATCACATCAGACAAATCTTCCCCCTCATAGAGGCTTTCAATGACTTATTTCCACTCATGCGCTCTCTCGTCTGCATTTAACAGTGGAATTCCCGTTCCAATCTTAATGTTATCACCCTTGCTTTTAATGTCCCCTGGTTTTGACTTTCCTGTATGCTGAGTCTGTCCTTCCGACAATCTTTTTTTTTTCGATGTCTTCACATTTTTCCTGGAGCCATTTCTTCTTAGCTTTCCTGCACTTCCTATTTATTTCATTATTCTGACATATGTATTTTTGTATTCCTGAGTTTCCCGGAACATTTTTGTACTTTCTCCTTTCATCGATCGATTGAAATATTTCTTCTGTTACCCACAGATTCTTCGCAGTTACCTTCTTGGTACTTATGTTTTCCTTCCCAACTTCTGTGAAGGCCCTTTTTAGAAATGTTCGTTCCTCTTCAACTGTACTGTCTATGAGCTATTCCTTATTGCTCTATCTATAGCCTTAGACGTCTTTAACTGTATCTCGTCATTCCTTAGTACTTCCTTATCCCAATTCTTTGCGCATTGATTCTCCCTGTCTAATGTCTTAAACTTTAGCCTACCCTTCATCACTGCCATAATGTGATCTGAGTCTATATCTTCTCCTGGGTACACCTTACAATCCAGTATCTGATTTCGGAATCTCTGTCTGACCATGATGTAATCTAACTGATATATTCCCGTATCACCCGGCCTTTTCCAAGTATAACACCTCCTCTTGTAATTCTTGAACAGAGTATTCGCTATTACTATCTGAAACTTGTTACAGAACTCAATAAGTCTTGCTCCTCTCTCATTCCTTGTCCCAAGCCCATATTCTCCTGTAACCTTTTCTTCTACTCCTTCCCTTACAACTGTATTCCAGTCCCCCATGACTATTAGATTTTCATATCCCTTCACATATTGTATTACCCTTTCAATATCCTCAGTAACTTTCTCTATCTCTTCATCTTCAGCTTACGACGTCGGCCTGTATACCTCAACCACCGTCGTCTGTGTTGGTTTGCTGTTGATTCTGAGATGATCATCCCTGACACTGAACTGTTCACAGTAACACACTCTCTGCCCTACCTTCCTGTTCATAACGAATCCTGTTTCACCATTTTCTGCTGCTGTTGATATTACCCTATACTCATCTGACCAGAAATCCTTGTCTTCTTTCCACTTCACTTCACTCACCCCTACTATATCTAGATTGAGCCTTTGCGTATCCCTTTTCAGATTTTATAGTTTCCCTATCATGTTCAAGCTTCTGACATTCCACGCCCCGACTCTTAGAATGTTATTATTTCGTTGATTACTCAATCTTTTTCTCAAGGTAACCTCCCCCTTGGCAGTCCCTCCCGGAGATCCGAATGGGGGACTATTCCGGAATCTTTGACCAGTGGAGAGATCATTATGACACTTTTTCAATTACAGACTACATGTCCTGTGGATGCCTGTTACGTGTCTTTAATGCAGTGGTTTCCATTGCCTTCGGCATTCTCATGCCATTGATCACGTCTGAGTCTTCCGCTTTTAGGGGCAGTTTCCCACGCCTGGGACAAGCGAGTACCCTGAACCTCTGTCCGCTCCTCCGCCCTCTTTGAGAAGGCCGTTGGCAGAATGAGGCTGACTTCTTATGCCTGGAGTCTTCGGCCGCCAATGCTGATTATTAATCAAAATCTATGCAGCGGCGGGATTCGAAATGGGAACCGAAGACAGTTTTGATTATGAATCAAAGACTGATACGTACAATAGAAATAAGAATTATGTATATTAACTAACAATAAATATTTCTTTACTCTCATTCTGCTTGTGGGTTTCATTGCGTTTGGCAAACAGTGCCTCAGACAACTTTTCCTACTGAATATGTGTTTTTCGCTCTTTACAATTTACATTTACAGTGTTTACATCATATACATGTCTATAGTTATATGCACTGATTCAACTGTTTCTTGCTAGAAGAGCGATTTTGAATTACGTTCTCTTAACTTTTATGTACAATTTTTGTTTGAACGAAATCGCGTGGTTATACCTGTATCAACAAGTCCCCGAATTACATCCTCCTTCCTTCTTATTGACCTGACGAATATTCGGAAAAACTGGAGGAGTATTCTGAATCAGGCTGCACAAGAGAACAGTATGCAATAACCAGTTTGCCGCGCGGGGTAGCAGCGCGGTCTAGGGCGTCTTGTCACGGTCCGTGCGGCTCCCCCCGTCGGAGGTTCGAGACCTCCCTCGGGCGTTGGTGTATGTGTTGTCCATAGCGTAAGTTAGTTTAAGTAGTGAGTAGGGTTAGAGATCTATGACCTCAGCAGTTTGGTCCCATAAGGTCTTGCCACAAATTTACAATAACCAGTTTGGTTATGCGACTGAGATTCTCAGTCTACGAATCCAGTCAGTACTCGCTAAACACGTACCTTACAACATACTCTTAGAAAACCAAGGAATGTGGCCCATGATACTAACCTCAGCTGGAGACTGATAGGAAACACGTTTAAGGGCATCTTTCAATTTGACTGTCAACTGATTTACATACGCAAAAAGAAAAACTGGCGACAACTAATAGAAGGTGAATCTGTGATAATGTTGCAAACCTTCAGCGTTTTGGTTTCCATATTTTTGGGGGAGGTAGTAAGGACCAAAAAGAGAAAAAATCTATGGTAAATATGGGCTATAAAATGCATAACTTAATAGCCATGGGCACTTGTTCAGTAGAAGAGATGTGTTTCACATTACCGAAGATAAACAAGTGCTCATAGGTCTTCCATATGTTTACAGTATATTTCTTCTTGTCTTGCACCATACTACCACCTCTGAAAGCTGCCTACCCTAGAATCTTAACAACAATACCGGAAAATGTTCCACTGACATAGGTATCAGAATGTCTTTCGCTTATAACTTTCGACTTGGTCATTTCCAGACCAAGTTTCCTCACCTCAGAATTGATACATTTATCTTTCTCCAACATCTTTAACAGTCTGTAACATCTTTACGGAATCTTTCTGTCTACGTTGTAAACGGAAGTTAATGCACTTTGGTAAATATACTCCAGTAATAATAATCACCACAGTGAACGAAGAAGCTCTCCTTGTTATCCATCCCTGCGAAGAAACTATGGTTTAGGACAACTATTTCCTGGGACACCTCAGATATGTTCCATATTTGTTGAGACAATCGTGTTTTGACGACTATGTGTTATTTTCAAATGTATGTGCTATTACGTGTCTGCGTGGTCGAAAAACAAAATTTCACTTTTCCGTAGTATAAGATTCCCAAAAACTTTTTGACTGACGAACTTAAAAATTTTCATGAAACACATAACTTTTTCGAAAGTAAAGTTCTACAAATTCTGTTTAAAAAATAATGTGATTTCTTAATTTATAAAAATCGTTCTCTGTGTGGGAAAGGTTACTAAAATCAAGACAAAATTTTTGGCTAAAAGAAGAGATTTGACATTTGTAAGTTAAGAAACACCTATTCGGACATTATCTCTGGTAGCCTAGAAATACATCACGTAGTTTCATACCAGTTATGTCTTAACAAGAGAAGAAACACGTTCTATATGTCACAGAATACGGATTAAAAAAAAAGCTTTCATTGAAGAATTTCGTTTGATATTACTTCTCATTCCTGATACGTCAAGATGTGAGCCTTTATGGTGATGGTGACAGTGAAACACACAACATTACAGATGCCAGACAGCATGACCAACTATTAAGAATTGCTGTGAATGGTTTTATACCAGAGGTTCTTTGCAGCTGTTAAACTGAAAGATGGCCGTTTCTTGTTCAGTCATGCAATGCATCTTTGAAATGCGGAAATGCATCGATATCTTACCTTGGAGCTTAAGACTATGACCAGAGTCGTCCATGGAAACGCAAGACGCGTATAACTTGAGTTGGTCTCAACACGCCGTTTTAACAACAAAGGATTTAGTATTTCTCGTTGTCTACAAGTAAAAATTCAGACATTTGTTTTGTGTTTTGATCACCACTCTTGCATGTAAATGGTAACACATATAGCTGCGCGCAATGCAGTTTAAATAAAAATTAGCTTCATATTAATGTTAGGTGACGAGTTTCATTACTATGGTCATTATCTCGAGTTCCTATTCATTTGGATGTTTTATGTGCTAAGTGTGGCACTTTGTTCACCTGTTGATTGCTTTATAACACGCGGTGATCCGAATCTATTTTAATGATAGGCGTTTGTAACGTCAATTGACCATCGACAGCTCTTTCAACTTTAAATGGTATTTTATCTATCCGGGAGTGTTAATTCTGTGGCGTGGTTCTAAGGCACTGCACTATGTATATTCACACCCACCAAGAATGAAATAGTGCAAAATTTTCTTTTTCGATTACTTGAGATTCCAGTTTAATTAGCCTATGGAAATTGATCATCTTACACCACTTTTCATGATTCAACAATTCCACAGCGTGTAATCGCATCCATTATGGAATTTCAAAACTTTCTCCCACGGGAAAACATTTTTATTGAAAATACGCTGTACTTTGATAACGGCTCACATTACACACAAGCGTTCTCTTAGAAATTCATTTCTGTAAGCGATTTTCAGCAGATAAGTTTGGTACCGATGCAGCATTCTGAAATCGTCCGGCGATGGAGAGGAAAATTTGCGATTAACAACTGGTGTCAACAGGAATTATGCTTCCATTATTAGGCAGTGATAGGTGACTGCTAGTAAGGGATATTATTGTAGGCAGCTAGACCTACAAGGCGCACCTTGTCACACTTTTCAGTTTGTGTAGCCTGGAGTTTCAAGTTTCCACAACAAATTTATTGTTCAAATTGTATTACGAACGGGCAGCTTACCCCTCCTGTTCCACACTGAGCTTGTTCAACATGTAATTTGCACCTTATCATATTTTGAGTTCATGTGGCGTGGTGTTTCAAGTTTCCATTATAGATGGTGTTATGACCGAGTAACTTTCCCTCATTGTTGATTATTGCGGAACTTTTCCCATCACGTTATTAAGTCGAAAGTCAGATCACGCTGTTCACAAATCCTATTTTCTGTTTGGGAGTATATTTCGGGGCATGGACAGTGATCACATACATGTATGAACACTTGTGGTTAGGTTAAGAAGGAATGGTGTCTTTGAGACTTATCTTTGGAACCTGCACGAATCCAATAAAATATATACATCAGGTTGCGCTCCATGGGGTGGGTGCACGCACCGACTGTGGTTATATTGGATTAGATAGAGCAGCAATCAGTCGTAGAATTGAGTTGCTTTAATATGACATTTATAGTTACAACGCAGATCAGATTTCGACCTGTGTCAGGTCATTATCAATGCAGTGCGGAATTGTGGCAGTTGTTCATGCTCAAGTGAATGCTTACACAGTTCAGCCATTAACTGTGGTAGAACTGTGTAAGCATTCACTTGAGCACGAACAACTGCCACAATTCCGCACTGCATTGATAATGACCTGACACAGGTCGAAATCTGATCTGCGTTGTGACTATAAATGTCATATTAAAGCAACTTAATTCTACGACTGATTGCTGCTCTATCTACCCCAAAATATATAGAGTCTATAACATTCTAGCCATCCGTAGTGTCTGTTATGTTCTGCCCACTCGTCTAATGTAGAGTGCCTAAGGACGCTGCTTCCTCGGATCGCTAGACAACAATTCAAACTTATCGTATTAATGGAGTTTATTACAAAAGGAGATCATTACAGTACTTAATTGTGTGAGATATAGACGTGTCGCAAACAAGGGGTGACAGACAAACATAAACAAGCTCTTCAGTATATAAAATTCGTAATACAAGTGAGCCAGTCCAGTTTCTAAGTCACTCTGCAGCGTTGGCAGGTTGGCTCGACTTCGACTCGGGTGCTTATATTCTCTTCCTGTCTTGGTGTCGTTCTACAGCTTATTATTGGCTAACGTCGTCTCACAGCCCTCTTGCTGTAACGTTCCTGGTCGACGTGGCGGCGCCTGACGTTACGCCAGAACAGTTTCTGCTTCAGCTTTACTTTAGCTATCATTTCTTAATTCCTAGTTATCATGTAACGCGCCTGGGGCTAAAACAACTAATAACATTGCAACCTAATTCCGAATAACACAGGTACTGCAATATCGTAACTAAAACTGCTCTCATCGCACACTCGATTACTGCACAAAGTTACACAAAGGGGAAATGGACGAATGTTAGATATTTTACGACTGCATGGCTTAACTCTACATACCTAATTTCCATGCAGCAATTCCTCCTCTTACTCCCACCGCCAGCTGAAGACAGAATCCTCTAATGTTTATCTGGAATTATCCAAATACATTCAGCGCTGCAAATTTGGGATGCACTGTTTATAACTAAATTATCAAAATGATCGACGTACTCATTTATTGACGCGCCAGTCACGCAGTCCGTTGTAATACACTGAAGTCTATTGTCGTAACGTTAATCTTTCAGTCCAGATACTTGGAGCACAACATATGGAACCTACTGTTTAAACAGGCTGTCATAAGTTTATACGAGTGACAAAGTTATTGCGATTGATATTAATCCGTTCTTGTGGCGTTACTAGTTATTTTCACGAGCGTACGCATGATCGATCCCTACGTGGCTGTTTGAAGATTTGGCGGTACGATATCCGAACGAAATATAGGCCTACACGAGAGGTGTCCAGAAAATAAGTTCCGATCGGTCGCGAAAGGGAAACCGTAGCGAAAATCTGGTGAATCTTTGTACAGATGTGTTGGCAGTGTCTGTAGCATGCCCATCGATCGCGTCATGTTGCACTTTGCACAAAGAACACGTAAAGATGGCTAGAATATAGTGTCTCCCGCCAAGTATGGGAGCTTGCCGAGAGATTCGCCTGATTTCGTGCACCTCACGTAACTGTCATGCATTTCTTTCTTCATGACAATTTAGACATTGATATGGAAAAGGAAGTAACGCTAAAAACTCAAGTTTTGAGGTTCTATGCCAGTGGAATAGAAATGGTGTAAGCCTAGATATACATTCAAACTTAGCTGTATACGCAGGCCCAAGATCGGTGTGTTGGTAACAAGCACTAGTGTTTGCTGTGATGGAAATCTTTGTTTATAAATCAGTATGCCGCCAAAACCTCTTCCATTTAGAATGGTAAGTTAAAATTTGTAGTTTCAGAAAGTTCCTACATGCCTTGTGATAGATATTCTTACAATGTAATAATGGTGAACGCTGAGGACTTCACTGAATTTTCTGCAGACTTTGAACACAACTGCTTTAAAACACACCTCTCTCTGCTAGATTAAGCTGTCAAGAAATTACTGTCTTGTAATAAAAACAAGACAGTCATTGATTGACATTGAAATGTATACGGAGCACAGGCTTTTTTTTTCAGAAAGGACCGTCATTCAGGTCAATTATTAGTTTGTAGTTCTTGCAGCCTCTTGAAGGCAATCGTTCATCCCTGATGTAAGAAATAAATAAAAAGTAAAATAAAATAAAAATAAAAATGAGTTTCCTTGACGAGAAGTATCATGCATTTTACCGCAAAATCTGTGCGTAAAATACAAATAACAGTAATTTTTATCTTCGATCAGGAATGATTGTGTGTGTTTTATATACAGTAAGTGGGACTTTATACACAAAAACACGCCTAATATTTCAAGTGTGATATATAACATAAAGCATGAATGATGCCTTCCATTCCAGGTAATTTGTGTGACATGTTAGTGCAAACGAATTAATAAAATTGCTTTTTCATTCCCCTGGGAAGTTTTCTCTCTGCCTGTTACTACCTTTTTCATGTCATTGCCTCAAATCTCTCTCGGGCATTGCAGGGCCAAGGAAGACGCTCCTACAGCAATTGCGATAGTAAGTACTTGATCACCCACCATGCAGCCCGAACGTGGGTCCCTCTGATTTTCATCTCAGGTCACATGAACCGCTGGTAATGAAGACAACATTTTGGCACAGACAACGAGTTGCACGTCAGTATAAAGAATCTGCGGAAAGTCCTTCTGTGACAAGGGTGCTGAGAAAATTGGTATAACGCTACGACAAATGTCTTAATCGGAGAAGTAATGTAGAGAAGTAGCTGAAAGTTGTAGTTAACTGTTGCAAATACAGCACTTTTGATTTTCACTGCAGTGACCGAAAAGGAGAGCTCAACTATTTAAACTCATGATAATTTGTCGAACCAACTGTACGTCTCTCTCTCTCTCTCTCTCTCTCTTTCTCTCTCTCTCCTTCCCACACACACACATACACACACACACTTTTAATGTTCACACAAATAATATTCCAGTAGACATTATTTGCCCCGTAACGTCACAATGCGGTCTATTGTTATCGTGACATGACACACGTTTTCGGTATTATCACTCTCAAATAAATCAGCAATATTGTACGGGCAAGTCTGATACGAAATACACAACATCCATTGCAAGAATTTCGAACAAATTACTGTAAAATGCGTTCTGCAGCCTCAGCAAAGACACTGCATGATACAAGCACAATGGAACCTAAGCCGTAACTAAGAAGCGCGCTCTTTTCTCGCCAGAGGGATGATTATCGACAAACATACTCGGTACAGGCAATGGTACTACAGTATACTTACAATCACTAATATTGTGTTGAACGTGTCATCAGAAGAAAAGTTGCACTGACTTCTTAATATCTCAATTTTTGTGATGCGTGTTGGTGACGCCGTTGTAGTGAAGTGCTGGTTGATGTCAGTTCATTGTATGAAATCGATGGAGTAAGACGGGTCGATTTGTAAACAGCCTGTTGTATCCGCCTGGTAGTCGTTTCCCCGCACAACAGGTAGGCCATGCGGTCAGCCGCCCTGCCAGGAGGACGTACATAAACGGCTTTCATCAACACCGGGATATTTTCCTTGTATGGGTTGGCGTGTTTACCTAAGAGCTATGCGTGGCCTCCACGGAGTCCAGGAGCTCCAACCTCTGGCAGCGTGCCTGTCGCACCATTGAGCGATGTCGGCAGGGCAATACTTTGCTTCACCACATCATGTTATTTGCCCTCGCAGCGTCATGCGGATATCTAACCGTTCCCGATTATTAGACCATCATCGTACCGTCAGTCAGTTACTACCTACACCTCAATTCGGTAGTATAATCTTCGTTCAGCCGCATCAGCAGTTCAGTCCCAGTACTACAAGCCTGCGCTACCATCAGTTTCGTCTCAGCGCTACATACAGACAGACCAGCCCAGTCCGTAGTGGCCTTCACTAGCAGTACGTCAGCCGTAATACACCGGCAGTACTGGCCCATTAACGTCCCAGGACTTCACGCCGCTACCTAGCGCGACTCTAGGGTTCGTAGTGTAGGCACATCACAGACAACAGCACAGGAAAGAGATATCTGTTGTATATGATTGTGTGCATATTCATCCAAGGACAGTATAATTGAGTTTTGTTTTCTTAATAAAGTTATTTTTCTTCGGGAAGAGGATACATTAGAAGCTACCGAGTTTTCATATGACGTTAATAACATCGTGAATTAAATCACCAAATTTTTTTGGTGAATCAACACAGACTGTTAGACGCATCCACAAGGAATAGTACACCACCCGCGGATTTGTAACGCTGATTAACAACACAGGTCCTAGCCGACAGGAACCGGAGATGATTATCGTTACTTGTCAATGGAAGTCTGCTTAAAACCAACTACGTCCGACAGTGAGGCCGATGTGGGGAGCAAGCCTACTAACCCGAAACCAGCGGCGTGCACGTATCGGTGAGATCTCGCCAGACAATCATTGACCGACTGCAGGCATTAAATACGACTGCTCCGTAACACAACTCACAAGAGGAGGCCACGACGTCGGGATCACGGATTTGCTTCAAATTTTGTACACCTTTTGTATTCGATTAAAACAACATAATGTGAAGGTAGTAAGGTGAACTGCTCTGGCAATTCCGAGAAAGTCGCAAAAGAAGTTTTACGTGTTTATCATGTAACTGATGTAACTGTGCGTAGGTACCCCTCGTAAATGGAATATACGTATATGAGGCAACGGTTACACTCCCGTTAAAACCTTCATTTTTGAAGTACAAGTGTAAATTCTGTGACATTCGAAAAATTTGTCCTACATTAGCAACGTCTCACCTCTAAGCAGGTTAACAACTAAATGGGGCCGCCTTTGTCTGCAGCTCGAAGCGTTGAGATGCAAAGTAGTTCCGGGTACCTTATCAGATAGCATGTGTAAGGGATTTCGGAAATCACGACTGTCATACATCTTCGGGAAAACTCTATCCGTTTCTTCATTTACTTGTCGATAGTTATAAATATGTTTCTTGTAATACTTAAATTTAATTAAAATAATAAGTAGTCAAACAACATGAAATTTACTAAACCTCCATGCAAATACAGGTGCTTTCTTAAAATTATATTACCTTTCAAATGTCATGTAAATTAATTAACTTGACCAGTGATGAAAAAAAATAATAGCTTGAAAATTATGTCTGAGTGGGAGTCGAACTGTCGCTTCACACACGTTCGTCTTACGGAGTTCTAACGCTACCCACTTTTCTTTATATGATCTCATTTTGTTCGGCATTGTTCGTTGCATCTGTTCGGGGTGGACGTCCCATGATACCCGTTCAAATTCGTTGTTGGTCCACTCACACAGTTTTTTTTCTGCAGAGGGTAGCTAAAACCTCTGACCGAACACGCTGAGTTACCGTGCCGGCGGTGACCGCAATGAACTCTAACGTTCGGTACCTATCGCACAGATACGTCAGTTACTAACAGACGCCGTGAAACTTCTTTTGCGTTTTCTCTGAATTGCCAGAGTTGTTCACCGTTCTACTGGCACATTATGTTGTTTTAGTGGCCTACTAAAAGTGTATAAAGTTTGAAGTAAATCTGTGATTCCAATTTCGTAGCCTCCCCATATCAAGTTACTTGTGTCAATGAATGTAGTTCTGTTTAGTGGCCATCAATTTCATATTAACAATAATTTTGGTAGTGCTTGTGAGCTTAGGTTTGGACAACTTTCGATCATCTATCTTTTTAGCTTTCTATGATGACTTAGCAAGATATGATATGAGCTCCTCTACGCGTGTGTGTTCGTTTTATTTGTAATAAAATAATTTATTCCTGAGAACTTCGTAGTTGAAAAAAACTGAAAACAAGAGTTTTCGACCGTCAGTGCAGCAACCACAGACCAGCTCCTCTTTCAATTACTACGACAACAAATGTGTTGTATCACCCTCATATGTCGTGCAGGAGTGTTGTTATTTTGACTGTTCCTGGTCCGATCGGAAAGTCGCCCTGATGTGGCTCGTTAAAATATACACAGCTACCAAGAGCTACTCTATAGCAGAGTGTCACCATCGAATGGACTGCAGCATTTCAGTTGAAAGTCAAGTACAAGTAGGTACGCATTAGAGACGCCCGTGGAACAGTAAAGTAAAAGAACTTCCAGACTGTTGGAATAATGGTACGAGAACAACTTTTGATTATTGTACGACGAAAAACCAGCCAAAGTTGCAAATTTCACTTTTTTCATTCACTCGATGACTAGTGTCGGGCCGGGGCCCATTTACAAATCATCGAACCAGAGTCAAAATGGTATTTCCGAAAATGTAAAAACCATGTCAAAAATGTGCAAACGAACAGTTGCAGTTACCTGTATGCACTGTAACTGTTCGTGTGCACATTTTGACATACTTTCTTGCATTTTCGTAAATACCGATCTGACTATCTCTTACGATGATTTGAAAACGGATCATGGCTCGAAACTAGCCATAGAGCGAATAAAACAAGTGAGGTTGGTTTTTCGTTGTACTGAGTAAACTGAACATCCACCACGCTGCAAGGAGCAATTGCAACCAATGACTGGGTGGATATCATTACGTTAGGTTTGGCCCGCCTATCGACCAGGAAAATTGCTTGACTTGTATCCCGGAGAGAAAGTGATGGCGTGCAGATACGGAATCGATTCCAGTTTGACAAGTGATGCTGAGGACTTACACCGCAAAGGTCGCTCTCGTTCGACGGGTGCGCAGGATGATCGACACCTGCGAGTTTTGAGTGAGAAAAGCCACTAGCTGAGTGCTCCAGAACTGAATTCGGCGTCCGAAGGGGCATGACCAGCATCAGATTGTTAATAGACGATTATATTATTAGATGTGAGTCTCCATTCCGATGACCATGGCGAGCACCAAGTCGTACACCGCAACGCCATGGACTCCGTTACAGATGGGCAACAAATCACGCATTATTGCCGCCCCATGATGGGCGTTGTTTACTAGGGAACTCTAATCTGTTTGCAGCCTAACAATCGCAGACAACGTTTTTGGCGACAACTCGGTAATTTCTAAAGCCTCCAACACTGTGTCCCAGATGTTCAGCGAAGTGATGGTGGAGTGATGATCAGGGAAGGGATTATACAGACACTGCATATCTCTCGTGGTTGTTGGGTACAGTCTCACCGCTCTACGTTACAGGGACAAGATTCTGCGACCAATAATGGATCACATCGTCAACATTTTAGTGAATACTTCATCTTGATGGATGAAAACACTCATGTTCATCGTGCTGTTCTCTTGAACACGTTCCTTCAGCATGCTAGGATCACCAGAATGGAGCGGTGTGCTTGGTCTTTGGACATGAATCAATTTGAGCATGCATGGTATCGATACAAACGAGCTTTTTTAGTACGTCGGTAACGGCTACGTACTATGCACGACTAACGCAGAATCGCCATTGATGTGGGGCAGTTTGGACCAAAGTTGGCTTGATGATCCCATTGATTACATGCCATGACGGATTCAAACCTGCGTATGAGCAAATGAACGTTCCAACACGTATTAATCTTGCGAGGAGCGTTGTGAAAAATCCTTCACACATGATTTTGACGTTACACAATTTTTTTCCCGAATTACAGGTTGACGCAAACCTTTTGTTTACATGTGTACTACAGCAAGTCAAGGAATCGCTGGCTGCCATGCTGGAGCAACTGAGTGCTCCGAGAAATATTAAGAAGGTGATTCCGACATTTTCTTCGCTTAACAAGCATTTTGAAAAGTGGAATTGGTACCTTCAATGACTACACCTACATTTGAATGCTTTCAAGGTAACGGATTTGTCCCACCAACGTGGTTTATTCTTCTCTTGGTCTTCTTAGGGGCTTTTCAGATTCTTTAGAAGTTGAGTCGTTTAGCGAACATTGAAGAATTGCACTTATCTCGCATTTCTGAAAATTTAATGGAGTATTCAGAAAATCCAAGTAGCGTCTGCTAGACTAGCATTTAACCAGTGTCACAAGAAGCCCACCCGATCGTATCAAGAGTAGATGAAGAAATTACAGGGTCTAAGTCGTGGTTGTAAGTTCCGCTGTAACAATCTGTCCCGCAAACAAACTTACGCTGGTTCAGTGGTTTGTGATGTACCATGAAAGCGAGTAACTTTGGAACAAAAGTGCTGCGCAGCTTTTTATTCTTATATTCTGTACCTTAGATCAACATTCAACATATAGTTCAGATACGGTGTGTTCTTGCGTAGTACTGATATTAGTGATGAAAGCTTTCGGTTAAGCTTGAACCGGTCACGAAGTCATTTTTTTGCAGGTGGAAAAATCTGTTTATAGAGTTATTGGAAACTGTCTGTTACTGCCGATAAATATGAAGAGTTGACTAACTGATGGCAAGTTGATATAAATAAGTTATATTCGTAGCCCATTCCGTATAAGGGTTAAATCTTACAAAACTTTTCTTCAGCCACTGAAAATGGGAAAGTTATTTTCTTAGATTATAGGAATAGCAATGTGGCAAAATACACTCCTGGAAATTGAAATAAGAACACCGTGAATTCATTGTCTCAGGAAGGGGAAACTTTATTGACACATTCCTGGGGTCAGATACATCACATGATCACACTGACAGAACCACAGGCACATAGACACAGGCAACAGAGCATGCACAATGTCGGCACTAGTACAGTGTATATCCACCTTTCGCAGCAATGCAGGCTGCTATTCTCCCATGGAGACGATCGTAGAGATGCTGGATGTAGTCCTGTGGAACGGCTTGCCATGCCATTTCCACCTGGCGCCTAAGTTGGACCAGCGTTCGTGCTGGACGTGCAGACCGCGTGAGACGACGCTTCATCCAGTCCCAAACATGCTCAATGGGGGACAGATCCGGAGATCTTGCTGGCCAGGGTAGTTGACTTACACCTTCTAGAGCACGTTGGGTGGCACGGGATACATGCGGACGTGCATTGTCCTGTTGGAACAGCAAGTTCCCTTGCGGTCCAGGAATGGTAGAACGATGGGTTCGATGACGGTTTGGATGTATCGTGCACTATTCAGTGTCCCCTCGACGATCACCAGTGGTGTATGGCCAGTGTAGGAGATCGCTCTCCACACCATGATGCCGCGTGTTGGCCCTGTGTGCCTCGGTCGTATGCAGTCCTGATTGTGGCGCTCACCTGCACGGCGCCAAACACTAATACGACCATCATTGGCACCAAGGCAGAAGCGACTCTCATCGCTGAAGACGACACATCTCCATTCGTCCCTCGATTCACGCCTGTCGCGACACCACTGGAGGCGGGCTGCACGATGTTGGGGCGTGAGCGGAAGACGGCCTAACGGTGTGCGGGACCGTAGCCCAGCTTCATGGAGACGGTTGCGAATGGTCCTCACCGATACCCCAGGAGCAACAGTGTCCCTAATTTGCTGGGAAGTGGCGGTGCGGTCCCCTACGGCACTGCGTAGGATCCTACGGTCTTGGCGTGCATCCGTGCGTCGCTGCGGTCTGGTCCCAGGTCGACGGGCACGTGCACCTTCCGCCGACCACTGGCGACAACATCGATGTACTGTGGAGACCTCACGCCCCACGTGTTGAGCAATTCGGCGGTACGTCCACCCGGCCTCCCGCATGCCCACTATACGCCCTCGCTCAAAGTCCGTCAACTGCACATACAGTTCACGTCCACGCTATCGCGGCATGCTACCAGTGTTAAAGACTGCGATGGAGCTCCGTATGCCACGGCAAACTGGCTGACACTGACGGCGTTGGTGCACAAATGCTGCGCAGCTAGCGCCATTCGACGGCCAACACCGCGGTTCCTGGTGTGTCCGCTGTGCCGTGCGTGTGATCATTGCTTGTACAGCCCTCTCGCAGTGTCCGGAGCAAGTATGGTGGGTCTGACACACCGGTGTCAATGTGTTCTTTTTTCCATTTCCAGGAGTGTATATACCTGCAGAAACAAGTATGACAATTGAAAGTGCAGAAATCAAGTCTACTTATAGAATCTGGGGACATCTGTGAATGGTTTAGTAGAAAAGACAAAGTCTCATTTCACATTACAACTTTGTTTCTGAATAATTAAAATACAGAGTTGCCCAAATTATTGTATTAAACGTGTCGAGACTTTGTTTCTTCTCATACCGCTGAACGTAAATGTGTCTAACAGTTTGCCTAATTATCTTCCTTAGAGGTGTTAAGTGCAAGTGCCGTGAACTGTTGTATTGTCACCCGATCCACTGAACAGATTCGCAAAATAAGAGCGTAAATGGTAAAAGTATTGTTTAATTAACTTTCTTGATGCAGTGTAGTTTTTTTACATTGCAGACAGGTACATAATTATTTGTTTTAACAAATAGGCAATAGTTTGTGTATTATGAAACAAAACACATGAAACAGAGCAAATTTGTAACGAAATTATAGCTGTGTTGATAAGCAAACGCTAGGTCAGCTAATATTTTTGCAGTAAAATTTAATTCTACTTTCCCTGTCTGAGACGTCATGTCACAACGCTGACCTGAGCTGGGGGCTAACTTTGTGACAATTAATATTCCGTATTCCGAATACTTCGCTTCACTTGAAAATTTCAATACCATTAAAATTAAAGAGTAATGATAACAAAATTCCATAAATATGGAAATTACATGTTTCGCAGATATGTGTATAAGGTTGTGTTAGTACTAAAAGTCCCTCAAAGTTACCTACACCTGCGGTAGTAGTTAATTTGGCACATGGATAAAGATGATCTCTCTACGAATAGCACGTGCCTTCCGACTCACAAAACTGCAAAAAAGTTTATTATTATTATCATTATTCCAGCGGAGTAAGAAGCTTCTGTGTTGAGTGGCGCTTCGCCCAGTGTACGTCACCAGCCATCACCGCCAGACACAGCGATGCTTAGTACTCCCACGTCTATAGCGTCTTGTTGGGTTACCAGCTCCCTTGCGTTTTAATCAGCAGATGTTCTCTGCTACCCTCGCACCTGCCATACCATTACTCAGTATACGAATTCATTTGGTTCTGTTACAAGGGAACTGTGGAAACCAGAATACTACAAACGAATTACTTATAACAAGAAAGGTTCGCCTCTAGGCTCCATCATATACAAAATAATGAACTGAAGTTCCAATAGCTTACATGGCCAAGTCCTAAAAGTGATGCTACACCTCAGTTGACGTGATATGACGTTGGTCGTGTCGTCGGCGACATTGAAATAATAAAATTACGTTTATTTCTTTAAAATCACACCAAACCACGCTACTACAATTATATTCAGTTAGCAATAAATAAATAACTAGATAGACGACATCATTCGTGTTATTAATTTAAATCCTAACGAACAAATCTGTGTATAGCTAAGCATACTTACGAGTCCATGAGTACCACCGCTAAAAACAGTGGGGCCTTAATAATTCAGCATGCTCTGGAATCTGTCAGTACTGGATTACCAGAGGCAATTTCAAAAAATCCAGTTTACAAGAAGGGCTGTAAGCAAAACTGTAGTTTTAACATACAAAACATTAAAACAGCTTGCAGTATAAATGACTTAAATGTATGTGTTACTTTCCTGTAAAAACAAAACTAAATAAAACATTGAAACTCTACTACTCTATTAAATAAATTTATCGCTCAAACTTTTAGAAAAGTCCAGTGTACATAAATAATTGTTGTATGCTAGTTAAGAAATATACGAGGGTTGGAACTTTAATAGTGGCAACTATTTATTTACAGCTCGTATAAAATAGATACATTTTTCAAAGATTTACTGATCTTCGAAGTAGTCACCAGCATTGTGTATCACATGCTGCCAGCGAAGTGGAGGTCGTAGAATACTCTTATCAGTGCCAGATGTGTTGACAGTTCGAGAGGCGCGGTCTATTGGCCGACAAATTTGTAGCAGTTCTGAAGCGAATGACGTGAGTTGTTTCTTTCAGTTTAGAAATAGGGTTGAACTCACGAGGGCTTAAGTCAGGGGAGTGCAGTAGGTGGTATAGCACTTAGCAGCCCCATCAATCAAACAAATCAGTAACAAAAAAATGGTTCAAATGGCTCTGAGCACTATGGGACTCAACTGCTGAGGTCATTAGTCCCCTAGAACTTAGAACTAGTTAAACCTAACTAACCTAAGGACATCACAAACATCCATGCCCGAGGCAGGATTCGAACCTGCGACCGTAGCGGTCTTGCGGTTCCAGACTGCAGCGCCTTTAACCGCACGGCCACTTCGGCCGGCCAAATCAGTAACAGCTTGCACTATATGTGCTTGAGCATTGTCCTGCAAAATGAAGGTCAGGTCCTGCAGGAAGTGTCACCACTTCTGTCTCAATACTGTTCATTTTTGGAACACAACCTACGACCAGCTTAGAGACAGAAGTGTCTGTTTTCAAACGATGCAAGGTGTCAGATGCACCAAAGTCCAGTGAGGTATTTAACCCACAGTGTTTGGGCGACCTAGCTCAGGTCCGTTTCTTCCCATGACTTGTGCCCTTTCATTCATGGTTGCCATGTACATGAACTAGGATGTACTTTAAAATATTTTCTGTGACCAAACGTTGTCTTTTCTTCTGTATTTTCATGACATCTATATTGCGGACACTACCATCTTTCAAAATGACAACTAAAAGCTTACATTCCTAGTTTGAGGAACTGTCTTCGACTGGCCTGCTAATTCGCCCTATCGTAATTCCATTAAAGATATCTGACACTATTTTGCGAAGCAGGTAAAATATAGCAGTCCAAATTCTCACAACAGGCTAGTTGTAAAGGATGTTGTAGTTGTGGTCTTCAGTCCAGAGACTGGTTTAATGTAGCTCTCCATGTTACACTATCCCGTGCAAGCTTCATCATCTCCCGGTACCTACTGCAACCTACATCCTTCTTTATCTGTTTAGTGTATTAATCTCTTGGTCTCCCTCTACGATTTTTACCCCCAACCCTGCCTTCCAATACTAAATTGGTGATCCCTCGATGCCTCAGAATATGTCCTACCAACCGATCCCTTCTTCTAGTCAAGTTGTGCCACAAATTTAACTTCTCTCCAATTCTATTCAATACCTCCTCATTAGTTATGTGATCTACCTATCTAATCATCAGCATTCTTCTGTAGCACCACATTGCGAAAGCTTCTATTCTCTTCTTGTCTAAACTATTTATCGTCCACGTTTCACTTCCATACGTGGCTACACTCCATACAAATACTTTCAGAAACGACTTCCTGACACTTAAATCTATACTGGATGTTAACAAATTTCTCTTCTTCAGAAACGCTTTCATTGCCATTGCCAGTTTACATTTTATATCCTCTCTACTTCGACCATCATCAGTTATTTTGCTCCCCAAATAGCAAAACTCATTTACTACTTTAAGCGTCTCATTTCCGAATCTAATTCCCACAGCATCACCCGATTTAATGCGACTACATTCCATTATCCTCGTTTTGCTTTTGTTGATGTTCATCTAATATCCTCCTTTCAAGATACTGTCCATTCCGCTCAGCTGCTCTTCCAGGTCCTTTGCTGTCTCTGACAGAATTACTACGTCATCGGCTAACGTCAAAGTTTTTATTTCTTCTCCATGGATTTTAATTCCTCCTGCGAATTTTTCTTTTGTTTCCTTTACTGCTTGCTCAATATACGGATTGAGTAACATCGGTGATAGGCTACAACCCTGTCTCACTCCCTTCCCGACCACTGCTTCCCTTTCATGCCCCTCGACTCTTATAACTGCCATCTGGTTTCTGTACAAATTGTAAATAGCCTTTCGCTCCCCGTATTTTACCCCTGTCACCTTCAGAATTTGAAAGAGAGTATTCCAGTCAACATTGTCAAAAGCTTTCTGTAAGTCTACAAATACTAGAACCGTAGGTTTGCCTTTCCTTAATCTTTCTTCTAAGATAAGCCGTAGGGTCAGTATTGCATCACGTGTTCCAACATTTCTACGGAATCCAAACTGATCTTCCCCGAGGTCGACTTCTAACAGTTTTTCCATTCGTCTGCAAATAATTCGCGTTAGTATTTTGCAGCCGTGGCTTATTAAACTGATAGTTCGGTACTTTTCACATCTGTCAACACCTGCTTTCTTTGAGATTGGAATTATTATATTCTTAGTCTTGTAAGGGATATTACCAATCATTCCTGGCCGAAATGAGTCCACTGTCAAGCGCGATGTCACCGATGGTATGGAGGGCTAATTTTTAGTCCAGTGTTCTTTATGTTACAACTCTGTATGTAATATGTAAGTACTCCCACATCAGTGCAATAGCTGTCTGTAAACTGAAGAGAGACCAGAGTAGTCCCTATTTCTTCTACCAGTTAGCAACTACAGGCTGCTTCACAAGCTTACACTAGCCCTTCTGCAGTGTGACGTTTACTCGAATGGTAACGCAGTGCTAGGACGCCCCCGGGGATGTCGGTTTTCCATTAAATGTGTTATGCTTCCCCCATTTTGTAAGAACTTCTCGCAAGGTGTGTGAACTGTATATAATGTGAAGTTCTTGTGTGCGGCCGAGCCCCACCAGCGATGATATAGAAGTGACTGTCTCCATGGGACAGCAATATGAACTTAAGCGATTTTT
Organism: Schistocerca americana; assembly: GCF_021461395.2. Classification (NCBI taxonomy): domain Eukaryota; kingdom Metazoa; phylum Arthropoda; class Insecta; order Orthoptera; family Acrididae; genus Schistocerca; species Schistocerca americana. The sequence continues at coordinate 1,036,702,861 of NC_060119.1, read as the reverse complement.
CTTCGGATTACTTCTAGTTAAGGAAAAAGTATCAGCATGCGCCCGATATGGGACGAGAATCTACCTTTGAAGGATACTAAGGATGTGAACTCTTGAAACTATATAATTGCGCTTTCCCCCCCCCCCCCCCCTCGTCGCAGTCGCAGCTTCTAGTCCTCCCTCGGGCATGGGTCGTAAGTGCGTAAGTTAGTTTCAGTTAGTTTAAGTAGTGTGTCAGCTTAGGGACCGATGACCTAAGTAGTTTGGTCCCATAAGATCTTTCCACAAATTTACAATTTTTACATAATTATTTACATTAATCAAGATACGTTCAGTGAATTCCTCGATAATTATTGAATCCTGTTTCATGTACCAGGAAATTTCTCGACGTAAGATACAGGGAAGCGCTAAGGCTGACGGGTTGGTCGAATCCTGCAACACGGTGCCAGCGGTCCACGTCACCTTTTAAAAAACCGAACTGCATATTAATGCACATCATAGCTGGAATATCCGATCGTTCTCCATACTGCTCTTCGTCATAGCACATTAGACCAACTCCCTGTTTCTTAAATCAGATGAGCATTTCACGGCAGAGACAATCATTCACTGGTAAATGACTTCAGCGAAAAGTTTCTTTGCACATATATTATGGAGTGTTGGTGTTTGCTGGATTACAGCAGCTACCGAACTCACATTTGTCTGACCTTTAAGACAGAGATTCAGCACTAGGTGTATGAGAAAGGTATTTAATTCCTTTCTGCAAAAATATAAATATAGTCACAGTCAACAACTAAATATATATAAACGAGACCAGCGATCTTTATAGACATTCAATTAATTTTTTTAACTTGTCAGCCAGCATTCAGTTATATAGATATTGTTTAAATATTATGGTTAGATACAGTACAGTGTCAATAATTCAGTTATATAGATATTCTTTAAATATTATGGTTAGATACAGTACAGTGTCAATAATACAGGAGTACACAAATTAGTAACAAGTGTAGCTAAAACAAGATACGCACACCAACAAATCTACATAATTCGTTGCACGCTCTACTCCACTGCTCGACTGATAATTACTACTCATCATATATGAATGATCTGGCGTTCTTCTGGGAAAGGATACGTCCTTCACCACAGGCGCTTCTAGCTCTACATTTTACAGACAGATTAAACAGGGTGTCCACGAAGGAAGTCAAAGATGAACCAAATATATCGGTACCTAAACAAAAAAAGCTAAGATTAAAAGAACATAAAAGAATAAGAATCAAAATCAAACAACAAAGGAAAAGAAAGAGTATTAGAAAAATCATAAATCTAATATTCCTCTTGTCCTTGTCAAAGGCGTTCTTCATAGAGGACATCACCCTGTGTCTCAAGCATGTGTTCACACAGTACAAGCTGCATTTCACTGCAGCCACGATAAGTCAACCCCATCGTCCAGGATGTGCTGAATAACACATTTCCTGAGAGGTGGATAAGTCGTTATGGTGCCATAGCATGACCCCCACAATCTCCCACTGTCACGCAATTACATTATTTTGGTAAGGTTACGACAAGGACGGCGTACACACAACACCAGTCAATGACACTACTATTCTTCGTGCACGAAGCAATAAAGCCACCAGAACTATTGATTCTGTAGTTCTGACCCATACATGGACAGAAGTCAGACATCGCAAAGATGTTCTGCGAGAGACCAGTGGAGCACACACTCAAGTTCTAGCATTACAGAAAAAAAGAGCTGTAAGCCTTCTATAAGAAACCACAACGTAGTTTCCAAGTTATAAATTTTTGAAATGTTAGCGTTTCTTTATGGACACCCAGTACATTGTGGCTAGCAGTTACAATGAAAGTGAGAGTTTCGTCATTGTGTGTCTGCTCCGATGACAGAACAGTATATCAGTGCAGTGTGCTCGATTTTCGCAGGTCGGGCGGACGGAGGGAGGAATTACGGCCCGTGGCGGCTTTAAAGCGACAGTGTCCTGCGCCTGCCGGATATGTGACCCGCCACGCCATGCGCTCGCCATTAGGCGCCTGCAACGAAATGTGGCTCTGCGGAAACAGCAGCCGTGTCGTGTGCCACGTGGCAGGCGAAACGGCTGCTCTGTTCGCCACAGTACTCTCTGCTGCCGGACTGTTCTCTCTCTCTCTCTCTCTCTCTCCCTCTCTCTCTCTCTCTGTCTCTCTCTTTCTCTCTCTCTCTCTCTCTCTCCGCCTTGTGTGTGTGTGTGTGTGTGTGTGTGTGTGTGTGTGTGTGAGCGCCCCCGCGGGCACCCGGTATACATTGGCCGGCTGTTCCTGCGTTCCGCCCCTGGGGGCCCGCCTGACAATACACTGTCCCCGGCGGCTGGAAAGACAGATGACCCTGCAGCGCGGACGCCTCTGCACAGAGACGCGGAGGGCTCGTTCTCGGAGAAGCATCTGTAACTGGCAGCCAAATATGGATTTCTGACCATCTCAGTGAGAGACCAGTTCAGCTGAATCCAGTCGCCTGAAGGCAGAGGAAATTACAACTTCCCTGCCGTACCTCAATAAACTACTTTTGCTCCTATGACTGGAGAGCGGATGTGTTCTTCAAATAAGCAACAGCTGTGGTTGATTGTCAGTCGTGTCTTGGACTTTCTTTCAATTTGTTTTTACCAACAGAAAAAAAATATTGCAGTGATAACTTATATATATATATATATATATATATATATATATATATAAAACAAAAAAAAAACGAAGTTCACAAAATGTCCGACAGATGGCGCTGGACAACAAAACGTCAGTGACTGCGCATGACAATCGCGTATAAAAGGAGCTGTAATGAGAGAGAGAATCAGATGCGCCATCAGTCGCAGCATGTTGACGTTACCTGAAAAGGCGCTTTTAGTGAAGCTGTATTATCAGAATGGGGAATGTGTTAGTTCAGCGTTACGATTCTATCGCCATAGGAAGGGGATTCGAACGGGTAAAGGACCGTTGACAAATGCAGCTATGGCGAGAATGATTTCGAAGTTCGAAGCCACGGGTTGTTTAGACGATAGACCCCGTAGTGGACGACCGAGCACAAGGCGTAATGCTGCTGAGACAGTTCAGGAAGAAATGGAGACTGTAGCGGCTTAGTCTATGCACGGGGAAGTCAGAGGTCGTGTAGTCGCACGTCGCACCGGCATTCCATACAATACTGTTTGGTTGGCACTGAGGCGTACCCTCCGATGCTAACCGTACAAAATCCATCAGCATCATGAACTGTTACCTGGTGATTTAGTGAAGCGGAGGGCATTTGCGGTGTGGGCGTTTCAAAAGATGGCGGAAGATGACGATTGGTTGAGTAACATGTTGTGGATCGACGAAGCTCATTTCAGCTCCGATGGTCTGTCAACGCCCACAACTGCAGAATTTGGGCTACCGAAAATCCTAGAACTGTCGTGGAAACTCCATTGCATGACATTTTGTGAACTTAGATTTTTTTCTTGTTTGTTCTAATAAAACCCCATGTCATTTCAAGCACGTGTGTCAATTTGTCCAAAAAAGTGTCGAATATTTTGAGAGGTGGTAGTACTCATCGGAACAAGATGAATAAGTCCAATATATATGAGTCACGAAATGCGTACTTTCTGAGATAAATCGAATAAACAAGAGTCTGCCAACACAAACTTTCTGCGATAAAAATATGTTTGCAGGTGGTGTTCAACGTGGCGTCCATTCCTGACAATGCACCCTTCTGCCCTTCTGCGTGAGGAATGACTCACCCTTTGAAGTACACCCCATTGTTGTTGTGCCTGCTGGCCTGTATTGTCCGCACATCGTTGAATGGCGCGGCGTAAACCACTTCCTTCAAGTGTCCATATAACCAAAAGTCTAGGGCACTGAGGTTTGGAGAGCGAGCAGGGCAAAGTGTGCCATCCCCTCCCCCTACCCCCCACCCCACACCAGCCACACCAATCCAGCAGTCCTGAAATATCTGTGTCAGATGTTCGCGCACATTGCGACGAAAGTGTGCTGGTGTGCCATCATGCATGAAACACTTTTGTGTTCGTTGCTGCAATGGCACAGCCTCCAGCAAGTAGGCAATACATTAATGAGAAAGTCCAGATAATGCGCCCCAGTTAAACTTCGTGGTAGCACATATGGCCCTATTATTGAGAATCAGTATTGATCGCTTCTTTTCTGTGTTGTTTGGCGGTTTACAGCTACCCTTACATGCTGGTTGTGGAAATTCAGAACACCGTGTCTTGTTAACCCAGCCTCACCGGTAAATAAAATCTTGGACATGAACAGTGGTTCTGGGGCACAGTTGTGCAACAGCCTTAAGGTCTGAATGCGCTCTAGATGATACGGGTACAGCAATTATTCATGAAGTAGCCCCCAGATAAGAGTGTGAGATACGCCTGCTACCGCTAATCGTCGCACACTGGTCCCAGGGATTTCTTCCACCAAACGTAGCTCACGTTCCACCATCTCAGCAACGTAGACTGTGTGGGGCCTTCCATTGTCTGTCTTCCGCGGTGCAAGGCCACCTGTGTCCCTCAGCCGCTGGAAAAATCTGCCGGACAGCTTATCAAAGGGCATTCTACTCTGTTGATATTTTTCAGCGTAGAGGGCACGGGCTTGAAGGCTACGTCTATTTGCTAAACCTTAACAGGCTATTATATCCGCCATTTCAGTTGTCGAGTAGTAGGCTTCCATTGCCAACAAATGGTGGAATAGAGAAAATGTAAATGTACGACACCTTTTGCACGTACAAAGAGCTCAATAAGAGCAAACACATAAGTGAATCTGCGCTTCTAAGAAGGTAAAAACACCATGATACATACCAAGGGCTGACAGTACTGTACAATAAGGTACACAAACAAGACGGAAACTACAACACGACTCGAACCGACTGCAGACCACCTAATGGTAGGTAGAGTACTGTGAGTAAGACATCATAATACCCTGCCGACATGCAACGACTGGGGCAATATCTGCAACCAAGCGTCGCGCAACACTTCCTATAAATAGGTATTTATATCTGAAAATGTGTGTTTCCTGAAACATGTTTATTGGACTTATTGTTCTTGTTTCGATGAGTACCGCCACATCTGAGCTTATTTTGTACACCCTATGTTCTTGTTATTATTGTTACCCATTTTTGCCTCCACACAATGATTAACTTGAATGTTACACGATTACTCAGTTTTTTCTTGTTTCCTTCTTCTTTTTCTCTTTTCAAAACCTCTTCATTCTTTGGTTATGTTCTTGTTTCCTTTGCTCTCTCCATATGTTGCCTGTTTCCTTTTCTTTTATTTCAGATTTCGTATTCATATTTTTGTTTCTGAATTTGTCTTTCATTTATCATTGCTGTACTGATTCCTGCTTGTTTTAGGTCTAGTTCTAATTCTTGAAACCAACTGGTTTTTTTTATTTAACTGATTACTACATGAACAATCGTCTTCGTGAGTCTACTGTTGTTCATTTTGTCCATGTGTCCATAGATTGTTAGTTGGTATTTTCTGACTATGTCTGTGAGCCGGTCTGTGTGTTCATATAATTCTTTGGTTGGTCTCTTCATCCATATACCATCTCTGCGTACTGCTCCAAAAATTTTCTCAGGATTTTACGTTCTATTTGTTCTGTCTCTGTGATGCCTGTTGTTCCGATTGTGGTCGTTTGTGATGTGTGGAGTGCTTCTGGTAGTACAACTGTAGTGGCCGAGCGGTTCTAGGCGCTTCAGTCCGGAACCGCGCGACTGCTACAGTCGCAGGTTCGAATCCTGCCTCGGGCATGGCTGTGTGTGATGTCCTTAGGTTAGTTAGGTTTAAATAGTTCTAAGTTCTAGGGAACCGATGACCTCAGATGTTAAGTCCCATAGTGCTCAGAGCCATTTGAACCATTAGTACAACTTTACTGTAGTGCCTGAGTTTAGCCTGTCTTTAAGTATTTCTTTTATTGTAGTGCGTCCATGTCAGTTTGTATGCTTTCTGAAGTTTTTCTGTATATTGGATGCCTTGTTTGGTCCTCCTATTTGTATATATTCCCCAAGATATTTGAATTTTTCCACTCAGTTAACCTTTCCGTATTTTATGTACCTGGATTGGTTGTTGTTGTCCTCTCTTTCCATGTATTGCCTCCTCTCGTACGATATCTGTAGATCTGTTTTCGCAAAGACTTCAGTAAGTATTTCAGTGCTTCTTGTGCTTCTTGTCTGTTGTTGCTGAGTATTGCCAGGTCAAATGCAAATGCTATGCATTTTATGATCGTTTTGTTTGACCACGTTCTTCCTAACTGAATTCTTTTTCCTCTTTTTTCACAGTGTTTTTGATAATTTTGTCCAAGACAATGTTGAATAAAAGCGGTGAGAGACCGTCTCCTTGTTTGACCCCCTTATGTATCTCGAATGGTTCTGAGATTTCTCCCATAAATTTTATTTTGGATGTTGTATGTTGTATGAGCGTTCTAGTTTTTCTGTCAGTTCCACATTCTTCTAATGTGTCAAAGAGAGTCTGCCTGGCTATGGAGTCGTAGGCCATCTTAAAGCCCACGTATGTGACTACAGTGTTATTCGTCTGTCTGGCTTTCAGGAGTGTCAGCGGGTTCCAAATTTGTTCATACATACAGAACCTTCTTTTTCTGAAGCCTGCTTGGTATTCACCTATCTTTTGATCAGCTTGTGTTCCTAGTCTGTTGAGTAATGCGTTGCCGCGCGGGATTAGCCGAGAGGTCTGGGGCGCGGCAGTCATGGCCTGTGCGGCTGGTCCCGGCGGAGGTTCGAGTCCTCCCTTGGGCATGGGTGTGCGTGTTTATCCTAAGGATAATTTAGGTTAAGTAGTGTGTAAGCTTAGGGACTGATGACCTTAGCAGTTAAGTCCCATGGGAATTCACACACATTTGAACATTTGAGTAATGCGTTGCAGAGAATTTTGTAGGTGACCGGTGAGAATGAGACACCTCCCTAGTTATTAGGGTGTCTTGTCGCCCTTTTTGTGAAGCGGGTTAATCAAGGCATATGTACACTCTTATGGAATTTCCTCTATATTCCACATTTCTGTATGGAACTCAAGGATTTTCTTTGTGATGGGTTGGTCTTTGAGTTTCCAGATCTCAGAGATACTCCCGTCTTCTCCTGGGGCTCTGATGTTTTTAGTTCTTTTATAATCTCCTGTACTTCTGCTATTGAAGGCGGCTTTGAATGTGAGTTTGGTACTGAAGAGTAGTTTTTCTTCAGGCTTCTCGCAATTGAGGAGTTTATCAAAATAATTTTTAAGTATTTTGTAGTTTTTTTAGTGTTTGTTTCCAGAGATCCGTCTGTTCTTTTGGAGCACATATTTGTAGGCTGATAACCTTTTATATTTTCACAAGCTGCGACAAAAAACAGTGACCCGTATATGTAATAAGTTTCCTTTAATTTACGTCTATTTACGTCTTTTTGTTAACAAAAAGTGTGTGACCATAGATGTAAATTAAAGGAAACTTTTATATTTTCCCTGAAAATTCTGTAGAAATTTCTCATGTTATTTCTATTGAAGTCTTCGTCGATTTCATTTGGTCTATTTTTGTCATGTGTCCTTTTCACTTTTGCAATATCTTTTGATGATTGTTTCTGGACCTAGTGGAAATCTTGCCATAAATCTTTCGCTCTGTTGCTGCTAAATTTAACGTTCAGTGGCCTGATAACAAGTTGTGTACCATCATCTATGTTTTCGTTTCGTAGGAGATTGACCCCAACGGATTGCATTCTGAATTGTCTTCGCGAGATCTCTCTAATTTTCTGATGAACTTTGATTAATTTCCCCAATAATTTTGCCTTTGTTTGTTGCCAAGTAATATGGGTCCAGTCTTACAATATTTTTCTGTATTGTCTTTGTGCTTCTTGGGACTGGCCTAATTTTCACTTATAGCAAATCATGGTCAGACCCAAAGAATCCTTTGCGTATTCTCATATTCAGGATTTCACTTTTATTTTTGCTTGTGATGGCCACGTAAACTATTTGAAATTATATCCATACGTTTTTTGGGCGTATTCCATGTTACGAGATTTCATTTTGGCTTTTGAAATCGCGTTGACTAGTTTTAAAAGTAAAATTTTGACAGTAAAGTGTGAGATGCTGCTCATTCTTGTTGGTGCGTTTTTGTGCTGCTTATGGGCCTGTGATCTGCTTGTACTTCTTCTCTTTGCCTAGTTGTGCACTGAAGTCTCCTAATACAATTTTAACGTGTCTTTCGTGTGATATATATGTATATATATATATATATATATATATATATATATATATATATATATATATATATATATATATATAGGGCTATTACAAATGATTGAAGCGATTTCATAAATTCACTGTAGCTCCATTCATTCACATATGGTCACGACACACTACAGATACGTAGAAAAACTCATAAAGTTTTGTTCGGCTGAAGCCGCACTTCAGGTTTCTGCCGCCAGAGCGCTCGAGGGCGCAGTCAGACAAAACGGCGACAGGAGCCGAGAAAGCGTATGTCGTGCTTGAAATGCACTCACATCAGTCAGTCATAACAGTGCAACGACACTTCAAGACGAAGTTCAACAAAGATCCACCAACTGCTAACTCCATTCGGCGATGGTATGCGCAGTTTAAAGCTTCTGGATGCCTCTGTAAGGGAAATCAACGGGTCGGCCTGCAGTGAGCGAAGAAAAGGTTGAACGCGAGCGGGCAAGTTTAACGCGTAGCCCGCGGAAGTCGACGAATAAAGCAAGCAGGGAGCTAAACGTACCACAGGCGACGGTTTGGAAAATCTTACGGAAAAGGCTAAGGCAGAAGCCTTACCGTTTACAATTGCTACAAGCCCTGACACCCGATGACAAAGTCAAACGCTTTGAATTTTCGGCGCGGTTGCAACAGCTCATGGAAGAGGATGCGTTCAGTGCGAAACTTGTTTTCAGTGATGAAGCAACATTTTTTCTTAATGGTGAAGTGAACAGACACAATGTGCGAATCTGGGCGGTAGAGAATCCTCACGCATTCGTGTAGCAAATTCGCAATTCACCAAAAGTTAAAGTGTTTTGTGCAATCTCACGGTTTAAAGTTTACGGCCCCTTTTTCTTCTGCGAAAAAAACGTTACAGGACACGTGTATCTGGACATGCTGGAAAATTGGCTCATGCCACAACTGGAGACCGACAGCGCCGACTTCATCTTTCAACAGGTTGGTGCTCCACCGCACTTCCATCATGATGTTCGGCATTTCTTAAACAGGAGATTGGAAAACCGATGGATCGGTCGTGGTGGAGACCATGATCAGCAATTCATGTCATGGCCTCCACGCTCTCCCAACTTAACCCCATGCGATTTCTTTCTGTGGGGTTATGTGAAATATTCAGTGTTTAAACCTCCTCTACCAAGAAACGTGCCAGAACTGCGAGCTCGCATCAACGATGCTTTCGAACTCATTGATGGGGACATGCTGCGCCGAGTGTGGGAGGAACTTGATTATCGGCTTGATGTCTGCTGAATCGCTAAAGGGACACATATCGAACATTTGTAAATGCCTAAAAAAACTTTTTGAGTTTTTGTATGTGTGTGCAAAGCATTGTGAAAATATCTCAAATAATAAAGTTATTGTAGAGCTGTGAAATCGCTTCAATCATTTGTAATAACCCTTGTTTGTAAGACAGCTTTTTTGTTGTTTGTGTCACCTAACCTTGGGAAAATTGTAGGACGGTAAGGGATCTTGAAATTTAAGTCAAGATAATATTAACAGGTATTTTTAAATAATAATTTAACAGAAAGCAAGGTTTTCGAAAACTCAAATCAAATTACAAACTGACGCCAAGACAGTGATAAGATATCGAAAAGCGTGGAAGACTGTATGGAGAAAGCGCAATAAGGTCTGCTAATTGGGACAGTTCATTAAATTATATTTTAGCGATAAAACAACGTGCCACAAATTACAGCGAATTTAAGCTGCAACACAATTTGCTTGACAAAGTAAGTAAGTAACGAAGTGCTCAGAATATGGATCCCTCTACTGCAACTGCGACACTTACATTCTATGCAGATTATATGCTGAGCAGCTTGTGTGTTATACCTGCACCACGATATGCTAGTTCGCCCCTAGAGGAGAAAAACTAACAAGACGCAGCCCAATAATGAAGTGGAGATAGGTTGAACGAATTAGTTTTCACTGTTCAACTGCTGGGATATGTTACTATGGCGCAAGTATTTCAATGTTTACCAAGATTGCGGACATGTACTTGCAAACTAACTTTATTTTTTGGAGGTGATAAATAAATTGTAATGTTCCTGCTAAGAAATTTTAAGTATCTTTTGTGTTATAAACTGTCTTTACTGTTTCTGTCTGTTAATACCGTGGAATGCGAAGCCCATATGAGTTGGTGCTATTTTATTAAACTGATCATGAACTTTTACTTATTAGTTTATAAATGTTTATTTGCATAAAGGATTTTTCTATCTTCCCCTTTGATGTTATCTAACTGCTACAAAATGTATTGAAATAAAATGCTGCAGAGCGAACTTCCGATTGCTGTAGTCCCTGATCCTTTATTTGGAAGAAATCCTCTTGTAAACATGCATAAAATGGTTCTTTGCTACCTTGAAGAAGATGGTGAGCTGACCTTGAGTGCGACATCGTTTGTTGAAGTCATTTTAAACTTAAATGATTAAAAGAAATAAGAAGCCAAGTGATGTTTCTTTGGAATTATCATACATTTTTCAATTTGTTGTTTTGGCACCAGACATTATCACACACTCTTACCGCGAATTGCATCACATTAGTTCACACTGTTCATTGCTTTGTAGATACAAGTATGTTCCACGATTTTCTCATTTAACTGTCGTTACTATCGTATACCATCAGTGTTCTTTCGAGAACTGTTACGTCTCTCGATATTTGTTATATCTCTTTAATCGTATTCGTCGTCTGCCTTCTTGCGTCCACCCTTCCGACGCCTGAAGCTGCTCCCGCTCTTCCGTCCTGTTGTGGCCTGTTCTGTGTCCTGGTGGGGTCTGCCGCTAACGACGCTGCCTGGGGCCACTACCATTTTCCAAATGGTTCAAATGGCTCTGAGCACTATGGGACTTAACATCTGTGGTCATCAGTCCCCTAGAACTTAGAACTACTTGAACCTAACTAACCTAAGGACATCACACACATCCATGCCCGAGGTAGGCTTCGAACCTGCGACCGCAGCAGTCGCGTGGTTCCGGACTGCACGCCTAGAACCGCTAGACCACCGCGGTCGGCACCATTTTCCACAAATCGCATTTTTAGCGTCTTGGCGCTCCACCTTAAGCTTGCCGTCGTTGCCACCACATGACGTGATACGACGTGCCAAAGCGTACACTGTTGTTTTAAAACATTTCCTATTCTTACATGTGCTTTTTCTTAGCAAACTTCTACGTGCAGTGAGGTTGAGTTCGGAGTTGATATATTTGTCAACACAATATCTGTAATTATTTATCAATTGTTACACTACTGGCCATTAAAAATGCTACACCACGAATATGACGTGCTACAGACGCGAAATTTAACCGTCAGGAAAAAAGACGCTGTGATTTGCATATGATTAGCTCTTCAGAGCATTCACACAAGTTAGGCGCCGGTGACGACACCTACAACGTGCTGACATGAGGAAAGTTTCCAACCGATTTCTCATACACAAACGGCAGTTGACCGGCGTTGGCTGGTGAAACGTTGTTGTGATGCCTTGTGTAAGGAGAAGAAATGCGTACCATCACGTTTACGACTTTGATAAACGTCGGATTGTAGCCTATCGCGATTGCGGTTTATCGTATCGAGACATTGCTGCTCGCGTTGGTCGAGATCCAATGACTGTTAGCATAATATGGAATCGGTGGGTTCAGGAGATTAATACAGAACGCCGTGCTGGATCCCAACGACCTCGTGTCACTAACAGTCGAGATGACAGGCATCTTATCCGCATGGCTGTAACGGATCGTGCAGCCACGACTCGATCCCTGAGTCAACAGATGGAGACGTTTGCAAGACAACAACCATCTGCACGATCAGTTCGACGGCGTTTGCAGCAGAATGGACTATCAGCTCGGAGACCATGGCTGCGGTTACCCTTGACGCTGCATCACAGACAAGAGCGCCTGCGATGGTGTGCTAACGACGAACCTGGGTGCACGAATGGCAAAAGGTCATTTTTTCGGATGAATCCAGGTTCTGTTTACAGCATCATGATGGTCGCATCCGTGTTTGGCGACATCGCGGTGAACGCACATTGGAAGCGTGTATTCGTCATCGCCATACTGGCGTATCACCCGGCGTGCTGGTATGGGGTGCCATTGCCTACACGTCTCGGTCACCTCTTGTTCCCATTGACGGCACTTTGAACAGTGGACGTTACATTTCAAATGTGTTACGACCCGTGGCTTTACCCTTCATTTGATCCCTGCGAAACCCTACATTTCACAGGATAATGCACGACCGCATGTTGCAGGTCCTGTACGGGCCTTTCTGGTATCGTGTTGAAGCTGCATGGGCAGCTGTACCTGTACACGCCATCCAAGTTCTGTTTGACTCAATGCCCAGGCGTATCAAGGCCGTAATTACGGCCAGGGGTGGTTGTTCTGGGTACTGATTTCTCAAGATCTATGCACCCAAATTGCGTGAAAATGTAATCAAATGTCAGTTCTAGTATAATATATTTGTCCAATTTATACCCATTTACCATCTTCATTTCTTCTTGGTGTAGCAATTTTAATGGCCAGTAGTGTAAAAATGTGAGTTTATATGGAAGATTACGAAGGTACAATCACCTTAAAAAATACTTTCCGTGGAGCGAAGGATTATTTAGATAACACAGAGGGCAAATATAGGAACAGAAATGTAACACAAGTAAATTATCATAAAACACTTCTGTAATTTCACAACGCACTTGTGTAGTAATTTAATTTTCTGGAAAATTTTACACCAACGCTGTGCAAGGAATAATACGAAAATTTTAATCTCTTTCTGAACCCAGCTTGTCGCTCAATATTGAGGGCTACTGACTCAATTTTCAAACAAATAAATGGGAAGTTACGAGACACAAAATGGAAATATAACTTCATCGTCATAAGCCGGCTGTCAGATTATAGTGTGTGTGGTAAGCGGTGTTGATAAATGTATGAAAAGTGTAGCACTGTCTACATTATTAAATAAATCGCTTTCCAAGAATGTATAAACAATATTTTACTGTACATAACGGACAAACTGAAATAAACTGCGCTGTTTTAAACGCTCCAGCTTTTTATTCTGAAGGATGGAGGTTCTGAACTCAAACCCGCCATTTAGGTTTTCCGTCGTTCCCTACACCACTTCAGCCACACACCCTGACCGTTCTTTGTATCGGCCATGGCCAGCTACCTGTCCCATCCTTGTCAAATTGGACCAATAAGTATTTAAATGCATGTAAAAATGAATTAGTTTTTTTTTCGCTCTTAAACTGTAATGCTATATTGCATTCGATATCCTTGTGCAAGTGATCGAAAGATCAATAAGACTACTACTACTACGACGACTACTGCTACTACTAACAACTACCATTACTACTCTGGAGGACAATGATTCAAACCCCACCACGATTCAGGTTTCCGGTGGTTGGACTGTCATCTAAGGCGACTGACAGGATGATTCCTGTAAAAAGAAACGTCCAATTTCTTTCCCTGTCCTTCGCTAATGCGACATAATGCTCCGAGCCTAATGACATCGTCATCTTAAAGGCTCTTGCATACTGAGATATTCAAAGAAAAGTCTCTCAACAAGCGACAACACAAAATATTATTAATGATATAAGACTTCGTGTAAGTTAACTATCGCGACAAGAAAGTTAGTTCCAGTGATGATGGAAGCACCGCGTAGTGCAAGTACTGACAATTCCGCAATCTCTCTCAATTATCTGTCTCAAATTACACAAGATATAACGATGGAACATGAATAGTATTCAATCATTTCTTCAGTGAACAGGCCGCTTCCAATTTTCGACATCGGCAACTGGAATTTATAAAGATACAATGACAATTATGTCCATGACAAGGCAATGAGGGAATTAATTGATTCCGAAATAATTAAATACGACTAAGTATAACAAATATGCCAATTACCGGCAGAAAACAGGAAAACAATACACTTACATCTGACCTCTCTGAGGCTACACCGGAAAAAGTCGCAATCGTATTTCTTAGACAGATGTACTGACGTACGAGGGGCATGCAATAAGCAATGCCACATAGATTTTTCTCGGCCAGTTAAATCGGTAATTTGTTGTTCGACATCATGGAATATTCTCACCTGAGTTTCAAGAAGTTTCGATAAATGGTGGCACTGTACGTAGTCTTATAAATGGCGTCTGTAGCGGAGATGCGTTCCAAGCAGAGAGCTATCATTGAGTTTCTTTTGGCGGAAAACCAGAGCATTGTAGATATTCAGAGGCGTTTGCACGTTGCCTACGTAGGCCTGGCAGTGGACAAAAGCACAGTGAGTGGTTGGGCGAGGCGTCTGCCATCATCGCAACAAGGACGCGCAGATCTACACGACCTCCCGTCTGCTGGGCGGATGCACACAGCTGTGACTCCTCCTACATTGAAACGGCTTCAGAGTGTTTGTCGCCACAAAAATGCAAACAAACTTCTCCGTAAGGCCTCTCAGAGTTCTGCGCTCCCGAAAGAAGCTCCCAAAACTTCTTTTAACTGTTCTCCTCATCACGCTACAGCCTTGATATCGCACCTTCTGACTTCCACCTGTTTCGCCCAATGAAAGATGCACTTCGCGGGAAGCAGTACGTGGCGGATGGGGAGGTTGTTGACGCTCCAAGACGTTGGCTCCGACTTCGTTTAGTAGAGTGGTACCATGGGGGCATACAGGCCCTCCCTGCAAGGTGGGGTAAAGCCATCGCATTGAACGAAGATCATGTTGAAAATAGGGATTTGTAGCCTAAAGAGTGGGAAATAATATAATGTACTGGAATCCTGAATAAAACCAACCTGCTTTCAAAAAAAAGGTTGCATTACATATTGAACGGCCCTCGTACATTCGTCTGTCGTAAACAGCACAGATTAAGAAAAGGCAAACCTACGTTTCTAGCATTTGTAGACTTAGAGAAAGCTTTTGACAATGTTGACTGGAATACTCTCTTTCAAATTCTGAAGGTGGCAGGGGTAAAATACAGTGAGCGAAAGGCTATTTACAATTTGTACATAAAGCAGATGGCAGTTATAAGAGTCGAGGGACATGAAAGGGAAGCAGTGGTTGGGAAGGGAGTGAGACAGGGTTGTAGCCTCTCCCTGATGTTATTTAATCTGTATATTGAGCAAGCAGTAAAGGAAACAAAAGAAAAATTCGGCGTAGGTATTAAAATCCATGGAGAAGAAGTAAAAACTTTGAGGTTCGCCGATGACATTGTAATTCTGTCAGAGACAGCAAAGGACTTGGAAGAGCAGTTGAACGGAGTGGACAGTGTCTTGAAAGGAGGATATAAGATGAATATCAACAAAAACAAAACGAGGATAATGGAATAAAGTCGAGCTAAGTCAGGTGATGCTGCGGGAATTAGATTCGGAAATGAGACACTTAAAGTATTAAAGGAGTTTTGCTATTTGGGGAGCAAAATAATTGATGATGGTCGAAGTAGAGAGGATGTAAAATGTAGACTGGCAATGGTAAGGAAAGCGTTTCTGAAGAAGAGAAATTTGTTAACATCGAGT
Source organism: Schistocerca americana (assembly GCF_021461395.2). Taxonomy (NCBI): domain Eukaryota; kingdom Metazoa; phylum Arthropoda; class Insecta; order Orthoptera; family Acrididae; genus Schistocerca; species Schistocerca americana. The sequence continues at coordinate 1,036,687,203 of NC_060119.1, read as the reverse complement.
ATAGATCTAAGTGTCAGACAGTCGTTTCTGAAAGTATTTGTATGGAGTGTAGCCATGTATGGAAGTGAAACATGGACGATAATAGTTTAGACAAGAAGAGAATAGAATCTTTCGAAATGTGGTGCTACAGAAGAATGCTGAAGATTAGATGGGTAGATCACATAACTAATGAGGAGGTACTGAATAGGATTGGGGAGAAGAGGAGTTTGTGGCACAACTTAACTAGAAGAAGGGATCGGTTGGTAGGACATGTTCTGAGGCATCAAGGGATCAGCGATTTAGTATTGGAGGGCAGCGTGGAGGGTAAAAATCGTAGAGGGAGACCAAGAGATGAATACACTAAGCAGATTCAGAAGGATGTAGGCTGCAATGCGTACTGGGAGATGAAGAAGCTTGCACAGGATAGAGTGGCATGGAGAGCTGCATCAAACCAGTCTCAGGACTGAAGACCACAACAACAAACAGCATAGCGTAGCGGTGGCACAGAGTACCGGAAGCTTGTGTTCTCTGATAAACATGCACTTTGATTAGGAAGATAAAAGAAATAACAGAATCGTTTAAACAGTACTTCAAAATTTAGTGTTTCACGTCGACGGAACGGTAAGCTCTAATCTTCCCCACTTGACGTCACTCTGCAACAATCTTGCACAACGCGTACTATTGCATTGCTTACACTTGAATTCCCAGGTATTTAGACATGAAAATAAAATGTGCAGCTACTCTGAAAAACTACTCGTATCATATACTGAAACGGAAGGATTTCATACAAACCATTTGATTAGCTAACATTTTTTCAGTCTAAGAACATGAGTGCTGAAAAAGAAATATAAGCGGTGGTAGTATTAAGAAGTCTAGAGATACAATGTAATTACTGTTTACGTGTGCTCGCTATATGATGCTCTACTATCACTTAATTTCTTCTTTCATTACTTATTTTACTAGCCAGAAAGAGAGCAAGGGCGGTACACGGTTAGATGTTAACATCACGTCGAAGGGGTGGTGGTCAGAGGCGAAACACTTGTTCAGAAGGACAAAGACTCAAAGGCCTAATCGAGTGAAATATTTTGGTTCTCTCGTAATAACGAAGACAAACCTCAGAAGGTCGAAATCCGCACGACATGACGAGAAATTGAGCCCATGATTTTCTGAATAGCCAAAGTAAGTAACAAGATGTATCGACACATGTCATTTCTAGACGAGTTTGATGTTCAGTAATCAATAACAGCAAGGAATCCAACAATCATTAACTCTGTACTTTTTCAGTATTCAACGCCTTTGATGAATCGCACTAGTTTGTTATTGTGTAAACATTATCGAATTATAGTAAACAATGTTTGGAATCATTTGCATTATTTTGAAGTTGTACTGCATTGAGGCAGTTACAATCCTGTGAGACACATGCGTTGACAGCGGACTGCGCGTGTGTGTGTTCGTTATCTGCGGCAAAACGGCGAGCGATGAAACAAAAAACGGTAATTACAGTAGCGGCACGCTCGACTGCCGCTGATTGCGCTATTAATCCGTTATTTCAACAAACGGGTGTTTTCCCTGCGACACCCTGTCCAAATCTACTAAATACTTTGTGTCCAAATGAACTCTACGAGCATGGGCCTGATGTTGAATACTAAAGACTTTCTGCAAACAGTGTTACTCTCTTCGTCAGTGACCGAAAATCCAAATTTAAATTGCACAGACGTTACATTCGTAACAACGTACACGTGTCATTAAGATTCGAATTCGAAATAACATTATCAGAAGAGGTACATCAGTATTATTTGAACCTCACAACAAGCAGAGAACTTCTGTCTTTGGGTTAAAAGAGAACATCGGTTTCCAGTATGGCCTGAAACAGTTTTCATATAATTTAAAAAAGCCTAGCGTTAATATTCCTCTTTTTCAGTTCATTGTAATAACAAAGAGTGCAGAGTAATGTAAAAGTTATATCTGACAGTGTTTGTGCAAATATGGACTTCAATTTACTGTTACTGCAAGCTGCACACAACAGCCTTCCTCAATTAAAATTTCTAATTTAGTGTATGTTTTTTCCGATAGAATATAAAACAGGCACACGGCCAACAAAATACGTGAACTGCCTCGATAACAGTAGATGTTTTCTCGGCGTTCCGTGCAAGCAGTCCAGACCAGTCAGTGGAGATACTTAAAGAACAACCACATACTAAAAAAAATGCAGAGTTCCGTAAACCGACGACAAAGTATTTCATTCTTTAAATATTGCTATCATTTCATATGATTGATAATTAAGCCTTACAAATATTTTTAAAATATACTCTGTTTTGAACTAAAATAAATAAAAGCAGTCACAGAATATCATACACCTCGAAAAAGATCGTTACATGTGAAACACTGAGAAATGTCTCAACCCTGTTGCTTTCAAACACAGCCTAATGCCGCAGACTCTCAATACCAATTTTTAAAGTAACAGGAACACTTTTGTGTATTATTTCTCTTGCACAAATGTATTATAATCAAGAGTAGTTTGTCTTCTGTGAGGGGAAAATGACACCTTTTTTATGAACAGAGACTGAGAATTTCGATCCCTTACCACAAGTACGTGTGTCTTTATACGGAAATATTTTGAGATAATGAATTATCTAAAAGTCTGAAAAAAGCTGCTTAATACTCTTCAAATTTTATCACATCACGTCATATTAATACCTCGTTATTGTAGTTACTTACATACTTCGTGGATAATTTGAATAATTTTTTTATCGGAATGATGTGGAACGAGTCAACTTGCTTCTGTAATTAATACACTGACAATTCTGCTTCAATTTTTGAATCTTCGACCATGTCAGATCCACAGATAAACTTCAGGAATTCCAGTACAGCTTGTTCAAGAACATCAACTCTCTCCACAAATTCTGCATTAAAATGTAACATGTGAAAAATTTTCTTACACAGAAACAAACTCTTAGAGCTTCCAGTGCTGTTTTGTGTGTTTGTCTGAAAGAAGATTAGCATTATTCCTAATAACTGAAGAAAATGTTAGACCTATCTTCACGATTATAGTGTGGCGTTCAGTAATGCTTAGAGATGATTAGAGATAAATTTTTACCTTAATAGTTCAGTTATGAGTAATATATTGTATAAGTACGTAAGGAAAAGCCCAACAAGCTACAACAAAAATTTAAAACCAATGATAATAATCAGTAGCGCGAACGCTGTAAGCGTTGGAAAAGATGTATTTTGCTATGCCCTGAAGGCGAATGACAAATTATGGAAACTCCATTAAGTTTTTTGTCAATTATTTAGAGGACTCTGTCTTTAGCTCTCGCGGGGAGAAGACGTATTCTTGTGATAAGTGTGTAGTAGACGTTGTGTTTCCTGAATAATAATTTTTATGAATGTATGAAGTGCGAGAGTTCTTTTTAGTGCAAAACCACGAAAGTTTTCTGTTCTTCTGCGCACTATGCTAATGTCATGTCAGTGTAGCTGCCTGCATCTGAAGAGGAAGTCCGATAAAAATCAGTATTGTATTCACGGTCGAGAAGTAGTCATGTTGGAAGAAGAGGCATATAACCAAATTACGTAAATCTCAACGGCGTAAATCAAGCAAAATCGACGTAAGTTTACGCCACCACTGACATACAATTTACAAGTTCGGTAAATTAAAAGTGAAAGACAATTCATTGGCTGCAAAATTCATAAAAATTAACATGACAATAATGTGATTAATTCGATTAATATTAATAATTTTTTATATATATTTGCGCATCTGGCGACCGTGACAGGATATTGAGAAAGCCATTAAACCAGTTGTGTATAAAGTAAATTGTTCATAATTATTTATGACAGTGTATGAAATTTTTTGCATGTACTAATTATTTTTAAATTTTCATGTGCAACATCACGACTGGGAGCAAAATAACCAGAACCAAAAATTCATGTGGATAAAGAATCAAAAGTGAAAATGGAATTTACGGAAGATTTTGAAAATACACTGTTTGTTTCATCGCAGGAAAGGTAGGACCGCAACGCAACCGCTTGCTTAGCTGTGCTTGGTAGCGTCTCCTGCGTAGTAATTAGAAACCCCTTTCCTTAATTTCTAAAAAATGGTTCAAATGGCTCTGAGCACTATGGGACTTAACATCTATGGTCATCAGTCGCCTAGAACTTAGAACTACTTAAACCTAACTAACCTAAGGACAGCACACAACACCCAGCCATCACGAGGCAGAGAAAATCCCTGACCCCGCCGGGAATCGAACCCGGGAACCCGGGCGTGGGAAGCGAGAACGCTACCGCACGACCACGAGATGCGGGCCCTTAATTTCTCTTCCTAAATGTATTGTAATGAATTTTTCAGAAATTGTGCATAATTATTAGCGAGACAAAAGTTTGAAGTTTTGTGTCACAACATTTCGTGCGTCATAAAAGCAGCCAATTAACGCTTGAAGACACGTAAGTCATATATTTAAATTTCCAAAAATAATATATTTCAATTTTCTATTTTTCAAAATTTTAATTTTAATATTCAATCAAAATGTCACAAAAATCAGTTTCCATTATTGCTGACAATGGCGAAAAAGTAATGAGTCAAGATGGTGTACAATTGCAAGACAGAACATTTGAAGTACCAGCGCCACGTGTTCCACAGTTAGACGTATTAAGCAGTTCAGAGATGAACATAACCAAATTCACAAGTGCTCGTGAGTTTTCACGGAGTTCTAACTTTGATGATACGCTGATGACAACAGGTGGAACGACATCACGTATCTCCGCGAGCAACATTCTGCTCGCCCAGGAAAACATGGAAAGCGAAGTAACATGATTTTTGATTACAGTTTACCGTTACCCATCATACTAAATCCAAATGTCAATTCAAAAAGTACCGTTGTTAACAACCAAAGTACATAAAAAAGCAACCAAAATAGCGCACTTGCCACAATACTTCAAAAACTCGATATCTTGAGCACCGAAATAAAGAATACAAACGCCAGTTACACCAATTTGAATGCAGACATACAAAATACAAACACCGTTTGCGTGCAGACGTAAAAAATATAAACACCAATTTTTTATCGGTCATAAATTCAAAATTTGACACTCCGTCGCAAAACTTTACAATAATCACACAAGACATAAACAACATAAAACAAGAGAAGATACAAGTTTTAAAATAGTTTCAGAATACAGTCACATACCCGATCAATGATTTGACTAAGAATTTCCACGAGAAAGTTTAAAGACATGGAAAAACAGCTAAAGCATGATATACTCAATAATATATTCCAAAACTAAGTTACATTTTAAAGGCAATACTTGAGGGTAAATATAGTACAAATAACAGTTATCCTTAGGAGACATACAATATTACAGAGGCATCAGAGATGCCGCGAAAAAGAGAAACAAATTACCCACAATGTTTCTAGTATTTTTGTACAATGGCGTTTCCATTTATATCTCATACGAATATGCATTGAATTTCTTTTTGTTTCACTTGCAATCTACGTCCTCAATTACTTGCTGGCTGTATTCCAATATATGTCTTCCTCTACAGTTTTTGCCTTCTAAAGCTCCCTCTAGTACCATGGAGTCATTCCCTTATGTCTTAAAGATGTGCTGTAATCTCATCCCTTCTCCTTATCAGTGTTTTCCACATATTTCTTTCCTCTCCGATTCTGCGTAGAAGCTCTTCATCCCTTACTTTATGAGTCCACCTAATTTTCAACATTCGTCTGTAGCACCACATCTCAAATGGGTAGATTCTCTTCTGTTCTGGTTCTCCCATATTACATGTCTCACTACCATACAATCCTATACTCCAGACGTACATTCTCAGAAATTTCTTCCTCAAATTAAGGCCGATATTTGATATTAATAGGCTTCTCTTTTCCAGGAACCCCATTTTGCCATAGCTAGTCTGCTTTCGATATTCTCCTTGCTCCGTCCGTCAGTGGTTATTTTACTGCCTAGGTAACAGAATTCCTCAACTTCATCGACATCGTGACCATCAATCCTGATGTTAAGTGTCCGCTGTTCTTATTTCTACTATATCTCATTACCTTCTTTCTTCGATTTACTCTTAATCCATAATGTGTACTCATTAGACTGTTCATTCCGTTCAGCAGATCATGTAATGCTTCTTCACTTTCACTCTGGATAGCAATGTCATCAGCCAATCTTATCACTGGTATCCTTTCACTTTGAATTTTGATTCCACTCCTGAATCTTTCTTCTATTTCCATCTTTGCTTCCTCGATGTACTGATTGATCAGTAGGAGCGACAGGCTGCAGCCTTGTCTTACACCCTTTTTAAAACGAGAACATCGTTTTTGGTTGCCCACTCTTATTATTCCCTCTAGGTTGTTGTACATATTGCATATGACCCGTCTCTCCCTAAAGCTTATCCCAACTTTTTCAGAATTCCAAATATCTTGCACCATTTTATATTGTCGAACGCTTTTGCCAGGACGACTAATCCTATGAACGTGTTTCATTTTTCTTGGTCTCGCTTCCATTATCAACCGCAACGTCAGAATTGCCTCTCTCGTGCCTTTACCTTTCCTGAAACCAAATAGATCGTCATCTAGCGCATCCTCAATTTTTCTTTTCCATTCTTCTATACATTATTCTTGTAAGCAACTTGGGTGCAGGATGCATGAGCTGTTAAGCTGATTATGCGATAATACTCGCACTTGTCTGCTCTTGTCGTCTTAAAAATTGTGTGGATGATGCTTCTCCGAAAGTCAGATGGCATGTCACCAGAGTCATATATTCCTCATAACAACTTGAACAGTGGTTTTGTTGCCACTTCCCCAAATGATTTTAGAAATTCTGATGGAATGTTATCTATCCCTTCTGCCTTATTTTATCTTCTCCAATGCTCGCTTAAATACTGATTCTAATACTGGATCCCCTGTCTATTCTAAATCGACTCCTGTTTCTTCTTTTATCACATCATACAAATCTTCCCCCTCATATAGGCTTTCAATGTATGTTTCCACCTGTCCGCTCTCTTCATTTATCAGTGGAATTCCCTCTGCACTCTTAATGTTACCACCCTTTTTTTAATGTCACCGAAGGTTGTTATAACTTTCACGTATGCTGAGTCAGTCCTTCCGATAATCATTTTTTTTTTCGATGTCTTCACATTTTTCCTGCAGCCATTTGGTCTTAGCTTCCCTGCACTTCCTATTTAGTTCATTCCTGACTTGTATTTCTGTATTCCTGAGTTTCCCAGAACGTTATTGTACTTGCTCCTTTCATCAATCAACTGAAGTATTTATTCTGTGCCTATGTTTTCCTTCCCAGCTTCTGTGATGGCCCTTTTTAGAGATGTTTATTCCTCTTCAACTGTACTGCCTAGTAAGCTATTCCTTATTGCTCTATCTATAGCCTTAGAGATGTTCAAGCGTTTCTCGTCATTCCTTAGTACTCTCGTATCCCACTTTTTGCGTATTGGTTCTTCCTGGCTAATGTCTTAAACTTCAGCCTACTTTTCATCACTAGTACATTGTGATCTGAGTCTACATCAGCTCCTGGGTACGCCTTACAATCCAGTGTCTGATTTCGGAATCTCTGCCTGATCCTGATGTAATGTAGCTGAAATCTTCGTTTGTCGCCAGTCATTTTCCAATTATACCTCCTTCTCTTGGGTAGTGTATTCGCTACTACTAGCTGAAACTTGTTACAGAACTCAGTTAATTTTTCTCTTCTCTCATATCTTGTCGCAAGCCCATATTCTCCTGTAACCTTTTCTTCTACTCCTTCCCCTACACCTGCATTCCAGTCCCCCCCCCCCCATGACTATGGGAGTTCCATCCCCCTTCACATACTGTATTACCCTTTCAATATCCTCAAACACTTTTTTTACCTCTTCATTTTCAGCTTGAGACGTCGGCATGTATACCTGAACTATTGTTGTCGGTGTTGGTTTGCTGTCGGTTGTGATAAGAACAACCCTGTCACTGAACTGTTCACAGTAACACACTCTCTGCCATACCTTCCTATTCATAACGAATCCTTCTCCTGTCGTAGCACGCTGATATTGCCCCATACTCATCTGACCAGAAATCCTTGTCCTCTTCCCACTTCACTTCACCAACCCCTATTTATCTAGATTGAGCCTTTGTATTTTCCTTTTTAGGTTTTCTGGTTTCCCTACCACCTTCAAGTTTATAGCATTTCACGCGTAGACTCGTAGAACATTGTCCTTCTGTTTATTATACAATCTTTTTCTCACGGTAACCTGCTCCTTGGCAGTCCTCTCCCGGAGATCGGAATGAGGGACTATTCCGGAATGTTTTGCCAATGGAGAGATCATCATGGCACTCCTTCAATTACAGGCCTCATGTCCTATGGATACACGTTACATGTATTTAATGCACTGGTTTCCATTGTCTTCTGCATCCTCATGCCGTTGATCATTGCTGATTCTTCCGCCCTTAGGAGCAGTTTCCCAACCCTAGGACAAGAGAGTGCCCTGAACCTTTGTCCGCCCCTCCGCTCCCTTTGACAAGGCCGTTGGCAGAATGGGGGTGACTTCTTATGCCGGATATCTTCGGCCGCCAGTGCTGATTATCTACCAAAATTTAAGCCATGGCGATATTCGAACCCGAGATCGAAGATGGTCTGCTCGTGAGTCAAAGACTCTACCTCTTTTTTTCATTTTGGTCGGTGTTGTTCCTTGTGTTTGGTCTGGGCGGACTAGACATCCGTTCAAGCTGATCGTTGACTCCTTCACTCAGTTTTTTTTTTTTTCATTACAGGGGGCCAGTAGCCCTCTGACCAAACACGCTGAGTTACCGTGCCGGCGCCCTAGACCACGGGTCACACTCGGTAAGGTGGGTGTCCTTGACAGCGTACTACTCTAAAGAGCATTGGAACCTCACTTGGCCGTGAATGGCACTGTATTTAAGACATGGTATAATACAACAATTATTTGTATAAATTTACACTCCTGGAAATGGAAAAAAGAACACATTGACACCGGTGTGTCAGACCCACCATACTTGCTCCGGACACTGCGAGAGGGCTGTACAAGCAATGATCACACGCACGGCACAGCGGACACACCAGGAACCGCGGTGTTGGCCGTCGAATGGCGCTAGCTGCGCAGCATTTGTGCACCGCCGCCGTCAGTGTCAGCCAGTTTGCCGTGGCATACGGAGCTCCATCGCAGTCTTTAACACTGGTAGCATGCCGCGACAGCGTGGACGTGAACCGTATGTGCAGTTGACGGACTTTGAGCGAGGGCGTATAGTGGGCATGCGGGAGGCCGGGTGGACGTACCGCCGAAATGCTCAACACGTGGGGCTTGAGGCCTCCACAGTACATCGATGTTGTCGCCAGTGGTCGGCGGAAGGTGCACGTGCCCGTCGACCTGGGACCGGACCGCAGCGACGCACGGATGCACGCCAAGACCGTAGGATCCTACGCAGTGCCGTAGGGGACCGCACCGCCACTTCCCAGCAAATTAGGAACACTGTTGCTCCTGGGGTATCGGCGAGGACCATTCGCAACCGTCTCCATGAAGCTGGGCTACGGTCCCGCACACCGTTAGGCCGTCTTCCGCTCACGCCCCAACATCGTGCAGCCCGCCTCCAGTGGTGTCGCGACAGGCGTGAATGGAGGGGCGAATGGAGACGTGTCGTCTTCAGCGATGAGAGTCGCTTCTGCCTTGGTGCCAATGATGGTCGTATGCGTGTTTGGCGCCGTGCAGGTGAGCGCCACAATCAGGACTGCATACGACCGAGGCACACAGGGCCAACACCCGGCATCATGGTGTGGGGAGCGATCTCCTACACTGGCCGTACACCACTGGTGATCGTCGAGGGGACACTGAATAGTGCACGGTACATCCAAACCGTCATCGAACCCATCGTTCTACCATTCCTAGACCGGCAAGGGAACTTGCTGTTCCAACAGGACAATGCACGTCCGCATGTATCCCGTGCCACCCAACGTGCTCTAGAAGGTGTAAGTCAACTACCCTGGCCAGCAAGATCTCCGGATCTGTCCCCCATTGAGCATGTTTGGGACTGGATGAAGCGTCGTCTCACGCGGTCTGCACGTCCAGCACGAACGCTGGTCCAACTGAGGCGCCAGGTGGAAATGGCATGGCAAGCCGTTCCACAGGACTACATCCAGCGTCTCTACGATCGTCTCCATGGGAGAATAGCAGCCTGCATTGCTGCGAAAGGTGGATATACACTGTACTAGTGCCGACATTGTGCATGCTCTGTTGCCTGTGTCTATGTGCCTGTGGTTCTGTCAGTGTGATCATGTGATGTATCTGACCCCAGGAATGCGTCAATAAAGTTTCCCCTTCCTGGGACAATGAATTCACGGTGTTCTTATTTCAATTTCCAGGAGTGTATTTTTCCTTTTACCTCGGTTTTCGCGTTATAAGTATAAGACAGTTTCGGAATATATAGTTATCGCTATATTATTCATGCCTGTACTACTTAAACGAAAATGTAGTTATTCTTGAAATTATCGTACGGATGTCTACGAGAAGTCCGCTATAAGCATCCATGAAGAAAAAGTAAATTCAAGCCACAGCAAATCCAACAGTAAACGTCCAGGTCATGGATTAATATGACTGCCGTAGAATAGACAACCTTCTTTTCAATACGCGATCGTCTGACAGTCCTCAACTACGTAGTAATGGACATATTCCCAATTACACGCACTAACATTTTTTAATTCTAATTATTTTAAGCAATTTTATTCACCTCTTAACCATATGAGTTCCAAAAATATAAAAAGCATTTGATTTTAAAATGTTCCCAAAATTAACCTTTATTATCACAGAAGGCAACGAGTACAACAGGAAATTTACAAAAAGCGTGCAATCAACTGTTTCAGTTTGGAATCATTGGGACATCCATATTTCATCTACCGATCATTTCATGTGATATATTTGAAAGCAATTTTTAATTTTTTCCTAGACACAATCCACCATCCCGAAACTTCTATAAACTCGTAATGCCTCAAACAAACTGTAGTGCTAAATAACAAGGAAAGACCTGCCCTAAATATAGCAAAATTAAATCCATTTACAAAATTTATAACATAATATACTGCCCCACTGGTTTCATGTCGAAAAAACTCATGAAAACTATAGTACAAACCTAAATTTATGTTACACTTTCACTGTTGGTGCTATCCTCAATATGATCACTATAGAAAAACCACGCGTCTCAATCTCCCACTTTCACATAGTAAATACTCTGCACCAACTATTACTCGAACGGTGTAAGTGAACACTGCAATGCACAAAATTAGTAGCAGTATATCACTGTACCGTTAGATTTCTCTGTTCTCCAGTTGCATCGGTAGTTTCACGTGAAAGACACTGGTACTTCGAAACAAAATTAATAAAATGGAGTTCTGAGTTGGTAATCACTGGTGCCCAGAGGGTTGAAACGTTGTGACATATATAGTCTCATTAATCTGCCCAACATTTTTGATGTGGTCACTAGTGTGTTCACTGCAATACGGTAATAATAATGGGCGTATGGCATTGGTGGCCGGTAGACCCCTTGTGGGGCGGTTCGGCCACCGCTCCACAAGTTCTTCAACGCCACTACGGTGACTTGCGAGTGAATGAGGGCATCTCGAGGCAGAGAAAATCCCTGACCCCGCCGGGAATCGAACCCGGGACCCCGTGCGCGGGAAGCGAAAACGCTACCGCAAGACCACGAGCCGCGGACTCTGAAATACGGTAAAGAAAAGTCACCCGAGTCTTGTAGTAACCGAGCGTACCTTGATCACATTGTTTGAGAGTCAAACAAGTTACCAGTCGATCTCATTTTACATGTTAGAAAAGTATAGGGAACCGGCATGTTAGCTCAGCGTGTTCGGTCAGAGGGTTAGGTGCCCTGTGTACTAAAAACCATGAGTTAACGGATCAACGATGGACTTTTAACATGTGTCATGGGACGTCCTCCCGAACATATACAACGAACAATTGCGAACAAAACGAGATCAGCAAAAAAAGGGGGTGGAGGTCGAAGACTTCTGGCATAAGATGTCACCCTCCCATTCTGCCAACAGCTTTGTCAAAGAGGTCGGTGGACTGCTATTCAGGGCTCTCTCTCTTGTCGTTGGGATGGGAAACTGCTCATAAAGCCAGAAGAATCAGAAATGATCAACGGCTTGAGGATGCAGAAGGCAATGGAAACCACTGCATTAAATACACATGTCGCGTAGCCACGGGACATGTGGTCTGTAACTGGAAAAATGTCATGATGATCTCTCCATTGGCAAAAGATTCCAGAACATTCCCACATTCGCATCTCAAGGAGGGGCCACCGAGGTGGAGGTGACCACGAGCAAAATTTTCAATAACCAATGGAAGGATAAGGTTCTACGAGTCGGGATGTGGAATGTCTGAAGCTTGAACGTGGTAGGGAAGCTAGAGAATCTGAAGCAGGAAATGCAAAGTCTCCATCTAGATTTAGTAAGGGCCAGTAAAGTGAAATGGAAAGAAGACAAGGATTTCTGGTCAAGTGAGTGTAAGGTAATGTCGACAGCAGCAGAAAATGGTGTAAAGGGCGTAGGATTCGTGCTGAAAAGAAAGGTAGGCCAGAGAGTGTGTTACTGCGAACAGTTCAGCGATATGCTAGTTCTTATCAAAATCGACAGCAAACCAACACCGAAAACAATAAATCAGGTATACATGCCGACGTCGCAAGCTCAAGATGAAGAAATAGAGAAAGTACAAGAGGATATTGAAAGGGTAATACATTACGTAGAGGGAGACGAAATTCTATTAGTCATGGGAGACTGGAAGCAGTTGTAGGGGAAGGGTTACAGGAGAATCTAGACTTCGAACGTGGAATGAGACAGAAGAAAGGCTAATTGAGTTCTGCAATAAATTTCAGATAGTAATAGCGAACACACTATTCGATACCCACAAGAGGATGAGGCTTACTTGGAAAAGGCCAGATGACACAGGAAGATTTCAGTTAGACTACATTGTGGTTGGACAGAAGAAAAGCTTGCAGGAAAATGTGGGCTTGGGACAAGGAATGAGAGAGGAGAAGGATAAACTGAGTTCTGTAATAGGTTCTGTAACAGCGAATACTCTGTTCAAGAAGAGGAGATTTATTTTGCAAAGGCCGGGTTCTACGGAAAAATTTCAGTAAGACTACATTATGGTGAGACAGAGATTGCGGAATCAGATACTGGATTGAAAGGCGTATCCACGAGCACATATAGACTCAGATTGCAATATAGTAGTGATGAAGAGTAGGCTAAAGTTTAAGAGACTCTTGAGGGTCAATACGCAAAGAACTGAGATACGGAAATACTAAGGAAAGAAGAGACGTGCTTCAATTCCCTGTGGCTATAGATACTGCAGTAAGGAATAGCTCAGTAGGTAGTACAGTTGAAGAGGAACGGATATCTTTAAAAAGGGCAATTACGGAAGTTGGAAGGAAAAACATAGGTACAAAGAAGGTAACTACGAAGAAACCATGGGTAACAGAAGAAATATTTCAGTTGATCGATGACAGAAGGAAGTACAAAATTGTTCGAGGAAATTCAGGAATACGGGAATACAAGTCACTGAGAAATGAAATAAATAGGAAGTGCAGGGAAGCTAATACGAAATGGTTGCATGAAAAATGTGAAGAAATCGGAAAAGAAATGATTGTAAGAAAGACTGACTCTGCATGTCTGAAAGTCAAAACAACCTTCCGTGAAATTACAAACAAGGTTAGTAACATTAAGAGTGCAACGGGAATTCCGCTGTTAAATGCAGAGGAGAGAGCGGATAGGTGGAAACAGTACATTGAAGGTCTCGATGAGAGGGAAGATTTGTCTGATGTGTTAGTAGAAGAAACAGGAATCGATTTAGAAGAGACAGGGGATACAGTATTAGAATCAGAATTTAAACGAGCTATGGAGGACTTAAGATCAAATAAGGCAGAAGGGATCGATAACATCCATCAGAATTTCTAAAACAAAAGGATTATCGACGTTGTTCTGACTTTCGGAAAAAAAACCGGCGATTGTAAGAGCTGATAAGTGCGAGAATTATCGCACAATTAGGTTAATAGTTCATGCATCGGAGATGCTGACAAAGATAATATACAGAAGAATGGAAAAGAAAATTGAGGATGTCTTATATCATGATCATTTCGGTTTTCGGAAAGGTAAAGGAACCTGGAGGGCAGTTCTGAAGTTGCGGCTGATATTGGAAGCAAGACTAAAGAAAAGTCAAGACACGTTCATAGGATTTGTCGACCTGGAAAAAGCGTTCGACAATGTGAAATGGTACAAGATGTTCGAAATTCTGAAAAAACTAGGGATAAGCTACAGGAAGAGACAGGATCGTAGGACATTTGTTAAGACATCAGGGAATGACTTCCATGGTAGCAGAGGGAGCAGCAGAGCTCAAAAACTGTACAGGAATTCGTGGCGGGATGCATCAAACCAGTCAGAAGGCTGATGACTAAAAAAAAGACATTTTTTGACAAATTTTTAAAATTTCCAGCATATATTTCTGGTCTCGCTGAAAGTTAGTTGTATTGTATTCTTCACAAATGACCAGATGTAGTATATGACAAAACTTTCTGACGTAATCAGATGTAATACCTTCAATGCCGTAAATAGCATGGCGGAGAAAACTTTGACGGAGGAAACTGAAAAGTTTGACAGATGGATACAGAGTGACTCATTCACAAGATCACAGTATATGATGTATTTAGTAAATATATTTCTTTTTGCTTCAAGATACAATAATCAAATATCAACGACGCAGACGAGTCTATCGGCATCTCCTCCTCTGGGATGGACAATGGCTGATCCGTTTGTGGCGAACAGCGCTGATCTGGACCATCAAAAATGGATCCACGATGCTAATCTCCTCTGCTCTGCTCGATGACATGTAACAGACGAAATGAGTACAATTATTTAGTTTCATTTACTACTTTGAACCTAAGATATTAAAGGGGTTATTTAAAACTAACACAACCTTACCTAGCATCACTCAGCGTTCCAGGAACGCAGCGCGTCGAAAAGTTTGGCACACGACAAAGAATGCTGACGGACTGTCGGAAGAGACACACCACGGAAACAAGAATTACAGAAGAAACAGAAAAAGACGGTAACAATTTGAGTTTATCTTAAGTTCCATAACATACACGGCGTTCATCGAACTCGGATTTTGACAACACAGTCAGCGTTGTGATTCTTCAGTTTCTCTTGGCGTATTTGTTGCTCGAATAGTTCACGGACGTACTGCCGGTTCAAAGAGTCTAATGAGCACAATATTTCGGACATCAGACTTGTCACCAGCGCCAGGAGTGTTGACGAGCTGATTTCCCTGGGGCGCACCGCCGACTTACATCCCCTTCCCCGCGAAGCGGTCGGCGCGCGAGAGCACGTGTCGGCGGCTGCGGGTGCTACCGTGTCGGCATCTGTGACTGGCAACCCCCAGCTGTGGTGGCACTCCGTCCACCCGGACGGCTCCTCAATTAGGCCCAGTGCTGATTCCCAGGCCTTGCTGAGATTACAGCCACATTCCCAGTGGATAAGAATGTTCCTGGTGTGTATTTGGATGTTCTCTCTAATGACGCTGTCCTAGCATTTTAAAGTTTGTGCTGATATCCTAGTACATTTGTATTCCATTGCATGCGTCTCAGAAGAACATTGCTCTGCGACTGCCAGCTCTTTAGGAGCGTGCCGCGGGTTTTCACGGCACTGTTCTTCGATCTTGGACGGTGCGCACTGTTTGATCAATTTACATCTTGCCACAATGGAAAGGAATCTCATATACCCTGGCCTTCCGTAAGATGAGGGATTATCTTTGACGACCTTTCACGGAGAAAGAGGCAGCTACTGCCTTTGTACCGTACGCGAGCCCACTGTCGGTTGCAAAGCCGGCCGAAGTGGCCGTGCGGTTAAAGGCGCTGCAGTCTGGAACCGCAAGACTGCTACGGTCGCAGGTTCGAATCCTGCCTCGGGCATGGATGTTTGTGATGTCTTTAGGTTAGTTAGGTTTAACTACACTCCTGGAAATGGAAAAAAGAACACATTGACACCGGTGTGTCAGACCCACCATACTTGCTCCGGTCACTGCGAGAGGGCTGTACAAGCAATGATCACACGCACGGCACAGCGGACACACCAGGAACCGCGGTGTTGGCCGTCGAATGGCGCTAGCTGCGCAGCATTTGTGCACCGCCGCCGTCAGTGTAAGCCAGTTTGCCGTGGCATACGGAGCTCCATCGCAGTCTTTAACACTGGTAGCATGCCGCGACAGCGTGGACGTGAACCGTATGTGCAGTTGACGGACTTTGAGCGAGGGCGTATAGTGGGCATGCGGGAGGCCGGGTGGACGTACCGCCGAATTGCTCAACACGTGGGGCGTGAGGTCTCCACAGTACATCGATGTTGTCGCCAGTGGTCGGCGGAAGGTGCACGTGCCCGTCGACCTGGGACCGGACCGCAGCGACGCACGGATGCACGCCAAGACCGTAGGATCCTACGCAGTGCCGTAGGGGACCGCACCGCCACTTCCCAGCAAATTAGGGACACTGTTGCTCCTGGTGTATCGGCGAGGACCATTCGCAACCGTCTCCATGAAGCTGGGCTACGGTCCCGCACACCGTTAGGCCGTCTTCCGCTCACGCCCCAACATCGTGCAGCCCGCCTCCAGTGGTGTCGCGACGGGCGTGAATGGAGGGACGAATGGAGACGTGTCGTCTTCAGCGATGAGAGTCGCTTCTGCCTTGGTGCCAATGATGGTCGTATGCGTGTTTGGCGCCGTGCAGGTGAGCGCCACAATCAGGACTGCATACGACCGAGGCACACAGGGCCAACACCCGGCATCATGGTGTGGGGAGCGATCTCCTACACTGGCCGTACACCACTGGTGATCGTCGAGGGGACACTGAATAGTGCACGGTACATCCAAACCGTCATCGAACCCATCGTTCTACCATTCCTAGACCGGCAAGGAAACTTGCTGTTCCAACAGGACAATGCACGTCCGCATGTATCCCGTGCCACCCAACGTGCTCTAGAAGGTGTAAGTCAACTACCCTGGCCAGCAAGATCTCCGGATCTGTCCCCCATTGAGCATGTTTGGGACTGGATGAAGCGTCGTCTCACGCGGTCTGCACGTCCAGCACGAACGCTGGTCCAACTGAGGCGCCAGGTGGAAATGGCATGGCAAGCCGTTCCACAGGACTACATCCAGCATCTCTACGATCGTCTCCATGGGAGAATAGCAGCCTGCATTGCTGCGAAAGGTGGATATACACTGTACTAGTGCCGACATTGTGCATGCTCTGTTGCCTGTGTCTATGTGCCTGTGGTTCTGTCAGTGTGATCATGTGATGTATCTGACCCCAGGAATGTGTCAATAAAGTTTCCCCTTCCTGGGACAATGAATTCACGGTGTTCTTATTTCAATTTCCAGGAGTGTAGTTCTAAGTTCTAGGGGACTAATGACCTCAGCAGTTGAGTCCCATAGTGCTCAGAGCCACTGTCGGTTGAAACGGGATGCATGCTTTAAAAGCATCGAATAAGAACTGCCTATTGCTCGCCCTGTAAACCACGGGCATTACTGCGGAGTGTCAAAGATGACTTCAGCTTCCAGAAGGCTGGAGCACATCACATCCTATGCCATTGCAGGAAAACGGATCTTGGACAAATACCGCTCACCATAGAAGATCGATGCCGAGAACTCCGTGACGCACTCGACTAATGTACCCAAAGAGGTAGGCGGCCGCCGGGTCTTGTTTGTCCGAGACTTACGCAAAGTAATATGAATGTGTCAGGAATTTAGCACAAAACTCGAAATCCTGTGTCAGCGTTGTTAGAGGGGCCATAGAAATATGCACCAGAGACCTTATCATCATCAATCGAGACTGTGGATATACTGCTAGAAAGGCTTGTTAAACAATGTCTGCTCTAATCTTTTTTTTCTTTGAGCCATCTGTCTTCTGACTGGTTTGTGCCGGTGGCCACGAATTCGTCTCCTGTGCCAACCTCTTCATCTCAGAGTAACACTTGCAACCCACGCCCTCAATTATTTTCTATATGTATTCCAATCTCTGTCTTCCTCTACAGATTTTGCCCTGTACAGCTCCCTCTAGTACCATGAAGACATATCTGATGTCTTAACACATCTCATATCATCCTCCCTTCTCCCTGTCAGCGTTTTCCACATCCTTTCCTTGCAGAACCTCCTCGTACATTATTTATCAGTCCACCTAACTTTCACCATTCGCCTATAGCACCACGTCTCAGATGCTTCGATTCTTCTGTACGTTTCATTACTATACAGTCCTGTACTATAAAGATACAGAATC
This sequence comes from Schistocerca americana, assembly GCF_021461395.2. Classification (NCBI taxonomy): domain Eukaryota; kingdom Metazoa; phylum Arthropoda; class Insecta; order Orthoptera; family Acrididae; genus Schistocerca; species Schistocerca americana. The sequence continues at coordinate 1,036,668,907 of NC_060119.1, read as the reverse complement.
AGAAATTTCTTCCTCAAATTAAGGCTAATGTTTGATACTAGTAGACTTTTCTTCGTAAGGAATGCTCTTTCAGCCTCGGTCTTACACCGTTTTTAATCCGAGGACTCGTTCTCGGAATTCCATTCTTACCGTTCCATGTTGGCTCTTGTACAACTTATGTATTACCTGTCTTTCCCTATAGCTTATACCCATTTTTCTCAGAATTTCGAAAATTTTGTACTATTTCACATTGTCGTACGCTTTTTCCAGGTCAACAACTCCTGTGAACGTGTCTTGATTTTTCTTTAGTCTTGCTGCCATTATCAGCCGCAACGTCAGAATTGCTTCCCTGGTACCTTTACCTTTCCGAAAGCCAAACTGATCATAATCTAACACATCCTCAATTTTCTTGTCAGTTCTTCTGTATGTTATCCTAGTCAGCAACTCCGATGGATGAGCTGTTAAGCTGATTGTGCGATAATTCTCGGACTTACCAGCTCTTGCAATCGCCAGAACTGAGCGGATTATATATTTCCGAAAGTCAGAAGAACGTGGATAATCGTTTTGTTGCCACTTCACCCAATTATTTTAGGAATTCTGATAGAATGTTATCTATCCTTTCTGCTTTATTTGATGTTAAGTCCTCCAAGCCTCTCTTAAATTTTTATTCTAATACTGTATCCCCCATCTGTTTTAAATCGACTCCTGTTTCTTCTTCTGTCACATCAGACAAATCTTCCCTCTCATAGAGACCTTCAATGTGCTGTTTCCACCTATCTGCTCTCTCCTCTGCATTTAACAGCAGAATTCCCGTTGCACTCTTAATGTTACCAAACTTGCTTCTAATTTCACCGAACGTTGTTTTGACTTTCCTATATGCAGAATCAGTCTTTCCTACAATCATTTCTTTTCCGATTTCTTCACATTTTTCATGCAACCATTTCGTCTTAGTTTCCCTGCACTTCCTATTTACTTCATTCCTCAGCAGCTTGTATTTCCGTATACCTGAATTTCCCTGAACATTTTTGTACTTCTTTCTGTCATCGATCAACTGAAGTATTTCTTTATTTCTTCTGTTACTCATGGTGTCATCGTAGTTACCTTCTTGTACCTATGTTTCTCCTTCCAACTTCCGTGATTGCCCTTTTTAAAGATGTCCCCTCTTCAACTGTACTACCTACTGAGCTATTCCTTACTGCAGTATCTATAGCCCTAGAGAGTGGAAGCACGTCTTTCCTTAGTGTTTTCGTATCTCAGTTCTTTGCATATTGATCCTCAAGAGTCTCTTAAACTTCAGACCACTCTTCATCATTATTACATTGCGATCTGAGTATATATGCTCCTGGGTACGCCTTACAATCCAGTATCTGATTTCGGAATCTTTGTCCAACCACAATGTAGTCTAACTGAAATCTTCCTGTGTCATCTGGCCTTTTCCAAGTAAGCCTCATCCTCTTGTGGGTATCGAATAGTGTGTTCGCTATTACTATCTGAAATTTATTGCAGAACTCAATTAGCCTTTCTTCTGTCTCATTCCACGTTCGAAGTCTAGATTCTCCTGAAACCTTTTCATCTGCTCCTTCCCCTACAACTGTTTTCAGTCACCCATGACTATTAGATTTTCATCTCCCTCTACGTACTGTATTACCCTTTCAATATCCTCATATACTTTCTCTATGTCCTCATCTTGAGCTTCCGACGTCGGCACGTGTACCTGAACTATCGTTGTCGGTGTTGGTTTGCTGTCAGTTTTGACAAGAACAACACTATCACTGAACTTTTGACAGTAACACACTTTCTGCCCTACCTTCCTATTCATAACGAATCCTACTCCCATTATACCGATTTCTGCTGCTTTTAATATCACCCCTATACTCATCTGAGCAGAAATCCTTGTCTTCTTTTCATTTCACTTCACTGACACTTACTATATCTAGATTGAGCCACTGCATTTCCCTTTTCAGGTTTTCTAGTTTCTCTGCCACATTCAAACTTCTGACAATCCACGCCCCGACTCGCAGAACGTTTTCGTTTCATTGGTTACTGAATCTTTTTCTCGTGGACACTTCCCCTTTGGCAGTCACCTCTCGGAGTTCCGAATGGGAGGCTATTCTTGAATCTTTTGCCAATGGAGAGGTCACCATGACACTTTTTCAGATACAGGCCACATGTCCTGCCTTAGGCGTTTTAATGAACAGCCTCTCGAGAGATGAAATTACAGAAAGTCACATGCCTAGTCACATGCCTAGTAAATTGATTTTGGAATGACAAAAGCAATTTTAACCAAGCATACGAAGTAAAAGTCGAAGTTATAGGTTGCATTTATATCTAATCATTTTTACGATGATACCGCTGCAATATATGACCTATAGAATATCTTCGGAGCAGCTACATTTCCATTGCTACACAAACCTCAATACGACGAAAAGAACATTTTCAACGACAGGAAGTTTTCTCATCTCATTGTAAAACAGCGGTTGTCTATTGTGAACTGAGTAGCCGCCAACATTAGTTAAACAGAAATGTCAGTACCGTTTATGCATTCTCTGATTAACATGGTTTCAAAGTCAGTTTGTTTACCTGCCATTTTCGTTCGTTGTCCATAAAAACACATATTTCACTCAACTATCACTCACATTCATTTTCAGTCGCAGCTCACATGATACTTGGTAATAAATCAACACTGTATAGAGTTCAGAAGATGTACATGTTCTGAAACCACTTATACGTTATTGGAGAAGAGTTCCCTGTCACTGCACTACTCGTGCAGTCTTCATACGAACTCGCACTAAGTCCTGGGGTCTGAACACAACACGTACACCCCAGTGTCCTTTGGCATCGAGAGCTCGCTTGCTTTACAGAGACGGTGCCTCAAGTCAAATAATTGCAAAATTCGAAAAGACAGGTTCCTTGGAAGTGCAGTGTGCAGACTGACAAAAACAGCTGAGTGTGTGACATTATTGTTAATATTTTTTAAAATTTTTTTGTAAATATTTTAGTGAAACTGTTAAAGCAGAAGTAGAGACATCTTGTTTGAAGCGAAATAGATACTGAAACTCTTTGATAAGATTAAAATGAATGTACATATTAAGAAAAAGGGTGTAATATTTACTTTTAAATATTGTAAAGATATCTATTTGTTATAATTATTAAATGTAAAAATGTGCTATAATTTAATTATGTGTGTAAGAGTTAATGGCACTCACTTAGGGGTGTATGAGATACGTGTAGTATAAAAGATGGAGTAGTTCCATCAGGAACGGAAAGCTGTGTAAGCGTAGGAAAAGGTGGGAGCGGAAACGTTCGGCGCGCTTTAGCGGGCGCGAACAAAGTCAGTCGGTGGCCAGTGATCTTAGTGTGGTGTGCGCCATATTGTTGCATCTTGCCTCGGTTGGAAACTGCAGTTTATCACGGCCTGGTATGGGGAGAAAAACGGGCTATCAGTTATATGATAGATCATCGCTATGAAGAGGAAATAAGTCCGACATGGATAACTGCTCTTGGCCGTTCTAATATTATATCTTCTGGTAAACCTTGCGGGATGTAAGGTCGTGGTCCATGAAACTCTTCAGCTCCTAACGTTTCGTCCAGTGCTTCGCTGGACATCTTCAGAGGGGTGTTTCTCCTCCGGTGAGTCTTGCCGACTCGGCCGAGTCCGGAGGAGAAACACCCCTCTGAAGATGTCCAGCGAAGCACTGGACGAAACGTTAGGAGCTGAAGAGTTTCATGGACCACGACCTTACATCCCGCAAGGTTTACCAGAAGATATGTCATCCGGTCGTGAAAGCCTTCATACTACGTTCTAATATTAATGCAGTTGTTGTCACCAACGCCACCGTCGCTGATCACAGCTTACAGGGTACGACATTTTAGCTATGTATTGTAGTGTGTGCCAGGAAGTTGAAATGTGCTTTAAGAATAGTAGCCATCATCCAAATTAACAACTCTGTTCACCTGGTAATTTATCCCGCTCATAAACCAACCAGGATCCTAACCTGGTACTTGAAAATTCCGAGTGACCTGTATTCAGCCAAAACTGTGAAATATTTAATATATTGTTGACAAATCAATGATTAATCAGTGAAATAATTGACGGAATGAACAACTGAGAATTCCATAATTAACATTGCTATTATTTTCTGTGTTAAAATGATTACGTAAGGTTATGCCAGATTCAGAGACCACATTAGATAAATTGTTTGCTGCTTTCACATTACATATTAATGAAAGGAAATACTAAGTTGATGATTAATGGTGATAAATAGTAATGTTGAACAGTTTACAGTGAATCAATGAAACGTTTAGTACCAAATATGTTGATGTAGAAACCCCCCCCACCTGTCCAATTTACTTTTGCTTTCATGAAATCAGTCTGTTTGCTTAAGCAATTGGGTGCTGTAGTTTTGTTTCGAGCGACTAAACTTTTCTTGTATTGCTAAACCATCTTTTATCTAAAGCTAAAGTGAAGTCTCTTAGGTACGTAGGGAGTTGTAATCTTTTCTGCTGTCCTACTCAGCTTCATTACGTGTGCCTTATTAGACTGGCGAATAATAGTGTACCACTAGATTGTTATCGATGCAGAATAGTAGTCTAACAACTGTTATTTACCATATCTCTGAACTAATGACTTATTTGAAGAAGCGAGTTAAAATCTGATGCTTACTCCTTAGATTAACGCTCCCGGTTATTACACTTGTTTTTGTGGTTTTGATGTCCGGATAGGTAACTGTATTTCTATTTGTTACATTGTTTATTATTAACAGTAAAGTATAAGAATATTACAGTTGGCTTTGCGTGACAGTATGTTTTGTAAACCAATTCGGAGAATACAAAACAGGCTACACGCTAGTATTACATCGGGTTTTACATATAAGGACAGTAAATATCAGACACAAGTTAAAAGGAGAAATATTACCCGGTTATTACACTTGTTTTTGTGGTTTTGATGTCCGGATAGGTAACTGTATTTCTATTTGTTACATTGTTTATTATTAACAGTAAAGTATAAGAATATTACAGTTGGCTTTGCATGACAGTATGTTTTGTAAACCAATTCGGAGAATACAAAACAGGCTACACGCTAGTATTACATCGGGTTTTACATATAAGGACAGTAAATATCAGACACAAGTCAAAAGGAGAAATATTACAAATGGACGTCTGCCGGAGATGTGACACGCAATGCACGGTGAATTGCCCAAACGTTGGACTCGCCTGCTCGCACGGTGCACGAAATCCTACGAAACATTCCACGTTACTATCCATACAAAATCACCCATGTTCAGGAGTTGCTTCCTGTTGGCCTGCCAACAAGGTAAACGTTAGCTCTGTAATTTCTTGCTCGCATGGAAGTAGAACATGAATGACATGGAACATTATGTGGACATAAGAATCCCATTTCCATCTCCAAGGATATTTCAGTAAGCAGAATTGCATAATATGGACAACTGAAAATCCGCACGCACATCAAATGGAACCAGTTCATTCTGGAAAGGTCCGATTTGACGGCTTCGTTTATCAAACGGCAGTATTTTTTCAGGAGATGAATCCTGCGGGTCCTGTTACCTGTACCATCACTGGTAAATGCTGTAAAACTGTTTTGCGGACCAATGTCATTCCAACCCTTCATAATCGTTGGCGTGTGGGTAGGATCATTTTTATGCAAGATGGCCCTCCTCCGCACGTTGCGCAGCCAGTTAAGCGCTTCAGAGACACTTCGGAAATGCTAGAACTGCCAGTCGTCATTTCCGTCCAGATCACCTGATCTTAATCCGTGTGACATCTCGCTATGGGGCTCTGTGGAAGATGTCGTGGTCAGTGCTCAAATCACGCACGTAGCTGAACTGAAAGCGCACATTGCCCAACGCCTCAATTTCTTGCGGCATCAAACGGTGGACAGCATAGTGAAGATGTCTTGCGCCTGTCTCACGACAGTTAAAAGCCGATGTCACATTTTTTTTCGTCAGGAGAATTAAAAACCGATTTTTCTCACCCGATGTTTTACGACTTTGCTTGGATTGGCTTACTTCATTAACAGTGCCACAAATGTTGACTACTGTATTTGTACAGTCATCACATTCAAAAGTACGAATGGTGTAATGTGCAGCTCTAACAGTAGCCGTCGCATTGCGATTCATCTTTGCTTTGTAGCTGACCCCCTTTACGTTAGGCCGCTTCAGCACTGTCTGTTGACAAAATTTTCGTTACTTTTCTCCCATGATGTTTCCTTCTGCTTCAATAATATGCTGTTCAAATTTGACGTCATTCTGAGCAGTGTGTTTCTTTCTACAGCGTTTTGAAACTGGAACTTTAATTACGGGCATCTTGTAGAATAATTCAATTACCCTACCAGTTACAATATTTACACATTGTCGTCATGAGTACTTTGCTATTTATTGTAAGACTAAACGCAAACGTTTTCTGATATTTTATGTAGCCACGTCGCTGTTCACTGGACTTTTTTTTTGTTCATCTACATCTACATGGATACTCTGCAGATCACGTTCAAGTGCCTGGCAGAGGGTTCATCGAACCATCTTCACAATTCTCTGTTATTCCAATCGCGTATAGCGCGCAGAAAGAATGAACACCTATATCTTTTCCCACGAGTTCTGATTTCCCTTATTTTATCGTGGTGATCGTTCCTCCCTATGTAGGTCGGTGTCAACAAAATATTTTCGCGTTCGGAGGAGAAAGTTGGTGATTGGAATTTCGTGAGAAGATTCCGTCACAACGAAAAACGCCTTTCTTTTAATGATTTGCAGCCCAAATCCTGTATCATTTCTGGGACACTCTCTCCCATTTTTCACTATAATACAAAACGTGCTGCCTTTCTTTCAACTTTTTCGATGTGCTCCGTCAGTCCTATCTCGTAAGGATCTCACACAGCGCAGCAGTATTCTAAAAGAGGATGGACAAGCATAGTGTAACCAGTCTCCTTAGTAGGTCTGTTACATTTTCTAAGTGTCCTGCCAATAAAACGCAGTCTTTGGTTAGCCTTCCCCACAACATTTTCTATGTGTTCCTTCCAATTTAAGTTGTTCGTAATTGTAATACCTAGGTATTTAGTTGAATTTACGAATTTTAAATTAGACTGATTTGTCGTGTAACCGAAGTTTAACGAGTTTCTTTTAGCACTCATGTGGATGACCTCACACGTTTCGTTATTTAGGTCAACTGCCACATTTCGCACCATTCATATCTTTTCCAAATCGTTTTGCAGTTTGTTTTTTTTTCTTCTGATGACTGGCGACATACCATCTGACTTTCGGAAAAGCATCATCCACACAATTCCGAAGACGGCAAGAGCTGACAAGTGCGAGAATTATCGCACAATCAGCTTAACAGCTCATGCAGCCAAGCTGCTTTCAAGAATAATATACAGAAGAATGGAAAAGAAAATTGAGAATGCTCTAGGTGACGATCAGTTTGGCTTTAGGAAAAGTAAAGGGACGAGAGAGGCAATTCTGACGGTACAGCTAATAATGGAAGCAAGGCTAAAGAAAAATCAAGACACTTTCATAGGATTTGTCGACCTGGAAACAGCGTTCGACAATATAAAATGGTGCAAGCTGTTCGAGATTCTGAAAAAAGTAGGGGTAAGCTATAGGGAGAGACGGGTCATATACAATATGTACAACAACCAAGCGGGAATAATAAGAGTGGACGATCAAGAACGAAGTGCTCGTATTAAGAAGGGTGTAAGACAAGGCTGTAGCCTTTCGCCCCTACTCTTCAATCTGTACATCGAGGAAGCAATGATGGAAATAAAAGAAAGGTTCAGGAGTGGAATTAAAATACAAGGTGAAAGGATATCAATGATACGATTCGCTGATGACATTGCTATCCTGAGTGAAAGTGGAGAAGAATTAAATGATCTGCTGAACGGAATGAACAGTCTAATGAGTACACAGTATGGTTTGAGAGTAAATCGGAGAAAGACGAAGGTAATGAGAAGTAGTAGAAATGAGAACAGCGAGAAACTTAACATCAGGATTGATGGTCACGAAGTCAATGAAGTTAAGGAATTCTGCTACCTAGGCAGTAAAATAACCAATGACGGACGGAGCAAGGAGGACATCAAAAGCAGACTCGCTATGGCAAAAAAGGCATTTCTGGCCAAGAGAAGTCTACTAATATCAAATACCGGCCTTAATTTGAGGAAGAAATTTCTGAGGATGTACGTCTGGAGTACAGCATTGTATGGTAGTGAAACATGGACTGTGGGAAAACCGGAACAAAAGAGAATCGAAGCATTTGAGATGTGGTGCTATAGACGAATGTTGAAAATTAGGTGGACTGATAAGGTAAGGAATGAGGAGGTTCTACGCAGAATCGGAGAGGAAAGGAATATGTGGAAAACACTGATAAGGAGAAGGGACAGGATGATAGGACATCTGCTAAAACATGAGGGAATGACTTCTATGGTACTAGAGGGAGCTGTAGAGGGCAAAAACTGTAGAGGAAGACAGAGACTGAAATACGTCAAGGAAATAATTGAGGACGTAGGTTGCAAGTGCTACCCTGAGATGAAGAGGTTAGCACAGGAAAGGAATTCGTGGCGGGCCGCATCAAACCAGTCAGTAGACTGACGACCAAAAAAATAAATAAATAAATAAATAAATAAATAAAAATGACATCTGCAAACAACCGAAGACGGCTGCTCAGTTTGTCTCCAAAATCGTTTCTATAGATACGGAACAGCAAAGAGCCTCTAACACTACCATGGGGAACGCCAGAAATCACTTCTGTTTTACTTGATGTCTTTCCGTCAATTACTACAAACTGTGACCTCTCTGACAGGAAATCATAAATCCAGTCACATAACTGAGACGATATTTCACTACGAGCCGCTTGTGTGGTACAGTGTCAGAAGCCTTCCGGAAATCCAGAAATATGGAATCGATATGAAATCTTTTGTCAATACAGATCACGTAACAATCATAATACGAATAACTACTCAGTATACTAAAACCGTTTTATCGGCTGCCGACAGCAATGTCTTCCAAAATTACAACGTCCTGCGGCTGAATTGACTTTAGGCGACCGGCAGCGAATTAATTTTCAGTAGACAACTTATCCACTCAAAGGGTGCTCACAATTTGCTGCAGGTGAGTGCTCATTTGTAGACACAGCAAATAAAGAAGACGCATTCGAGTACATGGATAAATAGCGTTCTTAAACACAGCTGCACATCTTATGAGCTGCTCTTTAAACCAATATAATTTTCAAATAAAGTCAAAGCTAGTATACCCGTAAGTGATTTGCCAAAGAATTTAGTTCATAATCCCATTTTATACAGGAATGAGAGTATTATAATATGACAAGGTTTGATTTTTGTAAGAATTATCAAGGTGCTCGAAACTCTATGCTATGGTCGAAGTCTACTCGATGCTGGGGAAGAACGATCAAGATCCATTTTTTACTCAGCGTGCTTTTCTTCTCCTTTTATGTTTCATCTTATAACGCTGTAGCTTCAAGTTACTGACTTTCCAGCAATACTTGCCACCCACTCACGCATAGTAAAGGAAGTACTAACTGTTATACTGTTTAGTACTAAAGCAAAGAATAATATTAAATTCTTCCACACTGCGTAGCCAAAGTAGGTTAGGAAAGGAGTTCTTCTCGGTAACTTGAGCAGTAACACTCAGGTGTTACAGTTACCGATATTATACATAAACTTATTTGTTAAGCGAAATTAGGCCTAAGGCATCATGAATGTCGGAGAAGGCAGAAGAACAGTCCTGTCTTGTGCAGAAAATGAAAAGTGTTGGGTCATATTTCTGTTTCTTCAAAATGACTACAGGCCATGAGACATGTTACAGGTGACGACGACTGTAAGTGCTTGCGCTTGAGATGTTTTCAGCATGTTCCATATGTAGAAAGGAACAGATTAATGAAGGACTTAAATCAAATGGCTTCCTATGATACACATAATTCACCTGAATGGACTTATCAACTGGACTAATCACTGCAAATCCTGTAATGCGAAGAATACGAAAGAAAGGTCCAGATGAAGCTGCGTGTCAAGTTTTTCCTTGTAAGGTCCGTATTAATAGAGATGGACAAATGCTGGGTGTTCAGTGACGTCAAGGAGCATTCTTGGCCCTGACTGTCATCACCAAGTCATCCTACTACTAGTAACAACAAATTGGCTACTTCTGGGAAATCACACGTGGAGACCAGAGGAAAACACAACACGAGACCAAGCAAACGTAAAGAAAAAACGGTATCTGATGTGAATAAACTTGTACAGTCATTGGGAGGCCGCAAATCACATTATAATATTCATTATAGCAAAAGGTTCTGTCTACCGAAGAAAATATAAGAAATTAAAACTTCCGGGCTAAGAGGCCGTGGTCCAATAGTAGAAATACTTCTCCCTGACGTTTCGTTGCCAGCTGCGGGCAACATCATCTGAGATGAGTCGTAGACCTGTCATAGTCAGGAAAAAAATTCCAAGTCCTGAGTCGTACGAGAAACACCGAGTGATTTTTACCTCGAAATACAAAAATCGTCCATGTTCAGCTAGTGACAAATTTGAAGCCGACTATTCTAAACTTGATTTACAGATAAACAACGAGAAATATATAACTCAGATACAAATTTTGAAGAACCAGAACAACATTTAACGACTTAATAATGTGAATAATAAGTCTCCATTTCCCCCATTAGGTAAATTTTAAGATTCTTATTTAGTCGGTGGAGTACTTTAACATTTTGCTCTTTCAAAATGGGTCTCCTCTTTAATGTATGTGTGTGACTTGCTTATTTTGTGTGTTGCTTGTGTAGGTACTAGTGTGCTATGTACACCTCGTGTGGAAAACTCGGCTCTTTTGCGCTATGCCGAACATGGAGTATGGCTTTGAGCACTATGGGACTTAACATCTGAGGTCATCAATCCCCTAGAACTTAGAACTACTTAAACCTAACCCAAGGACATCACACACATACATGCTCGAGGCAAGATTCGAACCTGCGACCGTAGCGGTCGCGCGGTTCCGAACTGAAGCGCCTAGAACCGCTCGGCCACTCCGGCCGGCAGAACATGGAGTATATCTGACATATTATTTTCTATATTCCAGAAACCGAGCAAGTGTCATGATCACACATTGTGTTGTTTACTAATTTCTGTTGTAGTTTATTAGCTGTAGGGAATCCTGATTTTACCTTCTGTGTTTTGAAGACATTTGCAGTCTTTTATGATATATTACCAATGCTTGACATGCTAGATATATATATTTTTTCCTTCTCAAGTCTCGTTTGTATCTTAAACATTTTTTTACTTTGAACAATACTGGAACAACCAAGGAAGCACTGTAACCATTGACAAATGCAGCCTATCTCACTATCTTTATTTTGTGTTGCGTGTTTTATTGTTTTATGGGTATTTCATTTGCCATGTGAGGCAGTGACCTATATACTCCACATTTATGAATGGTTGGGAGACTTGAACTTGTAGGGATTGTGGTACGGCTCATCGTAGACTTCCTATAAATTTTGAAGCTGTATGTACTGTTGTCTCTTGAAATATTTAGGTCTAGGTAAGTGATACTTTTATTTCTTTCGCATTCCACTGCAAATGAAATTTTCATGTTTATACAATTAAAGCAGTTCATAATGTAGACCATATTTTTGGCATCTTCTATGATTAACTGGGGTAGACGCGGGGTCTCGGGCGCCTTGTCACGGCCCACGCGGCTCACCCCGTCGGAGGTTCAAGTCCTCCCTCGGGCATGGGTGCGTGTGTTGTCCTTAGCGTAAGTTAGTTTAAGTTATATTGAATAGTGCGTAAGCTTAGGGACCGATGATCTCAGCAGTTTGGTCCCATAAGACCTTACCACAAATATCCAAATTTTTCTGTCATCTACATATCCACAGTTAAACTCAATTTCCTTTATGCAAGATTCTTTGCTGTTAAACAAATTCCAGATAATTAATGTATATGTCAGTTACGGTACCAGGTACACAAGACGCCGTTGCTAAGCCATTTGCCGCTTATAAATAACGTCTTTAAACATAAAATAGTTGGAGCAGTACCATGAATTCAACAATCTCTGTTTATGCAAGTTTCTTATCTTTTATTAGATTTTTATTACTGCTAAGGTACTTGTGTAGCTATGTTTGAGTAAAGGCAAGCAAACTCCATGGGTGAGATCAGGAGGCAGTGAGTGTGATCTTCTGTCAGACTTCTGTTTATTTCCTTTATTGTATTTTCTATATTTTAAACACAAAAAAATATGTTCTTTAAATGAGCCTCAGTTTTGCTATAAAATCGTTCTGTAAAGTATGGTTGTAACCTTACTCACTTTTTTTGTTATATTGTCAATAATTTAGTAGCACAATCTCTATATGTAACCTAGTTCTTACAACTGTTATGTTTTGTTTGGCGCTGCGTGTCTCTTCACGTCGTTTTTTCACGCAACCTTCACAGTCACACATGAAATTTTCACACACGAAATTTACCTATTCTCAAATTTACATTTAGAATATCATTAACAACAGTTTTATCAAGCTTTAAAGTTATTTTGACCTCTATCTTACTTATTGTGAAAGAATGTTGTATAAATTTTTCCATAAAGGTTAATATGGATGGGGCTGAGCTTTTGCGATGCAAAATGTACAGATTGATTAGCTTCGTGGGAAGTGACAACCCTGTTTCACTCTCGTTTCAACCACTGCTTCCCTTTATGCTCCTCGACTCTAATAACTGCCGGCTGGTTTCTGTGTAAGTTGCACATAGCCTTTCGCTCCCCTAGTTATTGCCACCTTCAGAATTTCAAAGAGAGTATTGAACATTGTCAAAAGCTTTCACTAAGTCTTTAAATGCATAAACGTGGGTTTTCCATTCCTTAAACTGTCCTCTAAAGTAAGTTGTAGGGTCAGCATCGCTTTCCGCGTTCCTATATTTCTCCGAAATCCAAACTCATCATCTCCGACGTTGCCTTCTATCAGTTTTTCCATTTTTCTGTAAGGAATCCTTGTTAGTATTTTGCAACCATGACCTATTAAACTGATAGTTTGGTAATTTTCACACGTATCAGCACCTGCTTTCTTTGAAACTGGAATTATTACAATGTTCTTGAAGTCAGAGGATATTTAGCCTATCTCTTACATCTTGCACACGAGATGGAATAATGTTGTCATGGCTGGCTCTCCCAAGGCTATTAGTAGTTCTGACGGAATTTCATCTGCTCCCAGGGCACTGTTTCGACTTAGATCATTCAGTGATTTGAAAAAATTCTTCTCACATTATCATGTCTCCCATTGTAACATCACCTACGACCTCTTCCCTTTCTACAATATTGCTTTCAACCTTATCTCCGTTTTGTAGACCCCCTATATGCTCCTTCCACATTACAGCTTTCCCTTCTTTGGTTGGACTGCTTTTGCATCTGAACTCTTGATATTCATACAACAGCTTGTTTTAAATCCTTATATTTGTCCTCCAGCCATTCCTGCTCAGCCATTTTGCACTTACTGTCGATCTCATTTTTTTTCTTTTTTTGACCTTTCTATTCCCTTTCACCTTCATAATTTCTTGCATTTTTAAATTTTCTTCTTTCACCCGTTAAATTCATTAAACATTGCAAGGCATCCCAGATATGCTCATTAATGTTCATGTTTGGGAGTTTGGTGGGCAGCGCAAATGTTTAAACTCAGAAGAGTGTTCCTGGTGCCACTCTGTGGCAATTCTGGACGTGTGGGGTGTCGCGTTGTCGTGCTGGAGTTGACCAAGTCCGTCGGAATACACAATGGACATGAAGGGATGCAGATGATCAAGCAGGATGCTTACGTACGTCTCGCCTGTCAGAGTCGTATCTAGATTTATCAGGGGTCCCATATCACACTAACTGCACACGCCCCACACCATTACAGAGCCTCCGCCAGCTTCAACTGTCCCTTGCTGGCATGCAGGGTCCATGAATTCATGAGGTTGTCTCCATACCTGTACACGCCCATCCGCTCGACACGATCTGAAATGAGACTCGTCCGACCAAGTAACATGTTTCCCGTCATCAACACTCCAATGTCGGTGTTGACGGGACCAGGCGAGGCGTAAAGTTTTGTGTCCTGCTATCATCAAGGGTACATGAGTGGGCCTGCGGCTCCGAATGTCCATGCCGATGATGTTTCGTTGAATGGTTCTCACGCTGATGCTTGTTGGTCCCCAGCATTGAAATTTGCGGAAAGGTTGCACTTCTGTCACTTTGAACGATTCTCTTCAGTCGTCGTTGGTCCTGGTCTTGTAGGATGCTTTTCCGGCCGGAGTGTGTAGTGGGACGCGAAATTGAAGCGTCACCTATCCACCAGTGTCAGCCCGGTTTGCAGGTGAATATAAGTTTAATTTAGTTTTTTGTTGATGTATTTTTGTAATATTTGTAATGGTTGTAAATTGTCTAAAGTTTGTATTTATTTTTTATGTTTCATGTACGGAGAGGGCGGCGCAACGAACGGAGACAACATCTTCGTTGCCGGGACCAGAGAGAAAATTGCTGGCCACTATACGTCGCGGGTCGACAGCCAAAGAGCAACAGAAGATCCTGAAACCGAGTTGTTGCGTCGTGCTTCTAAAAATTAAAAAAATTGAGATTTCGTAATGTTTGTACAACAATGACGTCATAGAAAGTTTAATCATGTGTAAATGTTGAGTCCTATCTTGTCAAGGCTCAGGTTCACGTCTATGTGTATGAAGATAATAAAGTAGTGTATACTACAAAAGTTTAAATACGTGTTCCGAGAATTTATTTATGAAGAATTATATTAAGGAAGAAGGATGACTGATTTATTTGACATGATTATTAATTTTTGACAATATTCATCGCGAGTTTGAGTCTTGAAAGTTTATTCAATGTGGATCTAATTTTTGTTAAATCGGATAACTTGCATTAATATAACTTCTGAGAAAAAACAAAACGGCATCTAAATTGAAAAAATTTGCGCAAACCAAAAGGACTGAGTGACGAAATTCTGCGCATACGACTCAAATGATGATGTTTTACAGTTTCGTTCAAGAACCATTCTGAGACAATTTAAAAAGAATTTAAATAATTTTGAAGTGTGTTGTAACTGACGTAGGTGACGAAGTCTGCACATGGTCATATATCAAAAGAAAACCATTCATACAAAACTATACGTCGTTACACTACAAGTGATGTTGGAGATTTGATGTTTAACCGGATTCCTCATGTTCACGGAACACTCGTGAAATGGTCGTGTGGGAGAATCCCCACTTCACTACCTGGGAGATACTGTGTGCCACCGCTCGTGCGCCGACTATAACACAATGTTCAAACTCACGTAAATCTTGATAACCTGCCATTGTAGCATCAGTAACTTATCGAACAACTGCGCCAGACTGTTGTTGCGTTATATAGGCATTGCCGACCGCAGCGTCATGTTCTGCCTGTTTACATATCTCTGTATTTGAATACACATGCCTACACCAGTTTCTCTGGCGCTTCAGTGTGTAATCAGTCTGATAACTATCAATGTATCCAGGTCTCTTCCATGGATACACGTTCTTTTACGATTCTTAAACGAACTGTTTGGGATGATTAAGTTATGCTCTGTGTAAAATTTTACCAGGCGGCTTCCTGTGTCATCCCTTACCCCCAGTCCATATTCACCTATAATTTTTCCTTATCTTCCTTTTCCTTTTGCCGAATTCCAGTCCCCCATGACTATTAAATTTTCGTCTCCCTGAATTATCTCAAAATTTCTTTTATCTCTTCATATATTTTTTCTGTCTCAGAGCTAGTCAGCATATAAACTTATGCTACTGTCGTGAGTGTTTTCTTTGTGTCTGTCTTGCCTGCAATAAAGCATTCGCTATGCTGTTCACAATAGCTTACCCGCATTCATGTTTTCTTATTCGTTATTAAACATACTCCTGCACTACCCAATTCGATTAAGGATTTATAACCCGGTATTCACCTAGCCAGAAGTCCGTCATCGAACTAATTCCCATTATATCTGACTTTAACCTATCCATTCGCCTTTTTAAAGTGTCTAACTTAACTGCAGGGCGAAGGTATCTAACATTCTACGTTTCGATCCGTAAAACGGTAGTTTTGTTTCTCCTGATAACGACATCCTCCTGAATACCATACACCCGGAGATCCGGATGGCGGACTATTTTACACAGGAGGATGCCATCATCATTTAGCCATACAGTAGAGCTGCATGCCCTTGGGAAAAATAACGATTACGGTTTTCCCTTACTTTCAGCCATTCGCAGTACCACCACAAGGCCGTTTCGGTTGCTGTTTCAAGTCCAGATCAGTTAATTACCTAGAGTGTTGCCGCTGAAAAGGCTTCTGCCTCCGTCCACATATTTGTCTGGCCTCTCAACAGATACCCCTCCGTTGTGACTGAACCTGTGGTTTGGCTATCTGTATGAAT
This sequence comes from Schistocerca americana, assembly GCF_021461395.2. Lineage (NCBI taxonomy): Eukaryota > Metazoa > Arthropoda > Insecta > Orthoptera > Acrididae > Schistocerca > Schistocerca americana. The sequence goes on along the minus strand of NC_060119.1, from coordinate 1,036,652,524 downwards.
GAGTCACATAAACCACCCCACCGATGGCAAGGTCCATGTTTCGTACGGGGAGAATCATTTACTATTAACTTGGAAAAAGTTGAATTTAAAGCTAAATAAATTACGGTGATATGGCAAGGTGACCAAACCAAATACGTATTATCATTCTTTGTTGTTAACGCAACTACTTATTAACAAAACGAGTTTTTCACTCTGTAGTGGAGTTGATATGAAAAGTTCTGGAAGATTAAAACTGTATGCCGGAGTGAAGGTCAAAGCCGGAAGCTTTGCCTTCCACAGACAGTTGCTCTACCGACAGGGCTACCCAGTCATCACAGCTTTACTTCTGCCAGCACTTCATCCCCTATTTTCCATATGCCACAGAAATTATCCTGCGTAACTTGCAGGATTAGCACTTCTGGAAGGGAGGGTACTACGGAGACATGGCGTAGAATAAATTTCCTTTAATTGACGGCTATGGTCACAAACCTTTTTGTTTACAGATTACCGGTTTCGGTCTATAATGACCATCATCAGATCTTATTACTGTAATACCTTTTTGTACGTTATAAGCTCATTACAGACTTCAGGTATTGTATCCCCCTTTATTTTCGCTGTTCAATTAATTATTGAAAACTGGTGTATGTCGTCATTAGCGACATCTGGTGAACTTACAACACAAAGATTTTGTGGCTACTGTAGGGCTACTTGTTTTGAACAGTAGTGCTACTGACAACATGACTCGTGCATATGATGTTATGTATATATATTTGCGGTTACTGGTGCTGATTCTGGATTTAACATTTTACGATGCCACTAAGGCTGCAGTACATTGAGACTTTGATTTTATAAAACAGGTATGCCTCTTCATACTATTTAAAGTGCACAAATCCATATACTTCACAGCAGTACTTTTCATTTTGGGTGTTGTGTGCTGTCCTTAGGTTAGTTAGGTTTAAGTAGTTCTAAGTTCTAGGGGACTGATGACCATAGATGTTAAGTCCCATAGTGCTCAGAGCCATTTGAACCATTTTTCATTTTGGTCCATTTATTGTTTTTAAGCTGTAGACAATCTGCGAGTGTATTTATGTTTTTTCCCCATTTTTGATGCAGATCTGGTGATGGTCATTATAGAAAGAAACCAGTAACCTGTTAGCAAAAGTTTGTGACCATAGACGTAAATTAAAGGAAACTTATTGTATATATGGGTCACTGTTTTATTCGCGACAATGTCACAGCTTCTTGTGATGGCGTAGAATGTTTCCAGAATGAATTTTTCACTCTGCAATGGTGTGTGCACACTTGCGGAACTTGCTGGCAGAGAAAGGTTCCGCATTTGAGTATTGGTCAGCCACGCAGTTTTAATCTCCAAGAAAATTTCAAGTATTAACTTTCCCACGCAAACGACATTAGCGGTATCGAAATAATTCAAAAGCCAAGATCACTTAAATACTGTTCACTGGATTACCGGTTTCAGCACACTAAAGGTGTCATTATCGGATCTGAATAGGGCAGTGTGATGCCGACCGTTGTTAGTCAGGCAGCGGTCATGTACCAAATAGATTTATCGTGTGACTTCGATTTTATATATCTGATGGAATAGAATGAGCATGAGAGCAGTTGTTCTTTATTTTTGTGACAATAATTTTATATCAGCTGGTCTGCCTCATCCATCGTTATATCCAAGTGGTTTATAAATGTCAGTCTGCATTCAGATCCGATGCTGGCACCTTTAGTGTGTTGAAACCGGTAATCCAGTAAACAGTATTTAAGCGATCTTGGCTTTTGAATTATTTCTACAACAGGTGATCGCCCCACAACACACTATGTGTTCACTGCATTATAATTACAGATTGTACCATTTGTTGAACTCACAGCTTATGGGTAATACAGTTTTTTAAATAAAAAATGGAAATATGGTAAGTGAAAGTTCGCGTGTAAAAAATATGGCCTGCCACGATGCAATCCACCGCCACTGTTCTTGACGTACCTGTGACGCAATTATTTTGTCACGATTTATTTCCGGAAAATCTTGCATATTCGACAAATATTTTACTGAGACGACTCATAATTGCGTAAATTATTGTCCCATTAATTCCTTCAATTGCTTAATAAATTTTTATCTCACTATAATGTACATTTTTAACGACCAGGAGAGCGGTGTGCTGACCCCACGCCCCTCCTATCCGCATCCTCCACTGAGGATGACACGGCGGTCGGATGGTCCTGGTAGGCCACTCGTGGCCTGAAGGCGGAGTGTGCTTTATAATGAACATTTTAACTGCGTGCATGATATTCACTGACTGCGTACTCTGCTGCCCACAAACGAGCCTCATATGCTGTTGCTCAGTTCTGCCCTCAGGCAGTGAGCGTGTCAAGTTCATCCAAAAAACGTTCCAAAGGATCAGATACTATGGTTTTCCGTCCAACTTGAGTAACACTTACAAACAGTAATTCAATACATTTCCCTTGGGAGTAAACCAGTCATATACAATTTGTAACTCATATATATAGTTAAAACACTTCAACATTTAAATTTACAGGTATTAAAATAGTTTTATAATCTTTCTTGTTTGGTTAAAATCGATTAGCAATAACGCTGATTTACAACTTAATGAAAAATTTTAGAAAAAATTTAAAAATTAGTGGTCTCATTACATTACGTTACACATGCCCCACTTTTCCTTATACTATCCTTTTCAGATAGCCCCAACGAACTGTATCCTCATGTCAACAATGGTTTAGTGCACATGAACATGTAGCATCTGTTTTATAAACATATCGAAGCATATCATCAATGATATATAGAACATTGTTTCATACAAAAATAGTGTCAATAAAACATTTTTATTAAGGTTCTTCGTACAAAAATATTTAAATTTACATCTATATTCTGTCACAAATTCAAACATAATTATGCATTTGCACATTAGCACATAATGTGTTGCTGTTTCAGTAAAATTAGTGTCACATTCTGTAAATTTGATGCTTTATCAATTCAATGCGTTACATACTTTTACTAAATTTCCACTTTTTCTGATCCATAATTTCCACAAAAACATATATTTCCATTTCTATTCACCCACAGTGAAACAAAAAGCTTTCTTTATTCCAAAAATAAATGAATGTTGTTTTTCATGAGGATAATGTGCCACTAAGTGTACATTATCCCTAACCATTCCACTTCCATTATTTACACTTTTAGTTACTGAGTGATTGTTCCATATCTCAATCACCAAAACAGAGCTCTTGCAGTGGCCACATTGTTGTCTGTCCACATGTCTTTCTGTCTGTTTGTCTATACAACATACAGTTAAGACGACTTTTTCTCACGAATGGGTGGAGGTATCAATTTGAAATTTATATCGCATACTAAGGTCTGTGGTCCCTTGGATGTGTGAACAATTTAACCCTCGCGATTCAATCAGTTACTTTAAATGTTAAAATTACGCAAAAAATGTAGATTGTTTTTCATGAATTCTTCCACCAGATTCCACGCAGGTGTTAGATTTTTCAGTTAAATTTAACGCAAAATTATAAGTCTCAGCAGCAGATGTCACTGTTCCCGATGAATATCGTATTCAGTATTTAGAAACTGAGGCACTTGTCGAGAGTAAGAGTCAACAATGTGAGAAATTTGTATTTGTTATATTTTTTGTGCTGATCGTGAAGTTGTTATTTACAGTGCATTGATATTGCTAAGACAGTGCTAAAAGATATTTTCAGTTTTTGGACCCTACTTAAGACATCAGTACCTCCTTAAAAAGTAAATTGTTAGTATAATTCAACAAGAGTAAACGAGTTTTGCTTCTTTTAATTTTTTAAGGTGGGCGTAAAGTACCGCCTCTCCCAACCGGTTGGTAATGTGCCTTATGGAAAATGCCTTGGTGTTACTAAGGTTAAGCTATTAAGTTAACACGGTTAAAAGATACCCATTTACGTAATGTATTTCAATACTAACAAAGTCACTCATCAAAATCTATAGGGTAATTCTCGTTGACTTAGCATTATGAAATTTGACAGGAAGCAAGCTTTCACAATACCAGTATAGGAAAAATCCGAAAATAGTTTATTTGTAAATACGTCACATTAAAAAAAAATTTTTTTTGCCATTTGTTATCCGTATGCCTATCTGTTCGTCTATTAAAACCCCTTTTTCTCAGGCACGGGTAGAGGTATCAAATTGAAATGTATGTCAAATACTGATGTCTAAGGTCCCTTGGTGGTGTAAGAAATGTAAACTTCTAGGTCGATGCAATCACAAAATACGGTCATGTAGTGTAAACAATTTAAGCTTCTAAGTCAATACAGTCAAAGGATACGACCAACACAATGTCTTTAACAATACAAGGCGGCCCACATCATGCTTCATCATGAACACTGGTTCATCTATCATTGAATTGTCTCGCCCATTATCTCAGAATTCCATCAGTCATCACATTTTCACCATAAATCTCTAGAAGCCGAGGGTGAATTTCAGCTGGCTTAACATTCTTTGCGTACAAAAATCGTATTACAGAATGCACTTCACAGTAGGCGGGCTCAGAGACAGTCTAAGACCACTAACAGGTGTAAACAGAACACAATCTGGCTATGATGGCATCAGTGAATAGACAATGAAACAGAGATACGAATGCCAACGTGCATAACTGCGACGCTAGTGCTGCGGTGACGGTAGAACGAAACTGTACTTATTTTCCGGAGATGCCTCGTTAATATGCCCGAGGAACCTAATTTCCTTTTCCACAAAATTACACCTTCTTTCTCAAAAAATTACTCCTGTTAAGTTTTAGTGTTATCGCTCCTTTTATTAATGCTTTGAACACTTCATCGATAATTACTAGACGTTCTTGTCAAGTTCGAGTGGCTATCAATAAATCATTCACGTACGCAGTAATGTGTGAACTTCTTTCATTCCCTAATTTCTGTCAAGTCCTCTTATACCCACCAACAGGGTAATATTTAACCCGAAGGGCACTGCGTTGTAATGATAGCACTTGCTGATGAATAAAAATGCAGCGCCCGGCCGCCGTGGTCTAGCGGTTCTGGCGCTGCAGTCCGGAACCGCGGGACTGCTACGGTCGCAGGTTCGAATCCTGCCTCGGGCATGGGTGTGTGTGATGTCCTTAGGTTAGTTAGGTTTAAGTAGTTGTAAGTTCTAGGGGACTTATGACCTAAGATGTTGAGTCCCATAGTGCTCAGAGCCATTTTTGAAAAATGCAGCGAAATTTCGTGATTCAGGTGCCAGTGTAATCTCCTAATAGCGAGCAGTCAAATCCAGGCTGGTCATGAATATAACGTTATAAAACTTTTGAAACATTTCATTTAAGTTTTCAGGACAGCCTTCCGCTCATTTTACTATCTTGTTTAGGGTGTGACTGTCAATAACCACTAGTACTGCTCCATCCTCTTTGCTTACAATTGTCAGTTATGCCCCATTTGATTATTCTATCGATTTCTTTTAATACTTCGTCCTTCTTGAATTGAATAACGTGCAGAAAAGACGTTTGATGTTCAATGACATCGAAATGAAGCTCATATCTTATATCCTCCCTGGCTTAACTGAGAATAATTTCTCATTTTCTTTGAGTACTCGATAAAATTCTCATTTTTCTTTTAAGGGTAAATCCTTAATTTGGTTTACAATTTTAACGAAATCGTTCACTTCATTACCCAGTTCTTTAACAACTCGAACATCGTGTTGTTATGAACCATTTCCTAAGCTACATCTACATCTACATCTACATACATACTCCGCAGTCCACCATACGGTGCGTGGCGGAGGGTACCTCATACCACTATTAGCATCTTTTCTCCTTGTTCCACTCCCAAACAGAACGAGGGAAAAATGACTGCCTATATGCCTCTGTACGAGCCCTAATTTCTCTTATCTTATTTTTGTGGTCTTTCCGCGAAATGTAAGTTGGCGGCAGTAAAATTGTACTCCACTCAGCCTCAAATCCTGGTTATCTAAATTTCCACAGTAGCTATTCACGAAAAGAGCGCCTCCTTTCCTCTAGAGACTCCCACCCGTGTTCCTGAAGCATTTCCGTAACACTCGCGTGATGATCAAACCTACCAGTAACAAATCTAGCAGCCCGCCTCTGAATTGCTTCTATGTCCTCCCTCAATCCGACCTGATAGGGATCCCAAACGCTTGAGCAGTCCTCAAGAATAGGTCACACCAGCGTTCTATAAGCGGTCTCCTTTACAGATGAACCACATCTTCCCAAAATTCTACCAATGAACCGAAGACGATTATCCGCCTTCCCCACAACTGCCATTACATGCTTGTCCCACTTCATATCGCTCTGCAATGTTATGCCCAAATATTTAATCGACGTGACTGTGTCAAGCGCTGCACTACTAATGGAGTATGCAAACATTACAGGATTCTTTTTCCTATTCATCTGCATTAATGCACATTTATCTATATTTAGAGTTAGCTGCCATTCTTTACACCAATCACAAATCCTGTCCAAGTCATCTTGTATCCTCCTACAGTCACTCAACGACGACACCTTCCCGCACACCACAGCATCATCAGCAAACAGCCGCTTATTGCTATCCACCCAATCCAAAAAGATCATTTATGTAGATAGAAAAACCCAGCGGACCTACCACACTTCCCTGGGGCACTCCAGGTGATACCCTCACCTCCGATGAACACTCACCATCGAGGACAACGCACTGGGCTGTACTACTTAAGAAGTCTTCGAGCCACTCACATACTTGGGAACCAATCCCATATGCTCGTACCTTAGGAGTCTGCTGTTGGGCACCGAGTCAAACGCTTTCCGAAGTCAAGGAATATGGCATCCGTCTGATACCCTTCATCCATGGTTCGCAAGATATCATGTGAAAAAAGGGCGAGTTGCGTTTAGCAGGAGTGATGCTTTCTAAAGCCGTGCTGATGCATGGACAGCAACTTCTCTGTCTCAAGGAAATTCATTATATTCGAACAATATGTTCGAGAATCCTGCAACAAACCGATGTTAAGGATATTGTTCTGTAATTTTGAGGATCCGTCCTTCTACCCTTCTTATACACAGGCGTCACTTGCGCTTTTTTCCAGTCGCTCGGGACTTTACATTGGGCAAGAGATTCGCGATAAATGCAAGCTAAGTAAGGAGCCAATGCAGTAGAGTACCCTCTGTAAAACCGAATTGGAATCCCATGAGGACCTGGTGATTTATTTATTTTCAACCCATTCAGCTGCTTCACAACCCCGGGGATCTCTATCACTATGTCCTCCATACGGGAATATGTACGAGACTCAAACGGCGGTATGTTTGTACGATCCTCCTGCGTGAAAGATTTCTCAAATGCTAAATTTAAAATTTCAGCTTTCGTTTTGCTGTCTTCCGTTGCCAGGCCAGACTGATCACTGAGTGACTGGATGGAAGCCGCTGACCCGCTTACCGATTTTACGTAAGACCAGAATTTCTTGGGTTTTCAGCAAGATCTTTTCCTAAGGTATGACCGTGGTAGTGGTTGAATGCTTCGGGCATCGCTCTTTTTACAGCAGCACGAATCTCTATTAACTTTTGCCTGTCCTCATTCTCCCGATATTTCTTGTACCGCGAGTGCAACTGCCTTTGCTTCCTGAGCATTCTCCGAATTGCGCTGTTAAACCACAGTGGGTCTTTTCCGTCCGTAACCCACTTTTTCGGCACATACTTGTCCAATGCGTGATTTACAATTTGTTTAAAATTTGCCCATAATTCTTCCACGTCCATCGTACCGGAAGTAAATGAAGTCGATTCATTTACTCAGTGGGATGCTAACAACTGCTTATCTGCTCTTTCTAGTAAGAATACTCTCCTAGACTTCTTGACCGACTTTTTAACTTTCGTAACCATAGTCGTAATGACAAGATCATGATCACTAATCCCTGTCTCAACACTGACACCGTCGATGAGGTCTGGTCTGTTCATGGCTACCAGATCTAAAATATTTCCATTAAGCGTTGGATGTCGATTTAGCTGCTCAAGACAGTTATCGGATAATGTGTTCAAAAGTAATTCACACGACGGCTTGTCTGTACCACCTGTAATGAATCCATAGACATTCCAATTTATACTAGGTAGGTTGAAGTCGCCTCCGACTAATATAGCATGATCCGGGTACTTCTTCGATAAAGAATGTAGACTCCCTTTGAATGATTCTAGAACTGTCACGGTGGAACCCGGTGGCCGGTTATAACACCCCAAATTAACTTTATTTCCCGTAGCCCTGTTAAACGTGTCCAGATAACTTCACAATCACGCTCTAAAAATGGTTAAAATGGCTCTGAGCACTATGCGACTTAACTTCTGAGGGCATCAGTCGCCTAGAACTTAGAACTAATTAAACCTAACTAACCTAAGGACATCACACACGTCCATGCCCGAGGCAGGATTCGAACCTGCGACCGTTGCGGTCGCTCGGTTCCAGACTGTAGCGCCCAGAACCGCACGGCCACTCCGGCCGGCCAATCACAGTCTACTTCGACCTCAGTAGACACAATATTTTTGTCAAATGCAATAAAGACACCACCTCCTACGGTGTCTAACCTGTCTTTTCTATATATGTTCCAACCCTCACTAAATATTTCAGAACTTCCTATCTCAAGGTCAAGCCAGGTCTCAGTCCCGAGAATAATTTGCGCGCCACACGCTTCCTGGAGGGCAGTAAATTCAGGAACTTTATTCCGAACACACTAAAAATTTACTGCTAATATCTTGATAGCTGAAGTGTGTTTCCACTGAGCGCGTCCTGATTTCCCTGCCTGCACGTCGACTGGTGAGTGTTCATCAGGACACCTCGCACTACTGCCTAGTCTAAAAAAACCCTATGTGCACGCCACAAGTACTCTGCTACCCGAATAGCCGCTTCCTTTGTGTAGTGCATTTTGAGTTGATCGAATAAACTTTAAGAGATTGCTCTGACATATTTCCTTCTCATAGACTGTTTCAAATAATTTATCATTTGCTTTACATAAAATTATTTTCTGTTCACAATCAGTAATGCCTCGTGCTTTATCAACCAGTCCTTTCCCAAAATCACCTCGGCATTCAGCTCTAATACCACCAAAGACTCATAAAAAATACTTGTCCTTGGATTTTGAAATTAACTCTTGTTTTCCTTATCTTACCGGTAGCTCACACTACTTTAATATCTGCCACTGGCATTATTACTGTGACAGGTTTATTCTTAACAAGTTCAAAGTACAATTAGTACGTTGCACTAGTTTGTGCATATGTGTCAAGAAGAACACACAAATTATTTTCATAAATTTTTACAGAAATTATGGTCTGTATTTGGGTACTCGGTTGTTCAATCTTTCTATTTTCCCATAGAAAGTCCTTCTCTACTGTCAGATCATTCCATGAAATATGTCCTACATCAGAATCTTTCTCCTTATTGGAAGGTTTCATGATTTCTACTTCTTTAATAGCTTAGTTTCCATGCTGAATACATACATTGTGAACAGTCTCTGTTTTATCTACTTCCACTTTAATAAATACTAGTTTTCTGGAAGTGCAGTAACTTCTGTAAATATATTTTTGGACAAAGCTGTTTCGCTGTCATTATGTTGTATGAATCATCACTTTAACTAATTTCTGAATCGATTATGTTATTATAATCTTCTGCTCTTACCTAGTAAACATCATAATCAGAATATCTCTCTAATAATACAATACCACAGATCATGCTGGCTATCTTCAAAAGGTACTGTATTTACGGAATCGATTCTACGTTCATGTAATGAGAAGGAATTAATTTAGTCTTCTGAATGTGTCTTTGTGCCTTGCCTTATCTCTTCCTAAGACAGTATTTCCTTTAAATTCGATAGTGCCTGCATCAAACCACTACCTTCCTTATATCTCCTTGGCTCTCTCTTTTTCCAGTTCTCAGAAACCATCATATTTCTAAGCAAGACTTGCAACATATTTATCAACATCTTTTGACTTATCAATTTGTTGGCTACTGTTTCCATTAGCAATCTCAAGGTGCCTCTTTGTAGGCATTTTTACATATTCTTACACCGATCTTGAACTGTACACCCTTTATTGTCTCCTACAACTCATTCCAACCGGCATGCAATTTCTTTATTTACAGCTTGTGTGACCAATTCTTTTATTTTATCTGTTGTTTGCTTCCCTGTCGTGTCCATGATGTATTTACTAATCTGACGTTCATTCTTACGGTAACAGCTCTTTCCTCTCCTCCCCTGGACCTCATTTTGTAAGCACATAACGCTTTTGTTGCTTATGGAACACCTATTCTTGTCCACATCCTACAGGCCCTCTGCCTGTGAGGCGCTTTTCCACATCACTTCGCTCTTTGTAATGATTATAGCTACCACAGCCATGATGCGCAAAACTGCCTTACCTGCTATCTCTTTCAGGCACATTGATGTTCCTGAAACTTCTTTGCTCATGAGTCTCACGTCAATGACCCTCGTTTCCGGCTTTTTCTGAAACAAAAAAACATTTTGTGATTTCTGCCAGTGCATGCATATTTTCGAACCATCAGCCAGCTTTTTTAGATAAGTCTCACATTACCTCAAACTCTGATCATCTTACTTTCAGACATTCTGGTGCCTTACATCAATTTTCGCAATAATTTTTCGTGGAAACGCTACCATGAGTATTTTAAATACGCGTGGTGACAAATCCGTGCCATATATTATTTCTGTACAGACCAAAAATCTTTCCGGAACTTGTTCTTTGTGTAATAACTCTTTTTGTGTACCACTGATGTTAGACAATTCGTCCTACTTTGTAATTTGCTGTCGCAACGATTGCATTTCATTGCGAGTTTCTAAAGCAGTTTTCCCGGATGTTGCTTTTCAAAGGAACCTACGGAAATATCTACTTCAGTTTTTAAAATTCAAACTCTACCTTACTATAGGCGTTGCTGTTATTAGCTTCCATCTTAATAGTAAGATCACTCTGTAGGTTACCATTCGCCACATTCGTTCACCATGCTGGGCTTACATTTCAGCAAGATAATGCCCAGCCCCATACGGCGAAACTTTCTACTTCTTGTCTTCGTGCTTGCCAAACTTTATGTCGGCGAGCTAGGTCGCCGGATCTCTTTCCAACTGAGGACATTGGCCCATTTTGGGCAGGGTCCTCCAACCAGCTCATGATTTTGATAATCTAACACCCCAGTCGGACAGAATTTGGCACCATATTCCTCAAGAAGACATCCAACAACTCTGTGAATCAATGCCCAGCCGAATAACTGCTTGTATAGGGGCGGAGGAGGACCAAGGCGTTATTTAGTTACCCAATTTGTGAAGCCCTAGTTGACGTGATCTTCAGCCAGAAGACTGGTTTGACGCAGCTCTCCAGGCTACTCTATCCAGGACAAGCCTTTCCACCTCCTACTGCAACCTAAATCCTTCTGAATCTGCTTACTGTACTCATCTCTTGGCCTCCCTCTACGGTTTTTACGCCCCACGCTTCCCTCTAGTACTAATTGGTGATCCCTTGATGCCTCAGAATGTGTCCTACCAACAGATCCCTTCTTCTAGTCAGGTTGTGTCACAAATTTTTCTTCTCCCCAATTCTGTTCAGTACCTCCTCATTAGCTACGTGATCTACCCATCTAATTTTCAGCATTCTTCTGTGGCACCACATTTTAAAGGCTTCTAATCTCTTCTTGTTAAAATGTTGAACAATTCATGTTTCACTTCCATACATGGCTACACTCCATACAAATACCTTCAGAAAACATTTTCTCAAACATAAAAACATACTTGATATTCTCTTTTTCAGAAACGCTTTTATTGCCATTGCCAGTCTACATTTTTTATCGTGTCTACACTGGGCTTCATCGGTTACTTGGCTCCCAAGCAAATCTCTGTGACTACTTTAAGTGTTTCGTTTCCTAATCTAATTTCCTCACCATCAACTGATTTAATTCGACTATACCTCATTTTCCTCTTTTGCTTTTGTTGATCTTTGAGACAATGTCCATTCCGTTCAACTCCTCTTCAAATCCTTTGCTCTGACAAAATTGCATTGTCATCAGTAAGCCTCCAAGTTTTTATTTCTACTTCCTTGGACTTGAATAGGGGTAATGCAGGAGTAGGTTTAATGAAAAAAAATAGGAGTGCGGGTAATCTACTACAAACAGCATAGTGAACGCATTATTGTGGCCAAGATAGACACGAAGCCCACGCCTACTGCAGTAGTACAAGATTATATGCCAACTAGCTCTGCTGGTGATGAAGAAATTGATGAAATGTATGTTGAGATAACAGAAATTATTCATGTAGTGAAGGGAGATGAAAATTTACTAGTCATGGGTGACTGGAATTCGAGAGTAGGAAAAGGGAGAGAAGGAAACATAGAAGGTGAATATGGATTGGGGGTAAGAAACGAAGAGGAATCCGTCTGGCAGAATTTTGCACAGAGCGTAACTTAATCATAGCTAACACTTGGTTCAATAATCATAAAAGAAGGTTGTATACATGGAAGAATCCTGGAGATACTAGAAGGTATCAGATACATTATATAATGGTAAGGCAGAGGATTAGGAAGCAGGTTTTCAATTGTATGACATTTTCAGGAGCGGATGTGGACTCTGACTAGATATGGGGGATCCGCTCCTGAACTAATTCATAGAGTTGAGTCTTTCAAAGGAGTGAACAATCAGTGATTCAGAAAAAAAGAACGGTAGCTCCAAACGTTTCCCACAGCAGAGAGAGAGAGAGAGAGAGAGAGAGTCAGAGCAGACCAGTGGGGCCTCCGCTGGTCAGAGCACACTGCACGCCACACAACACAGCCAGCGCTGGCCTCTACCCTGCTTCTGCCTTGGCTGCCTGCATTGTGCAGTGCCCCATTGGATTTTGTGTTTCACACATGCCGTGCCGTCTCTGTGCTTCCTCTGCCGCGTGCAGTGTCTAGTGCACCTGAACTCCGTCAGCGGTCGTTTCAGTCACACGTCCTGCCCTATGGGCAGTTGATGCGAGCAACAGGACAGAGAGCCTCCTAGCGGAGAACATAAGAACTACTTGCAACAACCTGCTCGCAAGAGAACGGACGATTTGTCTCCGAGCGGGTGAGTGGTGGCCGTTCACCGCTCCCCCCACCCTCGGAACTCACCCGCTCAACGCTCGCCCCACCATTCTCGACTCTGCCAGAGCGTTGAGCAAAGCAACTCAGGTGTCACTCTGGTCTCTGGGGTCATAGCTCGCGCAGTAATACAGCTCGCGGCTCGACCTGCTTGACTCAGCGCCTCTGCATCGGAGTTAGTCTCTACTGGATATTGTTCTTCGTAGTAATACCGTTATGTATATTACATAATTATGTTATGTATACATCATTTGTTTTTATTTTATTTTTATTTGCTTAAACTGATCAGATTAGATTCCTGATGGCTCCTCTTACTATAGGATTTTTTATTATGGTCACTCGAATTTACACTTTAATTACGAGCGAACCGATAAACGTATAGCAAAAGTGATACACCAATTTTTCCTTGTTTTATTCTGCGGAAGGCTATATGCAGCACTTTGGTCTTACAGTCAAATTTATATATTTTTTTCTTATTGTAGTACGGATTTTGCGATTTTAGGCGTCTTTGGAAGGAAATGTTCACTTTAAAAATATATGGCTTGCGATGTATTTGTATGAGGTTAATGAAATTTTAATACATTATAGCCAAATATATTGTTAATGTAAATCTCAACTTACAACATTTTCCGATCACCCAAAAATCCACGATAGTGCAAAATAAATCAATAATCAAAAACTTTGTCATATCGTGGAAATTTCAATAAACAATACAAAATTCTTACTCATTATCTGTGTTACTTCAAAATAGGATCAAATAAGATCAAAATACAGGTATAGTACTGGAATAAACCAAGTTTAAAGGGCAATGTGCCTTCCATTTATTTTCTGTTGTGAATGAGTGGTGAGTCATGAAAAAGAGCTAATTCATTTCAGGGAGTGAACAGTTCTCATCCGATCTCTGAAAAGAACAGTTTTGCCCATCTCTAACTCTGACCACAATCTATTGGTTACGAAATGTAGATTAAAACTGAAGAAACTGCAAAAAGGTGGGAATTTAAGGAGATGGGATCTGGATAAACTGAAAGAACCATAGGTTGTACAAAGTTTCAGGGACAGCATAAGGGAACAATTGACAGGAATGGGGGGAAGAAATACAGTAGAAGAAGAATGGGTAGCTCTGAGAGATGAAGAAGTGAAGGCAGCAGAGGATCAAGTAGGTAAAAAGACGAGGGCTAGTAGAAATCCTTGGGTAACAGAAGAAATATTGAATTTAATTGATGAAAGAAGAAAATATAAAAATGCAGTAAATGAAGCAGGCAAAAAGGAATACAATCGTCTCAAAAATGAGATCGACAGGAAGTGCAAAATGGCTAAGCAGGCATGGCTAGAGGACAAATGAAAGGATGTAGAGGCTTATCTCACTAGGGGTAAGATAGATACTGCCTACAGGGAAATTAAAGAGACCTTTGGAGAAAGGAGAACCACTTGTACTAATATCAAGACCTCAGATGGAAACCCAGTTCTAAGCAAAGAAGGGAAAGCAGAAAGTTGGAAGGAGTATATAAAGGGTCTATACAAGGGCGATGTACTTGAGGACAATATTATGGAAATGGAAGAGGATGTAGATGAAGATGAAATGGCAGGTACGATACTGCGTGAAGAGTTTGACAGAGCACTGAAAGACCTGAGTCGAAACAAGGCCCCGTGGGTAGTCAACATTCCATTAGAACTACTGACGGCCTTGGGAGAGACAGTCCTGACAAAATTCTACCATCTGGTTAGCAAGATGTATGAGACAGGCGAAATATCCTCAGACTTCAAGAACAATATAATAATTACAATGCCAAAGAAAGCAGATGTTTGCAGATGTGAAAATTGCCGAACTATCAGTCTAATAAGTCACAGCTACAAAATACTGACATGAATTCTTCACAGGCGAATGGAAAAACTGGTAGAAGCCGACTTCGGGGAAGATCAGTTTGGATTTCGTAGAAATATTGGAACATGTGAGGCAATACTGACCTTACAACTTATCTTAGAAGAAAGATTAAGGAAAGCCAAACCTACGTTTGTAGCATTTGTAGACTTAGAGAAAGCTTTTGACCATGTTGACTGGAATACCCTCTTTCAAATTCTAAAGGTGGAAGAGGTAAAATACAGGGAGCGAAAGGCTATTTACAATTTGTACAGAAACCAGATGGCAGTTATGAGAGTCGAGGGGCATGAAAGGGAAGCAGTGGTTGGGAAGGGAGTGACACAGGGTTGTAGCCTCTCGCCAATGTTATTCAATCTGTATATTGAGCAAGCAGTAAAGGAAACAAAAGAAAAATTCGGAGTAGGTATTAAAATCCTTGGAGATGAAATAAAAACTTTGAGGTTCGTCGATGACATTGTAATTCTGTCAGAGACATCAAAGGACTTGGAAGAGCAGTTGAACGGAATGGACAGTGTCTTGAAAGGAGGGTATAAGATGAACGTCAACAAAAGCAAAACGAGTGTAATGGAATGTAGTCGAATTACGTCGGGTGATGCTGAGGGAATTAGATTAGGAAATGAGACACTTAAAGTAGTAAAGGAGTTTTGCTATTTGGGGAGCAAAATAACTGATGATGGTCGAAGTAGAGAGGATGTAAAGTGTAGACTGGCAATGGCAAGGAAAGCGTTTCTGAAGAAGAGTATAGATTTAAGTGTCAGGAAGTCGTTTCTGAATGTATCTGTATGGAGTGTAGCGCTGTATGGAAGTGAAACATGGACGATAAATAGTTTGGACAAGAAGAGAATAGAAGCTTTCGAAATGTGGTGCTACAGAAGAATGCTGAAGATTAGATGGGTAGATCACATAACTAATAAGGAGGTATTCAATAGAATTGAAGAGAAGAGAAGTTTGTGGCATAACTTGACAAGAAGAAGGGACCGGTTGGCAGGACATATTCTGAGGCAACAAGGGATCACAAATTTAGCATTGGAGGGCGGCGTGGAGGGTAAAAATCGTAGAGGGAGACCAAGAGATGAATACACTAAGCAGATTCAGAAGGATGTAGGTTGCAGTAGGTACTGGGAGATGAAGAGGCTTGCACAGGATAGAGTAGCATGCAGAGCTGCATCAAACCAGTCTCAGGACTGAAGACAACAACAACAACATGGACTTTAACTCCTACTTCAAATTTTTCTGTGGTTTCCTTCACTGGTTGCTCAACGTACAGACTGAATAACATCGAGGATGGGCTACAGCCCTGCCTCACTTCCCTCAACCACTGCTTCCCTTTCGTGCCCCTCTACTCTTATGACTAGCGTCTGGTTGCCTTTCTCTCCCTGTATGTTACCCTTGCCAACTTCAGAATTTAACATAGAGTTTTCCAATCAACAATGTCAAAAGCTTTCTCTTACTCTCAAATAAATCATTTAATTTCTTTGAAACTGTCATCATTTGTTTTTCTGTACATATATATCAGATCTACCGAGTTCCGTCGCATTCGGATACATTTCTGTCTTAGAGTGTATTTAGAGCTTGTTACCAAATTATAAACGGACACTACTAACAACAGTTTTAACAAACTCTAACCTTGTTTTTACCTGTACATGAATTACAGTAAAAGACTGACGCGTTTCCTGAATAAAATACTATCACAAAACCTTTACTACACTGCATACCTGCGTTGTAATATTGATAACACAGTTTTATCCACCAAACGACAGTGACTATATGCAATGGCAGCACAAGAGCTGCGCTAACTATCCTTTACTATTTCCATCTGAAATAAATACTAAAAATGAAATACAACAATCGCCAGCCCTGAAGAGACATATTGCTTTGCAAATTTACTGAAATATTTTATTGGAAGTTTTTCTTTTAACACAGCAAAGCTACATGAGCACTATGTGAACGCAAATAAGTTATAGTTACATAGTTTTTTAGCTATAATATTTTCCAAAAAATCTGAAATATTTAATTAAGATCACTCACAATAAACTCAAAAAAAGTTAAATTTAAAGCGAAATCAATTATGGTGATATGAGAGGTGACACTCCAAACACCGTTGGTGATTGACACAACTATTTACTGTGTTAAGCAATGAAACTTAAACTTGACGTTTCAGATAATAACATTTGTTAAACTCACAGCTAATCGTTAGTTCACTTTCTTTTTAGATATTGAACGAATGTGATAAGTGATTGTTTATGGGCAGCAGTAATAAGAGAAACTTCTAGGAGTGAACAGATCATATTGTTCGAAAAAATCAATGATCAAACACTTTTAGATATGACTGTTGCACTCTTGTAGCTATGATTGCATTTAGAGACATTGTCCTGGATATACCAGTGGCGGAACTGTTTTTCCGCGATTTACCGTCGAGAAATCTTGTATCCTTAGAAAAATTTCACTGAAATGACTTATAACCATGTAAGTTATCGCAGCACCAGTGCCTGGTCATTCTTAAGAGAGTTACTTCTCATTATAATGAACATTTTAAACTTTAGGATCTATAACATCGACTGCACTACTGCACTGCGCACAAGCGAGTCACCTGCACTGACTGCTGTTCAGTTAGTCAGCCACTAAGCACATCAGGTTCATCCAAACGACGCGCCAAAGGGACAGACGCTGTCGTTCCCCGGCTAATCTGAGTAACTGTTACATGCATGAATTCATTACAGTACAGTTCCCTCGGGACTAGATCAGTCATTTACAGTTAATAATTCATATTCTTAGTTAAAGCACCTGAATATTTACATTCACAGATATTAAAGTAGTATTACAATATTTCTTGTCCGGTTACTGTCGACTCCAAATAACATCGATCTAGAATTAAATGAAAATTTTAAGGAAAAATTTAAAAATCTGTGGTGCCCTTACGTTAGAAGGTCATAACGTAGTTTCATGAATACATTGGTATAGAGGCAGATATGAAGAGTGTCAAGCGAAATAATTTGTTTGGAACACTGTTCCGCTTTCAGCTGCAGCGCCTCCTCCAGGGGGAGTTCGTTGGTCCTCAGCAGGAAATAATTACCCGGACAAACGGGTGGAGCGACAGTTCGTATCTCGTTACCTCGCTTTCCGGACCTGCGCTTTGATTTGGAACTCTGGTTGTGTTTATTGTGTAAGACGATTCTGACTTTGTTCACTGATACTGATGAGGAATCGCGTTACTCGCAGTCGCGAAGTTCGCTCTGAACGGCGTTCCCGGCTATCGACGTATCGTGTCGTTAGCGTCTGCTCCACACGCTCTGTGACGTGTGGCAGTGACCTACCTGGGCCGTGCCAGGCTAAGAAGTAAAATTACTATTCTCTGAGCGCTAAACCACGGTGAAAAATTACAGTTCCTATTTCCCGTGACTAAATTATTTCTAGAATGTACTAAGGAGGCATGCAGAGCTGCAGCTGTTGTCAATTTTATTTTTGCCGATGAAGCTAGAGGTAATAAAGAATCGTTCAGAGCAAGGTCACTAGTTAAGCGTATAGAACATCAAGTACCTTTTATGTGTGGATCCAACCAGGAAAAATTTCGTAAACACGTTGCTTCCTATTGGTGAACAATAAATATGGGATCTTGCTGAATTGAGAAGTGTTCGTGATATTTTTGGGATGCTACTGTTATAAATACAACAGTATGAAACATAATGCCTCCATTAAACATACGCGCTACAGATTTTCCTCAACTTAAAGGCCCTTTTAGCAGTTCTGGAAGTTGATATTTCTGTACTTTTTACAAATGATACAAGTACATGAATAAAAAGTAGCACCAGTCCCCTTACTGAGAAGGCAGCTAATGAAATATTCGAAAACAACATGATATGATTCAAAGATGATCATTGAGTTTTGACAACACTGAGTACACACAATTCTGTATATCTCATTCTACTCCACAAGCTATAAAAATTGGTTTCTCGAACAATGAAATACAAAAAGTAAAAAACATTAAGTTTTTGGGACTACAGATAGGTCACCTTAACTGGACAACACACTGTCCAGACTTAAGGAAGTAGCCTGGTTCAGCTATGTTTGCAGTAGCTATCATTAGTGCTACAGACGATTTAAATGTGAAGGAACTAGGTTTTTTTTCATTTACTAGTGAGTTACGGAATCATTTTCTAGGGAAATTTCATTTATAAGAGTAGTATTTTCAGAATACAGAGGCATGTTATAAGAATTATATCTGTTGTTAAATCTAGAACATCCCGCAAAAAACTATATATTTTGATCAGCTACTTCCATATGTATACAAGGTGTTTCAAAGTCTTTGCGACAAACGTTCCGGGGTGATAATCATGTCATGGGCAACAACTTTTGATAGTAACAAAATTTTCTTGACGCTTCCCACCGACGCTAAGCAGCCTTTGGTATTCGGCTGCCCTGGCACGACGAGATTTTATCGAACTTGTAGGATCTACTAACCACGCAGTCACCATACTACCAACCCTAGTAAACTGAGAGTATAAATCTCAACAAGAAAACCACAAGAATGAGTACCTCTAAGAGGAGAGAGATATTTTAGAAGTGAATCAGGAACTTTGGTTTTTGTGGCCAACCATATATCACGCGGAGAAAATTTTGGATGATAGACAACACACACTTTATGCGAAGTACTCAGAGTGCCTATGCCCTGCCACCTCTCAGGGGCATAAAGAGTGTTACTGTCTGGTGCATATGGTATGCAAGGTGACATACTTAACGATCACATCGAAAGAATGCTAGAGGAAAGAGTGCAACGCTCGCTAAACATCTGTTAAACAACAGACCACAAAATCTGCGTGTAAAATGAATGATCAGAAACTTTGGCCACTGTATTGCAACGAAACAGAACCACCATGAGAAAAGAAATTAGAAATGCAGATAAATTGGCTACATTTATCTTTAGAGGTCGTCAAACCGGGACTCAGAGAATGAAAACAAGTGTGAGTTAATAAGTTATTTACTCTAAAATCTCGACATATAACACATTAAAATGACAGAGAATGTCATTTGGAATTGCATGAAGCTTCTTAAAATTGATTGAGAAATTGCTCCAACACAACGAGCACCAATTCACCCATAATATTAAAACTCAAAGCTCTCTAAAAGATCAGTTTAATCAAGAACGTCGCGGTAGCTCTTTGGAGGTGCCTCATTTACGTGGAAGACTGCTTTGGAAATGTTACTAACCTTTCCAACTTGGGTAGCTCTCAAATGGAAAGTGAACGAGTCCAAGACCCATGAAAAAATAAAATTAGCCAGGCAACACAAGTTGTGTGGTAAATCCTGCAAACTATGAGCTGCTCAGAAAGTCGAGAGCACTATTGCCTAAACGGACACTTATATCAAGTTCAGCAAATTAGCGCTGGACCGCACCGAACGGCAACGGTTAAACGATGGTCCCAACTGGTGTCAGCAAGCATGTGCACCTCTCGGCGCCAGGACCAGAAAAGCCTCTCTCCCTCCACGGATGGACTGCAAGTGTCCGAAACTGTCCTCCTAGAGGATAATAGATCCTTCTCCCAATTATTTGAAATACTCTGCACGCAGAGGAGGACTCAATGTTACTGCCAAGACGACCACCAAATCGTTGCTTTATTTGCGTGAGTACAGGGGAACAGTGCAGAAATTTCCCATTCTTGGCCTATAGAACGTATGTTAAGTGCAAGAGTGCGGTATGGGATGCTTACCATGTTCCACTGACTGATCGATCCCTTCATGTTGAGGCACGGTGGCGAGTAAAGCGCGTACAAAATCTGAAGTGTAAGTCTACTGTCGCACAGTGTCTGACCAGAGAAGCGGTGGTCCATTTATAGATCTATGTACAGGGAGGTAAATTGGGGACGCTCGACGACACGTTTGGGACGTGCAATGACTCAGCAGCAGGTCGCCTTCAAAACCGCATATGTAGACAAAGCGCGGAGCAAGAGCTTGCCACATCCGACTTTCGCAAACTGCTGGGCCCTGGGGACCCACGCGCCTTCTCTAGAGCCCCAGCGACTTCTACGGTCAAGTCAGAGCACGATGTGAACACCAGGCCTTCTCGTTTCTAACAAGAAAATATGAAACCTCCTTCCTGAGTTATCAAGCCATGAAGTCTCCTCAAACGTTTCTTAGAAATAAGCAAAAAAATCTTTTACTATGAAGTCACACAGCCTTAAACGACGCCTAGCGTCTGTGGAAGCATCATCGAACGTTTTGCCTCTATCAGAAGTTGTTCCCCATGACGTGATACGCTACCCCTAGACGTTTCTCACGAAGACTCTGAAACACTCTGTATATTCACTAAAATACTTCATCATTACCATATTTCTCTTTGCCCAAAAATTTGATGTTACTGGACAACTTATAATTAGAATCAGCGCTGTAATACAACAACGTAAGTCATTGCAGTGTGGCTAAATGAAATGGCCATGTTTTACTTTTTCCACCCAGCAGTAATCATTCTCGGCAGCGGCCTTGCCACAGTGGATACACCGGTTCCCGTCAGATCACCGAAGTTAAGAGCAGTCGGGCGTGCCCGGCACTTGGATGGATGACCATCCGGGCCACCACGTACTATTGTCGTTTTTCTGGGTGCACTCAGCCTCGTGATTCCAATTGAGGGGCTATTCGACCGAATAGTAGCGGCTCCGGTCAAAGAAAACCATCATAACGACCAGGAGAGCGGTGTGCTGACCACATGCCCCTCCTATCCGCATCCTCACCTGAGGATGACACGGCGGTCGAATGGTCCCGATGGGCCATTTATGGCCTGAAGACTGAGTACAGTAACCATTCTCCGTGGGATTCATGGAATGCGATCAAAGCATTCCAAAGTAATTAAAGTTGAGCCACTATCTCCCATGACACCATTTTGGGATTTACTGGCCAGTGACATTGAATAGGTCATAGGACGCATACTACAAGCATAGAGGGGTAGGAATAATATGCAGATACCAAGAAGGAGTCTTCAGACAGCAGGGACAGCGCTTATCGAAACCGTGTAACATTCCTGAAGTCTATGTCACAAATCAGTCTGTACTGCCCAGAACCGCAGTTTTAATCTAGACATCCAATGCCAGGGCGATTAAACCTGCATTGTATGAGCTCATATATAAAAAGGCAGCCATTGCCTCCGTACTGTGCCATAAGCTGTAGCTGTTAGGCAACACGGTTGAAACCTCTGCCAAGACCCGTTACGCAGCAGGCGACGTTTGGTCGCGAGCGGAGCTGACTTAGCCGCAAGACTGGAGCAACTCCGTTTGTGGGCAGGAAAATTCTGTGGCTAGAACGGAATTCGCAATTACGTGGCGGCGCAATCTGCCTCGGTCCTGGCGAAAGCGGCTTGCAAGGCAGTTAGCGCTGACAACTCACTTCCTGTTGCGGATTGCGTAGTAATTAAACGAGCGAGAAAAGCCACCCCACACGCCGGGGGGTGGCGCTGACGTCGAGCGGGACGTCCGGTGTCGTCACTCTGCCCACTTCCAGCTGCCTTCGGTACCGCAGTCTCTGTAACAACTGCTCAAACAACATTCACAAAGCAAATTACATCACAGCCGTTTCACACAGCAACGAAAACTTTCCACAGACACGTAAAGTAAGTGGGCATACGTAACACAGCAAAACAAGAATCGCTGCAATCCTTTTCATTTCTTAGGAAGCATAAAGTTGGTAGGATACATCACCATTGTGCGTTCCTCAACGATGCACGGTTGGTTTCAATTATATAGGGTGTCCCAGAAGGGAAGGTCCTGTTATGCCAGTCCCGCCTGGATATCTGTCCCCCCAAAGTCCCTCCAGATCCTTGAGCATCATGCACTCCACCTCGCCTTCCGTATACGCCTCCCATCCCCCATGTGGATCCTCTATGACCTCATTCCTTTCCCCCATCTGTCCCTATTCCTTGAACATTTCTGCATACTCTACACCTCCCGCCGCCTTGATCCCCCTCACCCCCTGGTTGCTCCTCTCCTCTCCCATCCCTGCCACCTGCCACATCTTCACTGTTGTGTCCCCCCTACCCTCCATCTCTACACCCTTCATCTCCATTCCCAAGGTGGCTTCCACCGACTCCCCCTCCCGGATGATGCCCTCTCTCCCTCCATTTATCCCTCCTATCAACTCTGATCCTCACCCCCCCTCCTTTCCTCCATCCTTTCCCTGGGCTCCCTCTTCCCCCCTTCAATCCTGTGTTTCTCCCCACCTAACCTCTCCCTACCTCCCTTCCCCCACCCCCCTGAGTCCCTTTGTACTCCCATCCTCTGCCTTCCCCGCTCCTTGTCGCGTCTGCCCAGCACCCCCCACCCCTCTTATGGGTCCTCATCCTCCATTGGCTCCTTTCCGCCCTCCCCCCTTCGCTTTTCCTCACCTTTCCCCCTTTTTTACCTTCCCCTCGTCTGTCCAGCTGTCCAGGTTCCCCCCCCCCCCCCACGTGCTCTCGGCTGTGGTGTGTCATATTTTAGCATAGTGTTCCAGTGAATGTTCAGTGTTGTTTCATCTTTTCCCGTGTTGCGAACAGAAACCATGCTGTCGCTGGGTGTGAATTTTATGTCCTTTGTGAACAGAAACCAGACTGTCGCCATGTTTTTTTTAGTTGTCTATTATTTTACCTGTCTGCTTTGTATGTATTTTTATTAGCATCATCATCCCTTTGTTTTATGTTTTAAGTTCCACGATTTTTTTTCGCCATGTTACCCTTTATGTCTTCGATTTTATCGCCTGCCTTTTTATTATATATTATCTTCACCTTTTTAAAAAAAAGTCTGTAAGCTGAAGAGCGGCATACTAAGCTGCTGCCAGCCCGCCCCCTTTGGGAGGAATCGAAATTCAATAACGGAAAAAAAGGGGGAGGTCAGTATTCAGGAAGATGACAAGAACGATCATACGAATCAAAAAAGTCTAGTAAACAGGGGCTCTAAAATACATAGCGTAAGAGCTATGAGCACTACTTCATCTTCTATACTGTGAAAGAAATCTCTTTGCTTTTCATTTTTGGGATAAGGTAGCGTGGACCAAAACAAGAAAACATTGTCTAGTAAGCAAGAGCTCTAGAATGCGTGCCATAAGAGCTATGAGCACTTGTCCAGTAGAAGACATGTGTTTAACAGTAGCGAAGATGAACATTTGCTCACAGCTCTTAAGTTGTGCATTTTAGGGCCCGTGTTCACTGGACTTTTTGCTTTGTTGATAAATAAGAAAGCAAAGAGCTTTCAGCAAAAGAGATTTGTCCACAGTATCGAAGATGACGTGCTCATAGCTCTTAACTTAAGCATTTTAGAGTTCATGTATACCAAACTTCATTGCTTCGATTGATCGTTCTTGCCATATTATTGAATACTGGTCAGTCCTATTGAGACGCCCTATATACCCTCAGTTACTGACCTCTAAACATAACAGAAAGCTTTATAGCTTTTCTGTCTTACAATAAGTTCTAGTATAGTTTTCAAGCATTGAAGGAAGGACTAGTTAATGTAGCAAAAAATACATCACTAACTCAATACATGATTAACACACAATTAACCCGATTTCTTAAGTTTACTTGTGTTATAGCCAATATTCTACTCACAGTTAATAGTTGAATTATCGCTGACTGCGAAAACATTAGAATTTACCGCGTAGTCGAAGATGGAAATGATTCAAACGGCTCTGAGCACTATGGGACTTAACATCTATCGTCATCAGTCCCCTGGAACTTAGAACTGCTTAAGCCTAACTAACCTAAGGACATCACACAACATCCGAAGATGTATATGCTCGACGCTATTTCCACATTCAAAAATTCATGTTGTTGTTGTTGTGGTCTTCAGTCCTGAGACTGGTTTGATGCAGCTCTCCATGCTACTCTATCCTGTGCAAGCTTCTTCAACTCCCAGTACCTACTGCAACCTACATCCTTCTGAATCTGCTTAGTGTATTCATCTCTTGGTCTCCCCCTACGATTTTTACCCTCCACACTGCCCTCCAATACTAAATTGGTGATCCCTTGATGCCTCAGAACATGTCCTACCAACCGATCCCTTCTACTGGTCAAGTTGTGCCACAAGCTTCTCTTCTCCCCAATGCTACTCTATACTTCCTCATTAGTTATGTGATCTACCCATCTAATCTTCAGCATTCTTCTGTAGCACCACATTTCGAAAGCTTCTATTCTCTTCTTGTCCAAACTATTTACCGTCCATGTTTCACTTCCATACATGGCTACACTCCATACAAATACATTCAGAAATGACTTCCTGACACTTAAATCTATACTCGAAGTTAACAAATTTCTCTTCTTCAGAAACGCTTTCCTTGCCATTGCCAGTCTACATTTTATATCCTCTCTACTTCGACCATCATCAGTTATTTTGCTCCCCAAATAGCAAAACTCATTTACTATTTTAGGTGTCTCATTTCCTAATCTAATACCCTCAACATCACCCGACTTAATTCGACTACATTCCATTATCCTCGTTTTGCTTTTGTTGATGTTCATCTTATATCCTCCCTTCAAGACTCTGTCCATTCCGTTCAACTGCTCTTCCAAGTCCTTTGCTGTCTCTGACAGAATTACAATGTCATCGGCGAACCTCAAAGTTTTTATTTCTTCTCCATGAATTTTAATACCTACTCCGAATTTTTCTTTTGTTTCCTTTACTGCTTGCTCAATATACAGATTGAATAACACCGGCGAGAGGCTACAACCCTGTCTTACTCCCTTCCCAACCACTGCTTCCCTTTCATGTCCCTCGACTCTTATAACTGCCATCTGGTTTCTGTAAAAATTGTAAATAGCCTTTCGCTCCCTGTATTTTACCCCTGCCACCTTTAGAATTTGAAAGAGAGTATTCCAATCAACATTGTCAAAAGCTTTCTCTAAGTCTAAAAATGCTACAAACGTAGGTTTGCCTGTCCTTAATCTTTCTTCTAAGACAAGTCGTAAGGTCAGTATTGCCTCACGTGTTCCAGTATTTCTACGGAATCCAAACTGATCTTCCCCGAAGTCGGCTTCTACCAGTTTATCCATTCGTCTGTAAAGAATTCGTGTTAGTATTTTGCAGCTGTGGCTTATTAAACTGATTGTTCGGTAATTTTCACATTTGTCAACACCTGCTTTCTTTGGGATTGGTATTATTATATTCTTCTTGAAGTCTGAGGGTATTTCGCCTGTTTCATACATCTTGATCACCAGATGGTAGAGTTTTGTCAGGACTGGCTCTCCTAAGACTGTCAGTAGTTCTAATGGAATGTTGGCTACTCCCGGGGCCTTGATTCGACTCAGGTCTTTCAGTGCTCTGTCAAACTCTTCACGCAGTATCGTATCTCCCATTTCATCTTCATCTACATCCTCTTTCATTTCCATAATATTGTCCTCAACTACATCGCCCTTGTATAGACCCTCTATATACTCCTTCCAACTTTCTGCTTTCCCTTCTTTGCTTAGAACTGGGTTTCCATCTGAGCTCTTGATATTCGTACAAGTCGTTCTCTTATCTCCAAAGGTCTCTTTAATTTTCCCGTAGGCAGTATCTATCTTACCCCTAGTGAGATAGGCCTCTACATCCTTACATTTATCCTCTAGCCATCCCTGCTTAGCCATTTTGCACTTCCTGTCGATCTCGTTTTTGAGACGTTTGTATTCCGTTTTGCCTGCTTCATTTACTGCGTTTTTATATTTTCTCCTTTCATCAATTAAATTCAATATTTCTTCTGTTACCCAAGGATTTCTACTAGCCCTCGTCTTTTTACCTACTTGATCCTCTGCTGCCTTCACTATTTCATCCCTCAAAGCTACCCATTCTTCTTCTATTGTATTTCTTTCCCCCATTCCTGTCAATTGTTCCCTTATGCTCTCCCTGAAACTCTGTACAACCTCTGGTTCTTTCAGTTTATCTAGGTCCCATCTCCTTAAATTCCCACCTTTTTGCAGTTTCTTCAGTTTTAATCTACAGGTCATAACCAATACATTGTGGTCAGAGTCCACATCTGCCCCTGGAAATGTCTTACAATTTAAAACCTGGTTCCTAAATCTCTGTCTTACCATTATATAATCTATCTGATACCTTTTAGTATCTCCAGTGTTCTTCCATGTATACAACCTTCTATCATGATTCTTAAACCAAGTGTTAGCTATGATTAAGTTGTGCTCTGTGCAAAATTCTACCAGGCGGCTTCCTCTTTCATTTCTTAGCCCCAATCCATATTCACCTACTATGTTTCCTTCTCTCCCTTTTCCTACACTCGAATTCCAGTCACTCATGACTATTAAATTTTCGCCTCCCTTCACTATCTGAATAATTTCTTTTATTTCATCATACATTTCTTCAATTTCTTCGTCATCTGCAGAGCTAGTTGGCATATAAACTTGTATTACTGTAGTAGATGTGGGCTTCGTATCTATCTTGGCCACAATAATGCGTTCACTATGCTGTTTGTAGTAGCTTACCCGCATTCCTATTTTCCTATTCATTATTAAACCTACTCCTGCATTACCCCTATTTGACTTTGTGTTTATAACCCTGTAGTCATCTGACCAGAAGTCTTGTTCCTCCTGCCACCGAACTTCACTAATTCCCACTATATCTAACTTTAACCTATCCATTTCCCTTTTTAAATTTTCTAACCTACCTGCCCGATTAAGGGATCTGACATTCCACGCTCCGATCCGTAGAACGCCGGTTTTCTTTCTCCTGATAACGACATCCTCTTGAGTAGTCCCCGCCCGGAGATCCGAATGGGGGACTATTTTACCTCCGGAATATTTTACCCAAGAGGACGCCATCATCATTTAATCATACAGTAAAGCTGCATGCCCTCGGGAAAAATTACGGCCGTAGTTTCCCCTTGCTTTCAGCCGTTCGCAGTACCAGCACAGCAAGGCCGTTTTGGTTATTGTTACAAGGCCAAATCAGTCAATCATCCATACTGTTGCCCTTGCAACTACTGAAAAGGCTGCTGCCCCTCTTCAGGAACCACATGTTTGTCTGGCCTCTCAACAGATATCCCTCCGTTGTGGTTGCACCTACGGTACGGCTATCTGTATCGCTGAGGCACGCAAGCCTCCCCACCAACGGCAAGGTCCATGGTTCATGGGGGGGGGGGGGTTCATACAGAATCGAAATCGTTCAGGATTCAGCCTTCAGTTTATGTGGAAAATCCAACCCCCATTAAGGAGCGAATAAGCAGTGGTCACTGCGTGAACCGTTGAAAACACATTGTTTATTAAAATACATTGTTAATAAATATGTATTTAATTAAATACAAAGACTTGATAGTGACAGCAGTAATCAAATAAGCTCACCAGATAAAGTAGCAGTCACGCCCTTAACAGAATATACTGGTTGCTTTGCAGCGCTGGACACATTGTAAAACTGATACCAGACGGTCATGTAACACTCTACTTCTGACGAAAGCCATGGCAGTGACGTAGGCTGTATGTGGCAGTCGTTTTTATAGAATCAGCGCAATAAATTAGACCCACATAGATCCAAGACATAATGAATGAACTATCGTGTTGGTATGTGGCCGCAACCATACGGTGTACAAAGTTGCCTGATTTGTTGGTACATCAGCGCCGTCTGTGCAGTATCTCTACAAACCAATCACATTAATTAATTTCCTCTGAAAGATTGTGAAATCAGCTGTAGACAAAAACAGTGCATGTATCTATATAATTTGATAAATTATTATTATTATTATTGCTAAATTATTATCACAAATGATTTTTCACCGGTACCACGAGGCATTGTAATCATCACGACAATAGTATCTAGCTGCATAGACGCTGCATATGTTCCGGATAACGTTTCTGCAAGATATCCTTCTGATGATAAGCCCGCAGTGGCTTGAAAACTATTTAGTGGTATAGAAAACAAATCGTATCAAAATTTAAATAAGCGACAGGCTGCCCAACCAAATTTAAATCACAGTCGCAGTTCGGCATCAACAATTGTTATATTCAATCTTTGTTTTCGATTGCACTCTACAATAAGTTACGTAATCATCTCTCGTGCTGCTCGTTTTGCACGACTTTAGTGGCTTACGAAGTTTTTGTTCCATTAAGACATACTCCTCATCTCACCATTCTGAAATTATCTTCTTCCATGGAGCAAGAGCCTATATTGAGACAATGCTATTTTTGGTGCTCATTTTATACACAAGGCTACTTTCATACCGTTGTAGGCATCGTTGCCGGTTTCCATAAACTTTTACATTCCCATAAGGGATGTCTTTGTATTTGTTTTAGTTTCCTTTCACAACCCAGATGGAAACTCATATTTTATGCTCTTGTTACTGCAGTGTAATGGGTTATCGGTCTGCGGTGAGTGATGCTACCACAACTTCTCGCAAAAATTTTGTAGTAAATTTAGGTGATGGAAAGTACACACACAATGCATTGCATTTTTGTTTGTGCCTGATATTCTTGCAGGTGAGCCGTTATTTAGAAGAATCAGACTTCCTTCCATGAAGATTTTTTCTCACACCATCTTCATGTTCGTAATACCAGTTAATATCGAGGTTGCTAAAATCCCCTTATTAATTTCTGGCTTTTATAGTATTTACTATTATGCGCATCATTTTTTTGTCATAAAGTTGTTTGGATGAATACGACATTTATTTTCACTTTTGAGTCGAGAAGTCGTTTGCTCTGAATCCAGGTTATAAAATCTTCTTATCCTTAAATCTGTACCACCATCTTTGGCTTCCCTTTGAGACAACATTAGTCTATGCCTTCTGAAATTAAACTACATATACCGCCTGGAACACAAACATAATCCTTGCCAAATCCCGGAAAGTGCATATTCCCACCGTCGATGTTCGTTTGTAAAATTAGCTGAGGTTATTCGTGAGCGTGCATTCCGCGAGTGGATTCTTCTGTTTATATTTGTCATTTTATCTACTCAGCTTGTGGCGGATCAAGGAGGTCTCCCATATACTGGCGGAATGTTCGTCGCTCCGCCCACGGTCCTACTTGACTTCAAGAAGCTCCACAGTGTAAATGTTACTTCAGGCAGAACCCACACGGAAAGGGACTCGAATTAAATCCCGTAAGTTGAAATGCCTAGACTTGGAAGATGACAGTCACACTTTCATAGTGGTGTAGGAAGAAACTTTTGCCGCGCGGGATTAGCCGAGCGGTCTAAGTTGCTGCAGCCATGGACTGTGCGGCTGGTCCCGGCGTAGGTTCGAGTCCTCCCTCGGGCATGGCTGTGTGTGATTGTCCTTAGGATAATTTAGCTTAAGCAGTGTGTATGCTTAGGGACTGATGACTTTAGCAGTTAAGTCACATAAGATTTCACACACATTTGAACATTTTGAACAAGAAAGTTTTCTTTTAATACTTGTGGAATCTCAGTGCGAAAGTACCTTCGCAGACTTTTCCTGAAGAAACAGAATCTCCTTGACGTCTCGTAACTCAACAGGCTTGAAACTTTGCTTACCAGCTTTTATTCTTCTTAAAATAAAAACAGTTATAAGAATTGAAGCACAGGTATATAAGAAAATACTAGCTTTCATACGATATCAAATTCATTTTTCAATTCCATTTGAAAGGGACCAAAGCCACGAACTTTTCACCTATTCCGTCGCTCATCCTAAAACATTAAGGAGATGCATTCTACCAGCAGGACAACACACGTGCACACGCCTATCTCATTAATCTCCTCTGCAACACGTTCTTCTGCTCGTCTGGCCCACATGAATATCAGACCTCCTCCCTATCGAGTAAGTGTAGGAGATAGTGAGACCGGCCTCGGTGGCCGAGCGGTTCTAGGCGCTTCAGTCCGGAACCGCCCGACTGCTACGGTCGCAGGTTCGAATCCTGCCTCGGGCATGGATGTGTGTGATGTCCTTAGGTTAGTTGGGTTTAAGTAGTTCTAAGTTCTAGGGGACTGATGACCTCCGATGTTAAGTCCCATAGTGCTCAGAGCCATTTGAACCATTTGAACATATTGAGATAATATGTCTGTTGACGGATTGCGACAATAGATCTGATGTAATGTCCCGGGAAGGCTTTCAAGACCTCTACGTTCGCCGCCGGCCGCGGTGGTTTAGCGGTTCTAGGCGCGCAGTCCGGAACCCCGCGACTGCTACGGTCGCAGGTTCGAATCCTGCCTCGGGCATGGATGTGTGTGATGTCCTTAGGTTAGTTAGGTTTAAGTAGTTCTAGGGGACTGATGACCTCAGATGTTAAGTCCCATAGTGCTCAGAGCTATTTGAGCCATTTCTACGTTCGCCTCTATGAGTGACTGCCGAACTGCGTTGTAGCTACTGTAAGAAGCAATACGACATAATATAATTGTTGTCTCAAACAGTCTCTTCACAGATATGTGTGCTCCGCGGTTTTGGTCATTTGCCACGTGCAACTTGAATACCATTTCAGAAACTTCATTCACTGTGTTGAGGATGCATATTTTTCAGCTTCCGCTAGACTCCCCTCTTAAACTATCACGTTCCTCTTAGTGTTCTACTAACATTTCTTCTTTCGATGTTTTCGTTGTAATGAGAGTATTCCATTTCGGGTTCCAGATGTAGCACAGTGGCTTGTGCCAATGCGAAGCGCCTTGCCTTACTAGCACGTACGTCTGGGTCCCCCCCCCCCCAGTCTCGCTCTGAGTTTCGGTAAATCCTGACTAATGACCGGGCCCAGACTGTCGTAACTCACATTAACAACACGCGCGAAGCTGAGCCCCTGCGGAAAGAAAGGTGCGTCGGTATCACCACAGACGTACGCCCTCGCAGCTTGCGAAAACATCTCAGCAACATGCACCATCCATCCCACAACATGCTAGGTCTGTTAGCACCACAACGACGTTTAAATAATACAGATAATCGAACACCGGTGGTAAGGATAGCAGCTCAGGAATCAGTTTTTTATTCTTTCTTTCTTTCTCTTTTTTTTAAGTACCACATCTTCTGCAACCTATGTAACCATGAACATGCACTGCAAAAATTATACGAGTACACGTTTCGCTCTTTGCGCTATGCGAGTGTGTGTTTCGATCTTTGGAGCTATACCGCTTATGACAATAAGTTACTAGGACAAAGAACCAAATGCGATGCGATGCGATGCAAGTGGAAAATAAAGAAAATGCGTCCAGAGTGAGATTTTCACTCTGCAGCGGAGTGTGCGCCGATATGAAACTTCCTGGCAGATTAAAACTGTGTGCCGGACCGAGACTCGAACTCGGGACCTTTGCCTTTCGCAGGCAAGTGCTCTACCAACTTTTTTTTCCACATAAATTGAAAATAAAAAATTAAACTTTTCACTCGAGGGAAGTCTTGAACCATGGATCTCTCGTTCCGCAGCTGCTCACGCTAACCACGGGACTATTATTTTTTTTGCCTTATCCATTTTTTTCTTTTTTTCTTCTTTAATTTTTAGAAAGTATCCTAATAAAATGGAACTAAAAAAAACCTAAGTGCCACCGCCACTTTTCATCCTACAACAAAAAAATCAGGTCCACTTCAGGCGTTGGCTCCTGACTAAACCTACTCCAGGGAGCTACCTATATACCAGGTGAAATATGGGAAATCAAGGTTAGGGCTGTCCTTACAAACAAAACAAAATCTTCCTTTTTCTGAATTTTATTTTTATTGTTATTGTTTTTATTGTTATATATTTTTATTTATTTTTTGTTTAGTTTTGTTGTGTAATTGATCAGAGGCCTTCTGCGCCCCGCTGGTAATATGTCGAGTCACGTCTTCTCGAAATTGATGTGTTCCGTTCAATTGCTCAGAAATGTACACTGGTTCAAACAGAAAACCTTCTTCTCTCTTGGCTTAACACATTCCAGCTGCGTGGCGGGTCGTGGAAAGCACTCCCTAGGAAGTTCGAGAAAAATTGTCTGTATTTTGGGTGACGGACAACAACATAATGACGGTCATTGAGGTATGTCCAAAAATCGAGGACAGAGTCTACAGTTTGTCCAAATAGGTAGTGAATGGCATGTCCGCGAATCCAATTCACAGCATTGGTCTTTGTCCGAGGAAAATAGTCACGTTCCGGAAATAATAATGAAAGGGGAGTAATCCGATCCGGAAAAGCCACAATACGACGAACCAAGTGCCAAACCTCCGCCGCCGGTCCGCAAACAAACCCATGTTGATCATTGTCTGGCACTCCATACGTGGAACATAGAGGTCATTGTGAGAGGTGGATACGATGAAGGCGAAATTGGTTGATTTGCTTACCATTGACAGTTAGGTACCAGACAGATTGAACATTTGTGTCAAGGTAACAGGCGAACACCGCGCGCCATACATGACGCCAGTCAACCTGGGGGAACTTTTGATCAATCGGGTTAGGTGGACGACCTAATTGGAGGATATTGTATACTGCCTTTGTCTTGAGTAAAAGCTGTCTTGGTAAGGTGAGGCGTAGATAACTGAGTTCAAGAAAGAAGTATCGTATATAATGGAACTGGGCAGGAACATCCGAGATCGTCACTGGGGCTGACAGTGAGACCGGCGAATATGCCGACAGGAGGAGACCAGTGAGGCTCGTTGGTCAACGTGTCCATACCGTCATCTGGGAGCTGACTAATAGGGCGCGAGCTCTATCCGGCACGTGAAACAGACCTATCCCACCCCGTTCACGGGGAAGAGTAAGGGTTGCATAGTTAACTTTGAACAACGGCCCAGAGCTGACGAAAGATGCCAACGCTGCCAACATGCGACGTGCCACAGTAAGTGGGAAAGGTAGAATTTGTGCTACATGGGGAACTCGGGATGCGATATATATATTTACATATCGAGCTCGTTGGAGAATATCTAGGGATCGAAGGCGATGGTCCATAAGACCTGTTCTGATCATTAAAAGGAGGCGTCGGCAGTTGGTGGTGGCTGAACGCCGGAGATCAGATGAAAAATCTATTCCCAAACAGCGAATGGTATCAACGGTGGTGAGAGGTGTAACGCACTTCACAGGAAGTCCTGTGCCAATGAACATAACTTGTGACTTACGTACGTTTAAAGAGCTACCCGATGCCTCACCAGAAGTCGCTACCCACGTCAAAACAGCTCGAACCTCGTCGGCATTACGTAAACAGATGACTACAACGTCAGCATAGGCCGTGCAACAGAATCGGTAGCGATCTATGGACAACCCTACCAAACGTTGTCTTAGTCCACATAGCAAGGATTCCAAGGAACAGGCGTACAAAATCGCTGATTGAGGGCAACCTTGACGTACGGATCGACCTATTTTTATCGGAGGAGTGAGTCTGCCATTGTACATAATCCTGGATGAGGCACCCCGCAGAAGGCGCATCACTACCGTGATAACGGCGACTGGGAAACCCATATAGTGGAGAACGGCCGTAAGGGACGAATGGTCAACCCTATCAAAAGCTTGACTAAAGTCCAACGACGCAAGTGCCCCAGAGAGGCGTTGTGCCTGGGTCACGGCGATCATATCCCTGTAGCGGCATAAAGCCGTGCAGATATTATTATCCCCTCCCAAAGATGCTTGGTCTGGCGACACAACATATCGGGCAACGTTTTTAAGTCGTGCCGCCAAAAGACGAGTGAAGATTTTCATATCACTGTTAAGGAGGGTGATGGGCCGATAATCACTGATATTGTTGCCACCATGCGGTTTATGTACAGGAATAATAATTCCTTCCATGAAAGCGTCCGGCACAGGTACTTCCGGAGACATCAGTTCCCGACAGATGGAGGTGAAGGTGGACTCTAACAAATCACGGAAGGTGCGATAAAATTCGAGGGGAAGACCGTCGGGTCCTGGGGAGCGATTGATGGTTCCTGCCCGGATCGCATCGCGGACTTCATCATCAGTTACCTCTGACATCAAGTCAATCGCCGCATCTCCTGGGATACCACCGTAGTTGAGCTGTGAGACTTCCTCGATCAACTCTGGGGAATGTGGAATTGCGGCGTAGAGCTGCTGGTAGTGGGCGTGAAGCACATTCCCTACTGCAGATTGGGTTACGTAGCGACGCCCTTCTTGGTTTGTTAGGACGTGAATCAATTTTCGGCGCCGATTTTGGCGTTCTTGGATGATATGGTACATCGACGGATGTTCATGATGCATGCGATCAGCAGTACGAGATCGTCGGGCCTTAGCATTGTTCATCCTTGTATGGTGCTCAGGGGAGGCTGGCATTGTGGAGCGTTCTCGTAGGATCCTGTAGTAAAAGTCCATAGTGCTCTTCCTCCAGGCGACAACATCTTTGCCATACCGGATCAAAGTTATTCGAAGAGCAGGTTTTGCACACTGGATCCACTGGACGGCGTCTATTACATGTGATCCAAGTGTCTTGTATTAAAAGTCGACAGTCAGGTGATTTAAGAAGTGCCGTGTTCAGTTCCCATAAACCACGTCCGTGGCATACTGCCTGTTTTGTGAGAACAACATCACAGAAGTAAGCCTGATGATCTGAGAAAGCAACAGGCCAGATTTCAGCCTGTCGAGTGTGTTGAATTAGGGATCGCGAGATGAAGATGCGATCCAGTCGGCTAGAGGAGTGCGCAGTGTAGTACGTAAATCCCATAAGATCACCGTGAACATGTCTTCACGTGTGGACAAATTGTAGCCGCGTGACGACTGTTTCCAGAGCTGCGCATGGTGAGTGACGCGGCAATTGATCCTGTGGTC
This sequence comes from Schistocerca americana, assembly GCF_021461395.2. Lineage (NCBI taxonomy): Eukaryota > Metazoa > Arthropoda > Insecta > Orthoptera > Acrididae > Schistocerca > Schistocerca americana. The sequence goes on along the minus strand of NC_060119.1, from coordinate 1,036,617,000 downwards.
GCTGGGTGCAGTTGAAGTCTCCACCCATGACCCAGTCATCATGTGGGCCCATAAAAAGGGGTGTAACTTCATTCGCGAAGAAAGCATTGCGTTCACGATGGTAGCTGGAGCCCGACGGCGCATAAATATTGACGATGCGTACACCAAAGAGAGTAAGCGCCATACCTCTGCCGTTGGGGAGATATAGGACATCTTCGGCAGGAAGACCTTCTCGTAAGATGATGGCAACACCACTACCGGTGTCCGAAGCGGGAGAAAGATGCGCCGTGAAGCCATGTGGTGGTGAAAAATCGGCGACATGCACTTCCTGAAAAATCGCAATATCTATGTTCGCATCATAAATCATGTCACGGAGCAGCGCTAATTTGTGGGGCGCACGAATGGTCGCGAGGTTAATCGTTGCGACACGATAATGCTGGTGTTGGAGTCCCACAGGCACAGGTGGGGCTCCCTCTTCAGGAGCGAGAGGTCGTCGATCTTGCCGGTCCGCTGAAGAGGTTGCTATTGTGGAGAGTTCGCGGGCGCGGGCGCAACCGATGGGGGTGCCCCATCATCAGCACCGTCCACCCCAGTCCCTTCGATCTCCACGTCGTCTGCCCAGGAGACTGATACTGCGGTAGGGCAGCGGCTGTGCACATCATCCACGTGGAGAGGAGACGTAGTTTTCGGCTGAACGGATAGGCTCTCTTCAACGTCGACCTGTGGGGGCGACGGCGCCAGTAAGGAGGGGTGTTCGTCGTCAGTGGTCGCCTGTGGCGGGTCGTTCGCATCAGACTTTTGGTCATCAAAAAGCGGTTTGTCGTCCATCTTCGGGTCTGCATCCCTGGTATCCATCCGTAGAATGGATTCATCAGGGGGTGTACGGCTACGTTTCTTTCTCTTTCGTGTCGACCCTTGTTTTCGAACAAGTCGTTCAGAGTCTGATTGCGGGTGGCTTTCGTCTGACTCCGGACCAGTCTGAAGGAAAGCAGAAGTAGGTACCACTCCCGAATCAACGTCCATCTCAGTAGCATTTTCAGTCACAGTGCTGCGAAGATTCGGCAGGTTAGGATCCGGCGTCTGTAGCACCTCAGAAGGAATCTCAGTAGCGGTTGCATCTACCTGATCAGACGACGTCAACGGAGCAGGAAGACCCTGTGTAGAGGTGCTACCTTCCTTGGCAACCTTGGCGTATGTGACAGGGATCTGAGTGATCACCGCTGGGGACGCTTCCTCGCCGACCGGCGTCTGGATCAGGCGGCGTCGCATGCAGGCGGATCTGACCTGGCCTTCTTGTCCACAACCCGCAGATGTTCGGGGTTGGCCGTCGTACATGACAATGGCTCGCACCCCGCCAGTTGTCAGGTATGATGGTATATGTTTTTTCAGTTCAATTGTGACCTGACGCACACCATTAAGGACATGGTAGGTCGTGAAGGTTTGCCATTTTTCCTCTACGTAACCGATGACGTTATCGTATGGTTGTAACGCAGAGACAACTTCGTCCTTCGGCACTTCAAAAGGTAGTTCAAACACCCAAATCGTGCGATGACCGTACTCTGCGAGCTCAAGTGTTACAGCTCCGACGTGACCATCAGAGTATTTGAACTTAAGTCCATTGGCATGGCGGCGAATAACATCTTCACTCACCTCGGTGTTTGTCATTTTAATATAAGCGACACTACTCATGATCGAAAAATGGATTCCGACAACGTGGTTAGGATCCAAACGAACTTCTTCACGTATGAACGTTTCAACTTCACGTGCAAGAGGTCGCGCATGTTCAGCTGGGAAGGAAACTTTAAAAGTCGCACGGCGGTAAGCGCTCGACATGTTGTTCACGGTGGACGGACACAAGCCTTAAAGCTACGACGCGGAAGTAAACAACGCCTGCAGCGGAGCACTGGCCGGCGCGCGGGGCCGTCCGCACGCAGCCACGGCTGAGAGCCGACTGTCCAACTGAGCTACCCAAGCACGACTCACTGCCCGTCCTCACAGCTTTATTCTGCCAGTAAGTAAAGTTTGGAAGGTAGGAGACGAGGTACAGGCAGAAGTAAAGCTGTGAGGACGGCGCGTGAGTCGTGCTTGGGTAGCTGAATTGGTAGAGCACTTGCCCGCGAAAGGCAAAGGTCCCGAGTTCGAGTCTCGGTCCAGCCCACAGTTTTCATCTGCCACGAAGTTTCAAGGATAATGTGGAGGGAATTCAGTAACTGTGTTGATATTTAATTTTTTTTACAGTTTACAGTATGTATGGTTTCGGGCGTGGGTGTGTGTGCTGTTCTAAGTATAAGTTAGTTTACGTAGTGTGTAAGTCTACGGACCAGTGATCTCAGCAGTTTGGTCCCATAGGAATTCACACACATTTGAACATCTGTATGGTTTCGATCTTCTTAAAATCTATTCATTTCCATAAACAATCCGTCGTGTCTTTACAAAACTCCATCACAGAATGCTGGTAACGGCGTATATCGGTATTTACATACGGAATCCTAGCGTATACTTACAGCTTACGCAACTGCATAGATCTAAAAGTGATCAAGTGTTATCAAAACTAACCATGCCGTTAAAAATATACAACTGAAATGGTAAAATAAACGATATAAAAATTTTAGAAATTTATAAAAAATTTCATCAGTGCGATGTTAGGGCTCCTAACGGATATTTGGACTGCCACATTCCACATCGTGAGCAACCACCCAGCTCGATTACATAAAAAGCCCCAGACATCTTCCTGGACTTTCAAAGGAATGGTCCTCCGGTATGTTTAGTGCACGCAACCCAAATACAACGCGAATAAAAAACAAGGCGCACAAATTTATTGCAATAAGGCTAAGTGTTTCTATGCATGTCATTGTCCGAAATCACAAACCGTCAGCAGCCTTAGAAATGATTGTCTAAAGGCAACACAGAAATCCGCCTCAGAAAAACACATTATAGCATCACTACTATTTTCTGGGAAAATAAATGGGCGCATAGCCGCTGGTAGCTGTCTATTGAGAGGTGTTGGCATTCCAGCTCCAGTAACGGGGCTGTTGATTCGTTTCCAGATGTGGCTCTGCAAAACCCGCCAGGACAGCAGTAAGACACGGTTCTTGCAGAGAGGCAAAAGGATTTTTTCACCAATGGGCTTCAGTAGAGTTGTCAAGAATGTCACTATAAGTGGCGCACTGGCATAACAGCTGCGCTGCTAACCTTTATGAATAGCTGACATTTTCGTAGAAGATTAATTCGCAAATCAGCAGTACTTTTAGAAGCTGTGGCTAGGCCTAACGACAGGTCGACATGGAACCACCAGTAATAGTCACGAATTCGCGTCTCCGTCGCCGTACCTGCCTCCTCCGCTATGTCTGCCATCTGGACTTGGTGCCACAGAGCACCAAACGTATCCCAGGCCCATCATTGAGCCTGACCCCTGACCAGGTTGGCAGCGGGTCGAGTTCCGGGTTCGATAGCCGCGTTGTGCCATCGCCAGTGTAGGCGCCTTCGTGCGTCACGTCGTCGTTGACAGGGAGACAGCCATTCACTGTGGAACTGGCTACCGGTACAAGAACTTAGACCGCTTCCGAGTGCCTCTCACGCAGTTTACTCGTGGCGTGGCTCGCAAAACTGGATAGCGTGCCTCGTATTGGGCACAGCCCGCCATGTGCTGAGAGGGTCGTGGTCACCATATTGCTCAGTCAGAATGCGAATGTCTGAGCGGATTAAGAATTTATCTTGATAGCCTCGTTTATTTGGACCGCCACTGACCTTCAACCCCACCACGACCCCAGGCTACCAGCCATCCTGCACTGAAGCCACCCCACCATCCGCGGGGTCGGCTTCAGTTGGTGTCAGAAGTGAGTGAGTGTAAAGAAGTTGAAGTCAGAAGTGATGGCATCTTCTTCATCAGCTAGAGGATGGTTCATCGTCCATCCAACATGACGTCGAGACCACGGCCTGGAATGTAATCACAGTGTTTTGATCTCTGTTGATCCATTATGGACTGTGGGACAACGGCTGGCATGTATTTCTTGATGCAATAATTTACCAACAGCCGTATGTACTGTAGAAATTTATTTTATGAACTTCTTATGTGCTACCAGTTTCGGCATTACATTGATGCCATCTTCAGGCCCCTGTTATACTCACTGTGCAAGGGCCTGAAGATGGCATCAATGTAATGCCGAAACTGGTTGCACATAAGGAGTTCATAAAATAAATTACTACAATACATACGGCTGTTGGTAAATTATTGCATCAAGTAATTACAGTGGGTTTGGTGAGAACTGCTGGTTATTTTATGTCCTTTGCCAGACACGGGCTATATGCGGGAGATTCACCGCAACTTGAAGGTAACTTTGGCTAGGCCAGGAGATCCAGCTAATGTTTCTGAATTTCGGAGAAACAGCAGGGAGCAGTAGAGTCTGGTAACTATTTGCAGTGCAATCTGCTTGAGTGGACTGCACCCCTGTGTAGAATCAGTATCACTAAAGTGTTTCACACGTTACTACTTTTGGTCATGTTGTGAAGCAATGCAGGAAGTCTAGGTAATTAATGATAAGATGTAGTTTTCTGTGGTAATTTTCAGTCTTTAAGTTGTTGCGTGTTTTTCCTGCATGTATTGCCTATAATGACGGATGAAGGTTTCTTAATGACGGTGTCAGGGATTCAGGACGTTTCAGAGCCAGAGACAGTGCCTTTCTTAATGGAAAAGAAAGCGTAGCTAAATGGCAGATAACGCAGAGCTGCGAAGACAAGTTGCGGTTCAGGATGCTGGATTAGCATCAATCCAGACGCCAGGGCATAAGGTGAACCAGCGTCGCCAACTTACTATCTTTTGTTGAAAGTCATCTGAGAATGTGCTACCGTTCATGAAGGACATGACGATCTCGGCGAGTACGGGTGGTTCGTCCAGTGGTTAGTTGTTATGAGTGGCGAAATTATTACCAGTGAGTGAGCTGAAAAGTTTTGTAGGAATTACATAAACGTTGAGAAATGCGAGGAATGTTCGAGCAGTTGAAAGCAGGGGCTTCTGTAGAAGAATAAGAAACAGGGAAATGCAAGGTTCTTTCTAAAGCAATTGAATGATGTTATAAAAGGTCTAAGGAACCCACCACACTAGAGGCTGCTTGGGGTGGGAGATAATGATGTAAAGGCATTGGGGTAATTGGGAATACATTTTCAGGTCGAGGCGGTTCAGTACAGGCAGTGTGTGGAAGTAGTGTCTCATCTGGGCGGAAGTTGCCGATTTATCCTGGGTTTGGACTTTTTGTATCGACATCATGCCAAAATTCAACTTCGAAAACATGTGGTGGATCTTAGTGGGATACCATTCCAGCTAGGGGAAGCTGTCGTCAGTGTAGAGCTGTCGCGAGATGCATCTATTGCATTGGGCAGTCCGATTAAACCGCATACAAGTGAAGGAAGGTTTGATAGCATTATTGTGTGTCAGATGGCACCATAAATCGCTAAATAGCTTGAGGAGTGTGTGGAGCCAGACATATGTGTCGATAAGCTATGTGTAATAGTGCCAATGGAGGAGAACGACCTGTTAAATTCAACAAGCTGTTCTCTTAGAAGAGGTATCATATGTTTAAAGGAGAAAGGTAACAGGATGGTAGTACCTGTGAATCTAGATAGTTTTGGTGCCAAGTAAACGAATCACACGAAGAGGAAGTTAGAAGGAAATTCGAATATTCCAGAGGAGGATTACTGGTGCACGCAGGGTGTTAAATGTGGGCAGCCACCGGCCGCTGACAAGACTGCGTTACGTAACAAGGTGGATCATCTAAAGGGAATAGAAAGACTGTAATTGGAAGAGCTTTTGTTGGAGTTAGAGGACTTTTTTTCCCTCGAGGTTCATTGCCAGTGATGCCAGTTATACAACACTGAATTCCGACGAGAAATGAAGCACCAGTGTGCAGTAAACACCACCAGATACATCATCATTTGCAACCTGTTATGGAGGATTTCATTAACCAGCAATTAGCAGGTGAAATAATAGAGGAGTGCATTAGTCTGTGGGGTGCATGTAATGCGGTTGTGCCTAAAAAATCTACGGCCAGTTTCTACTGTGGCAGCATGTTAACCCGAGTACTCTTTACTTTTGTATAGCAAAGACAGAGTGAGTCACTGTTCTAACGGCACAATGCCTTCTATTGGACTTTCTGTTGTGCTAACAAACGAGTACACTTGCCGTCCAGCACTCTAGAAGTGATAAAACGTAGTGTTTATATTGGAGTAGATTTTATTTACCCGTAACGGAAAGATAGTCTCAGAAAGTTCCAGGGGTGTTTTGAGCCTAATTATTATTATTCGCCGCGCGGGATTAGCCGAGCGGTCTAAGGCGCTGCGGTCATGGACTGTACGGCTGGTCCCGGCGGAGGTTCGAGTCCTCCCTCGGGCATGGGTGTGTGTGTGTTTGTTCTTAGGATAATTTAGGTTAAGTAGTGTACAAGCTTAGGACTGATGACCGTAGTAGTTAAGTCCCATAAGATTTCACACACATTTGAACATTTTTTATTATTATTCAAATTCGAATGAGTGGGACACGGTACGACACCAGCTTGCACAACGACAAATGTTTGTTATTTAACTTTACAAACAGTAAGACTACGTACCATTTCTCTGGAATTTATGGTAAGAAATAAACTTTCGGAAACTCAAAATCTTACATCACTCAGCGAGACATATTACAGACTAATGCCTCGTATTGGAAACTATACAGACCTAAAAATCCTACTCACAATGAATATAAGTCCTGAATAGTTCTAATTAACTCGCAAAAGTCTTAACTTCGCATTATCTTAGAAAAAATTAACTCCAAAACGATACCTTCAAGAATTCCTCTGATGCATCGTAACTAATCGCTATCAGTTGTTCAACGCAAAAAAATTTCCCACGTCAAATAGCAGTATCTTTCAATGCTGCTACTGGGATATTACTCGTCTGTAATTAAGTACAGCGATAGTTATGAGCTATACATAAATCTCTCTCTTTCTTTCTCTTCTGAGAAGCAGTAAAACATATTAGATATATCTGAATGTCTTTTGATTACTATTCCTTTCCCGTTCGAACCCTACGTCGTAATCAGCACTTTAGACAGGTTGTCAGTCGGTCGCAATGTATAGCAAAGATAACACGATCTTTGAATGTCAACGATAATGTGTAATTACTATTAAACTTGGTTACCAACTGTTATTTACTCAAAAGAGACTCTCAAAATACCAATCTGGCTTACTTTCTGTCACCATCTTCTCTATATTTTACGTTAACTAGCCGAAAAATCAAACAAATTTCCAATCACGTATTTACTTTCATTAGGACTCGAATTTACGATCGACGAGCAGTCGCTATTTTTCGTTCATAGTGGAAGTCTTAACTTTGCTTTCTTTTACGATTTCAGTTATTGTATTCTTTATAGGAACCTTTATCTATTAGCAAATTCAGTTACTGATTCTGATTACTACAGCCAGTTTAGGTAAACCCTACAAATAATATTTCTCTTTCTAGCTAACCCTATCTATGCCAACCTAGCACATGTAGTGTAAATTCTGTGATACTGAATTCGGAACTATCACATCTATCCACAGTAAATATAATTCAGAATAAGATCTGTCTTTTATGTTTTAGTCACGTAGTAGACAAGGGGGGGGGGGGGGGGGGCAGCTACGGTAATTCACTGTAATATCTCCTAAAAAATCTGACATGCCGCACCCGTAAGTCTTTTATACGAACAATCTGGTCATGCCAGGCAATTACTTCACCCGTGCACAGCCTTGCCAAACTCGATCGCCTTGAGACGATCCAAGTCGCACGATGTCGGTATGCTGGCAAACAAAGACCTACACCTTAACTGTGTGAGGCCTATATGGAAACTACTTATCTCTCTCTGAAAATCATGTGGGAATCATGAGAAACAAACAAACACTTAACGCCACCTCGACTTTTGATAACGCAATATCAGCAGCGGCCTTCGGTAAACCCGAGCGGCGGCCGGCTGCTTCGTAGCGCTATCGTAGTATTGCTAACTTCCTCGATGACCAGCGGTCGCTTAGCACCTACAACATGTGTCAGCCTTCTGTCATCTTGGAGCATACTGTGCGTCCACAACATTGTTTCTACGCATCATCTAAAATGTCATACATATCAGATCATACATTTTCACTAGATTTTAATGTACATATATGTTCGGATGCCGAGCAATAGTAAAGGTGATTATACACCGTGCGTCTGACACAGTACAGGTTCGAAGAATGTAGGCCCTGTGTGACCACCGTCATCTTAATATTAAGACAGTATTGTATGCATACTCCATATGCAACATCACGAAGACCATCGATAATTTGGGACAGTACCAGTTTTTGTTTTCTATGGATTTAAGAAGTGGACACCATCAGTTGGAGGTTGTTCCAGACGACTTACAGGATTCCCTGTACCATCGGGTCATTATCAGTATCAAAATATGTCAGTCAGATTCAAGAACGTCGCTGAAACATTTCACTGATTGTTGGACAGAGCACTGAGGGTATTGAAGCCGTGTCAATGACTAGTCAACCTGGACGATATAACTGTGTTCTCAAAATACATGGAGGAACATGTGCAATGACGGAGGGAAGTATTGAAGAGGTTGCACAGCTGATATTAAGCATGGATAAGTGTCATTTTCCTATAGGAAAAGAATGTTACTTAGAGTACGTAATAAGCAAAGATCTGGTAAAAGCAAATCCAAGGCTTGTACAAGCGCTCGCTATGAGATTTCCTAAGTTAGGTAAGGAGTTACAGTCGCTTTTGGGAAACTCAAATTATTTTAGGAAATCTGTGGGGGGTTTGCTGATATACGTTGGCCATTCATGCAGCTCTTGAAAACAGGCGCAAACTTCGTAGAGACAGAGGACTGTCAGGCCTTGCTGGAAGGGCTAAGGAAAGTTTTAACAAAGACTCCGGTTTTGAATGTTCTGGATTTTCAGAAGGAATTTTTATTGCGTTTGACATACCGTATGTATCCATGCTTTTGGGGGGGTGAGTCAAGAGGTCAGTGAGGAGGAGCATCCCATGGCTTACACGTCGAGACAGTATAATAGCGAGATAAATTTATTCTGCTATAGAGAAGGGGATGCTAAACCTCTTATATGGAATCACATGTTACCAGCATGGGAAGAAATTTAAGGTAGTGATCGATCATGCACCTTTGAAATGGTTACTGGGATTAAAGGACTTGTCCATCAAACACAACATTGGTGTTAAGACTCAGTGAGTTCGATTACGAAGTAGTATATAAACCAGGAAAGTAACACAGAAGTGTAGATGCGTTGAACGGGAAGGTAGCGGTAGTACTAGTAATAGGTCATGGCCTTGCTGAATGGCAAGCACTGCAGAATACTGACAGCGGCTGCGAGCTATAGAGGACGCAACCGCAGTATGTGTCACGTTTTGTCGAGTAAGGTAAAAGTCCACAGGTAGTAGCGTCAGTTAGTTTAAGGAAGAAACCTTGAGAGAAGCACATGAGCACTTTCTGACTGGCCCTAGAAGTGGTAGAGCAACAACCGAAGGATGGCTGAGAGGGACTGGTGGAAGGGAAGTAGCAAATATGTGGATCATTATATGACAAATTGTGTAGAGTGTGCACAGCATGCAGAATTAAGTCACACGTATATACCATTATAGAGGCTGCCGGAAGCATCAAAGCCATCTGAGATGATTTGGGTGCATGTGTTACAGCCACTTACCCACACTCTCGTGACGAAACATTTTGTTTTAACAACAAAAATACATCACTTTTCTCGGTATGTGAATATGACGGCTATGCCGAACCAGCAGGCAGCAACAGTCGCACAATCAATGGCCAACAGTTGAATTCTTATGTTTGGGGCGCCAAAGACGATGATTTCAGACCAAACGATGAACTTTATATAGGACTTAAAGAAAGTATTATGTTCTTTGTTACTTGTAAAGAAACTGAAAATTACAAGTGTTTCACCTGCAGACAAATGGTAAAAAGGAACGAGTGCACTGTAAGATTGGAAGGACGTTAAGTTACTGTGTGAACTCACATCATACTGACTAGGACAAATACCTCTCATTTTTCATAACAGCAAACAACTCGAAGGTCCACACTAATACCGAATTTTCTGTGTACGAAGCAGTATACAGCAGGAAAATTCCATTGCACATTTGATATAGTGAAGGCAACAAGAGGCAAGAATGGAGAGCTGGATGATAATTTTGGTAAAACCGTAAGAGAAGTATAAAAACGGGTCCAGAAACCAACCACAAAGGCACAGGAGGCAGCTGTGAAACGCTAAGGAAGTTTACCATATTGCAGGGTGTGGAAGAGGGTAATGTTACAGAGCAATTACATGTCGAGGAATAAGAGTAAAACTACCATCACGAGGTACCAGGGACCTCGCCAGGTGATTTAGATTACATCACCAGCAACGTTAGACCAGAGTTGCCGATGAGGTCGACAGTAGTGCATGATTGTTGTCTGAGGATGTTCTGAGACTGTATAAGTCAGACCCATGAGTATTAGGACCTACGACCCAGGAATATACAGAGAGGAGGAAGTAGAGAAGTGGACATGAAAATGTAGGACAGAGATATTTTGTTGTGTTTATTAGTAATTGCTTAGGATATTATGGGTGTAATATTATAATACATAGGGTGTAAGGAATAAGATTATGTATATCACAATACTTACAGTAAAGGTTTCTTTTAATTTTCTTGTTATGAGAATGCTGACCAGTGGCAGAAATTCTTCTGACGATGAAGGGATGGTCATGGTAAACCCTGAACTGAAACCAACCCCACGGGTGGTGTGGTGGCTTCAATGCATGATGACTGGTACCTGGCGCTGTGACAGGGTTTCATGCTGATGGAGTCCAGAGACGATGCCACCACATCTTACTCCCACTCCTCCACACTCAACCACTTCCGACACCTGGCAGCCTCAGGTTGTGATGGAGTTACAGGTCAATAGCGATCCAGATACACAAGGCGTTGTTTCATTCAGATATTCACACTGTGTATGTGTTCTGTGGACAGCATAAGGAACTTCAACAGAGCTATGATAATGCTAGGATCGAGCTTGTCGGGCGTGGGCCCAATAGGGAACGCCTTGGGATGTTGCGTTGCGTTCGTGCCTGGCGTGCATTCAATGAACGTTTGGAGCACGTTAAGCTGGGCCTGCTGTTCCTACATTACGATACAGATCGGAGAAAGAGGACCACACACCTACTGTGAATTTACGAATTCACAGTAGGTATGTGGTCCTCTCTTTCCGGTTCGTCTTCTCTTTGTCACTACAGTTGTTCCTCTTCTCTTGCTGCCTGGAAGTTATTCCAGCAGCAGGTCAGGCCATCTGGTCGCTGGCCGCCAGTGGAGTTGGTTTCCCAGTCCACTGACCAGCGGGTTTTGTGACGTCCTCGCTGGTTGCGAGCGCGTGGAAGCGGCGCTTCAACAACGGGACTCCCGCGATGTCGTGCAGCAGGCGAGTGTCGTAATCCCTTGGCAGGTTGAGCGCCAGCCGAAGGGCTTTGTTCTGCACTCGTTGCAGCGTCGGGAGGTGGGTGTCTGCAGCGTTTCCCCACACCACGGCCGCGTACTCTAGCACCGGCCTGATGAGTGCTAGATAGAGCGTGAGGCCGCAGTAAGGGGGCGGCGTCGTCGTGGAACTGAGGAGGGGATACAACGAGCGCATCCGTCCAAGCGCTCGGCCCCTCAGCTCCCGGATGTGTGGACCCCAGGTCAGGCGTCAATCCAGGGGATGGGGCCTACCATGATCCGTACTTGCGGCAGCGCGTCGGGTATGCGGTGGCGCGTAAACACCACCGCCTGGCCGTTCCCGGCGTTGAACTTGAGCCACCATTTGGTGGCCCAGGCTCCGAGCTCGTTGCAGGCGAGCTGCAGGCGGCGGCGCATCAGCTGCGAGCTCATGCTGCGCGTGTACAGCGCGGTATCATCGGCGTAGAGCGCCAGATATACCCTCGGCGTAGTCTTCGGGACGTCGGCGGTGAAGACAGAGTACAGAAGGGGGCCAAGCACGGACCACTGTGATACTCCAGCTCGGATGTGGCGCGCCGTTGACACGCCACCGTCACCACGCACATGGAATGTGCACCCGCGCAGGTATGACTGGAGAAGGCGGACGTGCGACACGGGTACCCCTGTACCAGCGGCTTACACAGGAGGCCGTCGTGCCACACACTATCAAAGGCCTTGGAGACGTCAAGGAGCACCGCCCCAAGGTACTCGCGACGCTCCAGGGCCCCCATCACCTGCTCCACCAGTCGCAGTAGCTGATGCTGCCTCTAATGCCCGCTGCGGGAGCCAAACTGCTCGTCAGGAAGCAGTCCCTCTTCTCTGACGTGACGCTGCAGCCGTTTGGCGAATATCCTCTCGAAGGTCTTCGAGAGTGAAGGCAGGAGGCTTATCGGGCGATAGTTATGCGCCAGCCTGGGGTATTTGCCAGCCTTTGGAACGGCGACCACCTCGGCGTGTTTCCGCCCAGCGCACCTGTGCGAAGGATGGCGTTGAAGATCGCCGTGACGACGCGCAGTGCTTCCGGCGGCAGCTTCTTCAGCAGTGCGTTGTCGCATCCCCCTGCCTTACTGGACTGTAGGAACATGAGGTGGCGTTGCACTTCTTCCTCTGTGGTGGGATCGATGACGTCGTCCTCTTCCTGTTGATTCAGGTACAGAGGAAGACGATCGTGCACCTCCTGGATCTTGTTGTCATCGACAACGTCGTCCACTGTCGTGAAATTATCCGCGAAGGTGTCCGCGAGCACGCTGGCCTTCATGTCTGGCTCTGCAGCAACGTCACGACCAACTTGTAGCGGCAGGATGCACTGGCCCTTGCACAGAAAGCTCCTGGTCATGGCCCAGGCGGGTGCCGAAATCTCCCGGCGCAGACGGTTGAGTAGCCGCTTGGTGGCGGGGTTTCGCGTGGTCTGCCACTCACGAAAAAACCGGTTCTTCGCACGGATGGATTCCGGGATGTCAGGGGGAAGCTGTTTGGAGTTCTCCTTCGCCTTCCGCGGTCGCCGCGGCGCTGCTGTATCTGCCGCCGCAAGTGTGTAGAGGGTGAATGCGGCTACTGCTACATCCACCCCCTCCTCTTCGGGATCGGTTGTAGGTGTGACCATCTCTGCCGGGTGCTGCTGAAAGTACGCCCAGTTGGTGTTTAGGTGGTGCCATTCTGTCTGTGTCCAGGTCAAATATCATTGGCAGGTGAACGGAAGACAGGGCACAGCGAGTGGTTGCGATTGCATTGTGTGCTGCCCCTTTAAGGATCGCGATGTCGAGCACGTCGGGACGGCCGCGCATCGGGAAGTGCGTGGGGTCGAAGGGACCTAGCACCATGGCGTCGTGGTCATTAACGACCGGAGTAGCCGTCTGCCACTGACGGTGGTGATCCTGGAGTTCCACTCCGGGTGTTTTGCGTCGAGATCGCTGCCGATGAACAGATTCCCGCGCATCGACAGCAGCGTCTCGACGTCCCTGGAGTGGAGGTGTTCTGACGGCTGTCGGTAGGCAGCCACGAATGTTATGTGGCCTACGGAAGTGTTGACCACGACGCCGGTGGTTTACAGGGTTGGCGTCTCGGGGAGTTGCACCTGGTGGTGACGCAGCGACGTCTTTACGTATACCGCCGCCGTCGCCGTGGGTGGCCCGGTCGGTGCGGTAGCAGCGAATGTTCGCCGCCCGCAACTCCACTCCCGGCTTCAGCCAACTTTCTGAGACGAGACATACGTCCACGTGGTCGTCCCGCGAAAACTGGCGAAATTCTCCCGCTCGGGATCGAATGCTGTTTGCGTTCCACACACAAACGGTTAGACCCTGGATGTGTCTATCCACCAGCAGCAAAAGAAGAAGAAGACCTCACTAGTGACACCAAGAAGACAATTCAAGAAAGAGATGGGAGAAGAACACATAGGAAGCTGTAGTAACAGCAGTGTAGGCTGCTTAACGTACGTATCAACTAGGGAAGAAGCCTAATGGAAGTCACGGCAGTCTCTGACTGTCTGCCACGCCCCTGGACGTCTGAGGAGGCGGCAGGACGCTGCTCAACTGACTTGGCGGGTGCCTTATTAGTAGCAGCGGAAGAGTAGCTCCTCCCGGTTCGTACCAGCTCGGAATGCGCCGGTTGTCCTCTTTTTGCAGCGTCACGCCGGAAGGCAGTGCAGCCGGGGTAACGCCACATGTTTCTCGCCTCAATGGCAGCATGTGGGTGCGTCCGTCTTCGGCATCTTGCATTCCCGACTGGAATGGTCCCCCGATATGGGGAAGCCCAGGTCCTCGAGCAGTTCCCGCAGGTACCCATGGTCCATGCTGAAGGGGAGCTTGCGGATGACGACTTTAAGAGTCTTCACCGGCTCCGAGGAGTAGGTGAAGCTGTGCAGTCCTTGCAGTTCCTCTCTCTCGGCGAGGTCCATGTCCCACGGTAGTCCTCTGCAGTCTTGGTGATAACTAGATGCAAGTCGCTCCCTGCGACTCGGAATGTCACGTTCGCTTTGACCGCAGCTTTTATCTTCTCCTGGAATTCTCGGAAGCCGACAGTCCACTTGATGACCACGAGGGGGGGGGGGGCGACTTCTTCTGCTGCTGCTGCTGGCTCTCCATGGGCTCGCTGGCAGCATTAGAGAGGCCAGAGAACCGGTTGCCGATGTTGACCGCAGACTGTTGTGCAAGCACCACAGCCCTAGCTGTGTACTTACGAGAGGGTTTCGTGAAACCCTCGTCGGCTACGGTCGGGGGAAGGTCCTGGATCCCTTCCGTGACGCCTTCCGCTGAGTGCGGAGCGTGGGTGCGCTACTAGACGTGCTAGTGGCGGATCTCTTCGAGTCTGTTTCCGCGCTCGCGTCAGCTGGCCGCTTGCACGAGTGCTGTTCCACTTCCATTGTTTCGGAAGCCGGGTTGACGTCTGGGATAAGGCCCATCAGGAAGGCGAGCTGCCTTTCCGCTTCCGGCGTGTGGGCTGGGTCCTTTGCTGGCGCTGTCTCCGGTGAAGTGGTGACCTCTGGTGCAGGAGCCGACTCTGTTTCGGCTCGCGGCTGCGGAACGGCCGATTGTGGCGCGCGTGAGGCCGAGGGTACGGCCGGCGGGCCGCTAACATCAAGCACGCGGGCTAAAGCATGCAGGGGCATGCCCCCATCAGCCGAAAGTGCGCGCCTGCCTTTCTGCCTGACGCCAGTCCTTTTGGACCAGTCAGTAGCAGGTGAACGGCGGTTTGTGCCCGCCGACGGGGCAAGCCCCGCTGTACGGCCGTCCGCCGTACCACTCGCTGCCTCGGCCGAGACTGAGGTCGCATAACGACTGCGCTGGTCCGTGGTGCTCTCAATCTCGTCGTCCAAGGACGTCTGTCGGGTTGTTGCCGTTGGGGGGCCGGATGAGGCCGCCGACAGAGCAGGCTCTGCCGCACGGCGATCCGCCACGCCCTTCACTTCTTCACTGCGGTCCCCTCTGGTATGGCATCACTGCTCGGAATGCCTTGGGATGTCCGCTGCCTCAGAAGAGAGCCGCAACGGGCGAGGACTGCAGATGGAGCGCCTAGAGGCTGATACCACCGCCAGAAATGGCCACAGTGGGCGCGGACGGCATAGGGAGCGCCACACAGCGCCCAGGCATAAATATGGGACAAGGTCAGATCGCCAACCAGTCTCAGGGAACACCTGATGAAGACGCCGAGCTACGACGTCGAAAAAATGTGTTGGGAAGACGCGGACCACCGGCAGTACACGTGGTTCTACGAGATGGCAACAAATCGCCGGGAAAGTCTTAGAAATTATATGTATAATCTGTCTTGCGGTACTACTCATGGTCTGCCTCTACTGTTTCACCCTATACGGCTGTTTCCAGTGCCAGGATGACTGTTACTTGATGTTGTGGCAGAAGTCTGAGTAATCTGTCCCTTCTTCTAGCAAGTGTATTAAATAGACTTCTTACCTCACTTATTTTCTTTACTTCTTCTTCACATTTTTTCATCCTCATACCTAATTTTTAACGTTCTTTGATATTTCTAATCGACTTTAGCTTCTCTCTCTCCACATTCCCGATGGTAAACGTTTCCTGCTATACAGTGTTGTTTTCCAGACCTACAGTTGCCAAAATTTTTTCCTCAGTTTCATAACACTTTCACTGAGTAACACTTCAGTCGCCTGTGTAAATCTTTTCTGATATCTACACTTCTTCGCCCATCTATCTGAATTTGATACCTTGGTAGGAAAATTCTTTTAACTATTTGATTACCTTGTTGGATTGTTTATCGTGAAGCTGTTCTCCTAAGTATGTTGTCCATTCCTTTCATCAAATTTAATTCTACCTTAGTGTTGGCCATGACAGCAAAATCTTGTAAAGACTTTCGCACTGGAGTCTGTGCCACTTAATCTTTTATTGCTCTTCAAAAGTTTTCTTGCACTTTCATTATTTCATCTTTGACACATAAGTCGAAAACAGAGGTGATAAGTTGCAACCCTGCTGCTGTAACTTCAATTGCAGTGGCTACTGTGACTTCTGTACATTACCGCATCTTACGCGGTCTCGCTGATATGAAACTTCCTGGCAGATTAAAACTGTGTGCCCGACCGAGACTCGAACTCGGGACCTTTGCCTTTCGCGGGGAAGTGCTCTACCATCTGAGCTACCGAAGCACGACTCACGCCCGGTCCTCACAGATCTACGAGTTCGAGTCTCGGTCGGGCAACAGTTTTAATCTGCCAGGAAGTTTCATATCAGCGCACACTCCGCTGCAGAGTGAAAATCTGATTCTCGCTGATATGTTTGCGCGGACAGGGACGCTACTCACAACAAAACGACGTAAGGCAAGCACACACATAGATAATACAATTACTGAACGCAGAACGAAAGCTTCAAAAGTTCAAGATTGCTAGTAAAGCATTTATTTCGATAACCAGTTTCCGTTAGACTACGTTACCATCTTTGGATATGCAATGGATAAAACCAAATTGAGAGGTTTATAAATCACGTATAACAATTTACAAAATTAATTGTCCATACACTTGTAAAAGTAGCATACCTTATACTTTACAAAGTCATAGTGTCCTTTATCTACGCTATGTATCGTGTCACTTGAGGAATGTGCATGCGACTTTACAAAATTATAGTGTACTTTATCTATGCTATGTATCGTGTCACTTCAGGAATGTTCATGTGTAGATCATGAAAATCACTGGATGTCGACGTGTCAAACTGAAAACAAATAATACGCTTACAACTATTCCATATGCCCACAGGATGGCACTGTGGTAGTACAGTTTGGAACAGTTTTGTGTAAAGCAAAAGGCATGAATATACAATACCAAGTAATTGTTAATATGCTGATGGGAAAAAGACTTTCAAAAATTATTATTTACGTACAACGCATAATCGAAATCACAAACCATTGTGATCTTAACACAACAGACTTTTATAAAAAGTGTTAGAGAAGTCTTAAAAGACTCCATTCTGTTAACATCTATAATTGGTTTGTGTAATCACTTTATGACGTAATCCAATAAGTAATGAAGCCAAAGATTCTTCATAATCCATAACACATATCGACGAAATAGTGTCCCGATTGTCAAATTGGAGTTTAGATCAACAAACTCGGAAAATAAATCTATTAAGTGTTCAGATCCCACACTAAGAAATAGCAATATGTGCTCTTATTATGATTTCCTTTATATTACACGACTGTCAAGAGTGTTATGTCTAGATACACCATAGTCTGTTGCTCAATGTCTAGGATGAATTTCTGGCTGGACACTGAACTGGGACGTTAACCATTTTAATTTACATCGTAGATACACTACAAGTTCACATGGGTGAATAAGACCACTTCAGTAAAGAGCCTATGCTATAAACATTAATTTCGTTATATGTGAATTTTTTGATGCTCAATGTCTAGGTACATCGCAATGTGTCGCTCGATGTTCGGCGCACTATCCTTATGTTTGTACATGCTGTTTGTTTTAATATCTAGAGATTTTCGTAGTCTTCACACACATGTTCGTCATGTGACACGGTGCACTGCACGGACGGAGGAGATTATGTGAGTTCTCAGAGCTTAAGGTATGTTACTTTTCCACGTGTATCCACAATTAATTTTTTACGTTATTGTATTTCACTTGTAAACCCGATACCCTGTCAACTTTGTTCTATTCATTGCAGATATGAAGATGGTACCGGTTATCGAAATAATTGCTTTACTTGCGAGCTTGGCTTCTTCCTTTTCTTCTTTTAGTTTATTACATTGCAGATCGCCCTCATTCTGGCACAATTTCAGGAACATATTAGTGATTTATTCACTAAAATAAATATCCTGAAAAGATCGTCACAGAAATAGACCTATTCTTTGTCAGTACCCCGTTGACAGACGAATTACAAACTGCTCAACTCGCCCGCCTTCTTCCTGGTGTTGACACTGCTCCATGACGATGTCTTACGTTTTAGCTGTGCTCCTGATTTCCCATCGGACTTGTTGTCGGCGTACGTGTCGATTTATTCACCGAAAACGTCGAAGGTGAGCTGCGATGGAACTACTGAGCTCGATGTAACTGGAAGTGCTTGTAAGGTGGGAGAACGCGACTTATACCCTGGTTTCCGCAGCAGCCTAATGTGAAATTGTGCACTGCTTGTTCTACGTGACTGCTGACGTGCAATGTAGTTCCTGTTCTGCTGGCGACCTGCGTTGTAGGTCTCTCGTATTGCTAGCAGTCTCGCTGCTCCTGCTGCGTAGGCTGCCCCGTGCCACCTGCGTTGCTAAACGGAAGGCTAGCTGGCAGGGAAGTTGCGACAGCGAGAGTCGCGGTCACAACAACTACCTTACATTTTCTTGCTTCCACTTTTATTATTCCCATTTGGGCTTTATAGATGTTGTAAATTATTTGCCTTTCTGTGTTGATGGCAACAGAAACGTAGATGAATATATTGGGATCGATATACTTAGTTTTGTATAAGTACTTCATCTTGATCGCCGACCTATATAACGGCTTTCTGTTTACCAATAACTCTAGTTGAGCTTCAGTCTTCTAAGGATTGTGAACGTTTTACTCCAGCTTACACAGTTAAAAGCATTTTCTAGGTTCTGTAGGTTCTTTTACATATTATTCTTGTCAGGAGCTTATAATTGCGGAATGTAACGTGATTGCTTAAATTGAGCTTAAAATTTATAAAACAAATTTACATTATTTCTTCGAACACAGAAGCAGATACAGAAATACCAACTTTACAAACAACTGTCTGTTCTATATCACCTAAATGAAACTGCATAAATAAATACCTGTTAGGGTAGTTGGTTGGTTGGTTGGTTTGAGGAAGGAGACCAGACAGCGAGGTCATCGGTCTCATCGGATTAGGGAAGGACGGGGAAGGAAGTCAGCCGTGCCCTTTGAAAGGAACCATCCCGGCATTTGCCTGGAGCGATTTAGGGAAATCACGGAAAACCTAAATCAGGATGGCCGGTGTTAGGGTAGTAAATGCGGATGTAACATTCTTATGATCAATAATGACGAATTAACATTTTGGACCGAAAAGTACGAAAGGCGGGGATCCACTAGGGGTTTTATATCTGATTGTTTGGATGACCTTGGAGCGTGCGCCGCGCGGCTAGAAGACGTAGAAGAGGTGGGAGTCGTAGTCAGCTCATCGTATGTGTGGACGTGGAACTGTGTCATATCTGGCGAGGTGACATCAGTAGTGCAAAAAGTGTGTTAAGAAAAATGAAATTTGACGTGGTCGTGGTATTTATGCTGTAAAATAATGGGCCGCGGAATCCAAGATTTTTCTGGTCGTAATTTTGAGCCGTGCCTATTTCAAGAACAATGGCTCCGGTTGCCATCGGTGTTTGCTAAATATTATTCCATCACCTTTGAGAACTAAAGAGCTTAGCAAAGTACTAGCTAGCAAAACTCTGCGACGGCACTACAAGACAATTAAGCCAAGAGAATATTAATAAACTTCATTATCTATAGTACTGTGCATGAATATTACAGTATTTATTGACTCATTTTGATATAACTGTGGATATTCAAAAATCTTCGTGAATTACTTCTCCAATGGTCACTTACTGAATCCTGTTTCGTGGTCATATATTTCGTTAAGAGATTCCTATATAAATTCATATGCTTTAGAACATCGTTACAGAATCAAAAATGTTACGACAAAACTTGTTTGTTGTAATTCTAGATAACTGCTTACCTCTTTAATGATGTGTTATTATTTCGAGTACACGCAGTGGACGCTTCACTAATTTTGTGATAATTTATTTTGCTTCACAATAATATTACAGTTTTTCAGCAATTAATTTCAGTACTTACGTAAATTCAAAACTTTAAAGGTGCAGCCATTGTGCTACGTAATATTTTTACGATTTGCATCCATCGTCTCTTTAAGTAGGCCTTTAAGTTAGTTTGATAAAACATAATTAACTAAATTTCAGCAAAACTAAAATTGTTGCTGAAAAATTAAAATTGAATTGCTCCTTCAGAGATGGCGACCTAAAACTTCGCAGAATAACATTCTTTACAGAGTGATCGTCATACGGTAATGTAGTACGAGTTTTCTTCGAGTCTTCAAACTACATGCCGCTGTGTTGAGGATAAAACAGAGTTGTAGGGAAGCAGGTGGGCAGCGCAGTGAAGTACAATATGTATGCGTTCCAAATTTGTAAATCTGATCCCTTATTCTCATCAAGCTTTGGTAAAGAAATGAATGATAATTTTTGTTTGCCTTAACAATAACGTAAATTCCAGTTAGGTTAAAAGTATTTAGGATGCATACAGTATGGTGTTGTTTTTTAATGTGCAGTACAAACGCCAATACTAGGCATCGTAACCAAAACAGTTAGCGGTGACAGTAACGATGTATGTCACAAACGCTGGTTTTTATGACTGCATATGCGCAGATGAGCTATGGGCCGTCCCAATGCAGTTCAGCAGCCGATTTGTAAGCATCCGATTTGTTGACTTTAACAGTTTGATTCTGTACAGCATTAAACACCGCTACAAATAAAGGCAAGTGACGCTAATCAATTAATACCTGTAGTTATCCTAATAAAAATATTTCGCCCCAGTTACGAAAATTTTTTAGGTTCATTTCCACGCAATCGGCGTTTAGCGGTCACACGTGAAATCGGAAGTTTATAACTTATCAGACTAATCATCCTGTAGTTTCACATTTATCCGCAGATGCCTTGTCTGGTAAAGCAATTGGTACGAGTTTTTTGAAAATCTGATTGTAAGCCACTTATTGTAAATTTTTTTGATATTATTCTATTTAACCTTTTTATCCCTACTTCTCTCATAGATTTCGGTAGCTCCTAAGGTGTATCACTGAGCCTAGCTGGTTTGTTTCATCTCCAACCATTCAGTGATCTATCAAATTCTTCCCGCAGTGTTAGATCACCTATTTCTTTCATATCAATTTCCTCCTCCTCTCCTATTACGCCCTTGGACAGTTCCTGTCCCTCAGATAATAGAGGTTTTACAATTGCAACTCATAGGTTAAAACCGTTACACTTTTCTTCTTCACAGTAACATTATATCATCATGTACGACGTGTCGACATTTCCTTCACTCATATCTTTGATAATATCTCTGCCTGTTTCTCCCATCCAACCCAATTTAACTATCTATACTTTCAGTTCATTTTATTTCTAAGCAACTAATACCCCTGCGATCCCATCTCATTCGTAAGAACCTTACATTTTTTCCCATCCGTAAGGACGAATGCATCCTGAGTCTTTCATCGCTTCCTAATGTCCACTATCGGTGTTACTATGGTATCCGGACCTACTGTAATTATAATTAGCTTTATTATATTCCATTCCCCTTCTACTGAACTATTCTTGAAGCTTTTACTTACGCCATTGGTCACTGCTTAACAGAATTTCCGGTTGTTGTAATTCTGGTGTACATTTTCAGTATTTCTTTTCATCTTACCCTTAATTTTCCTTTCATTTTCAGCTGGTATTCATCGCTGTTACGTTACCGTGTACGCATGCACTTGAGTATGCTTAGCAGTCCAACATCTGATTCGAAGATCTTTGTTTAACCATGATATAGTCCAGCTGATAACTCTCGTTGCGTTGTCTCTGATCTTTTCCAAGTATACCTACTTGATCTGAATTTTTGGAAGTGGGTGTTCAGAACGAATAGCTGAAACCTTCCGCAGAGTTCTAAAAGCCTCTACCCCGTATCATTGCATTTCGTCAGTTACACTATACTGAGGTTACAAAAGCCACGGGATACCTCCTAATATTGTGCCAGAACTCCTTTTATGCGGCGTAGTACAGCAACTCGACGTGGTATGAACTCAACAAGTCGTTGGAAGTTCCTTGCAGAAATATTGAGCCATTCCATCTCTATAGCCGTCCATAACGGCGGAAGTGTTGTGTTCACGAAGTGACCTCTCGATTATGTCCCATAAATGTTTGATGGGATTCAAGTTGGGCCATCTGGGGGCCTAAATCATTAGCTTGAATTGTCCAGAATGTTCTTCAAACCGATTGTGAAGAATTGTGGCCCAGTGACATGACGCGTTGTCATCCAAAAAAATTGCATTTTTGGTTAGGAAGTCCATGAATAGTTGAAAATGAAAAGTAGCAGAACATAACCAGAGAACCCAGTCCATTCCATGTAAACACAGACCACACCATTATGAAGCCACCATCAGCTTTCACAGTGCATATTGACCACTTGGGTTCGTGGTTTCGTGGGGTCTGCGCTCACTCGAACCCTACCATCAGCTCTTATCAAAGTAAATCATAACTCGTCTCACCAGACCACGGTCTGCAGTCTTCTACGATCCAACGGAAATGGTCACGAGCCGAGGAGAGGCGCTGTTAGCAAGGGCAGTCGCGTCGGTTGTTCGCTTCCATAGCCCCTTAACGCCAAATTTCGCCCCTCTCTCTGAACGGATACATTCGTCATACGTCCCACATTGATTTTTACGGGCATTTGAAGCAGTGTTACTTTTCTGCTAGCACTTACAATTCTACGCGAACGTCGCTGCTCCCGGTCGTTAAGCGAATGTCATCGGCCACTGCGTTGTCCTTCGTGGGAGGTAATGCCTGAAATGTGGTATTCTCGGCAGACTCTTGACACTATCGATATCGGAATGTTGAATTCCCTAACGATTTCCTAAACTGAATGTTTCAGATTTCTAGCACCGACTACGACTCCGCGTTCAAAGTCCGTAATTCCCGTCGTGTGGCCATAACACCTATTAACATGAACCATCTGAGTAGAAACGACAGCTCCGCCAATCCATCGCCATTTTATACCTTCTGTACCCGATACTACCGCGATATGTACATGTACATACCGTTGTTCCATGTCTTTTGTCCTCTCAGTGTACCTTTCAATCTCTTGACTGTAGCAGCGTTCCAGACAAGGACTATCAAGCTTTCGCAGAATACCGCATATTTTATCGATTCATCAGAGATTTGGGCACTCAGATCTGTACAATAGTGTTTGGTGGTTGCTTAGCTTCGATCCTCACAAGAATAATTCTGTCGCTGTTCGTTCACAGTAACTCACCGCATCACCTACATTCTTCTTCGTAAGGATGTCAACACCTTACTCCTTACACTGTTCACCTATGTTATTGCCCATACCTGTCTTATAACCAGATTAATCACGACGCATCTTTAATTCTAGCTTTAGAGCCGGCATCTCCATTTTCAGATTTCCAGTTTCCCTACAACATTCTAAAATTCCACGCCCTGATTCCTTCCCACAATGCTAACCTTATTCGTCCTTACCTCGGGCAGTCTCTACTCGGAGATCCGAAAGGAAAGACTAGTTTACCTCCAGACTTCAAAGTGAAGGAAAGATTCATCACAAATTATGGTTGCCCTGTGAATGTACTTAACTTCTGTTCAATGCACTGACTTCTGCATCCTCATACTTTTATAGTTTCCCACACTAAGGGCAGTAGGTTGTCCTGAACGTTTAGCCATCTCTCCACCCTCTTGGACGAAGCCATTGCAGAATGAGGGTGAAACTTTATGCTGGAAGCCATTTCTGAGGACTCTTTCATAAGAAATGTAACCAGTCGCTGAGATCGAAGCCGGTATCCAGCACCTTTGAAGTAGAAGTCAATGATGTTACCTATAGATCATGCCTATCACTTCGTTCTTATCCATGTCAAGGATATAAGTGTATGAATAACACCAAAGTTTATTTAATTAAAACATATACATTGCCCATACAGTGACCCATTAAATAGTACGAAGTGCGACAATAAAGTATTGAGACTGATTTCCTTTGCAAGATGGGCAACCCTACAGGCTTGCGTAGGCACAATATCTTTGACCTTGGTCTATAAGCTGCTTCTAGTCCAAGCGGCACATCGATGCAACTGCTCAGTCGTGAGTTATGCTGTAATAATTTAACACGTGTTTGTGTCTCTCGTCATGGAAATGGAACTGCATAATGTTAGAGCAAACGGATATCAATTCAGAATTGTTGATCCGTGCTATCACTGGTGACGAAAGTTGTTTTTTTTTTTTTCAGTACGATCCAGAGACAAAACGTCAAAGTTCGCAATGGTGCTCAGAGGGATCACCCAGACCAAAAAAGGCTCGCATGTCAAAGGCAAAATTGAAATGCATGCTTGTGTGCTTCTTTGATTCCAAGGGAATTGTTCATAAAGAGCGAGTGCCTCCTGGACAAACAGTTAACCAGTATTACTACAAAGAAATTTTAGAAAGACTTCATAAAAGAGTTCTTCGTGTCTGTGCCAACAGTGCTGATAATTGGATTCTGTATCATGATAATGCGCCATCCCATACTGCTCTGTCAGTACAGCAATTTTTAACCTCAAAACAAATTTCAGTACTACCACAGCCACGTTATTCACCAGATATCGCTCTGTGCGACCTCTTCTACTTCCAAGAGTCAAAACGGCGGTCAAGGGACACCATTTTCAAACAACAAATGGTTCAAATGGCTCTGAGCACTATGGGACTTAACATCTTAAGGTCATCAGTCCTCTAGAACTTAGAACTACTTAAACCTAACTAACCTAAGGACATCACACACATCCATGCCCGAGGCAGGATTCGAACCTGCGACCGTAGCAGTCCCGCGGTTCCGGACTGCAGCGCCTAGAACCGCAGGGCACCGCGGCCGGCTTTCAAACAAGAGAAGATATCCAAAAAGCTGTGACGAGGGTCTTGGAGGATATTACAGAAGATGAGTTCCAGAAATGTTACTATCAATGGCAGAAGCGCTGGAAAAGTGTGTGCAATCAGAATGGAACTAATTTGAAGGAGACAACACTAAACATGACTAAAACGGTAAGCAATATCTTTTTTCACATCAGTCTCTTTACTTTATAGTGTGAACAAGAGAAAGATTGGGTATAACGACTAAGAGAACAGAAGTGAATTAAGTAGTAACAAAATACTACACGTTAAATGTAAAAACACAGGATGTCATGAATATTACTTACTTTGCCTTTTATTAAAACGCCAATGTCTAGTACCACTTTCTCAGCACCACTAATTCGAAGGCAAGGTTTTAACTTGAACTCTGTCAGAGAGTTGCTGTGGGTATATTTCACACTCTTCACTGCGGAAAAGAGTTGCCTCACAAGTATGTAGATCCAAACATCGTCATAATCATGGCTGAAAACTTTTAAAGTAGTGGAAATTTATGTCGAGGAAAATCCTTACAAATGTCTACGACAGTAATTTTGATATGAAATTTAGCACGAAACTGCCAGTCATGCTGTAAGTCAGTATGTTCTAAATTATGAGCTCACCAATTTGCTTTCCCGCGTATGCGTCAGTTTGGTCTTCTGGAAGGTTACAGACTCTGCTGCTTCGACTAAATAAAAGAACTTCGCACCAGACCCGGTAGTCGGTAGTTTCACTCCTAACAACGACAAGAAAGGCGGCTGTTGAAAGTTCGAGCATTTTATTCGAATTGATGCAGCCTGAAAACGGAAAAGATTTTATCAGGCATGCTGCCGCGAAAGATTCGGTAGACACATAGTATTTGCGATGTTTTTGACATTAAATATGATGAACTTCTACACAAAAAGCAAAATCATGAAGGGACATTCTGCCTGCTACGTTCGTATGTAGTAAAAATTAACTCTAAACAAGCCTAAACAATAACAAAAGCGGACCACCGTAGAAGGAAGCATTTCTCTGAAGGTGACAACATCTTTTTCATAGTGGTAACACACTTCTTGCTGTTCGTGGTATGAATTCTTGCTGCGGGGCCATTATTGTATTGAATATTTAGTGGAATGTCGATGTACCAATCTGGTATATGTAGCGTGATCTCTCAAACATTTTTTGTTGTTCGGAGATTATTCATAAACATTACACATCATAAATACTAGTTTCGTTTGCCAGCACGCTCGCGCACTATTATAGATACGTTAGGTTATTTGCACGCCAGAAAGATATTAAGAAACCTTTGTACTGAATAACTGTGACCTTCGGGCCTGGAGACCTTGATGACTTGTGAAGAGCTTCGCTGGACACGAAGGTTTCTGTATATCGTCTCATAATTTTCCTCCTGGCTTCATGAGATCCTCTTGCGAAAATGCTGTTACGTGTGGTTCCATCTCACGCTAACGATACAATGTAGATACCATATTTATATTAAACAATGATTAAGAAGAAATTTATTTTTCAAGTGCTGAAAGTAGTAAATCAAACTTAAGGCAGATTGAAACAGTATACCGGATCGCGACGTAAACCTACAACGTTTTCCTGTTATGGGCAAATACTCTGCTGACTGAGCTATCCAAGCACGACCCACCACTTTGCCTCACAGCCCTAATTGCGCCAATGGAGCTAGAAAGGGGGCCGCGAGTCGTGCTTGGATAACGCAGTGGGTTGCCTTTGCAGTAGCTCAGCGTGTTGGGCACAGAGATTGGCCACTGTCTGTAATAAAAACGATGACCAGGTGTGAATAGGACACACACACTGAGGATTCCATACAAATTTTATTATTTATGTAGATAGTTCATCCACTCCAAGAGCGGAGAATCTCGACGATTTTTGCCTGTTGGCGACATTGATGCTGGCAGGATATTGGTCCCGGGAATGTTTTAATCTTAAGTTTGAAGTCAGCTAACAAAAGACAAAAGAAATAGTATTTTCGAGTGATATAATTACAGTTTCACAACTTTCGAACTTCTTTCCATTACTTGTACAGTGAACTTCGCGTCTTGCCGAATTTCATGATTCCAGACCAATTGGAAGTTCATCATAGGTTTTGATGAGTGCGTTTGGGAGTATCAAAATACGCAAATTTCTTTCGATTGTATTGACTTAGAAGCTCATGTTTATTGCACCACTAACGGACCATAGGTCTTAGTGTGTGACATGAATTTCTGCGTTATACACCTACCCGTTCCTGAGAAAAAGGGGTCTCAAGAGACGGACGGATAGACAGTTATAGCCTGATAACTAATGACAAAATTTTTTCGTGTGATATAGAAAGAGATCAACGATTTTAGGATTTTTCCTTTGTTTGTACTGTAAAACGTAGCTTCTTGCCAAATTACGTGATTCTAAGTCAATGGAAAGTACGCTATGGGCTTTGGTGGATGAGTTTGCGTGCATCAAAATATGTGACGTAAATGCTCGTATCTTCTGATAGCTTTGACCTAGCTTCAATTTTTTACAACGTCAAAGCAACGCAGACCTTAGTCAGTGTCACAAATTTCAGCTTGATACGTCAACCTGTTTTTAACAGTCGGAACTTTTTCGCCGAATAATATCTAACACCCGTCAACGCTTGTTAACAATCTGGTATTGGCAGTTGGGCACCGTCGATACTCAATTAGTGTCTTTCCTTACCAAATCAGCTGTCCTGTCGCAGTGATTGGGGCATTCTTTTAACCTTATTGATTACTCTCAGATGCATTGTATATGCAAAGTATTGTACATGCATTAAATTCACCTGTAAAGTTTACATTGAAGAAATATCAAAACAGAATTGAAACGTAAGTTTTATTTTTTGCTAATTTAAGGAATGAAAAGATATTCCCGTACTTTAAAGAAATGGACATCGCAGACTGTAATACCAACAAAGAATCATTTGTTACTGAGTAACAGTGTCAATCAATATCGTAGACATTACGCAGACTACAATAAACACATAAATACATTCATCGCTGTTGCGTAATCAGGAGATAAATGAGTTTATAACACTCGCTTTGTAACGTATTAACGTTTGTAGAACTGGCTACTTAACTGTTTGGTATGTTGTAGTGGGTCACGTTCCCATTTTCATCATTTCCTCGCTAGTGTGCATTATGACAGTATTCGTCCCAACACAGGTGTTCCCAAAATAACTGTGCGTTGTATGCTATATTATTCGCGGACGCACGCCACTGAGAATTTTAAGCAAACTTTTGCTGCTCAAATGGACATTATAAACCTGTTTGCCTTCCACTATATTCATGATATGAGTATGTCAGGACATTAAAAGTGCGAGATACACAGAGGCGCGGTCCAGGCAGTGGCTTCTATGTGCGCGTGTTGGGTGTGTACACAAATAGGTCAGCACTGCTGAACGTTATAAAAAGTTAATCTTCAGGCGACAGCGAAAATCGCAGGAATGTTCGTTGTACCATGGCACATTTTATAGGGACCTGTCAAGGGTGTATGTTAGTCAGTGCCGTTTTCACATTACGCATCTGAAGTCCAACTTTTTCATCACTGAGTAGCTCTTGCAGACTACACCCTCAATTACTTGTTAGATGTAATCAAATATCTGTCTTTCTCTACAGTTTTTACCATCTACAGCTCCCTCTAGTACCATGCAAGTTATTCCATGGTTTCTTAACCCATGCCCTATCGTCCTTCCCATTCTTCACTATGGACTACAATGGCACACGAAATTGAACACAAGTTTATAACGCCATTATCTATCATGAGCGCTTCTCCTTGCTGCGAGTTTCGCTTGCTCTGGAATGTATCGGGGGTATCTCGAAAAGAAAAAATTGTTTAATGATAAGAAGCCCACCCTCAAATTTCTGACGGGACATGCTTAAAGCCG
Source organism: Schistocerca americana (assembly GCF_021461395.2). Lineage (NCBI taxonomy): Eukaryota > Metazoa > Arthropoda > Insecta > Orthoptera > Acrididae > Schistocerca > Schistocerca americana. The sequence continues at coordinate 1,036,588,013 of NC_060119.1, read as the reverse complement.
TGAATCACGGTAAACAAAAACATTTCTCTGAGAACCACGCAAATGCTTATTAATGAAAGTACTACCATTTAGGAGTATGAAATGACGATTGTGACACATTTGAGGACGCAACATGGAGATTTGCCTTCAGATGGAGACCTTCTTCATATGTGCCTCTTAGGAGAGCGAAAATGCTGTCAGTCTACAAAGGAGATTACATACAAAACACTCGTGTGGCACACCCTCGAATATTTCTTGAGGGTGTGGTATTTACTCCAGCTAAGACAAACTGGGAATGTTTAACGTCTAGAGAGAACGAATGCACTGATAGCAACGATTTAAATGGCTCAGGAAGAGCGCCATGGAATTATCGAAGAACCTGAATTGACAGGTGGTTGAGAACAAACGTCACCTATCCAGCGAATATGCACAAACTTTCGACAACTAGTGCTAAGTTAGGAATCTAAAACAACAATACAGCTCGCTCCATACCGGTTCCTTAAGCAGCGTGAAGACAGCACGCACAGCATTACACGAACGGAGCGGGAAGAAAACCTAACAGGTGATGCACTGAGAAGTGCACTTTTCTGTGCACCACGCAGAGGTTTGCTGAGTGTAGATGTAGAGACCGCCAGATTAGTGCTGCCATAGAAACTGAAACGCTAGTGACACTTCATCACGTTCTTATAGACCAATTCGAACAAGATACCGCGCTACGAAGACACAAGATATCGCACTTTCAGTTCCTGTAGTGGAATTTCAAGAATTATTCTTTGCGTGAAAATCCCTTTCACCCAAAAGTCGCCCATGGGACTCTTCACACATTCAGTGGTTAAGGCAGCTGGGCATTATATTAAAATAGAAGCTCTTTTGAATTCCAGTAGTGAAAGATAAATTCAAAATCTGTTCGTTTCGATACTCCAATAAAATTTACTAAGGTCAGAGCAATTAGCATTTTAATAAGCTGCGCTCTTTGACTGCAATTTAGTAGCAAACTGCTCTGGTTTTGGCTGACTTTTGGGTGATTACAGAGGTAGCAGTGTGGTCACGTTGACGGAAGACTTTGTGATGTTCGGGCTAAAAGCATAACGCTGTGAGGGCTAAACAGACGTCACGCCACGGCTCTTAAAGTACACCTACACTGCGCTGGGTAAGTTGCTTGGGCTGTCGCCGTCAAATCGCCGAAAATATTTACCTCGTCTAGTGAGCACATGGCAAGAGAGTAATAGTGTATTCTGCTATATGGTTTCAGCGTGAAAGGTACACTGGTATCCAAAACTTACGGAGGAAAATAACTTTCACGAGATATGTCACTGCTAAATAACACAGCTCGGTGAATCTCGGACCATACATAGAAAGAACCGCTACAATATAGCACAGAAGACAAATGAAAGAAACACGCAATGAATCGAACAAAACTGATACTTTTATTCAAGGACAATAATTGTATGCTGATCATGACAAAAGGTGGGATGTGGCTCTTAATAGGACGTGTGATCATCACAGGCGGCAGTGCACGCACTGCAATGTGCTTCCATGCTGGCGAGAAGGTTAATAAGGAGTTCTTGTGGTAGAGCCTTCCATTCCTCCTGCCGAGTGGTTGACATCTGCTTGATGGCTGTTGGTGCACAAGGACATGCTGCAACACTTCTCCCTAACGCATCCCACACGGAGTAACGGGACGGCCAGTTCACTCGCCGAATATCCTTCCGTTTGTAGAGACCCTCCACCTGCGGCGTTCGATGCGGCTGTGCCTTATCATCGGGAATAATAAAGTCAGAGCCGAATGCACCCTGGAGAAACGCGAAATGGGAAAGAGTACAGTGGCAGAATAAAGTTGACCGATGAATACACTACTGGCCATTAAATTTCCTACACCAAGAAGAAATGCAGATGATAAACGGATATTCATTGGACAAATATATTATACTAGAACTGACATGTGATTACATTTTCACGCAATTTGGGTGCATAGATCCTGGAAAATCAGTACCCAGAACAACAACCTCTGGCCGTAATAATGGCCTTGATACGCCTGGGCATTGATTCAAACACAGCTTGGATGGCGTGTACAGGTACAGCTGCCCATGCAGCTTCAACACGATACCACAGTTCATCAAGAGTAGTCATTGGCGTATTGTGACGAGCCAGTTGCTCGGCCACCATTGACTGGCGTTTTCAATTAGCGAGAGATCTGGAGAATGTGCTGGCCAGGGCAGCAGTCGAACATTTTCTGTATCGAGAAAGGCCCGTACAGGACCTGCAACACGCCAGGTGATACGCCAGTATGGCGATGACGAATACACGCTTCCAATGTGCGTTCACCGCGATGTCGCCAAACACGGATCCGACCATCATGATGCTGTAAACAGAACCTGGATTCATCCGAAAAAATGACGTTTTGCCATTCGTGCACCCAGGTTCGTCGTTGAGTACACCATCGCAGGCGCTCCTGTCTGTGATCCAGCGTCAAGGGTAACCGCAGCCATGGTCTCCGAGCTGATAGTCCATGCTGCTGCAAACGTACTCGAACTTTTCGTGTAGATGGTTGTTGTCTTGCAAACGTCCCCATGTGTTGACTCAGGGATCGAGACGTGGCTGCACGATCCGTTAGAGCCATGCGGATAAAATGCCTGTCATCTCGCCTGCTAGTGATACGAGGCCGTTGGGATCCAGCACGGCGTTCCGTATTACCCTCCTGAATCCACCGATTCCATATTCTGCTAACTGTCATTGGACCTCGACCAACGCGAGCAGCAATGTCGTGATACGATAAACCGCAATCGCGATAGGCTACAATCCGACCTTTATCAAAATCGGAAAAGTGATGGTACGCATATCTCCTCCTCACACGAGGCATCACAACAACGTTTCACCAGGCAACGCCAGTCAACTGCTGTTTGTGTATGAGAAATCGGTTGGAAATTTTCCTCATGTCAGCACGTTGTAGGTGTCTCCACCGGCGCCAACCTTGTGTGAAAGCTCTAAAAAGCTTATCATTTGCATATCACAGCATCTTCTTCCTGTCGGTTAAATTTCGCTTCTGTCGCACGTCATCATCGTGGTGTAGCAATTTTAATGACCAGTAGTGTATATCGTGTTCAAAGATTTGGAGGTCATTACGCCCAAGCAACATTATGCCTCCCCACACCATAACACCTGGATTACCAAAACGATAATGTTCAACAAGTTTCCTGTGTGTATTACACTTCCCCTCCTCTCGCAGTATATGGTGCGTTGAGAATCACTACTCAGACTGAATCTGGTATCATACTTGTTACTCCAGTCCCTATCCTCTTGGAACCTTAGCAAACGGTGCCGTCGATGTTCGGGTGTCAGCAGAACACAATCTACTGGTCGTAGGGCAAAGAGACCACCTCATGCATTCGCAGAGCCACAGTGCAGCGTGAGACTGCGTCTCTTGAAGTCCTGTTATATTTGATTGCAATTGGACCCCTTCTGACGTGGGTTCCTTCCTGCCTGCTGCACAATGTGGTGGTCATTCGCTGCTGTAGTTGACCGGGTTCGATCACCTCCTCTTCGGGTAGCAGTGCCCGGTTTCGGAACGCTGCCCAAGATCGTTAAACAGTGCTGTGAGCAACTCCTGGACTACAACCGCCACAATTCGTCCTGCTTCCATTTTCCCGATGAATCTTCCGCATATGAAGTCATCTACATTTTGTCTCCGGCCAATTGCTCGCTGACTAACACGCTACGTTTCCTCCCGTCCTTTCAACAGCCCCTTGTTGCGGGGCCAGCAGCATTTGGCGCTGTAGTTACGCTGATCTCACGCCACCTGGCGTCCAACACACTGTGCAGGGCAAGGAGAGCTCACTCCTTTCCAGCGTGCTGTTAATGGTATGTTAATTTATATATCTCGTCCTTAAGTTTCGCAGAGCAGTGTACCTTGTGGAGTCAGTTATGAGCATCTGAACGCGCTAGTAATAAAAATGCAAAATCGTGAAACATATTTTCATTCTCAGATGACTTATTGTACCGTTATTTAACTGAGTAAGAAAGGGCAAAGAATCAAGATGAACGGCTTAGGACACAGTTTAACAGCGCAAATGAACTTATAGCAACACAAAGGTTAGCAGACGGTAGAGTCCTTGTGGCCTAAAATAAAAACGACATATCAAGAAATGTTGAGTGGATTTGACAGCCTATTTGCAATATAATTTTAAACATGGATAACTAATGCAAAGATGAAAGACATGAAGTGTAGTAAAATGCCGAACAATGACATACTGAACATCAAACACGAGGAAGATACAACAGAAAACGACAGAGTATGCTGCTACACGAGGAGCAAAATTTCATAGAATGGCTACAACAATGGAAACCTAAAATGTAGATTTTTTTGCAGGAAAGATGTTCGTCTTCAATAAAAGGCCTGTAGTGTTGGCAAATAATGAGGCAAAGCCAAAGTAGGAAATCACTGAAAGATGACGTGTGAAGAGTAGCAGCCTACGGAAATGATTCGTAAGTTATAATAAAACTAGGAAAGAAGAGGTGGGATGATTTGAAATGTGTTGTTATAGAAGAACATTAAAAAATAAAGCAACAGCTAAAACTGTACGAAATGATAGATAGAACGAAGAACAGGCGAGGAAAGAAATCAATGACAGATTCTTACACCTAGACTGTAGCACATAACTAAAATTTCATTTGCCCACAAAACGAGTATTTTTTTTCATTATATTCGTGTCTCATTGTCAGATAAAATATGAAAGATTATTTACGCGTATATCTACTTAATGCCACTTCATAAACTGTATAAAGTTTATAGTAAATTGTTATTTTATAAGTAAAGTGGTTACGTAATATATCGTCAGTGGTTCATGTCAAAAACGGTAGGATATAAATATGTAAAGCATTATAAAGGTTAGCGCCGCTCCAAAATTCCGAAATTGGTGATGTAATGCTGATGACAATACTATTCTTCAGTCAGAAATTCTGAGCCAACTAGAACTATGATTGAGCGATTTTGACTGTGGGGCTAACAGCAGTAGTCAATAACATCCTGCAGCGCCTCAGTAGCTCCAGCCAATACATCATCTGCTATTGGACTGCAGAAGAACTTTGCTATTGAATTAGCAAATTCGTATTAATATACCTGTTGACCGTTCATTACCATTATGTATTTAACACATAAATGCGGGAGCGTATAATGCAATAGCATTCAGAGTATCGTCCAGAGGATAATATATTGAAAAAAGTCTAGTAAAACATGAATAATATGTCTAAAGAAGCAACGATTCATTCAAAACTGGTATTCAAGACAAAGACCTTCCTCAAAAGGAATAGATTTTTAGTATTAATTGAAAAGGAAAATTAGATAAAAAAGTTCTTAAATTAATTGTATTTAATGAAAAATAATATTCCTACTCCTAACATTTCATTTGCGTTAATTGAAACCAAAATGCACCAATCATAAGCTAAAAGTCAAATAATAGCGTTATATCTGCATTTTTTTCTTCAAGAATATAGTAGTATAATGTCAGCAGATATAATTCACATGGATGTGTTAGGTTCTTTACAGTTAACAGTGAAATGTTAGCATACGATAGTAACAGAGGTTCTCCTTCTACATACCGGTGTCTCTCCCAGGAGTCGTCAGGCTCACTTTCTCTGATGTTTCGGCAGATATTTGCAGTTTTGGGTTTGTATTGTGTAGTTGTAGACAGCTGAAACAATTATTGTTCGACATGTATTTAATGCGACGCCTGTTGTCAACAGAAAGCGTTGGTTTGTTTCTCATTGCAAACAAATTTATTTTTATATCGGGTTGTTACGTTCCACTTCGATAGCGCGTTCCCAAATTAGTCTGTGCCGATATTCGTTTTGTCGATATATATTGTCAGAGATGGTAGAATACGAAGAATAAACAACATTCAAGAAGCGACTCAATGACAGTTGCTTGGTGTGGAAGTCAACGCGGACCAGGACAGTGCTGTCGCTGTTGGAGTACTGGTTATTCTTCGTGTTTTACTATTCCTGGTAATGCACATCGATAAACAAGATTATCACACTAGACTAATTTGTGACCGCTCTATCGAATAGGCACATAAAAATTCCCCTTTCATTTTTTTAATGGGAGATAAACTGACGCTTTAGCTTAATTTGTCTGGATTGACTCCAGCTACACAATGTAAAGACAAAGTTGCAAGTATCTGCAGAAACACCAGAGAGGATGCGCCTGCCGTCTCTTAGGCTCTTAGGGCAGAAACCCTATATAAGAAAAGTAAAATGTTTTCCCAATTTGATAGTACTTTCGTAAATTTCCCAGTGAATGGTAGGCGATAAATTGCATTTTCCTCATAATACATCATGAGTTTGATCATTTTCGTTATCGTTGTGTAAGATATTTTGTTTAATATTTGATGTTCAATACCAGTCAAAAATTAACAAAGTTGTGGCATCTTCACAATTAAAAAGATATTAATATAGAGATCGTGTCAAATAAACATAAGAAAAATTAAAGGTCACTATCCACGTCTAAAGGCACTTTAGAGAAAGACTAATGTACATCTTCCAAGGAATCGCCAAACGCACGTTGGAGCAGTCCAGGCCACCTCGTTGCAGTAACAGCTTCGTTTTCCACCCCATCTCTGGCCCACGTGTTGATGCCACTGAGTTTCCACCAGATGGTGCGAGGAAGGTTGAAACGTGAAGTTTTAATGGCGGGTTTTCGATTGCAGGAGCCTTTAGAGGGTGAAGATGACCGGCCTAGAAGCATAATCTACACTGAATGCGCTAACAGCTTCAGAAGGGTTCTCCAGGCTGGATGACGAGGTTTTGTCAGATTGTAAGACCTTGATGGGTTATATATGTAATTAAATATGTTAGTTAGTTAGTTACGTGTTCCATTGATCAATAGCACGGAAAACCGCTACGATGTGGAACGTGTCAAATGCTCAAGAAATGCGCACAGGAAACAAGTTTTATTTCTTTTCTTGTTTACATTATAGTGTTATAACTAAATATTTCTATTATCTATCCCGTTCCCTTAAATGGCACAAAATGCATGTATTATATCTCCATATTTATTTACTCATATTCAAGAATTCATCTATGGTATAGAAGGAGTTGTCAAGGAGGTATGATTTCAATTTGTTTTTGAAACTATTACTGCTGTCTGTCAGACATTCATTTCATCTGGTAATTTATCAAAAAGTTTTATAGCATCATATTCTACCCATTTCTGTGCCAAAGATAGGTTAAGTAAAGGATAGTGTAGGTCTTTCTTTTTTCTGGTATTGTAATCATGAATGTCGCTGTTGATTTTAAACTGGTCCATGTTGTTGAGAAAAAATTCCATTACTGAGTAAATGTACTTGAAGTAGTTGTAAGAATTCCTAACCCTTTAAACAGATGCCTACAAGATGTGCGACTATGAAACCCACAAATTATTCTAACTATTTCCTTTTGAGCAGTGCTTAAGTGTTGAGTTGCCCCAGAATATTATTCTGAAAGACATTGGAGAGTGGAAGTATGCAAAGTATGTTAGCTTACTAATTTCTACATCCTCAAAATTGGCAATTATTCTGATTACAAAAGTTTCTGAGCCAAGTCGCTTTTGGAGATCCAAAATACGAATTTTCAATTAAGATTCTCATCTATATGTACACCCAAAAACCTAGTATACTCTACCCTGGCTACTGACTTTTTTTGATGGGCTATGTTTATTGAAGGAATTATACTTTTTGCAGCAGAAAATTATATGTACTGTGTTTTTTCAAAGTTCAGAGGAAGACTATTTGCAGAAAACCAATTAATGACTTTTCCAAAGACCTTATTTGTAGCATTTTCTATCAGGCTGTCTTTTACTGTATTAATGGTTATGCTTGTATCATCACCAAACAGTGTCAGGTCAGCATCTTTTTTCACATATGAAGGGAGGTCATTCACATATATCAAGAACAGGAGGGGACCTATGATTGAACCTTGTGGAACACCTAATGTAGTTTCACCCCACTTACATGAAGTGGCAAACTCCTTTGAATCACTTGAAGCATATAAAGAGACTTTTTGCTTCTTGTTCTGTAGATATGACGTAAACCACTCATATGCTGTTCCATTTATACCATACAATTGTAATTTCTCCAACATAATGTCATGGTTCACACAGTCAAATGCTTTGGATAAGTCACAGAATATTGCTACTAGTGACATTTTACTATTTAAAGATTCTATTATGTGGACAGTGAAATTGTATGTTGCTGTCTCAGTGGTACAGCATTTCTGAAATCCCAACTGTGATTTACTAAGTATCCCATTATCATTGAGATGACTAACCACTCTTGAGTACATTACTTTCTCAAAGATTTTTGAAAATGCTGTAAGCAATGATACTGGCCGGTAATTATTGACATCTGCGGTTACCCCCTTTTTGTGGAGAGGCCTGATAATGGCATATTTAACTTGTCTGGAAAAATATCCTGAGTCAGTGATGCATTACATATGTGACTCAAAACGTCAGCTGTAATTGCTCCATATTGTTTTAATAACTTGTTAGAGATGTCATCTACTCCAAGAGAACATTGATTTTTCAAAGATTTAACAATTTTCCTTATTTCACAAGAGGCTGTTAGATGAAACTTAATCTGACAAAAATTTTTCAAAACTGACTCTTCCATGTACTGTCTGGCTTTTTCTTTTGAACTATTCTCACCAATTTTTTCTCCTACACTTAAGAAGTGATTGTTAAATACATTAGCTACCTGTGTATTGTTGGTTAAGATGGTCTCATCCATTTTAACAGTAATACTACCTACACCAGTGGTTACTTTTCCTGTCTCCCTTCTAACAACATTCCATATTGATTTGATTTTATTGCTGGAGTTGTTAATCTCTTCTCTAACATACATATTTCTTGATTTCCTTACAACTTTTCTTAGTATGTTACAATAATTTTTATAGTGTAAAACTACTTCTGGATCTTTACTAGTTCTTGCTGTCTCATATAGTTTTCTTTTTCTTTCTGAAGACACTTTAATACCTGTAGTAATCTAAGGTTTCTTTGAAAAGTTTGTGGTGTCACATTTAGTAATTTTCTTTGGAAAACAATGTTCAAAAAGACAGATAAATTTATCAAGAAATATGCTGCATTTATCATTAGCATTTGGCTCATTATATACATCTTCCCAGTTTACATTTCGTAAACATTCTCTGAAGTGATCTATAGATACTGTTACTTAATGGTTTCTCAAATGTACACCCTGTTAGGTTTAGTAAGTTAATCAGTTGTGCATCATGGTCAGATAATCCATTTACCACAGGGAAAGTATGTGTTTGTTCTACATCCTCTTGTTGTACAAATACATTATCTTTTAGAGTACTACTGTCCTGAGCTATACGTGTAGGGAAATTGATCACTAATTCTAAGTTCTATGTTGTTAACAACACTGCTAGTTCACTTTTCCTATCAGAATTGCTTAGAAAGCTAACATTGAAATCACCACTTCCTCTTTTTGTCTGACAGCATAATAGGGAGTCAAACTTTTTTATGAATAGCTCCCAATCTCCTAGTGGAGGCCTGTACACTGTTGCTAATATCAACACAACATTATCTAGCTGAAGTTCACATGCACAAACCTCAAAGTGCTGATCAACACAAAATTTGCTTACTTCAACAGTTCTGTATTTATACCATTGTTTTATGAAAATGGCAACTCCTCCTTTATCCAAACTAGATCTACAAGTGTAAGATGATAAATTATACCCATTTCTACTTTATTTTTTATTCCCCTGATATTTTGGTGAAGTAAGTTGATACCACCCTTAGCTTTATCCCTATTTGCTGTGCATGAAGTTTCTTTTCTTCTACTTTCCTTGGTTGTTGTCTGTCTGGAATTTGCCTTTAACCTAAAAATCCTGTCTGCCTGGTCCCAATAACCACAGGGATCACCCCTTGTATGACTGTGACCCCCCTTACAATATCTGCTAATAGAGAAGCTAACTTATCTTTCCCCTTCCTATTAAGGTGCAGGCCATGTGTAGTGTAACCCCATCTACCAATAGCATCAACTGGAACAACACTCATGTGAGACTTTGCTGGTGTCTGGAGCATGCCGTTCAGCTCAGTGTTAACACGCCTTACAGCAGTGTTTACCCAGGGCTGATCATGGCGCTGAAAGACCTCCACAAACCCCACATTCGTGTGCCCAGTTTCTGCTCCTAATTTATCCAGGTCACTCCTAATACTATATCTTGGATTCATAGCCAGGCTGTTTCCTGCTCCCCCAACTATAATTACCTGATCTTCCTTCTCAAAGTCCTTGCATAGCTGACTAAAGTTTTCTGTCACCTGGCTAAGGCTAGCACTTCGTTTCACAAAACTTGTGACCTGATACTCTGACCCTAATTTCTCCTGAAGTTGTTGGCCCACACCCCTCCCATGACTGCTACCTATAAGCAGAATTCTTTTTTTCCTATTTTGGTTTGATCGCGACCTGTCATTTTTCTATAAGCTAGTATTCTGCTTCAACCTACATTCAACCACATCTGAATGAGGCCCTTCCTCCACTACTTCAGATAGCAAGCCAAACTGATTTGCTAACTGAATTTCAGAAGTTTTATCAATTGTTTCCCTTTTTCGCCCTTTGTTTGCTACATTTTCCCAGCGCCCAGAGTCCTTTCCCTCCCTTAGCTTACATAATTCCAAATTCGTGAATTTTAATTCAGCCTCAAGGGCACAAATCTTCGCCTCCTGTTCCGCGATTTTTCTACACTGCCATGGAAGAGCCACATTATCTACTCTCGCGTTTCCCCTCCACTGCACTCGCCCCAATGAAACCACAACCTACAGTCTATACAGAACACCTCCTCTTTCAAATTTCTACGGCAACCACCACACTCTGTATGCCTGAACCTTTGAATTATCAGAAGGGCTATGCCCAAATAACAATAAATTGGTTTATTCGATAAAAATGCTTTAATTAGTCATTATATGCATATTGTACGTAAATGACTTTTTATTCACTGAGGCCCCAAAGAAACTGGTATAGGCATGCGTATTCCAATACAGAGATATGTAAACAGGCATAATAAGGCACTGAGGTCAGCAATATAAGACATCAAGTTTGTGGCGTAGTTGTTAGACTGGGTACGGCTGCTACAATGGCAGGTTATCGGGATTTAAGTGAGTTTGAATGTGGTGTTATAGTCGGCGCACGAGTGGTGGGACATAGCATCTCCGAGGTAGTGATGAAGCGGGGATTTTCCGGTACGATCATTTCAAGAGCGTACCGTGGATATCAGGAACCCGGTAAAACATCAAGTCTCCGACATCGTTGCTGCTGGAAAAAGATCCTGCAAGAACAGGACCAACGACGACTGAAGAGAATCGTTCAGCGGGACAGCAGTGCAACCCTTCCGCAAATTCCTGCAGATTTCAGTGCAGGGCCATCAACAAGTGTCAGCGCACTAACCATTCAATGAAACATCATCGATATGGGCTTTCAGAGCCGAAGGCCCACTCGCGTACCCTTGATGACTGCACGACACAAAGCTTTAAGCCTTGCCTTGGCCTGTCAGTACCTATACTGGACTGTTGATGATTAGAAACATGGTGCCTGGTCGGATGAGTCTCGTATCAAATCGCATCGAACGGATGGACGTCCACGGTTATGGAGACAACCTCGTGAATCCATGGACCCACATGTCAGCAGGGGACTGTTCAATCTGATGGAGGTTCTGTAATGGTGCGGGGCGCAAGCAGTTGGAGTGATATGGGACCCCTGATACGTCTACATAGACTCTGACAGCTTACACATACGTAAGCATCCTGTCAGATCATCTGCATCCATTCGTGTCCATTGTGCATTCTGACGGACTTAGGCAATTCCAGCAGGACAATGTGACACCTCACACGTCCAGAATTCTACGGAGTGGCTCCAGGAACACTCTTCTGAGTTTAAACAGAGATGCGATTTTACCACGTAAATCATCAGATATATATGCCTTTGTTACTCCCTTGCACATCTTTGCAATACCTAAGTCAAGGTCACATAAGAGGTTGGTTGGTTGGTTGTTTGGGGAAGGAGACCAGACAGCGTGGTCATCGGTCTCATCGAATTAGGGAAGGATGGGGAAGGAAGTCGGCCGTGCCCTTTCAGAGGAACCATCCCGGCATTTGCCTGGAGTGATTTAGGGAAATCACGGAAAACCTAAATCAGGATTGCCGGACGGGGGATTGAACCGTCGTCCTCCCGAATGCGAGTCCAGTGTCTAACCACTGCGCCACCTCGCTCGGTCACATAAGAGGTAACTGGGACCTGTGGTAAGAAAGTTTTGTTCAGTAGGTTGAAACAGGCCAAGAGATATAACATACATCAAAATAAATAACAGCATTCGCTACTTATTCCGTGTTAAGAGTGGCTTCACCGCCGTTTTCGATTTCCTCTGCTCAGAAATAAATGAACGAGAGCCTCTAAGTCTTTTAGTGGCTGTATTGAAGCTTGTAGTTTCTGAGATAATTATGTGTAACGCTGTTAATATTCTCTAGTAAGTACCACAAAACAAGAAACTCACATGAATACCAACGCACTAAACAGAACATCAACACAGTGGCACATACCCCCTTACAAACTAGAAAGACTCGTGGGCTGTGCGCACAAGTCATCTACCTACCCTGATGCCAACTGCTTACAAGGCTTATGGCACTTGCCCTGATTGATACGTAGTGTGCGTACTTTGCACCTATTTATCAAAGGCTCAGTTGTCCATAAAGGAGCTAGCGATTCCTTTCTTCTTAATGTGAAGTTGAGAAATGTTGCTTACCACCGAAGAAAACTGACCAAGAGACGGACGTGGTTTGTCGAAGCCGGACATCTACGGGGGGATGGAAGTGGTGTTGAGCCATATGGGTGACTAGTGCTCGGCAGATTGATAAACTAAGGTCAATACTGTCGCTCTCAGTTTTTGTGTCGGCTCACCAAGCTGCATTTACTCTATGCAATAAATTATTGGCCCTCTTCTCTCTTTTGCAGCTGTTTTCTGAAGATGGTATCGGTAGGTAATTAGCCAATATAAATTCGGCTCTGGGTGCTTTAGAGGTCTGTTGAATTGTACTATGAGGGCTATTCGGAAAATAAAGCTCCGATGGGTTGCGAAATGGGAACCACTGTGAAAGCCAAAGATTTTTTATTCGCGGCCGTCAGTTACACCTTTCAACCACTTAGACATTTGTCCTAGTGTTGTAACTCAGCGGGAGCCAATTACAGATTCTATTGTGGGTAATCACACACTTCCTGTTGAAAACGCATGAGGAGCTTCTTCATTGTCCCTGCAGAGTGCGGCAGAGCAGTGTCAAGAAGAAGGAACATTATGACAGTTAAGTTATCTGGGCTGCATGACATCAGGCGGAATCTCTCAGAAGGCCCTCATACTTGGAGGGAGACACTATATTCTATGCACCTTTACGTACTCACCGTGAGCTCAGAACTGAAAAGAGCAACGTAACGTGATCTATGGGCATACTGGAGACACTGTCCAACTCATATATGCAAAGCTTCATCGGATTTTCATGGAGGTTTCCATTTCTCGATCGATCAGAGCTTACTTTCCGAATACCTCTCGAATATCACCTCCGATTATTATCTGCGAACAGCTGTTTGTATATTTGCAACTCAGATGGAATGCTGCATCATTTGTCTTATGTGGGTTTGATTTAGCTTCCATTTCCCGATGTATTTTGAGCGAGTGATGTATGCTGATAGCCAATTCGTTTACAACATAATACTGTTTTATCTTGATCACACTACATTTAAAGGAAAGACGACGGCTTTACCGACTCCTCTAGATCCTTGTCCATTGCTATGACACTAAACGTGCCTTATCTGATCGATTAGGCACAATATTCAGACAGATACATTCCAAGTAGAAACGTTACAAGATGTAAGCGCATTGTTCTCGTGGCCGTAATTAACGTTTGTTGTTAGCGATGACTGCGCTGAAGGGTCAGTATGCTTCCGGAATCCACTGGGCGGCATTTCGCTTCCATCATATAAAAGTATGGGGTGCTCAACATTGTTTGGTAGGTCTCTCTGATTCTATTTCTCATGATGTGTTGTCCAGCTCTCTCCAGATGAGTCAGTGGAGCCGCGATGGGGCACTCACACCCTCAACCACTGAACAGCACTGTCAGCAGTATCTTACGCACGCAACTACCGCACACTACGGTAACTAGAAGCTGTGAGTCTTCATCACTCTTTCCGTTTTCAATCAATAGGAATACTGCACAATTGCTGCATGGCTCCCTAAATAAGAAGCTCCCAGCTGATAAACCAATTACTTTATTTTAGAAGTCTTCTACAAATTGTCATGAATACCCTAGTGCTCGGATATATGAAGAAAGTTTTTAACAAACATAGCTGCCACGGCGTACTGTCTTTATGTATCTGATCACCAAGACGTTCATGACAAGTTGAAGAATGGTTCTACCCGAAACGCGTCAAATAAAGCTGTCAAGGCTTTGTTTGCTACATACTGTCTTCGTATATATGTTCATCAAGATGTTCATGACAATCTGAGGATTGATTCTATACGAAACGCGTCAAATATAGTCATTGGTTTTCAGCTGGTACTTCTTATTTAGTGACCAATGCAGCAGGTATGCACTGCTAATACTGAATTACAATATGTTCGCATTCTTCCTCCGTGACATTATGCCACAGTTATGAACTTTCCGTTTAAAGCTCATAAAATCATTATCATCACTGGGATTTCAAATTATTGTTTCAGGACACTGGGTTAGGGACATTTAGCGCTTTCGCTTGCAGATACTCTACTCACGTGGAACATAGCGTAGAAACTTTTCTCTTAAAGTTGTATCTAAAGGTAAAAGCAGACACGTAACGGTTAAGAGGTGTTGACAACGCAACTTTCGAAGAAATCAAAATGCTTATACACACCATGTAACACACGTCATGTAAGTAATTTCGTTTTTAAGACATAAAACATACAAACATCGCGTGAGCAATTTGCAGAAAATGTAACCTCACACTGTTTTCGTCGCATGCTTTCGCTGCTATATTAAACACACAGATAATAACGGCCTGCACACAGTCGACCCGGGAACATGGAGTCTCGATGTCACAAGTCTCTAGATGGCAACTGTCTACTGTTATCGAAATATCCGCCGTTTCTACTCAGCTAAACAGCATAGCAGCATCTAACTGATCCACAGGAATGTGCTGGTACTTTTGGATAACAGATGTACTGTAATCACGTGACGTTCTAGTAATGCGCAGCGCATAGAAAATTTACCACTGAGATAGGAAAGTCATCTGCTAACTTAAACAATTCGTACGTCGGACTGTCAATGCTGACTTCCCTTTCAGTGCCTTTTTCATTTTTTTTTTTTTTGGGGGGGGGGGGGGGGGGATCATGAGTCTTCTGACTGGTTTGACGCGACCCGCCACGAATTCCTCTCCTGTGCCAACCTTTTCATCCCAGAGTAGCACTTGCAACCGACGTCCTCAATTACTTGCTGGATGTATTCCAATCTCTGTCTTCCTCTACAGTTTTTGCCCTCTACAGCTCCCTCCAGTACCATGGAAGTCTTTCCCCTATGTCTTAATACATGTCCTATCGTCCTGTCCCTCCTCCATGTCAGTGTTTTCCACATTTTTCCTTTCCTCTTCTATTCTGCGCAAAACCTCTTCTTTTATTACCTTATCAGTCCACCTAATTCTCAACTTTCGTCTATAGCACCACATCTCAAATGCTTCAACTCCTGTTCTGGTTTTCTCACAGTCCATGTTTCACTACCATACAATGCTGTGCTTCAAATGTACATTCTCAGAAATTTCTTCTTCAAATTAAGGTCTACGTTAGATAATAGTAGACTTCTCTTGGCTAGGAATGCCCTTTTTGCCAGTTCTAGCCTACTTTTGATGTCCTCCTTGCTCCGTCCGTCATTGATTAATTCGGCTGCTTAGGTAGTTGAATCCCTTAATTTCAACTACTTCGTGACCATCAATCACGGTGGTAAGTTTCTCGCACGTCTCATTTCTGCTGCTTCTCATTACTTTCGTCTTTCTTCGATTTATTCTCAATCCACGTTCTGTACTCAGTAGACTGTTCATTCCATTCAGCAGATCATGTAATTCATCTTCACTTTCACTCAGGACCGCAATGCCGTCAGCGAATCTTATAACTGATATCCTTTCACCTTGAATTCTAATTCAACTCCTGAGCCTTCCTTTTATTTCCAACATTGCTTCTTCGATGTACAGACTGAACAGGAGGTGTGTTTTAAATCCGAGAATTTCGTTCTTGGTCGTCCAACTCTTATTATACCCTCTTGGCTCTTGTAAATATTGTATATTACCCGTCTCTCCCTATAGTTTACCCATATTTTTCTCAGAATTTCGAACATCTTGCACCATTTTACGTTGTCGAACCCTTTTTCCAGGTCAACAAATCCTATGAACGCGTCTTTTTTTTCTTGCTTCCACTAAAAACTGCCTCCCCGGTGCTTTTACCTTTCCTGAAGCCAAACTGATCGTCATCTAACACATTCTCACTTTTGTTTTCCATCCTTCTGTACATTATTCTTGTCAGAAACGTGGATGCAAGAGCTGTTAGCTGATTGTGTGATAACTCTCGCACTTTTCACCTCTTGCAAACTTCGGTATTGTGTGGATGATGCTTTTCCGAAAGTCAGATAGAATGCCGCCAGACTCATACATTCTACACACCAATGTGAATATTCGCTTTTTGCCACTTTCCCCAATATTTTAGACATTCTGATGGAATGTTATCTATCGCTTCTGCATTATTTGATCTTAAGTCCTCCAAAGCTCTCTTAAATTCTAATCCTGGATCCGCCATCTTTTCTAAATCCACTCCGGTTTCTTCTTGTATTACATCAGACAAATCTTCCCTCTCATAGAGTCCTTCAATGTACTCTTTTCACCCATCCTGTCTCTCCTCTGCATTTAACATTGGAATTCCCGTTGCACTCGCAATGTTTCCACCCTTACTTTTAGTTTCACCGAAGGTTGTTGCTGAGTCAGTTCTTCCAACAATCATTTCTTCTTCGATTTCTTCACTTTTTCATGCAGTCATTTCGTCTTTGTTTCCCTGCACTTCCTATTTATTTCATTCTTCAGCGACATGTATTTCTGTATTCGTGAATTTTCCTGAACATTTTTGCACTTCGTTCTTTCATCGATAAATTGAAGTATTTCTTCTGTTACCGACGGTTTCCTCGCAGTTACTTTCTTCGTACTTATGTTTTTTCTGTCAAACTTCTGTGACTGCCCTTTTCTGAAACGTGCATTCTTCTTCAGCTGTACTGTCTATTGAACTATTTCCTCATTGCTGTACCTACAGCCTTAGACAACTCCAAACGTGTCTCGTCATTCCTTAATACTTCAGTAAGATATTTCTTTGCAAATTGATTCTTCCCGACTAATCTCTTAAACTTCAACCTACTCTTCACCACTACTAAAGTGTGATCTGAGTCTGTATCTGCTCCTGGGTAAGCCTTACAATCCAGTATCCGATTTCGGAACTTCTGCCTGACGATGATGTAATGTAGCTGAAATCTTGGCGTGTCACCCGGCATTTTCCAAGTATACCTCCTCCTCTTCTGATTATTGAGCAGAGTATTCGGTATTACTAGCTGAAATTTATTATAGAACTGAATTAATCTTTCGCCTCTCTCATTCCTTGTCACAAGCCCATATTCTCCTGTAACCTTTTATTCTATTCCTTCCCTTACAGCTGCATTCCAGTCGCCCATGACCGTTAGGTTTTCATCTTCTTTTACACACTGTATTACCTCTTCAGTATCTTCATATACTTTCTCCGTCTCTTCATCTTCAGCTTGCGACGTTGGCATGAACACCTGTACTAACGTTGTCGGTGTTGGTTTGCTGTCGATTCTAATAAGACAAACCCTATCACTGAACTGTTCACATAACTCACTGCCTGCCCTCCCTTCCTATTCATAATGAATCCTACTTTCGTTATAACGGTTTCTACTGCTGTTAATATTACTCTATACTCATCCGACCAGAAATCCTCGACTTCTTTCCACTTCATTTCGCTGACCCCTACTGTATCTAGCTTGAGTCTTTGCATTTCCCGTTTCAGATTTTCTGGCATCCCTACCACGTTCGAGATTCTGACATTCCACGCCCCGACTCGTAGAACGTTATTCTTTCTTTGATTATTCAATCTTTTTCTCGTGGTAACCCCCCCCCCCCCCCCCTTGTCAGCCTCGTCCCGGAGATCCGAATAGGGGACTGGAATCTTTTGTCAATAGAGAAATCATCATGACACTTTTTCAATTACAGGCCACATGTTCTGTCGATACAAGTTGCGTCCTTAATGCAGTGGTTTCCATTGCCCCCTGCATCCTCATGCTGTTGATCATGGCTGATTCTTCCGCCGTTAGGGGCAGTTTCCTACCCAAAGGATAAGAGAGTGCCCTGAACCTCTGTCTGCTCCTCTGCCCTCTTTCACAAGGCCGTTGGCAGACTGATGGTGGCTTGCCATGCCGCAAGTCTTCGGCCGCCAATGCTGATTATTAATCAAAATTTAAGCGGTGGAGGATTTTGACCCCGGGGCGACGGAATTTTGGTTCCCCGCCTTAGCAACTCAATACTGTTGTGAGCAGAACGTCCGTGCATCACCTTTACGCGATGCGAGCGTTCAACACTTATCCAGTGTAAGTTTAACAATGAAAATTGAGGTGCCTGTGTGCCCTATGGTAGTGAAACGTGTATTTGGCCTAGGCTAATTGAAGAAATTTTCCGAAAAAGGGATATCCTAAGGAACCAGCTCTGAAGTTAAGAAGTTATGTACTTTCAGGCTTTGAGCATAAGAAACTATAGAAGAGTCATAGTGCTGCCTCGCTTCTTACGGGGAGGCGGGACACGAAAATGAACGGTTCGAAATCACGGGGTGAAAACTGACCGTCAAACGTTTGTCCCAAATATGACGCCGAGAGAACTGTCTGTTCAAACAAACATGGGGTTTTATGGGCTAGGATCTCTCTTCTCCACCTGTCCCTTAGGTGGCATCATGCAGTCAACATCGCGTGACGGATCTCCTATAGAGTCACGAAATTATCCGAAGTGTGCTCGTCTCCCTTCGTGTGTCGCCTTTTTTCTTATAAATAATATCAACAGTTTTTCTCCTGTACGGCTTTTAGTGTGCTGACTGTTGTTACTTCTCCTTTGCCGGAGGGGGAGGGAGGGAGGGACTTGTTTGAATGCTTTTACTCGGCATGCCGAAGCTTAGAAGACTGCTCGTTTATGACCTCACACTTGTTGAAGCTAGGAGGCGTGCCCTTACAGCAGGCCTGCAACAAGTTGTAACAGATCTCTACCAATGATTTTTGTAAACAATACTGGAAGGCTCAAATCGTTCAAATGGCTCTGAGCACTATGGGACTTAACTTCTGAGGTCATCAGTCCTCTATAAGTTAGAACTACTTAAACCTAACTGACCTAAGGACATCACACACATCCATGCCCGAGGCAGGATTCGAACCTGCGACCGTAGCGGTTGCGTGGTTCCAGACTGTAGCGCCAAGAACCACTCGGCCACTACGGCCGGCAATACTGGAAGAACAGCCCAAAAATGTTTAATAGAAATTAAAACAGTCTTGGTCGCTGGAAAAGTTTAACAATTCACCTACGCGTGTACACTGGGGTGACCAATATTTTTTTTGTCTTTTGAGCTTACATTTCATTCCTCGAAAGGTCTGGTTGATTTTCCCTGTCAGAGCCACTCAACACATTTATTAATATTGGGTCTCTGTTGTGACGTCAAGAGTTCCAGTGCCACTTTCTAATGGCTTTGCTCCCTTTGCCCTATTCACCGAAATCCTAAATCCAAATTCAGAAAAAAATCGCTCAATCAACCTAGCAATAAGCCTAACGTGATTTACGTTAGTTTTAATAAGTCTTGTCACCTAGAAACCAAGTCTGATATTTGCTCTCACTTTCTATTTTTTGCTTTGAACCTGACTTCGAAGTTATCGTGTTTTCAGTTAACTAATTATTGTTGTATAATTAACTTCATTGATTGATAACTATCATTGGTTTCAAATTTACAATCACCTTTACAAAGTAATTTTGAAGACATGCTTCGCTGATAATGGAAAAGTAATGCAATGAACTATTTCTGGTTATGAAAAAAAAACAGACAAGGGCTACGTCCTGCTAACTAGTTAACCAATGAAATACTTACAGTGTGTCTAGGCCGTGATCTAGCTAAAATTGTAGGCAATCATTGTCTTAAGATACAAAACAAGCAGTAAAGTGGCTTCTTACCTGCTTCCTCTTATTCTTCTGAAATACAGTTTATGGCAGTGCTGTTAATGTTGTAGTGTCAAATGGCTCTAAGCATTATGGGACTTAACATCAGAGGTCATCAGTCCCCTAGACCTAGAACTACTTAAACCTAACTAACCTAAGGACATCACACACATCCATGCCCGAGGCAGGATTCGAACCTGCGACCGTAGCAGAAGCGCGGTTCCGGACTGAAGCGCCTAGAACCGCTCGGCCACTATGGCAGTGCAGCAAGCACGGCTAAGATAGGAGCCAATAGTTACCGTTACATGTTTAACCTGAAATTTAAATTAATCTAACGATCCAGCGAAAGTTTCTGGCTTTAGTCTATTGGCTCTACCAGAAACTGCTTTCAGAAATTAGCTTTAATTTTGAAAAGCAATGCAAATACTGTGTAAATAAGTATAAACTCTGACAACTTTAGAGAACTGTGTTGTTGTCTTAAAACATAGAAAAATAGTGTACTGATGTTTATCTAAAATCTAACACTGTTTCAAATAATACAATATAAATAATGTGCGTAATTTACGATTACTTCGCAGCATTAATTTAATAAACTACTAACACTGTGTATTTACTGGTAGTGAAAAGAATATGAAGCTATAACAAACTGTAGTTTGGCAGGGAATCCCTGAAAAATGTCTAGCGTAGGCAAAGCAAAGTCAAACATTAACATGGGTACGTGCACTAATTCTAAAATATGTAGGCATCTTAACTGTTAAGTAGCAAAGACTAGCTGAGGATCATTTCATTCCTTCTCTGTGGTGTTCACTTTCAAAAAATAAAAATAAATAGCAAAAATTACTTCAGTTACGTACATAAGTCTGCATTTATTGCAACTTTCATTAGGTTGAATAAGAAGTAAACGAACTACTTTTACTTCAACAGCAGTGGGACAACAGAAAACAATTTTCTGTCACATACTTTCAGCAAGTTAGTTATTACTTTACTTGTAGCCTTAACATGTGTTAGATATATGCAGATATTTACTTCTTACTTTTTGATTTTAAGTACTTGTTATCATGCTGAATAGCTGTAGGTCTGTGTATAAGAACCAGCTGTGTAAAACGCGTACAGATAATTAATCACTCGAAATTTTGCACACTATTGTCACTTACTGTGAAGCAGTACGAAGTATAACTTCTTTATTTAAACAACAAAAGTTCACTGTATCAGAAACTGCGTTATCTCAACTGAAAGGACTGATAGGGTACTTTCCATTAAATGACAAACACTAAATATCTTTGGGCTTTATGTTCTTCAAATAACCAAACACTTCTCTAATTTCACTCTGGCACACAGTTACATACATAAATTGTGGATCATGCCTTGTGATGGTCGTAATCTGTGCCTTGCGTGCTCAAATTGTAGCAACTTTTAACAACGGCTCCGTTTGATGATGATCAACTTCGAGTAAGCATGTTACTCTCCCGAAGTAGGTCTACTAAAAGGTATCTTAATTTTCCACTTGCTGAACGCGATATAAAGCATTTATTAAGGCTGGTTATAGGTATTTGGCGCAGAAAACCTCCTCAATGCCTCCGCTCTCATAGTCTTCTTACCCGAGATTTCAGATGAGCCAGACTTTTAGGACACGACACCCCACAGTAACTGGTGAATTTGTATAGATTCTTCAAAAGTTAAAAAGTAAAACAGTCTTGATCGTATAAAAACATTTATTACAATGGTAATCGGTTTCTGTCTACCTTTAGAGCACCTACAGACCGTTGTCAGAAATAAAATTGCAGCTACAGACGTGGAGGGACATCTGACAACAAGAGTTTGAAATTGAAACATATAAACATAAGCATAATTATAATTAAAACAAAATATATCTAATATTGGTAGGCGGAGGTGGTGAACGAAGCAGGTACCGTCAGTTGAAAGACGAACGTTAACGGCTGGATAGGGCGGAGAGGCTCTGTATTAAGCAGGAGAGGCTGTGCCCACCGCCTTCCCCATGACGTCATTAGGAGCCAGTGAGGCGAACAGTAATTTTTTGTCTGGTGAGCGTATTCAGGGGGGGGGGGGGGGTGTGAGGGAAACGCACAGAAGGAGCATTTGCGTTGCTACTGTTTGTTCATCAGCATCAATTCGACCTTATGCTTTCGCCTCTCGTCTTCATCCATGTTAGCACTGGCGACTATTGTCACAGATCACGACAACATTCATATCGTTAAAGCACTCAGAAGAGAGTTCGCAAGACGTGTGAAAGTTTGGCAAACATGTCATCCCTTCTCTTAGGTCAACCTGTCATGAAGGAAAGGTATCTGCCCTCAGTGCCAGAGATAATGCTGAGCCGGACAGTCTCACCTCCATTACAGTTCGCTCAGCGATACACAAAAATCATATCAGCTAACTCACGAAATAAACATCCTGCTATTATTATCAGATGACTCACAACAGCTACACATGTAAAACGTTCACGACAGAGTGACCTCGAAAGTAGACAACTTTTATGTGTAAAAATTTCTCCATAGCAGTACTTCTTTGAGTGCATCAAAAGCTTGAGCTATATCGATAATATCCCTTGATACAAATCAACCCAGGTGATGCTCCCATTCGAAGTTATGCGTGTTGGAGCTGCTTCACTTCTACATCATGAATGTTAATGGTTGATTAGAGACTTCATTAATTACTCAAAAACATTCATGTAAATGGTTATATAGATTTTTTTCTTTTTCTGATGTGAGGAAAGCCGTTAAGTATTTCTGACACTATGTACGATCTACCATACAGTCATTAATCAGCAGTGCTAATCGGCAGCAAACATAATTGTTTTTTGCATAAATTATAACTTTTTTTTCCCCCTAACGTCCAGAGCATGGAACTCGGTAACAAACTGATACATGAGTTCGAGGTTATGCGTACAGGAACGTAGCGCCAGAGGTAAATATTTGTTGGTTCAGTATACATTTTTTTCTTTTTAAATATCTGACTTGACGCTTGCAAACGACAGGTCAATTTGCTGGAAATATCACGTCTGGTGTATTTGCCCGCACGGAAGGTTGATATTCAGCGGCTCTAAATAGTAACCGCCCTCGCCGTTAACGCAGCCTTGCAGCAAAGGAATTTCGCGCGTCCGCTCCGCTCCAGGAGGGCTGTATCGCTAGAAGCACCATCAGCCCCCACTCGTCGGCTGCACTCCGTTCCAGTCTGATGAAACTCTTAACGACCTGCCGAAAAACTTTTGGCACAGCTTTTTACATTCGCATGTTTACTAAGAGAATCAAATTCATAATCGTATACTTCGAACAGGGAATCTTTGTAGTGTTGTACCTGGTAATTATATTTTCTTTGCAGTGAAATAACGATCTGGATCTCGGTAATCCATGAATTAGCTTTATCGTCAGAAAATAAAATCTTCAGTATGTTCCTGCTTCCATATCAAGGAGTCATAAGTGCATGGACACTGCAAAATATGCGGCAGCATTAGGAGAATAAATAAAAACTTCAGAGCTATGTTTCTCCGAATGTCAACTTGAGAAATTTCTTGTTAGCCCTGAAACACGTGCTGCGTCTGTTCATGAAGATTACTGGCTGAAGTCTAGTGTGAATAAATACGTTTTCCCATTTCATCGCACATGTGTTCCTTAGGTGACAAAGCAGGAGATCTGGCACGACAGTGAACCATCCGTACATTCCTCATAGCGTTTGTGTTATGATTGTCTTATAAACTACAGTGTGGGGTCCCGGATTATCATGCTGGAATATTCCATTTGGTACCCATGTCATGAAGGGTATTACAACAGGATTTATTATCCTTGTCACATATTGGCAAGCATTCAAACCCCCTTCAAAAATTACCAGATGTCCTTTCTTTTTAAAATTCAGTGACCCCTTCCCAAATGCTTAGACGTCCGCAGTGTGAGGAAATAGGGGACAGCTGTCTTCTCCTGGAATTTGAGGGATAAACTTTTTTATTCGTTTTAGAATTGTAGCGTGCTTCAACGAAAGATTGGGATTATAAGCAACCCCAGATCCAGTATAACCAAGTGCGACGCAAAATACCTAATTTAAAAACCGATACATCATTTGTATTTGATTCGTTATCACGCTACTGACGAGACAGTATGAGATTTGCTTGGAATGGAGGCGGTTTCTGCGTAGTCAGTGCGAATGCGAACCTTAACAACACAGAGCGGAAGGAATCGTCAATCTTTCCTCCGTCACACTTGCTCGTATAGGTCTTATTGATCTGCAGAAAGACGTCGATTCGACACCTAACGCGAATTCCAACATCACTTCCGGCATCTGTCCCCGATTGCCACAAGGGCAACAGTAGTTTACGCCTTCTCCGTTGCTTACAGAGAGTACAATCGGTATCACTTGGTAGAACGATTGAAACAGACCCTGACGCAAATGACCATGATACACTGTAAGAATGATTAACTATACCTCAAATGTGCATCAAGAGAAAAAGAATTTCAAGTTCAGAGATGATCTATCCCGAAGTTACCACCTATTCGTTGTCTACAGGGAGCAACATGCAGCAACTGAATTATAGATTCTGTATCCCACTTGGCATCGCTACATATTATGATACATTGAGGAGACCAGTACGGTCTAGATTCAATCTTAGGTTCTTGTGGAATGTTGGT
Source organism: Schistocerca americana (assembly GCF_021461395.2). Taxonomy (NCBI): domain Eukaryota; kingdom Metazoa; phylum Arthropoda; class Insecta; order Orthoptera; family Acrididae; genus Schistocerca; species Schistocerca americana. Next base: position 1,036,563,115 of record NC_060119.1, on the reverse strand, counting down.
AATGAGATTTACTTTACACAAATAATCTAAAAAATAACATAGGTTGAAAAATACATTTAGTGAAAACTTTAATCGTGTCATTTGACAACAAAAAATAGAGGGTATGAATATAGTGCAGTAAAGTCATTAACATGTTCACGAAATGTAGGAAAAGTTGAAAAAGCGTGTTTTAAAGATTACTTTATGTTACTTTGCGGAGTGTTAATGATATACTTATCTAATTGTTCTTACTGGTATCCCACTGTATTTCATCAGTCAATCTGATTTTTTTTCTTTTCAGTTTTTTAATTTCACGGTTGGCCTCAAATCATTGGTATGTGTGTATACTACCTTTCGTGAATATTTCCTAATTCGATGAATGTCCTGCATTTTATTATATAGGGATGTAATTTGTAATCATTATCTCTAGAAACCAGAATCGTATTGTTGTTGTTGTTGTTGTGGTCTTCAGTCCTGAGACTGGTTTGATGCAGCACTCCATGCTACTCTATCCTGTGCAAGCTTCTTCATCTCTCAGTACCTACTGCAACCTACATCCTTCTGAATCTGCTTAGTGTATTGATCTCTTGGTCTCCCCCTACGATTTTTACCCTCCACGCTGCCCTCCAATGCTAAATTTGTGATCCCTTGATGCCTCAAAACATGTCCTACCAATCGATCCCTTCTTCTAGTCAAGTTGTGCCACCAACTTCTCTTCTCCCCAATCCTATTCAATACCTCCTCATTAGTTACGTGATCTACCCTCCTTATCTTCAGCATTCTTCTGTAGCACCACATTTCGAAAGCTTCTATTCTCTTCTTGTCCAAACTGGTTATCGTCCATGTTCCACTTCCATACACTCCATACAAATACTTTCAGAAACGACTTCCTGACACTTAAATTTATACTCAATGTTAACAAATTTCTCTTCTTCAGAAACGATTTCCTTGCCATTGCCAGTCGACATTTTATATCCTCTCTACTTCGACCATCATCAGTTATTTTACTCCCCAAATAGCAAAACTCCTTTACTACTTTAAGTGTCTCATTTCCTAATCTAATCCCCTCAGCATCACCCGATTTAATTTGACTATATTCCATTATCCTCGTTTTGCTTTTGTTGATGTTCATCTTATATCCTCCCTTCAAGACACCATCCATTCCGTTCAACTGCTCTTCCAAGTCCTTTGCTGTCTCTGACAGAATTACAATGTCATCGGCGAACCTCAACATTTTTATTTCTTCTCCATGGATTTTAATACCTACTCCGAATTTTTCTTTTGTTTCCTTTACTGCTTGCTCAATATACAGATTGAATAACATCGGGGAGAGGCTACAACCCTGTCTTACTCCCTTCCCAACCACTGCTTCCCTTTCTTGTCCCTCGACTCTTATAACTGCCATCTGGTTTCTGTAAAAATTGTAAATAGCCTTTCGCTCCCTGTATTTTACCCCTGATACCTTCAGAATATTGAAAGAGAGTATTCCAGTTAACGTTGTCAAAAGATTTCTCTAAGTCTACAAATACTAGAAACGTAGGTTTGCCTTTCCTTAATCTAGCTTCTAAGATAAGTCGTAAGGTTAGTATTGCCTCACGTGTTCCAACATTTCTACGGAATCCAAACTGATCTTCCCCGAGGTCCGCTTCTACCAGTTTTTCCATTCGTCTGTGAAGAATTCGCATTAGTATTTTGCAGCTGTGACTTATTAAACTGATAGTTCGGTAATTTTCACATCTGTCAACACCTGCTTTCTTTCTGATTGGAATTATTATATTCTTCTTGAAGTCTGTGGGTATTTCGCCTGTCTCATACATCTTGCTCACCAGATGGTAGAGTTTTGTCATGACTGGCTCTCCCAAGGCCATCAGTAGTTCTAATGGAATGTTGTCTACTCCCGGGGCCTTGTTTCGACTCAGGTCCCTCAGTGCACTGTCAAACTCTTCACGCAGTATCTTATCTCCCATTTCATCTTCATCTACATCCTCTTCCATTTCCATAATATTGTCCTCAAGTACATAGCCCTTGTATAGACCCTCTATATACTCCTTCCACCTTTCTGCCTTCCCCTCTTTGCTTAGAACTGGATTGCCATCTGAGCTCTTGATATTCATACAAGTGGTTCTCTTCTCTCCAAAGGTCTCTTTAATTTTCCTGTAGGCAGTATCTATCTTACCCCTAGTGAGACAAGCCTCTACATCCTTACATTTGTCCTCTAGCCATCCCTGCTTAGCCATTTTGCACTTCCTGTCGATCTCATTTTTGAGACGTTTCTATTCCTTTTTGCCCGCTTCATTTACTGCATTTTTATATTTTCTCCTTTCATCAATTAACTTCAATATTTCTTCTATTACCCAAGGATTTCTATTAGCCCTCGTCTTTTTACCTACTTGATCCTCTGCTGCCTTCACTACTTCATCCCTCAGAGCTACCCATTCTTCTTCTACTGTATTTCTTTCCCCCATTCCTGTCAATTGTTCCCTTACGCTCTCCCTGACACTCTGTACAACCTCTGGTTCTTTCAGTTTATCCAGGTCCCATCTCCTTAAATTCCCGCCTCTTTGCTGTTTCTTCAGTTTCAATCTGCAGTTCATAAACAATAGATTGTGGTCAGAATTCACATCTGCCCCTGGAAATGTGTTACAATTTAAAACATGGTTCCTAAATCTCTGTCTTACCATTATGTAATCTATCTGATACCTTTTAGTATCTCCAGGATTCTTCCACGTATACAACCTTCTTTCATGATTCTTGAACCAAGTGTTAGCTATGATTAAGTTATGCTCTGTGCAAAATTCTACAGGGCGGCTTCCTCTTTCATTTCTTCCTCCCAATCCATATTCACCTACTATGTTTCCTTCTCTCCCTTTTCCTACTGACGAATTCCAGTCACCCATGACTATTAAATTTTCGTCTCCCTTCACTACCTGAAAAATTTCTTTTATCTCATCATACATTTCATCAATTTCTTCATCATCTGCAGAGCTAGTTGGCTTATAAACTTGTACTAGTGTAGTAGGCATGGGCTTTGTGTCTATCTTGGCCACAATAATGCGTTCACTATGCTGTTTGTAGTAGCTAACCCGTACTCCTATTTTTTTTATTCATTATTAAACCTACTCCTGCATTACCCCTATTTGATTTTGTATTTATAACCCTGTAATCACCTGACCAAAAGTCTTGTTCCTCCTGCCACTGAACTTCACTAATTCCCACTGTATTTAACTTTAACCTATCCATTTCCCTTTTTAAATTTTCTAACCTACCTGCCCTATTAAGGGATCTGACATTCCACGCTGCGATCCGTAGAATGCCAGTTTTCTTTCTCCTGATAACGACGTCCTCCTGAGTGGTCCCCGCCCGGAGATCCGAATGGGGGACTATTTTACCTCCGGAATATTTTACCCAAGAGGACGCCATCATCATTTAATCATACAGTAAAGCTGCATGTCCTCGGGAGAAATTACGGCTGTAGTTTCCCCTTGCCTTCAGCCGTTCGCAGTACCAGCACAGCAAGGCCGTTTTGGTTAATGTTACAAGGCCAGATCAGTCAATCATCCAGACTGTTGCCCCTGCAACTACTGAAAAGGCTGCTGCCCCTCTTCAGGAACCACATGTTTGTCTGGCCTCTCAACAGATACCCCTCCGTTGTGGTTGCACCTACGGTACGGCCATCTGTATCGCTGAGGCACGCAAGCCTCCCCACCAACGGCAAGGTCCATGGTTCATGGGGGGGGGGGGGGGGGGGGGATCGTATTAACAATATAAAAATATCTATTCTAAATATCTAGTTAAGTATGTTTACCTTTTAGGTATCACTAGTAGGGGACTATGACTTCTATGAGAAAAAATGAGCTTTCTATTTATCTTGCAAGATCTAGGTCTTCAGGCACTACACCATTTTCAGTCTCGGATATAAAGCGAATGATAAGTTTTATTATCTTGCCCCCTCTTGGATAAATTCCCATGCCTCAGACCATGCTTCAAGAATGGTGCATGGCTCCTTCTTGTGGCCTTCTGTCAGATCTTTCACAGACATGTTGGAGTCGATCCTTCAGGCACGAAGAGAAGTGAGACTCGTTGCTGAACACCATACACCGCAACTTCGTTTCTCAGTTGACTCTGCACGAGATAAGTCTCCACCGTTTACAGTATGGTGTTAGCAGCAAACGACTTGCGGTAACTCGACATTTCAACCCAGCTTCCAGAAATATCCTCCCATCAGTTCGTAGTTACTCTCTTCCTTTAACTTCTGCCCAGATTTCAACTGTTGCATCCGTCTATTCGTCTGAGTTAGTCGAATATTCCTACGCTTTTCTTGTGCTGTAGTCCTTCTAGAACGATCCCCGTCCGGTCTTCGTGCCATACTGTTGTCAAAAGTCCTTCTCATCACCCAACTTTCTGCAGCCCATCTTGCTGCAGCCAACTATCTGTGAAAACTGCCAGTATGGATGACAATAAGCTGCCTGTGCACATCACCTGCGGATCTGTGTTCCATTAACGTTAAACACGCCCAACAGCCATCACGTTTCCTAACCATTAATCATCTGTAGGAATGACGTTTCTCTGTACTGAAAATGCTGAAACAGCATCAAATAAGGATTAAATTTTAATCAACATGTCCCACAGTAACAGATATGCTGGAGTGTGTCAGACAGGTAGCGTTCAATGAAGTTGTCCACTGTGCAACACATTCCATTTCAGGATATAAAGAATAAGAGACAAGAGAAAGACATGGGTAATGGGTGTGTTTGTAACTGACACTGTGGGCTCAGTTTTGAGAAGGTTTGCTTTTGGTGGGATGTACCAATTACGAGGTAAACTGCAGCACTCAGAACGCCGGCAGATAAACAGAAACGATCTGTGGGTAAATGAAGGTCCAGATTGGCGTGTGGGAGTCGATATTGTGAAAATTCAGAGGGTGCTTATTATTTCATGGCCACCTTATGGGTAAAAGCAATTGTACATAACAGATAATACCAGCACATGAAAGAGAAAAGACCCACTCTGTAGCTCAAAACTGGAAGCTTTAAATGTACCATTTACTTTGCAAATTAATTTCTTAAGAACGCCTTGAATGATATGGCAGACACAGTATCTACTGACAAGGCTTGAACATCATTATCGGAAGTTGGTATCAGATGTTTCTACTAAAGCACATGATTTGTATAATGAGCCAGAATCATTATTCTGAAGATTAAAAATATTAAGGTACAAAATAATTACAAGAAAACAGTAAAACTAGTCAGAGTGGGACAATAAACCAGGAAAGCTGTCTGTAGTGATATAACAAACCTTACTTAAAGGTGGACAACGTTAATTTGAACCAATAAAAAAATGAAATAAAAAAAAGCAATAGCACCAAGTAAAATCTGATCAAATTCTAGTTCTGTATGATGTGCACTGTAGAGACCCGTTAATGTGACCACCAGTCAATTGCCTGAATAACCACCTTTTGCAGCAGGAACAGTGTCACTGTGGTTGTGGAGGATATCGACAGGGTTGTGGAGCCATGCCAACTCCAGTGTCGTAGTCAACTGCGCTATGTTTCTCAGCTGAGGATCCATGGCACAAACATCCCAGTCGAAGTTGTCACACAGATTCTCGACTAGGTTGCAATCCCGGAAGTTTGGTGGAGAGTTTGGTGGCCAGTAGAGCACAGTTAACCCATTCCGGTGCTCTTCAGAGCACGTATGTACACTGCGAGGCGTGTGACAAGTTGCGGTCTTCTGCTGCTAGATGCCTTTGTGACCAGGAAAAACAAATTTCATGTAGAGGTTGACAAGATCCCCAAAAACACATGCACACTGGTATTTATCCATTGTGCCTTACAGAACGACGAGATCACCTAGTAATGCTGCTAAAACATTCCCAGCCACGAGTTATGTAAAAATCTTTGGTTGTATAGTTTTAGCAGTAATATGCATAATGAACCATGGACCTTGCCGTTGGTGGGGAGGCTTGCGTGCCTCAGCGATACAGATAGCCGTACCGTAGGTGCAACCACAACGGAGGGGTATCTGTTGAGAGGCCAGACAAACGTGTGGTTCCTGAAGAGGGGCAGCAGCCTTTTCAGTAGTTGCAAGGGCAACAGTCTGGATGATTGACTGATCTGGCCTTGTAACAATAACCAAACCGGCCTTGCTGTGCTGGTACTGCGAACGGCTGAAAGCAAGGGGAAACTACAGCCGTAATTTTTCCCGAGGGAATGCAGCTTTACTGTATGATTCAATGCTGATGGCGTCCTCTTGGGTAAAATATTCCGGAGGTAAAATAGTCTCCCATTCGGATCTCCGGGCGGGGACTACTCAAGAGGATGTAGTTATCAGGAGAAAGAAAACTGGCGTTCTATGGATCGGAGCGTGGAATGTCAGATCCCTTAATCGGGCAAGTAGGTTAGAAAATTTAAAAAGGGAAATGGATAGTTTGAAGTTAGGTACAGTGGGAATTAGTGAAGTTCGGTGGCAGGAGGAACAAGACTTCTGGTCAGGTGACTACAGGGTTATAAATACAAAATCAAATAGGGGTAATGCAGGAGTAGGTTTAATAATGAATAGGAAAATAGGAATGCGGGTAAGCTACTACAAACAGCATAGTGAACGCATTATTGTGGCCAAGATAGATACGAAGACCACACCTACTACAGTAGTACAAGTTTATACGCCAACTAGCTCTGCAGATGACGAAGAAATTGAAGAAATGTATGATGAAATAAAAGAAATTATTCAGATTCCGAAGGGAGACGAAAATTTAATAGTCATGGGTGGCTGGAATTCGAGTGTAGGAAAAAGGAGAGAAGGAAACATAGTAGGTGAATATGGATTGGGGCTAAGAAATGAAAGAGGAAGCCGCCTGGTAGAATTTTGCACAGAGCACAACCTAATCATAGCAAACACTTGGTTTAAGAATCATGAAAGAAGGTTGTATACATGGAAGAACCCTGGAGATACTAAAAGGTATCAGATAGATTATATAATGGTAAGACAGAGATTTAGGAACCATGTTTTAAATTGTAACACATTTCCAGGGGCAGAGGTGAATTCTGACCACAATCTATTGATTATGACCTGTAGATTAAAACTGAAGAAACTGCAAAAAGGTGGGAATTTAAGGAGATGGGGCCCGGATAAACTGAAAGAACCAGAGGTTCTACAGAGTTTCAGGTAGAGCATAAGGGAACAATTGACAGGAATGGGGGAAAGAAATACAGTAGAAGAAGAATAGGTAGCTTTGAGGGATGAAGTAGCGAAGGCAGCAGAGGATCAAGTAGGTAAAAAGACGAGGGCTAGTAGAAATCCTTGGGTAACAGAAGAAATATTGAATTTCATTGATGAAAGGAGGAAATATAAAAATGCAGTAAATGAAGCAGGCAAAAAGGAATGCAAACGTCTCAAAAATGAGATCGACAGGAAGTGCAAAATGACTAAGCAGGGATGGCTAGAAGACAAATGTAAGGATGTAGAGGCCTATCTCACTAGGGGTAAGATAGATACTGCCTATAGGAAAATTAAAGAGACCTTCGGAGATAAGAGAACGACTTGTATGAATATCAAGAGCTCAGATGGAAACCCAGTTCTAAGCAAAGAAGGGAAAGGAGAAAGGTGGAAGGAGTATATAGAGGGTCTATACAAGGGCGATGTACGTGAGGACAATATTATGGAAATGGAAGAGGATGTAGATGAAGATGAAATGGGAGATATGATACTGCGTGAAGAGTTTGACAGAGCACTGAAAGACCTGAGTCGAAACAAGGCCCCGGGAGTAGACAACATTCCATTAGAACTACTGACAGCCTTGGGAGAGACCGTCCTGACAAAACTCTACCATCTGGTGAGCAAGATATATGAGACAGGCGAAATACCCTCAGACTTCAAGAAGAATATAATAATTCCAATCAGAAAGAAAGCAGGTGTTGACAGATGTGAAAATTACCGAACTATCAGTTTAATAAGTCACAGCTGCAAAATACTAACGCGAATTCTTTACAGACGAATGCAAAAACTAGTAGAAGCTGACCTCGGGGAAGATCAGTTTGGATTCCGTAGAAATATTGGAATACGTGAGGCAATACTGGCCCTACGACTTATCTTAGAAGCTAGATTAAGGAAAGGCAAACCTGCATTTCTAGCATTTGTAGCCTTAGAGAAACCTTTTGACAATGTGGACTGGAATACTCTCTATCAAATTCTGAAGGTAGCAGCGGTAAAATACAGGGAGCGAAAGGCTATTTACAATTTGTACAGAAACCAGATGGCAGTTATAAGAGTCGAGGGACATGAAAGGGACGCAGTGGTTGGGAAGGGAGTAAGACAGGGTTGTAGCCTCTCCCCGATGTTGTTCAAGCAGTAAAGGAAACAAAAGAAAAATTCGGATTAGGTATTAAAATTCATGGACAAGAAATAAAAACTTTGAGGTTCGCCGATGACACAGTAATTCTGTCAGAGACAGCAAAGGACTTGGATGGGCAGTTGAATGGTATGGACAGTGTCTTGAAAGGAGGATATAAGATGAACATCAACAAAAGCAAAACAAGGATAATGGAATGTAGTCTAATTAAGTCGGGTGATGCTGAGGGAATTAGATTAGGAAATGCGACACTTAAAGTAGTAAAGGAGTTTTGCTATTTGGGGAGCAAAATAACTGATGATGGTCGAAGTAGAGAGGATATAAAATGTATACTGGCAATGGCAAGGGAAGTGTTTCTGAAGAAGAGAAATTTGTTAACATCGAGTATAGATTTAAGTGTCAGGAAGTCATTTCTGAAAGTATTTGTATGGAGTGTAGCCATGTATGGAAGCGAAACATGGACGATAAACAGTTTGGACAAGAAGAGAATAGAAGCTTTCGAAATTTGGTGCTACAGAAGTATGCTGAAAATTAGATGGGTAGATCACATAACTAATGAGGAAGTATTGAATAGGATTGGGGAGAAGAGAAGTTTGTGGCACATCTTGACCAGAAGAAGGGATCAGTTGGTAGGACATGTTCTGAGGCATCAAGGGATCACCAATTTAGTATTGGAGGGCAGCGTGGAGGGTAAAAATCATAGAGGGAGACCAATAGATGAATACACTAAGCAGATTCAGAAGAATGTAGGTTGCAGTAGGTACTGGGAGATGAAAAAGCTTGCACAAGTTAGAGTAGCATGGAGAACTGCATCAAACCAGTCTCAGGACTGAAGACCACAACAACAACAACATGCATAATAAATTAATTTTTGTCAATTTTTGAACGACAGGTAGAAGGCTTTGTAAGGGGGCTGCGGCCATTTCGGTCTTGAACTCGTCGTGATAAGACCTGATCGGATGTACGGCGCGTCAGTCGCTGCTAAAAATTTTATAAATTCTTGGTGCGACGTGCCTATGTACTATACTTGTAATAATTTCTTCATGAGTTTATGGACTTAGAAAAATGTTGCACAGTCGTTTTGGTGAACTTAAAATCTGAACAGCAGAGTGATGTTAATGACTTTTTAGATTCCTGTAAGATTTCGTGGAGTTTTCCACAGTATATTGGCAGATTTTAATGCGAAGTGCGGAGCAGTGTAGCATTCAGTTTACTGCACAATATAGAGTTTCGCAGGACAGATTAATATTCACTGAAAATATTTGATTTTTGCCTTACTTGTAGCGTTATATGTCAGCTTCGTGGAGAAGTGCCCATCATCTCGCTAATGGTCTTGCTTATTGTGATGTACACATTTTAGTAAGACAGAACGAAAAACTCAAAAAAATTGCAACGAGAGTTAGGGGTTGCTATGATTTTGCGTTTGGTGCGTATTACACCACATGTAGTTGCGTCTGAAATTTAGCTAACATCCTGAATTTTCGTTTAGAGTTGGGAGGAGGTCTCTATCTGTCCCCGATCCCAAAAAAATGGATCCTACGTAGTGCACCCACTCCCAATCTCACGCCCACGGAATGAAATATTCTTACATCCCTCATGTCTCCTAAACCGCTCGAGACATCGAAGCGAGATTTTAGCAAGTAATGGTACACAAGGAGGAGAGTACTTTGCCAGTTTGTAAACGCACTGAAATTTTGTATCTACGATGATGTGGCAGAAGGATTGTCTATTTTTCTTTTTTTCATTTCAGTGACTGTAATTGTTTAAGAGTTATCGACAGCTAGTGATGGACTGTGCGCCTGATCCTGGCGGAGGTTCGAGTCCTCCCTCGGGCATGGGTGTGTGTGTGTGTTTGTCCTTAGGATAATTTAGGTTAAGTAGTGTGTAAGCTTAGGGACTGGTGACCTTAACAGTTAAGTCACATAAGATTTCACACACAATTGAACATTTGAATTTTTGACAGCTAGTGAGACAAGAGTTTCCTAGTATGACAATAAACATGAAATTTGTTCTCTAATGTTACCAAAAACCGACACAATGAGGTTTTTCGTAAGCTATTGAGCTCTCTGGTCGCCATTTACTTGTTTAATGAGACACTGTTTCAGAATTCGGTCACAATAGCTGCTGCAAAAAAAGAGTTTGTGCAAATTATATTGTGTTTTGGCAACAGAAGTACTATCAAACCTGAGGGTTTATCGACTGTTTCTAGCTTTCGGTGGAAATGTGATGTCCACATGTACGTAGTATAATATCTCTCATTACATCCAATTAATAACAGTGAAACTTATGTACTTCATACCTCGGACGCTTTTTACCAAGAGCAGAAAGGGGTCATACTTATGGAAATTACGGCTTCTCGACTTTTTGTAACAGATTGTAAAGATACTCCAGCATAACAGGCAGCAAGTATATAACCTCGTTTCACTTTCCTGCCCTGCTTCTAGATCACATGATTTTATAATATTCCTTATTCACTACCCTCACGATGAATCGTCTGTCCCTTCTTAGGATCTGAAAACATTGTGGAGGCAGTTATTGAACTGTGCATTGTTCTTGACAAAAGAATAAGCAAAACAAAAAGTATACCGATATATGTAACTGAAAACTATTAAAATTAACGAAAATAAATGGAGCGCTTAAACAGCGGAAAACGAAACACCTCTCAGTGACAATAAAACTCAGTACACCGTAATGCTGATTTTTCGCACGGGCAATACTTCCACTGCCCATATGCGCCATGCCGAAGTGGGCATATAGCAAAACTGCTTTCCCGCTCCCTGCCTCACCCCTCCCGCAGTGCTCGCGTGACGCGCAGCGCGAGAAACTGTGCCTAAAAAATGGTTCAAATGGCTCTGAGCACAATGGGTCAATGACATCACACACATCCATGCCCGAGCCAGGATTCGAACCTGCGAGCGGAGCGGTCGCGGCTTCCAGACTGAAGCACCATGAACCGCTCGGCCACACCGGCCTGCATTCTCGTACAGTCAATGATAAATCTTCCACATTACAGTAGTTACTTTCTTGCTTGTTTCTGCGTTGCAACTTATCAGAAAAACTCGCTGTCTTCCATTCTTCTTAGAATTTACTTGAGCTAATTGTAGCTTTATGACTTCAGACATGTGTATAGTTTTATTCTTTTAATATATTCAGCCGAAATGAAGGCAAAAGGAGAAAATAAGATCGTTACTGCCTCACCCACTTACTACCTTTTAGTTTAATAAATTACATTCACCTTCGTTCCTAAAAGCTTTTCTGTGCTAGTCAGTCAGTCTATGCGGAGAATATCGGTTTTCACTTTACTGGGGTGACAACGTGTCTGATTAGCTGAATAATTTCCTCGTGTGCATAGAAGGTCCGTGCCATGTTAGGATAAATAACTCATAAGTATTCTGAACGAAGTAAAAAGTAGTCAAAATTAAAAGTTTTGTGTTCTTTTATCTTTTCAGTTGTGCTTGAAGCGACATGTCTCTGCTGGTTACTACTTTGAGAACGAAGAAATTACACAGTATCGATTTATTAATATTTTCTTCTTATTACGTTTTCAAGTATTAACGGTGTTTCTAAGCTGATTAACATTGTTTCTGCTACACTATTGCAGATGGTATTCAGTTGTGCACTTTCGTTGCTTAACGCTCCTTCAGTTCTATGATAAAGACCGTATTTATGACTCTTCTTTGCCTGAAAGTCACCGCACCTAAGACGCGTTATTGGTAATGCTGGTTCGAGAAAATTTTTTTCTCGAAAACGATATATCATCCATGATATGGCGCTTTCAGTTGACCGGGGAGTACCTGGTAGGTAAAAGTGCTTGCTTCACATGATTCGCTTACTGCGGAAAGGCATCTAAAACGAAATTTATAAATTTCGTTTTTTGGTGATTACGGTTCTGAGTAGACCAATGCATTGTTCACCACGTAAAGGAAACCTGATAGCACCGTAATAAGTGTCTAAACGCAGCGTAAGGAGTCTTCTCTGTGAAAAAGGAACTGACATCGTCTGAAAGCCATGCTGTGGCCGCTGCGAAAGGGGCTGACTATTCTGTGCTGTGTTGCTGGTGGACGGGCGTTGTCGTGACGGCCGAGGTTGCCTCTATCGGTGGGGTGACCCTGGATGTGCCGGTCAGTAGTTCTCAGTGGTGCGGGGAGTAGATGGCAGCCCACTGCCAGATACGAGGAATTTCGGACAGTTTAGTTACTGAAGAATTGCAAAGAGCAGCAAGTACTGTTGGCACCCACAACCATTGGTGGGTGATGGATAGGTTTTGTCCGCTTCAATTGTGGTGCGACGGATGCCGGACATGCCGAAGACTGGTGTTACCTGTAGTGGTGTGTTCAAAAACGGTGAATCCGTTACAAGTTGTACATTGGAATTTCTGTATCGTGCGGCACGGTTGTGTTTTATTCATTATCTTTAGCAACAATTTTTTGTTTTGCTACCTTTTCAGTATAGTAGGTAGCTCTGTGTAGTGACATTGTCCACAGAATTACTTGGATTACTTGGGTAGTCGGTGGAGGTTGTTGTGGGTTTGGCGTAGCTCTTGTCAGTGGCAGGTTTTTCATTTCCTTCTTGCACGCTTATAGAACTACCATGGGCTGATATTGTGGTATCTGTCTCTTGATTGGTGTAACTGATAATGATAAACAGAAGGCCGAAATTTTAAACCTAGCTTTCAAAAACTCATTTACGATAGAGGACTGCAGCACCATTCCCCCTTTCAATTATTGAACAAACGAAAGGATGGCTGACATAGTGTTCAGTGTATCTGCGATTATAAAACAGTTAAGATCTTTAGACACCAGAAAGGCATCTGGCACAGACGGTATCCCTGTAAGATTTTATGTTGACTATGCTACAAATATAGCACCATTCTTATACGTCATCTATCAGAGATCATTGGAACGGCGGAAAGTTCCACGGGATTGGAAGAAGGCCCAGGTCATAGCAATCTATAAAAAGGGCAGAAAATCGGACGCACATAATTACCGGCCAATTTCACTGGCATCGATTTCTTGTAGAATCATAGAACATATTTTGTGTTCAGACATAATGACCTTTCTAGACTCTGAGAAGCTCATCTGCAGAAACCAGCACGGTTTTAGGAAACCGCGGTCATGCGAGACACAGCTGGCCCTCTTTGTGCATGATATACAACAGGCTCTAGATTCCGGCTCCCGCGTTGATGCCATATTTCTCGACTTTCGAAAGGCATTCGACTCAGTTCCGCACTGTCGCTTGCTACAAAAAGTGCGAACTTACGGTCTATCCAATGACATATGCGGTTGAATAAAAAGTTTTCTAACAGACAGGGAGCAGTATGTCGTCCTGAACTGGGTAACTTCAACAGAAACAAGAGTAACTTCAGGTGTGTCCCAGGGCAGCGTATTAGGTCCTCTGCTTTCCTGCTTTCCACGATTTACATAAACGATCTCGTTGATGGTATTCACAGCGGCCTTAGACTGTTTTCCGATGATGCTGTGGTCTATAGGAAAGTAGTATCACACGAAAGTTGTGAACAAATCAATGATTTGTAGAAAATAAATGCGTGGTGCAATGGCTGGCAGTTATCTCTCAATATTAGTAAGTGTAACCTGCTGCGTATAACAAGGCGAAAATCCCCATTAATGTATGAGTACAAAATAAATGATCAGTCTTTGGAAGCGGTAACATCAGTCAAGTATCTGGGACACTATTCGAAATGATCTCAAATGGAATGATCAGATTACACAAATAACGGGTAAGGCGAACTCTAGATTGCGGTTTATTGGTAGGATCCTGAAGCGATGCAGTCCTTCAACAAAGGAAATAGCTTACAATACGTTTGTTCGTTCATTCTTAGAGTATGGTTCGTCTGTATGGGACCCTTACCAGTTGGGTCTCATTCAAGAGATTGAGAAGGTCCAAAGAAGAGCGGCAAGATTCGTGACTGGTACATTTAGCCATCGCGAGAGCGTTACAAATCTCATAGAAAGTTTGAAGTGGGACACACTTGCAGATAGACGACGCGCTAAACGGAAGGGGCTGCTCACTAAATTCCGAAATCCAATCTTCACCGAAGATGTAGAGCATATATTATTACCACGAACTTTCAAATCGCATAATGATCATCATTCAAAGATAAGGGAAATAAGAGCTCGTACTGAGGCGTTCAGACACTCGTTATTCCCTCGCGCGATCCGCGAGTGGAACAGGGGGGGGGGGGGGGGGGGAATATGACTTTGGCGCGAATTTTGCCCTCCGCCACACACCGCTTGGTGGCTAGCGGAGTATATATGTAGATGTAGAATAATTTGTCTCCTGGGCTGAGTATGAGTTTTGTTTAGGAATATGTGAATCTACTTAGGTTAAATTATTTTGTGTTATTATTATTATTATTATTATTATTATCAATAAAACGTTATTTTATATGGCCATGTTAAGCAAGAATTAATCTTGGGCAGAATGTAGTTTATTTTAATGTTAAATTGTGGATGATATCTAACTGATGTCATTTGTCCTTTCTGTTATAGGTCTAATACGTGGTAGTTAATTTTAGATTATTTCAAAGTAAACCCATGCTCGTGCAACCTCCAAGCCCAAACCCAGCTCTATCCAAACCCTAAATTTCCACAATTAAAGTGAATTCATCAACAGACAGTTTGACACCAGCCACAATCATAAATTATTTATTTTCGTAAAAATACCATCTCCAACGATATTACAATTTTTCTGTCAATTGGTACTGATAAAAATTCACAACGCTCAGTATTGCCACTGTACATACACTAGTATTAAGCAAAATACGTCATCTGCGACGATGATCTTCTTGGGTGCTGTCAGATTATGTAGTCATCTTGTCATATGTGGCCTGCAGTCTCCAATAATGATGATTTATATGCCAATAAAGTTTGATAATACTGGCAACAATTCATCAATTATCGTCAGACCATTATTGAAATTAATTAATAAATTGAAACTAAATGAAAATTTTTGAAACGCTATTCATAGGGTGAACATTAATAAAACTACGAAACTGCAGGGACGGATTCCTGACTGGAAATGGAGGAAAAAGGTCCTATGAACCTGTACCCAGAAACGGATGGTGTGCGTGCAACGACAACAATCGTCCCGGAACACAGAGCAGAGCTTCATCTCTTCCACGTCGCAGCAGATGTTAAAAGTGGCGTCGATTGGATGCAATGCACGCGTTGTATTGCAGGATACACATAATCATACTTTGGCCTACACCATGCTGACGGGCCACGTGCCTGGATCTTGTACCAGGGTTCGTCTCAATGTACTGTAGAACCCGCTCCTCTAAATTTGGTGTTCGCACAGTTCGCCGCCTCCCTGCACCTTCGTCTCTCTATAAGGACCCATGATTACACAAACTCCCCAAAAGGGCTGAAAATGTTGTGTGATGTGGTTGGTGTCTGTGAGGGTACCTGTTTTGGTATGACTGTGCTGTCTCTCGACCGTTTCCAAGTGTTTGGCCGTACACAAACACCATCTCGGCTTGTTCCAGACATGAACACCGGGCCATTCTGCTGATTACAGCACGCTACGTCAAGCGCACAGCCTGCAACACACAAGGAACACATGGGACGTGGTCAGAAGAACTTTCATTCATCACCGCCACCTACCGTGGCAATTATGTATATCCGGACACGTGTTCATGGGAATTTTTCCTCCTTTTCCAGTCAGGAATCTGTCCCTCAGTTTCTCGGTTTTATTAATGTTCACCGGTATATAGAGCTTTTGTTATCGTAAACTATTTGCAATTACAGTAATTTTTTTCTTCGGCTGCACTTTCAGCGATCAGAAATACAAATCTAACGTCTTTTTTCCTGTTCATAATGAATTCCAATTCAACTTCTATTGTAGATGACTAACATTTCAGGTGAGAAGTCACATGTGATATGGATGTATAAAGCACACGATATCTTCTCGTTTTAAATCCATGTAAATTACAAACAGTGAAAGAATTCGTCCTCCACGTGTGATTCTGTCGTGTAATGAGCGTTCTAAGTAAAAGTGGTACTAAAGATTTCGAGGAATTTAGAGAAAAAAGGTATAAATGATATAGCAACAAACAAATACATAAATTACACCTACAACATATTTCAACAACTCTTCTTCCAATTGCCTCCATATAACTTTTAGTAATTCACAAAAAGTAGTGTAATGTACCCTAGTGGTCTACTTAAGAGCAGTTCTAAAAAGCAGTTTATCAGTTTGAATACTCTGAACATTTAGCATATTAATAAACTAATATTTTGCCGGAAAAAATAGAAAGCATTGCATTAACAAATGAAAACACAGCAATTAGAAAGTTCGTTATTTGAAAATAGTCTTGATCTACTTCGACTTTCATTTTCATTCATTATGTGATACATTACATACAGGCAGTCATAATATCAAGTGAAAGCAATTTATTTCTTCTTTATGAAACAGCTAGCCTATTATTCGTGGTCCTATAATGCATCGTTACAGATTCGTAAAATATGCAGACCTAATAATCCATGCTCATTATCTTTACGTAATATCGCATATGTGACGAATGCAGAGTAATTTCGATTAATATGTAAATAAGAAGGAGATAAAGCAGTATGAAAATCATACGACAGATTTGTTACTATGCAAAATACGGTATTTTTAGTACTGCTGAAATAAATTGTGCAAGTCGTGGTTGCAAATTTCGTTATACTCTGTGTAGGTAATCCGAATAAAAACTTAACAAACCACATAGGAATGTATCAGTTCATCCTGTATCAGTGAATGAAGAACGTCAACTCCACATCATTTGGATAGAGAGAAATTTAAAACTGAAAGACAAGTCAGACAAGAAGTTATGAATCATCAATACTATTCTAATGCGTGTAGGAAAAAAAGGAAACGAAGTAAGATATCCGATCCACTTTCGTTTTGCTGATTGTTTATCATTTGTGCTGATAATGTTTTGAAATTATTGGAGATTATGACCACGCACGAATGTACTTCTGAGAAATACAATCTGCTTTATTCGGAACTGCATAACGTATTCTAGTATTGCCATGGGTGCTCTCTCTTTTCTGAAGGTGACAAACTGAATGCTTTTCTCGCTGGCCACAAAATATCCCTAAACATACAATTAATCGAAATTTGAACTTAAAAACACAGACGATTTGTTTCAAAACCACTACATTTAAGACCTATAATGGCAGTCATAATAATCAAACAAATGTTATACATTGTGCTGTGATATAATAGCTGTCCACCACGTAATTATGTAAATGAGGGGCAATGTTAGGCTGCTCTTGCTGATCTCGTGACTCCCACAGCTTTCACAACACTTTGAAATTTCAATAGAATATATGACTGTGACCACACACAGTTAATTCTGTTTTTCGATCCCCACTGACACTTGTGAGCTATCGGAGCGCTTCGCTCTTAGTCTCCCACGCATATAGTTCCCTTTTGGTTTTGCACATATGTATATTACTCGTCTTTCTCTATAGTTTACGCCTATTTTTCCCAGAATTTCGAACATCTTGCACAACTTTACTTTGTCGAACGCTTTTCCAGGTCGACAAATCCTATGACTTTTCTTGATTTTTTTTTCAGTCTTGCTTCCATTATCAAGCGCATCGTCAGAACTGCCTCCTTGGTGCCTTCCCTAAAGCCAAACTGATAGTCATCTAACATATCCTCAATTTTCTTTTCCATTCTACTGTACATTATTCTTGCCAGCAGCTTCAATGTCTGAGCTGTTAAGCTGATTGTGCGATAATTCTTGCACTTGTCGGCGCTTGCTATTTTCGAAATTGTGAGGATGTTACCTATCCTTTCTGCCTTATTTGATCTTAAGTCATCCAAACCTCTTTTAAATTCTGATTCTAATATTGGAGGCCCTGCCTCTCCCCTACTCTTCCCTGTCGACTCCTGTTTCATCTTCCATCACTTCATCACACAAGCCTTCCCGCTAATAACGACCTTCACTGTCCTGTTTCCATCCATCCGCTCTCTCTCCTCTGCGCTGAACAACGGAATTTCCCATTGCACTCTTAATGTTTCCGCCCTTGCTTTTAATTTCACCGAAGATAGTTTTGGCTTTCCTATATGCTAGATGAGTCCATCCGGTCATTATTTCGTTTCCAATATCTTCACATCTTTCCAGCGAGCACTTCGTCTTGACTGTTCCCGGGTACGCCTTTCAATCCAATATCTGATTTTGTAATCTCTATCTGACCATGGTGTAATCAAGCCGGAGTCTTATAGTGTCTCCAGGTCCTTCCCAAGTATACCTCTTTCTCTTGTGATACTTTAAGAAAGTGTCCGCTACAACCAATTGAAATTTATTACAGAGGTCAGTTAGTCTTTGTCCTCTCTCATTCCTACTGCGTACCCCATATTTTACTGTAATTCTTTCTTCTGTTCTTCATCTATAACCGCATTCCAGTCCACCCTGATTATTAGATTTTCATCTCTGTTTAAATACTGAACTAATCCTCATATAGTTTCTTAACCTTTTTACCTACCATTTCCGACATTGGCATTTACACCTGAAATATCGGTGTTGGTTTGATGTGAGGACAGCCGTGTCACTGCACTGTTCACAGTAGCTCACTTTTACCCTACTTTCCCATTCATTACGAATGCTACCCCCGTTACCTAACATACATTATAGCTCCTGCATATTACCCTATATTCGTCTGACCAGAAATCCTTATCTTCTTTCCATTTCACTTCACTGACCCAACCGTATCTTTGCAATTCCCTTTTCAGATTTTCTAGCTTTGCGACTACGATCAAACATCTGATATTCCAAGCACCGACTCGTGGAATGCTATCCCGTTGTTGGCTATTCCATCTCTTCCTCATGGTCCTCTCCCCCTTGGCAGCCCCCTGCAGGGTATCCGAATGGGGAGCTTGAACTCTTGCTCAAAGGAAAATTTTCGAGAGAAAAAACTGCAGCTTCTTCTTGGAAACGCTTCGATTTCTTACATTTCTTAGCCAATCGGCCTTACACTTTTGTTGGGCTTTACTGCATGCTATCTTTCCCTTGGGCAATGTTTTCTTGGTGTTCGAGCTCCATAATGATAGTTTCCTAATGATGTCGTTGCTGATTAGATTACTTTGTCACTAAACCGTACTGGACCAGTTTCAATATGGTCACACTAAGTGTTGATTGCAACAAGCATTTGGACACCTTGATATTTCCGCTTTGGGGGCTCTCTAGAAAATACTTCATTGGCCTGTAATTTTCCACATGAGGAAGGAAACTTAAAAAAACCAAACGCAGTGTGTCAAATAAAGTATAACCGTAAACCATTTTCTTCATTATTCTCTTCAACACAATCATTTTTACAATATCCTTCAAGAAGATTATAAACGGATGTCCATTCTTATGCGTAGCTAGAATGCGGCCACATAATATAAGGGGCTATCAAAAAATTTCGTCTGAGAGCGTTGCTGCAGCGTATATGCAGCATAGCGCGACGTTGATGCTGTTATGCTTTTCTTGACTGCCGAAGAACGAACACTGGTAGACATACATCAGATTACGAAGAAAGTGTATGAGACAGCATGTCTGTCGAAAACCACCGAGTAGACATGTGCGACAAGGGGTGCTTCTGCTTCGTGGTAACGCACGTTCCCATATCGCAAATGTCGTAGCGCAGAAATTACGTCATCTCAAGTGGGAGACACTCGAGGGCCTGCCCATAGTACTGATCTCTCTCGGTGCTGTTATCACGCTTTTGATTTCTTCCCTTAAGAAAGGTCTCAAAAGGTCAGCGTCTCCTGTACGACAAGTATGTGCAGCAAGTAGTTACGAATTTCTTCCAGAAGCAGGACACGGCGTTTTGAGACACGTATGCATCGGCGGGATGATTGTGTCATTGCTCACGCCGATTCTGCCTCGCCGGCCGGAGTGGCCGTGCGGTTCTAGGCGCTACAGTCTGGAACCGAGCGACCGCTACGGTCGCAGGTTCGAATCCAGTCTCGGGCATGGATGTGTGTGATGTCCTTAGGTTAGTTAGGTTTAATAGTTCTAAGTTCTAGGCGACTGATGACCTCAGAAGTTAAGTCGCATAGTGCTCAGAGCCATTTGAACCATTTTTATTTTTATTTTTATTCTGCCTCATTGGAATATCGATTCTGGACTGATGGGCTGAACGGCCTTCGAACAGAGACTTGTGATCGTCCCTTAGAAAAAGTTTACGCGTTCCTATGTATATGATGTACACTAAAAAAATTTTTTTACCAAGAAGGCATATTGACTTTAAGGGTTCGATGCTGATGAAAGGATATGCCGATATCAAACCACAAGGGAGGCTATTAAGTATTTCTGGAAAAATAGGCACAAGGAATTTAAAACAGAAAATGCAGTGCTTCACATAAATCACAGTGTAATTTTTCGTTTAATATGTGTAGCATTATTCGTACACACAACAAATACACTCAAAATTGCTAGGAAAGCAAAAATTAAAAAAAAAAAAAAAAAGGGTCGTGAGAAGTCGGAGACAACTGAAGCGTAGTGAAATTGGTGTACTTACCTACACAATAAATACAGACACAATAAGCAATACTAGAGGTTGGAAGTATCATTACAGTTGTAAGGTTCTTTTATTTAGAGCACGACCGGTTTCGAGCTCTTATACGCCCATAATCTGATGTTATAACTTCGTTGCTATGACTCCGAGCACCGCGTTGGACGAGTACAGGACGCGGTGCATTACCCGCTTGTAATACACTGCGTCCTGTGCTCGTATTTGGTCTGGTTATAAACAGAAGAAGGGATCTGCTTGCTGTGGTATACAGACTAAATATCAAGTGACAGATCCCTGTATGACACTCATAGTGTCTTGACAGTGCGAAATACTTGTCTGTTCATAGGATTTTTATATAATCTGCTCAAAAAATCTTTGGTTATATGAATAACTACTGCTTTAACCTTAGCTTCTTACTCTGAGCAAAAACATTCCTCGTCTCTTCCCAGTTTGCTTACAATAGACATCTTTTGAGTGTATGAAACCCAGACAAGAGTTTATCAAGTAATAAGGGGTGCAACTCTGGCGTGTTTTGTTACCACCCAACCGATAGTATTGCACGTTAACTGCTCTTACGAGTTCATTTCGATGACGATGGTTGCATGTGTAGCGATGCAGTGCCAAACAGTTATACTTTGATGCCAGCACCAGTATTTACCCTTCCCAATGTCTATTCTTCCTCAACATTAACCCAGAGCATCTCATTACTATAAATTATTCAAGTCGAAGATAACTTCCCACAAACTCCTCTGAAGCACATCGCTTGATAGAAATGTTAGGCGGCAAAAGAACCACCGTCCACCAGATACAATAAACATTTTGGAACAGCCACCTGTGTTTTTAACAGAATGTTTAGGTACTTAGTGTCCGTAGCTGAGAAATGATAAGCACTTCAGAAATTTTAGAGACTTGAGTGTAATTTTATAAACTTATTAACGGGTTGCGTATATGTCCAGGGGAAACATGTACGTGTCACCATAATGTAATGCTCATTTTTTTTTGCGCCTCATTTTACTTATCTGCTCGTGGCGCTCACGGCATTGTGCAAGCTGTCCTATTTGGACGGCCTGCGGACGTCTTGCACGTCTGGGACAAGCAACTGAAACTGTTTCGTGTAGTTGACTGTTATGAGTGCGTTTTTAGTTTAGACCAGAGTATGTATGATTCTTGTTGGATGTGTCATCATCAGAAGCTTTACGTACTTAGTGCTCGTAGACTGACAAATGACAAATATTTCCGGAATTTTGAATATTTTTAATATAATTTTACTTTACATAAACTTGGTAAAGGAGTGAGTAGATATCCGGGGGCAACAAGTACGCATCGCCAAGATCTAATGGTAAATTTGTTTGCGCCTCATTTTAGTTATCTTCTCATGGGACGCCTTTCCATTTGAGGAACTACGGACGTCTTGCATCTCTGGGATTGTCGGATTGCAGTTGGAACTCTTTCGTCTAGCTGATTGTGACGAGTCATGTGTAGTTTAGATTAGCGTATGCGTTGTTGTTGTTGTTGTTGTTGTTGCTCTGTTGTTGCTGCTGCTGCTGTTGCTGCTACAAGCATTGTCATTTTTCCTTCATCAGTGGAATATGAGCCACGTACTACCGACGTTGCACCTCTTCTAAATGGACGAAAAAAATGGCTCTGAGCACAATGAGACTTAACTTCTGAGGTCATCAGTCCCCTAGAACTTAGAACTACTTAAACCTAACTAACCTAAGGACATCACATACATCCATGCTCGAGGCAGGATTCGAACCTGCGACCGTAGCGGTCGCGCGGTTCCAGACTGTAGCGACTGTAGCGCCTAGAACCGCTCGGCCACTCCGGCCGGCCTAAATGGACGTTCCACATTCTCCAATTCTCTCCTTGATTTGAGGTATAAATGACAAACTAGTTTTGCAGTTACATGAGGAGCTAATGATTCTGTCCGTTTTCGTTGCTGATAAACAAAGGATCTTTTCTATATTCTTTTGTATTTGTTCTTTTCTGCATTTCAGTAGAAATATTGAGTCACTTTCTAATTACGTGGTCAAGTGAGAGAGAATTTGAGTTCTCCATTGAAAAAGAAAGTCTTCAAACTTAATTTTTTGTGGTGTGAGTATTTACATCCGGCTGCATTCGAGCTGTCTTACCTGAGTTTGCCTGTCGGATTATTTCAATGGCACCCACAAAGGATCATTATACTGACACAAAACTACATCTACATCTACATCTGCATTGATACTCCGCAAGCCACCCAACGGTGTGTGGCGGAGGGCACTTTACGTGCCACTGTCATTACCTCCCTTTCCTGTTCCAGTCGCGTATGGTTCGCGGGAAGAACGACTGTCTGAAAGCCTCCGTGCACGCTCTAATCTCTCTAATTTTACATTCGTGATCTCCTCGGGAAGTATAAGTAGGGGGAAGCAATATATTCGATACCTCATCCAGAAACGCACCCTCTCGAAACCTGGCGAGCAAGCTACACCGCGATGCAGAGCGCCTCTCTTGCAGAGTCTGCCACTTGAGTTTATTAAACATCTCCGTAACGCTATCACGGTTACCAAATAACCCAGTGACGAAACGCGCCGCTCTTCTTTGGATCTTCTCTATCTCCTCCGTCAACCCGACCTGGTACGGATCCCACACTGATGAGCAATACTCAAGTATAGGTCGAACGAGTGTTTTTTAAGCCACCTCCTTTGTTGATGGACTACATTTTCTAAGCACTCTCCCAATGAATCTCAACCTGGTACCCGCCTTACTAACAATTAGTTTTATATGATCATTCCACTTCAAATCGTTCCGTACGCATACTCCCAGATATTTTACAGAAGTAACTGCTACCAGTGTTTGTTCCGCTATCATATAATCATACAATAAAGGATCCTTCTTTCTATGTATTCGCAATACATTACATTTGTCTATGTTAAGGGTCAGTTGCCACTCCCTGCACCAAGTGCCTATCCGCTGCAGATCTTCCTGTACTTCGCTACAATTTTCTAATGCAGCAACTTCTCTGTATACTACAGCATCATCCGCGAAAAGCCGCATGGAACTTCCGACACTATCCACTAAGTCATTTATATATATTGTGAAAAGCAATGGTCCCGTAACACTCCCCTGTGGCACGCCAGAGGTTACTTTAACGTCTGTAGACGTCTCTCCATTGATAACAACATGCTGTGTTCTGTTTGCCAAAAACTCCTCAATCCAGCCACACAGCTGGTCTGATATTCCGTAGGCTCTTACTTTGCTTATCAGGCGACAGTGCGGAACTGTATCGAACGCCTTCCGGAAGTCAAGAAAAATAGCATCTACCTGGGAGCCTGTATCTAATATTTTCTGGGTCTCATGAACAAATAAGGCGAGTTGGGTCTCACACGATCGCTGTTTCCGGAATCCATGTTGATTCCTACATAGTAGATTCTGGGTTTCCAGAAATGACATGATACGCGAGCAAAAAACATGTTCTAAAATTCTACAAGAGATCGACGTAAGAGATATAGGTCTATAGTTTTGCGCATCTGCTCGACGACCCTTCTTGAAGACTGGGACTATCTGTGCTCTTTTCCAATCATTTGGAACCCTCCGTTCCTCTAGAGACTTGCGGTACACGGCTGTTAGAAGGGGGGCAAGTTCTTTCGCGTACTCTGTGTAGAATCGAATTGGTATCCCTTCAGGTCCAGTGGACTTTCCTCTATTGAGTGATTCCAGTTGCTTTTCTATTCCTTGGACACTTATTTCGATGTCAGCCATTTTTTCGTTTGTGCGAGGATTTAGAGAAGGAACTGCAGTGCGGTCTTCCTCTGTGAAACAGCTTTGGAAAAAGGTGTTTAGTATTTCAGCTTTACGCGTGTCATCCTCTGTTTCAATGCCATCATCATCCCGTAGTGTCTGGATATGCTGTTTCGAGCCACTTACTGATTTAACGTAAGACCAGAACTTCCTAGGATTTTCTGTCAAGTCGGTACATAGAATTTTACTTTCGAATTCAATGAACGCTTCACGCATAGCCCTCCTTACGCTAACTTTGACATCGTTTAGCTTCTGTTTGTCTGAGAGGTTTTGGCTGCGTTTAAACTTGGAGTGGAGCTCTCTTTGCTTTCGCAGTAGTTTCCTAACTTTGTTGTTGTACCACGGTGGGTTTTTCCCGTCCCTCACCGTTTTACTCGGCACGTACCTGTCTAAAACGCATTTTACGATTGCCTTGAACTTTTTCCATAAACACTCAACATTGTCAGTGTCGGAACAGAAATTTTCGTTTTGATCTGTTAGGTAGTCTGAAATCTGCCTTCTATTACTCTTGCTAAACAGATAAACCTTCCTCCCTTTTTTTATATTCCTATTAACTTCCATATTCAGGGATGCTGCAACGGCCTTATGATCACTGATTCCCTGTTCTGTACATACAGATTCGAAAAGTTCGGGTCTGTTTGTTATCAGTAGGTCCAATATGTTATCTCCACGAGTCGGTTCTCTGTTTAATTGCTCGAGGTAATTTTCGGATAGTGCACTCAGTATAATGTCACTCGATGCTCTGTCCCTACCACCCGTCCTAAACATCTGAGTGTCCCAGTCTATATCTGGTAAATTGAAATCTCCACCTAAGACTATAACATGCTGAGAAAATTTATGTGAAATGTATTCCAAATTTTCTCTCAGTTGTTCTGCCACTACTGCTGCTGAGTCGGGAGGTCGGTAAAAGGAGCCAATTATTAACCTAGTTCGGTTGTTTAGTGTAACCTCCACCCATAATAATTCACAGGAACTATCCACTTCTACTTCACTACAGGATAAACTACTACTAACAGCGATGAACACTCCACCACCGGTTGCATGCAATCTATCCTTTCTAA
Source organism: Schistocerca americana (assembly GCF_021461395.2). Taxonomy (NCBI): domain Eukaryota; kingdom Metazoa; phylum Arthropoda; class Insecta; order Orthoptera; family Acrididae; genus Schistocerca; species Schistocerca americana. The sequence continues at coordinate 1,036,537,440 of NC_060119.1, read as the reverse complement.
ACACCGTCTGTACCTTTGTAAAAATTTCGGCAGAATTTATCTCTGGCTTAAGCCAGCTTTCTGTACCTGTAACGATTTCAGCTTCGGTGCTTTCTATCAGCGCTTGAAGTTCCGGTACTTTACCAACGCAGCTTCGACAGTTGACAATTACAATACCGATTGCTGCTTGGTCCCCGCATGTCCTGACTTTGCCCCGCACCCGTTGAGGCTGTTGCCCTTTCTGTACTTGCCCAAGGCCATCTAACCTAAAAAACCGCCCAGCCCACGCCACACAACCCCTGCTACCCGTGTAGCCGCTTGTTGCGTGTAGTGGACTCCTGACCTATCCAGAAAATGTATTCCCTAACTGAGGTAGACCTGTCATACAGTCACTCGCAGTGGTGAGAGTATTTATTTTTCTTTCTTTCTTCTGTGTTATATCATTACCTCGCCTATCAGAGCTGGGCTAACAGCAATATATTGTTTCTCTTCAGTTCAGAGCGTTAATGAAATATGTGAATACAAAAAATGGTGGTCTTATAAAGTTTTCCAAGAAACCCGCTTTTATTCTGATCATTAAGTTCCACCGTATTTCTTATCTTCTTATTAAAAAGCCGAAGAATGGTATATTTTACCGCTACCAGCCCTCACCACTAATGGGAAACTGTAAATAATAAAACTGCAAAAAAAGAAAAACTATCTTACCACAACTTGAATCGTTGTTGGTTTGCGAGAAACTATTGGATTTCAATTAAAGAATGCGTATTTCCGCTCTTACTAGGGTAAGTCATTAATTATCCGCAAAGTAGTTATAAAATTTCATTGTAATCAAATATGAAACTTACAAGTACATCTGTTTTCGACATAGCATCCTTGCGTTTCAACGCCCTTGGTCCATCGTTGTACAAGCTCCCTGATGACCTCATAAAAGAAGGTTCTTTTGTTGAGCTCCGAGCCAGGAATGCACCGCTTCTTTCACTGCTTCGTCCGAGGCAAATCGACGGCCTCTTAATGCCTTTTTCAGTGGACCAAACAAGTGATAGTCGAAAGGGGCAAGATCGGGACTATATGATGATCCAGTACCTCAAATTTGAGTTTCTGGAGCGTTTCAGCAGTGTGGGCAGCAGTATGCGGACGGGCATTGTCATGCAACGACACAACACCTTTTGAAAGCAATCCTCGGCTTTTGCTTCGAATTGCAGGCTTTAGCCTGGCAGTACGCATCTCACTGTAACGTACACTGCTTATTGTTGTGCCCCTTTCCCCATAATGTTCCAGTACTGGACCTTGTGCTTCCCAACAAACCGTAAGCGTTGGTTTTTCTGCAGACGGTTGGGCCTTGAACTTTTTCTTGTACAGCGAATTTGGATGTTTCCATTCCGTACTCTGCCGCTTACTCTCCAGCTCGTAATGATGGATCCATGTTTCGTCACCAGTAATGATGCTGTCCAAGACGTTGTCCCCTTCGTTTCCATAGCAATCCAAATGTTTTTTGTAGATGTCCAAACGCGTTTGTTTACGCAACTCTGTGAGTTGTTTTGGGACCCATCTTGCACAAGTCTGTTGTGGATGATTTCGTAGGCAGAACCATGACTAATTTTCAGACGATCTGCCACTTCGTCAATAGTTAATCGTGTATCTAACAGAATCATTTCACGTGAACCCCCAATCGTTCATTTGTGGCGTAAACGGTCGTCCGGCTCCTTCATCGTGCGTAACACTTGTGCGACCATTTCGGAATTTTTCAATCCATTCGTAGACACTCCGTTGTGGCAAAGCACTGTTCCCATACTGTACCGAAAGTCTTCGATGAATTTCGGCCACTGATAAGCCTTCCGACCACAAAAAAGGGATCACTGAACGTTGCTCTTCTTTGGTGCAAACAGACAGCGGAGCAGCCAAGATTAACAGCACGGCACCGATACCGAAACTAATCTAGCAGCTTGAAAACTGCAAAGATATAACAACAAATAAACGAAGCATGCATCATCAACATAAGCGACAGTACTACCAAAATACACATAAATGTAACTAAATTGCCGATAATAATTGACTTACCTTCGTACTTTTTTAATATGTTCCCATAGCCATTAGTCTCTTCATTTTTTGTCTTTTCTCAGCATGAATGATTAAAATATCTTTTCCGTAAATAGTTCATGCACTTCTTTTATCACTTACCTCCAAGTCCTTCGGTACATTTCTCTTCAAAACTTTCGTTTACGTCGTGTTTTTCTGTCAACACCGCATATGCTGCCAATTGTAGTCTATGATGACTGCTGTTTCGCGAGCTACTTAAAACACGAGAAAGGTAGGGTTTGTGGCTGAAACTACAAAACAAAAATACTCTCAAGAATTATAAAGCAACTACGGACACTACGGTAACACAAATAAAGAGTTTACCAGGAGAAGTATGACATTTCGCTATGCAGGCATGTGTCGAACAAGTAACGTCAATGTCCGAAACTTGAACAGCCCTATTACGTGTCTCTGGAAATGGTACGGTCGTAAGGGATCTGTATATGGACAGCTACGTGCACATGTCAAGCTGTATGTGTACGCCCACATTACTTTCTAATTGCGTCCTGCTTAATCAGTGTCACCGGAAAGTGCTATATGTGTATTTAACTGTTTTGTTTATATCCGATTGTGTTATAACATACTGTCAGGTAAAAGATTGATAAGTACGTACTATATTCTGTTTGTATTCTGGGCGATTGTTAATATCAAAAACCAAAAAGTCAAGATTTCATTGAGTTGAATTACTATCTGATAACAGCATCTCGAGGGGGGAGGAAGGAGGGGAGGTGGAAGGGGGGGGGGGGGGGGGGGTTCAGAGCCGCAGTCTCTCGTGGCAGAGCGGAGCTTGACAGACGTCTTTATAGTTCGTCCTTTCAATACAACATTTTTCACAATCGATTTATTGCTGAAAATAACGGTAAGCATAAAAAATGTTTTAGACAGTTATAGAAGAACTTATTTGAGGTAAGGCAATGTCGAATCATTTTTAATTAATAAAAAGATTTATTTCAAATATATACAAGAACAGCACAGTTAACTTGCAGGATCCACAGCACTCTTACTAGTTTCCCGTGTGAGAAGCAAGGAAAATTCACTTGAAAAAAATAAAAATAGGCATCATGACATATTCATTGTAGCCAACTATTGTTGTAACAAAGGAGAATTTCATTTCGTCAAATTTCATTTCTTGGAGAGAAATGATGCATCTTCAGTTCTTCTCGCAACAAAACGCAGGCTGCGTAAAAAACCTAACTTTCAGCATTTGTTTCATTAATGTTTCAAGGCGAGTTTTGACGCGCGCACATTAAATTGCTTCACATAGAAAACTCAGTTCTCAAGTATTTTGCTGTTGATGAAACACAACATTACAAACACCAGTTAAAGCTACGAATTCTTCGATGATTTAAAATTGTAATTTTGTCTTCAGTGACGTTTTACTGTGTATTATAATTGAGTTATCTGGACATTTTGTAGCACATGCCATCGCACAGTTTCCGGTTAAACAGGACGACGGTAATCGCTGAAATCGATTCAAACAAGCTTATACAAAAAGCATTACAAAAATGCTACAGCAGTGCGCACAGCCTCCACAAATACCCGTGCAATAAATGTTATCCAGTACAAATCCGAAATCAGTCTCTATAGACTTACGATTGTTTCCAAACGTTATTATGAAAAACAAGCGTTAATTCTATCAGAAAATACGGCTGTTAGTCTGAAATGGATCGTTACAAATGAGACCTAAATATACTTTGCTTAAAACCATACGTATACGGAGGTGTTCTTTAAAAGCTTTATCAAAACATTCCCTTCTCTTTTTCTGTTTCTGGTCCTTCCATCCGACAACACAAATGTCACTGTTAGAACAATAACTATATCGAATTACTTCTGACACAACACTGTTTAATTTAGTGTCACGTATTTACGCTAAACTACTTTTCTTCTGAGGAGGCACTTCGCTTGCACTTTGAATGTCAGTCATCGAAGGGACGTCGTGGTCGAGCTGTCCTGTGGCGTTACTCAGCATGTATTTTCGATTACTATCTGACTAACAAAACTCGTATCCCACGCTGACGGATATACATACCCTTCAGAATTTGCTGAAATCGAACTAAGAGCCAAAAATGTTTCCTGTATTCCCAATCGTTTTCGTTATTGCGTGTGAATTAGTGTGATGAGGAGAAAATTCGGTTGTGATGACATCCCCTGTTCCAAAGTTACTCTTTATGAAGGGCACATAGTAAAAGGAATACTGGATTGTGTAAAACGTAAGGACTATAATATTTACCTGTCGCGAGCCACACTATAAATTTTAACATGAAAGCTCATAACCGCGCACGTCGGAGACATGAAAAATATCACGAATTGTAACCAAAAGCGAGGTGAGTCAGTGATGATCTTTCCGTCATATTCAGCCAAGTTGTGTAGTTATACGAAAAATTATTGCTTTTTTTCAACGGATGAAAGCTATGGAAAAGATGTTTTCTTCGTATCTAACTTATGGAGGTTACGTTCCCGATCGGCGCTGTATTACGATATTGCTTCATTTGATATCTATACTAATCTGTAATCAATTGTATTTCGCTTTGAATTCGAGAACGAAATGAATGAAAGCTATTACTCACGTTCATTGTAACGAGAACGAAATGAATGGAAGTAATGCGTCATGTTCATTGTAAACTTTATTGCTGTTATGCTCCTGCTGTCGCCAATACTTTCACGACAGATTAGTCGTTTGAATTACTCGTAAAGTTACACAAAAGAATTCCAGCTCCAAGTGTGCTCCGTTGCACCTCGGTACTAATGGAAGCTACAAATGGCAGTACGTTACTGGTCAAGCAGCCCACTCCTCTTCTCCAAAACAATTCTTATTTTGCACCTAAATAAAAGACTCGTCACTGACAAAAAAAGGAGTCCTATAATTTAGTTTCACGATCTCAGAAATGGCGGACGTTAGTGTAAAAGAAAGTACATGAGCCAGACTCATAAAACCGTAGATTCCACTGTTCGGTTCACGATACAGCAGCAGTGACACCCTTAAGAAATCCAGGTTAGCGTCTGCTCCAACCACCTCACTCGCAACCACGTCAGAGCGAGTCAGAACAACCTCCTCCAGGAAGGCCTCGCAGCGGACACACAGTGTGACGTCACTTCCAGACGCAGGCGCTGCCCGCGCTGCTGCTGCTGCTGAAGGTGTCCGGCGGCTCGCTCCAGTGCCCGCTGTCCTGCAGCAGCGGGGGTCACATCTCCAGCATCACGTCCTGCTCCACCAGGCTGTCCGACAGGGACTCGCCCAGGGGGCCGGGCACGCTGTCGTCCATCATGTCGGCCGCGTCGTCAAACCTGCAACCGACCAAGCGGCGCGCTCTCGTCACTTGCGTAAGGAAACACACTACTGGCCATTAAAATTGCTACACCACGAAGATGACGAGCTACAGAAGCGAAATCTAACCGACAGGAAGAAGATGCTGTGATATGCAAATGATTGACGTTTCAGAGCATTCACACAAGGTTGGCGCCGGTGGCGACACCTACAACGTGCTGACAGGAGGAAAGTTTCCAACAGATTTCTCATACACAAACAGCAGTTGACCGGCGTTGTCTGGTAAAACGTTGTTGTGGTGCCTCGTGTAAGGAGGAGAAATAAGTACCATCACGTATCCGACTTTGATAAAGGTCGGATTGTAGCCTATCGCGATTGCGGTTTATCGTATCGCGACATTGCTGTTCGTGTTGGTCGGGATCCAGTGACTGTTAGCAGAATATGGAATCGATGCGTTCAGGAGGGTAATACGGAACGCCGTGCTGGATCCCAAAGGCCTCGTACCACTAGCAATCGAGATGACAGGCATCTTATCCGCATGGCTGGAACGGATCGTGCAGCCACGGCTCGATCCCTGAGTCAACAGATGGGGACGTCTGCAAGACAACAACCGTCTCCACGAACAGTTCGACGACGTTTGCAGCAGCATGGACTATCAGCTCGGAGATCGTGGCTGCTGTTACCCTTGACGCTGCATCACAGACAGGAGCGCCTGCGATGGTGTACTCAACGACGAACCTGGGTGCACGAATGGTAAAACGTCATTTTTGCGGATGGATCCAGGTTCTGTTTACGGCATCATGATGGTCGCATCCGTGTTTGGCGACAACGCGGTGAACGTACATTGGAGGCGTGTATTCGTCATCGGGAGTGATGGTATGCGGTGCCATTGGTTACACGTCTCGATCATCTCTTGTTCGCATTGACGGCACTTTGAACAGTGGACGTTACATTTCAGATGTTTTACGACCAGTGGCTCTACCCTTCATTCGATCCCTGCGAAACCCTACATTTCAGCAGGATAATGAACGTCCGCATGTTGCAGGTCCTGTACGGGCCTTTCTCGATACAGAAAATGTTCGACTGCTGCCCTGGCCAGCACATTCTCCAGATCTCTCGCCAATTGAAAACGCCAGTCAATGGTGGCCGAGCAACTGGCTCGTCACAATACGCCAGTCACTACTCTTGATGAACTGTGGTATTGTGTTGAAGCTGCATGGGGAGCTGTACCTGTACACGCCATCCAAGCTGTGTTTGACTCAATGCCCAGGCGTATCAAGGCCGTTATTACGGCCAGAGGTGGTTGTTCTGGGTACCGATTTCTCAGAATCTATGCACCCAAATTGCGTGAAAATGTAATCACATGTCCTAGTATAATATATTTGTCCAATGAATACCCGTTTATCATCTGCATTTCTTCCTGGTGTAGCAATTGTAATAGCCAGTAGTGTCTCTAGGTGTCCACAGCAGGTGTGTGCCGATTCCGCATCTGCGGATACATCTACATAGATACTCTGCTGATCACATTTGAGTCCCTGCCAGAGGGTTCATCGAACCACCTTCACAATAATTCTCTATTATTCCACTATCGAGCAGCTCGCGGAAGAAACGAACTCGTATATCTTTCCGTGTGAGCTCTGATTTCCCTCATTTTATTATCATGATCGTTTCTCCCTATGTAGGTCGGCGTGAACAAAATACGAGAGTTGACTGAAACGTAATGCCTCCACCTTCGTAACTCTTCAACAGTTGGCATCATTGGTATGCGGCAGATACTGGCTTGTTCCGTAGCCTTTTCTCTACAGCTCCAGTTGGCGGGAAGCCTTAGCACTGAACGTTTCTGTTGTTACAGTGTAAAGTACGGAATCCTGCGCAAACGGTCGGTCAAAGCGATTTAAACAACGTGCAGTCATTGAATTCTTGACAGCAGAAGGTGTCACCCCAAAGGAGATTCGTCAGAGAGTGAAAGCAGTTTAAGGTGATTGTGTTGATGTGAGTACTTTGCGTCGTTGGACGAGTAGGTTTAAAGATGTTGAAGCGGGGACATCTGACCTGCGTAACAAACACAGAGTTGGACGTCCTGTGACAGCAACCAGCGAGTTTCACAAGCAAAATGTTGACAGAATGATTCTGGACGATCGTATCACTCAGAGAGAAATTGCAAGCACAATCGGCATTTCACAAGAACGTGTGGTTCACAGCATTTTCCTGCAGCATGACAATGCCAAACCAGACACTTCACGTGCCACACCAGCGTGCCACTCACCCCCGTACGGCATCCTCCATACAGACCAGATTTAGCACCGTCTGACTTGCATCTGTTCTCGACAATGAAAGACGATCTGCGGGGACATCATTATGCTTCTGATGAAGACGTTGAGAGAACTGTGAGACTGTGGTTGCGGAAAGAGAGTGTCGACTTAAAAATGGTTCAAATGGCTCTGAGCACTATGGGACTTAACACCTATGGTCATCAGTCCCCTAGAACTTAGAACTACTTAAACCTAACTAACCTAAGGACATCACACAACGGCCAGTCATCACGAGGCAGAGAAAATCCCTGACCCCGCCGGGAATCGAACCCGGGAACCCGGGCGCGGGAAACGAGTGTCTTCTTCCGTGATGGCTTCAGAAATCTTGTTCATCGTTGACAGCCGGCCGCTGTGGTCGAGCGGTTCTAGGCGCTTAAGTCCGGAACCGCGCTGCTGCTGCGGTCGCAGTTTCGAATCCTGCCTCGGGCATGGATGTGTGTGATGTCCTTAGGTTAGTTAGTTTTAAGTAGTTTTAAGTCTAGGTGGCTGATGACCTCAGATGTTGTGTTTAAAGCCATTTGAACCATGGTTGGCAGAAATGTATCCAATTGCCTGGTTATTAAGTGGAAAATGAATATTGGTAATTAAAGAGCACAATCTAAGGATTATTTCTGCGTTTTAGTTATTAAAATATTCTCATCCAAACCAAATTAACTAACGTGGAGGCGTTACTTTTCATTCTGCCTACGTATTTTCGCAACAGGAGGAGAAAGTTGGTGAATGAAATTTTGCAAGAAGATCCCGCCGCAACGAGAAGCGCCTTTGTTTTAATGATGTCCACACCAAATCATGTCCATGACACACTCTCCCCCATTTCTCAATAATACAAAACGTGCTGCTCTTCTTTGAACTTCCTCGATGTACTCCCTTAATCCTGTCTGGTAAGGATGCCACACTAAACAGCAGTACTCCAAAACAGGACGGACAAGCATAGGATAGGCAGTCTCTTTAGTAGATCTGCTACATTTTATAACTGTTCTGCTAATAAAACGTAGTCTTTGGATTGCCTTCCCCACTATATTTTCTATGTGTTCTTTCCAATTTAAATTGTTCGTAATTGTAATTCCTAGGTATTTAGTTCAATTTACGGCCTTAAGATTTGATTGAGTTATCGTGAAATTGATATTTAACGGATTCTTTTAGCACTCATGTGGATGGTTCAAATGGCTCTGAGCACTATGGGACTCAACTGCTGAGGTCATCAGTCCCCTAGAACTTAGAACTAGGTAAACCTAACTAACCTAAGGACATCACAAACATCCATGCCCGAGGCAGGATTTGAACCTGCGACCGTAGCGGTCTTGCGGTTCCAGACTGCAGCGCCTTTAACCGCACGCCACTTCGGCCGGCTCATGTGGATGACCTCACACTTTTCATCATTTAGGGTCAATTGCCAAATTTGCACCACACGGATATCTTTTATAAATCGTTTTGCAATTTTTCTTTACCTTCTGACAACTTTATTAGGCGATAAACGACAGCAAAGAACCTAAGATGGCTGTTCAGATTGTCTCCTAAATCGTTTATATACGACGTTTGGAACTTAAATAGTGGCAACTATTTATTCATAACCGATACAAAACAGTTACATGTTTGCACCTGTAACTGTCCTTCAAAGTAGTCACCATTGTAATGTAGAACCCGTTGCCAGCGATGTGGAAGGCGTAGTATACCGTTAGCAGAGCCTGTTCTGTTGATGGTGCAAATGGGGCGGTCTACTGCCTGTCGACTCTCTGGAACATTTCTGAAGCGAATGCCTCGAAGTGGTTCCTTCACCTTCGGAATCAAATCAAAGTCACAAGGACTTAAGTCCGGGGAGTATATGAAAATTTGTGTCGGACACAATCCCGGATTTCCCGCTTGTCGCCAGCGGTCGTCTTAACCGTTTCGGCTATAAGGTTGGAGACTGTTTTATAAGGAGGTTTGGGTCGGTCCGGGAGGCGTGAGACGTGCACGGATAGCTAAAGTGGTTAAGACGACCACTCGCGATAACGGGGAAATCTAGGTTCCTGTCCTAGTCACTACTGGGTATCAGACCTTTACCTAATACAGCTGATGCCAGGGAATTCACATTTAGTGAATTGGTGGGTACTCGACGATAGCAGCACTGGTCTCGACTCCCCGTTGTCTCATTCTCCCTGTTGCCAGACTCCAAGTAACGTTGCGAGCGTTAGGTCATGAATTCAGTGAACTACGATATAACGATGTAGACAGTGTGACATATGATATTTGTTCAAACGTTCAAACGTTCCAAAATGAACTTTTCACTCTGCAGCGGAGTGTGCGCTGATATGAAACTTGCTGTCAGATTAAAACTGTGTGCCGAGCCCGGACTCCAAATTGCGACCTACTGATCTTCGACTGAGCTACCCAAGGATATAGCCCTGGCTGTGGCTAACCCTTGTCCCCGCAGTATCTTTCTTCCTTGAGTGCTAGTCCTGCAAGTTTCTCAGGAGAGCTTCTGTGAAGTTTGGAATGTAGGAGACGAGATACTGGCGGAAGTAAAGCTGTGAGGACGGGCCAAGAGTCGTGCTTCGATACCTTAGTTGGTGAGTACTTACCCACGAAAGGCAAACGTCTAGAGTTCGAATATCGCCCCGGCGCACAATTTTAATCAACGAGGAACTTTCAGTTCAAACATGGTTAAAAGGAAATAACATTCTTGTGACTGGGGACAAATTATGAAAGTAATTTCACGGGATTCAATTATGAATCCACTCCTGTTCTTCATATATATGAAGACCTTCTACCTGACGTTCATCAGGCAAAATAACTACTTTTCGCAAACTATATTAATGTTTTAACAAATTCTATCAGAGAGAAAGCAACAGAAGAAATTACTAATGATGTTTTTCAAAGAATTGTTAAGCGATTCTCTGAAAATGAAGTCTCCCTTAGTTTTAGAAAACGCATGGCATTTAATTCAACACAACAAATAGTCATAATAACAACTGATGTAGCACACGAACATGAGTCAGTAAACAGGGTGGAACGATCCAGATCTACGGATGTACATACTGATGAAAACCTGAACTGGAGTAAACAAATTACTGAGCTGCTGAAGCAGTTAAGTTTAGCTATTTTTGTTCTTCGTATAATTGCTAGTCCTGAAAACAAATGGATCAGCCTGCTAGCATAATTGTACTCATCATTTAGAAGGAAAATATTGATTGCACAGAAGCAAGCAGAATAATATGTGGTGCTCACCCACAGTCATCTTGAACATACTTCTTAAGGAGTTTTGAGTTTTAACTGCACCTTCGCAATTTACTTTAATTACTCGTCACTAAAGCTGACATTATCTTAGAAAGGAGCGCAATATATACAAACAAAAATGTTTGATCATTTCTCGAATACCAAAAAAGTACGACAGGCCATAAATCAAGTTTTAATTCTAAACTAAAATCATTTCTTCTGGATAAATCCTTTCGTTCGATAGACGAATTTTTATTTTAAAAATCATTGCTAGTAATAAAAGAGAACCTAGCATTAAGTTTAGTTACATTTTTAGGACTGAAAAATGATATGCTACTTCATGCCAAAACTAATGTATACATATTTTGTAAACTTACTTGTTCCATACCATTTAGATAAAAATAATTCAAATTAAATATGCAAATCAATAAATAACTTACGAAATATTTTCTTTATGTGACAAGTTTCCACTCTTATTATTCTCCCAGAGACGAATTCCTATGTTTATATCATCGGTTTTATTTTATAGTTATTTATAATCCTATAAAGAAAGTAATTCTGCTCTTCAGTGTGTCAGATCATCCATCTGGAATGTAGGGACTGGGATGTGCGTTGAAAGTTAATTTTGCTCCAGTGCTACAATCTTCACACAGAGGTATCGTCTGTATCCACCGTCGTACTATGGAATTACTACCTTGTTACTTTAACTGTTAGAGTTAGTAAATACAAAAACTTTAGCGGGTGGCGGACTTTTGGTTTCTGAGGATATATCTCGAGGCCCTCGAGATTTAGAGGCCCCCAAACGAGACTAAAATATGTTAAGTAAATAGGAGGCAGTTCGGAGTTCGAGGTCACGGCAAGTATCAATGAGTGTGTTCAGAATTTTTTCAGTTTTTGTAAAACGATACATGAAACTTAAAAACTGTACAACGATAACCAGTAGTTTTCTGCTAGACGCAATTATTCGACATGAAGCATTTTTTGATACCTGTATCATCTACACAGGTTTACTGTAAGTAAAGATTAAAAATACGGGAACAAGAGCAGTGAAGTGTTTACTAGTTATTTATTACTTTTTAAGTTAAGTATTACATTCTGGCAAGTACCTTTTCAAAGGCTATACGTAATTATTATAAAATTTATTTTATGAATATCAAAACCCAACTAGGTGATATACAGTCGTATACATTTAAGCAACTGCTTTATCAACTGAAGACATCAATATCAGCACCAAAATCATTTATACTTTACACGCTGGAACTAACGGTAGAAAAAGTTTTGTTATTTTTTTATGAATACATCCAATATCGCATGAATTTTTATCTAGTTATAAGCAGCGCCCTGAAAACGTGCTCGCTCTGTGCTGGTTTCGGTGCGAAACATAAATAAGATCTGAACTACAGAGAAATTACATGATTATTTCTTCCGTAAAAGGAAGAACGCAACTACTAAACATCAGAATCGGGGGCAATCAGTATGAACCTTGAGGTTGTAAAATTACGTTAACTTGTATCTTGTTAGGAGATCAAATAATAAAGACAGTAGCCGCTGCGGGAGTTCCCATTTGAAACTCAAGGGGAATAACAGTCAGAACGAGGAAAAATGGTTCAAATGGCTCTGAGCACTATGAGACTTAACTTCTAAGGTCATCAGCCCCCTAGAACGTAGAACTACTTAAACCTAACTAACCTAGGGACATCACACACATCCATGCCAGAGGCAGGATTCGAACCTGAGACCGTAGCGGTCGCGCGGTTCCAGACAGAATGAGGAAAACCCAAGTAGTTTGCACAAGTTTGCAAATAGTTTGCTCTAAAATATCTTGAGTTTCATGTGAACTTCATTTCATATCGTTTTTCTTAAAGTTTGATTAGAAATACTCTGTAATTAACGTAACTTTTCCATTTTTTTGTTGTATGATATGTGAGGTTTTTTCCTAATTAAGTTATCATTATCTCGAAATTTTACGTGTTATCTGCATGAGAAATGCGTGGACACTTCTATTTCTATAACCATAAACAAACATCAGATTCTTTCTTTAGACCATTTTACAGCAAATAACACTTTGTTATAATATCTAAATGTGTTACAAACTGTGATTTTTCACAAATAAATAACGGTTTATCAAATAGTAAAATAAAAATAATCTATCTATCCACTGAAAACATTGACTATTACGCCGTGCGGTTCTAGACGCTTCAGTCTGGAGCCGCGTGACGGCTACGGTCGCAGGTTCGAATCCTGCCTGGGGAATGGATGTGTGTGATGTCCTTAGGTTAGTTAGGTTTAAGTAGTTCTGAGTTCTAGGGGACTGATGACCACAGCAGTTGAGTCCCATAGTGCTCAGAGCCATTTGAACCATTGACTATTATCAGCTGCTATATAAACCCTACACAAAAAATTCATATGAAAAATACCATGCGCTGATGATCACGGGGTATTTACAGGGGTCGGACAAATATATAGAAACACCAAGGGAAATGCATGCTTAAACATAAATTCTGATGCTGGCAACGCATGTGCAATGTCCTCAATACGTTGTCACTCACGGTCAGAACAATGTTCTGTTTATTGTGAGTGCATTTGTCGGCGCTAAGTGATTCCGAACGGGTGAAAATTGTGCATGGATGGTGTATGCTTCCGTGACCAAAGTAGCCGAAGTGTTTGGTGTTTCAAGACACAGTGTACTGAAGATTTTATCTGTAGAGGGAAAGCAGGAAAACTACATCCGCTTCGTCACAACGCGGACGACATTGTGGGTTGTGATCATAACAAACGGTTACTGAAGAGGACCATGACGAAAATTAAATGTACGACAGCTGCAAACGTCACTGAATAACTGAATGTTGCGCTCGCGAACCCCGTCTGCACCAAAAAAACACTAAGGGAGTTCCATAATCTGGAAATTGCAGGACGAGCCGGAATTCCAAAACAACTCATCAGTGATGCAAATGCCAAAGACATAAAACCTGGGCTGTGAAGCAATGGAAGAAAGTCATTTGGTTGGATTAATCATATTTCTTACTGTTTGCAACTTCTGACGGAATTTACGTCCAAAGAGAGATAAATTGTGGGGGATTCGGTGCCAATTTGGTCAGCCATATCGCATTATTCAATGGGCCACTTCGTTACTTTGCAAGGCCGCACTGCTGTTAATGATTACGTTACTATTTTGGCTGATCAAATATATCCTTGGGTAAAATGTTTGTTCGCCAATGGCGATGCTGTTTTCCAAGACGTCAGGGCTCTTGTACTGACAGCTCGCAAAGTCCAGACTGGTTTTGTGAGCACGAAGACGAACTGTCGCATCTCCCCTGGCCAACACAGTCACCACATCTTAACGTTACTGACTTTCATGGTCTGTTTTGGAGAGAAGGGTGAGTGATCACTGTTCACTTCCATCATCGTTACCTCAACTTGCAACAACTTTGCAGAAATAATGGCATGAGAATCCTTTGAAAGACGTAAGGGACCTGTATTTATCCATTCCGAGACGGCTGGAATCCATTTTGAATGCCAACAGGTTTCCTACACCCTCTTTGGCATGGTAATGTGTCAACTTTTTTGTTGTTTCCATATTTTTGTCCATCCCCTGTATTTACTCTCTACTACGAGCCTACAGGCACACGGAGAGAAAGAAATGCTGTTAATGTACGTGTAGACTATGATCTGTCACCACAATAATCATGCGAATCTTTCTTTTAATTTTTGATAGCACTCTCAATGATAGCATACGTGACCAAATGAGTCAGTTATTTAGATACGTAGATACAGAAGACAACATTGTGGAAGTTCGAGAATCCTTCTTATTTTTTTGTGTCGGGAAGGACTGCAGAGGGAATGTCAAAAGATATTCAACAGCAGCTGGTACAATATGGGCTGCATATTTCGTTGTACAGGACTCAAGGTCACGACAGTGCCGCGTCAATGTCAAGTGCATATGGACGAGTACAACGAAAAATACGAGAAGTCAGTCCAAAATCTTTGTCCAGTCCCTGTGCTTACCACTCCTTAACTGCTTGTGGACTTCATACAGTCTCGTGTGTTCCCACTAGCATTACCAGTTTTGGAGCTGTAGGGAAGTTGTATTCATTCTTGTCGTCTTTTACAGACACATTGGAAGTACTTGTAGAAATAAACAGGAAAAAGTTTGAAAATGTTGTCTAACACTGGCTGGTGTGCTCATTACAACTCAGTTAAGGTCGTAATAGAAAACGAGGAAACAACTTTGAGCAGTTTGGAGGAGGTGAAAGATCCATTCAAGGCAAACGGTGATAATGTCTCTGCAGCAAACTTGCTCCTTCCAGCTATCCGTTTTGACTTACATCAGCTTTTGGCACACGGTATTACAGGAAGTAAATTCAGTCCAATGATATCTACAGTCTCCAAAAATGACTTTGGATAAAGGACTCACCTGTGCAAAAACCTGAATGACTTTTTAGTGGCGGAACGAATTATAATTATAGACAATTAAGTTACTTTTGGCACCAAAAATGCAGTGATATGGACATTAACGTGACCGACGAGGAAAAAGGAGGATAAATCAAACTAGACCAGGTGAGCTAGCTGATGAAACTGGATTATCGATTGGGTAGTTAGTTAGATAGCTAGTTTTATGTTCCACGCATCATTTGTTCATATGCACTATAAATCGTAATGATGTTGAATGAGTCATTTTACATTCATATTGCAAAGTAAGTTGTTAATATGGCTACATGCTGAACGCTAATAAATTTTTTGTTATGAAATATACAACTGTGAGTAATTCCTACCCACTGCCTCTTACACATTACAATAACAGAAATTATTCTACAGAATAGAAGGAGTCGGCAAGGGGGAACTTTTTCAATTTTCAAATATCACTTTGCTGTTCGTCAGACGTTTTATATCACTGGGTACGTTATACATTTTAGTTGTGATATCGTGCACCCCTCTTTGTGCTAAAGACAACCTTAATGTTGGACAATGAATGTCATTTTTCCTTCCGGTATTGTAACTATGTTTATCATTGTTCGTTCTGAAACGCAGAGGATTACTTACACCAAACTTCATAAGGGAGTAAATATACTGTAAAACAGTAGTCAAAATGCCCAACGCCTTAAACAGATGTCTACGAGATTCTTATAGCGCGTTTTTGAGCCATGAAGACTTTCTTAAAGAAGAATTGCCCCGTATGACATTACTGAATTAAAATATCTAAATTATTCCAACTTTCTGATTTGTCTCTCTCCAAGATTTGCAGTGAATCTAAATGCAAAGTTGGCTGAACTAAGTCGTTTTAGCAGTTCCACAATGCGATTTTTCCAGTTAAAATTCTCATCAATATGGATACCTAAGAATGTTAAAGTTTTTCACCACATGTATAATTTCCTTGCCATCTGTTACCCTTACCATTGGTGTAGTACCCCAAGATGTGCAAAACTGAATACGTTGTGCCTTTTCCAAACTGAGGGTGAAACCATCCGTATAAAATCAGTCAATGATTCTTTAAGAACACTGTATACCATTTCTTCTGTTGCTGTATGCATGACTGGATTGATTACAATATTAGAATCATCAGCAAAAAGAACTAATTCTTCTTGTGTATATTACACGGAAGAAGATTTACATATATGAGAAAAATTAGTGCACCTAATGTGAGCCTTCGGTATCCCATATAATTATGATCTCTTCCCAGTCAGAATAATGTCTCTGGACTACATTGGTTGAATTACTACGAACAAAGTCCTGCATTCTATTGATTAGATATGACATTATCCATTGGTTGGCTACACCATCAATCTCATAAGACTTAAGTATTTATCTACTAGAATACTGTGATTCACACAGTCAAATACCTTATATAGGTCACAGAAAATACAAACCGGCGCTATTCCGTTATTGAATGCTTGTAAAATTTGGTGAGAGAATGTGTAAATCGCATTCTCAGCACAGCGACTCTTCTGAAATCCAAACTGTGATTTACTCGAGTTGCCCAGCTGAGATATTATTCTAGAATACATCATCTTCTCAAAAATTTTCGAAAATGACGTCGGCAGTGAATGTCTTCTACCACCTTTGTTAAACAGGGATCTGAGAACGGAATATTCCAGTTTCTCTTCAAAAATGCCTTGAGCCAGTGATGCATTACATATTTCAGATAAAACAGGGCTTATTATAATTATGGAGACAAATAAGTAGTTCGTCGATCAATGTTAGACTGCAAAAGTGATTTGTATTAGATCTGTCACAGCGATACATAGCAATGAAGGAAATCACCAAACTTTTCCGAATGACTGAAACAAATGTTATGCTTGAAGCTTCCGATGACGCTCTGTCTGAGGAACTGGAGAATCCGGTAGACATTTACTATGAATTCGATGAGGAGCAGGAGCTGAAAGAAATAAAAAGGTATTCCAGTCATATACGTACAACCGATACGGGTGTGTACGTTGCTGCAAGAAGGAAAGCGCAACAAATCGTTCAGTTTATAATTAAATGAGTCTTCAGTCAATCATCACCCTGCAGATGACTTAATATTCAACAGTTATTTACTATTTTCACCTCAGTCGCATTTTGTGATTTCTAAATTGAATCTAATAAAAATTTATCTTCGCTTTGCAAGGAATGAAGAACGACTAGCCCATCTCTTCATTTTATCAGCTGAAATAAGAGTTTGAAATTAAGTAGGTTTCAATGGCGTTGTTGGAAATTTCAGTAAAATAAAGGCACCAAAACGTCCTGTAATAATATCAATAGCAACTACTATATCGTACCAAAGTTACGAAAATAATTGATGTGATAATTGCTGTTATGTTCCAAGATGTCCGACGAGTGAGATGCACAGGTATGTTTTCTCCTCAAAAGTGCTTATTTACAAGTAAATGATGTTAAATTTAAATTCGTTTTGTTTTGAATACTCGCTGCGGTGTCAGTTCTTGTTACACAAGCGAACAGTTAACATTCCTGTTGTGCTTTCTCTTAAAAACACCTCGTATTATTTGAAATCCCGACATTCGCGAAGTAGTCGAATTATGCGTGTTATAAACATTAAAAATTCAATGCAAGTCATTTTAATAGTATAAACACCCGTGGTTTGGGGGTAGCGTCTTCGATTAGTAATCAAAACATCTTCGGTCCGGAGTTCTAACCCCACCAATCCTTAATTTTTGAATATAAGTCATCCGCTTTGGCTGTGAAGACTTCCGGCACAAGAAGTCACCCTCACTCTGGCAACGTCCTTGTAACGAAGACGGAGGAGTGGACAGAGGTACAGGACACTCTCTCGCCCCACGTAACGTATAACCGATGGCAAGAATAGTCCCCCATCCAGATCTCCAGGACGTTACTGCCAAGACGAAGATGAACATGAGAAAAAGATTTTACAAGAGTCGAGTCGTGAGATGTCAAAAGTTTGGTAAGGAAGGTCGACCTATATCGAAGTTGTTCACTTCAAATGTTGTAGTGACAAGCTAGTTACGCTTTCCTTCCGTTTGATAATGGTCTACCGATCGAAATAGGTAGCACTGAGCATAAAAATAAACAGCTGACTGTGATCTAGAACGAAGTTTCAGGATTAGCGTGCGGTTAGAGGCGCCACTGATGGCAGTCGACTATGCATGTTACTCTGGTGCCTGCCGGGACTATCAATGGATGGGGTTTCACTGGGCATGGTCTACACGTAAGCAGGACTGGTAAGTGAAAATGATATAGCTGATTCATGACAGAATAGGGGGCGGATCAAGAGTCACACATGGTCTAATATCTAAATACCTGTTATTATGGATAGGAGAGTAGGTCTTCTTTAGGATAAATCCGGACAACAGGCTACCGTGCCTAAAGAGTATTTCCAGCGGTTTAAAAAATTTGAAACGATAACTCACAAGATAGCTTCTCACACATTGAATGGTACACGTACTATACGTGAAAAAAAAAATTGGAAAAAGCAATCTCAGAAGTTTTACAGACTTACCAAACCATCAAAATATGCAATCAATAAAAACTAAAATACAAAAGTTTGAAGTTGAGTCCCAATCTTTGAATTGCGCTGTAGTTTGTTTCACTGGACACTGGTGTAGAGACACAGAAATCCACCATATAGTATTTTCATTGTATGGACTGTTTCAAGGGCCGGATCAGCATGCATCTACATCACAAAAGGAAGACAGTTCAAATCAAGACATGATCTTAGTACAATAAGTGAAGAGAAACACTTTGAAACATCAGCTATTGAATTCTACTGAATTAACAGGCCTTTTTAAGACCAAGAAATTACTCATTTTGTGTATGTATCGGTCTTATAGTGGTGGTGGGGACAGCTTTATCAGTCAATTAGCAGAATGAGATTTTTACTCTGCAGCGGAGTGTACGCTGATATGAAACTTCCTGGCAGATTAAAACCGTGTGCCGGACAGAGACTCGAACTCGGGACCTTTGCCTTTCGCGGGCAAGTTCACTACCATTTGAGCTACCCAAGCTGTGAGGACGGGTCGTGAGTCGTGCTTGGGTAGCTCAGATGGTAGAGCACTTGCCTGCGAAAGGCAAAACTGCCGAGTTGAGTCTCGGTATGGCACACAGTTATAATCCGCCAGGAAGTTTCACATCAGCGCACACTCCGCTGCAGAGTGAAAATCTCATTCTGGAAACATCCCCCAGCCAAGCCATGTCTCCGCAGTATCCTTTCTTTCAGGAGTGCTAGTTCTGCAAGGTTCGCAGGAGAGCTTCTGTGTAGTTTGGTAGGTAGGAGACGACGTACTGGCAGAACTGAAGCTGTGAGGACGGGTTGTGAATCGTGCTTGGGTAGCTCAAATGGTAGAGCACTTGCCCGCAAAAATCAAAGGTCCCGAGTTTGAGTCTCGGTCCAGCACACAGTTTTAATCTACCAGGAAGTTTCAATTAGCAGAGGTTCTAAATAAAATCTCAAGCACGAAAGTTAACATAATTTTGAGCAGCGTTTAAACATAAACACAAATATTCTGAACGAAACTGGTAGGACCCCCACGAATATCCTTTAGAGTTCTGGCACTGCCCGTTGGCCAAAACTGCAACAAGGGTTCTACTACGACTACATCAGTAATTGATCATGTGGTCATAAACATCGACAGGAAAAAGTCTGATGCAGTTGTAAAAGATATTGGACTATCAGATCAGTGAAAGTGGGAATGGAAAAATTCCGCAAACTGCAAGCTTACAGACGACATTTATCAGAAGTAAAGCTGAGATGAAGTATTTTGAGAAACCAAAGTACATCTTAAAATCTCTACGTTCTCAACATTGTTTAAATTGAACTTCGATATTGCTTTTCCAAAAGCAGTCACATCAGTATCAGTGTCTCACGGAAATTAATGGATAAAAGCAATTATTAAGAAGCCACCCCAAATCTGTAAGTGTCTCAGCTCCACGAATAGAGTCATAATGCGGCAGAATTCTTAAAGTTCTATCGTAGACTATGTTTTACAAAAGCTCGAAATTTCCCGCGAAATTCAGTGCGATGTGCTTTTAATAGTTTTCACAGCGAAACTTTCTCGAAATCTGATGAAAATTCAGAGAGATTCTGGTTGTATGTGAAGTATATCAGCGGTAAGACACAATGAATACCTTTACTGCGCGATAGCGAAGGTGGTATTACCGACGATACTGCCACTAAAGTGGAGTTACTAAGTTTCCGAAATTCCTTCACCAAAGAAGGCAATGCAGGTATTCACTATTCGACTTATGCCATCCTTCCTATTTAAGTCTCAGATCCGTTGTACTGCACTGGAACAGTTAGCGTTTTTATAGAATTTCAGTTACGTCCCATTCGTCGTCTTTTTGTTTAATGTTCTTTTTACTCTTCCACCGACACACTGCAATTTTGATGTTTTATTCTTTGTATCTTTATCATAATCGAAAGAAATGTCGCAGCCCAGGTACTTAAAATGACCTACTTGCTCGATGATTTTGTTTTATGTAACTGTTTTTGAGCGCACCTACTTTTTTACTCGGAATGCCATTCCTTTTGTCTTATCCATAAATATTTGGAAATCATAACTTTGGCCAGTATGGTTCAGTGTAAAAATATTTCTTTGCAATTCGTCTTCTGAAGTGGTTATTACAGTTTGACATCAGCATAGATTAATGTTTATAGATAATGGTTCTAATCCAGTTTACTCTCTTTGTTGTTTTTCGTTCCCATTTTTAATCATGTCGTTTATAGATAAACTGAATAAAATTAGAGGAAGACAGCAACCTTGTTAATTCCTTGGTTAGTTATGATTTCATTCTTTCTTACTTCGTTCCTTGTTTTTATTACAAATTTAGTTTAATTACATAAGCTTCTTGTGGCCAATATCAAATGTCCTGGATTCCGATTTTCTTGTAATATTGACCAGAGTTTGTCCTGTTTAAACTTTCAAACGGCTTGAGATAGTCGATAAAACCTATTGTGTACCTCATTATTAAATTATCTTCTTTATTTATCAATATCTTTAAATAAAATATATTATCCATTGTTTGTCGAAAACAAAATCCACTCGGTCTTCAAATAAAATTATTTCAACTTTTGCTCTTAGCCTTTGAGTTAAAATTTTTGCATATATCTTATATCCAGCTGTTTTTGGTAACGTGTCTTCATAGTTCTACAGACGGCTAGTGTTTCTGACTACAGCCGTTTGCGCTTCGAAGTTGAAAGCTTTTTAAGTGCTTTCAGGTGTCAGGGATTTCCTTATGCTTACTCGACCGTAGGAATGTCGTAGTAGCAAGGAAAAAATGTATTAAGACTTCATGCTTGATGCAGCATTTTTCCACGCATCTCAGTGTTTACAACGTCATATTTCCTGAACTATGTGTGGTATCATGGTAAATTTTGTAGCTGCATTTAGACTGTCTCCGAAAGTTTTTTGTGGATAAAGTTAGTAGTACAGAAGAAATAAACTTCAATGCCACGCATTATGGATCAGCTTTACACGCAACTCCTTGTTTATGACGTCACATGTCCTGAACTACGGCAGACAGGTGGTCCTTACCCTCACAGCGATTGTTTGCTGACAGTAACGGATATGTGTACCACGTTTGGTTGAAATCGGTGCATTGATTTAGGAGTAAAAGTGGAATATATAAAATATCCTCTCTATATCCAACAGTTAGTGATGAAATTTGCTGTAGCTACTTTCTAGTGCGGATCAATGGCAACTATCCCTCGCCAACTCAGATGTTTCACAGATGGAGGAAAAAATCTGAATTTTCGCTCAGATTTTTGAATTTCTCGCCAATATTTGAATTTCCAGTCGATAGGAGGAGAGGAGTTAGACTGTGCCGCGTTCTGGATCCGCCGTCTTGTATTGTGACGTCATAGTTAGATTGTGTCAGTATTCTAAAGATGATGAAATAAAAAGAGAATCATCCGTGCTTCCACAGCAGACTTTTTTCTTCGTTTCGGTTGCAGCCAGAATATCTGTTTCCCTGTCTTTTATTTTTTAACTAACTCAGATTCTTCGTCGGCGAGTTCTCTGAAATAACAAGTTGCTATTTTTAAGCTGTCCTAGATTCCATAGCCTTTCTTCCTGTGCCTTTTCACGCTATGATCGACATAATATTTATCTCTCTAGCTCTTTATCGCTGAACCTTGTAAGTGGATAACTTTTTATACTAGTAGAGGTAACTACCGTCTAGCTAAACTTCTATTCCTGGAGGTCAGGGATATTTATTTCGGTTATTCTTCCCCTAAAGAAGCTGACTTCACCACAGCTGACGGATCTTCTCTGTCCGATGTATGTCAGTCGTATCAGGTGAGGTCCACAGGCGGGCAGAAAAATACAAAACAGTATATTTTACCACGGATGTGAGGTTTTCCTGCGATTTAACGGTGGTATTTATAATTACTGAACGTTATACAAAAATAACAAGCACAACACACTTCTGCTGTATGCTGGCGCAACCGTCATATTGGATGTCCCAGAAACATTAGCAGACTACTGCTGACGATTGCTTCTTGTTCTTAAGGTCTGTCGTGCACACTCAACATCTGTTTTAAACAGCAAAGTGAAACAATACTTTAGATAATAACATAGTGTCAGGAAAGGATATTCGAACTTTTTTCTCGTCTTAAATACATATTTAATCCAGTGACACGGACTATTTATCGTCATTGATGTAAGTTCAAAAAAATGTCTCAGAGCACTGTGGGACTCAACATCTGAGGTCATCAGTCCCCTAGACTTAGAACTACTTAAACCTAGCTAACCTAACGACATCACACACATCTATGCCCGAGGCAGGATTCGAACCTGCGACCGCAGCAGCAGCACGGTTCCGGACTGAAGCGCCTAGAACCGCTCAGCCACAGAGGCTGGCTTAATGTAAGTTTATTTTCCTATACGTCTCGACTAAACAAGAAGAGAAATATGTAATGTGGCAAGGCTGCTTTCGTAAGACATCATTCACCTTAATACGGACCGACAGAACTGATAGTGTTCTACGTCCTCTTTCCGCAAATGCAAAGTAAATATTTTGCTAGTTTTGGTCGTTTTGCAGTCTTTCTTTCTCGCAGTGGTCACGCAGAGAGCTTTTAGAGCTGGATTGGTAGTAAATGATAGAAATAAAACAACTGCAGAAAAGTTCAAAAAATGGTTCAAATGGCTCTGAGCACTATGGGACTTAACATCTATGGTCATCAGTCCCCTAGAACTTAGAACTACTTAAACCTAACTAACCTAAGGACATCACACAACACCCAGCCATCACGAGGCAGAGAAAATCCCTGACCCCGCCGGGAATCGAACCCGGGAACCCGGGCGTGGGAAGCGAGAACGCTACCGCACGACCACGAGATGCGGGCTGCAGAAAAGTAAACAGCGCAATCAAAATTCATGTAAATAAAAGAAAATGTTGCTTGTACAGGTCCACTTAGAATGAAATGTAACTCATTTACACTTTAGATTATAATCAGACTAATTAGTGCAGCCGTAAATGATGCAAGTTGGCAATTTTAATCAAAAAACTGCTACCAGAAGTTAATGTTTGGGGCAACTGTCACAGCCAACGCCGGCTTCAAGTTTGTGACTCCCTTATCACACCTCATGGCAAGAACCGCTGCATAGTTCCTCTATGAGTTCTGTTTTTAGAGCTTTTATTCACTATGAGGAAAAATATATTGCAATACTATGAGCGAAAACAAACTAAAAATAGCATTTTCCATGATTCAGTGTGAGAAACAATGACTAGAATTATCACTAACAAAATACTTTTGTCAAGTGCCGTTTGTTTCACGAAAGTATTGAAAAGTTTTAAACCCATATTAAAATAACAATTTTCAAATCAACTTTTTCAAAAATATCTAGTTATCATTGATTACTCATTATCAAAAACTTCTTGGTCTTTCACGAACCTTACTGTGGACTCTGAAAAAACGGCGTACTATCCATGCAGATTGACTGTGTTACTTTTATTTTTCTTATAACACAATAAAAAAGCATTTCAGCAACGAGAACTTTTAGTCATCGCTTGCAGCATGTGCCTTTAGTCTGATGATCAGAACCGATTATGGCATAGTAAAAAGCGTATTGTGGTAGTGTTACAAAAAGTAAAACAATTTATTTGGTATGCCTGTAACGGTGAAAGTATATATGGATCGATTGCATTTCTGGTGAATACGACTCTTCTAATTTCAATTCAAAATGACTTTCCTTAATGCGTACGTCGTATCCAGTACACTAAAATCGATTATAACACGATTTTGGGTATACAACGGTTTTGCACTACTTCAAACTTCTGACTCGATTTTGTCTACCTCCCGCATGGTATAAGGCGTTGTAAACTCGTTTACGCTTCTTTACAACGAACCAGTTAGTTTCTAAATGCATCTCCATTCATAATGTTTTGTTGTACGAAGTTCTCCTATCCTTAATCTTTCCCTGTAGGTACAGAACAATTAAAATCAGTGGAAACTTAAACTTTGTTGAGGGGGTTATACCTGAACATAAGTCGCAGCAACACTGGGACAGAAGAGATTTTAGTTGTTGGTTCAGAAACAGAGACGCTTTCGCAGCGAAGAACTCATCACTTGATAGTGCGTCTAATGTACCTTCCGCAGTTTCGTATGGAGTAGGACACGACTATCATAACGATGATGATCCACCACCAGAAAGAACCGAGTGAAGTTAAATCATTGAACTATCATTTGAAATGACCGAGACACAAGTCATAGTCCTTACATCCATTACAGGGTGATTATAATTAAACTTTCAAAACGCTGTAGCAATAACACCACTGGTCAGAATGACGTCAAATTGCAACGGAATATTATCGGAGAAGGGGGAAAACATGGCAGAAGAAAAAAATAATGTGAAAGTTGATCATTAGATGGCACTGTATGTGTCATAATACGTAAATGAAACATGTGTCGTGCGGACGACCCACTGAAGTTGGTGTAAACACGCCGGGTTCGCGGCTTTTCCTCCTTTCGCGTCTGCGACGTTCGCCATGACTGTTTCAATGCAGGATCACGCTCTGCTTGTAAAGCTGGATTATAGGAATGATGACTGTGCACATGTCACTCTGCAGAAGTTCCCGACACTGAAGGGTTTGAAAAAGGAGTTGGTGCGATGACTGCCGTGGGTCTGGATGAAATGATTCGTAAATTCGAGAGGACGGGTTCTTCTGGTGTGTAACCTAGTAGAGGGAGGAAACAAACTGATTCGACGTCAGTGGAAGCAGTGGCCACAGCAATGCAGGAGACGAATGGTGGTGTGCAAACGTGTAGTGCACGGAGAATTACCCGAATATTGGACATACCCGTGAGCACGGTGCGTAAAATCTTGCAAAAAATCCTTCTTTGCTGTCCATTCAAAATTACCCTTGTGCGCGATCGGCTTCCTGCTTACCTGCCAGCAAGAGAGGTCTTTGCTTTAGAATTTATTACTCGCATGGAAGTGGACAATGATTGGTCGTGGAAGGTTCTGTGGACAGACGAAACCCACTTCGATCTGACAGGATATCTCAATACACAGAATTGTAGAATATGGACAACGGAAAATCTACACGCAAATCAACCAGTACCACTTCATCCTGGAAAGGTCACTGTGTGGGCCGCGCAGGGTTGCCGCGCGGTCTGAGGGCGCCTTGCCACGCGCAACAACGAAACGTTTAACTGTAGCCTCAGTTTGTTCTTCATTTCATAGGTCTCTCAATGTATCCGATCTGGTGCAAACTGACCGTATCAGCACTGAGTTTCGGCCTCTCGTTTTGCCCTTCCCATAACGAATGACAACAAAAGTACTGTCCAATACTACACACGTGAAAGAAAGTTGTCCATCCGAAACTACTGTTCTCCATCTCGGTGTAGTATTTTCATATAAACTTTAAATTACATTAAATATTGAAGATTTCTATCTGCTAGTTTTCACAATGGGAATTCGTGTCTTTCTACTCATTCATGCTAGCGTGTGTCGCTCGTGGCTCACACTAGATCTTCCTTCGGGCGACTTGTGCCACGGTGTCTCACACTCAACTCCACCAATTACGCTACCAGCAAGACACTAGCGTATGGTGTATTTCCTGTCAGCTAGATGCAACGAACAGTTGTGATTACAATTTTGTGTGACCCTTCAACGAGAGAGCTTTCTAAACATCTCAGGCATCACGTAATTTGTCATTAATCTAGTGTAAACTTATTTTACGTGAACTTCACTGGACTGGACTTAACGGCTTTTGCAACATAGAAGTCACTACATTAAAATGGTGGTCCTTATTGTTGTTGTTGTTGTTGTTGTTGTTGTTATCTTCAGGTCAAAGACTGGTTTGATGCAGCTCTCCATGTTACTCTATCCTGTACATGGCTCTTGATTTCCTAATAACTACTGCATCCTGCAACCTGAATCCTTCTGAATCTTCTTACTCTACACATCTCATTGTGTCCCTCTTCGTTTCCACTTTCTTCCCTACCCCTCTCCAACATAACATCTTACTGCAGTTCTAATCTGGGATCCCTTGATGTCTCAGAGTGTGTCCTACTAACCGATCCCTTTTTCTTTAGTCAAGTTGTGCCACAGATTTCTTTTCTTCCCAGTTCTATCCAGTACCTCCTCAGTAGTTACGCAATCTGACAGTATGATCTTCAGCATTCTTCTGTAACTCTAAATTCAAAAGCTTCTAATGGCTTCTTGTCTAAATTGTGTGTTGTTCATGTTTCACTTCCATACAGGGCTACACTCCATACAAATAACTTCGGAAAAGACTGTCTAATACGTAAATCTATATTCGTTGATGGACGTTTCGTCTTCAGAAACCTTTTCTTGCCATTACAGTCTACATTTTATATCCTCTCTACTTCCACCGTTATCACTTATTTTACTGCCCAGTACCAAAACTCATTCACTACTTTAAGTGTCTGTAATTCCCTCAGCATCACCTAATTTGATTCGACAACATTCCATTATCCTCGTTTTGCTTTTCTTGATATTCTTCTTATACCATCCTTTCAAGACGATATCCATTCCGTTCGATTGCTCTTCCAAGTCCTTTGCTGTCTCACAGAATTACGGCGTCATCAAACTTCAAAGTTTTTATTTCTTCTCCTTCACCCAGAACTTTAATTCATTCTCCAGATTTTTCTTTGGTTTGCTTTAGCGCATGCTCAGTGTACAGACTAAATAATATCGGGAATAAACTACAACCCTGTCTCACTCCCTTCTGCTTCTCTTTCGTGCCTCTCGACTCTTATAACTGTGTTCTGGTTTCTGTACAAGTTGTAAATAGCCTTTCGCTCCTTGTGTTTTACCCCTATCACCTTCAGAATTTCAAAGCGAATCAACACTGTTCAGATGGTTCAAATGGCTCTGAGCACTATGGGACTCAACTTCTGAGGTCATTAGTCCCCTAGAACTTAGAAATACTTAAACCTAACAAACCTAAGGGCATCACACACATCCATGCCCGAGGCAGGATTCGAACCTGCGCCCGTAGCGGTCTCGCGGTTCCAGACTGCAGCGCCTAGAACCGCACACCCACTTCGCCCGGGGAATCAACACTGTCAAAAGCTTTTTCGAAGTCTACAAATGGTAACCCAGGTATTTGAAAATGACTGCCTTTCCACAGGGAGAAACAGGAAAAGCACCTGACGGGATATCAATTCGATTCTACACAGAGTATGCGAAAGAAAATCAAATGGCTCTGAGCACTATGGGACTCAACTGCTGTGGTCATAAGTCCCCTAGAACTTAGAACTACTTAAACCTAACTAACCTAAGGACAGCACACAACACCCAGCCATCACGAGGCAGAGAAAATCTATGCGAAAGAACTTGCCCCCTTCTAACAGCCGTGTACCGCAAGTCTCTATAGGAAGGGAAGGTTCCAAATTATTGAAAAAGAGCACAGGTTCCAAATGATTAAAAAAGAGCACAGGTAATCCCGTTTGAGCAGATGTCTCTGACATCGATCTGTTGTAGAATTTTAGAACATGTTTTTTGATCGTGTATCATGTCATTTCTGGAAACCCAGAATCTACTCTGTAGGAATCAACATGGATTCCGGAAACAGCGATCGTGTGAGACCCAACTCGCTTTATTTGTTCAGGAGACCCAGAAAATATTAGATACAGGCTCCCAGGTAGATGCTATTTTCCTTGACTTCCAGAAGGCGTTCGATACAGTTCCGCACTGTCGCCTGATAAACAAAGTAAGAGCCTACGGAATATCAGACCAGATGTGTGGCTGGATTGAAAAGTTTTTAGCAAACAGAACACAGTATGTTGTTCCCAATGGAGAGACGTCTACAAACGTTAAAGTAACCTCTGGCGTGCCACAGGGGAGTGTTATCGGTCCATTGCTTTTCACAATATATATAAATGACCTAGTAGATAGTCTCGGAAGTTCCATGCGGCTTTTCGCGGATGATGCTGTAGTATAGACAGAAGTTGCAGCATTAAAAAATTGTAGCGAAATGCAGGAAGATCTGCAGCGGATAGGCACTTGGTGCAGGGAGTGGCAACTGACTCTTAACATAGACAAATGTAATGTATTGCGAATACATAGAAAGAAGGGTCCTTTATTGTATGATTATATGATATCGGAACAAACACTGGTAGCAGTTATTTCTGTAAAATAATTGGGAGTATGCGTACGGAACGATTTGAAGTGGAATGATCATATAAAATTAATTGTTGGTAAGGCGGGTACCAGGTTGAGATTCATTGGGTGGGTCCTTAGCAAATGTAGTCCATCAACAAAGGAGGCGGCTTACAAAACACTCGTTCGACCTATACTTGAGTATTGCTCATCAGCGTGGGATCCGTTCTAGGTCGGGTTGACGGAGAAGGTAGAGAAGATCCAAAGAAGAGCGGCGCGTTTCGTCACAGGGTTATTTGGTAAGCGAGATAGCGTTACGGAGATGTTTAGCAAACTCAAGTGGCAGACTCTGCAAGAGAGGCGCTCTGCATCGCGGTGTAGCTTGCTGTCCAGGTATCGAGAGGGTGCGTTTCTGGATGAGGTATCGAATATATTGCTTCCCCGTACTTATACCTCCCGAGGGGATCACAAATGTAAAATTAGAGAGATTCGAGCGCGCACGGAGGCTTTGAGACAGTCGTTCTTCCCGCGAACCATACGCAAGTGGAACAGGAAATGGAGGTAATGACAGTGGCACGTAAGTGCCCTCCGCCACACACCGTTGGGTGGCTTGCGGAGTGTAGATGTAGATGTAGATGTAGAACCAGATGAAGGAAAGCTCGAGTACGTGTGCTGCCCCACAGCGATAAACACAATTCTCAAAACCGGCGTGTACTTATTAAACGTAGTTCATCACAGTCAGAATTTAGCGGAATCATGAAGACAAAATACAGCGATTAACATATTTTGCAAAAGGGGAGAATATTTCTGGGTCATACATGACGCGCGGTATGCCCGATGAGTCGTCACCGGAGCCTGCTAGTAGGTCAGGCTGGGACTCGCGCCTGTAGTTTGGTAGTCGCCAGCCGAGCGACGGCCCGGTTTAATCAGCGTACGGCCGGCGCCGCACGCATACCAATCAGCCGGAGGCGCCTCTGGGCCCTCGTTCCACTCAGCGCGACTCATTCCGGCCTCCCCGCAGACTCACAGATGGATCAAAGAAAATCCACCGACAACCTCCAACTGACAGTGGCCGTCATCTCAGTCGAAGACGACATACCTGGGGAATGAATCTGTAGGCTTCCTAGGACAATTACACTGATGAGAACTCATGTTATCATCCGAAGTCGTACAAGTTCGCTACTCATCTTGAAAAGTAGTGCTCACTAAGACAGACACGGTCTTCTTTGAATAGTTGAAGTTGACACGTCACACGAAACTGTGATGTGGAACAATGTCAGTAACATCATGCTATACGATATAGTTAATAAATGTAATTTATTTCTCTGGTAGTGAAAAATCCCAAAATGGTTAGTTAAATAAACCAATACTGGCTACCGCCAAAGAAAATTATAGTTGCGATCCTGGTGGACATAAATATTCTGTTGAAACAAAGAGTGTATACCGTGTTATCATAGACTGGTCGAGCTTTCGCATGAAACAACAGAAAAGGAGATTAATACGTAAAGCAACACTATTTTTTTCAGAAAACAGATTGGTTTTATTCAGGATTTCAATACCTCACATTGTTCCACAATCGTTTGGCTGCAAAATCCTATTTTTCAGCATAATCTCTGTTCTCTCTAATGGTCGACATCGGGGCCAACGTCTTCCTGCATCAGTAACCTCCGCATCATCCACTTACTGCTTCCTGCAGACTGCATCCTTCACTGGGCCGAAAAGATGGAAATCGGAAAGCGCGAGATCCGGGCTGTAGGTTGGACCAATGAAGTTTTGTGAGTTCCTCTTGGGCACACAGACTTACACGAGGCCAGTTGTGGAGCGACATGTTTGATTGTGATCACGAATGAGAGTATCCGCACTTTCCAACATTGAATTATGTGCAGCTGGCCGGCACGCGGGAGATGGGTTGAAATGTTCAAATGTGTGTGAAATCTTATGGGACTTAAGTGCTAAGGTCATCAGTCCCTAAGCTTACACACTACCTAACCTAAATTATCCTAAGGACAAACACACATACTCATGCCCGAGGGAGGACTCGAACCTCCGCCGGGACCAGCCACACACGGGAGATGGGGCGGGTATGCGCGACCTTGTTGCGATGTTGACAGACGCCTCAGACAACGACTCACCGTTCTTTTGTTCAATGCCAGATCTCCTTAGACATTCTGCAGGCGCTTATGAATATACGTGAAGCTCTGGTTTTCCACCAAAGGAAACTCAGCCACGGTTCTTTGCTTGGAATGCACCCCCATTATAGACGCCATTTTGGGTCTACGTATAGCGCCTCCACCTATGGAACTTCATCAAACCATAGGGGCTGCACCGAGAACATTCCACGATGACCCACAAAAAACTCCGCATTCTTTCAACCGAAACTCGGCGCAAAAAGGTAGTTGCATTACTTATTGAACGTCTCTCGTACGTGAAACTACAGGTTATCAGAGCTGTAAAGAATTGCGTGAACTGACAGAAATATATTTTCCGTTACTCTGAAAATTGTTGGTCCCAGAGCATTTATATTTTGAAGTCGATATACCAAATTGCATGCTCCACTTTTCTACATGTATGTATCGTTCTCTTCGTTCCATTTTCTAATTTTCATGTAAATGACAGTACGCTCGCTTTCTACGTTAGATATTCGTTTCAATATTACTGATTCAGTCAAACATTGTTGCCGTTATGATTCAAATTAAAACAGTGAAAAATTTAGAAACAAATTGCATGACGAAAGAAAAGAAATATGTACGCATCACCAGACTGCTTGTGCAAAATACAAAAGTGGTCTCAACAAAATTCTAGCTAAAGGCAATTACTCTTGGAGTATTAGAGCAAAGAAACATGTTTCTTTTCTTTCTGTTCCAACCAGTAACGCCCTTTACAAACGTTTATCAGACAGAGAGTTTGCTCATTAAGTCATTCTCACGCGGTACCATATGCCGAATACTTCAGAAATACTGAATTTCAGTAACATCGCTTTCAAAGAAGGCGACAACCATAGTTTAAACAGAAGACATTCGAAGACCAAAACATGATTGCTCCTTCTCAAACAACGAGTAGCAGCTGATGCACAGATTCAGTGACACGGAGACTTCAGTAGCAAAGTTGTGTGTCAGATGTCAACAGGCAGATAGCATTGTTCAAAATTTTTCCCTTCGTAATTCTACACGTAATCCTTAAAACCCTCCTAGCATATTCGACTTTGTGTCAAACTTCGGAGGAACATTCTATCCAAATAAGCTCACCGAACAAATTCATAGTCGTCCTCTTAATGGAAAACAACGCTCGCTTTGAGGCGCTGTAGATGGTGCGATCTGGCACTACCATTCGGCAATGTGACCCTCCAAGGTGGCATAGGTCATGAAAGTGAAATGGTGGTATATTTGTTGCATACTAGCTCGTACACAACGGTAAGGAGGGGTTGGCTACACAGCCGTGCGGTGACTGTCGTCGTAGAGGAGCTGGACAGGAGCAGAAATTATCAGCGAGCAAGTTAACACAACAGACAGGAGGTTTACTTAACTTGTATTTCTCCAAGTGTACGAAGCCTTATTACATATAACAAAGGAAGAAACGGAGTCCAGATATCTCATTTTCAACAAAGCACGAACGAAGGTGTTGCAGTGTAGGGCTCCAAGTGCAAGTGGGCTGAGCGACTGCCCCCAACCATCCTATATTGCGGTGGCAGAGGACAGTCGTAGTACAGGGCCGATGGAGGTGACTCAGCAGACACGCACCACTGGGTCTGCCAGATCCTGCGCGGCGGCTGTCGGCGTCACACAGAAACTTGCCTTTCCGTTACCAACCTTGATGCGCCGTGGGTGGTATTGAGATGTGATACCACAATTTCCTGTCGATTGTATTTAATCAGTGCAGATAGATGGGTCGAAGTGCAGACGCAACAGAATATCAGAAAGGATCTATTGTGTTTGACATTTCGATGCCCACAGTGAGAATGGAGTGTCCCGATTTGTTGGTGCATCTACGTAGACTGTCCAATGTGACTACAAGGCATGGTATACCACACGCATTACTGAGCAAGGTGGCGCAATGGTTAGCACACCGGACTCACATTCGGGAGGACGACGGTTCAGACATGCAGCCACCTGTCCCGATTTCCCTATATCAAATGCGGCAAGGTTCTTTGACAAGGGCATGACCAATTTCCTTTTCCATCCTTGACAAATCTGAACTTGTGCTCCGTCTTTACCTCGACGGTGAAGGGAGGTTAAACCCTAAAATTCCTTTTTTTACCACTTGTAGCCACATAACGTGGTAACAGTGGCTGTAAAAAGATCTTCACGAACAAGGAGCAGAGAAGAGTGCCATGCTTTGCTAGCGACAATCGTTTTCGAAGCCGATATGAACTGTTGCTATCAGTAACGGAGGACCATCTAAACCATTTTCCAAGTGAGCAATGGGAAATGAATTCTGTGCAGTGGATTTTTATATATGGCTATCTTTTATGGGCCAAACGTAAGCTCACAAAATTTTAGATAGCATTATTGGTAGTTAACATGGACCTTTCAGTAAAGTAAAATTAGTAAAAAACAGCCTCGACTGTGAAGTCATTTATTAAAAATATGACCGGTTTCGGCCTCAAGTAGTCGGCCATCTTCAGATAATGCACCATCTGGCTGACGATGATGACGCTTCGAATAGCTGTGATGACCCCAGTAGCAAAATTGCTGGCGGCAGTCAGCATAGCTGCGCCAAGCGCCGTCATCGTCAGCCACACGATAAGTTATCTGAAGATGACCTACTACTAGAGGCCGAAACCTATCATATTTTTAATAAATGACTGTACGATCGAGACTGCTTTTTACTAGTTTTACCAACACAGCAGTAGTTGACTGAAGGCGTGTTGAAGAGTAGCGATTTTGCCCCTTTTCAGATGAGGCAAGGCGTCGAGTGCACCGACACCTCAATGAGGCGTTTAACCGCAGTGTACGGAGACTGCAGTTCAGGATGTGAGTAGCTCTATAATGTTTTCGGCTTATTTTTCGCACGATGACTTGGTTACACTCATTGAGGTACCATGACCGTGACCCAGAGTGTTAATTTCCAACTTAGCAAGCGATATATTAATTATGCCCAGTTCACGTTACCGTTTTGTTCATTGTTAAGTTGCTATTCCAATATTGAAGAGCCTCTGCAACACTGATACGAATTTAGGAGAGGAATAGCAGTAGACTGAGGCATGAAATGGAATTTGCATCGGAGAGGGAGACATGCTACAGTAATCTGTGCGAGACGGTGGCGCAATGGTTAGCACATCTGCCTAGTCAGCAGGAGACCTCGGTTCGAATTCCAGTGCTGGTAGATATTTTTCTTCATTGCTTCAACCTACATCATTGTTGTAGAAGTATCAAGTGTTGCTCTGTATTCGTGGCGAGTATCCAAGACGACGACAGCCGTATTGACAGGCCTGCACGCACACATTCCAGGCTTGACGAACACTCAGATGCCCTATCGCATCTCCACTGGTCCACTAAATATACAGGAAATGTCTGGGACTATTTGGAAAGCGGGTGTAAGGCAGGAGTCAACATATCAGTATTTTCGTATCCCAACAGGATATAAATATCATTGTGTGGCATCAGCTTAATATGGCTTACCCAAAGAAACCTCTAGGGTTCTAGACGCTTTGAGGCCTTTATAGAGACTTGAGGTGGTGTTACACAGTATCAGCGTGATTTATCTTCGGTGTGGCAGACACACACTTTGCCAGCTGTACTTACGTTAACCGTTAAAACTATGCTTCCATAACGACTGTAAGCATTTGTCAACACTATTTGGTACATCACGACTCTCTAGTTCGATCTTAGGAGAAATTTTCAAATGATATCAGGAAGTTGTTAAGCATATCATCGGTGATAAACTTGGGGAACCGAGCCCTGCATATACCTGAGATTTGTATCGATGCCGCCAAATAAACTGCCCAAAACAGGTTTTGCAACGCGCTCATGACTTGTACAGCTTGTGGTGTTTTGATAGGAAACTCTTTATGGACTCTTTTGTCCACAGGAAACCGCTGAGTGCAGCCTCGTGTGTTCTTGATGCCGTGCAAGAGTGGGAGAGGCTTGAATAGCTAAGTCTCGACCACCTTGTACATAGTATTACAAAAAGAATTCAACAACGTTACAAACCACGGCACTGAATGTTATCCTGCAGCACATTCAAAGGCGTGTAAAGATGTTCCTTCCGAAGAGACCACTTTCATTTTCTATTCCACATCAACATACATACTCTACAAGCCACTGTACGTGCGCGGGTTAGAGTACCACATACTGTTATTACTATTTTCCTTTTCTGTTACACTTGCAAATAAAGTGAGGAAACAACGACTGTCTATAAGCCTCCGTGCGAGCCCTAATTTCTCTCAGCATATCTTCGTGGTTTTTACGCGAAATGTGAGTAGAAGGCAGCAGAATCGATCTGCAGTCAGCCTAAAATGCCGATTCTTTAAATTTTCGCAGTAATAACTCCCGAAAACGGTGTTGTCTTCCCTGCAGGAATTACCATTTGAGTTCACGAAAAGCTTCCGTAATACCTGCATGCTGATCTAACCTATCGATAACAAATTTAAAATCAAGCCTCGGAATTTCTCCGATGTCCTCATTTAATCCGACCTGGTGGGAATCGCAAACTCTCGAGGTGTAGTCAAGAATGGGTCGTCGTACAAACATTGTATACGCCGTCTCCTTTGTAGATGAGATACACATTCCCAAAATTCTTCCAATAAACCGAAGTCGAGCACCCCTTCCCGACTTCCACATAGACATGCTCACTGCATTTCACACTGTTTTGCAACAGTACGCCTAGATACATTATCAATGAGACTGTGTCAAGCAGCACATTACTAGTGTTGTATTCGAACGTTACATGATTGTTTTTCCCACTGATGCGCATTAAATTACATTTTTCAACATTTAGAGCAAATTGCCTTTCATCACATCAACTAGAAAGTCTGTCTACGTCACCATGTATTTATTTATTTATTTACTCGTTAAGTTCCGTAGGACCAAATTGAGGAGCAAATCGCGAAGGTCATGGAACGTGTAAGTGCATGAAATTACAACATAAACGTAATAACAGATAAAAATAACTGTTCATGAACCTTAAAAAAGTCCGTCCATAAGTTTAAGTAAACGCTATCAGCAATACAATAAAAATGAGCTTAATTTTTCAAGGAACTCCTCGACAGAATGGAAGGAGTGACCCATCAGGAAACTCTTCAGGTTTGAAGGTTTGATTTGAAAGCGCGTGTATTACTGCTAAGATTTTTGAATTAGAGTGGCAGCTTATTGAAAATGGATGCAGCAGTACACTGCACACCTTTTTGCACAAGAGTTAAGAAAGTCCGATCCAAATGCAGGTTTGATTTCTGCCGAGTATTAACCGAGTGAAAGCTGCTTATTCTTGGGAATAAACTAATATTGGTAACAAGGAATATACGTATTGAGAGGCCAATGTCAAAATACCCAGACTCGTGAACAGAGGTCGACAAGAGGTTCGTGAACTAACACCACTCATTGCCCGTACAGCCCGTTTCTGGGCCAAAAATATCCTTTTAGAATGAGAAGAGTTACCCCAAAATATAATACAATTCGACAATAGCGAATGAAAGTAACCAAAGTAGACTAATTTTCGTGACGAACGATCACTCACTTCTGATACCGTTCGAATAGTAAAAATGGCAGTATTAAGTCTTTGAACAAGATCCTGAACGTGGGCTTTCCTCTACAGCGTACTATCTATCTGAACACCTAGAAATCTGAACTTTTCAGTTTCACTAATCATATGCCCATTCTGTGAAATTAAAACGCCAGGTTTTGTTGAATTGTGTGTTAGAAACTGTAAAAACTGAATCTTACTGTGATTTAGCGTTAGTTTATTTTGTATAAGCCATGAACTGAGGTCATGTACTGCACTATTTTAAACCGAGTCAATGTTGCACACAACATCCTTTACTACCAAGCTAGTGTCATCAGCAAACAGAAATATTTTAGAAATATAGCCACTCAAGGACGACCCATTTCCGTACACTACAAACTCATCAGCAAACAGCCGTAAATCGCTGTAGGCCATAAAACCTGTCCGCTTGGTCGTTTATGTAGATAGAAAATAAGAGCGATCCTCCCACACTTCCCTGGGACACTCCTGACGATACCTTTGTCTCCGGTGAACACTCGCCGAATCTAGGAATATGGAATCTGCCTGTTGCCCTCCATCCGTGGCAAGTTGGATTGCGGGAAAAGGGCAAGCTGAGTCTCGCACGAGCGATGTTTTCTAAATCAGTGCCGACTTGTGGACATGAACTTTTCTGTCTCAAGTAAATTTATCATGTTCGAACTCAGAATGTGTTCAGGAATTTTGCAGCGAACTGATCGCAGGGATATCTGTCTGTTAGTTTACTCATGTTGAGCTCGAAGGGGCCATCAAAAATGGCTCTGAGCACTATGGGACTTAACATCTGAGGTCATCTGTCCCCTAGACTTAGAACTACTTAAACCTGGCTAACCTAAGGATATCACACACATCCATGCCCCAGGCAGGATTCGAACCTGCGACCGTAGCAGGAGGGCGGTTCCGGACTGAAGCGCCTAGAACAGCTCGGTCACAACGGCCGGCGAAGGGGCCATCTGTAGTGATTACTTAGGAGAAGAACTTTTTAGCCGAGACTGCTACAAAAACATTATTGTACACAACCAGTTTCGGTAAAAGTAAGTTACCATCTTCAGATCTTCATAAAGGTTATTACAAACATCTTGTGCCAGTTACACATAAAATGTTTACATTATGTATCTGGAATTCAATGAAAAGATTTTGTGTATAACTGCCACAAGATATTTACAGTAACCTTCATGAAGATCTGAGGATAGTAAATTAGTTTTACCGTAACTGGTTGTCTACAATAAAGATTTTTCAGCGATATCGGCTAAGGACCTCTTCTTCTCCTAAGTAATATCTGTCTGTACATATGGGAGTCACCAGCGCTTTTTAACAGGCGGTTGGGACTTCGTCCTGGGTGAGAGATTCCCGATAGATGCAGAGCTGTTGTTTTGATTTTGTTTCGCAGTTAACTTTTTAGTTTAATACCCCACTCAACTTCAACTCAAGCTTACATTCCCCTCAGTGAAGTTCAGTGGAGTGCAGTATGTCTCCAACTGTGCACGGGGCAATGCGACTTGTGTGGACTGTTCCGTCTGTCAGCGCGCTTCGAAATCTCGTTTGAAGCTCACAAGGGACCTGTGCCTACTCGTCACTACCGATTTCGTCCACATTTATTGTATGGCTTCGGCTTGGCCAGAAATGAAAGTGACAGAAGTGGAATCTGCAGTGGCCAAGCGTCTAGAAGAAAAATAGCTTGCGTGCAGCAAATGTGGAAACGTGAACTATGGCGATGTTATTTCCAAATGCGTCCATCCAGGACCACCATGCTGTTATTCTTTTCTTGGCTACCGGTAGACACTCATCGGAGAATGAGGAATGTGTCGCAAACTACCGTTGTTCAGTGCAGGTCGCGAGTCGACACAAGACACCGCTCGACCTGGGATGCCAGTCTCAGCTGGGAGACTCGAATTGGAGACACTCGAACATCCACCCTGTAATTCTGATCTCTCTCCAGGAGAATAGCACGCCGTCGGTCCCATAAAAAAGGCCTTATAGCGTCGACGATTCCTGTCGAATGAGGATGTGAAGGAGGCACCTACGAACTTCTTCATGCACCAGGAGACGGTGTTTACCAAACAAGTATCTACAATCTGGTGCGTCGGCGGGATGGTTGCCTCAGTGCCCATGGTGATTGTATCTGACTGGCATACCGCTTCTGGACTGTCCGGTCTTTTTGATCACCCTTGTACGGTCCTTCCTTGGAAATTTATTTGCAATCTCAATTTTTCCTTACTTGTAAAGGGAGTTTAATAGATTCCGTTTTGAAATTATAGCATTTACTTTAAGTGTACTGCAGTCTTTACCTGAAATTACAAAAATTACTCCGGAAAACCAATATTTTTCCAAATGTAAAAACCATTCGAAGGAACATCGTGATGTACCTAGAAATAAGTGTTCTAGTCAAACTTTAAAGTGTCGCAATCTAGTAAATCTTGTCAGTACTGTATTTAATAGTCCAAGTGTTACATTATTAATGTGATACGCGCCAGTAATCACTAAGTGACTTGAAATTAAGAAGCAGAACTATCAAAAACCAATTACAATTTAAAAACATTTTGAAATGTAAGTTGTTCGCAACTAACACGAATATCCATTTTCAACAGAGGGAAAATCGTTAAGACAGTAAAGAAGCTCAGTTAATATGTGAACATGTGTTCCAAGATTGAACACTTTCTTCCTTTTCAAGGTACAAGATGGTGCACGACTGCCGAAGTATGGCCTAACCATCTACAAGTTATGCCGCCAGTCTAAAAAAATACACTGAATTTTACTCAACGCAGAAATCTGTAATTGAAGAATTAACAGTGTCCTTCAGATATCTTTAATACATTCTACGGCACTTAAAAATGCAGAAATCTTAATATTTACAAACGCTGCACAAAACACAAAACTCAACCGATGACTTCGCTGTTTGGTCTCTTCCCCCAAACAACACAACCCAACCACAAAACTTACGTCTCACAACCACAAAAACATTGTTTCCAAAAAGCTGCCTGCGGAAGTTTCTAGCGGGAATTCCTTCATGTGTTTCTAGAACCAGTCACGAGACTAAAACACTGGCCGAAAAGCTTCATGTGTATCTAGGTTAACTATGCTCGATGAACACCATTCTCGCTTACATCCAAATTTCATTTTTTGGAAAATTCTCACATTCAGAACAGTAATCAGAGTGTCGTTGGGTCAAGTCCATACGCGAAAGCTTTCTTTTATTTTCAATTTTTACGATCCTGAAAGTGTAAAAAAACCGAAACAGTACTCAATATATTGTACTTATTAATATTTTTCGTAACACGCGTTAAAAATAAAGGCAAGGAAGTTTTAACGAAATATTTCATTATACTAAAACATTTTTAAGCTAAATCTATGAAAACTGATATTTGACTTCTCTGTTAGAAATAAAGAAATACGTGTTAGGGGATGAAAGTTTCTGTGGAACTATCACCACAGGAACTTAAAAGGCACGATTAACAAAACCTCCAACTCCAGCTACCTGAATATCTTTTTGATCAGAAAAACGTTCGGAAAAGATCATGCTTTTAACGGATGACTAGTTCATGTCGGCTATGGAATCCAGGATAACAGAGCTGAACCTATCCATACCTGATAAAAACTAAGAAAGAGAAAACTAATAACGACGCGATGGAGAAGTATAAAAGAAACTTGATTTTGCATCAGAGAAGTAGAATAAAACGTATGGGGAACAACAAAGTTTATAATATTCGATACTGCGACCATTACATCGAACTTAGTATCTTGGCGGAGTGACAGAAAATCATGCTCAGACTTTATATCGATTCATCAAAGGTACATTAACTGAACATTTATTTTCTTTATTTATTTGCTGGCATTGGATGGATCTGTTGCCTAGGTACTGTAGCAGATCGTTTTACATCTGATATTACAATTTTTATTTTTTTGTAGATGTGTTGCACTCAGCAAGGGGAGAATTTTAACCAGTTACGTCACGTCAGTGTTTTAGTAAATTGTAACTATGAGTTCAGGTAATAAGGTAGCGTACTCTTATATTATAACTAAGTTAGAATTACGATGTAAACTAAATGTATGTTAATATTGTTGAGCTGTCTGTACTCTGCTACATATATTTAAGGCATTGTAATAATATTACTGACACTTACTATTTAATAATATGACATCAAGTTACGAGGATCATTCAATAAGTAATGCTCCACATTTTAAAAAAATCCGTTGATATACATAGACAAACGCCCTTGTTGGTGCTTCACATTTGATGTTTGTTCCGTGCGCTGATAAAGTTTCAAATAGTTATGGCAGATGTCAGAGCCTTAGCACGTCGTCAAAATGGCGTCTACGTTCGACTCACGTTACAGGCAGCGGGTTGTTGAATTCTTGATTGCAGAAAAAGAAACCGTGGTGAACATCCACAAACGTTTGTATGCTGTATATGTCGATGCTGCAGTTGAAAGGAGGACACTTGGGCGATGGGTAAAGAAAGTTACAGGCTCATAAAAGGCAGAAACAGACCTCTGTGATCAGCCACGCTCTGGACGCCCTGTCACAGCCACTGCTCCAGACCTGCTGAATCGTGCAGATTGCATTACACACTTTGGGCCACTTTGAAGATGACGAGAGTGTCAGTCATGGAGTGAAAACATGGCTACGCCTAGAGGGCAAGAGCTTTTACCTGCAGGGAATACATGGTCTTCCACAACGTTGGCGTACGACCATAGAACGTGATGGAGACTACGTAGAAAAATAGGACGTGCACAAGGCATGTTGATGTATATTATCACCAAATTCTGAGTCTTAACAATAAATATAATCTGAGAAAAAAAAGTGGGACATTTCTTATTGAACGACCCTCGTACTAT
Organism: Schistocerca americana; assembly: GCF_021461395.2. Classification (NCBI taxonomy): domain Eukaryota; kingdom Metazoa; phylum Arthropoda; class Insecta; order Orthoptera; family Acrididae; genus Schistocerca; species Schistocerca americana. Next base: position 1,036,496,066 of record NC_060119.1, on the reverse strand, counting down.
GATATGTGGACAGGTGTGGAGATGCTTGTACTTTTAGCACTGAGTTTCAGCCCCTAGCCAGGTGGTATGGATCCAGTTTAGAGAGACTGGATCCATATCACCCGGCTCTCTAAACGATGGTGCCAGCGCGCATTGGTGTACTATTTCACTGAACTGCAAGGCGATCAGATGAAGATGTGTGCATCTGTCATAGAGCCAGGCATCATCATCCACACCTCGTCTTCTCGCAGCACTTTCTTTCATTGCCCATTTGCCCCAAGCTGTCTCAAATGCAGAATTGTCTCTACTGAGTGCACACACTGCAGTTCAGCCTATACATCGAAGAAGCAATGATGGAATTGAAAGAAAGGTTCAAGAGTAGAATTAAAATCTTATCAATGAGAAGATTAGCAGATGACATTGCTATCCTCACTCGTCATCAGCAGTGTCTGCGTTGCTAGTGTGCAGCTACTACAGGTAAGAGGAGGATACAGGGAGAGGGGTGTGGTATTACCTGTCGAAGCTCTCCTCGCGGTTGTGCAGCAGCGTCTCCTTGGTGGTGGAGCGCGCCCGGCACGACAGCACCAGGTGCAGCAGCGCCAGCAGCACCAGCATCGCCCCTGCAACACCAAAGACACGGTGGAGGGCACAGAACTCTCACTACCTGTCTCAACACGCGAACCATCAACTGCAGCGGATAGGCACTTGGTGCAGGGAGTGGCAACTGACCCTTAACATAGACAAACTTAATGTATTGCGAATACATAGAAGGAAGGATCCTTTATTGTATGATTATGTGATAGCGGAACAAACACCGGTAGCAGTTACTTCTGTAAAATATCTGGGAGTATGCGTACGAAACGATTTCAAGTGGAATGATCATATAAAATTAATTGTTGGTAAGGCAGGTGCCAGGCTGAGGTTCATTGGGTGGGTCCTTAGAAAATGTAGTCCAACAACAAAGGAGGTGGCTTACAAAACACTCGTTTGACCTATACTTGAGTATTGCTCACCATTGTGGGATCCGTGCCAGGTTGGGTTGACAGAGAAGATAGAGAAGATCCAAAGAAGAGCGGCGCGTTTCCTCACAGGGTTATTTGATAAGCGTGATAGCGTTACGGAGATGTTTAGCAAACTCAAGTGGCAGACTCTGCAAGAGAGGCGCTCTGCATCGCGGTGTAGCTTGCTGTCCAGGTCTCGAGAGGGTGCGTTTCTGGATGAGGTATCGAATATATTGCTAACCCCTACTTATACCTCTCGAGGAGATCACGAACGTAAAATTAGAGAGATTCGAGGGCGCACGGAGGCTTTGCGGCAGTCGTTCTTCCCGCGAACCATACGCGACTGGAACAGGAAAGGGAGGTAATCACAGTGGCACGTAAAGTGCCCTCCGCCACACACCGTTGGGTGGCTTGCGGAGTGTAGATGTAGATGTAGAGTGGCCAAAAGTCACGAGAGGGCTCTGCATGTGCCCGTCGCTCTCCCGCGAGCCCTCAAAACCTAAAGTCAGACGTCGAGACGTGAACACTATATGGTGTTGGAAACGTTGTGGACAGATACTGATCCACGCAACTCGCAGTGTTACCCACAATTTGCTGCTGTCGTTCATTTATCGCTGGTTTCGTGGGGTCAACAGCGTTTCATATATTCTCGACTACCTTAGATCAAGAACGAAGTGCTCTGATTAAAAAGAACGTAAGACAAGGATATTGTCTTTTGCCCCTACTTTTCAATCTATAAACCGAAGAATTAATGGTGTAAATAAAAGAAGGATTCAAGATTGGGATTAAAATACAAGGTGAAAAGATATCAATGATAAGATTCGCTGATGAGATTGCTATCCACGGTGAAAGTGACGATGAATTGCAGAATCTGTTGAATGGAATGAACAATCTAATAAATACAGAATATGGATTGAGAGTAAATCGCGAAGATGAAAGTAATGAGAGGCAGCAGAAACGAGAACAGCGAGGAACTTAACATCAGGATTGACTGTGACGAAGTAGATGAAGTTAAGGAATTCTGTTACCTTGGTAATAAAATAACCAATGACGGACGGAGCAAGGAGGACATCAGAAACACACTAGCGCTGGCTAAAAGGACATTCCTGGCTAAGAGAAGGTCACTAGTACCAAACATAGGACTTAATTTGACAACAGAGCATCGTATGGTAGTGAAACATGCACTGTGAGAAAACCGGAACGGAAGAGAACCGAAGCATTTTAGATGTGGTGCTGAAGCAGAATGTTGAAAATTAGGTTGATTCATAACGTAAGGAATGAGGAGGTTCTCTGCATAATAGGCGAGGAAAAGAATACATGGAAAACACCAACAAGTATAAGGGACAGGATGGTAGGACACCTATTAACACATCACGGAATAAGTTCCATGTTACTGGAGGGAGCTGTAGAGGGTAAAAACTATACAGCAAGACAGAGATTGGAATACATGCAGCAAATAATTGAGGACATAGATTGCAAGTGCCAATCTGAGATGTAAAGATTTGACTCAGGAGAGGAATTCTTGGCGGGTCTCAGAAGACTGAAGTGTGTAAAAAAAAAAAAAAGAAGAAGAGAGAGAGAGAGCTTAGGGCCCACTGCTTTGGTCACATAATCAGTATCGCCCGCACAGATTTTTTGTTTTACCGTAATCAAGTTTGTATGTTGTTACGCACGCCCATGCAAACAGTGGATTTAACCAATGCAAGTTAAGCTGCTGACAGGATATTAAATTTTAGTAAAGCAACTCTTCATATAATATTTGCACATTTTTTTAAAGAAATTAATTGAATTTATATATTTTACGGACACTGATTACATACAAATCAACGATCTACTAATAGTGTATGTGACCGTCTCAAATGAATATTCCTGTACATGGTATGGCTCTTGAACTTGGTGTCTATGTTGTCATCAGTAATGATTAGTTTGCGTAGTAATTACAACAAAAATAATTCTATAAACATATATTACGCTTACCGAAAAATTAATATATTAAAGATGCATTTCTTTTTCTACGCAGTTGTGACAAAACAGATTCGTCGTGGTGACTGTTAAATATCTCTGTTTGATTTCATTCACAAATTGCAACACTTTCTGAACTTTTCACGCTAATTAAGGCCATAGAAGCATGGCCTTTTCCGAACGTACTTGACCAAAAAGGTAATGTAGTAACTGGAGGTTTTGTTAATCGTGCCTTTTAAGTTGTTGTGATACTTCCACAAAAACTTTCATCCCTTAATACATATTTATTTATTTCTAACCTAGAAGTCAAATACCAATTTTCATAGATTTATCTTTAAAAATGTTTCAGTATAATGAAATGTTTTCATTAAAACTACCAATTTTCATAGATTTATCTTTAAAAATGTTTCAGTATAATGAAATATTTTCATTAAAACTCTCATCTCCGGTTTCAGCCGTTTAGGGGTACGATTTCCAAAGACACTGAAACACGTATATTTTTTTATTTCCAACCTAACCGAGAAATCAAATACAAATTACCACATATTTACCTTTAAAAATGTTTTCCTAATGAAATACTTTTATAAAACTTTTCATACACTGTAGCCGCGCGATCTGCGGCCCCTTACCACGGTTCTCGGTTCTCGCAGATCCCTCGCCCCCCCCCCCCCCCCCGCCGAAGGTTTGAATCCTCCCTCGGGCATGGGCGTGTGTGTTGTCCTTAGAGTAAGTAAGTTTAAGTAGTGTGTAAGCCAGGGACCGATGACCTCTGCACTTTGGTCCCTTAAGAACTTCCCACAAATTTCCAATTTTTTCATCCACTGTGTTATCCCTTAAAGTCAAATACTAATGTTCGTAGATATAGTTTAAAGTTCCTTGTCTAGTTCTTTAATAATGATTTATTTTCGAAAACAACTTTCACCCACTATTTCACCCCTTAGGGGTTGAATTTCCAAAAATTATGCCCCTCACACACTTACGGAAAAAAACCACAACACCCAAAAGGAGTCGTGTGACATAGACAATAGTTGGTAGGCGTGTTTCTACGTCGCGAAGATGAAGTCTATTCAATTTTCGCGCGAGTCGCATACGAGCTGCGCGGGTAGCGCCACTATGAGGAGGCAAATCAGGTTTGCTTTAAATATACACGCTGCAACGGTTGTGGGCTTGTTATCTTTGAGACTGGACGCAGTGAGTCGATTTTAGTCAAGAATGCCTTTAAGGCGACAATGATTCCGTTATCAGCACCTCACGAAGTTCAGCGAGGTCGTGTACTATGGCTACGAGAAGATGTACGTTCCTTCTGTGATACTGCAGAAAGACTTGGCTGGAAGGTAGCCACTATTCACGATTGCTGACAGCGGTGGTCACGACAATGTACGCCCGCAAGAGAAGGATAACCATCGTGCTAGGCGAATGGCTCTGGCGAATCATACTACACTCCTGGAAATTGAAATAAGAACACCGTGAATTCATTGTCCCAGGAAGGGGAAACTTTATTGACACATTCCTGGGGTCAGATACATCACATGATCACACTGACAGAACCACAGGCACATAGACACAGGCAACAGAGCATGCACAATGTCGGCACTAGTACAGTGTATATCCACCTTTCGCAGCAATGCAGGCTGCTATTCTCCTATGGAGACGATCGTAGAGATACTGGATATAGTCCTGTGGAACGGCTTGCCATGCCATTTCCACCTGGCGCCTCAGTTGGACCAGCGTTCGCGCTGGACGTGCAGACCGCGTGAGACGACGCTTCATCCAGTCCCAAACATGCTCAATGGGGGACAGATCCGGAGATCTTGCTGGCCAGGGTAGTTGACTTACACCTTCTAGAGCACGTTGGGTGGCACGGGATACATGCGGACGTGCATTGTCCTGTTGGAACAGCAAGTTCCCTTGCCGGTCTAGGAATGGTAGAACGATGGGTTCGATGACGGTTTGGATGTACCGTTCACTAGTGCACTATTCAGTGTCCCCTCGACGATCACCAGTGGTGTACGGCCAGTGTAGGAGATCGCTCCCCACACCATGATGCCGGGTGTTGGCCCTGTGTGCCTCGGTCGTATGCAGTCCTGATTGTGGCGCTCACCTGCACGGCGCCAAACACGCATTCGACCATCATTGGCACCAAGGCAGAAGCGACTCTCATCGCTGAAGACGACACGTCTCCATTCGTCCCTCCATTCACGCCTGTCGCGACACCACTGGAGGCGGGCTGCACGATGTTGGGGCGTGAGCGGAAGACGGCCTAACGGTGTGCGGGACCGTAGCCCAGCTTCATGGAGACGGTTGCGAATGGTCCTCGCCGATACCCCAGGAGCAACAGTGTCCCTAATTTGCTGGGAAGTGGCGGTGTGGTCCCCTACGGCACTGCGTAGGATCCTACGGTCTTGGCGTGCATCCGTGCGTCGCTGCGGTCCGGTCCCAGGTCGACGGGCACATGCACCTTCCGCCGACCACTGGCGACAACATCGATGTACTGTGGAGACCTCACGCCCCACGTGTTGAGCAATTCGGCGGTACGTCCACCCGGCCTACCGCATGCCCACTATACGCCCTCGCTCAAAGTCCGTCAACTGCACATACGGCTCACGTCCACGCTGTCGCGGCATGCTACCAGTGTTAAAGACTGCGATGGAGCTCCGTATGCCACGGCAAACTGGCTGACACTGACGGCGGCGGTGCACAAATGCTGCGCAGCTAGCGCCATTCGACGGCCAACACCGCGGTTCCTGGTGTGTCCGCTGTGCCGTGCGTGTGATCATTGCTTGTACAGCCCTCTCGCAGTGTCCGGAGCAAGTATGGTGGGTCTGACACACCGGTGTCAATGTGTTCTTTTTTCCATTTCCAGGAGTGTATATCTGCAGCAGCAAACTGCGTAACAGTTGGCACCACAGTCACACGACGAACTGGTAGATATCGGTCGAACCAGACGTCCTGTAGCGTGCATTCCACTGACACCAAATCACCGCCATTTGCGACTTCAGTGGTGTCTAGCGAGAGCTCATTGGTGGGCAGGGTGGAGGTCTGTTGTGTTTTTTGATGAGAGCTGTTCCAGCCTACGTGTCAGTGGTGACAATGTGTTGACTACGAGGAGGCCTGTTGAGGGCCTGCAACCAACGTGAAACACACACTGAACCTACACCTGGAGTTATGGTCTGAGGTGCCATTTCCTATGACGCAAGAACACTGTCGTGGTTATCCCACACACCATCGCTACGAATCGATACGGTGATTCGACCTGTTGTGCCACCATTTATGAACAGCATTGCAGAAGGTGTTTCGCAGCAGGATAACGCTCGCCCACATACCAGTATCACAACCCACCATGCTCTATACAGTGTCGACATGTTGATTTGACCTGTTCGATCACTGGATCTGTATACAAGTGAGCACAAATGGGACACCATCGGACGACAACTCCAGTGTCATCCACAAATAGCATTAAGCGTCCCTGTGTTGACCGATCAATTGCAACAGGTATGGAATTCCATCACACAAACTGATATACGGCATCTGTACAACACAATGCGTGCACGTCTGCATGCTTTCATTCCACTTTCTATTGGTTACACTGGTTATTAATGTGCCAGCATTTCACATTTGCAATAACTTATTTCGCACTTGCATTAACCTGAGATCTTGCAATATTAACCACTTGAATATATTACCTACACGAAATTATCCCCAAAATTTCATTAACCTACATCAATAATTTTTTGGTGTTGCGATTTTTCTTTCGTCAATGTTTCTTTTTTTTTAATTTTATTTCTGACCGAGAAACCAAATACCATTTTTCGTAATTCTAGTTTCGAAATTGTCTTGATAGCAGCATATTTTCAAAACCCTTTCAACCCTTGTTTCGCTCCTTTAGGGGAGCAATTTCCAAAATTCATTTCATAAATGACGCCTTCAACATACAATGACGTGTCAAAAGTCATGAGATACTGCTTCATACCGTGTAGGATCCCCGTCTGCCCGGCATGGTGCAGCAACTCGACATGGCTTGGTTCAAATGGTACAACTGGCTCTGAGCACTATGGGACTTAACTTCTGAGGTCATCAGTCCCCTAGAACTTAGAGCTACTTAAACCTAACCAACCTAAGGGCATCACACACATCCATGCCCGAGGTACGATTCGAACCTGCGACCGTAGCAGTCGCTCGACTACAGCGGCTGGCTCAACATTCATATTTTTGGAAGTTTTACACTGATTCTGAATGACTGCATACATAAACTTCAACTCAACTTTAGAAAGAAAAATCACAATTTCCCTAAATTTGGAAACAAGGCTTACATTCTGATAAATGGATGTGGTCCGACAAATGACTACGATAGAAAAGATTCACATGCTTTAGGAGAATTCTGGGAAACCTCGCCATCAGGCCCTGAAGACCACGTTCTAGTCGACCGACCGCCTTGTCATCATCAGTCATTCATCATCGGGCGCGGTATGGATGGGCATAGGGGTCAGCACATCACACTCCCAACTGTTGTCAACGTTTCAACTTTGGAGCCGCTACACCTCGATCTTGTAGCTCCTCAGGTGACAGGTGACAACTCAGTCCTCCCATCAGCAAAACGCCCTGGCAGTGTCGGGAATCGAACCCAAGCCCCCGATGAGAGTCTGTCGCGTTTACCACTCTGCGGTCACTGGAGGACACGACAAACAAAATCTCTAAACATTATGTGAAACGTCTATTACATTTCAATGGACAGCTCAACAAAGCAAAAAATTCAAGAAAACCACAATTCTCACGTCTCAAAAGCGAACAAATAAAAACGGTGGTGCGGGAGGCTAACAAAATCCATAACGAACGAACAATAAAGAAATCTTTTGAGTAAGACCACAGTCTCATGCAAATTAAAAGTAGACAAAAATCTAACAGAAAAAACCACAAATGAAGGAAACACTCAGAGCTGATCCAAATTACCTGTAACTCACCAAGGAAGCAATTCTTCAGGAAATATCACGTTTTGGAAGGAACTTGCAGACCTGCTGAAAAACACTATGAATTTAGGCCAACTCCCTAGAAAGAAAGGAGACTATACAGCCGGTGGAATTACCTGTGATCAGGTAGTAGAGGAGAGAATACACGCATGGGAGACTTACAGTAGCAACAAAATCACAGAAAAGTAGCAGGAATTTTAAAAGATGCTGGGAAGGATCACCCAAGGCAATAAGATGAGAAAAACAAAGGTCAAAGGTATGATACAAACCGGCTTAAAGAAACTGAACAAGACTTTATCAGAACACCACAAAAAAAATTTACAAAACTTTTAGAGAAAACTTAACAGGGTATCAGTTACCTTACCTTTGCTTCAGCCAGTCAGACGGATCGTTGGAGACCAGCAACAAAAATAACTGTCAACCTTTACTTAAGTACTTTGACTGACTGCTCAACTGTGAGTATCCTGTAGAAAAATCTTATTTTGAAAAGCCTCCATCCAATCACGATTTCAAACCACCATCTCCCGATAAACTATCTCCCGAGTACTAAAGGAAATAACCAATTGTTTGAAAATTTAAAAAATCTCCCGGGAAATACAAAAGCATAGTAGAAATGTGGAAATTAAATGACATTAATCTCACACAAGCAGCCCACAGATTTAAATTACCCATTTGGGAAACTGAGAAAATACGTACAGGGTGGAAATGTGCATTAATTCATCGTCAATACAAAACAACAGGAAGGCCAATCAAAATAATTATAGGGGATTCACGATAGTCCCTGTGTGTTCAAAATTGTTTCGAACGCCATGTTACGTCGGCCGGACGATCAGACAGTCCCATCAACGCGATGGTGTAAGAAAGAATTCCTCATAGAATAGATATAATACCCAAAGACAGTTTTCTAAACAAGAAGATGTATGAATACTTTGGTAAGTTTTATCGATTTCAAAAAGTCTTATGATTCGATAGATATGCAAACACTATTGAATAAGAATTTAAAATCGACAGGAAAATAAGAGCAGTTAGCCAAGAGAGGTTAATGGATACAACCTCTAAAGTTAAATTCATGAGATATATTTCAGAATCGTTTCAAACCCACGCCAGTGTTCGCCATGGTTGCAGACTCCCATCCCTACTATTTAAAATAATTCTGCAAAAAACTGTGACGAAATAGGAAAAGCAAATAAAGGGAATCCAACTCGTAATTAAAAAATAGCAGAGTATCAACGTGAAATGTCTGGCTTTCACAGACGATCTCGTTATTCTGACGAACAATAGAGAAAAAGCGAAATTTGCCCTGGAGAAGTTTCTCTGAAAACTGGCCTACAAATCTCACATGAAAATACTCAATACATGAAAGCAATGCTGTAGGTAATCTCTTTATTGTAGTTCGGTACGTCGAACTGTGATAGATTATGCACTTTAAATATCTAGTAGTAATCATTCAGCCATCAGGAATGATCACAATAGCTATTCAGGAAAGAATATAGTGATAAAACTAAAAAAAAGCATATTAGTTCACGTGGAGTCAATACAATAAAACACATGTGTCTGTCAACGCAAAATTAATGCATTACAAGAGAGTAGTTCTAACGGAACCACTCTACGCAGCCGAAACCATCGCATTGCATGAGTAAACAAAAATAACAGAGGTTGATAAGCAGGAAAAATAAATTCTCAGTAAAATATTTGGACCAGATTTTCGTGGAAGAATTTGGATAAAGAGGTCGTCAAGAGAGATCTTGAGACAAAAGAAATAACGGACACACTTAGAAAAAGAAGGCTGAAATTCTATTGACATATCCACACTGTGAACAAGACCAGGCTAATAAGGCAAATCATCGAGATAGTAAATACTGTCAACAACAAGACAAAATGGATCATTGAAACAACAGATGATAATAAGAAATGAGAATAATAACATACAAAAATAACATGCGCAGTCGAGTACAGTTCAGAAACAACATAAGAAACATTCACTCACAAAAACTCACAGAAAAGACGATAGGAAATAAATGGTCGAAAAAACACAAGAAAGAACTCAGTGAGCTTATGAAGAGAATTTAGGAAGATCGTAGGAACAAGGAAAAAATCATGCCTACTGAAGTTAAAAAGCTCTTGTAAAAGGAAATATTCGGAACAACAGTAGTAACAAGCAATAAACCTATAATAATATCATTTATTGATTTCAACAAGGCATTTGATTCGACTGGCTGAGAAAGAATAAACAAAAATATCAGACAATTTTGTGTTAAAGCAAAACTACCAAACATAAATCGTGAAACTCTAACAACTACGATATCTAAAGTTAAATTTATGGGAGAAGTATTTCAGTCATTTGAAATAAAAATTAGTGCTCGACAAGGGGTTGGTTTATCATCTATACTGTCCAACTGCCTTCTAGAAAAAACTGTAAGGATATGGAATTTGGAACTAAAAATCACATAATTGAACCAATAATTCTAGGAAGGAAAACAAATGAAATTAAGGCAAAAAAAAACTGTCTCTTGCAGACAATTTCGTAATACTTTCAGAAGTAACAGACGCAGCTAATAAAACAAATCTTCTGAAAGAAATAGCAAATAGAACTGGTCTCAAAATTTCAGCTGAAAGAAAAACATGAAAAAACGTTAAAGATACACCAGAATTCATAGAAACAAAAGTAGGTAAAATACATTTATGGGATACCTCCTAATATCGTTTCGGATCTCTTTTTGCCAGACACAGTGCAGCAACTTGACGTGGCATGGACTCACCTAGCCATTGGAAGTCCCCTGCAAAAAGATTGACCTATGCTACCTCTGTAACCGTCCATAATTCTGACAGTGTTGCCGGTGCAGGATATTGTGCACGAACTGCCCCCCTCGGTTATGGCCGATATACGTTCGATAGGACTCATGTCGGGCGATGTGGTTGGCCAAATCATTCGCTTGAATTTTCCGGAACGTTCTTCAAAGGTCGCGAACAGCTGTGGCCCGCTGACATGGTGCATTATTATTCCACAAAAATGCAATCGTTGTCCGGGAACATGAAGACCGCGAACCACTGCAAATGGTCTCCAGGTAGTCGAAAACAAGCATTTCCAGTAATTATTGCTTCAATTTGTCCAGAGGAACCATTCCATTACATGTAAATTCAGTTCACACCATTATGAAGCCAACGCCAGCTTGCACAGTGCCTTGTTGGTAGCTTGTTCAAAAAAATGGTTCAAATGGCTCTGAGCACTATGGGACTTAACATCTGTGGTCATCAGCCCCTAGAACTTAGAACTACTTAAACCTAACTAACCTAAGGACATCTCACACATCCATGCGTGAGGCAGGATTCTAACCTGCGACCGTAGCGGTCACGCCTTTCCAGACTGAAGCGCCTAGAACCGCACGGCCACACCGGCCGGCTTGCTAGCTTGTGTCGATTACATCGTGGTGTCTGCGTCACAATCGAATCTTACCATCGGCTCTTACAAACTAAAATCGGGACTCACATGACCAAGCGAAGGTTATCCAGTCGTCTAAGGTCCAATGGAAATGGTCACGAGCCCTTTTTTTCTTTGAGCCACGAATTCCTCTCCAGTGCCAACCGCTTCATCTCAGAGTAGCACTTGCAACCTACATTCTCAATTATTTGCTGGATGTATTAAAACCTCTGTCTTCCTCTACAGTTTTTGCCCTCTACAGCTCCATCCAGTGCCATGGAAGTAATTCCTTAATGTATTAAAAGATGTCCTATATCCTTTCCTTTCTCCTTGTCAGTGTTTTCCAGATATTCCTTTCCTCTCTGATTCTGCACAGAACCTCCTCATTCGTTACCTTATCAGTCCATCTAATTTTCAACATTCGTCTGTAGCACCACATGTCAAATGCTTAGATTCTCTTCTGTTGCAGTTTTCCCACAGTCCATGTTTCACTACCTTACATCGGTGTGCTCCAGTCGTATATTCTCAGAAATTTCTCAGATTAATGCCTATGTTTGATACTAGTAGACTTCTCATGGCCAGGAATGCCGTTTTTGCCATTGCTAGTCTGCTTTTCGTGTCCTCCTTGCTCCGTACGGCGTCGGTTATTTTGCGACCTAGGTAGCAGAATTCCTTAACTTCATCTACTACGTGACCATAAATGCCGACGTTAAGTTTCTCGCTGTTCTCATTTCTGCTACGTCTCCTTACTTTCGTCTTCCTTCGATTTATTCTCAGTCCATATTCTGTACTCGTTAGACTGTTCATTCCATTCAGCACATCACGTTTCTTCACTTTCACTCAGGATAGCAATGTCATCAGCGAATCATATCATTGATATCCTTTCACCTTGAAATTTAATTCCGCTGTTAAACCTTTCTTTCATTTCCAACATTGCTTCTTGGATGTATATATTGAACAGTAGGCCCGAAAGACTCTGTCCCTGTCTTACACCCTTTTTTATCCGAGCACTTCGTTCTTGGTCGTCCAGTCTTATTATTCCGTCTTGGCTCATGTTGTATGTTACCCGAATTTTTCTATATGCCGCGCTGGTTAGCTTCGCGGTCTATGGCGTCTTGTCACGGTCCGCGCGGCTCTCCCCGTCGGATGTTCGAGTCCTCCCTCGGACATGGCTCTGTGTGTGTGTGTGTGTTAGATTAACTAGTCTGTAAGCTTAGGGACCGATGACCTCAGCAGTTTGATCCCTAACACCTTACCACAAATTTCAATTTTTTCTCCCTATGGCTTATCCCTATTTTTCTCCGAATTTCGAAAATCTTGCACCATTTTACGTTGTCGAATACTTTTTGCAGGTCGACAAATCCTATGAACGTATCTTGATTTTTCTTTAGTATTGCTTGCATTATCAATTGCAACGTCAGAATTACCTCTCTGGTGCCTTTGTCTTTCTTAAAGCCAACCTAATCGTCATCTAACACATCCTCTATTTTCTTTTCTATTCTTCTGTATATTACTCCTGCAAGTAACTGGGATTCATGAGCTGTTAAGATGATGGTGCTATAATTCCCCCACTTGTTAGCTCTTGCAGTCTTCGGTATTGCGTGGATGATATTTTTCCGAAAGTCTGATGGTATGTCGGAGACTCATACATTCTACACACCACCGTGAGTAACCGTTTTGTTGCCACTTCCTTCTTTCATCGATCAACTGAACTATTTCTTCTGTTATCCATGGTTTCTTCGCAGTTACTTTCTTTGTACTTATGCTATCTTTCCAACTTCCGTGATTGACCTTTTTAGAGATGTCCATTCCTCTTCAACTGTACTGGATACTGAACTATTCCTCATTGCTGTATTTATAGCCTTAGAGAAGTTCAAGCATATCTCGTCATTCCTTAGTACTTCCGTATCCCACTTCTTTGCGTTTTGATTCTACCCGAGTAATCTCAAAACTTTCAGCCTACTCTTCATCACTACTAAACTGTGATATGAGTCTGAATCTGCGCCTGGGTACACCTTACAAAGCAGTATCTGAAATCGGAATCTCTGCCTGACTAAGATGTAATCTAACTGAAATCGTCCCGTATCACCCGGCCTTTCCAAGAATACCTGCTCCTCTTGTGCCTCTTGAACAGAGTATTCGCTATTACTAGCTGAAATTTGTTACAGAACTCAGTTGTCTTTCTCCTCTCATTTTTTGTCCCAAGCCCATATTCTCCTGTAACCTTTTCTTCTACTCCTTCCCCTACAACTGCATTCCAGTCCCCCATGAGTATTAGGTTTCCGTCTCCCTTTACGTGCTATATTACTCTTTGAAAATGCTGATGCCTTAGCCATGCCAAATTTCGCCGCACTGTCCTAAAGGATACATTCATCGTACGTCCCACATTGGTTTCTCCGGTTATTGGAAGAAGTGTTGGTAGTCTGTAAGCACTGACAACTCGACGAAAGTGGCGCTCCTCTCGGTCATTGAGTGAATGCTTTCGGCCAGTGTGTTGCCCGAGGAGAGAGGTAATATCTCAAATTTGGTATTCTCGGCACATTCTTGACACTGTGACTCTCGGAATATTGAAATCCCAAACGATTCCAGAAATGGAATGTCCCACGTGTCTGGCTCCAATTACCACTCCGCGTTCAAAGTCTGTTTATTCCCGTCGTGTGGCCTTAAATATTTTTCGCATGAATCGGCTGAGCATAGATGGCAGCACCGACAATGCACTGCACTGCCCTTTTACATCTAGCGTCCGGAATACTACCGCAGTATATCGCTATCCTACGACTTTTATGACCTCACTGTAGGGCAAATCTTGGAGAAATCACAATCCAATAATTTTTATGGCCTCAGTGTACAGCGAGTCTTGGAGAAACTACACTAAAGAAAGAACTAGAGAAATTTGCGTAGGTATAAGATTTAACAAAATAGACAAAACATACGATTTAACAAAGAATATTTACAACAAGAAATGCATATTTATAGAAACAAAACTGAAACACTATATCCCTATGGTGCGATCAGAATGTTTATATGGATGTGAACGCATAACGATGAAGTATGAGCTTGACAGAATATAGGTACCTGGAAGACGGATTCTTAGAAACATAACAGCTCCAAAATGAGAAGTAATGAAGATATCTATAAAAATATAGAGAAAATATCAGAAGTAATGGCTAAAGGAATACCTCTACTGAATGAATGAGAGCAGGCCAATGAAATAAATGTTCCTATATTTCTGGAAGAAGAAATCGATAACAGCGTGATTTACATAAATAAGGTAATAACTAGAAAGAAATAACACCACACAATCTAAAGTAACAGACAGAAACATTTTTGAGAATTAAAAGCGAAATTTAGGAAGTTTTCAATACAGAAGAAATAATAAATAGGGAACAACACAGACAGAAGAAAGGAAAAGACAACGTGGGAAGAAGATGGAGGAGTAATAGAAAAATAAGAAACAACAAAAAGCTGGTCAATTCGAAAATAAAAATTAAAACATAAACATAAAGACAGGAAATATTGTGGGGTTGCAAAGGGGGGTACCGTGTACAAAAATGTTGGTAGCCACTAGTCAACAGTGTCCTCCAGCAGTCAGTAGAGCTGAATTGTGGTCAGGTGAAACCATTTCAGGCAGTCTCCCGTCAACATCACACACATTTCTTTAATGCAGTATGCCGTCCTACAGGAAGGTTTCCTACAACTCATGTTGAAATAGGAAGAAGGATCTAGCCGCCATGCCATCAATATTCTTTTAATCATCAGTGTTGTTTGAGGCCATCTTCTCATCTTTTTATTTCTATGTACTTAGTATATTTACATCCTAGAAAATTTGTTCTATTTAATCTTTTTGTGTGCTGTTGTGGTTTTCCTTCTACTGTTCTAAGTTGTGGTGACTGTTTCAACACTTTTTCACTTCT
This sequence comes from Schistocerca americana, assembly GCF_021461395.2. NCBI lineage: Eukaryota > Metazoa > Arthropoda > Insecta > Orthoptera > Acrididae > Schistocerca > Schistocerca americana. Next base: position 1,036,480,828 of record NC_060119.1, on the reverse strand, counting down.
TGTGGTAAGGATCTGTTCTGTTCTTCCTACTAATTCTTCATTTTCTGGTATTTCTGTCCAATTGATACCAAATGTTTCCAATTTCTTCTTGTGTGTCTAATGTTACACTTTTGCTTCCATGTAATGATATGTTACGGAGGTATAGTTTAAGAAATTTTTCCTATATTCCAATATTTCATTTTTTTGAAGAAATATTTCCTCACCTTCAACAGTAGGTTTTTATATAGGCTTTATTTTGCCTATCTTACGCTCTGCTAGTCCTGTGATATGAGAATTTCGTTACTTCTTACATTACAAAGCTTTCTATAGCTCTAATGTCTATAAATTTTGTGTCCGCATTTATATGTACTACTCTTCAGTAGTTCGTTTTCGCCTTGTTTAACGTAAATGCAAATTAAGTGATGTGAAGATCATTTCGTTGAATAGTTTCCGTCAGTGTCCTTAGTTTCAGACAGAAGTCCTATGATGTCAGCAATTCTTTACTAGGGTACCTTTTCCGGCTACGCTGTTATTTCTGTTCAAAAAGGATTTTTCTACCCTTTCGTTCGTACTACCACGTACACCGGCGATAATAATAAGCCGCAGACGTTCCTAAACGCTTATTCAAGACGAACTTGTTTTTTTTTCAATCCTCCAATTATAATATTACCATCCAATGTTGGTAACCGTTCTATATTCACAGTCCCTATTCTTTACTCGCACTTTAGCGCGATTGTGAAAATAATTCATAGCTTTGAAACTGTAGATAACAAATTAATAATAATAATAAAATATGGCCAATTATATTTCCCTACTTTATGGGTTACTTGAGCCCTACACCTGGACCAAATATCACTATGCACTGCACTGTAGTGTTTTCACAACGCACCTATGTCGTCAAAACGCAGCAAAATACACTACTGGCCATTAAAATTGCTACATCAAGAAGAAATGCAGATGATAAACGGGAATTCATAAGACAAATAGAACTGACATGTGATTACATTTTCACGCAATTTGGGTGCATAGCTTGGTTGGCGTGTACAGGTACAGATGCCGATGCAGCTTCAACACGATACCACAGTTCACCAAGAGTAGTGACGGGCGTATTGTGACAAGCCAGTTGGTCGGCCACCATTGACCAGACGTTTTCAATTGGTGAGAGATCTGGAGAATGTGCTGGCCAGGGCAGCAGTCGAACATTTTCTGTACCCAGAAAGGCCCGTACAGGACATGCAACATGCGCTCGTGCATTATCCTGCTGAAATGAAAGGATCGCAGGGATGGAATGAAGGGTAGAGCCACGGGTCGTAACACATCTTAAATGTAACGTCCACTGTTCAAAGTGCCGTCAATGCGAACAAGAGGTGACCGAGAAGTGTAACCAATGGCACCCCATACCATCACACCGAGTGATACGCTAGTATGGCGATGACGAATACACGCTTCCAATGTGCGCTCAACGCGATGTCGCCAAACACGGATGCGACCATCATGAGGCTGTAAACAGGGCCTGGATTCATCCGAAAAAATGACGTTTTGCCACTCGTGCACCCAGGTTCGTCGTTGAGTACACCGTCGCAGGCGCTCGTATCTGTGATGCAGCGTCAACGATAACCGCAGCCATTGTCTCCGAGCTGATAGTCCATGCTGCTGCAAACGTCGTCCAACTGTTCGTGCAGATGGTGGTTGTCTTGCAAACGTCCCCATCTGTTGACTCAGGGATCGAAATGTGGCTGCACGATCCGTTACAGCCATTCGGATAAGATGCCTGTCTTCTCGACTGTTAGTGATACGAGGCCGTTGGGATCCAGCACGGCGTTCTGTATTACCCTCCTGAACCCACCGATTCCATATTCTGCTAACAGTCATTGGATCTCGACCAACGCGAGCAGCAATGTCGCGATACGATACCCGCAATCGTGATAGGTTACAATCCGACCTTTATCAAAGTCGGAAACGTGATGGTACGCATTTCTCCTCCTTGCACGATGCATCACAACAACGTTTCACCAAGCAACGCCGGTCAACTGCTGTTTGTGTATGAGGAATCGGTTCGAAACTTTCCTCATGTCAGCACGTTGTAGGAGTCGCCACCGGCGCCAACCTTGTGTTAATGCACTGAAAAGTTAATCATTTGCATATCACTGCATCTTCTTTCTGTCGGTTAAATTTCGCGTCTGTAGCACGTCATCTTCGTGGTGTAGCAATTTTAATGGCCAGTAGTGTACCTAAGAATCCTGGACGAAACAGCGTATGATGGTGAGTCACCTTCTCTGCCCTGAGCGTTAGAACCAGTAGGCGGCAGACTGAAACGCAGTAATTGTAGATCGTGCCAGATAGTGACTGCGGCAGCAATAAATGAACAATCTGCTACAGCTACCTGCAACGGACGAGAGCCACAGCCTGTGAGGCTTGAGCAGGAGCACGCCGGCGAAGACAGCGTACAGCAGGCTCTTCTTCCAGCGGTCCAGCCACAGCACGCAGTCCCAGCATCGGAACACGGGGCTGTACTCGTTCCTGCAACAACAACGACGTCGTTCCAGTAAACATCCGTCTGGGCAATATTTTAACAAATGATTCAAATGGCTCTAAGCACAATGGGACTTAACATCTGAGGTCATCAGTCTCTTGACTTAGAACTACTTAATCCCACCTAACTTAAGGACAACACAAACATCCATGCCTGAGGCAGGATTCGAACCTGCGACCGTAGCAGCAGCGCGGTTCTGGAGTGACGCGCCTAGAACCGCTCGGCCACAGCGGCCGGCAATATTTTAATAGCTCTAACAGTAACACCAAACAAGTATGCACATGTAGAGCCACCCTATAAAACAAAATCAGGTGGATAAACAGAAATTTAAACTAGTCTAATGTAGAAGAGGGGGAAGCCCTGTGAGACTATGTTACTGACATGGCGGCTATTTTGCGTGCCGTCATTTTGGATGAAAATCATAATTTTCTAGTACACTAGCGGGGAAAAAAATAGTGCACTCTTTTATAGAGTTTCAATTCACTCAAGATTTATTGTTGCAACACTGCATACGGAGTACATGAAATGATTACATTTACAGACCAATAGGACAAGAGGTTCTGTGGTTAATGTTAACAACCCACGCTGAAACCCATATTAGTACGTGGGGTAGCCTCCAGGGGCGGTAAGAGCTGAGTCTGGGATCCAGTCGATCGTATAAATGGCGAATACTGTCCTGGGACACGTTACGCCACGCCTGCTCGAGCGGTTCACATTGTTCTACGAGAGTCGTTGGTTGACGAGTAGCACGAGGCGCTTCTCGTCTCATCACATCTCATACATGCTCGATTGGAGACAAGTCCGGAGATCGTGAGGCAGGGAAGTTTCTGCAAATATTGCAGAGCACGTTGAGCTTTAAGGAAAGTGTGCGGACGAGCACACCTTCCTCTTGCAAGAACGGCAAATAACAGGTCGAACAACATTATGCATTGTATCCAAGGTTCTCGGGTGTCCAGCCGGATCCGATCGTCGAAGTTCCACGATATTTCGGCGAAAAACCGTTCCGCCATCATCAGGTGGTTTTCGCCGAAATATCGTGGAACTTCGGCAATCGGATCCGGTTGGACACCCAAGAACCTTGGATACCGGGAAAGCCTCAGATCAAACATTATGCATGTACCGAGAGCTGGTTAGCATCCTATCAACAAACACCAAAGGTAAACGAGGTTTGTAGCTTATCGGACTCGATACCGTGGACCTGGGGTGGGGACAAAGTGTCTTGGACGAATGTACTCAAGCGGACACTGCTCAACAGGTCAGTGTCGTATGCGCAAACGACCATCACTTGCCTGCACGCAGAACCTGCTTTCATCGCTGACGACCAAAGCGCCCCATTCCATCTTCCAAGTGATCCTTTGATGGCGCCAGTAGAGGAGTGCACGTCTATGCCGTGATGTGAGTGGAAGGCTAACTAGAAGTGTGCGAGGCCGTAGTCCAGCTTCTAATAATCGGTTAACAACAGTTCGTGTTGACACATCTCGGCTCACAAGCCCTCTTATTTCTACTGTGGTAGCTGTACGACCTGCACTGCTGCCCTTACAATACGACGATCCTGGAGGGCGCCTTTGCTGCGTGGACGTCCAGAACCTCGTCTACGGGAGTGAGACCTGGTCATTAAGGAAGGCAGGATTTGGTTACGATTGTGGACGGGGCCCGAATCAATTGCTATTGGTTTTAATAAATAATTAAGCCAATAAGGTCGCAATCAGACTTTTAAGGCACGTAACCACAATCACGGCTGAAGGCCTTTAACGCGAAAAATGGCAGTTATTTAAAATTTAACAAATTCGTAAGATACAGACAGCAAAGGTGAGGAAATGTACACTGCCATTACATACACTAACCCCCAGGGCAGGTAACTGGGGCGTTACCGGCCACAAGACAGAAAAGTACGCTGGTTGAACATAACAATGTAAGAAGCTGAAAATAGTAAATAGTAATTAGAAGCTCAGGAAGGCTAGTCAGATCCGCCTTCCACAGGTACTCCACTAGCTGATTTTCGCCTCGGCGACACTACTACGAGCAGCAACACGAACCCAAGTCACTGGAGAGTCGCGAGATTACATAATGGTGGAGGTCGGACTTTAAGGAGATGGGACCTGGATAAACTGACTAAACCAGAGGTTGTACAGGATCAAGTAGGTAAAAAGAGGAGGGCTCGTAGAAATCCTTGGGTAACAGAAGAAATTCTAAATTTAATTGATGAAAGTAGAAAATATAAAAATGCAGTAAATGAAGCAAGCAAAAAGAAATACAAAAGTCTCAAAAATGAGATCGACAGGAAGTGCAAAATGGCTAAGCAGGGATGGCTGGAGGACAAATGTAAGGATGTAGAGGTTTATCTCACTAGGGGTAAGATAGATACTGCCTACAGGAAAATTAAAGAGACCTTTGGAGATAAGAGAACGACTTGTATGAATATCAAGAGCACAGATGGAAACCCAGTTCTAAGCAAAGAAGGGAAAGCAGAAAGGTGGAAGGAGTATATAGAGGGGCTATACAAGGGCGAAGTACTTGAGGACAATATTATGGAAATGGAAGAGGATGTAGATGAAGATGAAATGGGAGATACGATACTGCGTGAAGAGTTTGACAGAGCACTGAAAGACCTGAGTCAAAACAAGGCCCCCGGAGTAGACAACATTCCATTGGAACTACTGACGGCCTTGGGAGAGCCAATCCTGACAAAACTCTACCATCTGGTGAGCAAGATGTATGAAACAGGCGAAATACTCTCAGACTTCAAGAAGAATATAATAATTCCAATCCCAAAGAAAGCAGGTGCTGACAAATGTGAAAATTACGAACTATCAGTTTAATAAGTCACAGCTGCAAAATACTAACGCAAATTCTTTACAGACGAATGGAAAATCTGGTAGAAGCCGACCTCTGGGAAGATCAATTTGGATTTCATAGAAATAATGGAACATGTGAGGGAATACTGACCCTACGACTTATCTTAGAAAATAGATTAAGGAAAGTAAACCTACATTTCTACCATTTGTAGACTTGGAGAAAACTTTTGACAATGTTGACCGGAATACTCTCTTTCCAATTCTGAAGGTGGCAGGGGTCAAGTACAGGGAGCGAAATACTATTTACAATTTGTACAGAAACCAGATGACAGTTATAAGAGTCGAGGGACATGAAAGGGAAGCAGGGGTTGGGAAGGGAGTGAGACAGTGTTGTAGCCTCCCCTCAATGTTATTCAATCTGTATATTGAGCAAGCAGTAAAGGAAACAAAAGAAAAATTCGGAGTAGGTATTAAAATCCATGGAGAAGAAATAAAAACTTTGAGGTTCGCCGATGACATTGTCATTCTGTCAGAGACAACAAAGGATTTGGAAGAGCAGATGACCGGAATGGATAGTGTCTTGAAAGGAGGATATAAGACGAATATCAACAAAAGCAAAAAGAGAATAATGGAATGTAATCGAATTAAATCGGGTGATACAGAGGGAATTAAATCAGGAAATGAGACACTAATAGTAGTAAAGGAGTTTTGCTATTTTGGGAGCAAAATAACTGATGATGGTCGAAGTAGAGAGGATATAAAACGTAGACTGGCAATGGCAAGGTAAGCGTTTCTGAAGAAGAGAAATTTTTTATCATCGAGTATAGATTTAAGTGTCAGGAAGCCGTTTCTGAAAGTATTTGTATGGAGTGTAGCCATGTATGGAAGTGAAAGATGGACGATAAATAGTTTGGACGAGAAGAGAATAGAAGCTTTCGAAATGTGGTGCTACAGAATAATGCTGAAGATTAGATGGGTAGATCACATAACTAATAAGGATGTGTTGAACAGAACTGGGGAGAAGAGGAGTTTGTGGCACTACTTGACTAGAAGAAGGGATCGGTTGGTAGGACATGTTCTGAGGCATCAAGGGATCACCAATTTAGTATTGGAGGGCAGCGTGGAGGGTAAAAATCGTATAGGGAGACCAAGACATGAATACACTAAGCAAATTCAGAATGATGTAGGTTGCAGTAGGTACTGGGAGATGAATAAGCTTGCACAGCATAGAGTAGCATGGAGAGCTGCATCAAAGCAGTCTCAGGACTGAAGACCACAACAACAACAACGGAGGTTTCTCTACGCGAATTGCAATGCACTCAACTTAAACATGCAGGATCCGGCTTCGACGAGGTCGTGCACCCCTGTGACCACTGCCTTTCGATCCAGCAGTCCATACACGCCGTGTGTCTCGCATTGTGCGAACCTCGCTACTCCTCTTCCCCAACCGAACTCCATACTCAGACCACACGAAGAAGCACCAGGTCGCCCCAAAGATAGTGCAGCAGAACTACATATCGATAAGTGCCGCTGCTGCCACTAGTGGACAGGCATCGCTTACGAAACCGAGTGGCGCCAGTAAACACGATAAGTAGACAAACAACACAACCATGGCTACTAAACGATACGGTCTGGCAGAAACCTACACACGGCACCAACGCGAGCCGCAGCACGGCTCAGGGAGAGAGAATGTTCACGTGAGTTATGACAACGTTCCATTTTTATCATTTATTTTCGACCTGTTGTAATGTCCGACCATCATATAGCACACCTTTCTCTCAGGATTGGGTACAGGTATCGTATGGAACTTAGCATCACTTGTTAAGGCATACGATCCCTCCATTCTGTACAAAATAGAGGCTTCCAAGTCAGTTAGTCTCCGTGGCATGGATGGGTGCTTGCTTCACGCGTTTTCCATTTGTCTGTGAGCATTCCCTGCTACACGGTGGGCGCTGATGGCGCTCTGCTAGCCGTGTGCCACTACGCTATCAGTTGGAGGGCGACGTTGAAAGTATTCTTAACATATTAACTGCCCACCTGGTGGCATATGCCCTATCGGATCCAAATCGACGTCCTCTAATTATTTTTTGTGGCACTATATAAAGGGTATGTGACTAATCGGACTTATGGAGAATTACACGAGAAGAACTATGGTACACTTCGTTCGAGAACAGCCTGATTCATTCTCCAGTTGTGACCGATGTTTCTTATTAACGGTTGACGTGATAACTGACGGCGATAACGCAAGCCTAACACATTGAGATGTCCCTGATATCTGGAAGAGAAGCACCAGTTTCATCACAGAGGATTTCAGTAAGCTCCACCTAGTCAGAACATCTCAAGAAATTCCGTAAAACTGGCTTTGTCGCAGGCCGAAAGCTGGACGATCGAAAACGGCTACGTATGAGGCAACGTCAATTGCTGTTCTGACATTATATAAGTGAAATTGGAATGACATAGCTGCTTTGAGGGTTGAAATAATTCAACAGTTGCACTTGAAAATTTGTGCCTGACAGGAAATCGAACCGAGATACTCCGCTTCTCTGGAACGATTGCTTAACCCCCTCGGCCACCCGGACACGCTTGATGTCGACCACTGCTCCCTACTGATGTTGTGACCCGTTCATTTTCCCCATTTCTAGCAGCCTAGCTGTATTCCCGCAAGGGGACGAACGGTAATATGCATTTGCATTGAAATAGTCATGCCCGTCGAGGTGTATGTATACGACTATACAGACATGTCCGAAAGAATGTACACATATACATATAATTGTATCAGTTAGTAAGACTTCAGAGCGATGTACTTGCAGTATCTCGCAGGTCACTTGGTTCAGCCGAATATCAATAATGAAAATTTTGGCCGCACCAAAATGGCACCTTAACAAAATTCAAAAGTTACAACATCTCACTGGAGACAACCCAGATGGTCGTGTTTAGTTCGCAGATTGGGTAACAGCCAACATGGACGGAAACCCGTCTTTCCCCTGTGATGTACTCTATAAGGATTAAATTAACTTCTATGTGAACGGAGAGGTAAATAAACAGAGACACAGCTACTAGTTAGATGTCAACCCTCGCTTGATGGATCAAAGGTGGTTGTTGCATCTAAAGAGACGGTTTCACGTGGATTGTGGGATCCACTTATTCTTGGGCTCTTCTTAATTTAGAGTATATTAAGAGCTGTGTTAGAGGAAGGCGTGCTGTCGTCGCTTCTGGCTGAAAACGAAGCACTTCTAATTTTCTTTCAGCGTGATGGTACCCACGTCATTATAGGTTAGTGGTCCGGGTATACCTGGATATCTAGTTTCCGCGGAGATGGATAGGTCGCAGAAGCCGGTGGAACGGCCGCCATATTCCCCAGCTTTAAGTCCATTAGATTGCTCTCTGTGGGAATATGTTAAGGGAATTGTGCACGCCACAGGAGAGCGTTGTTGATACTTATGCTCGCATTCCGGTACATGTATTGGTCAAATTCCGCTAGGAGCGGCTGAATCGGATAACAACAACCTTACGGTGTCCTGGACATCCCTGCTACGCACAACTAGGACGCCTTGGGCCCAGCTTTGACCAATATCCGTTTGTTGGTGGTGTATCGGTTATCACTGATCACGTTGACAATCCAATATATTCGATGCCTCATCGATTTGATGCCACAATGCATAGCTAAGTCATCAGGTAAAAGTCTCTAATTGAATATAGCGCGATTATTCTTCACGCAAAACCGCATCGAATTTCCGCCATGCCGGCACAGATTAATGTAGTTTCTTTCGTCAGTTTCCCGCTTGGATGATAATAACATCAGAATTTCTTGATGACTCAGTTTCATTTATAGAAAATTAATGTGCTTCTCCTGGCCACGAAGAAGAAGTAAAAGATTTGTGTGCCTTTTGGTTCAGTACGCGCGAAAGATCATGAAACACGCAACATATGCGACGTTAACGTCGGTTTTTGAATATGCAATGCAGGCTTCCTAAGCGCTCACTTTCTTCCAAACCGATATTTAAAGGAAAAGCAATACTTTTCTCCTTTTTTTTGGCTGCAAGAGCGTGTGCAATTAATTACCGCCCGAGGGTTTCACAGTACTGCAATCAAACCGAATCAGTGAGTAATGGAGGAATATGAAGGAGCTAAAATGTAAAATTTGCTCTCAAGACGTCAGGTTAGCTTTTAAAAGCAGACTCAAGTGCTAAGACTTTTTATGAATCTAGAGGATGGAAATTAAAAAGCATTTTATTTCTCTTTTTACCTGTAAATTCTCAACGAAAGGATCTTTTAAAAGGCAAACACACTTTAATGAAAATGTTAAAGCAAACTTAAAGCCCGTTTGCTCTGATGATATTAATACCGAAGTACTTGTGTGTAAAGCGCTAGGTCAGTTTAAGTTTATGATTGCTTCTGTTTTTATGTGTCTTTAATATAAATTGTATTTCTTTGAAAAATATTTAGACACTCAGCTTATTAAGTATTTTTCCGTTGGTTTTCTTTATTATACTTCGGAGCCAATAATAGCGCTACAAAGGAGGAACAATGCCAACAACTTCTTCACAGGCTTCGCTCTTCTGTTCAATTTTTTATGAAAATCTTATGAAGCAGCATTATGAAACGAGCATTACACACTTACCAGCCAGAACATTATTATCACTGACGTACTATCGACATAAAGCCTTCCAGGCGATATAATCGACACCTGGCGAGGAATGACTGCTAGACATACGCACGCTGTATGTAGTACACTACTGGTCATTAAAATTGCTACACCACGAAGATGACGTGCTACAGACGCTAAATTTAACCGACAGGAAGAAGATGCTGTGATATGCAAATCATTAGCTTTTCAGAAAATTCACAAAACGTTGGCGCCGGTGGCGACACCTACAACGTGCTGACATGAGGAAAGTTTCCAATCGTTTTCAAATACACAAACAGCAGTTGACCGGGATTGACTGGTAAAACGTTGTTGTGATGGTTCGTGTAAGGAGGAGAATTGCTTACCATCACGTTTCCGAGTTTGATAAATGCCGGATTGTAGCCTATCGCGATTGCGGTTTATCGTATCGCGACATTGCTGCTCGCGTTGGTCGAGATCCAATGACTGTTAGCAGAATATGGAATCGGTGGGCTCAGGAGGGTAATACGGAACGCCGTGCTGGATCCCAACGGCCTTGTATCACTAGCAGTCGAGATGAAAGCATCTTATCCGCATGGCTGTAACGGATCGTGCAGCCACGTCTTGATCCCTGAGTCAACAGATGGGGATGTTTGCAAGACAACAACCATCTGCACGAACAGTTGGACGACGTTTGCAGCAGCATGGACTATCGGCTGACGAACCTGGGTGCACGAATGGCAAAACGTCATTTTTTCGGATGAATCCAGGTTCTGTTTACAGCATCATGATGGTCGCTTCCGTGTTTGGCGACATCGCGGTGAACGCACATTGAAAGCTTGTATTCGTCATCGCCATACTGGCGTATCACTCGGCGTGATGGTATGGGGAGCCATTGGTTACACGTCTCCGTCACCTCTTATTCACATTGACGGCATTTTGAACAGTGGACGTTACATTTCAGATGTGTTACGACCCGTGGCTCTACCCTTCATTCGATACCTGCGAAATCCTACATTTCAGCAGGATAATGCACGACCGCATGTTGCAGGTCCTGTACGGGCCTTTCTGGATACAGAAAATGTTCGACTGCTGCCCTGACCAGCACGTTCTCCAGATCTCTCACCAATTGAAAATTTCTGGTCAATGGTGGCCGAGCAACTGGCTCGTCACAATACGTCAGTCACTACTCTTGATGAACTGTGGTATCGTGTTGAAGCTGCATGGGCAGCTGTACCTATACACGCCTTCCAAGCTCTGTTTGACTCAATGCCCAGGTGTATCAAGGCCATTATTACGGCCAGAGGTGGTTGTTCTGGGTACTGATTTCTCAGGATCTATGCACCCAAATTGCGTGAAAATGTAATCACATGTCAGTTCTAGTATAATATATTTGTCTAATGAATACCCGGTTATCATCTGCATTTCTTCTTGGTGTACTAATTTTAATGGCCAGTAGTGTAGTACCAAGTGAACGTGCTGTCGATGTGTAGATTGGGGAAGGCCCGCGATCTATCTTAGGTTGACCGAGGGCAGATTGTGATGGCACAGAGGCTTGGCACGAGCACTTCGGAAACTGCACAACGTGTCGGGTGTTCGAGGAGTGCTGTGGTGAGTGTCTTCAACACATGGCGAAACCGATGTGAGTCACGTCCAGACGTCGTGGAGTTGGGCAGCCACCAATCGTTACAGATGTCGAACTTCGTAGCCTGTCCAGACTGGTAAAGCATAACAAGTGGCGAATTGTGGTGGAACTAACATCGAACTATAATGCTGGGGAGAGTAGAAGTGGGTGTGAACACACAGTACACCGATCACTCCTAACGATGGGCCTCAACAGCCGACGACCCATGCATGTGCCAATGTTAACGCTACGGAAATGGGAACTACGGCTGAAATGGGCACGTGACTATCGGCACTGGACGTTAGCGCAGTGGCAGAGCGTTGCGTGGTCTGATGAATCCCGATACCTTCTTCATCATGCCGAAGGGAGGGCGCGAAATTGTCTTTTTTCATGGGAACAGCTCCATGACACCTGTACTGTGCGCAGAGACAAGCTGACGGCGGCTCCTCTGTTCCCAGGGGAACATTTGCGTTTGCATCCGTGGGTTCAGCGGACCTCGTGCAAAGCACTACGACGGCTAAGGAGTATCACACACTGGTTGCAGTCCACGTACACACCGCCATGACGATTATGTTTTCCGAAGGCAGTAGCATTTTCAACAACTTAATGCGAGAAGTCACAAGGCCAGGAGTGTGTTGGAGTTGTTCGAAGAGTGCAGTGGCGAGTTCCGGTTGATGTGCTTGTCCCCCAGCTAGCCATATCTGAACCCCATCGAACACATCTGGGATGTGATTGAATGTGGCGTCATAACTCATCGCCCCCCTCCCAGGAATTACGAGAATGAGGGACTCATGTCTGCAGATGTGTACCAAATCCCTCCAGCGACCTACTAAGGCCTCATTGCTTCCTTACAAACATGTATCGCTGCTGTTATCCGTGCCAAAGGTGGACATACAGGCTATTAGGTAGGTGGTAATAATGTTCATTCTGATCAGTGTATATCATGTCAACAGTTTCACCGTATGTGACGACTTCACGACAACGATGCGTATTTAAGAGGCATGATGCGAAAACATGATAAGAAATTAACTTTTCATAACTGGGATTCACAGTCATGTGAAATTATTTGAAAGCCAGTGACTGTAAACTTTTTATTTCCACTATCAAAATTTCGGCCTTAGGCCACTATCAATTGCAGATGTTTTGGCTTTAAGTATAGACCTGGCTTAAAGCCAAAACATCTGCACTTCATAATAGCCTAAGGCCGAAATTGCAATAGTGGAAATAAAAAGTTTAAGAGTCACTGGCATAAACATGAAGTCTTTCAAAATGATAAGAAATGTACTACAGATTTCCCGGTAGTGTAATGACTATATTCGGAGATTATACAATGATAGATGTACTTTGATTAAAAGAAGGGCAAAAATATTACAGGTTGTCGTGCCGTTGAGAATGAGATCGTTAAAGACTTTTAAGAAGGGCAATTAAATCTGCCGCCACGGTCTTTCTAAAGGATCCACCCCACTATTCAGTAAGAGTGAATTAGGAGAATCGGGAAAAACATCAGGAAGGTCTGATGAATATTCTTGCGAAGCCCTAAATCACTGCTTCGCTTTGCTCTGGATAATTCTATGAACTGAGTCACAGTATGTTCTTTCCTTCGTTTCGCATAGCTTATTGGAAAGGGTAAATTCAAAACATAAACATAAACAGAAACATAAGGTATACTAATAAACTTCCACAAACTAACAGAATGGCGTTACACTGTTACACCTACATAGTCAGGTATAGTGCAAAACTATTTCAGAACTTGACGTTACGTATGCGTTCACGCCAAGTGAAATGAGATGTGAAGATAAGGGAGGTAGATGGACGTGGATGTTTCGAATTAGGCATGCTGGCATTCGTATGAAGTGGTTTACGGATGCCACAGAAATAGGAAGGTCTGTCAGATAGCCGAGTCCTGGTTCTCGCAAATTCAATTCCCGTGTTTACAGCGCTATGCATCTCTATGTGACACGCGTTTTCACAACAAAAAGATATATGCAAAGAGCCAAAAATTGGGAAAAATATTTCGTATCTAATTTAAACCATTTTACTGAGTATAACAACTGTCGACAGTTATTCACCTACAGGAGACATCATGATAATTGCGAGGACAGGCTTAACTACTGCTCGACTTAAAAAAAAAAGACCAAAACTGGCAGAAAGACAGAGCTTTTTAAGCTCCTAAAGAATTTGAAAACAAAGGTTGAGCTTTTTAAGCAAAGTTCCACCATTTGACTGTACATGTCGTTTATTCTACTGTACAAACATGATTTCAGCCTTCGGCCATTTTCAGTTACCACAATTCGGAATGTGATCAGATTTCTATAAATGTAGTCATCGTCGAAATATCGAATAATATTATTACGACGATGACTTCGTTTATACAAGGCTGATCATGCACAACATTGTTATGCTCGAAAATGGCCGAATGCCGAAATTATGAATGTGCAGTAGAATAAACAATCAATACAGTCAAATGGCGGAACTTTGGTTTAGAAAGTATTATGTGACTGTGGCCCCAAACCACATTGTTTTAGCTGACGAGTGAAGGTGCGATAGGATGTTCATCAAACTAGGAACGTGTGTGCAGACCTGGACCCAAACCGATGTACGAGGAACTCCTCCAGAGTATCACAGAGCCACATATCACACGGCGTGTTGAACACCTCACTGGGGCGGGGGGGGGGGGGGGGGGGGGGGGGAGGGAGGGAGGGGGCGTTGGTGCACTAGACGCCTCGGATCATTTGAAAAGAGGTAGAGTCGTGACTCGTCGGACTACACTACACGCCACTGTCCACTTTCTGTGTTGTTTGGCCCTCTGGAGACGTGCACCCTTATGTGGAGCTGCGGCAAACGGCGTTTCCTGAAGTGCTCGATACCAAATGTACGTTGCATGCAGTTGCTTTCACAATCTTCACTGTGAAACTGGTTAGAGGAACCTGCATTCTCTGACGGTAACAGTTCCTGTACGGTTTGAAACCGATTGCCACTGGCAAAGAGTGACACTCGACTCCGGTCCCAAATGATTGGAATATTTTGACCACCACTGTTCTTATTTTGTGTTACACGTGCTACAATTTTCCTGGTAGACATTTTGAACAATCTGTGTTAGTACAAATCGGGCAACGTCAGTCGTGGCGTGGTTATGGGCACATCCAAGCACGATAGCTCCTAAATCTAACCTCCATCTCGCGCTAATTTCATACAACCGAATGGCACCTACAATAATTTCACCGTCGTGAATTACGTCAGAGAGGTTCACTAACAAATGACGTAATTAGAACCAACTTTTCATAGCGTTTCCTGACCTTGCAGTTTGGTGGTTCATTCAGAGCTTTCGATGACTTTCACAGCCATAATCATCAGCGCTAAATTTATTTACGTTTATATACATTTTAATTAGTGAGTCGTGCTTCGGCACTTGTTTGCGCCGTTGACAGGTTGGCGCCGTGTATTCGGATTGTGACCTCTAGTTTTCTTAGTGCGTTCACTGGCGCCACTACGTTTGCTCGCTTTGTCTGTCTATGAGTGGCAGCAGCGGCTTTTATCGATACCGAGTACTGTGGTACTATCTATGGAGCGATCTCTAGTATTTCCGGGTCGTCGTGTGTCGGGGTTCGGTTGAGACGGAGGACCAGTGAGGTCTGGAGGACCAGTGAGGTCCGCACAGCCCCAGGACTCGCCGGAACAGCTGGCAATACATGAACTACTCGATAGACGGATGTGGTCGCGAGAGTGCACGACCACGCCAAGGACCGGATTCAGCTAGTTTAAGTTGAATGGATCATTAAATCCGAGTAGTGAAACTGCCACCATTGTGTGTGTGTGTGTGTGTCCGTCCGCCGAAGTGATCTCATGGTAACAAGCTGTTAATTGGCGATTCACACTGGGACGATTATTTTTGCGTTTGAACATGTTCTCTTGTATAATGTTTGTCGTTTTACGACGTCAAGAGAGTAGTCCGCTCATCTGCCTGGCATGGGTTGTTCTATCGTGTAATGGGCTTCGGACGTTAGGTAGATTTTGCGAGAGTGTTGGTCTTGCGTTTAACTGTGACTGATTTGAGTTGCCGTCCTGTTAACTGAGTATAGCACTGGGCTGCCTGTCTCACCTTACTTACTTTTGACGGACTTTTCCAGTCGATCCTTGGAGTACTGTCTGTGGGTCACTCCCTTCTTCATTTCGCCTTATTGTGTCAATTGTCTAAAAAAGAATATTTTGTTTAAATCATTCCTATTGCTTGCGGACTTCAGCCGACAAATAATTCGAATTCTTCTTAATAAGGCCTTCAGCCGTCAGTGCAGCTCGTGTTACCATTTTTTTTAATTTGGTTGTTTTAAAAATTATTTTCTTATTTTTAACGTGTAATTGCCTTCCTCATTTGTAATTCAGGCCTTCAGCTGTTAATTGTGCTGAAGTATTGCTTGTGGCCTTCAGCTAACAAATTATTTGAATTCTTTCTTAATAAGGCCATCAGCCGTCAGTGTAGCTTGTGTTACAGTCAATTTTTTTAAAAATGATTGTTTTTAAAAATTTATTTCCTTAAATAAAGTGTACGTGTTTACTGTGCAACCAACAGTAGCTGCTTAGGCTCCGTCCACACCTTTTCCTGCCTTCCCTAAGTACCACTTTTCAATTAGTTATTTATTTGTCTGTTACTGATTTTGTTAAAAATATTATTTTGACGAAGATCATAAAACTGATATTTGGTTTCAAGCGTTTGAACCGTCATCTTCCGATATGGAAATTTTAATAAGATTATAAGTAAAAACTATTTCGGAATATAACGGCACTGACCAAAAACAATTGTGCAAAAGCTGTTAAGAGTGCATTCCAGAACACAAACTGCGGCACTTGGTCATTATAGTTCTAACTTCCTTAAGGAACTGACACTGCAGATAATGTAAACACATATGGAGAGGATCAAAAGTCAATAACACGAAACTACTTGCAACAACTTTATAATGAAAAACAGACGTATTTACAGCACACACATGAGAAACACCTTCTGTCGCACATGCATCGAGATACGGTCATGATGCCCGACACAGTATCACAGTTAACGGCATCAGAATAGCAGCCACAATGCCTGATTCTGTGTACAAAGGCTCGCAAGTATGAGTATATTGCACAAGCGTCTTTGTCGTATATGACATGAGATACGGTCATCATGCCCGTCCACGGTGTCAGCCAACGTTTACCGGATCAGAGTAGCAAACAGACTGACTGATATTTTGTATCTGGGCTCACACCTTAACAAAACGGCCACCAGGTGGCAGTACAATGTAATGAAGTGGATTGCAATAATTAAAAAAGAGACATATTAAAATAGTAATTTAAAACAACTGATTACCAGTAGTTAGAGCTATAAAATATTACAAATTAACAAAAATCGATCCTCAGTGAGTACATAAAGCTGGCGAGTGACCTGTGCGCCGACGTTGTGCGGCGCCACGCTAACGCTCTCCGATACTATGACAGACACATAGGGACTGTCGCGGTTGATCATGCTGGTTTTGGCCTCCGTACATTGCGGGTTTTCCAAGTCCCATTTGAGCTATCGTGGGACTTGTGGTGGCCGCCTTTAAACCTTACGGCAACGTCGTCAGTCACGTTGGTGAAACGTGGAAGACGGTCGAAGCATACTGTGTCTTCAATGGTGTCCCTCAGATGAAAAGTGAACTTCGCAAACACATGCCTTCCTACTTGATTATTATCGGCTGCTGGAATATGGTCATGTACGGTAGACAGCAGCGCACCTGTTCATGTTGTGGCCGGAAAGGCCATGTCCGTTCTGAATGTCTCAGACGCCGATCGGAGTCGTCGCTCTTCCTGCGGCGCCCACTGTGTTACCTCTGTCTTACGCGCCTGCTAAGCCCCCTCTGACTCAGTCGGTACCGGCGTCAACTCCTCTCGAGGACGCAGTGGACGTTTTCCCTTTCACTCCCGCACTCCTGCCGGAGACAATACATATGAACGATGACCGTCAGCAGGTACAGCTCTCTATCTTGACCCCAAGGTTGTTGATCATGGAGCTGTACCGACCTCCGGTTTTCTGCCTTCCGGCCACATGTCGGACGCCCGCCATCCGACACGGAACAGCATGTTAGGAAGCAACGGTCCCTGAGGAAACGGAAGAGACAAGACCGTACCCATTCTGATGACTGCCTCCGTTGGATGTGCACACAGAATGACGACCCTGCCACTCATGGTGCGCTGTCCTCTGACGCCCTGACACCTGACGACGCGACGTCCTTCCTCGCCTCCCTCTCCAGTCAGCGTCCACCTCCAGACACCGACAGTCCCCCCGCCTGCGTCTGATGCGGTTGCCTCCCCTTCTGTGTCTGTCGCGACATGAGAGCGATCTCTGATAGTATTCCACTGAACCGGTAAATGGCAACGGACGGTGGGCAGTAAGGTTTAGTCAGGAGACCTGTCCCTGCCGACAACAACCACAGCGTTCAATGTTTACAACAGTGTTTCGCTGTTTGTCGGAGATAGGGTCAAATCAGGAAGAAGGAAATCATGAAGGGCGTACCCGAAATTTTCGGACAGAAGACTTGGAGGAAAATGTGATTAACACTGTGTTTCAAAATGGTTAAAATGGCTCAGAGCACTATGAAACTTAACATCTGAGGTCAGCAGTCCCCTAGAACTTGGAACTACTTAAACCTAACTAATGTAAGGACATCACACACATCCATGCCCGAGGCAGGATTCGAACCTGCGACGGTAGCGGTTACTGCCCTTATCACTCACAGTGTGTGCAGGGCTTACTAGCTATAGATTTTCCACGTCAGAAGCAGTTTTGTCACTGGTTTCTTGATCAGGCAACCACGATTCCAGGATTTGTGCCTTCTATCCTGTTCGCAGATGAAGCCACCTTTATGCGAAATGGTACCTTCGACTTTCATGAAAGTCATATGTGGTGGGATAGTATGCAGAACTCACGTGGTATGGTGGCACCGAATCATCAGGATCTGTGAAGCCGGAATGTGTGGGCCGGAAGAATCGGTGACCGTATTTTGGGCCAGTCTTTCTTCCACGTCGCCTAACAGGCCGGAACTATCGGCCTTTCTTGCGCGTGACTTTGCCTCCCCTGCTGGAAGAAGTGCCATTGGTGAATTGAAGGGTTATGTGGCTGTTGCACGATGTTGCATGGGGACATTTCAAAATTATCGTGTATTTAGAGCCCATTCCAGATGTGCAGATACTGGAGCAACGTATTCATGCTGCCTTTAACACTGTTCGGATACAGCGTGCCGATATTTGTGTGTGAGGCAGAAAATGCTTCGGCACGTACACGCATGTGTTGAGGCAGACACATGGAAACCATTTTCGACACATACTGTCTCCTGGGAGGAGACCGACATCTCCAGCGATATAGAAGCAGATATAGACTCAAATCACAATTCAATAGTGATGAAGAGTAGACTGAAGTTAATAGATAAGTCAGGTAGAATCAATAAGCAAAGAAGTACTAAGGAATGAAGAAATCCACTTGAAGTTCTCTATGGCTATAGATACTGTGATAAGGAACAGCTTAGTAGGCAGTTCAGTTGAAGAGGAATGAAAAGCGAAATTCAGGAGACTACAAAAATACGAGTTTGTGAGGAATGAAGTGAACAGACAGAAATGGCTGCGTGAAAATTGCCAAAAATCTCGAAAAAGGAAGGATTATCGGAAGGACTGAATCATCGTATAGGAAAGTCCCGTAGGAAAGTCAAAACTACCTGCGGTGAAGTTAACAGCAAGAGTGGTAGCATTAAGAGTGCAGTGGCAATTCCACTGCTAAATGCACAGGGGTAAGCGGATAGGTGGAAAGAGTACATTTAAGGTCTCTGTGAAGGGGAAGACTTGCCTAATGCGATAGAAGAAGAAACGGGAGTCGATTTAGAAGAGATAGCGGATCGAGTATTGGAATCAAAACTGAAGAGAGCTTTGGATGGTTCAAATGGCTCTGAGCACTATGGGACTTAACATGTGAGGTCATCAGTCCCCTAGACTTAGAACTACCTGAACCTAACTAACCTAAGGACATCACACACGTCCATGCCCGATGCAGGATTCGAACCCGCGACCGTAGCAGCAGCGCGGTTCCGGACTGAAGCGCCTGAACCGCTCGGCCACAGCGGCCGGCAAGAGAGCTTTGGAGGACTTAAGATCAAATAAGGCAGACGCTATAAATAACATTCCGTCAGAATTTCTAAAATAGTTGGGGGAAGTGACAACAAAACCACTATTCCCGTTGATATGTAGAATATATCAATCTGGCGACATACCATATGACTTTCGAAAAAATATCATCTACACAATACCGAAGACAGCAAGAGCTAACAATTGCGAGAATTCTCGCACAGACAGCTTAACAGTTCATGCATCCAAGTTTGCTGACAAGAATAATATACAGAAGACTTGAAGAGAAAATTGAGGATGTGTTAAATGACGATCACTTTGGCTTTAGGAATGGGAAAGGCACCAGAGAGGCAATTCTGACGTTGCGGTTAATAATGGAAGCAAGACTAAAGAAAAATCAAGACACGTTCATAGGATTGATTGACCTGGATAAAGGGTTCGACTGTCTAAAATGGTGCAAGATGTTCGAAATTCTGAGAAAAATATGGGAAAGCTAAAGGGACAGGCGGGTTATATACAATGTACAAGAGCCCAAGAGGGAATAATAAGTGAGGACGACCAAGAACGAAGTACTCGGATTAAAATGGATGTGAGACAGGGATGTTCAATCTATTTATCGAAGAAGCATGATGTAAATAATAGAATGGTTCAAGAATGGAATTAAAATTCAAGATCTAAGGGTATCAATAATACGATTCGCTGATGACGTTGCTATCCTGAGTGAAAGTGAAGGAACATGACCTGCTGAATAGAATAAACAGTCTATTGAGTGTAGAATATGGATTGAGAATAAGTTGAAGAAAGACGAAAGTAATGAGAAGTAGCAGAAATGATAACAGTGAGAAACGTAACATCAGGATTGATGGCCACCAAGTAGATGAACTTAAGGAATTCTGCTACCTAGGCAGCAAAATAACCAATGATTGGCGGAGCTAGCAGGCCATCAAAAGGAGAACTAGCACTGGCAAAAAGGGCATTCCAGGCCAAGAGAAGTGTACTGGTGTAAAACATGGGACTTAATTTGAAGAAGAAATTTCTGAGAATGTATGTTTGGAGCACAGCAGTGTGTGGTATTGAAACATGGACTGTGTGAAAACCAGAAACAGAAGAGAATCGAAACGTTTCAGATACGGTGCTACAGACGGATGTTGAAAATTAGGTGGACTGATGACTGATAAGGTAAGGAATGAGGAGCTTCTGCACAGAATCGGTATGTGGAAAACACTGATACGGAGAAGGGACAGGATGAAACGACATCTGTTGAGACATCAGGGAATGACTTCCATGGTACTAGAGGGAGCTGTAGAGAGCAAAAACTGTGGAGGAAGACAGAGTTTGGAATACATCCAGCAAATAACAGCGGACGTATGCTGCAAGTGCTACTCTGAGATTAAGAGGGTACACAGGAGAGGAATTCGTGGCGGGCCGCATCAAGCTAGTCAGAAGACTCAGTGACACTCTCACCCTACTGCGCCATAACACGAAACGAGCTGCCCTTCTTTGCACTTTTTCGATGTCCTCCGTCAATCCTATCTGGTAAGGATCCCACACCGCGCAGCAATATTCCAACAGAGGACGGACAAGTGTAATGTAGGCTGTCTCTTTAGTGGGTTTGTCGCATCTTCTAAGTATTCTGCCAACAAAGCGCAGTCTTTGTGTCGCCTTCCCCACAATATTATCTATGTAGTCTTTCCAGTTTAAGTTGCTCGTAATTGTAATTCTTAGGTATTTAGTCAAATTGACTGCCCTTAGATTTGTGCGGTTTATCGTATACACAAAATTCATCGGATTTCTTTTAGTACCCATGTGGATGACCACTCACTTTTCTTTGTTTAGTGCTAATTGCCACTTCTCGCACCACTCAGAAATTCTCTCTAGATCATTTTGTAACTGGAATTGATCTTCTGATGATTTTACTAGACTCTAAATTACAGCGTCATGCGCAAATAATTTATGGGTGCTGCTCATATTATCACCTAGAACATTTATGTAAATGAGGAACAGCAGAGGGTCTATGACACTACCTCGCGGAACGCCAGATATCACTTCTGTTCTACTCGATGATTTACTGTCTATCACTACAAACTGTGGGCTCTCTGAGAGGAAATCACCAATCCAGTCACACAACTGAGACGATACTCCATATCCACACAATTTGATTAATAGTCGCTTGTGAGGAACGGTATCAAAAGCCTTCTGGAAATCTAGGAATATGGAATCGATCTGAGATCCCGTGTCGACAGCACTCATTACTTCATGGGAATAAAGAGCTAGCTGTGTTGCACAAGAACGATATTTTCTGAATCCGTGTTGGTTATGTATCAATAAGTCATTTTTTTCAAGGTGATTCATAATATTCGAGTACAGTATATGCTCCAAAATCCTACTGGAAATTGAGGTCAGTGATATGGGTCTAGGTCTGGGTCCGGGTTTGGTGATATACAACGGAATGTACTTTGATGCAACAGCAGTTTTGAAGCTTTTGATCAAATTCTTTAGCTGATGATAAAAATAGACGACGTCTGCACTAGTGGAGTGCATTTGAGGGGAATCACTTTAATACTTAAAGATGGGAGTCCTTCTTCTTCTTTTTGAAAAATATCGTCGTGTAACTGTGGTTTTATTTGTTCCACCCACGAGTCAACACAAGAAATTTGTTGTCCTGCACATAGAGGTTGCGGTCTACCAAAACTATGGTTCGGTAGTTCTGCTACCGTACATAACTGACGTAATAAATGGTAAGATTTCCGGTAGTATAGGTAGAATTGTGTGTATTATATCCTCACAAAATATAAATTGGATTTTTTAAGTAATAAAAATTAGTTGATCGCGTAACTTCTGCGCTTTTATGTAACCACAGCAATTATTTTTGACGCAAATACAGTTTACCAAAGCAAACATAAAAAAATTGTGTAATTATTGTTATAATGTAGTGCTCAATAGAATGTTATTCATCAAGATCGGAAGCAAAAGCTTTCTGTTATCATTGATACGTGTGAAAGTTTTTTATGAATAACAGAAACATATTTTACATAATCTCGACGATATATTGAAGCAGTATTTGATATTTTTTGTTTTGCTATTTTATTTTTTAATTTTCCTGGTTTTTGAGGAAACTGCGATTTCTAGCGCTATGTGGTAAACCGGTATTGTCTTTCATTTTTACTGTAACCTCCCTCTGTTTCATGTTACAAAACAACAATTCTCGAATAAAATCTTATTTAATCATTTACAGTTTCAATTTTGATATAAATACTGTTTATTTTTAAGTAACATACGGGAGGATAAATACGTAGAACAAAAATTCTACGTAGTTTATGAGGCCCTTTATACACTGAAGCGCCAAAGAAACTGGTATAGGCACGCGTAATCAAATACAGACCAAAGATAACAGGAAAACTGCCACGGACTATGCTTGCTCATGAGAGTCTACAGTAGCCTAGGGTAGTTTTGCAACCCTAGTTCCAGCACATCAGACACAATACATTGAGCATCAGCTCCGTTTATTTGCCATGTAGGTAATGTAAAAATTGAAAACAAACAATTAAAATTTCCGCCTTGGGGTTCTATCCCACGGCCATCTACTTACCATACCGTACTCTTCCCGCAGCGCCAACCGCTGCCTGGAAAATACGCTAACATAAATGCCTAACGTTTCATCCAACTTAGAAGGAGAGACAGCATTGGTCGTATTTTTTTGTTTTATTAACCGCAAAATCGATTTTCGGTCACATAGTGACCATCCTCAGAACTGTAATATACAATTTAAATTAATACTTAAAGATGAAAGTCCTTCTTTTTGAAAAATATCGTCGTCTAACTGTGGTTTTATTTGTTCCACCCAAGAGATGATAAAAATAGACGACGTCTGCACTAGTGGAGTGCACTAGAGTAGCTTAGCTTGTTGACACCAATTTAAATTGTATATTACAAAAAAATGGTTCAAATGGCTCTGAGCACTATGGGACTCAACTGCTGAGGTCATTAGTACCCTAGAACTTAGAACTAGTTAAACCTAACTAACCTAAGGACATCACAAACATCCATGCCCGAGGCAGGATTCGAACCTGCGAACGTAGCGGTCTTGCGGTTCCAGACTGCAGCGCCTTTAACCGCACGGCCACTTCGGCCGGCTGTATATTACAGCACTGAGGATGGTCACTAAGTGACCGAAAATCGATTTTGCGGTTAATAAAACAAAAAAATACGACCAATGCTGTTTCTCCTTCTAAGTATATCCATTATCTGGTCGTGGTGCACAGGACACTCCATGGAGTCGTCAATCAATTTCACCCAACTCTTATCAAAATTGCTATTTTTTCTGAACGCTTGAGTATCGGTGGCACCCACATCTGCCACTTTCGTTTTTGGCCAAGCTCTGGATGTACCATAAATATGGACCTAATCAGTGCTGACGACTGGGCGCGGTCCTCATGTTAGCACACTCACAAAAAAGTTAAAAATCGTACAGGATTTTGTTGGCAAAGGAACTGCTGTCTCAAATCTCATTATATAATCTCGAAAGTAGGATATGAAACAAAATATGGACTATTTTTGCAACATGACCGTGCTATACATTTTCTAATTCTGAACACATTCAGTTTATACAGGAGGACATATCATACATATTTTCCTACATTTACTTTACACATTTAAAAAAAGAAGAAATACGATGCGCCAAATTTGAGTTTTACATGAAGTATGTGGCACAAGCCCCTGACCGGGCTGTTGGCTGGAAGAGTACAGCCTTTCTTCTCCGCAACACTGGGAAGAAACAGGTGGCAGCGCCATCACCTCGGTCGCCTTTTACCTCCAGGAAAGATTCCCCGTACAGGTTGAGTAGACTAGGCCAGTCCTAGAGGGAGTGGAATGAGTGATCTCCATGGATTGAACCCGGGTTCTCCAGGACCGAAAGCTAGTGCTCTACCCATTAAACCACCAAGGCCACAGATGTGAATTTAGTCTCAGTAGTGGACGACTGGTAGTTCCCGGCATATGTAACAGCTCTACTTATCGTTTGTGCTTGTCACCAATCGGTTCACCCACAGTTCTGTAGATGAAACAAGTTACCAGTAATGAAATAAAACACAATTTGCGATCAAAACTGACTATTTTCATTAGAATGAAATAGATCTCTGCTGTTCCTGACATTAATTTCGAAAATTATCAGCAAGAATATTGAATAGAAGATGTAAACCAACCTGAGGCACACCTGCAGGAAGAGTGTGATGGCCCACGTGATCTCCAGGAAGAACACGATCACCGCACCGATCCTGAAATGAAAGAGACGAAATTTGTGTATCTGAAACTGATCCGACGAAGAGAAATAGGAAAATAATAATAATAATAATAATAATAAAACAGCCGAAACCTCCTAAGTAACTCATGAGCTACATAATGAGGCAAAAAAACACATTTAATTTGCAATCATTAGATTCCGCGAATAGCCTTGGTCACCGTTAGCACGGCGCTGCAGTCATGGACTGTGCGGCTGGTCCCGGCGGAGGTTCGAGTCCTCCCTCGTGCATGGGTGTGTGTGTTTGTCCTTAGGATACTTTAGGTTAAGTAGTGTGTAAGCTTAGGTAGTGATGACCTTAGCAGTTAAGTCCCTTAAGATTTCACACACATTTGGACATTTTTGAACCGTTAGAAAACAGTACAGGTTTGGTTGGTCTCTTTATGACTCAGACTGTCACATGTAGTCGGAAAATGTGTTGTAAGGGCTTCATTATGTATGAGGTTTACTGTTCACTGCCCTACTGGAGCAAATGTAATTTCGATGTATTTCTCACGCGCTGCCTGCGATATAAAAACATCTCTGCTGCAATAGAACCTCAGGTCAGAGCAGTGTCGGCAGTAGTAATAATCGCTCGCTCCTACAGACCAGTCGCTATAGTTCGTTGTTATGGAGCAGTCGCAATAGCTCGCTGTTACGGAGAAATCGTAGTAGCTCACCGCTACAGTGCAGTTGCTAGCCATGTAAGAGCATTAGCAGTCGCCGCTGGTGCAGTGCAGTTCATTGCCATGTAGTGTAAGGAAAAACTATTATTCTTCATCGCCGTGTGCATACTTAAATTTGTTGTCTGAGATGTTAATATGAATTTGTTCCAATCCTTTTATGATTTGTCAGTACTAATTAAGTCAGACTTGTAATGTTCAATTTTTTATGTAATGGTTTGCAGAAATGTTTTCAATAATAAGTTTTTTCTAATAATGCTAATCTCAGACAAATGTTGTTCAGTAGTAGTAGATAGGCCGGCATTGCACTAAGCTGTGCCATTTAGGAGCAATATATAGACAGCGTTATCCGGCGACACCATTATGAGGTAAGAATTTTTCAGTTTATTCAGGTTGATTTCACAGGGCCATGACGTAGCGTTGCTTACGTCTAAAATTTATCAGTTTCAGTTCTCAGTCGATTTTGTACCCAGAAATTTTTTTATATGCGGGAAGGTTACAGTGTGTTGATCTAAACCCCACTACTAAACACTTATCATATCGATAGAAGGCCATTCCAATTCGATGAGCCGGCCGGAGTGGCCGAGCGGTTCTAGGCGCTACAGTTTGGAACCGCGCGACCACTGCGGTCGCAGGTTCGAATCCTGCCTCGGACATGGCTGTGTGTGATGTCCTTAGGTTAGTTAGGTTTACGTAGTTCTAAGTTCTAGGGGACTGATGACCTCAGCAGTTAAGTCCCATAGCGCTCAGAGCCATCTGAACCATTTTTGAACCAATTCGATGGCCTACATTCAGCTATAGGCTTGCCACAAAGGAACCATAAACGTGACAATATTCAGTGGAAATGACTATATACTCTATTGAGTTATTTTTAGCAGTGCACATCTTAAAGAAGAGTTGTACGCCATCCTGATGATGCCCTCATCCCCTCCATCTACCCCTCCTACCAAATTTGATCCTCCCCTTCCACCCCCTGTGTCTTTTTCCCCAACGGCACCCTCTCACCCTTCTCTCCCTCCTCACTCCCACCCTCCCTCCTCTCCCCCGGGCTTCCCCTACCCCCCTCCCTTCTTTCCTCCCTCTCCCATCTCCTCTGTCACTGGCATCTACTCCCTCCCGCACCTTTTCCTCTTTGGCAGGTCCCCAGACTCGTACACATACTGTGAACATTCGCGCGCCGGAGATCATCGCCATAGGTTTTTTGTGTGTGCCATCGTGTTAGTGCTTTAGTGTTTCACCGCCCACGCTCCATCGTTCACGTGTATCATTTCAGTCATCTGTGTTCATGTACCAGTGCTGAACGTTTTTTTTATTTTACGACGCCTGTGAACGGCTCCATGTTTTTTATCTAGTGTGTCTACGTTTTTTGTCCATCATTTTCTTTCGTTTTTCTATGTCTACCTATGTTCCGCTTGTACAATCTGTGGCCAAAGAGCGTCATAGTATTGCCGCTGCCGGCCTACCTTGTATAAGGTGTTAAAATAACAAGAATGAAAAAAAACGGGTTGGCAGGATGGTTTCCAACTAGGTTGGAGGGAGTTACGAGCACGTTCGACAGAGGGCAGTACTCTCGTATACAGAGCGTGGTACGGCTACGGTGGTTGCAGAGAGCAGTCAGCCCTGGAGCAGTGCCTCATGATGACTGGGTGTTGTGTGATGTCCTTAGGTTAGTTAGATTTAAGTAGTTCTAAGTTCTAGGGGACCGATGGCCATAGATGTTAAGTCCCATAGTGCTCAGAGCCATTTGAACCCTGGAGCAGTGCAGGGCCGCTGTTGGTTGGGCGTGATGCGGAGGAGCGACATGGCTGAGTGGGCCGGGACGGCGAGGCCACGTTGGCGTAGTGGAACTGTAACTGTTAGCGTCCGCAGTGGTAGCCGTCGCTGACCGTGTGTGGTTAGGCCTGGGTGTGGCTGTCCTGTCCTGTGACATCTCGCAGTATCTCCAACCCTCATGCTGCTGTTGCGGACGGCATCCTTTCTAGAGGGTGAGCCGTTTGAAGTTCCGTGCTCCGAAATACCAAGTTGCTGGCAGTTATTTTTCTGTTGGAAACGTGCCATGTCGTGATTGCGCTACTTTACTTTCTGGTTCAGTAGTGCCCGAGTTCTGACCTTTCTGTACTGATATGTTCACTCCTGGAAATTGAAATAAGAACACCGTGAATTCATTGTCCCAGGAAGGGGAAACTTTATTGACACATTCCTGGGGTCAGATACATCACATGATCACACTGACAGAACCACAGGCACATAGACACAGGCAACAGAGCATGCACAATGTCGGCACTAGTACAGTGTATATCCACCTTTCGCAGCAATGCAGGCTGCTATTCTCCCATGGAGACGATCGTAAGGATGCTGGATGTAGTCCTGTGGAACGGCTTGCCATGCCATTTCCACCTGGCGCCTCAGTTGGACCAGCGTTCGTGCTGGACGTGCAGACCGCGTGAGACGACGCGTCATCCAGTCCCAAACATGCTCAATGGGGGACAGATCCGGAGATCTTGCTGGCCAGGGTAGTTGACTTACACCTTCTAGAGCACGTTGGGTGGCACGGGATACATGCGGACGTGCATTGTCCTGTTGGAACAGCAAGTTCCCTTGCCGGTCTAGGAATGGTAGAACGATGGGTTCGATGACGGTTTGGATGTACCGTGCACTATTCAGTGTCCCCTCGACGATCACCAGTGGTGTACGGCCAGTGTAGGAGATCGCTCCCCACACCATGATGCCGGGTGTTGGCCCTGTGTGCCTCGGTCGTACGCAGTCCTGATTGTGGCGCTCACCTGCACGGCGCCAAACACGCATACGACCATCATTGGCACCAAGGCAGAAGCGGCTCTCATCGCTGAAGACGACACGTCTCCATTCGTCCCTCCATTCACGCCTGTCGCGACACCACTGGAGGCGGGCTGCACGATGTTGGGGCGTGAGCGGAAGACGGTCGAACGGTGTGCGGGACCGTAGCCCAGCTTCATGGAGACGGTTGCGAATGGTCCTCGCCGGTACCCCAGGAGCAACAGTGTCCCTAATTTGCTGGGAAGTGGCGGTGCGGTCCCCTATGGCACTGCGTAGGATCCTACGGTTTTGGCGTGCATCCGTGCGTCGCTGCGGTCCGGTCCCAGGTCGACGGGCACGTGCACCTTCCGCCGACCACTGGCGACAACATCGATGTACCGTGGAGACCTCACGCCCCACGTGTTGAGCAATTCGGCGGTACGTCCACCCGGCCTCCCGCATGCCCACTATACGCCCTCGCTCAAAGTCTGTCAACTGCACATACGGTTCACGTCCACGCTGTCGCGGCATGCTACCAGTGTTAAAAGACTGCGATGGAGCTCCGTATGCCACGGCAAACTGGCTGACACTGACGGCGGCGGTGCACAAATGTTGCGCAGCTAGCGCCATTCGACGGCCAACACCGCGGTTCCTGGTGTGTCCGCTGTGCCGTGCGTGTGATCATTGCTTGAACAGCCCTCTCGCAGTGTCCGGAGCAAGTATGGTGGGTCTGACACACCGGTGTCAATGTGTTCTTTTTTCCATTTCCAGGAGTGTATATTTAAATCAGTTTGTTGCGCATTTAAAATGAGTTTTCTGTGGTCGTGCCAGGCACTTACCATTTAAAATGTTTTAACGTGAAGCCAGTGAAAAACGCTAAGCTCCTGTAGTTCTGTTATTGATTCCTAAACTATATTCAGTCTGGGAGCTGTCAGTACAAACACTGTAAATTTCAAATCTGTGCGCAGCACGATACCGGTATTCGGTGTTACTTAAGTAATCAAACCTCTTAATCGCCCAGTACTTCTGTAACTTGAGTTGTGTAATTAAACACTAATATGCTGTCCATTTGCACTGTGGTTCTGTAAAAAGGAAAAGTAGAAGCCGACTAGCCATAATTAAATTTCACCTCCTTGTCTGAAAGTTTGTCTGTATGAGGCAAAATAAGGGCTATGTGGGATTTACTGAAAGGACTGGTTCTTGTGATAGGTCAGTTCAATGTTTGGTATCTTAGATTAGTGCTGAGTAAAAGGTTGACGGCTTGACGAGAGTCACAATGCTTGGCTATAAATTTATTGGTTTTTCCTTATGGTGTAGAATGCAACATGTCCGTCTGTGTGGTGTCCGAATCTGTCTTGCTTGTTGCTGCCGTCTGGCGCTGTCAGTGGGGCCTGCCCTACGCTCTCTCAAGGCACTGCAGTGCAATGGCACAGCGTTGATCAGAAAGCAACTTCCTTAAGAAAAAAATTTAGTTGTAAATCATGCTATTTTACATAAGAAGAAATGAAGGCTACTGATTCTACTGGGTCCGCCAGGCTG
This sequence comes from Schistocerca americana, assembly GCF_021461395.2. Classification (NCBI taxonomy): domain Eukaryota; kingdom Metazoa; phylum Arthropoda; class Insecta; order Orthoptera; family Acrididae; genus Schistocerca; species Schistocerca americana. The sequence continues at coordinate 1,036,450,895 of NC_060119.1, read as the reverse complement.
CAGTATAGACAAACTAAAATTGCTGTTTGAAGGATTTTGTTTTTTTTCTGTTTTTGTCTAAGATATGTTGGTTTAAATGCTGTGAAACTGGGTCATCCGTCAAGGCCCCTTGACAAGTGATTGGTTGTATCTTTGTGATGAATAACTTTTTTACAGAATTGAGATATTTTTGAAACTGAAATTTACCTATTTGTTTACGTTGCAAGGGTGATTTTGTCTTATGTTGAGGCCTTCATACATACATGTTCTAATTTTCTTAAGAATTTACGCTTTTATTTATTGTGTGTGATATGGCACTGGCTAATCGCCGTTGTCTCTGAACAATAAATTCAATATATTGGCAGTTTCAGTTTTTCACTTTATTGTTACATTTTATTTAAACAAAATTTACGGGCTAAGAATCGTCCGAGTGTATAAGCTGATACCAGTGTGCCGTGTTATTATGTTGTGGTAAATAAGGGTATTGTTATTCTGTATTCTTAAATGGGACCGGTCCTCCTACTTCCACAGACCCGCAGTCATGTGTTCTATAATCATCCATCAACCGAGATATTGAACAAGTTATTTTTATGAACGACGTAGTTGTGGAGCTTCTTGGCAGTAGGGAATAAACATAGCATACACAACAGCAAACACTCCAAAACTGATAAAAAAAACAGAGACATATCCCAGAAAGTAGGTATATATCAACTACAGTGTAACACTTGTGAAGGCAGATACATAGGACAAACAGGTAGGACATTTGATGTCAGATACAAAGAATACATGAGAGCCTGGAAATATGAGGAAAACCACTCCACATTTGCAGAACACCTAAGAGAACACGACCACAAACCAACGACTAGAGAATACATGAAAATAATTAGAATCAACAATAAAAACACCTCCTAACGCTGCAATACAGGAAACCAAAGCAGAAAGGATAACCCTGTTCAGTGATCAAGTACACATGCCAAGCAATTCATTGTTTACGCTAATAGATAAAATAATAGAATAACGCTCCCAAAGAGGATTAATATAATAATACCATCCAATATAATAATAATACCACCCAACATCTTTACACTCACTCACCCATGAGCCCTCCACAGAACATTGAAACGAAAAGTCAAATCAACTTCATCAAAGCTTTCAAAAACTCGCCAGCTGCTAGTACATTAATATCAAACACTATACAATTCAAACCGCTAACCCTCCCCCCCCCCTTCCAACACAAAAAACATTCTTCAGTTTCTCTCTCTCTCTCTCTCTCTCTCTCTCTCTCTCTCTCTCTCTCTCTCTCCCTCCCATACACACACAATGAATAGAAGTTGGTTTTGAACCTATACTTCGTTAGGTTGGCAACAAGTGGTAAACACTCCAAAAAGGAGGAAACATGTAATGGAGTTGCATTGTTTACGTTGTTGTCCGAAGAAATAGTTATGTCGAGTGACAAAAGAACAATACAACACAACAAAAAAAGAGGGAGAAACATGGTAAACAGTCTGATAAATGTCAGAACTCAAAGTTGCGCTGATACGTCTGTTATAAAGTGGTAGCGCGATCTCCAGACCAGGTGAGAGGAACGCAGATGATAAAATCTTAAGTAATTACTTTTTTATATAAAAAAGTCTCGACGTGATATGTTTGATAATCAAAACTGTATCGTTATAGATCCCACTGATGATACCTTAGAACAAGAAAAAGGCGAAACGCGTCTCATCATCATCATCATTATCATCATTATTTAAGACTGATTATGCCTTTCAGCGTTTAGTCTGGAGCATAGTCTCCCTTATAAAATTCCTCCATGATCCCCTATTCAGTGCTAACATTGGTGCCTCTTCTGATGTTAAGCCTATTACTTCAAAATCATTCTTAACCGAATCCAGGTACCTTCTCCTTGGTCTGCCCCGACTCCTCCTACCCTCTACTGCTGAACCCATGAGTCTCTTGGGTGACCTTGCTTCTCCCATGCGTGTAACATGACCCCACCACCTAAGCCTGTTCGCCCTGACTGCTACATCTATAGAGTTCATTCCCAGTTTTTCTTTGATTTCCTCATTGTGGACACCCTACTGCCATTGTTCCCATCTACTAGTACCTGCAATCATCCTAGCTACTTTCATATCCGTAACCTGAACCTTATTGATAAGGTAACCTGAATCCACCCAGCTTTCGCTCCCGTACAACAAAGTTGGTCGAAAGATTGAACGGTGCACAGATAACTTAGTCTTGGTACTGACTTCCTTCTTGCAGAAGAGAGTAGATCGTAGCTGAGCACTCACTGCATTAGCTTTGCTACACCTCGCTTCCAGTTCTTTCACTATGTTGCCATCCTGTGAGAATATGCATCCTACGTACTTGAAACTGTCCACCTGTTCTAACTTTGTTCCTCCTATTTGGCACTCAATCCGTTTATATCTCTTTCCCACTGACATTACTTTCGTTTTAGAGATGGTAATCTTCATACCATAGTCCTTACATTTCTGATCTAGCTCTGAAATATTACTTTGCAAAGTTTCAATCGAATCTGCCATCACAACTAAGTCATCCGCATATGCAAGACTGCTTATTTTGTGTTCACATACCTTAATCTCACCCAGCCAGTCTATTGTTTTCAACATATGATCCATAAATAATATGAACAACAGTGTAGACAGGTTGCAGCCTTGTCTTACCCCTGAAACTACTCTGAACCATGAACTCAATTCACCGTCAACTCTAACTGATGCCTGACTGTCCATGTAAAGACCTTTAATTGCTTGCAAAAGTTTGCCTCCTATTCCATAATCTCGTAGAACAGACAATAACTTCCTCCTTGGAACCCGGTTATATGCCTTTTCTAGATCTATAAAGCATAGATACAATTCCTGTTCCACTCATAGCACTTCTCCATTATTTGCCGTAAGCTAAAGATCTGTTCCTGACAACCTCTAAGAGGCCTAAACCCACACTGATTCTCATCCAATTGGTCCTCAACTAATACTCGCACTTTCCTTTCAACAATACCTGAGAAGATTTTACCCACAACGCTGATTAAAGAGATACCTCTGTAGTTGTTACAGTCGTTTCCATGTTTAAAGACTGGTGTAATTACTGCTTTTGTCCAGTCTGATGGAACCTGTCCCGACTCCCAGGCCATTTCAATTATCCTGTGTAGCCATTTAAGACCTGACATTCCACTGTATTTGATGAGTTCCGACTTAATTTCATCCACCCCAGCTGCTTTATTGCACTGCAATCTATTGACCATTTTCTCCACTTCCCCAAATGTGATCCTATTTCCATCATCATTCCTATCCCATTCTAAATCGGAATCTGAAACATTACTGATCGTATTTTCACCTACATTGAGCAACTCTTCAAAATATTCCCTCCATCTGCCCAAGGAATCCACAGGATTCACCAGCACTTTTCCGACCTGTCCAAAATACTTGCCATTTCCTTCTTACCTCCCTTTCGAAGACTGCTAATTACACTCAAGAATGGTTTTCCAGCAGCTTGACCCAAAGTCGAAACGCGTCTGCGGAAAATAAATTAAGTGACAGTAGAGAAAAGGTGTTTTATCTGCGTCTGCGAAAAATAAATTAAGTGACAGTAGAGAAAAGCTGTTTTATTTACAAAACAAAGTGAATCGTTTTTATCGACTTAAGTACGGAATGCTAAAAACTGGATAAAGTTCTCATCGATGGTATCTAAGAATCTGTAAAAACCGCTGACGACACAACGACGAAGAATCAAATCGAAACACACACCCCCGCCTCCCGTCCTCACACACACACACACACACACACACACACACACACACACACTGCTCTTATTCCTTCTGCCGTCAAAAATTTCTAAATTTACTTCCAGCTTTAAAATATGTCTTTGTGCTGCATTTTATGCGTTCACGTTGCGACTGTATAATTTTTTAATTTCTTTATTCCGGCATGAATGTTTTTTTTTTCAGAAATACTTTAAAAACTGTTTTGTTGTCAATCTATTTTCATTCATATGTCCAAAAAGTTTGTTTGGTTTTAGTTATTTTTCTGTTATTTTTTTCTGCACTTTGATATACATACATGTACATAGATACAGAGCCATCGTTATCGAAACAGGTGGACAAACAGAAATTTAACGAAGATGGGAGAGAGGGAGGCTACGTTATTAACATCAAAGCCATTTTGTAAGCTGCGATATATCAAAGAGATACAATACTACACGAGAAAAGGACTGGTTCTTTCCATCTGAGCGTAACTTCATTCATTCTCGAGTTATGACTGATGTCTCTTCCTTAGAGGTGTCATGAAAACTGATGACGTTAAAATAACCAGATCACCGTGATATTGTCCTGATAACAGGAAAGAGGAGAATCCGTGTTATCGAATTCCAACCAGCATCAGCAAGACAGAGATCACCCGTTACTCGCTGTGCGGTGTGCGGGCTTTCAAATAACTCAAAAATGGTTGAAATGGCTCTGAGCACTGTGGGACTTAACATCTCTGGTCATCAGTCCCCTAGAACTTAGAACTACTTAAACCTAACTAACCTAAGGACATCACACACATCCATGCCCGAGGCAGGATTCGAACCTGCGACCGTAGCGGTCGCGCGGTTCCAGACTGAAGCGCCTAGAACCGCTCGGCCACCATGGGCTGGCTTCAAATAACTACGCACCCTCCGATTCAACGTTGAAATATTAAAAATTTTCGCTGGTTTATTGTCTAGGGGCTGGAAAACGTAGTTGATGCATTACAGGCCAAATATTGCTGAGTCTGCAATATACGATAAGAATACACACATGAATCGATTGGTCGAAGTTCCCATCACTCGGCAATTGTTGATGAATGAAAGATTGCAATTAAATAAAATTTGCAGGTACTATCTTAACGACTTTAAATGATGAGTACGATAGTAGAAGTACTTTTCAGAATGCGGTATATTTCTGCAAAACACTTATTGGTGTCGATGGTCCAGCAATTAAATAAAATATAAGTTGAATAACAGGGAAGCAATAGATTCCTACTGCACGTAATTAGCTATGAACAGCAACATAGCTCGCGAGATATTCACTTCTAAACGCACACTACGTCTTCACTGTAGAATCCACGGAAATCTCACACGCGCACAAGTCTGCACTCTGAAGTATTTCTATCTGCCGCGCTCACATCAAACCGCTCCACTCTCCAAGTCCTTCCCGCGACTGTGCGTCCGTCGCGCCGTCGCGTCCAGCACTTCTCGTGTCCTGTGCGACTCTCCCTCGCGCTGCACTCTCCAGAACTACCCCGTGTCCTCTCCGGAAACTCGCTTCCATCCAGTCTCCCCATTCACGAACGCTGTGATTGGCTAGAGCGCTCGCGCCTTGTCTTCGTGCCAACGCACAGTCACAAACTTATTGAAACACATTCGAAATACCGGATTTACATTTAAATGACTTGAAATTAAATAAATATTCCTACGGCTTGACCATAAACACACTAACATACAGTATTAAATACATAAACAATTAAATAAACATATATCAAAAGAAAAAAAACCAAAGGTAGGCCAGGAACCTAATGCCTCTGTGCTTTCTAAAACACAGTAAATATTTAATCAATTTCTTCATGAATAGTATATATCGCATATAAACAAAGACATAGATGAATAAATTTATTTGTAAGCATGCTGCTACCGTTTTATCGTGTAACTGTGGAGTACTTATGGCCTGACGCGATCGACAGTAATCGGCCACTTTGACCTCCAATAACTCATGTACTATTCAAGTTACATGCCTGTAATTCATACCAATTTCGGTTTACACTAATAGCTTTCTAAAGACACGTGGATCGACGAAATCGGATGAAGCGTTTTGATTTTGGAAATTTGTTGCTGGATGTTAGCTACATAATTTACCGTCAGATATTAAACTTTAAACTAATAGAGATATTGAAAATCTGATTACACCATCAGAATCGTCGTACAGATAATAGTAATGTACATGTTTCTTTTTGAGATATCATGATCCATCTGGCTACTATTAATTTCTATACGAACTGTGAGATGTCTGCCATTAAGGTTTCGCAAGTTCCGCCATCTGTGGCACTCCCCGCATGTCTCTTTCATTGACACAAAGCACCGTCCTCGTCACAGCCACGCGGCTGGACCACGCCCTGGGGCTACCCCTCTCCTCCGGCTAACGTTCGGCACCACGTGTTTGCTGCCGGACCCCGGCATTGACGAGTGGCCTGTGCGGCCGCCCCAATTCAGAACATATAATATTTCCAGGGCGCCACAACTCGATCGTTACCTCACAGGTGGTTAAACGGCTCGCGAAATTCCGTGAAATTGACTGTGTCGCAACGAAGACTGGACGATCAAAAACCGTTGCGGACCAGGCAACGTCAACCGCTTTTCTGAAATCCATTAGTAAGATTTTAGAGCGCAGTACTCGCCACACAAGGGAGTAAACTGCCATCAGGTGTGTATCAATAATGAAAATTTTGGCCACATAAGAATCATAGACTTAGGAAGCACCTCACCGAGGACTCTCCAGATAGGAGGGTTCAGTTTGCAACCTGGACGTACCGTTGGGCTATTCAGGGTACACTATCAGGATCCTGGTCACTGCATTTTGCTCAGAACGATGGAACTGCTGGTGATAACACGCAAAGGCTATAGGAAGGTGTTTTTTGTTATGGTTTTATTGCGCAAAACTGCTACGGTCATAGGCACCCATTCTGGGCTTAGTGAAGGGTAAAAAACCGAATTTCAAATGAACAGCAATGGGAGCGAAACTCAAGAAGGAGGGAAACTGAATACGGAAGAAAATCTTAGGAAACTGCTATTGAAGGCGGGTTGTTTTCCCCGGAAAGAGCGTCAAATGACGTACGTCATCTCACTGACACTGATAAACTCAGAGACGCGATCGGCTGAGCGCGTGTCATCTGCTAAAAGGGAAGATATACCAGGCGACAGCTGTAAACGGGCTCGTAGCGGATTAAAATAGGGGCACTGAAGTAAAAGGTGTCTCACCGCCCACGGTTGAGAGCAGTGCCCTATCCGGAGTCTAGTTAAAATTACCTCCTCCAGACGAGGAGGACTAGAGGAAGAGGTCCAAGAACAGGGATGGGGTTTGACGTCCCGTAATTTATTATCAGGAACTGCAGACCTATGTGTGTGCCATAAAAGAGGAATACGACGGCATAAAACGCTCTGTAGATCGGCAAAGGGATCCATGCGAACAGCGGGCCGAGGGAGAGACAGTGCAGCCTTTGCCGCTGTATCGGCTGCCTCGTTTCCGCGGTTACCAACATGTCCTGGGAGCCAGATAAATGCCACAGAGACGCCTCCCAGCTATAAGAAGTGGCTACCACGACGGACCATTCAGTGTTTCATCGTTACTTCTTTATTTCCTGCCTGCCTTTTTTTGTCATCACTATACTGATTACTTTGATGCGATCCGCCACGAATTCCTCTCCTGCACTAAGCTTTTCATGTCAAAGTAGTACTTGGACCCTACGTCATAAAGTATTAGCTGTATTTATTCCAATCTCTGGCCTCACCTACAGTTTTTACCCTCTGCAAGTGCCTCTAGTACCTGGAGGTTACCCCTGATGACTTAAGACAAATCCTGTATCTTCTTCTTGTCAATGTTATCCATGTGGTGCTGTCCTCGCCCATTCTAAGGAGAATCTCTTGATTCTTTATCCTAACAGTCCACCTTCTTTTTTTCAGTATACTTCTGTAGCACCACATCTCAAATGCTCCGATTCTCTTCTTTTCCGGCTTTACCACGGTCCATGTCTCACTACCATTCAATGCTCTACCCCAAACGTACCTTCCTCAAATTAAGATCTATTGTATGTTCGGTACTAGTGGACTTCTCTCGACCAGGAATGCCCTGTTTGTCATTGCTAGCCTACTTTTTGTATCCTCATAACTCCTTCCGTCATGCGTTATTTTGCTGCCTAGGTAGGAGAATTTCTTAATTTCATCTACTTCGTGACCACCAATTTTAATGTATAGTTTCTGGCTATACTGATTTCTACTATTTCTCATTACATTTTCCTCCCTCCGGTTTACCCTCAGTTCACATTCTGTAAACATGAGACTGTTCATTCCATTCAACAGATCCTGTAATTGGTCTTTGACTCAGGACAGCAATGTCATCAGCGAATCTTAACACTGACATTCCTTCACCCTGAACTTTAATCCCACCCTTGAAACTGTAAGTAGGCTGCTTAGGATCTTATATTGGTAACGCCATCGCCATGTAGCGCCTGTATGAAAATCACTGGCGGTGCTGTGTGCAGTCTGTGGCTGGGTGGCATTGTTGGAATTTGCTATTGTAGTGTTGGGCAGCTGGATGTTAACAGCGTGTAGCGTTGCGCAATTGGAGGTGAGCCGCCAGCAGTGGTGGATGTGGGGAGAGAAAAGGCGGAGTTTTGAGACCGAATGATCTGGACGTGTGTCCATCAGAGACAGTAAATTTGTAAGACTGGATGCCATGAACTGCTATATATATGATGTCCTTTGAACATTATTAAGGTAAATACATTGTTTGTTTTCTATCAAAATCTTTCATTTGCTAACTATGCCTATCAGTAGTTAGTGCCTTCACTAGTTTGAATGTTTTATTTAGCTTGCAGTAGTGGCGCTCGCTGTATTGCAGTAGTTCGAGTAACGAAGATTTTTGTGAGTTAAGTGATTTGTGAAAGGTTTAGGTTAGTATTAGTCAGGGCCATTCTTTTGTAGGGATTATTGAAAGTCAGATTGCGTTGCGCAAAAGTATTGTGTGTCAGTTTAGTGTTGATCAGAATAGGTAAAGAGCGAAATGTCTGAGTACGTTCAGTTCTGCTCAGCTGTTTGAAAATCAAATAATGTAAGAGGTTTATCAGCACAGTAATTCATTAATTTTTTTTGGGTGACGTTTCAAAACTTACTGTTATTTTCCTTATTGCTTATAGTATGTATAGTTTGAGTAGTAACGGCGAAAGACTGCACCCCGCCTTTTAATCACAGCCCTTGGTTCTCGGCAATTCCGTCTTACTGTTCCATTGATTCTTGTGCATATTGTATTTTACCCACCTTTCCCTACAGTCTGCCCCTATTTTTCTCAAAACTTCAAACGTCTTATACCATTTTGCATTGTCGAACGCGTTTTTCTTGGATCGACACTTACTGTGAGCGTATCTTGTTTTTTCTTCGGTCTTGCTTCCATTATCAAACGCAAAGTCAGAACAGCCTCTTTGGTGCCTTTACCTTTCCTAAGGCCAAATTATTCTTGTCGCCAGCTTGCATGCTTGAGATGGTAATGCTGCGATAATTTTTGAACCTATCAGGCCTTGCCGTCTACGGAATTGAGCGAACAATGTGTTGCTGAACGTCTGTTGTGACGTATCCGTTCTCATAGATTCTACACAAACCTGAGTAGTCCTCTGGTTGCCATTTTACCAAACGTTTTTAGAAATTCCGATGAAATGTTATACATCGCTTCTGCTTAATTTGATCTGTCTACATCTACATGGATACTCTAAAAATCACATTTAAATGCCAGGCAGAGAGTCCATCGAACCACCTTCACAATTCTCTATTGTTCCAATCTAGAAGCCGGCCGGGGTGGCCGAGAGGTTCTAGGCACTTCAGTTTGGAACCGCGCGACCGCTACGGTCGCATGTTCGAATCCTGCCTCGGGCATGGCTCTGTTTGATGTCCTTATGTTAGTTAGGTTTAAGTAGTTCTAAGTTCTAGGGGACTGATGACCACAGAAGTTATGTCCCATAGTGCTCAGAGCCATTTGAACCATCTGAACCAATCTCGTATAGCGAACGGAAAGAACGAACACCTATATCTTCCCGTACAGCTCTGATTTCCCCTGCTTTATCATGGTGATCGTCTCTCTCTATGTAGATCGATGTCAACAAAATATTTTCGCATTCGGAGGAGAAAGTTGGTGACTGAAATTTCGTGAGAAGATTCCGCCGCAAAGAAAAACGCCTTTGTTTTAATGATGTCCATCCCAAATCCTGTATCATTTCAGTGACACTCTTTCCCCTATTTCGCGATAATACAAAAGTGCTGCCCTACTTTGAACTTTTTCGATGTACTCCGTCAATCCTATCTGTTAAGGATCCCACACAGCACAGCAGTATTGTAAAAGAGGACGAACAAGCGTAGTGTAGGCAGTTTCTTTAATAGATCTGATAGTATTTCTAAGTGTTCTGCCAATAAAACGTAGTCTTTGGTTTGCAATCCTCACATCATTTTATGTGTGTTCCTTCCAATTTAAATTGTTCATAATGGTAATTCCTAGGTATTCATTTGAATTTACGGCCTTTAGATTTGAGTGCTTTATCGTGTAGACGAAATTAACTGATTCCTTTTAGCACTCATATGGATGATCCACACGTTATTTGGGGTTAACTGCCAATTTTCGCACCATACAGATGCCTTTTCTAAATCGTTTTGCCATTTGTTTTGATCAACAATCAAATGGTTCAAATGGCTCTGAGCACTATGGGACTTAAGTGCTGAGGTCATCAGTCCCCTAGAATTTAGAACTGCTTAAACCTAACTAACCTAAGGACATCACACACATCCATGCCCGAGGCAGGATTCGAACCTGCGACCGTAGTGGGCTCTCGGTTCCAGACTGAAGCGTCTAGAACCGCTCGGCCACATTAGCCGGCCTGTTTCGATCTTCTGATGACTTTATTAGTCGATAAACGACAGCGTCATCTGCAAATTACCTAAATGGGCTGCTCCCAAATCGTTTATATAGATAAGGAACAGCAAAGATGCTGTAACAGAACGTTGATGTGGTACCGCGCGCCGCGGAATTTGAATCCCCGCCAGACGTCATGGACGTCGAAGACCCATAGAGGGGGCGCCGCAGTGGAACACGTGGTCCCAGCGGCCAATAGCGGCGCACCCGATAGCGTACTTCAGCGCCGGCCTCTCGCTCAGCCAGTCAGTCTAATCTCGCTTACGTCGGTTTACACCTCGCTTTGCGCTAGACAGCCTACGTCCTTGTTCGTTACGAGTGGACGTGTTTGTTTCCTAGTGACTCTGTTGTTCGGCCTTGTATTCGTTCTGTCCTTCGTTGATCGTGTCCGTCCTCTTCCGTTGTGTTATTGTTCGCGCGCCTCTCCGCGTGTCCCGCCGCGCTTTCTGTCATTGCTAACCCGCGACCGTTGTGGTCGCAGTTACAACACTTGAGAAACCCTAGAAACCACTTCTGTTTTACATGATGACTTTCCGTCAATTACTACAAATTGTGACCTCTCTGACAGGAAATCACAAAACCAGTCGCATGAGTGAGACGATATTATGGCCGAGCGGTTCTAGGCGCTACATTCTAGAACCGCGCGACCGCTGCCGTCGCAGGTTCGAATCCTGCCTCGGGCATGGGTGTTTGTGATGTCCTTAGGTTAGTTAGGTTTAAGCAGTTCTAAATTCTAGGGAACTGATGACCTCAGCTGTTAAGTCCCATAGTGCTCAGAGCCGTTTTTTGAGACGATGTTCCATAAGAGCGCAATTTCACTATAAGCCACTTGTGCGGTGGAGTGTCAAAAGCCTTCCGGAAATCCAGAAATACGGAATCAATCTGAAATCCCTTGTCAATAGCACTCAACACTTCATGGGAGTAAAGATTGTGCTTCACAAGAACGATGTTTTATAAATCCATGTTGACTGTGTGTCAATAGTCCGTTTTCTTCCAGGTAATTCATAATGTTTGCTTCTATTGTACGTAAATTTTCCCACATCCTCCTTCTCACTAATACCACTAGCAGTGAGTCTTCTATTTATAGGACCGCCAGCCTGGAATACCATTGATTCGGTTCTTTGCTGACGCGGCCCCTCCCCTGCGGTGGTGCAGCTCATTGTGTGCAGTGGTGTAGCTGAACGGCGACCGCATTTCATTCGGCGAGCCCCGGCGCCAGCGGGCAGCTGCTCAGTGACCCCGCGCGTGAGGCAGGCAGGCAGGCAGGCTCACACGGGCGTGCGCTGCGCCGCCCTCGCTGCGCCATATACCTAAGGCCGCCGCTGCCGCTGCCGCTGCTGCCGGCTGTCCGGCGGTGCGCACCGCCGCCCCCGTACGGCGCAGCGCCGGCGGCTCGCCGCTCCCGGCTGGCGGCCACTTTGTGCCGCTGCCCGGCGCCTCCCTCAGCCGGCGACGGCGATGCACAACAGGCACCGCCTGCCTGGATGCACTTGCGACGGGCCCCATTGTGCTACCGACATTTTTAGCATGTACTTCATTCAAAACGCATCACGCCGTAGTGCCACACTGAGCAATGGCTCAGCTTCACTAGAAGAATTAAGGCCTTGTTATACGTTCTGTTGGTTCGTCCAGAGTTTGCAGTACCAAGTTGGACAACGCATACCGACACCAAAGACGTTAGCGATATCTCGCTGCAGTCCACAACAACTAATGAGAGGCATTCCAGAAGACAAGCCTCTCTTTCAAAACAGCACAGGCCTCGTACTGAGCTCTATATAGAGCCGAAGTCGGACGAGCTCTGCCCAGTACGTGACCTCAGCTGAAGCAGTCAACATTTTCGAGTATTACACTACTGGCCATTAAAATTGCTACACCACGAAGATGACCTGCTACAGACGCGAAATTTAACCGACAGGAAGAAGATGCTGTGATATGCAAATGATTAGCTTTTCAGAACATTCACACATGGTTGGCGCCGGTGGAGACACCTACAACGTGCTGACATGAGGGAAGATTCCAACCGATTTCTCATACACAAACAGCTTACCGGCGTTGCCTGGTGAAACGTTGTTGTGATGCCTCGTGTAAGGAGGAGAAATGCGTACCATCACGTTTCCGACTTTGATAAAGGTCGGATTGTAGCCTATCGCGATTGCGGTTACCGTATCGCGACATTGCTACTCGCGTTGGTCGAGATCCAATGACTGTTAGCAGAATATGGAATCGGTGGGTTCAGGAGGGTAATACAGAACGCCGTGCTGGATTCCAACGGCCTCGTATCACTAGCACTCGAGATGACACGCATCTTATCTCCATGGCAGTAATGGATCGTGCAGCCACGTCTCGATCCCTGAGTCAACAGATGGGGACGTTTTCAAGACAACAACGGTCTGCACGAACAGTTCTACAACGTTTGCAGCAGCATGGACTATCAGTTCGGAGACCATGGCTGCGGTTACTCTTGACGCTGCATCACAGACAGGAGCACCTACGATGGTGTACCCAACGACGAACCTGGGTGCACGAATGGCAAAAAGTCATTTTTTCGGATGAATCCAGGTTTTGTTTACAGCATTATGATGGTTGCATCCGTGTTTGGCGACATCGCGCTGAACGCACACATTGGAAGCGTGGATACGTCATCGCCATACTGGCGTATCACCCGGCGTGACGGTATGGGGCGCCATTGGTTACACGTCTCGGTCACCTCTTGTTCGCATTGACACCACTTTGAATAGTGGACGTTACATTTCAGATGTGTTACCACCCGTGGCTCTACCCTTCATTCGATCCCTGGGAAACCTTACCTTTCAGCAGGACAATGCACGACCGCAGGTCCTGTACAGTCCTTTCTGGATACACAAAATGTTCGACTGCTGCCCTGGCCAGCACATTCTCCAGATCTCTCACCAATTGAAAACGTCTGGTCAATGGTGGCCGAGCAACTGGCTCGTCACAATACGCCAGTCACTACTTTTGATGAACTGAGGTATCGTGTTGAAGCTGCATGGGCAGCTTTACCTGTACACGCCATCCAAGCTCTGTTTCACTCAATGCCCAGGCGTATCACGGCCGTTATAACGGCCAGAAGTGGTTGTTCTGGGTACTGATTTCTCAGGATCTATGCACCCAAATTGCGTTAAATGTAATCACATGTCAGTTCCAGTATAATATATTTGTCCAATGAATACCCGTTTATCATCTAAATTTCTTCTTGGTGTAGCAATTTTAATGGCCAGTAGTGTACTACGAGTAATCATCATGGAGTTGAAGCTCTCTTGTCCGTGTTTGCTTTAACAATACATATGTTTTTGGATGGGGTTTATTAGGTATTACTACGAGGAGTAAAGTGAACTAATATTTCATAATGTTCTACTACCTATGAAGTACTTCTCCGAGCTGTCAAAAGACCCCAAGTTATGGCTGGAAAACTGTACTTTCGTCTGATCATAACGCTCTCACTTTGGCTGTTAATTTTAAGCAGATCATTAATCGTGCACTTGAGATGGTGAACAGCAGTTCGGAAAACAATATAACTAATTTCACCAACGAAAACCAATGAGAAAAAAATACATACACTTACATATTAACGGGGTGTTCTTTTAACTGAAGACGTTGAAATATCTAGAAAACTACACATCGGATCAAAAAGTTATAATTCCAATTAGTTTGTCTCGGTGGGGGACATCCAATGTAGTAATTGATGGGGAAGTCATCGAGCAAAAGAAATGTTATTTCTGGCGTTCCCCAGCGTAGTGTTATAGTCTCCTTGCTGTTCCGAATCTATATAAACGGTGTAGGAGTCAATCTGTGTTGCCGGCTTAGGTTGTTTGCAGACCACGCTGCCGTTTATATGGTGCAAAAATTGGCAAATTGACCCTAAATAAAGAAAAGTGTGCTGTCCTCCACATGAGTGCTAAAACGAATCCGTTAAACTTCGGTTAGACGATAAAGCAGTCAAATCTAAAGGCCGCAAATTCAACTAAATACCTAGGAATTATAATTACGAAAAACGTAATTTGTAAGCAACCCAAAAATATATTGTGTGGTTGACTAAGCAAAGACTGCGTTTTATTGGCAGGACACTTAGAAAATGTAACAGATCTACTAAAGAGACAGCTTACACCACGATTTCCGTCCTCTTTTAGAATACTGCTGCACGGTGTGGGATCCTTACTATATAGGATTGACGGGGTACGTCGAGAAATTTCAAAGAAGGACAGCACGTTTTGTATTATCGCGATATAGGGGAGAGTGTCACTGAAATGATACAGGATTTGGGGTCCACATAATTAACACAAAGGCATTTTTCGTTGCGGCGGAATCTTCTAACGAAGTTTCAATCACCAACTTTCTCCTCTGAATGCAAAAATATTTCGTTGACGCCGACCTACAGAGAGAGAGAAACGCTCAGCATAATAAAATGAGAAAAAGCAGATCTCGCACGAAAAGGTATAGGTGTTCGTTCTTTCCGCGCGCTGTACGAGAGTGGAATAATAGAGAAATATTGTGAAGGTGGTTCGATGAAGTCTCGTCCTGGCACTTAAATGTGATTTGCTGAGTATCCATGTAGATGTAGATGCCAAACTCAACCCCCCTACACACATTGTGCGTGCGTGGGGGGAACATTGAACTCTGAAATCTTCAAATGGTTCAAATGGCTCTAAGCACTATGGGACTTAACAACTGAGGTCATCAGTTCCCTAGACTTAGAACTACTTAAACCTAACTAACGTAAAGACATCACAAACATCCATGCCCGAGGCAGGATTCGAACCTGCGACCGTAGCAGCAGCGCGGTTCCGGAATGAAGCGCCTAGAACCGCTCGGCCACTTGAAATCTTCACTTCAATGGCAGCTCCTGTTTTTTTTATTGCAAATTACGTTTCTAAGGCCAAAATCAACATATGTTTTGTCTGAAGCATCTTCTTCATTTGGCCGCAGATGGCGCTGTAATTGGAGGAATAGAAATTGGTACAGAATGCTTGTCCTTAGGATAATTCAGGTTAAGTAGTGTGTAAGCTTAGGGACTGATGACCTTAGCAGTTAAGTCCCATAAGATTTCACACACTTTTGAACATTTATTTGAGTAGTCATATAAATGTAGATGTACATCGCCTGTAGGGAATAGTGAGAAACTTCCTCGCCACACACCACGCCCTAGAGAACCCTTTCTCACGCTAGGAGTAACATACGTTACAAGCGAACTGGCCGGTTCGTCAAGCCAAATTAGGCGCGTGTACTATATAGGAGCAAATATTACGTACATACATACGAATTATTAATATTATTTCTAGCAACCAACTATTATGAATGATTGTATAGCATTTCATAATGATAATAGTTAACGGCTGGATGAATTTTAGTTTAATATTTGAAGTAACTTCTCAAATACACAATCACCTAAAACACAGAAATTATGACATCCCGTGATAGATAACTTCCTGATATGTTTGTGTGAAACTCATTGAAGAGCAGCAACTATATATTTTATCACGGAATAAGTAAGTAAACAGCATTTTGGTTAAAAAGCGAAAATTTACGTGAAGTTTCCAGTTTCAGTCACTGTTATATTGTCTGTTGAATAGCATTACTTTCATTTGCTTTATTGTTTCATTGAAAGCAGTAGCCATTGCGGCATGTATATGAAGAATGACTCTTTCAAATTGTTATTGATGATGATGTTTGGATTGTGGAGCGCTCAACTGCGCAGTGATCAGCGCCCGTACAAAGTCCCAACCTGTGCTCAGTCCAAGCTCGCCACTTGCATGAATGTTGTTGAAATGATGAGGACAACACAAACACCCAGTCATCTCGAGCCTGGTGAAAATCCCTGACTCCGCTGGGAATCGAACCCAGGACCCCGTGCTCGGGAAGCGAGAACGCGACCGCGAGACCACGAGCTACGGACTCAAACCGTTATTACGTAAGTGTATGTGACCTTGGTATGACTCAACATGCATGGGGGAATGTGATGATTTTAAAGTAGCCGTTCTCGGCCCTTTAATACTTCAGGCCTTCAGATGAGTGAGGATGTGTTTTTTTATTGTATTTGCTTTTTGAAACTTTTAATTTCGATTTTTGTGCAAAGAGATTTCGGAACTGGGGTTGGGAAATGAGGGAGAGTACCAAATTTTATGATTTGAAATAATAATCTTATTGGCTACCGTGTTACATCGTTAATCAGAGAGCATCTCTACCGCGCACTTATGTATCAAGGGGATGACTTCGCGAGTTTTTCTCAAGGAGGGTTCGCGGCCAGCACGTGCTGTGCGACCTCATGTAGCCTGGAGCTCTAGTCATTTTTGTTAAGATTGTGCATGTGGTATCAAAGTTCGATGCCACACTTGTTAGTGGTTGCAGTTATCGACAGCGGTCCGTACTAGTATCGCTGGACACGCGAGTCGAGACTAGCGCCGCTCCGCGGCTTGCAATGAGTCTCTAGCGTGCGCGCGGCCACTCTTGCTCGGGAGATCAAGTAGGAAAGTAGTATAGCCTTCAGCTGATAGGAAGCAACCTCTAACAAGGCGCTTAGTTAAAGTATGGTCCATGTGATGCCTCTATAGCTCTCCGTTTGTAATTATATTCCTCCTGACTATGAAGACTCCGGTACCACCAGTTAAGTACAATATATTATTTTTACCAACGGCTTCTAATTATTTTAGTCGTTGTAGACCCAGACCATGCAGCCAGCTCCTTATCGACTTCACTGACAAACCTGCTGTATATGCAAAGAAGAGATTTGTAAGTTTCTATTTAGCAGTATCCACCAGTCATTCACATTGGCGACGATTCGTTCGTCGTCATCATAACAGTGCAATACTTGTTTTGAGAGGGATTAGATTATTCCCTAAAAGATTGCAACTGACCCTTACAGAAATCTCGAATTATTTCGAGAAAAAAGATATAAATTACACGTGACGCGCTGTGCAGCCATAATCGTGAACTTTCAGAGTCTTAAAACGGAATTAACTGCACCTGTAGTGTAGCTAGTTTTTTTACAGTTTTTTTTTTCAAATGGAGAACCTCGTACGTCGCTTGAGGACCGATTGTGTTGCTGAAGAACACATCACGTTCATTAAGTTCAATATTAGCCACATCTCTGCAACCTCAAAATATGTTCTAAGATCCTACGGTACATGCATTTCAATGATACTGAACAGTAGTTTTATGGACCACTTATGCTGCGTTTTTCATAGACGGGTATAAGCTGTGCTTTCTCACAACTACTGTGCACAGCTATTTGAAGGACTGTGGTTATTGATGATGATGTTTGGATTGTGGAGCGCTCAACTGCGCAGTGATCAGCGCCCGTACAAAGTCCCAACGTGTGCTCAAATTACGTATAGTATCAGACTAACTTAGCGCCCACTATTTCACGTGTGTAGACTGTATGATCTCCATGGGTTTGTTTTTGTTTTGTTTTTCTTTAATCGAATTTTTACTTTGTTCCATAGCAACTTTCATTCCCTAACACATATTTCTTTATATCTATCCAAGAAGTAAAATACCAGTTTTTATGGATTTAACTTTAAAATTTTTTAACCAAATATTTTCTTAAAAATTTGTATCCCCTATTTTACCCCCATGGGAGAGGAATTTCGAACAACCCCGTCTTAAACGATGCCTATAGTGTACGATCCACACCCTTTCCAAACTTCAAGTTTCTATACTCGGCGGTTTTGGCTGGAAGATAAGACATTGCTTCAGCCCGACCCTGTTTCACCCCCTGGGATTGAATTTCCAAAACCTGTCAAACATGTGTTTCTTCATTTCGAACCGAAAAGTCAAATAACAATTTTCAAAGATTTAGCTTTCAAAATACTTTCACTATGAAATGTTTTCATAAAAGATTTAACCCCCTATTTCACCCCCTTAGTGGTTGAACTTACCAAAACAGTGAAAACTGGACTTTTTATTTCTAACAGAGAAGCCAAATACAAATTTTCTTAGAGTCAGCTGCAAATATGCTTCCTTAATGAAATATTTGAAAAAAAATTCCATCCCATATTTCACGCCCATAGGGGTTGATTTTGCAAAATCTCTAACCGAGCAGTCACGTATCAATTTTCATAGATGTAGCTTTAAAAGGTACTTTAGTAGTTGTTTAATAATGATTTATTTTTAATAAATCTTTAACCAACTATTTCATCCCCGTAGGGTTCAAATTTACAAAAAATCTGAATCAGGAGTTTCTTTTTTTGTGACCGAGAAACCGAATACCAAATTTCGTAGATCTAGTTTCAAAATTGTTTTAGTGGTAGCGTATTTTCAAAAAACATTTCAGCCCTATTTCGTGCCCTTAGGGATGAAACATCGAAAAATCTCTTCTTAAGCGGCGCCTTCAGTGTAAGAACAACAGTCCCTGCAAATGTCAAGTTTCTATGGTTAGTGGTTCGGGCTGGGCAATAATGAGTCATTGATTCAGTCAAACGGAACATTGCCTTTTATGTATAGAGATAGGCCTCTCTGACAGCATTGACTTCTGTAAGCAGTTTCACAGAACCGTAAATGAAAACTTTCATATTTCCAGGAATATCATGAGTATTCTATAACACATATGAAACGCAGTGGTGCTTCTTAACTTGAGAGGTAGAATGAACTATGACATTTCTCCTTTTATAATATTCAGAAAATTATGAACTATAAATTGTCTAAAGACAATTCATCAAAGTAATGAATAGCTCAGAAGATGAAATGTCAAAGATATCATGTAACCGAATGTAGCTTTGATAATTTTTTTCAGTGAGAAGCTGTTTGTAGGGTAAATGTTTTATGCATGCATGTCTAATTGACTGCAGATGTCGTCGTTGTCGTAACTAATACATACACCAATACCATAATTTGTATTAGTGTTTCTGATTGACAAAATTGTCCCCAAATGAGACCCTAATATTTGGGAGGCGATGACGACAACCACTGATGCAGCGATTGCACCGTATCTGACGCATGACAAAAGCGGGATGCGATCAGTAATAGTATTAGCCTATGGAAGCTCGTCGGTTCGTGAAACAGGCAGCGAGGTACCCAGGGAGTCCATTAATTGCGGTTTATTGGTTGCAGTATCCTCCCAAACAAGTATGTGCATTTGCAGTTCGCTGATGGTAATGAACATATTGGAGACAATGGCCACTGCACTGTTAAATAATAATTATTAGGCCCCCATCAAAAAGTAGTCTAAAAATTATGTTTAACCTGATCATCATACAAAAATACTTTATTCCTGTCGTAATGGGAGAGATAAGCCAACATTGTTGGCATGTAGATTTCGAACTGATTATTACTTTCCAGTGTTCTTTTGCTAATACTTACACTTTTTTTTTAGAGCGGAAGTAAATACTGTATTACGGTTTACGGTTTATTTACTTCGAACTAGAAGCAAATTACTTTTTGCTACATCTTCCCACCTACATTTACTAGATCCATACACGTTTTCTCTCACACTTTCCAAATTCGCACATATGTCCATTTCAACTTCTACTTATTGCTATTATTATTTCCTAGCGTTACTGGAGCACGCATACAAAGATGGAGAGGCGTAGATTATGTGGACTGTCAATGCTGGAACTTTTCCTCTCTGTTGCACAGTTCATCATCGCCGTAGTCAAAGATGCAAAGTTTCTTTATTCTCCACTTTATGTATACGATTAAATGTTATCATCTTACTGATGCAACGTACCTCGAATAATTACAGTTTATTTTCCTCTGGCCTACAGCGGTGTTTCTTCGACTGATTGGCCTCTTTGCGTCAAGCACGGTGGTGGGACATCTCAGTTCGATTGGATGATCAAAGCAACCCCACCTCAGTTTTCAAGCTGAGTCAATTAAAATAAAATCCTCGAGTTTTCCACGATTGGAGCCCAGGCCATCGTTAAGAACAGAAGTAGTAATTTCTACTACTTGCACGACGCCCGACTTTCACGGCAGACTGCATAACTTTCCGGAGGTTGAGATAAATAACGCATGCATCTATGTGAGTTGGCAGATCACAGTAGTCCCACTCCGCTGAGAGTCCAAATGATGTCACACATACTGTGTGAGGCGGCGCTACGTTCTAAGTAAGGGGATATAAGGAACTTAAGTAGAATCTCAGACAGAACAAGAACTGGGTAGGAAATCGACCGTGTCGTTTCCAAACTAGCCACACTCGATTTCGTCTTACTAGATTTAGAAAAACCACGAGAAACAAATCTGTAAAGTCGCACGAAGATTCGGACCCTGATCTTCCCGAACGACAGTCTAGTGCCTTAACTTCGCCTTCCCAGTCACTGCTATCTTTGAAAATGATACTCTCGCCTCCCTGTAGTCATTGAAATCCCTTCATTGTTTTCCCACGGTGTATTAATAGACCCCCATCATATCCCAGTAATTGTATATTCAAGACCTCTGTTACAGTTGATACGCGGCAGTCGAATCTCGGAAATTTCTTTTGTTACTGAATCGCAAAGAGATAAAGCAAGTGCAAATATTCTCACCAAACTAAGGCAACGCTTGCAATGAACAGTGACAGGTAGAAATTACTGTACAGTAAATCACCAAAGCTCATGTAATATTTTTCTTTACTTTATTATCAGCTGTTCTCTTGAGACGAAAGCACTCTCTGTCTTCAGGCCACGAGTGGCCTACCGGGACCATCCGACAGCCGTGTCATCCTTGGTGGAGGATGCGGATAGGAGGGGCGTGGGGTCAGCACACCGCTCTCCCGGTCGTAAGATGGTATTCTTGACCCAAGCCGCTACTTTTCGGTCGAGTAGCTCCTCAACTGGCATCACGAGGCTGAGTGCACCCCAAAAAGCCTCTTCAGAAATTTTTTGCACTGATGATAGAAATTTAATGGCACCATATTTCTGTCTTGTAGGACGAACTTATTGCCTAAATACGGCGGTAGGGCTTGGCAGTAGGTTGGAAGATACAGTCCCGATGCAGCAGGGCCCACAAATTACCCTCGATAGCAGTAACAGGCATGCAACACACGTGCAAGAAACCGGTCCAAAACACGACTGATCCATCTTGCTACTGAAGCCATGTCTCTGAATGCCTGAGACATGCATTGTTATCTGGCCGCCTCCGCATGCGATCTTAGAGCGTGCTTTGTCCTGCTTTTTTTTTGTTTTTCCTTTATTATTATTTTAACACCTTATACAAGGCAGGCCAGCAGCGGAAATACTACGCCGCTCTACGGCCACAGATAGTACAAACGGAAATATAGGAAGACATAGAAAAACTAAACAAAATGATGGACAAAAAACAGTAGACACAGTAAATAAAAACATGGAGCCATTCACAGGCATAGTAAAATAAAAAACGTTCAGCATTGGTACACGACACAGATGACTGAAATGACACCATGTGAACGATGGAGTTTGGACGGTGAAACACTTAAGCACCAACACGACGGCACACACAAAGAACTGATGGCAATGATTTACAGTGAGCGAATGTTCACTCTACATGTACGAGTCCGGGGACCTGCCAAAGGGGAAAAGATGGTAGAGGAGGGAGAGGGGAGGGTGTAGGTGCCAGTGGCAGAGGAGGTGGGAGGGGGAGGAAAGAAGGTAGTAGGGTAGGGGAATCCTGGGGGAGAGGAGGGAGGGAGGAAGGGAGGAGGGAGAGAAGAGAGGGAGGTTTCCCTAGGCAAAAGACACAGGGGGTGGAAGGGATGGATCAATGTTGGTAGGAGGGGTAGATGATGAGGGAATCATCAGGGAAGGGGAGTTGGCAGAAGCCATCTTGGGTGAGGGTATGAAGAGTGGAGAGATGGAGGTGCAAGTGGGACATGGGAATAGAGGCACAGCAGCAGATGGGGGTGGGAGAGGATGGGAGAGACAAGCGGGTGAGGGGGATCAAGTTTACAGAACGTGTAGAGGATCCGTATCCGTTCGAGAAAAAGGAGGTGGTGTGGGAACGGAATGATATCATACAGGATCCATGTGGGAGAGGGGAGGCGGATGCGATAGGCGAGGCAGAGCACATGGCGTTCTAGGATTTGAAGGGATTTGTAAAATGTAGGAAGGGCACAGCAGAACATAGGGTGGATGAGGGATTTATAGGTGTGGAGGATAGTGGAGGGGTCCAGCCACCATATGCGGCCAGAAGGGAGCTTCGGGAGACGGAGTCAGGAGCGTGCCTTGGCATGTATTGTCTGGAGATGGGGGATGCAGGAGTGGCGACAGTCAAGGGTGACGCCAAGGTACGTGAGGGTGGGGGTGAGGGTGATAGGATGGCCATAAATGGTGATATAGAAATCGAGGAGACAGAAGGAAGGGGTGGTTTTGCCTACAATGATTGCCTGGGTCTTGGAAGGATTGACCTTGAGCAACCACAGATTGCACCAAGTGGTGAACCGATCAAGATGGGATTGGAGTAGGTGTTGGGAGCATTGCAGGGTAGGGGCATGGGCAAGGAAGGAAGCGTCATCAGCTTACTGGAGAAGGTGGACAGGGCGTGAAGGTGGCGGCATGTTTACCATATACAGAAGGTAGAGAAGAGGGGAGAGGACGGAACCTTGGGGCACACCAGCAGAGGGGTAGAAGGTGTAGGAAACTGTGTTATGGATGGTTGGGAAATAGAGGACCCAGTCAGACGGACATAGTTGACAGGGAGGGCGAAGGTTTGGAGCTTGACGAGGAGACCAGATTGCCATACACAGTCGTAAGCACGCTCAAGGTCGAGGGAGAGGAAGATGGCGGATCAACAGGAGACGAGCTGTTTGGAGAGGAGATGAATAAGGAGAAGGTCATCAGCAGAGAAGGATGGTCGAAAGCCTCACTGGGTAGAGGGAAGGAGGCAGTGCTGGTGGAGATGCTGGTGGATGCGTTGGGTAAGGATGGACTCCAGGACCTTGCTGAAGACCAAGGTAAGGCTGATGGGACAGTAGGAGGAGACAGCAGACGGCAGTTTGTCAGGTTTGAGGAACATCAGGATATGGGAGGTTTTCCACAGGTCAGTGTAGTAGCCAGTGGACAAGACCACATTATATAGCCTGGCCAGGGTAGAGAGGATGGAGGTGGGAGCTTCATGGAGGTTGCAATAGGTAACACGATCGTGACTCAGGAGCAGTGTTGCATTTCATGCAGAGTGTATTGATGATATCCTGAGTGGTGATGGGGACATTGAGTTCATTGTGTGTAATGTTGTCCAAGTACTGGAAGCCAGGAGCGAGTGAAGAGACACAGTTACCTGTTCGATCGCAGACATCTGGGAAGAGGGAGTAATCTAACTGGGGATCAAAAATGGTTGGCTCTGAGCACCATGGGACTCAATTGCTGAGGTCATAAGTCCCCATCTAACTGGGGATCGTCAGGGAGGGTAAAGATATTGGAGAGGTAGGAGGCAAAGTGATTGGTATTACTAAGGTTGTCAGGGAAGGGTTGGTCGTCATGGAGGAGAGGGTAGTAGAGAGGGGGGGGGGGGTTAGATCCAGTTAGGCAGCGGAAGGCTGACCAGTACTTGGACGAGTTTACAGGAAGGGTAGCATTATGATGGGTGCATGTCTGTCGCCAGTCCTGGCGTTTCCCAGCTTCTCAGCTGCGAGCAAGTTTCTGACATGTCATTGTAGTTGCCAGTGGCGTCACAGTGTGTCCTGGTCACGTGTGTGAAGGAAGGCATGGTACAGACGGCGGGATTCATGGAGGAAGAGGATGGCCTTTGGAGGTAAAGTGAGGTGGTGCAGGTGGATGGCGATGGTAGGGACATGAGACTCCATGGCCTCAGACAAGGTTTGCTGGAGAAAGGAGGCGGCATGGGTAACATCATCAGGGTGGTGGTAGGTGAGGAGGTGGCTATCGACCTGGGTAGAGAGGGTATCCTGGTAGGCATTCGAGTCAACACAGGAATAATCATGGACATATTTTGGAGGAGGGTCAATGTGAGGATCGGGACAGGGGCGACGACCGTCTGAAACAGCGAGGAGGACAGGGAGATGGTCACTACCAATAGGGTCAAGGACGTCCACCACTATGCAGCCAAGGAGGTTAGAGGAGGAGAGGATGACATCTGGAGTGGTACTGGATTCAGGGCAGGTGTGCTGGGGAAAGGGGACAAAGTCACCTTGAAGGGAGGAGAGGAACCAATGCCACTGCCGTAACTGGGCAGCGGAACGACTGTGGATGTTGAGGTCAGTGGCGATCACGTAGGAGGAGAAGGTACGGTTGATGTGGGAAAGGAATAGGGGCAGTAGGGTGGGCATAGATGGTGGCACAGGTAATGACAAGGCCGGGGAAGAAGAGACTGAGGATCAGGTGTTCTGTGGGGTTAGGAAGGAGGGGTTGGAGCTGAACAGATATCTGGCATTGGTGGCCAATGGCTACTCCACCACATGCTATCAGGAGGGGATTATCGGAGTGCTGGAGGAGGTAGGGTGACTTTTGTATGTTATGCTGGGGCTGAAGAAAGGTTTCGCTGAGAAGGAAGGCATCCACACGGTGGGTCATGAGGGTGTGCAGGAGGAGCTTCTTGTTTGCGGAAAAGGAACACATGTTATTCAACAAGATATGGTGCTGTCGCACCATGACAGGGATTAAGACAAGGGTGTCGAGATGGGAGAAGGTGAAGTGGGCTTGGTTGTAGGAATAGGTGGCATAGGTGTTGAGGTGGAAGACGGATTGGGAGGCGAGGGATATCTGCTTGAGGGTGTGGGGGGCTGGAATGGATGGACATTCTGGTGGATGATGGTGACAAACCTGATGATGTCCTTGGTAGTAAGGGGGGGGGGGGGACCAAGGGAGTTGTCAGGTTGCCAGGAGGGGTGGGGGCGTCCAGAGGGCGGATGGGGATGGTGAGGTTGGGACACTGCCAGAGGAAGTGCGCCTGCTTGCACTCAGATGTTGGGTGTGCATTATAATGCAGGCACCTCTGGCAGCAGAGGGATTGAGGAGGGGAACAGTAGGGGTCGACTTTGTATCGGCGATGGAAAAGGAGGGGAAGGTCGATGGAAGGGGTGTGTTCAGAAAACACCTGCATAAGGCGGGTGGGGCTAGCAGGGTTGAAAATCCGGCGTACCACCCATATTTCAAGGTATGGGTGTGCCTTAAGCTCCGCCAACACCTCCTCCTCAGTGATCGTCGGACTAAGCCAAGTGATCACGGCAGTGAGGGTCGGCAGGCGATGCGGGGTTTGGGGTTGGCAGGGGGGGAAGGAGCAGGGGTGAGGGAAGCATTGGGGCCAAAGCAGGTAATGGGGAATCTGGAGAGGATGTCGGAGTGAAGGGTTGGGCTAGGGGAAGTGATAAGTATGGAGTCCCGATTTGTCCTGCTGCCAGGAGCGATCTTTACTTAAGGCTTACGGGCAACTTACGCTGAGCACCACTGCACTGAGTCATCATGGCTTACAATCGAAGTGTCTGTTTACACTCTCTATGAATCTAAACAAATTTTATTAATTCCTACCCAATTTATTTCATACTTCATACACAGAGTCTTCTGGTGTTAGTAAAACTATACTGGTAAAATTTCATACCACTATCTACAACGCTTTCAGAAATACAAAATTTTACTTAGAAACCGTAATAATTTTTCTTTTAATACGAAACAGAGTTAGGGATTATATTATATCCACATATAACTTCATCTGAAGCTGTAGTTAAGGTATCAGGTTATAGAAATTGTTTATATAGGTTTTTTTTAGTTTTGTTGACATTAACTTGCTGACGTAAAAGAAATGAGTTACAAGTTATTATTCAGTTAAATGTTGTCGTGCGAGTGTTTTAGAAAGAGTGAGGATTAAATATTTATTTTTTGGGGATAATATTGACTTCGTTTGTGTGTTTGTTTACATTTGGTGTTTAAATTTAAGATTCTTTCGTCTTTACTCTCTGTAATGCTATTCTTTAGGTTGGGGAATACCCTTAGTATTTTAGAGCAGGAACCATTCATATTTGGCAGTCAATCTATCAGGCAACGAGTAGAGTAGTCGTTCGGTAGCTGTCTTACAGGCCAGTATAGTGTGGAGCTGCTGTACACAAAATTCGGACACTGTTAACAAGGTAAACTACTTTCGATGCGTTGCTTAAAATCAGCCTCAATTTTCTATATTAATTCACGTGTATGAACCTTTCTGAGGGACCGTTTATTTTTTTTATACAGTATACTCTGCGCCCATTACTTATACTAACGCAACATGTGACATCACTTTACTTGGAGAAATTATATTACTGGTATAACCACTGTAGACACCCAGAGAGAGGTCGGTTTCGGTAACATCTAAATTTACATACATGCACTGCAACGCACCGTACGCTAATGGCGGAGGGTAACTTGTACCACTGATAGTCACTCCCTTTATTGTTCCACTCGTTCATGAAGCGAGAGAAACACTATATACATGCTTCCGAATACACAGGGAGGTCCACTGATCGTGACCGGGCCAAATATCTCACGAAATAAGCGTCAAACGAAAAAACTACAAAGAACGAAACTTGTCCAGCTTGAAGGGGGAAACCAGGTGGCGCTATGGTTGGCCCGCTAGATGGCGCTGCCATAGGTCAACCGGATGTCAACTGCGTCTTTTTTAAAAATAGGAACCCCCATCTTTTATTACATATTCGTGTAGTACGTAAAGAAATATGAATGTTTTAGTTGGACCACTTTTTACGTTTTGTGATAGATGGCACTGTAATAGTCATAAACATATGGCTCACAATTTTAGAAGAACAGTTGGTGCCGGCCGGGGTGGACGAGCGGTTCTAGGTACTACAGTCTGGAACCGCGCGACTGCTACGCTCGCAGGTTCGAATCCTGCCTCGGGCATGGATGTGTGTGATGTCCTTAGGTTAGTTAGGCTTAAGTAGTTCTACGTTCTAGGGGACTGATGACCTCAGAAGTTAAGTCCCATAGTGCTCAGAGCCATTTGAACCATTTGAACAGTTGGTAACACGTAGGTATTTTTAAATTAAAATACAGAACGTAGGTACGATTGAACATTTTATTTCGGTTGTTCCATGTGATACACGTACCTTTGTGAACTTATCAATTCTGAGAACACATGCTGTTACAGCGTGATTACCTGTAAATACTACATTAACGTATTAAATGCTCAAAATGATGTCCGTCAGCTTCAATGCATTTGGCAATACGTGCAACGACATTCCTCGCAACAGCGAGTAGTTCGCCTTTCGTAATGTTCGCACATGTATTGACAATTCGCTGACGCATGTTATCAGTCGTTGTCGGTGGATCACGATAGCAAATATCCTTCAACTTCTCACACAGAAAGAAATACGGGGACGTCAGATCCGGTGAACGTGCGGGCCATGGTGCTTCGACGACAAATCCACCTGTCATGAAATATGCTATTCAATACCGCTTCAACCGCACGCGAGCTATGTGCCGGACATCCATCATGTTGGAAGTACATCGCCATTCTGTTATGCAGTGAAACATCTTGTAGTAACATCGATAGAACATTAAGTAGGAAATCAGCATACATTGCACCATTTAGATTGCAATCGATAAAATGGGGGCCAATTATCCTTCCTCCCATAATGCCGCACCATACATCAACCCGCCAAGGTCGCTGATGTTCCACTTGTGGCAGCCATCGTGGATTTTCCGTTGCCCAATAGTGCATATTATGCCGGTTTACGTTACCGCTGTTGGTGAACGACACTTCGTCGGTAAATAGAACGCGAGCAAAAAATCTGTTATCGTCCCGTAATTTCTCTTGTTCCCAGTGTCAGAACTGTACACGACGTTCAAAGTCGTCGCCATGCAATTCCTGGTGCATAGAAATATGGTCCGGCGGCAATCGATCTTGATGTAGCATTCTCAACACCGACGTTTTTGAAATTCCCGATTCTCGCGCAATTTATTTGCTACTGATGTGCTGATTTAGCCGCGACAGCAGCTAAAACACCTACTTGGGCATCATCATTTGTTGCAGGTCGTGGTTGACGTTTCACCTGTGGCTGAACACTTCCTGTTCCTTAAATAACGTAACTATCCGGCGAACGGTCCGGCCACATGCTTGGATGGTGTCGTCCAGGATACCGAGCAGCATACATAGCACACGCCCGTTGGGCATTTTGATCACAATAGCCATACATCAACACTATATCGACCTCTTCTACAGTTGGTAAAGGGTCCATTGTTACGTGATACCACGTACTTACACGTTTGTGCTATTACAACGCCATCTATCACAAAGCTAAAAAAGTGGTCCAACTAAAACATTCATATTTCTTTACTAACGAATATGAAATAAAAAAATGGGGATTCATATTTAAAAGAACGCAGTTGATATCCGTTTGACCTATGGCAGCGCCATCTAACGGACCAACCATAGCGCCTTCTGGTTTCCCCCTTCAAGCTAGACGAGTTTCGTTCTTTGTAGCTTTTTCGTTTGATGCTTATTTCGTGAGATATTTGTCCCGGTCACTGTCAATGGACAACCCTGTATAATGCTTCCGAATAAGGCCTAATTTATCTTATCTTGTCTTCGCGGTCCTCACGCCAGATGCACGTTGGTGGCACTCTGTCTCAAATACCTGTTCTCTAAATTTTCTCAAATGTGTTTCACGAAAAAAATTCCTTCTGTCCAGGAATTCTCATTTGAATTTGCGGAGCTCTTCCGTAACACTTGCGTCTTGATCGAACATACCGGTAACTAATCTAATAGCACGTTTCTGCATTTTTTCGATTATTTTCTTTAATATCACCTGCTGGGGATCCCAAACACTGGAGCAGTGCTGAAGAATGGGTCGTACAAGTGTTCTGTAAGTAGTCTCCTTTATAGATGAGTTACACTTATCCTAGAATTCTTCTAATAGACCGATGTCGACCATTCGCCTTCCCTACTACCGATATCACGTGCTCGTTCTATTTCACGTTGCTTTGCAGCTTTTTTTTAGTCATCAGTCTTCTGACTATTGATGCGGGCCACCACCAATTCCTCTCCTGCATCTTACGCCCGGGTTCCCGGGTTCGATTCCCGGCGGGGTCAGGGATTTTCTCTGCCTCGTGATGACTGGGTGTTGTTTGATGTCCTTAGGTTAGTTAGGTTTAAGTAGTTCTAAGTTCTAGGGGACTGATGACCATAGCTGTTAAGTCCCACAGTGCTCAGAGCCATTTGAACCCTGACATCTTCATCTCGGAATAGCACTTGCATCCTACATCCTCAATTATTTGTTGTAGTTTTCAGATCTCTGTCTTTCCCTACAGTTTTCACCCTCGGCAGCTCCCTCCAGTATCATAGAGATTACTCCCTGATGACGTAACATGTGCCCTACCATCCTGTCCCTTCTTCTTGTCATTACTTTCCATATGTCCCTTTCTTCGCCGATTCTATGGAGAACCTCCTCATTCTTTAACTTATCAGTAGATCTAATTTTCAGCATTCTTCTGTAGTACCACATCTCAAATCCTTCGATCCTCTTCTCTTCCAGTTTTGATTCATTATCTTACAAGGCTGCCCTCAAAACGTACATTGTCAGAAATTCCTTCCTCAAATTACAGCCTACGTTTGATACCAGTAGATTTCTGTTGGTCAGGAGTACACTCCTTGCGTGTGCTAGTCTGCTTTTTATGTCCTCCTGGGGCTTCGTCCGTCATAAGTAATTTTGCTTCCAAAATAGCAGAATTCCTTACTTTCATTTACTTCCTCATCGCCAACTTCGATGTTAAGTTTGCATTCATCAGACTATTCATGTCACCCAACAGGGCGAAAGACTATATCCTGTTTTACGCCTTTTTTCCGAACGCTTCATTCTTGGTCTTCCAATGTTATTGTTCTCTCTTGGTTCCTGTAGATATTGTACACTACCCGTCTTTCCCTATATCCTATTCCTATTTTCCTCTGTCTTTCAAACTTCTTGCACTGTTTTGCATTGTCGAATGGTTTTTCTTGGCCGACGAATCCTACGGGCGTGTCTTTTTTTTCAGCCTTGCTTCCATTATCTAGGATAACGTTAGAACTGGCTCTTTGGTGTCTTTACCTTTGCTAAAACCAAACGGATCGTCATCTGACAACCCTCACTTTTCTTTGCCGTCAGACTGTACACTTTCCTTGTCAGCAGTTTGGATGCATGAGATGTTAAGCTGATTGTGCGACAGTTTTCGCACTTTTCTGCTCTTGCTATCTCCGGATATTGTTCCGAAAGTGTAATGGTACGTCGCCATCTCATAGATTCTACACATCAAATTGAATTGCCACTTCCTCTGACTATTTTGGAAATTCCGATGGAATGCTATCTATCCTTGCTGACTTATTCGATCTTAAGTCTTTCAAAGCTCTTTCAAATTCTGACCTTAATACCGGATCCCCTATGCCATCTACATCGACTCCAATTTCCTCTACCAGGTTACTGGATAAGTCCTCCCCCTCATAGGAACCTTCAGTGTATTCTTTCCACCTATCTCCCTTTTCTTCTGCGTTCAACAGTGGAATTCTCAAGGTATTTTTAATGTTACCACCCTTGTTTTTAATTTCACCAAAGGTTGTTTTGGCTTTTCTATATCGTGAGTCAGTCCTCTCCTGCATCCATTTCGACTTGGCTGCCCTGTATTTACTGTTTATTTGATTCCTGGTGGCTTTATACTGATATATTATTGTCTTTCCCTGAATAATTTTTTGCTTCCTTCTTTCATCGATCAGTTGAAGTGTTCCATCTGTTACCCAAGGTCCCTTCGCAGCTACCATCCTTCTACCTATGTTTGCCAGTGCAGCGTTTGTGACTGCCCTTTTCGGACAAGTCCGCTTCTCTTCAACTGAATTTCTTACTGTAGTACTCCTTATCACAGTATCCTTTTCCTTAGCAAACTTCAAACTCACCTCGTCATTCCTTAGTGCTTCAGTATCCAACTTCCTTCCACATTGCAACGTTATGCGTAGATACTAAATTGACGTCACTGTATGAAGCAGCACACGATTAACAGTATATTCGACCATTTCCCTACCCATCTGTATCAGCTTACGTTTTTCCACATTTGGCGCAAACTGACATGTATCACACTAAATAGACTGCTGCCGATTATGAGTTTTGAGGGCAGTAAACATCTAACGTCATCAGTCTCTTATTTCCTCCTGTGGAGGGACTCTGTGTACCCCATCTCTTCGTGTGTAAAGTAAATCACGATTCAAGTGTGAAAACGTGTTCTAAATGGCAGCAAAACATATATCTCAGGTGGTACATGGGTATCAACCCAGCATTCAAGTGGGATGTGGAAAGCCGCCTAAGAATTACACCGAGTTTGGCCGGCTCACCTGCCCTCGTCGTTAATCCGCGAGGCGGATTCGGTCCTCGTCAGGCACGATTCCCCGAGTTCCAGAAGCGGCGTACTAACTCGCGCGGCTTTCTGGGCAGGTCTCACTAAATAGATATTCAGTCCAAGTCATATTGTATCCTCCTTCAGTCACTAAACAACGACAAAAAGATTATAGGGTTGTAGTCTTCTTTAGAAAAACTTGCCCGCGTCTCGTGGTCGTGCGGTAGCGTTCTCGCTTCCCATGCCCGGGTTCCCGGGTTCGATTCCCGGCGGGGTCAGGGATTTTCTCTGCCTCGTGATGGCTAGGTGTTGTGTGCTGTCCTTAGGTTAGTTAGGTTTAAGTAGTTCTAAGTTCTAGGGGACTGATGACCATAGATGTTAAGTCCCATAGTGCTCAGAGCCATTTTTGAAATTAATTTGCCTAAATCTCAAGGAACTATACACCGATCACTGATTTCGACCAGTTACATGGCAGTCTTCAGACTACGTAATAGAAAGCAGTGTCTACGTCGACTTCTACTACGTGATCTGAATATGGCTATTTACTTGGAAAAACTAGTAATAAATGTATCCTTGCTTGCGATCTTTGCAAGATTTTCTGAGGAACGTTACAACAATATATTTAACGATCGCCTCCTGCAACACTGACAGTGTCAGGCGATTACGACATAGATATTTGAAGAGATTAAGGATTCGCTTTCAGAAACGCATCAACGTCATTACTTCCACCAACAGCTTATTCCGTTCAAGGGAAAGCTTTGTGCGCTTCCAGATCACGATTGGCCGCGTTTTAGCGAGGGTAAAACAGCAGGGGAAAGTGAAGTCGGTGCCGGCGGTGGTTGGCTGTGCTCTGGGAGACAGCGACAGGGAGAGGGCGCCTAATGCCCTGATTACAGCGCTTTCCCGGGAACCGCGCCGCACTCACTTACTGGCGCCCGACTCGTCGGAATGCTAATGGGCGCGTATTATCATAAGAATGAGATCATCCCTCGCGCCGCCGCCGCCGTCCTCTTCCAGCTACTGTTACCCACCACCCCCACCTCCTGGCTCTGCCCGTATTTTGTCGGGCCGCTACGACCACTTTCTCGAATAATAAGACCATCAAACTTTCATAAGCTGATATATTGGAAAATGTCTGAGATAATGTACCACCAGCGAACAAGAGGCTAGCCACCGATCAATATCGCTGTGATACCACAGCGGCCGACTTTATTTCAGGAAAAATCTTTTTTTTTTTTCTTTTGTCGGATGTGTCGAGACATTTTATAATTCCATTCTCGGAGAAGTTAGCCGGTAGTAGTCACCAAACTTTTGTGTCAGTTCTGCATGAAATAAATAGTGATCGTGTGATATTGTTAACTGGGAGATCCCTAGAGTTAGGTTCAATTATCTCATCGAGAAGGCTTTTCTTCCTCAGCGCACAATGGTTTCTTTTTTATGGATACGTGAGAGTTGTGTCTCAAGAATTTCAACTGAGTGTAACTTATAGTCTTGTGTCACGTTTGCGTTTATGATGATGCTAGAATGAAGAGAGCGGAACCTAGTGCGGACACACAGTCTACTTTACTCGAATACCGCCAATGGCGACGCCAGAATTAACTTTCCCGTCCCACAGATGGGTCACCATCAATAGTAACACACTCTCGCTTAATATCGCAACATAGCAGAGTATAGGTAACACGTTATCATGCTCCAGTGTTGCTCCTCTTTCCTAGAGTTAGTCTCTCTCGCTCCTTTTAATCTTATAGGTATTTCAGCGATCGATTTTCCGTAACACTGATTCTAATACTCCATAACCTATGAGCATGATACTGAATATGTCTTCTCGATATTAAAAACTTCCTCCTCAATTTAGGTGAATAATATTCTTTTTGTGCTAACCTGTCCGTATAGCTGTGTATGTTAAAACTGTGCTGCAGGGGAGGTGCGCCGACTCTGCGTACGCCAGGGGCCAGTACGCAAGTCAGCCTGGATGTGGTTTTTAATCGGTTTTCCACATCCCATTACGTGAATAACTGTCTGGTACCCAATTCCTGTCTCAGACGGTTCACAAATACTTATAAATCTTTCACTCGCTTTCACGTGACGTAAACACATTCCGTCGTGGGCCGGGAGAGGGGGGAGGTAGTAAGATGGAGGTGACCCGAAGGGCACCCAGCCACACCTTAAACTAATCTTGGGAAGCGCCAGGTCCGTAAATAACTATATTGGCCCTACGGGAGTGTGGGACAAAGGCACAAGAAAAATAAATAAGAGAATATTCTTTATGTGTTACCTTGTAAATCTGGAATGCTGAATATAAATCAATTATGGAGTCGAATTTGGGCTCTTCTCGTTGTTGTGCCTGTGGTACAACCCATCCTGCTCACCTAAAACCCCATGATTAGCCTTAATCCGTATTCAAAGTGACAGCTTGAATCACATCTGCAAGTAGGATCGAGTCAGATATTTCAGAGGTCACAAGACACGCCATTTGTAAACGAAAGCGGTGGACAGTCGAGGTGTAACACCACGATGAAACACTGCACGTCGGTTTGGAATTTAATCCAAGATCTTGGCGTTAATTTTGGTGATTGTGATGATTAGGAGCCTTATGCCACTAGCTATCCCCCTCCCCACGTCCCCTCCCCTCCTTGCTGGCCAGATTATCATCGTGAAAATGTCTTCCATTTGCTGTATTTGAACCAGATACCTCTGCGTCATGCCCCACCACAGCAGTGTGCATTACCGGCCTCGGCCATGGAGCCGAATATCCCCGGACGAAGACCTGCGGAGGATAGATGGTTGATGCAGGGATTGGTAAATTGACCCACAAAATACAGTAATGTAATGTATTGTACACAAATACGCCACGAATGCCATTATTGTGTGATTATTTGATTTCCAAACAAACCCTGTAGACTGTCACATCTGGAAGCACGCATATAGTGTGCGATTTACAGTGGAATGATCATGTCAAACCAGTCGCAGGAAAGACAGGTACCAGTCTGCGATTCCTTAAAAGAATCCACAGGAACAGTAATCTTCCCAGGAAAAGGGGCAGTTTAGAAAATCGTAGCTCAACTGACATCTGAGTACTACTCGTCAGCCTGGGACCCTTTCCAGACGGGATTAACATAATAGAGGTCTAAAAAAGAGCAGCGCATTTCGTCATAGGTTCGTTTAATAATGCCGAGAGCGTCACGGAGATGCTCATACAACCCTACCAGCAAACACTGCAATAGAGTCGTTGCGAATTACCATGTCATTTACTTGCTGTATTACTTCCTCCTACATATGCCTCACGAAAAGACCATGACGATAAAATCAGAGGGATGCGAGATCTTATAGAGTCCTGTCTTAGTCGTTCGTTTCATGTAAGGGGACGATGAAGGGGGAGTAAGTGGTAGTGGTACACGAAGTAACCTCCGCCAGATACCATAAGATGGTTCGTGGAGTGTAGACGTACTTGTGGACTTGGCTGTAGGCAAGTTGGCCATCTCTGCCCGACGTTATCATTACTGGTGGTTGGCGTACGGATCGTCGTATTTACAAATGCAGTGACATCCATAGCAAATTTAGTGTGTCACAGCGTTAGCTGGATTATCAATGTGTCGTAATAACTGGTTACGCTCTTTCAGAGTATACAGTATCTTGAAGGCTACGGAGCTCAATATTCAAGGACCGACTTCGTAAGTTTGCATTGTTGGTGACTCCGAAGTGCTGTGAAAGCACCTAGATGGCAATTGTTACTGTACGCAGAGCTGCAGTTACTTATGGAGGACTAGAGTCCTTTCCTGATACAAATATTTTAGCGTGGGGGACGTTCTCGCTTACGGACACAGTGGTTACGGGCGCTGGTATCTCCAATAATAAATACGGACTAGCGAGTGACCTTAACTGCCCGGAAGCAGTTTAATAGTTTTATTTGGTGTCAATGCGGAGACAAGGTTCAAATGGCTCTGAGCACTATGGGACTTAACATCGGAGGTCATCAGTTCTCTAGAACCTGGAACTACTTAAACCTAACTAACTTAAGCACATCACACACATCCATGCGCGAGGCAGGATTCGAACCTGCGACCGTAGCGGTCGCGCGGTTCCAGATTGAAGCGCCTAGAAACGCTCGGCCACAACGGCCGGCGAGGAGACAAGGGAACAAAGATCCAAGTATTGTTATACTATACACAACAAACATTGGTAACGGTGACAGGAAAATTGTTACGTATCTTTTCATATAGGTTTCCTGTTGGCTTGAGGTTAAGTACTCATCCCAAGACGTCTTTTAAACTGAGCCCCGCCCGATTTTTAGGTTCGGCCAGTGAGATGGCTGCAATAGCGAGGTGCAGGCGCGAAACGCAATCGAATCTACACTCCTGGAAATTGAAATAAGAACACCGTGAATTCATTGTCCCAGGAAGGGGAAACTTTATTGACACATTCCTGGGGTCAGATACATCACATGATCACACTGACAGAACCACAGGCACATAGACACAGGCAACAGAGCATGCACAATGTCGGCACTAGTACAGTGTATATCCACCTTTCGCAGCAATGCAGGCTGCTATTCTCCCATGGAGACGATCGTAGAGATGCTGGATGTAGTCCTGTGGAACGGCTTGCCATGCCATTTCCACCTGGCGCCTCAGTTGGACCAGCGTTCGTGCTGGACGTGCAGACCGCGTGAGACGACGCTTCATCCAGTCCCAAACATGCTCAATGGGGGACAGATCCGGAGATCTTGCTGGCCAGGGTAGTTGACTTACACCTTCTAGAGCACGTTGGGTGGCACGGGATACATGCGGACGTGCATTGTCCTGTTGGAACAGCAAGTTCCCTTGCCGGTCTAGGAATGGTAGAACGATGGGTTCGATGACGGTTTGGATGTACCGTGCACTATTCAGTGTCCCCTCGACGATCACCAGTGGTGTACGGCCAGTGTAGGAGATCGCTCCCCACACCATGATGCCGGGTGTTGGCCCTGTGTGCCTCGGTCGTATGCGGTCCTGATTGTGGCGCTCACCTGCACGGCGCCAAACACGCATATGACCATCATTGGCACCAAGGCAGAAGCGACTCTCATCGCTGAAGACGACACGTCTCCATTCGTCCCTCCATTCACGCCTGTAGCGACACCACTGGAGGCGGGTGCACGATGTTGGGACGTGAGCGGAAGACAGCCTAACGGTGTGCGGGACCGTAGCCCAGCTTCATGGAGACTGTTGCGAATGGTCCTCGCCGATACCCCAGGAGCAACAGTGTCCCTCATTTGCTGGGAAGTGGCAGTGAGGTCCCCTACGGCACTGCGTAGGATCCTACGGTCTTGGCGTGCATCCGTACGTCGCTGCGGTCCGGTTCCAGGTCGACGGGCACGTGCACCTTCCGCCGACCACTGGCGACAACATCGATGTACTGTGGAGACCTCACGCCCCACGTGTTGAGCAATTCGGCGGTACGTCCACCCGGCCTCCCGCATGCCCACTATACGCCCTCGCTCAAAGTCCGTCAACTGCACATACGGTTCACGTCCACGCTGTCGCGGCATGCTACCAGTGTTAAAGACTGCGATGGAGCTCCGTATGCCACGGCAAACTGGCTGACACTGACGGCGGCGGTGCACAAATGCTGCGCAGCTAGCGCCATTCGACGGCCAACACCGCGGTTCCTGGTGTGTCCGCTGTGCCGTGCGTGTGACCATTGCTTGTACAGCCCTCTCGCAGTGTCCGGAGCAAGTATGGTGGGTCTGACACACCGGTGTCAATGTCTTCTTTTTTCCATTTCCAGGAGTGTATACAATGCTGCATAGGTTCTGGCGGGTTGCCGACAGCTCAGGCGCTTGTGAGTTCGGTGAGGAGCTGCGTACACGGTAGTGTGCTCCAACTTTGACTAAACTTTAACCACAGCAAAATCGACGTTTAACTCTGTTCAACGCAAAATTCTTGTGTATCGACCTCTATCAAAGTTAAACGGTGGAACTGAGTGTTGTAAAATTTGACCGTGGCTCAACCCGGTTTTCAGGAGATCAACAGGCTTTCACAAGCGTACGGTGTGAAGATGGCGGCGCATTTCGATATACTGAGACAGAGTGATACAGAACATCAGAATGTGGACCTCTACAACATCTAAAGATCTATTTAGAGCTGCAAGTGACAGGAGAAGCACTACGAAGATGGTTGCCAACATCCGAAACGGATAGGAACCAGAATAAGAAGAAGAAGAAAGAAGAGAGACTCGGGGAGTGGTATACCGTATACTATACGTAAGAAGAAACCAGAAAATGTGTTAATTTGTGAATCAAAGTTACAAGGAGTAGAACTAAATTATGCCTCCACATGTGACCACATTCTCTAGCATGGGGACAACATGAAATAGGATTTTTTTTTTTTTTTTTGTTATTTAGGGTATGTGACGTTCAAAACTCAAATATATTCATCCCAAACCAGTTCTATGTAGCTCCCAAAGAGTCTCTAGAAAACCATCATTGAAGTTTTACGACCATGTTTTATATATTTTTCGACAGGTAGTGTAGCTCTGTGGTGGCATCCTTGTTCGCTGCGTGAGAGGACTGGATTCCATTTCAGGTGGATTTTAATATTTCATAAAGGTGCATGTTCTATGGGCATTTACATAAAGCACATAATGCAAAAGACAGAAAAAAATTAATTTTTAGTTTTTCAATTATACAGTCTTGATTAACAATATTTTATGAAAGATCGATAAGTAAGAAATTTTGTTTTCAATGAAAACGAGATTTTCGTCTTCAGTGTATAGTTAGAAATAGGAAGTTGTGCATTTTTCATAAAAATGACTGTTAGATGTGTTAGTATATATTTGATGGCATCTGTATTTAAATGACGTAGATATTCGAACTGCACGGAATAAAATTAAAAAATAATGATCGAACCCAGACACTGTACATTTCTACTTTTATACTGCACCCGATCGGACTAATGGCGAATAATTAACACACTTCTGCTTGTTGACTTAAGGGAGAGCATGTGACAGTGACGTCACTCACCAGCGGTTGTCTAAAAAACTAGAGTATATAGGCAACAGCGTGCAAATTCGTACCTCTATTAAGATTTTTGCACCTCCAGAGCGCCACCCATTGCAATGCAGTTTGCTAACCGGCGATTAATACTGGCGCAAAGCAGAGACATTTTAAACGCACTTCACTTTTAACCGTGATCACGGGACCTTGGTTATCTTTCCTTCTGACCGAGGATGGTGTACTCGGCCACCAGTGTTTCCAGGAAGCGACTGCGCTATAAGCGGTTACCGCGATGATAACAACTCGCAAGTTATCAACACTTACTTGGATTAATACTTTCAGAATGAATTTTTAACTTCTCAGCAGTGTGTATGACGTACTGAAACATTCTGTTACCAGACAGATTAAATCTATTGATACACGCCTAATGACAAAATGTTATATTATTTAATATTGATAATGATTTCACCAATTCATTTCTGTTGCCATTTCTCAGACTACTTTACTTGCAGAATCAGGCTTTTTTGAACTTTAGGATATTTTCCAAAGGGGGCACTAATCACGAAATAAATATTACTTTATGCAATGTGCATTTAATTACTAAAGCTAAGTAATAAAATAAATACACTGACGTGCCAGAACATTGTGATTACTGCTCACCACGACTCTGACAGGCGCCTAGTGGCGTTGCGGGTGCGTCACTCAGGAAGAAATGGGTACAGACGGAGCAGGAACGAATCATTCTAGCGATGATACGGGCCGCAAGTGGGGAAATCCACTTACATAAGCGACGAGTAGATTGCAATGGCCCGACACCTGACAACGAGCAACTCTGAAACGGCGAAGACAGACGGCTTTCCAGGTGCTACTGTCGTGGACATCTACAGAAAGTGGTTGAATGACGGTGAAACTGCGAGTAGCTCAAATGCTATTGAACGTCCACATCTCATCACACAACTTGGTCGGAGACTTGCCTGTTCTATAAAGCACGACGGGCGGGGATTCGTGCCAGACCTGACGAAAGAGCACAATCCTAGTGCAGCCATACCTATAAGTGTTTTCGTGTACACCATGCAGTGCATGTCGTTGAAAGAAATATGCACGGCACCGCGGATTCATGCTGGTGGGAACAATATTATGCAACAAGGGTCATTCCTCTGGTCTTTCATGGGGCAACGTGAAAATTATTCCGGTCACCCGCGACCCGTCACGCTTGTGTTTCTTCCAGTAGGGTGACCGTCATAGTCACGAAGCAAAGGCTAGAATCAGGCTACAGTGCTTTGAGCACCACGATACCAAACTCGCGTTGATGTTTTCGCCACCAAATTCTCTTAATCTGAACCCGATGGAACACATGTCATACGGCATCGGGATGCAGCTCAGCACCCGCTAACCACTGGTCCGCAATTTACGGGAATTTCATGGCCTGTACGTAGACATAAAATGCCAGATAACTCTGGAGACATATCAAGGACTTATACAAGTCTTCATAGCATAAGCTAATGCGTGATCCGTGACTGGTAGCAACTTGGCAGCGGATTTAATTCCCCAAAACAGTTCTTAGCCACGACCTTTTTTGTTACGAGGGACGTTCTATAAGAATTCGAACACATTTTTTTCTGAAAGCATTATGTTTTATTGAGGATTCCAGTACCCCATATCATTCTTCATTCTTTTGACCACAAAATCCCATTTTTCAACATAATCTCTGTTCAATGCGATGGCCTTACACTACCTTACTGGAAGGGACTGTTTGCCCGCATGGTACCACTATACTCTTGGACTTCGAAGCCAACATCTTACTGCATCCATAACCTCCCCATCATCCAAGTACTGCTTACCATGTGGTCGGCCTTCATTTGGCCAAAGAGGTATAAGTCGGAAGGTGCGAGATCCGGGCTGTAGGGTGGATAGCCGGCCGGGGTGGCCGAGCGGTTCTAGGCGCTTCAGTCTGGAACCGCGCCACCGCTACGGTCGCAGGTTCGAATCCTGCCTCGGGCATGGATGTGTGTGATCTCCTTAGGTAGTTCTAACTTCTAGGGACTGATGACCTCAGATGTTGAGTCCCATAGTGCTCAGAGCACTTTTTTTGTAGGGTGGATGAGGAAGAACAGGCCAACGAAGTTTTGTGAGCTCCCCTCGGGTGCGCAGACTTGTGTGATGCCTTGCGTTGTCACGGAGAAAGAGAAATTCTTTTACATTTTTGTAGCGACAAACATGTTGAAGTCGTTTCTTCAATTTTCTTAGGGTAGCACTCCAGAGTTGCTCATGGCACGATGAGCGAGGACATCAAACAGAATAAACCCTTCGGTTTTTACCGGCTGAGAGTGCGACCTTGAACTTTTTCTCCGGAGGAGAGGTGGTGTGGAACCACTCAGTCGATTGCCATTTTGTTTCCGGTTCAATGTGATGAACCCATGTTTCATCACCTGTGACGATTTTCAACAAAAAATTGTCACGATCAGCCTCGTTGCGCGCAAGCAATTCCGCACATATGGTCGTTCATTGCTCCTTATGGTCTTCAGTTGCGCGGCGAGGAACCCAGCGGGTGCCCACCTTTGAGCACCTGGTAGACTACCAACAGAGACGTCCAGTTGAGCAGCGAGGTGTTTGACTGTGATCCGTTGATCACTTCGAATGGGGGTGTCCGCACGTTTTAACATTATAGGAGTCACAGCTACGCGCGGACGGCCGGTATGCGGCAGATCGGACAGGTTTGCTCTTTCTTATTGTGATGACGACAGATGTCTCATCCAACGGCTCAATGTGTTTTTTCTTTTGTCTCCGTAGACACTGGGCAAACGCCTACGAATGTCTGCGATGCTCTGGTTTCCGATCGAAAGAAACTCCATGATAGCTCCCTGCTTGGAACGCATCTCCGTTACAGACGCCATTTGGAAGGCTACGTATAGCGCCGCCACCTATCGCAACTTCATCAAGCTACAGGTGCTGAAGTGGAAACATTGCATGATGTCCACAACAAGTTTCGCGCTTTCTCAGCCGAAACTGGCTGAGATAAAAGAATCTGTTGCATTACCTACCGAGCTCCCCTCGTAAATCAGTAACCGGAATTATTTTTACTATAACTTGTTTCATTGTACTACACTACTGACCATTAAAATTGCTACACCACGAAGATGACGTGCTACAGACGCGAAATTTAACCAACAGGAAGAAGATGCTGTGATATGCAAATGATTAGCTTTTCAGAGCATTCACACAAGGTTTGCGCCGGTGGCGACACCTAAAACGTGCTCACATGAGGAAAGTTTCCAACCGATTTCTCTTGTACAAACAGCAGTTGACAGCGTTTCTTGGTGAAACGTTGTTGTGATGCCTCGTGAGGATAAATGCGTACCATCACGTTTCCGACTTTGATAAAGGTCGGATTGTAGCCTATCGCGATTGCGGTTTATCGTATGGCGACATTGCTGCTCGCGTTGGTCGAGATCCAATGACTGTTAACAGAATATGGAATCGGTGGGTTCAGGAGGGTAATACGGAACGCCGTGCTGGATCCCAACGGCCTCGTATCACTAGCAGTCGAGATAATAGGCATCTTATCCGCATGGCTGTAACGGATCGTGCAGCCACGTCTCGATTCCTGAGTCAACAGATGGGGACGTTTGCAAGACAACAACCATCTGCACGAACAGTTCGACGACGTTTGCAGCAGCATGGACTATCAGCTCGGAGACCATGGCTGCGGTTACCCTTGACGGTGCATCACAGGCAGGAGCGCCTGCGATGGTGTACTCAGCGACCAACCTGGGTGCTCGAGTGGCAAAACGACATTTTTTCGGATGAATCCAGTTTCTGTTTACAGCATCATGATGGTCGGATCCGTGTTTGGCGACATCGCGGTGAACGCACATTGGAAGCGTGTATTTGTCATCGCCATACTGGCGTATCACCCGGCGTGATGGTATGGGGTGCCATTGGTTACACGTCTCGGTCATCTCTTGTTCGCATTGACGGCACTTTGAACAGTGGACGTTACGTTTCAGATGTGTTACGACCCGTGGCTCTACCCTTCATTCGATCCCTGCGATACCCTACATTTTAGCAGGATAATGTACGACCGCATGTTGGAGGTCCTGTACGGGCCTTTCTGGATACAGAAAATGTTCGACTGCTGCCCTGGTCAGCACATTCTCGAGATATCTCACCAATTGAAAACGTCTGGTCAATGGTGGCCGAGTAACTGGCTCGTCACAATACGCCAGTCACTACTCTTGATGAACTGTGGTATTGTGTTGAAGCTGCATGGGCAGCTGTACCTGTACACGCCATCCAAGCTCTGTCTGACTCAATGCCCAGACGTATGAAGGCCGTTATTATGGCCAGAGATGATTGTTCTGGGTACTGATTTCTCAGGATCTATGCACCCAAATTGGGTGAAAATGTAATCACATGTCAGTTCTAGTAAAATATATTTGTCCAATGAATATCCGTTTATCATCTACATTTCTTCTTGGTGTAGTAACTTTAATGGCCAGTAGTGTACATTTTTATTTTTATGTTTTTAAGTTGATTGATGTAACTGAAGATATAGTCCATCCAGCCTACTACCGAGTCCGTTATATATTGGAAGTATAAGGCGTTCCTCCGTTGAAGAACAAATAATCTCCACTTCTGCAGAAATATACATGAATTTCGCATCCTTCGGCTCGAGAACAGAGTCAAGGTGTCATGTCTGTTAATGTGGAACAGGTGTAAGATTCGTTTCGTGGTTACACTGTGCCAGTCGGCAGTTTTTCAAGTCTATAAAACTTTCTCCCTTTTATTGAAAAATGGCTAACACTCTACATTTGTCGCCCTTTATTATGAAGCCGCTGTCGTTTCCTGAGGCAGCCATGGAGTAAAGTTGTCTCACAGGAGCGCTAAAAATGTGGATCTGTGGTTTCTTGCAGCCAATATTGGAAAATTCTTGGCACAAGTTGAAATTAGTTTTCAGAACCGTTGGTCCAGTAGTAGTCACTAAGAAGACTGTTATAAAAGAATGCCGTGAATTTAGAATTATTTAAGATATTATCGGCAGAGATTGTGACGCCGTATACGAAACAGCATAGCGGTACTACTGCTGTTTATCTGGACTTGAAAGAGCAGATGATAGTTTTCAGCCTCATCTGCAATGTCAACGTCAATCTCTCTTTTGACAGTACTACTGTTAACAAACCGACTGCTAAGTCTAATCTACTAGACATCAATCACAGACGTCACAAAAGGTGTACAATTTCATGAGCCTGACTAACAGCGGTGATGCGCGATGTCATTGGCCAGACAAAATTATGGAAGTGAGGGGAGAATAAATATCCCACCATTGTAACCACAACAATCCGAACAAATCGGCTAGTTTGCCTAGGTCGCACTCCCGGCTTTGGCTCTTTGTTCCGGCGATTTCACAGTTTCCTCAGCGAGGCTATAATACGTAGATTTTATGGTTGATTTCCAGTGTTTGATTGTTTCTGTGAGAAATTTTTTTATGTATGGAATTCCATAGCCTGTATATATGCTATAAAAGACGTCGCGTTGGCAAACCTTAACCTGTCTTAATATTTATATTTAGTTTAAATTAAATTAAAAATTGATACTCTGCCAGACACATCTAAAACAAAGAAAGGCCAAACAGAAACGCAATTAGATTAACCTGTTACGTTAACATACCATTAAGTGCTGTTGGCACACAATTAATTGACATAAAACAATGAGGATGACTCGCATACACAGGAACATCCACATCAGAGACGGCCATCTTAACCTGTTATTCAAACTAAGTAGCCACGGTTCATTGTTTTAGACAATATGAAGTTGAATTGTCATCTTCTAAAAGAAAAAGACACTGTAGGTACGAGCCTCGCTAAAATAACGCGCAGTATCTGACAATAAATTAGGTCGGTGTAGCTCTTTAAAGCCGCAGTGTATCTTTCTAAAGCCAATATACGTGTTATTCCGGTGAAAGAACGAGTTTTCCTTTCTCCAAGACACCAAAAATGTCACAAAATACCTCCTATTGCAAAACACATTGCATACAGTCCTCTCAAATAGTTTCTTCACGTCTGGTGAAAACAACACAGC
This sequence comes from Schistocerca americana, assembly GCF_021461395.2. Classification (NCBI taxonomy): domain Eukaryota; kingdom Metazoa; phylum Arthropoda; class Insecta; order Orthoptera; family Acrididae; genus Schistocerca; species Schistocerca americana. Next base: position 1,036,405,975 of record NC_060119.1, on the reverse strand, counting down.
TAATCATAGCGATACGTCCAAGTCGACAGTTAGTGTTTTTTCACCACTGAATTGCGAAATTGTGTTGATAAGAGCGAAAGGACTCCTTCCATGCAATTCTCTAAAAGACGTCCACGAGACTACATTGTCCGCTGGAAACTGGTCGTGATGGACCAGCACTGCCTTCCTACAGCAGTTCCTGCGTCGTAGCGAGGCGGTTTACAACGAGCCGGAACTTACGGCGGCGACCCCGGTCCTTTACGATCGCATTTCGGCTGCAGATTCGCCGGCAAACCGCCGCAGACATTGATGTCTGGCCCTACTTGTAAAATTGTAGGAAGCTCCACTGAGATACGTTTGCGAAATCCAACACGTCCTTCTCTTAACGTCAGTCACACGATTTTTTTTTCCATCTCACACCCGGAAAAGCAAACACGCATTCTCCGAACAGATGCTTGTAGCTTCATCTCATTCCTACGAAAATGCCTGGAGTTCTTTTCGTTATGTGACAAATAGTAAGATTATTGCCATTTGTAATATTGTCATAAGATTCTCCTATGTGTATTGAGATTACGAACAGGCACGATCACATAGCTGAAGCAATCAATCAGCAAACCGCTAGGAACCTATCATACTGCATATGACGTAACAAAAGCATAAGTAATACAAAAGGAAAGACACAAAAGTCTGAACTACTGAGAATAAGCTTCCTAAATACTGCTTACAGAAAAATAGAAGTGTATGATGAAATACTACACAACATTTTTTATATAATACTTTTTACTCAAACAGTTTTTTTGAGTTTTAGAGGGAGGCTTGGAGGACAGGAGGACAGAACACAAAAACCATGTTTTTATTCTAAAACAAATAACAGAGAAACAGATAATCTAATTTAGAAAGAGACAAAGTTTCTAAAAGTTTTGATATATTTTATATATTTTATGTGAAAAAATTGAGACTGAAGCTATAGAAGCTGTGAAGCTAATGTATAATACCACAAAATCTGAAACAGACAGAGACTGAAAAAAATTAACTCAAATGGGGTATAAGCCAAGGAAGTTGTCTCCCTCCTTCCTTTTTATATATGTAGTTCATTATGAACGGAATGGAAAAAAGAGAGTTTAAGAACGACTGACGTTTAGTATATTAGCATCAGTAGATAATATCTTTGCTGACGATTAAATAACCTACAAGAAACAAAGGACAATCTATAATGATCTAAATACGCATATAAAACGTGTCAATTATAAATGAACATCTCAGTAGAAAAATCCAAAGTTGTCGCCTCCAATGAAAACAACTAGGACGTCAGAATTTATTTAAATAAAAAGAACTTGAATAAGTTTCACATTTAGTATATTTGCTGTCTCATACGCTATGAAATGCTAAATATGTTTCACATCATATCAGAAACTTCAGTAAAATCATTAAAATACATAACATTCTATGGAAGACAATTTAAATTTGCCCAACTATGGTAATTTCAACACTGCTATAGGGCAATAAAACAAACATCATTCACGAAACTTATGAGCTGAAATTCAGACAGCAGAAACGGGTTGTCAAATGACTTAGTCACTAAGATGGCATCCCAAATAATTAAACCAAAGAAGGAATTAATGTGAAACAAATTCCAAACCAAGTTTCTTCATATAATTCACGTGGCAATGAGAAAATAAACGCAGGCAGATCACACAAGTGACAGTGTGAGTAATGCAACTGGAACAGGTCGAGAGGCAAACCTAAATGTACGATGACAAAGATGAGGCACATGGAATGCTGGTTGAAAAGTAAACTCTGTCCACCGAGTTCCAACCGACTACCGTGTAATCCTCTGCCAATGACATCATTGGATGAGGTATGGAGGGACATGTGGTCAGCACATCGCTGTCTCAGCCGTGGTCAGTTTTCGTCCACAGAAGTCGGTGCTGCTCAGCTGGTCACACGAAGATGAGTACACCTTGTTCCAGTCCTCCCACCGATGAAAAATCCCTGGCTGTACCAGCAGTCGATCCCAGGTGTTCCTCGTGACAGTCGACAGGGCCGGTCACTCAGCTGTCATTGTAGACGTGAAATGTGAGTCAGTTGATGAAAATCTGTTGCATTCCTCGTAAAAGTGCTTCGCGCTGTTGTAATGGGAAGCCGAGGGCTGTTGTGATTTCATTACTCATGTCGTGCAACATTTTTTTTCTTTTTTTTCTGTACGGGATGCGAACAGAACCGCCAGGGAACGAGATGAAAGTGGTGGAGAGCAAAGAACGGAAGCCGAGAGCACAAAGAGAGGAAGGTCGGTAGCGGCCACGGGCGGCCGGTCAAAGCAGCGAGCGACGCCCGCCCGTTGGGACGCGCCAGCTAACCAAGCTCTGGGACAGCGCTCGGCCGGTTCTGGGCTGACATGCTCCCATTTACAGTGCCTAACTGCATCCCCCTGCTCAAGTTTATTTGCGCAACTAGCGTGCTTCAGCGTATGCTGGCGCAGCAATTACACTGCTTCCAACTACACGCGAGCTCACAAACGTCTCTCTCTCTCTCTCTCTCTCTCTCTCTCTCTCTCTCTCTCTCTGTCTCTCTGTCTCTCTGTGTGTGTGTGTGTGTGTGTGTGTGTGTGTGTGAGAGAGAGAGAGAGAGAGAGAGAGAGAGAGAGAGAGAGAGAGAGAGGGGGGGGGGGGAGGGGGAATGGTGGGGGAATCTGCGGCAGCGTCATAAGAGCGAGCGTGCGCCAACAAGGCAACATAGTAAGCCGACATACAAAAACCGTCACTCACATACAAGTCATTCTGAAAGCAAACAACGATTATCTTCATCATTCTGTGCCCCGTGGCTGACTTCCACAAATGCAGCTGAGGTAGTTATCACTAACATCAAACGTACGAGGGTCATTCAATAATTAAAGAGACAAATAGGTCTGGGGAAAAAACTGTTAGTAGGGCAAGTTTCGTACTTTTATGGCATCACTGGGATGAACCCTGATCAGTTGATGTATCAACACTGCTTTGTTTACAACCTCAAAAATACATTTCAAGATGGCGAGTCCGCTAGAAACGACCACATTAGTTGAACAACGTCCTGTTATTCGTTTTTTACTTGCTGAATGCGAGAAACTAGCGAAAATATGCTGTAGAATGTCTAAAGTTTATGGTGAAGGTTGTGTGAATAGTCAAAATGTTTACAAGTGGGTAGAGCAGTTCAAAATTGGTCGCGACTCAGTGACTGTGGAAATTATAACTGATAAATTTCAAGTTAGTACTGGTACAGTTCATAACATTATCTGTAACAAGCTGAAGCATCGCAAAACATGTACAAGATGGATCCCAAAGGAGTTGACGCGGCTACACAAGGAAACAAGGTTGACAGTGTGCACAGAGCTAAAGGAACGTTATGACAGAGAAGGTAAGCACTTCCTCAACAAAATTTTAACTTGTGATGAAACTTGGAAAAGACAAAGCATGGAGTGGAAGCACACCAACTAACCTGTCAAGAAAAAATTCAAAACCCAGACATCAGTTGGAAAAGTCATGTTGGCGGTGTTTTGAGATTCTGAAGGTCCAGTTTTTTGTGATTATCTCGAAGATCAGCGTACAATGAATAGACAATACTACCAGAATTTGCTTCTAAACAAGGTGAATCCAGCCATGAGAGAGAGACACCATGGATCTCAGAGGAGAGGTGTGATTCTCCAGCAAGACAACGCACGTCCTCATATTGCTCAACTAAACGGTGAAAGCATCGACAAAGTGGGCTGGGAGGTACTGCCTCATCCCCCCTTCCCTTACAGTCCAGATTTAGCACCTAGTGACTTCCATTTATATGGTGCGCCGAAGAAGGTATTACGTGGGAAGAGGTTCCAGGACAACGAGGACGTGAAAAAGTTTGCGGGAAATTGGTTCAAACATCAAGATAAAGAGTTCTTTACAGGCGGAATAAAAAACCTTGCAGCCCGTTGGAACAAATGCTTGAATGTTAAAGGGGATTAAGTTGAAAAGTTAGAAAAAGTTTTGTTCTGTAAAATTAACACTTTTCTCCGCCAGACCAATTTGTCTCTTTAATTATTGAATGATCCTCGTAGATTGTTTCTCTACACAGTTTCATTCAACATAATAAAAGAAACTTATTTTACAACGTAGTTTGATATCTTATCTATTTTACTACGTAGTCGCCGTTCAAACTTAAACATTTGACGTAGCGGTCCATTACGTTTCCTAGGTCTGCTGCATACTCAGTTCTCGCCAGGTTGCTGAATCAGTCACTAACATTCTCTTTCAGTTCCTTGTCATTTCCATTGTGCTCTCCGCCCAAAAAATTTTTCCAATTTAGGAAAAAATGGTAAATACCCGGGGCCGAATTTGTGGTGTTTCCAAGAACATCCCACTCAAATTGCCGAAGAAAATCCTTCGTCAACGCAGTAGAATGCGGGCGAGTGTTATCCTGAAGGAGCACCATACCGCTGGACAGCACGTCGTTTATTTTGTACGGTGCGGCGAAGTCGCGCAAGGGTCTGACAGTAGGCCACTCCCTGTGTAGGAGGATGCACTTTCAATCCCAAAACACGGCGGTCATAATCTTTTCGCAGAATGAAATTTTCACTCTCCAGCGGAGTGTACGTTGACTTCCTGGTAGATAAAAATTGTTTCCGGGCCGAGACTCGAACGCGGGACCTTTGCCTTTCGCGAGCAAATGCTCTCCTGACTTAGCTACCCAAGGATCCGTCGTCACAGCTTTAATTCGGCCAGTACCTCGTCTCCTACCATCCAAACTTCACAGAAGTCTCCTGTGAACCTTGCAGAACTAGCGCTCATGTAGAGTTTCTGTTCCCGTCACGAGTAGCAATATTGTTCAAAACCTCTTCATCATCAATATCGTGCCGGTCCTATACGTTGTGTGTGTGTGTGTGTGTGTGTGTGTGTGTGTGTGTGTGTGTGTGTGTGTGCACTCACGCACGCGCGCATCTGTCAAATGTCAAGGAATGGATTTGGAAAATTTTCTTGTATTCCAAATCCTCACTCACAATTTGATCAAGAAATGATCGTGAAATCTCAAGAAAGCACAAGCACCTCCCATCAATAGTGAAAAGGCTATGCTGTTGCATTTTTAACTCAGTTCTTGATTTGACACCTTCAGTCACTACTTAAGATCAGCGCAGTCGTTCTTCGACATAGATGCTTCTCGTTCGCCATTAAACATGATGTACCATTTTCGAACTAAAGCTTCATTCATCACTTTTCCATAAAATTTCGTTATCGGCCTGTAGATTTCTACAGGGGGGACTTTCTTTGCATTCATATTTCGTATCACACTACAAACCTCACACTTGACAGGATCGTTAATTTTGTCATACATTTTAAAATGTACAAACAGCGGTAAAACGACCGTTGCATCTCCCTGTTAGCGTCACACTGGCGGCAACGATTAGGAACGTCTATGAAACGGCGGCGAGAATAGGGTTGGGATGGGATGGGCGGGATAGAGGTGGAAATTCTACGGCTTGTCAGAGCAGAACGCTCTTTACGTTCACAGTGATCCTTTTCTAATATCCGCCCAGGATGTCCTCAAGGGTCAACTTGTGGGCATCCAATCCACACACATTCTGCAATAAATGGTATCTTGGTAATCATAGTCTATGTAAACGATGTAATTAATCTAAGGAAACAGTTAATGTCTAGTGAAGAAATGTACGTGACCAGTGTCTGAGAGTCTGGTACACATTCGCACTAAATGCTAACGGAAAATTTTGATATCTACAGGATGGTCCATTGATAGTGACCGGGCCAAATATCTCACGAAATAAGCATCAAACCTTTTCCACAATTGGTAAACGGTCCATTTTAACACGTGCAATGTATCACGAAGCAAATATCGTCCGCACTGGCGGAATGTTGCGTGATACCACGTGCTTATACGTTTGTGACTATTACAGCGCCATTTATCACAAAGCGAAAAAAGTGGTCCAAATACAACATTCATATTTCTTTACGTACTACACGAATATGTAATAAAAAATGGGTGTTCCTATTTTAAAAAAAACGCAGTTGATATCCGTCTGACCTATGGCAGCGCCATCTAGAGGGCCAACCATAGCGCCATCTGGTTTCCCCCTTCAAGTTAGACAAGTCACGTTCTTTGCAGTTTTTTCGTTTGACGCTTATTTCGAGAGATTTTGGGCCGGTCACGATCAATCAACCACCCTGTATTGGAAAAATGTACGAGACCAGTGTCTGAGCAACTGAAAACTTGCGCACTAAATGCTAACGAAAAAGTTCACTGCAGAAAATCAGGTGCACGGCAAAGAACGAACGTTTTGTAAGAATATCGAAATTTCGGAATCTTTGCATTGCTCTAATTCGTTGTACAAGCATATGCTTCGATGCTCACTGGAACTTCTTGGCACACTCACGGTTGTTGCAGGCAGAGATGTAGGAATTATAGCGAGCGAAATCATAAATACTGGAGGAGAGGATCAGATCTAGCTCTCACCTTAACGGAACTATACCAAAATGCTTTATTGGGTTAAAATATATGCGTACAGTATCTGGGGACAGAAATTACACTCCTGGAAATTGAAATAAGAACACCGTGAATTCATTGTCCCAGGAAGGGGAAACTTTATTGACACATTCCTGGGGTCAGATACATCACATGATCACACTGACAGAACCACAGGCACATAGACACAGGCAACAGAGCATGCACAATGTCGGCACTAGTACAGTGTATATCCACCTTTCGCAGCAATGCAGGCTGCTATTCTCCCATGGAGACGATCGTAGAGATGCTGGATGTAGTCCTGTGGAACGGCTTGCCATGCCATTTCCACCTGGCGCCTCAGTTGGACCAGCGTTCGTGCTGGACGTGCAGACCGCGTGAGACGACGCTTCATCCAGTCCCAAACATGCTCAATGGGGGACAGATCCGGAGATCTTGCTGGCCAGGGTAGTTGACTTACACCTTCTAGAGCACGTTGGGTGGCACGGGATACATGCGGACGTGCATTGTCCTGTTGGAACAGCAAGTTCCCTTGCCGGTCTAGGAATGGTGGAACGATGGGTTCGATGACGGTTTGGATGTACCGTGCACTATTCAGTGTCCCCTCGACGATCACCAGTGGTGTACGGCCAGTGTAGGAGATCACTCCCCACACCATGATGCCGGGTGTTGGCCCTGTGTATCTCGCTCGTATGCAGTCCTGATTGTGGCGCTCACCTGCACGGCGCCAAACACGCATACGACCATCATTGGCACCAAGGCAGAAGCGACTCTCATCGCTGAAGACGACACGTCTCCATTCGTCCCTCCATTCGCGCCTGTCGCGACACCACTGGAGGCGGGCTGCACGATGTTGGGGCGTGAGCGGAAGACGGCCTAACGGTGTGCGGGACCGTAGCCCAGCTTCATGGAGACGGTTGCGAATGGTCCTCGCCGATACCCCAGGAGCAACAGTGTCCCTAATTTGCTGGGAAGTGGCGGTGTGGTCCCCTACGGCACTGCGTAGGATCCTACGGTCTTGGCGTGCATCCGTGCGTCGCTGCGGTCCGGTCCCAGGTCGACGGGCACGTGCACTTTCCGCCGACCACTGGCGACAACATCGATGTACTGTGGAGACCTCACGCCCCACGTGTTGAGCAATTCGGCGATACGTCCACCCGGCCTCCCGCATGCCCACTATACGCCCTCGCTCAAAGTCCGTCAACTGCACATACGGTTCACGTCCACGCTGTCACGGCATGCTACCAGTGTTAAAGACTGCGATGGAGCTCCGTATGCCACGGCAAACTGGCTGACACTGACGGCGGCGGTGCACAAATGCTGCGCAGCTAGCGCCATTCGACGGCCAACACCGCGGTTCCTGGTGTGTCCGCTGTGCCGTGCGTGTGATCATTGCTTGTACAGCCCTCTCGCAGTGTCCGGAGCAAGTATGGTGGGTCTGACACACCGGTGTCAATGTGTTCTTTTTTCCATTTCCAGGAGTGTACATTGGCTTCAACCGATGATGATTTTTATAAGTGTGCAAAACAGAATACTGGGTGAGGTGCGCAGGAACATTTACCACCGTTCCCTACAGACGCTCTTCTACTTATCTTTAGCAAATTTACATCATTTTTTTGAAAAACAGATAGCGTATTATTGACTGAAGAGAAGAAACTTTAGAATTAGTGAAATTCTAAGAGAATGGGAAAGGAGCAAACGAAATGTTGAGTTCTATACTTTTAATGCGAAAACTTCTCGTCTGCACTTCTGTTCTTGTTGGTCGCTCTTGCTCCTTTTACAAACTGTTATCGCCGTTCCCCCCAACAGTGTATACCAATTTTCTGAAGATTTAAACGTCTTCCACCACTTTATGTCATCGAACGCTTGTTCCAGGTTAACAAATCCAATTAAAGTGTCTCAATTTTTCTCAAGGCTGGCTTTCATTATCAGCTCCTCATGTGCTTTTGTCCTTCCTAAAGCCAATCTGATCTTCATGTACCAGATCTTCAATTTTTTTCCATTCCTTTGCTTTTTATTGTAGGCCGTAAAATGTATACCTAAGGAGTCAAGCTGACTGTCCGTGAGGATATGCTTTCAAAAGTCAGATACGTTTACGAGTCCTCTAAATATTGGCAGACTATAATGCTGGATTCTCCCTTTTTTGGAGGATGGGTGGGAGGGGGGGGGAAATCATCAGTCTTCTGTCCCATTTGATGTGACTCTCTCCTGTGCCAAGCCCTTCATCTCAGAGTAGCACATGCAGCCTACGTCCTCAATTATTTGTTGTATGTGTTCTAATCCCTGTCTTCTTTCACTGTTCTTGCCCTCTACAGCTCCCTCTAGTACCATGGAAGTCATTCTCTGATGTCTTAACAGATGTCCTATCATGCTGTCCCTTCCCCGTTGTCAGTTTTTTTCCACATATTCCTGTCCTCTCTGATTCTGCGCAGAACTTCCTCCTTTCTTACCTTGTCAGTCCACTAATTTTCAACATTCCCCTGTAGCAAAACATCTCAAATGCTTCGATTCTCTTCTGTTTTCCCGCAGTTCATGCTTCACTGCCACACAGTGCTGCGCCAAACGTACATTTTCAGTGCTCGTCTGCTTTTGATGTCCTCCTTGCTCCGTTCGTCATTGATTAACTTCATCTCCTTGATGTTAAGTTCCTCACTGTTCTCGTTTCTACTACTTCTCATTACTTTCGTCTTTCTTCGATTTACTCTCAATCTGCATTCTGTACTTATTAGATTGTTCATTCCCTTCAGCATATCATGTAGTTCTTCTTCACTTTCACTCAATGTCATCAGCGAACAGTATCACTGATATTCTTTCACCTTGAAACTTAATTCCACTCCTGAAGCTTTCTTTTATTTCCATTATTGTTTCTTCGATGTACCGATTCAATATTAGGGGCGAAAGACTACATCCCTGTCTTACACCTTTTTAACTCGAGCACTTCGTTCTTGGTCGTCCACTCTTATTATTCCTTCTTGGCTCTTGTACATATTGTATATTACCCGTCTCTCCCTGTGGCTGACTCCTGATTGCTAAGAATTTCGAACATCTTGAACCGTTTCACACTGTCGAACGATTTTTCCAGGTCGACAAACCCTAGTGTCTTGATTTTTCTTTACTCTTGCTTCCATTATCAACTGCAACGTCAGAACTGCCTCCTCGGTGCCTTTACCTTTTCAAAAGCCAAACTGATCGTCATCTAGCACATCCTCAATTTTCTTTTCCATTCTTCTGTATAATGTTCTTGTCAGCAACTTGAATGCATGAGCTAACAGCTCATGTATTGTGCGATATTGTCAGCTCTTGGAGTCTTCGGAATTGTGTGGATGACATTTTTCCGAAAGTCAGACGGTATGTTCCCAGATATACATTCTACCCACCAACGTGAATAGTCGTCTTGTTGCCACTTCTCCCAATGATTTTAGACATACTTATGGAATGTTATCTATCCCTTCTGCCTTATTTGAGCTTCCAAAACTGTCTTAAATTCTGATTCTAATACTGGATCGCTTATATCTTCTAAATCGACTCCTGTTTCTTCTTCTATCACATCTCACAAATCTTCCCTCTCGTAGAGGCCTTCAGTGCACTTATAACACTACCGCCTGCTATGCTGTACCACAATCCTAAAGCTGGAAGCAGGTTGTGAAATAAAACTATTTTATTAAAGCAATTAGGGTACAACGAAACAGAGCAGTGTTACCCTCTGAGAGGAATTTTGTTATGTTGACCGTGTTGTACCTAACGGAGGTGGCTTATCGGAAAATGAAATAGAATTACGTAAATATTCGAACAGTGACAATCAATATTTTTGCCTCTCTACACTGTTTAAAGAATAAAGAAAACGGTCGCCAGCCTAATTAGGCAAGAGAATGATTAACATTCTTGTTTAAGAAAACAGTTATTAGTAACTTTAACGGACAAACACAACCTATATTTTACCACACACGAGTGCAATGAACTGTGACACCTGCCTATGTTCACGGTTAAGATTGGAAGCTGACAGAGCAGGACAGACTATTTGCATAAATATAACAGATAACAGAACACAATATTATTTCAGAACTTATTCAAACTGAATGGTCTTTATAACGTTACTATTAATATTCACTTCAGAATCATAAATTGGACGTAGGTTAAGTATTATTTTTCAAACACTTTCCTAGTTGACATAAAATTATAAATGTAGTTCACTGCAAAATTATGAACTAGTCACAGGTTAAGCCTCTCTCAGTTATTTACTTTAATATTTAAAAATGAAAGCTAATTGGAATTCACTAGCAGGTTACTTCTCACTGTCTTTTGAATAAACAAATTATTGTTCTCATAAATAGTGGTCTTCCTATTTGTTATCTAGCATTAGTACAATAGACATACTGTGGATCCTGTTATACTATTAATATGCACTTTCAATACCCGAAAGAAACAAGTGCTTAGCAAGCAAATACAACTTTCCACAACTGCAATTCACGACTTTTGCTGCAGTGAGACACGATATTGACAAATTTACAAGAAACTGACTCACCTTTTAAAGTTTACTACAGGCAACACTATGATCATTAACAAACTTTATAAGCCTCAGTTTTAAGAACTTGTAATTTGTAAAAGAAACAGCAAATTGGCTTTATTACCACAGTCTTCTACTTTCAAGTAAATGATTAAATAGGTGTCTCTGAAACTTCACAAAACTACATTTACTACCTCCCACAATTTCACTGAATCCACAGAAAATCTGAATATTCCCTTCTTACCAAGGATCAAACAACAAACTGTTTGGCTTTGAGGCTTTCATTTTTTCCACAAACTAGGACACTCGGTGATCATAGTTCAAATGGAGAGGAACCTGAGAGGTGTTGTGATAAGGAAAAAATCAAGGTAGGTACATAAATTCAGTTATAAATTACCTTATATTTGAGCACGCTAACACATCCAATAAGCTGATCCTTCACTGTACATTATTATAGTGTTCCGTTATAATGACTGCGCAATGTGGTGGCACCTGCATGTTGGTAGGTGGATTTGCAGGCAGAATTGCTGGACTCTGTCGCTTCTTGGTGGCGAAGATGGATACCAATTCCAGAATCGTTCCAGCTATTTATCCATCCATCCGAAGCATTGGAAAGTGGCAGAAAAAGCCTCTCTCGGAACCAGCACAATATACAACTTTTACATGGCAGTGCACAGTTTGGTAGCTCGTCCCCGACTGACTCTTGTTCCACCTTTCCTACCTAGGCCAACCACAATTTGCGCGCGCTACACAGTTCCGTTCGCGAGGGGAACCACAACACCTTTTATATATAACTAAGAACCCTAAGTGAAGGTCAGCAGTTTACATAACAGCAAACAAACATTTTCAATAAAACAGAACATTTGCATATATTGGTAGTTCTACACAAAATTATTTAAACAAAATCCAAGTATGTACAGTAAGTTTTTTGTCTCCCTCCAATTGGGACAAAGAATTTAAATGACAGATACACTACTTTGCATAGAATCAAATCATGACATCAAAGTATGTACAAAGAAAGGAGTATACAATTTTGTGTTATCTATTCAATCAAACACATTTACAGAAGCTCAACGATGTAACATTAAATAAGACAAAAGGCAAAATAAATTAGTAGAGCATTAGAGCTATGGCGTTACATACTCTTTCCACTTATCCGCTCTCTCTTCTGCATTTAACAGTGGAATTCCCGTTGCACTCATGATGTTACCACCCTTGCTTTTTGTTTCACCGAAAGTTGATTTCACTTTCCTGTATGCTGGGTCAATCCTTCTCACAATCATTCCTTTTTCGATTTCTTCACATTTTTCATGCAGCCATTTCGTCTTAGCTTCCCTGCACTTCTTATTTATTTCCTTCCTCGGCGACTTGTATTTCTGTATTCCTGAATTTCCCTGAACATTTTTGTACTTCCTATCTTCATCGATCAACTGAAGTAATTCTTCTGTTACCCATGGTGTCTTCGTAGCTAACTTCTTTGTACCTATGATATTCTTCCCAGCTTCTGCGATTGCCCTTTTTAGTTATGTCCATTCCTCTTCAACTGTATTGCGTACTGAGCTATTCCTTACTGCTGTATCTATAGCCTTAGAGAACTTCAAGTGTGTCTCGTCATCCTGTAGTACTTCTGTGGCACACTTCTTTGCAAATTGATTCTTCCTGACTGATCTCTTGAATTTTAGTCTACTCTTCATCACTACTACATTGTGATCCAAGTGTATGTCTGTACCCTGGTACGCCTTACAGTCCAGTATCTGATTTCGGAATCTCTGTTTGATCATGATGTAATCTAATTGAAATCTTCCCGTATCACTCGGGCTTTTCCAAGTATACCTCCTCCTCTTGTGATTCTTGAATAGAGTGTTCGTTATTACTAGCTGAAATTTATTACACAACTCAATTAGCCTTCTCCTCTCTTTCATTCTTTGTCCCAAGCCCTTATTGTCCGGTAACCTTTTCTTCTACGTCTTCCCCTACAATTGCATTCCAGTCCACCATGACTATTAGATTTTTATCTCCCTTTACGTACTGTATTACGCTTTTAGTATCCTCATATACTTTCTCTATCTCCTCATCTTCAGCTAGCGACGTCGGCATGTGCATCGGAACTATCGTTTTGGTGTTGTTTGCTTTCGATTCTAACTAGAACAACCTTATCACTGAATGTTCACTATAATACAATCTGTGCCCTAACTTCCAATTAATAACGAGTCCTACACCCATTGAACCATTTTCATCTGACCAGGAATCCTTGTCTTCTTTCCATTTAACTTCACTGATTTATACGATATCTAGATTGAGCCTTTGCATTACCACATTCAAACTTCTGACATTGCACGCCTCGACTCGTAGAACGTTATCCTTTCGTTGATTATTCAATCTTTTTCTCATGGTCACCTCCCCATATCCTCCAAAACCACATCTGTAGCATCTGCCGATCACATTATCATTAGCCGAACTTGTGGAGGGCCAAGATAACTCAGTAACATAAGCAGTTAGTTAGTTTCAGGAAATATTACACTGTGGTGCGGGGAACATTGGAAGTGGAAACTGACTGGGGTTTGTATGGGTGTCTATCAAATTTATCAAACAGTATAATAAATCAGGGCGCATACACCAGAAGAAATGAACAAGAAAACAGCGCTCAGTTGGCCAAACGACACTACTGTATTAATGAAATAGTGTAACACGCAATAAAATATTTGTTCCACTGCATTGATCATTTTAACAAAAGGGGTCGTGGGTAAATATACCAAAATGACAAAATACTTACCTAAGATGCCGGCCGCTGTGGCCGAGCGGTTCTACGCGCTTCAGTCCGGAACCGCGCTGCTGCTACGGTCGCAGGTTCGAATCCTGCATTGGGCATGCATGTGTGTGATGTCCTTAGGTTAGTTAGGTTTAAGTAATTCTAAGTCTATGGGACTGGTGACCTCAGATGTTCAGTCCTATAGTGCTTAGAGCCATTTGAACCATTTTGAACTAACCTAAGATAATAGAGCGCAATGTCAACAAAGCTTCAGGTAAAGTGGGCACGAATTAATATACCGGTACTGAAATAACAACGCACACAGAAACAGATCACAAGGATACGCAAAAGAGGATCTTCGTCCAGTACCTAATCATAAAATGCATCCAACCAAGTTAAAACTGAACAGACAACACAATGAATGCAATCAACAGTAAGAAGTAACCATACGTACACCCTGTAGCTAGAAAGGCAATGTTAAACAACAGCAGAAACATACAAAACTTGTCCTTAACAAAATTCAGTTACGTCCGCCTCGGCACCTGCGGGGTCAGTGCGGCAGAGGCCCGGATCCGATTCCCGGCCGGGTGGAAGGTTTTATACGCTCGGGGACTGGGCGTTGTGCTGTCGTTATTTACGTACCGTCATAAATGACGCCTGCATGGCGTCACATGAGAAATGTAAGTGTTGTGACTTAGCAAGAAAGCCAAGTCACAACGAGAGGAAGCCCAAAGGCACGCGTTAAGGTCACGCAGATTGGCGTGAGGTCCGGAACAGTTAAAAGGAAATGAGAAATTAGAAAATGGACGCAGTTGCTGTAATACTTAACTTTAATCCACATTTGTAGAACATCGCTCTTGATGATACATGCTTCACAATATTAATTATCGATTGAATACGGCGCCTTGCTAGGTCGTAGCAAATGGAGCTGAAGGCTATGCTAACTATCGTCTCGGCAAATGAGAGCGTATTTGTCAGTGAACCATTGCTATGAACGTCGGCTGTACAACTGGGGCGAGTGCCAGTACGTCTCTCTAGACCTGCCGTGTGGTGGCGCTCGGTCTGCAATTACTGATAGTGGCGACACGCGGGTCCGGCGTATACTAATGGACCGCGGCCGATTTAAAGGCTACCACCTAGCAAGTGTGGTGTCTGGCGGTGACACCACATTAAGCCCATGAAAATACGTACCAGTACGTTTTCTATTGTTGAAAGCCAATTTAATCATTAAAAACACTGATTCAAGCTTTTCTGTGCCAATATATCAAAAGTCACTACAAACACACACTCTTCTAACTGCGACAGCAGGGAACACCATACAGCAAGCACTTGCACGCTCCCCACTGTGCCGTGTTTCTTGGACACCCGAAGCCAAACACAGTCCGCTGCTCCAGCTGGAATGGTCCACTGTGTTGACAGCAAACCACAGTTAGCCTCGACCGTAAACCCACCAAGCTGCCTTGCTGCTACACCATGCTTCCCACTTCGTCTGCAGGCGGCTGCTCCCGCACTCCAACTTAATAAAACTGTTCGCTTGCGCTGGTCAATTACAACTTCTTCACTCCACCAAACCTGTCTGTCTCCATCTAGACAGAACCTCACTGTCACTGGCAACTCCCAGGGCTATCCACTCCGATACACAAACATACTCAGCTGGTAATCCGTACATATCCCCCGTGCCGCACCGATGACTTCTCCATTGTCAACTACGCCTCTCCCACTCTCCACCACCGAGCGGGGTGGCGCAGTGGTTAGACACTGGACTCGCATTCGGGAGGACGACGGTTCAATCCCGCGTCCGGCCATCCAGATTTAGGTTTTCCGTGATTTCCCTAAATCACTCCAGGCAAATGCCGGGATGGTTCCTCTGAAAGGGCACGGCCGACTTCCTTCCCAATCCTTCCCTAATCCGATGAGACCGATGACCACGCTGTCTGGTCTCCTTCCCCAAACCAACCAACCAACCCACTCTCCCTCCCCCCCCCCCCCCCATCAATGCGTTGCGCGGACTCCAAGACCTTGTTGCCGCTACTATTCCGGTCATCAGTCATCAAACTGCCCACTACTGTTCTCCACGCCGCTTCTCGCCTCGCCGTGGTACTGCGCTCACAGAAACGTGCCCTCTCTGGTGCTACCAGAGCGCATTAGCAGTACTGGTCGAATATCTGAGAGTCGTAAGAATTTAAAAGCGATTGAGTGTGCTAATTCACCGGACAAATTCCCCCCCCCCCCCCCCACAAAAAACTGATCGTCACCCCCAACGCCCAAGAAGGTGTGATAACGACTGGAATACCAGCCAATTAAAAGTCCAAGTGAAACACAAAAATTCCTAAATAAAACAAGCATACGTTGTCAATGTGGACTTCAGTGAGCACATAGTCTGGCACCTTTTTGTTGTCACTTAGGACAGCAGCCAGACAAATAAATATCCCACACCAGGCCCTCGTAAAACTGACGTCTAACTGGTGACATGTTTACCTCACTGTCCAGTATCAACACCTGGGACCCTTAATGGTCTGAGTTCTCTCACCTGATTTCTATCCTCTTCCGGCACAATGTCTCAGTTCGTCCTACTCCCTTGCAAAGATTTAACTGGCAAGTATCACTTATTATTAATTTTGTCTGTACATTCCTGACGTGCAACCCATCTAATGCATCGTTATTAGGTATTTTGGATATTAACAGTCTTGGAGAGTCTAATCTCTAAATCGGATGTTAGATTTGTAATTTGCTTGTTTATTTCGCAGGTGGGAGCAGAGTCTAATCTCTAAATCGGATGTTACGTTTGTAATTTGCTTGTTTACTCCGCAGGTGGGAGCAGAGTCTAATCTCTAAATCGGATGTTAGGTTTGTAATTTTCTTGTTTATTCCGCAGGTGGGAGCAGAGTCTAATCTCTAAATCGTATGTTAGGTTTGTAATTTGCTTGTTTATTCCGCAGGTGGGAGCTTCATACGACGGTCTATTGAGGATTATATTTGAAGTATTCGTCCAACACGCTTCAGCTTGCCTAAAACTTTGATCCTGAACTAGCATCACCGTAAATGAATTTGCTAGACTTTGTTTCTGGAAAGTCTTATACATACAAATTAAAAAGGAGTGGGGGCAAAACAGAACCTTGTAGAATACCATCATTTATTTTTGGAAGTCTGCTTTTAGGTTTCAGTCCGCGTCTGTAACTGAGTGGTCAGTACGACTGACAGCCATGTGGAGGACCTAGGTTTTCCGGTAGTGGTAGGGATTCTCCTTGGTGGGAGGATCAGTCCCGTGAGGCCAAATGAGGAGCTACTCGATCGATTAGCAGTGGTTCCAAGATCAAGAAATCCGACAACGACCGGGTGGACGGTGTGCTGACCACACGCCCCTCCATACCACATCGAGTGACGCCATTGGCAAAGAATGACACTGCGGTCGGTGGAGCCCGATTGGCCCGTCTAGGACCAGAACGCGGAACTTTATCTAATCTTAATTTTAGAGCTCTCTCAGAGAAGCTGGAAGTACCTATTGTTCAACATGTTGCCAATTAGACTAATTAGTTTCCGCCATGGAATGTCACTGATAAGCAAAAATCTTTTATGCTAGAAGGTATCAGAGGCTGCAGTTAGGTCTTAAAAGACCATCAAGTTTATCTTCTGCTTCTAAAAGTCGTTATCGGTATGAGCTGCTGTTGTCAACATCTATTCTTCACATCCCCTTCCTGGTTTTTAGGCCAGCGAGCTTTATCGGGACTTGTTTGTTGATGGCTGAGCAGATTCTGTTATGAGTGAGCCTATCCAAGAGCTTGAATGGGTCGGGGGGGGTTAGCTGCATTGAGATAGCTAAAATTTCGGTGAATTTTGATTCTGAACAGGACTGTTCCTAAAGGGAGTGTCGTGAAATTCTTCTCCTGTACTCAATAAAAATTGTTTCTCATACTGTTCCTTGAAACTTTGTGATGTAGGAGAAGTGAATATGATACTCAGGTGCTCGCGAGAAACAAACAGGGCCAATCCGTGCCTACCTTGCAGATTCGATATAGTCAACTTATTACTTCATCTCAAAAACATGTTGCTCAATGAGCAGAGACATATATGGCTAACGTTGTACATTACTTAAGCATGAAGACCCATTTTAGGGTAAAATGATAGCTTTATACCACTTATCGAATGCACTTCGTATGTCTTTGTTTCTTCCACGATCCATAAAAAAAAATTCTGGGAGTACATAACAATAAGAGCGATTAAGCTCAACAGATTATGACTATGTGTAATGCCTGATGGCTGAGTAATTAAGTAATAATTTTTGTTGGATGTATCATACAGTGAAATTTAAATATAAAATGTTTTATTGCATTCTTCATCTCTTTTATACAATTATCTGTATTTTAGAGCTGAAGATGGTTCTTTAATTAGCTGAACTTGCAATCAGTAAACGAGTTTTAGTAATCTCCACCTAGGATTTTTATCCGCATATTTTACCAAAAATTTGTGGTTAGTTATTAATCTACTGCTTAGTCAGTTTAAGTTAGGTATAGCGCCTTTTGTGTTTCAGAATATTTCTTCATACCTTCGTGTAGCAGCTTGACAGTGACTACGTATGACACTGCTGCATGTACCGCGTGGAAACCAAAATCGAGGCGTAAGTCGATACCCGAAAGAGAGCAAACGTTACGACTGGAAATAACCTGAGCGGAAATCAGTTTCGGCAAACAAAGAGAGAATCGACTTTCAGAACAACACACAATCCAAATAAATCCCAGATTCAGAAAATCGAATTAACTGTTGTATTCGAGAATGGGCGTAACGAACGCTTTCATGATGAGATACGTACTGCCGATCCGCAGGCCTGGCATTTATTTCCTGTAGAGGGCGGACGGCCATTTCCATATCGTTGGAGAGACCAAGCTGCTCCTTATAATCCAGTCGCAGCTGATATTGAGGCGGAGAAGAATTTCTTCGGCTACGATCGTATTTACAATAAAACTTAGTGATATACTAATCCTACATCTGATAATATATTGCTAGCAGAAGACGAAAAAATTTGCCAAATACGAAAGTTTATTCTTTAGTAATATAGTCATGGGGTTATCAGCGTTGTCCACCGGTCCACCTTCTTGCAACGCGGTCCATTCAACTACGTATCACACAAACACAAGGACCAGATCTATGACCTAATTATTATGCTGACAGCCTTATTAACGGAAGCTGACAATTCCAGCAATTTTATCTCACAAAGTGCAGAACGTTAGTAAGCTGGTTTCCGATCTGACCACTGGAGACCGCATGATTGCTCTCAGTGGCTTTAGGGCAGTCGCTGTGGGATAAGCACATTTCTGTATCCTCTTGTTATTCGTAGGCGGACAAGGACGCGCTCTCTCGGCCGCCTATTTTCGTCGCTGTCTGAAGAGAATAACAACTCTCACTCTCGATCGCCGATGGACTGCAACTGGCTCCTCCAATGTGCTGCTCCACTGACGACCGTTTCGAAGAAATGCAGAAAAAACGTGTGACGGTTTTGCCCTGCTCAGTGATCTGATTTGGACCATATTTAAAGATGGCTGTTTCTAATAAAATAGCTCAGAGCCACCACGTGCTTTCGCACGAACTAAAAATGAAATACAGCTCGATAGATCAACGTTCATAGGGCCTAAACTGCATGGTTGCACTTCGCAAGTGGCTTCGTAAATGTGTAGGGGTGCCAACCAATCACACTGTCGTATTACCGTAGAATTAGTCACACAGCTAAAATTCGTAGAGGAATTATTGCCATGAATAAATTACAACTCAACTTCCAATGTTTGTAGTTTTAACACTAAACGGCGTTTATTCACTTTATAGAACACTATTACATCAGCTGATACGCACGCAGTCTCAAATATCATGAAAGGGAGAGGTCGTAATTAACCTGGCGGTCATATCGCGTAAAATCTGCGAACTTTTCCGCAAAATTATTTGGAACTCAAGTTTTAAAACCAAAACTCCACGTGGGCAATTAATCTCAAAAACTGCAAGTTAAAACTGCAGCAATAATCGTAAAGTAAATTCAATATTCAGCTGAAGTGAAAACACGACAAAGTCCACAGCCTACCACTGGGTAGCTGTAAACTTCGCGGTACCTGACGCAATAAATGCAAGTCCCAGTCCTTATAACTGTTTGCAAAAAATTATAAAGTTCAACTCGCGTGAAAATATTTCTATGTTCCAGCCTACAACACTGTCTGAACATATTGTATTTCGCAGTACTGGACGCGAAAAATTCAAGATCCAAACTCAATAGTTACAAAGCGTCCACACTGTAACTAAACGTGATTTGGTCGTTGCACTACGCACATGTCCGATCCGTCCAGACGAGACTGCCCCAAAAATCTCCAGAATCCTCGGTAAAGTTGGCCTCTCTTATAAACTAGTTAAATTAATTATCTCCCTTTTGTCGGAATATCTAAAATTTTCAGCGAAATTCAGGTTTTTATGGGTTAAATGCATACCGGATTGTAGTTCAAGTTGTATACAGTTTATCAAAACGAAAATCTTACTAGACTTTTTTGGCTCTGTTCATTGGTGAGAAATCCATATGCACTGACGGAAATGGAAAGTGTTACACCATTAGCACGTGGAGCGATGCTACCAAAGGGGTGTCAGTGAAGTATGATGATTAAATTTTTATCCTAAAGCGACCTTTTTATCAATATTTTCAGCACAGAAATAAAGCGCTCCTAGAGATTCCTAGAGACTGATGTGACGGCTGCTTGGTGTGTCTAACGTTACTGGAACCTGTCAGGTGGAGATCGCAACACAGCATACTCAAACTACACGCAGATGCAGCTTATCCAAATCTTTCAGACTGAGAAACGTCGAATCTTTGGCAGGAGGGGCGTGGGAACATCGTACTGGCATATCTCACAGACAGTTGGCTTTAGTGCAATGACTGCATAATGAGTGGTAACCAGACAGACTCAGAACAAAAGTGTAGCAGGAAGAGTAGTTTCTGATCCTTCCACAAGGACTACAGTACGAGGAGATCGTAGGATTATGCGACTGGCTCTGACGAATAGACGGATGTCTGTAGGTGAAATCCAGACAGAGCTATAGGCACGGCGACACCACGATGTGTGGGGGACAGAGTAATGGAAGAGAGGTTGGCGTAGGCAGCAAAATAACCTATGACCTATGGAGCAAGGAAGACATAAAAAGCAGACTAGCATTGGCAAAAAGAGCATTCCTGGTCAAGAGAAGTCTGCTGGTATCAAACATAGGCCTTAACTTTAGGAAGGAATTTCTCAGAATGTACGATAGGAGCACAGCATTGTTTCGTATCGAAAATGGACAGTGGGAAAATGGGAACAGAAGAGAATCGAAGATTTGAGATGTGATGTTAGATGTTGAAAACTACGCAGACTGATAAGATAAGGAATGTGGAGATTCTCTGCAGAATCGTCCAGGAAAGGAGTATATGGAAAACGCCGAAATGAAACTCGGACATGATAATGGGACACCTTTTAAGACATCAGGGAACAACTTCCACAGTGCTAGAGGGAGCTGTAGAGGGTAAAAAATGTAGAGGATAGAGATTGGAATACATTCAACAACTAATTGAGGACGTACGTTGGAAGTGCTAGTCTGAGGCGAAAGTGTTGCTTCAGGAGAGGAATTCATGCCGGGCCGCTTCAGACCAGTCAGCAGACTGACGACTCAACCATTATTCAGGTCACCTCTTTCTCAATGAGACTGCAAGATACGACAAAACACTGAGGAGGATCCAACGGTAAGTTTCACTCACAGGAGCAAGGGTGCCACGGAAGCCATGGGACACCTATAGATAGAAAGCGAGCACCTTTACGGGAAAAAAGTTTCCCAGTAGATGCTGAATGTATGACAAGAAACTAATGTAGGTTTTAGAAAGATGCGAGTGGTATATGTGTCTTCTAAGTGAAAATAGAATCGAATAGCAGTCAGTGTTAATCATTAGACTTACTTTAAAAAGATGGTTGCGTTCCCGATTTAGTGCAACAGGTTTATTTCGAGACACATTTTCACAGTGCTGATCATGGTGCCCTACAGAAAAAACCTTCTATTTCTTTCATTTTTAACAGACCTATGGCGAATTAGGACATGATTAGGTCTATACCTGAATAAGAAAATTCTTTTGGTCTACTTACGTCGTAAATCCTATAAATCCTGTGCTGTTTTGCGCGATAGGTCTCTGTCATCGAAATGCATCATGTTACGCGGAAAATTAAGCTAAAATAGATTTTTCGTGGATTCTGAAGTCATATACCGTGTAGAGCCACCGCACGCATACATCAATACTCGGACCATATAAACGCTTGTGCACTAGGATGACAACATGCAAAGTCAACGCATTGCCAAAGGATGTTTGTTTAAAACGTAGCAAGATGAATATGTACAGATTGAATCACCTAAACCTTGCACCTCTAACACTACTGAAAGGGAAGCTGCAACTTATGTGATATTTTCGCGAAAACAAAATGTATCCAAGAGTTCACAATCGCAGCCCGTGCCCACATTATAATACTCGCTAGAATGTGTATTGCTTTTAGAAAGTCGGTGTAGTTGGTCTGTCTTATTTCTCTGGGAAAAAAGACCCAGGTGCCCTTCGTCCACTCCAACGATTTGGAATAAAATTGGTAAAGACAAGCTGCAGTACGTTGTACACTATGCTCTGGACAGCTAGCATGCTGACATCATACGTTCCTACTAATCTGCAGTGGACGCGTACAAAATACAGTTCTCAGCTTCGTTTAACTGCTTAGCTACGAGGCTATGATGTTCGTATGACTGTTTTCTTTACGGTCCTCTAATTTCTTTGACGCTTCCTTATAAGTTACGTATTTCGTGATTTTTCAAGAAGTGCTGAAAGACAGTATTTAGCAATGCTGTAGCTGTTAACATGCCATTGGCATGTAAACACAACGGTCAGTACTGCTGTCATGTGTCACCCAGTGCCCGTATATTATTACTGTTTGGTCATGTTACCCAATAGACAATGTTGCATATGTAGCTTATATTTTACTATTGACTTCAAGTGCAGCTAACATGTGAGATCCCTGCTTGCAGTTATGGACTGTAACGGAAGTAATTGCACGGACGCTTCAAAAAGTAAAAAAAAAAAAAAAAAAAAAAAATACGACGCTGTAAGGGATTTTAGTTTCAATTGCTGTCATAGATAATGTGGCTGTACACAGTACATTTTACCTGGAGATTAATAATAAGTATGTTATTGACGATGCAACGGTCTTGTACACTGCGAGTGCATTTGTAATACTACATGTGATCTGAAGATGATAGTTAAGCTACCGAAACTGATCGTCACTTTGCAAACAATTTTGGAATGTTAAATGCGATTGAGACAATATATAGAAAAAAATTCTGTATGTTTTAAAGAGTTTCATAGAAAATTTTTATAATTTTTATAATTTTACAATTGATTAAATGCTGAAAAAGCCGGCATATTAATGGTGCACTTAGAAGTTCGAAACTGCTATTACTCGTCGACTGCATGTACTACAATCCTGAAAAAACGCTGTTGGCATTTTAATTTACTCTAGTTTTGTTTAGTTAGTGTCGGTGAGCATTGTTCTATTTAAAGACTATGACTTTCTAAAATAAAAACATATACCAGTAATTATTACAGTCTTTGTGCGTACTGCAACTGTGGGCGCTATGCTACGCTTTATTTCAGTGAAAACAGCAGATAAATAATAGCTTATTTCAGAATGGCTCTGAGCACTATGGGACTTAACATCTTAGGTCATCAGTCCCCTAGAACTTAGAACTACTTAAACCTAACCAACCTAAGGACATCACACACATCCATGCCCGAGGCAGGATTCAAACCTGCGACCGTAGCAGCCTCGGGGTTTCGGACTGAAGCGCCTAGAACCGCACGGCCACCACGGCCGGCGAAGTGTTTGGAGATAAAGTTCTCGGTGATCCATCCAATACATTACGCCAAGAAATTGGAGGGATGTAAATAACCTCTTCGTGGGCTCTGTTGTATGGTACTAATCTCAATTTTATGTTACTTAGTAGAACTATGGAAAATTCTTTTCTGAAAATACTTTCATCGTTTCGTAAATAATATTACTGGTATTCCGTTCTGAAGCATCTTCGAATTATACATTTGAAACATGTATTATTATTAGTGATGCGTCTATATGGGATGAGCTTCATCTAAGACTTAAATAACCATATAGTGACAGTTTGGCACACATAAATATCACAGGTGTTATAAATTGCAAACAGCTAGTTGCCTTTTTACGATATTTTATTTATTGTTTACTGTATAATAAAAAGTCATGGAAGACTAGTCTGTTTGGACATACATCAATACAAGACACAACAAATAAATTAATGTGTAATGTATAAAACACTCTCGGGTTTCAGACCGCGTTAATTCAGAAAAAAACTTTGAGCTTTTGATTGCCACTTTCGTTTTCGTCAGGAGGAACTGATTTCTGCCCCTCGGCAAACCGTAAGTTGTAGAGCCTGCAAATGTAGATACCTTGACACACGGTGTGACAGTTAGCTACCTAATTGTCATAATGTGTGTCAAGGCACCCCACCTATGCATGCTGACCAGTTTACTGTTTGCCGAGGGCAGCGTCAGCTCTGCTTCGCAGCAGAACATCCAAGCTGCATTAAAATCAGAGTTTTCAGTAATGAGCTTACTCTCATTTGTATGCACGCTACTGGGCTGTAATACGCACGCCACCGGCGAGCTTAATAACTGCACTGACAGTGCGTGTGGTGCTATTTACTCTCTGTCAAATTATAGCTTACTACTCAGCACCAGGAGGGAATGTCGTTGCACGATCCTCTTACTTCCCTCGGATAATGAAAAATACAGCGGCTGGTCACGGCGGAGGTTCGAGTCCTCCCTCGGGCATGGGTGTGTGTGTGTTTGTCCTTAGGATAATTTAGGTTAAGTAGTGTGTAAGCTTAGGGACTGATGGCCTTAGTAGTTAAGTCCCATAAGATTTCACACACATCTGAACATTCTGAGAAATATACAGTTGCTCTTTTGAAGAAATATGGCAGTCATACATACAGTCTTTCTTTTTGTACCTACTTTAAACTGTATTGTGTAAATAGTCTTGTGCCATAAACTTTCAAAGCATCCGACTTTGAGACTGAGAACGTAACTGTAGTACAAGTTACATTTTTAGACCTCTCGCGGAGGGTTTAATTTGACAAACGGCTGTTTCAGTTCTCACTATCGAACGAATTTTATCCGTATTTTAAGTCTGTACGCCTACTCGATAAGGCAACAACACCTAAAGGTGGAATTTAATTTTTGGCTGTGATGACAAAGAAAACTAAAATGTTCAAAGTTTCCAGAAACGAGTGAGTCTGGATGCTGTAAAGGACAGTCAAATGAAAACGAGACCGATGGATAAAAGTGATCGCCATGACCTGCTACACTTATCCCACCATGAATCAAGATGGTCAGTGCCTTCCAGGAAAGATGACTGCGGTTGCCTACGGAACCATGATTGTACCCAGAACTACACTTCTTCAGCCGAAGTGAATCAATGGCCAATAATTTCTTTCTTCAGAGCTACAAAAATATGAAAATCGTATGTGGAGAGATCGGGACTGTATGGAGGATAAATGTAAGAGCTTCCCAGCGAAACTTTTGCAGCGCAGTCGAAACGGCATCATTCTGTTGCAGGATAATGTCTGACCACATGTTGCAGAAGTGGAGCTGGGAAGCCCCTACATATCCTCCATACAGTCCCGATTCTCCTCCATTCGATTTCACAATTTTGGAGCGCTGGAGAAAGACTTCTGTGGCCATCGACTTACTTCGGACGAAGAGCTACACGCCTAGTTACGTGGGCAATCGCACTTTTCCAAGAAGGCATTAACCATTAACAGTTACGATGATTAATTTTAAAACAATAAAGTGTTTACTTATTTCTTAGGATTCTGTATCTCAATCAGTAAAAACGGATCCCTTATGGGTTCACTTTGATGTCCATCTATCTATCTATCTGTCTGTCTGTCTGTCCGACTATTCAAACACCTTTTTCTCGGGAACAAGTAGACGTATTAAGCTGAAATTTATGTCGTCTGTTAAGGTCTACAGTCTCTTGCCAATATAAAATAGTAAAGCATGCAATAAAAAGATGGGCCATTAATGTCATATTTGGATATTCGAAAAGACTTATGTCGCAACCTACAGGATATGTATGACACCAGGGGCCTAGAAACGACGGAGAGGCTTCGTCCCGCCGTAGCCCTCAGTGATTCGCATCCCCACAACAGGCCACGGCAGTCCACCCACCCTACCTCAGCCCCACACCGAACCCAGGGTTAGCCAGCCGCAGTGGTCGAGCGGTTCTAGTCGCTTCAAAAAAGGTTCAAATGGCTCTGAGCACTATGGGACTTAACATCTGTGGTCATCAGTCCCCTAGAACTTAGAACTATTTAAACCTAACCAACCTAAGGACATCACACACATCCATGCCCGAGGCAGGATTGGAACCTGCGACCGTAGCGGTCGCGCGGTTCCAGACTGTAGCGCCTAGAACCGCTCGGCCTCCCCGGCAGCTTAGGCGCTTCAGTCTGGAACCGCGCGACCGCTACGGACGCAGGTTCGAACCCTGCCTCGGGCATGGATGTGTGTGATGTCCTTGGGTTGGTTAGGTTTAAGTAGTTCCAAGTTGTAGGGAACTGCTGACCTCAGATGTTAAGCCACATAGTGCTCAGAGCCATTTGAACCATTTGATTTGAACCCAGGGCTATAGTGCGGTTCGGCCACATGTGGACCCCTGGGAACATCTCATACCAGACGAGTGTAGCCCCAAATGTTTCCATGGTAGAGTATTTATAGTGTATGCGAACGTAGAAACGGTGTTTGCAGAACAATCGCCGACACAGTGTAACTGAGGCGGAATCAGGGACACCAGCCCGCATTCGCCGAGGAAGATGGAAAACCGCCTTAAAAACCATCCAGACGCTGACCGGCACGCCGGACCTCGACATTAGTCCACCGGGCGGATTCGTGCCAGAGACCGGCAGGCCTTCCCGCTCGGGAAGCAGCGCGTTACACCGCTCGGCTAGCCGGGAGGGCTAACCTACAGAGTACTTCCCTTTACCCTCGAACCATGAAATTTGGTAAATAAGATTTAACGTTACAATCAAAGGGAAAATAATCTGAAAATTGTTAATTTCTGCTTATATCACATGAAGACTTTTTTGTCATTCGTTATCAGACGGTCTGTCTGACCTTTTGTTGCCACCCAATCTTTCAGAAACGGGGAAACGTATCAAGGTGAAACTTACGTCACGTGCTAAGGTCTATGTTCCCTTAGCGTTGCAAGAAATTTAAACTTGTAAGCCAAGGCAATCAAAAGATACGGCCATTTATGTAACATATCATGATACAAATTCACTCGATAAAACTGGTGAGGTATTTCCACTTGATGTAGAATCGTGAAATTTGCCAAGAAGAAAGGTTTCACAGCACAACTAAAAGGAAAAATAAAAAAATGGTTAATTTAAAATTATATCCCACGAAAAAATATTTCTTTTGACATTTGTTATCCGACTTTATGCTCGAAATTAAAACACCCGTGGTCTATCAGTAGCGACTTTAATTAGTTATTAAAACCTCCACCGTCCTGCGTTCGAACCTCGTCGCTGCTTAAATTTGGGGTAAACTTAACCAGTAATGGCGGACGAAGATTTCCGGCATAAAAAGTCACCCTCGTTCTGCCAACGTCCTTGTCATAGAGGGCGGAAGAGCAGACAGATGTTCAGGCCACTCTCTTGCCCTTGGGCCGAAAACTGCCCTTAAAAGTCGGAAGAATTAGCAATGATCAAAGGCATGAGGATGCCGAAGACGGTGAAAACCAGTGCATTAAATACACATAATGTGTATCCACAGGACATGTGGCCCGTAATTAAAAAAATGTCACGATGACCGCTCCGTTGGCACAAGAGTCCGGACTACTCCACCACTCGGATCTCTGGAGGGGAATGCCATGTGGGAGGTCACCATGAGAAAAAAGACTGAATATCAACGAAAAAATGACACTCTACGAGTCGTCGCGTGATATGACCGATGTTTGACGTGGCAGGAAAGCTAGAAAATTTGAAAAGAGAAACAAAGGGGCTCTATCTAGATATAGTGGGGCTCAGTGGAGTGAATTGGGAAAAATTAAAGGATTTCTGGTCGGACGAGTACAGAATCATACCAACAGCAACAGAAAATGATACATCGGGAACAGGATTCGTTGTGAGTAGGAAGGTAGGACAGAGAGTGAGTTACTGTGAACAGTTCAGTGATAGTGCTGTTTTCATTAGAATCGACAGCAAACCAACATCGACAGCAATAGTTCAGGTATACATGCCAACGTCGCAAGTAGAAGATGAAGAGATAGAGAAAGTATACAAGGATATTGAGCTGGTAATTCAGTACGTAAAGGGAGATGAAAATAATCGTCTTGAGGTTGAAGCTCTTCTGTCCGTGTTTGCTAACAAATAGAGATGAAAAACTAATAGTCACGGGGGATTGGAATGTGGCTATAGGTGGAAGAATAGAAGAAAGTATCAGCAGAATATGGGCTTGGTTGCAAGAACAATAGAGGAGAAGAACTGAGTTCTGCCATAAATATCAGTTAGTAATAGCGAATGCCCTGTGCAAGAATCACAAGAGGAGGTATACTTGGAAAAGACCGGGAGATACAGGAAGATTTCAGTTAGACCAGAGCAAAGTCGGGCAAAGATTCCGAAATCAGATACTGGATTTAAGACGTATCCGGGAGCAGATATAGATTCGGATCACAATTTAGTAATGATGAAGAGTAGACTCACGGTTAAGCGATTAGTCAGGGAGAATAAATGCGCAAAGAAGTGGGATGCCGGAATACTATGGAATGAAGAGATATGTTTCGAGTTCTCTGAGGCTATACGTACTGCGATAATAAATAGCTCTGAAGGCAGTTCAGTTGAGGAGGAATGGACATCTATAAAAAGGGCAAGCACAGAAGTTGGGAAGAAAAACATAGCTACAAAGAAGTTAACTGCGAAGAAACCATGGATAACAGAAGAAATACATTAGTTGATCGGTGAAAGAAGGAAGTACAAAAATATGCAGGGAAATTCAAGAATACAGATTGATAAGCACTTACGAACGGAAGGTTTAGGATGTGAAGAGTTGCTAAGGCGAAATGGCTGCTTGAAAAATGTGAAGAAATCTAAAAGAGGTGATCGTCGGAAGGACTGACTCAGCATATAGAAAAATGAAAGCAAGAGTGGTAACATTAAGTGTGCAGTGAGAATTCCGCTGTTATATGCAGAGAAGAGAGCGGGTAGATGGAAAGAGTACACTGAAGGCCTCTATGAGGGGGAGGACTTGTCTGATGTAGGAATGGAAGAAGGAAGAGGAGTCGATATAGAAGAGACAGGGGAAGGAATGGAAGAAGAAAAAGGAGTCGATATAGAAGAGCTAGGGTACCTAGTATTAGAATCAAAATTGAAAAGAGCTTTGGACGACTTAAGATCAAATAAGGTAGAAGGGATGGATAACTGCCCATCGGAATTTCTAAAATCATTGGGAAAAATGACAACAAAACGACTATTCACCTTGGTGTGTAGAGTGTATGATACTTGCGATATACCATCAGACATTCGGGAAAATATCATTCACGAAATTTCAAAGATAGTAAGAGCTGACAGGTGCGAGAATTATTGAACAATCAGCTTAACAGATCATATATCCAAGTTGCTGGCAAGAATAACATACAGGAGAATGGAAAAGACGATCAGTTTGGCTTTAGGAAAGGCAAAGGCACTAGAGACGCAGTTCTAACGTTGCGGCTAACAATGGAAGGAAGGCTGAAGAAAAATCAAGATTTGGCGACCTGTAAAACATGTTCAGCAATCCCAAGTGGTGCAAGATGTTTGAAATTCTGAGGAAAATAGGGTAATCTGCAAGGAGAGACGGGTAATGTACAATATATACAAGAAACAAGAGGGAACAAAGAGAGTGGAAGAGCAAGTTCGAAGTGCTCGGATTAAAAAGGGTATAAAACAGGGATGTAGTCTTTCACCGCTACTGTTCAATCTATACATCGAAGAAGCAATGATGGAAATAAAAGAAAGGTTCAAAAGTGGAATTAAAATTCAAGGTGAAAGGATGTAAATGATAAGATTCGCTGACGACATTGCTATCCCCAGTGAAAGTGAAGAAGAATTACAAAATGTGTTGAATAGTATAAGCAGTCTAATGAGTATAGAATATTTATTGAGAGTAAATCGAAGAAAGATTAAAGTAATGGGAAGTAGCAGAAATGAGAACAGCAAGAAACTTAACAGCGAAATTGGGGATCACGAAGAAGACAAAGTTAAGGAATTCTGCTACCTTGGCAGCAAAATAACCCTTGATGGACGGAGCAAGGAGGACATAAAAAGCAGACTAGCACTGAAAATGTAGGTTTGGCGCAGCACTGTGTGGCAGTGAAGCATTAACTGCGGGAAAACCGAAAGAGAAGAGAATAGAAGAATTTTAGATGTGGTGCTACAGAAGAACGTTGAAAATTAGGTAGACTGATAAGGTAACGAATGAGGAGGTTCTCCACGGTATCGACGAGGAATGGAATGTATGGAAAACACTGACAAGAGGAAGGAACAGGATGATAGGGTATCTGTTAAGACGTCAGGGATTAATTTCTATGATATTAGAAGGAGCTGTAGAGGGTAAAAAAAGAAGACAGAGATTCGAATACGTCCAACAAGTAATTGAAGACGTAGATTGCAATTGCTACTCTGATTGGAAAGTTTGGTGCAGAAGAGCAATTCATGGCGGGCCGCATCAGACCAATCAGAAAACTGACGCCTCCAAGGAGGAAAAAAATGCACGGAGTCCTCAGGTCGCGAGTCCTGTTCGCACCTACCCAATTTTTTCCGTCTACGTCCTTTTCATTTGACTGGCCCTTACAACAATATCTATTACTCATACGTGAAAACGATAAACTATTCACTTTTCAGTATAAGGTAAATGACCGACGTATTGTTATTTTACTAGACTTACAACTCTGCTGCTGGAAGCAGCGTTTACACTCTTTTTAGGATCAGAGAGGCGGAACCTCGCCCTCGTTGGCAAGGACTCTGCCCCTTGGCGCTCCGCAGCAGCTGTTTGCGCGTCTTCGCTCTGAAATAGCTCACCAGCTGCCAGCACTGCCTCTCACTTTACGAGCTTCGTTCGTCGGCTGAAGGACTAACCGTTTACCACAAACGCGACGTACTGTACAGTTTCGTAGACGAGTTCTGAGGTTATAATGTCTGTTTCTGGTAGGTTGCTTG
Source organism: Schistocerca americana (assembly GCF_021461395.2). NCBI lineage: Eukaryota > Metazoa > Arthropoda > Insecta > Orthoptera > Acrididae > Schistocerca > Schistocerca americana. The sequence continues at coordinate 1,036,374,956 of NC_060119.1, read as the reverse complement.
CACGTGAAAACTCAGCTCCTGCAGTAAAACCCCTATTATCATCATGTTCTTTTTTTTCCTTTTTTCGTCCTTCCTTGGATGCTAGAAAACTTTCATGTACAAAATACCGTTACTATGAAAAACAATAAATGACCAAATCAATATAAACAATAACTTACTGTTAGCCTGTAAAAGCCGACCGCTACGGTCGCAGGTTCGAATCCTGCCTCGGGCATGGATGTGTGTGATGTCCTTAGGTTAGTTAGGTTTAAGTAGTTCTAAGTTCTAGGGGACTGATGACCTCGGTAGTTGAGTCCCATAGTGCTCAGAGCCATTTGAACCATTTTGAACCATTTAGCTTGTAAAACAGTAACAAACCGAAACGTGACACATAACCGGAATAAATAATGAACCCTCTGGATCACAGAGCCCCGGGTTCGATTCCCGTCCAGGTTTGGGATTCTCTCTGCCCGTGGACTGGGTGTTTGTGTCGTCCTCATCATTTCATCATCATCATCATCATAATCATTAGTGACAGTGGCTAGATTGGACTGTGTACAAACTGGACTACGTAAAAACTGGGACTTTGTACGGGCGCTGATAACAGCGCAGTTGAGTGCCCCACAACCCAATCATCATCATCAGCCCTCTCTAAGTCTCAAGTCTCTCTCTCCTCTCTCGCTCTCTCTCTCTCTCTCTCTCTTTCTCTCTCTCTCCCTCTCTCTCAAACAAACACACACACACACACACACACACACACACACACACACACACACACAAATCAAATGAATGAATATACCGCACACACAACACAAACAAAAGACAAAAGATAAACACAGAGCGATATCTGGCAACACTACGCACTGCAAATACACACGTTCAACACAATGAAAAGTGAAAATGCAGTGCTGTGATAAATGGGGTCAAAAAACGCTGGAAATCGGCCATATGGATACGGGGACCGAGTTAACATATCTCCAGAACCACATATACATGGACTAGCTACATTGGAAATCGTAAGCAACACGTATTGCAAACGATGTTTCTAAACTAAAAATGGAGAGTAACATACATATAAGTGACACATAACGCATTTATTATAATATAAAAACAGACATGTACTACTGGTCACTGAAGGTGCTTCATAAATAAAAGAAGCGAAACGCGTATGGCAAAAAACAAACTGTCTGTCATTTAGTTGCAAGGACGGAACATACCTCCATGAACCTTATAACAATTTTCTTGTCGTTTCCCTTCTTTTGACTCCACAGTATGACACCTTCTCGATCTGCCAGTAACATGTATCACATAGCGCTCTTGGCTCCGGGAGGAAGCAAATGAGTGTCACCATGGAAATAACAATTCACGAACGACGGTAAAGACACTGATTTGAATCTAGTGTTCATACTTGCACGGACAAATGATATTTTACCCATTTTCGCAGCAATATGGTACAATAATAACTAAGCAGCATCCACTTCCATAGCTAAGCGGTCACCGTATCTGATTGTTGTCTGGAAGAAGAGCGTTCAATTCCCGGTACTGTCAGGAAATTTTGCTAGTTGAGAGGACTGCTCAGCAACTCGTGGCCAGTTGAGCAGAACTCTGAAAGGCTTACCGGCCGAAAGAGTGGGTTGCTGACCTCATGCTCTTCTATAAGGCACCCTAATGACACCAGAGGAGAAAAAGGTGGCGGGCGGCATCGCCTCGGCCTCTGTTCTCAAGCGAATGCAGTGCAAAAATTCTGTGCAAAAATATCTAAAACAGACTCATTCTCAATTAATGGAGGTTTCCATGAGCCAATCTCTTTTCTTTCTCACTGTTTACAATTGAGGACTTTGTTTTCAATGTGACGCTGAGTGGAACGTCACACTGCGCCTGGCACTCCCCAACTAGGGGAAGACGGGAGGGGGGTTAACGGAAACACTGCGTAAATAATTTGAAAAGGCCATACGGTAACTTGCTGTACGTTCGAGGGCGCTGTGAGCAGTTTGCTGGCACGACCAATAATCAAATTCCACTTTCTCCCCTTCACCGAAGACATAGTCGATGGTCATGCCCTTGAACCATGTAATCGCACGGTATTTTGCGGTGAGAGGGGGGGGGGGGGTCATCCAGACAGAGGAGGGTCCGAGGTTCAATCACGGTAGGTGTGACGCAGAGGTAACAAGCTAAGATTTTCTGTGTCAGTCACCAAACGCCGGACGACCATACGCCGTGAAGTGACGCTCATCGGTGCCTAGGAATCGACAGTCAGCGGCAAGGGTGGGGGGGGGGGGCGATTTCTTTAATATGGTAACTGTGGAGCCAGTGTGTCGTCGTATATTTTGACTTGCTACCACGTCATGCGCCACTGTGGTGGGCAGAAAGTGGTGGTGTATCGTTTTCTACACTCGTGGCCAATGAGTAGTTGTGTACAGCAGAAGGGTGTGTAAAAAATCTTTCGCTTCGGCGATCGAGATTCAAGGAGATGCGATATCACATCGCTGTGTTCGACAATGAATGTCGATACTTGAAAGATCTGTGTCGCGACCTGCGCCGCAGACACTGGTGGGGCGTGAGAAAACGGCACGAGAACTCACGAGGGAAGATTGTTGGCTGGTTCATCATTTCCACATATTGCTCATATAGAGGGCAGCTGCCTGTGCCCAGACGTTAACTAGTCCCTGCCCACTACAGCTCAGGTGAGGATGAGAGTGCTTAACGTACTTTAAATGCATCTTCTGTGAATAGGTAATAGTCCAAGTCTCCCTGAAGTCTGCAACCTGTCATCGTCGGCAGGGGAAGACATTTGCCACGTGACTGAGTTTTGACGCCTTGTAGAGGTTCAGGTAATTCAGGCACTGCAGCTGGTTCAAGTCCCGGAACAGTTCCTGGCGCACCATGATGAGTACGGTCTGTAGTAACCGTCGATAGCTCACCGTGGTCGTTCCTCTCACGTCCTTCGTAAACCTGACTCCCAAATATCTCCTTTCAGTAAATGACGGGAGGGGACGCAGCATTCGGCCCAAGACCGCACCCGATATCCAATGTAACCGACTTGTTGATGTTCACAAGACTGCCCGCGGCCTGTCCGTATCGCTCAATCCAATTTAGTACGTTGCAGATTTCATCGGTGGAACAAACCAGCAGGAGCAGGTCGTCGGCGTACGCCCTATAGCGGAAGGTAATGTCTCGCAGTGCCATGCCAGATAGATTGTGGTTGAGACCCTCAAGGAGTGGCTCGAGTACAATTGCATAAAGGTGTGTAGATAGGGGGCAGCCTTATCGCAGAGACCTCTCAAGGGCTTCGGATCCACGGTTCACCTGTCGAACTGTGTCTGAGAGATGGCTGCTGTCAAAAGGCGCTGCAGGGTGTCAGTGGGGCTTGGTGGAAATCCCGTCCCTGACCTGGAGGAGGAAGTTGTGATGCACTCTATCGAAGGCCCAATCAAAATCTAAGGAGACGATCGAGCGTTCGCTATTAAGTCTCTGTAGTCACCCGTGGCCACTTGTATGTTGCCATATTCCCCCTGCAATGTCTGTTCTGGGACGTCTTAATGCGGCCTGACAAAAGCCTGGCGAAGATCTTATATTCAGTATTCGACACTATAATGTGGCTGATAGTCACTGACCGTTTGCCCTCCCTCTGGCATGTGTAGCAGTATGAGACGTCCTTCAGCAAGTAGGTGATACAGTGCAGGCCAGGGACAAGAGTTCGTAGAATATGGTAACCTCTTGGCGTAACGTAAAGGCACGGAAGTTCTGGTAAAACTCAGTTAATAGTCCATTAGACCCTGGAGACTTACTGACACATCATTGTCCAATGCGTTCCCCACCTTTTCAGGTACGACTTCCTTCATTAATACAGCCACTGTTCCTTTGTTAATAGTGCATGTCACAGTGGCTCCGTCATTTACTGTTCTTTCCTGGTAAGGATTAAGAAAATGGTCCTCCATGAAATTCGCTATGGTTGCTTGAGTTGTACTGGAGCGACCGTCTCGCGTTGTAAGGCGTTCGATTAACCTTCGGCGCATGTCCTCCACAATGTGGTGCATATTGGGTACCTCGTCCAATGCGTCCCTCACCTTTTCAGGTAAGACTTCCTTCATTAACGCCGTCACTGTTGCTCTGTCAAAAGTGCACGTCACAGTTGTTCCGTCATTTACGGTTCTTTTCTGGTAAAGAATAAGAGAATGAACCTCCATGGAGTTCACTATGGTTGCTTGGGTTGTTTTGGAGCAACCGCCTCGGGCTGTAAGGCGTTCGATTAACCGTGTCGGCGCATGTCCACCACAATGCGGTGCATAGTAGGTACCTCTGCGCTCATTCCGTCGTGTCAGTGCATACAGGCTACGGCAGCTTCTAACAGGTGCATAGTCAATGACAGAATGTGAGCCTTGTTAAGTGTTGTTTACGCTGTCTATCCATCGATGGCAATAGAGTATCGGGGCCACTGAATGTCGCTTAGTGAAAATCCATGGTCTGTCAGTGAGATGCAACCCTGCCCTTGTCAAACTGTGTAAATGGTTTTTTTATGAACACTCCGCCAATTGTCTGTATTGTTGCTTATTTAATTAGGGCGACTCAGGTATAGGCCTTTTAAGCCATTTTCAAGTGATTGAGTTTATGTCATTAACATACATTGCAGGACACAAGGTTCAAAATTGGCTTACAGCGGCGTGTTCATTGAAAAATTATTGTATAATTGTTGCTCAGTAACATCAAAAACTGTTTACTATGTGGGTGTCTAGCGACTCACTGTTTGGCACAGGAACCACCACGGCAAAATGGAGGGGTATCGGGAGTGACGTCGTTCACAGTTTACCCTTGTTGCGGCGGCAGTCCGGTTCCTGGAGGTCATTTATGCTCATCTTGCAGAAGTCGTTTCTACACCAGACGTGTGGCAGGCGGAGATGCATCGTGCAGATATAGGTGGTGGGAGAAGGCCAGATGCCATCGTTCGGCGGCCACAACTCTTTGTGTAATACCTCTGACCAATATATGCGATCCAGTCGGCTCGCCAAATGACTGGTAAGACGGGTGTGTCAAGCAATTTCGTCATGTACTTTTTCCAAGTGTCGCGCAAGTGCATGAATCGTTATACCCATTCCAGACAAGAAGTGTAGAGCGGGATTTGGTCCTTCGGATGAAGGAGACAATTGAAATCGTCGGCGAAAATGCTGATTTCATACTGTCCTAGGAAAATGGAGCTACGTCCACGGAGCAGAACCTGGTCCAGTACGATGTTTGGTGGTATTCGACAGAGCATAAACATTGGGTGTTGAGTGCCGCGACTGCCAATACTCGAGCAGAAGGCAAATACATCATTTTGGAGGCTTCGATGCCGTTTCGCACTAAAATCGTCACGCCAATGTCCGCAGGACCACCAGGAGTCATGTACGATGAATAACCATATAAGTCCGGGAGATCATTTGGTCGCACTTCTTACTGGAATGCGAAGTCGAGTCCCGTTGTCTGTATTGTTTTTTTGAGGAGTTGGATCTTGACAGAGGACCTAACAATGTTGATATTTATCGTGGTCAAGCAGAAAGCCTGGTGATGTGGTGATTAGGCAACGTTATCCATGGTGACGGTGGAGAGAAGCGGTCATCACGAGTGACATAACACCCGCACCGACGGCGTCTCTCCCAATTCTGTTCAGAGGGGCCTGGGTCTGGTCCTGCACGATCTCAACATCCTCGACCTACGGTATAGGCGTGAAAGTCTGTTCATGTTTCATAAGAACTTACTGGTCCGTAGGGAGGGACCGAGTGAGTTTGCAGCCTGTCCTGAAGCCTTCGCCACAGAGGACAGGCAGACGGGCGCCGCAAATCCTGTCGTCCATTCTGTAAAGGTAGAGTAGGCATTAATGGTGTCAGCCTCGTGGTTCGTGTGCTGTAGGAACAGTTCTTCTTCCTCCGGCGCGGTCCTGTGGCGTTACTTTCTGTGTTTTTATTGACGCTGTTTTCGTGTGTGTCCTTCTGTGTCAGACGATGGTATTGGTTCGTGGGTCGCTGACACAAAGCTTTAGTAGGCGTAATAAGTGATTTGTTGTCATCCTGCTGCCGGCGATGACTGCAGTATTCGGCAATATCGACGGCGTCATGCAGAGTTCTGCCACTGGCTAGTCTGCTAGGCTGATTGATCGATCCACAGTGGGTTGTTCCTGTAGATCAACGTTTTTCTGTGGTGTCTGGACACTCGGAGACATTGTGAGCGCCGCCGCATAGGTCACTGGGAGGATCGTTGGCGTCAGTGGAGGTACCACATTCTGCGTAGGTAGGTGTGTGATTCAATGCTGGAAGCACTCGGAAAATAGATAACCTTCCTTACCACATCCAGAACATACTTTAGGCTGACCATCTACATCTTCATGGATACTCTGCAAATCACATTTAAGTGCCTGTCAGAGGGGTCATCGAACCACCTACACAATTCTCTATTATTCCATTCTCGTACAGCGCGCGGAAAGAATGAACACCTATATCTTTCCTTACGAGCTCTGATTTCCCTTATTTTATCATGGTGATCGTTTCTCCCTATGTAGGTCGGTGTCAACAAAATATTTTCGCATTCAGAGGTGAAAGTTGGTGATTGGAATTTCGTGAGAAGATTCCGTCGCAACGAAAAACGCCTTTCTTTTAATGATTTCCAGCCCAAATCCTGCATTATTTCTGTGACACTCTCTCCCACATTTCGCGATAATACAAAACGCGTTGCCTTTCTTTGAACTTTTTCGATGTACTCCGTCAGTCCTATCTCGTAAGGATCCCACATCGCGCAGCAGTATTCTAAAAGAGGACGGACAAGCGTAGTGTAGCAGTCTCCTTAGTAGGTATCATAAATAATTATGGTTTATCAGCCTCCTATCTGGAGGTACGATGGTACATGTCGTAGCGGCATTTGTCGTACTCCATTGAGGACTGGATAAATCTTAAACTGGATCCACTTTCCTGCCACCTGTTCTTGTACCGTGCTGTAGGGGCGGGGCGCTCCCAAGACGTCTGCCGCTGTGAGTTCGAAGGGCAGTTCGAATATGTGCAGTCCAGCATGATTAACTTCCATGTTGACAAGATTGCAATCTGCTTGGCAGAAATGAAGTCCTCATTTCATCTCTAGAAGAACTTTGTTACATGTAGCATCGTTAATAAGCTTCATATAGTCCATATTACTTACGATCAAAAAGTAAATGCCAACGAGGTCGGCAACTGGGATTTTGGCCTCCTCCTTTAAAAAGTGCTTTTGCCCTAGTGAAGCCTTAGGTGAAATTCAGTGTTGATTCCTAGTATTGATTCGCCATGTTCTTGTAGCACTTCGGCGTCGCGTTATCGCCGACAGGAGGAAGCAAACATGGTGAGCGATCTTGCGTTGCATGCTGAAACACACATCTTCGTGCCGCGCGGCGTGGTCGCGCGGGCTGAGGCGCCATTTCACGGACTGTGCCCCCCCCCCCCCCCTTCCCACGCCGGAGGTTGACTCCTCCCTCGGGCATGGGTGTGTGGTGTGTTGTTCTTAGCATTAGCTCCTTTAAGTTAGTTTAAGTAGTGTGTAAGTCTAGGGATCGATGACCTCAGCAGTTTGGTCCTTTAGGAATTCACACACACACACACACACACACACACACACACACACACATCACGTCCGCTCTGCACAGCTGCTAAAGCGGCGCTGACAACGAAATCCAAATCCCAGCTCGCCTGCTGCGTTCTCGACGCACTGCTGCTCTCTAGCATTTTGATGACCGTTCGCTAGACGACAGTGTCGTTATTCTCACAACTTCAATTTTACTTCTCCATAATTCAGAAACTTTTTATGAAATATTTGTAATTATACAAAAAAACCTTCCTCTTGAATCAGTGTATCTACTAATCAAAACAAGATGAAAACCTCTGCAGCAATTCCTGAGATTAGCATGCACAAACAGACGTACGGCAGAACGTGAATTCAATTTATATATGTAGAGACTACAAGTTTTTGGTTTCTTTTCGATGGAACATTTGACAGTCAAATATGCTGCTTTTCGCGGATGATGCTGTAGTGTACAGAGAAGTTGCAGCATTAGAAAATTGCAGTGAAATGCAGGAAGATCTGCAGCGGATAGGCACTTGGTGCAGGGAGTGGCAACTGACCCTTAACATAGACAATGTAATGTATTGCGAACACATAGAAAGAAGGATCCTTTATTGTATGATTATATGATAGCGGAACAAACACTGGTAGCAGTTACTTCTGTAAAATATCTGGGGGTGTGCGTACGGAACGATTTGAAGTTGAATGATCATATAAAATTAATTGTTGGTAAGGCGGGCGCCAGGTTGAGATTCATCGGGAGAGTCCTTAGAAAATGTAGTCCATCAACAAAGGAGGTGGCTTACAAAACACTCGTTCGACCTATACTTGAGTATTGCTCATCAGTGTGGGATCCGTACCAGGTCGGGTTGACAGAGGAACTAGAGAATATTCAAAGAAGAGCGGCGTCTTTCGTCACAGGGTTATTTGGTAAGCGTGATAGCGTTACGGAGATGCTTAGCAAACGCAAGTGACAGACTCTGCAAGAGAGGCGCTCTGCATCGCGGTGTGGCTTGCTGTCCAGGTTTCGAGAGGGTGCGTTTCTGGATGAGGTATCGAATATATTACTTCCCCCTACTTATACCTCCCGAGGAGGTCACGAATGTATAATTAGAGAGATTCGAGAGCGCACGGAGGCTTTCCGGCAGTCGTTCTTCCTGCGAACCATACGCGACTGGAACAGAAAAGGGAGGTAATGACAGTGGCATTTAAAGTGCCCCCCGCCACACACCGTTGGGTGGCTTGCGGAGTATAAATGTAGATGTAGATGCTACGTATTCAGTTCACTTCGGCAGTTTTCCAATTGATTTACTCTTTTCCATACAATCATTTCCCTCAAACTTACACCACGCTGCATTTAATGATCACGTATATTGGCACTCTCTACCAGAAACAGCAAAGCTAAATTTCAAAACCAGTTGAATACACTGGGTAATCAATAAAGCACAAAACCCACTGAGCATATTCAGTGAACCGTAATTTCTCTGGATCTTATGTTTTACAGATGCTATTATGAAATTCTGTTAGTACACATTTAGATCAGTACGATATGAGTAATTGTAGTTTCTAATGAAAAAAAGTACCACAAATTTTTATGTTCTTTTTTACTCAGTAACGCTTTTTTATTGAATGGCTCATGAGCGCTACCAATAACAAAGCACCCATTTTCTCGAGCGCTGACACACTATGCTAACTAAAGTCAGCATTTATATAACACTGTCATTTACTTACAGCAAAATTCTTTTTCAAAAACGAACACTAAACCGTATTTCCTGTAACTAATTTTTAAAGTTGTAGTTATTTTGGATATGTTGTAGTAAACTAGAAATAGACTGGTGTACGAAACTTCGAAGCAAAAGTAACTTTGGCAAGATATGTCAAGGCTCGATAAAACTCGAACTGTACAAAGGAACAACTGCTAGTATTGTACAGAAGGTAATTGAAAGAAATGCACAACGAGACGAACAGAAAAGTAACTTTTATTCAAAGACGCTAATCACATTGAAATCACCGCGATTTATGATGGTCCCTGGACAATAGAAAAGGCTACGTAGTTCTTAATAGGGTGATCACCATGGACGGAAGTGCATGCTCGACAATGTGCTCCCATGCTGGCCAGGAGGCTGGTAAGGAGTTCTCGAGGCAGGGCGTTCCATTTCTCCATCAACGTGACTGACAGTTACTGGATGGTTGTTGGTGCATGTGAATGTGCTGCCGTACGTCTCCCCGAAGCATTTCACACGTACTACATGGGATTTAAGTCGGAGGAACGGGCTGACCAACGTATTCTTCGAATATTCTCTCGTTCCAGGAGCTTTCCCGTATTATTCGATGTTATCGCGCGTGGGTGACAATGAGCGACTGCATCGAACATGTCGGTGGAGGAGCTGTTGGAACGAAATGGACTGGCCTGTCGCTACCCTGTCTTAAATCCCACCAAGCACTTGCGGGATGCGTTACGGAACGTTCTGCAGCACATCCACGCCCACCAAAGATCATCCAGCAGTTGTGAAGCACGCTGGTGGAGGAAGGGAAGGAATCCCCTACCAGATGAACTCCTTACCAACCTTGTGGCCAGCATAGGGGTACGTTGCGGAGCGTGCATTGCAGTCCCTTGTGATCGCGCACCCTGTTATGAACTTTGTTCATAATAAACAATGTCGCGCCTTTTGTATTGTCGAGGATGAAATAAATTATTGTATCATATAAACCACTGCGCGAAACAAACTTATGAAAGATATCTACCCTGCATAAGGCGTGGTGGAAACAGAGGACGAAAAGTATTTTATACCTTGGGATAGTGTTATAATAAAAACTTTGTAAAATATTTTCTGTCGGCGGTGTTCCACGGCTGTAGCGCTGCAAAAACCATCTCAGAAAACTCCACGACATCTGATAAATGGAACTTTTCGTTTCGCAACAACTAGTTTCGATCTACAAGATCAGACGACATAACATCACCTCTGTATGTATGTATACATCATGATTGAGGTAATGAACATACTGTCTCAAATTTGAAGTAAAATCTACTTCTAAATTGCCATATTTAAGATGTCAAGTATGAATAAAATTACGGGTTCAATGAGCAAGTCGTACATTCTACCTGCGTTTTACGTTCAGACGGAACTATCAGTGCTACAGTGTTCACCAGTATATGTTCTTATATGAGTACATAAGTGATACTTTCTTGGCTTGATCATGGTCTCTAGACAGAACCTTGTAGCACTGCAATGAGTTAAGTTAACAACTGTCAGTCTACGATAAAAATGTCTTTTTTCTCCATTCGAAACACTATTCCGTTTTTCTCCGTGTCTCTCCAATCGTAGGTTTGTTTCTTGATTCCATCTACTTTATGTAACTGACAGAATTCATGGGGAATTTCTTCAATGACGTTAAAAAGTATATAAAGATGAAATGTGTGTCCCAGCATGATGATATAACAAAGGCTACTTCTTCGCACTTACTTAGAGCTATTTCATTGAGATACTGTACATTCCTACCAGTTCTTGCTTCAGCCTCAATAAAGTCGTTCCTGCAAGTGTTCTAAAAACTTGCACTGCTTATAACGCACTAGCCTGTATGTCACTCTTCCCTAACAACCGAACCTTTAGCCACATATAACACTAACGTGCAGTGAAACACGCTAATGTTACCCTCTGAGATGATTTTGAATTTTGACCGCGTGAGAGCCTAATGGACAAAGGTATCGGCCTATAATTTTGAATGTGGTGAAATTAACAGAAAACTAAACGGACTAACCTGAGGAGTTAATGAAAGTGGTAAAATCATAAGTGAATGAAAAAAAAATGAACGGTCGCCAGCCCAATTAGTCACATTAATTTGGAAATATATGTTTAAGAAAATTGAACACTGGTTGTTGAAGTTACTTTCGTTGATATTTCCCTTTGAATAGCAAATTGGATACAAACTGACACAGTGCACTCTGAACTGTGTGTAGCAGTAGTTACCAATAACGCACGCACCAGTAACTTATACGGAGTAGATTTGCACCGGGCTCATACTAAAGACAGCTACACTCAAACGCATTACTCAATCAAACACTGAAACGTTACTCCATGAAGTGCAGAACTAAATTTGGACATGAGGGGATTTTATCTTAACTGATATGAAGAAAACAAATAAAGATAAATAATATCATAAATGCACTGTTTAAACTCCTCTACAAATATCATTTTTCCTTTGCAACAGTAATAGTTCAATTTTCTTTCTAATAGGTGGAGAATATGATGGGGACCCATAAACTAGTTTCACTAGTCAACGCTCTCCGATTATTACAGTATAAAAGACTAATTCAAAAGGCTAATCATTCACTTCACTTGGAGTAGTTCATAATTTACTTTGCAAAAGATTAAATTCAACACTGGGCTTCATTGACTTCAAAAACGGAACCATTCACGATAGAAATCAAAACCACACTGTTTTTAAAATGAGCTTTAGTTATTTGCCTTTTTATCACCTGTGAAGCAGGCATTCTAGACTGTAATCCTACAAAACTATATTTTGTAATAAACTAAGCACACTATAACAAGAGCCTATCCAACTTCACTTTTGTGGTTCTAACTTTAACTTTTATTATTCGTTTTATATTAGACAAAAATCACTTTTAAACACCTGAATGCAATAATTGTTCATTCAAATCAGGCTACTCGGTTTTGGTAGCACTTAGGTGAGGACCCTGCATAGGTTCGTGGCCATGATAGAAAATACGGTCCCGGACACTGATTTATAGTGTTGTGATTAGTATGAAAACAACACACAAATTAACTGGTCTATGGCTCATACAATACTGAATGTATGAAGTTAGTGTAGCAGTGGCGAAGCTTGGGAGCAAGCGACGTGGCGGAGAACTGTACTCACTGCTCTTGATGTTCGAATACTCTATAAAATCTCTTCTTGGCGTCGAATTTTCAACATATTACAGCAATTACTTTATGCTGAGAATACCAAATAATAGCCAGATCCACATCCGAGGCAAATCCTTTGTAAAGCAGTTTCCAATTGCCTCTCTTAGCACCGTCGAAGTGTACGGTTAGCCACATACTGCGTAGCGTTCACACCAAGGAGCCGCTCAGTTCGACCGCCAAAACCATCTTTTCCATCTCGCCATTCCACTTCCGTTGCGGTGGGGGGGGCTTCCCTACATTCCCTACAGCTTTTACATGTTACAAATACAAGTGCCCTAAGCATGAACCAGCTTTTAATAAACATACACATATTATAATAATTTATCATTTTAACATATCTTTTTGCTCTTCTCATATATACATTACAAAACTCTAATTTTCTTGTCACATATCAAGGAGTTTAAATAAATTAGAATACACACTCCATAATTGCAGGTACACAGTTACATAATATAAACCAACTTCTAATCGATATAAGTGTTACATACTGCTGCAGGTGAAAATCTGCAGCTAATTGAACATCTGAGTTGAAATGCCATTTGTACATTGCATAGTATCTGATTTTTCGTTTCATGTGGCTGACACAAACGCACATGTACTTAACTCAACAGAAGCTACCTGGTAACCAAGATACATCATCGTGTTATAATACGTAAGCGCATTACAACTCATTAGGGTAGCCTAACGCCCTTACATTGACATGAAAAGTATCAGATTCATAGTACCGCAAGCAACAAAACAAGACATCCATGGAATGAGGCTATAATCTTCTTCTGTGGATTTCCTGGCTCAGTACGACTAAATGCCGAATGTTTCCTTCAACAAATCTACTTTCATCTGTCCATTGTAATTGGGTCTCAGATTCTAACAAGGTTAAACGAACATTCACTTACAGAGAAGATGAAAACAGAGCCAGTTTATGATTTTTCTATGAACTAATACCTTCAATTTATTGACCTGATTAACGTTTCGTTCTCGAAAGACCGATGTTCTTAGCAGGCAATAAGGGTAAAGCTTGAGTTGTAAAGTCCCATGGATAAAAATTCACGGCACGTTTTTGAAATAAGTTTCTATTATCAACTGAGACAAGACATACGAGGGTGAGTCAAATGAAAACCTTAAATTTGTAATAACAAATCGAAATTTCGCGCTGTTATCCTGTAAGTTGGTAAGCGTGCTACAAACAGCGTGCAGAATGGCCTGTAGGTGGCAGCATAGTGCAGATGCACACATACCGTCGCAGTATCAGTATAAAGATGGCCGCCCCACTTGCGACTTGCACCAGGGAAGAACAGCGTTTTGTTATTCGGTTTTTGCGTAGTGAAGGTGTGAAACCTATTGAAGTTCATCGAAGAATGAAGGTTCAGTACGGTGATGCATGTTTGTCACAGCAGCAAGTCTACGAATGGAGTAGGAAGTTCGCAAATGATGTGACTTCAGTGGAAAATGCTTCTCGTCCAGGTCAGGTACAACGAGTTGTGACTTCACAGAACATTGCAGCAGTTGAAGCCATAGTGAAGGAAAACCATCGGGTGACACTGAATGACATTGCCGCATGTTTACAGATTAGTCATGGGTCAGCACACCATATTGTGCATGATGTGCTCCAGTTTCACAAAGTGTCTGCCAGATGGGTGCCACGGCAGCTGACTCCTGAAATGAGAGAACGACGTGTTGATGCTTGTGAAGAACTTCTTTGGCGCTTTGAACGATAAGGTGATGGCTGCCTTGCAAGAATCGTTACTGGGGACGAACCTGGGTTCACTTCCACCAACCGCAAACGAAGACAGTGAGCAAGGAATGGCGCCTTTCCTCATCACCAAAACCTAAGAAGTTTCGAACAGAACCATCACCAGGGAAGGTTATGCTGACTCTCTTTTCGGAGAAAAGGGCGTCATTTTGGAGCATTACATGCCTAGAGGGACCACTGTCACCAGTGCATCATACACAAATCTCCTAAAAAAATCATCTGCGGCCTGCTATCAAATTAAAGCGACGTGGATTGCTGTCAGCAGGTGTCCTTTTGCAACATGACAATGCAAGGCCCCACACTGCCCGTACAACAGTTGCAACAATCACAGACCTGCATTTTAAGTGTCTTCCTCATCCATCATACTCACCAGACCTTACCCCAAATGATTTCCATATGTTTGGACCACTCAAAGATGCAATTGGAAGAAATAAGTTCCGTTCTGATGAAAAGGTACTCTACGCGGTGCATGAGTGGTTGTGCGGACTACCAAAATAATTTTTTTCTAAAGTAATTTATGCACTTTGTAAGCGCTGGAGGACTTGCATTGAGCGTGGAGGAGATTATGTTGAAAAGTGATACAGCTTTGTACCACTTCTGCACAATAAATAATATTTAAAAAAATATTTAAGATTTTCATTTGTCTTACCCTCGTATAAATAGATGAATATATTAACTAGGAAGGGCTGCCCCCTTGCTCACTGGCTCATAGCCCACTGTGAAATTGCCCACCTAAATATCGTTGACATAGTGGGCTCGCTGTTATACTCACCGTGTGCCGTGGATATTATACGATGTGAGGCACCTAGAAGCAAAGTCAGCGATCTCCAAGTTTTTTCAGAAGTTACTATATGGTAGAAATTGATTGTCCTTAGTGTTTTCTAGCAAAAGCCACCAGTTTAAATATGAAAAAGCTACTGTAAATGAGTTTATTTCCCTCCAGAAAACTAGGGTTAGAAGTAAAGGCTGCAGTCTCCATGATCATCTGTTACAGTCTGAGGAGCAAAGTCTGCAATATCCTCATTGACCAGTCAGACACCGCATGCTGTCCACGTGATTTCCAACCGTTATATTTCGTTTGTTAAACTACAGCAAGGCATTAAATTGTCATGCCCTGTGTTAATGGTACTTCTATAGAGATTTTTAACAGTACCAATTAATATATTGTAAAATACACTGTGAAATGAACAGCACGAAGAAAAATCTAAAGCAGAAAAGATACTGAAGGCTCTGAATGCTTGGAATTTCCACTTTTCTCCCTGTAACAGATACATACTGAAGAGATCAACCAACAACCAGTGCAATACATTAGTAAGAGATGAGAAATTCTAAACGCTTAACACAGATACCTATAAATATAACACACGCGTTGCTCAAATGCTACCAAAAGCGCATTCAACCACTGCAACACCACCTTGTCAATCTTGAGAATATGGCCGATATCACGCTTCCTTCAAATTTATTTTGGTGAGAACCGGAGTCCGAATCGGAAACTGGATTTTTATCATATTCTAATTTACAACGTCCATCCATCAGATATCCCTAACGTGGCAGCCAATAACAACAGTCAAAGTGAACCAATGAAAGTCTCCAGACTTGTGTGTGCAGAAAAGATACATTGTAATCTCTTATAACTTCGACTAATGAAAAATAAAGTATAAATCTGTGGTAATATGCTTTATCGTTAATATAATAATGATCTTTGTTATCCATATTTAATTTCAAGTCTTTAAATACACATTCAGTTACAAACCTGGCTGAGATGCAAAATCAGTAAAATTCCAAGGCGGAAGCAAAAACAGCACTTCCCCAATTAAAAGCGTTATTATTTGTTGTGACAGCTACTTCAAGGTAAAAATATTAGGTAAAACTGTTTCGCTAATTTCAGTAAACATAATCAAATTTTAGTCCCATGGACGCCTGTACAGTTTTTTTCTTCTAATGTAAATTTTCGAAAGTGGAGATTACTGACTTTGTATCTAGGCAACTCATGTACCTGGTATTTGTGTCACTAAATGTTTCCTGTGTCAATAATATGCTTGGGCGAAGTTTGTATATGTGTCTGTGTATTAGTTTTCAAGGAGACACAATGTGTAGCTAATACGAATCTATAAGTTATTTCCGCCTTAAGCTAGAAATTATTTCTTGAAACAATTCGAGTGTTACAAACAAATAACAGTTCTCTGCGTTAATCACTTTTTAATTGTGTCACTACGTTTTTCGAAAAATTACACCATCTTCAGAGGGAGAATTACGAAATTACATTCTTGTTATTAGAGCGAAGCACAGAAGTCTTTTCACAGCACCAGTAGTATTGAAAAACTCGTAACGTTTGCTAGCGATATTTCTTTTTTTCCGGCAACAGCACTGCTAAAGGTCCAAAAATCAATTACTCAAGATTGTTGTGCATTTATTGGTAAAGTAGAACCAAAGAGATGCTGCTTACTTCTATTTTTCTTGCATTTTCTCTCACTGTACATGAAGTAAGAAAGTAACAGCTTAAGTACAGTAAAGGGCACATATAACAGTATGCAGCTTCTATTTGATTTTACTTTACCAGTAGGTACACGCTACTTCAAATGGCTCTGAGCACTATGGGACTTAACTACTGTGGTCATCAGTTCCCTAGAACTTAGAACTACGTAAACCTAACTAACCTAAGGACATCACACACATCCATGCCCGAGGCAGGATTGGAACCTGCGACCGTAGCAGTCGTGCGGTTCCTGACTGCGCGCCTAGAATCGCTAGACCACCGCGGCCTGCCTACACGCTACTCTTGCTACTCTTGCATAATTTATGTTTTTAACTGTAGTAGTGCTGTTTCTGAAAAAGTAACTATCGTAACCAGCAACAGAAGAAACATAATCAGTTTTCACTTGGCTTGTTGCTGTCAATAGGCATCTGTGGCCTGCGCTACCACCAACAAAGTAAATAAGTAATTCTCCTCCTGAAGATGATGATATAAAGCATCTAAAAGCGAAGTGGTATACCAAATAAAAGACTGACCTGAAAAATCCCTTTGTTTATATATATATTTGTCATTAGTCCCTCCAAGGACTGAGCCTTGAAGTGACGGGGGGCTCAGTACTCAATGACACAGACTGCCAATGCGGGACAGTCTATTTGTAATACCTGGTCGCTTGGTAAGAGGAGAGAGGAAGCCAATTAGTCGGCAACATGGGAGATGTGGTGAAAAAGATAAAAGGGCTTCTGAGGCGGATCAAGATATTAAAAGCAAAGAAGACGGATGAGTCAATTTGTCCTGACATTGATACATCAACGCTAGTAAAGGCGGAAAGGATGGACTCTCAGAACGGCGGATCTAGCAGAAGAGGCAACCCACCAAGCAGGACGAAAATCCACGTCGCGTCTGAATTGAGCAAGCGACTACGTAGTCAGCGTCTGTTTACATATTGATGGCTGCTATAAAAACCAGTTGCATCTGTTACCAAAGCGGTCAGTTACGAAAGACGTCTGTTTCCATACTGGGCGGCTGTTATAACCCATCTGACGATATGAACATAGATGTAACATCCCGTGAAGGGGTTAACACGCACTCTTAATTTACTTTCAACCAAGACTTGATGATGAACACTGAACGCAAAAGCACTCCAGAAGGTAAACAATCCTTCATCACTGGTAACAGTGATGCAAATATGCCATAGGATCCCGGAGAGCCTAGAACTTCATGTAAGGAAGAGTTGGAGCTTCATAGAACTTCTCGCCTATGGCCTGCGAAAAATTTTTGCTAGACACAGTGAATCTCAACACTTTAAAAGAGACAGGGAAACTTAAATGATTGACGGAAGTATTAAACATACGCAGCATACCCATACTAGCACTTCAGGAAACCAGTTACGGAATTGAGAACGCATTTCAATGAAAGGGCTACAAGATTTATGAAGGGAAACCTGCCACAAAGAATAAACAGAAAGTCACTATGCTTGGGACAGCTTTCATGGTCAAACGGGATGTAACAGAATCCATAACATGTTTTGCGTCCCCATCGAAGCAAATATCATTTCTCTCGTTCAGATCAGCAAATAATGACTATACCATCATAAACGCACATGCACCTACCAACAATGCCAACAGAAAAAATACAGAAAAGTCGAGCAGTTCTGGGAAACACAAGAAAATGAGACATCAAAAATACCAAAGCACCACATAAAATTTCAACGCACAGATTGGCAGAGAAGAGAAGTGCAAGGCAACAATGGGAAACTTTCCAGCAAACAGAAGCAACAGTAAGATTTGAGAAAGGCTCATCAACTTTTGGAGACATTTCGACTTAAAAGTAATGTCAATCTTTTTCAGCAAATTACCAAGGTGTAAGATGATCTGATCATCTAATACATATTTAGGCTCATATCAACTGGATTTATGGCAATAATCAAACAATAACGTACAGAATTCATGAATGTACGGGTCAGAAGAGGACTAGGCATAGATTCGCATCATTTTTAACAGAAATAGAAGCGTAATTTGAATCTAAAAAACCAAACCCCACAATTAAAAAGTCAATATAATTGAAACGAAATTTATATTAGACAACAGGGACTATTTATGTTAATAAGCTTCGGACAAAAAAAGATGGTAAATTGGGACGAAATCAGAAAAGCACTGACAGAAACTGTGAAAGAACTAGATCAATCACGAAGAAGAAGGAAACAGAGGTCGTGGAATAACACGTGACGAAGCGACATAGCATACACTAACAGTTTGGAAAAAATGGAACTCCGGCAAAAAAGGAGACTGGACTCATTCGTCGAGATCAGAAAACAGACATCAAAAATTAATTGAACAGAAAAACGGAAATATGACAAAAACTATTAGGAGAAACATATACAAAATTCAGACTTAACAACACTACGGATTTCTACAAAGTTTTCAAAGAAGAAATAACAGCGTACAAGCCAGTGAGCCTACACTTCAAAGATTCAACAGGCAAACTGATTACCAACAACAAAGACAACTGTCAGTTACTAGAAAAATACTTCAAAAATCCTCTAAATTGCGTGGAATCAACACGACTATCAGACAAAGTTAAAAAGAAAAATCCACTATCAGAACTACCGTCACTGCATCAAATAGAACAATACATTGGCCGGCTGAAACACAGAGCGCCAGATGAAGACGGGATATTAGCTGAGATGTTGGTACTGGGATGGAGGTAGACAGATGAACCCAAGCATGAGCTTGTTAAAGATTGCTGAGAGTAATGAAGAATACCAGACAACCACGAGTATAAACAAGTCATAATCCATCCACTACGTAAGAAGAGATACAGGGCAGACACGAGCAATTACCGAAGCATATCTCTGTCACCTACAAAATTATATCCAAAAAACTACTGAATAAGATAGAAGACTAAGCAGAACACACAACTGGCGTGTACCAAGCAAGTTTTAGAAAAAACAGACCGTAGGCAGAGCAAATTTTTAACATGAAAATAATCTTCAGGACAAGAACAATGAGGAACATTAACATTGTCGTTACATTCATCGATTCTAAAAAAAAGCCTGCGATTCTATCTGTAGACAGTATTCCAAAAGCTAGAAGAAGCATATATCGACAAAACCACCAAACAATTACTCGAACTTACACGCACACACACAACTTCAAAAGTTAAATTCGTAGAAGACGTTTTTGAAATTTCACAACTAACACAAGTCTTCGACAGGACGATGGGTTCTCACCGATTCTCTTCAACCTGGCCTTAGACAAGGTGATGAGAAAGTGGGATAAAGAACTATAAGAGAAAAATATCGAAGGAATCCCTCTAGGACGAAGAAGAGGAAGATGTGAAGTGAAACGTTTCGCTTTTTCTGACGATATTGCAGTAATTTCTAAGGAAAAATAGGTGCAAAGTTAAACACACAAACACTTCACGTAAGTGCAGCTAACATCAGATTACTAATATCGTATGAGGAAACGGAATACACTGAACATAGACACACAACGAAAGATAAACACAAACAAAACACGGAAACAATGAAAGAGCTGATATATTTAAGTAATTGGGAGAATGGATATAATCAAGTGGATTAGATAATACCACAAGTAAAGAGAGATCGAGGACAATGGAATTAGTATAGTTTCGCCCAAAACCGATGCAATAAAAGATCGGTATTATTCGAGGCAAGAATTACACATTATACTTTCTGAATGCCTAACTCTGAATAAAAGATGCGAACAAGGATAACTGAAAAATAAAGAAATGAAATTAACTAGAAAAATTTTAGGAGCCGGCCACTGCAGCCGAGCCGTTCTAGGCGCTTCAGTCCGGAACCGCCTGTGCTATGGTCGCAGATTCGAATCCTGCCTCGGGCATGGATGTGTGTGATGTCCTTACGTTAGTTAGGTTTAAGTAGTTCTAAGCCTAGGGGACTGGTGACCTCAGATGTTAAGTCCCATAGTGCATGGAGCGATTTGAACCATTTTTTGAAAAATTTTAGGACCACAAAAGAACAAAGATAACAACTATACGAACAGAAAAAAATATACAGAAACATAGGAAGAGGAGATTAAAGTTTTACTGTCATGTTTACAGAATGAATCACATTAGGCTAACGAAGAAAATTTTTAATTTCATTTTTCAAATTAAAAAGTACCACGGGATTGGTGGAAAAGAAGAGAAAGGATTTTATAAAACTTAACGTCACAGAAGACACCATACACGACAGGCAAAATTTCAGGTTACTGATCAGTACTGAAAAATTTCCTGTTCAACATCAAAAACCACAGCTTGAGAGGGTTAAGTCAAATGAAAGAGACAGGCCATCTGCCAACGCATAAAGAAGTTCTGGGAAGAACGAAAAAGATTGTACCTTAGTATTAGCCGTTGCGACCTATAACTGGCCAAACTCAGTAATAAAAAATTGTCAATAGTTTTCATGATGCCATCCTTTACGGAAAAAATTGTCATTAATAATTCGGGAGTTTTTCCAAGAAACGTTTCTGACTGGAGCTATTAGTTTTATTGTCTGTTAAGAAAAGTAGGTTGATATGGTATTCGCTGTTATGTTATTGCGAACTGTTGATTTAAATTTCCCAGAATACTGGGGCGTTTTGTGAGCATAGAACTAATACTGCTGAAGCATAGCTCTCTGGTTAGCGCATGCATATTTGTGAAATTACATAACGAGAAAAAATAATCAGATGAGAATTTATGTTTCAATAGTAAATCAAATACTTGGCTGGTGCTATCAAAGTGACACAACTGGTATAAAGTTAGTAGTTTATACAGCCACGAAAGTCTGGAATAAAATTTATAAAACTTCAAGGCCTAGTACCGTAGTATTTATTACTAGAGTCTCTCATCATTTTGAAATTAGTAGGCTAATTACTAAGTGAGGGTATGCAGAACATACTGTGTGGTAACATAGAAGATGAATGGTCCAGCCGAGTAGAAGCAGTATGTCATAACTAGTTTAGTTGATATGACTGAAATTCGTCCGGAAACAGTACCTGACAACAATAATGTAATACGTCAGTGGTGGGCTTCTTTAGTACTGACACTACAGTCCGCAAATGTGTGGTCTGCTCGACGAGTCATGACGTCAGGCGTTAGTGTGTATCATCCGTAGTGTTGGTAATAGCTTTCTCAGCAAATGTCATTTCAAGGTAGATACAGAGGCCGTATTCATGAACCCATTTCCCAACGCTGCTAGGAATACTTTTCAAACTGGACGGCTGTCAACTAGCCATTGCACATAATTCACAAGCAGACTTCGCACCGCAGCATTTGTAGTGTATTCTTCGGCCGAAGGAACATTTGCAAGATATTATTGCTTTTCCGAAGCCTCGTTAGTATAATCCAGCAGTCGGTACCAACCAACCGTACAGTAAGAATGAAACAATCTGTCACAAATAACAAAGAATCGAATACTTTTTGACTCTATGAGACAACATACAGGAAGAACGTAGCAACATTTCGTTTCTGTGACATTAGTGTTGCACTGGAACTTTAATCTTTTTACATTGCATGCACATACATTATGTGTCCGACTAAGTTTATCACGAATATGAGCATCTTCTTAGAAAAGAGCTTAAAAAATACCACTTTGGAGACCTTTACTTCAATTCGTTGCCAGGGTATTAAATATTTTAAATATTTAAAAAAGTTAGTTGCGTTTAGATGTACTTACGTGACGTATATTCCCATGACATGATGGTGGAAGGCCACATCAACCCCAACACCAAACACCACTGTAAGAGAAAAAAGTACACTGTTAGTGCCACTAAAATTTGAAATCTGCCATAGCTTACAACTGTGTTCTAATTTATGATTTGACAAAAGACGAAAGATTTTCTTTTATCTGTGTTGCAATACATCCGTTCTTAATATGTGTATCGTGCAATACGTTCTTTCGTTGGTATTCTCTGTTACCACTGCTCTAACAATTTAGTAATTTTGTCCACAATGATTGTGTATAAAAAAGGAGTCTTCCATGTGAGCCTTAACCTTGCGAAAAGAAAAGAACGACGTCGAAAGCACTGTAATCCATCACCACCGCATTTTTTTTTCTTTTTTTTTTTTTTTAGACGAGAGAGTATTAGACGTTTTTCCGGAGTTTTCCATTAAGTCCATCGCCACCAATGAAATGCAGTTCACAGCCTCGTTAATTTTCAACTACAATTTAAAAAATAATAAAACTCAGCCAAAAATTTGTACACACACACACACAGAAATACGAGCTGTATGCATTATGTCAAGTCTAAAACTTTAATAAAGGAGAAAGCGATGGAAACACAGTCACACTTAGAACGCTACTAGAGGGACGCCGTTCTCCTGCTCCAAGAGATCGGAAAGGACATCAGCGACTCGCTGTCTCCAACAGTGTTGTGAAAGGATGGACTAAGAATGGGAAGACATTCTCGGAAATTCCATTCATGGAGCTGCCCGAGCATAATATACCACCAAGTAATGTAAGTCTTCTCGATGTCAAGAAATATACTCAAGAGATGATGCCGGGCAGGAGCCCGCAGTATAGTCCAGGTATAGTGAAAGTGACCTGGATTATAAGATTCAGATAAGGTGGCAGTTGACCATCCACCTCAAGATCTTTCCCACGCAGTTAATGAGAGCGACATCACTATAACTACGCGAGCGTTGGTGGTCTTTCCCGTGTTTCCAAAGTGGAATTGAAATTTCCTCCCGCCAGGAGTCAGGAAAGTGACCTGACGCCAAAATGAGGTTCAACAGCACAAAGAGGATTTCCTTGTTGGGCCCTTTGAGGTATGAAGGACCCCACTGTGATCAGATGACGTGTCACGAACTGCAGATAAGGAAGAACCCAGTCCCCACAAGAGAAGAGCAGGTGCATTCTTCGTCAGTGGCGGAACTGAAGTACCAGATATCTCTCTCAGTAATCACTTTTTAGCGTCGGAAAGTTGAATCCTGACTGGCAGTGACAGTGACTGTGGTAATAGGGGCCGCAATAGTTTGGTCAATGTCTCACGGGTTGGTCTTAGGGACTTCCATTCCCCATTACAGCAGCCACTGGGCAATTCTCTCATCTCCCAGAAATCCTCCTGGTGATCTACCAGCCAACTGCACTTTTAAAGGAACGATTTATAGTGACCAGGAACTGTTGTCACGATCTCCTTTTTCTCTCTCTAATAATTAGACATTTCGCCCTTGCCACCCTAAAGACGCGAGGTTCTCTGCGTTTGGCCACTGCTTGAACCTACGCAGAGCCACCTCCTTGATCCTTATTGCAGGACGACATTCTCCTTAGATTGCCTGCTAACGACTGCCGCCTTTTCAGCTAGCCTGAAATTTGTGGAATGGATGCTTCAGAGGCGCCGTACATCATTTGAGTAACATGATTCATCAATTCCTGGAAACTGTCTTCGCGGTCAAACAGATCAAGTTGGCAGTAAAGCGTCTGGTCTACCCTACTAAGCACCCATCGTGGTTGTTTTCTTTCGGACACACTATCCCGCAGGTGAACCCAGCTAGGGAAGTGATCAGTTGAGTGCACGTTATCAACCACTTACTACCGAGCGGTGTGTGGAAGGCCCAGAGTGCGTAAAAAGATATAGACAGCAGTAAAAGACCCTGTTGCAGTGCTGATTCGCGTGCTCTACCCCTGTTCAAAAAACACGCACTTGAGGACATGAGAACGCTCTCAATTGCTCTATCTTTGGGGCAGGTGGTTACAGACCGCAAGCACATGGTATACATTAAAATTACCGCAGATGACGAATAGGTGTGTGTGTGGGGGGGGGGGGGGGGGCAGCTGAGTCAAGAGGTCACGGAGAGTCTTCGAGTCTGGCACCTCATATGGGGGCACGCAGATTGAACATATTTTCAACCGATGATGCACATGCACCGATACAGAGACTGCTTTCCGGCTCTTTGTGAGGGAAAGAAACGAGGAGTGGCAAGCCTTTGTTTACGAAAACTGCCACTCCTCCTTAAGCTCTCTGCTCCCTAAGGTTATCTTTATTTTGGAGAATACAGCAACGTCGCTCCAGGACGGTAGGGAATTTAAACTGTATCTCCTGTAGACAGAGACACAGTGGTCTACCCTGAGCTAATAGAAGTAATTCCTGAAACCATTCAGGCTCAACTGAAGTACGAAAGGTACCTTAACGGTGAGGTTTTTGTCTGTCCTCTGTCATTCCTCCGTAGTTCTTGCGTGGTTGGGAGATTGCATCGAGGGGTAGGTTACTTGAGGGACTTGCCAGTTCCCTTAGGCAGACATCAACGTCCACACAATCGATGGTATGGTTGTCGCGTGATCCATCAGATAGGCCAAGGTCGCATGGTCTGATGGCTTCAGACTAGATCTGCGAAGGCAGGACATTCCTTGGTCCGTACTCGATGGGCACATGAGTGAAGCAATACATTGAATATCTGGTTCGTAGACAGCGGAGCCGCATCTTTCACACGTTGCCTGACCGTTACAACACGTGGTGAAGTTACCGAAGCGCTGCCACTTTAGGCAAAGCGTTTGATTAGGTACTCAGAGCCTAACTTTTAGTTAGTTAACAGATAACTTCGATAAACTGAAAGCCAGGAGAAAAGTTGCTGAGTTCTGGAACTCACCACCAACAATTTTCACTAAATTTTGTACTTTAGTGATACGTTGGCTTTCCCATTTCTGTTAAAGTTCATTGATACCTGAGTCCGTAATGTTCCTGTAGGTCACACCTACTTTAAAATAATTTAGTCCAGCGGGCAGCACACTGTTGGTAGCCTGTTCTCCAAGCAGACTGGCGTTTAACAACTTGTTTGCTTGGGTAGCTTTCAGTGCCTGGATCAGGACTGTACCATTGCAAAGCCCCCTGACAGACTTAAATTGTCCTGCAAGCTGTATCTTTGTAGAAAGGTGACAATTTTTTAAGTGAATTTTCGATGCATTTAACAACAAACAAATTATCTTCCAAGGGATGTGTCCTACACTATTACTGCTTGCACTGAAATTCGCAGAAGTCTCAGGTGGACTACTGACACTGCATCTCTTTAGGATTTGGATGTTAATAACGCCCAACAGACCATCCACACTGCCGGGAGTAGAAGTAAGTGATTTAGGCTGCATGGAAATCCCACTAGCAGCTAGAAAAGTAAGCGTCCACCCAGACAGAGCCCCGCTTGCGTGGGTAAGCCTTATACAACTGAGATGCGGCAGGTTCTCCTTAGATTGCCTGCTAACGACTGTTCCATGTCAACAGCCAGACGTCTAATCAGCGCGCAACAGACCTTCAGATTGAGGGTTTTTGTAGAGGTTTTTACTATCCTCGCGGTCCTGGCGGTTAAGCAAAGATCCCCGTTCCCTGTGGCATACAACATTCCACTGTCGCGCCGCCTGTCGGTCGATAAACGGCGTGCCCAGAGCTTACGGTTACAGAGGACTGCTCATGAACCCAGGTTGGCCAAACCTGTACCGAGCATTCGAATGCTAAGCTGCCTCAGGTATTCGTCATTTAGAACGACCCGTGGGCATGTGTGGCTTTATCTAAAATACCATGGACGCTTTACGCTTTGAGCTACCCCCGCACCCCCTCCTCCTCACCCCACCCCTCCCATCCACAACCACCCGTAGTTTACAACACACGAACATATACGACAATATATGAATCAAATTTTAATCCAATAACGATAACAGAGTTCCCAGTATGGTTGCTCATGGAAGGTGAGAAAATTATCATGTAAATGTGCGTTTAGTTCCAGCGCAAAAGTTCATTTTACATGTAAGTTGGGTTAAGGATATCGCACTGGCGCCAAAGTTCACCAAAATTCTTTCCGAGCCGCAGGGGACTTGTCAGGTGATTGCAAGATCGTCACACATCATTTTACCCACCTTTCTACGCTTATTTTGACGCCTCTGCAATGGAAGTCAGAACGGCGACAACCAGTGTTGAAATCACGTAGTTTTTCTTGTGAGTGGCCGAGTAAAATATTTCTGACATTTCGCCGCTCAGAAGCGGCATGAAAAGGTTTTAGGGGGTGATATGAAGAGCGTTAATGGAACCATCCATTCCCGTGGGGCGTTGATTCCCACATATTCTCCGTTCGAATGTGTGATGAGCAAGTGGACGATGTACTTGCCTAGCTTTGACACTACTGACACCTCCGGACTTTCAACACATCTCTAAGGACATTGTGGGGCTGCATCTCCACTGATCGTGGTCGTATCCCCATTGAAGTACAGCGCGAACTAAATTTTTGCTCTCGTGCACTGTTTGGAACCATTATGCACCGTTCAGAACCATTCGACGAAACTAGACCATGATCACAACCAGCAGTTCTCCTATCTCGCGCCCTCCTGTGGCGTGAATAAAACGTAAAAGGGTACCTACAGGACTTCCCAGTTCAACAACATTTTCAGTGGCGCCCCACTCATCTTCAACGAGAATTTTAAAAATGTATCTGTATAGAGACAGCCAGTAACACACGTTAGACGCCCACAGGGAGCCAATCCCTTTACAGTCCTCCGATTCCAGATGCCTGCCAGCAGGCGCCTAAGACTACTTCGCAGGTTGTCTCTGAAGATACATTTTTAAAATTCTCCATAAATGTGTTGCTGAACTGTAGAATCTTAGAAGGGCTTTTCCCCGTTTTATTCACTCATATGTCAAAGCATTCCCCTGTGATCGCGCCACATGAACGGAGAGTCGAATATGCATAAACAACCTTTGCTGCTTCCTATCACCATCAAATTTCGTCGAATGGCTTTGAACGGTCCCTAGTGGTTCCAACCTGGACACGAGAGCAAAACTTTCGGTCGCCCTGTACTCCGAAAGGTGCAATTTTATTCAGTGGAGAGGCAGACCCACGACTTGCGTGGAGAAGGGTTGAAACGTCGGGGGAGTCAGCAGAGTCAGAGGTTATCAAGAACGTCGTCCTGTAGCTTATCTCACGGCGAACTGTCATTTTAGAACGTGACATGTGTGGGAATCAACGCCTCAAAGAAAGGAATGGTTTCACTGCGGTCTTTTCGTGTCGATTCTGAGTGGTGGGGTGTCAGAAATGTTTTACTAGACCACCTGTATGAAAACTGCGTGGTTTCAAAGCCGTTCTTCCTTCCATCGCAAATGTGTCAAAAAAAGGGATGAAATACAGGCGAGAGCGGGTTTGACATGTCCATGATGGCGTTGGGCAGAATTGTGGTGAAATTTGATGCCATTGTGATATCATTAACCCAACTTACACATCAAAAATGGTTCAAATGGCTCTGAGCACTATGGGACTCAACTGCTGAGGTCATTAGTCCCCTAGAACTTAGAACTAGTTAAACCTAACTAACCTAAGGACATCACAAACATCCATGCCATGAATATGGGATGACTGATGAGGACAACACAAACACCCAGTCCCTGAGCGAATAAAATATCCGACCCGGCTGGGAATCGAACACGGGGCTCTGTGATACGAAGGCAGCGACGCTAAACATTGTTTTCTCCACTTTGTTCGTCATTGTCCTAGTCATCTGGTCTGGTCGGACGTCACATGATACCCCTTCCAGCACATTGTTGAATACTTCACTCAGCCAACCATCCTCTGAGCGAACACTCTGAGTTACCGTGCCGGTTCCACTAGACCACGAGCTGCAGACACCAAGTACGGAGATTAGTCTGGTAAACTAAACTGAAGAGGCATAATTCGAAACCCTTGTTAAACTGACGTAAATACCTTTTGTTTCAGAACACAGTTTTTTTAAAAAGTGATCTCGCCGAAATTTCGCACACTTTGAACTCTTTTTTACAATAGTACAGTAGGTTCAGCTGGAGAACTCAAAGCGATGTATTATGCATTTGGCCATGCGATAATGAGACAAAAAATAAATTGATTGGAGAACATTACTTCGATCATGTGCAACGAAGCTGCCATGAGCACCATAAGTGCACCGCCTATGAGTGTAGACTACTACACTACTGACCATTAAAATTGCTACACCGAGAAGAAATGCAGATGATAAACGGGTATTCATTGGATAAATATATTATACTTCAACTGACATGTGATTACATTTTCACGCAATTTGAGTGCTTAGATCCTGAGAAATCAGTACCCAGAACAACCACCTCTAGCCGTAATAACGGCCTTGATACGCCTGGGCATTGAGTCAAACAGCTTGGATGGCGTGTACAGGTACAGCTGCCCATGCAGCTTCAACAGCATACCACAGTTAATCAAGTGTAGTGACTGGCGTGTTGTGACGAGCCAGTTGCCCGGCCACCATTGACCACACGTTTTCAGTTGGTGAGAGATCTGTAGAATGTGCTGGCCAGGGCAGCAGTCGAACATTTTCTGCATCCAGAAAGGCCCGTACAGGACCTGCAACATGCGATCGTACATTATCCTACTGAAATGTAGGGTTTTGCAGGGATCGAATGAAGCGTAGAGCCACGGGTCGTAACACATCTGAAATGTAGTGTCCACTGTTCAAAGGGCCGTCAATGCGAGCAAGAGGTGACCGAGACGTGTAACCAATGGCACCCCATACCATCACGCCGGGTGATACGCCAGTATGGCGATGACGAATACACGCTTCCAATGCGCGTTCACCGCGATGACGCCAAACACGGATGAGACCATCATGATGCTGTAAACAGAACCTGGATTCATCCGAAAAAATGGCGTTTTACCATTCGTGCACCCAGGTTCGTCGTTGAGTACACCATCGCAGGCGGCCCTGTCTGTGATGCAGCGTCAAGGGTAACCGCAGCCATGGTCTCCGAGCTGATAGTCCACGTTGCTGCAAACGTCGTCGAACTATTCGTGCAGATGGTGGTTGTCGTGCAAACGTCCCCATCTGTTGACTCAGGGATCGAGACGTGGCTGCACGATCCGTTACAGCCACGCGGATAAGATGCCTGTCATCTCGACTGCTAGTGATACGAGGCTGTTGGGATGCAGCACGATGTTAGGTATTACCCTCCTGAACCCACCGATTCCATATTCTGCTAACAGGCAGTGGATCTCGACCAATGGGAGCAGCAATGTCGCGATACGGTAAACCACAATCGCGATAGGCTACAATCCGACATTTATCAAAGTCGGAAACGTGAAGGTACGCATTTCTCCTCCTTACACGAGGGATCACAACGACGTTTCACTAGGCAACGCCGGTCAACTGCTGTTTGTGTATGAGAAATCGGTTTGAAACTTTCCTCATGTGAGCACGTTGTAGGTGTCGCCACCGGCGCCGACCTTGTGTGAATGCTCTGAAAAGCTAATTGTATATCACAGCATCTTCTTCCTGTCAGTTAAATTTCGCGTCTGTAGCACGTCATCTTCGTGGTGTAGCAATTTTAATGGCCAGTAGTGTATTTGTCACATTATAACAAATGGTTAGTTTTTCAGAACATTGAAATGATTTTGTTCATTAACCTAACTTTTTAGGGCAAGTCAGTGATAGCGACACAATTTCCACTACGCCCACGAGGAAATAAATACGACGGAGAACTGTGTAGAGTACTATGACAAAGAATATTCTGGAAGTTTTGTTTTCAAAGTGCAAAATTGCCTCAATGAATTTGCGCCTCTATGCTAACTTGGACACGTGACTAGCCAAGCTCTTTGTTTCGCAAGTTGTCATCAAGGTCATCCGATCTCACCTGTTGTGATATTTTTGTTTGAGCTTTATGTAACGTGCGCTGCATGTACTGCGCCTCTCCCAACCTCCTGCCAGCCGTGAAACACAGTATTAGCTGACTACACGTTCCTCGTGTAGGAGAACTTAGTTATTTTTCACGTATCTCACGAGACACATGGTTATGTATAGTTTCATTCCCGTCCAATAAAGTTCTCTGAGCACGTGAGTGTATTAATAGTATATTTGGTCTTGTGTAAAAAGTTTATACCAATATTGACTATGTAAAGTTGTTTCATTCCGATTCTCTGGGCGGGAGCAGCAGTATTCAAAGCTGTGATACGACACTGTAAAAGTGAGGTGCTAAACATGGATCCTTATTAATGCTGATCATCGAAAATTGACGAAGACTGTCACACAGCATCGTGGAGCAAACGGCCACCTTAGAATATAGTCACCATCTTTAATATCCTTTATTTTCAAACACAGTTTGGACATAGTTCAAAAATGGAATATTCGAGGCTGTCTGACAATCTCTGATCCTATTATCAAACGTTAACATGACGCAAACAATGCATCATTGATCAGCCGTGGCTCAGTATTCTCTATATTCGTGGCAAAAGTAATGTTTATATTTAAGGGACGCCGAATGAAGTAGCCCTTCTAGACGGAAAGTCACCGCTTAAGATGATTTTTAGTTGTCCTAGTACATACTCTGATACATGTTTCTGATCATTAACAACGAGATCCTCCTCTCTGATTTCTTTCTGATAACTCTGTTTCTGCTCTGAGAAACAGCTATAAATATCAGTAGTCCAACATGGACATGATGAAGTATTCATTGTGCGTTCTATAACACTGTGATAGATGTGTTCTTCATTTACCATTACTAATGTATGAGCCCAAATGTAAATTTTACAAGTTGCACACATCAGTTCAGCGACAAATAGCAGCAGACAGGCTACAGGAAAACAATGGTGTACAACCTATTATCCACACTCAGACACTTGAATATTTTAATGAAATTCCTTGTCTTGAGATTAAGTCCTTATACTTTCGACAGCATGCAACATTTTGCCACGTATTAAAACTGTTTGCTAGACGCCTAGAAATGCTTTTAAAGGATCTCTCGTCCAAGTGAGTGTCTCAACCATGTTTTGTAGAGAGTACCAAACCTTCACACTTGGCCATTCTCCGTTTATTTCAAACTATGCAGTGGCTCTCCCGCTATTCAGCCGAACTCCCTTGATTTTCATTTCAGTGAGAACCGAAGTCAAACTCTTCGCTGTACGCTTTCGGTGCTAGTAGTACAGCACCGCTGAAGAGCCTCTCTACACTTCGGATGCATCGGAGAGAAGCCAATGGGCAGTTAAAACTTTGAAATAGCTGCTAAGAGATGTCTTGGTGGCTCGACTACCACAACCGTATTTGCAACAGACGGCTGTCCAGCTTCAAATGATCGTTAAAATGGTTCAAATGGCTCTAATCACCATGGAACTCAACATCTGAGGCCATCAGTCCCCTAGACTTATAACTACTTAAACCTAACTAAGAACTACTTAAACCTAACTAACCTAAGGACATCACACACATCCATGCCCGAGGCAGGATTCGAACCTGGATCGTAGCAGCAGTGCGGTTCCGGATTGAAGCGCCTAGAACCGCTCGGCCAGAGCGGCCGGCTCAAATGATCGTCTCTAAATTAACAGTGTTAAACTATTTGGCAACAGTTGGTATACTAAATACAAATTTTATTCGCATTCACCAAAAATTACATTTCAGATTACCTGTTTCGATTATTAAACAAGCATCTTCGGATTTAGAAAAGACGGAAATGAAAATACGTAGTTTTAAGCTACATAAATTTTAAATGAATTAACTTCATTGCCTTGTTGGCGAATAATTATGAAGAAGGAACAATAAGAATGAAAGAACATGAGAGAAGAGCTCAGGCTGGAAAGGGGGTAATGTCAGGATGCAATCTTTCTCCCCTACAGCCCAATTTGTACATTGATGAAGTAACGACGGAAATAAAAGATAGCTTCCACAGTTGGATTAAAACTGACGATAAAAGGAATTCATTGATATGATTCCTTGATGACATTGCTATCCTCAGTGAATGTGAGTTTTGTGGCGGTGTTCGTAGCGACAAACAATTCGCTGTAGAAACGGCTTACGAAGTCACCGCCACACTTTTAATAGCGGGCCGACCGGTCCGCTGGAACAGTGAACAGAAAGATGAAAACCCAAACACTCTGATTAAATAAAAGTCGGTACTTATCTTTATTAATGAAGATACAGAAACACAGTAGTGAACTCCGTGTCTACAGAGATCTGTCTAGTTCGAGTCGGAGCGGCTAGGTCAGCGTCGGCTGACGACAAACAACTCTGCTGCGATGAACACACGACTGACTAGCAAGTACACAATTCGGTGGCGAGTGTACAACTGAGCGGCGAATACAGAACTGTCCTAGCGCTCGCGACTCCAGCGCTTAAGAAGCCAGAAGCCAGCGGTGGCGCGCGCAGACTTGCGGCGATTTGCTGTCTCGCTGGCGCTGCTTATGCGGACGGCGTCCGGACTTTGATGCTGCAAACCTTTTGGCAGCGGGCTCGGGTGGCATTACTGGCTAGGATATAACAGTGAGGAATACCTACAGGACCTGAAAGATATTGATAAGATTCGGTGAAGTAAAACAGGAAGAATTACAAGCCCTGTTGAACAGAATGAGCATTGTAGTGAGCACAGAATGTGTTCTAAGGCTAAACCGAAGCAAGACGAAAGTAATGAAGAGTAGCAGATACATGATTTATTCTCCCAGAATGACAATATCTTTTCAAATTTTTTCTTTCATTTCCGTTACTGCTTCCTAAATGGTGATACTCAATTCGTAGGACTAGGCTTCAAGCCTGTCTCACTCTCTCCTCAATTACTTCCCACCCTTCGTGCCCTTCGGCTGTTATAATTGTAGTCTCGATTCCATGCATGCTATACAAGGGGTATTCAATAAGTAATGCGATATATTTTCTTCGGCCAGTTTCGGATGAAAAATTGATAATGACGATGTTTGGTTTGGGGGCGCTCAACTGCGCGGTCATCAGCGTTCGTACATATTCCCAATCTGTACACAGTCCCATTTAGTCACTTACATGAGTGATGGTGGAATGATGAGGACAACACAAACACCAACTCCCCGGGCAGAGAAAACCACCAACCTGGCAGGAAATCGAACCCGGGACCCGTGATCCAGAGGTAGCAACGCTAGCGACTAGACCACGAGCTGCGGACTTGAAAAATTGTGGGACATCGTGGATATTCAGACTCCTGCCCCTATAGTTTCACGACGTTCCGACAGCAAACAATAGTGTTTTGAAGCCAAAAGAGTGGGGAATAACAGAAAGTATTGGAATCCTGAATAAAACCAACTTGCTATCAAAAAAAAAAGTGTTGCATTACTTATGGAACGCCCATCGTACATTACCTGACACTGCCTGTATTGTACACTTGCCATAGTTTCGAAGAGAGTATAGTATACTAATATTTGAGATGTATTCGCAGTTGAGAATATGGACTACTATCAGCTGTATAACGGAATGACGACAGTGAAAATTTGTGCCGGACCAGAAATCGAACCCAGATTTCTCGCTTGTCGAGAGCAGCCGCATTACCATTTGGCTATCCGATCAGGACTCGCGGCCAGACACAACCTTCCATATGTCGTCAACCATTTGTCTACAACCTGTATGTGCAAGCATGTTCGAAGGAACTTTGCAACGTAATTCAGAATAATAAAGGTACTGCAACATCTTATTTATTCGCCGACATAGGAGAAGCGACTTCCAAGTAAGATATCTCCCCTGTACGGGAATATGTATAAAGGATGTACGAGTACAGGTTGTGGAGACGTGGTTGACGACGTACGATAGTTCGACTCTGGCCGTCAGTCACGCAGAGACAGCCAAATGCTAAGAAGACAGCTCGCGATAAGGAGGAAATCTGGGTTCGCGTCTCGGCCCTGCACAAATTGTCGCTATCGTCATTTAGTTAAGCAGTTTACGGTAGTCTATATTCGCAACTGCAAAAACATTTCATGTATTTCATGACGGCTGCAGTCGCCGCATTGTATGCAGGTATCCACGTCCGAAGGAAATTTGCTTCGTAATTCTGAATAACATGGGTACTGCAGTATCGTATTCTGATATTGTCCGCCTTAAGGACCTGCGGTACTGGTTGTTAAGATAATAGTTATAAATATTTTAGCGTATAACCACTAACATTAGGAACACAATTGTCAGCAACGCGTTTCAGGAGTCAGTTCCCATCATCTGGCTGTCTAAGTTAATACTACATAAATATGCACTTCAAATGCACATAATGTCAAAAAATAAAAACGAATAAAATTATTTAGACATGAAGCCTTCGTATTATTTTAAAAATGGTACCACCAGACTCTCTGCTTATCCCTGTTATCGTCCATCCACCAAGGCGTTCCTTCTGTAAAGCAGGTAACTCCGGTCACATCAGAATCCTTTCCTCGCGTCTCTACTTCACAAATATGTGTACAGCTGTGCCAGACTACACTGAGCCAGCAGCCGTTCAGTAACACTCCAAAGATATTACAAATAACATGGATACGCCATACCAATGGCTATCTGTGAAAAATCTTTCACATTAATCGTATTAACGCCAACGTTAAAGAAATATAATGAAATAGAACATTGAAGAAGGCATTACCGTTATCAACACTTTGTATACGACGTGCACTATCGAACTAAACCTGGTGAAGTATTATTCCAAGTTCCTCAAGCAGGTCGAGTTCCTTTCCTTTCTTAACTACATGCATCACCTATAAATCCTCTTAACCTTTTAGGAGCTAACCCACTTATAAGTTTGGCAAGCACCGATCTGCAGTAGCTGCCCAGTCTGAAGGCATCTGTATGCTCGATGTACCTTGTCAAAAATTTCCTGTCTGTTTGTTCTAGAAATCAAAAACTCAAACTCGGTTCTAATAGGACTCTGAAGGTCCAACGGCACTGACCGACCGCCGTGCTTCCTCAGCTGATAGGCGTCACTGGGTGCAGATATGGAAGGGCGCGCTGTCAGCGCACTCTTCTACCGACCGTTGCCAGCTTTCGTGGCCTGAGCCGCTAATTCTCAAGTAGCTCCTCAGTTGGCCACACAGCGGCCAACTGCATCCCGCTTGCCAACAGCGCTCGTAGATGCAGAACACGAACAACACTACTATGCCTCATGCCAGATTCCCTTCGATTTGACGCGAACTAACACAAGTATCTCGACCACAGTGCATGAGTACTAATTTCCGTTCCCTCGTTAGTAACTTTCCTTTTCCGGATGTGATTCCGACGCGTTAAAGATCCAGATTTTCTTAATATATCATACACATATTTAAATGTACGACGTGTAGGGTGAGTACGTTGAGGATATCTTTCAGCGTATAATTCTCTAGATCTCACTGTATTTCGTTGGCATTCTCCGTAAATGAGAAACATTTCGACTTGTTCTTCGAAGGAACACATCATTCACATTCGCTTGTTTTGACGATACTAGTCTTACGTTCTTATTAGTCTTGTATTGCGAAACCGTCGAATGGTGTTCAGATGTCAATGGCATGTTAGATGGATACGCCATATTTGGCGAATATTTACTACTTTCATGATGTATGAGAGAGCATTGTCAGAGCATGTGCATCGATAAGTGCCGATGTGATAAGAAATACCACTCAATCCATGATAAGAAGATTGCAGCACTGCATTGATACCAATGACCATCACTTCATGCCACTTTTGTGACCTTCGTTGACCTTCAAAGACCTTACTGTTACACATCAGTGGATTTGTCTCGATAGCCGCTATCAGTAAATAAGTACCAAACTATAGCATCCCATTTAAAAAAACAAAGTTGACCTTCATATCTCTGAAGCGACCCCATACAGCAACAAAAAACCAACGTCATTATATATATATATATATATATATATATATATATATATATATATATATATATATATATATATATGTGTGTGTGTGTGTGTGTGTGTGTGTGTGTGTATGTACAAATTTAATAACTGAACAAGGTGTTTGACAAAAATAAACGTTTGTATAAAAACAAGATAGATTGTCAGTTGCATGAGTTAAAATATTGACAGTTGATTCCATGATTAATTAAAATGTTTACATACATGAATGGAAAATGAGCTTCGTACAGAAAGACATAAAAACAGATAGATAGCTGCATAAAGTAAAATGGAAAGGCCGATGTGTCAGTTATTAAAAGACATACATGGATGAGTGAAAGGATGAGCGGAAATAGACTTCCAGGGAGAAGGGTATAAGGGGAATGTAGCATTTAAAGGTAGTGTGTGGGAGGGGGTTTGTAAGTGGATGTTTGGAGAAAGGATGGGGTAAGAGTGGAGAAGGATGTGGTTCCGAGTCAAGGATTGTAAGATAAGGGAACCCTGACGACGGGGGTGGAGGGTGATAGGAATCTCCTAGATCTGATAGAGTGGGCAAATATCAGGACAGATTTCATGGTCAGGTAAGGGAAGGCAATTAAAATTTCATTGGGAGAAGGCGTGGAGTGTATGGAGGTGATGCGTCGGGGAATATGGTGGTAGAGCGTAGCAGTGTACCAGGATCAGTGAGCAGTGGGGAAGCTAGGAAATGTGTAGCATCAAGTTTACAGGTAACATAGGATATTCGGAGGTGTTGAAGACGGAAAAGTTGGCGGGTGGGGTGTGGGTAAGTGGATCCAAAAGGCTAGGCAGAGTGCAGGGCGTTTGGGGATCTGTAGGGTGTGATAAAAAGAGGGAGGAGCCACAGGAGGAGCCACATCGACACAGCACATGATGGGTTTTATAGGTGTAAAGGTTTGTGGAAGGGTGCAATCCCCATGTTCAGCCAGTTAATAGATTTAGTAGTTTAAGCCTACTGTGGGTTTCCTGTTGAATAATTAGCAGATGAGGCTTCCACGTTAGTCGACATCACGTGTTAGTCCAAGCTATTTTAATGTGTTAGTTAACTGGACATTAGCAGACGTGACTTCCATGTTAGTAGGCATCAAGTGTTAGCCCAAGGTATTTCAATGTGTTAGTTAACTGGACAGGATATGTAAATGGTTAGGTAAGAATCATGAGGATGGAGGCTGTGGGTGGTTCGGCCTATAATTATTGTCTGCGTTTTGGTAGGGTTGATTTTGAGGAGCCACTGATTGAACCAGGAGGTGAACTGGAGGGATCGTTGGGATTTCTGGAGGGTAGGATAGAGGGCGAGGAAGGTAATCTCACCAGTATTGGAGGAAATGAACGGGACGAGAGGCTTCAGCATGTCGGCATTGTGGGAGGACAGAAAAAATGGCTCTGAGCACTATGGGACTTAACATCTGAAGTCATCAGTCCCCTAGAAATTAGAACTACTTAAACCTAACTAACCTAAGGACATCACACACATCCATG
Organism: Schistocerca americana; assembly: GCF_021461395.2. Taxonomy (NCBI): domain Eukaryota; kingdom Metazoa; phylum Arthropoda; class Insecta; order Orthoptera; family Acrididae; genus Schistocerca; species Schistocerca americana. Next base: position 1,036,337,230 of record NC_060119.1, on the reverse strand, counting down.
CCCGAGGCAGGATTCGAACCTGCGACCGTAGCGGTCGCGTGGTTCCAGACTGAAGCGCCTAGAACCGCTCGGCCATCAGCGGCCGGCGGGAGGACAGAACCTTGGAGCACACCTACAATGGGATGGAAGATGTTGTTGATGGCGATATAAGATGAAGAGAAAGGAGGCGATGAGGTGGACATAATTTGGGGGAAGTCTGGAGCTTAAAGAGGAGCGTGGAATGCAGTACATGGTCATAAGCTTTCCCCAGATCTAGGGAGATAAAAATGGCGGATTTGCGGTTGTTGATTTGGTGGGATAGAAGATGGTATAGGTACAGAATTTGGTCCCACCGCCTCAAGCTAAGATAACATAAATGGCTTGTGTCTCACCTGACACAAACCATTTTTTCTAAATGCTTGACTATCTGGAGCTCCCATTCCTGTCACATCCAGCCAAGCCCTGCGCATACGATAGGCATTCAATACGTACTGCAGCACTTTCTTTCGGCCAGTTTCGGTTGAAAAAATTCAGAATTTGCCGTGAGACATCTTGAAATATTTCCGTTTCAGCTCTTATAGTTCCACGAAGTTTCGGCAGGTGACGACTCTACACATAGCCTTCAAAATGGCGCCTGCGTGGAGGTGCGTTCCAACCAGAGAGCTGTCGTTCTTTCGGTGGCAAACCAGAGCATCACCGATATTCATAGGCGCTTGCAGAACGTCTACGGAAACCTAGCAGTGGACGAAAGCGCGGTGAGTCATCACCGCAACAAGTATGTGCAAACTTGTCCAATCTCCCACATGCCGGCCGGCCACAGGCATATATGACTCCTCCAATAAAGGAACTTGCGCACATTCATATTCGAAGTGATAGATAGATCACAATCAGACACCTCTCTGTACAACTGGATGTCTCTATTGGTAGCGCTGAGACACTCGACCACCAATTTTGGTTCTCAAATGAGTGTATGCTCTGGTTCCTGCCAGCTTAAGCAGAAGACCGTAAAGAGCAACGAAGGTCCATCTATGCGGTTTGCGCGTTACAGAGCTGATCGCGACATTTTTTTGTTTAACATCGTCATAAGCGTTGAAACACAGCATCGTCACATGAAACCGGAAACAGAACGGCAATCCATGGAGCGTTGCCACACCACCTCTCCTCTGTAGACGTCCGTAGTCGCACCGTCAGCCGGTAGTGTCACGGTGAGGGTCCTCTGGGACTCTCAAGGGAGTATTCTGTTTGATGCCCTGCCACATGGTGCAACGATCAACTCTGAAGTGTACTGTGCTATCCCCAGGAAACTGAAGAAACAACTTCAAAGTGTGTGTGTCTCGACAGAAATGCAAATGAACTTCTCTTTTTCGATGACAACGGAAAGTCTCATCCAAGTCTGCACACCCGAGGGAAGGATCTCACAAAACTTAATTCGACTGTTCTTTCACATCCACCCTACAGCCTGGATTTCGCTGCTTCCGCCTTCCCTGTGTTTGGCACAATGAAGAATGCAATCTGATGGAAGCAGTACATGTCCCACGCGACGGTTGTTGATGCAGCAAGACGTTGGCTGCGACGTCGACCAGTACAGTGGTACCGTGCGGGCATATCGGTCCTCCCAATAAGTGGCATAAGGCTGTCGCTTTTAACGGCGAATACGTTGAAAAATTGGGTTTTGTAGCCAAAAGAGTAGAGAATAATACGATGTTTGGAATTTTGAATAAAAGCTACCAGCTTTCAGAAAATAACAGTTGCATTGTTTATTGAAGGACCCTCGTGCCGTATATCTGAAGGTTATCAGTGATGACGAGTAGGCGCGACCCCCTAGTCATTTCACTCTGCGCCCGTTTCGCGCACAGCACTGCTTTAAGTGGTGAGACGCTGCTACCTAGAGGACGCCGGCCGTCCGTGAAACGCGGCGAGCGTGGTAGGCCACGGCAGGGCCCTTGTGCGCCTCTGGAAGCCGATTAGGCGGACCGCAGCCGCCGCCGCCGCTGCCTGCGCCGTCACGTGACGGATCACGCGCCCTCCATTAACGGCCCGCAAAGCACACACCCCCTACCTCCTCCTCCCTGCAGATATTCGAGGCGGGGCGAGGTGCGGGCGGCGCTGCACTCTTACTCCACTATCGTCCACCGACTACCGTCAGCCGCTCCCTGTACCCAGACTCCCTTAGCTCTCATAGAAAGTCAGTGTAACAGATATCACATTTTCCAACTGTTTTGAGGCCTTGTCAAACCAAGGCACACTGTTCGGCTTAGATTAATTCTACGCTACTGGCCATTAAAACTGATACACCAAGAAGAAATGCAGATGATAAACGGGTATTCATTGGACAAATATATTATCCTAGAACTGACATGTGATTACATTTTCATGCAATTTGGGTGTATAGATCCTGAGAAATCAGTACCCAGAACGACCACCTCTCGCCGTAGTAACGGCCTTCATACGCCTGGGTATTGACTCACACAGAGCTTCGATGGCGTGTACAGGTACAGATGCCCATGCAGCTTCAACACGATACCACAGTTCATCAAGAGAAGTGACTGGCGTATTGTGACGAGCCAGTTGCTCGGCCACCATTGACCAGACGTTTTCAGTTCGTGAGTGATCTGGAGAATGTGCTGGCCAGGGCAGCAGTCGAACATTTTCTGTATCCAGAAAGGCCCGTACAGAACCTGCAACATGCGGTCGTGCATTTTCCTGCTGAAATGTAGGGTTTCCCAGGGATCGAATGAAGGGTAGAGCCACGGGTCGTAACACATCTGAAATGTAACGTCCACTGTTCAAAGTGCACTCAATGCAAACAAGAGGTGACCGAGACGTGTAACCAATGGCCCCCGATACCATCACGCCAGGTGATACGCCAGTAGTGTGATGACGAATACATGCTTCCAATGTGCGTTCACCGCGATGTCGCCAAACACGGATGTGACCATCATGATGCTGTAAACAGAACCTGGATTCATCCGAAAAAATGACGTTTTGCCATTCGTGCACCATGTTCGTCGTTGAGTACACCATCGCAGGCGCTCCTGTCTAAGATGCAGCGTCAAGGGTAACCGCAGCCATAGTCTCTCAGCTGATAGTCCATGCTGCTGCAAACGTCGTCGAACTGTTAGTGCAGATGGTTGTCTTGCAGACGTCCCCATCTGTTCACTCAGGGATCGAGACGTGGCTGTACGATCCTTTTCAGCCATGCGAATAAGATGCGTGACATGTTACTTATTTCTCGTCTACATTACAGCAAGATTAGAGCGTACATTATAGTACGAGGAGGCGTTCAATAAATAATGCAACAGCCAGCCTTGTGGCCGAGCGGTTCTAGGCGCTTCAGTCCGGAACCGCGGTGCTGCTACGGTCTCAGGTTCGAATCCTGCTTCGGGTATGGATGTGTGTGATGTACTTAGGTTAGTTAGGTTTAAGTAGTTCTAAGTGTACCCGTGGAGGCCAATCAGCTGATATAGTGCCTGCACACGCTGTACATGGTACGGAAATAACTGGTTCTCCCGTAGAACTCCCCATACAGTCACGTGGTCAACGTTGCCTTGTACAGCAGCAACTTCTCTGACGCTAACATTAGGGTTATCGTCAACTGCACGAAGAATTGCCTCGTCCATTGTAGGTGTCCTCGTCGTTCTAGGTCTTCCCCAGACGCGAGTCATAGGCTGGAATGTTCCGTGCTCCCTAAGACGCCGATCAATTGCTTCGAACGTCTTCCTGTAGGGACACCTTCGTTCTGGAAATCTGTCTCGATACAAACGTACCGCGCCACGGCTATTGCCCCGTGCTAATCCATACATCAAATGGGCATCTGCCAACTCCGCATTTGTAAACATTGCACTGACTGACCACGTTCGTGATGAACACTAAGCTGTTGATGCTACGTACTGATGTGCTTGATGCTAGTACTGTAGAGCAATGAGTCGCATGTCAACAGAAGCATCGAAGTCAACATTACCTTCCTTCAATTGGGCCAACTGGCGGTGAATCGAAGAAGTACAGTACATACTGACGAAACTAAAATGAGCTCTAACATGGAAATTAAGCGTTTCCGGACACATGTCCACGTAACATCTTTTCTTTATTTGTGTGTGAGGTATGTTTCCTGAAAGTTTGGCCGTACCTTTTTGTAATACCATGTATATGTATGTACCAGAAAATAGATGTTAGGTCCCATAGTGCTTAGAGCTATTTGAACCATTTTCGAATGATGCAACTTTTTTTTCGGAAAGGTGGTTGGCATTATTAAGTGTGGTGTCACCGCCAGACACCACACTTGCTAGGTGGTAGCTTTAAATCGGCCGCGGTCCATTGGTACATGTCGGACCCGCGTGTCGCCACTGTGTGATCGCAGACCGAGCGCCACCACAAGGCAGGTCTCGAGATACGGACTAGCACTCGCCCCAGTTGTACGGACGACTTTGCTAGCGACTACACTGACGAAGCCTCGCTCCTTTGCCGAGCAGATAGAATAGCCTTCAGCTAAGTCCATGGCTACGACCTAGCAAGGCGCCATTAGTAACATTGCATGTATCTAAAGAGTCTCGCTTGTATCGCCACAATCTCCAGATGTACAAAAAGGATGGATTAAAGTTAAGTATTCCAGAAGCTACGTACTTTTCTTTATAGCATTCATTACGTATCCTGTTTCAGACCTCACGCACCCTGCTTTGGCTTAGCGCGTGCATTTTCGGCTTCCTCTCATTGTGTCTAGGCTATCTTGTCTAGACACAACATTAAGTATTCCAATACACTATACTATTCTCTACACTTTTGGCTACAAAACCCTGTTTTTAAACGTAATCTCCGTTCGGTGCGACAGTCTTACACAACCTTCCTAGGAGGACCTGCATGGCCACATGGTACTACTCTACTAGTCGGCGTCGGAGAAAACGTCTTGCTATATCAATAACCCCCCCCCCCCCCCCCCCCATTGTCCACGTACTGCTTCCCGCGGAGTGTATCTTTTATTGAGCCAAAGAGATGGAAGTCGGATGGTGTGAGATCCTGGCTGTAGGTTGGATGAGGAAGAATCGCCCAAAGAATTTTTTTGAGCTGCTCTCGGATGTGCAGACTTGACTCAGGCCTTGCATTGTCATGGAGAAGGAGAAGTTCAGTTTCCATTCTTTTTTGGAGATGAACACGATGTAGTCGTTTCTTCAGTTTCCTGACGATAGTACAATATGCTTCAGAGTTGCTCGTCGAACCATGAGAGAGAGTTGTTCAGTTGTACAGCTGCGTCTTCGACTGTGATTCGTCGATCACCTCGAATGAGAGTGTCCGCACGTCATATATTGCATGAGCCACAGCTGTGTATGATTGTGACGGACGCCTCGTCCAACAAGTCATCTTGGTTTTGTTCGCTGCCAGGTCTCCGTAGACATTCTGAAAGCGCCCATGAATATCTGCGATGCTCTGGTTTACCACCAAAAGGAACTCAATGACAGCTCTCTTCTGGGAACGCACTCCCGTTACAGACGGCATTTTGAAGGCTATGTTTAGCGCTGTCATCTATCTGACCATCATGAAATTATAGGGCCTGAAACGGCAATACTCCACGATGTCCCACAGGAAATTCTGAATTTTTTCAATAAAAATGGGCCGAGGAGAGATTGTGTTGCATTACTGAACGCCCCTCGTAGTACTGGATTATAGGCGTTTTGAGGTCATACTGGAGCTAAATTCAGCACACACAGTGCTCATCTCTCACAGCAACAATGACTTTAACCGTCTATAGAGTATAGATACGGGTATATCATTCCATACTATTTCAACTCCATGGCAGAGTTTACCAGTAACAGTGGCTGGCAACTGGTGGTGTGCCAGTCTCACGGCAACGTATGACCAGATGTTTACAATGAGGGAGAGCTCAAGAGCGATGTCGCCAGAGAAACAGTAGAACACCCTCTATGAGGAGCAGTCAAATGAAAACGAGACAGATGGAAAACAGTAAGTAACCCGTTTATTATTTCAAAAGTAATCGTCGCAACAATGAATACGTTTATCCAGCTGTCAGTGCCTCCATGGAAAAATGTTTGCACTACCTACGGAACCACGATTGTACCCAGGCGTGCAGCCCTTAATCTGAAGCAAATCTACTGCCACGAACGTCTTTCTGCGGAGCTCCGAAAATATGGAAATCACTTGCGGAGAGATCGGGACTTTATGGAGGATGTACGAAGGCTTAGCACCGAAATTTCTGCAGCGTAGTCGAAAAAACAGGCCCGCCACCTCCGGTTTTGATGACCTTTTTCCTTGACTGCATGGGTCCACTGTCATTGACTTTCTGGAGCACAATTAACGCACAGCGGTGTGTGGACACGAGACAAAAACTGAAGCCCACCATCAAGTCCAAATTTCCAGGAAGGTTGATGGACGGAATCATTCTGTCGCAGGACGATGCCCGACCACACTGCTGCCAATGTTGTTTCGAATACGGTGCAGAAGTTCCGCTGCCAAGCCCTTACAATTCCTCCATACACTGACGATCGCTCCCCACTCGATTTCCGTATTTTTGGAGCCCTGGAGGAAGACATTCGTGGCGGTTGATTTGCTTGTACGATGAGGTGCACGCCTGGGTACAGTCGTGGTTCCACAGGCAACCAAAAGTTTTTCCATAAATACATTCATTGTCTTTTCTCCCAGAGGAATAAATACATTGACAGTGATGTCGATTACTTTTGAAATAATAAACAGTTTACTTGTATTGTATTATACTGTATGATAACAGGGGGCCTAGAAACGATGGAGAGCCTCCGTCCCCGCCGCAGCCGCAGTGGTCCACAACCCCACGACGACTACCGCAGTCCTCTTCACCCCACCACCGCCCCACACCGAACCACTCTTTCAGGGTTATTGTGCGGTTGTGCCCCCGGTGGACCCCCCAGGGAACGTCTCACACCAGACGAGTGTAACCCCTATGTTTGCCTGGTAGAGTAATTATGGTGTACGCGCGCGTGGAGAACTTGTTTGCGCAGCAATCGCCGACATAGTGTAGCTGAGGCGGAATAAAGGGAACTAGCCTGCATTCGCCGAGTCAGATGGAAAACAGCCTAAACACCATCCACGGACTGGCCGGCTCTCCGGGCCTCGACACAAGTCGGCCGGGTGGATTCGTGACGGGGACCAGACGCTCCTTCCCACTTCGGGAAGCCGTGCGTTAGACCGCACGGCTAACCGGGAGTGCAACAGTTTACTTACTTTTTTCCGTCAGTCTCGTTTTCTTTTGATTGCCCCAAAAATTGGTTCAAATGGCTCTAAGCACTATTGGACTTAACATCTGAGGTCATCAGTCCCCTAGACTTAGAACTGCTTAAACCTAACTAACCTAAGGACAGCACACACACATCCGAGGCAGGATTCGAACGTGCGACCGTAGCAGCAGCGCGGTTCCGGACTAAGGCGCCTACAACCGCTCGGGCACAACGGCCGGCTGATTGCCCGATATACGTAGAGTTTAGTGAGGGTAGCACAGGCAATGCAGACTTGCGCTATCTTGTTCACGATATTGAATGATAACGTCAAAAAAATGGCTCTGAGCACTATGGGACTTAACATCTATGGTCATCAGTCCCCTAGAACTTAGAACTACTTAAACCTAACTAACCTAAGGACAGCACACAACACCCAGCCATCACGAGGCAGAGAAAATCCCTGACCCCGCCGGGAATCGAACCCGGGAACCCGGGCGTGGGAAGCGAGAACGCTACCGCACGACCACGAGATGCGGGCTGATAACGTCAAGGAGACAACTACCGTCCTTAACAAGTCACCTACGGTAAGGCCTGATGTTTAAACCAGCGGTTAAGTGAAGCAGATGTGATCGAGTTGTGTACCAAGTCGCACCCCATATCATCAAGCCAGCTGCTGGGGTCATACGACTTTGATGAACGCAGTCTGAAAACGTATGGAACCAAGACTCAGAAAGGATACATATCAAAAAAAGTTTTGCATCACCTCGGTTCCGAGAGTTCCGGAACCTCTACAGAAAATTAGAATAGAGATCAACATAAACACCATTTCCATCCTTTTTATTCTTAAGGAAAATCACACATTACATGTTGTACCACCATACAGTGAGGCCTTCAGAGGTGGTGGTCCACTTTGCTGTACACACCAGACCTCTTATACCCTGTAGCACGTCCTCTTGCATTGAAGCATGTCGTCGTGGCATACTGTCCACATGTTCATCAAGGCACTGTTGGTCCAGATTGTCCCACTCCTCAACGGCGATTCGGGGTAGGTGCCTCAGAGTGGTTAGTGGGTCACGTCGTCCATAAACAGCCCTTTTCAATCCATCCCAGGCATGTTCGGTAGGGTTCATGTCTGCAGAACATGCTGGTTGCTCTAGTCGAGCGATATCGTTACCCTGAAGGAAATCATTCACAAGATGCGCATGATGGAGGCGCGAATTGTCGTCGATGAAGACGCTATGGTTGCAGAATCGGTCGGAGGATGGCATTCACGTATCGTACTGCCGTTACGGCGCATTCCATGACTACCAGCGGCACACGTCTGGCCCCTCATAATGCCACCCAAAAACAGCAGGGGACCTCCACCTTGCTGCACTAGCTGAACAGTATATCTAAGGCGTTCAGCCTGACCGGGTTGCCTCCAAACACGTCTCCGACGATTGTCTGGTTGAAGGTATATGCGACACTCATCGGTGAAGAGAACGTGATGCCAATTCTGAGCGGTTCATTCGGCATGTTGTTGTCCCCATCTGTACCGAGATGCATGGTGTCGTGGTTGCAAAGATGGACCTCTCCATGGGCGTCGGGAGTGAAGTTGTGCATCATGCAGCCTAATGCGCACAGTTTGAGTCATGACACGACGGCCTGTAGCTGCACGAAAGCATTATTCAACATGGTGCCGTTGCTGTCAGGGTTCCTCCGAGCCATAATTCGTAGGTGGCGGTCACCCACTGCAGTTAGCCCTTGGGCGGCCTGGGCGAGGCATGTCATCTACAGTTCCTGTCTCTCTCTGTGTCTCCTCCATGTCCGAACAACATCGCTTTGGTTCACTCCGAGACGCCTGGACACTTCCCTTGTTGAGAGCTCTCCCGTGTATCTCCTTCCTGGTGGAATGACTGGAACTGATCGGTTGTCGGAGACCCTCCGTCCAATAGGCGCTGCTGATGCATGGCTGTTTACATCTTTGGGAGGGTTTAGTGACACCTCTGAACAGTCAAAGGGACTGTGTCTGTGATACAATTTGCACAGTCAATGTCTATCTTCAGAAGGTCTGAAAACCAGGGTGATGCAAAAGTTTTTTTGGTGTGTGTATAATACATGTGTTATGTAGTAGTTGCAATATGTTATTGTATTACATTTTGTCATGTTTTCCTGTGTTTTTTCAGACTGGAATAAATATTTTTTGGATAAATTTTCTTGAGATGAAATTATCTTTTGATACTACTTACGATTTCCAGTGCTTTTAGCCCAAATGTGTGGTCCTGGAGAGGCGCTTATTAGTCCCCATGCTCCAGCTGCCCGATTTATGGCGTTTTTTCACCTACACGTGTTACACCACTTCACGTACATCACTTGCACTTTTCGTTTTGTGATTAACATACATGTGATTACAGTGTGTAGTGTTGCCAACTGTCGCTGAGTGTTTTTCTTTCGTCTTTTGTTTGCGTTGCGCTTGTGATTTGATACTGTTCATTTAATTCTATATTCTGATTATGTTTCATATTTCTGTTTGTTATTCATGTTTTAGTGATTAACATGATCAGAGAGTTATTGGTTATATGGATTTGGTCACTAAGTACATTCTTTTTCATTTCAAGGGCTCTTTGTATGTGAAAGTTTTCATGTAATGTCAGGAGTTTTTTTGTTGTGATTCTTCACTCTAATAACTTTCATGACTTGTCCCATGTTGGATGATTCATGTCCATGTGTGCAAGTGATGTAAGATATGTGGTGTAACAAATGTGGGTAAAAAAACGCCGGATATCTCCAGGACCATGCCTATGGTTAACACCAGTGGAAATCGTAAGAAACACCAAACGGTAATTTCACCTCACGAAACTTTGCGCTAAAAAAGTTGATTCTAATCTGAAAAAAGAGAAAAACATGACAAAATGTAACATAGTAACATATTGTAACTACCACATAATACATATATTATTTGTATAAAATGAAACATGTATTACAGGCCACTGAAGATGCTTCACAAATAAAAGAAGCGAAACATGTATGGCAATAAAGAAAACAGCCCTTTACTTAGCTGCATAGACGGAACATACCTCCATGAATTTTGAAGCAAATAAGGAATGACCGAAAACAGACAAAATGACAAATCTATATTCCAGTGCAATATCACGATGTGAAATAAATGAGAATGTTGTTGCACTGAAATGCTTATAATTTACATATTCAGGTAGGCTATGTAGTACACATCAAGCGACTTTTACCTTCGTTGCATGACACCCACATTGTGCCGCAATTTTAATGACCAGCAATGTATATTGCTCCCCTTGTAGGTATCAAGACCATATCGTAATTTGTACATTTACAGCCCCGTTCGGTTTTTTAGTTACACCAAGACATCGTTGAGTGCAGATAAAAATACTCTTTGAATCAATTAGATCACCTTTTCCTTGTGTCTTTGTTCCACATCGGCGAGGAGCGGCGTGGTTATTTACGGGTGTCGCGTAGTTAGTTTCAGGGGTGGCCAGCTGCCCCTATCCACCAGACGGAATATTTGTACCCTAACTACTGTCTGCATGTAGTGTTATTGATGTGAAAGTTTGCGAACGTTTTCTAAATGAAGGTAAAATCTTCAGGGTTGTTATCTCATACCACATTCCTTCTACGTGCTCAGTCAATCGTGGACACCAGAAGGTCCTGAAGAAAAACCCAGCAGTGGGTTCGAAACACCGTGCAGCATCACAACCCACAACATTTTACCCTCAGTGGCAACGCGCACGAAAGCCTGCCGACTTACATAGTTTTCTAAATGTTTGCGTATAGTGCAACTGTGTCGAGACTTGGGGATCAACACGTTATGCCCGTAGTGGGATGTGGGAAACCGCCTAAAAGCCAAATCCAGGCTGACTGGCACTACGACCCTCGTCGTTAATGCGATGGGTGCCACACCTCCCCGTCCCGGAAGCGGCGCTTTAACAGGCACTGATTTTCGGCCGTGAGGTTAACAGTGTCACGAGGGGTGTTCAATAAGAATTGCACTACATTTTTTTCGCTCCACTTTTCGGTTGAAGAAATGCAGGACGTCGGAATATTTCCGCTTCAACCCTGCCTCAGCTCCTATAGTTTCACTGCGTTCCGATAGGTGGCAATGATATACAGTACGTGGCCTTCAAAATGGCGTCTGTAACGGAGGTGCGTTCCAACCTGGGAGCTGTTACTGAGTTTCTTTTGGTGGAAAACCAAAGCGTCGCAGATATCCACAGGCGCATGGAGAACGTCAACGGAAATCTGGAAGTGAACAAACCACACGGTGAGTCGTTGCTCTAGGCAATTATCGCTACAAGGCCGCTCAAACCTGTCTGATCTCCCGAGTACTGACCGGACGCACATAGCTGTGAATCCTGCAATCTGGAACGTTCGGACAGTCTCATTCGACGTGATCTATGGATCACAATAAAACATGTCGATGGACAACTGGACGTCTCTGTCGGTAGCACTGATAGACTCGTCCACCAACTGGGGTTCTCAAAGGTACGTGCCCCATGGTCCATCCCTGCCTAACAGAAGACCATAAAGAGCAACGAAGGCCCATCTGTGCGGAATTGCTTGCGCGTTACGAGGCTGATCGTAACAATTTTCTGTCCAACAACGCCACAGGCGATGAAACATGAGACTGTCACTTCGAACGGAAAACAAAGGAGCAATTCATGGAGTGGCGCCACAAGAGCTCTTCTCCGCAGAAAACGTTCAAAGCCGCACCATCACATCTACATCTATACTCCGCAAGCCACCCAACGGTGTGTGGCGGAGGCACTTTACGTGCCATTGTCATTACCTCCATTTCCGGTTCCAGTCGCGTATGGTTCGCGGGAAGAACGACTGCCGGAAAGCCTCTGTGCTTGCTGGAATCTCTCTAATTTTTCATTCGTGATCTCCTCGGGAGGTATAAGTAGGGGGAAGCAATATATTCGATACCTCATCAAGAAACGCACCCTCTCGAAACCTGGGCAGCAAGCTACACCGCGATGCAGAGCGCCTCTCTTGCAGAGTCTGCCACTTGAATTTGCTAAACATCTCCGTAACGCTATCACGCTTACCAAATAACCCTGTGACGAAACGCGCCGCTCTTCTTTGGACCTTCTCTATCTCCTCTGTCAACCCGACCTGGCCCACACTGATGAGCAATACTCAAGTATAGGTCGAACGAGTGTTTTGTAAGCCACCTCCTTTGTTGATGGACTACATTTTCTAAGGACTCTCCCAATGAATCTCAACCTGGCACCCGCCTTACCAACAATTAATTTTATATGATCATTCCACTTCAAATCGTTCTGTACGCATATCCCCAGATATTTTACAGAAGTAACTGCTACCAGTGTTTGTTCCTCTATCAGCCGGTAAAGTCACGGTGACTGTCCTCTGAGACTCTCAAGCGGTTATTCTATTTCATGTCCTCCCACATGGTGCAACGATCAACTCTGAAGTGCAATGTGCTATCCTCAGAAAACTGAAGAAACAACCTTAGCGTGAGCGTTCAACAGAAGTGTAGAGTGGTACCATGCCAGTATACAGGCGCTCCCATTAGGATGGTGTAAGTCCGTCGCACTGAACGGGGATGGTGCTGAAAAATAGGATATCGTGACCAGAAAAGTGGTGAATAATATGGTGTATTGGAATCCTAAATAAAACCAACCAGTTTTGGGAGCAAAAGTGGTTTGCATTATTAACTGAACGCCTCTCGTAGATACTCCCTTGAATTCTGCGGACGGTTGATTCCTGTACTCACTAAAGAAACAATGGGAACCCGTTGAAAACTGCACAGGAGGCGCAGATTCGGTGACTGATGGGGTAGCGATCTTTCTGCGGCAGGAAACGGGCTCCGTCACTGCAGAGTGGACTCCGTCCCAGTAAAAGTAGTGGCCAATCAGAGGAGCGCTTGAGCAGAGAACAGTCCAGGGCCCTGGACCAGAGATGGAGTGGCGGCGGAAGAGGTGCCTCCTCCTGGCCCCGGCAGTATATCCCGCTTTTAATTAACGGCAGTGCCTGCGGCGAGCACCTGTCTGCCGGCTGGCGGCTGGGCGTGCGCCAGCTGCAACCCCCAGAGCGCCCCCTCTCCTCCCCCTCTTCACCCCCCCCCCCCCCCCTAACCGTCTTCAGCCATCCACTGTAAGACGTTAGGCTGCCTGCGGTGTGAGTACTCCACGGACTCCGACGTTCAGAACCCCCCAACTCGACAGCCCAAGATCCTCGACCGGCTATAAGCTCCATATGACTAGTGAAAAGGCTTCTCAGGGACCGCAAAAAATTATTGAATTGCTTAAATTATTTGATGCAGCAACATGTATCGCGATACAAACCTCGTCGTCGGACTAGATTTACCAAAAGTACATATACACAGCATACTAAAGTTGCTTTGTACAGTCTTGGCGTCTACTGTGGTTATCACAGACAGAAAGAGAAGGAAAGTCTACACTACTGGCCATTAAAATTGCTACACCACGAAGATGACGTGCTACAGACGCGAAATTTGACCGACAGGAAGATGATGCTGTGATATGCAAATAATTAGCTTTTCAGAGCATTCACACAAGGTTGGCGCCGGTGGCGACCCCTAAAACGTGCTGAGGAAAGTTTCCAACCGATTTCTCATACACAAACAGCAGTTGACCGGCGTTGCCTGGTGAAACGTTGTTGTGATGCCTCGTGTAAGGAGGAGAAATGCGTACCTTCACGTTTCCGACTTTGATAAATGTCGGATTGTAGCCTATCGCGATTGTGGTTTATCGTATCGCGACATTGCTGCTCCCATTGGTCGAGATCCACTGCCTGTTAGCAGAATATGGAATCGGTCGGTTCAGGAGGGTAATACCTAACATCGTGCTGCATCCCAACGGCCTCGTATCACTAGCAGTCGAGATGACAGGCATCTTATTCGTATGGCTGTAACGGATCGTGCAGCCACGTCTCGATTCCTGACCCAACAGATGGGGACGTTTGCAAGACAACAACCATCTGCAGGAACAGTTCCACGATGTTTGCAGCAGCATGGACTATCAGCTCGGAGACCATGGCTGCGGTTACCCTTGACGCTGCATCACAGACAGGAGCGCCTGCGATGGTGTACTCAACGACGAACATGTGTGAACGAATGGCAAAACGTCATTTTTTCGGATGAATCCAGGTTCTGTTTACAGCATCATGATGGTCGCATCCGCGTTTGGCGACACCGCTGTGAACGCACATTGGAAGCGTGTATTCGTTATCGCCATACTACCGTATCACCCGGCGTGATGGTATGGGATGGCTTTGGTTACACGTCTCGGTCACCTCTTGTTCGCACTGACGGCACTTTGAACAGTGGACGTTACATTTCAGATGTGTTACGGCCCGTGGCTCTACGCTTCAGTCGATCCCTGCGAAACCCTACATTTCAACTGGATAATGCACTACCGCATGTTGCAGGTCCTGTACGAGCCTTTCTGGATACAGAAAATGTTCAACTGCTGCCCTGGCCAGCACATTCTCCAGATCTCTCACCAACTGAAAACGTCTGGTCAATGGTGGCCGAGGAACTGGCTCGTCACAATACGCCAGTCACTGCATGGGCAGCTGTACCTGTACACGCCATCCAAGCTGTGTCTGACTCAATGCCCAGGCGTATCTAGGCCGTTATTACGGCCAGAGGTGGTTGTTCTGGGTAATGATTTCTCAGGATCTATGCACCCAAATTGCCTGAAAATGTAATCTCATGTGAGTTATAGTATAATATATTTGTCCAATGAATACCCGTTTATCATCTGCATTTCTTCTTGGTGTAGCAATTTTAATGGCCAGTAGTGTATTATATTGACGAGAAAAAAAAATCGTAGCATCAGGAAGGTGTTGAGCGACATAAACCAAAGTTGGTAGGTGTGTTTCTACATCTTAAAGATAACGTCTATTCAGATTTCACGCTCGCCGAATAAGAGTGGTGACAGCAGCGCCTCTTTTAGAATGCAAATCAGATTTCTAATGTGACGAGTTGATGTTAAATACGAATGCCCTTAAAGCGACAAAGATGCCTTTACCAACAACCACAGAGTTTGAACGGGGTCGTGTAACAGGGCTACGAGAAGCTGAATGTTCCTTCTGTGATATTACAGAAGTAGGTTACTTCAAGGACAGCTGCGAGCTAGACGGTCTGTAGCGTGTACTCCACTGACCTGAAGCCACCGCCATTAGTGTCTTCATTGGTGTCAAGCGAGAGATCACTGAGGGAAAGGTGAAGGGTGAAGGTCTATTGTGTTTTCTGATGAGAGCTCGATCTGTCTCGATGGCCGTGTGTTAATTAGAAGGAAGCCAATTGAGGGCCTGCAACCAACCTATCTGCGTGCTGGACACTGGACCAACACCTGTAGTTATGGCCTAGTGGTGCGATTTCGTATGGCAGCAGGGGCACTCTCGTGGCTATCCCACGTCCTCTGACCGAAAAATTATACATCAGTCCGGTCATCTGACCAATTGTGCTGTCATTCGTGAACAGCATTCCGGAATGTGTTTTCTGACAGGTTAACGTTCGATCACATACCGCTGTTGTAACCCAACATGCTCTACAGAGTGTCGACTGTTGCTTTGGCCTGCTCTATCACCGCATCTACCTTCAGTCGAGCATATATGAGACATTATCGGACGACAATTCCACCGTCATCGACAATCAACATTAACGGTCCCTGTATTGACTGTCCAAGTCCAACAGGCATGGAACTCCATCCCACAAACTGACGTCAGGCACCTGTATAACACAATTCATGCACGTCTGCATGCTTCCAAACAATATTCTGGCGGTTATAACGGTTATTAATGTACCAGCATTCCACATTTACTATGGCTTGCCTTGCGCTTCCATTAACCTGCGATCTTGCAGTGCTAATCACTTAAATATATTACCTAGACAAATTTATTCCCGAAATGTCATTACTCTACGTTTATTACTTTTCGTTGTCGTTACTTTTTTCCGTCGGAGTATGAAGGGATATTCACTTCGCTTTTCGGTCTGCTGTTCACATAAAGACGTTTAAATCACTTCGTTCGTACGTAATTTCTGCCTTCTTGTAGCTTCTTCGATCTTGTTAACCACTTTTCATAAATTTGCAGGTAACATTTAAAACACGGGGTCACAATAAACTCTACCGCGCAGTGAAAACGAAACAATCAATATGGCTTTAAATTTTTCACACGACTTCTTCAATGGTTCAAATGGCTCTGAGCACTATGGGACTTAACTTCTGAGGTGATCGGTCCCCTAGAACTTACAACTACTTAAACCTAACTAACCTAAAGACATCACACACATCCATGCCCTAGGCAGGATTCGAACTTGCGACCGTAGCAGCAGCGTGGTTCCGGACTGTAGTGCCTAGAACCGCACGGCCACCAACCCCGGCCGGCCTTCTTCAATGTTTCGCTCCTGTTACCCTGTCTGTCGACATGTACATAACTGACAGGGAGACTGTATGAACTTCCCCTCATCGATCAGTTTGATTCTTATTGACAGGCTGTATAGGGCACAACTAGGATTTCAAACAGGGGCAGTGGCAAGGGGGGGGGGGGGCTAAGGGGCTATAGCCCCCCCCCCCCCAATGGAGCATCATATTACACTGGATAAAATTACTTCAGAAATCAGCGAATATATTACTGCAACAGATTCAGCCATTTTTTTACAATTGTGTAGCAATATAGGTTGCCATGTATTTACCTTCCAGGTTAGCCGAGAGCACTAATGCGCCGCTTCCTGGATTCGGGTAGGCACGCTGGCCCCAGATCGAATCCGCCCAGGGGATTGCCGAGGACAGCCAGTGTGCCAGCCAGCCTGGATGTGGTTTTTAGGCGGTTTTCCACATCCCACCAGGCGAATAGCCGGCTGGTCCCCACGTCCCGCCTCAGTTACATGACTCGCAGACATCTGAGCATGTTCGCCCTATTCCATGGATTATACTAGACACAGACAGCCGGGGTACACTAATTCCATCCTGGGGGGCATCTGGCTACCCTTAAATTAACCTTTCCAAATCTGACCCTAACTTTTTTTTTGCCATATACACAATGAACGAAATAAATTCGGCGTTCGACACAACTGCTGTAAGTTGCGAAAAATATTGTTTCTCATGTTCTGATTCATAATGCGCTCCATAGGTTACAGATTATACTTTCCACACACATAAATAAAATATAAATAAAACGATTACACTGATTTGACTGAAAGTTCTCCTCTTGCAGCAATTTTTTCCAATCGGATTACGAAAATTTTTTCTCATTTTTTCAGGGTAAAGATTATGAAAATAGTAAATGAATCGTTCAATAATGACTGTTTGTACAGTCACAATAATTACGTAGGAACAAAAAAAATGCAGGAAGGGATATTCGATCCAATGACTTCGTGCTCCTGAAACTAACCGCTTAACACGCCCAGCTGCGGCTTCTTAAACAATAGCGACCATACAAAATACATAAATACACGTAAAATATTGAAACTCGATTTTCTCGAAAACAGTTGAGAGTTGCGGCTTCCTTTTTATATTTGTTGAAAGTATAGCCGTGCCCTACACATCCTGTCCGCAGCTCGTGGTCGTGCGGTAGCGTTCTCGCTTCCCACGCCCGGGTTCCCGGGTTCGATTCCCGGCGGGGCCAGGGATTTTCTTTGCCTCGTGATGACTGGGTGTTGTGTGATGTCCTTAGGTTAGTTAGGTTCAAGTAGTTCTAAGTTCTAGGGGACTGATGACCATAGATGTTAAGTCCCATTGTGCTCAGAGCCATTTTTGAACCCTACACGTCCTATCATCACAAATCAATTCGGTGAGGGAAAGTTCGAACAGTCCACTTGTCAGCATGATATGAAAGAGAGAAAATAATTTTCTCTGAACTACGTGTTCCTTGACGGCGTTCGTCTGGGTATTTTCAGCCTATATCTTAGTAGTATTTCTGATTATTTGCCACAGAAGTTGCCAGCGCGGCACAAGTTTCACCCTACTTCGTATCAAGAAGCCTACCTCCCTGTGAAACGAACGACACGTCAGGTGAAGTAGCCCACGGCCTTTCTTTCGTAAAGTCCCAGCGTACAATCATCACTAAATTGTCAAATATGTCGTGATATGTAAAGGTTATATAAAACCGACCAAGAAGCTTAGAGAATAACGCTGACGGCGCAGCAAAAACTCGCAATCTCGACCTTATATAGTCTATGTTGCAGAGACCTGACGATCCATCAGTACCAGAATCAATGAACGTAAATAGCGCAATGGATCGGGACTGACGGAGAAGTCGGTCGCGGCAAATCACGGCAATGGGAGATAGACCACGTAACAAAACTGGCCGAAACGTAGGTCCTCGCTATCGAGAAGAACTACCACATCCTTTTGTTCAAGGAAGCCATCGATATTCACAAGCAAGATAACAGCTTGAACAAGAAAAGGGGAGTTTTAAAATAAACAGAGCCAGGATTCCATCACTGCAGCGAACGACCGCGCATGTAACAAGTGGAAAGCCACAGCGGTAATGACTCGGGAAATGCCCTCAGAAGTTGGCGCCGCAAGTAAATACAACTTCCGGCAGCGGTCTCGATTCCAGTCCACCACCAACACTGCTGGATGAATACTTAATATTGTCAGCCACTCGTGCTGCCAAAATCTTAGGGGGAAAAAGAAAAATAAGAAAAGAAAAAAAGACACTAAACGACAGTCCGCGTAGATACCGAGACGAGCGCCAGCAGCTGATACGTTAGTGAAAGCCTCAACAGTTTTAGATTTTCTAACAGGCCATCATTTGCAAGCCCATAAATGAATCAGTGAAGAACTTCTGACACGAGCATCTGGGAGACACATTCCAGAAAATGAAGTGAAACGTCTGAGATCTATGCAAATATCACATTAGGCAGAAGCCTAGAAGCACGACATAATTTGGCATCGATAGTTTGTTTCAAAGTGAATACGTTACCGTTGTTGCCATCGAAGTACACTTGTAACCTAGATGAATACCTAGTCAGGCAATGCAACGCTTAGTTACATTCTGGGGAAGAGGCGTCCAGATAACCACTGTCCTGCGGTAAGCTGTTCGTAAGATTCTCCCTCTAAATTTATTTAGATGAGTAACAAAAACGTTCTTTCAAGACGCCATGGTAGTTTCCTTATTCCCTCATCTTTAACAGGCCTATAGGCCTACTAACGTACTGTCCAAAAGTTAAGCAAAAACTTGAACTGACGGCATGTTTACTGGATGAAAAAGGCTTCAGAACTAGATAAAACCCAAACTCATGTGGCATACAACAGTGTCGAGAAAACAAAATCACTCTTCCACAACAACCAAATAGTTATTAGAGGATATGCTTGAGCCTATCTTAAACACTTACACATACACATTTGGCAGCGACACGGCATGCTTTGTGTGAGATGGTTCAAGAGCTCTATCGGCAATCTACCCTATAGTCTCACCAGTGAATCCTAGACATACTCGATAGAATTAAGATTGGTAAACGTCGGTAACCACTCCATGCAGTGGATAACTGGACTTACTGGACACACAGCTCGATGTGTGAGGATATTTTATCGACCGTGAATATAAAATGTGGACAAATTGCATCCCTGAAAATTCTCAGATGTTGCTGAAGTAGGTATTTGTACGGCTGGGCGTTAGCAGTTTTCTTCGAAGGAAGGGAGATTTAGTTTCAACGTCCCGCGGACGACGAGGTGATTAGAGACATAATGAGGAAGGATAGAAAAGGAACTCTGAAGTGTTCTTTCAAAGGAACCATCCAGAATTCGCTTTAAGTGAATCACGGGAATCGAAACCAATGTGGAGATCTGAACTGTCATCCTCCCGAATATTTATTCCTTCAACCACTAACGAGAATGTGATTCTTCTTAAGCTCATGCAATATCTTGCCTCTACACACAATAATCCAATCACGGCCAATATGATGACTTTCCATGACTTCCCATGATTACAGTGGCCATCAGTTTCATCAGAGGCCAATGACTGATAGGAATCACTTTGAGAACTCGAGCAAGATTTGTCTGTGAAGATTATATTTCTTCTATCACTAGTGGTTCAGTGTCGGCGCTGCTCTTTTCGATGTTGCTAACTCCGCAGTAAATAGATCCGTGTTTGCCATGAGCGAGATACATGTTGATTGACGGCTGGCATACAGAACAACTCCTCTGCCTCAAAAATACAGTTTACCGGGAAACTGATGCCGTAAGCTCCGTAAAAGATTACCTTTTTTGTGAAGTATTCGCCCTTGTTCAACCTAATATTGGTCTACGACGAACGTTTATAGAGCCTCGGTACCGCCTCTATTTGGAGCGCATTTGACGCTGCCGCTGCTGCAGTCGGTGTCAAACCTGCGTATAAAATTTGCATATAAGGACGGAAAAGGTAAAAGATATAAACACACACCGCATTATATAAAATGTAAACATCTTGCTGTCAAAACATTATTCGGGTATTATGAGAAAATATAACACGTAAGTAAAGCGTAGGAATTCCCTTCTGTACACATGACCTTGGAACCTACAGGGCGTAATCAGTGCCAACTACCAAATTAAATCACCAAACTGGCTAACTCATTGCCGGCCGGAGTGGCCGAGCGCTACAGACTGGAACCGCGCGACCGCTACGCTCGCAGGTTCGAATGCTGCTTCGGGCATGGATGTGTGTGATGTCCTTAGTTAGGTTTAAGTAGTTCTAGGGGACTGATGACCTCAGAAGTTAAGTCCCATAGTGCTCAGAGCCATTTTGAATTGGTGTTATTTCTGTATCAGTAATTTCCACGTGTTGATTATTACTCGAAGATTCAATAAAATTATGCAGCACCTTATACATTTGGTGAAGCAGCCACAATCTTACAGCTTCGTTGACACGCTTAGGTTAACTATCCCTGTCAGGCCGTAAGCTTTTCATAAGCTCTAGTTTCATAGCACTGTGTTTTCGAAATTAATCGTCTGAATATTAAAACACTGGAATGTTTAGTGGGTCGCCAAGAATTCGGCTTGCAGTCGACGCCATGGCTCGTGTGCCACAGCACACCTCCCGCCACTGCCATGCAACACTGTATGAGCAGACGGAGGGGGAAGAGGGAGAAATAACAATTCAGTTTTGTGGCACCCCTTGCCAACGTACAGAGAGAAACGATAGCGCTTCCACCGTCATGCGTTGAAATTATATATAGCCGGCCGAAGTGGCCGTGCGGTTAAAGGCGCTGCAGTCTGGAACCGCAAGACCGCTACGGTCGCAGGTTCGAATCCTGCCTCGGGCATGGATGTTTGTGATGTCCTTAAGTTAGTTAGGTTTGACTAGTTCTAAGTTCTAGGGGACTAATGACCTCAGCAGTTGAGTCCCATAGCGCTCAGAGCCATTTGAACCATTCGTTGAAATTATAATGAAATCTAGACCTTTAACTGCTTACAGGCGATGATAAATACCAACGGGGACAGTTGAGAAATGTGTGCCCCGACCAGGGCTCGAACCCGGGACCTCCTGCTTACATGGCAGACGCTCTATTCGACTGAGCCACCGAGGACACAGACGATGGTGCGACTGCAGGGACTTATCTCTAGCGCGCTCCCCGTGAGACCCGCACTTTTCACCTTTCTGTCCACACGATACATTTGTAAGCTGATTCAACAGCCGAGGTTACTGAAGCACGCCAATGCAGTAGAGCTCTACTCGGAAGTAGCGGTTCGAAGCCTGCGGATGGAATATATTTACACTGTCAGTATTTGAACAGCTACTGGATGGGATAGTTGAAACGTAAAGTTGCTGGTCACCAAAGTTTGAGTCAATATCACTAATCAAATTTCAAACCTCTCCGTAATGACTTACAGAACTGTTGGTGAAGATTCGTCTGTCGGATGGGAAAGCCAAGCTCGGCACCGCCTTTGACGCTGTTTGAAAGGAGTAGGCTGAGTACGACACTGGGTCTCACCATTTTCTGATCGTCAAACAATGCAGATACTACGCTAAATATACTGTACATACATTACAGTCATCTACACTCAATAGAGTCAACTAAGGAACAACTGTCACACTATCGAAGATTTGAGACGTTGTGCCCAGAGGAAAAAATCTCTTTCTGATCAGGGTCTCCCAACCTCAACGTCTCACAGGAAAAATGTCACACGACTTTTCTTTCCATAATATGTTGAGAATGTCCTTCACACCGTTTCAGACAAGTCCAGATCTGTATTTCGTCCACAGGAAAGTGTACCATTGCAACCGAAGAAGATACTGAAATTGGACTTTTCCGCAAAAATCACCTAAATTCATCATAACAGTTCCACGTTCCTCCTTCACAAAGCTGAGTTTTTCTTTTTATCTTCGCCAACAAACTGCCTGTATCGACCTATGAAACTAACACCTCCGTAAGAGCGTCGTAATAAAACCAGAACGATCACTCTCGCGCTGACCATCATGTGCTTCATATTGTCATTCTCAGCCTCGTCTTGTAGTGATAAGATACGCCCCAATGGAATTTGCAGTGCTCAGGTGATTCCATCACGAATCTTTTATTTTTATCAGGATGCATTTCGCGGTTGTTACTTATCGGTGACATGTAGAGAATTTTTCCTGATATGCGATTGTTATTGGTAGACTACTGAGAAACTACAGTTTGGCTAGGAAAACCATTTCATCCCATAGTGCAAGGGTGGTAGGAATTCGTCTTGCGATCCAAGCCATGGCTCGTGTGCCATAGCGTTCAGCCAAGCAGCACACTGACCCCCACCGCCGCGCCACACTGTCTAAGCAGGAGGAGGGGGAAGAGGAGGAAATAACAAGCACGCTGTGTTTAGATGGCAATGCAGTTGCACTGCATACGATTTAATTTCATATTTCTCAACAACAACGACCATAAACAAAACCAACTTTCAGTTTTATTTAATTATTTTTGGCGCAATGAAGACGTAATACAGGGCGTTTCAAAAAGAAAGAGCAGATTTCAAACATTTATTTCTCAAAAACTACAAATGATAGAAACACAATTCCAACGGTCCTTCACTCAATATGAGTACCAAATGTTACACAACAAATATCAAAACTGTACCTCAATATGAGCACCATTTGTTACACGACAAATATCAAACCGGTATCTCATTTCTTGCCACACACGACGCAACTGGTCTTTAGTTACCGAATTCACGGCCGCAACAATTCGATGTCGTACCTCTTGAAGAGTAGCGGGCATAGGTGGGACATAAACACAGTCCTTTATGTACCCCCACAAATAAAAATCGCAGGGAGTAAGGTCTGGTGACCTGGGAGGCCACAGACGATGACATTGATCTTGTGCTCCTGCTCTTCCAATCCACCGTCCTGGAATGGTGTTATTTAGGTACCGTCGTACAGGTTCAGAGAAGTGTGGTGGGGCGCCATCTTGCATGAAGATGAAGTGATTTGAATCTTCCTGAAGTTGAGGAAATAGCCAGTTTTCTAACATGTCCAGGTAAATGGTTCCTGTGATAGTTTTCTCCATGAAAAAGAAAGGTCCATAAACTTTGTTTACCGAAATTGCACAAAAGACGTTAACCTTTGGTGAGTCTCTTTCATGTTGAATAACGTCCCTCGGAGTTTCACTCGCCCAAATTCGTACGTTATGCCGATTAACTTTACCAGAAATGTGAAACGTTGATTCATCTGAAAAAATTAATCGTTCGGCAAAATTGTCCTCTTCCATGTCCTGTAGAATTGCAGTTGAAAATTCGAACCTTTTGTTGTGGTCGTCAGGACGCAATGCTTGCAATAACTGCAGTTTGTACGGCTTCATGTGCAGACGCTTACTCAGAACGCGCCATACCGTTGTTTTAGACATGTTTAGTTCGTGACTTGCCCGTGTCGTGGATTTTCTAGGGCTCCTTTCGTAAGCTGCACGGACACGCTCGACATTTTCATCCGATGTGCGTGGACGACCCGTGCTTTTTCGCTTGCAGATGCAACCATCTTCTACGAATCTGTGATGCCACTCATAAATTTGCTTATGACGAGGCGGCTGTTTGTTGAATTGACGGCGGAATGCACGTTGCACACCAACAATGGACTCTAACTTTGCAAATTGCAGCACACAAAATGATCGTTCCTGTGGTGTCGTCGCCATTTTCCTACAAACAAACGCCAGCGCCACTGCGGATTTGCATGGAACTTCTGCGCGGACCATTGAAAAACTTTGAACCTTTCTCTGACAAGAAACGTTTGAATTGTGTTTCTATCATTTGTAGTTTTTGAGAAATAAATGTTTGAAATCTGCTCTTTCTTTTTGAAACGCCCTGTACAATGTTTACTTGATACAAACTGCCGGCATACTAACGGACGCAGACAATTTCACAGATTTTAGGATTCGGGTTGCTACGCATTTGTGTCTTATTTATTTTCATAATCAAAGAAAGGTCTTTCACACATGTTGATGGAAATATTGCAGCAATTTTGGAGCTTCATTATGTAGACGTTGGTTGGTTGGTTGGTTTGGGGAAGGAGACCAGACAGCGTGGTCATCGGTCTCATCGGATTAGGGAAGGATGGGGAAGGAAGGCGGCCGTGCCCTTTCAGAGGAACCATCCCGGCATTTGCCTGGAGTGATTTAGGGAAATCACGGAAAACCTAAATCAGGATGGCCGGACCCGGGATTGAACCGTTGTCCTTCCGAATGCGAGTCCAGTGTCTAACCACTGCGCCACCTCGCTCGGTATGTAGACGTGGAAACTGTGCCCAAGGAAAGCAACGAAGACTTCCTTGACAGCTTTAACATAACAGGATGAGTCTTTAAAACTGGAATTACAATGCAGATAAATCAGTTACATCTCTACGTGCTCAGGAGCACTTTTAACTGGAACGGAGAACAGACTGAAAAACAGCTTGCAGATACATGTAAGATTGGTAGTGTCCTCAAAACGTTTAGAAAACCATTCTCGTAATTCTTTCAAGGCCACTGTGAATTCTTCAAGCCTCGCGTTTTCTTTAACGACATTGAGCCTAGAGAACTGGACTACGTATGTCAGAAAGTCTAAAATGCGATTTTCTCATCTTGGTTTTTTTGCCCTTAAGGTGTACGTGTATTAATAAGCGACTATACTGGAGCCTGGAACAGGAAACCATTTACAGGTTGCCTATTTAAGAGCTTCCAGAGGCAACAAAAATTTGATTTTCAATATTTCTCATGATTACTGACCGAATTTAGAAAATTAAAATCTGTAAACTAATCATTAAAAGGTTTAATCTTACGTTAAAAGTTAAGGACAACAAGACAGGTTTTACAGTTAGAAAGTACTAGTTCTTATTAATGCAACATAACTGACATTCCCCAATTATCCGTACGTTATTCATCCAGTATTTCTGAATCAGAATGTTTAACGACTTCCAACATATTTTACACAACATTCAAGCCTTCACGAAACTTTTTATTGCTAACACTTCCACCTTCCTCCTTCCTCGCCCCTTTCACAAACACAAAATAACAAAAGGAAAAAAGTTTGTAGCTTACTACATTTTTCGCTGTCCATGCAACATTAGACACGACATTTTAATTTATCATTTTGTTACTACCGGCAATAATCGCTACACAGTCTTCAGACTGTATCCACATATACCAATATCTGCAAACTTTATGACTGTACTACACGTAGTTCTGGAGATATGACGTCACAGACATTTAGATGAGTGAAAAACTAGCTTGTGCTTAAAATATCAACGTAGGCTAACGTTTCAGGTGATTGCTTCTTTACTGCTAACTCGATTGGCAACACTCTTTGCAGACAGTAACTTATATTGTTACATATCCCTTACTATCAAAACATAGTTGTCCATGAAACAAATAACCAAATGTTGAACTAATTATTCCAGTCTTGTCACCGTTTACATAATTTTATAAGGGAAGAAATACTGTATTAGCAGAAAAATGTTATTTAACTCGCTGTAGCTGCCTCGTTGTCTAGGGTGTCGGTTCCTGTTTATGCTTTCCATTTAACAGATCCAAGGCTCTTTGTTTCAGTAAAAATCGCTGCAATATTGTTGCTTTTTGACATCATCAGTATTTATTCACAAATTCTTGACACTTTCTACAACACCACTTGTCAACTAACTACATTCTGAAACATTTCAACACGACGCACAGAATGTGATAATTACATTGACCAATCTCGACAACAAATGGAACTATTATGGCGCGTTTGGCGTCTAACATATCTATAAGTATTACTTACATAGCTTCTAGATCTTTCTAGACCAGATGTAGTTCAAGAGAATTTTATCATTACTTTTCAGGTGGTGGTGGTGGTGGTTAGTGTTTAACGTCCCGTCGACAACGAGGTCATTAGAGACGGAGCGCAAGCTCGGGTTAGGGAAGGATTGGGAAGGAAATCGGCCGTGCCCTTTCAAAGGAACCATTCCGGCATTTGCCTGAAACTATTTAGGGAAATCACGGAAAACCTAAATCAGGATGGCCGGAGACGGGATTGAACCGTCGTCCTCCCGAATGCGACTCCAGTGTGCTAACCACTGCGCCACCTCGCTCGGTACTTTTCAGGTATAATTTACATAATGTTTCCTGGAAATAATTGTTCATGTAAAGATTTACGCACCTAATAATTAATAATGAAGGTTGCAAATTTTGACATTATAAAAACTTTCAGCTTCTTGTCTTTGTATAACTGTCGACTGAATTAGCTGTAGTAAAATGGAAACAGAAATTTTGTTTACATGAAAACTAAAGCGTAATAATATTAGTTTCACTGTAAAGAGGTCTTTGGCTCATTTAATTTTCATGGTACAAGATATGAAAAATAAAATTATATCAACAGAAAAATAGCGTTTTGGCGATCCAATATGTGCAAACTTAACTTTAGTGTGGGTTATGTAATTTAAGTACAAAAAATAAACTCAAGTCAGGCAGAAATTTATACAGAATCGAACACTTCGACTGGAGTACGAAAGTTCTAAGAAGGCAAGATTCATTGCTAACTGCATTTGTCACTGACTGTACCTGCAAATTTATATCATTGTACGAGACGTAGTTCCAGAGGTATGACGTTATAAACATTGAAATGCGTGAAAAACTTGCTTTTGTTTAAAATGCAGCGCATATAACCCGGACTGTATTCATCCAGAGTTTCATAATGAGAGCACTTAGCGACTTCCAACAAACTTTAAACATAATTTCGACACTTTTCTAAACTTTTTCCTGCTTACATGCTTAACGTGAAATATTTAACATTGTGATTCATTTTCAAAGTAATCAGTCGTTTGAAGCTCTTGTATACATCGATATTCAATTCTTTAAGGAATCGGGAATTTACTGGTAGATCCTAAAAGACATTCTGGGGTGGCGTTTTGTCCCATCAAAAAAAGACAACATAAAAATAAAGTGTTACAAACTAATTCATCATTCCAGTTGAGAATAAACATCCAGAAAGAGTAAACGTACCACAGGTGATAAAATAAAATGGGACACATTTATTTGTTTAGCGCATGACTTACAGAATTATTCCAAGTACATACATTAAACTGATACGAGATAAGGTAATATAATATGAAAGGGCAAAAGCAGATATGAGATAATGAGCAGTTGCTAAAAGAGCTTCAGATAGTCATTTTCCATAATACCTGAATATTCAAAGACTCCAGCCAGTTGCTGCAGGTGTTGGCGTTGCAGTCTTTAGAGGTACCCATGAATTTGGGCACTTGTGCAAAATGTGGTCGCTGATAACCACGATGTTGAGCGCCCGTACACCACAAAAAAATATGGTCCAATGTTTCCTTCGATAGTCCGCAGTGACGTTGGTCATCCGCGTTCATTCGTCACTTACAGGTAAGTAGTGTTACTTCTTTTATGATGTGGCCAGTTTGGATACCGTTGAGGGAGCTCCATATTTTTCTTGGATGATTTGCTCCCGAGGGTTGGGTTGTGCGATCTGTTCTACCCTTCTTCTCATGATCATGGAAGGACGTCCATTGATTTCTCCATTCTTCTCTCTGATCATAGATTTCTGGGACGAATTAGCCATTGGTTATCCTGGTTGGTTCTCTAGATTTTAGTCGGTTACCACTCGACCACGATATTATTGCACTTGGCCTCCCGTGGACGCTGTCAGAAACAAGCAGTGGCGTTACAGTAAACAGTTACAATGGTGAGTAAGGAAAACGCATCGCATTGTGAATGCTTTCAAGACAGTTGTGCATATACTGTCAAACGGTCCAGCGTGTCCTCGTGAAATATCACGATAAAAACTCCCGATAAGCTCAGCTAATAAGTCTCTAGATCTTTGGAGTTTTGCCCATTCATATGTTATTGTTTATTGTCGGAGATTATGTTTGGCAATATTGGTGAATACTGACACCCAAGTTATTGGAGTGGATTCTAAGCGGCAAAAAGTCTGCTCACGTGGGATCCAAACACGGCTGTAAGAATCAGAATTATGATGCTCACTGAAAAGTGTCTAATCATGTGGCATATTTACACTCTCAGGAAACTTTGGCGACCACCTCCTCCGATTTCCACCGTAGCAATCTCGCTCGCGGCCCGTTATACGGCAACGCAGATAGTCCGCCTCCCTGGCCTTTCTGGCGCAGGTATTGGCGAAGCCATTCGCGGAGGCGACAACGGCCGCCGCTGCACTCCGTTAAGCCCGGCAATTAGGCCTCAGAGCGGTGAATTCTGCGCGCCAGTAATTACCGCCCCGTGGCAGTCTTCCACCAACTCCCGCACCACCTTCGCTATCACTGGCGCGCCGCGGCTCTATGGCCTGACACGGGAATGGCCGATTGAGCAGTCATGCGAACACACTACTTCCCCCCCTCACCCCTCTCCACACCTCTCATCTCATTTCCCGCAACCTATTCGCCGTTCTATCCCCCACGCACTTCACATCGATCAACACTGCCAGATGCGTCAACAGCAGATCGAGCGAGTGTGATAACACACCGATTATACAGGCGTGAGATAGCGAGCTAGTTGGTGGTGGCATTTACGTGTCGAGGAGCGGACGATGCAGTGTGTGGATCAGTCGGAGCGGGGGTCGGTGAAATGATGATGTGGCGAGGCCAATGAGAAAGACGGGACGCGGCGCGCACGTGGCGTCATTTGACACTGCAGACGGGGAACGAGCAACTATTCCAGACCAGTTTAACAATGCTTAAATGCATGCAAGCTCCCGCATGCGACAAAATTACATTTCACTGACATACTGATTTCACGTGGGCCCTGCATCATTCGCGAAGTATATTCGGCAAGGCGACTAGTCCGTTATGGGCTCGTATTTCCCATGCGCCCCGTGTTGTGGAGTGTGACGTCAAATATGGATGATCAGGGCCAAAGAAATACATGGGGCCTGCAACCAGCTTGTGACGTCACACTAGTCGTCCTGTACGCCACATTTCGCAAGCGCTCGGCTCTACGCAAGGGCCCACAGGAAATGAATATTTAATTCAAAAGGTACCCACAAACTGTCTTAATTTTGTTGTATGCTATAGAGAACAGTCAAGAATTACAAAACTCGTCTGAAATAGTCACTCGCTCCCAGCCGGAGACGGCTGCCTGCTTTCATAAGACATGAAGTGTCATGTGCTGTGATCTACACGCCACGACCTATCTTTCATATGTACCTCGCCGACGGTGTAATTGAAAGTTTTGAGGTAGTGCTCTCTTGTAAATATCGATGAGAGGAAAATTTTTGGGTGTTGGTTGTGTGATGGATCCGACAGTGGACAGCCGTATTTTGACGGAAGAGATAACTGACTTACCGAGTACCATAACTTACCTTCAGAAGCACGGTGTGGTGTAACAAGTAAAATGTAAAAAATGCAGACAGCTGTAAAGTGTTTCCTTCCTGCAGCAGCGATGATTGTATGTGACGCTGTGGAAAGGTGAATTTGTGACAATCTCATTAGAAAAATCTAGGCCCACTATCCGCAATAACATTTCTTTCACTTATTACTTTTGTTGTAGCTCGTCCGTGTCCATGAGATCGGTGTTGGTGATCGTTCATTTATTGATTGATTGAGAAAGCGAGAGTGCCAACTTCTACATTTTTAAGTATTTACTGTTTGTTATGATATATTTGAAAGATAGTGTTTCTTTTTCTTGCTTTAAATTTACTTTTTTGTTTGGTGTAAGAAAATGAGTATTAATTAGTAGGAGAAGTCTTCTTTTTCTTTGGGCGGGGGGTTCTGTGCAGGTATGTCTTGTATGTATAAAGTGGCTGGCTTATTTTATGTTCATCTTCATCTACATCCATTCTCCGCAAGCCGGTGTGTGGCGGAGGATACTTTGTGTACCTCTATCGGTTCTCTCTTTTATTCCAGTCTCGTACTGTTCGTGGACAGAAAGACTGTCGGTATGCCTCTGTGTGGGCTCTAATCTCTCTGATTTTATCCTCGTGGTCTCTTCACGAGATTTACGTAGGAGGGAGCAATATACTGCCTGACTCCTCGGTGAAGGTATTTTATCGAAACTTCAACAAAAGCTCGTACCGAGCTTCTGAGCGTCTCTCCTGCAGAGTCTTCCACTGGAGTAAATGATCCTTTAACTAAGCGCACTGCTCTCCGTTGGATCTTCTCTATCTCTTCTATCAATCCTATCTGGTACGGATCACACACCAGTGAGCAGTATTCAAGCAGTGGGCGAACAAGTGTACTGTAACCTACTTCCTTTGCTTTCAGACTGCATTTTCTTAGGATTCTTCCAGTGAATCTCAGTCTGGCATCTGCTTTACAGACGATTAATTTTATGTGGGCATTCCATTTTAAATCACTCCTAATGCCTACTCCCAGATAATTTATGGAATTAACTGCTTCCAGTTGCTGACCTGCTATATTGTAGCTAAATGATAAAGGATCTTTCTTTCTATGTATTCGCAGCACATTACACTTGTCTACATTGAGATTCAATTGCCATTCCATGCACCATGCGTCAATTCGTTGCAGATCCTCCTGCATTTCAGTACAATTTTCCACTGTTACAACCTCTCGATATACTACAGCATCATCCGCAAAAAGCTTCAGTGAACTTCCGATTTTATCCACAAAGTTATTTATACATACAGGGTTATTACAAATGACTGAAGCGATTTCACAGCTCTACAATAACTTTATTATTTGAGATATTTTCACAATGCTTTGCACACACATACAAAAACTCAAAAAGTTTTTTTAGGCATTCACAAATGTTCGATATGTGCCCCTTTAGTGATTTGGCAGACATCAAGCCGATAATCAAGTTCCTCTCACACTCGGCGCAGCATGTCCCCATCAATGAGTTCGAAAGCATTGTTGATGCGAGCTCACAGTTCTGGCACGTTTCTTGGTAGAGGAGGTTTAAACACTGAATCTTTCACATCACTATGCGTGAAACTTGCACACATGCGTTCAACCGTTTCTTCGCTCACTGCAGGCCGACCCGTTGATTTCCCCTTACAGAGGCATCCAGAAGCTTTAAACTGCGCATACCATCGCCGAATGGAGTTAGCAGTTGGTGGATCTTTGTTGAACTTCGTCCTGAAGTGTCGTTGCACTGTTACGACTGACTGATGTGAGCGCATTTCAAGCACGACATACGCTTTCTCGGCTCCTGTCGCCATTTTGTCTCACTGCGCTCTCGAGCGCTCTGGCGGCAGAAACCTGAAGTGCGGCTGCTGTCGAACAAAACTTTATGAGTTTTTCTACGTATCTGTAGTGTGTCGTGACCATATGTCAATGAATGGAGCTTCAGTGAATTTATGAAATCGCTTCAATCATTTGTAATAGCCCTGTATATATACTGTGAGTAGCAACCGTCCTACGACCTAAGAAGCTGTCATTGTCAAGAAATGAAAAAAGGTGATATGATGTGAAGCGTACATTTGTTATCTGTGGAATGTACTCTCTTTTGTAAGTGTACAGACAGTTTGACTTGTTAGTGTTTTTTCGTGAGAACGGCCTTAGTTCACATGTAAACACTGTGTTAGAACATCGATTTGTAGCGATTTATGTGAAGGATTTTAACATAGGTAACAATTCACGTAATTTACATCATTTCATGATGTAGAGAGCTTCGCACTCCTTTGCTGTTACTGTATTTCTACAGTGAAAAGGAGGATTTTAAAGCCTAACATGTGCTGAAGAAAAATGTAAGTTATGTATCATTTTCACTGTTTTTTAATGTAGTACTGTCTGCATAACATGTTTGTGCCGTTATTTATATACAATCTGCGCATCATTTTTGTACTTCTTAGTTTTGCAGTGGCCAAAAGCCGAAATTACAAATGTGAAATAAATAATCTCTTCAGTCAACGGCGAATATGAAGTCGTTTAAAAAGTCTCCATGACTGTGAACCCCGACTGCGAGAAGTTAATTGCCTGAATATTGTTTCAAGCTTTGAAGGCAAGGCAGAGATCATAAACCACACATAATAAGTGGATAAATATGCACTTGCGCTTGAAGCAAGAATCACCAACAATAACCAACAATTGGTGGCTGTTATGCTACTTGTTACTACCAAAAAACAATGAAATTAAAGAAAACAATTATCCTTGCATTAAGTAGAACATCTGCAATGCATCTAGTGTGATTACAGTACAATAATTATTAAGGAGATTTATAAGCTGGACAAATGTGTCCCAAGTACGTGAAAGGGCTAGGCGATTCAAGAGCTGTGGCCATTGTGTTGGGAGAAGCGAGAGAGTGCCCCACAAACGGCAGTTAGTCCAGACACCAGTCAGCATCCCACAGCCACACTATCTCTCCTGTCGGCGCGGCGGCAGACATGTGACTGAAACCTGCCCCCCGCCCTCCCTACCGCAGCACAGCTCAGGTGGCTGTGGGAGTTGTTGTCGCTTTATTTTCGCCTTCCACCTCGGTTTCACTTTCTATCCTCTCTCTCTCTCTCTCTCTCTCTCTCTCTCTCCCTCCCTCTCTCTCTCTCTCTCTCCCCCTCCCTCCATCTCTCTCTCTCCCCCTCCCCCTCTCTCTCTATCTCTCACCCTCTCTCTCTCTCTCTCTCTCCCCCCTTCCTTCTCTTTCTCCCCATCTCCGTCCACTGTCCATAAACAAAAGAGGGGTAGAACGGAGGAGGAGTGAATAGAGAGGGGAGCAGGGTATGATGGCACACGACGTACGAAGCTGCACCTGACCCTTTGTACTCCCAGTTCGCGCTCTCCGATTTAAGCTACTTAACAAGCCGGCGAGCCGTCTCTCCTACCTTGCAACTTGAGCACGGATTTATTTCTCTCTTTCGCGCTTCATTTCCTTTGAACGAAAAGATCGCGAGAGGCAGCGAGACTGATTTCCATACCGCCGCCTATGTCTGCACTCAGATTGTGCAGATAAAGAGCATAATTACGGTCGCTTTTCTGCTTCGCGCTTTCTAAAAGAGCATTTCTAAAGAAACTGCAGTATTCTTGCAAGTGGATATTGTCATCTGTCTGCATTTTCAGTGCCGCATTACTTTCTCTGAAATCTCACGTTTTAAGAATACTGCACTCTTTCCTGGCGTCATGGCTGTCTTTTGTAATGGTTTTGAACGACTTTTGTAACCACATCTGCGAGAAACTATATGTTTACATCCGCAGTAATATTATGAGAAATGTATGTCCGATATCGAGTTCTGAAAGATCGTTATTACTGGCCTTTTTTTCTACTTAATACAACTGCAACTCCTTTATTGCTTTAATTTCACAACTAAGGTAGTAGGGGAGAATTAGCAATTTACAGTTTTCTTAAGACATGTGTGTGCTGAAAGAAATGCAATATGTCCTAACACACACAAGGATTGAAGATTACGTAAAAGTGTGTTCCCGGAAGAGGGAAGGAAGAAAGACCAGAGTTTAACGACCCATTGAGTCAGAGACCTCTATAAGCCATAGTGAATGCAAACTCTGGGACGACAGTACATTAGTAGTACAGTTCATCAATGAACTGGCACTACCGGTCATAGGCAGTTTGTTCGCATCTAACAACTTCCATTTTCACATATATTATTGCAATGACGATTCTCAAAATTGTTAAATTTTTCAACATGAAAGCATGTGCGTTTCTTCTACTGAACTTCCGTAATTCTTAAGCACAATTCACTTGGAAATACGGTAACTACTATACTGCCTTCGACACGTTGTATTCCAGAAAAGTCGCTGACTTACTTGTTTCTGTGGTTTTGTTTGGTGTTTGGTGTTACCACTCCGCCCGTAGCCGGAATGGAATCTACAAAAGCCTCGTCCTTCTCCATTAACTTCCTTAGAAGACCGTGAATGCCTGAAAATAGATACTTATTAATTCGCCTGAGAACTGTAATGAATGATATCTGAGCCTTTTTTTGTATCTGCAAATTTCCTAAGCTCCACTACTGATAGATACTCTCTTGCCACTCCGTTGCACTTAAGCTACAGATGGCTAAATTTTCTAAAGTATCTACGGATCAACATTTCGCCAAATTGATACCACCGATATATCAGAGGCAAAACATTGATTTTTTCATGTATTTAATTTATAATACGCCAAGAAGACCGAATATTATTATGAAAAGTTGTTACTTTTGTGACAGTATGTTATTATTTAAATTAGTTCTGTGAAATAAGCGTAACTGTTGACTTATACACAGGTTCTTTCAGAAGATTCGCCACTATTTTGTACCTAAAAACCAGTAACTTTTGATAGTTTTTATAATGAAGAAAATATATAGAGCTGCTTTATTACGTTGGACTTAAATTAATTTAGACTTGAGAGATAACAGTTCTAAATTGCAAATAATGTTGCAAATGTTAACACGTATCATGATTTATTACCTCTGAGATGTCTGATGCAGTCGATTCAAAAAAGGATATTGCCACCTCATCTGTTGCTTTTGTCAGAGATGGTGTTGCCGGCCTTTGAAAATAGCCTCTAGCACCGCATTCGCAACAATACACACGTACTGTCATGGTAGACAGTGCGTCGGGAACTCGTGGCTGAGATTTTCGAATCTTTCTAAAGGACTCGATCTGTGATTGACAACTACAGAATCTAACAAGTTCTGATAACTCAAGGCTTGCAGCGCAGAACAAACCAGTACCAAATTTCTTCTCTGTGTTCAATGCGAGCAGTCTGTGTTATGCTCATGTAATGTATCTGTGAAACCTCTTACTGTTTCCAGTTCTGTATCCGACTTCGATAATCGTTCCTTTCCAGACAGCGCTGCAACTAAATTTTAAATCCATTGTACTCATGACGATAAATTTGAATCCAAAGAACTCCACAGACATAGCAGAGCAAATGCTTACACCCCGTATCAAATTCTTTCAAAATAAAACCTTTTAAGTTGTTCGTCAAACTTAATTTTCGAGAATATGTAAGTGTTGATTAGGGGAAGAATTTAGTAATGAAATTTCCATACTTGTTGTAACATGGGTTTCTCATAATATTTTTCCTGTCAAATAATAATTATTTAAAAGTTTCAGCTCCGTAGCAGTCTGAGTAAAAGGACACTGAGGCCTACATATAAGAACTCCCCGGACAATGTGTGATTAATCTAAAAATCGTACCATGGTGTGGAACGTGGAGTTTCAGTGCAATCTCGCATCCAGTCCTACTTGCAACGTTTCTTTTTCCACAGTTCCTCACATTTTTGCTCTTATCTCAAATCATCACTGATGCTTACAGACGATTTTATGAATTAATATGAATTTTAAGTCTCTCATCTTCTTCATTACTTGTCATATATCAATCTGATACTACACATACTTAACGAATATTCGTTAAGTTTACTTCACAGGATAGGTAAAAAATTGTAATTACATACAGCAAATACCCAGTAGGAGAATACAGAAAATAGACTATTTAAAAGATAGACACGGGGTATATTGGAGATGTATCGATACCGTTGATATATCGGAAGTACGTATAATATAGAAGGATAAATGTCAAGATGTGCTCTTCAAAACATTGATATTTTCGACATAGGAATATATTGTTATCTTTAATTACATTATTTCGCAGCTATAGCTTCTCCAACCATGCCGAAACTTCAGATTTGTCGATTATTATATCTATCCTCCTTCCTCGACTTCAACATTATAGGATTTGGCTGGCGTAAAACACCAACTGGAAAATATTACATCTTACACATACTGATACAACGTGCTCTTTAAATCCCGTAGAACGATCGCTCCCCGTCACATAATAAATTCATACGCGTCTCTCGATCTACGTGTTAACGCTCGGTGGTCAGGAGACTTGCAGACGCCCGGAGCAATTGTTAGCCTTTTGGTCAAACGTCGATCATGGCAGCAGGACGCCTGGAATTTCGTTTAAGAACAATTTACGACGCTCTATTTCTGCCAAATATGGTAGTAATTAAAGTGCTTGTTGAGTACGAGAGGTCATTTGCCTTTTGTCACCTTGTAAAAAATAACGTTTATCTGCTTTGGTAATAGGATTTAATCATGCTTGCTTTCGCAACACTCCTTGAACGTCCGCATAATACTATGAACTTTATTCTGATAGCAGTGTAGTCTGACAAATAGTCACGCTGCATTGATTAGTGATAGATGGACGCTTGGTAGATTTGTAGGATATCGTTCCCAGTCAAACGTTACTTCTTGGTGACACCTGCACACTTTCTTCTTCATAGTACCAATAGTCCAATTTGAAGAGAACCGAAAAACCATAAATAGGAAGTGCTGAGAAAAGTTTGGAAATTTGTGATAAGTTCTGTGGGACCAAACTGCTGAGGTCATCGGTCCCTAGGCTTACACACTACTTAATCTAACTTAAACTAATTTATGCTAAGGACAACAGACACATCCACACCCAAGGAGGACTCGAATCTCCGACGGGAGCAGCCGCGCGAACCGTGCAAGGCGCCAAAGACCGCACGGCTACCCCGCGAGGCGGAAGTGCAGGGAAGCTAAGACGAAATGGCTGCATGAAAAATGTGAAGAAATAGAAAAAGAAATGACTGGCGGTAGAACTGACTCAGCATACAGGCAAGTCAAAACAACCTTCGGTGACATTAAAACCAAGGGTGATAATATTAAGAATGCAACGGGAATTGAACTGTTAAATGAAGACGAGAGAGCGGACAGGTGGAAAGAATACACTGAAAGCCTCTATGAGGGGGAAGATTTGTCTGATGTGATAGAAGAAGAAACAGGAGTCGATTTAGAAGAGATAGGGGACCCGGTATTAGAATCAGAATTTAAAAGAGCTTTGGAGGACTTAAGATCAAATAAGGCCGAAGGGATAGATAAAATTCCATCAGAATTTCTAAAATCGTTGGGGAAAGTGGCAACAAAACGACTATTCACGTTGGTGTGTAGAATGTACGAGTCTGGCGACATACCATTTGACTGTCTGAAAAACATCATCCACACAATTCCGAAGACAGCAAGAACTGACAAGTGCAAGAACTATGGTACAATCAGCTTAGCAGATGATGCATCCAAGTTGCTGACAAGAATAACACATAGAAGGATGGAAAGGAAAATTGAGGATGCGCTACATGACCATCAGTTTGGCTTTAGGAAAGGCAAAGGCACGAGAGAAGCAATTCCGAAATTCCAGTTCATAATGGAAGCAAGATCAAAGAAAAATCAAGACACGTTCATAGGATTTGTCAACCTGGAAAAAGCGTTCGACAACGTAAAATGGTGCAAGATTTTCGAAATTCTGAGAAACATAGGGGTAAGCAATACAGAGAGACGGGTCATACACAATATGTACAACAGCCAAGAGGGAACAATATGAGTGGACGACCAAGAAA
The DNA here is from genome assembly GCF_021461395.2 of Schistocerca americana. Classification (NCBI taxonomy): domain Eukaryota; kingdom Metazoa; phylum Arthropoda; class Insecta; order Orthoptera; family Acrididae; genus Schistocerca; species Schistocerca americana. The sequence goes on along the minus strand of NC_060119.1, from coordinate 1,036,299,378 downwards.
CAAGTGCGCCCCTACTGTTCAAACGGTACATCGAGGAAGCAATGATGGAAATAAAAGGAAGGTTCAGGAGTGGAATTAAAACTCAAGGTGAAAGGATATCAATGTTATGATTCGCTGATAACATTGCTATCCTGAATGAAAGTGAAGAAGAATTACATGATCTGTTGAACGGGATGAACAGTCTAATGAGTACAGCGTACGAGTTGAGAGTAAGTCGTAGAAACACGAAGGTAATGAGATGTAGTCGAAATGAGAACAGCGGTAAACTTAATATCAAGATCGATGGTTACCAAGTAGATGAAGTTAAGGAATTCTGCTACCTAGGCAGTAAAATAACGAGTGACGGACGGAGCCAGGAGGATGTCAAAAGCAGACTAGCAATGGCAAAAAGGGCATTCGTAGCCAAGAGAAGTCTACTAGTATCAAATATCGGTCTTAATTTGAGGCAGAAATTTCTGAGAACATACGTTTGGGGCACAGCATTGTGTGGTAGTGAAACATGGACTGTGGGAAAACCGGAACAGAAGAGAATCAAAGCATTTGCGATGTGATGCTACATACGAATGTTGTAAATTAAGTGGACTGATAAGGTAAGGAATAAGGAGGTGTCTGTGCAAATCGGAGAGGAAAGGAATATGTGGAAAACACAGGACTGGATGATAGGACATCTGTTAAGACATGAGGAAATGACTTCCATGGCACTAGAGGGAGCTGTAGAAGGCAAAAACTGTAGAAGAAGACAGCGATTGGAATACACCCAGCAAATAATTTAGGATGTAATTTGCAAGTGCTACTCTGGGATGAAGAGGTTAGCACAGGAGAGGAATTAGTGGTCGGCCGCATCAAACCAGTCAGAAGACTGATGACAAAAAAAAAACCATGGGTGTAGGTCTTATGACGCATCTACATCGGAATTTAATAGTTTGCAAAGGAACTCATCATAGTTGACACTGTTAGCAGTTCACGCACATTACAGGTAGCTGCGATGTCATCACGTTATTCGCTGTATTTCGTTTCCTTTGGTAGCACCCAAGGTGTGGGTGGGAGGAAACATTAGGGGGACACTAGTCAAAGGCTGACAACAGCCGAAACCCAGACAGACACAGTTTCGGAATGCACACCAACGCTATTCAGTCTTCATGAAATTTAGACATTGCCTTTGATTACGATAGAACGAATAAACAAAATACTTCAGTAACGAAAATTGAAACTAACAGCTGTGCTACAATTCAAATGTCGTTTATTCAAGCATGCTACCACGTTTGACCCAAAAAAACGTCATCTTCAGGTCCCAAGCGTAATCTTCCATAACGGACGAGCCACAATGACAAAGACCAACGGAGTCTTCAAATGGAAACCTTACGGCTTATTTAGTGTGTTACGCCAGCCTGTGCAACTAACAAAGTCGAGTGCAGCGTGGCCAAAATCTATTATATTCCGTAACTTCCAGTAACAAGCCCACCAATGGTCCATTTTCACCATAAAAAGTTTCCTGTTCACCTAGCTAAATTGTTTGAAGCAGAGGGGAAGACAGCATTAAGTCAAGACATTCAAATGAATATATCGATTTTTTTGTTTCTTCGCATTACCAAAGTTCCTGTCTTAGATCTTGAACAGGTGATCATTCAAATACCTCTCGTGGGAAGGCTTGCAGTTTTGCATGCGAAGGTCTCATACCACGGTTTTTGGGATGAGCGATTTATATTCTAAGCACATTTCCAAGCGGTTCTGAGTGTATCAGATCATGCGCCTCCTTTGTGGGTGTTGTGGCAAATCTGATTTATTGAAATTGATCGAAAAGCAAGAAAATGTTCATGTATAAATACTTCAGATCAACTTGATAGTGTCATAGTAAACTCATTTCATATCAGATGTTATTTACACAGAAAACGAAGCATGTTTTGTCAGCTCACACTAGCTGAAAATAAGTAGTCTGTATTGTAAGTGGGACTCCAATGAAAGTGATGAGAGAGGACAAGTTACTCTCTCACCTATTTTCCGCATATAGAAAATTATTAAAGATTTTATTACAACCTGACGCACCTTGAGGGAGACTCTAGAAAGTTAACAGCCTGTGCAGACGTTGCTGGAGCCTAGTAGGGCGCTAAACGCATGATGTATATTTATGGTTGTTAGCTCGTAGAAATAGCATGTTGGGAGTTGAAAGCAATTGGCGGCGAGCCCATTCCTTAGTAAATATTGCCTGACAGGTCCGCAGCCGTACAGGACACACAGGGCAGCCCATCGTAGAGACAGGTTTCCAGCAGAACAATGCCGAGCTCCCTTCTGCTGCGCCAGCAGAGGCCTGGGCTGGGGGCGACGGTCTGAAGGAACGCGTCTACACAGTGTAGTCGTAAACCGGGCATTATGTGCAGAGACAGGCGTAATAAAAATTGACAAGTTTTGTGCTCGCCGATAGTGCGAATAGGCCAGGGAACCACTTCCCGGCTGCCTCGGTTGTATAAGAAAAAATCCAGTGTCTGAGAAACGTTTAGAGATAGAATCTTTATTACACCTCATAGCTAGGACTAACAAGTTCCAAGGCAGAGGTGACTTAGATAAAGATCTTTAAGATTGTATCTGATCACTTGTTGCCGTGGGAAGCGACACGACTTGGGAGAAAATCATCTTCCCCCTCTGCAAAAACTTTAAAAAAGCCAGAAATTGGCGGTTTCTTTTTTTTTCAGAGACGCAAGTTTCTTAACTCTTGCCCTGGTTCGACATGATTATGTGCTCTCTTGTGGCAGGGGAGATTTAGCGCCTCTAGAGCCTTGTGATTGGCTCAAGATGAGGTAAAGGCGGTATCGTTTGTGCACTTTGTGGGAAAACGAATTTTTTGGATATAAAGAGGACTTCTGGTCAGAGATCTGGCATGTGTGGTTGGCACTTGGGACCCCTCCTAAGACTGACTTCACTTGCGAGTAGTTTAGACTGGGGAGCCTGTGGTGAAGTCCTTACTGTACTGACAGTGTGACTTCAAACGTCTCGGACTACTCGTTTGCCGGGGGCACACTTATTCGTTTTTGGTTTACCGCTCTTGACGTTTGGTATCCTTGTGCGCTCTGTCGTGTAAGTGCGCCAAATTGGTCCTTGGTAAGACCAGCGAACGGGTGTGGCACACACTGAAATCTACCGAAATTTCAGGGCTGTGGTAGAGAGAGTAAACTGCGATCCGTCTGCCTGATCACCAGACCGTGTGATTTTTGCATTTCTTTCGTGGTCCCGATCGATTCGCAGGTGCCGCCTCCACGTCTACCTCCGCCACACACATCTCGCATGTAGCAAACAGGGTAACGTACTGCCGCTCTGGCATTGTCAGGGCGTACAGATCTCAACCACCACTTTCTCTCAACTGCACCTATGTAGAGAAACTGCAATAGATTTGATCAAAGTCTGCTTAGCGTCAGATCAATTCAGATTGCGTTATCCACATTTTTAGGGCCAAAAAGATGTTTAAATGTGTGTGAAATCTTATGGGACTTAACTGCTAAGGTCTTCAGTCCCTAAGCTTACACACTACTTAACCTAAATTATTCTAAGGACAAACACACACACCCATGCCCGAGGGAGGACTCGAACCTCCGCTGGGATCAGCCGCACAGTCCATGACTGTAGCGTTTAGGGCCAGAGTACTTGACTAACTCCACTAGTTATACTATCTCTGCCACGCAGGATCCTTGTCAAGTGTAGTCTTGAATCACCTATTAGTTGTTTATGGTATTCTATCAATAACTTTTTTAGCATAATTTATGTCTTATTCAAAGAAAAAATGTTGTTAGAACACTAAAATAATGCCAACACAATCAATCATTTAAATAGTCCCCACTAGGGTTACCTTTCAGTGACTTCGACATTCTTTGATCATGTGACAAGGATGTTCACTGTGATAAATGAAAGACTGAATAAAACGTAAACTGTTACAAATACTTCTGGAATAAGTATTCAAACCAAGATAGCCGATTAGCACAGAAACTGATCATCTACTGACTGTATTCCTTCTACTGGGTCTTCTTATCTATCCTACTCCTAAGGAGCACGTATAAATTGTGCTCTACTGAGTGTATATTTTTCATACTTCATTTCTTTTTATCCATGATAATTCGATCAAGATGCTCTATCTGAATGAGGCATAAAATAATTTCGGCATAGTCTGGCAACATAAGTCATCACAGTTGCTCTGCAGTTCGGGGTTACTCTTTTTCACTGTGAAACGTCAGTGTTGACGATCCACGCATCGAAAATAGAATAGCCATTTCTTCAGCCTTAACTAACAGAAAGTCTCTGCACTGCCACCGTAAACTATAAACCTTACTGGATGGTTCCAGTGCCAGTTTACCTTACAGATTTCCATAACGTGCTATTCGAACACACGCTCACGACATACGCATCTTATACTAAAATGTAGACTTTCACGGCCGGTAATGTCATGTCCATTATGATTATCCGGGCTGTTATGCCGTGGTCGGTTGATGAATTCTGTGTCAATTCCCAGCTTTTCGTCCCCGTCTGCGGAAGACATCTTCAAGGGGGTCTGTGGCTCAATGGAAGGTCCAACACACCCGCTGGCTCGCAGTCAGTAGCGAGCCAGTGGGTGTGTTGGACCTTCCATCGAGCTACAGACCCCCTTGAAGACAAAACGCTGGGAATTGACACAGAATTCATCAACCGACCACGGCATAACAGCCCGGATAATCGTAATGGAGATGCATCGATGCATCTTAGTCGTATGGAGACTCCAAATGTGTGATCTGAGGATAGCGTTGTAACGCATACGGATGTTCAACTTAACACCTTAACCGTATCAAACAAAGACCATGAACATGTCAAAAATTAATAAACCCCCTTTTTTAAATATAATACCAAAATTAACACATAACGTTTAAGTGACAATTCGTCAGGATTCGGGTAATGTCAAATTGCGGTAGTTACCTATGAAGAAAATTGTCATTAACGTTCTTGGAAGTAATGAACTCACATTACAAGCAACAGGTTTCTTCATCAACCCTTCTCCCTACACTTGTACAAACACAGATTAATATTCGAATACATTTCCTGTACGTATAACAATATTTTACCGTTACAGCAATAATGAGGGCATCGTACAGGAACAAACGGAATGATTTCCATCATTTTATGTATTAAATGACGGAGTTGTAACTGCACATTCAAGCACACAGTTTAATTATAATTCTGAAAGATATTTATGAATAAGTTGTAATGCATACGACAACCATTTATCAGGTTTTGTGCAGATTCCTGTATCTCTGTACAGCTTCTACGGAAACATTATTGGAGGTATTGAAGCGGAACAACACTACTTCTTACAGAGAGTCAGCACATTTCTTGTGACGTCTTACCGGAAGGTTACTTGCATTACAGACTCAGAAACTTGAGGTTTCCACCTACATATTACAGTGTCAGAGCCTTGCCTTAGGTAAAAGTGTAGAACGTACTTGGCGGTTGGATCTGGTGACATTTCTGGAGAGTGAGGAGGGTTTGCATTGGAGGGTTAATATGGGATACTGTATTCCGGGGTCGCTGAGGAATACGCTTGTTCCGGATGAGCGGCGAACTAGCAAAGCTTCTAATTGATTCAGCAGAAGGTGGTATTTGGACGGCTGTACCCGGACTTACGTGTTTACTAACGCACAAAGGTTGCACCATTTCTGAACAACTAGGCCGATGTTCTACTCGCTCACAGCTCAGGACTGGATTTGAGGTGCAAAAGAAACCGCTGCTTTAACTTGTAAACTTTGCGCTCGCTACGTTATTTTGTTTATGTGCCCCCCCCCCCCCCCCATCCCTCTGAAACACTTCACTATTCACAATATTATACACTGCAGATAACTGTCTAACTGTCGAACAGATTGACATATGTGATGCGAGGGTTCGTGTTAACCGCTAAACTGTAGGATAGTACCAACCACTGAAGGCCATAATAACGCCGGCCGAAGTGGCCGTGCGGTTAAAGGCGCTGCAGTCTGGAACCGCAAGACCGCTGCGGTCGCAGGTTCGAATCCTGCCACGGGCATGGATGTTTGTGATGTCCTTAGGTTAGTTAGGTTTAACTAGTTCTAAGTTCTAGGGGACTAATGACCTCAGCAGTTGAGTCCCATAGTGCTCAGAGCCATTTTTGAGCCATAATAACACAGCAAGGAAAATCAATGATTATGAGAAAATATTTTCGAAACGACTGCCATCAATAGTAGAGAAAAAAATTCAGTGAAGCTGTATAATTTCCGACATTATTTCGCATTTCATTCGACGGCGACTAGAACTGAAACACGTAAATAGGGAATATCTACTGTTTTTGAAATTTCCTGCTCATGCAACACGAGAATTTGTTTAATTCGGGATGACAGTAGAAGATGAACCTCTGGAAATTGCTTAATTTCCATCCAATCTCTGTCAGCAGAACGGTGCCAGCAAACAGCAAGAGATAGGAGGTAGAAAAAGCGACGAGTGGACGAGAGAGGACTGCATGCCGGCACATTTCTCTCTCTCTAGCAGAGGACGTCTATCTTCCTCTGGAGGTTCGCCAAAGAGCATTTAGACCGGCTGTTTAGGGCGTTCACATTACAGGGCAGCCGAGCATATTTACGTTAATATCATTCCTGGTCTGGGCTCGGTACCGCATGTAAAAAATGTAGAACCTGGCAGCTTTGCAGCGCGGCTTTCATGTCAGTGCCCACACAACTATAACGTATTCTCAAATTCCACATGTTATGACAGAGGTAACTGTCAACCCGAGAAGAACGACATTATTCAACACGTGTGTTTTTGAACTCTCAGTAGCAAGTACATCATAAAGCCGATTCTCAAAAATTGTACAAAAGGCTGTTCCAAATAGAAATAGAAACAGCGATTAATAGGAAAGGCCACTATTCACCTTTAAAACGAAACGCATATTTGCTAACACATGTAGGAAAAAACTGATTGGTCCATAAGAGGCATGACCCGTTCTCTTTCATATAAAACTTTAAATAGGCAGATACACACAACTTGAAAATTATCGACGATATTTCTTCTTCTCACTAAAAGCAAATGCATTATAAAAACATCGCACACAGTTAGGAAGTCCGATCACCACATAAAGCAGCGAGGAGGAATTCACACGGTAGTCCTATCTGCTATCTAGGAATTAAGGGGTAATACTGGTTAAAAGCGTATAATATTCATTGTTTCACAATGATGAAAGATTAAAAATACTATACGGACCTGCTTAAATATAAATTACTGTATACTGATCTTTGCTACTCATTTCGGAATTTATGGTCTCAAGCCGTAAGTAAATTTAGATTCTCACGGAGCCTATAGATGGAACCTTCGGTCCTGCAACGCGCCCCAAAGAGGATGAACGTAGCCTATTACTGTGAATAAATGAAATCTATACAGTTGGTAGAAATAAATTCCAAGACAAAGATGATATGAATTACTTCCCGCTCTTTGTAGTGGAGGCATTATACGGGGTGTCCCACGAGGAATGGTCAGTACTCATGGATATGACAGTAACGATCATTCGAAGCAAAAAAGTGTAGTTAAAATGGGCTTTAAAATGTATACCTTTAGAGATATGAACACTTCATCTTCGATACTGTGAAACAAATCTCTTCTACTGAAAGCTCTTTCCTTTCAATATTTTGAGCGGTGATATTATGGACCAAAACAAGATAAAAATGTCTAGTAGACATGGGTTCTAAATGCTATGAGCACTTGTCCATCTTCGCTACTGTGAAACATATTTCTTCTACTGAACAGATGGTCATAGCTCTTAAAGCATGCATTTTACGTCCCATGTTTACTGGGAATTTTTTCTTCTTTTGGTCCATACTACCTCCTCCCAAAATATGGAATGCAAAGAGCTTGCAGTAGAAAAGAGAAGAAATGCCCACAGCTCTTTAGGTATGCATTTTAGAACCCACGTTTACTAGACTTTTTTGCTTCGAATGATCGTTCCTGTCATATCTCAGAATACTGATCATTCCTCAAGGGACATACAATATATAGAGAGTAACGAAACGATCTGTACATAAGCAACGAGTTCATAGTAACCACAAAGTTTTCGTAGATATGCACTTAACTGTAAAGAAAAAAGTTGCGCTAATATTCAATCACATGTTGACAAAGTTTCTAAGTGGTGCAAATATTGATAACTTACTTAAAATGTTCAAAAATGAAAAATTGTTGTTTACACCACTAAACGAAAAAACAGTATCCTTAACCTCAGTGTCAATGAATTAGAACTGGAATCCGTTAGTTCATACAAATACCCGAGTGTAACAATTTATAGGTATAGGAAATCCAACGAATCTGTAGACCCTGTCATAAGTAAAGCAAGTGGCACACTTCGTTTCATTGGTCGGATATTGGGAAAATGCTCTCGTCAATAAATAACATAGTTTACGGAACACTCGTGTCACTCGTCGTAGAATATTGCTGAAGTGTATGAGACCTGTAACAGACAGAAGTGTCAGGGTATACTGAACGCATACATAGATTTGCCTGAACTCAAGCGCCAGCGTCACGGAGAAGTGGAACAAATGGAAATGCCAGATGACTGAAAATACACCCGAGCTACCCCGCGAAGTGCCGGTTTAAAAAGTTCAAGAACCAGCATTAAGTGAGGAATCTAGGAATATTTCACAAATCCCTACGCATCGCTCCCGTCGAGACTACGGAGATAAGATTAGACTGAGCCGCAAATGCATTTAAGCAGTCATTCTGCCCACGGTAGATGCGTGGATGGAACGGGAAGAATCCATAATAAGTGCTACAATGGGAAGAACCCTCTGCCATGCACTTATTAGTGATTTACAATGAGTACAAGTAGGCGTGTAGACGAAGTCCAAGAAGTGCAGTGATATGACAGTGGACTTATTTTCGTGATGCTTGGTAACTCAGATTTATGATACTATGGTTTTCCTAAACACATTATGTAAATGCCAGGATGGTTCGTTCAAAATGGTTCTTGATATTCCGCCCTTATTCTGGTATAGAGTGGGAACAATAAAACTCGACCAAAAAGTATTTCATGTGTCTTGAGAGAGGCAACCCAATTTACGTCAGTCACTCCTGGGACTGATGATGTAAGTTGGACTGCCTATCTTAAGACTCAAAGCTGACCCTGTGCTCTTTGAATCTATTTTGACCTTCTACGCCCATCCCTCGTGGTCAGGTCTCGCTCACGTCCGTCATGTTCGCCGACCTTTATGCCAATCGGATGATGCCTTGAACACGATATAATCCCATAGGAAAGCTCCGCCATTGCCGGTCCCAAGCCCGGATGAGAAAGGAGGAGGGTTAGAGGATGGGCCAACCCCCCATCCTCTGTAAAAAAAAAGATTCTGGTTAAAGAAAAAGACAAAAGGAAAAACTGGACGGATCAAAATGGTGACGAAACTGGATACGTAAATGGATTTTCTGGATTTAGAATTGGAACATGGAATGTAAGGTCAATCATGACGGGGGGAATGAAACAACTTGGAGGAGAACTGAGTAAATATCAATGCATAGTGGCAGCAATTCAAGAAACAAGACTTCCTCAGGGTGTTATGAAGATTGGAGATACTCACACGCTCTTTAACAGCAATGAGCTAAGCCCAGCCTGGACTTCTGGAGTTGGTTTTGCTGTACACAATAAAATGATATCGGCTGTCAACAAATGGTCTCCTGTAAACGACCGAATCTGTTGGATGATTTTACACGCTAAACCATATAAGATCTGCCTAGTCAACTGTCATGCCCCATCAGAGGATGCCGATGAAGAAACAAAGAATAACTTCTATCTAGAACTAGAGAATGTAGTAGACAAACTCCCAAGACACTCAATTCAGTTGATAATGGGAGACTTCAATGCCCAAGTGGGAAGAGAAGTGCAGTATCGTCCAACGATAGGGCCTGATAGTATCCATGAAACAAGCAACGAGAATGGTATCAAATTAATTAACCTTGCCGATACAAGGAGAATGATCGTTAGAAGCACATACTTCCCCCGCAAAGCAGTGCATAAAGTAACCTGGATATCCCCAGATGGAAGTACGATGAACCAGATCGATCACGTTCTTGTTGACCGAAGACATCATTGTAGTGTCGAGCATGTAAGATCCTTTCGCGGGGCAGATATGAATTCAGACCATTTCTTAGTGGTAGTCAAACTACGTCTGAAACTTTCAACCATGTGGAGAAGAAATTCTGAAATGATGGTCCGCTTCGACAAGAATAAGTTGAAAGATGTAGAAGTGAGACAGCGCTATCAAGAAAAAATTGCAGAACATCTCACAATAACAGAGAACCCTACCAGTGTGGAGAACGCATGGATGCTGCTGAGGAATGCAGTGTTAGAAAGTGCAAATGAAGAACTAGTTTGCGATGCAAAACGAAGAAGTAAACCTTGGTTCGATGAACAATGTCGAGAATCTGTTGAGATTAGATCAGCGAAGAGGATAAAATGGCTACAGCAACTCTCGGAAGAAGCAAGGGTAGCTTACTACGAAGCGAGGTGTAACACGGACCAACTCATGAGAAAGAAGAAACGGGACCACCACAAAAGTCTGTTGATTGCAGTCGAAGAAGCAAAGTCGTCACGCTCGTTTTTCCAGGCCTCAAGATTCGCCAGAGGCGCATACAGACAACGTACATTGGTCCTAACGAATGAGACGGGTGAAGTTGTACCGCCAGAAGAGCAAGCAACCCTATTTAAAAAACATTTCGAAAACCTATTGAATCCCGACAACCCACCAGTAGGGACAACACAGACGGATGCCCGTTTTGACAGAGTTGAAGTCCCTGAACCATCTGAGGAAGAAATCAGTGTTGCCCTAAAAGCACTCAAGAACAACAAGGCTCCAGGAGGTAGTGGTATCACAGCTGAGATGCTTCGCTTGGGAGGGGAAACACTGGTGGGTGCTTTGAAACGATTAATTTCTACCATCTGGGAAGCAGAAGTTATTCCTGAGGAATGGAAGGGAGCAATCATATGTCCCATATTCAAGAAGGGAGATGCTACTCATGTATCCAACTACCGAGGGATTTCGTTACTTGAAATTGGCTACAAAGTTTTTACAACACTGCTACTAAACCGCATGAAACCACTGGCTGAAGGAATTGTAGGGACCTATCAATGTGGGTTCGTTGCTGGACGATCGACAATTGATCACATATTTACTCTGAGGCAGTTGATAGAAAAATTCTACGAATTCAATAAGGATCTACACCTCATCTTCATCGATTTTCGACAAGCTTATGACAGCATTGACCGCGCCACGTTATGGGAAACGTTAGAGGAACTTGGCATCCCATCAAAATACATCCGCTTAATTGCTGCTTGCTACTCTCAGTCTACGGCCCAAGTGCGGTTTGGTAATCAACTATCACCATCATTCAGTATACAAAATGGATTGAGACAAGGAGATCCATTGGCGCCAATATTATTCAATTTGGCCCTGGAAAAAGTAAGCCGTGACACTTGTCGAACCAGAGAGATGGAGATGGTGGGAGCAGACACAATCTTGGCATTTGCTGATGATGTTGTGATCCTTGGCGACACTCTAGAGCAAGTACGCAGGGATACTTCCCGATTCCTCCACAATGCAGAGAAAATTGGGCTGGTGGTGAACGAGGAAAAAACTAAATATCTTGTTGTATCACGCCGCCGAGATCTCCCTCCTTCCATTGATGTCGACAGGCATACCTTCGAACGAGTTGAAGAGTTCAAGTACCTGGGCTCCATACTAACAAATAGAAGTGAAGTAACGAAAGAAGTACAGCAACGTATAACAAATGCTAATCGCATGTTCTTTAGCCTGAACAATCTTTTCAGATCTCGGCTGATATCGCAGAAGAACAAGATCCACCTATACACGACACTGGTGAGACCAGTACTTTTATACGGCTGTGAAACTTGGGCAACATCAGCAACAGCAGAAGAAGCAATATGTGCATTTGAAAGGAAGGTACTTCGGAAGATATATGGACCCATCTACAATGCCATGGAAGGTAAATGGGAACGAAGAAAAAAAGAAGATTTATACCAGCGGTATGGAAAGCCACACATTGGACGAATATTGGCGCAGAAGAGACTCCAATGGTTTGGCCACATCCTACGGGCAGACGGATCCCTTCCAAACAGAGTCCTCCACTCTCAACCCACAGGAAAACGCCCTAGAGGACGCCCAAGAACTCGATGGAAGGATAGGATAACAACGATCCTGAAAGAAGTGGAACCAGCAGCCGTGGAGGAGGACGCCAACGACCGGATGAGATGGACTGCCATCTGCAACAGCTCCCTCCTCTCGTGTAATTGACAGACACTGCGTGTGTGTTTTTTTTTTGTTTTTTGTTTCTGTAATGTATCCCTCTTGCCTTTTAAACCTTTGATTGAATGCCCTGTTTATTTTTTCGTTTTTCTTTAAGCTGTAATGTACATATGTAACTTTTACTACTGTATAGAGTACTTTTGTAAGTCTTTTTGTCTTTACTTTTCCTTTTGTTCTTCTTGCTGTAGGCCTTAAAGGCCCGATAAGGCAATAAATGATGATGATGATGATGATGAGGAAAGCTTCTAAAAACAATGTAACATATAGTGTTATAAATGATACGTTAATGAGCAATCAGTCATGTAAAGTAATGAAATACAAAAGGTAGAAATAATGAAACGTAATCCGCTTTGTGGGTATCATTGAATCAAAACAGGAACGAGAAGAGGAGCACACATGAATTATTCGTACGCTGACGTACGCAAGACTTACAGTACACAGGAGAGCACCGGGGAGAGGAGTCGACTGCAACACATACATAAGCACAAAAATACAAATATCATTAACCAGCAGAAATTTCCCACAGATATACATAACCATCTTACATACGCTAGAAAGAGTTCTGAGGATTATTTTTGTCGCTTTACAGTAGTATTCGGATTAAGAATACGTGATTGGCTGATGGCCAGTATTCAGTCTAACAATCACAAATCAGAAATCGAAAAGATTGAACAGATAGAATGCGATATGCAAATTTAATAACACAGAAATATACTGCAAATAATATTACTGATTTTACACTATCATAAATATCACAAGACTGCAAGCTTAACAGTCATTCTCTCAAGACAAAGTAATACCCAAAGAACTTAACCCAAGAAAAAAGAATATACGAGACTCATACCATCTCCTCAAGAAATTTTACCAAATTAAACAGCGACCGAGGTTGCACAGTGGTTAGCTCACTGGAGTCTCACTTAAGAGGATGACGGTTCAAACCTGCGTCCGCCCATCCTGATTTAGGCTTTACGTGATTTCCGGAAATCACTCGAGGCAAATGCTGGGGTGGTTCCTTTGCAAAAAAAAAAAAAAAAGACACGGCCGATTTCTGGCTTAATAACGAGATGCCGGAGTAGATAGAATGATAGTTTAGCGATTTTCCTTAGCTGAAAACTTTTAAGTGTTAACTACTCAGTCAGTGCTCATTTATATAACACAAATCTCAGCACCCCTGTTATTTCTAGAACATTATGTTCTTTTATTCAGCGAATGTTATCTTCAATTTCCGCGCTGTTCACTACATTCGTATACTGCACACTATGAACCACGTTACGTATTGCTCTGACACTACCGTGCCTCTTCTGAAGTTTCAATAGTGCTCGCCACATTGTGATGAGAGTCATTGCTAACAATGGACCACCTTCCTTTGTCTTGTATTATAATCCTCACTGTCACTTTCCTTTTTGCTTCAGACTTACTGTCATCTCTCTTCTCCAATGCGTTAAGCGTAACACGTATAATTCATCTAACCTCTCCATAACGGTTTTCTTTACAGTTAAGAGCTGGCACTGACATAGCAGTCAGATACATGAACTTTGTCCACTAACCATTTTATCAAATTTAGAATGACGCATGAACATCTCCTTGTCGCCTGGTTGATTTAGCTCGATTCCTTTTACGACGGTCTTGTCTCACCAAAGCAGCACAGTTTCTCGTCTTCCCACTCACTTCTGATAGAGGCCTTAAAAAGTTACTGTACATAGATAAGTTATACTTCTTTCGATAACTTTCAGAGCAAACATTTTCCTTAATACACACATCAAAAAAAGTTTTGCATTACCTCGGTTCCCAGAACTCCTGAAGACAGACGTTAACTGCGCATATTGTATCACAGACACAGTCACAGTCCCCCTTCGACTGTTCAGAGATGTCACTAAACCCGCCCAAAGATGTAAAAAACCACGCATGAGCAGCGCCTATTAGACGGAGGGGTTCCGACAGCTTATCAGTTCCAGTCATTCCACCGGGAAGGAGGTGCACGGCTAGCGTTGTCTGTAGTTCAACCATGCCTAGACGGTCAATACCGCAGTTCGAATGCATCCGCATTGTTACTTTGTGCCAGGAAGGGCTCTCAACAAAGGAAGTGTCCAGGAGTCTCAGAGTGAAGCAAAGCGATGTTGTTCGGACACGGAGGAGTGACAAAGAGACAGAAACTATTGGTGACATGTCTCTCTCAGGCCGCCCAAGAGCTACTACTGCAGTGGATGACCGCTACCTACGGATTATGGCTCATGAAACTCTGACAACAAGGAAACAATGTTGAATAATGCTTTTCTTGCAGCCACAGGACGTAATGTGACGACTCAAACTGTGCACAATAGACTGCATGATGCGCAACTTCACTCCCGACGTCCATGGCGAGGTCCATTTTTGCAACCATGACACCATGCAGCGCGGTACAGATGAGCCCAACACCATGCTGAATCGACCTCTCAGGATTGGCATCACGTTCTCTTCACCGAAAGTGTCGCATATGCCTTCAACAAGGCAATCGTCGGAGATGTGTTTGGAGGCAACCCGCTCAGGCTGAACGCCTTAGACACACTGTCCAGCGAGTGCAGCAGGGTGGAGGTTCCCTGCGGTTTTGTGATGGCATTATGCGGGGCCGACGTATGCCACTAGTGGACATGGAAGGCGCCGTAACGGCTGTACGATACGTGAATGCCATCCTCCGACCGATAGTGCAACCATATCGGCAGCATATTGGCGAGGCACACGTCTTCACGGACGACAATTCGCCCAACCATCGTGCACATCTTGTGAACGACTTCCTTCAGGATAACGACATCGCTCGACTAGAGTGACCAGCATGTTTCTCCAGGCATGAACCGTATCGAACATGCCTGGGATAGATTGAAAAGGGCTGTTTATGAACGACGTGACCCACCAACCACTCTGAGGGATCTACGGTGAATCGCCGTTGAGCAGGGGACAATCTGGACCAACAGTGCCTTGATGAACATGTGGATAGTATGCCGCGACGACTACAGGCATGCATCAATTCAAGAGGTCGTGCTAGTAGGTATTGTACCGGTGTGTACAGCAATCTGGACCACCATCTCTGAACGTCTTGCTGTATGTTGGTACATCATGCAATGTGTGGTTTTTATGAGTAATAAAAAGGGCGGAAATGATGTTGATGTTGATCTCTGTTCCAGTTTTCTGCTCAGGTTTCAGAACTCTCGGAACCGAGGTGATGCATAACGTTTTTTGATGTGTGTAGATCAAAGACGTTCATAGATTCCAGATTACTCTGAAAGCCAAGCTACCTGCATATTCCGTCGTATTAATGTCCACAGTAGCTGCAGTCACATAGAAATAGATCTATTGTAACCACATAAAAGAAAATGATGATGGAACATGTCTTTAGTGTTTTACGTATTTAATGACTGGGCAACTTATCACAAAATTTGTAGTGTTTAATATCGACGTTTATATGTCTCGTAAATCATTTTCCTTCTAATGCATGTCGGGATGTAGGGACGGCAGTTTTCAATGTGTTTGCTTTTGCAACGGACCTAATGTCAGAAACTCATGGAAATGTAATTTACATCACAACAGTTCTTCTATAGCTGTACTTGGTGTAGGGAAGGATACCGTTATAAGCGTTAATAGTGTAGAATAAACAATGAAATTCTCCTCATGATTCACATAATTCACAAATGAAATACTTTTAGTCGACCCGAAAGAGTAAGTCATTCAGTTGTCAGTTTTTTATGCAAGCGTAGAGAGAAATAACACCTAGAGAAATAAAGATTAAAGGCTGTAACAGTATGGCTTCTTTCCAGCACAAAAGTACATTATAAACTGCAGATTCACATATTTATTTTCTGAATTCAACGTCGAGTATTAATAAAATTACCTTGATTATATGGATACGTATTTCGGAAGTGTGAAATGATTTAGGCTTTATATTATAGACACGAAAAGAAAGAACTAAATGAAGGTTAAAGTTCTATGTCTCGACAGTTGAAATCATGAGAAAAGGAGTTTATGCCACTGGGCTGCGTGGGAAAAGGAAGAGGCCCCATCCATGGGGATGAATCCTAATGTTCTATCTGAAATTTTTCCATCTCT
The DNA here is from genome assembly GCF_021461395.2 of Schistocerca americana. Classification (NCBI taxonomy): domain Eukaryota; kingdom Metazoa; phylum Arthropoda; class Insecta; order Orthoptera; family Acrididae; genus Schistocerca; species Schistocerca americana. The sequence goes on along the minus strand of NC_060119.1, from coordinate 1,036,282,987 downwards.
AGCGCTCATCTATGAAGAAAATAACTCAGCATGTGCGATCTCTGGCAAACGAAGCAGTCAAAAAGTAGAACTTTTTGTACAGTTCGTGTTCGAAGGACATTCGTGAGTTTGATAAGAGAATGATACGCAGAATCTCTCTCAAAAAATACCTGCTCGTAAGTTCGTCACATTGTGACTAAAACGTATTTTGTGTTCCATTTCACACTTTGAAATGAAATCATATGAAGTATGGTTTATATTTCCGCTTTTTAAGGTGCACTGAATGCGGTTATGTGCGAACAGATGAAAGGTCATTCGGAGTGTAACAAGTAAGGATGAATCACTTAAACAACAACCACTTATTACAATAAGTATACTTCGAATGGTATCATCTAAACGCCATAGAAGCTTCTGCAACTCGTTTGCTACAGTTAATTAACTGCTTACATTTTAATGTTTTAGCAACTACTGCGAACGCAGAAATACATTTGGGGAAAGAATAAAATATATCAAAATCCTTAGGTCCAGGGATTCAATGTCCGGCAGATTCTATGATTTTTTACTGTGATCTATCTATATTTTTCTTCTTACAATAATTTGTATAGGCTAAGTTGTATCCTGGTTAGAAGCCCACTTTAAGCTGTAGGTTCCTATATCTCCCGAAAATTAAGTCCATAATATTGGAGGAAGACAAGAGGATATCATGTGCAATAGGATCATGTCTAATAAAGCTCTAAAAAGTAAAAGGAACTAAACGCCGTCCGATCAGGCCTTGGAAGGCCCAACGGTACCGACCGGCCTCCGTGTCATCCTCAGCCCACAGGCGTCACTGGATGCGGATATGGAGGGGCATGTGGTCAGCACACCGCTCTCCCGGCCGTATGTCAGTTTACGAGACCGGAGCCACTACTTATCAATCAACTAGCTCCTCAGTTTGCCTCACAGGGGATGAGTGTACCCCGCTTGCCAACAGCAACAGCGCTCGGCAGACCGGGATGGTCACACATGCAAGTGCTAGCCCAGCACGACCCGTGTTACCACTGCGGCAAGGCCGTTGGCCTAAAAAAAGCTCTACGGCGTTTAAATCAACCTTCGCGCTGAGAACAGCTATCCATTCCGCTCTTATGGATTTCTTTTAGTGTAAGCAGTTACATTTGTAACATCTCTCTGTGACCACAATCGCATAAGATTAAAGAAACGAACAAAAAAAGTACATACCTGGGAAAGCTAAACTACTGTCACGCCATATACTTCCGGGTCTACTTGGTATGCATCCTGTACCTCTAGTCGCGCAACTGCCAAACAGTCTGTTTTAACGATTCGTAGCTTTTTTTTTTAAATCTAAGGTGAACGGTGTGCATCTGCCACGAAAGAATTCATCGAAGTCTGGCTCTTCGCGGTTTTAATCTTACGAAACGTCTCTGACCAGATGCTACGTTGCATATTACATCTTGTTTGTTTTCCGATCCCCCTGACCTCATTTATATCGGGTCAAGTGAAGGGAATGGAAGCGAGTCTCCCTGTCAGTAAACAACTCCTGTCACTTAAGCTGCCCAACTGTGCATGTCACATCTTTTGCGAAACTGTTACACAACGTCTATAATGGCATCTGATAACTTATACAGTCATCGTAAGGATAGTATTCGTCACAACACAGTAGTATAAAAGTTAAAAATAAATCTGAATGAAATCAACGACGCATAAAACCGCACGTGAAGCAATACGCTCTTCATTTTGCATTAATTTATTTGTTTGCAGCGGAAGGTAACAGAGGATCAGGGTTTCAGAGCACAGAGTTAAACAGCCAGTGGCTAAACACATACAGTATACTTCGATGTTAGTTCTCTCGTACATATGAAGACCACCACAATAATTCAGAATAAAGTGACATAGTTTAATACAAATTAAATGGTACAAAGTAAGTCGCTTTGATGTAGCATATATAATAAACACTTATTAAAACACAGTGTATTATTATAAATACTTTAACGTTTTAGAATATAAGAAGTCTTACTTCTTGTTGATTTGATCAGTCTTCAGTCTCATAAAGCACTCTCCCATTTTGGAAAATAATCTGTACTTTTGCCATTTAGGATTGACTGGCAATCTCATTTTTCTTCCGATCTTAGTCCTTCTCGAATGAATCATCATCGTAACATTACGAAGGGACTTCTGTGACCTTCCAACATACAACAGAAACTTCACTCAATGAGTTTGTGGATCACTGCAATAGCAGAATCGAAAAGTATACACCTCGCTCGCTATATTTTTTCGCACTTTTCCATAAATCGTCTTCCAAAATTCGCCATTAATTTACTTCTTGTAGTAGAAGTTGCCAGATTCTACTATATCGTCATATGGACCTGGCTTGATGGTATGTGGGCTGCTGGGTCCACACGATCACCTGAACTTTGCATAGCCGGTTATCTGGACAGCAGCCTTTACATTTGTTACGAGGTAACGACGGCGGCTGTGCCCTATCTAAGAGGACTTCTCGCTAGACAGCTTGTTGCCCGCGCTGTCCTGACCTACCTCAGCAATGAGTAAATTCGACTGTTGCCCTGGTCAGCATGCACTCCAGATCTCTTACGCACTGAACACTTCTAGTCATGGGTTACTGAGAAACTGCCGCTTTACCACTCGCCATCCACCACGATTGATGAAATCTGGCATAGACTTGGAGCACCATGGACTGACGCACCCATATCTGTAATCTAAACTCGATTCCACTCGACGACCAACAGTGTTAGAGCCGTTGTAGTTGTATACTTCGGTCGCATAGTCTTCAAGGTCTGTACAGATTATTTTGTTTTTCTTTAATTAAATTTTTATGTTGCTCACAAATTGCAACACCAACACCTTCTAAACTTTTCATGCTCATTAAGCCCATATAACCATGGTCTTTTACGAATGTACTTCCTATCAAAAAGCAATTCTGGTAGCTGGAATCCAAAGTTTTTGTTTTAACATATATTTCTTTGAAACAGGTAGATTTTTAACTTCCAACGGAGAAGCCAAAGCCAAATTTTCATAGATCTAGCATTGAAAATGTTTCCGTAATGAAAGAATTTCATAAAGCTTTTCATCCCCTATTGCACATTTTTAGGGGGCTGAATTTACAAAACACTGAAACACGTACTTCTTTATTTCCAACCAGAAGTCAAATGCCAATTTTCACAGATGTAGCTTTAAAAATACTACTTCAATAGTCGCTTTAATGATGATTTATTCCAAAAAAACATTCACCCACTATTTCACCACCTTATGAGCTAAATTTCCAAAAATGCTGGAACACGTATTTCTATACTCCTAACCAAGAAACTGAACACCAATTTTCGTAGGTCACGCTTCAAAATTGCCTTAAGAGCGACATTTTTCAAAAAAATCTCATCCTGTGTTTATTCCCCTAAGGACGGAATTTCGAAAAATCTCTTCTCAAACGACGCCTACTGTATAAAATCTACACCTTCTCCAAATTTCAAGTTTCTCTCCTTAGCGGTTTGGGCTGGGCGATGATAGGTCAATGAATGAGACAGTCAGTCGGGACTTCACCTTTTTCGCACCCTGTAAACCCCCAAATCATCGACAAATTTAATCAAGTTTTCGTCCCAGCACACTGCATACACACAGCAAGAATAATTTTATTAGCTGTTACCATTCCTGGTGTTGCAATTATAAAAGAACCAGGTGTAGACTAAAACAAACTGCACCTTTGAGTCACGTACCACGCTTCATTGATTCCACGACAAAGTGTGGGGTCAGTTCTTCCGCATATTCGATGCATAATATAATCGTCGCCCCCTCCACGTTTCGTCTAACGAGCGAGTTGTTCTGGTTTTAATTTCCACGTTCACTTATTTCCACATCTGTCACGTCTGTAAACTGTTCCACCCACGAAAGTTGAAACTATGTTGTGAGATTCTTCAGTGAAGCAGTTTCAGAGGATTGGATTTAGTATTTCACTTTTCATTTATCATCTTCTGTACCATTGCCATGGTAATTAAAGAATATCTGGACAGAAAGTTTTGTCCATTGACCGATTTTATGTACGAGAAAAATTTTCGGAAACACTTTCACCGCATTGAAGATCTTGATTCAGATTTCATTAAATACGTCTAGCGTAGAAGTCTTTACCTGCGTTTTACCTTCGTTCTTTTTTTGTGCAGCAGAGGTTCGGCTTCGTTTTAATCTACCATGCAGCCGTCTCTGCTTTTATAATAACGTTTTAAAACTGTTACTTAACTATGACAGGTTCTCCACTGTCTTCCATGGAACGAGTTCACTTGAAACAAGGTCGCTAACTGTGGATCAAATTTCATGATAAGACATGAAAAAACTATTTATCTATGGAACGTACTAATAAGGTAATTGATTATACCGATTAAGTCTTTTGAGTCTTTCCCTTCTTAGTTTCACTGTCCACGACCCCTCGCATCTGGTGTGTCCTACACCGCCCGCTAGTTGCAGACGGGACTTCATCGAACAGGGTCACTCGCCGACTGCAGTTGGGAAACTTGGGTCGTCGATAGCAACCGTAGCCACTCCCCACCCCAAGCAGCACACTCCACTCCTCAGCGGCACAAGTCGGGGGGCCGAAAGTGCTTTGACATCCCAGCAGCTGCTGCCAGTAAACTACTGTCTCACAATGTGTAGGCACTTTAACACGAAACACAAATCAGTATGCTACAGAAGTACTTAATCCAGTCTATTTTAAGTGCTGGCCATGACAGGACTCTCAAAAAATCAACTGTTTCCATATTATTAAAGAACACTCCGACTGATCTGTTCTGCAGACCAACGCTAATAGGTGACATAAGTCACGGAACACTGCATTTACGTAAAGACCGACTATGCCATTTATATTAAACACCAGAATAAAGTAATCTACCAAAATTTCGAATCAGCAAATATTTTGCAGCTAAGCCATGTGACCAGAAGTCTTTGGTAAAATGTTGCCGTTGGTATCAGAAACGCAAATCAGGTAACTAACAGTTTCTACGGCCTCGTCATCTCATCAGCACTTAATCTACAAGAAAGCTTTCCACAAAATTCTGATACATCTGGAAATAGAGTTGTCTTAGTTTCTCCTGAAGCACTGGTACATTGTTAAACCGAGATTGTGGCCAAATTTGTGAGGGAAATAGCCGACGCTGTGTTTCAACACAGAGATATTTTACGGAATTGAGGTCGGTGCTTGGATCAGTTCATTCCATCAAATTCACTCCCTGATGTTACACATGACAGTATATGATGTGCCAGAACGCACGGGCAGCGGCGCACTAGACCCACTCCATTGAAAACGCCGCACTGCTCGACACACACATCCCTCTGCAACACTCCATGTCAAGTGGAGGGATCCTGCCATCTCCAGAACAGCTACTGACATCGGATTGACAACCAAAAGACAGATCCGTGAATATTCAGTGCTGCTGTTTTGCTGTTACTCTCTGTCCGTGTCGGCCGGTGTGGCCGAGCGGTACCTAGGCGCTACAGTCTGGAACCACGCGACTGCTACGGTCGCAGGTTCGAATCTTGCCTCGGGCATGGATGTGTGTGATGTCCTTAGGTTAGTTAGGTTTAAGTAGTTCTAAGCTCTAGGGGACTGATGACCTTAGAAGTTAAGTCCCATAGTGCACATAGCCATTTGAACCATTTTTTTCTCTGTCCGTCTACTCTATAAAACTTCCAATTAACCTGATTGAACAGGGTTTCTGTTATGTTCTGGCCGGACTTTCATTTGCTTAGTACCGATGATCACTTCCGAGACTGGTTTTTAGAACTGTGACTTAACTGTGTGTGTGTTTCATCACTCTACCACTCCTGAGTATCTTCGAACTTAGGTACAATTATCATTTCTTCCTGCTGTAGTTTGACGCGAAATTGAAGTGTCACCCATTCACCAGTGTCAGCCCAGTTTGCAGGTAAATATAAGTTTAAATTACTGTTTTGTTTATGTATTTTGTAATATTTGTAATGTTTGTGAGCTATCTAAAGTTTTGTATTTATTTTTATGTTTCATGTACGGAGACGGCGGCGCAACGAACGGAGACAGCATCTTCACTGCCGGGACCAGAGAGAAAATTGCTGGCCACTATACGTCGCGGGTCGACAGCCAAAGAGCAACAAAAGATCCTGAAACCGAGTTGTTGAGTCGTGCTTCTAAAAACTGAAAAAATAAGAATTTGTAATGTTTCTACAACAATGGCGTCATAGAAAGTTTAATCATGTTGTAAATGTTCAGTCCTATCTTGTCAAGGCTCATGTTCACGTCTATATGTAGTAAATATGAAGATAATAAACTACTGTATACTACAAAAGTTAAAACACGTGTTCCGAGAATTTATTTATGAAGAATTATATTAAGGAAGAAGGATTACTGATTTATTTGACAAGATTATTAATTTTTGACAACATTCATCGCGAGTTTGAGTCTTAAAAGTTTATTCATTGTGGCTTTAATATTTATTAAAGCAGATAACTTGTATTAATATAATTTCTGAGAAGAAACAAACGACATCTAAATTAAAAAAAGTTTGCGCAAACCAATTGGACTGAGTGGCGCAATCCTGCGCATACGACTCAAATGAAGATGTTTTAATTACAGTTTCGTTCAAGAACCATTCAGAGACAACTTTAAAAAGAATTTAAATAATTTTGAAGTGTTTTGTAACTGACGTAGGTGACGAAGTCTGCACATGGTCATATGTCAAAAGAAAATCATTTATACAAAACTTACGTCGTTACACTACACTGCATAGCGGCATTATAATAATGACGGCAGAAAGTTGCGGTTCACAACTGTGACCAAAGTGTGAGATACATACTATTTTATAAAATGTTATCGGAAATTCCTACATTTATTTTGCAATCGACCAAAACTAAATTTACAAGTTAAAAACCATGGAAAACAGCCTCAGATGATATCACCACCGGAACCGAATTTCACTGTCTTGATGACACCATTAGATAAATGCCTCTCCGAAAGCATCGACCAAGCCCACACCTACGATTTGACACTCTATAGGAAATCTACAAGACAATGAACATTGTTGTCGCAGATGTTCAGCGGTTTTTTTTTCTTTTCTATTTTAGACAGGGCTCTGACTGGCTTGATACGGCCGACCATGACTTCTCGTGCCAGGCTCTTCATCTCAGAGTGGTGCATCCACCCTACGTACTCCACTCTCTGTCTTCACCTCTTCCGCAAGTACCATGGAAGTTATTTCTTAATGTCCCAAAACATGTCCTATCAGCTTTTCCCTTCTTCTTGTCAGTGTTTTCCACACGTTTCTTTCGTTACTGATTCTGCTGTGATCATTGTCTTTTCTTATTAGTCAGATTTTCAGCACTTTTCTATAACAACACGTTTCAAAGTCTCCGATTCAATTCTGTTTAAGTTTTCCCACTCTCCATGGATCACTTCCATGTAATGCTGTACTCCAAATGCACATTCTCACATATTTCTTCCTCGAATTAAAGCCGATGGTTGTTTCTGACTGCTCTAACAGACTTCTTCTGACCAGAAGTGTCCTCTCTGCTTTTTATACCCTCCTTATTTCATCACTTACGTGTTATTTGGCTTCCAAAATAGCAGAATTCGTTCAGTTCGCCTACTTCGCGGTCCCCAATTTTGATCGCAAGTTACTAATCACATTTCTACTACTGCTCATAACTTTTATCTTTCTACAGTTTCTTTCTATGCAATCCCTGTAATTCTTCTTGACTTTCACTGATAATAGCAATATCACTAGTGAATCTTATCACTGATATCGTTTCGTTCTGAATTTCAGACCCACTTCAAATTGTTTCATTTATTTTTCCTCTTGGATTTTGCACATAATGAATATTATCGGCTTTCCCTAAAGCTTGTCCCTATTTTTCTGGTAATTTCGTACATCTTATACCAATTTACAATATCGAATGCATTCCTAGGTCTGCAAACACTATAAAACGTGGTGATCTATGTTACCTCCGGGCTCCGGCTTTTATTATCGAGTGCAACGGCAGAACTGTTCTCTGGCGCCGTTACTTTTTCTGAAGCCGAACTGTTTGTCATCTAACAGGTCTTCAAATTTCTTTTCATATTATCTATAGTCTCCTTCTCAGCAACTTAGAAGCGCGAGCTGTTAAGCTGACTGGCGATGGTTCTCGCACTTTTCTGTCTTTGCTATCCTGGGAATTGTGTGGATGATTCATTTCTAAAATTTTGGTGGTACGTCGCCAGTCTCATAGATTCTGCAACGTAACTTGCATTATTTTTTCGTTGCCTCTTTCTCGAGTTATTTTATAGATTTACTCAGTGATCTAAATTAGTACTGGCTGTCGGCTGCAATACTTGACAAATATCCGTGGCAATTCGTTCATGTGACACAGTACATAGCACGGTTGTCCGAAAAATCATACCCCAGTGGATACGCTCAATCGACTTATTTCACTCTTTAGGTCAGGAACACGTCTGACATTATTTCCTCTAACGAGTAGCCGGTTGTCAGGAGAGCGTTCAGCACTTTGATCTTTGGCCACACGATGTACTCTAGGTGACATACTATCTGGACAGAAGTCAGGAACAGTTCTGCAGTCGTTGCCATCTCGTCTGGAATAAAGATCATATACGTAACACATATAGCCACGACTAGGAAAACTGGCGCCATCCATGTGGAGCACGTATTGATCTTACCGCGAACTTCTAGTACTCATCCACACACAACTGATTTCATCAAAGAGTACGGGCCTGAAGATGGCATTGATGCAGTGTCGAAACTAGTAGCCAAATAAATATAAAATCTTAAGTACAGATGGAGGAGTTTCATCTTTAATAAAAATTATAGCCGGCCGGAGTGGCCGAGCGGTTCTAGCCGCTACAGTCTGGAACCGCGCGACTGCTACGGTCGCAGGTTCGAATCCTGCCTCGGGCATGGATGTGTGTGATGTCCTTAGGCTAGTTAGGTTTAAGTAGTTCTAAGTTCTAGGGGACTGATGACCACAGCAGTTAAGTCCCATATTGCTCAAAGCCATTTGAACCATTTGAACCAATAAAAATTATACCAGCTGTGTCCCACCATAATCCAATTTAAATATGGATGTACGAAGAAGAATAAATATGGTTTCTTCTATTGATTCAAAAATTTCCCGATGTCCCTGTTGGTGTGCTCCGCTGAAAACAATAATGCCAGTTATTAAAGTGACGACTGATGCGCAATCATGCGCGGCCGCAATGGGCATTCTCTGTTGCCAAAGTAAATACACAAATAACCTTAGTGATCGTCGATATAATCAAAGGGCGTAGTTGTAGAGTGTATGTTCGAGTCGAAACACACTGTAGGAGAGCGATAAACTAATTGTGATGTGAAGTATTTAAAGATTCGTCCTAGAGTGTGTATCGCTACTTTTGTTGCAATCTGTGCGACTGCTTACAAAAGTATTTCCGTCTGCGGCACACAGAGTCATACGAAAAGGATTGACTGTCCTATTTTCTAACGCAAAATTTATTCCCGCAACCAGGTAAATTATAGCTAATAGTAGTATAGCGCAGTTATCAAAAGTTTTGACATCCCGTAATAATTAAAAATAAAACAACGAGAAACAAGCGCATGATATAAACATTTTTGGGTTATCGGAAACCTGTCAGTGCTAAATGTTCCATCATATGCTCTAAAATTCGCAAAACAGTGCGTATGAAGTACACGGTGAGGCCGCTTATGTCCAATAGTTACGGAAACCAACAGGTAAAAATAATAACAGCTCCCACAAGAACAGAAGACTGTTGGATACAAAAGGCTTGTTTTAACGTCCAAACTGAAGATTTTTCCCTGGCAAATTCATTCCTCTTGGAGGAATATTTTAGGATTGCGATATTCAGTTCAGCGAAATGAATGGCAAAGTAAGTACTTTGTATGTATTAATACTTCGGGACCTCTTACCTTACAATAACAATAACTCATTGGGATTCATTCAAAATTAGAAACATGTGTTCATCTGTTCATGTATCCAGGCTTACTCGAGTTGGGTTTTCTCAAACGATTTCAAGCAAAAGCGAGGAGGATTCCTATAATCGTACATTGGCCACTCCTGTCACGTCCATTTTCTTTACGCGTTATTAAGCTTTGTAAATTCACCTGAAAATTTGTTTTTAATATTATTGTTTTCATTGTTATTTTCTTTTGCATTCTATAGTTCAGCTTTTCTATACTATTACTTTTAATTCCTTTACAAAGTTCCTTGTTTGTTGTGAATATTCAGGTGACAATATGAAGTGATAATTCCAAAGGAATAAAATGTAAATTAATTTGTCGTATCATCTCATAGACAGCAAGCGTGTACTCCAGGAGATATATACTACTCAGCTGAACAGCGTTTTTTATTCTGTGTATTATTTACTTAATTTCTCCAGACAGAGGCGCACCACAATTGTTTTCCTGGACGAAAAGCTGATGTATTATTTGGGACCATTGTTCTAGCAATATATGTCTCATCTACTATCATTTATCTTTTTGCCATCCAAATATACCTTCACTGATGTTCCCCATATTATCTATATCTCGAAATACATTTCAACTTAATTCTACGAGTATTATGAAGTTATTTAGTGACAAAATCAATTTTTATGACCAATTCCTCGCATGATCAAGCTGCAAAATATTACAATAGTTAATACGAGATGTCGCAATTCCATTTTTTGGGAAGGATGTCTGATAAAGAGAATACTACAAATTTTGTTTTTAGTTTTTACATCGGCATACCATTTCCTCTTTCGGCGGAGGTAGTATATTGAAATAGCAGTAAGAATGGAGGCTGCCTTACCTTACCGGAATCAGTGTCGGATTCTTCACAGTTAATTTGTGTTTCGCGATAAAGGAAAAAACTTTGGTTTGCTCCAGAAACTTCGTTTTAAACCGTTTAACGACGAGAGAAACAGATTATGAACTACCTATGATGTTGCATTAAGCTTTTCAAATAGGAAAAAAAGATCCCAATATTAGGCGCTCTAACGAATGGAGGCAATATGACTCACAAACATTCTTTGTGGCCAGTTTCATTTCTATTCAGATAGACCACTGTGAAATTTCTGTGATGCATCTTATTCGAAAACAAGCACAACAGTTATCTTCTTCTTGTTGGTAAACCAGCCAAAACCCGACGCCTCCGGTTTGGAGCGATATCCTTGCGATCGCAAATTCTAATTGTGTGTGGTACTGTCCAGCGACCAAACTCCAGATAGTAAACCTGTAGTCTCACTGTAAGTTAAGGCCTACGTTGGTTCTATTTTGAAAGCCTGAAGCAGGAACAGAGGCAGTGCTAAGGGTTCCATCTGCAGATCTACAGAGGTTTCCTGGGACCAGGCAGAACAGAGCTTTCTGGCGAGGGATTTGCCATCCAGAAACTCCGCTTGCCTTCCAGCGATGGATGCTGGGCATCTGTAAGGCCTCCGACGGGATTATGAAACCCGTAGCTGTCAGTCAGTGTCCACTGTCAGCGTTTGCATCGAGTCTGCACTAGAGGAAGTAAATCGGTGTTTTATTGTAAAGTTCCATTAGGAACCGTAGTCTAGGGAAGTGTCTTCAATTAGTAAGAACGGAAGAATCAGCAATGATCAACAGCATGAGGATGCAGGAGGCAAGGGAAATCAGTGCATTGAAGACATATAATGTGTATCCACAGCACATGTAGCGTGTAGTTGATAAAGTGTCATGACGATTTATCCACTGGCAAAAAATTCAAAATAGTCCCCCATTCGGATCTCCGGCAGGGGACTGCCAAGTGGGAGATGACCATGAGTAAAAGATCGAATAACCAACGAAATGATAACGTTCTGCGAGTCGGGGTGTGGAGTGTCAGGGTTCTGAAAGTGGTAGGGAAGCTAGAAAATCTGAAAAGGGAAATGTTAAGACTCAATCTAGATGCAGTGAAGTGAAATGGGGAGACAAGGATTTCTGGACAGATGAGTATAAGGTAATATCAACCATAGCAGAAAATAATGTAACGGGAGTAGGATTCGTTATGAATAGGAAGGAGGGCAGATAGTGAGCCACTGTGAACAGTTCAGTGACAGGGTTATTCTCATCAGAAGCAACAGAAAAACAACACTACCAACGATAGTTCAGATATACATACCAACGTCGCAAGCTGTAGCTGAAGATGAAGAGATAGAGAAAGTATATGAGACCACTGAACGGGTAGTTCAGTATGTAAAGGGAGAAGAAAATCTAATAGTCATATTTAGGACTGGAATACTGTTAGAGGGGAGGGAACAGAAGGAGGGGCTACGGTCTAGGTACTAGGAATTACAGAAGAGAAAGACTAATTGAGTTGTGCAATAAATGTCAGCTAGTAATAGCGAATACTATGTTCAAGAATCACAAGAGGAGGAGGTATACTTTGAAAAGGACGGGACATACGGGAAGGTTTCAGTTAGATTGCATCATGGTCAGGCAGAGATTCCGAATCAGATATTGGATTCAAAGGCGTAGCCAAGAGCAGATATAGAGTCATATCACAACTTAGTAGTGATAAAGAGTAGGCTGAAGTTTAAGAGACTAGTCAGGAAGAATTAATGTGCGAAGTAATGGGATATGAAAGCACTAAGGAATGAAGAGGTACGCGTGGAGTTCTCTAAGGCTATAGATACAGCAGTAAGGAATAGCTCAATAGGCAGTTCAGTTGAAGGGCAATAGACGTCTCTGGATAGAACAATCACAGGAGTTGGAAAGAAAAACAAAGAGACAAAGAAAGTAACTGCGAAAAAACCATGGGTAACAGAAGAAATACTTCAGCTGATCGCTCAAAGAAGGAAGTACAAAAACGTTCAGGGAAATTCAGAAACACAGACATACAGGTCGCTTAGGAATAAAATAAATAGCAAGTGCAGTGAAGCTAAGACGAAGTGGCTACGTCAAAAATGTGAAGAAACCGAAAAAGAAATGACTGACTCAGCGTACAGAAAGGTCAAAACAACCTTCGATCAAATTAAAACCAAGAGTGGTAACATAAAGAGTACAACGGGAATTGCACTCTTAAAAATAGAAGACGGAGCGGATAGATGGAACGAGTGCATTGAAGGACTCTGTGATAGAAAAAGAAACAGGAGACGATTTAGAAGAGATAGCGGATCCAGAATTAGAATAAGAACTTAAAAGAGCTTTGGACGACTTAAGATCAAATAAGGCAGAAGAGATGGATAACAATCCATCGGAATTTCTAAAATCATTGGGAAAAGTGGCTATTCAAGTTGGTGTGTATAATGCGTGAGTTTGGCGATATACCTCCTGACTTCCGGAAAAATATCATCCATAGAATTCCGAAGACTGCAAGAGTTGACTAGTGAGAGGATTATCGCACAATCAGCTTAACAGCTCATGAATCCAAGCTACTGACAATAACGTAAAGAATAATAAGGAAATTGAGGGTGTGCTAGATGACGATCAGTTTGGCTTTAGGAAAGGTAAAGGCACCAGACAGGCAGTTCTCACATTGCGGCTGATATTGGAAGCAAGACTAAAGAACAATCAAGACATCATGTATGTAGAATTTGTCGACCTGGAAAAAGCGCTCGACAATGTCAAATGGTGCAAGATGTTCAAAATTCTGAGGAAAATAGGGGTAAGTTACAGGAAGTGACGGGTAATGTACCACATACACAAGAAGCAAGAGGGAATAATAAGGGTGGAGGATTAAGAACGAAGTGCTCGGATTAAAAATGGTGTAATACAGAATGTAATATTTCGCCCCTACTGTTCAATCTATACCTCGGAGAAGCAGTGATGGAAATAAAAAGAGAGGTTCAACAAGGAAATTATAATTCAGTGTGAAAGGATATCAATGATAAGATTCGCTGATGACATTGCTATCCTCAGTGAAAGTGAAGAAGAATTGCAGGAGCTGCTGAATGGAATGAACAGTCTAATGAGTGCAGAATAAGTACTGGAAGGAAATCGAAGAAAGACGAAAGTAATGAGAAGTCGCAGAAATAAAAACATCAAGATTGATAGTCACGAAGTAGATGGAGTTAAGGAATTCTGCTACATAGGCAGTAAAATAACCCCTAATGGACGGAGCAAAGAGGGCATCAAGAGCAGGATAGCACTGGAAAAAATGGCATTCCTGGACAAAAGAAGTCTATTTGCATCAAACACAGGCCTTAATTTGAGGAAGAAATTTTTAGCCGGCCGCGGTGGTCTCGCGGTTCTAGGCGCGCAGTCCGGAACCGTGCGACTGCTACGGTCGCAGGTTCGAATCCTGCCTCGGGTATGGATGTGTGTGATGTCCTTAGGTTAGTTAGGTTTAAGTAGTTCTAAGTTTTAGGGGACTGATGACCACAGCAGTTGAGTCCCATAGTGCTCAGAGCCGTTTGAACCATTTGAAGAAATTTTTGAGAATGTATTTTGGAGCACAGCACTGTATGGTAGTGAAACACGGACTGTGGGAAAACCGGAACAGGAGAGAATCGAAGCATTTGTGTGGTGGAGCTACAGGTAATCGTTGAAAATTAGGTGGGCTGAGGATGTTCTGTGCAGAATCGGAGAGGAAAGGAATATAAGGAGAACACTGACAAGAATAAGTGGCAGGATGATAGGATAGGTGTTATGACATAGGGAATAACTTCCATGGTAGTACAGGGAGCTGTAGAGTTTAAAACTGGAATACATCCAGCAAATAATTGAGGATGTAGGTTGCAAGCGCTACTCTGAGATGAAGCGGTCGGCACAAGAGAGGAGTTCTTAGCGGTCCGTATCAAAGCAGAGAAAAATGATGACTCAAAAAAAATTAAAGATTAAGGTTTAACGTCCCAGTGATGACAACGTCATAGTCGTAGTCGATGCAGGAAAACTACCGGAAACCTAATTCTAGATGACCCTCGCTCTGCACAGAAGCGAGTCCAACCTACGACACCTCTCTGATAGCGCTCAGACAAGAACGGCGGAGAAAACGTGCTGTGCAGTTATTGTGAGAATGGTGCTGACAGGGATATGTAGCGATTCTGTGAAACTATGGGCAACCTCTACCTGGATGAGGATGTCAAACACATTTCAGTTTTCAATTTTCAACCTTATTTTACTGGGCACCGAGTTTCAGGCAGGTGATGGTTGAAGTGGTCACTGTAACAAATTTCTACTAATGGCATTATTACTGGCCCCTGTTTTGATCACAAGCGAGGTAGATTATTCCTACATGTCTGTCAGCGGCCTGGATATGGCGTAGTAACACGCTGAAACTGGTTGCCCAATAAAATAAGGTTGAAAATTGACGGCTGAAAGGTGTTTAATTTGACATGGTCTATGGAACAGCCGAGTCCCGCAACCATCGCTAAAAAATGGAGATAGAAAATCTACCTGTATAGCTTGGCGACTGAACTACTACTGTCGGTAATAACATTACAATAGGAGTGGAAATATCAGGAGAATGGCTGTGAAGAGTGAATATCATGTACGGACAGCAGATGCCTGACTACGTGTATTCTAAGGAGGCTAATAATATTGATGATAATAATAATTTCGTGTGTCTTAACGGCCTCAGGTATTTCAGTAACAACACTGAAGACTCAATAGCCATCCAAATTATCGTAAAAATTAGACCAATTAAAAGTCAAGAATGATGAGGCTTCAAAAAGTCGCATAGCTGTATGAAGGTGCTTAATTCGCACCCAGCGGTTTCACATCAGTATGGACGCATATTCAGGTTTATACAAGAATACAAACCAGCGTGTGAAATTTTTGAAATGGTAGAAATACATAAACACAGCGTTGGCACTCAACAAAAAACAATGACGAGTACTTACAGTTGTTACATTTCTATAATGTAAGTGGACAATTAAAGAGTCTCAGTTTCCGGGAAGGTATTCACGTTAAAAGGCAAACCAAATTGGTAGGCTGTCATAATAAAATTGAGAACATAGAAAAGATGCTCGCCAAAAAAAAGCGGGCGGTGGGGGGGGGGGGGGGGGGGGGGGGGGGGGAATGAATGGGACACTATTCTGAACGAGGATAAAATACCTAAAAATTAGCTAACATCGAGGGAAAGTACACGGGAAATACCATCCAAAAAATGACACTCCGGTGTGGAACAGAAACGTCGAGAATTGGAAAAAATCTGAAAAACAGCTTATCAAATAACACCCCTTAGGTTATATTATAAGATCCTGTCGACATCAATTGTATAAAACCAATGTAAGTAAAACTTAAAATCCCATGTGATGTGCATACTTCCGCCGTAATAATAACAGGTCGATATGGTGTAAGCAGCCCTAGGAGGATAGCAATACACTGAAAGGCGAAGGTGATTCATGGTATCAAAGAGGAAAACAAAGTAAACACACGAACAGCTGCAAGGAGGAAATCACGCCTGGGAAAACAAAGACTGGGAACCGCATTACATAACTTTAATAAATCCGCAGTTTGTTGTACATATAAAATGAAAAGTAAAATATAATCTGCTTTACATCAGTGTCTGAGTATTATAAATTACGAAAGGAGTACTCTTTGAGTATTATTCGGTTACTAAATCGGCAAAAAAGTTATCGTAGTAGCTATCTGCGACAATCCAGATAATCAGTATGCGACAGGATATTGCAGTGTCTTGATTAAGTCTGATTATTCGAAGTTGAACCTGGGGCTCGCTTTAATTCTTCATGATATGTATTTCTTCCAAAACATTTAAAACATTTCCTTTTGTTTCCTTAAACACGCAAATTCTTTTCAGTGTTGATATTAGAGTGGCTCGTTTCTTTGGGCAGGCAAGCTATCTCAGCTGATCTAAGAAAAACTGGCCTATTAAGAAATAAAGCACCTTCAAACAGCAATGCGGCTTTTGGAAACATCACTCTTAACTTTTTAATTGTTATAATTTTTATGATAGTTTGAATGGTTGAGTGTTGAGTGTCGTTATTGTTATTCACAATGTCTCTGAGCTGTGGTTCCCCTCCTCAGAAAGTTGTTTGCAAATATTTTCAATCTGACGCTACTTCGGCGACTTGCATTTCCCCTAACCCACCCCACTAATCCTATTGGGAAAAGGGGACCTACACGTGAATCCGAATCATGTTTCGTTACTGGAAAAATTTTCACATTATTAAGAGGTGAACGGTGGGTTTAAGACACACGCAAACACTGTGTGGGCGAACCGCGATTCCATCCCACGATCTTCTGATTTCCACGCATGCTCTGTATCACTATACAACCAGGCCGAACATTGTGAAGACGACAGCATCTAAAAAATAATCAACGATTACTTTGCACTTAGAAGTATTAAAACGCATAATAATATTCAGTTTGTAATGTCAGAGAGTGCCGCTGTGCTGCTGATATATCACTTTCCCTCCGATCAAGCTCGACTTGTATCAAACGTATAAACAAGGCTAACCAGCCTCGCCATTACACGAGAGACGAGATTATAATTTATTTCTGACCACGTTATATGACAAATTCAGAAATGCATACCTCAGAGTGGAGTTTTATAATTGCTAAGTCGGAGCCCATTTCGTTCCGTGAGCACTCTCTACTGCCGCTTAATGAGAGATATACCTGACACAGTTTAGCGACTGGTGAAATTAAATTCACCTTTGCCTGATACTCATTTATTCCACGAATTTATGAAACTGTATCTCGATAAGACAGTTTATACAAATTACAGACATCAGAAACCTCCCTTTTTTAAACGGTTCTACTCCATTAAGGATTACGGTCACCTTTTTTCCAGGGCAAGACTAGTCGCATTCCTCTAATGAATAAAATTGGTGCACATTCGTTTCTGTCGTATCTCCAACGCACCACGTCTGACTGCGCACTTTTCACGGAATTACTGCTAAATACGCATTACTTTTTATAGACTTCCAACTACAGTAGTTCTTAGCTTGGATCTTCTGCCAACTGCTATGAGTGTCTTCATCAGAACCAAAATTCTCAAATTGGCAAGTCACGTATAGAACTAAATATCATGTTTGAAGCTTTCGTCACAAATTTTTTTTCTTTAATACAGAATATATAGAAGGCAAGCCTCTTTGGGCTGCTCACACGCGTCGAGCTACCGTAGCTCGACGCATGCGAGCAGCCCATAGGGGCTTGCCTTCTGTATCTTCTGTATTAAAAAAAATTGTGACTAAAACTTCGCCGGCCGCGGTGGCCGTGCGGTTCTAGGCGCTCCAGTCCGGAGCCGCGCTGTTGCTACGGTCGCAGGTTCGAATCCTGCCTCGGGCGTGGGTGTATGTGATGTCCTTAGGTTAGTTAGGTTTAAGTAGTTCTAAGTTCTAGGGGACTGATAACCACAGCAGTTGAGTCCCATAGTGCTCAGAGCCATTTGAACCACTAAAGCTTCATCGCATGTATTTAGTTTTATATGTGACTTGCCAATTTGAGAGTTTTGTTTCTGATGAAGACACTCATAGCAGTGCCGAAACCTAGGTCAAAAGACTCCTTTCTTTGCGACCGAGGGCTGTTATTCTTTAATTTTATTTTGTAAACGGCCGCTGACCACGCAGCCATGTTCAAAACTTCAAAAAATTTATATTTGTTTCTCTCGACTTTTCGTGCCCATCCGGTAGTTTGCTACCTTACCACTTTTTTCGATCGTGATCACTATAATGATAAAAGAGTCTCCGCAGATACAGACGTGATATCAAATTTTTTACAAGTGAATGTCATTTTTCAATTTAAAAGGCTGTTGCAAGGGCAGCCAAGCGCCACTGTTTGTAAATAATACCTCATTCAGAAGAAAATATGAGTTTGCTGAGCAACATTCATACTCGCAGAATACCTGGATTGCGGCAAGGATAATAACCCAGTAAAGAGTCCTCTTTCACAAAGCAAACTGTAATGAATAGCTAATGAAGCCTGTAATTATCAAGGCTTCTGTGCCTACGGTTAAAAATAACTAAAAAGAAACGCATGCATACAGTAGCCGGTTTCAATGCATTCACATGCATGAATTCACTTTCTCTTACGTCTTCTGTATACGCTCGTGCTACCATTTTAAAAACTGTAGAGCGAAGATCACCATCTCCCTTGTTACAACGTTGCAACATTGGAGTCTCTTCGGCATTTTACTAGCTGCAATGTTTTCATTCCTATGGAGAAAATAACAGACAAAGAATGATGATAAAATAGTCAGAAACTTCAGATATACTTTTTCTAGTAAAAGGTTAGATTACATGTTTACGTCATATGTTAAACGAATAAAATTCCTGTTCAGTTACGCTAAGCAAACACTATTTATAACTTCTGAATCACACGTAAATATACCCTCACATTTATAATAGCCAGTAACCTATAGCTAAATGTTACTTTTATGGCTTTGTTATTTGTCACTTTCCCAAAGTAATTAACAATTAGCTACAAGAAACATTCTTTTTCATATGTTATCGTCACCATACATTTGCCAATGCTCCTTGCTCAATTATTCTGTCTTTCACGGAGGAAAAATGGTTCAAATGGCTCTGAGCACTATGGGACTTAACAGCTATGGTCATCAGTCCCCTAGAACTTAGAACTACTTAAACCTAACTAACCTAAGGACATCACACAACACCCAGTCATCACGAGGCAGAGAAAATCCCTGACCCCGCCGGGAATCGAACCCGGGAACCCGGGCGCGGGAAGCAAGAACGCTACCGCACGACCACGAGCTGCGGACTTCACGGAGGAACTATGTGCGGAGGTAAAGGAAGAGTGAAAATATTTTAACTTCCGTTGGAAGATAGGAAGACGGGGAAAAAATCTGACTGTACATACAGTGTTAGACTTTGTTCTCATTTCCTTTTAGCTACCTCTTGTCAGATTAACCTGCTGTCAAACATCTAGATGTTGACAGATATGGACAACTGTGTGCCCTGTGGCAGGATAGGAGTTAAATTCCGTATGCTAAGAGGAAGAGAGACAGTTACAAACAAAGGTAGCGTTGCCGAATGTCCTTCTTATACGATTTTCCTTAATACGTAACTGAAGCTAAATTTCAGCTTTCATATTGGTTTCATTGTCTCCTTATTCTCACATCCCATAACCACTTTACGTAAACACACACCATAGTCAAGTAACCTTAACAAATGAATTAAAAATGCAACATATGAACTTCGTGAAGATAGGGTGCATTAGAACCCTAAGAAAGAAGTCTAATTCTAAAGGATTTTAACTGCCCCTCAAGGCATTCCAGCCGACAATGTCAGAAGACACACACATATCAAAAAAGGTTTTGCATCACCTCGGTTCCTGAGATTTCGAAACCTGCACAGGAAACAGGAACAGAGATCAACATCAAAATGTTTTTCGTCCTTTTTATTGTTCATCAAAACCACATATTGTATGTTGTACCACCATACAGCGAGACTTTCAAACGTGGTGGTCCACACTGCTGTACACATCGGTACCTCTAATACCCAGTAGCACGTCCTCTTGCATTGATGCATGCCTGTATTCGTCGTGGCATACGACCCACAAGTTCATCAAGGCACTGTTGGTCCAGATTGTCCCACTGCTCAACGGTGATTCGACGTAGATGCCTCAGAGAGGTTGGTGGATCACGTCGTCCATAAACAGCCCTTTTCAATCTATCCCAGGCATGTTCGATAGGGAACATGTCTGGAGAACATGCTGGCCACTCTAGTCGAGCGATGTCGTTATCCTGAAGGAAGTCATTCACAAGATGTGCACGATGGGGTCGGGAAATGCCTCGCCAATATGCTGCACTATTGGTCGGAGGATGGCATTCACGTATCGTACAGCCGTTACGGCGCCTTCCATATCCACGAGCGCCGTACGAAGGCGTTCAGCCTGACCGGGTTGCCTCCAAATACATCTCCGACGATTGTCTGGTTGAAGGCATATGCAACACTCATCGGTGAAGAGAACGTGATGCCAATCCTGAGCGGTCCATTCGGAATGTTGTTGGGCCCATCTGTACCGCGCTGCATGGTGTCGTGGTTTCAAAGATGGGCCTCGCCATGGACGAAGCGGCTGAAGTTGCGCATCATGCAATCCATTGCTAACAGTTTGAGTCGTAACATAACGTGCTGTGGCTGCACGATAAGCATTATTCAGCATGGTGGCGTTGCTGTCAGGGTTTCTCGAGCCATAATACGTAGATTGCGGTCATCCACTCCAGTGGTAGCCTTTGGGCGGCCTGAGTGGGACATGTCATCGACAATTAACATCGCTTTGGTTCACTCCGAGACGCCTGGACACTTCCCTTGTTGAGAGCCCTTCCTGGCACAATGTAGCAATGCGGACGCGATCGAACCGTGGCATTGACCGTCTAGGCACGGTTAAACTACAGACAACACGAGCCATGTACCTCCTTCCCGGTGGAATGACTGAAACTGATCGGCTGTCGGACCCCCTCCGTCTAATAGGCGCTGCTCATGGATGGTTGTTTACATCTTTGGACGGGTTTAATGACATCTCTGAGCAGTCAAAGGGACTGTATCTGTGATACAATATACACAGTCAACGTCTATCTTCAGGAGTTCTGAGAACCGGGGTGAAGCAAAACTTTTTTTGATGTGTGTATTTTAAAAGTTTTTTTTCTTAATCGATAAGATACAGAAAATTGCAAAACGGGGAATAGATGGTGGCCACTTTTGAACGAGACATTTTCCAAGTAAGTTATCGACGAGGCTAAAACACGAATACCTTTGAAACTTTTACCATTGTAATAGTTTACCACAAATAAATATAAACACGAAGCTAAATGCTGCTTTTGGATCGATCTAGCGGATGTGGTACGTTCCTATTGTTTGTTTCTTCACTTTCAAAAATAATTTAAAAAATCATTTTATTTCAACTTGTTCTCTTTTAAGTCGAAAGTATCTTTTCCAAATTTCTATGAAATAAGTTTTAATTCATAGTCGTGGATCGATCACTTATTCTTCTTTAAGATTGTTCTTGGAATTAACCAGTCAGCGTTGATTTCTCAGTGTTTATTTACACAGCGTTCCTGACGATGGATTAACATCAGACGATCTGTTGCAAGGAGGAATTCCTAATAATATCAAGTATTTTGCTGTAGTTTTATGTTCAAAGTTCTGCTACGCACTCTGACAGACAAAATATTAATAAATCTCACAACAATGGAAAATCCATGTCCTGTGATTCACTTACGAAACATATCTTTTGGAAAAGCAGCATATTACTGCACAATGTGAGATTCATGTTTCTCACATAATTACGCAATGCCCTGGTGCAGTGTCGAAGTTCTGTGTCTTTCAGAATTTGTCCATTACGTAATAATAATTCGACATGTTTATGTGTGACAATATTTATGCTATGGAAATTAGTTGCCCTAAAAATTTCGCCTCGGAATGACCTAAATTCACAATGAATATGTACCGATACATAACAAGATCTAGTTTTAATTTTTTTCTTCTTGATATCATTCAAAACAAATGTCATATATACGGCACTTATTCTTCTTTCTTTCTTTTCTTTCTTTTTTCTTATTGATATCATTCAAAACAAATGCCACATATATATATATATATTGAAGTAAAACAAAACGTTTTTACACATTAAACAAAAAATTATTTTCATATTCCAATATCACAGTTAACTTCTTCAGAACCAATCTGACTTGACATAAAAACTAAATATAATCCAATCTTGTGACGTGGCATATCTTGAAAATTACCGAATTAATTTTCATAAGTATATAAATTTCTTTTGTTTCCATCGTATCTAAGAATTTTGCATTCATAAGATATATAATTTCGTTTAAATTTCACTCTGTTGTTAAAAGTGGAAATCACGCCACTTAATAATTTGACTTATAGAAGATTCTAGACGTTTCTGGAAAGAGTGCAGTTTTATAACTACGACGAAATTCGTGTCAAAGGGGTCTCTCTAGTTCAGTCGCATCAGTTCCTCTTCACAGCGCGGACATTTTATGTGCGCTCTTCATCTGATGATATACATCGCATTTAGTCTTTGTTCAACTATTGTGAGAAAGTGTGCATGAAAATGTTTCTCCCTTGCGTTGGAACTGTTATATGGCAATGTCATACGTAATGTTTGTGAACAGATTTGTTATGAGTAAACATAAAAATAAAAAGTGTTAAAAATAAAAAGTTAACATAATGCTTACGTTTTATCACACCAAAAAAAATTCCTGGAAACTTACACTTTCATCAAAATTTTTAATGGACGCAAACACATAGATGCTGATGTCATTTACAAGATAAGTAATCGTATAGCCTCTTATCTTAGAATAATAAAACATTTATTTCAAAAGTAGTGTTTTGGACTGAACATGTGTGAATGAAATCTTAGTAGCATATCTGTGGGGGAGGTTCTGATATACACTACTGGCCATTAAAATTGCTACACCAAGAATAAATGCAGATGATAAACGGGTATTCATTGGACAAATATATTATACTAGACCTGACATGTGTTTACATTTTCACGCAATTTGGGTACCCAGAACAAGCATCTCTGGCAGTAATAACGGCCTTGATGCGCCTGGGAATTGAGTCAAACAGAGCTTGGATGGCATGTACAGGTACAGCTACCCATGCAGCTTCAACACGATACCACAATTCATCAAGAGTAGTGACTGGCATATTGTGTCGAGCCAGTTGCTCGGCCACCATTGACCAGACGTTTTCAATTGGTGGGAGATCTGGAGACTGTGCTGGCCAGGGCAGCAGTCGAATATTTTCTGTATCCATAAAGGCCCGTACAGGACCTACAACATGCAGTAGTCCATTATCCTGCTGAAATGTAGGGTTTCGCAGGGATCGCATGAAGGGTAGAGCCACGGGTCGTAACACATCTGAAATGTAACGTCCACTGTTCAAAGTGCCGTCAGTGCGAACAAGAGGTGACCGAGACGAGTAACCAATGACACCCCATACCATCACGCCGGGTGATACGCCAGTATGGCGATGACGAATACACGCTTCCAATGTGCCTTCACCGCGATGCCGCCAAACATGGATGTGACCATCATGATGCTGTAAACAGAACCTGCCACTCGTGCACCCAGGTTCGTCGTTGAGTACACCATCGCAGGCGCTCCTGTCTGTGATGCAGCGTCAAGGGTAACCGCAACCATGGCCTCCGAGTTGATAGTCCATGCTGCTGCAAACGTCGTCGAACTGTTCGTGCAGATGGTTGTTGTCTTGCATACGTCCCCATCTGTTGACTCAGAGATCGAGACGTGGCTGCACGATCCTTTACAGCCATGCGGATAAGATGCCTGTCATCTCGACTGCTAGTGTCACGGGGCCGTTGGGATCACGCACGGCGTTCCGTATTATCCTCCTGAACCCACCGATTCCATATTCTGCTAACAGTCATTGGATCTCGACCAACGCGAGCAGCAATGTCGCGATACGATAAACCGCAATCGCGATGGGCTACAATTCGATCTTTATCAAAGTCGGAAACGTGATGTTACGCATTTCTCCTCCTTACACGAGGCATCACAACAACGTTTCACCAGGCAATGCCGGTCAACTGCTATTTGTGTATGAGAAATCGGTTGGAAACTTTGCTCATGTCAGCACGTTGTAGGTGTCGCCACCGGCTCCAACCTTGTGTGAATGCTCTGAAAAGCTAATCATTTGCGTATCACAGCATCTTCTTCCTGTCGGTCAATTTCGCGTCTGTAGCACGTCATCTTCGTGGTGTAGTAATTTTAATGGCCAGTAGTGTACTTGGCAATCAGCAGAACCTTAAGTATCAGTACTGAAATTGAGAATACGTACTTTTATTTTCGGGGCATCCCAAAGATATTTACTGCTTAAAAATGCAAAATAGCTGCACATTAATTGTGCACCAAAGTACGTGTTCTCAATAAACCAAAAGCTGTGGCACATGTTCCGAAATTCTAGATGCATTAAGTAAAGGAAATTTTACTACAACATCGAAAAGAAGTGTGTATAGAACTTCGGTAAAGATGGTACTACCACTCACTTAGCAATAAGGACACTACTTTTTATGTAGAGGAATGTTTTTCATGGTATACAGAAAATAAAACGGAAGTTATACATCCAGTCAAAAGAATGAATAATTTTAATTAAATATGCACTGGAATTCGATTACAACGCTATAGATTATCCGCTGTCGGGAATAAAATAGAGTTCTACGTATTGCGAGTGGATCTTTCACTGATATAGTTAAGTAAGAAAGAACAAACGACTCAACATGGAGATACTATGGAATTGGACATAACAGGAAGAAGTGGACATTTTTGTATTAATTTTACTGGCCTACGCTTCTGTATTGTAGCTTGAAAGGTGGCTACACTGAGCCACAGCGCCAGAGATTGCGCCAAAGAGTATTATTCAGCCGCCTCCACTGGCAGTGCTTGCTGAGAAGTCGTAGTCGAGAGTGCTTATTGAGAAGTAGCAGTAGGCAGTGCTTGTTGAGATGTAGCAGTCGTGAGTCGTTGTTGAGAAGTTCCTATGGAGAGTGCTTGTTCAGATGTGGTCATATTGTTTTGATGGGCTAGACACCAGATATTGTTGGATTGGGGATGCTGTAATGATCAGAGTGTGCTTTTCGTCAATATATATGAAGGTAAAAAATTCCTTTTTTTTATTATTTCAATGTCTTAAACAATAATGCCTCTTGGTCACAGGTTCAGTCAACAAAGCATCTGGCTCGTGTTCTTGTATTAGACTGTATTTCTCGTTTCTATGTGCAATTATAGTATTTCTGGTTTTTTTTAAATTACTTCAGTATAAATGGTATTTAAAATATCTTATCGTATTGAGGAAGAACCGTTCCAGATGTGTACGTTGAATCACACTTCCACACACAGAACAGCTACACTTGTGTTTTGTTGTTTCGTAGGTTTTATAGTTGCTGGGGACTTAATTAATTAACTGTGTTAACGGAAATTTCGTTTCATTCTTTGTTGTTGTTCTATGCAGTCAGATTGCGTACTAATACTAGTCAGGGCCAACCGTTTAAGAGACAGCGTAACCGAACAGACAGCTACTAAATCTAAAAAATATTTGCATAATATTTAATTAAGCCCCCATGCACGTGGCGACCGCTGCTTCGGATCGTCCCTTGGAATTCTTCTGATTGTAAAAATAGCAGACAGTAGTATTGTTGTAGTAATTTTCAGTTTAGTAATTGTAGTCTATATTGCATGTGTAGATTTGGTAATTGTTATTCTTCTAATGGTATTTTTTGCAGAATTTAATTTTGTTGTCTGGTATACGGGTTTGATAATTTTGTGCAATTATGAAGATTTCAATTGTTCGTTATCGTGTTTGAGGGAAGCATTTCGTGTGAATGATACTGTTGGTGATAAAGTCTCATTGTGTGTAATTTTCGTGTAGTGACGAGTTTTGTATGTTTTGTAAATGATTACGCGATCGATGAAAAAGGCAAAAATGATGGATAGTCAGAATAACGAAATTGTTGACATGGCGAACTCGCCAACACAGGAGAACAGGATGATGAATAATGAAGTGGAAAACAATTTAATAAGCAGGGAAAATAGTCCAGAACCAATTCAAAATTTTTCACAATCGAAAAAGTTTCACAATACGAGATTAACGACAGAAGATTCTGGGATAGTATCGAACACAGATAGCTTTACTGCTATGACGAAGGAAGTTAGTTTTACGGGAAATGTTAGGAGCGAAAAGAATTTTGAACCAGTTAATATGGAGCAGTTGATGAGTGCAATATTAAATTTGGGATCTGAATTAAAAACAGTGGGATCACAGTTACGATCTGAAATTAAAACAGATATGGGAACAATGGAAACATGGTTAGGATCTGAATTAAAAACAGTGGCAACACCTTTAGAAACAGAGATGGAAACAATGGAAACATGGTTAGATTCACGAATAGGGACATGTTTCAAAAACATGAAAGATCAATTAAAGAAAGAAATTAGAGAAGAAGTACAACCGATTTTGAATGCTCACAATAATAGATGAATTTCAATAGAAATCAGACAAAAGGAACAGGATAGAGAACAGGAAGAAAGAGATCGCGTGATAGTACAAAAATTTTCAGAGTTAAATTTACAACGTGCACACGATAAGGAAGAAATATTTGAGAGAATCGAGGAATCCATACCAAATGACAGAATAAATAACCTAACACAACAGTATGAACAGTTAACTACTAAATGTGTCAATACTGAAACCCGAGTAGCGACACTTACGGAAGACGTAAATAAACAGAAGGAACAATTAGGTGACTTATCGGAAAGAGTTGAGGAGATTTCAGATAAATTGACAAGTCTTAGTTTAAATGGGGACAGAGATTCGGATGATACAGCTCCATTACCATTTGCAGAAACCGAAGAGTACCAGAACGTAAATAAGCATGTTGAAAAACAGGGAAACTTCAATGAACGCATTAAAAGGGAATTTGAGGCATTACAAAAGCAAGTCAAACAAATTGAAGGCGAAATCGTAGGAAAAGACAGCAGAAGAAATTTAGAATCACAGACAGCAGAGGGGTTTGAAGAAAATAATTTGTTTCATTTACGGGATGCAACAAGAGAGCGCCAGGTGCGCGAACTTGACAATAATCGACATTCGGACTGGGACAGACGCGGTAGGTCTGTCGCCATGAGGAGAAAGCTTTGACTATAAACACTTCTTAACTGTTCGGAAATTTAAGATCTTTCGCAACTCTAAGAACGACATACATCCATGTTCATGGTTAGATCAATTTATGTACGCACTTCCACCAAATTGGCCAATAAGTCACAAACTGAAATTTATGTGCGGCTATTAAAGTCCTCAGCGGATTCACTACACTAAGTGAATATGTGCCGTAGCGTGCACAGGGCCCCGAGCTGTAGTAGTGCTAATTCCCATATAGTTTTCTGCACTGCTGCCTACTCTTTTACTATTCTTTGTATCTATTAAAACAACTCTTCAACTATCAATCTATCTAGGGACTCGGTAAAGAATAACCGGATATGACTATTTTACCCAAAAGTGATTTCAGGAATTACCGTTTCGACTTAGTATATCTTCTGCAGCATTCATTCGTAGTTTAAACGAAAATTTACCTGTTTATATTCGTGACAATATTAATTCATATGTTGACGATATTCTTATTGCTAAACGTTCTTGGAGTGAGCACAACAAAATTCTGGATTCATTATTACTTATTTTTGCAAGAGTTGGCATTACAGTGAACTTGGAAAAATCTGAATTTGGTCGTTCTCAGGTGAAATTTCTTGGTCATATTATTTCTACAGAAGGTATTCTTCCTGATCCAGAGAAACTAGATGCTATTCGTAATTATGCTGTTCCTACTACAAAACGTGATGTTCGTAGTTTCCTTGGTGTCTGTAATTTTCTTAGACGCTTTGTTAAATTGGACGATTTGGCCACACCTCGTTTTTGCGAACTATCTGGAAAGTTCTTTTTAAACGGAAATCGGTCGACAACTCTGTTTGGTTAGTTTGTATTCCTAATGAGTGGATTAATAAACTGATTTGGTATACGCATTTCAGTTATGCACACTTTGGTCCCAGAAAATGCTTTCATAAATTACGAGAAAATTGCTACTTCAGTAACATGGAAAAACGTATTCGATCTGTTCTTGCCAAATGCAAATTATGTCAAAAGGCTAAGCCGCCAACTATTTCTCACAGAGCACCGTTGTTTCCTATCATTCCAGCGAAATTAAAAGACATGGCTGCAGTCGATTTGTTCGGTCCAGTGGTTCGTTCTACTAATGGTTTTGCGTACATTTTGGTAGCAGTGGAATTGACATCAAAATATGTGTGTTTTACACCTTTACGCAAAGCAACAGCTCGTTCAGAATCTAATGCTTTCATCAAACATTTTCTTAAAGAAGTGGGTCATGTTGATAAGGTTATATCAGATAATGGATCACAGTTTCGCTCTAAAATTTGCCTTCGTACTCTACGGCGTCGTAAGATTAAACCAATTTTCATTTCACTTTTTCACCCTCAATCTAACTCTTCAGAGAGATGGATGAAGGAAATCAATAAATTGTGTCGACTTTATTGTCATCAGAATCACAGAATGTGGGATCGGTATCTTCATATTTTTCAAAACATTCTGAATGAACTCTCTAATGATTCAACTTCTTTACCGCCTATATTGATATTAAAAAATAAAGCACCGAGAAATTGCATTTCTGAAATCGTTCCTTTTCCGCCTACACGGAAACTGCGGCATTCTGAAGTTGTGAATCTGGCTCTACAAAATATTGCATCTGCGGCTGCTAGAAGAGAGAAATCAGCTAAACGTCCTGGTCGTTTAAAAACCTTGTCGCTTGGTCAAAAGGTGTTAATTAAGTCTCATAGTTTGTCTCACAAAGGAAAGGGCTTGTGTCGCAAATTTTTTCTGCTTTATAACGGTCCATATAGGGTTCGCAAAATTATTCATGATAACACTGTCGAAGTAGAAACTCTTAAATCTCGGCGCTCTAAGGGAATATATCACATATCGAACGTTAAAATTTTTGTGGAATGACATACTTTCGAGAAACCAACAGTTTTACGTAAACACGCAGAGAATACAAGGATACCGCGCCGTGTTCCGGCGGCGGCACATACTCAAAGCAACAGTCAAGTCTGCGCGCCGCATAAGGCAGTCGTTGACCGCAAACAATTACTTCCTACGTCACGCGTACCTACAGCTGATCGAGCGCTCGGTGCGAATGTACTGACAGCCGTAAACAAATACACAGTCTAATTTCTCCGATTCAATTCAGTATAAAGCTATAGCGACTTGGTAAATTATGTTATTAACGTTCAGTATTTTTCAGGATACGGTTGTATAAAATATTTAAGAACTTCAGGTAAATTCTGTGTGTGTCCGACGTTAAGAGGACTTGCTATCGAGAAATTTTCAGGAAGAATGTAATTTCGAAGAAGAAACTAATAAACTATAAAGGTAACTTAATTGAGTTTATTTTTCAGGTAACATATTTCCACTTAGGTACGTACTTTAGACGTAATTTGCTGCTCGCGATTACGTGATTTATACTTTCTGCTAAATTTTATGTTCTATGAATTTACTTGTGAAACGACGTGCTTGCGTACATTAACTGATTTTGACAATGATTGATTAATGAACAGGGTTGTTAATTATGTATATTATGCATCGCTTGGCTGCACTGCTTTTTTCACTGATGTCACATTTTTTTTTAATTATGTGCCTGCTGTGCTTATTTATTTAAATTATAATTGTCACCTGATTAATTGTGCTGACTGTGGTTATGTATGTAAGTTATACTTTGAGATTTATCTGCTTGCACCTTCATGTTTACTTATTAGATTACATATGAACATTTATTTGCTTATGCTGATATGATGCTAATGATCTGTTTATTGTGTAAGATATAAAATAAATGGCTCTGAGCACTATGGGACTTAACTTCTAAGGTCATCAGTCCCCTAGAACTTAGAACTACTTAAACCTAACTAACCTAAGGACATCACACAACACCCAGCCATCACGAGGCAGAGAAAATCCCTGACCCCGCCGGGAATCGAACCCGGGAACCCGGGCGCGGGTAGCGAGAACGCTACCGCACGACCACGAGCTGCGGGCTGTAAGATATATATTTGCTGCTTTGCGTATGGATTGCATATTTACACATTTCTGTTTTGTTGTCATAACTACTCTTTAATTTGGTATATATAAATGCTGATATGCGGTGTACGAACATAGACTTTAGGTTACACTATGTTATTAATTATTGTTCGCTTGGCAGAGCCTCGTTGTAGCGATTGTGCTGCATCCACTTGTTGACATTGTGTTCTCTACTGGTATATTTACTCGCTATTGCATGTTTTGCTTACGCTCAGTGCTTTATATTTTAAGATAAGAAAATGAACTGCCATGAGCTGGAGGTTCTATGGAAGCTGTATAAATTTATGCTAATAGAAAGAAAGCTAACGACATGAAATACCAACACTAGGTTTAGGCCATTGACAGTTATTACACTGCATTCTTCGTTAGCAATTGAAATAGTAAGTGACGCTTGACTCAAGAAATACTCCACATGTTTGCTTCTGTCTTGCCATGATTCTTGAAGTGGTGTACACACTGTGAAATATTACGATTCATTCATTCAAAGTCTTATGTGATCTTTCATACTACGTACTCGCACCTACTTACTGAAAGTTATTCGAACTAAAGGCTGTTAGAGGTCATGTATGTATTTCTTTTATTTTATGGTGGACAAGGTAACCAAAATGTATTTTATAATTCATAATGAGTAGAAGATTTGGCTCAGGTGGACTACACAGAGGTTGTGTGTGGACATTGTTCCTTCGGATTGCATGGGACGATAAATTGAAGTTTGCACTAGAATCTTATCTGTACTTGTTCAAGGAGACTGACTAGAGGAAAGAGTTGTTATGGAAGTGAAATGGTATTGGCGATAGGGTTTATATGAATCGACGTATTGAAGAGGTATTATTGAGGTATTGAGATTATGTGAAGTTGATGATTATTGGAGCTTTGGTGGACAAGAGGTAAGGTAAATGATATTGATGATAAGGTTTATGTGTTTAAACGTAAGAGGTATTATTGAAGTATTAAGATTATGTGATGCTGATGATTGTTGGAGTATTGGTGGATAAGAGGTAAAGTAAGTAAGGAGCATATTTTTTTTGTTGGTTTATATGGAACAAGGAGGATGAAGATGGCAGACTAGAACACTCAACTGGAAGGAAGATTGTCTACACTCACGCTTTGTTAAATCACTAAGCAGTATATACTTTTTTTTTTTTTTTTGAAGAGAGGAAGTATTTGCATATCTTGGCACACTGACAGTTGTTCAGCAACCGTACATTTGATTTGGCTTGGCAAACATTGGTCTTGACATGATGACTATGACGTTGACTAACTATTATTGACTGTTATACATTGCTGCCACTACTACTTGATACACATGTTGAATATCAAATTTTGACAGAATTGCATAACACAGTTAACACTATTCAATTACACAGTAGTACTTAGATGTGGATGAAAGATGAGTGAGTGTGTTTTGTGTGTTTCCCCTTCCTAATCCCAAATAATTGGTACCGACCTATCTCCTAAATATTATTTTACTTGTTTGTTGTGGCTTGCACTGACACCCATAAATATTATAGGTTTACCGTTATTTGCGTATTGTAATAGTTAATATGACAATTATCTGATATCATTTGTGTGTTTGTTATTATTTGTATGTTTATTGTAAGAGCATTGAAATAATTTTGTAAAAGCAAGTGTGTGTGCATTCAAACTGTTGTTCGTGCTTGCACCTATTCAACATTGCTGGGTGCCACTTGGAAATGTTTAATTTCTGCTGATAAACTCTGATGAACTGTCTGATTAGTGATAGTGAATATTATGGACTGTTACCTGCACCTGTTCAACATTACTGGGTGCCACTGATGGACTGCTTCTACCGATATAATGTCACTTGTTGCTGTCTGCACCTGCTCAACATTGCTGGGTGCCACTGATGGACTGCTTCTACTGAAATAATGTCACTTGTTGGTGTCTGCACCTGCTCAACATTGCTGGGTGCCACTGATGGATTGCTTCTACTGAAATGATGTCACTTGTTGGTGTCTGCACCTGTTCAACAATGCTGGGTGCCACTGATGGACTGCTTCTACTGAAATGATGTCACTTGTTGGTGTCTGCACCTGTTCAACATTACTCGGTGCTACTGATGGACTGCTTCTACTGAGATAATGTCACTTGTTGGTGTCTGCACCTGCTCAACATTACTGTGTGCCACTGATGGACTGCTTCTACTGAACTGATGTCACTTGTTGGTGTCTGCACCTGTTCAACAT
The DNA here is from genome assembly GCF_021461395.2 of Schistocerca americana. Lineage (NCBI taxonomy): Eukaryota > Metazoa > Arthropoda > Insecta > Orthoptera > Acrididae > Schistocerca > Schistocerca americana. The sequence goes on along the minus strand of NC_060119.1, from coordinate 1,036,250,266 downwards.
TGCTAGGTGCCACTAATGGAACTGCTTCTACTGAAATAATGTCACTTGTTGGTGTCTGCACCTGCTCAACATTACTGGGTGCCATTGATTGAATAATACTTATGTAAACTATTATGTAAAATCATATGTATGAAAGCATTTGTATTCCTTACTGTATTTTATATACTAGGTTATTGAAGGGTCAGTGCAAAGCCAAAATTTATTTAGTGAAGTGATATTTACTTATTAATATTATCTTTTATTTTTGTCTGTTTTTTTTTGGACGAATTTGGTGGTATTTTCACCACCAATGCTGGCAAAAATACCATCAAATTCTAGCCCGTGGAGGAGGGGCATGTGAAAGGTGGCTACAATGAGCCACAGTACCAAAGATTGAGCCAAAGAGTATTATTCAGCCGCCTCCGCTGGCAGTGCTTGCTGAGAAGTCGTAGTGGAGAGTGCTTATTACGAAGTAGCAGTAGGCAGTGCTTGTTGAGATGTAGCAGTGGTGAGTCGTTGTTGAGAAGTTCCCATGGAGAGTGCTCGTTCAGATGTTGTCATATTGTTTTAATGGGCTAGACACCAGATATTGTTGGATTGGGGATGCTGTAATGATCAGAGTGTGCTTTTCGTCAATATATATGAAGGTAAAAAATTCCTTTCTTTTTATTATTTCAATGTCTTAAACAATAATGCCTCTTGGTCACAGGTTCAGTCAACAAATCATCTGGCTCGTGTTCTTGTATTAGACTGTATTTTTGGTTTCTTGGTGCAATTATAGTATTTCTGTTTTTTTTAATTACTTCAGTATAAATGGTATTTAAAATATCTTGTCGTACTGAGGAAGAACCGTGCCAGATGTGTACGTTGAATCACACTTCCACACACAGAACAGCTACACTTCTGTTTTGCTGTTTCGTAGGTTTTATAGTTGCTGGGGACTTAATTAATTAACTGTGTTAACGGAAATTTCGTTTCATTCTTTGTTGTTGTTCTATGCAGTCAGATTGCGTACTAATACCAGTCAGGGCCAACCGTTTACGAGACCTCGTAATCGGACAAACATCGACCAAAATTAACATTATTTGCAGTCAAAATAATTAAGCCCCCATGCAAGCTGGAACAGGAGAACAGAAAATACTTGCTTTTGAACTATTACAGTGATTATTTCAAAACTCCCCTCATTAAAAACTACAGTGATGATTTCAAACATATAATATATAACAATTTTAGTTATTAGAGAAACTGAAATGGTCCGCCTTCGCAAATAGTGCAGTGTGACTAGAATGGGGAAGTAGGACAAATATTAAGGAAACACCGAGTAGGAGCTGTCTTTTGCCCACCAAATAAAACGCGAGCATTATTGGTAAGTGTCAAAGACGATCTCGGTTTGCAGAAGGCCGGCATATACCAGATTTCCTGTCAATGTGGGAAGACGTCCACTGTACAGACAGTACACACCATCGAAGATCGTTGCCGAGAACATCAGAGGCACACTCGACTTGGGTACCCCAACATGTCGGCGGTCGCAAAGCACTGTTTGTCCGAAAATCACGAAATGGACTACCAACATACCAGGGTCCTGGCAAAGCCATCTAAATACTGGGACAGCGTCGTTAGAGAGGCTATCGAAATTCGTACCAGAGATGGACACATCAACCGAGATTGCGGCTACAACCTCAGCAGGGCATGGGAACCAGCACTGAATCTAATTAAAAAGACGCTCAGCAAAGGAAACGAACGGGCGACTAGGGCGGACGAGGCAATTACACCGACGCCACCACAGACGCCGACGCCAGCGTCTCACCGACCGCTGAAGCGCGGGCGCCGACCGCCGAGAAAACGCCTCGCGAGGGGTGGGGATTTAAGACGACCGCCCACCCTCAGACCACTAGATGTCACGAGGGGCGGATTTACCAGTATAAAAGGAGGCGGGGAGTATTGCTGACAGTTGAGAAACAGCAACAAGAGAATCAATCAGCCAGGAAAGCTCAGTGATTTCAAACGTGGATGTCACCTGAGTAAAAAACCATTGGGGACATTCTAACCCTTCTAAAACTGCCCAAGTCGATTGTTCATGCTGCGATTGTGAAGTGGAATCGAAGAAACAACTACAGCCAAACCAAGACAAGGCAGGCCTATGTGATGATGGACAGTGTTGTAAGAAATCACATGAAGTCGGCAAAAGTCACTCATGAGTTCTAAATTGCTACTAGCACCACAATAAGTATAACGACGGTACATAGGGGGCGTTCAGTGGTTGACGCAGCTCCTCATATGCCACACATTCCTGAAGTTAATGATGAGCGACACTTGAGGTGCTGTAAGGAGTGACGCAGCTGGACAGTAGATAATAGGAAAAGAGTGATTTGGAGCGATGAATCACGATATACACTATGGCAACCCAATGGAAGTGTTAGGGTTTGGTGAAGGCCTGAAGAACCTTAGCTGTCATCAAGTGTAGGGCCATTGGGGTCCAGTCCCCTTATCGCACTTAAGAAAACCTTAATGTGGAAGTACACTCATGCTCATAAATTACGGATAATGCTGATACCTGGTAAAACAACGCTCTGGTGGGCGCTTTGCGGGTTTAAATCACTTCGGGGTATGACCATGCGCTGCATCTGACATGCAGTCGAAGCACCGTGGCGCTGGCAGCAGTCACATACGCAGAGATGTGTTGGTGCATGTCAGAATACGGAGCAGCGAGGAAGTGTGCAGACGTTTCCAGACGTAATAATTGTGACTGTGTGTTGAAAATGGCTCAAAGAACACGTATTGATGACGTTATGAGGGGTAGAATACTAGGGCGACTGGAGGCTGGTCAAACACAGCAGGTCGTGGCACGGGCCCTCCCTGTGCCACAAAGTGTGATCTCCAGATTATGGCAACGGTTCCAGCAGACTGGAAACATGTCCAGGCGCTACAGTACGGGATGTCCACAGTGTACAATACCACAAGAAGACCGATATCTCACCACCAGTGCCCGCAGACGGCCACAGAGTACTGCAGATAGCCTTGCTCGAGACCTTACTGGAGCAACTGGAACAGTTGTCTCCAGACACACACAGTCTACAGACGACTGAACAGACATGGTTTATTCGCCCAGCGACCTGCAAGGTGCATTCCACTGACCCCTGGTCACAGGAGAGCCCGTAAAGCCTGGTGTCAAGAACACAGTACATGGTACATGGTCATTGGAACAGTGGTCCCAGGTTATTTTCACGGACGAGTCCAGGTATAGTCTGAACAGTGATTCTCGCCAGGTTTTCATCTGGCGTGAACCAGGAATCAGATACCAACCCCTTAATGCCCTTGAAAGAGACCTGTATGGTGGTCGTGGTTTGATGGTGTGGGGTGGGATTATGATTGGTGCACGTACACCCCTGCATGTCTTTGACAGACGAACTGTAACAGGTCAGGTGTATCAGGACGTCATTTTGCACCAGTATGTCCGCCTTTTCAGGGGTGCAGTGGGTCCCACCTTCCTCCTGATGGATGATAACGCACGGCCCCACCGAGCTGCCATCGTGGAGGAGCTCTTTGAAACAGAAGATATCAGGCGGATGGAGTGGCCTGCCTGTTCTCCAGACCTAAACCCCATCGAGCACGTCTGGGATGCTCTCGGTCGACGTATCGCTTCACGTCTTCAAGCTCCTACGACACTTCAGGAGCCCCGAATGGCACTGGTGCAAGAAGGGGATATACCCCAGCAGCTGCTCGACCACCTGATCCAGAGTATGCCAACCCGTTGTGCGGCCTGTGTACGTGTGCATGGTGATCATATCCCATATTGATGTCGGGGTACATGCGCAGAAAACAGTGACGTTTTGCAGCACATGTGTTTCCGGACGGTTTTCTCAACTTATCACCAATACCGTGGACTTGCAGATCTGTGTCGTGTGTGTTTCCTATGTGTCTATGCTATTAGCGCCAGTTTTGTGTAGTGCAACGTTGTGTGGCACCACATTCTGCAATTTTCCTTAATTTATGAGCATGAGTGTACACGTACACGTTTTACAACATTATGTGTTGCGTACAGTAGAGGAACAGTTCGGGGACGATGATTTTTAGTACCGGCATGACAATGCACCCTGTTATAAAGCAGCATGTCTGAGGCAATGGTTTGTGGTCAATAATACGCGTGATATTGACTGGTCTCTCCAGAACCCCGACCTGCACACAATGGAGCACGTATGGGATGAGTTAGAACGTCGGCTTCGCTCCAAGCTCCAGCGTCCAAAATGACTTCCTGCTCATTGAGGATTAATAAACTGTCATTCCTCCACAAACATTCAGGCATCCCATTCATAGTGTCCGCTGCAAAGTTCCAGCCGTCATAAAGATGAAGGGTGGACGCATCCCATAGCAATAGGTGTCGGAATACTTTTGTTCAGATACTCCATTGTGACATCAAAGGTTACGATTTCGCGTGCTGTCTGATATTGTCTGTGAGATTATCATTCTTAAAGGCATTATTGGGGACAAGTATTTACCACTGTATCCATCGTGAATATTGATGTATAAACAAACTAGTGTCACTGTAAAACTGAAACCAGTACAAGCAGACTCCAACAATATGCGGAGATGATGCGTATCTTTGAGGCTGTCATGGTGTTGTACTACCAGTCTGTTCTCGTGAAGCCATCGGCACACGGACCGTGCTTTCGGACGTCAACATTGAGCGTGCCCAGTTCAACGTGCTGCTGAACGCTCAGAAACGATGCAAGATTTGCATACGGTATGTGTGCCTCAACGTGGTACACGCGATCGCAGCGGCATTTGTAGGCTGTAGCTCGTTCGCAAATCACACTGTTTTACGAAAACGACGGGCGTAAAATACCTACGTCAGCTCTATTACAACGCACATTTCCTCTCTTGTCCATATGCTAGTCATGCTGTTCTGTCTGTAGTACACATAGATAAAAGCTGCAGTGTCCATAAACATGGTGCAAGGGAAACAGGAAAGTAAGACCTACCACGTCCAGTCTGTAAGGATATCGGCTTATAAAAGCTCCGTTACAAATAATGCGATGCATATTTACAACAGTTCTCCATATAAGATAAAGATGTAAATCAGGTATATACAAACTAACTTGTGACAGCTATTCTTGCTACTACATAGGACAGACAGGAAGAAATTTTGAAATCCGATACAAAGAACACACTAACGCACTCCGTTTAAAAAACTTAAATAAATGCACTTTTGCAACCCATCTAGTCCAAAATAGTCATTCAACCACAGATATAAAAACCAACCTTCACATTCTACACACTGTAGACAAAGGAATAACAATGGAACTCTTGGAACAATTAGAAATTTTCATACATAACAATAAAACACCGCACACCATCTTAAATGAACAAATTGATATAGCAAACAACCCATTCTTCCAAAATTTTAAAGAGTTCTTATATTTGAAAAACTAATAAATACTGTACTCATCCACTCCCATACCCCTTCCCCACCTCACTCATTCCACACCTAAAAGCCATCCTCTCTATCACTTTTTACACACACACACACAGTCACCCTCTCGCTCTCTCTCTCTCTCTCTCTCTCTCTCTCTCTCTCCCTTTCCCCTCTCCCATCCCTCCCTCCCTCCTTCCCCCCTTCCCCATATGTATACTATCCTGTTTATTGAGCAATGAGAAACATGCCAAACATAACTTCACTGCCAGATATATTGTCCTAAACACTTTGTTGTAGATTTTGTTAACAGCAAAAGAAAAGTTTGCAATGTAAAAACATAATAATTTTTATAAAGAAAGTAATAAATATATATTTGTTTACGAATGCCACACACAACGAAAAATGAGCAAAGAAAGTCTCTACCTCCACAAAACTCTTTGGAGACAACAACAGTATTTGGGAGTCGCCATCGGTGGAAAAGTGCCTGTTTCACTTGATATTTAACGATACTGCTAAGCACACATTATATTTTCCAGAGCAGTGCCTACCATAAGAATAAAAACAGTGAGTAATACCATCAAATTAATCTTACAATCGTAATATTCTTTGCACATACAGTGCTCACTTTTTCGTCTCTGTATTTGCCACAGATGCACGAACCACACAATACTCCAAACTAAATTGTATCATCTGACGATGAATCGCCAGGTGATTCGAAACCGGTCATGAATAAATGAAAATTGAAGAAAAAACAGCGATTGGTTGCAGCAATTCCTGAAACCTTTAAAAATTATTTCATCATTCTCACTTTTTAATAAAGCCCCATCGTCAGTCTTACTTGTTCTCTGTTCCTATTCAGGAGCAGAATCCTTACGATATGTCAAACACAAAACTTGAAACTAGAAAGTACAACGTATCTTATTCCAAGCAGAGCAAACTGTTTTGTAGGTAAAGCCAATCGAAAAAATTCACTCCTGATAAAGTGCACTTAAATTTGAGTAACATCTAATATTATAGTATATTCTTCTGTTACATTAATAAGAAAATATCGAAACTATTAGAAAACCCGAAGGCTTTAAAAAACATATTTTGATCAAGTTGGACGCGTATTAGTAACATATCACTTGTAATACTTAGGTGCGTCACTGCTCACTACGTTACACCTACCATACATGATTTACAAACATACTTAACATATTACCATCTCCTGAAAGCTTCAATCGTAGATATGTTATTAACTGATATTTAATTATAGCATTGTGCCAAAACAATGCGTTTTTGCTGAATCCTCAACATTCCGTTGCCTTGAAACGGCGTAATTTCGTAATACGCAAGATACAATAATTCCTTAACCACCAATATGACGTTTCCCGTCGTTTATTACAACCAATCGTAGAATTAACGACAGGTTTTCGAGAGATCTTTATTTTGCTAGCGCTTAGAGACGCCATCTTTTCGTATGGATTTCAATTCAAAGCGACAATGGCGTCTCGCGACTCTGTACTGAAGTGGGATGGCGTCGTTTTGCATAGTTGATATTCTTCCATCTCGTTGGTCTATGTTCAAATACACGTTCATAATACCTGACATGCTATATATTGTCCTAAACGATCGGGAAGACTTCCCAACGTGCTTTTCTCACGCTGTGACGTCAGAAATTCGGAACGCTCAACGTTCGAACACACGGTCCATGTGCCGACGGCTTAAGGGGCAAACCGGAACAGGAGCATACAGCCGAAATCTCCTGACCAGATTATAGGAGGCTGTTCAGGCATCGTAGGAGACTGTTCAAGGGGATATCTTTGCTCCACGACAAATGACAAAGTATCAAATGGTACTTTTTTGGGATTAAAATATTGCCTCAAACGGCATATTTTCTTGACACTGCACCAGGTGACTTCCTCCTCTTTCAAATGGCTCTGAGCACTATGGGACTTAACATCTGAGGTCATCAGTCCCGTAGAACTTAGAACTACTTAAACCTAACTAACCCAAGGACATCACACACATCCATGCCCGCGGCAGGATTCGAACCTGCGACCGTAGCGGTCGCGCGGTTCCAGACTGTTGCGCCTAGAACCGCTCGCAAAACCCGGACGGCTCCTCCTGTTTCCTCGGATGGAAAGGCGGCTGAGTGGCAAGCATACAGGCATTTCCAAAACGACCACGAGGCTATTTTCTAAGTAGACCGACTCCTGAACAATCAATATGCAGACTTCTACAACCAAGTCATCCATCGTCAGGAAAACTGTGTCGCATTGATGGGTGGAAATATAGAGACAGACAAAGTAAGAAACAAAGAAAGCTGCACTCTGCCATCAGGCCCAGAGGACGTGCGACACCGACCACCCACCCTGTCATCCCCTGCCGTATGGCGGGATTCGGATGTGGTATGGAGATGCGTGGGGTCAGCGTACCGCTCCCCTGGCCGTTGTCAGCTTGCCAGACCTTGAAGCAGTTCCCCAGCTGGCATCGTTAGGTCGACTGGGCCCCGTTCCAGTCCTCCCACTAATGAAAAAACCTAGCAGCACCGAGTATTGATTCTGGACCCTCCACATGGCAGTCAGACGCACTGATCAATCAAGTACGGAGGTTTATTTTGCATAAATCGCAAATCTATCGGACACCGCAAAGTCCCAAGCGACTGAAAGAAAGCGCCGATGACTCCTGTATATGTGAAGGGTAGGAGAACGGATCCTCAAAATTAATGTCGGATTGCTGTAGAGTTCTTGAACATATTCTCCGTTCGAATATAATACTAGAGACGGAGAAGCTTCTGTCCAAAACTCAGTATGGACTTACGAAGCATAGCTCGTGTGAAACTCAGCTTGCCCTTTTCTCACATGATGCCCTGCGAATCATGGGCCGGCCGGGGTGGCTTAGCGATTCTAGGCGCTACAGTCTGGAACCGCGCGACCGCTACGGTCGCAGGTTCGAATCCTGCCTCGGGGATGGATGTGTGTGATGTCCTTAGGTTAGTTAGGTTTAAGTAGTTCTAAGTCTAGGGGACTGATGACCTAAGAAGTTAAGTCCCATAGTGCTCAGAGACATTTTGAACCTGCGAATCATGGCTGAAGCGCAATAGGCAGTTTCTATATTCCTGGATTTCCTGAAAGAGTTTAACACGGTATCTCTCTTCAGACCATTAACGAAGGCACGACCATACGGAAAGGTTCACAGATATGTGAGTGGCTCGACGACTTCTTAAATGACAGAACCCAGTACTTTGTCATCGACAGCGATTGCTCGTCAGGGTTATGTCAGCAGTGACTAGGGAAGTGTGATAAGGCGGCTGTTGTTTTCTTTATGTATTAAGAGACATAGGAATTACATAGTGGCTGAAATCTATGGCTGTTTGTTGGCGATGTTGTGGTGTACAGGAAGCTGTCGTCGTTGAGTGGCTATTCGTGGATACAAGGTGCCTTGATAAAATGTCTAGTTGGTGTGACGAATGGCAGCTTGCTCTAAGTGTAGAAAAAATGTAAGTCAATGCAGATGAGTAGGAAAAACAATCCCAGAATGTTCGAATACAGCATTAGTAGTGTATTGATTGGCACAGTCAAGTCGATTAAATAACCAGGCGTAGCGTTGCAAAGCTATATGAAGTGGAATGACCACTTAAGGATTGTAGTAGGGAAGGCGAATGGTCGACTTCGGTTTATTGAGAGACTTTTTGGAGAGTGTGGTTCATCTGTAAAAAAATACCCGATAAAAAACATTAGCGCCACGTATTCTTGAGTACTGTTCGAGTGTTTGGGATTCCTACTCGGTCGGGTTAAAGGAAGACATTGAAGCAATTGAGAGGCGGACTGCTAGATTTGTTTCCGGTAGGTTCGATCAACACGGTAGTATTACGGAGATGCTTTGTGAAGTCAAATGGGAATTCCATGAGGAGAGACGACCTTCTTTTTCTGCAAAACACAACTGACAAAATTTTTACTATCGGCATTTGAGGGTGACTACAGAACAATTCTACTGTCACCAACCTACATTTCGCGTACGGCCCACGAACATAAGAGAAAAAAATTCAAATGTGTATGAATACCTAAGGGACCAAACTGCTGAGGTCATCGGTCCCTAGACTTACACATTACTTAAACAAACTTATGCTAAGAACAACACACACGCCCATGCCCGAGGGAGGACTCTAACCTCCGGCGGGAGCGGCCGCGCAGTCCGTAACATGGCGCTTCAAACCGCACGGCCACTCGGCTAGGCGAACATAAGAGAAATTAGAGCTCGTACACAGACATATAGATAGTCGTTTTCCCCTCGCTCTATTTGCAAGTGGAACAGGTAAGAAACTCTGTAATAGTATCAAAAGGTGCACATCCATAGTGCACCATACGGTGGCTTGTGAAGTACATACGTAGGTCCAGATGTAGAGTAATACCATCACCATGATGGAGGTGAGGGTATCATCTGGAGTGCCCCAGGGAAGTGTGGTAGGTCCGCTGTTGTTTTCTATCTACATAAATGATCTTTTGGATAGGGTGGATAGCAATGTGCGGCTGTTTGCTGATGATGCTGTGGTGTACGGGAAGGTGTCGTCGTTGAGTGACTGTAGGAGGATACAAGATGACTTGGACAGGATTTGTGATTGGTGTAAAGAATGGCAGCTAACTCTAAATATAGATAAATGTAAATTAATGCAGATGAATAGGAAAAAGAATCCCATAATGTTTGAATACTCCATTAGTAGTGTAGCACCTGACACAGTCACGTCGATTAAATATTTGGGCGTAACATTGCAGAGCGATATGAAGTGGGACAAGCATGTAATGGCAGTTGGGGGAAAGGCGGATAGTCGTCTTCGGTTCATTGATAAAATTTTGGGAAGATGTGGTTCATCTGTGAAGGAGACCGCTTATAAAACACTAATATGACCTATTCTTGAGTACTGCTCGAGTGTTTGGGATCCCTATCAGGTCGGATAGAGGGAGGACATATAAGCAATTCAGAGGCGGGCTGCTAGATTTGTTACTTGTAGGTTTGATCATAACGCGAGTGTTACGGAAATGCTTCAGGAACTCGGGTGGGTGTCTCTAGAGGAAAGGAGGCGTTCTTTTCGTGAATCGCTACTGAGAAAATTTAGAGAACCAGCATTTGAGGCTGACTACAGTACAATTTTACTGCCGCCAACTTATATTTCGCGGAAAGACCACAAAGATAAGATAAGAGAGATTAGGGCTCGTACAGAGGCATATAGGCAGTCATTTTTCCCTCGTTCTGTTTGGGAGTGGAACAGGGAGAGAAGATGCTAGTTGTGATACGAGGTACCCTCCGCCACGCACCGTATGGTGGATTGCGGAGTATGGATGTAGATGTAGATGTAGATGTAGATGATTTATGGTTGTAAATTTTTTCGAGGTGATAACTTAGAAATTATTGGTACCCTTTGTACATACACGATAGCGACAGTGTGCGTGCCTCTGCACGCTGGTACCGAGCTCTGAGCAAGCGACTGTTGCCTAAGAAAAGGGAGGGAGCGGATGAGAAGTGGCGCAGCGCCGGGCTTCCTTCCTTCCGCGGCGCGGCGGCTCGGGTAGCAGGAAGCCCGCCGGGTGTGCGGCGGCCGGGCGTCGGACCCAGGGGGGCCCCGGAATTGCTTCCCCGCGCCGCCCTGCGCGGACAATGGGCGCCACACCCCCAGCCAGCGAGCGTGCCGTTCCGATTCCTGGTGGACGCCACAGTTAAAAGGCTACTCCAGCCTACACCGAAGTACACAGCGGAGGCGCCGTGTCGTGCTTTTTTCCAATCCTCCGGCTTATTCCTCATTCAGCAGACAGCGATCGATTCCTTGCACACTACTATTTTAATGCCGAAACCTACCCTCTGACGGAAACAGAAGTGCTACACCACGAAGCATCTACCCCATGTTTATCAAACTTTGTGGAGACGTTCAATCAGATAACAGGTATTTAATGAAACTGGTGTTCATCATCAAAACCCACAGACAAGAATACACTCATCTTTTCCGTGTGGCATGGAACAAAACAACCTCCGAATGTCATATTAAGGCGTTTCTTCCCTAGCCTGAGACACATGCTGTGCCAATTCATGACGATTTGTGGTTCGGTGCTAACAGTCTATTTGATATCTATTTAAACACTGAAATTTTAACCATAAACAGTAATTTCTGACAGAGGGAAATATGTACTTGTGAAAAAGTTACGAAGAAAATAATTACGGAATCTTAATTACACTATTGTGTAGAAGTCCATTAATTGGTAGGAACATTTTATATGAGATGAATCTCCTGTAATTAGTAAATATAACAAGTTTATTATCAAAATTTGATACCTAAGTGTTTCTGCACGCTTCAATTAATATAGACACTAGAATTCATTCATGTGTTTAATATTTAAGAATCAAGGTAATCATTGAAATATGTCATTTGTTTTAGGATGAGAGTTTTAATTGTTAATTAATAAAAAAATGTTTCTAAGTAATGCCGAGGATTGTTCGGGATTGTTAAGAAAGTATAAATAGCTACAGCCATGTTGGCAATGTCAGTACTTTGTATGGTGTCGGACAGAAAGCATGTAGCTTGTTGACCACGATTTATTTCATTATTGTAAGTATGTTACAACTTATTTCAGATTTGTCAAGATGTTTTTAATTACTTTGAAATTGCAATAAATATTCAGCTGGCACAATACGAGATTGATTTTTAATTTTAGCTTTTCTGAAGTTGGAATTTTTACAGTGACAGAGAATATAGGACTTCTGCTGCGACAGATTGCCAGCTACGATAAGTAAAACAACGCATCGCATCCCTGATAGACTGTATGGCTGACAAGTCAGTGGACCGGGCAGGACGGATTCAGACATGCTTCAAGGCGTTTGTGGTGTGAACTGCAGTGAGGAGACTTGCATTACCCTACTGGAATATGCCGTTTGGTATCCCGGTCATGTGGACAGGGTGTGACAACTGAGTTTACTATTCTTGCCACAATATTGAGCCTCCCTTCAACATACACCAAATCATTCCTGTTGATATATTCAGTTGCTCCAACCGATGGCACAAGTTGTGGAAGTAGGAGTCTCGAAAATCGCTACAGTCTGTGAGATATCGTGGAGTCGTTTACGGAATTGCTGGCGTCTATCTGAGGGCCACAAACGTGAGACTGATTGCTGAACACCGCAGAATACCAGATACTGTCCCATTTGACTCAGTCTCCACAGCTCGCAAATATCTGGCGAATTTGATATCAACGTGAGTTCACTGTCATTATTCTCGAATCAATCTAGCACGATTCTCATCTTCCGACACGGACAGTTATCCTGCTGGAAAACGCCATCGCCGTCGCGAAATACACTACTGGCCATTAAAATTGCTACACCTCGAAGATGACGTGCTACAGACGCGAAATTAACCGACAGGAAGAAGATGTTGTGATATACAAATAATTAGCTATTCAGAGCATTCACACATGGTTGGAGCCGGTGGCGACACCTACAACGTGCTGACATGAGCAAAGTTTCCAACCGATTTCTCATACACAAATAGCAGTTGACCGGCGTTGCCTGGTGAAACGCTGTTGTGATGCCTCGTGTAAGGAGGAGAAATGCGTACCACCACGTTTCCGACTTTGATAAAGGTCAGATTGTAGCCTATCGCGATTGCGGTTTATCGTATCACGACATTGCTGCTCGCGTTAGTCGAGATCCAATGACTGTTAGCAGAATATGGAATCGGTGGTATCAGGAGGGTAATACGGAACGCCGTGTTGGATTCCAACGGCCTCGTATCACTAGCAGTCGAGATGACAGGCATCTTATCTGCAGGGCTGTAAAGGATCGTGCAGCCACGTCTCGATCCCTGAGCCAACAGATGGGGACGTTTGCAAGACAACAACCATCTGCACGAACAGTTCTACGTCGCTTGCAGCTTCATGAACTATCAGCTCGGAGACCATGGCTGCGGTTACCCTTGACGCTGCATCACAGACAGGAGCGCCTGCGATGGTTACTCAACGACGAGCCTGGTTGCACGAATGGCAAAACGTCATTTTTTCGGATGAGTCCAGATTCTGTTTACAGCATCATGATGGTCGCATCCGTTTTGGCGACATCGCGGTGAACGCACATTGGAAGCGTGTATTCGTCATCGCCATACTGGCGTATCACCCGGCGTGATGCTATGGGGTGCCATTGGGTTACATGTCTTGGTCACCTCTTGTTCGCATTGATGGCAAAAAAATGGCTCTGAACACTATGGTACTTAATTTCTGAGGTCGTCAGTCCCCTAGACCTTACAACTACTTAAACCTAACTAACTTAAGGACATCACCCACATCCAGGCCCGAGGCAGGATTCGAATCTGCGACCGCAGCGGTCGCGCGGTTCCAGACTGTAGCGCCTAGAACTGCTCGGCCGCTCCGGCCGGCCGCATTGACGGCACTTTGAACAGTGGACGTTACATTTCAGGTATCTTACGACCCGTGACTCTACCCTTCATTCGATCCCTGTAAACCCTACATTTCAGCAGGATAATGCACGACCGCATGTTGCAGGTCCTGTACGGGCCTTTCTGGATACAGAAAATGTTCGACTGCTGCCCTGGCCAGTACATTCTCCAGATCTCTCACCAATTGAAAACGTCTGGTTAATGGTGGCCGAGTAACTGGCTCGTCACAATACGCCAGTCACTACTCTTGATGAACTGTGGTATCGTGCTGAAACTGCATGGGCAGCTGTACCTGTACACGCCATCCAAGCTCTGTTAGGCTCAATGCCCAGGCTTATCAAGGCCGTTATTACGGCCAGAGGTGGTTGTTCTGGGAACTGATTTCTGTGGATCTATGCACCCAAATTGCGTGAAAATGTAATAACATGTTAGTTCTAGTATAATATATTTGTCCAATGAATACCCGTTTATCATCTGCATTCCTCTTGGTGTAGCAATTGTAATGGCCAGTAGTGTATGTTGTCTGTGGTATGGCGTCGGTGGCAAATGACGCGCAGCAACTCGACATCTCAACACAATTTACAATCATCTGTTCCGTCGGTTCATGACGACAGTCTGCCCATAATCTCCCCCTATTTCAGTGTTGTCGTCCATCTACTCTCCAGAGCCAGTGCATATATTACGATCTCTTCGTGTTGCATGTCTTCTGGAAGCACGTGTGCCACACTTTCGTCCTCAGTCCATCTCGACGCTATTCGTTCTAAAGTCATTGCACTATGTCCAGCTGCCTGCGCGATTTATCAGCATCGTACTCCCGTGTCCCTCATAGTAATCATTCAACTTGTTCAGTCTCAAAGCTGCTCCTTTATGTCCGCCGTGTTGCAGACTCCACCCGAAAAGTTCCAATAACGTTACTTATTTCCGACACTGACACACACATAAGTCGTCATTTTTACTAATGTTTTCTGTCTGTATTGAAAAATTTAGTCAACACACATTGGAGGCAATAAAATACTAGAGTATCAGTTTGGTAGCATTCAGTCAAGGACTCCACGGTGTAACACTTCCTATTACACGGTGCAACGCACAGAAAATATGGACACACTGTAATCGCTTGATACTTCACGGTTCCAGTCGACGCAAACTCGTCGTACATGGTAGAACACGGCAAGAGAATAGTCCAGAGAATACAGGGTCAAGCAAATCGCTCAACAGTCCCTACGACGACAGTCACAAACGTAGTACAGTTGAAATCCAGTAAACATCCACGTCACGAAGGTAGGGTGTAGTGATCGGGATACTTTAGCGCATCAGAATACAAAGTGTCTTCCAGCCAGGTTTTATTTCCAGCTTGACGTCAGCGGTCAGGCCCATACAATACCCATTGGCGTCTCTCACCGGCAGGCGTAGAAGTTGCTGGTAGTGTATTGTTGTAGTGGACATCTCGGGGTATCGACTTGGATGACAGAAACACAGCACTTTCCATTCCAAACAGTATGTTTAACTACGGACCGGAAGTTTGATGTAACGGAAACAATGTATAAACAATGTATGAACAATGCATAGTAAACCACTTATAATGTCAACTAACCTAAGAGCACTCATTTGAAATATAGGGACATTATGAAGATTAAATCACCGAAGATGAAACGAAATGGTACCACTAGTCACGATATACTCACGTATAACGCGGCTAACGCTATTTAATAGCTGAACAAACGAGTTTCCTGGCGTCTGTAGACAAAAGAAATATTGTGTTTGTTAAGAGAGCTGTCGCAGTGAAATATGGCGTAATGGAACCGTCTATTTCAGCACTTAGCTCTGGGAAAAGCGTCTTAAAATTAAGCAAAATACCAGGTGACACACATACACAAACACACACACATACGCCTTAAGTAATAAACAGAAAGAAAACATTTCTTTTCTACGTCTGGTGGGCCACATAATAAACCAGCCGGGGTTTAAGAGACATTGAGAGAATGGAGTATGCAGGTAGGATATCAATGATGAGACGGGCTCAGTTCACGTGAGAAAGCTCCTCACATGATGGCGGGACTGTAGACGAACTTCCAGCGTCGATGGCTGAGGTGGGTTGAGCAACCGCCTCTCTAACAGTGGTACCCCGTTGGTCCTTTAGTTTCGCCATCCACATTCGTTGGTTCAACTGCTCTCCCACAACACGGCTCTGGCTACCAACTCAAGCAGATAGACACCCCTGACTATAACCACATGCAAGTCAAAGCCAGGCATCTGGCGAGATGTGGCGAAAGAGTTCAAAAAGCGGTGGACATGCCATGGTGTTGTGCCTCTGGCATCGGACTGTCGGCAAACTTGACATACCTATTCCTAAAGGCCCAAATTGGCGCACTTTTTCTCGCACCAAGCTTTATAAGTAGCTAGGCCGTACTTATCTGCACAATTACTATTTACTATAATGACAATGTCAGACCTAGTGGGGTAAAAGTAAAAGTAGCTGATAATTTAGTGAAATTACTAGGCTATCTGTCTGGCAGTTTACAATAATCATGTAAAATTGGTCAAATGGAGGGCTCGTCATATGTCACCCATTCATTCCTGCAACTGTCAATTTCTTTTTAATTTCAGTATTTGAGTTCATATTTTTAAACAAAGGAGGGGAGATACAGCTCTTATCTCACATTTCTCAAAACAAAATGCTGCACTATATATGAAAGCAGTGAAAAAGGCAATGAGTAAAATGACACCAGATTAGAGTCATCTAACAGAGATGGTTTTATGAGCTGCCTACGTCCATAATTCCAAGTTTGGAGGCGTTTGAATAAAAAACAGAAAACACGTCCGACTTCCAAACGGTGCCTATTGTTCTGGTTGAAAAATACATTGAAGTTTTAGGTACTCAGGAAATGCTTTGATGATCAGTGACAGAGGAAGGAAACAAGGCCTGCTTCGATCGGTGGCAGAATATCTCCGGGGTGGCGGACACTGTGGACATTGCGATGACAATAGGCCGCGCAAAGGGGCACAAAGAAGAACAGCGGGGCGTTGACGATACAAAGAGAGACGACGCATCCCGCGGGGTGTGTGCGACGCGCCGGCGCCGACGCTGTCAAAGAAGCTCCTCATCGGGGAGCCTAATGAGACAGCGGCCACCGAAGCGTGAGCCCCGCCATCCTTCACGTATTTTGTCGGAGGTCGGAAACGGCGGTGAGGAAACAAGTATTGTAGCCTACAATGATAGGTTTCGCATTGATTTCTGTAAGATGATTCGGTCGGTTAGCACATTTCTATGCCTTACACTAAAACTCAAAACTAAACTCTGTCAGAAGAAGCCTCGGAAAGGCCAACGGTACAGACCGACCGCCGTGTCATCCTCAGCCGATAGGCGTCATTGGGTGCGGATATGGAGGGCATGTTGTCAGTAAAATGGTTCAAATGGCTCTGAGCACTATAGGACTTAACTTCGGAGGTCATCAGTCCCCTAGAACTTAGAACTACTTAAACCTAACTAACCTAAGGACATCACACACATCCATGCCCAAAGCAGGATTAGAATCTGCGACCGTAGCGGTCGCGCGGTTCCAGACTGTTGCGCCTAGAACCGCTCGGCCACACCGGCCGGCTGTTGTCAGCACATTGTTCTACCGGCCACTGTCATCTTTTCGTGACCAAAGCCTAGCGGCTTTTCGGCCAAGTAACTCCTCAATTCGCCTCACATGGGCCGAGTGCACCCCTCTTGCCAACGCCGCTGGGCAGACCCGTACGGTCACCCATCCAAGTGCT
Organism: Schistocerca americana; assembly: GCF_021461395.2. NCBI lineage: Eukaryota > Metazoa > Arthropoda > Insecta > Orthoptera > Acrididae > Schistocerca > Schistocerca americana. The sequence continues at coordinate 1,036,232,702 of NC_060119.1, read as the reverse complement.
ATCCAAGTCCCACAGTGCTTAACTACGGTGATCTGCCGGGAACCGGTGTAACCACTATGTCAAGGCATTTGGAACGTTTTACATTATTCACATCAAAAGAAAGTCAGTTCAGTGACCAAAACAACTAAATTGTGGTACAGCGGAGGGGTTCGGACGATATAAAAGATCTTAACGTCCTGTAGAAGCACAGTGCACCATTTTCGTTAACAGGCAAGGCTTTACTCTCCAGTCGATCAGTTTTTTAAGTTCGCTAGGTTTCCTCACATTTTCTAACACCATTGTCCTTCGTCAGGAGCTACTGACCGTCGTGGCTGCTCCTTTGGTGGTCTTATACACCCCATCCACGGCTTCTGATTGGTCAGCACTTACGTCACCCTGTCACAGAGGGTGTCAACGTCTGCGCTGGCCGTGCCACCGCTCCTGCAGTAGCGTAAACAATGCGGCGAATTTCTGTTCCTCCACAGCGCCGAGAGCTCGCTTCTAGACACCAGTAAGATTTTTCCCTCTGTCCTGATTATAGTTGTCTTTGTACATTTCAGTCTCTACAGTCTCTTTAACAACGGAACTCCAATACGCAGAAGCCTGGAACAAAGCTTTCGTTTCATCAAATAGTATTCTGTGGACACAGTATTTGTGAGGATGTGCTCTTCAACTGCTGATTTCTCAACTTCCTGATTTTTATTGTGCCATTGATATTATTGCACAGCGACCGGAAAAGGTACAGATGGATTGACCGATTCCGCTCTCACAAGAGGTATTATACATGTTAGTGATCCTGAGGCCGTGACTGTCGTTAATGGGGTGCAACTTTGTCTTTATCTTCTTAGGTGGTAACAAAACTTCGGGTCTTCCCAGGACTGTCTCTCTCGCTGGATGTAACACCGCAAAAAGGAAAGAGTACAGTCAGTCGCTCGCTACTTGATTGTTCAATATTTTCCGTCTCTTGGAGACCGCCAACTTTATTTCACTTGTCCCCGTGTCATTCTTTCGGAACACATACTTCAGATGATTAATTTCAGAATGCAAGTGGCCCTAGTCCGAAACAGTTTAAATTCTGTATCATTGTTTATAAAGATGCTCTCTTCTGTACTGGATGGTGGAAATTCTGGGCATTGAGATATCTGTGTGTGTTGATTGGTGGTAGACAGAGTGGTCGAGCCGTCCATCCTACTTTATATGCACCAAAAAATCTAGAAGGGCAACTTTCCTTCTCTCTCTCTCTCTCTCTCTCTCTCTCTCTCTCTCTCTCTCTCTCTCTCTCGATAGTGAACCTTTTGTTTCGGTGCACAGTGATCACGCGACCAAGGAACTGCTCAAGAGCTTCGACGAGGAATACACAATACATAAATACATAATACATAAAGTGTGAAAAATGAACACCTGTAATGCCTTAGGAGAGGAACGACTGAGTCATAGGTCAAATATAAGCTTTGCAATGAATTATTTTTCCTGGCGTTTACTTTACGCGTTAAAAACAATATTTGAGTTAGAGACTGAAATTTTTTGAGGACTTTTAGAGCACCATGTGCAGAAATGTAGACCATACATCGTCCTACTATTGACATGCAGAGAAATAAACACCGATACATTATAAAAAGTAATCTTTATTTTTATCGTCAGATGCGAATATTTCTAGACTAAAAACCTGTAACTAAAAAGATATCACTGTAGTCAACATTTTAATAGAAGTGCTGTCAATGTGTACCTTTAGTTTCAATCATACAGCTAGTGCACAGACTCCAAGTAACGAACTGAAAAAAAAAAGTGCAGATCTTCAGAATGAAATGTAAAAGAACTCAACAGGAGTACTAGAGTGATTAAATATATATCAAAATGTTCAGCAGGAGACACTCCTTTTGTCTTATAATTTTAATCTTACCATGAGTTCATGTTTGTTGGTTGCAGTCATGTAAAATTTATGATAATTGATAGCATTTCTGCAGGTATTCACAGGCAAGTGAGTTTGCTGTAATTTCATGCAGTGATTTCTAATTTATTTTAGAAATTGCTCTACTATATCATTTAAAGATTACCTGGGAATAATGTGAATAATTTATTTTAGTATATCATGCACATAAAGTGTATTGGGCAGTTAATCTAAGTAACATTGCTGGCCATTAATTTTGCATCGTAAAGACGTCATGTAAAAGCAATCAAATTTGTAAGAAGTGTAATTTATGCTGGGGCAGGCAAATGATTGGCATGTCAGCAAACCGCAAAATATAGGTAGCAGTTATCTATATTCTGTACGTAAGGAAAGATTATGCAGTGGTTTTCGCATTCATAAATCGCGTATGAATGTTGATTAGTAGTGAGAAAATTGTGCTATGTCTCGCGTAAGGAGTCGCGAACACGTGGTGTTGACAATGGTAACGATCGGTGCTTTCAATCTCTAACGTGTTGCTGCCAGGACAGTGAATATATGTGGAAACTCTTCTCTGACGAGCGAACCACATCAAAATAAGTCAAATAATACGAGACCTGTGGCTTTTATCTTTACATTACGGCTTGCGTTGCCTGCAGTTGCGAACATTAAAAATGTTTTCAACATGTAACAGCCAGAACGTCAGCCGGCCGGTGTGGTCGAGCGGTTCCAGGCGCTACAGTCTGGAACCGAGCGACCGCTACGGTCGCAGATTCGAATCCTGCCTCGGGCATGGATGTTTGTCATGTCCTTAGGTTAGTTAGGTTTAAGTAGTTCTATGTTCTAGGGGACTGATGACCTTAGAAGTTAAGTCCCATTTTGAACCAGAACGTCATATTCAGCTCACAGGTAAAAGCAGAGGAAAATGTTGTGAGGAAAGATACCTTGCAGTGCATGTGAATTATACCAAATCGTAAATCTGCCCGGGAAATTTCGAATTGTTGTATATCGTTCGACTCATTTCAAGTTTAGTCAAGCAAAAAAGGGAAAAAAAGGAAACTGGCGACATTCTGTGTTTTTATGTTTGTTTTGAAGGAAAAAGTTTATTGTTAACGTATATAATCAAAATACACAGGTAAAATGTAGACCAGTGAATCACTGAGGGTTAGCAAATGCCAAGGAGTAAGGATTTACAGGAATCATTCTACCGCCGATACGGGCCACAGATGAAATTTTCTAAGATTAAGCGGCTGCCACAATGGGCAGACTGCTGCTACCCAGGACCTGAGAAAGAGCATTTCGTCGGCTGTTCGCGTGTTACGAGTCGTGAGAATCCATCGATAGTGATTAAAGGACGGTGAACTCGCGAGTAAGTAACAAGGTGGTGCTCGTCCACGCCTCATCACAGAACGTGGAGGTCGGACGCTTGGCCGCTCTGTAAGGCAGGGCGGGAAGTGAATACAATGCCGGCGCAGAACAAGTGTTCGGAGCACACCATTCAGCGCACATTGTTGAATATGGGTCTCCGCAAAATCTCCAAAATCATGGAACGTGTCAGTACATGAACTTACAACATAAAAGTAATAACAGATAAAAATAAATGTTCATGAACCTGAAAAAAGTCAGTCCATAAGTTTAAGTAAACGCTATCAGCAATACAATAAGAATCAGCTTAATTTTTCAAGGAACTCCTCGACAGAATAGAAGGAGTGATCCATGAGGAAACTCTTCAGTTTCGATTTGAAAGCGCTTGGATTACCTAAGATTTTTGAATTCTAGTGGGAGCTTATTGAAAATGGATGCAGCAGTATACTGCACACCTTTTTGCACAAGAGTTAGGGAAGGGAATTTGCCGGCCGCTGTGGCCGTGCGGTTCTAGGCGCTTCAGTCTGGAACCGCGTGACCGCTACGGTCGCAGGTTCGAATCCTGCCTCGGGCATGGATGTGTGTGATGTCCTTAGGTTAGTTAGGTTTAAGTAGTTCTAAGTTCTAGGGGACTGATGACCTCAGATGTTAAGTCCCATAGTGCTCAGAGCCATTTGAACAATTTGAACCAGTTAAGGAAGTCCGATCCAAATGCAGGTTTGATTTCTGCCGAGTATTGACCGAGTGAAAGCTGCTTATTCTTGGGAATAAACTAATACTGGTAACAAGAAACGACAATAAGGAATATACATGTTGAGAGGCCAATGCCAAAATACCCAAACTCGTGAACAGAGGTCGACAAGAGGTTCGTGAACTCACACCACTTGTCGTCCGAACCGCCCGTTTCTGAGCCAAAAATATCCTTGTAGAATGGGAAGAGTTACCCCAAAATATTATACCATACGACATAAGTAAATGAAAGTAAGCAAAGTAGACTAATTTACGTATCCAATTATCACTCACTTTTGAAACCGTTCGAATAGTAAAAATGGCAGTATTAAGTCTTTGAACAAGATCCTGAACGTGGGGTTTCCATGACAGCTTACTATCTATCTGAACACCTAGGAATTTGAACTGTTCAGTTTCACTAATCATATGCCCGTTCTGTGAGGTTAAAACGTCAAGTTTTGTTGGATTGTGAGTTAGAAACCGTAAAAACTGAGTCTTACTGTGATTTAACGTTAGTTTATTCTCTACAAGCCATGAACTGAGGTCATGTACTGCACTACTTGAAACCGAGTCAGTGTTGCACACAACATCCTTTACTACCAAGCTAGTGCCATCAGCAAACAGAAATATTTTAGAGTTACCCATAATACTAGAGGGCATAACATTTATATAAATAAGGAACAGGAGCGGCCCCAACACTGAGCCCTGTGGCACCCCCCACTTGACAGTACCCCACTCAGATCCCACATCACAGGCGTTATCAACGTTGTGAATAATGACCTTTTGCTGCCTGTTGTTAAAGTAAGAGGTGAACCAATTGTGAGCTACTCCCCGTATTCCGTAATGGTCCAACTTCCGGAGCAATATTTTGTGATCAACAGTCAAATGCCTTAGTTAAATCAAAAAATACGCCAAGCGTTCCAAACTTTTTGTTTAGCCCATCCAGTACCTCACAGAGAAAAGAGAATATAGCATTTTCAGTTGTTAAACGATTTCTAAAGCCGAACTGTACACTTGATAACAAATCGTGTGATATAAAATGACTAATTGACCTTTTTATAAAGCGGCTTTACTACTGAGTACTTTAATCGCTTAGGAAACTGACCATTCCTAAAGCAAAAATTACAAATATGGCTAAATACAGGGCTAATATGTGCAGCACAGTACTTTAATATTCTGCTGGACACTCCATCCATCATAACCATGAGAGTCCTTGGTCTTCAGTGATTTAATTATTGACTCAATCTCCCTCTTGTCTGTAGCACGGAGGAGTATTTCAATCTCGGAAAGGCATTTGCCAAGAAAGTTATATGATTTCCTGTAGAAACTAAATTTTTATTTAATTCACCAGCAATGTTCAGAAAATGATTTTTAAATACTGTACATATATCTGATTCATCAGTAACAGAAATATTTTTACTGCGAACTGACTTTATGTCGTCAACCTTGTGCTGCTGACCAGACACTTCCTTCACAACCGACCATATGATTTTAATTTTTATCCTCTGAATTAGCTATTCTATTTGCATACCACATAATCTTTGCCTTGCTAATAACATTTTTAAGCACCTTACAATACTGTTTGTAATGGGCTACTGTAGCCTGACTGTGAGTACTTCTAACATTTTGATACAATTCCCGCTCTGTTCTACATGATATCCTTATCCCACTAGTCAGCCAACCAGGCTGTCCATTGCTGCTAGTACCCCGTTTAGAATGTATTAATGGAAAGCAACTAGCAAAGAGCATGAGAAATGTGTTATGGAAAGCATTGTGCCTATCATCTATATTATCAGCACTATAAACATCTTGCCACTCTTGTTCGTTGACAAGTTTTAAAAAACATCTGAAGTCATCATTTCCCTAGAACTTAGAACTACTCAAACCTAACTAACCTAAGGACATCACACACATCCATGCCCGAGGCAGGATTCGAACCCCCGACCGTAGCAGTCGCGCGGTTCGAGACTGAAGCGCCTAGAATCGCTCGCCCACAGCGGCCGGCTCTTCCCCGACGTCGTTGGCATCTTCCAGGAGGATAATTGTTCCTTCCAAAAACCAGATTCGTGCTATAGTGGTTTGAGGAACACGATAGTGAACTCACACTGATGTCTTGGTCAACAAAATCGCCTGTTCTGAAACTGACGGAACACATCTGGGACGCTATCGGGTGACAGTTTCACGCCCAGAAACCACCAGTCTGTAATTTATGGGGATTGCGTGACCATTCCGTAGACACTTGGTGCCACATAGCTCCGAAAACCTACCGAGCACTTGTCGCATCCATGCCATGCAGGATCGCTGCTGTATTATGTTACAAAGGTTGTCCAACACACTGTTCGGCAGGTGGCCACAATCTTTTGTCTCATCAGCTTGTGTCGTTCTCCTCTATATTAAATAAAGACAAGTAACTTAGAACATAAGCTTGTGAATTTTGCCAATCTTGAGTACTGATATGCCAAGTTGGTGAACTGTTTGAAACTATTTGCTAACACACCTGTGGAATACAGAGAAAATTTTATCCGCGATGCACCACTGTGCTCAGCTGCGAACATACAAAATCGGCTTTGTCTCCAACGTCAACGCGTGGTCTAAATGTATTTCCTTTCTGAGGCCTCCACTGCGCTGGAGGAAGAAGCTTTTCATGCATTCCTCATGTGAAATGTAATAGGCTTTCGAAGCAGAAAGTAAGATGTGCTCCATTCTTCTGTTTGTGAAACTTTGGTTTCTGAACAATCCGGTTGCAGCGAAACCCAGCGCATCGCCTCCTTGCAACTGTCGTTGGTCTTTTTATTATCAATGAAATTAGCATTCCCGCTTTTCTTTCAGATATGCTATAGGAAAAGCATACATTTGCATCGAAATTCCGACTATTTCGAGGTTCTCTCACCCTCTCCCCAGTACTAAGCACAGAAACTCGCATTGCTGGCGTACCTGCTGACAAACAGTACTCTAAGTAAATCATGCAAATATTTTCTTACAGGCTCAAGAAACTAAACAAAGTTTTTAAATAAGTAGCAGAACGAAAAATGATGAGTATTTTGCTGTGCGAGCTATTAGGAACTTTTATTCCCTGAGATGTCTTGACGGTACTGAAGTTCTTTCATTGTAATCACACTTTTCAATAGTATTCGAAATCTACTAAGAACTAAGAAGTGGTATTTAGTCAACGTTTGAAGTGAATAGTGTTACAGAAACGGTCCCGAAGACGTGCTAAAAAGCTACCAGCATAGTTTCCTATCAGGAATACTACGGCGGGATCTACAGTTACGGAATAAAAATACATCCATAGTGGATATAAAATAAATACATCACCCACAATGAAAGTTCTCATTCATTTCAGTCGAGGTAAGATTTATGTACCTCATTACGTAAATTCTTTTGGAACACTCTATTGTAAGTGCCTGAAGTATTGTAACACAAAAAAATCATATCTAAAAGAAAAGTATTCATTTAATAAACCATTTAGAGGAAATACCTCTTTTCCTCTGATTTGTAATACTACTCTAGATCCAAGTAACGTATTTTTCTCTCTCTTTCTCTCTCTCTCTCTCTCTCTCTCTCTTATTTTTTTTAATACTGCCAGTCTTCGTTTTACTCAAACCCACTTTTTGCTGCATTCAAGCCGATTGCAGTCTTAGCAGTGGTCTAATCAACAGCAGTGATATTCCCGTTTACAGTCCTCTACAGGAAGTGGAAATAAGAGACATTTACGACTGTGCATGGTTTTATTTTAAGCTGAGACAAGTAAATGTCTCGAAAACGACGCATTGTACAAAAAATAGATTTTTGGTGAAAAGTTGATACCAGTACAGGGGACATCAGCCTGTGCCACAACTGGCCACCTCCTAACCACACTATCTCATGGGCGGGGTCAACTTTGTATTTTCAAACGGGAACCCCCTCCCCCCTACTTTTATTGCATACTCGGATTCTGCTCCATAAATGCCTACGGTTTACTCAAACCACTGTTTCCCATTCGTGGGAGTTGGCTCTGCAATCGACAAATATCATGTTGGCCTATTTTCACAATTAAGAAATTTAAGGCTTTGTGTTCTAACGGTTGGTATGATGTTCGAAATCTACTTTAGTGTTGGAAAATTTATTGTATCGTATAATATGGTTAGCCGTTTCAGCGTCTGGTAAAAACTTTTTGTTTAGCTTGGTCCAGGAACAACGACGTGGATGTAACATTTTTCTGTTCCCTTCGGGATGCTTGATATCGGTGACTCCCGTTGCCTCTCACCATTGGGGTGCTTCATTTCGGTGAGCCCCTTGCCTCTCACCATAATTGTGATTTACAATAAATGCTCAAACTTAGGACCTTCTATTGTAACACATTTACTAATTCGTGCGTGGAATTCATGTACACAACTTAAAAGCATAGTGAATTATGGTTATTGTGAGAGGCAATGGGACTCACCGTAATAAAGCGCTCAGAATGGTGAGAGGCAACGGGTCTCACCGATATCAAGCATCCCGATGGGAACAGAAAAAGATTCCATCCACGTAGTTGTTCCCGCAGCACGATAAACGTAGTTTCTAACCAGACACTGAAACGGCTAACCGTATTGTACTGTGCAACAGATTTGCAACACTTAAATTAAATTTCGGACATAAATATCAACCGTTGGAACACAAAGATTTATATTTATATCGTAAATGAAATGTAGACTCAAATGCGTCGTTTCTTAGTTGCAAAAAATAGGTACACTTGATATTTGTGGATTACAGCGCCATCAAGTATGAATAGGAAATAATAGTTTGAGTACTTTTTTGGCGTAGATTCCGAATATGCAATAAAAATGTGGGGGAGGGGGTTCCCATTTGAAAATACAAAGTTGACCCCGCGTACACAGGAAGGGTGGTTAGGAGGTGCTCCTTTACTAATGTTAATTTTTCACCTTTTCTAATGCGTCGTTTTCGAGCTATTTAATTGCGTCAGATGAAAGCAGACACCATGTATGTCACCTCACACCACTGTATCTTACGACAACGTTGTCATTTTGAAGCACTTACACGTGTTTTGAGACCACTTGATGAAAGCAATTGGATGAGCTCATGCAAGAGCTATGTGCGAAGTGAATCGGGAAAAACCAGTGGAGTTTTAAAACGAGGCAACCGTATCGGAAGTGGAATCAAAGTCCACACAAGTACGACCCCCTCCCCCCCCCCCCCTCCCCTGCCAATATGCTGTGTCGTCTTGCTGAGAAGGTGTTGGTAATTAGAGAGTGTAGCTGAAGTCTTTGAAGGCCACGACGACAGCAGGTGACGGCATCGCTGTGACTTCGCGCGCGTCTCACTTGAAACGCTTTTTGTTTGCCTCGGGACCCGAGGTCAAGGCCACTAGCTGTAGTGTGACGCACTCCGCAAAATGTTCATGGTTCCCAGAATCGTCGTTTATAACAACAGTGCAATCCCGGCTGGAGAGGGTGTAGGTTAAGTCATTAAACTAGAGAGGGTCCTAAACTATTTTGAGATGATGGACCAGTGACCAACAGTCAATATTCTCGGCTATACGATCTTCGAGTAACGCTTATGAGGCACGTGTTGGCAAACTGCTTCAATCTGCGTGACAAAATATACTAATCACCCAGAAGGAGAATAGGAAACGGAACGAAACTTCATTGGCTGAGAGGGTACTTGATGTTACTTCAGTCATCACAGACAAAATCGAGTAAAATTTGCAAATAAATGAGCAGAACGAACCCACTTAGTATGACGTTGTTCCTCAGCGAGCCTAGGTGCACGAACTGATTCGGTTGGGCAGGATGTCTTGAAACCGTGCTATTCTTTCCCGAGGCAAGCTGGCCAATGACTGTTGTAACTAGTCTTCAATAATGTAGATACTGATGCTGGAGCGTAGTCGATGTTCGAAGTAGTCCCACATGTTTTCTATCGGGGACTTATCTGGAGAACTTGCTGGTGACGGGAGTACCTCAACATCCTGTGGACAGTTTATGAGGGCAGGTACCATGTGTGCACAAGCACGTTCCTACTGAAAAATGGCAGGACTACACTGTCGCATGACAGGTAACACACGAGGACGCAAGATGCCCATTACGTACGATTATGCCGTCAAGTTTCCCTTAATCACCATCAGACGTGACCTGAAGCTGTAAGGTGGCTATAATTTCGCACCTTGCAAGAACTCATCCACATTCTTTGCCTTGATCTACAAAGGCAATAAGGTATCATGTGATAGGTTGTACATCTTATACATGAATATATAAAGGAGACTGATGTTGTCACGTATGACTTGTAAATAATTGTTAACGCTTATTGCATGAATGGTGAAGGATTGTCTTTGTTATAAAAGTGGAGTAATGAATGAGTGCCTATACTAGTAGAGGTTGGAAAGCCAGTGGAGATGAAACGGCAGGCAGAACTCAAGCTCCGGGTGGAAGGCCCGCACAGGTGTTGGTCCTGCTTAAACACAGGAAGCAGCTTGACGTATGTCGTGGCACCTGAGCTCTGGTGCACAATAGGGTGACGGCTGGCCGCTATTGTAGTAGGGGCCGGAAGGGTAACCGGATAATACTTCCGAACGCTGAAAATCTTGGACGCAGGTGAGAGGAACGAAGAAGCGACACCTCGCTGGACGACAAAAGACTAAAATATGGTTGGTCGGCGTTCGGAAGAATCTGTAGAGAGGGAGAATATTCCGTGGTTTCGGGAAAATCATTTGTTTTCGGAATTACGATGGTGGGGAGCCGACCCTTGCTGGGAGGCCAGCGGTAGAGAGACATGGTCTTCCGTTGTTAGTGCCCGTGTACGACGGTCGCTCGATATGAGCTTTTGTTGATACAGACGGACTTGCTGTCTTTGTTCTCAGAAGAGTTTATAGTTAGAACAGTTAGGCACTGTACTGTAGCGATCCTATACGATTCTGGACTTCACCCGTGGGTTGGAAGTCGTCGTTGAGTGCGCAGCGTTCAGTAATAGAGAGCACTTCCTCTGCCTCTACTTACGTTCAGACGTTATCTGAACACCGTCCTTGTGGCTGGGAGTTTTGCGTTTCTCGTCTGTAGAACACAGAGAGGAGAAGACATTATTAGAGTTTATTAGTCAGAGGACCGTCTTCTGCCGTCCTAGTGTTTGAAAGAGTTTATTTGTGGCTGGAGTTTTTCCATCGTCGCAGACGAGTACAAGAACAATCACTTCGACGCACCGGACGCAGTACATAGGCGATATCGCAAATTGCTTCGGCTTATTAGGACTATAAAAGCTAAACAGCTGGTAATGACGTTAATTTATTTCCACTGAGGTTCCGCACCACCGTAGATCATCTTTGAAAGTAGTGTCTTCTAGTGTTTGGTACGTAGATGACGTCAGTCATTTCGCGTTATTGATATTAGACCGCGTACTCATAATAAGGGGCAGAGTTGGGCAATTGATTAGTAATTTTACTTAGGAAATGTAAACTTTCTAATATAAAGGTTTTTTTTTAAATCTACAATAAATATATAAGCAGGGACAACATTTATCATTTAGTAGGATTAGTTGCCTTCATCATTCATTTACGTTTAGAATGTAATTTACAGAATTAAGAGATCCTAAGATCTGCTTCGAGGGTAGTCAGACAGGGCCAAATCTCATCGGTGAACACAATGCGACGCCATTTATCTGCAGTCCATGCTTCCTGGTCACATCGTCACTCCAAATGCAGCCGTTTCTGGTGTTTACGGCAGCCAAAGCATGGGACGATAATTACCTAGTCCGGCTGCTGTTATTCTCCGACCAATGATGCAGGATGACAGAATGTTGCAGGGAGTCCATTACTTATTCCCGGATGGCAGGCCAGATGTGAACTTGTTGTGATGGGTTTGGTACACAATACAACCATCCTGCCTTGAGGTGGTCAAAAAATGGCTCTGAGCACTATGGGACTCAACTGCTGTGGTCATCAGTCCCCTAGAACTTAGAACTAATTAAACCTAACTAACCTAAGGACATCACACACATCCATGCCCGAGGCAGGATTCGAACCTGCGACCGTTGCAGCAGCGCGGCTCCGGACTGGAGCGCCTAGAACCGCACGACCACCGCGGCCGGCCTGAGGTGGTCAGATGTGGTCCACTGGAACCATGACGATGAATATGTCTACCTTCCCTTTCCCATGTAGTCCATTGCTGGGCCACTCATCAGAATGCCCAAAAAATCTGTATACTACATGACTCAACCAGCCGGCCAAATGGAGGACCACAATGAGCTTCCAAACTTTGTCAGTTGCGGGTAACGCCTTCTCAACCCGAGTACGTAGCATTTCCGTTTTATTCAGTGATCACTGGTCACTCAACATCTGGCGCCGTTCAAGCCTCTTATACAACGTATCAGATGTGGACAGGAGACTAAATACGAACAATGCTAACACACGCTGGTGGCCTTTTTGCATGTCACAGCGAACTGTTTACGGTACGATGTTACACTGACATCCGACAGTGTTTCCTGGATGCTTCACTTTTTTTTTCAAACAGTTTATTTCATAACAATCCACGCCTGTCAGATCGTTGTTTGGGGTGCTACTTTCAGAAAGCAAATAAAACTGTCTGTATCCACAATGGAGTTTCCTACTACTTATACTCCATACACGAATGGAATGGGAAAACGCCCTAATACTGGTACAGTGGTGTGTACACTCTGCCATGCACTTCAAAGTGGTTCGCTGGGTACAGATGTAGATACAGATCTAGGTGTAGATTGGTTGTTGCAGCTCGATGGAAATGCAATTTCCCTACAAAGGAGATCGCTTACAAAACACTCGTGTGGCCCATTCTAGAATACTGCTCATGTGTGTGGAATCCACACGAAATAGGACTAGAGGGGTTTTTGTACGTATACAGAGAAGGGCAGCGTGAATGGTCACAGATTTTTTTTTACCAGCAGCAGAGTGTCACAGGGATGCTGAAGAAAGCGTACTAGCAGATGCTTGAAGATAGCCGTAAACTATACTGAGAAAGCATACTTATAAATTTTCAAGAAGGAGTTTTGTGGCTCTGGGTTGAACGAGGACCACCTACATATCGCTCCCGTAGGTATCACGAGGACAAGACTGAACTAATTACAACACGCAAAGAGGCATTTATCATTTTACCCGAGCTCCATACGCGAATGGAGCGAGAAAACGCCCTAACACTTGTACAGTGGAATGTACCCTCTGCCATGCACTTCACAGTGGTTCGCTGAGTGTAGATGTAGATATAGATATAAGGGCAGATCGGTTGTTGAACATGAAACTCTACTCATTACCACAACTTGTAAAAAAGCAGTTACTGTGTGGTGTAGCCACATGTAACAACCGGAAAGTTTTGCAGCAAGTGTCATCATAATTGGAGGAACTATAGCCACGTGAATGGAAACTTGCGAGAAACTGCGTCATTGAATCCACATAGAGCTGGTAATGCCGTTGGTCATCATTTTGAACACATCCTATGAGCTGAAGTTGTTGCTGTTAGATGTGAGTTCTTAAGGCAACAATGAGTCGCAGGAGTCACTTTCCATTCCACCATGTCCCTCACGTGCTCTATTGGAGCCAAGTCCAGAGATCTTGCTGGCGAGCGAAGTTGCTACACGTCTTAAAGAGCACGCAGATTTTCACGGGGAGAGTGTGGGCGAATATTACCCTGTTGGAAAAGCACATCACCCTCCTGTTGCAAGAACGGAAAAAGAAGGTGTCTAACGACATTCTGTACGTACCGAACTCTGGTACAGTACTCGCCAGGTCTACATCGTCCTCGCAAACGACCATCACTTGCATGCAGACATGATCTCCTTTCATCGCTGAAGACCGCGGCGCCATTACATCTTCCACGTGATCCTCTGACGCCACCAGTCGAGCCATGCACGTCGATGTTGTGATGTGAGTGAAAGACGGGCTACAGGTGAGCGTACCCATAGTCCCACTGCTAATAGACAGTTCGCAACAGCACATATTGACTCGTATGGGCGAGTGTGTTGGGTACTGACAAATGGTTCAAATGGCACTGAGCACTATGGGACTTAACATCTGAGGTCATCAGTCCCCTAGAACTTAGAACTACTTAAACCTAACTAACCTAAGCACATCACACACATCCATGCCCGAGGCAGGATTCGAACCTGTGACCGTAGCGGTCGCGCGGTTCCAGACTGAAGCGCCTAGAGCCGCTCGGCCAACCCGGCCGGCGGGTAGGGACACTACGAGTGTAGTGTGTGGACATATAAGGTGAGAATGTGGGTCTCGCGTGAGACGTGCGCGAGGTAGTCCCTGCAGTCACACTATCCTCCGTGCCCTCAGTGGCTCAGATGGATAGAGCGTCTGCCATGTAAGCACGATATCCCGGTTTCGAGTACCGGTCAGGGCACACATTTTCACCTGTCCCCGTCGATATATATCAACATGTCCGAAAGAACAGATACCATATCCATATAAGTATAGTTCTGGCTATACCGGCCGTGACCTTCCTCTTCTGTGCGGATGCACACATATTACCCAAACTCTTACGAGACTTGGTGAGAATGTCTTCCACGAGTAATGAGTGTGTTGGGTAGGGACACTATAAATGTAGTGTGTGGACATATAAGGTGAGAATGTGAGTCTCGCGGGAGGCGCGCGAGAGATAATCCCTGCAGTTGCACTATCCTCCGTGCCCTCGCTGGCTCAGATGGGTAGAGCGCCTGCCATGTAAGCAGGAGATCCCGAGTTCGAGTCCCGGTCGGGCACACATTTTCACCTGTCCCCGTTGATATATATCAACGCCCGTCAGCAGCTGAAGGTATTAATATATAATTCTAATTTCGATCCTGTTGGCGTCTGTGCTGTGTGGAAGTCCTGAACCTCTCCTATAGGTACGAGAATGTTCACGTGACCACTGATACCAGCATCGTTGCACAACTGACGCAGTACGTCGAACTTGTGTAGCAATTCTCTGAAAGGACCAGCCCAGCACTCGGAAGGCTACAATTTGACCTCTTTCAAACTCGCTCAGTTGGCTGTAGGAAGCATGAGCGCCTCTCCATGGCATAGTTGCCTGTTTGCTTCATACCTTTGCTCCGCACTGAGCCTTCTGGCTGTAAGACACAGACGGCGCTCTGGTAGCTATGCTACTACGTTATCTGTTGGCGGACGACACTGAAAGCATTATCAGGTCTTCTACTACCCCCAAGTGGCATATCCCAATATCGGATCAAAATCGATGTCGTCTTTCCAGACACATTTTTTTTTTTTTTTTCCAGACCGTTTATTGTGTCCTGCTCTCAGCGTGATCAGTTATTTGTGTAATATTCCGAGCTTAACTAAAGATCTTTTGATGACGTGACTCCGTCTTGCAGCGCGTTTTTATTTACTTTAGCCGGCCGAAGTGACAAGCGGTTATAGGCGCTACAGTCTGCAACCGCGCCCCCGCTACGGTCGCAGGTTCGAATCCTGCCTCGGGCATGGTTGGGTGTGATGTTCTTAGGTCCGTTGGGCTTAAGTAGTTCTAAGTTCTAGGGGACTGATGACCTCAGCAGTTAAGTCCCATAGTGCTCAGATCCGAATTTACTTTAGTTTCCAATTAACAGCAATACCATCTGTTAAGTCTTGACTCGGTTATCTATCATTTAGGTGAGCACTGCAGCAGCAGTGTAATCGCTTTAAAGACAGTAGCCCGCAGCAGGTGGCGGTAGTCTCTCCCGAGCGGGTCGCCACGTGCGCAACACACGGCCCCGCAGGCGACGCGCGTTCTATTTTGCGGAGCAGCCTTGGCCCGAGTGCTCTGTGACGTCACAAGCGTCCCGACACCGGGCCGCGACTCATTTCTCAACGCGGGCTGCTGGCTGCCGCCTTCTGGGTAGCAACCACGCGCCGTCACAGAACTCGGCAGCTTCTGATCGATATCTGCTCCTCGCAAATCAGAAACGCGCTACGTTCCAATGACAATCCGAGTAATATTTTCTTCAAACTTTTTACCCGCTGAAAATATAGCTTGGTAATACCTTCCGAGTTATAGATTATGGCCACGACGCTAGGTGCTGATTGGTGTCGTTTAGAAAGAAGTTGGTTGCAGGACCCTCGTTAGACCGATTCTTGGACATTGTTCGTCAATCTGGGAGCCATACCAAGCGAGATAGAGAAGACAAGAGGAGGTGCAAAGATGATCAGGGGGTCCTCTAGTTAGCATGAGATCGCCATAGAGATGTACATCAAACACCAATGGCAGACACCACAAGCTTACACAAAACACGTCTGCTCATTTCGATGGAGACATGAGAAGTGGGAAGATCTAGTTTGTTGAGAGGAGCTTCGCTTGTACATTGACGCTTTTCTTTCTCTTTTTAAGTTCCTATATCTTAATCACCATCATCATCAGCCAGTTCTATCGCTTTAATGATATGGCCTCTTTGAGTCGGCGTGTAACACAGCATCCCAGTAAGATCTTCCATTTCTTCCGATCCTGAGCTTCCCGTTGTCAATTGAATCCCATTTTCTTTATGTCTCTGTCCTATCTGTCTGGTGGTCTTCCTCTAGGTCTTTTTTGGTAAATTTGGCTCCAGTATAGGACTTGGCTCTGAGCACTATGGGACTTAACATCTATGGTCATCAGTCCCCTAGAACTTAGAACTACTTAAACCTAACTAACCTAAGGACATCACACAACACCCAGTCATCACGAGGCAGAGAAAATCCCTGACCCCGCCGGGAATCGAACCCGGGAACCCGGGCGCGAGAAGCGAGAACGCTACCGCACGACCACGAGCTGCGGACTATAGGACTTGTTTAGACCATCTACCATCTTTTGTTCGAGTAACAAGACAAGCCCAATGCCATTTCAATGTATTCATTCTTTCTATTATGTGGGTGACCTTCATTGTTCGTCTTATTTCAACTGCTCTCTTGTTGTCTTTTTTCGTGTAACCCGACATTGATCTTTCCATTCCATTCCTGTTAGCTTCCTAACAATGAACTCATTTAATGTCCATGTTTCGCAGCCATAAGTTATTACTGGCAATATACATTGGTCAAAAATAGATTTCTTCAGCTCAACCTGCATCTTAGATTTCAAAATTGAAGAGTGTCTCCCATAAGTTTCCCAGCTCAATTTAATTCGTCGTAATATTTCTGGTTTTGGCTGGCTCTGAGCACTATGGGACTTAACATCTGAGGTCATCAGTCCTCTAGAACTTAGAAGTACTTAAACCTAACCAACCTAATGACTTCACACACATCCATGCCCGAGGCAGGATTCGAACCTGCGACCGTAGCAGTCGCGCTGCTCCAGACTGTAGCGCCTAGAACCGCTCGGCCACCATGGCCGGCGTTTCTGGTTTTAAATCTCCTTTCATGTTTATCAATTGTAATGTAATGTCGTGTGACTAGGGCCTCCCGTCGGGTAGACCGTTCGCCGGGTGCAAGTCTTTCGATTTCACGCCATTTCGGTGACTTCCGCATCCATGGATATGAAGTAATGATGATTAGTACAACACAACACCCAGTCCCTGAGCGAAGAAAATCTCCGACCCAGCCGGAAATCGATCCCGGGCCCTTAGGACTGACTTTCCGTCGCCCTGATCATTCAGCTACCGGTTGACCCAGATAGATATATTCAGTGACTCTTTGAAGTTGTGTACTTCCAACTGAAATACTTCAGCCAGGTGTCCATTCATTGATCATTATCTTAGTTTTATTAATGTTCATTTTTAGTCCAACTTCCATCTTAATAACGTAGCGAAATTTGTAAAAGTCAAATTGCTAAATGAATTTAGTCCTTTTGTCAATGGAGCAACGGTCATTGTTGATAGTGGCGCAATTTCTCCTTCCTGCATCTCATACGCATTTAAAAAGAATGCAATGATTTTAGAATAAAACTGGCTTCTGAAGTTTTCACCATTTATGCGCCGTAATAATTTAACACCACCATCACTTTGTGGGGCCTGTATCTGACAGAAGCGAAAGCAACGGATTCACAGTTCGGAGATAATGGACAGATAATACGTAATTTGTGCACGAATTGCATTCGGCACATTCTCTCACGATCTGCTGAGCACGGGGTTCCAGCTAGTTTTCCTGAAACAGGTATTACAATTTCATAGTTCATGTAAAACTTAATAATTACGGAGAGAACTTTTAGTTATAAATGATAAAAAGAATGTTAAATGTTTTCAAAATATTTACTTAAAACTCAAATCTATACGTACTACGAAGGAACTTATACAAAATACGAGAACTGGGAAGATTCAGTTTGATTACTCTGATATCGTTGATCTGAACTTACATTTCATACACTTTTTTTTACATTTTTCGTAGACAACGAGAGATATTTCTTTAATAAAAGAGCGCACATTCGAGCAAGAAAAATACTTTGAAGTAATTCATACATAAAAACAGACGACATCCTTAGAGTAATGGTTCAATATTAAGAAGTTTACTGTTATATTTCTAGAATGTACCATACAAGTAGAGCCGGGAAAGAGAAAACATATCACCACATATCACTATATAGCGGGAAAAATATAGAAATTTACTATCTTTCTTTGGTAGCACCATTCGCATATAGAATAGCAAAGAGAAAAACCCCAGTCGTAGCAGAAGAACATACCGCCACAGACCGTATAATGAAGATATAGTGCCCTCCACCAACCGCACTGGAGCAATAGTTAGGTCGGTGAAAACGTATTCCAGGGAAATAGTTTTCAAATTCAGTTCGAGCTAATATTATTAATTTAATTTTTATTAAAGTGGAAATCTATGCCAACCACAGTAGGTCATCAAACACACCACAAGGTACCCCGCACTTGATAAGAGGAAATAAAACTTATAAGTCATCCGAAAAAAATAAAATCTTCCGGGATTTCAAAAGGAAGAAATGAAAATGCAGAAGTATCTTCACTCACAAACAGAAAAGACAAAGAGCAAATGAGTGGATGGACGCGGGAAAGCAAGACAAAACAATATTAATCAGAGGTATAAATAATGTATAATTATGTAAACGTAGGCTTCCGCGGCTGCTGTCACAGTCGATATAATTCTTCTGGGTTTGGGACCTCATTGTAAACTATAAAATTCCGACGTTTCGGTGACTATTGCAAAACGCCTTCCTCAGGGCGTCCTGCAGTAAAAACATGCCTATTCAGAAAAGCAGATAAAAATTCACTTGGTGCCTTCCTGAGAGATAATCTCCACTCATTCCAAATTAACAATGTAAGTGTAGACCAGATGAGGCTTGAATACAAAGCAATAGTCTGTCCGCAGCTCGTGGTCTAGGGGTTAGCGTTGCTGCCTCTGGATCACGGGGTCCGGGTTCGATTCCCCGACGGGTTGGGGATTTTTCTCTGTCCGGGGACTGGGTGTTTGTGTTGCCCCCCCCCCCCCCCCCCCATCATCATCATCATCATCATCATCATCATTTGTGAGAGTGGCTAGATTGAATTGTGAATAGAAAATGAACTGTATAAACATCGGGACTTTGTATGGGCGCTG
The DNA here is from genome assembly GCF_021461395.2 of Schistocerca americana. Taxonomy (NCBI): domain Eukaryota; kingdom Metazoa; phylum Arthropoda; class Insecta; order Orthoptera; family Acrididae; genus Schistocerca; species Schistocerca americana. The sequence goes on along the minus strand of NC_060119.1, from coordinate 1,036,213,308 downwards.
ATGACCGCGCTGTTGAGCGCCCCACGAAACAAACATCGTTATCAAAGCAATAGTATGGGCAGCAATTGAGAGATTTATACCAAATAAATTAAAAAACGACGGAGCTGATCCTCCTTGGTACACAAAACGGGTCAGAACACTGTTGCAGAAACAACAATAAAAACATGACAAATTTAAACAGACGCAAAATCTACACGATTGGCATCTTTTACAGAATCTCGAAACTTATCGCGGACTTCAATGACAGATTCCTCTAATAGTTTCCACAGCTAAACTTTGTCAGGAAACCTGGCAGAAAATCCAAAGAGATTCTGGTCGTATGTGGAGTATGCTAGTGGGAAGACACAACCAATGCCTTCTCTGAGCGATAGTAATGGAGATACTATCGAAGACAGTGCTGCCAAAGCAGAGATACTAAACACAGCCATCCGTAATTCCTGCGCCAAAGAAGGCGAAGTAAGTATTCCAGAATTCGAATCAAGAACAGCTGTCAACATAAGTAATGTAGAACTAGATATCCTCGGAGTAGTGAAGCAACTTAAATCACTTAATAAAAGCAAGTCTTCTGGTCCAGACTGTATACCAATTAGGTTCCTTTCAGAGTTGATGCAATAGCTCCATACTTAACAATCATATATAAGCGTTCGGTCGACGAACGATCCGTACCCAAAGACTGGAATGTTGCACAGCTCACATCAATACTCAAGAAAGGTAGCAGGAGTAATCCATTAAATTACAGGACCATATCATTAACGTCGATATGCAGCTGAATTTTGGAACATATATTGCGTTCGAACATTACGAATTACCTGGAAGAAAACGGTCTATTGACACACCGTCAACACGGATTTAGGAACCATCGTTCTTGTGAAACACAACTAGCTCCCTACTGCACGAAGTTTTGAGTGCTATTGACAATGGATTTCGAATTGATTCCGTGTTTCTCGATTTCCGTTAGGCTTTTGACACTGTGCCACACAAGCGGCTTGTAGTGAAATTGCGTGCTTATGGAATATCGTCTCAGTTATATGACTGGATTCGTGATTTCCTGTCAGAGAGGTCGCAGTTCGTAGTAATTGTCGTAAAGTCATCGAGTAAAACAGAAGTGATTTCTGACGTTCCCCAAGGTAGTGTTATAGGCCCTTTGCTGTTTCTTATCTATATAAACGATTTGGGAGACTATCTGAGCCGTCTTAGGTTGCAGATGACGCTGTCGTTTGTCGTCTAGTAAAGTCATCAGAAGATCAAAACAAATTGCAAAAAGATACCTCTATGGTGCGAAAATTGGCAATTGACCCGAAATAACGAAACGTGTGTGGTCATACACATGAGTTCTAAAAGGAATCCGTTAAACTTCGGTTACTCGATAAATCAGTCAAATCCAAAGGCCGTAAATTCAACTAAATACCTAGGAATTACTGTTCCGAAAAACTTAAATTCGGAGGAACACATGTTGTGGAGAAAGCTAACCAAAGACTGCATTTTATTGGTAGGACACTTAGAAAATGTAACAGATCTACTAAGGAGATTGCCTTACACTGCGCTTGTCCATCCTCTTTTAGAATACTTTGCGCGGTGTGGGATCCTTACCAGATAGAATTGACGGAGTACATCGCAAAAGTTCAAAGAAGAGCAGCACATTTTATTTTATCGCGAAATAGAGAACAGAGTGTCACTGAAATAATACAGGATTTGGAGTGGACATCGTTTAAACAAAGGCGTTTTTCGTTACGGCGTAATCTTCTCGCGAAATTTCAATCACCAACTTTCTCCTCCGAATGCGGCCCGCGCTATGCGAGATTGGAGTAATAGAGAATTGTGAAGGTGGTTCTATGAACCCTTTGCCGGGCATTTAAATGTGATTTGCAGAGTATCCGTGTAGATGTAGATGTAAACAATTTATTAAGAACGTTCTAAGTGCCATACCAGGAACTCATTGGTTCTAAATTTCAACAAGGAAGTTCTTCTTTAGGTGGCATCACTAATAAGGTACGGAAATAATGCAGTAATTTTTAATCAGTAGAACTGTAATCAACAGAAAACCATTTTTCATATCTTTTAAATTTTTTACCAGAGAATAACAAAATTAAATTCAAGGAAATTTTTTTCAGTATTGACTTCTTTTCCCTAAACAACTCCATTCAAGGGATCAGATGCTGCAAATGTTTTGTTGCAGAGATTCACGAGGAAGTAATGGCAACGCTGTCAACAGATCTTTCTGTTTTCCAACTGATGAACATTATAGGTCTTTCAGATGAAGAACAGCGTGGCATACATCAGCCATGGTCTTTTAGAGTAAAAATTTTTACACAGCTTCACTGTCCAGTCACTTTGATCTGTGCACCTGTTAAAATCCTGAATAAACATATTTTCGCCGGCCGCGGTGGTCTAGCGGTTCTGGCGCTGCAGTCCGGAACCGCGGGACTGCTACGGTCGCAGGTTCGAATCCTGCCTCGGGCATGGGTGTGTGTGCTGTCCTTAGGTTAGTTAGGTTTAAGTAGTTCTAAGTTCTAGGGGACTTATGACCTAAGATGTTGAGTCCCATAGTGCTCAGAGCCAAACATATTTTCAGCGTGGACCGTTGCAAGATGTGCAGGGTGAAAGTCAGCGCGGTTCTGGAAGTGGCGTTTAGCCACGGCGACTCCAGTGCTGTGGCCAGCTGCGGTAGGTTTCTCGATTGAGGTTCCATGGCGGAAACAGCCCGATCGATGTGGCCCCACAAATTCTAGAGTGGTTTTAAATCCTGCAAGTTTGGTGGCCAGGGGAGTATGGTAAACTTATACTGGTGTTCTTCGATCTGCGCACTTAAACTGCTGTATGATACATTGCATTGCCCTGTTGGTGCTGTGCCGAGGAAAAACAGTCTGTGTGAAGGGTGGACATGGTCCCCAAATATACATGCAGACTTTTGTTGGTCCATTGTGACTACCAGAACGACGACACCATAAAACGTGATTCACCTGAAGAGGTAACCTGTCGCACTCAATGGACGTCGAGCTGCGGTACTGGCGTGCAAATTTCAAGCTTTGTCGCCAATGAACAGAAGTCAGCATGGGTGCATGAACCAGAAGTCTGCTCCAGAGGGCCCATAGTGCCGTTGTGGAGACCCCGTTGGTAGCCCCTTGTTTTATCTTTTCCATGCACGATATACTTCAACCACGGCGGCAGCGAACAGTTTACAAACTTAGGCGTTCCAGAAATGCTTCCACCCTTGTCTCGAAAGCCAATGATCATGTCCTTTCGGACGTCAAATAAATAGCTCCGCTTCCGCATTACGACAACGACTGCAAGGTTTTCTTCATCTCCCCGACCATGCTTTATATACCCCCCAATGCCAGTGCTACCACCTGCCGTAGGTAAGTGGTTATTGACAATGACGTTGAAAATAGGCGGCGGTCACATTAATGTGACTCGCCGGAAGTTTCGAAGGGACAAGTATTGGATACTTTTATCACACTGCAGTTGGAAAGCTTACACGCCTGCGTTCACTATGATGCTTAAGCAGCATTTATAAAATCAAAGACTTCAGTTGTATGCATTGGAATGACATGTAACTCAAACAGTCTTGTGTCAATCTTGCGGAAGAAATGCCTTATTTACCTTTATTCTCCATATAGTAACGAGTGGCTGCAACATTTCCTCTCTGATTTGGGACTTGAAAAAGCTTAGGGACATGCAAAAGAGTACCGAAGAAGAAGCTTATACTTACACCCAAATCTCCACATGTCAGACATTCACATCGGTACTAAACGTCGAATGTCAATAGAGTATCAACCAAAACACAGATTTAGTTCGTACTATGTGCTGTCGTCCTGCAGAACGGGCGTGAACGTTAACTAAAAGTAGCACCAGAACTATGGAGCACAGGAAAAGCATATCTGTGAGTAGCTAACGCGTATGGTCTCCGTGGGGAAGTTGGTAGAGCGTTGGATTCTGGGTTCATATCCCAATGACGACAACTTTTTTACTATATTTTGCGTAAAATATTTTACTAATACCTCCGCACGTGTGATGCAATTGTTTCTTTCTTCTACTCTTCCGACTGTTTATGCTTACTATGTGAAACGACAAATGCACCAGCTGCTTCATCATGAGTGGTGTCTGTTCTGTCGCACATGTCCGACAGAACGCCACGCGTACCTATACAAACGTTCTCCATAGGTTTGCTACTTTCAAATAACGAAGCAAAAACAGGCTGCCAAAAGAACATTTCTACAAACTCCGAAAAGCCCTGTAAATGTCAGGAAAATGTTCTCCCAAATAACAGTGTCACGCGTAAATACACTCCTGGAAATGAAAAAAAGAACACATTGACACCGGTGTGTCAGACCCACCATACTTGCTCCGGACACTGCGAGAGGGCTGTACAAGCAATGATCACACGCACGGCACAGCGGACACACCAGGAACCGCGGTGTTGGCCGTCGAATGGCGCTAGCTGCGCAGCATTTGTGCACCGCCGCCGTCAGTGTCAGCCAGTTTGCCGTGGCATACGGAGCTCCATCGCAGTCTTTAACACTGGTAGCATGCCGCGACAGCGTGGACGTGAACCGTATGTGCAGTTGACGGACTTTGAGCGAGGGCGTATAGTGGGCATGCGGGAGGCCGGGTGGACGTACCGCCGAATTGCTCAACACGTGGGGCGTGAGGTCTCCACAGTACATCGATGTTGTCGCCAGTGGTCGGCGGAAGGTGCACGTGCCCGTCGACCTGGGACCGGACCGCAGCGACGCACGGATGTACGCCAAGACCGTAGGATCCTACGCAGTGCCGTAGGGGACCGCACCGCCACTTCCCAGCAAATTAGGGACACTGTTGCTCCTGGGGTATCGGCGAGGACCATTCGCAACCGTCTCCATGAAGCTGGGCTACGGTCCCGCACACCGTTAGGCCGTCTTCCGCTCACGCCCCAACATCGTGCAGCCCGCCTCCAGTGGTGTCGCGACAGGCGTGAATGGAGGGACGAATGGAGACGTGTCGTCTTCAGCGATGAGAGTCGCTTCTGCCTTGGTGCCAATGATGGTCGTATGCGTGTTTGGCGCCGTGCAGGTGAGCGCCACAATCAGGACTGCATACGACCGAGGCACACAGGGCCAACACCCGGCATCATGGTGTGGGGAGCGATCTCCTACACTGGCCGTGTACCACTGGTGATCGTCTTGGGGACACTGAATAGTGCGTGGTACATCCAAACCGTCATCGAACCCATCGTTCTACCATTCCTAGACCGGCAAGGGAACTTGCTGTTCCAACAGGACAATGCACGTCCGCATGTATCCTGTGCCACCCAACGTGCTCTAGAAGGTGTAAGTCAACTACCCTGGCCAGCAAGATCTCCGGATCTGTCCCCCATTGAGCATGTTTGGGACTGGATGAAGCGTCGTCTCACGCGGTCTGCACGTCCAGCACGAACGCTGGTCCAACTGAGGCGCCAGGTGGAAATGGCATGGCAAGCCGTTCCACAGGACTACATCCTGCATCTCTACGATCGTCTCCATGGGAGAATAGCAGCCTGCATTGCTGCGAAAGGTGGATATACACTGTACTAGTGCCGACATTGTGCATGCTCTGTTGCCTGTGTCTATGTGCCTGTGGTTCTGTCAGTGTGATCATGTGATGTATCTGACCCCAGGAATGTGTCAATAAAGTTTCCCCTTCCTGGGAAAATGAATTCACGGTGTTCTTATTTCAATTTCCAGGAGTGTAGATAAAACAAACTGTCATCAGTGGAGTTTGATCGTTGGACCCTGGCACGATGACCTCACGCTCTACCATTTTTTTTAACTTGGTTTATTCGCACCAACAATATTACAGAGATTGACCACGAAAATAACATTACAACTCGTAGCATTAAAGTGAAAGTCGTCGAGAGTGGCCAACAGCGGACTCACTACACGTTTAAAGACATTCATTATTCATTCCAGTATTTCATTGTAAGTACGTAATCGCTGCAGGAGATGTACAGCTTCAGGCCTCTTCTTACGAAGAACAGCCGTCGATCACAGATACGCCTTTCCTGTGCTCCGTAGTTCTACTGTTACTTTTAATTGACGTTTACGCATGTTCGACTGGACGACAGCACATATCACTAACTAAATCGGTGTTTCGGTTGATACTCCACCGACATACAACGTTTTATACAGATTTGACTGTCTGACATCTGGAAGTTTGCGTGTTAAAACGTGTGACATTTGCGCTTTTTAATTGTAAATAAAGTAACGCATACATGTCCACGGTGTTTCGGTTTTCCTACTGTCTTCACGTCGAAACTTGGTAACTTCTGACAGACTAATTTCGACGCCACTGAAACACTTGGTGGTGTGAGTATGGACTCGGCTATTTTTGAACAGATCTGCGATACCGCCATTTTCGGCAGAGAGCCGACGGGCGGCGGCTGAGTCGGCACTCGGCACAATGGCGGCGGACAGGTTGCGGCTGATTTATTGGGGGTGGCGACGACAAATTATCTGGAGATGGTCTGGCGCCAGCAGCGCGGCTGTTGTCTGCAGAGCCCGGCGCCAAACGCCACCCCTCGCCTCCCCCCCCCTTCGATCCAATTCGGGAGATCCGGCCGCTTCCCAGCCGTCAGCCACCACCGCTGTGAGAGGCAACAGACGGCCCGAACCGGCGCCGCAGTTCGGGATGTCTTCGTCACGCCCATCAGGCTGCACAGCTACCAACGAACGGAGCGTGTCCAGTCAGCGTTTCAGACTGTCACTAGAAGTCTGGACGGTGTGGTGAAAGTGGTTTAGAAAATACCGTCTTATGTTATCAGTTTACTACATCAACATCTACATCAATACTCCGCAAGCCACCTGACGGTGTGTGGCGGAGGGTACCTCGAGTACCTCTATCGGTTCTCCCTTCTATTCCAGTGTCGTATTGCTCGACTGTCGGTATGCCTCTGTGTGGGCTCTAATCTCTCTGATTTTATCCTCATGGTCTCTTCGCGAGATATACGTAGGAGGGAGTAATATACTGCTTGACTCCTCGGTGGAGGTATGTTCTCGAAACTTCAACAAAAGCCCGTACCGAGCTACTGAGCGTCTCTCCTGCAGAGTCTTCCACTGGAGTTTATCTATCATCTCCATAACGCTTTCGCGATTACTAAATGATCCTGTAACGAAGCGCGCTGCTCTCCGTTGGATCTTCTCTATCTCTTCTACCAACCCTATCTGGTACGGATCCCACACTGGTGAGCAATATTCAAGCAGTGGGCGAACAAGTGCACTGTAACCTACTTCCTTTGTTTTCGGACTGCATTTCCTTAGGATTCTTCCAATGAATCTCAGTCTGGCATCTGCTTTACCGACGATCAACTTTATATGATCATTCCATTTTAAATCACTCCTAATGCGTACTACCAGATAATTTATGGAATTAACTGCTTCCAGTTGCTGACCTGCTATATTGTAGCTAAATGATAAGGGATCTTTCTTTCTATGTATTCGCAGCACATTACACTTGTCTACATTGAGATTCAATTGCCATTCCCTGCATCATGCGTCAATTCGCTGCAGATCCTCCTGCATTTGAGTACAATTTTCCACTGTTACAACCTCTCGATATACCACAGCATCATTCGCAAAAAGCCACAGTGAACTTCCGATGTCATCCACAAGGTCATTTATGTATGTTGTGAATAGCAACGGTCCTACGACACTCCCCTGCGGCACGCCTGAAATCACTCTTACTTCGGAAGACTTCTCTCCATTGAGAATGACATGCTGCGTTCTGTTATCTAGGACCTCTTCAATCCAATCACACAATTGGTCTAATAGTCCATATGCTCTTACTTTGTTCATTAAACGACTGTGGGGAACTGTCTCAAACGCCTTGCGTAAGTCAAGAAATACGGCATCTACCTGGGAACCCGGTAGATGCCTCTGAGTCTCTTGGACAAATAGCGCGAGCTGGGTTTCACACGATCGTCTTTTTCGAAACCCATGTTGATTCCTACAGAGTAGATTTCTAGTCTCCAGAAAAGTCATTATATTCGAACATAACACATGTTCCAAAATTCTACAACTGATCGGCGTTAGAGATATAGGTCTATAGTTCTGCACATCTGTTCGACGTCCCTTCTTGAAAACGGGGATGACCTGTGCCCTTTTCCAATCCTTTGGAACACTACGCTCTTCAACAGACCTACGGTACACAGCTGCAAGAAGGGGGGCAAGTTCCTTCGCGTACTCTGTGTAAAATCGAACTGGTATCCCATCAGGTCCAGCGGCCTTTCCTCTTTTGAGCGAATTTAATTGTTTTTGTATCCCTCTGTCATCGATTTCGATATCTACCATTTTGTCATCTGTGCGACAATCGTGGTTGCAAAATATTTTCATAAGAATGGAAAAACGGGTATTAGCCAACCTGGGTGAAGATTATTTTGGATTCCGGAGAAATATAGGAACAAGTGAAGTAGTGCTCACGCTGTAGCTTATATTGGGAGAGAGAGAATGAAAACCGGCAAACCTACATCAACAGGATTTGTAGACTCAGAGAAGGCTCTCGACAATGCTGACTAGAATGGTGACTGGAATACTTCCGATTCTGAAATTCTGAAGGTAGCCGGGATAAAACACGGGGAGTGAAAAGTTAGGTTAGGTGGGGGTAAAACCCGAAAATTTTCAGTTTTCGTAACATTGTGGACAATGAGGTGTGGATTATTCCGCAACTTCAAATTGAAGTCATAGATTTGGTTGTTACCTACAACCTGTCCAAATTTCAGCTCTGTCTGATTATTAACTACAAAAAATTTAAAACTTAGCAAAGAAAAAACTTGCAGTGTTTTACTCCAAAAAATGAGCAAAGCCCCGCAGTGTGTGCCTGTCTCATTCGCTGTAAACAAATAATAAAACCACATGGAACGGAATGAGTTTTTGGTTTGTTCCTGCTCTTTTGCTACACCGAAGCCATTGAGTGATAGAGAAACCTGGTAATTCCTCGAAGTCCGAGGCTCTTGTTCTTCTTCTCCGGATACTTCTTCGCCAAGTAGTAAGCCCATATCTATATCGGAGGCACTATCACGATGTGAGATGTCTCAATCTGACTCTACAGATAAAACCAAGTGACAGTTTCACCTGTTTCCTTCCCTTTTTTTCCATTCGTCCTTGCTAGGTATCCACTTTAGAGGCACAGATTTCAATGCTTTGGTAGAATATTTCCCCTAAATCTTTATTTTAGATATCGGATTTATATCTTCAGGTGAGTCCTATATTGCTGGGAATATCATTGAAGAACTGTCGTTACATTGTTGGAGCTGTGGTAATGTACCCCAAAAACATACCTCCGGGGATTTATCCCATTTCGCCATTTTCCGAAAAATACGCCATTGTTGATTTTGCGGACCAACTGGGACAGTTATTTCTTCGCAAAACTAAAGCTTAAATGCTGTAGTGTCAACGAGCAATTCGTTGATTCTTCTTTTAAAACCATACATTATACACTGTTCAAGTAAAACATCAGATAGGTTACATGTAAACAATAAAAAACAGCCTTGCCTCTTATCTCATATCTGGAGCGGTCTGCCAGAACGAACTTTCATGGAACAATAAGTTACAATAAGACAACTCGTGAATCGATGGCGGTCAATTGAAAAACTTCGATGTGGGTTTTTAACCTACGCGGAGCTTTACCACCACCAAACCTGCCTTCAACTTGTTCCAAAAATGAGAGTGCAGTTTTAAAAATCGAACGATATGAAAGGAGAACAGTAATTTAGAAAGCAGTGAAACGGGCTCGTAGCCTCACACTGGTGTTGTTCAATCTGTATATTGAGCACGCTGTGAATGAAACCAAGAATTAAAGTTCCGAGAGAAGAAATGAAAACTTTGAGGTTTGTCGACAACACGGTAATTCTATCAGAGACGGCAGAGGACTCGAAAGATCAGTTAAACTGAGTCGGTAGTGCGTTGAAAAGAGGTTATTTAATGAATATAAACAAAAGCAAAAGAAGGGTAATGGTATGTAGTCGAATTATATAAGACGACGCTGATTAAGAAGTGGGACACTAAAAGTAGTAGATGAGTGTTGCTATTTACGTGTCATAATAACTGAAGATTGCCGAAATAGAGAGGACATAAAATTCACATTGCAATGGCAAGGAAAGCATTTCATAACAACGGGAATATTTTAGCATACAATATAAATTTACATGTTAGGAAGTATTTTCTGAAAATATTTATCTGGAGTGTAGCCGCGTACGAAAATGGAACGTGGATGATAAATAATTCATACAGGAAGGCAGGGAAGTTTTTAGAATGTGGCACCACAGAACAATGTATAAGGGGCGATTAAAAAGTTTCCGTTTGAGGGGGTTGATGCAGGGTATATGCAACGTAGTGCGACTCTGATGCGGGTATATAACCGTCTAAATGTAGACAACGAATTAGTGTGGCATTCGTGTCGTTTCGAGATGCACGCAATAAATGCGACAACCTGAAATACGGCGATGCTATTACCAAATGCTTCCAAACAGGACCAATACGCTTTTCTTGGCTGCCGAAGAACAAACACCAATAGACATCCATCGGAGAACGAAGAACGTGTAAGGGGCAGCATGTGTGTCGTAAACCAATGTTGTAGAATGGTGCGCCAAACTGTGTGCTGATCGCGATTCGACACAAGGCGGCAGTAGATCTGGGAGGCCAACCTCAACCACTGTCGCAACGCAGAAGGAACGACAACTCAAGTTGGGAGACAATCGAGCACCCACGGTGTAGTCCTGACCTCTCATCATGCGATGATCACGCCTTCGGTTTCTTTAAAAAAGCCTTGAAAGGTCGACGATTCCTGTCGGACCGGAAAGTGCACCAGACAGTTACCGATTTCTTCATGCAGCAGGACACGCTACTTTACCAAAAGGGTATCTTCAACCTGATGTGCCTGTGGGATGATTGACTCAATGCTCAAGGCTATTTTGCCTGACTGGCATACCGATTCTGCACTGCACAGCCTTCAAACGGAAAATTTTTGATCGCCCATCCCAGAAGATTACGAGACACATCCAAATAAGAAGGGACAAACTCGTAGACCACATTTTGAGACACAATAACATCACTAGAACTATAGAAGGAGGAGCTATTGAGGGAAATAATCGCCGGAAACGACCAGGGATGTCGTACATGCAGCAGATTATGTATGATGTGGGATGCACTACATAAGAGGAAATGAAGAGAAAGGCAGATATAAGAGGGGAATGGTGTACTGCAGCAAACCAAGCTCGGCGTTGAACACTAAAGAGAGAGAGGAAAACTTTGTGGATGGGGTGGGGGGGGGGGGGGGGTTAAAACTGTAAAGAGAGAGACCAAAATTTGACCACAGTAAGAAAGTTCAAATGGATGTAGGTTGCACCGGTTAAGCAGAAATGTGGAGGCTTGCACAGACTAGACTAATGTGGAGAGCTGCACGAAATCATTTTTCGAAGACCAGAACAACAACAACATGACAAAGACTGAGTTAACACCAAAGCTCTCTAGACCAAAACAGCACACAGCACTTGAATGTACAGTCACCGACACCGACTAATTATAATCTGATATGATATGTTTCCTTAAAATCTGAATTTTGTATCTATTTTAAAACCTGGCTAGATGTCAGCAGTACTTTGGCTCTGAAGGCTCCATGTAAACTTAATTATGTACGGTACATAGAGAGTTCATCGATCCCGGAAATTGGGGAGTTCGACAATTTTTGCCTGTTATCGACATTGATACTGGCAAGTTATCGGTCCCGGGTATGTTTTAATTTTAAGTTTGAAATCGGATAACAGATGACAAAGGTAAAGTTTTGCGCTTGATATTATTAAAAATTAACAATTTTCTGATTTAAATTTCATGATTCCATAGCAACGGCAAGTTCAGTATAGGTTTTAATGAGTGAAAATAAAATGAACCGCGAGACAGCTGTAATTGATTATTTCTGATTTTCACAACTGGTCTCGCTGTATTAAAACACCACCCACAGGTGAACTACATAAAAAGGGAAGGATCACATTTAATACATATGATCAAAATACTATAAGAATCTTTTAAAAATTTCTTAAAAAAGTTTTTTGAGAATTTTAAGAAATTTTAAGAATGTTTTTGTACATCCTATGTAAAGTATTTGAACAGACAGAAAAAAATCATAATTAAAACGTACTTGCAACAGTGTCACGTTGGCGTACACCCCTGAAACGGGGAAATCGTCAAAATAAATAAACAGGACATCGGGGCGAATAGTGCTTCGACGAACTTCGAGAAAAATATATATACATTGTGTGATCAAAAGTGTCCGGACACCTAGCTGAAAATAACTTACAAGTTCGTGGCGCCCTCCGTCGATAATGCTGGAATTCATTATAGTTTTTGCCCACCCTTAGCCTTGATGACAGCTACCACTCTCGCAGGCATACGTTCAGTCAGGTGCTGGAAGGTTTCTTCGGGAATGGCAGCCCGTTATTCACGGGGTGCTGTACTGAGGAGAGGTATCGATGCCGGTCGGTGAGGCCTGACACGAATTCGGCGTTCCAAAACATCATATAGGTATTCTATAGTATTCAGGTCACGACTCTGTGCAGGCCAGTCCATTACAGGGGTGTTATTGTCGTTTAACTACTCCGCCACAGGCCGTCTATTATGAACAGGTGCTCGATCGTATTGAAAGATGCAATCGCCATCCCCGAATTGCTCTTCAACAGTGAGAAGCAAGAAGGTGCTTCAACATCAATATAGGCCTCTTCTGTGACAGTGCCACGCAAAACAACAAGGGGTGAAAGCCCCCTCCAAGAAAAACAGGATCACACCGTAGCACCACCGCCTCCAAATTTTACTGTTGGCGCTACACATGCTGACAGATGACGTTCACCGGGCATTCGCTATACCCACACCCTGCAATCGCATCGTCACATTGTGTACCATGATTCGTTACTCTACACAACGTTTTTCCACATTTCAATCGTCCAATGTTTACGCTCCTTACACCAAGCGAGGCATCGTTTGGCATTTACCGGCATGATGTGTGGCTTACAAGCAGTCGCTCGACCATGAAATCCAAGTTTTATCACCTTCCGCCTAAGTGTACCTGCAGTGGATCCTGATTCAGTTTGGAATTCCTGTGTGATGGTCTGGATAGATGTCTGCCTATTACACATTATGACCCTCTTCAACCGTCGGCGGTCTCTGTCAGTCAGCAGACGAGGTCGGCCTGTACGCTTTTGTGCTGTACGTGTCCCTTCACTTTTCCACTTCACTATCACATCGGAAACAGTGGACCTAGGGATGTTTAGGAGCGTAGGAATCTCGTGTACAGACGTATGACAAGTGACACACAATCACCTGACCACATTCGAAGTACGTGAGTTCCGCGGAGCACCCCATTCTGCTCTCTCACGATGTCTAATGACTACTGAGGTCGCTGATATGAAGTACCTGGCCGTAGGTGGCAGCACAATGCTCTTAATGTGAAAAAAGTATATTTCTGGGGGTGTCCGGAAACGTTTGATCACACAGTGTAGGTACAATATTCACCGGTTTCAACTTAATCAAGATACACAAATGAATTCACAGTGCTGCACCATATACTGCAACGAAGATAGTGGAGCATGCGGCTCTCGGCGGAAAATTTATTGTTCTATCTATTCCACAAGTTGCCAGATCTTTAAACAAAACTAAAGGCACAGAAAACGGATTGGCAGTTTTTGCAATGACACGGTTATCTGAGTTGCTCGTGAAGTATCCTCCAGGCTGAACTTGGTGATATTGGGGCCTACCATTTCCCTGGGCCAGTTGTCTTGCGCCGATACCTGGGTCTTCTTCGACAGCTCGTAGAACGTGCTCTTCCTGGTGAGGCGCACGACAACACACGGTCTTCCTAGGTCAATAGTCTGTGGCGCTAAGAACCTGTCTAGGCAATGCGACGATATACAACACCAAAGATTGGATGACTCGGCTGTCTTCGGCCTCGAAATGCCGTCTGATGTAGCAGCCTCGTGTCCATCATCACTCGCGCGGCCGTATATAAACGTCAAGTCTGTCTGCTCACGAAACGAATATCCTGCCATGTTTGAAGTTCAGTTACCTTACTAACTGCAGTACATGTACACAATGAACACGTTGAGATAGACGAAAGACGAAAGTAAACAAGCCTCCCGGGCAACGCAATACCATCTAAAATACAATGCATAGTTGAGATAAGCTGTTGGATTGTAACAAGAAACCCCTTGAATGTCAACTTTCATCAATAACTCGAAAACAAGAATTTTCGGACAGACTTTTTATAAGCTTTTTTTCCTGTTTCGGAGTAAAAAACCTATCCCCAAAGTTTGTGAAAGTATTTTTGAAGAGTAAAAGGTTTTCTAATTTTTATATTAAAACCGTAAATTTTGTAATATACCTGCTGAACAGTGTTAATTTGGCCGCTGTGAGGGGAAAGGGGAAAGCTAATAATGATCAAATGAAAAACATCTGACAGATACGGCACTTGTCCTCGAAATATCATCATTTCCCCTACAAATGCATGCAGTTACTGCTTGGTAGCTGTCTCCAACAGCGACTGCCTAGATACGTCGGGAAGTTCACTCGAGGCTCTAAGTACTATGGGACTTAACATCTGAGGTCATTAGGCCCCTAGATTTAGAACTACGTAAACCTAACTAACCTAAGGACATCACACAGATCCATGCCTGAGGCAGGATTATAATCTGCGCCAGTAGCAGGTTTGAAGCGCCTAGAACCGCTCGGTCACAGCGGCCAGCTAAAACGCATCACAGAAGAAGACTAGAGGACGTGAGAGGCAACGGTCTGTCGTAATTTTCCGTCTTACATTCACTTTAAATTTAGTAGGAAGTATCTTTACACATTACTCTCCGCTGTAAAGTGAATGTTCAAGTTTGGAATTACGATGAGATTATTGCTAAGCGAGCTATAGAAGAAAACCTCTGTGGAGTTCAGAAAGCAGGAAGAAGGTGTTGGCAGATTGAAACTTCCAACTGAGCTTTGAGACGCGTAGGAGAAGCTCAGTGGATGACAGAAATCCCGCGCGACACAAAATGCAAGGTTCAGTACCAGTTGCGACCTGTTGCTGTCGTGGTCTTTAGGCTGAAGACTGATTTATGCAGCTCCACACGCCAGTGCAAAAGATTCATTACAGAGTACACTACGTTACAGAAAGAATAACTGATATTTTACTTTAAATTGTTAGCTTCACATTCGCTGTCAATGTACTTGAACTTTTCCTATTGTTAATCCGGAACGTTTGCATTTTCTGATTTCCACTGTTGGCTCTCAACAGGGATGGTGCAGTTATACATTATGTTTTTCCTAGTTATCGTATGCCTGCCTATCACTGCTTTTTGCAGTTAACAGAAATTGTTCCCCTTATTCGTACTCCTATGCACTGTTTAGCAGCCAAGCAAAGTGAATTAAATAATCTGTCTACCACCTTCGGTCAATGTTAGCGTAAAACATTATCGTAAGAACTAACGCCTGAACTGAAATCGAAAACAATTTCCGGCGAACAGAAAGTATGCGGCTCAGTATTCCTGTACAAGTTTTAAAAAGTCTGGATGTTCATCAGATCATAAGTTCCCTGCACATTGGAAATTTTATTCTTAACTCAGAAAACAGCTCGTTAAGGATACAAAATCGCATTTTATAGTATTTTATTTGGTGATTAGCTCGTAGCAGGAGAGGTATTTTCGAAACCACAAATAATTAATCTCGTACAATAAATTTTTAATCAGCGTTAATCTTCATTCCACTGAAAATTTGTAGTTCTCTGGAAGTATCAACATGGAAAGAAAATTCAATGTGAAAAGCAATAGAGGAAGAGAACTAGTAACATGAATAAATATTTTAAAAAATTGACTTGCAAATACATGAAGAGATCGGTCACGGAATAATAGAATTGCTACTGAAAGCATTGTGGTTTTAGGTCAAGCAGACGGAGGTAACATCAGGCTCTTCTCTACTGTCGCTAAAGTACGTCCTTGATGTCGAATACACGCAGCGCAGTCCAATTAAGAACTTTTCCGAAATAACTAATGTTCATGACGAATGTAATTAGTCCCAAAGTTATAGAGCAGCATTAAATCGCTGTGTACATTATCTTCCCCCGGGACGTCGGAGAACAAGGATTCCGCCCCATACAGCATAAATATTTGAGCAGGGAGCTCCATCTGGCAGCGCGCCCGCATTCACATCTGCATATTAGCAAGCGGCCGCCCAGACGTTTTCTTTTATGGTTTCATCGGGGAGGTTTTCGCTAGAGGGGGCGCAGAAAGGGGACAGCAATGGGAACGGGGCACCGTGCCAGCAAACGGCGCTACGCGCGCTGAACGCGGCCGTCACTCACTTCCGCTTTGATTCGCTTGCTCTCACGACACGTGGAACGACTCCACCAGCCTCAGATGGACCACTTCGCCTTACATACACAATGATTGAAAACTGCAGGAGGATTTCGTAAGGCTACGCAACCACGTCAAACAATGAGCGAGACTGCTCGCTTTATTAAGAACTTGTTGGTCGTGTGAAACAAGTGAGCGACTGATATTAGAACTTGACGTTCTTCAAACATTAATCATTACCTTTTGCACCATTTCCACCTGTACTGACCATGCCGACCTAGACATCAATACCCTATCTCCTGCCGAACCCTAAATCTTCATCTGGATCTACAGAGATGGCAGTCATGGGATAGCGATATGTTCATATACAGAAGGAGCTAGTATCGGGTACACAAGGTATAAAAGGGCAATGCATTGGCGGAGCTGTCATTTGTACTCATGTGGAAAAAACTGAAATGATCGTATGTCATCCATGTTTGGGAGATGCAAGTCTTTTCAGTCGACGCAAGAATGGGCGACTTACGTCTCGATGATGATGAAATTATGGCTCGTACGGTGGCACGTAGAATGTTGTTTTTCCCTCGCCCTATTTGCAAGTGGAACTGGAAGGGAAAGGAGTATTAGTGGTACAAGGTACCCTCCACCATACACATTACGCGGCTCCCGGAGTATGTAAGTAGATGTGATTGTGAGTTATAAGCATGTATTGCGTATTTGTGTCATTTGTTATTCATTTTATAAACAAATTTTAATACGAATTGTAATAACTTTGTAAATAATGACTTTATATACATGTTAAAAATTTTCGTGAGCTCGTCTCGCTGTCGCGAGTTCGACACTGTATTTAGAATTTTTGTAGCATGCCTGGAAGTAGTTTTAGTAGTTTCAGTGAATATTAAGAGTCGCAGTTTTAACGTAGTCAATTCCTAGTCACATTGCTTCTCTTGGTGTCACATCCTCCCCTACCACCTTGGGTTCTTCCAGGTTACGACCGCAGCTACACAGTTTACTGGAAACAAATAAAAATTTGTGTTGGACCAGAACTCGAACCCGGATTTCCCGCTTAACGCGAGCGGTCGACTTAAACACTTCGGCTTTCCGAGCACACTTCACGGACAGACCCAAACTTCGTATGTCCGAGTGCCTGCTTCCCAGACAGCTCGCACAATTATGAGATTCCCGCACAGGGAGCTACTTTCTTCTCGTCAAGTTGCTTGCCTTTGACATCAAATACATTAGTTCAGTGTCTGTATTTAACAGAGTCTGTAAAGACATTGTCAAAAACACACACTGCACTAATGTGTTTTCCACGCAGTCAGGCTGGCGGGGCACGTTGAGCAACTCCTCACCTCCGTTCTCAGCTCACTGCAGTAGCTTGGGTAGGCTGCTGACTTACCTGGCCCAGCTACTACTCGGCAAATTGCCCGTTTGTTTTCTGAATGCAAATGCTTAGCGGAATCGGCGCTAGTAATGCCACAAGGCCTTACGTATGACAAAGTACTTTTTGTTATTCTAGCGCCAAGAAAAATCTGGCATACGCTAAAGCATAGAAAGTCTTAAGTTTCTGAGCTAATTACTGTGCTACACGCTTAATCCACATAGCTCCCACATCCAAACTCAGGGGACAGTCGTTTTTGCTGGGTCTGACTCAAATGCCCATATGGACATGTCGTTTGAATGTGCACACATAAAAAATTGTAGAAACGTACAGTGATAGCACAAAGCATTACCGCAATACCATTGTAATACATCACAAATAAATAAAAATAATGCCAAAACCCTTTTATAGTTATTTAAATGTACAGCAGGAAAACATAAGGTTTTTCTCGTACAATTGGTTTCTCACAACAAAAATATTAGTTTACAAAAAGAAATCAGTTGCTCTAAACGTCAAAAAAGTATTCGCACACCTACACGAAACTGAAGTTAATGCATCTATAATTCACGTAACTCAATTCTAGTAGCCTAAGCGCAAACCGCTGGCATTAATGACAGCTTGCATACGTCTTGACATGAAATAAATTGCGTGATAACATCTGATGATATTTTCGACCATTCCTCTAATAACACCGTCTGAAACTCCGGGTCCCTAAAGAACGACGTTTTCGAATTTTTGTACCCAAATGTGCCCAAAGATGCTCTATCCGGTTGAATGGCGCTGAGCACTATGGGACAGTCCCCTAGAACTTAGAACTACTTTAACCTAATTAACCTAAGGACATCACAAACATCCATGCCCGAGGCAGGATTCGAACCTGCGACCGTAGCGGTAGCGCGGTTCCAGACTGTAGCGCCTAGAACCGCTCGGCCACTCCGGCTGGCTATCCGGTTAAGATTAGGACTCTGTGGTGGGGTGAAAACCCTGCTAGGAGCATTATAGGATAACCACTCATGAGTTCTCAGACTCATATGTTTACGATGTCTTGTTGAAAGTAAAAGACGTTATCAAGACCCAGTTTCTGTGCACTGCTATGTAGATGGCCTCACAAACCGTCGATATATTCACGAAGATCCGTGACACCTTCAATATCTGCCAAGTCACCAACGCCAGAAACTGCCATGCATCCCCAAACCATTACGCTTTATTCCTCATGTATGACTAACTAAGACATGTTGTGACTGGGTCTCTGTATTTAGTTTGCACGACACAATTCCTTTCCTTCAGTCCAAACTAGTTAAACTTGGATTCGTCAGATAATAGCACAGGATTTCAAAATTCAATCGATTTAATGACATAATCTTTGGTTAACTGCAAGCTTTTTCTTCGGTTAACTTCCGAAATAAATGGCCTCTATCTGGGAGATCTGTCATGAAAACCAGCTGCGTTCAAATGATTTCTAATAGCTTAAACATCGATCTGTTTCTTGCACGTAGACTGGATGTCCGAGACGAACGACCCTGCACTTTTAAAGGGCTTTTTTGTGCAAGACGAACTATCTTTCGACGCTCACCACTTGTAAGAACTCTTGGACATTCGGATATGCGTTTATTGTCTGTTGTACCACTCTCTTGAAACTTCTTGATGATAACCCGCACTGTCAGTTAACAGAAAGTTACTTATTAATCTCACGGCAATTTTTACCCTGTGAATGCAATAAAACCGCATTGTTGCGGAACGACACGGAATGAACTCATCGTGAAAAGTGAATCTCGTTGCACTGGCCATCAGGCAAGCGACTGAAAAGTTTGTCAACTCCGACAGCACAAATCTGGTACGCACGGCGCTGTTTCACAACAACAAACGTCGTACAGTATACCAAGCGTTTCTGAGCAGGAGAAACCCTCGTTTAATTCATTACATGTGTTTCTGTTGTGTTGGAAAAATATTTTAATACACAAATTATTTCCTTAGTTGAAACAGACTTATATGTTGCTAGTATTTATACATTTTGTATTAGGTGCAAAAATGTGTCTGTGCCAGTACTTTTTGGTACCACAGCAGTTCTACAGTTGAACGGGAAGGGTGGGCGAGAGTGCTCAGCTTTGGAAGTTCTGTCAGGGACGCAGGATCAACTCGGTACAGCTCTGCGATAAATAGGGTTTAAAGTCACCTCGACAACTAGGACATCTACATCTACGTAGATACTCCGCCACCGTTCGGTAAATAATGGAAATGAGCGTTTGGCGTCATTGGCCGGGAGGCCCCTTGCGGGGCAGGTTCGGCTGCCTGGGTGCAACACTTATTACATTCGACGCCACATTGAGGGACCTGCGCGCTGGATGTGGATGAAATGATGATGAAGACAGCACCCAGTCCCTGAGCGGAGAAAATCTCCGACCCAGCCGGGAATCGAACCCAGGCCCTTAGGACGTCAATCCGTCTCTGACCAGTCAGCTATCTTTTTTTTTCCTTTTGTTCGGTAATGTTCGTTGCGTTTGGTCTGGGCAGACGTCACAAGACATCCGTTCAAGTTGATCGTTGATTCCTTTACTCAGTTTTTTTTTCAATTTTTTTTTTTTTTTTTTTTTTATTACAGAGGGCGAGCAGCCCTCTGACCGAACACGCTGAGCTACCGTGCCGGCGAGCTATCGAGGCGGATAACCCTTCGGTATATGAGGGAGAGTATCATGAAAGTCACTTCTTTTCCTTTTCACCTACAGATACAGCGAAGGGGAAACGACTGTCTGTAAGCCTCCGTATAAGCCCTAATTCCTCTCATCTTATCTTACTGGTCCTTACCCATTTGAACGTTGGCTGTTGTAGAGTCGTTTTGCAGTCGACCTCAAACGACAGTTCTCTAAACTTTCGCAACACAGCCTCGATAAAAGAGCGTTGTCTTCCTTCCAGGATTCCCATTTGAGTTTACGATGCATTTCCGTAATACTTGCGTGCTGATCGAACCTACCGGTGACAAATCCAGTAACACGCCTCTGAACTGTTTGGATGTCATCTTTTGATCCGACCTGGTGGGAATCCCAAACACTGTAGCAGTACTAAAGAATGCGTCGCACTAGCGTTTTATATGGCGTCTCCTTTATGAGCTACACCGTCATAGAATTTTCCCAATGAAACGAAGATGAGCATTAGCCTTCCCTGTTAGCAACCAAACGAGCTCATTCCATTTCATGTCGCTTTACAATGTTACCTCTAAATATTTAATCAACGTGACTGTGGCAAGTGGCACACTACTAACGCTGCATTCGAACGTTACAGGAATGTTTTCATTACTCATCCGCATTAACTTACAGTCTTCTACATTTACGGCAAGCTGCCATTCATCAGACCAACTAGAAATTCTATCTGGCATTTTGTGTTCTCGTACGTCATTGAACGGCGACACCTTCCAGTACACCATTAGAGGAGAGGCATAAACACAGAAAATTATAAGGAAGTGAATCTGTCGAGTCCTTTTCTAAGAAACCATTGTGGCATATCCTTTAAGGCACCTAGAGTACCCACAGACGTCCTAAAACTGGGGGCCAGATGAATATTCGGACTCTGCTCTTCAGGAATGTGTAGGAAGTGCCACGCAGGATTCACGTTTCACCGATAACGAGGTTGTTCGATGTGGGGCACAAGCTCGGATTTGAAAAGCACTGGGAACGAACACGGTCATGTCGTTTACAAGGGAATCATCCCGGTATTTGCCGTAACGGTACATGAAAGCAATGAGAAATCTAAATTTGGATGGCTTGACGCAATTTTGGCCGCTATCCTCCAGAGTGTGCGTCGAGTATCTTAACCACTGCATCACTGCAATGCTTACACTGAGAAGAGGTGACGTTAGTAACGAAGAACACTTGCTCACAGTCTGGCGTACAGACATTGGCCGTCGCAGCCCACTGGCCAATTATTTGGGAAATAAATTGATTGCAACACGGGAACTCGGATCGTCCCTCTCGCTTCGTCATCGGAGCCGATGCGAGGCACGCGAGACAAATTACGCCACGTATTTCTCAGCAGGTTTATTCGAAAACGTTCTTCTGTGAACCCAGATTAATTCTCAGGCCTACAGAAAAACTAGTTAATATCGTCAATCTTCCTTTGACCCGCAACACAAGGCCCGCATCTCGTGGTCGTGCGGTAGCGTTCTCGCTTCCCACGCCCGGGTTCCCGGGTTCGATTCCCGGCGGGGTCAGGGATTTTCTCTGCCTCGTGATGGCTGGGTGTTGTGTGCTGTCCTTAGGTTAGTTAGGTTTAAGTAGTTCTAAGTTCTAGGGGACTGATGACCATAGCTGTTAAGTCCCATAGTGCTCAGAGCCATTTTTGAACCCGCAACACAGGGTAAACACGTCACAGCTGCAAGACCAATAACTAATATCCGGTTGTTATCTTACAACAACCACAAATATTCTGAGATTCTCCCAATGCATCACAAATTTACACTGACAATGGCTGATGCACTACCTCCAGGTGGATCCTACCAATTTCTCTGTTAATCTCCAGAAAGACACAAATAGAGTTCAACGTTATTATGAAAACTATAAATTGTTAAGCACTGCACAGATGATACGTTAAGTTGCAGACACGCACAACGAAAAAGTTGTTATACATTCATCTTTCAGCCCCAGCATTCTTCAGAAACGAAAACACACACATATTCGCACAAGCACGGGCACCGAACGCTCACATGAATGCCATCTCAGGCCACTATGGTCAGACTGCAATGGTGTCGCATCAAACACAAGCAGCAATCCAGAGTGAGGCGAGGAAGGGGGTGAAAGGCATGGGAGAGAAATCAGCGCTGCATAGCAGAGCGTGCAGGGGCTGGATGGTAGCCAGACAAGGCTACCAGGTGCAGACAGCTGTGGGGGGGGGGGGGGGAGGAGTGGAAAAGGGGAGGGGCAAAGAAGAGGGAAAAGACCAGTAGGTGCATTGGCAGAGAACAGAACACAATGAGGATGAAGGGATGTGAATTAGGAGAAGGTGTAAGAGAACAATTTGGTGGAGGGTGTGGGAACAGTAGGTCACCACAGACTGAGTCCAGGATAATTTCAGGAGCAAAGAATGTGTTGTAAGGGTAACTCGCATCTGTGAATTTCAGAAAAGCTGGTGGTGAAGGAGAGGATCCAGCTGGCTCTGGTAGTGAAGTAACCATTGAAATCAAGCGTGTTACATTCAGTTGCACGTTATGCCACAGGATGGTCTACTTTGCTCTTGGCCACAATTTGGAGTTGGCAGCTGGTTTGTAGTCATACCAATAGAAGAAACTCTCCAATGATTGCAGTAGAGCTGGTATATGACATGGCTGGTTTCACAGGTAGCCCAGCCTTTGGTGGGGTAGAATAAGCCTAAGTTACCCCATCTGAGAAGTCCAAGGTAACTTCCAGTCCGTGCTTAAAGCCTTATGGCCCTGCTAGAAACTCCCCCCAGAATCCATTTTCCTCCTTACTACTTTGACAGCCCCCACACCATCTTTCTACATGATCCTCAAAATACACAGACCGAACAATCTTGGACACCACACTGCAGCTAGTTTTTCGATACCAGCAAATGAATTTTGGCCCTCATTGAACGACACCTCCAATCTGTTCCCGAAATCTAGCCTCCCATGTCAGAGAGACGAACCACTTCCTTCACTGCCTCTTCACCATCCCCCCTCCTTTACCTCCAGGATCCCTACTCGGCACTGGTGGAGCTGCTTCCCTATACACTAACATCCCTCGTGCCTATGGTCTTGCAACTATTTAACACATCTCTCCCAATGTCCTTCACATTCCAAATCCATTACTTCATTCCTCATATATCTTACTAACTTTATCCTAACTCTCCTTTCAAGGGAAGATATACAGATAAATCTGTGGCACAGCCATGGGTACCTTCATAGCACCCTCTTACGCCACACTGTTTATGGGCCATCTAGAGGAAACCTTCCTTAGCATCCCAAAATCCCAAACCCCTGCTGTGGTTCAGGCTAACTGATAATGTTCTCATGATTTGCACTCAGTTCCGAAATATCCTACCCTCGTTTCTTCACAACCTTATTACTCTCTCTCCCATATATTTCACCTGGTTTGCCTCTTCGCAGCTTGCCACCTTCCTGGACGTTGACCGCCTCCTCTCTGATGTCTCCATTTGTGCACGTTAAACTCACCAACCTCCAACAGCGACTACATTTCGACAGCTGCCATCATCCCCTCCACACCAAAATATCTCTCCCATACAGCCTGGCTACCCAGGGATTGCGTATCTGCAGCGATAAGAACTCCATTGCACAGTATACTGAAGGTCTCACCAAGGTGTTCACAGAAAGGCACTATCCCACAGACAATGTTCACAAACAAATTTCATGTCACATCCCCACACATCCCCAATCCTCCTACCACCACCACCACCACCACCACCAAGAGACAGGTACAAATGAGCATCCCCTTTGTCAGCCGGCCGAAGTGGCCGTGCGGTTAAAGGCGCAGCAGTCTGGAACTGCAAGACCGCTACGGTCGCAGGTTCGAATCCTGCCTCGGGCATGGATGTTTGTGATGTCCTTAGGTTAGTTAGGTTTAACTAGTTCTAAGTTCTAGGGGACTAATGACCTCAGCAGTTGAGTCCCATAGTGCTCAGAGCCATTTGAACCATTTGAACCATCCCCTTTGTCACCCAATAACACTCCGAACTGGAACAACTGAATCGTATCTTTTACGAGGGCGTTGTTTACCTGTCACCACTCCTCTCAATTCGTGTCCCCACATCCTCACAGTGCTCTGCTCTCTGCCAATGCACCCATTTTTTTTTTCCTTTCTCTGCCCCTCTCCTTTCCTGCTTCCTGCCCCGCCCTCTCACCCCCCACAGCCACCCGACTTTGCACGTGGCAGCCTTGTGTGGCTACCATCTAGTCCTTACATTCCAGAAAGCGCCGACTCCTCTACCCCGCCGGCCTGTGTGGCCGAGCGGTTCTAGGCACTTCAGTCTGGAACCGCGCGACCGTACGGTCGCAGGTTCGAATCCTACCTCGGGCATGGATGTTTATGATGTCCTTAGCTTAGTTAGATTTAAGTAGTTCTAAGTTCTAGGGGACTGATGACCTCAGATGTTAAGTCCCATAGTGCTGAGAGCCATTTGAACCATTTTGAACTCCTCTACCCCAACCGTAACATGCTATTCCTCTACCTTCCCCTCCCCACTATAGATTGCTGCTTGTGTCCGATGCATCACCCTACATTCTGGCTAGAGAGGCTCGAGATAGTAGTCAAGTGTGGATGTTCTTGTATGGATGTGTGTGCGCTTTTTTTTCTGAATAAGGCTTGGTCTGAAAGCTAAGTGTGAAACAAACTTTACACTGTGCCTGTCTGCAACTTAGTGTGTCATCTTTACGGCGAGTAGAAATCTATTCCTTTCTTAATATCGTTGATACTTCTACCTGGACTTTCCATTGTACGAATACGAGTCACGCCAGTAGCTTAGAAAACGCATAAAAACAACACACGCAAAGTTACCTCAGATATAATTAGACCTCACCAAGTGCGCCTTCTTCATTAAACATCCCATATCATTTATTATTCCATTTCATTTCATGCATATTTAAACAACTGTTACCATATACCGTAAAACATGTCGTATATTTTGTCATTTTCATCAGGTAATAACATAAACTACTCCATATTACAAACAAATAAGGTTTTCAGCGAAGAAAAATCTAAATATTAACTATGAGCTACAAAGAAATTTAAGCAAAATATAAATTGCAATTACTGAAAGTAATTTGAAGGTGTTAATTAAAATATTAGTAATTGAGGAGAAAATAACAAAAAGATAGAAAAATATAGAAAGGTTGTTGATGAAACTTGTTAGCAAGGCAGTTCTCGGAATGCGGTCATGGAGTCACGCATTTCTGACCAGTATTTTCTGTATTCATAAGTTTCTACACAGCTGTCTTGTACATATTACTTCCTCCTATATCATTTGAAGTATTTATGTAGTTTTGTACCTACGTTTCTCTTATTTTATTTTAGACAGCAAATCGAGCCAGCTAATGGTTCTACACTCCCCTATCAGTCTTCCTACCGAGCACGTTCTTGTTCGCTAAGGCACTAAACTCACTGAGAAAACCAGAAAGTAACTGAGCAGAATTTTACTCCACACAAAGGAACGTAATTACAAATTGTTTCATGCTTTCAGTACTACACCGCTTGTCTCCTAAATCTGCAAGGGCGCTCTGCTGACCCCTCGATTCCAAGAGCTACAAGCAGTTCCAAAAAATTCTTTTAACATTCAGGCCTTTCACCCAATCACCTTCAAGAGCTTGTAACCTCCCCCCCTCACTTATCGACCTTAATGACAGTGAAAAATTAAACCGCGTGTACCTAATGGAAATTTGGGAAAAGCAATCGTCACCGAAGTTAATCTATCGGTAAAGAGGGAGGAAAGGGTTACATCTAAATGAAAGGAAAAATGCAAATGAAACTGGTGGAAATTAATTTTGAAAAGGGGTAAAGTTAATAAAGAAAGTAAATGTGCGGCCGTTACGTTAACAATTAACTAGCGGTAATTAGATATTTGAGATTTGGGGGAAATCACGGTCGCCAGTCCTAAGGACAATTACTATAGTAACTGAAAAAGAACACCAGAAGCGTGGCAACTGAAGGTTGACACGTGTAGTGTGAAAACTGAAAGTTTGTCAGAAGTAATAAATTTCGCTACACTCTGACTTAATTTAGCAAAAGAATTAATAAAACCGGAAAATCGAAAGTTAATTTAGTGACTGAAGTTAATAGTGAGCTTTCTTTGTGAAGCACATCGAAATCCAGTAAAATACGGTTAGTCTTGGACTACCTCAACAATCATTTCAAAAGCAACTTGACTCTACGCAATTTAGAAACAAGAGATTTTACTTTGAACTTGAATTAAATGATTCTGAACTATTAACAATAGTAAAATTTAGTACGTACCAAGCTGAGCTGCAGTCACAGGTAAGCTAAAATATGCTAACAAAACTCGCACTCTAAATTTGTGCTCGTGTAACCTAAATATTGTAGCCAGCTACTGAACTTTGAAATTAAAGCAGTGAAATCTAATTATATTATTTTAATGCTGGCGTTTGAATTTCAACGACACTCGGGTTCATTTCGGAAAAGGAAGGGACCCTGCTTGGCAATGAAATTGGGACAATGAGCAACAAAGGTTCATGCTAAGTTGCTGTAATTTTGCGAGGCAAATGGAACAATTTGAAAAGCTGAGGTCTGCCATACAGTTCTGAAACTTTACGTGCTTTTAGTCTTCCTTGTTGGTTGATTGAAGGTTTGAAGCCGTCGATCGAGGAGGTGGCGACAGTCACTCATTGTCGGCGGTCGCTGTTGCAGAAGCTGGATGTTGGCGCGCCTTCTTCTCGACACGGTCACCAGGCGAAACGGGCTCTTGATGTGCGCCAGCTAATGCTTCCCGTCCGCGACACCATGTCAGAAACTATCATCGCGAGTCGAGCGCAATTACATGCTGCCAAACCCCGAAAGCGCGGCAACTCGCGGGAGCGTCACAAAACACCTGCTCCACTCGCTACTCCCGCCAGACTCTCACTGCCCGCGCTCCTCGCGGCAGAGTTAACACTACCAAAGATCCTACACACTTTGATTCTTCACACGACCCATCGATGTAATCGTTCGATAGCAGTTTTCCCTAGGCAAGACCCAGCGTAAAAATACAAATAATATTTACGAAACAAACCAATTATACATCGACATGAGTGCATAAATATATATATATACAAACAGTAAAACAATTACAATATATAAAGAGACAGAAATGTCATATCTTGAGGTAACAAAACAAGGAAAAAAAATAATAGTACAATAGATGAAAATAGGAGGATATGCATTTCCGGTGTTACAAGCTGAATGCAGGTCTTCCAATACGCCATTTATTGCTCCCACTAACAGCACTGCTCTGCAAAGTCCCGGATCCTGGAAACTGGCTCTGATGTCTGCAGTTGCAAAGAGGTCGATCCGACATGCACAAACAGGAATAAAAGAAATCTTAGGCAGTTGCCTCGACTGGAGTTGTAATAACCCCAGTGATGAAATCCTCTGGTAGTCCATCGAGGGCATTGGGGCAGCAGCTGAACATCAAGTACGTGAATAATAATAACTGAAACCAACAGTTTTATTGTAATCCCACTTCGTTTATTGGTAATCTTTGGTCTGCCTCCTTGTCTCTTCGACTTTCAGTTGTCATCTACACTACTGGTCATTAAAATTGCTACACCAAGAAGAAATGCAGATGATAAACGGGTATTCATTGGACAAATATATTATACTAGAACTGACATGTGATTACATTTTCACGCAATTTGGGTGCATAGATCCTGATAAATCAGTACCCATAACAACCACCTCTGGCCGTAATGACGGCCTTGATACGCCTGGGCATTGAGTCAAACAGAGCTTGGATGGCGTGTACAGGTACAGCTGCCCATGCAGCTTTAACACGATACCACAGTTCATCAAGAGTAGTGACTGGCGTATTGTGACGAGCCAGTTGCTCGGCCACCATTGACCAGGAGTTTTCGGTTGGTGAGAGATCTGCAGGATGTACTGGCCAGGGGTAGCAGTCCAACATTTTTTGTATCCAGAAAGGCCCGTACAGGACCTGCAACATGCGGTCGTGTATTATCCTGCTGAAATGTAGGGTTTCGCAGGGATCGCAAAAAGGGTAGAGCCTCGGGTCGTAACTCATCTGAAATGTAGCGTCCACTGTTCAAAGTGCCGTCAATGCGAACAAGAGGTGACCGAGACGTGTAACCAATGGTACCACATATACCATCACGACGGGTGATACACCAGTATGGCGATGACGAATACACGCTTCCAATGAGCGTTCACCACGATGTCGCCAAACACGGATGCGACCATCATGATGCTGTAAACAGAACCTGGATTCGTCGGAAAAAATGGCGTTTTGCCATTCGTGCACCCAGGTTCGTCGTTGAGTACACAATCGCAGGCGCTCCTATCTGTGATGCAGCGTCCAGGGTAACCGCAACCATGGTCTCCGAGCTGATAGTCCATGCTGCTGCAATCGTCGTGGAACTGTTCGAGCAGATGGTTGTTGTCTTGCAAACGTCCCCATCTGTTGACTCAGGGATAGAGACGTGGCTGCACGATCCGTTACATCCATGCGGATAAGATGCCTGTCATCTCGACTGCTAGTGATACGAGGCCGTTGGGATCGAGCACGGCGTTCCGTATTACCCTCCTGAAGCTAGCGATTCCATATTCTGCTAGCAGTCATTGGATCTCGACCAACGCGAGCAGCAATGTCGCGATACGATAAACCGCAATCGCGATAGGCTACAATCCGACCTTCATCAAAGTCGGAAACGTGATGGTACGCATTTCTCCTCCTTACACGAGGCATCACAACAACGTTTCACCAGGCAACGCCGGTCAACTGCTGTTTGTGTATGAGAAATCGGTTGGAAACTTTCCTCATGTCAGCACGTTGTAGGTGTCGCTACCGGTGCCAACCTTGTGTGAATGCTCTGAAAAGCTAATCATTTGCATATCACAGCATCTTCTTCCTGTCGGTTAAATTTCGCGTCTGTAGCACGTCATCTTCGTGGTGTAGCAATTTTAATAGCCAGTAGCGTATCATTGGTCTGCTTATTACTGCTACGAAGATAGTTTATCCAGTTGATTTTGACTGCACTGCACTCGACTTTGTTGGTTACAAATGCTGGCGTAACATGTTAAATTAACTATACACTTTGCATTTGACGACTCCGTTGGTCTTTGTCTCTGTGGTTTGTACGTTGATGGCAGGTTATGCTTGGGTCCTGAAGATGACGCTTTTGGCGTCGGAACTGGTAACGTGTTTTGAATAAACGACGTTTAACTTACAATACAGTTGTTAGTTTCAGTTACCATTATTCAAGTGACTGGAAAAAAATTTGAGCCGTGGACCAGTAGTAGATAAGAGCGGAAAGAAGCAATGATATTTACAGCTGTTCGTGACTGGATATGTAGGGTGCAACGTCGGCACGCCGAGGAGGGCCCAGTAAAGCTGTTGCGCCGCCGCCGCGCCGGCAGGGTCCGCCCTGTGTCCGGCGCCGCCGCACCGCGGCCATTGATCCGACGCTAGGCGTCGCGACGCCTGGCCTCTCATAGCGCCGTCTGCCGGCAACAGCAGCTGCAGCAGCCGCCCTCAGTCCGAGACGACGACGCCGCCACCTTCGTAAAGCGAGCCTCCAGCTGTTACTCAGCGAGGCGAAAGGCCAGGGACGGGGCGCCGCACTAAGAGTCAAGGTTAGCTCACAGCTGTACACAATCTGAGTGATGGGTACTGAAGGAGAGTGTGCCGCTGACGCTGAAAATGACGAGCTTGTCCTTGGCTCGAGATGGTGCAGTTTAGACAAGCGCAGGTGACGCCTGTATATAAGAAGGGTAGACGGACGGATCCTGAAAATTACAGACCAATATCCTTAACATTGGTTTGTTGCAGGATTCTCGAACATATTCCCAGTTCGAATATAATGAATTTCCTTGAGACAGAGACGTTGCTGTGCATGCATCAGCACCACTTTAGACAGCATCCCTCCTGCAAAACGCAACTCGCCCTTTCTTCACATGATATCTTGCGAACCATGTATGAAGGGTATCAGACGGATGCCATATTCCTTGACTTCCGGAAAGCGTTTGACTCGTTGCCCCACTGCATACGCCTAACCAAGGTACGAACATATGGGATTGGTTCCCAAGTATGTGAGTGGCTCGAAGACTTCTTAAGTAATAGAACCCAGTACGATGTCCTCCATGGTGAGTGTTCATCAGAGGTGGGGGTCTCAACTGGAGTGCCCCAGGGAAGTGTGGAAGGTCCGCTGTTGTTTTCTATCTACATAAATGATCTTTTGGATAGGGTGGATAGCAATGTGCGGCTGTTTGCTGATGATGCTGTGGTGTACGGGAAGGTGTCGTCGTTGAGTGACTGTAGGAGGATACAAGATGACTTGGACAGGATTTCTGATTGGTGTAAAGAATGGCAGCTAACTCTAAATATAGATAAATGTAAATTAATGCAGATGAATAGGAAAAAAAATCCTGTAATGTTTGAATACTCCATTAGTAGTGTAGCGCTTGACACAGTCACGTCGATTAAATAATTGGGCGTAACATTGCAGAGCGATATGAGGTGGGACAAGCATGTAATGGCAGTTGTGGGGAAGGCGGATAGTCGTCTTCGGTTCATTGGTAGAATTTTGGGAAGATGTGGTTCATCTGTAAAGGAGACCGCTTATAAAACACTAATACGACCTATTATTGAGTACTGCTCGAGCGTTTGCGATCCCTGTCAGGTCGGATTGAGGGAGGAAATAGAAGCAATTCAGAGGGGGGCTGCTAGATTTGTTACTGGTAGGTTTGATCATCACGCGAGTGTTACGGAAATGCTTCAGGAACTCGGGTGGGTGTCTCTAGAGGAAAGGAGGCGTTCTTTTCGTGAATCGCTACTGAGGAAATTTAGAGAACCAGCATTTGAGGCTGACTGCAGTACAATTTTACTGCCGCCAACTTACACCTCGGGTAAAGACCACAAAGATAAGATAAGAGAGATTAGGGCTCGTACAGAGGCATATAGGCAGTCATTTTTCCCTCGTTCTGTTTGGGAGTGGAACAGGGAGAGAAGATGCTAGTTGTGGTACGAGGTACCCTTCGCCACGCACCTTAGAATAGGTGTTACCTTTATTCTTGATTCGCCCTTGCTGGTGGATACCTGTAAAAAGAAGTAAACACACTCTGCACAGTACGCCGAGACGGCAACGTCTTGTCTAGCGCTGTTTGCTGAATTGAAAAGGTGATAAAAATGACTGAATGAAAATAAAAGCCCCTTCACTTCCATTCATCCTTAAGGATGTCACTAGCGTGATACACAGTCCTGTCACATTAATGTGACGACCTGTCAAAAGTCTGAATAACCTCATTTTGCATCGCCCACCGCTGCGAGACGAGCAGGAAGAGAGTCAATGACATCGTGAAAGGTACCGACAGGGATGTGCAGCCAGGTCGAGTCCAGTTCCCTGGCTAGCTGCGCCAGGTTTCTCGGTTGAGGATCCATGGAGCGAACAGCCCAATCCGGGTGCTCCCACACTGGAGTTAAATACGCTGAGTTCGGAGGACAGGGGAGTACAGTTAACTCATCCTTCGTACCATGCACGTACACTGCGAGCTGTGCGACGCATTGTCCAGCTAGTAGATGCCACTGTTCAAATGGTTCAAATGGCTCTAAGCACTATGGGACTTAACATCTGAGATTATCAGTCCCCTAGACTTAGAACTACTTAAACCTAATTAACCTAAGGACATCACACACATCCATACCCGAGGCAGGATTCGAACCTGCGACCGTAGCAGCAGCGCAGTTCCAGACTGAAGCGCCTAGAACCGACCGGCCACAGCGGCCGGCAGATGCCACTGTGCTAAGGGATAACAAACTGCATATAGGGTGGTTATTGCGGCTTTTGACAGGTGGTCTCATTAATGTGACCCGACTGTGTATAATGCTAATGACGGTTCAATAGTCCTTATGGATAAGTGGAAGTGAACGGGCTTTTATTTTCATTCAAGCATTTTTATCGCCGTTCAACTTGTATACATCTGATCTCCCTGAAGCAGAGTCAAGAAAGTTCATTTACGCACCCAACAGAGAACTCTTAAAGCTGGTGAGGAGATCCTGTCAGCAGATCTAAGCACAATAGATGAATACTTCGAAAAGTGGAGACTGAAACCAAATCCAACGAAGACTGAAGTCAGCTGCTTTCACCTTAACAACAGGATTGTCAGTGCGAAGTTGAATGTCACCTTTAATCGTCAGGTTCTTCACCACCAAGACTCTCCAAAATATCGAAGCGTGACTCTTGATAGAACCCTCTTTTACAGGAAGCACATAGAAAACACCGCACCGAAGCTGAGATCACGCAGTAACATCATACAGAAGCTGAGTGGTACCTCATGGGACGCAAGAGCTAAGACACTCCGATCCGCTGCGTTAGGGCTGGTATATTCTGCTGCTGAATACTGAGCTCTAGTGTGGGTTAATAGCATACATGTGGCAAAACTTGGCGTAGAGCTAAATGCAGCCATGACGACAATAAAAGGCTGCATCAAATCTACTCCTCTACACTGGTTATCACCTCTAAGCAACATTGCACCATTTGAACTCCGAAGGCAGAATGCCCTTCTCAAGGAATATCAAAAATTACTTAAAAACCCAATGCACTCTGTTGTTACTGCGCCCCGAATGAACCGTTTAAATTCCAGGCAACCATCTCTCCTATTTGCAGAATCGCTGCAGGCAGTTACTTTCGGTATCAACAAAAAGTGGACAGAAATGTGGAACACTATTGCCCATGAGAAACATGAGACCCTACAAGGACCTGACACAAGACCAGCCGGTATGGAATTAACGGCCGGCCGGAGTGGCCTTGCGGTTCTAGGCGCTATAGTCTGGAGCCGAGCGACCGCTCCGGTCGCAGGTTCGAATCCTGCCTCGGGCATGGATGTGTGTGATGTCCTTAGGTTAGTTAGGTTTAATTAGTTCTAAGTTCTAGGCGACTGATGACCTCAGAAGTGAAGTCGCATAGTGCTCAGAGCCATTTGAACCATTTGGAATTAACGCGACGTGCCTGGAAAAGAATTAATCGGGTCCGCACAGGCCACGGAATCTGTGCTGAAAACCTCTACCGACGAGGAAGGGCTTCATCTTCTCAGTGTGACTGTGGAAATGAATACCAGACGATCCATCACATTGCAACAAGCTGTAGCAGAAGAGCCTACCATGGGAACTTGGAAGATTTCTTTGAAGTAAGGAGGCAGACCTTGAATGGATCGACACATTAGATATTAATTTATAACTTACTTTTTAAAATAATAAATTGTGACATTAATATATTTTTGTAAAATTATGTAATCTACAGTTTTAGTTGCTGTTCATATGTAATTCCATACGCTAAATAAATAAAATCACCGTTTCAGTTCAGCAAACAAGTCGTTCCTGTCTTGGATTAGTACCCGTCACTCTGATGTAGGATAGGTGAACACTTGTGTTAATCCACTAGGCCTTCCAGGATGACAAGCTCGCCCAGGGACTGCCACGAAAACATTCCCTAGACCATAACGCTCCCTCCTCCGGCCTAGAATCTTCCGATGCTTGTTGCACGTTACTTGCTTTCAGACTTTTCACGCCGTACTAGCCAACAGCCATCTGTCCAGTGGAGAATGAAACATGATTCATCTGAAAAGGCCACCTGTCGTCACTCGGTGGACATCCAGTTGTGGTATTGGCTTGCAAATTTCAGCCTTCGTCGCCAGTGAACAGCAGTCGGCATGGGTTCATGACACAGGTGCCTCAGTGGAGGCCCA
The DNA here is from genome assembly GCF_021461395.2 of Schistocerca americana. Classification (NCBI taxonomy): domain Eukaryota; kingdom Metazoa; phylum Arthropoda; class Insecta; order Orthoptera; family Acrididae; genus Schistocerca; species Schistocerca americana. The sequence goes on along the minus strand of NC_060119.1, from coordinate 1,036,179,203 downwards.
AACGCAGCAACGTTCGCTAAATTGTCGATGGAGAGACAGTATTGGTATCTCCTTGTTTCGTCTGGGCGGTCAGTTGCACAACAGTTGCACGTCTATACGCCCATTCACGTCGCCGCAGCCGTCATTCATATCTATTGCCTCAGGGCCGGTTTTGGTTAGCGCCATTTTCCCACGCAAGGTGTACTTTAACCACTGCAGCATACTACCAGTCGATTCGGGAAATATCCCCACCCTTCGACCTATTGCCAATGGTCATGCCCTTTCGGACGTCAGATAAATCGCTCTGTATTACGGCCACGACTATACTGTTTTCCGCGTCCCCCTGACGTACCCTCCAGTGCTACTGATGCCACCCGCCGTCTGTGAGTGCTTATTGCACGTAGACGTCCAACACAGGCGGTGGTCACATTAAAGTGACTGGACCGTGTATTTACTCCAGTCTTCCACGGCACCCTGTACCAACATCTACATCACACTATGCAAGCCACCTAATGGTATGTGGCGGAGGTACTTTTTGTATCATTAATTGGGTCCTCCAACCCTCTCCCACTCGCCAATTGCGCGTGGGAAGAACGACTGTCGGTAAGCCGCTGTATTTGGTCTCATTTCTCGAATTTTCTCCCCGTGGTCATTACACGATGTATGTTTGGGAGTGGGTGGTTGGAACTAATACACCGACTCTTCCCGAAAAGTGCTCTCTCGAAATTTCATCTGAGGCGCTGCAATCATGGACTCAATGGTTCAAATGGCTCTGAGCGCTATGGGACTTAACTTCTCAGGTCATCAGTCCCCTAGAACTTAGAACTACTTAAACCTAACTAACCTAAGGACACCACACATATCCATGCCCGAGGCAGGATTCGAACCTGCGACCGCAGTGGTCGCGCGGTTCCAGACTGTAGCGCCTAGAACCGCTCGGCCACAGTCATGGACTGTGGGGCTCGTCCCGGCGGAGGTTCGAGTCTTCCCTCGGGCATGGGTGTGTGTGTTTGTCCTTAGGATAATTTAGGTTAAGTAGTGTGTAAGCTTAGGGACTGATCACCTTAGCAGTTAAGTCCCATAAGATTTCACACACATCTGACCGAGCGAGGTGGCGCAGTGGTTAGACACTGGACTCGCATTCGGGAGGACGACGGTTCAATCCCGCGTCCGGCCATCCTGATTTAGGTTTTCCGTGATTTCCCTAAATCGCTCCAGGCAAATGCCGGGATGGTTCCTTTGAAAGGGCACGGCCGACTTCCTTCCCCATCCTTCCCTAATCCGATGAGACTGATGACCACGCTGTCTGGTCTCCTTCCCCAAAACAACCCCCCCCCCCCCCCCCCAACACACATTTGAACTTTTTTTTTCGAAATTTCAATAGTAAATTTCTCCGCCATGCACAACGCCTTTCTTGTAACGTCTGCCATTGACGAAAAGCGCCGCTCTTCGTTGGATCTTCTCTATATCTTCTATCAGTCCTTCCTGGAAAAGATCCCAGATGGATGAGGAGTACTCAAGACTCGGTCGAACAGCACCTTACAAGGCACTTAAAATTCTTCCCATGAATCTGAGTCTCGCTTCTGCTTTTCCAACTATTTTTTAATGTAGACATTCCACTTACGGTCGCTCTGGATAGTTACTCCTAGATATTTTACTGTAGATACTGTTTCCAGCAGTTTGTCATCCATAATGATTTCTTCTCTCATGTATGCGCAATATGTTACATTTATTTACGTTCAAGGTCAACAGCCAGAGTCTGCACCATTCATCAGTTTTCTGGAGATCATTCTGCAAATCGTTACTATGTTCTGGCGTTGCTACTTTGTTACAGTTCAACATGTTCTCCCACAGTTGCTAGAATATGTTTCATTGACAATTCCAGTTTATATGGTTTCAACGTGACCGGACGCCGGCACAGTTTGCACTCTATATTAGGAACCATACTGAAGTATTGTTTGAACGACAGTAGTTTGGTGACGGTGATCCTGTTCCACTGCCAGATTGGTCACCAGACATGACACCAATAGACTTCTACTTCTGGGAGCACATGAAGAGCATAGTCTACGAGACTCCGGTCGATATTTTCACGGTCTTGGTAGCTAGGATTATCGCAGCAACGGAAGTAGTACGTCAAACTCTGGGAATTCTTGAGGGTGTAAGACTGTCGATGGCTCGTCGGTGTACACTCAACCGTGATCAAGGTGGACAACAATTGGGGCAATACCTGTTAGAAAACAGTTATACATTTGTTATGTGCGATACTGTACACTTACGGAGCACTTTGAACTCACAAGGGGAGGCCGCCAATTGTGAAATTCACATTCGATTCATACTACGCATAATAAAAGCCAATGGCCAGAGGTGTAATGTGGCAAAGCACCAAGATGCACTTCTCAGCCGTTGTCGAGAAAATCGACAGTTAAAAGAAACCGTTGCGGTGAAATACTCTCTACGATTAATAATTTTCTACAGCGTCGTGGCGCGGCGGTAAGCGCTCGGGTTCATAATCCGAAGGTCGCCGGATCGAATCTCGCGCCATGCAATTTTTTTTATTATTGGTTTTTTTGTAATTCAAACATATATATATAATATATATAATACTATATATATATATATATATATATATATATATATATATATATATATACTATTAATGAATTGCTTACGCATGTTGGTGAAGACGGATCGCTCTCCAATTGTACCGCCTCCATTTTTGCGTTTGTTTATCAGGGTGTACCAAAGCTCTCCCGTCCGCACTGATTTTCGTCGATGTTATAAGTTGCGCTAGGGACCGCATCTACCTTCTTTCGAAGTTAGCAGGCAACTACGCTGTTATGCGGCGGCTCGTTTCGGCCCATTCAACATCTGTCCAAGTGTAACGAGCGAGTAACTGAGTTTATATTTCATACCTGCCACAGTAAATTTGTGTTCGTGGGGTCTCTATTCTAATTCGAACGTTTGACTTACGCTATACGTATTCGTTTCGGAATATCGTTTCTACTTCTTCCGTTAACTATATGTGGTTAACATTATGAAGACAATTAATAACATTTGTGAAATACAACTTTGTTTGCAGAAAACACAATGATGTTCGAAGTCGCCAGTTTTTCCACGACAAACGACTTTCAACAACTTATTATATGCATAATTGTTGCAACTGATTGCCGGGAATTATATACAGGGTGTTATAAAAAGGTACGGCCAAACTTTCAGGAAACATTCCTCACACACAAATAAAGAAAAGATGTTATGTGGACAAGTGTCCGGAAACGCTTAATTTCCATGTTAGAGCTCATTTTAGTTCTTCCACCTACGCTCAATGGAGCACGTTATCATGATTTCATACGGGATACTCTACCTGTGCTGCTAGAACGTCTGCCTTTACAAGTACGACACAACATGTGGTTCATGCACGATGGAGCTCCTGCACATTTCAGTCGAAGTGTTCGTACGCTTCTCAACAACAGATTCGGTGACCGATGGGTTGGTAGAGACGGACCAATTCCGTGGCCTCCACGCTCTCCTGACCTCAACCCTCTTGACTTTCATTTATGGGGGCATTTGAAAGCTCTTGGTTACGCAACCCCGGTACCAAATGTAGAGACTCTTCGTGCTCGTATTGTGGACGGCTGTGATACAATATGCCATTCACCAGGGCTGCATCAGCGCATCAAGGATTCCATGCGACGGAGGGTGGATGCATGTATCCTCGCTAACGGAGAACATTTTGAACATTTCCTGTAATAAAGTGTTTGAAGTCACGCTGGTACGTTCTGTTGCTGTGTGTTTCCATTCCATGATTAATGTGATTTGAAGAGAAGTAATAAAATGAGCTCTAACATGGAAAGTAAGCGTTTCCGGACACATGTCCACATAACATATTTTCTTTCTTTATGTGTGAGGAATGTTTCCTGAAAGTTTGGCCGTACTTTTTTGTAACACCATATATATGTATTTTAATTAAAAAAAACAAATACTAAAAAAGAAGGTTGCATGGCACGAGATTCGGTCCAGTGACCTTCGGATTACGAACCCGAGCGCTTACCGCTGCACCACGACGCTGTAGAAAATTATTAATCGTACAGAGTATTTCACCGCAATGGTTTCTTTTAACTGTCGATTTTCTCGACAACGGCTGAGAAGTGCATCTTGGTGCTTTGCCACAATACACCTCTGGCCATGAGCTTTTATTATGCGCAGTATGAATCGGATCTGAATTTCACAATTGGCGGCCTCCCCTTGTCAGTGTGATAAAAGTTCACGTGTTTTGTGTGAGAGTTGTTGTGTTACTCAGTGTTTTGTGTTGTACGTTTTGGTTATTGCGTATTACAGGCTACTTCACTGTCGTGAAGGATTTTCACGAAAAGAAATGTGACTGCGGTAACAAACCGAAAAAAATCATAATCACAATATTATTCTCTAATGAGCCGCCGGGGACAATGAGTCCATTATGCCAAAATACTCAGAAGGTGTCCCTAAAAACTTTTGAAAGTTTAGCGGTGAAGTTCTAGTTTACGCTATACTTAACGTGGCTCGCTTGGCTATTAAATTTCTGTATATACTCGCGTCTGAAGAGTAAGTAAAGAAAAGCGTTATGTGGTTTGCTGCTCTTACACAATTTTATTTTCACTACTTACGATTCTTGGTGGAGTTGTTTTTGCTCATGACTAACTGGCTAGTCTCAGGAAGTTTGTATTTGCATACGTACTTTGTCCAGGTCAATGAACACGTTCGGCATGCTTTTAACAAATACACTGACACTTTGCTTAAAACTATATTTTATGAAAGTGCTAATCTCTTTACATATAGGTGCTCCTACCAAGTACAACCATTACACTTGAGCATCACACCGAATCAGTATCAATTACATTTGTGAATTTTTTGCGGTATAGACATACTGTATAACATTTTGGCGTTCATGTATAACGTAACATGGATTTGTAAGTAAAAGATGCATAGACAACAATTTTTCATGTGAACCTACAGTAAAAAGCGGTAAGTCACTTTGTGCAGAAGCCCTTAGCATTTTCAGGAAGTTCAGGGAATCGTCCCATAACTTCTTGAATGTTCTGTCAGCAGCTTTTTGCAAAGTAGAATGATGTGGAAGTGCTGAAAGCAACTGATTACTCTTTCTTTACTGGAGGGAAAGAAAAGAAACTAATAACTACATTACTCTTGAGACTTGTTCACCAGAGAAGTTCCCACAACGCCAGACAGGTAAGTAATGTGAGAATTACATCGGTCCGAACTACCGGTCGAGCTTCCTAACGAATTTGTGTTAACACAGCTACCCTCTAGTAATTTTCGATCTGCTTGCCCCTGAGTTCGTGGGGGCACTGTAGGAGAGAAGCGTGGTCATCTGAAAACACCGACTTCGTCACCTCTGCCTCTCGCCCAAATTGAGTGTGCTCGAGTTTTTACATTTATAGACTCGTGAAGTTTCCGTATAAATCAGAGACTATTTGTTGCGCTCTTTATGACTACCATTGTTCAACATCACACTAAATATTTATTAGTAACGAAAAACAAAGTTACTACTTTTCGTTGGAAATTACGCAAACACTGGAATTATTTCTTTCTTACTTTCACTCTTTAATCCTTCTTTTGTTCCTGCTTTATTTCTTGTGAAGAGCAGGGAGCTATCTCGTTGTAGTGTCTCGAGTTCCAAAATTATTTTTGTGCTTTTGTAATTAAATGCTTTTACAGTTTTCTTTGAATAAATCCAAGTAATGTTTGCAAATTAGCTCGTAAAATATTGCATGGGTTCTGAGCCTATTAGGACAATTCTTAGACACATTTACTTTAATAATCATGATCTGAATCTTGTATCAAATTATTGTGATTGCGTGGCGTAAATGCTGTTATATGCAATGACCAAGAGAAAAACAATCTCGTGTCGATAAGAGTCCGTAATTACTACTACGTAAAGTACCTATTTTAGCACCACAAAATAAACTATGCCACTGTAAATGACTATCAATATTAATATTTCTCACTATAATGATGTTGAGAGGCCAGACAAACATGTGGTTCCTGAAGAGGGGCAGCAGCCTTTTCAGTAGTTGCAGGGGCAACAGTCTGGATGATTGACTGATCTGGCCCTGTAACACTAACCAAAATGGCCTTGCTGTTCTGGTACTGCGAACGGCTGAAAGCAAGGGAAAACTACAGCCGTAATTTTCCCGAGGGCATGCAGCTTTACTGTATGATTAAATGATGATGGCGTCCTCTTGGGTAAAATATTCCGGAGGTAAAATAGTCCCCCATTCGGATCTCCGGGCGGGGACTACTCAAGAGGACGTCGTTATCAGGAGAAAGAAAACTGGCGTTCTACGGATCGGAGCGTGGAATGTCAGATCCCTTAATCGGGCAGGTAGGTTAGAAAATTTAAAAAGGGAAATGGATAGGTTAAAGTTAGATATAGTGGGAATTAGTGAAGTTCGGTGGCAGGAGGAACAAGACTTTTGGTCAGGTGATTACAGGGTTATAAATACAAAATCAAATAGGGGTAATGCAGGAGTAGGTTTAATAATGAATAAAAAAATAGGAGTGCGGGTTAGCTACTACAAACAGCATAGTGAACGCATTATTGTGGCCAAGATAGACACAAAGCCCATGCCTACTACAGTAGTACAAGTTTATATGCCAACTAGCTCTGCAGATGATGAAGAAATTGATGAAATGTATGACGAGATAAAAGAAATTATTCAGGTAGTGAAGGGAGACGAAAATTTAATAGTCATGGGTGACTGCAATTCGTCAGTAGGAAAAGGGAGAGAAGGAAACATAGTAGGTGAATATGGATTGGGGGGAAGAAATGAAAGAGGAAGCCGCCTTGTAGAATTTTGCACAGAGCATAACTTAATCGTAGCTAACACTTGGTTCAAGAATCATAAAAGAAGGTTGTATACCTGGAAGAATCCTGGAGATACTAAAAGGTATCAGATAGATTATATAATGGTAAGACAGAGATTTAGGAACCAGGTTTTAAATTGTATTTCCAGGGGCAGATGTGGATTCTGACCACAATCTATTGGTTATGAACTGCAGATTGAAACTGAAGAAACTGCAAAAAGGTGGGAATTTAAGGAGATGGGACCTGGATAAACTGAAAGAACCAGAGGTTGTAGAGAGTTTCAGGGAGAGCATAAGGGAACAATTGACAGGAATGGGGGAAAGAAATACAGTAGAAGAAGAATGGGTAGCTCTGAGGGATGAAGTAGTGAAGGCAGCAGAGGATCAAGTAGGTAAAAAGGCGAGGGCTAATAGAAATCCTTGGGTAACGAAATATTGAATTTAATTGATGAAAGGAGAAAATATAAAAATGCAGTAAATGAAGCAGGCAAAAAGGAATACAAACGTCTCAAAAATGAGATCGACAGGAAGTGCAAAATGGCTAAGCAGGGGTGGCTAGAGGACAAATGTAAGGATGTAGAGGCTTGTCTCACTAGGGGTAAGATAGATACTGCCTACAGGAAAATTAAAGAGACCTTTGGAGAGAAGAGAACCACTTGTATGAATATCAAGAGCTCAGATGGCAACCCAGTTCTAAGCAAAGAAGGGAAGGCAGAAAGGTGGAAGGTGTATATAGAAGGTTTATACAAGGGCGATGTACTTGAGGACAATATTATGGAAATGGAAGAGGATGTAGATGAAGATGAAATGGGAGATAAGATACTGCGTGAAGAGTTTGACAGAGCACTGAAAGACCTGAGTCGAAACAAGGCCCCGGGAGTAGACAACATTCCATTAGAACTACTGATGGCCTTGGGAGAGCCAGTCATGACAAAACTCTACCATCTGGTGAGCAATATGTATGAGACAGGCGAAATACCCACAGACTTCAAGAAGAATATAATAATTCCAATCCCAAAGAAAGCAGGTGTTGACAGATGTGAAAATTACCGAACTATCAGTTTAATAAGTCACAGCTGCAAAATACTAACGCGAATTCTTTACAGACGAATGGAAAAACTGGTAGAAGCGAACCTCGGGGAAGATCAGTTTGGATTCCGTAGAAATGTTGGAACACGTGAGGCAATACTAACCCTACGACGTATCTTAGAAGAAAGATTAAGAAAAGGCAAACCTACGTTCCTAGCATTTGTAGACTTAGAGAAAGCTTTTGACAACGTTAACTGGAATACTCTCTTTCAAATTCTGAAGGTGGCAGGGATAAAATACAGGGAGCGAAAGGCTATTTACAATTTGTACAGAAACCAGATGGCAGTTATAAGAGTCGAGGGGCATGAAAGGGAAGCAGTGGTTGGCAAAGGAGTGAGACAGGGTTGTAGCCTCTCCCCGATGTTATTCAATCTGTATATTGAGCAAGCAGTAAAGGAAACAAAAGAAAAATTCGGAGTAGGTATTAAAATTCATGGAGAAGAAGTAAAAACTTTGAGGTTCGCCGATGACATTGTAATTCTGTCAGAGACAGCAAAGGACTTGGAAGAGCAGTTGAACGGAATGGACAGTGTCTTGAAAGGAGGATATAAGATGAACATCAACAAAACCAAAACGAGGATAATGGAATGTAGTCAAATTAATTCGGGTGATGCTGAGGAAATTAGATTAGGAACTGAGACACTTAAAGTAGTAAAGGAGTTTTGCTATTTGGGGAGTAAAATAACTGATGATGGTCGAAGTAGAGAGGATATAAAATGTAGACTGGCAATGGCAAGGAATTCGTTTCTGAAGAAGAGAAATTTGTTAACATCGAGTATAGATTTAAGTGTCAGGAAGTCATTTCTGAAAGTATTTGTATGGAGTGTAGCCACGTATGGAAGTGAAACATGGACGATAACCAGTTTGGACAAGAAGAGAATAGAAGCTTTCGAAATGTGGTGCTACAGAAGAATGCTGAAGATAAGGTGGGTAGATCACGTAACTAATGAGGAGGTATTGAATAGGATTGGGGAGAAGAGAAGTTTGTGGCACAACTTGACTAGAAGAAGGGATCGGTTGGTAGGACATGTTTTGAGGCATCAAGGGATCACAAATTTAGCATTGGAGGGCAGCGTGGAGGGTAAAAATCGTAGAGGGAGACCAAGAGATGAATACACTAAGCAGATTCAGAAGGATGTAGGTTGCAGTAGGTACTGGGAGATGAAGAAGCTTGCACAGGATAGAGTAGCATGGAGAGCTGCATCAAACCAGTCTCAGGACTGAAGACCACAACAACAACAACATAATGATTTAACAGGGCATAGTCTCACACCTTTCCTTTATAACATGACTTGAAATTACGTCTTTGTTGTTTCGTAGCCAGACCAGCTGGAAAATCGATCCTTTATTGTACACCGACTTGTCTCTATGCAAATAAACTCTCCTCCAGGTCCACAGGCTCGTATTAAATAGAAATGTTATACTAGTTGCGCAAGCAGTTGCGTGACTGTAAAGAAAAGTGTTAAAATTCAAACTAAAGGCGGCTATCTTGTACCTCCTGCCATGCTATGTTGTATTGACTGCCCAGCGTGCTAGAATTGCTATACATGCTTTGTTATTTGACACAGGGCGATTACAACCATGAAATGAAAGCCTTAAATAACAGTTTAAATTAAAAATCTATTTCACAGTTAATAACACATTATACAGGCGTACAGACCTGGAAGACGAAGAGCGATCTGATAACCACGGCAGAGTCAGAGAAAGAGCGCCAGAGACAGAATGCCAACGAGAGGAACACGATCTCTCGTATCTTATCTTCATGGGCCTTACACTTGATGTCAGTTGCAGCAGTAGAATCGTTCGGCAGTCAGCTTCGAATGCCGGTTCTCTAAATTTTCTCAATAGTGTTTCTCGAAATGAACGTCGTCTTACCTCCAGGGATTCCCATTTGACCTCCCGAAGCATTCCCATAACACTTACGTGTTGTCCGAGCCTACCGGCAACAAATCTAGCGCTCACGTCCGAATTGCTTCGATGTCCTCCTCCAGTTCGACCTGGTACAGGTCCCAGACACTCTATTCAAGAGTAGGTCGCACCAGCTACCTGCATGTGGTCTCCTTTACAGATGAATCACACTTTCCTACAATTTTCCCAATAAACCGATGTCTACCATTCCCCTTCTCTGCACAATCCTCGCATGCTCGTTCCATTTCATATCGCTCTGCAACGTTACGTCCACGTATTTAGACGAATGTGTCAAGCAGTAAGCTAGTAATGCTGCATTACTCATGCGCATTAACTTACATTTCCCCACATTTACAGCTGGCTCCCATTCATTACAAGAACTAGAAATCTTGTATAAGTCGTCTTGTATCTTTCTACAGTTACTCAGCTTGGAAACCTTTCCGTACACTACAGTATCATCAGCATACAACCGCAGGCTGCTGCCCACCCTGGCCGCCAAATCATTGTATATAGAGAACAACAGCGCTCCTATGACACTTCCCTGGGGCACGGCTGACGAAACCCTTGTACCTGATGTACCGCCGTCGAAGGCGACGTACTGGGTCTATTACTTAAGACGTCTTCCGAGCCGCTCACATATCTGTGATCTTATTCCATATGCTCGTACCTTCGTTAACAACCTGCAATGGGCCACTGTGTCAAGTGCTTTCCAGAAATCTAGAAATATGGAATCTACCTGATGCCCATCATCCATAGGAAGCAGTTTGTCCTGTGAAAATAAGGCAAGTTGAGTTTCGCAAGAAATATGCTTTCTAAAACCACACTGTTTCGTGGACAGAAGCTTCTCAGTCCCAAGAAAATTAATAACATTCTAACGAAGAATATGTTCAAGGACTTTGCAGCTAAACGAGGGTAGGGATGTTGGTTAATTTTGCTGGTCCGTTCTTTAACCAATCTTATACACAGGAGTCACCTTCGCTTTTTGCCAATCACTTGGGACTTCATGTTGCGCGAGAAATTCGTGATAAATGCGAGCTAGCTAAGGATCCAATGCCGTAGAGTAAAACAGTATTGGGATTCCATCCGCATCTGGTGGCTTATTTGCTTTCAAATCTTTCCGTTGTTCCAGGGATGCTCATTACTATGTCGCCCATACGGACGTCTGTCCGATGGTCACATGATCTGTCCAATGGTCAAATGACGGTATGTTTGTACGATTCTCGTGTGTGAGCGATTTCTTGAACGCGAATTTTAAAACCTCGGCTTTCGTTTTACTAACTTCAACTGCCACACCAGACTAGTCAACAACGGACCCACTTAGTGATTTTATTTAGGACCAGAATTTTCTCGGGTTCTCTGCCAGATCTTTTGATAAAGTATCACGGTCGAAGAAAACGCACGGATCTCTGCTGACCTTTGCTTCTCATCATTTGTGCACTCTCTTTTGCTCCAAGAGTGTAACAGCCTCTGCTTCCTCAGCATCTTTCCGAATTTCGTTATTAAACCGGTCTTTTCTATCCTTTATCCAGTTACTAGGCACATAACTCTCCAGACCACGATTTACGATCTGCGTGAACTTTGCACAAAATCCCTCTACGTCCATCTTACTGGAACTAAGTGATGTCAGTTCACTCTCTAAGTGAGAAGCTAACAGCTGCTTAACTGCTCTCTCTAGCAGAAACACTCTCCTAGCCTTCTTGACTGATTTACTACCATGCATTTCTCCAAGTGATTTATTAACTTTCGTAACCATAGCTGCTATAATAGCATCATGATCTCTAATCCCCGTTTTTATACCAACATTGTCGATAAGATGAGGTCCATTTGTAGCTTCAAGGTCTAAGATATCCCCATTGTGTGTGGACTGCCGAGCTATCCGCTCAAGACAGTTTTCAGAAAATTTGTTCAAAAGTTTTTTACACGACTGTCTGTCTGTATCCCCCACAATGAATCCATAGATATTTAAGCTTATACTTGGTAGATTAAAGTCCCTCCCACTAGTATTGTATGATCTTGGTATTTAGGCGCTACTGACCGTAGACTTTCTTTGAATGAATCTAGAACTGTCTGAGCAGAGTGGCCGGTAAACACATCAAAAATGGTTCAAATGGCTCTAAGCATTATGGGACTTAACATCTGAGGTCATCAGTTCCCTGGACTTAGAACTACTTAAACCTAACTAACCTAAGAACATCACACTCCATGCCCGAGGCAGGATTCGAACCTGCGACCGTAGCAGCAGCGCGGTTCCGGACTGAAGCTCCTAGAAGGTAAAAACATCCAGAAATTAACTTGGTTTCACTTACTCGTGTTAAACGCGACCAGATAACTTCACTGAAATGAACACTCCCCTTCCTAAGGCTTCTAATCTGTCTTTACGACATACGTTACACGACTTGCTTAAGACTTCAGAGCTTTCCACTTCGTGTTCCAGTGCGAAAGTTTTCCTGGAGGGCAGTAAATTCGGTAACTTAACTACGAATACTTCGACAGTTTGATGATAAAATACTGAGAGCGTCTTTACTTTGAACGTGGTCTGACTTCCCTTGCTGCATACCGTCTGGCGAGTGTTCATCAGAGTACCTCAAACTACCGCCTAGTCTGAAGAACCTTCATGTGCACTTCATAAGTAATTTGCTACCTGCAGGCCGTGGTGGCCGAGCGGTTCTAGGCGCTTCAGTAGGAACCGCGCATCTGCTACGGTCGCAGTTTCGAATCCTTCCTCGGGCATGGATGTGTGTGATGTCCTTAGGTTAGTTAGGTTTAAGTAGTTTTAAGTTCTAGGGGACTGATGACTTCAGATGTTAAGTCACATAGTGCTCAGAGCCATTTGAACAATTTTGAACTCTGCTACCCGAGTAGCTGCTTCCTTCGTGTAGTGCACCACCGACCTATCGAGGAGAATCCCACAAATCCCCACCCGATAACGCAGCTCTACAAATCTGCGGTCGAGGAACCGTTTGGTTGACACCCTCCACTCGGCTCCAAACCAAAGGACTCCGATCAACTCTGAGAATAATGCTGCAAATTGTGATCTCTGGTTGCATTCCAAGCGTGAGGACAGAAGTCTTCCCGATCTGCACCAGCCGGCTGTACGAACTGACGATGGCGTCAGAACGCATGCGACAGACGTCGTTAGTGCGACGTGAGCCACAGCTTTCAGACAACTCCACCCTGCACGCTCGATAGGCGGAGGCAGGGCCGCCTCCACATCTCGGATGAAGCCCCTCAGTAGACATACCGAGCACATATTCGCTTTCTTTCCAGTCCTGAACGCTTTCTGCCTAAGAGGCTCCATAACACGCCTAACGTTCGACCTCCCTATCGCTAATAAACCTCTCCGCCCGTGTCCTGCTCGGACCCTGCTGAAACAGTGGCCACGTGTCCACTCACACGTGAAGGGGCGAGACCAGACGGCCAGTCTCCATATTGGCCCTCCGCCCCGAGCGACACGAACACATTAAAAAAAATGGTTCAAATGGCTCTGAGCACTATGGGACTCAACTGCTGAGGTTATTAGTCCCCTAGAACTTAGAACTAGTTAAACCTAACTAACCTAAGGACATCACACACATCCATGCCCGAGGCAGGATTCGAACCTGCGACCGTAGCGGTCTCGCGGTTCCAGACTGCAGCGCCAGAACCGCGCGGCCACTTCGGCCGGCCACGAACACATTACCACCCGCCGCTCACCCTGCTATGAAGGTGGATCCATCGCGTCAGGTACACTAGGAGGTTCCTCGGCAGCAGAGCCCATGGGCAAAACAAGCGACACCTTAGGTGTCCCATGTGACGCGCCAGATACTCCGCCATCACTACACCGCGAGGCAACAGCCTGAAGGTGACTGACCGTTGCCAGCCGGCCGGGGTGGTCGAGCGGTTCTAGGCGCTTCAGTCTTTAACCGCGCGACCGCTACGGTCGCAGGTTCGAATCCTACCTCGGGTATGGCTGTATGTGATGTCTTTAGGTTGGTTAGGTTTAAGTAGTTCTAAGTTCTAGGGGACTGATGACCTCAGATGTTGAGTCCCATAGTGCTCAGAGCCATTTGAACCATTTGAACTGACCGTTGCCAAAAGAGCAATCGCCTGTTCGCGAACTGCGGCCAGCTCCTCCTGCGTCAGCACACAGCATGCACACATCCTGATGACCCTAGCGAGACTAAATGAGGAAGTAAACCATAAAAGGAGATAGAATCCCAGATATGCAACTTGCTACCCTCGTGATGTGTCACCAGTGGATGCTGATGCGTTATTGGGCTGTTCAGTGAGCAACTGCTGCGGTCCAGACTGAATGAGTTTACCCTTACAAAAACGTGAGATTAAACCTCTTAAAAAAGAACAACACGTATAAGATTTAATAAAAGAAAAGAGAAAAAATAAACACTTAACTTGTCGCTTTGTAGATATATATCAGCCAAACTCGGCGGCCTCTACGTCGTCGAAGCAATCGGTCAAGAACTTTTGAAGATATTTGCTGCGAACAACAATGTACAGGTTTCTACCAAAACAAACTGCAAGACTGCAAGAAAGAAAATGCTGCGCTATGTTGTGCTGTGAAAATGGGTGATTTTGTTCTTTTTTCTCGCAGTCAGTTTTGACTACGATAGCTAGGAATTTACCACCTAGTAAAGTGTTTCCTCTTCCATATATGCATGTTCTTTCTCCTTATGTACAGGGCTATTACGAATGATTGAAGCGATTTCATAAATTCACTGTAGCTCCATTCATTGACATATGGTCACGACACACTACAGATACGCAGAAAAACTCATAAAGTTTTGTTCGGCTGAAGCCGCACTTCAGGTTTTTGCCGCCGGAGCGCTCGAGAGCGCAGTGAGACAAAATGGCGACACGAGCCGAGAAAGCGTATGTCGTGCTTGAAATGCACTCACATCAGTCAGTCATAACAGTGCAACGACACTTCAGGACGAAGTTCAACAAAGATCCACCAACTGCTAACTCCATTCGGCGATGGGATGCGCAGTTTAAAGCTTCTGGATGCCTCTGTAAAGGGAAATCAACTGGTCGGCCTGCAGTGAGCCAAGAAACGGTTGAACGCGTGCGGGCAAGTTTCACGCGTAGCCCGCGGAAAATTGGCTCATGCCAGAACTGGAGACCGACAGCGCCGACTTCATCTTTCAACAGGATAGTGCTCCACCGCACTTCCATCATGATGTTCGGCATTTCTTAAACAGGAGATTGGAAAACCGATGGATCGGTCGTGGTGGAGATCATGATCAGCAATTCATGTCATGGCCTCCACTCTCTCCCGACTTAACCCCATGCGATTTCTTTCTGTGGGGTTATGTGAAAGATTCAGCGTTTAAACCTCCTCTACCAAGAAACGTGCCAGAACTGCGAGCTCGCATCAACGGTGCTTTCGAACTCATTGATGGGGACATGCTGCGCCGAGTGTGGGAGGAACTTGATTATCAGCTTGATGTCTGCCGAATCACTAAAGGGGCACATATCGAACATTTGTGAATGCCTAAAAAAACTTTTTGAGTTTTTGTATGTGTGTGCAAAGCATTGTGAAAATATCTCAAATAATAAAGTTATAGTAAAGCTGTGAAATCGCTTCAATCATTTGTAATAACCCTGTATAATCTTAAACAAACTGTATACACAGCTACGTGCTGTTTTCTTTTCTTCCTCACAGTCGCTGTTAATAGGAAACAGGAAAACTGTATTTTCGGCTTATCAGTTTACCTATTTTACCTACACATTTGCAGAGTAAAACTAGTCGAAATTCTGTTATTGAAAATCCAGCAGCATAAGCCACATACCAATTATCCCATTCAGTTTACCCATTCATTTTAAGCGACTTCAATTCCCAATCAAGATTTCGTTGGTAATAACAATAAGCAAGGCTCAAGATCAGAGAGAGGGAGAGAAGAGGATACTCACAAAGACAGTAAAGAAAATGGAAATAGATATGGAGAAGGGGGGGGGGACACTGAAGAGCAGAGGGGAGAAGGTGACGCACAGAGATGGGGAGCTGGAGGAGATAGAAAAAGAGAGGGGGGGATACTAACATTTTGCTGGAAAATCGTATGTGCATTATTTACAAAGATGAGCGAAAACATTTGGCTACTGACCACCGCAACACTGAGTGCAGCACGGTGGCGTTGTGGGCACATGACTTGGAAACGAAAGTATATAAACAGAAAGGAGGGAAATGAGCACTGATTCTACTGACAGTACAACTCCAAATGAGGAAATACATTGACATAAGCGACCTGGACACAGGGCAGATTCTTACGGCGCGTACCCGAGAATAAGCATATTGGAATCAGCGAATATGGTGGCTATTCGCGTGCTGTCGTGGAAAGTGGTTGGTAAATGGTGAAACGACGAGTAGGCTACGAGGTGTTGGACGTCCGCACCACATCACAAAATGTGAAGGTTAAAGGCTTGCCCACTCTGCCAGCACACGTCGCTGAACATGGTGCTCAGCAACAGGTGACTCATATGTGACTCATATGTTGATCCAACGGCATCGTCAGTTACGACTGTGGTGGACACCACATCATCGAGATTGCTCCGTGGATCAATGGAAACGTGTCGCCTGGTCGGATGAATCACATTCTTTGTTACACCATGCCGATGATCTTGTCCGGATATGACGTCGTCCAGGCGAATAGTTGGGCGTCATGTGGCCCGTGGTAGTAATCGTAGTCACTGCGATAGCTGTGGACAACGTGAACATTATTGCGAAGTACCCGCATTTCTTTCTGTTCTGATGTATTTTCCAGCAGGATAACTGTCCGTGTCAGAAGATGAGAATCGTGTTAGATTGATTCGAGAAGAATGACAGTGAACTCACAGTGATACCAAATTCGCCAGATCCGAACCCGGTGAAACACATCTGAGGCGCTATCGGGTGACAGCTCCTCTCTCGCAAACCTCTGTCCACTAACTTATGGAAAATGCGTAAAAAGCTGGTCTCACATACATCCGAAAACTTAACAGGGAATAGTCGATTCTGTGCCAAACAGAATGGCTGCTGTATTACGTTCCAAAAGCTGACCAAAACGCTATTAGGTTGGTTGGTTGGTTTAGGGAAGGAGACCAGACAGCGAGGTCATCGGTCTCATCGGATTAGGGAAGGACGGGGAAGGAAGTCGGGCGTGCCCTTTGAAAGGAACCATCCCGGCATTTGCCTGGAGTGATTTAGGGAAATCACGGAAAACCTAAATCAGGATGGCCGGACGCGGGATTGAACCGTCGTCCTCCCGAATGCGAGTCCAGTGTCTAACCACTGCGCCACCTCGCTCGGTCGCTATTAAGTAGCTAGTTACAATCTTTTCACTCATTAGTATATAAAGATTGAGCGAACAGGACATTTGATCTGTGTGAAGGTCTACAGCGTAATTGTATACCTACGTTACAATATATCTATTTTAGCCGGCCGCCGTGGCGCTGCAGTCCGGAACCGCGGGACTGCTACGGTCGCAGGTTCGAATCCTGCCTCGGGCATGGGTGTGTGTGATGTCCTTAGGTTAGTTAGGTTTAAGTAGTTCTAAGTTCTAGGGGACTTATGACCTAAGATGTTGAGTCTCATAGTGGTCAGAGCCATTTATCTATTTTAATCGTGTAAACAGCGGTGTATTTCAGATATTTATGCATAATGCGGTTTATCTTTTATTAAATATTTTGTTGTATGCTGACATTATCTCATATGAATCGACGATACAATAACAAAATGCAAAATGTTTCTTTGTCTTTGTACTTTATGTACACTGTCTGTGGCACATCTTCAACACTGATCGAAGTGACATTTAGAATGTTTCTTCGCAGTTCTGATAAATCCGCAAAGCATAGCTTTCAGACCACTGTATTTCAACACCGCGTAAAATTATAATAGGCTGAATAACGCCGCACAGTTCGTAAAGTTTTCGCATTACATTAAACTTTACTGCCGGAAAATATGTTTCAACAAGGGCTAAATTCATCAAGGTGTGCTGTTCTCGTCCATAATTCCTTGCATAAATAAGCTAGTTTCCTTCACGAGTTTTTAAGTACTGGCATATTGGGAAAGAATGCCTTAAAATATAGTGATTTTAGCCAAGGAAACGATTATTGCATAATTTACTCGCAAAGTAACGGTTATTGCAGCCTCTATAACAGTTACTCCGAAAATTTTACGTCATTTAGCGACTTATATGGAAACCGGCCACCTCTTTGTAAGCTACTGGTTATAATGCCTGCGCTGACGTTACATTCCAGGTAAATAATGTTATGAATTGTCAGTATCTTTATACGAACTTAGCTACAATATAAAGTGTAAAATGACCTGTTCGTTGACGGGTCGTTAAAATCTAATCTTTCTGCCCCCGAATTGTTTCTATTATGTCCTAGCGTAGTCAGAAGGATCAGTGCCTACTGCGTATAGAAATGAGAAACCACAATTGGCAGAGTGAAGATAAATTTCATTTTCTATGGTACATAATATTAAAGACTGTCTTTAATTATGGAAGTGCTGTAACGTTTTTTACTCAGGGTAATCACAAAAGCAGCATAATGAGGCCCTCAGACTGTTGCATAACTTGATTATGAAAGTGAACGTTGGAAAGAGGAGTAAGTAGCGTATAAATTGCAAGGCTGACGTGAAAGAGAAGTTTACAGTGCAAATGTGAGAAGTAAGTTAGTGAAACATACATACAGCTAAACATGAGTCATTTCTTTATATCTCTTTATGGAAAGATCGAACTGAATCTAACGAAGCTGGAGAAACGAAGATGTCTCGTGAGAAATGCAACAGAAACGAGGAAAAAACATGTGACATTCCCTGGTGGTGTGCGTCAGAAATCGAAAGACGCCGGGAGAATACTGTACGCGCATCCCAACAAACAGGAATGTGATCCCGCCGTGACGTCGCAGAAAAGGACTCAATGCGATTTGCGTCCTCATATTGTTATTGGGGACGGAAAGTTAGCTGTGGTTGGTTAGAACGTCGACAGAGCCGGCCGCGGTGGCCGTGCGGTTCTAGGCGCTACAGTCCGGAGCCGCGCTGCTGCTACGGTCGCAGGTTCGAATCCTACCTCGGGCATGGATGTGTGTGATGTCCATAGGTTAGTTAGGTTTAAGTAGTTCTAAGTTCTAGGGGACTGATGACCGCAGCAGTTGAGTTCCATTGTGCTCAGAGCCATTTGAACCATTTTTGAACGTCGACAGACACTCGTATCAGTTTCATTGCCTAGCTAAAGAGACTACATGGATTTTTGACGGGTAAAAGTGTAATGCAATAATCTTTTTTTTAATTTTAAATCATTATTTTCTGAACAGCAGCAATATAGCTGTGAGGAAAACTGAAAAGAAGAGTAAACAAATAAAACTGTCACACTCAAATTCCATCAACGCTTAATAATTGCTCCAAGTCGAGAGTGATGCGCAAGAAACTGTTCCAGATAAAATACGATTCTAAATTAGAGCATAATGACATGACGGATCTTATATTACGCGAGAGCTTTAAAACTGAAGGGTTTCGTCGTTTCTGATTGCCCGTTTTGTCGTTGTGTCCAACGTAAATGTTACAGGAAACGTTGTCCGTTTTCGAAAACTGAGCGTTATAGTTCTCCTGCATACCTTGCTGTGCTTACACTAGTAGAAGGCGAAATGTGGTGAAGAAAAACTTAGCCACAGTGTAAGGGTTTCTTTCAGAACTAGTGTACACTAGAGGAAATTAAAAAAGCAAATAATATTAACGAAATGGTTAACTCTTTCTTAAGTGTTTTTCTACTCCTACAGAACATCGAGTATCCTTTTCTCTTGCAACAAACAATGATAAAATTAAGGGGGAAAAGGATGGATAACACCTTGAATAAAAGTGTATTTGCATCAGGAGCGCAAAGCTTTAACTAACTTATAGAGCAAGTCGGACAAGCTGTGATATTTGAAACTTAAATTCCCAGAGTATGTGTTGGACAGGGACACGAACCCTCGGCAAATAAATATTGTTACGAACACGTAGTAGTAGACTGTAGATATGAGTGCGTACTTAGAAGAGCAGGTGGGGGATGGGGAGAGATTGAGATGGATATCTATGACCAGTTGGTGGGAGCGTTCCCCGTCAAAAGCAAAGAACAGAGTTGGTATACTGCTTTGGCACTAGTTGGTAACTTTGATATTCTAAATATTCTGGTCGGTGGCGTCTCAGAAAAAGCAAGGCGTCAATAGATATCATAGCAAAGAAGAGGATGTCCAACAGCCCAATCATGTGAATTACAAAGAAACATCGCTCTACGCTTGACCCAGTGACTGAAAAGCGAAGGGAAGCGGGCACAACAGAGAGTAAGCGTTCCGATCAATCTCCGTAAGACGTGGAACCATCAAAATGTTGCTCGTCTCGGCAGTATCGTCGACCTGGCTCAGAATGTTCAGAGTAACCGGTCTCTAAGACAGTAAAGAGTGTGCCTTGTCCTCGCATTAATGTGAAAAATAATAAATAAATAAAGAAATACATAAAAAGTCATGAAGTATCATTTCAATATGCATCAGCCGAAAGTTGGAATTTTCATTCTATATACAGTAAAAATATGTGGCTTCTAGTACTTCGAGAAACACCTAGAGACAAAACATGATCGTCCCATTATTTTCAACTAGTATTACTGAATTGCAGATGATCTATGTCGTCTTTATCGCGTAGAGACAGCTGAGCAAGTGCCAATTAGCACAAGTTTTCCCGAAAGCTTACGGCGTTTGCATTAAACAGCTGAATAAGCGAATCTCTTCCGCCTTCAATGCCCTTAAGTACGGGAGGTTTAAGTTAAATCCCATTAACCGCACTCAGTCTGAACGAACATAATTAAGTAAAACTTGGAGCAGAAATAAACTTCGCGAGACTCTTCCGGGGTGTCAACGGCTGCTAGCTGCTTGTGGAAGTGTGGTGGCAACCGCTCTGGGCGACATGAGAACTCGGGAAAGTTTTCACAAGGGTGGAGTAGAACATCCTCTTAAAGGAATCTTCCCCCAGTTTTCAGAAAGTACCACTCGAACAGATTTTAGAGAAATTTATGATCCTTTTAACTAGCCAAGAAAGTAGGTAATGGCTTTTGACGTTTGAACTGTAAATACATGCTCACCTCCGGTGCAATATTTTGCATTAGTTTTCATTAAATGATGAAAGATTACTTTCCTCTTAAAAAATCCGTCACTTGTGCATAGTTCTGGAGTTCATATTCCAATCTGAGCGTGCTAATGTTACTCTTTTTATCAGTGACTACTAGTAAGTTTTCGTCCACAATAGAGATAGGAAACAGTGAAATGCTCTAGAACTTGCTAAACTTGTGGTTCCTTTCCTGGGGCGGAATTTAGCTTCTACTGTCGCATTGAAAATTCTTTTACGCCTTGTGTAAAACCTTAACAAATAACACAGCTCTTTCCAAGTTTTCATGGCTTTTAATCAGCGTTACTGTGTAGAAACGTATTACTAACATCCATCACAAGAGGTTACTGAATATTTTCGAAATAATTGTACTTTTCATAAAATACTCAGGTTGATTTCCACTATCCCTCTATTTCTACTTTTATTTATTTTTCTGTTGCTTCCATTACGTTTTGAAGGTGTTTATTTCACTCTGCATTATTTCGCTTACCTTATCCGAGGTTCTTAGCTAATGTGACTATTTCAAGATCCATTGCCTAATACGTTTCCCCCTATGGTAATATTCAATACAAGTGAAACATTGATTTCCTTTAGATTATTGTAGATTTCGCAAAATGAAAAAAAGAATCCGTAAAGTTTCAGCCCATGGTTGCCCACTAGATACACTGCGATACTGAAAAGAATTTCTTGTACTTACATTACGTGCTGAGTGCGGTAGCGTTCTCGCTTCCCGCGCCCGGGTTCCCGGGTTCGATTCCCGGTGGGGTTAGGGATTTTCTCTGCCCCGTGATGACTGGGTGTTGTGTGATGTCCTTAGGTTAGTTAGGTTTAAGTAGTTCTAAGTTCTAGGGGACTGATGACCATAGATGTTAAGTCCCATAGTGCTCCGAGCCATTTGAGCCATTACGTGCTGAAACACACGAGTTTCGCTCAGACTCGTATACTTTGATAGATGCTTTGACTATCACAGAGATGTGAATGCTGCGTGGCATCACCAGTTCATAAGACTAGTAAAATTTTTTGTTCGGTGCTGCACAGTAACGAGTATTACATGCTTCCGATTTTGGTTGATTCAGTTGAATGTGAAATGGTTTATTTATACAGAGCTGCATTAAAATGGGGAGACAGGGAGGCGTCTCATTGGACATATACAGAGTATATTTTCGAATCTCCAGATGGCTCTGAGTACTGTGGGATTTAACATCTGAGGTCATCAGTCCCCTAGAACTTAGAACTACTTAAACCTAACTAACCTAAGGACATCACAGACATCTTTGACCGAGGCAGGATTCGAACCTGCGACCGTGGCGGTCGCGCGGTTCCAGATGGAAGCGCCTAGAACCGCTCGGCGACACAGCGAATCTCCAGACGGATGTATCGAAATGGAATTATCAATCAATCTGGACAACCCAAAAATACGGGAACTGTCAATCTGGATGGAAATACATCCGCAATCACATCTAAAATAACCTTAATAACTGCGTTTTTACTCTTCATAAGACGTAGAATAGCACGCTGTGAAAGTTTTGTCCAGATCTTTTATTTTAATATGTTTAGTTACTGCATAATTAACTGGCATCTGATGTTGCCACTGCGAGTACTCTCTGCAGGCAGTCTCCTGAACTTTCCGGTCACCGTGGTGGTACAAAAATGCTTTAAAGTCTGTCTCGCACAAAAATCATGTTACATATTCTGAAATTAACGTACGATTTAGGTCTATATGGCGTCTTTATGTATGTCAAAAGTCTGTCGTTAATTTGAATTAGGGTTGGAATTACATATTTTACTGAAATGGATAACTACTTGAGACTTGGTGCGCACAATTTTTTATGCAGCTTGAGTGAAAAAGTTATGCAGCTTGAGTGAAAAAGATAGAGCCGACCGGCTCCCATTGGTTTATTGCTGGTGGACGTAGTCCAGCCCGCTACCTATAAAATAGCAACGAAATTAAACAGGACAATACACAGCATTCAAACACGCGAATGTTACTGAGGATTCTTCCATTACTTCTTGGTAGAACAATTCCAAATTTAAGGTTGAATGACAAGTACACTGCTTTAGGTCTACCGATTTTTGTTTGGTTTCGACTACATCCCAGATTATTAGGCCATCTTCAGGAAACAACTGGCGTCTGAAAGGGACACTAGATCTTGGGTAACCAAACATTGTGACCGAAGGTAAGTCACTTGCATACAGTGTTGTGCACCAAACTTGCTTCTCAACGTTGAAAACCCATTTTACACAATGGACAATGTTACACACAATAAATAATTAAGCCACACAATATTACGGATTTAATGGTTATAATGCTAAATTATGTGTGGTCTTGACATTGGCTGAGAAACTATTAAACTGAGCAATCTTCTTTTACACCTAACTACAAACTATGGCATCATAACCATCTAACATGTAAGAGCGTAAGATTATGTATATTAATTATTGTGTATAACACTGTCCACTGCTAAAGTTTGGTTTACAATGTTAAAATACGTGTTTGTTGAACAACATAACAGTACCTCAGCCAATATCAAGACCTCACAAAATTTAGCATTATAACCATTTAATCTGTAATATTGTGTAGTTTAAATATTTACTGTGCTTCACATTGTCCGCTGTGTAAAGTGTAATTTCAACTTTAAAAGACAACTTTGATGCACAGTACTTTATGCAATAGATTGTATCTTTGTTTATAGAGTTTGGTAACCTAAGAACTAGGTGATGGTCAGTTGTTTACTGAACATGGCCTAATAAGCCAAAAACTAGTTTGAAATAAACAAAAATCAGTAGAACAAAAACATTGTACTTGCTATTCATCCTTAAACTTAAATGTTATATAACTTCGTTTGTTATTTTAATATTTCTCCTCGCCAATTTAGTTGTAATTTAGTTACCTTCCTCAAAAATATTAGTATTCCAAAGTGGCAACGACCGGTAGAAAACAGTAAAACAATGCGTTGTAGCAGGTAGAGTCTATGGTGCGGTCGGGAGTGAGAGACTCTTTGGTTTCAGATTGTTTGGGAAACATTGCACCGCGCACAAAAAAAGTTTTTAAAACAATTACACGCGGAAAACAGAAGCGAATATGGACAGGACAGCCAGGAATAACAGTTGTGAAGTGTTATTGCAGCCAATTTGTATCCCGTAATTCGGAATGAATTGGAATTCGTCACAGAAGTGAAGTCCACCGAGCACTATAGATAAGCGGTGACGTACACTGCGATCTCGCTATACTTTTAAATTCTTTGTGATTTTATGAAAAATAAAGAAATAATTAGTTATACTGAAGTTACATATTTCATTTGGCTCTCATGGTTGTTCCATAAGAGAGTTCAATGCATTGTGGGCACTAAATACTACTTCATTGTTTCTAAGATAATATGGACACTTATTAAAAAAAACGAGAGTTATATGTAAGGCAATGGATATGACTACTATATTGCACAACGTTTTTTTGCAATCACAAAATATATTGAAACCAGCGGCAAAAAAGAGGCTTTGTAAGTAGCGAAAAACTTGAAATAAGGATTACACTTAGAGATTTGAAGTTTTGCATCAGCGTACAAATGGTTCAAATGGCTCTGAGCACTATGGGACTCAACTGCTGAGGTCATTAGTCCCCTAGAACTTAGAACTAGTTAAACCTAACTAACCTAAGGACATCACAAACATCCATGCCCGATGCAGGATTCGAACCTGCGACCGTAGCGGTTCTGCGGTTCCAGACTGCAGCGCCTTTAACCGCACGGCCACTTCGGCCGGCATCAGCGTACACAAATATATAACTGTATTGTCTGAAATAGTATTCATGCAGCTCCAACGCTAAATTAGCAAACAGTAATTAGTGACTGTGTTGACTGGCCTGTGCTTTGGTAGTCTTGACACAGTATATGCACACTTCTATGCCAGTTTATGATATTGAGTTCTCAAAAAACGGTGTACTAAGTTATTGATTGGCGTCGTTGTGCTTTGAGCGTAATATGACAAACACAGTAATAAGAGGATTTGTGAATATCCTTCTCGACTATTTGCATACTTCTATTTCTCTTTCTCTGCAGAGAATTTGGTTGTTTACGAGTTCCATCGGGACGCTTTGGGTACAGATCCTTAAGACTGTGGTACATAAGCATATTAGGTGGTCGTACTTAATATCACCGGCAAGAGACCGTTACGAGAATAAAAGGGAAGTGGAAACTTCAGACCGGGTTCGATTATAGAGCATTGCTTTGAATTTTTCGGGCATGAAGATGTAAAGAACAGGGAAGTTCAGATCAAATGTGAAGCTGCATGAATAAAGAACAGCGAGAATGACACGCAAACCGCAGAAGTGGCGTCAAATGCCAACTACGATAGGAGCCATACGACACTTTTTAGGAAACGTATTCGTAATTTTACATAAAACTCGGTAATTATTGTCTTCTTGACTGTAGGTTTGGGTAAAACCACTAAACTCCCGCTTTTCTAAAGAATCGAAATCCAATCGATTACTTTAAAAATGAGTTAATGTGTTAAATATTTAATATTAATTATGCAGGCGAGAAATTTTTTTGAAAAGTTTTGAAATTATAAAGTTTGTTGGAAGACGCTAAGTGCTCTCATTAACAAATACTGTACGTATGTAGTCTGTGTTTTGTTCTCCGTTCTGAGCAATAGCTAGTTTCTAACGCAGCTCAATGTTTATGAAGCCATATTTGCTTAACTATTGTGTCGTACGATGATATATTTCAGAATGTTCATTCAGTGGTATATTTAGATACTGTCTGCATAATTTGTAGCGAATAGAGTTAGTAATAAGAACATATAAATTAAAACGATATGCCTGATTATGAAGTTTTACTGCAAAAAGAGCTAAAATGTGAACAGCGATAAACTTTTTTCCTTTCATCGTTTTGCGGAGGGTGTCACTGAGAAAAATTGTCACTAAGATTTCAAATTATGTGTAAAGTTTTTGTCATTCTCAATTACTGAATAATATACTTTGGTCTTTGCGCACCGTAAGTTACTCTGCCTCAAGACAAATACACAGTTCTAATGGTAATATTTTCCTTACAGCGTTAAGCCCTTAACATACGATTATATCTCTTTAACGAGCACATTTTGACATTTTAAATTTTTTAAATACGGCCAATAAGAAATATGAAACATCTTTTGAAACATTGTTTCTGGGAAAACAGCGAGCAAAATTAAAATAAAAGTTTTTAAATAAAAAGAGTCTAAACCGCTTGTAATTTCTTAGAATTTTAAAATTTGTTAATTAGGTGACAGGTTTCTTACGCTTCCATATCTCCCCATGATGACATGTGACGCTATGTAGCGCCGATAAACATTCATGACCGGTGCATGCCCTTTTGCAGTTAATTGCAGTTAAGTAGTGGAGGTTCCGTCCACTGTCTCCCGCATAATGTCATTTACTACCATTAGTTGAGAGTATGACATAATTTCGCAATAAGACTGTAATAGTGTCTGATTACTATTGGCGTAATAGCAATAAATAAATAAATAAATAAGAGACTATATATATATGAATCATGCAACATCTTCCTTAATTACCTTGAAAACAAAATTTTTGAAGAAATAATAAACCAAAACAGTACAAATTAATATATTTGTACCTTTGTGTTCATGACATAATTTTCTTGATAGATGAAACACATGATCGGATACTACAGTTACGCAGAGACGTCAATAACTGTTCATCCAAAAATACATTTCACCCTTGAAACTGAAACAGCAGAAACATATAATTAAAAGAATGGAAAGGGGGCCACTAACAGGGGGCGGGACTGGTTGGGTGGAGGAAGGTGGAATTCTCTACTGTGTTTTCCTGAATACGTCGAAAGGAGCCATTCTTCGAGGAGAATCTGACATAGAATCACAGAATGTAAACCTCATTTTCCTTCATAGACCTGCTACTGAAGATAGGAATGGAAGGTGGGTAGGGAAGAGGAGCCGGCCGAGGTGGCCGAGCGGTTCTAGGCGCTACAGTCTGGAACCGCGCAACCGCTACGGTGTGGATGTCGTTAGATTAGTTAGGTTTAAGTAGTTTTACGTTCTAGGGGACTAATGACCTCAGAAGTTAAGTCCGATAGTGCTCAGAGCCATTTGAACCATTTTTGAAGGGGAGAGGAGGAGATGAGTTAAGGGACACAAAGGAGAAGGGAGATTATTCTAACTAAATTTAATTTAATTCTGAGTAAAAGGATGATATGGATTTGTTTTAGTTCACTGGTGTTTGTGACACAGTATTTTACGGAGAAATCACATTCCTAACGTACTACCAGCGCAGAGCTGGCGGTGCCTCGTAATCAGATAGTGACGATTATTTTTAAGTTAATAACGCTTTAACAATTTCGTGCTGCAGTATGCCATGTAATTATTGTCGTTGTATCCGTTTACGTTCTCTTCCTTTCTAATGGTACCTGGGGTAATATCCCTCCTTACTGATACGTGGAGGCAGAATTTAAAAAAAAAATGGGCTTGTTTTCGATTTAGGCCACGAGGGCCCGACTGATGGTGGAAAAACGTTTTGCATAATACGTTGTAGGCCTTTAAGAGCTTAACGTTTGTTGATGGTGTTGATGATTGTAACTGATTTTCATTTTAAAATGCGACGTCTTCTTCATTAAGAAAAGATAAAAAGTTGGTTATATTATAAAGTTTTGTTTTAGTCTATTTGTGACCTGTGATCTGAAAATTTGACACATTTCCATTAAAAAAGATAAAATTGGTTTTATTATAAAGTTTTGTTTTAGACTACTGTGTTTTTTTTGGTCTGCGTGTTTGTAAACGATGGTACAATGTAATGCAGAATGTGGCGCTGTGTGTGTTATCTTATTTGCCCTCCTGTTTCGATTTGAGAAACTCTATACTAAAAAACCTATAATTTCTTAGCAGCGTCACTTACAAGCTCATGTATTCATTATTTTGTTGAATTGATGATAATTATGGTATAAAATAAAGACTTCCAAAAACGTCCGATAGGGCCACCTGCAGCAAAATTTCCTCGTGCTGTCAGTTTCTGTTCATATCCGGTTTCATGATCACTTGCATTGTACTTTGCTGTTTGTAGTAATATTTATCTTGGTTGTATGGTACGTATTTTTATACTTAAGACAGTGAACTTTGTGACACGCAATGGCTGTCTGTCTGTTCGGTACTTCATGTAACAAATTGCAATTTTAGCCTTTTGTTTCACAGGATGATTTGAGAATGGGTTATGAATAAAAACCCGAAACTAGCTCTCATTAAGTAATTAAAAGGATCATTTTGCAACTTTGTCCGATTGTCATTTAAAGAGAACATTTTTTTTTTGTTTCAGACGAACGAAAAATTCAAAAGAATGTTTTATGAATATACGGAAAAACTGTCCCAAAAAACATCGGTGTAGACTTCCCTACATTACGTTCTGCTGATATCTTCTCAAACGGTCTGTCTACCTAATGCCAACCTATAGACAAACGACGTTGAAAGTTTCCGGTATGCGCTGTATCCACGTTGACTCCTTTGCAAGTTCTGGGAAGAGCAAGATTAGAACAAGGAACAAGTCGTGGAATGCAAACTGCGCTAGACTGCAGATGGCGCACAGCTATGAATAGGGGCCGTGAATCGGAGACCACACGATCTAAACTTAGCAGGCGAGGGCATATGGAGGAAAGGTATCAACCAACGGCGGAGACAGCTGCAACACAGACTTACGACACTGCGGCTCGGCAATGCACTGACGAAAAAGACAGCCGCGCCCACACTGGAAACAAAGACTGCTGGGGCTGCAAAGAATGCCAGACATACCATGTTTTCATCAGTATCTTCTGGGCTTACGATATTTAATCCTTTCCATCTTTAATAGGAACTGATTGCTCCTTATCTTCGTAATATTCACAACGTATGAATACACACACTGTCAAGCGACATTATTGTGACTACTGCTTTCTGTAGATGCGACGTCTACAACGCGTAAGTAATGATGTACGTAAGAGAAAAACAGGCCATTTGTACACATTTCGTTTGTCGTTGTGCTGGGTAAAGAAAGCTATTTGTCCAGTTTGAACACAAGCAAACGACGACTTGTATACAGAGTGTGTGTTTTAACTTCAAAAAAACTAAATATCTTGAAAATGATGCGTCCTACGAAAAAGATATTGAACGTGAAGAATTAATATTGATAAAGAAAACATCCGCCTGAGCAGCAACTGGTCATCTCTTAACCACTCCTCCTGGGAGGAGTCAACTTCGTATTCTCAAATGGGAATCCGCCAATTTTTATTACATGTTCGGATTCTACGCCACAAAACATGTACGGTTTCATCAAACCGTTGTTTCCCATTAATGGCAGATGGCGCTGTAATTGACAAATATCAAACGTGCCCGTTTTTGCTACTAAGAACCTTCACTTACGATATAAACGTAAACCTTGTGTTCCAACTGATGATGCTTATGTTCAGATGTTACTTGAGTGTTGCAAATGTCATTGTATAGTACAAATAAAAAGAATACACATTGACATTTCTGGAAAATAAGCTACCTGAATGGTAACGTAGTTTTATGTTCCCTTTGGGATTGATTGTGGTTAGTCCCAAAACCATCGTAAGTCTTGATTTCGGCGACCGCCCTCGAACCCCGTCATCAGGAAGCCTGATTTCGGTGTTGGTTTGCATGTAACCGCCGTAGCACTCGCGCTGACCACTACGCGGCTACCGGCAGAATACAAACCACAATCATTGTAAAAAGGTAAAATGTCCATGAAGTTATAATGGAAGGCGTAGCTGCCATGTATACTCACCGAAATCAAGCACGCCAATGATAAGAGGTATTGGGAATCACCGATCTCAAACATCACAATGCGAACATAAACCTATTGCATCCATGTCGTTATGGCTAAACGTAGTTTCCAATCACACAGTGAAACGGCAAACCGTACTGTTTGTACAATCAAATTTGAACACTATTGCCAATTTCGAATATAAATATCAACCCTTTGAACACACAGGTTTACATCTACGTCGTAAATGAAATGTACAAGTAGAATCAAATGCGTTGGTGCTTAGTTACAAAAACAGGCACACTCGATATTTGTCGATTACCGTGTCATCAACTTCGAATGGGAAACAATGCTTGAGTAACCGTAAATATTTTTTTGACTTAGAACCCAAATATCTAATAAAAATATGGGGAAGGGGGATTCCCATTTGAAAAGACAAATTTGATCCCGCCCACGCAGGAGGGGTGGTGAGGAGCTGGCCATTTCTAGCACAGACTGTTGTCTCCTTTACTAATACTAGATTTTCAATTAAAACTTTTTTTTGCATGAAGCGTCGTTTTCGAGATATTTAGTTGCCTCAAGTTAAAATAAACACCCTGCATAATTCTTAGACTCGACAACAAGTCTACATTTGAACCATGGATCACACAATATGCCAATATGAAAAAGTGAGCAGACAATATACACTGAAGCGCCAAAGAAACTGCTGTAGGCATGCGTATTCAAAGACTGAGATATGTAAACAGGTAGAATACGGCGCTGCGGTCGGCAACGCCTATATAAGACAAAAATTGTTAGATCGGTTACTGCTGCTACAATGCAGGTTATCAAGATTTAAGTGAATTTGAACGTGGTGCTATAGACGGCGATGCAGTGAGGAATTTCCCATACGACCATTTCACGAGTGTACCGTGAATGTCAGGAATCCGGAAAAGCATCAAATCTCTGACATCGCTGCGGCTGGAAAAAGATCCTGCAAGAACGGGGCCAACGACGACTGAAGAGAATCATTCAACGTGACAGAAGTGCAACCCTACCGCAGATAGCTGTAGATTTCAGTGCTGGACCATCAACAAGTGTCAGTGAGCGAACCATTCAAAGAAAAATCGTCGATATGGGCTTTCGGAGCCGAAGGCCCACTCGTGTAGCCTTGATGACTGCACAACGCTAAGCTTTACGTCTCGCCTGGGCCCATCAACACCGACAATGGACGTTGATGACTGGAAACATGTTGCCTGTTCGGACGAGTCTCGTTTCAAATTGTATTGAACGGATGGACGTGTACGGTATGGAGACAACGTCATGAAGCCATGGACCCTGCATTGTATATATTTTTAAAAAACGAAAGGTGCCACCCTGATTACTATCGGCGTATTTTATTTCTGGTTAGTCTGACCCGATAAAACGTATTGTCAAGAATACTGGGGCAATTATTTACGCGTATGAGTAGAACAGCATCAACACACTGTAACTATTAGTAACCTGTGAGAACAAGTTACCCATTTGTTAGTAGCCACCACCCCACCTGTACCGTCTTTGTATTATAAATTATGAAGTAATGGCTCGTGCGTCCGGACCAAATCCGGTGAAAACCGTCGCGGGAAGTATCAATCACAGCGCAGAATGTCCATACACGTTTTCTAATGTTTCCAACTCGAGGATTGCTTCGAGGCAAATTCTGACGCCATCATACCTAAGACCACAACTCACTATACCCAACGGAGATAACGAGGTCACTCGTTGACATAATGTATGCATTACACTGAGGTGACAAAAGTAATGAGATACCTCCTAATATCGTGTCGGACGTCCTTTTGCTCACCCTAGTACGGCAATCCGACGTGGCATGGACTCAACAAGTCGTCAGACGTCCCCTGCAGAAATATTTAGCAAGGTTGCCTGTGTAGCCGTTCATAATTCCGAATGTGTTTCCAGTGTAGATTTTGTGCACGAACCGACCTCTCGATTATGTCCCATTTATGTTCAATGGCATTCATCTCACTCGATCTGGGTGGCCGAATCACTCGCATGAATGCTCTTGAATGTTCTTCAAACGAAACGCGAACAATTGTGGTCCTGTGACAGAGACCATCGTCATCCTTAAAAATTCCATCGTTGTTTGACTGAAAATGGTCTCCCAGTAACCGAACATAGCAATGTTCAGTCAACGATCGACTCAGTTGGACCAGGGGACCCAGTCCACTCCACGTAAACACAGCCCACACCATTACGTAGCCACCATCAGCTTGCACAGTCCCTTGTTGACAATTTGGGTTCATGGCTTCTTGGGGTCTGTGCCACACTAACCGTACCATCAGCTCTTAACATCTGAAATGCCGATTTATGTGACCAGCTCACGGTTTTCCAGTCGCCAGGGGTCCAACCGACAAGGTCACGAGCCCAGGAGAGGACTGCAGGCGATGTCACACTATTAGCAAAGTCACTAACGTCAGCCGTCTGCTGCCGTAGCCCATTAACGCCAAATTTCGCCACACTGCCGTAACGGATGCATTCGTCGTACGCCCCACATTGACTTCTGCGATTATTTCACGCAGTCTTGCTTGTCTGTGGCCAATGACAACTCTACGCAAACGGCGCTACTCTCGGTCGTTAGATGAAGGCCAACAACCAGTTTATTGTCCGTGATGAGAGGTAACGCCTGAAAAGTGGAATTCTCGGCACTCTCTTGACACTGTGGATCTCGGAATATCGAATTACCTGACCATTTCCGAAATGGAATGTCCCATGCGTCTAATTTCAACTACCATTCCGTATTCAAAATCTGTTGATTCCCATCGTTCGGCCACAACTGCATCGGAAGCCTTTTTACATGAATCACCTGAGTACGAATGACAGCTCCGCCAATACACTGCCGTTTTATATCTCGTGTGCGCTATACTACCGCCATCTGCATATGTGCATATCACTATCCCATCGTTTTTGTCACTGCATTGTAATGCTACCGTCAAATCTTTGGGCCCAATAAAACAAACAATAATCAGCGTTAATCTCCTCGTATTGTAAACCAAGTGAATGATCTTTTTCAGTTATAAGTAAAGGTCTAAATTAGAACCAAAGCCACTACTTTTAAAATATATTCTGATTCTTTCAGTGGCAAGCGTAGACAGTTCGTGTATATCTTCCTGTAAACATAACGGTAACGGTGTAATTTTAATTTAGTTTTCCTTTCATCGAGTAACTTACGGTTTGTAAAGACTGGTTACACTTACAAAATTCGTCGAATGATTTATCACTTTCCTCCACTTTGTTGTATGGTCTGTAAGTAGAACGTGAAGAAAGGTTTGTACATTATACTAGACTACCCTCGGCGTAACTCTTCATAGTAATACGTGGAATATAACGCCGCCACACACTTTCTTATTCAGCGGACTGCGACGTAGGATGTCCCTCTCTAACTGAAAATTATATGTATCCAACTTCTTTTTTTAAGTTTTTTCAGCTTCTTCGTAACTGATATGGTAGTTCTGAATGCATTTCGTGCTGCAAGATACTTAAAATTTTGTGAAACCATACTCTAAAAAGCGGCGTAAATGGTATCAGTCATCGTATTGGAAGTGTATCACCGAAAGAAAGAATGATTAGTATATGACAGTGCTATTCAGTAGCAATAAAAGTTTGCTCGTATTCCGACTTTCTGAAATAGGATTAATAATAATTAATGTCGTGTGATTAGGGCCTCCCGTCGGGTAGACCGTTGGCCGGGTACAAGTCTTTCGATTTGACGCCACTTCGACGACTTGCGCGTCGATGGGGATGAAATGATGATGATTAGAACAACACAACACCCAGTCCCTGAGCGGAGAAAATCTCCGACCCAGCCAGCAATCGAACCCGGGCGCTTAGGATTAACATTCTGTCGCGCTGACCACTCAGCTACCGGGGGCGGACATAGGATTAGTGAAACATTTGTAGAATAAATATTTTTACGGAACGCGAAAGTATATCTTCTGACTATAGAGCCTTTCCTCATATTTACAACCACATTTCAAAAAAGCTGTAAATCAACGAGATCATGTGTAGATTCTGTAATGATGTGACTGTGTAAGATGTTACGGACAGATAGAGCATAATATTCTTAACGCTAACGAGGAAGGTGGCATTGTTAGATATAAATGCGCTCTCAAGTGTGGACAATGCAGACGAGGGTGCTTGAAATGGCACATACACACAGCTAAGTAATTAAGCAACGCGCACAGCGTTGGGGTGGACGATGCTCGTTATGCAGAGGACTCTGCCAGAAGCGGTAGAAATAATGGAGACACGCTGGCTGGTGTTCTCGTCGTCATACAACCTACATTTCGTACTAAAAATGAGTGTAATATACGACGCCACAGTTAAGCGGATGCTTTTAGCGTTGCACGTCGCCATTTCAGACACGGGTTTATAATTTTTTCTTAAAATTGCGAGAACCACAGACATTTCATTTATTTCATCTCAAATTCTTCATTTTCGTAAAATCCAGTAACCAAAATGGTAAGTGCATTTCATCATACTCGACTTTAGCTAAATACAAGGTGTTCCAGGAGAAATGGTCGATATTCAGGCATATGACAGGAACGATCATTCGAAAGCACAAAAGTCTAGCAAACATGGGTTCTAAAATGCATACCTTAAGAACTATGAGCACTTGTTCATTCTCGTTACAGAAAGAACATGTCTTCTACTGAACAACCATCACAGCTTTTAAGGTATGCCTTCCAGAGCACCTTGGTTCCAAGAGTTCCGGAACCTGTACAGAAAATTGCAATAGAGATCAACATAAACATCATTTCCGCCCTTTTTATTGCTCGTGAATACCACACATTGCGTGTTGTACCACCATACATTAAGACCTTCAGAGGTGGTGGTCCAGATTGCTGTACATACCGGTGCGTCTAGTACCCAGTAGCACGTCCGCTTGCATTGATGCATGCCTCTATTCGTTGTGGCATACTATCCACAAATGCATCAAGGCACGGTTGGTCCAGATTGTCTCACTCATCAATGGCGATTCGGCGTACATCCCTCAGAGTGGTTGGTGGGTCACGTCGTCCATAAACAGCCCTTTTCAATATATCCCAGGCATGTTCGATAGGGATCATGTCTGGAGAACATGCTGGCCACTCTAGTCGAGCGATGTCGTTATCCTGGAGGAAGTCATTCACAAGATGTGCACGATGGGATCGCGAATTGGCGTCCATGCAGACGAATGCCTCGCCAATTTGATGCCGATATGGTTGCACTATAGATCGGAGGATGGCATTCACGTATCGTACAGCTGTTACGGCGCCTTATGACCACCAGCGGCGTACGTCGCCCCACATAATGCCACCCCAAAACAGCAAGGAATCTCTACCTTGCTGCACTCGCTGGACAGTGTGTCTAAAGCGTTCAGGCTGACCGTGTTGCCTCCAAACACGTCTCCAACGATTATCTGGTTGAAGGCATGCGCGACACTCATCGTTGAAGAGAACTTGATGCTAACCCTTAGCGACCCATTCCGCATGTTGTTCGGCCCATCCCGTGCTGCAAGGTGTAGTGGTTGGAAAGATGGATCTCGCCAAGGATGTCGAGAGTGAATTTGCGCATCATGCAGCCTACTGCGCACAGTTTGAGTCGTAACACTACGTCCTATGACTGCACGAAGAGCATTATTCAACGTGGTAGCGTTGCTGTCACTGTTCCTCCGAGCCATAATCCGTAGGGAGCGGTCATCCACTGCAGTAGTAGCCCTTGGGCGGCCTGAGCGAAGCATGTCATCGACAGTTCCTGTCTCTCTCTCTCTCTCTCTAGCTTCTCCACGCCCGAACACCATCGCTTTGGTTCACTCCGAGACACCTGGATACTTCCCTTGTTGAGAGCCCTCCCTGGCACAAAGTAACAATGAGGACGCGATCGAACCGGGTATTGACCGTCTGGGCATGGTTGAACTACAGACTAGAGCCGTGTACCTCCTTCCTGGTGGAATGACTGGAACTGATCGGCTGTCGGACGCCCTCCGTCTAAAAGCGCTGCTTATGCATGGTTGTTTACATCTTTGGGCGGGTTTAGTGTGAAAAATGTGTGAAATCTTATGCGACTTAACTGCTAAGGTCATCAGTCCCTAAGCTTACACACTACTTAAACTAAATTATCCTAAGGACAAACACACACACACCCATGCCCGAGGGAGGACTCGAACCTCCGCCGGGACCAGCCACACAGTCCATGACTGCAGCGGGTTTAGTGACATCTCTGAACAGTCAAAGGGACTGTGTCTGTGATACAATATCCGCAGTCAATGTCTATCTTCAGGAGTTCTGGGAACCGGGGTGTTGCAAAACTTTTTTGATGTGTGTAAAAGCGAGTGTGATTTGTACTTTTTTTTTTGGTCATCAGTCTACTGACTGGTTTGATGCGGCCCGCCACGAATTCCTTTCCTGTGCTAACCTCTTCATCTCAGAGTAGCACTTGCAACCTACGTCCTCAACTATTGACGTATTCCAATCTCTGTCTACCTCTACAGTTTTTGCCCTCTACAGCTCCCTCTAGTACCATGGAAGTCATTCCCTCATGTCTTAGCAGATGTCCTCTCATCCTGTCCCTTCTCCTTATCAGTGTTTTCCACATATTCCTTTCCTCTCCGATTCTGCGTAGAACCTCCTCATTCCTTACCTTATCAGTCCACCTAATTTTCAACATTCGTCTATAGCACCACGTCTCAAATGCTTCGATTCTCTTCTGTTCCGGTTTTCCCACGGTCCATGTTTCACTACCATACAATGCTGTACTCCAGACGTACATCCTCAGAAATTTCTTCCTCAAATTAAGGCCGGAATTTGATATCAGTAGACTTCTCTTGGCCAGAAATGCCTTTTTTGCCATAGCGAGTCTGCTTTTGATGTCCTCCTTGCTCCGTCCGTCATTGGTTATTTTACTGCCTAGGTAGCAGAATTCCTTAACTTCTTTGACTTCGTGACCATCAATCCTGATGTTAAGTTTCTCGCTGTTCTCATTTCTACTACTTCTCATTACCTTCGTCTTTCTCCGATTTACTCTCAAACCATACTGTGTACTCATTAGACTGTTCATTCCGTCCAGCAGATCATTTAATTCTTCTTCACTTTCACTCAGGATAGCAATGTCATCAGCGAATCGTATCACTGATATCCATTCACCTTGTATTTTAATTCCACTCCTGAACCTTTCTTTTATTTCCATCATTGCTTCCTCGATGTACAGATTGAAGAGTAGGGGCGAAAGGCTACAGCCTTGTCTTACACCCTTCTTAATACGAGCACTTCGTTCTTGATCGTCCACTCTTATTATTCCCTCTTGGTTGTTGTACATATTGTATATGACCCGTCTCTCCCTATAGCTTACCCCTACTTTTTTCAGAATCTCGAACAGCTTGCACCATTTTATATTGTCGAACGCTTTTTCCAGGTCGACAAATCCTATGAAAGTGTCTTGATTTTTCTGTAGCCTTGCTTCCATTATTAGCCGTAACGACAGAATTGCCTCTCTCGTCCCTTTACTTTTCCTAAAGCCAAACTGATCGTCACCTAGCGCATTCTCAATTTTTCTTTTCCATTCTCCTGTATATTATTCTCGTAAGCAGCTTCGATGCATGAGCTGTTAAGCTGATGGTGCGACAATTCTCGCGCTTGTCAGCTCTTGCCGTCTTCGGAATTGTGTGGATAATGCTTTTCCGAAAGTCAGATGGTATATCGCCCGACTCATATATTCTACACACCAACGTGAATAGTCGTTTTGTTGCCACTTCCCCCAATGATTTTAGAAATTCTGATGGAATGTTATCTATCCCATCTGCCTTATTTGACCGTAAGTCCTCCAAAGCTCTTTTAAATTCCGATTCTAATACTGGATCCCCTATCTCTTCTAAATCGACTCCTGTTTCTTCTTCTATCACATCACACAAATCTTCACCCTCACAGAGGCTTTCAATGTATTCTTTCCACTTATCTGCTCTCTCCTCTGCATTTAACAGTGGAATTCCCGTTGCACTCTTAATGTTACCACCGTTGCTTTTAATGTCACCAAAGGTTGTTTTGACTTTCCTGTATGCTGAGTCTGTCCATCCGACAATCATATCTTTTTCGATGTCTTCACATTTTTCCTGCAGCCATTTCGTCTTAGCTTCCCTGCACTTCTATTTATTTCATTCCTCAGCGACTTGTATTTCTGTATTCCTGATTTTCCCGGAACATGTTTGTACTTCCTCCTTTCATCAATCAACTGAAGTATTTCTTCTGTTACCCATGGTTTCTTCGCAGCTACCTTCTTTGTACCTATGTTTTCCTTCCCAACTTCTGTGATGGCCCTTTTTAGAGATGTCCATTCCTCTTCAACTGTACTGCCTACTGCGCTATTCCTTATTGCTGTATCTATAGCGTTAGAGAACTTCAAACGTATCTCGTCATTCCTTAGTACAACCGTATCCCACTTCTTTGCGTTTTGATTCTTCCTGACATGTCTTGAATTTCAGCCTACTCTTCATCACTACTATATTGTGATCTGAGTCTATATCTGCTCCTGGGTACGCCATACAATTCAGTATCTGATTTCGGAATCTCTGTCTGATCATGATGTAATCTAATTGAAATCTTCCCGTATCTCCCGGCCTTTTCCGAGTATACCTCCTCCTCTTGTGATTCTTGAACAGGGTATTCGCTATTACTAGCTGAAACTTGTTACAGAACTCAATTAGTCTTTCTCCTCTTTCGTTCCTTGTCCCAAGCCCATATTCTCTGTAACCTTTTCTTCTACTCCTTCCCCTACAACTGCATTCCAGTCGCCCATGACTATTAGATGTTCGTCCATCTTTACATACTGCATTACCCTTTCAATATCCTCATACACTTTCTCTATCTGTTCATCTTCAGCTTGCGACGTCGGCTTGTATACCTGAACTATCGTTGTCGGTGTTGGTCTACTGTCGATTCTGATTAGAACAACCCGGTCACTGAACTGCTCACAGTAACACACCCTCTGCCCTACCTTCCTATTCATAACGAATCCTACACCATTTTCTGCTGCTGTTGATATTACCCGATACTCATCTGACCAGAAATCCTTGTCTTCCTGCCACTTCACTTCACTGACCCCTACTACATCTAGATTGAGCCATTGCATTTCCCTTTTCAGATTTTCTAGTTTCCCTACCACGTTCAAGCTTCTGACATTCCACGCCCCGACTCGTAGAAAGTTATCCTTTCGTAGATTATTCAATCTTTTTCTCATGGTAACCTCCCCCTTGGCAGTCCCCTCCCGGAGATCCGAATGGGTGACTATTCCGGAATCTTTTGCCAATGGAGAGATACAGACCACATGTCCTGTGGATACACGTTACGTGTCTTTAATGCAGTGGTTTCCATTGCCTTCTGCATCCTCATGTCGTTGATCATTGCTGATTCTTCCGCCTTTAGGGGCAATTTCCCACCCCTAGGACAAGAGAGTGCCCTGAACCTCTATCCGCTCCTCCGCCCTCTTTGACAAGGCCGTTGGCAGAATGAGGCTGACTTCTTATGCCAGAAGTCTTCGGCCGCCAATGCTGATTATTTATCAAAATTTAGGCAGTGGCGGGGATCGAACCCGGGACCGGAGACGTTTTGATTATGAATCAAAGACGCTACCCCTAGACCACGGGTACTGTGATTTGTACTTAACTGTGAAACAAAGAGCTGCAGGAAATAGCACGAAGAGTATCTACAGTATTCTAAATTCAGTCAAAATAAGCCTAATGGAGGTGAATATATAAATATAGTACGCCAATTGCAGATAGCTGAAAACCTGAAACGTATCTTATCTTTTAAGTTATAAAAAATGGTCGTTTGCCTTTTTTTTTCCAAGTAATTTAATCGACAGCCACCGAGTTCAACCAGCATTATCGTTGATATAACCATTTGACAGTTTTAACAGAAGAATGATGAGTCCAAACCCTAGACCGACACTATCCGATCAAAAGTATCGTGACGCTTTTGTCACGACAGGAGGATTCTCCCATATAAAAGGAGGCGGGGAATATTGCGTTGTGAGGAGAGAAGCAGTAACAGCAGAATGGGGGTGGATCAACAAAGCTCAGTGATTTCGAACATGGGCTGGTCCTTGAATGTCGCCTAGCAACAAAACAATCAGGGCTATTTCAATCCTTTTAAAGGTGCGCAAGTCAACTACCGGTAATGTGATTATGAAGTGGAAACCCGAAATAACAACCACTGTTAAATCAAGGCCAAGGAGCAGACCACAGGAACTGTCGGCCATTGCGGATCGTGGTTGCAAAAAATTGCATGAAATCAGCGGGAGGAATCACTCGTGAGTTGTAAAGTGTTACCTGAAGTCCGGCTAGCACAATGACTGTGCCTCGGGCTTTCAAATGAGCACAGTTGTCGAGCACCTCCTCATAACCCACACATTTCTGTAGTCACGCTATATAACATCTGAGGTAGAGTAAAGAGCTATGACACGAGAGAGTGGATCACTGGAAACTAGTGATTTTGGGCGATGAGTTATGCTGTAACCTGTGGCAATCCGATGGAAAGTTTGGATCCGGGGAATGCCTGGAGAGCGTTAACAGCCATCATGTGTAGTGCCAACAGTAAAGTACGGAAGAGGTGGCGTTATGGTAGGAGGATGAGTTTCGTGTTTAGGGTGTGGTCCCCTTGTTACTTTAAGAATAGGGCAAATTCAGCATTGTATACTGCATACAGTATAGGAACAGTTAGAAGATGAAGTTTGTATCTGCACGACAATGCACCCGGTCATAAAGCAGCATCTGTATATGCATGGTTTGCAGACAATAAAATTCAACCCAATGGAACACTTTTGGAATCAGTTAGAACGTCAACTTTACTGCTCAGACCCGACTGTCCTACATCAATACCTTCTCTAGTTTCGGCTCTTGAGAAAGAATGGACAGCCATTCCTCCACAGATATTCAGACACCTCAATCAAAGTGTCCCCATCAGAGTTCTAGCCGTCATAAAGGCCAAAGGTAAACACTCTCCATATTAATGTCCACTAATAGGTGTCCACATACTTTTGATCAGATGGTGTATTGAGATCGTGGTGAATAGAGACGAACGACAAGTAGAGAAGGATGTGTCGCGGACATTGTACATCGGATTGCAACTTTCACGAGAAACATGCAAATGCAGTGGGCTAATTATGTGCTGCGAACGTGTAGTAACTATAATATCGACCATATAGACAGGCGGAGGCTTTTCCTTAAATTCTGCACTGCGTCCTACTCTCTCCCCGGTTAAAGTATATATATATATATATATATATATATATATATATATATATATATATATATATATATATATATAGTTTCATTTATACAGTATTATATATCAAAGGAAGCCAGTAATGAAGTAATACACTCAGGACATACTATGAATACATGGCAGTTTGCACACGTAGTGCAAGGCACAAGTCACCTATCAGAAATGATAAAAACACAAGTGTTACTGCAATGCGAACATTTATTCTACACGTTTATCGTCCAAAAATATGTAAGGATACAGGTGACAACGTTGCGCGGTGGCGCTAGTTGCTTACAACGTGAGTTGTCATTCTCCACACGCCGTCTTCTGGTTAGTGGCGGTCGTAGGCCCAGCCATCGAGGGTTTAAACTCCCATTCATAGCGATGTTTCATTTCGGCCTTGAAAATGACGAGGTGTTCACCTGTAAGAATATCAACGGTTGTTGAGGTTGTTCCGGCTGCATTCGCGAAAGTTATTTGAAAAGACTAACCTGTTTTATTTAATTTCGAGTTTTCTTACCTTTACTTCGTTTTATCAATCGTGTGATTCCTTATCGTCATGCTCGGAAGCATTTCAAATAACTTATTCCACACTGTACTGTCAGAGGCTTCCTTTTGCATTCAGAACCGTCATGAGGCCTTAGTGAATCGTGAAGACATTTAAGCTGCCAGCTGCAGCCTTCCTCCTGCTTAATGATTCCTTGTTACCGGTGACAGCTTTGGCGTTGGGGCGGCCCACCTAAGCACCCTGGCCTGTCCGATCGGCGGCGACGCCGGACGTCACCACAATCGATATGCGAACGTGCCGCGCCGACAGGTAGGCGGGGCCACGTAATCCGTCCGGACCTCCGAGCCGCATAGTCCTGCCTGCCCAGACACCCGCGCAACAGGGCGCGGGCAGCGCTGCTACAGCAAGGAACACGTGGCTGCGAGATTCTGCATTTGTCAGTATGGCTCATTGGTTTTTATTTCCCTTACGTTTTATAATGTTTTTACATACATTGGTTGCTAGTTGCTAAGAACAGCCACTATTCGTACGTGTATACCGGGACATGAAAAATCCATATGAGCATCTATGGCTACCTCGTCTTTATTCATTTTATATGCACTTTTTCATATATATATATATATATATATATATATATATATATATATATATATATATATATATATAGGGTGTCCCAGCTATCTTGTCCACCCAAAATATCTCTGGAACAATTATAGCTATTGGAAAAGGACTTTCACCGGTATCAATGTAGGGCTGGGGCCCATGAATGTACAATTTGGAAACATTCTAAAACGAAAGCATATGTGTTTTTTAACACAAACTTATGTTTTTTTAAATGGACCTCTTTATATTTCTTCTTCAGCAATCCATAGCATGACAAAGCACATACACAATGGCGTTGACTGCATCGCAACATTCCCATTACATCCCGAGATATTGAGACGCGAAGTTGACGCTTGAAACACCCGACATGCGCTGCTAGCGCACGTCCTCAGGCTCAGGCGTGAACCCCATGCTGCCCGTAATCGCGATGTGATTGACATGTATAATCACACCTCCATACTTATCAAGAGGTCCGAAACGAATAATATGGTTTGCTGCCATCAACTCTCATAAGCACATAATGGTTTCCCTCTTGCACGTTTTACGTATCTACGTACACAATATGAACCAGTACCGATCGGTGTACACCCGTCAGGTTGTCTTATTTATCCTGCACACCCAAAATAAGGTTAATCTAATGCGTTATATGACCCATTGTGCCTGTCGCGCAGGGCCTGGCTCTACCTAGTCAAGTGTCCAACGTAGTTCCCACTACTGCCACAGTTACCACTTCGCCTTGTTTATGATTTGCGACCCATGCAAACTCCCGTACTCCACCACCCTCCGAGCATCCCATTTGTTGTTGCTTTGGCGTGCAGCACACCGCTTGCCAGTGTAGTCGTGCATCAGAGTAATCTAGTGACGGCACGGAGGTAGTACACATTGTGAATAAACCTTGTGTTGTGGAACTTATACTGTACAGTATAATGTACACACATGAAGATATGGTAGAAATGCTGCTGATCTATGGAGAATGTACGTTGACGGGAAATACGTTATGGGATCGCTTGTTTGTTGATAGTACTGTTAGCGAACATTATGATTATTAAGTTAATATGTCTGTTTTCTACCCTACTCTACATACCCTGTTGTAGGTGGACGAAATGCTGTTCAGGCAGAACGACTGTACGGAAGACGATTCCCTGACAAGCCATCGCCTTCGCGCCGGATGTTTGGTCGTCTCACATCTCGTCTACGTGAAACGGGAAGCTTAAATCCAAGACCTCGACATCGTCCTAGAACACGCACAGATGAACGTGCTGAAGTTGCTGTGCTCGCTACCATAGCTGTGAATCCTCAAATCAACACACGTCAAATTGAACGTGAAGTTGGTGTGTCGAAATCAAGTGCACAGCTTATTCTTAAACGTCATAAATTTCATCCTTACCATGTTCATTTACACCAGGATCTTCATGGAAATGACTTCCTCAATAGGGTAACATTTTGTCGGTGGGCTCAGCAAAAACTTCTGACTAATCCAATTTTTTTTGCAGATGTTCTCTTTACCGACGAGGCATCATTCTCCAACAAAGGAATTGTCAATATGAGGAATATGCATTATTGGTCCGCAGACAATCCAAAATGGCTCCGTCAGGTAGAGCATCAACGTCCGTGGAAAGTTAATGTTTGGTGTGGGATTATTGGAGATATCATTATCGGATCTTCCTTTATAAATGGCATCCAAAATGGCAGACAATATTCCAGATTTATACGACACAGTCTTCCTGTTCTCTTGGACACCGTACCTCTGAACCGGAGAAAGGTCATGTGGTATCAGCATGACGGATGCCCTGCACATAACGCCTTACGAGCACGACGATTTCTGAACCGTAAGTTCCCTGGTAGGTGGATTGGACAAGGTGGCCCAGTTAGGTGGCCTGCCCGATCTCCGGACCTTACACCGCTGGATTATTTTCTTTGGGGAGCAGTGAAGGATGCTGTTTACCAACATGAACCAACAACACCAGAGGACATGCAATTTGTCATTTAACGCATTAGATAAACATAACATTGATAATGATGTGATAATAAAACTAATTGGTTAAACATGTTTACATTCATCTTCTATGTCCTACCTGAACTCCCCAAATCAAAACATTTTTACCTAAACAACGGTAAAACTTTTAGTCCACTTGCTCGTTTCACTAAAACCATCAACATGAATTTTAATTTTACGAGTGAATGATTAACTGTCGCTTGCGCTAGAGCTACAGTAAAGTAAAGTTTTAACGTTGAACGGCATTACCTTTTTAGTAACGGATTAACGATAAGCGAAGTTAACTTTGTGACTAGCGTTGCGGTACACAGATATGTTACAGAACCGCATGACCCCTAGCCTATGGGATAAATACCTGCTGGAATGTACGACGTTAATGCAGGATGGCAGCAGACCGTATTATTCGTTTCGGACCTCTCGATAAGTATGGAAGTGTGATTACGCATGTCAATCACATCGCGATTACGGGCAGCATGGGGTTCACGCCTGATCCTCTGGACGAGCGCTAGCAGCGCATGTCGG
This sequence comes from Schistocerca americana, assembly GCF_021461395.2. NCBI lineage: Eukaryota > Metazoa > Arthropoda > Insecta > Orthoptera > Acrididae > Schistocerca > Schistocerca americana. The sequence goes on along the minus strand of NC_060119.1, from coordinate 1,036,134,611 downwards.
GTGTTTCAAGCGTCAACTTCGCGTCTCAATATCTCGGGATGTAATGGGAATATTGTGATGCAATCAACGCCATTGTGTATGTGCTTTGTCATGCTATGGATTGCTGAAGAAAAAATATAGGAGGTTCATTTAAAAAAACATAAGTTTGTGTTAAAAAACACATATGCTTTCGTTTTAGAATGTTTCCAAATATGTACATTCATGGGCCCCAGCCCTACGTTGATACCGGTGAAAGTCGTTTTCCAATAGCTGTTATTGTTCCAGAGATATTTTGGGTGGACAAGATAGCTGGGACGCCCCATATATATATATATATATATATATATATATATATACTTTGTTTTGAGTCATCAGTTTTCTGACTGGTTTGATGCGGCTCTCCAAGAATTCCTCTCCAGTGCCAATATTTTCATCTCAGAGTAGCACTTGCAACCTACGTCCTTAATTATTTGTTTGCATGTATTCCAATCTCTGTCTGCCTCTGCAGTTTTTATCCTCTATAGCCCCTTCTGCTACTACGGAAGTTATTCTCTGATGTCTTAACATATTTCCTATCGTCCTTTTCCTCCTTGTCAGTGTTTTCCATACGTTCCTTTCCTCGTCGATCCTGCGCAGAACCTTCTCATTTCTTAAGTCCAACTAATTTTCAACGTTTTTCTGTAGCACCAAGTCTCAAACGCTTCGATTCTCTTCTGTTGCAGTTTTCTCACAGTCCATATCACACTAGCATAACTGCTGTGCTCCAAACGTACATTCTCAGAAATTTCTTCCTCAAGTTAAGACCAATGTTTGAAAGTAGTAGACTTTTCTTGGCCAGGAATACCATTTTTTCCACTGCTGCTCTGTTTTTTTACGTCCTCGTTGCTCATTTTGCTGCCTATTTATCAGAATTCCTTAACTTCATCTACCTCGTGATCCCCGATTCTGATGTTAAGTTTCTCGCTGTTTTCATTTCTGCTACTTCTCATTACTTTCACCTTTCATAGATTTTCTCTCAAACCATATACCATACTAATTAGGCTGTTCATTCCATTCAACACATACTGTAATTCTTCTTCATTGTCACTGAGGACAGCAATATCACCACCGAATCTTATCACTGATATCCTTTCACCCAGAATTTTAATCCCATTCTTGAACTTTTATTTTCACAATTGTTCCTTCGGTGTATAACTTCAACACTAGGGGCGAAAGGCTACATCCCTGCCTTAGACCCTTTTTACTCCGAGCACTTCGTTCTTGGTCTTCCAGTCTTCTTGTTCCGTCTTAGTTCTTTTAGATATCGTATATTACCCGTCTCCCCCAATAGCTTACCCCTATTCTCTCAGAATTCTCAGAATTTCGATTATCTTCCACCATTCTACATTGTCGAACGCTTTTTCCAGGTCGACAAATTCAGTGAATGTGTCTCGATTTTTCTATTATCAACCGCAACGTTAGAATTGCCTCCCAGGTGCTTTTACTTTCCCTAAATCCAAACCGACCGTCATTAACAGAGCGTCAATTTTCTTCTGTGTATTATTATTGTCAACAATTTGGATGCATGACTTGTTAAGCTGATTGTGCGATAATTCTCTCACTTGTCGGCTTGCCGAAAGTCTGATGATACATCGCCACTCTCATACATTCTACAGACCGACGTGAATAATCATTTTGTTGCCACTGCCCCTAGTGATGTTAGAAATTCCTTCTGCCTTGTTTAAGCTTAAGTCTTCCAAAGCTTTTTTAATTCTGATCGTAGTACTGGATCCCCTATCTGTTCCCCATAAACTCCTGTTTCTCCTTCTATTACTGCATCAGTGAAGTCTTCCCTCTGGTAGATGACTTCGTGTACTCTTTTCGCCTATCCGCTCTCTCCTGTACATTTAACAGTGGAGACCTAGTGTATTCTTAATGTTCACATCATACCACAGCCTTAACACACAAAGTAGTGACACTCACTTTTGGGTAAGTGACACTCACTTCTGGGGAAATTGTTATCGTATGACAGCTGAAGCGACGCTAGCGCCTCAATCGCCGTAAACTTCCTTTTATTTTAGACACAATGACATCCTATGACACAATCATAAACTGTTTCGGTCTACATTGGCGATCATCAGATGCTACTCGTCATCGGCGGCAAATGGTGAACATGATATGCGCTTACCAATATTTGATGCTGTCCATGACCAAGCATCTGAAGATGGCCAATGTAGACTGAATCCGATTATGATTGTGTCGTAGAATGTGACCGCGATTGAATTAAAGGAAGTTCACAGTAAAGGGTGATTGTAAGTAAATTTTCGTTACTGAAGAGGTTCCCCAAGAAAAACGAATGATCTTAGGACAGTAACACTTTGTAGAAACATATTCAAGGACATGCAGACAGGAAATAACCGATAAACAATTGAAAGACAACCATTTTAATTTCCACATGAGAGGGTAACATCTGTTAATTACGTATCATGTTTACGTTCCAGGTTACAAACGTTGCTAGCTGTGACGACTACTTTGATCCACAACAGCATGGAACCGCATCAGAAATACCATTTCACAGTTGTTCGCAACATTTTTCGAACGGTGGACCATGGAATGTTCAGCTATCGTGAGAGCTCGCACACTGTTTGACTTTACACTATTCATTTCATCCTCTTTATTGTTTCTTAGTCTGTTTGACATGTTATTTTTCTCCAATTTTTGTTGTGAACTATGTTTAGCATAATACTCAATTTTAAAATTAGTCTTAGATTTAATTAATTTGTTTGTTTGTATGTATTATACATATATATAATTTTAGTTTTAAGTCTTTCTGTAGCTAATGGCAATATTAGTTTTGGTTTACTGTACGTGTATGAATTAAGATTCTGCTAAGCTGTGTAGCTGTATAGAAAGGAGGAAACAATTTTGCATATAGACATAGGTACTGGTTAATTTATAGCTGCAATAAGGTCAAGACTCACAAAACATACACATGGGTAGTTCTACATTTATACGAAAGTACAGGTGGCTTTACAATAAGACAAACTGAGTTAACACAAGACAAACAAGGGAAAACTATATTGTACAACTACGTGATCGGTTAGTGAACATATAGCCGGTGGGATGTGGTAGATGGAGAGATCGACGTTAACAACTGGATGGTGAGCTACACATGCCATGCAACGCTTTTTGTGACTCTTGTGCACTTGGCGGGGTATTTGTCTGTGTGGTCTTTACATAGGAGGCACCAGAAAGAAGTCTGCCACCACTTAGTGTCACAAGCGTGGGGGAAAGGTGGTGATGGGGGATGGAGGGAATGGTGAGTGACGAGAGGAGGATGGCGTAGCGGCAGTGGGACGAGGCCCTGTTGGTCAGGCTCCTCGTAATGTGCCGACTGCTTGTCTTTAGGATGCTTAGACGGGGGCTACCAATTCTATTCCGCATGGGAGCCGTCATTGGTCACAATACGCTACGAACGGTGCCAGCCGAGAGACTGACACCCAGGTGCGAATTGGGGCCTGCCTACAACTAAGCTCCCTCCCCTACATCAGCTAAGTGGTACCGAGTGAGGGCACACCTGGTTCCCTATTTTTTTCTCTTTCTCATCCGTCTACTGTCTGGTTTGATGCGGCCAGCGATGGCATACTCCTCTGCGCCAGCGTGTTCGCCTCAGAGTAGCACCTTCTGCCAACATCCTCGATTACCTGTTGGACATATTCCAATCTCCATCTTTCCCTAACGTGCCTGCCCTCTACCGCTCCCTCTTATTCCCTGATTTCTTACCACATTTACAATCATACTGTCGTTTCTTCTAGTCACCATTTTGCACAGATTCCTTTTCGCGCCAATTCTGCGGAGAATCCCCTCATATCTTATCTGTCAATTTCATTTTCAGCACCCTTCCACAACAACACATCTCAAACTCTTCCATTCTCATCTTTCTCGGTTTTGCTACAGTATATGATTCAGTACCCCACAACGCTGTTCTTCAGACGTACATTCTCAGGAATTTCTTGCTCAAGTTAAGGCCCAAGACTGATACTAGCAGATTTCTTTCAGCGAGGAGCGTCCTCTTTGTCCCTGCCAGTCTTCGCCTTATATCCTCCCTGAGCTATTTTGCTTCCAAGGTAGCAAAATTCGTACCCTTCCTCTACTAAGTGGAGCCCAGTTTTGACATTTGTCTCATTTCTGTTGCTACTCATTACTTTCGTCTTTCTTTGGTTTACTCTTAGTCCATTATCTGCGCTCATTAGGCAGTTCAATCGTTAAAAGGTCCTGTTATTCTTCAAAAAAATGGCTCTGAGGACTATGGGACTTATCACCTCTGGTCATCAGTCCCCTAGAACTTAGAACTACTTAAATCTAACTAACCTAACGACAACACACACATCCATGCCCGAGGCAGGATTCGAACCTGTTATTCTTCCTTTACTATCGAAACTTACCACAGCTATACTTTGACCCTGAATTTCAATCCAACTCCTATTTTTCTTTTACTGTCGTTATTGCCTCCTCGCTGTATCGTTTAAACATTGGGAGAGAAAAACTGCATACTTGTCTTACACCGTTCTTAATTCGACCACTTATCTTGTGTTCAAATGATTCAAATGGCTCTGAGCACTATGGGTCTTAACTGCTGAGGTCATCAGTCCAATAGAACTTAGAACTACTTAAACCTAACTAACCTAAGGACATCACACACATCCATGCCCGAGGCAGGATTCGAACCTGCAACCATAGCGGTCGCTCGGATCCAGACTGAAGCGCCTAGGACCGCTCGAATCGAGAGATCAGTTCGTGTACAAAATCCTGCACCGGCAACACTTTCGCGGTTTTGGGAGGCTGTAGAGGCAACATTGCTCAATATTTCTGTAGGGGACGTGCCTCGTCTAGCTGCTGCACCACGCCGAGCAAAAAGAGATCCGATACTGTATTGGTAGGTATCTCATGACTACTGTCACCTCAGTGTATATTGTCTTAAATTAAAAAGTATTTTTTCTATTTACACCCGAAACTTTTAGAGGATCCAAATCCATCTTAGGACAGCACTGACGTTTAGAGATTTAGATCTACCTCAGCTCTTCACTAAGAAGTAACGAAACGACATTGTCGTTAATTTTTACAGGAATAAAAGGCATACGAAGGTCTTATTTCAGTAGTGGTACAAGTCCATTACCTCAGCTTTTCTGTCTATAATGCTTCTAAAATAATGATCCAAACAAACAGAAAAAAAGGTTCATCTCTAGCAAGAAGCCATATGCTTGAATATTTCTGGTATTTAAACTGCTGATTTTTCCGCACTCATTTAACTTTAGGACTCTGTATCTCAGAATGAACAAAAATGGACTTTTACCACTATTGAAATAAGCCCTTCATATATATATAGAACAAATTTTGTAAATACATGACCAAATGCAGACCTGAGAAACTATGCTGGTAGTCAAAATAGGCGATCGGCTGCCGACGAATCAACCCGCCCGCTGCGCCACGTGCCTCGGGATTACCAATATAAATATTCATGGGGCGCGGAGAGGCTCCTTCCCGATACGGAATTAGGAAATAAAGCGACCACTCCTGCGCCATCCATAAATTACGTTCGGCGGCGGTGTCCGTCTCGGGCCGTTTGTCGCCTGTCCGCCGTTCGGCCTAAGCGGCCGCACTCGCTCGGTATAGAGAGTTATTGCCATCCTCCTCTCCATTACTGTGATCCATCTCTTTCCCGCTTACTGGCTGGCGCCGCCACACATCCGTGGTAACCCGGTTAGTTCTACCACCACTAGCTCTCCTCCCACTCCCCACCCCCACCCCCACGAAAAAGAAACAACACACAAGTGTTCGCTAGGCTGTGAAAACCACATTACCCACGTACAAAGAGTATGAGGGGTGGCACTCACGTTTCACATGGAGCGTGGTATGAAGACGCATAGACCCAGTGTCACGAACGTTTAATAATGAGGATTGGTGCAGTGGCGACAATAGCCAGTAAATGTCTGATGAATGTTTCAGTAGGTCTTACGGTATGCGCATTAGAGCCCAAGTTTCCTGGCTATTTTTTCTTGTTTCACCTCTGAAAATACGGAAAGAAAGGAGCTTGAAACAGAAGAAATTTGTTTCACACTATCGAAGTTGAAGAACTGCTCGCAGCTCTTAAGGTATGCATTGTGGAGCCAATGTTTACCAGAGTTTTTGCTTCGAATTAACGTCAAGTCCTCTGAATACCGACCGTTCCTCCCAGGACGCCCTGTGGGAAGACCTCCACCAGGCGATTGTACAGCATCAGGCGGCGTCTCCCGGCCAACGATGACATACTATCAAACATAACCGACAGAACGTAAGAATATCTTACGATTTTGGCGTATATTTTCCGTCCGCCTTCGTAGTATAGATGGCTGCCACGCGGAGGACCTGGGTTCGATTCCCAGTACTGCCAAGGATTTTCCTTGGTGGGAAGACTGTTACTCTGTGTACTTAGCCTCGTGATGAGCAACGGAAGAGCTGCTTGAACGAGCAGTAGCGGCTCCACGGTCTGGAAAGTGGGCAAAACGTCCGGCAGAGTGGTGTGCGACCACATTCCCCTCCATACTGCATTTGTATGACGCCGCAAGGCAGAAGAAAGTGACACTGCAGAAACTTTGCAGTATTTTCTGACGTCACTAGCATCTGCACGGCGTTAAATGTCCGAGCCGTTTGAGTTGTTTCTATTATCACCCTCAAGGACGTTTCGGTTCTGATTTCAGTACTCATATGTCCTGTTTTAAGGATGACCCTGCTGAGTCTGTTCAAGTGCTGAAGTGATGCTACGACTTTGCCCATTGTAAATACCTGACTTTACTCATATCGGGCAGGCCGGAGTGGCCGTGCGGTTCTAGGCGCTACAGTCTGGAACCGAGCGACCGCTACGGTCGCAGGTTCGAATCCTGCCTTGGGCATGGATGTGTGTGATGTCCTTAGGTTAGTTACGTTTAATTAGTTCTAAGTTCTAGGAGACTGATGACCTCAGAAGTTAAGTCGCATAGAGATCAGAGCCATTTGAACCATTTTGAACTTATATCGGATTTAGAAATACAACGACTGTAGCGTATATCACAGGCGAAGGTTTTGGAGTAACCAGACACAATTTAGGTCTTCAAATTTATTTTTTTAGTTTTACCGGTTTCGAGTGTATTCACACCTATCTATTGAAAGGATACATTTATTGAATGCGCTGCAAATCTAAATGTGCACCTTCTGTAGATTGGCTTCACAACCAAAATTGATAGGAACAATAAAATTAAATTTACTCACTTCAAAGCTGATTGGTTGCTGCAATGGCTTCAAATGGTTCAAATGGTTCTAAGCACTATGGGACTTAACATCCGAGGTCATCAGTCCCCTAGACTTTGAACTACTTAAACCTAACTAACTTAAGGACATCACACACATCCATGCCCGAGGCATGATTCGAACCTGCGACCGTAGCAGCAGCGCGGTTCCGGACTGAAGCGCCTAGAACCGCTCGGCCATAGGGGCCGGCTGCAATGGCTTCCTCAGTATGAATTCCCTGTTGGAGATGTCAGCTGTTCTCCATAATTACTGCTGAACATAATTTCTGAAATACGCTGCGGCCGCGGTGGTCTCGCGGTTCTAGGCGCTCAGTCCGGAACCGCGCGACTGCTACGGTCGCAGGTTCGAATCCTGCCTCGGGCATGGATGTGTGTGATGTCCTTAGGTTAGTTAGGTTTAAGTGGTTCTGAATTCTAGGGGACTGATGACCGCAGCTGTTAAGTCCCATAGTGCTCAGAGCCATTTGAACAATTTTTTTGAAATACGCTGACCAATACAAGTATTATTTATCCATTCGATGCTCTAAAATGGATGCAGACTTTTCATGTTCGTGATCTTCACAGACGTACGAGGGCTTGCCGAAAAGTAGTACCTCCGAATTTTTTGTTCTGTTCTCAATATCACTTGAGGTATTACATATCTTGCATATTACTCAGTCGACTTTCCCACTTCGCTGCCGTTAGAGGGCCCCGAGTTGCTGCGCGTTACATGGCGGTGTGTAAAGTAACTACACTGAACTGACAAAAGTCTTGGGCCAACGATATCCATACATATAGATTGCGGTAGTATCGTGTACCCAGTATATAAAGGATCAGTGCGTTGACGGATCTGTCATTGGTACTTAGGTGAACTATGTGAAATGATTTCCAAAGCGATTGTTGTCGCACTACGAGAATTAACAGACTTTGGAAGCGGAATGGTAATTGGAGCTAGACGCATGGGAGATTCCATTTTGGAAACAGTTAGGGTAATAAATACTCCGAGATCCACAGTGTCAAGAGTGTGCCGAGAACACCAAATGGCAGGCGTTACCTCTCACTACGGACAACTCAGTGGCTGACGGCCACCACTTAACGACCGAGACCAGCGGCATTTGCATAAAGTTACGTGAAATAACCTCAGAAATCAATGTGGGACACACGACGAAAGCATCAGGACAGTGCGGCGAAATTTGGCTTTAATCGGCAATGGCAGCAGACGGCAGATGAGAGTGCCTTTGCTAACAGCACGACATCGCCTGCACTGACTCTTCTGGACTCATGACCATATCGGCTGGACCCTAGACTGCTCGAAAACGGTGGCCTGGTCAGATGAGTCCCGATTTCAGATGGTCAGAACTGACAGTAGGGTTCCAGGGTAAGTCAGAACCCACGAAGCCATGGACCCAAGTTGTCAATCCAGGTTGGTGGTGACTCCATAATGGTTTGGGCTGGTTTTGCACCAACTGAACCGATCATTGACTAGGACTGGTTATGTTCGGCTACTTGGAGACCATTTGCCGCCATTCATGGACTCAGGTTCCGAAACAACGATGGAATTGTTGTGGATGACAATGAGCCATATGACCAGGCCACAATTGTTTGCGTTTGGTTTGAAGAACATTCTGGACGATTCGAGCGAATGGTTTGGCCACCCAGATCGCCCGAGATGAATCCCATCGAACATTTATAGGACATAATCGAGAAAGCAGTTGGTGCTCAAAATCCTGCTCCGGCAACATTTTCGCTATTATGGACGGCTGTAGCGGTAGCATGGCTCAATATTTCTGCAGGGGACTTCCAGCGACTTGGGAGTCCATGCGATGTCGAGTTACTGCACTACGCAGGGAAAAAGGAGGTCCGATGCGATATTAGGAGGTACCCCACGACTTTTGTCACTTCGTTGTATGTCGATGCATGAGAAACAGCGCGCAGTAACCGAGTTTATGAAAGCACGAATTCAGAGAGACCGTCCACACATGGGGCGCTCTCTCCTTCAGCTGATAATACCAGACCACACATGAGTTTTGTGACATCTGCAACAATCCGGCGCCATGGGTTCACTGTCATCGATCATTCTCCCTACTATCCCGATTTGGCCCCATCCGATTTTATCTGTTTCCAGAACTTCATGAACAACTTCGAGGACTTCACTTCGACAGTGATGAAGCGGTACAAGCAGAGGTAAGGTTGTGGCTCCGTCGACAAAGTCAAACATTCTACCGTTATGGTATCAACAAAATGGTCTCTCGTTGGGAGAATGTATTCGCCGCCAGGGTAACTGTATTGAGAAATAAACAAGTAGATATGAAGAATAAAGATGTAGAATGTTAGTTTTAAAAGCTATGAAATTTTCACATAAAAAATTCTGAGGCATTTTTTTTCAGCCCGCCCTCGTACGTTAATGAAAGCAAAATTGTCTAAGTAGACTACGTGTCTGGTGCTAAAATGACACCTAGCAAAAAGCGATGTAAGTCTTTTTCAGGTAGCATTTACAGCGAAGCCACGTTAGCTTATTTGGAGGTATATTAATCTATTTGCTGGTACTGAATTAGTGAGAAATTGCATGTTACGAAGTTCAGTCAGAACATAATGTGTCCTTTTTTTCTACTTCTAGTGGTCATGAATTTGGCGCACTTCAGCGAAACTTCTGCATCTCTTCCAGTAACAGCATCGTACATCAACAGATGGCAGCACTGTGCAAGTTTAGAAAATGACCGACATTGGCTTACGTATAATACTGGTTTCTGTTACTGAATTCCTTACCCAATCGCATTCACGAAATGCTGATGAGGTCACCATCGCTACACGATGGGTTCATCGTTGTAGAAAAGCTTAAAGGTAAATTCAGTTGACAGTTGACTAGTGTAGCGTGGGGCGGCCAGCCAGCGACTGCAGTGACTTAACACAACATCCAACATGTCGGCCAGTTCATGAAGAATTGTGTCGTCAGTTATCCATCGGTAAAGGTGGTGTGATCACCACTATTGAAAAACAGGGCTACTTCAAGATTTGTGCACGCTTGGTACCGAAGAGTTTGCCGGACCAGACTTCCATCTGGTCGGCACACTCAAAGCCGCTCGTCGCGGGCATCCCCGTGAATCTGCGGAGGCCCTGAAAAATTCTTTGCGCCAGTAGCTGAGGAAGCAGGACCATGATTTTTACCGCAGATGTATACACGCCCTTGTTTCAAGGTGGAAAAACTGTGGAGGGTGATTGTATTGAAATGCGACTAATCTTGAACACTGTAGCTGTTATCCTACGTATGTGGTATTTACTTTTCTAGTTAAGAAACATAAGGGAATGGCAGGAGTTGCTTTCTGATGTAAGCTTCTGCGACGTTACGCGTCAAGACACATGTCACATGGCACTGTTATCAAACTACAAATTGCATTACCTAGCACGCAAAGTGCCTATTCTAATACTGTCCTACTCTGCAACTAGCTGCTACGAAGAGTTGTCCAAGACAATTTCCCGGGTCTTTAATGAACAGAAATAACTAGTCTACCACATTTTTACTTAATTAAATAACGTTTTATGCACACTAATAAAGATAACGCGGTTTTTATTACAGAAGGTCCCCTTTCTCTTTCTCCCTCTCATTCCCCTTCTCTCTCTCTCTCTCTCTCTCTCTCTCTCTCTCTCTCTCTCTCTCTGTGTGTGTGTGTGTGTGTGTGTGTGTGTGTGAAAGAAAGAAAGGAGAGAGATGGCTTGTATTATTAAATTATCTCTTTCCGATTAAGAGCGCTCAGTACACTAATTGGAATACCCAGACCACTAAAAGTAATACAAGTCTACACTGCTACATCTGTTACACAGCGTGAGTGGCGTTTAATAAAATTCAATTCCTAATTGATCACAATATTTCATACTTTTCACCCAGAATGGAAAACTGAAAACTTACTTACTTGAGACAATGTAATTTTATTCTGTTAACTCTTTCAACTTTTAATACGCAATCAGAAACGAAAGTTATTCTTACGACCTTCATATTTGAAATGATAGACCATACATACAATTACGCGGCAATATGAAACTTGCGTTTTAGTGTGAAAATAACTATCGAGTCTACGAGCAGTGAAAGATCCAACTTTGGGTTCTCCTTCCTAGTTTTGCTTAATTGCGTTGTCAACACCAGTTAACCAAAGAAATTCGGCGTTTAGAATGCAGAGTTATATGTAATTTTGTGGCCATTAGAACAGATGGAACACGTGTTAACTGTGAAATACATTGCAAATATCCGACGAAAAAACAAATATGGAATATCCAGAACTTTTTTGTCCGAAGAAAAGTTGTTATTCTACTGTATGTAGGAATAAAAGAAAACGAATGAGCTATTGTGGCAGTCAAGGGCTATAGTTTGCTACCTCTCGGCGTGAAGTATGGCACGGTTCATGCGTATGGGAGGCAGAACTGGCTAGAAACGAGGGATGACGAACTGCAGACTGTGAAGTCTACACACTTTGCCCTGTCGTAGACTGTTTCAGCAATGCAATGTGCTTTTTATTTATTTAATTAATCTGATCAAATAATGCCCGTTTGGCCCTGTCTTAGATCAGACCAGGTTTTCAAATTGGTTCAAATGGCTCTGAGCACTATGGGACTTAACATCTGAGGTCATCAGTCCCCCAAGACTTAGAACTACTTAATCCTAACGAACCTAATGACATCACACATCCATGCCCGAGGCAGAATTCGAACCTGCGACCGCAGCAGCAGTGCGGTTCCGGCCTGAAGCGCCTAGAACCGCTCGGCCACAACGGCCGGCAGACCAGGGTTTCACACATATTTCTTACGTCATACTTAATTACAGAATGATAGTAATTTTTATATTATATATAGTAATAAAATGGTATTATAATTCAAAAATTTTTGTTGTAAGATAGACTATGTGATCAAAAGTATCCGGACACCTGGCTGAAAATGACTTACTCTGTCGTGGCGCCCTCCATCGGTAATGCTGGAATTCACTATGGTGTTGGCCCACTCTTAGCCTTGATAACAGCTTCCACTCTCGGAGGCATACGTTCAGTCAGGTGCTGAAAGCTTTCTTGGGGAATGGCAGCCCATTCTTCACAGAGTGCTGCACTGAGGTGAGGTACCGATGTCGGTCGGTGAGACCTGACACGAAATCGGCGTTCTAAAACATCCCAAAGGTGTTCTATAGGATTTAGGTCAGGACTCGGTGCAGGTCAGTCCACTACAGGAATATTATTGTCGTGTAACCACTCCGCCAAGTGCCGTGCATTATGAACAACTGCTCGATCATGTTGAAAGATGCAATCGCCATCCCCGAATTACTCTACCACAGTGGGAAGCAAGAAGGAGCTTAAAACATCAATGTAGGCCCTTGCTGTGATAATGCCACGCAAAACAAGAAGGGGTGCAAGCCCCCTCCATGAAAAACACGACCACACAATAACACCACCGCCTCTGAATTTTACTGTTGGCACTACACACGCTGGCAGATGACCTTTATTGGGCATTCGCCATACCCACACCCTGCCATCGGATTGCCACTTTATGTATCGTGATTCGTCACTCCACACAGCGTTTTTCCATTGTACAAACGTCCAGTGTTTACGCACCTTACACCAAACGAGGCATGATGTGTGGCTAATGAGCAGCCGCTCGACCATGAAATCCCTCCTTTTCTCACCTCCCGCCTAACTGTCATGGATCCTGATGCAGTTTGGAGTTCCTGTGTGGTGGTCTGGATAGATATCTGCCTATTACACATTACGACCCTCTTCAACCGTCAGTGGTCTCTGTCAGTCAACAGACTAGGTCGGCCTGTACGCTTTTGTGCTGTACGTGTCCCTTCACGTTTCCACTTCACTATCACATCGGAAACAGTGGGCATAAGTGTATTTAGGAGTGTGGAAATCTCGCGTACAGACGTATGACACAAGTGACACTCAATCACATGACCACGTTTGAAGTCCGTGTGTTCCACGGAGCGCCCCATTCTGCTCTCTCAAGATGTCTAATGAGTACTGAGGTCGCTGACATGGAGTACTTGGCAGTAGGTGGCAGCAGAATGCACCTAATATGAAAAACGTATGTTTTTGGGGGTGTCCGGATACTTTTGATCACATAGTGTATGCGCCACTTGCAATAACACTACCGACTAGGAATTAACGGCAGTAATACCATCGATAGTAGTAAAGGTAATAATAAAGGTAATAATAGTGACTGAAGTAGTTTTATCAAGTCTCTCGATAAAGCTTTGGCCCACTGACCTTCGACAGCTAGATTCTTTCGTCAGTGAAACACCATCTCTAATTACATGGTCTTCCACTGGAAGTTAAACCCTAATCTTCCTCGTTCCTTCCTGTGAAAGGACCAGCGAGAGCGCAGTACTGTGGTGTCATCCCATCTTCTCACGAAAAAGAGTCTGCATTTTTTTGTTGCAGACTTCCTTTCCACTCCGGGTAATGACATCAGCAGAAGCCTAAATTTGTGAATTAACATTCGTTAATTGACCATCCGTTTTTGGCATCTGATTTATTTTTATTTCATATTTTAATTAAATTAGTATATCACTTAGTTTAGCTGCTGTGCCTTTTGTTAACTCATCTCTCGTCCGCTCTAACTCAAACAACTACTGAAAACTTCAATCACACTTTTTCTGGGAGTTAGAACTTTATCGTTTATATGTCGTTTGGCTATCTGAGAGGTTAAAATACCCGCGAGAAAAATCAAACAGTAATAAATTAAGAAAATCTGTAACAAATCTCACGCGTACATGCTGGTTTGTAAGCAAAATCAATGACATTAGCAACGTGCTATTATTTGCGTCGCGATCGGTTTTAAATACACCGTGAAGATTACGCTACTGTACAACTGTTCCTGCTAAACCATCGGTAATTAAACTCTGAAACACAGGGAAAATTAGTGACATCCGAAGTGAATGAATACCAATAAAAAGAATATTTTTAAATGCTGCTCATCTTAATGGCGGAATTTCTTTCAGCCACAAGAAAGTACAGCATTAGAAAGCGCCGTCAGTATGTCGCAGTAAAATTCTTTTCAGCTCAATTACCCAGACAAAAAGGGGGAGAGTAGTTCCCGTATATATCTTTTATAATTTAGTATGGAGTGAGTAAAAAACTAGAAGAGTGCACGCGATTCACATCCTGCGTGTGCTGCGACTATGGAACAATTAACGAAAAGCTCCAAATTTTGCATTATGCTAATAAAGGCAAGCGAATGAATGTCTCAGAAGAAATTGAAATTTTCGGTCATTTCAAAAGTCCGCTTGGTACTCTTCCTAGTAAGCAAGAACATCTTAAAAACAAAAAAGTCCTTGATAATTTCGGTCACATTCTGCTAATGAGCAATCAGAAATCATCTATACAATAAAATTAAATTTGAAATAGAATCTCACCTCAACATATATTAATATTTATTTTATTTTCCATGCTATTTTATTTTTTAGCTTTCATTAACAACAGACGTAAATATAAAGTTATAGTATTTGGAAGTATTATTCCATTTATTCCTTCCTTAGGTTTACTCTTTGATCAACGTAGTATCTTTGCAAATGTCAAGCTGTCAGACTGTCAAACCATCAAGACAGCATTTGTGAACCAAAAAGAATAGAAAACACAAATTTTAAGACGCTGGCATTTCAGTATGTAAGACATAGTTTTCTATTGCAGCTAAATGTATCTGAAATACAAACATTCACATCATTACAGGTCTTTTCGTGGAGGTAATGAGATATATACTGTTTTGTACAGAACAACAAAATCACTTGAGAGTAGTCTAGAAGGCTGAAACTAATTATGAACAAATAAAATTAATGCGTCAGAAGCTGAAAATGACACCAGATTTTAATAAGTTAATTAATGTTATACCTGCTACGAAGAAAACGAAGAAAATAATGTGAGCGTCACGGCAGAGAGTATTACTACCAAATGGCATCCAAACGTTCGAAGGTTTTAAGTTACTTAATATTACACAGATCTCTTTGTCTCTTTCACTGCCGCAGAAAGTTTCCATGTGCTGTCAACCTTCCTGTTGACATTATCCAGCAGACTATTGGTCCATTTGCCACAGAGTCGTGATGTGGCAACCTATGATAAAATCAGATCAAGATGTAAGCTGTCGCCGGCCGCTGTGGCCGAGTGGTTCTAGGCGCTTCAGTCCGGAACCGCGCTGTTACTGTGGTCGCAGGTTCGAATCCTGCCTCGGGCATGGATGTGTGTGATGTTCTTAGGTTAGTTAGGTTTAAGTAGTTTTAAGTCTAGTGGACTGATGACCTCAGATGTTAAATCCCATAGTGCTTAGAGCCAATTTGTAAGCTGTCGTTATTCTTTCCTAATAAAGATAACCGACTATTTTTGATTTCTTTTTCCATTTATATGAACGACTGTGTCTCGCGCGAGATTTTTTTTACCATAAACAACGATGTTGTAACGCTGCCGCCGTTGCAGTAGATAATCGCTAACGATGTTCTACAAGAAAACACTGTTTTGCGGTATGCTGCAGGCCTTCTCCGGGCGGGACGCAAAAAGCTTCACCGGGTCATTAAGCCGGGGAAAAACAGTGACCATAAATGAGTGGCAAACTTGAGGCGTACAAAAGCCATAAAACTGGGACAGCTTTACACAGCCGTAAGTCAAGGTGAGCCACCGTTGCACGGGTGGGCTTGTTAGCTCTGCAAAAAGCTGCAGAGCGTGAACTGAAGGACAGAATTGAAATACTGTTTCGCTGTAATCATAATTTGTTAGCCGCGCTCTGTTGACGTGATGCATCTGGAAAGCCTCATGGCGAAATACTTTTAACGTCTAGTTGTTGATCCCGCTTTCCTGCTCTTCCTATATGGAAGTAAGATATTTGCTTCATATATACATATATCATTTGCAACAGTTTTAGAGCGAAAGCCATTTGCGTGGTCGACATGTTAAGCATAATTCCTAATCAAATCACACACAATCTCAGTAGGTGTTTCGTTGATCGCTCCATTAGAAACGCTTATAACAACGGAACTATCTGATCTAACAAATTTAATGCTTTGTCAAAGAAAAAGAGTAGTCATCCATTTGCTGCTATAGTACTGGAAATTGCAGTTGAGAAAATTACACTGGCACTACCCCTGGAACTCCAATGAAGTCGTCGTTTGCACATGATTTTTGCATATACAGAAATATTTTCATCTCGAATTGCCGTCATGTAGGATCACATTGCCCACAGGAATCGAACAAGTAAAGACCAAGTAGAATTACCCAGATCACATCCTAAAGAATTTCATTTATTTGCAGCAGGTACAATGACCTCTCACTTTCGGCACGGACAAAAATAACTTTTGTATTTCTTTGCCGCGCGGGATTAGCCGAGCGGTCTTAGGCGCTGCAGTCATGGACTGTACGGCTGGTCCCGGCGGAGGTTCGAGTCCTCCCTCGGGCGTGGGTGTGTGTGTTTGTCCTTAGGATAAATTAGGTTAAGTAGTGTGTAAGCTTAGGGACTGATGTCCTTAACAGTTAAGTCCCATAAGATTTCACACACATTTGAACATTTTGCAGTTCTTTCCAACGTGTAGCACTATTTACTAATGCATAGATGTTCAAGGTTTTATGTCAAGCCTCGGGATGGAACATAGCGTATTGTCGTACTTTTCTTGTATATAATTAAGGTGAGGATGGCAAGTGCAGTGCAGAACCACACCAAGCTCGATATCTTGCGGGAATCCCTGAGATACTGCGAGTAACGAGGCTAATGAGCAGGGGCATTACATCATTAGTGTGGGCTATAAAACGAGAATTTGCGTCTGACGGGAGGCTTGCTAGGGTACTGGTGGTGGTGGTGGTGGTGGTGGTGGTGGTAATTTCCTATGGGACCAAATGCTGAGGTGATCGGTCCCTGCACATTACTTACCATAAATTAAACTAACTTATGCTAAGGACAAAGTACACATCCATGTCCGAGAGAGAACTCGATCCTTCGACGGGGGCAGCCTCGCGAACCGTGGCAAGGCGCCTTAGATCGCGCGGCTACCCCGCGCGGCTGCTAGGATAGTCCTTGTGGTTGTGGCGACCATTGTGTCCGGATGGCATAGTGGTCAGTGCATCTCCCTAGAAAGCAGGAGACATGGGTTCGAATCCAGGTCAGGCAAAAAATTTTCAACATGCCCCATTGATATAAATCAGTGCCAACTGGCAGCTAATGTCTTTAACTCCTGTGTGTCTTACAATCAAGTCAATCGTAGCGAACTACCTTACAAATTACGCTAAGGTGAAAAAGTCATGGGACGCCCCCTAATATCGTGTCGGACCTCCATTTGCCCGGCTTAGTGCAGCAACTCGACATGGCAAGGACTCAACATGTCGTCGGAATTCCGCTACAGAAATCATGAGCCATGCTGCCGCTAAAGTCGTCCATAATCGTGAAAGTATCACCAGTGCAGGACTTTGTTCTTGATCTGACCTCTTGATTAAGTCCCATAAATGTTCTATGGGATTCATGTAGGGTGATCTGAGTGGCGTGGCCAAATCATTCGCTCGACTTGTCCAGAATGTTCTTCAAACCAATAGCGAACAAGGATGGCCTCGTCACATGCCACATTGTCATTCATTAAAAACCATTTTTGTTTTGGGAACATGAATTCCATGAATGGCTGCAAATGGTCTCCAAGTAGCCGAACATATTCTTTACAGTCAATAATCGGTTCGGTTGGACCAGAGGACCCAGTCTAATCCAGGTAAACGCAGCCCACACCATTATGGAAGCACCCCCGGGACGCACAGTACCTTGCTGACTGCTTGGGTCCATGGCTTCGTGGGATCTGCGCCAGCCTCCAACCCTGTCATCAGTTCTTACCAACTGAAATCGGGACTCATCTGACCTGGATACGGTTTTCCAGTCGTCTATGATCCAAGGGTAACGAGCACAGAAGAGGAGCTGTAAGCGATGTTATACTGTTACCAAAGACACCCTTTCGGTCGTCTGCTACCATACAGTCCCTTAACGGCAAATATCGCTGCACTGTCCAAACGGATACGCTCGTCGTACGCCCCACATTGATTTCTGCAATTATTTCACTTAGCCTTGTCTGTCTGTTAGTACTGACAGCTGTATGCAAACGCAGCTGCTCTCGGCCATTAAGTGAAGGCTGTCGGCCACTGTGCTGTCCGTGGTCAGAGGTTACGCCTGAAGTTTGGTATTCTCTGCACACTTTTGACAGTATGTATCTCAGAATATTGAATCCCCAAACGATTTCCGAAGTGGAATGTTCTATGCGTCTAGCTCCAACTACCAATCCGCCTTCATAATCTGTTAACTCCCGTCGTGCGGCCGTAATCACGTCAGAAACCTTTTCACATGAACCACCAGAGTACAAATGACAGCTCCGCCAATGCACTGCCCTTTTATATCTTTTGTACGCGATACTACTGTCATCTGCATGTGTGCACATCGCTGTCCCATAACTTTTGTCACTTCGGTGTATAAAACTGCTAATTATGTGGATTTTGCGCAGAAGTGAATTAGTGAGTTCAGACAGGTGGATTGCAAAAGTAGTGATGAGTGAATGTTTTCATCAGGAGATCTCCGTGATTGAGTAGAATACTGCTGAAAGCGTCTGTTCGACGTTCAATACAAACCAAAGTCTACAGCCAAGAAGTTCAAAGAATTATAACCCATACAAGTGTGTTTTGTATTGTGCTTAAAGCTGTGATCATTCGTACTCAGTGTAATATTACAATGATTAACCAGAAACATTATGAACACCACCTGTTGGGGTCGTGGAAACGTGATGCGGTAACGAATGTATATAAGCGAAGCAGAGAAGTATGGGGAATCACTCTTGAGATGATAAGGTCCGAATTTTGGCAAATTCACTGACTTTGACAAAGAGCACATTGTTACAGCATGGGAACGAGCATCTCGGAGAGGGCGAAGGTGGTCGGCTGTTCCAGTAGTACTACTGAGAGCAAGTATGGAAAGTGGTTGACGGACGGCGAAACTACGACTAGGTGACAAGGTGTCGGACGTCCTCAGTACAGAACTTGGAGGTCAGGGAATACCATTCGGCGCACATTGATGAACATGGGGCTCGCGACAGACGACCTCTACGTGTTCCTATGTCGGCGCAACGACATCGTCAATTACGATCGCAGTAGGCATGGGATCATAGAAACTGGACCGATCACTGAAAACAAGTCGCTTTTTCGAATGACCCACGTTTGTTGTGACACCAGGTTCAAAAATTGCTCTAAGCACTATGGGATTTAACATCTGAGATCATCAGTCCCCTAGGCTTAGAACTACTTAAACCTAACTAACCTAACGACATCACACACATCCATGCCCGAGGCAGGATTCGAACCTGCGACCGTAGCAGCAGCGCGGTACCGGACTGACGCGCCTAGAACCACTCGGCCACAGCGGCTAGCCGGCCCGTGTGGCCGTGCGGTTCTAGGCGCTTCAGTCTGGAACCGTGTGACCGCTACAGTCGCAGGTCCGAATCCTGCCTCGGGCATGGATGTGTGTGATGCCCTTAGGTTAGTTAGTTTTAAATAGTTCTAAGTTCTAGGGGACTGATGACCTCAGATGTAAGTCCCATAGTGCTCGGAGCTATTTGAACCACAGCGGCTGGCGACACCAGGACTATGATCGCGTACGAGTACGCCGTCTTCCATGCAAATAGTTTGCTCGAATCATGCACCGCACCACGGACTCAGACCGGTGGGCGTAGTATCGTGCTGTAATGAACATTCACCATGGCTACCTTGGGTCATATGACAATCGAAAGCGCCATGACATCTGTGGTCCACGTGAACATGATTGCAGACACACTGCATTCCTTCGTGCTTGACGTCACAAGGCCACAACCATGTTACATTGGTTTGAGAAGCCTGACAGTGAACTCACGTGAGGCTTTTGGTACCAAACTTTCCTGATTTGAACTCCGTGGAACACACATCGGATGCTATCGGTCGCCAGCTCTGCGACCACAACCAATCACACGAAATGTACGGGAAATGCGTGACCTGTGCGTAGAGTCTGATGCCACATATCTTTGAGACCCTACTAAGGACTTGTTGAATCTATGACACTCAGAATTGCTGCTATAGTGCAACCCAAAGGTGGACCAAGAAGCTATTAAGCAATTGGTTATAATATTTTAGCTCATCAGTGTAAATGCTCGGAAACTACAGTTTGCCTGTCATCTAGCTTGATACAATGTTAGGTACGTATAAACGTTGTGATGTCGCACTCCTCAAAACCGATCGGCATGTTACAATAAGCAAGTACAATTTGTCATAGAAAAGGTGCTGGTTATCAGTAAATCAACCGAAAGCGTGTGTTGTTATTGTTATGTGCCATCGCCTTCTTCGGATCTGTTAAACAAGTGCAATGCAGTTGTTTTTGAAGTCATTTCTCTTGGAGAAAATCTGCAGTCTACATAAAATACTTTAAAATGGATTAAAAACAGTCGTGACTACAATAAGATATTTATTTGTAGTGGTAACCGGTTTCGGTCCGATGTGAACATCTTCAGCCCACTTGTATCAGCGGTCGTCAAAACTGGAGCCCGCAGGCCACATACGGCCCGAACCAAGCATTCGTGTATCCTGAGGTTCTCATCCGTTTTATAATAATATACGCCTATCAAGTAACGGCCGAATCCAGAAACGTCAACTAACGTTCAGAGCTGCTCCGTAGCATACAGAGACAGTAATATCTTAAGATGTGTCTAATTTTAACTGACGTTGACGAATCTTGCCATAACTACGTAAAGTTGGCCGCTTACTTCAGGGATAGAGAGATAGGTAGCGCTGCCTCTGTGGGGTCACAAGACGTGTTTGTACACTTCAAGTACTGGCAACGCACGGGTGTGCCCGATCAACTGCTGTGGAATAAATTTCAGATGAAAGTAACATAATTCATAAATGCGCGTTATGGACAAGTTCATCTTCGAATGCGATACATATTTAGAGTAAGGAATATAAAATTAACGTTGGCTGTTGTAACACAGCACAACGAGTAGAAGAAAAATGACATTCACAACATTATTAAACACTTGTGGTCGTGTCTCATATTGTATAATCTGTTTAAAGACAAGTACAATTAGTGTTATTAATCAATTAATCTTCCTCTCACACAGCCAACACAGCAACACTTCGTCTGGCAAATGTAGTGTCACAACTTCGGCGTCTTCGGTGGTACCAATATAAATCAGACAACAGTCGACACGAAGTGTTTAAAATGGTGTCGACTTTTAAGGGGGCGGTAGCCAACTTATCATGCCTTTACTACAGCTCGTGTGCTGGGGACTCATAACACATTAATAATAAGATCGGTACATGCGTGGCCCGTTGTGCCTCCCCACAATGACATTATTGTCTCCTGAACAAAAAAGGGTGACTACGACTGATTCATACCATGGTGATAGGCGGTGGCGATGGACAGAGCAGATGTTGTGGCTCCATGGACGTCAGCTGCTCATTTGATTTTGATGTTCGTGAAGCCACAACACCGGCTTCGTTTACCGCACCGCCCACCATCACATAAGTGGTCTGAAGTTGGTCACATCCTGACCGAAACCGGTTATTATCATAAACAAATATTTTATTGCGGTCGAGACTGTTTTTCATCCATTTTAGAGTTACAACATATCTTTCACTCCGTAACGGAGTATTGTATTGTACTGTATTGTATCTGTTGGATAGATTACATATGTCTGGAAAAAGAAGAGTTTGGAAAGTAGGTAAAACGGAACTGTGGGTAAAATCGTGAGGTATTCTTGGACACCTCGGTCGATGAGACCATCGTCTAAGACAAGAAAGGTCCGGGTTCAAGTCCCGTTCTGGCAGAAACATACAAGCTTCAGACGTTTTTCAGTATCTCGTATCGTACACAGGATATATCAAAAGGTATGCTACAAGGCATTATGGTTGGTAGATGAGTACCATATGTGAACATATTTTGCTAATAAACGTATTTTCAGAAGCGCTTCGTATGCGTCCTAGCGCCTCTGAAATGCGGGGGAGGACGTAGGCAGTTTGGACCACACAAGCTACATTATGGCGGTAAACACCAGTTTAATCACTTGCAGAATCTGCTCAACGTGACCGCTACCAACTTCAAAACATTTTGTGTATCACCTGAAGATATCTCGCGGAACACTTGGCCCTCTCGTTCACCCGACATGACGCCAATGGATTTTTATTTGTGGGGCTACATGAAAAACATAGTGTACGAGACACACGTAAAGTCACCACAAGATCCTGCGGTACCAATACGAGTAGCAAAAATGGCTCTGAGCACTATGGGACTTAACATCTGAGGTCATCAGTCCCCTAGAACTTAGATCTACCTAACTAACCTAAGGACTTCATACACATCCATGCCCCAGGCAGGATTCGAACCTGCGACCGTAGCGGTCACGCGGTTCCAAACTGAAGCGCCTAGAACCGCACGGCCACACCGGCCGGCTACGAGTAGCAGTTGGAGTCATCAGTGATATGCCGCGAATCTTTCTCAGGCTTCGGTGAGACTTCATTAGAAGACACACAAAACGTATCGAAGTTGGTGGCGATTATATTGAGCATCTTCTGTAAAATGATGTTTATTGACAGTCATGTACCTTTTCTCCTTCCTCCTTGCCTATTAAGTCTCGTCCAAACTGCTTACGTCGTCTTCCAAATGTCATAGATGCCAGCGGTGCGAACGAACGGTTCCGGAACGTGCTTCTCTTCTTTGTACATAACAAAGGCGAAAGCGTCGCGGAGTGCTCAGGTAACTCAAGTGGAAGACGCTGCAAGATAGGTGCTCCACATCACGCTTTGGTCCACTGTTAAAGTTCCAAGAGCGTACGTTCCTATAGGAGACAATCAATACATCTTTCGTCCTACCTATGCCTTTCGAAACGAACATTAAGATAAATTAAGAGAGATTCGAGAACACAGCTTGCGAACAATCGTTCTTCCCGCGAAAAAGGGAAAAGGGGAAAAGACACTTTCACACAAAGTACCTTCCGCCACACACCGTATGGTGGCTTGAGGAGTACAGGTAAATATGTGATGACTTGCGGAATAGTGGAGTAAATGTAGATGTAGATGAAGATGTAGATGTGGATCAAGTACTCCACAATCGTTTATGTGACTCTTCCAGATGTTCCCCTCACATGTAATTTTGTTGTATCGTTTTAATTCATAAGGAGATATGTTGGCAATAGTGCGTTTCACTGCAAAATGCTTCATATTCCATATAGGCTCTTTTCCAGTGGTACGTACGTTGCCAGTGACAGACTTATCTGCAGAAAATATTTGAAGTAAGTGGCTGAATAAGTATTTAAGGGCTGGATTCAAATGAGTTTTAATCTACGAAGAGTACAGTTTTCCATTAAAATGGAATGGAAACTATCGTTAAAATGGGCAATGTACCCCTAAACTTTTATTTTCAACACTGTATCCCCCAATGATACATCAACTTAACTTAGATTCGCGTTAGTTTCATCTGGAACAATTCTGTCCGCACTGGTATATTAATCACTAATCAGCTGTAAGTGTTGAAAATAAGAATGTATTCATTGCATAATTAAATGAACATATATAAAGCTGCTTTCAATTTTTTCTGTACTCCCTGAGATGTCTTCTTACCCTGTGGTTAAGTATATCCTCTGGGGTATACGTACCTTTATTACAGTATATGCTATTGGTTCAGTTCAATCAATAGAAAATAGTACAGTTGACTGGTTTCAATCAGAAGAGTGAACGAATAGTCCTTCCAGATAAAAAGCTAAAAACTGATTTTAGTTGTAAAAACGAGTACACGGGTCAACCGACGGAAGAACTACATACGAGAACTAGCTCACTTGAAAAAAAGAGGATGAATAGTAACTCACGAGGAGAACACGGCAAGTGCCATAACCCGATTTCCCAGAAACTTCGCTCAGAGGAAGAGGAGCCAAAATAAGTGTATACCTGTCTCGGCTTATCTGTAGTTACTCGATCGTTTTAGAGTAAACGACCGTCAAAGTTTACGGTTAATTCACGCGCCTTTTAGCGCACACTGAGCTCAGCCCAACTAGTAGCAAAGTGGCTAGTATCACGGACTTTTAGCTTTGCGTCCCGTGTTCGAAACCCGATTATTGCTTTTTTATTTTATTTTTTCATTTATCTACTCATGTCCATAGAAGGTTAAGTCCTACACAAATGTTTCTTATCAGGTTAGGGGAAACAAGGGCGTCATACTAATTGTAAAATTACAAATGGATTTCACAATGAGTATCATACTTTTAAAATACATATGAACGATATTTTTAGTCGTTACATTCGTTTCAAATTTTCATATTGTTATATTTCATTCATATATCAATTCTTAATTATTATATTTTATTCTTATCTTGATTATTCTGGAAGATTTGGTGCATTTCCTTGGAAGATATCGATCGTAGAAACATTCGAGACGTAGAAACTGCAAACACTACGAGCATCGTGGGAAGACAGGTTCGTCACAGCGATATTTCTTCATATGAATGTCACTCGGGAAAGAAATGTCGCTACCACTGCTGAAGATTTTACACTCTGGAAATAATTCCGTGGCAAACAACACACAACAGATCGCGTTTCCGAAAACTGGGGCTTGCAGTTGGTTATAAATCAAGATACACTACAGAAATTTCACCAAAAACAATTTCATACAATTTTTCCACACGTTTATTGCTTTTTAGTAATCTTTTTATTTATTCACCGAAAAAGAATCAGTAGACGGATAAGGACACCGTTATTTCTATACAGGGTATACAATGGAAAACAGTCGCATAATAATCTTCTACGGACTTGGCTAGACAAACGAAAACAAAAATAAAAATAATGATCGGATTTCGAATACGAAGCATAAAATTGTAATCACTGCGCCACCGCTTCGGTTAGACTGTTTAGTCCTTAAAAGGCACATCCGTACCTCGAAAACTTTGACCGGTTTTTTTTCATAAACGGTCGAATATCTACGGATAAGCCGAGATATATGTTCCGTTATTTTGTACCTCCTTCCACTGAGCGAAGTTTCTGGGAAATCAAGTTATGGCACTTGCCGCATTCTCCTCAATAGTCAATGTGCAAAACCATAAAGGCCTTTATTGATTGTTTTCATTTGTTTTCCTCGACAGAGTTGTTTCACTCGAAAGGAAGGCAAGCGATACGCAAAGCTACAACCAAATTGACCGACGATTTGCTTTCAGTTGTTTTGTGGTCCGTTTTGCAGCCAGTGCACGGGCCCACTGAGTACGTCTGGTGACGAATCGGAACAATGTGTGGTGAGGGCAGGGAAATGCCCTGTTAAGGCTGTCAGGAGCTTTCAGCACCACGTCAGTGGAATCATCTGCGTGGTTCTTGGAACCTTCCCCATCGACATAACCATTCGGTTTCGGGCTCCAATGTACTGGCTGAGGAGGTGGAGACAGGAGAAGGTAACAGAGGTTACCGGACATGACATCACCAACTCGTTAAA
This sequence comes from Schistocerca americana, assembly GCF_021461395.2. Taxonomy (NCBI): domain Eukaryota; kingdom Metazoa; phylum Arthropoda; class Insecta; order Orthoptera; family Acrididae; genus Schistocerca; species Schistocerca americana. The sequence continues at coordinate 1,036,108,890 of NC_060119.1, read as the reverse complement.
TGGCGGGTGGACACCTGGCAAAGCGAATGGGAATTATGCGATAAGGGCCGCAGGGTAATCAGCTCTTCCCCGAGGTCAGGGAACGTCTGAGACTGAGCCATATTAATCCAAACCGCGGTTTGGATCACTTTCTGAGACCTCACTGCCCCTTACTCTGCTCACTTGCATCGCGTAGGCCGCAGCCAGAATGCTGCTCCTACATGTGGGCGACATAGATCCGAAGAACACATACTTTTTCACTTTCACCAAAACACAGCAGTACACCAGATACCAACGCAGTACAACAACGACATGATATGGGCAATAAGAGACAAAGACGTGTGGGAAATAGTGGCTCAAATGGCTCTGAGCACTATGGGACTTAACATCTGTGGTCATCAGTCCCCTAGAACTTAGAACTACTTAAACCTAACCAACCTAAGGACATCACACACATCCATGCCCGAGGCAGGATTCGAACCTGCGACCGTAGCAGTCGCGCGGTTCCGGACTGAGCGCCTTAACCGCGAGACCACCGCGGCCGGCGGGAAATAGTGAATAAAATCCCTGACGATGTCTCAAGGACGTTACTTGACGAATACAAACGGACACGGCCGTGTAAGAGAACACTGCAACACACGCGAAGCACGAAGACAGCAGTTCCAATTCATGCACCAACGCAGACAGCAGTAACGAAACAAACACAAACTCAAACAGCAAACACTTTCACCAACACGTACCACAGACAACCTTACACAACATCTAAAATAAAATGGTTCAAATGGCTCTGAGCTCTATGGGACTCAACTTCTAAGGTCATCAGTCCCCTAGAACTTAGAACTACTTAAACCTAACTAATCTAAGGACAGCACACACATCCATGCTCGAGGCAGGATTCGAACTTGCGACCGTAGCATCTAAAATAGTTAAACGGTCTCAGAATAAATGGTGTAATGCAAACAACCCTGTAAATCTGTTCTAGTTTAAGTATAAATAGCAGGTTTATCCAGCCCGCGGTCATTACACCGCTCTTGGGATGTAACACTCGTAACAGAACACTTAGTATATAAGCAACATAACAGGTAAAATTCAAAACACATAATGAGGCACTTAAAGTTAATTAATAACCCCAAGAAGTAACGTACTTTACACTCACACACCACTGCGCTTTCCCCACTGTACACAATAGCCAGTGATTCTGCAAATAGTGCTTATAAATTGTTGTTATTCTGGTCTTCAGTCCAGAGACTGGTTTGATGCAGCTCTCCATGCTACTCTATCCTGTGCAAGCTTCTTCATCTCCCAGTACCTACTGCAACCTACATCCTTCTGAATCTGTTTAGTGTATTCATCTCTTGGTCTCCCTCTACGATTTTTACCCTCCACGCTGCCCTCCAATACTAAACTGGTGATCCCTTGATGCCTCAGAACATGTCCTACCAACCGATCCCTTCTTCTAGTCAAGTTGTGCCACAAATTTCTCTTATATCCAATTCTATTCAATACCTCCTCATTAGTTATGTGATCTACCAATCTAATCTTCAACATTCTTTTCTAGCACCACATTTCGAAAGCTTCTATTCTCTTCTTGTCTAAACTATCTATCGTCCACTCCATACAAATACTTTCAGAAACGACTTCCTGACACTTAAATCTATACTCGGTGTTAACAAATTTCTCTTCTTCAGAAACGCTTTGCTTGGCATTGCTAGTCTACATTTTATATCCCCTCTACTTCGACCATCATCAGTTATTTTGCCCCCCAAATAGCAAAACTCATTTACTACTTTAAGCGTCTCATTTCCTAATCTAATTCCCGCAGCATCACCCGATTTAATTCGACTACATTCCATTATCCTCGTTTTGCTTGTTTAGAAATATTAACCAGTAAATTAAACTGTAGCGAACCGGGACTGCAAGGCTCGAGCCGGCCTGTGTGGCCGAGCGGTTCTAGGCGCTTCAGACTGGAACCGCGCGACCGCTACGGTCGCTGGTTCGAATCCTGCCTCGGGCATGGATGTGTGTGATGTCCTTAGGTTAGTTAGGTTTAAGTAGTTCTAAGTTCTAGAGGACTGATGACCTCAGATGTTAAGTCCCATAGTGCTCAGAGCCATTTTTTTGCCAGGCTCGAAGTATTTCCGAGGCTTTCAGACTATGCCGGCTCAGGTAGAGAAACATTTCTCTGTCTCTCTTACTATCCACGTCTTTCCTATCATCTATCATCATATCTTCTTAAAATATGATTGTGTTTTTTCTTTCAGTTTCTAATGTATTTTAATTTATTATTACTTCCCTTGTAATTACTGAATACAATAATTGCTGTTTTTAATATGGAATATGTTTTGTAATCTACATGAAAAGCTGTAAAATGAACGACCTGTTATAAAATGTAAGGCAACGGGTCTGTAAATAAGCACTAAATCAAATCAAATCAATGTTCCAATAGACTGGTTTAATTCAAAAGTTTAAAAGAGCAATTCAGCCGATACTTAAAACAACACTCGAATGAGTCGATTATTTTCCAACAACGGATTGAATCGATTGTACATGAAAAGTATTCGCAGTTGCGAATATGGACGACGATTAGCTTATAATGGAATGACGAGAACGTAAATTTGTGCGGGATCAGGACTCGAACCCGGCTTTCCCGCTTATCGCGAGCGGTTGCCTTACCATTAGGCTAGGGCAGACCCGATCTTCCGAATACAGTCAGCCTGCACTCATACGTCGGTTACCCGGTCTCGGTAGAGGTTGCAGTGCTCGCGTTGTTCAAAGGTACGATGCAAGAAGGAACTCTGCATCGTATTTCTGAACAAGACGGGCGCTGCAACATCGTATGATTCGACTGTTTTCATTCGGTCGTCGTTCCCATCACTGGTTGAGGGCACAACGGATGGCGAGCAGTGCAGTGCAGTGCAGGGCCGCCAGCGCAGCCCGGGAGGCAGTGGCAGCTGCGGCCGACTGCGCAGCCCGCCGTGTCGCAGCGCCGCGGGACCAAGTTTGGCCCTCGCGGGCCGCTGCAGGCCGCCCTGGCTGCTCCCAATTAAAGTTGGTCGCCGGGTGTGGCGGCTGACACCACCGCTAGCGCTCAGCGGGCGCGCGCACCGTCTTCCGGAGTAGCAGCGCGTAACCCCTGCTCACTCACAACTTTGTCGTCAGTTTCTGGCTCATCTTCCAATTCTAGTTCTACATCCGTACTGCGCAAGCGGGAAGTGCTTTCGGTACATTTCCCCCCATTCCCCGTTCCATTGCATCTTCATGCACTCGAAGTACACTACTGGCCATTAAAATTGCAAAATTGCTACACCACGAAGATGACATGTCAGTTCTATTATAATATATTTGTCCAATGAAAACCCATTTATCATCTGCATTTCTTTTTGGTGTAGCAATTTTAATGGCCAGTAATGTATAAGGCCAAAAATCCGTCTACTGATTGTTAAGTTAAAATATTTCCCAAACGTTCCAAGGAAAAAGAAAAGGAGGGGAAGGTTATAATTTCGCGACATACCAAAAACACCAGCGCAAATGAAATATCTGCCACTGCGGGAACCATATGGAATATAGAATAATAATACCCTCAATATAAACTTCTTTTCTACATAATTGCTTCTTATCGCCTACGAGAATACTGATCTTCCTCAAATAACGTCTTAAAGGACAGCAGTGAATGCCGGCCGAAGTAGCCGTGCGGTTAAAGGCGGTGCAGTCTGGAACCGCAAGACCGCTACGGTCGCAGGTTCGAATCCTGCCTCGGGCATGGATGTTTGTGATGTCCTTAGGTTAGTTAGGTTTAACTAGTTCTAAGTTCTAGGAGACTAATGACCTCAGCAGTTGAGTCCCTTAGTGCTCAGAGCCATTTGAACCATTTTTGACAGCAGTGAAAAGAAAATTCGGTGCAAAATAAAAGAAAGGAGTAGAGTTTAACGCTCTATCCACAAGGTCAAGAGTGACATAACACTATCCTCACTGTCTTAGTTTGATAATGATGGAGAAGCAAACGGTATGTGACTTTGTTGAAGTAAGCGATGATTCAGAAAAACCGCATAAAATCTAGACGAGGATTTGAACTCCGATCCTTCCTAATGCAAGTGCACTTTCTTTAACCGTGTGCGATCTTCCTCACTTAATAACGATGCAAGTAACAACTCTGATGAACGCCTGCATGACGAAGTTATCACTGTGATCATGTCCTATTAACTTTATGCATAGCACATTCAATATAATGCACTGAGTAGACGAAAAATTTTAGACATACTTGGAGATATTTCTTTTATCGTTAAAAATATCAACTGATTATCCGCGAGGTTTACCAGTCTGCTTCATAGACGATACTTCTTTCAGCTGTCCAACCAGAACATCCAATAAATGAATCACTTTGTTAAAGTCCGAATAGCGAGTACTTGAGTCAGTTCACATTCCCGCTTAATAAGAAAGAAGATTCATTGCTATCCATTAAAAACAGCGGATAATTCTCATTTCAAATGCTTGGAAACACACGGCTTTCCCTCGGATGGAGGACATATAAAAGTTCAGATAGTATCTCTTGAATAACAAATGCCGCCCTCAGGAGTGTTATTCATTTTAACGTTTCCCGTTCGCGGCCCAGATTGGCATGGGTGAACTGAAAATGAAGGCAACTCGGTTCATCTTATGTTCTTCCTCGAAACGAATATCAAATTCACGTTGCATAACAATGGGCAAGTCGATTGAGTGAACTCAGTATAGATGAAGTTCCTGAGCTGCAAAACGGTAGTTTTCCTTTTAAATCCAAGGGACTGCTTGAAAATACGCTAATATACTTACATTTCTTTCATCTTCTGTTCTAATGATGATAAAAATACATAACATGCCAATTAACTTTTTCTTAATAATTTTCAGCCGTCCTTCATTACGTGATTCCCCAGGGCTTTGTCGGGTCAATTACAGGCGCACTAGTGTCACGGAATTTTCCAAAATATGAAACTAAACGCCACTTTGACAACATAAAATCCAGATAAATACAATAGATAGCTTGTCACGCTATTTCCGCTATCCTGTCCCCTCATATACAGTTTTCTCACTTGGAGTTTTCAACCACAGTAAACAACTATGTTTTATGAGTTCTCTCTGCTAAATAATATTTAATGTCTCTCGTTACACATAGTCTTTACAGTCCCTTTCGCAGAATATGTGGTGCCCCAGTGGAGGTCGCCGGTTGTTTCACTGTTCCGTGTTTTTTTTCTGGCTCCTAGACTAGATACGAGCACACTTAATAATGTTAGAGCTGTCTTTACATTTTAATAGAGTCTGTACAACATCATGAAAAGAGAAACTGAGTGCTGCCACGTATTGTCTCACAATTGACAATACTGTTCACCTCACTTCCCTGCACCTTTGCCAGACTATCTCGTCCTACTGTTACGAAAAATAAAAACTGAATTTTGTCTTATATTTACAGCTTCATATTTTTTTGGGAATAATAGGAAAACAAGGCAATGAGGTATAAACAAGATGTCGGCAATATAGATACACAGTACTGGAAATGAACGCTATTACACCTACAAGGAATATTTTGATGTCAGCCAGAGCAGGTTCACGCACCGAATTAATGTGGTGTTAAAGCGGCTCCAACAATCATTGCAATGGCTACACTGAAACTTGGGATTCAGAGGACAAGGTCGGTAGAAGGTTTAGCTCCACTCGTAGCCACAGAGGTTCGGCATGGTACCGTGAAGCACGTTCTGCCAATGTATTTATCATCAGATGTGCGGATTCCGAAGGTGATGGTAAAGGATCAGACATCAGACAACGACCTCTCTAATGAGTACCACAGGTATGCTATATGGAACGCAGTTCCAGGATATAAGTCAAGTTCTTAAGGAAGGAAGGAAGGAAGGAAGACTGGGTTTAACGTCCCGTCGACATCGAGGTTGTTACAGACGGAGCACAACCTCGGAATGAGTCAAGGATGGGGAAGGAAGTCGATCGTGCCCTTTCAAAGGAATCGTCCCGGCAAATGCCTGGAACAAATTACGGAAATCACGAAAAACCTGAATCTGGATGGACGGATGCGGATTTGAATCGTCGTCCCGAATGCGAGTGCATGTACTAACCACTGCGCCATCTCGCTCGGTGTCAAGTTCTTGCAGGATTATGGTATCAAATTTGAGCTGAAGTGTGCCGGCCGGGGTGGACGAGCGGTTCTAGGCGCTACAGTCTGGAGTCGTGCGACCGCAACGGTCGCAGGTTCGAATCCTGCCTCGAGCGAGCATGGATGTGTGTGATGTCCTTAGGTTAGTTAGGTTTAAGTAGTTCTAAGTTCTAGGGGACTGATGACCACAGATGTTAAGTCCCATAGTGCTCAGAGCCATTTGAACCATTTTTTTGAGACACTGAAACTGTTCCTGAAGAAAACAACATAGATTCTAGACAATTTTAACATAACAGAATCTGTCTTTTAAACGGGAATTACTTTGCAGATCCATCAGTTCCATCCCCACATGTACAGGAGCTTTCAACTGAAATAGCAAATGGTCTCGAAAACAGATACAATATTTGCAGTGCCCTCAAAACGTTTAGCAAACTATCCTTGTAATTCTTTCAAGGCTGCAATGAATTCCTCAAACCTTGAGTCTGTCTTAACACTTGTGAGCTCAGGGAAATGGACGGTATTTTTTGTCAGAACTTGTCCCTTCCGCAATGCGATATTCTTTTTAAATGCTTACCCATCAACTCACCTTGTGGTGCCTTACTGTGGACATTGTGCAGTCAAGTCCATTTAAATTCTAGATCTGCAATCCATTCCAGATGTTGTAATTTCCGTTTTCATTCATAAATTTAAGAAGTAGCACATTTTAAATCGAAAAATCATTCCAGGCACACCCCTTAACTTAACCAAGTCTGTTTGCAATAATATATGAAACTTCCATAGCCTTTATTCTATTCCATTGAAAACTATCGATCGCAATTATTTGCCCTTTCACCATCAAATAAATCTTTAAATTCTTTCTATGTGATGTTGCACTAAGACAATAAATTCAATAAAATTATTTCTATTAAATAATGAAACATAAAAAAGTAATTTAATATGATAAATAATCAATATATCCCGATTTACACAAAACAATTTTCAGTGTATGTGAAATACTTATTTGATAAGTTATATCTTGAACCTCTTTCACAGAAAATCTGCGGTACGTGTCTATTACGGGACTGCATAATAGATGCTGAGAATTCTCATCCTTCTCTTCTGTGTTTCTCATTCGTTTTTGAAGCTTGTCACGACAGATCAGTAGAACGACTCTTATTGTGCAAACATCCACTAGGCCTATCAACTTCCTTTATACCACAAACAGAGAACAAAAGATAAACAACGCTGACACCACGGTTCTGAAGGAGATCGTTCCGACAGGAAAACACCCATCGCAATGCTAAATGAAATGTCACCCTGTACCGAACTACTGCCGGGAAGGACCGAGCAGGGCAAAGACAGGCCGAGACTCGAACCGCGCGTGTGCAGCACATACGGCTCCAGTGCCGTTTCCCACGCCGTGGCCGACCCTGGCTTTTAATACCATCGGCAGTTGTCTGAAACCAGTAGTGGTCAAACTGCGGCACGAATCAAGTGTCCGTACGGCCTGTGATTCTCAGCCGTATTTTATACGTAATAATATGCAACTGACAGCCAAATTCAAAAACCTCTGCTAACGTTAATAGCTTCTTCAGAGTGTAGTTTAATCACTCAGTAACGAATAAAAACACAGAGACAGTCATATTTTAAGATGTGTTTAATTTTAATTGATGTTGGTGAATTCGGTCGTGTGTTAACTAATATTGTACACCTACCTCCGGGTCATAGGATAAGCACCACGGCCGTGTGTGGCTAGAGGATGTGAGAGGGGGAACCTTTCATTGTTTCTCTTCCAATACCGAAAACTCACAGGCGTGCTTGAGTCGTACCGATCAGCTGCCAAAGTATAAATTTTGACGCGGAAGTAACATGAATTCGTGAATGCGCTTTACAGAGACGATCATCTTCATATGCAGTGTTTATTTTTACCGAGGAATACGAAGTTAGGGTAAGGCTGTTGTAATATACACTCATGTTCATAAATTAAGGATAATGCTGATACATGGTGAAACAACGCTCTGGTGGTCGGTTTGCGGGTTTAAATCACTTCGGGGTATGACCAAGCGGTGCATTTCACCTGTGGTCGTCGCACGGTGGCGCTGGCAGCAGTCCACACACGCAGAAGTGTGTTGGTGGATGTCAGAGTACGGTGCAGCGAGTAAGTGTGCAGACGTTTTCAGACGTGCTAATGGTGACTGTGTGTTGAAAATAGCTGAAAGAACACTTCTGATGACGTTACGAAGAGTAGAATACTAGGGCGACTGGAGGCTGGTCAAACACAGCAGATCGTAGCACGGGCCCTCCGTGTGCCACAAAGTGTGATCTCAAGATTATGGCAACGAATCCAGCCGACGTGTCCAGGTGCTACAGTACGGGACGTCCACAGTGTACAACACCACAAGGAGACCGATATCTCACTATCAGTGCCCGCAAACGGCCACGGAGTACTGAAGGTAGCCTTGCTCGGGACCTTACTGCAGCCACTAGAAGAGTTGTCTCCAGACACACAGTCTACAGACGACTGAACAGACATGGTTTATTCGCCTGGAGACCTGCAAGGTGCATTCCACTGACCTCTGGTCACAGGAGAGCCCGCAAAGCCTGGTGTGAAGAACATAGTACATGATCATTGGAACAGTGGTGCCAGGTTATGTTTACGGACGAGTCCACGTATAGTCTGAACAGTGATTCTCACCGGGTTTTCATTTGGCGTGAACCAGGAACAAGATACCAACCTCTTAATGTCCTTGAAAGGGACCTGTATGGAGGTCGTGGTTTGATGGTGCGGGGTGGGACTATGATTGGTGCACGTACACCCCTACATGTCTTTGACACAGGAACTGTAACAGGTCAGGTGTATCGGGATGTCATTTTGCACCAGTATGTACGCCTTTTCAAGTGTGCAGTGGGTCCCACCTTCCTCCTGATGGATGATAACGCACGGCCCCACCGAGCTGCCATCGTGGAGGAGTACCTTGAAACAGAAGATAACAGGCGAATGGAGTGGTCTGCCTGTTCTCCAGACCTAAAGCCAGTCGAGCACGTCTGGGATGCTCTCGGCCGACGCATCGCTGCACGCCTTCAAACACCTACGACACTTCAGGAGCTCCGACAGGCACTGGTGCAAGAATGGGAGGCTACACTCCAGCAGCTGCTCGACCACCTGCCAACCCATTGTGCGACCTGTGTACGTGTGCATGGTGATCTTATCCCATATTGATGTCGGGGTACATGCGCAGGAAACAGTGGCGTTTTGTGTCACATGTGTTTTGGGACGGTTTTCTCTACTTATTACCAATACCTTGGACTTACAGATCTGTGTCGGGTGTGTTCACTATGTGCCTATGCTATTAGAGCCAGTTTTGTGCAGTGTCACGTTGTGTGGCACCACATTCCGCAATTATCCTTAATTTATGAGCATGAGTGTAGTACAGTACAATACAATACAATGAGTATAAGGAAATTTACATTGACAACATTTAGTAAACATTTGAGGTCGTGTCTCGTATTGTACAAAGCATTTAAATTTATCTACATTTACTACTGTTAATCAGTTAATCATTCACTCACACAAACAACACAACACTTCGACAAGCAATACAGTCCTGGAGTGTTGGGGTCGCTGAGGGTGGCGACAGTGAAACACAGAACAGTCGAAACGAAGTGTTCCGAATGGTAACGACATTTAACGATCAGTACTAGGGGCCAGATGTCAACGTATCTCGCCCTTATTGTCGCTAGTCTATTTCGAATGAAAACATGGACAGAGTAGGCAGTATTCTTTTTATTATCTGTGCGATCGGCCAGTTTCAATCTTGGGTAATTTTCAAGCATTGGCCGCTCGCGCAGATAGTGCAGTAAAAAGAGCACAGCCAACTTGGACCATGTTTTCATTCTCAAAACAGGTTGAGGCTGTGGGCCCTCACAACAATAAAATTTTAAAATAGTCTGTTGGGGACCCAAACTTGCTAATTTATATAGGTTTCCAATTAATAATAACATCGGTATATGGCCCGAGGTGCCGCCCTACAGTATCAATATTGGCTCTTGAGCAGAGAACTTTGACAGCCACCATAGTAGACTGCTTGTGGTCGATATTAATGTGATATGTCGAGAACATCCGGGAAACGTACAGCAAATTAACACATGGATGCGCTGTGTATCATTTACATATGTCACGTTATGCGTGTTAGTAAATGGTAGCACTCCATATGTTTGAACACAACGCTAGCCCGTATATCTGATCAGATGTCTACAGTCAGTCCAAGGTGGAGACTCCGTAAATCTTGGACCGGGAAAAGAAAGTGCTAGGTTGTGATGCTTCAGAAATACTGCAAGACACATAAGTTAATTCATCAGCTATTTAATGTGCTTAGTTTTTTAATGTAACTAAATAAGACTACAAATGACGCAATAAATATTTGCAGCGTGCTTACTTGCACTTATAAATTCAGATATATTAAGACTATCTTCAGATTTAATGTAATAAACATATTTATGTATTGTTTCATAACTGACAAGGAAATGGGCAAGAGGTAAAGCATATTAAGTTTTAATTGTAATCAGCCCCTCATCATGGACTTGCAGGTTTGAAACACTTTCAAACAGTAAAAATGAATAAATGAGAATTAATTGAAACTCTCAGCTGCCGACAGGTGTTGTTGATATACCTCTATGGGGACAGCTGAAAATGTGTGCCCCCACCGGGACTCGAACCCGGGATTTCCTGCTTACATGGCCTACGCTCTAATCCATCTGAGCCACCGAGGTCACAGATGAATAGCGCGACTGCAGGGATTTATCGCCGGACGGAGTGGCCGTGCGATTCTAGGCGCTACAGTCCGGAACCGAGCGACCGCTCCGGTCGCACGTTCGAATCCTGCCTCGGGCATGGATGTGTGTGATGTCCTTAGGTTAGTTAGGTTTAATTAGTTCTAAGTTCTAGGCCACTGATGACCTCAGACGTTAAGTCGCAATTTAAAAAATTTCAAAAAAGGGATTTATCCCTTGCACGCTTCCCGTGAGACCCACATTCCCAACTGTCCACAATCTACATACGTAATGTACCTAATAGATATTTGCCTATCCACTCATTACTCGCGCACACTAAGGTGACGATTCTAGAGAAGTTGCACGGTTATCAACGGTATCTGTTCTTTCGAGAACATCTACTATCTTCATATATATAGTTAAAGGCTACCCAGCCATTGACTTTCGACTGTGCGAATGCGCACATGTTGCCCGAAGTCTTACGGGGATCGTAACCTTAGTGTGCGCCTGTAATGACTGGATGGGCAAATATCTATTAGGTACATTACGTATGTAAATTGAGGACAGTTGGGAATGTTGGTCTCACGAGAAGCGTGCAACGGGTAAGTCCCTGCAGTCGCGCTATTCATCTATGACCTCGGTGGCTCAGATGGATTTGGCGGCACGGTAGTTCAGTGTGTTCGGTCAGAGGTTTAGCTGCCCTCTGTAATAAAAAACTGAGTTAATCGATTAACAACGAACTTAAACGGATGTTTTACGACGTCCGCCCCGAGCTGATTCAACGAACAAAAGCGAACAAAATGTGATTAAAAAAATATATAATAAAAAAAAGATGGATAGAGCGTCTGCCATGTAAGCAGGAGATCCCTGGTTCGAATCCCGGTAGGGCACACATTTTAAGCTGTCCCCATCGAGGTATATCAACAACAACTGTCGGCAGCTGAGGGTTTCAATTAATTATCATTTATTCTAGAGAAGCTGCACGGTCATCAATGGTATCTGTTCTTTCGAGAACAGTTACTATCTTCATACATATAGTAAAAATGAATCTGTGACTGTAAGCGTCATTTACTAGTCACTGAAGCTATATCGGTTTTCTGTGGTTACTGTAAACCACCGCAGGCGAAAGGCCAAAGCCAGTTACGCCTCACACCGTAGCTCGATGCAGCTACTGTTTCGTATCTAATGACCTCGACGTCTTCGAGGCCATAAACTCTAAATTTCTCTTCTCCGTTCCATCGAAGCTTTATTGCTCATAAAATGGTTTAAGGAGCAGCGGGACCTTAGCTTGTAGGCAAACCGTGCTGCCGTCTTCCTCAGTGAAAGTGTTGTTCGTCTGGCTGTGTGCTGCGAACACGGCAGCTGGCAAAGGCCTCTGGCATGTAGCTCACACAGCAGGGCAGCGTTCATTGACGCTGGGAGCTGGACCGGCAGTCCCTGGCCAAGCGCCAGTCTCAGTGGAAGCGGCTTGTGCTCACACAACAACCGACACACTAGCTTGTTACTCGCGTCAGTCTCGTGGCCTCAACACATGCGAAGTTGATGACTTTCCTAAATATAAAGCGCCAGCAGCATTCCACAGCTGTCGCTACATAATCGGGATGTTACAAACATGAACAAATCTTCTGCACAGGAGACATACCACAAAACTGTTCGCATCCAGTGAGAGAAGTGCGCAGTTTATCGTGTCCATCAATCATGTAGATTTGTTAGCAGCAACCAGCAGGTAGTCTTGTACCTTTCTTTACAAGGTAGCACCACAAATTCGACGCAGCAGGCAGTTGTTTGTCATGAAGCAAAAGCCTCACGCGCATTGGTTATTCACGACCTCATATCGCCTCAATTTTCATTTCCATCCATTGCTTCCTTATATCAAGATATGGGGCTATTTGTAATAATTTCAAAAGTTTCAGAAGACATTGCAGTTATAGTATGAGCCAGAATGCTGTTATAATTGATGTTTTATTGCTGTAGATTCAGCTCTATGGCCATCTTCAGGCTATCTATATGCAAAGACGCTTCGTTGACAGTTTCAAAATTATAACTAATAACAACTTCCTTTGTTTGTGTGTTAGTACTTACATCCATACTGCATCGTGGGGCTTTCGCTGTCTTATAGCCTTATTGCTGCATAAGGAAGTTCAGTTGCAGTCTAATTTTGTTTGCCATTTACTTTACCCATGATTTCTGTGGTTGGGAAATGTTCAGCTTACGTCTTTTATCTATGGTATATATTATTGCAGTTTTCACAGCTACGATTAACAGCAAGTCCAGAGATGCTGTTTGGTTACAATTTGTTTTTTATTTGTCTATTATTTGTCTATTATCGTATAACCTTTGTTATAAAAATAAACAAAGATATACACGATTGTATATGCATGCCATGGAGCTAAAACAAGAAGGGAATAGTCATTACTTCACAGACATCCATCATCTTACATAGCCCAAAACATTAGGTTCACCACACTTATTCTTCCATGTTTCACCGCGGAGGTACTTCCCCGAGATGCCACTCTAACGTGCCAGTTCTGGTGATATCTGTCGACTTATGTAGTCGTAACACAAACAGCATCTGGTGCTTTGATTGTCTGGAGACGTAGTTGTTTCATCAATAATGCCAATTTGCGTCACTTACGGGTATACTAATCGATCCGATCATAATCTAACGTTTAAGGGAATCACATTTCATTTGTAAGTGGCGTCATTCAAGCAATATTTCCTTTTCTATACCTGAATTATGGTTGCACTGTTTACTTTTATTCTTTCCATTGCCTTCCCAACCCCAAACGCTCCGATATCCGAGACACATTGTATCAATGATCTCGTCTCCGCACAACACACGGCTACCTGACCGCGCTGATTGTTGGTGTAGCAACTGATACCCTAAATTCCGCTTACCGATAATTATTCATTGTTCACATTTCCTCCTCCTTTAAAAAGAATCTAGCTAGAACATTCGAAAACAGCGATCACGGGTGTGTGATTTGTGTGTGTGTGTGTGTGTGTGTGTGTGTGTGTGTGTGTGTGTGTGTGTGTGTACGAAAACTTATTTGAACATTCTTTTCGTCGTGCCTGCTGCTCGGGGTGGGAATAGCAATCTATCCGCTTCACAGTATGTTATGTTATGGTAGCCGGTGACCTAGAAACGACGGAGAGGCTCCGTCCCCGCCGCAGCCGCAGTGGTCCACAACCCCACGACGACTACCGCAGTCCACTTCACCCCTCCGCCTCCCCACACCGAACCCAAGGTTATTGTGCGGTTCAGTCCCCGGTGGACCCCTCCAGGGAACGTCTCACACCAGACGAGTGTAACCCCTATGTTTGCGTGGTAGAATAATGGTGGTGTACGCGTACGTGGAGAACTTGTTTGCGCAGCAATCGCCGACATAGTGTAGCTGAGGCGGAATAAGGGGAACCAGCCCGCATTCGCCGAGGCAGATGGAAAACCGCCTAAAAACCATCCACAGACTGGCCAGCTCACCAGACCTCGACACAAATCCGCCGGGGGATTCCTGCCGGGGACCGCCGCTCCTTCCCGCCCGGAAAGCCGTACGTTAGACATCACGGCCAACCGGGCGGGCCGCTTCACAGTAATTCCCTCACCAAATTTATTATAAATAACCCACTGCACTTCGACAAGAACAGTGATGTACATAATGACAATAGCAAAAGGAAAAAAATGGCATTCATTACGGCACATTAAGCTTGCCTGTAACACAAATAGAGGTTCACAAAGTTACAACGAAAAGTTTTGATCACTTACCCAGTGACATAAGTGAGATTAAACTGAAAACATTTGTCTTTGATAACTCCTCCTATTCTGCAAAAGACTACCTATTACTGTAAAGTGTAAATGGTCATAGGTAAGAATTACCTATATCATACAATGTAGGCTTTCACGGCAGGTGTGGTCTTCAGTTGAAACTTCTGGGCTGAGAGGCCGTGGTCGATGTATAAAATTTCCACCCAACGTATCTGCGGGAGACATCTTCTGAGGTTATCCGGCTACAGCAGCCGGATGACCTCAGAGGATGTCTCCCCCAGATGGAGACGAAACGTTAGGTGGAAATTTTATACATCGACAACGGCCTCTCAACCCAGAAGTTTTTTCAACTGAAGAATTACCAATATGTCTTTAATTGAAAAACAAAACCTAATAAATGATCAGCATGGAGGCATATTTGACTTTTTCCACATTATTATGATTATCGTGCAAATGGTACATAACTAACTAAATAACTATTCGCACATCACACAGAAAACGTCAACATGAAATTCAAAAAAAAATTGGAGCAGATCATCAAAGTAGACGTACAGTCCAATTGTCACATGTCTGGTTATTCCTGAAAACTGATAGAATTATTGGCGATAAATATTCTGGGAAAAGAAGCAAACAGGCTACTGCTGGAAAGACAGGTCCATAAGTTACATAAGTTAGGCTATCATTACTGGAAAAAAAACTTACGTACGCGTTAAAGTAAAAATCCTTTTTTTGGGTCTAAGCCCTTGAAAGCATTCCCTTTATCACATGTGTAGTATTGCACAATGCTGGAACATGTTTAAAAATTATAGGCCTATAGTTTTTTTACCCTGTGAATTGCTATTATTGGTCACACTCTGAATTATAGGTAAGATCTGAAAATGAGAATATGTGCAAACTACGGCCAAATTAATTCACTGACAATCTAGTAAAACAAGAGCTCTATTCTGCATGGAGATATACCTCTATGTAGTTCTGTGTCTTTGACAAGTCAATAATCGTTCACTTTGTTGACATGTACAAGACATGATAACGTGACTTGCTTCTTTCGTCGTTGCACACGTTTATGGGCCAGCAAAGAACACGTAGGTAACTTTTTTTTGCAAATGTGAACGTTAAAAATGTTGCGCATAGGAACTGAAAGCTGAAAACGTAAGGAACAAGAAGCGGAACCTGTATGCAAACAGTCCGCAGCTCGTGGTCGTGCGGTAGCGTTCTCGCTTCCCACGCCCGGGTTCCCGGGTTCGATTCCCCGCGGGGTCAGGGACTTTCTCTGCCTTGTGATGACTGGGTGTTGTGTGATGTCCTTAGGTTAGTTGGGTTTAAGTAGTTTTAAGTTCTAGGGGACTGATGACCATAGATGTTAAGTCCCATAGTGCTCAGAGCCATTTTGTAAGCAAACAAGCACTGGGTTCGGAGTTCCAGCTTCATTTGCCATTGATACAAATGCAGTAAAAATGGAATAAGAAAGCTTGCTTTTCACATCATTTCCTTCTCTTCTCGGTTATTCGAAGTATATCACCAAAAACAAGTTACTTCCACGAGATTAAATGAGTCGCTTTACTAGAGCAAATGCGCATTCAAGCACAGAAAAACGTTCGAAATTGCCTTCCTGAAACTATGTTCTTCATGTAAGCACTCTAATTTTTAGCATTTAAAATAGTTATTGCGTGCACACATCAGAAATGACTAACAGAAGCAATCGTAAACACTACTTCTGCAAATGTTTTGGAGTATTTAAAATGGCGGCAGGTCCCGCCACTCTGGCTTCAAAACAACGTGCAGCGTTTATAGCGCCGTCTCCCTTCTTTTTTTACCTTCGTGATACACACTACGAAAACATAAAGATTATACTACCACACCAAAGATCATTGCGATGCATAGGAAAATAAATTAACAAATTTTAACCGTACAACATGGCTGGATATGCTGGAAGTCGTAGCTGTCAAAACTACAACAGTATATACCATCGATAAAAGACAAGCTGACATTTCCCAACAATAGCAATCATAAGTAAAGTACATGATAAACAAATAAAATTATGCTGCAACCGATGTTTCTTATGCAGCAGTAAGATTATAAGACAGCGATTAAGTACCATCATACAATGAAACAAAATTGTTATTATTTATAATTTTACGACTGTTAACACAGCGTATTTGCCTGAAATGAGCACTGAACTAGGCTTATTGCTACTGTATAATCTACAACAATAAAACGACATCATTTATACAAGTGCTCTGGTTCGTATTAGTTTTACAATGTCATTATATCTACCATGCTCTGGACCCGAGAGAAAATAAATTGTTCGGAAGACGACTGCACAGAAATTGCAAGACATATAGAAAATAGACAAACACATCTCTCCAAAATTTTAACTCACATCGTAGATGTTCAATATGGTTACCCTTTGTGATGAGGAAAATGTTAATCTGTGCGTACTGTACATCGAAGTCACTGCTGCTGCTGCTGCCGCCCAGGAAGGTGCAACGACAGTAGCCCGCATTTTAAATCTGTTCCTTGGGTTGCCTGTCTGCAGGCGCGAACTAATTCGGTTCGACCACGTAGAGCGAATGATTTGTTTGCATCATCTGCCATGTCTGTCCCCTAGTGGTGCGCTCTGCAACTACACCACGACGTGTGTTACAAATCGAAAAGTGGCGAAGTCTAACATTTTCCTGTTTGTCGTTTTCCTGTGCGTCTTTTCGTACTTGTCAAGCAGTCAGCTTCTGAAACCCCGGAGTTACTTATGAACAACCCTGTGATTCAGGGCTCTCTGCTGCCTATGTAATTTTGAGATTAGATGTTTGGAACACTATATGTCCGAGTAGCATCAGATTGTGTCACATAGACATCGTTTAGTGGGTTGTAGGTTGTCCAGGCAAACTCTTTACAGTTTTTGTTACACATTTATGTTTGTTCGGTAAATTGTACGATCTCGCAAGGCAGTATAAATCAAGGCATCCATGGCCATAAACCATGATATACTGTTGCTACCTGATAGACGAGTAGGAGGTTGTGACAACGACCCTAGCGAACCTCACCAAATATTGAGATGCGTACATGTCCATTCGCACGAGGCCATTTGCAAATACTTACAAAAGCTCAGACTAATTAAAAATACATACATATTCGTACAGAATCTGTATACATTCTGTACTCCAGCGGTTGCGGTTAGATGGGGCACTTGGAAGGTGCCCAGGGAGATCATGGTCAACTCTTGGCCCTTCCCGCCTTGGGCAAGGTTCATACTTTCCGTTATCGTGGACACAAGCTCGTACTTTAGCCTCAGATTACACGCCGCCATGTTGACACGGTGAACGCAACTACGTGGTACAGGTGGGATGAGGCATTTGCAAATACGTACAAAAGCCCAGACTAATTAAAAATTCATGCCTATTCGTACAGAATCTGGATACATTCTGTGAGACTGAAGCGCTGGCGAATTACGACTTTTGTTATCGAGTTTAATTTGTACTATTAAATCTTTATATATTTGAGAGAAAGGAGACAATAATAGATTCATGTTATAATGGGGAACAGGTTCTGGAATCTGATATGATCATTACAAGAGGATTTACTTATTTTCTCAAAATGATGACAGGCGTTAAAGTCTTCTATAAATCTGAGCGGCTCCTTCGTCTCCGAGTACGTGTGGTGACATGAGAAACGACACCGCGTCAGTTGCAGAGTGCGACATTGTACGCTGAGATGATAAAAGTCATGGAATGGCGATATGCACATATAGATATTATTATCGCTTACGCAAGGCATAAAAAAGCAGTGCATGATTCATACCAAACTGTTTCCGACTGCTTATGGCCGCACGACGGGAATTAACAGACTTTGAACGTGGTATGATAGATGGGGCTAGACGCATGAGACATTCCATTTCGTAAATCGTTAGGGAATTCAGTATTCCGAGATCCAAAGTGTCAAGAGCGTGCCGAGAACACTAAATTTCAGGCATTATCTCAAACCACGACGCAGTGAACGACGGCCTTCACTTAACGACCAAAAGCAGCGACGTTTGCGTAGTTTCCAATGCTAATACACAAGCAACAATGCGCGAAATAACCGCAGAAATCAATGTGTGACGAACGACGAACGTATCCGTCAGGACAGTGCGGCAAAATTTGGCGTTAATTGGCAATGACAGCAGACGACTGAAGCGAGAACCTTTGCTAACAGCACATCGCCTGCAGCGCCTCTCCTGGGTTCGTGACCCTAAATGTCTCAAAACCGTAGCCTGATCGGATGAGTCCCGGCTTCAGTTGGTAGGAGCTGGTGGTAGATAGAGGTCGAGTGTGGCGCAGACTCTACAAAGCCATGGACCCAATTTGTAAACAAGGCACTGTCGAGCTGGTGGTGGCTCCATGACGTTGTGGGCTGTGTTTACATGCAGTAGACTGGGTCCTCTGGTCCAGCTAAACCGATGATTGACTGGAAATGGCTATATTCGTCTAATTGGAGACCAATTGCAATCATTCAACGATGGAACTTCTGTAGACGTCAATGTGCGATTGTCATCAGGCCAAAGGGGTTTGCAATTGGTTTGAAGAAGATTCTGGACAATTCGAGCGAACTATTTGGCCACGCAGATCGCCCGCAATGAACCCCATCGAACATTTATGGGACATAAAGGTCAGTTCATGCACAAAATCTTGCACTGGCAACGCTATCGCAGCTATAGACGGCTATAGAGGCGGCATGGCTCAATATTTCTGCAGATGACTTCCAACAACTTGTTGGGTCCATGCCACGACGATTTGTTGCACTTTGCCGGGAAAAAGGAGATCCGACACGGGTCATCTCATGACTTTCGTCACCTCAGTGTATGTGTCCTGCGTCCTGGCGGGTAAAACTTGGTCGCTCCTCTTCCCAGCTGTTGGTACGAGACCTATTTCTTCTTCAGGTCGGACGTTTACAGAATAGAGGCCTCGAAATTCCACTACAGGGCTGCCTCAGCCACTTCCCCCCACTCCAAGGGTTGCAGTTAGATGGGGCACTTGCAAGGTGCCGAGGGAGATCATGGTCAGCTCTTGGCACTTCCCGCCTTGGGCAAGGTTCATTCTTCCCGTTATCGTGGACACAAGGTCGTAATTTAGCCTCAAATTACACGCCGCCATATTGACACGGCAAATGCAACTTCGTGGTACAGGTGCGGTGCGACAGCCTTTCAAATGCAACAAATCGACCGCCGTATAGACATGTGGCAAGAAGTCACCACTACCGCCCCCGCCCCCCCCCCCCTCCACCCTTTGTTGCTTTGATTGGGAGGGCGACGGTTCAAACCCGCGTCCAGCCATCCAGATATAGGTTTTCCGTGATTTCTCTAAATCGCTCTATACAAATGCCGGGATGGTTCCTGTGAAAGAACGCAGTCGATTTCCTTCCCCTCCTTGACACCATAAGAGCCAGTGCTCCATCTCTAATGACTCCGATGTCTACGGGAAGTTAACCCAATCTTCCTTCCTTAATGTTCTGATTGCTCAACTGTTTCCTCAAGCTTTCAACTCTCTTTCTAATCTGTCGCGCTGTTACCCCCCCCCCCCCCTCCTGCCCCCTCCTCCCACCCCCCTCCCACATACACACACACACACACAGGATCACAAGTGTAAGCGAAGAACGTAGCGCCATTGTGACAGCAAGTTGTCTGCCCCTTTGTGTGACTAAAACCTAGTTTTGGTATCAGTGATATTTGTCTCATTTAAGCAATTATCAACATATTACACATGGTGAGCATAAAGTCTTTTCCTCATTACAAAAATTTATTTCTAGGCAACTATGCTAGATACAGCTATGCGAATTGTTGCAAATAATAGCTTGACGTTTTTTATCGATACACTTCCACGTGTGCTCCGTTCGTTGCCGGTAAAACGCCTAGACGATAGTCAGTTTCTCTCCACGTCTTTGCCTACATCTCTTTCGCCACTGTCTCTGCAGGACCTTGCGTTCGAGCCGTTAGAGTCTGCACATCAGGACCTGATGAACTGCACAGTTTATCCATGACACAATGAATACTTTATCCTTAACATAATTTCCCCCCCCCCGCGAAACTCAGATGGTGTATATGTGTGGTGAACGTGGTGGCCATGATTTTAAACCGTTCCTACTGATCCATTTGTCCAGAGAGGTTTCGTCTAAGAACGGGCGAACAAATAATCCTCAGAGTGGCTGTGCACCGTCCTGATGGAACAATATCTACGGTTGAAATTTCTATAACTGGTCAGACCAGATGTACAGAGCTATTACAAATGATTGAAGCGATTTCATAAATTCACTGTAGCTCCATTCATTGACATATGGTCACGACACACTACAGATACGTAGAAAAACTCATAAAGTTTTGTTCGGCTGAAGCCGCACTTCGGGTTTCTGCCGCCAGAGCGCTCGAGAGCGCAGTGAGACAAAATGGCGACAGGAGCCGAGAAAGCGTATGTCGTGCTTGAAATGCACTCGCATCAGTCAGTCATAACAGTGCAACGACACTTCAGGACGAAGTTCAGCAAAGATCCAACTGCTAACTCCATTCGGGCAAGTTTCACGCGTAGCCCGCGGAAGTCGACGAATAAAGCAAGCAGGGAGCTAAACGTACCACAGCCGACGGTTTGGAAAATCTTACGGAAAAGGCTAAAGCAGAAGTCTTACCGTTTACAATTGCTACAAGCCCTGACACCCGATGACAAAGTCAAACGCTTTGAATTTTCGGCGCGGTTGCAACAGCTCATGGAAGAGGATGCGTTCAGTGCGAAACTTGTTTTCAGTGATGAAGCAACATTTTTTCTTAATGGTGAAGTGAACAGACACAGTGTGCGAATCTGAGCGGTAGAGAATCCTCACGCATTCGTGCAGCAAATTCGCAATTCACCAAAAGTTAACGTGTTTTGTGCAATCTCACGGTTTAAAGTTTACGGCCCCTTTTTCTTCTGCGAAAAAAAAGTTACAGGACACGTGTATCTGGACATGCTGGAAAATTGGCTCATGCCACAACTGGAGACCGACAGCACCGACTTCATCTTTCAACAGGATGGTGCTCCACCGCACTTCCATCATGATGTTCGGCATTTCTTAAACAGGAGATTGGAAAACCGATGGATCGGTCGTGATGGAGATCATGATCAGCAATTCATGTCATGGCCTCCACGCTCTCCCGGCTTAACCCCATGCGATTTCTTTCTGTGGGGTTATGTGAAAGATTCAGTGTTTAAACCTTCTCTACCAAGAAACGTGCCAGAACTGCGAGCTCGCATCAACGATGCTTCCGAACTCATTGATGGGGACATGTTGCGCCAAGTGTGGGAGGAACTTGATTATCGGCTTGATGTCTGCCGAATCACTAAAGGAGCTCGTATCGAACATTTGTGAATGCCTAAAAAAACTTTTTGAGTTTTTGTATTTGTGTGCAAAGCATTGTGAAAATATCTCAAATAATAAAGTTATTGTAGAGCTGTGAAATCGCTTCAATCGTTTGTAATAACCCTGTAGAAGTGTACACACAAAAACTTTATGAGTTAAGCTACCATTTGCAACAAACCGCGTAGATTTATCTAACATAGTTCCTTAGAAATACATTTGCTTTCCTCAATAGGGCCTGCATCATATGATCATCAACTCCACGTAGACGTAAGTAGAAATGTAATCTTTAAATTATGTTCTTGATCTTATGTAACATGTAAATAAGATTCATTAGTCACAACACCCACAGGGGCACGTGAAAATGGCATTGTAAGCCGAAACAGGTAAGCTTGTCGTGCAGATGTATCTAGATACAAGCAAAGAAATATTACACAGCAGCTACTGAAATTGATTTCTTTAAAAATACGTTTTTGTAATCAAGGAAAGATTGTATACTCATCCAGTGTTTTATTTCTTGTGCTAACTTCACGGCATATTTCCTCTCTCGTGAAGGCAGGATTAGTATGCCGGCCGCTGTGGCCGAGCGGTTCTAGGCATTTCCGTCGAGAACCACGCTGCCGCTACAATCGCAGGTTCGAATCCTGCCTCGGGCATGGATGTGTGTGATCTCCTTAGGTTAGTTAGGTTTAAGTAGTTCTAAGTCTAGGGGACTGATGACGTCAGATGTTAAGTCCCGTAGTGCTTAGAGCCATTTGAACCATTTTTTTAGGATCAGTATACATTTGTGAAGGCTGATATCGGATGTGTGAAATAACTTTCTAGCAATAAATGCAACCTCATTACAATAACATTTTCTGTGTTGTAGCCTCTTTCCACGCTTGTCAGTCTCCTAACTAGGTATAATGGAACTGTCTGCAAGTAGGTGTGAAACAGAAGGCTTTGAACGGTCGAGACTGAAAAAGAGGTTACATTCAGTTCCCTAATGCTCATTAGCAGCCGAAAATTTTACGCAATTGGACGGGCAAAGCACCATTGCAAGTTACCTAAAACAACTTCCCATCGTTCGCCGCTCTAGGATACTGTGAGTTCTTGCTTACATCAGCGAAATGTGGTACACAGTACAGTGGCGAGCACCCGACCGTCCAGCAATTAGTACTGAAAAAGTCGTCTGAAATATGGGGCACTTGCTACGCGGAGTTTGAGCTGGAGGCATTAAATTCAGCTTAGCGAACTGCCAGCCAAGTTTGCAGGCAGGGGTAGGGGTAGGCAACCCCCAGGACCACAGCTATTGCAGCGACCGGCGTATTTCAGCCAAAGTTTACGTCTTGTTCTGCCGTCGGTGGGCGCATGTTTGCCTTCGCTGTTTCAGGTTGACATAATGGCCGCTGCGATTGAGTTTGCGTTACCCACTGCGTCCGCTGCACTGTTAGAGCATAAGGAGGCGGTTAGGTATGTTGTACCCAGGGCAATGGAGAGAGGTGGCGCAATATTCAGAACAATGGACTCGCATTCAGGCTTATGGAGTTACAAAGCCCAATTCAGAAACTCTGGCTTAGGTTTTCAGAAGTTTGTGTAAAACTCATCCAACAAGTCTGTAGTTTCTAACAAGTATATAGTTTGTTCAGCGACTACATAACTGACTTTATACCGCTATCAAGAATCCCTCAGTTTCTGCAAGGAGACCCAGTACATCAACCTGTCGTTGAACAGCGACCTGACTTTGTCTGAGGATACCTGCATGTTTTCTGAGTAATTATTTTCTTTCGAGTTCGCCATATGTGTCTTTGACCTTAGGATGTTATTGATCATTCTGTCGTCTGCAACGTGTGTAATTTATTACGGTATATTGATAATTTTTACTTATGGACCGTCTGACAGCAACTGAATAAAACACAATTTTAGTGCCATACGCGTTTCGCCTTTATTTTCTGCAAGGCATCATCAGTGGCAGGTTGCGCAGACAGTTTCTTACATATTACGCTCCTGTTGCATCTTTGGTGTTGTTCTTCTTCTTATGAATGCCAATTTGCGGTTTTTTTTCCACATTCCACAGCACTATGAACTGAACGCTTGTTTGAATGCAATGTTTGCAATGCAATGTTTGACCAAAACCTTCTGGAATCGCCAGAAGATGATGAGTATGTCACTCGTCGAAACGTCGCAGTTTGAAGACACCGCGTGTATGTGTGTACATATCGATAACTGCCATTCTTATAGAATTACATTAGAGAATCTTAAGACCTGTGGTACATTGTAGATTCAATGATGAAAACAAGATTCTGTCGAAAACCGTCATTGTGTAATAAAACAAAAATATAATAGGCGGTCTTGGCCGCAGAAGATTTTCCTATTCGCTAATGACAAATCGCTCCCTAAGAACTTGTGCAACCTATATAGAATTATTCCTATTTGAGGTCCACTTCAAAGCAGGGCCATATCCTTTTATTTGTGTACTTCTAGCGCATGTTTAAATATTTTGTGCATCAGGCAGCCTCCTTATGCGTGGGTTATGGGTACAAAGGTTTCAAAGTTGACTCACGGGAGCTGACTCACGGGGTTAATCATGTTCCCATTACTCACCTTAAAACCTGTTTATTTGATGTTGTCCCCCCGGTACTTGTCCAAGTTACATATTTAAATAAATTTCTACCACTCAATTGACACCAGAACATTGGCGCCGAGCGTGACGATCAGGATTTTTACGTCGTCATTTCTCCTCCCCTTACCGCTCAAACACTGGTGGTGAAAATTTCTTCCGCCAGCAGAATTTCAACCTGCTATTTTCGAATCGAGCGCCACCACACAAGCGTGCCATAGCGACTTCGTCTAATAAGCCGCGTAGAGGATGTCCTTAGGACCGCAAGTCTTCTATCTAGCTCACGCAATGGATGGACAGCTACAGATAAAAGCGCAAATTTTCGAAGTCCACTGACAAGCTCTGCATCACACATCAACCTATTCTTCTGAGTCATCAAATCATACTGCTTCTCCACGGCAGTACGGTGACGATTTGCTCGACAGGCACTGTCACACAACAAATAGAGCACAGTCCGCACGAAGTCGATACTCAGTCCTTGACTCACAGCAGCATCTAACGGTCTGGCCTTCTTCCATTTCCTTCACACGTGTAGGATTTGAAGGAGACTGCCCATAATATTCCTAAAGCAGAACGACGCTATTCCTAGAACAAAAAAAAACTCGAAGAAGTTCCCTTTCAGTATCAGAAGATTTCCAAGCACTGTTCAGTACAACACATTTCCGCCATTTTATAAGATTCGGCAGTAGCAGAAAGCGTATATCTTTCTTCTTTTTCCTGGCCCTTTGTCCGTATATTCACGGAGTCGACATGTCATCTACTGGATTTCGTCACGTCAGAGTTGCTCTTCTTCTCGCCAACCCTCGCTGTATTCAGTCAGCTTTCGCATTGTGAGCATGGCTTATGATACTCTCTTCGGGTTCTCTTCGTACAACTGGCTATCATTCGGAATGCCTAGTGCAGTCACAATTTTCCGAAGTTTTCCAAAACACTCCATTAGCGATGTACCACACTGTGAGAACTGCTTCAACGACATGTTTGTCACAGCGGCCAACAACAGGAAATCTTAAATAATAAAATATGTTCTCAGTGCGAATATGGACAACTATCAACTGTATAATGAAATGACGACAGTGAAAGTTTGTGCCGGACCAGCACTCAAATCCAGATTTCTCGCCTATCGCGAGCGGTCGTCTTATCATTAGACTATCTGAAGACACTTCACGGTCAGACTCAAACTTCCATATGTCGTCAAGTATGTGTACAACCTGCACTCGAAAATCCATTACGTATATTCCAGTTCAAGGGAGACATATTAATTGAGAGTCGTTTGCCAGATGTTGGCGGCTAGGTAAGATATTTCGGTGCCCGTGTTGTTCAGATGAGCGATGCAATGTTCTTTCGGACTTGTGTGCATGCGCCGATATCAACGCAGGGCTCTACTACTTAAGAACTCTTTGAGCCAGTCATATCTGAGAATGTATTCAATATGCTCGTACCTTCGTTATCTATCTTCAATGGGACACCGGGTCAAACACTTTCCGGAAATCTAGGAATATGGTATCTGCCTGTTGTCCTACGTACCTTCGTTAATGGCCTCAGAGGAGCCAGCCGCTGTGACCGAGCGGTTCTAGGCGCTTCAGTCCGGAACCACGCGACCGCTACGGTCGCAGGTTCGAATCCTGCCTGGGGCATGGATGTGTCTGATGTCCTTAGGTTAGTTAGGTTTAAGTAGGTATAAGCTCTATGGAACTGATGACCTCAGAAGTCCCATAGTGCTCAGAGACATTTGAACCATTTTCTTCAGAGGAGAATTGGGAACACATTCGGAAAATTTAGGAACATGGAGTCCGCCTGTTGCCCTTCATCCATGATTCGCAGGACATAATGTGAGAAAACGGAAACCTGAAGTTCTCAGAGCGATGCTTTCTAAGTCCCTGCCAATTTCTGAAAAGAAGCTCTTGGGTCCTTAGGAAATTTTTATATTCGATGATAATATGTTCTAGAATTCTGCAGAAGATTGGATACTGGTCTGTAATTTTAGGGGTCCATTCCTTTACTCTTCTTATAAACACCTGCACATTTTTCCAGTCACTTGGGACTTCGCCTGGGCAAAAGATTCGCGATAAATGCAAGCTAAGTAAAGCGCCAACGACGATGAGTACTCTCTGCAAAACCGAATTAAGATTCCGGCCGGACCTGCCGACTTCTTTGTTTTCAATTGCTTGCCTACGACAGGGACGCCTATTATCAAATCCACCATACAGGAGTCTGTGCGACGGTCAAACAACGTTATGTTTGTACTTCCATCCTGCGTGAATAATTTCTTAAATGCGAGATTTAAAACTTCGGCTTTTCTTTTCCTGCCACAGCAGACTGGTCAACGCGTGACAGGAAAGAAGTCTTCGACCCCATTACTGATTTTACGTAAGACCAGAATTTTCTCTGGTTCTCGACAAGATCTGTTGCTAAGATACAACAAAATAGCTCTGAGCACTTAGGTCATCAGTCCCCTAGAACTTAGAACTACTTGAACCTAACTAACCTAAGGACATCACACACATCCATGCCCGAGGCAGCATTCGAACCTGCGACCGTAGCAGTCCCGCGGTTCCGGACTGCAGCGCCTAGAACCGCACGGCCACCGCGGCCGGCCTAAGATACAACAGTGATAGATGTTGAGCACTTCGCATATCGATGTTTTTACATATTCACAAGTTTCTAGTAACTTTTGTCTGTCACCATGTGCGCGTTCTTTTTTTAAGCCAGAGTGCAAAAGCGTCTGCGTCCTCAACAATTTCAGAATTTTATTATTAAATCACCGTGCGTCTTTCCCGTCCTCCTACCCTTTACTCGGCACATATTTCTCCAGGACGCGATTTACAGTCCGTTTAAATTTCGCCCATAATTCCTCTACGTCCATCATAATGGAACTAAATGACACTCATTCATTCTGTAGGTGGTATGCGAACAGCTGCTTATTAGTTGTTTCTAGTAAAAATACTCTCCTACCTTCTTGATGGATTTATTAACTTCAGTAACCATTTTCGCTGTGATAACATCATTATCACTCGTTTTAAAAACGAGTAATGTTTATTCGTAAAATGGCTCAAATGGCTCTGAGCACTATGGGACTTAACCTCTCAGGTCATCAGTCCCCTAGAACTTAGAACTACTTAAACCTAACTAACCTAAGGACACCACACACATCCATGCCCAAGGCGGGATTCGAACTTGCGACCGTAGCGGTCGCGCAGTTCCAGACTGCAGCGCCTAGAACCAGCTCCTTCTCAAATTGCTCCTGCAGATGCAATACGATGCGCCAGAGCCATCCGCTGAACACGATGGTCTTTCTTCTCGGTAGTGTCACGTGATCAGTCTCCTTGCAACCGCACATTCTCATGACCACCACTGCCAGCAACCATGTGCAGTGGCTACATTCCCGCCAAGCATTTCTGTGATACCGCAGAAGGAACATCCAGTTTTTCGGAGCCCTATTACACGACGTCGTTCAAACTCAGTGAGGTGTTGATGATGGCCTCTTTGTCGCCTTAAAGGTATGATTAACATCAACTCACCACGTCCTACCTCAAAGGTAATTAACGCTCACGACCGTTACAGCGCATATTTAAAGCAGAGCTGATTTGCATCCTCATAGTGGCGCTATTAGCGCTACTCTTATGCGTCTGGCGAGAGAATAGACATCTTTCAGATGTAGAAGCACTCCCACCAACTCTCGTTTACGTCGCACAACTCCTTCTTGGTGTTGTGATTTGTTTCCGTCAATGTGTGTAGCTGCAAATGTTGCTGTGGGCGGTTTTAGATTTTTCAGAGTTGTGGCGCCTCGCCGTACTCCCCGTGGCAGCGGGTCCCCAGCCGGAGTTTGCCTTGGGGCTGACCCTAGAAGCGGTGGTCGAGTGGACGGCCATCGAGCGGCGCTGAGTACCGCCGGCAACAGAGCCCTGTATGAGCTGCGCCCCACCCCAGCTCTCTCCCACGGAGCAGCGTCACACCATCCTGCCGCAACACTCGGACGTGAAACGTGTACTTCCACATTCCAAAAGCCCCTTATGGTGCGTGGTGGAGGGTACTCCTGATACCACCACCATTTACCCCCTTCTCGATTCTGTTCACGAATGGTGCTTGGAAGAACAACTGTAAATAAGCCTCCGTATGAGTTCCAATTTCTCTGATTTTCGCTTCAAGCTCATTTAATACGGCCTATGTGGAACATATTCTCCCGAAATTCCAGCAGTAAACTCCTCCGTCATACACATCGCCTCCACAACGCTTTCACGCATGCTAAAGAACGCCCTGACACAACGCGAGCTCTTCGTTGGATCTTCAGGGTCCATTAATTCAACTTGGTAAGGGTTCAGGCTGATAAGCACTGCTCTAGAAGTGGTCTTAAGAATGTTTCGTGAGCCGCTTCTTTCCTGGATGACATACTTTTCCTTCGACTCTTAAAATGAATCTCAGCCTGGCAACAGCTTTCCCTATTTTTAAGTGATGGATAGTGTCTTGAAAGGAGGATATAAGATGAACATCAACAAAAGCAAAACGAGGATAATGGAATGTAGTCAAATTAAATCGGGTGATGCTGAGGGGATTAGATTAGGAAATGAGACACTTAAAGTAGTAAAGGAGTTTTGCTATTTAGGGAGTAAAATAACTGATGATGGTCGAAGTAGAGAGGATATAAAATGTAGACTGGCAATGGCAAGGAAAGCGTTTCTGAAGAAGAGAAATTTGTTAACATCGAGTGTAGATTTAAGTGTCAGGAAGCCGTTTCTGAAAGAATTTGTATGGAGCGTAGTCATGTATGGAAGTGAAACATGGACGATAACTAGTTTGGACAAGAAGAGAATAGAAGCATCGAAATGTGGTGCTACAGAAGAATGCTGAAGATTAGATGGATAGACCATATAACTAATGAGGAGGTATTCAATAGAATTGGGGAGAAGAGAAGTTTGTGGCACAACTTGACTAGAAGAAGGGATCGGTTGGTAGGACATGTTCTGAGGCATCAAGGGATCACCAATATAGTATTGTAGGGCAGCGTGGAGGGTAAAAATCGTAGAGGGAGACCAAGAGATGAATACACTAAACAGATTCAGAAGGATGTAGGTTGCAGTAGGTACTTGGAGATGAAGAAGCTTGCACAGGATAGAGTAGCATGGAGAGCTGCATGAAACCAGTTTGAGGACTGAAGACCACAACAACAACAACTCTACTTTATGTTGTTCCGAGTAGCTACTCCTACTTACACTGACTGTAAAAAAAAATCGCAACACTAAGAAGGAGTTGTGCGAGATGAAAAAGTCGGTGGACTTATTTTACATCTCAAAGATGATGTGTGTTCAAATTTAATGCCAGTCGCGTAAGAGTGGAGCTAGTAGCGCCACTATGATGATGCAAATCACGTTTGCCTTAAACACACACTGTAACGGTCTTGAGCGTTAGTCATCTTTTAGACTGCACGTGGTGAGTTGATGTCAGTCAAGAATTCCTTTAAGGCGACAAAGACGCCTTTACCAACACCTCATTGAGTTTGAACGAGACCGTGTAATAGGGCTACGAGAAGCTATATGTTTCTTCTGCAATACTGCGGAAAAACTCGGTAGGACTGTGGCCGCTGTACATGTCTGCTGGCAGCGCTGGTCACGAGAATATACGGTCGCAAGAAGCCCAGGCTCTGGACGGCCACGTACCACTACGGAGAGGAAAGACCATCGTGTTCGGCGTATGGCTCTGGCGTGTCGTACTGCAGCTGTAGCAGCAATTTGAGAAGTGTTGGTACCACAGTGACACAGCGAACTATTACAAATCGGTTACTTCAAGAACAGTTCCTAGCCAGACGCCCTGTAGCGTGCGTGCATTCCACCGTTCCCAAACCACCGTCATTCGCAACTGCAATGGTCTCAAGCGATAGCTCATTGGATGGTGCAATAGAGGTTAGCGTGTTTTCTGATGAAAGCTGGTTCTGCCACTGTGCCAGTGATGACCGTGTGTTGGTTAGAAGGAGGCCAGTTGAAGGCCTGCAACCAAATTGTCTGCGTCCTAGACACACTGGACCTACACCTACCGTCATGGTCTGGGGTGTGATTTCATACGACAGCAGGAGCAGTTTCGTGGTTACACCACGCACCTTTACTGCAAATCTACATCTACATCTACATCCATACTCCTCAATCCAACTGACGGTGTGTGGCGGAGGATACCTTGAGTACCTCTATCGGTTCTCCCTTCTATTCCAGTCTCGTATCGTTCGTGGAAAGAGGGATTGTCGGTATGCCTCTGTGTGGGCTCTAATCTCTCTGATTTTATCCTCATGGTCTCTTCGCGAGATATACGTAGGAGGGAGCAATATACTGCTTGACTCCTCGGTGAAGGTATGTTCTCGAAACTTCAACAAAAGCCCGTACCGAGTTACTGAGCGTTTCTCCTGCAGAGTCTTCCACTGGAGTTTATCATCTCCGTAACGCTTTCGCAATTACTAAATGATCCTGTAACGAAGCGCGCTGCTCTCCGTTGGATCTTCTCTCTCTCTTCTATCAACCCTATCTGATAAGGATCCCACACTGCAGAGCAGTATTCAAGCAGTGGGCGAACAAGCGTACTGTAACCTACTTCCTTTGTTTTCGGATTGCATTTCCTTAGGATTCTTCCAATGAATCTCAGTCTGGCATCTGCTTTACCGAAGATCAACTTTATATGATCATTCCATTTTAAATCACTCCTAATGCGTACTCCCAGATAATTTATGGAATTAACTGCTTCCAGTTGCTGACCTGCTATATTGTAGCTAAATGATAAGGGATCTCTCTTTCTATGTATTCGCAGCACATTACACTTGTCTACATTGAGATTCAACTGCCATTCCCTGCACCATACGTCAATTCGCTGCAGATCCTCCTGCATTTCAGTACGATTTTCCATTGTTACAACCTCTCGATATACCACAGCATCATCCGCAAAAAGCCTCAGTGAACTTCTGATGTCATCCACAAGGTCATTTATGTATATTGTGAATAGCAACGGTCCTATGACACTCCCCTGCGGCACACCTGAAATCACTCTTACTTCGGAAGACTTCTCTCCATTGAGAATGAAATGTTGCGTTCTGTTATCTAGGAACTCTTCAATCCAATCACACAATTGGTCTGATAGTCCATATGCTCTTACTTTGTTCATTAAACGACTGTGGGGAACTGTATCGAACGCCTTGCGGAAGTCAAGAAACACAGCATCTACCTGGGAACCCGTGTCTATGGCCCTCTGAGTCTCGTGGGCGAATAGCGCAAGCTGGGTTTCACACGATCGTCTTTTTCGAAACCCATGCTCATTCCTACAGAGTAGATTTCTAGTCTCCATAAAAGTCACTATACTCGAACATAATACGTGTTTCAAAATTCTACAAGTGATAGACGTTAGAGATATAGGTATATAGTTATGCACATCTGTTCGACGTCCCTTCTTGAAAACGGGGATGACCTGTGCCCTTTTCCAATCCTTTGGAACGCTACGCTCTTCTAGAAACTTACGGTACACCGCTGCAAGAAGGGGGGCAAGTTCCTTCGCGTACTCTGTGTAAAATCGACCTGGTATCCCATCAGGTCCAGCGGCCTTTCCTCTTTTGAGCGATTTTAATTGTTTCTCTATCCCTGTGTCGTCTATTTCGATATCTACCATTTTGTCGTCTGTGCGACAATCTAGAGATGGAACTACAGTGCAGTCTTCCTCTGTACGTCAATCTTGTCTGTCGATCTGTTGTGCTGCCATTCATGAACAGCATTCCAGGGCGTGTTTTCCAACAGGATAACGTTCGCCTACATACCGCTATTGTAATCCAGCACGCTCTCACAGAGTGTAGACACCTTGCCTTGCCCTACTCGATCACGACGTAAGTCTCCAATCGAACACATATGGGACATCATCGGACGCCAATTCCACTGTCATCCACATGCAGCATTAACCGTCCCTTTATTGACTGACCAGGTGCAACAGGCATGAAACTTCATCCACAAACTGACATCTAGCACCTTCACTACACAACGCCTGCACATTTGCATGCTTGCATTCAACATTGTGGCGGCTACACCGGTTATTAATGTACCAGCATTTCAAATTTGCAATTGCTTATCTCACGCTTGCATTAACCTACGATCTTTCGACATTAATCATTTAAGTGTGTTACCTAGACAAATGTATTCCCGAAATTTCATTACTATACATTAAGTATTTTTTGATATTGCGATTTTTTTCCCTCAGTTTACCTTTCCCTGCGGTTCTTCCAATGAATCTCAGACTGCCAACTGATTTTCCTAGTTTATGTGACCATTCTATTTTCGGTCGTTCCACACAGCTACTCCTAGTTATTTTCAGTAGTAAATGGTTTGAACGATATCTCATCGATAGCGTAATTGAACAGTAGTGGATCTCTTCCCTTATTTATGCGCAGTACCTACATTTGATTACGTTCAGAGTCAACTGCCGGTCCCTGCGCCAGCATCGATTATCTGAAGGAAATCCTGCAGTTCCCTTCAATCTTCGACAGACAATACCATCGTCTGAGTACAATTTTATGGAGTTTCGACGTTATCTGTAAATAGTAACGGCTCTATAACACTTCCTTGGTGTATTCGCGAAAAGACCAAAATATCTGTTGTTTAGTCCCGTCAAGAACAATGTATTGAGTTCTGTCTCTAGAAGTCCTGAACCCAATCACGAATATGACTCGTAACTCGGTGAGCTCATCTTTTGTTCAGTCCGAACACAATGAACGCACTCACTCCCCTCCCGCCGGAGGTTCGAGTCCTCCCTCGGGCATGGGTGTGTGTGTTGTTCTTAGCATAAGTTTGTTTTAGTAGTGTGTAAGTCTAGGGACCGATGACTTCAGCAGTTTGGTCCCTTAGGAATTCGCACTTGAACATTTGCACTCCCTCCTTCAGAAGACGTCACTTTTTACCGAGCTAGATACTGATACTGTCTGCTCGATAAGTGAGCTTATAGGTTATAGCTAATATCTGATTGCACTCAGGCGTAATGGTCTAAGAAAGGCTGGGAACCACTGTTCTATACCAAATCTACCTGTTGCTTAGTCTGTATCTTATGAAAATCGTTGTGTACCCGATAGATGAGGCGACAACTTAACTTTAGAACACCTTCATATATTTGTATTATTCTTTACCTCATTTAAGCAATCTCAAGGAACAGTATTTGTTGCCAGTTTCTACTGAGTACTTGAACGATAAGTTACTAGTTGTTGCCTGTTCTGCATGTTCTCACACTTTTTTTTTTACCCTCAGATATTCCACTTATACAATGACTTGCCGCCTGTATGGTTTTTACACCAATCGCCAATCATCAAAGTAAAAAATAAAATCAAAAAAGACGGCCGATTTCGTTAGTCATGCGGATCTTCTTAGTTAAGAAAAACGTGTGCATTTCGGATTACTTGCTACTTGGTCCGTTATTCACGCAACTCTCCTCACTGTATTGCAGCTTCTGAGAACGGACTTTGCCAAGAAAAATCACGAAATATACGAGGACGTGCTGAAAAGCATTGTTTCAGAATTTCTTGTGAAAACTCCGAGAAATAAAACAAACTTTTTATCAATCTGCATCTTTATTCTTCATGTCTACTTCTTTATACCTCAACATAAACACCCTGGTGACGAATATGTTTCTCTCAACAATACACCACTTTGTTGATATCATCCCTGCAGAATATTTGTCTTTGTTGACAGAAACACAAGCTTACCTCTGCTTGCACCGTTTCATCAGAGTGAAGTGCTCGAAGATGTTCTTTAAGTTACGGAAGCAGATGAAAATCAGCCCCCCCATAAACCATGGACCTTGCCGTTGGTGGGGAGGCTTGCGTGCCTCATCGATACAGTTGTAACCACAACGGAAGGGTGTGTGTTGAGAGGCCACACAAACGTGTGGTTCCCTAAGGGGACAGCAGCCTTTTCAGTAGTTGCAGGGTCAACAGTCAGGATGATTGACTGAACTGGCCTTGTAACATCAACCAAAACAGCACGAGTCGAGAGGCACGAAAGGGTAGCAGTGCTTGAGAAGGAAGTGATACAGGGTTGCAGCCTATCCCCGATGTCATTCAATCTGTATATTGAGCAAGCAGTAAAGGAAGCAAAAGAAAAATATGGAATAGGTATCCAGGCAGAAGAAATAAAAACCTTGAGGTCTGCCGATGATATTGTAATTCTGTCAAAGACACCAAAGGACTTGGAAGAGCAGTTGAACGTAATGGGCATTGTCTTGAAAGGAGGCTATAAGGTGAACACCCACAAAAGCAAAACTAGGATAATGAAATGTAGTCGAATTAAATCAGGTGATGCTGAGGGAATTAGATTAGAAAACGAGACACTTATAGTAGTAGATGAGTTTTGCTATTTGGACAGCAAAATACCTTATGATGGTCGAAGTAGAGAGGATATAAAATGTACACAGCAAAATAGCTTATGATGGTCGAAGTAGAGACGATATAAAATGTAGACTGGCGATGATGAGGGAAACGTTTCTGAAGAAGAGAAATTTGTTAACATCGAGTATAGATTTAAGTGACAGGAAGTCTGTCTTGCAAGTATTTTTATGGAGTGTAGCCGTGTATGGAAGTGAAACATGGACGATAAACAGTTTAGACAAGAAGAGAACAGAAGCTTTTGAAATGTAGTATTACAGAAGAATGCTGAAGATTAGATGGGTAGATCACGTAACTAATGAGATGGTACTGAATATAATTGTGGAGAAGAGGAATTTGTGGCATAACTTGACTAGAAGAAGGGATCGGGTGGTAGGACACGTTCTGAGGCATCAAGGGTTCACGAATTTAGTATTGGAGGGAAGCGTAGTGGGTAAAAATTGAAGAGGGAAACTAAGAGCTGAATACACTGCGCAGATTCAGAAGGATATAGATTGCAGTAGTTACTCAGAGATGAAGAGTCTTGCACAGGATAGAGTAGCATGGAGAGCTGCATCAAATCTGTCTTTGGAATGAAGACCACAACAACAACATCAAACAACATGAAAATCAGATGGGGCCAAGTCGGGGCTGCATGGAGGATGATCGATGACAGTGAACCGAAGGCGTCGGATTGTTACAGATATCAAAGCACTCGTGTGTGATCTGGCATTGTCTTGCTCGAGGAGTCGGTGCTCTATGTGTGTACGAACTCTTCTGCTGTTAGAGACTCGATTACAACATGCTGTTTCTCACGCATAGTTACGTTACACACTGCCATGTTACATGCTACAATTCGGAGCCCCTTAACGGTAGGGGGTAGCAACTTGCGTCAGCAAAGCGGGAAAGTTGACCCGAGTAATATGCATAACATAAAATACCTCAACCGATTTTGAGAACACTACAAAAATTTCAGAGTACGCTCTTTATTAAGTTACTCTACATACATTACGTGTAATGATTAGAACGCTAAATTACAAGGATTTTGACCTTATATGGAGACGTACCCGACTGTCAGCGTCCCTGTGCGCTGTTTTCTAATGGGTTAAGCAGGGGTTAAAGGGCAATAGGGGGGGGGAAGGAGGGAGGGAGGGGGGGGGGGTGGTAACAGGGAAGGTATCCTGCCACTCAACCACTAATATTGCCAAATCTAAAATTTAACATGCTGACCCCGTGAAGACACGAAAAAAACGAAGAAGAGTTAAAGGGACGATAATCTGTTTTGGTATGAAGATGTGTGTGCAGCCTCGAAAGGTAAAACAGAATGGAAATTCGACCCGAACGTGACCAAACTGGATAGCTTATTTGTTGAGGTATTATCGAGAATCAGAACTGTCTACCATTAACCTGTCACTCAGATTTACCAGTTTGCTGTTAAAATTGTAAACACTTTTAAAGAGCAAACGGCCTTCACCCGTTGCACATTAGTAAAAAACCAAGTTCAAAAGAAATTATTCTAATGTTATTACATTTAGATGTACTGTAATGTGTGGGGTTCACGAGTCAAACTAACGCTTCACAGGTAAGACCTGAGACGGTTTAATTTAATATCGTAAAACTGGTCTTGAGGAAATGACATTGAGACTAGTCTGAAGTGGAGCTTTGTGGTAGTGTGCCCAGCTGCGTGACGTAATTACCGTGCAGCTGGTGATGGCGGCCAGTGGGTCAGGTTGGCCCACTCTCTACTTGTTGAGCCTCCCCCCCTCCCCCCTATCACTTCTGCTCCGCCAGCACAGGCCGTGCCTGCCCAGTTTCGAGCTCGCAAGCTTTGACGCTTTGAAGCTATTGCATTGTTTACACGTCCCTGTTGTCCGCATTAAAGCGATACATCGAAATGAGTAAGCTTAAACGAATACATTTTATTGGTATACATTCAAAAGGCTTGATACAAAGACGGAGCCTGGCATAAGTGCTCTGTCGTCAGATCTGCCACAGATCGCCGCCTATAGGGACGTCCATTAATTACGTGAGGAGTTTTCCTTACAGTCGGGACCCCCTCCCTCCATGGTGAGGTGTGGTGGGAAACCCCCCCCCCCCCCCGCCCCTCCCTGCCCCTCAAGTGGGGTTTACCCCATAGTCGGGTAAAAATGCGTAAAAATGAAATCTTTTAAATTTGTTTTGAACATTGATTAAACACTTTATTAAAACCATATTTTATTTACAAAGCATATTAACACTCTGCCGTCCGGCGACACCACAGTGGTGTCGTGAACATAGTATCGCGCAGTGAACGGCGACAGCACTTTAGTAGCTTTTGCATTCTGTTGGTGTTTTGTTGAGGTAACAGTAAGTTACACATGTCAAGAAGTTTTTTTGTTTTATACGTACTTGTGCCCATTCATCGTGGCAGACGAAAGAGACGATACGATTATTTACAATGAATGCGCGGAGCAAAACTTGGAGGTTGCCACTACATCGCGTACATCTCATCATGATCCGGTTGACAGACATCCCGGTCACGTAAAGCACCACCAACTAATAGGCCTATGTATTTCTGAAACCAATAAACGAAAACGAAGAAACTGCCATGTATGTTGCAAAAACAAAAAACAAGAACAATAAACTTAATGTGCAAGTCTTGTGGAGTTGCGTTACATCTTGGAGACTGTTTTGCTTCATATCATATGAAAGAGAAATATTAAGTACCAAAGACAATGCAAATAGCCGCCCAGAGTGGCCGAGCGGTTCTAGGCGCTACAGTCTGGAACCACGCGGCCGCTACGGTCGCAGGTTCGAATCCTGCCTCGGGCATGGATGTGTGTGATGTCCTTAGGTTAGTTAGGTTTAAGTAGTTCTAAGTTCTAGGGGACTGATGACCTCAGAAGCTAAGTCCCATAGTACTCAGAGCCATTTTTTGACAATGTAAATAAACAAATATAGGAAACAAAAAAGTTTTATATCTTCGAAATTTCAAGAAAGTAGGGGAACAGGGTTGAGAAATCACGATGAGATTAGTTAAACGTAAAAATTTATAATCTCCCGATAGTGTCAAGAATGGCTGGCGACAAGCCAAGTAATCCGAATTAACGCTGCCGGCGCCAAGCGAATAAATTTGTACGAGACGTGCGGACGGCAAAGTGTTAAATATTGTTTTCAACATGTAATTAAAAATGCTTTATTTTAAACACGTCAACCCCGAGTAGTATTCAGACGGACGGAAAGACAGACAGAGACGAATAGAAAGACTCCACGAAAAAAGTATTAATGGTTTTGACGGATCTAAAAAATTGATCTTTTATTGGTATATTAAGTGCATTAAATGGCATCGGACCTTCACTTACGCTTCAGAGTAACAAAAACTTTGTTTGCACATTCCTTTGAACTGTATGATTATGCAGCTTTTCAGTCTGTTTATTTATATGATCAATAAGAGAATTCTTGTCCGTGAACTTTAACTTAGCTGCTCTTCACAGATGATTAACTTCTTGCTCGCACATGTGTTCGACTTGTCCGTATGACATTTAACATACGCTTTGTAAAAGTTTTGATAGAAAGTCGTGTGGAACACAATAATGACGGTTTTATACGCGTTGCATTGATTTGGATCGTTGCGGTAGAGAACACTTGTGCGCCACTTGTTTCAAAACAGGGAATCCTGAATGTGAACACGTGTAAAGCTTTCACTTCAGTTCAGGGAGGCCAGGAAGATTGATGGGAGCTTTAATATTGTCTATGCTCAGAATTAACTACCTAAAATAAAAATTTTACGTTGTAATAACGTATATTCTCTGAACTGAAAAACTGACTTTCAATCCTCATTGCCTCCTCCCTCCTTTGGATGAGATTTGGTGAGATTTTGCCAGATCCCTGCCACACTCCATATTGAGCTCAAGTAATTAATGGACGTCCCCTACGCTGCTTTGCAGAGCGAGAAAGCCTCCGACCTCCATATTCTGTAATGAGCCGTGGGAGTCCAACACCCGTCCTACTCGTCACGGTTTCACTGTCCTTCAACCACTTTCCATGATATTCGCAACATTAGTACGCGTTCAGCCAACCAGCTTCGCTGTTTCCCAGCTGCACGTGCCCAGGCGACTGACCATAACAACCTGCCCTTTGTCAGAATCTCCTGTGTCAGTGGATTTCCCTTTTGCGACCCGTATCGTCAACAGAATGATTTCCCATTCGTCTCTGCTCTGCCTGTATGCTGTCCTCACCGCTTGACGTGCCGCTAATCCACCATGGGCCGTTCAGTCTCCCAGTGGGTGGTGGGCAGTTTTTATTAGTTTTGTTCCGCGGTGTAATAATGGATCCACTTTTTATCAACATCCCCGTAGCTATAAATGAATGAAGAAACCGTGTCTAGAGAATAATGCAAAACACGGCAGATAGAATAAAGAACTAGCATATAAGATACATAACCAATTTCCTGCGGGTATCTGTTATCTTCTCATCGCCAAACACTGATCATGTCGTCAATGAATTACAAGCCAACAGTAAGGGGTCGGGTTGGGAGGAGACCAGACGACTAGGTCATAGGTCACATAGAATTAGGGAAGGAAGTCGGCCGTGTCCTTTCAAAGGAACCATCCCGGCATTTGCCTGGAGTGATTTACGGAAATCACGGAAAATCTAAATCAGGATGGCCGGAAGCGGGATTGAACCGTCGTCCTCCCGAATGCGAGTCCAGTGTGCTAGCCACTGCGCCACCTCGCTCGGTCAACAGTAAGGAGATGTAAAGATGATAAACATATAATTTCACGTTACAAGTAAAGAAGACTCATTCATTAAATTCGTATGAATTTTTTAAGTCTTGATTTTCTAAAATCAGTGTTTCTGCTTATAGTATAATGATGCAGGTGAATAACAGAAATGTGTTCCTACAGCTGGAAGCACTCATCAAAATCATTGGAATCACGAAATTTTTAAAGTAAGCTGCATATGCCATTCAAGACCAAAGCACAGTCAGCAAATAAACAATACTGGCCGCTGACTCGTCATAACAGCCACCAGACATTCGTCATTCTATAAACTAATAAACTCAAACTTCACAACTACGTTTATGTCAGACAATACGACGTTTCCCGCATCTACACTGTCCGGTCACTTTAATGTGACCACCTGTCAAAAGCCTGAATAACCACCTCTTGTAGCGCGGGACGTGTAGGAAGACTGTCAGTCACGGTCTGGGAGGTATTGACAGGGATGTGGAGCCGTGCCGACTCCTCTGGCGTACCCCGCTGCGCCAGGTTTCTTGGTAGAGGAGACATGGCGCGAACCGCCCGATTACGGTGGTCCCACGGATTCTTGACTGGGTTTAAATCCTAGGAGTTTGGTGGTCATGGGAGTGCGGTAAACTTACCTTGGTGATCTTCGAACTTTGCACGTACACTGGGAGCTGTGTGACGTGCTGCGTTGACCTACTGGTAGTAGATGCTATCGTGCAGAAGAAAAAAAAAATTATGTAGGGGTCCCCAATGGTAGATGCAAACTTGTTTTGATCTATTGTGCCCTCCAGAATGACGAGATAACTCAGGAATGCCACGAAAACATCCTACAGATCACAACACTCCCTTCTCCCGCCTTAATCCTTCCGGGCGTTGCAGCGTCTTTTCTTTCAGATATTTCACGCTGAAGACGCCAACTGCCATCTGTCCGATGGAGCAAGAAACGTGATTCGTCTGAAACGGCCACCTATCGCCGCTCACAGGGCGTCCGTTTGCGGTACTGGTGTGCAAATTCCATCCTTCCAAGCCGATGAGCAGCAGTCACCATGGGTGAATGAGTGAGTCGCCTTCTGCGGAGGTCCATACACAGCAACGTTCGCTGGACGGTCATTGAGAAGACCCTGTTGGTAGCCCCTTGGTTCATCTGAGCGGGCAGTTGCTGAACATGTGCACGTCTATTCGCCCGTACAAATCTCCGCAGCCGTTGTTCACCCCCCTGTCATCTACGACCCGTGGTGCACTACAGATACCTCAGCGCTGGTTTTGGATAGCGCCATTTTGTCATGCAAGGTATACTTTTATCACGGCGGTAAGTGAACAGTTTACAAGCTTAACCGTTTTGGAAATGCTTCCATCCTAGACCCGAAACCCAATGATACGCTTTATATGCCCTCCACTGCCAGTGCTACCACCTGCCGTCTGCCGGCCGAGGTGGCCGAGCGGTTCTAGGCGCTACAGTCTGGAACCGCGCGACCGCTACAGTCCATGCCTCGGGCATGGATGTGTGTGATGTCCTTAGGTTAGCTAGGTTTAAGTAGTTCTAATTTCTAGGGGACTGATGACCTTAGAAGTTAAATCCCATAGCGCTCAGAGCCATTTTCAACCTGCCGTCTATGAGTGGTTCCTGCACGTTGACTTCGAACATAAGCTGTGTGACAATGTGACTGGGCCGTGTATATCTGAGGCCATTACACACACTAATGGGATGTCCCTCGCCCCAAATTAGCCGGTTCGAATCCTGATTATGGATGATATTTTTGTCAATAGTAGTTTCCAGGACTGCGGAGCAAATTAGGTGGTCTACACTTCGCGACAATATTCTGGATGACTCTCATACAGCTCCACATCATCACATGGAATGAGGATATGTGATACTGTTGATGGCACTCAGTCTGCAGTGGAGACGTTAAGCACGACGGGCCCCTTGATGCCACACGAGAGCACTCTGCTTCCTTGCGTTTCCGCAGCCATGCATTACAATAAAACGCAGCGCTACACCTAACACTCACTGCAGTCATTCGTACGGCACTCACGTCCCGCTGTAGTCATCCACACGGCACTCACGTCTGTTTATCACATTATGTTCCACGAACAACCTTGAAAATAGTTCCCAACATTCAGACTCTCGGGATCCTGGCGATCCAATGCGCCAATTAGGCAGAATTTTGGCACGATATCCTCAGCAGAACATCCAACAACTCCATCAGTCAATTCCAAGCCGAATAACTGCTTGCATGTGGACCAGAGGTGGACCAATGAGTTATTAAATTCCTCAATTTGTGAAGCTTTTTCTATTCAATACATCATCCAATTTTTTAAAAAGTGTAACAATTTGTTTGTCTGTACATGTACATCACATCTACCGACGTCCGTCCCATTTGGATTATTCCTTCGTGGTGCGTCGAATTTCTGTTTTTCTTAGAGTGTATGTGGAAACATTAAACGCATTTAAAACTAGCTTGGAAGTTTGTTTCTTACTGTCAAGTCATTTCGTATCATAAATAATGCAAAGTCTTTTCACCATACTTTAGGGTTTGATAACGTCGTGTGGAACAACTTTCGTTAGAGAAAAAATTTCGCTGACGTTTCGACTCGACGCTAGCCATTTATTAGTATCGGTTTCTCCTGAGGGGCAGCAGGGTGTAACCACTCTGCCCCGTGCGTATGCTGTGTGTACTGCCGATAATCCAGTCATCTGTTCTGTGTGAAAGCAGCTAGGCCGAAAAAAATTAAAGTTTCTGATTCGCTTCTAAAATATCTTTTTACACCTAGAGACACTCATCCTTACATTATTTTGTTGAAAATTATCCTATAAATTTACTGGGGAAGGTATTATGCAGATCCAGCACAACAGGTTAGAAGGCGCTACGAGTTCGGTGGAATCTCGTTGTCCCAGAGTCGGCAAATTCAATAAAAAGACGCCTACCGTCGCCGGCATTTTTAAGCGAACATTTTATCTGTAACAGAAGTTGTTCTCCATAACGTATCTATCACCTCTAGAACTATGTGTATGGGTTCTAAATAAACGACAAGTTAAATTGTTAGTTATGGGGGACAAGTATTCAGCTGCCGACCTTGACATGCACCGTCACAAATTTGTTGCAAGAGACTGTCCAAACGCGAAGACTGCATTGGCCGCAGCACAATCGGGGGCCCTTTGGCATGTACACGACTTTTGTAAAAAGTGAAGCACTTGACGCAAAGGTCAGCAACACGCCACGATAACAACGTGTAGAACAGTGGAATCATAATAAGTAATTTACGTGGCAGATAAGTGGCGGGCACGTAGGCTCGAAAGCGTCCTCTTTTGTGTGACCGGATAGCTCAGTCGGTGCGGAGCCGTCATACGAAGTGGAAACGTGTTACCAAGTGCCGCTATGCCTCGCCGACATCACAGGGTGGAATATCGGCATGTGAGTGCATTCTAACGGGGTAGAATTATTGGTCTCCGGGAGGCGGCTCTGTTGTCCCGTGACACTGCGGTTCGTACATGACACGCTACTTCAAAAGTGTGGCGTATGCGAAACCAGTGGAGAGGAGAGGGTCGCCCAAGGCCCCAAAAGGGTACTGGACGACACAATATTACTACAGCGCGAGTGACCGCCATCTTATCCGCATGGCAATAGCGACAGAAAGGCTACGTCCACAGTTCTGGTGCAACGTTGGAGCGTTGCAATGAGTGTGGGGATGATATCGTCTACGGTTCGGCAACGTCTTCTGAGGGCTGAACTACTGGCACGAATGCCATTTCGTTGGCTTCCATTGACCGGAACCCACTAACGACGCAGACTGCAAAGGGCACCCTCACGGTGACATTGGCTTGCTGAGTGGCAGAATGAGTGTTTTCGCACGAGCCCCACTTCATTCCCTACAGTGGGGGCTGCATATGCGCTCCACTCCGCTGTGGTGAACGCAGTCCTGCAGAATAGCGCACAAGTGCGATAGTTTGGGGATCTCGCGTAACACGTGATCTCGCGTCCTACGTTTTGTGGGCAATTAGAACAGTTCTCGCTACATAAGAAACGTTGTACAGCCAGAGGCACTGCCCTTCCTACAGGCCGTTCCACATGCCATATTTCAGCAGGACAAGGCCCAGCCGCACGTCACGAGGAATGTGCAAGTCACCTACGAAGAACGGCGGGTACCACTGCTTCCTTGGTCTGCCATGTTCGCCTGGCATGTCGCCCATCGAATACGTATGGGATGTGGCCAGACGGAAACTTATTTGTTCAGATCATCCTGCAGCCACAGTTGATGCTTTGTGGACGGCAGAGTATTCCTCATCAGCACATCCAGGTGCTCTTTGATTCCATACCACGCGTCAAGCGGCTCTGGCTCTACTCCGTACCGAACATCCACAGTCGCAGAGCACGTACAGATCTGCAATACTAATCACACACTGAAGCGCTAAAGAAACTGGTATAGGCATGCGTATTCAAATACCGAGATATGTAAACAGGCAGAATACGACGCTGCCGTCGGCAACGCCTACTAAGACAGCAAGTGTCTGGTGTACTTGTTGGATCAGTTACGGCTGCTACAATGACAGGTTATCAAGATTTAAGTGAGTTTGAACATGGTGTTCACGAGCGATGGGATGCAGCATCTCTGAGGTAACGATGAAATGGGGATTTTCCCGTATGACCATTTCACGGTTGTGTCGTGAATATCAGGAATTCCTGACATCGCTGCGGCCGGAAAAAGATCCTGCAAGAACGGGACCAATGACGACTGAAGAGAATCGCCAACGTGACAGAAGTGCAACCCTTCCGCAAATTGCTGCAGATTTCAATGCTGGACGATC
The DNA here is from genome assembly GCF_021461395.2 of Schistocerca americana. Taxonomy (NCBI): domain Eukaryota; kingdom Metazoa; phylum Arthropoda; class Insecta; order Orthoptera; family Acrididae; genus Schistocerca; species Schistocerca americana. The sequence continues at coordinate 1,036,064,423 of NC_060119.1, read as the reverse complement.
AACAAGTGTCAGCGTGTGAACCATTCAACGTAACGCCATTGGTATGGGCTTTCTGAGCCGACGGCCCACTCGTGTACCCTTGATGACCCCACGACACAAAGCTTTAGTGCTCGGCTGGGCCCGTCAACACTGACATTGGACTGTTGATGACTGGAAACAAGTTGCCCGGTCTCGTTTCAAATTGTATCGAGCGGATGGTCGTGTGCGGGTATGGAGACAACCTCACAAAGCCATGGACCCTGCGCGTCGGCAGGAGACTGTTCAAGCTGGTGGAGGCTCTGTAATGGTGTGAGGCGTGTGCAGTGGGAGTGATATGGGACCCCTGATAGGTGACAAATTCGTAAGCATCCTGTCTGATGACCTGCATCCATTCATGTCTACTATGCATTCCGACAATTCTAGCAGGACAATGCGACACTCCACACGTCCAGAATTGCTACAGAGTGGCTCCAGGAAAACTCTTCTGAGTTTAAACATTCCAATGGCCACCAAACTCCCCAAACGTGAACATTATTGAGCATACTTGAGATGCCTTGTAACGTGCTGCTCAGAAGAGATCTCCAACCCGTCGTCCTCTTATGGATTTATGGACAGCCCTGAAGGATTCATGGTGTCATTTCCCTCCAGCACTACTTCAGACATTAGTCGAGTCCGTGCCACGTCGTGTTGCAGCACTTCTGCGTGCTCTCGGGGCCTTACACGATATTAGACAGGTGTACCATTATCTTTGGCTCTTCAGTAAATGTGCAGTGTCACGTCCGCAACCGGTGCAATAAATTTCATTGTGATCACATCACGCGGTGTTGGTGTTTCATTTCCTTCCAAACAGTGGTATAGTACAGAACAAGAACAAACACATCACTGTGTAGCTTAGTCCCGCTGAAGCTCTGCAGTCTTGTTTGACAATCAAGTGTGCAAAAACCTCAGTTTCGTAACGTGGCCAAGAAACTAAATATCTTCTGACGGGCGAGAGAGGACAACGAATGGCGGAAAGACTGCAACACTAAAAGTATTGCACTTAGTTGTGTATCGTTTAAGTTTTTATTGCTCTCAAACAGAAACTGACGCAATGCGAGATACGTCTGCTTAAATTGCGTCCCGCATTTATCAAACAGCAGCTGTAGGAGACGTTTGTCGGCATATTCCTAAATATTGTTTCATATGCTCTGAAACTGAGGCGACAAAGCAAGGATTAACATACAAGAAATCAGTTCCTTTAAGTGCACATGTACACTATGTGATAAAAAGTACCCGGACAAATGGCTGAAAATGTCTTACAAGTTCGTGGCGCCCTCCATCGGCAATGCTGGAACTCAATACGGTGTTGGCCCACCCTTAGCCGTGATGATAGCTTCCACTCTGGTAGGCATACGTTCAATCAGGTGCTGGAAGGTTTCTTGGGGAATGGAGCCCATTCTTCACGGAGTGCTGCACTGAGGAAAGGTATCGATGTCGGTTGGTGAGGCCTGGCACGAAGTTGGCGTTCCAAAACATCCCATAGGTATTCTATAGGATTCAGGTCAGGACTATGTACAGGCCAGTCCATTACAGGGTCGTTATTGTCGTTAACCACTCCGCACAGGCCGTGCATTATGAACAGGTGCTCGATCGTGTTGAAAGATGCAATCGCCATCCCTGAATTGCTCTTCAACAATGGGAAGCAAGAAGGTGCTAAAAACATCAGCGTAGGCCTGCGCTGTGAAAGTGCCACGCAAAACAACAAAGGGTGCAAGCCTCTTCCATGAAAAACACGACCACACCACAACACAACCGCCTCCGAATTTTCTGTTGGCACTACACACGCTGGCAGATATTCACCGGGCATTCGCCATACCCACACCCTGCCATCGGAACACCATATCGTGCACCGTGATTCGTCGTTCCACACAACCTTTTTCCACTGTTCAATCGTCCAATGTTTACGCTCCTTACACCAAGCGAGGCATCGTTTGGCATTTACCGGCGTGGTGTGTGGCTTTGAGCAGCCACTCGACCTTTCTCACCTCCCGCCTAACTTTCATAGTACTTACAATGTATCCTGATGCAGTTTGGAATTCCTACGCGATGGTCTGGATAGATATCCGCCTATTACACATTACGACCCTCTTCAACTGTCGGCGGTGTCTGTCAGTCAACAGACAATGCCGGCCTGTAAGCTTTTCTTCTGTAGGAGTCCCTTCACATTTCCACTTCACTATGACATCGGAAACAGTGGACCTAGGGATGTTTAGGAGTGTGGAAATCTTGCGTACAAACATATGACACAAGTGACACCCAATCACCTGATCACGTTTGAAGTCCGTGAGTTCTGCGGAGCTCCTCATTCTGCTCTCTCACGATGTCTAATGACTACTGAGGTCGCTGATATGGAGTACCTGGCTGTAGGTGGCAGCACAATGCACCTAATATGAAAAACGTATGTTTTTAGGGGTGTTCGGATACTTTTGATCACATAATGTCTCTTTAAAAGAATTGCGTTTCTTCCAAATAAGCTTGTACGGTTCTTCTTATATCAGCTTCAGCACTTTCGTTGACAATGAAAGACTGTGATTCTCGCACACTATTTTCATAGTAAATTCCATACAATAGGTGCGCATACCTTCGTCGTAAACATGAGAAACAATGCACACTAAAGTATGCAAAATAAAATCGTAGATTTACTGCGACGAACTCACCATTTCTAGTCCCTCAAACTGTTTCCATCGTTTTTGTTGAAACATGGTTGAGAATATTTCAGATGTTGTAACTCAAGTATTAATGGATGAAAGTTGTAGATTCAGTTATATTAGATACCATCCATTGAAACAGTTGCAACAAAATGAAAAATAATTTAAAATGTGCTTTGAACAGTGCTTAAATCGCTTGAAGTAAAATGGCAAATCACCTCCATCTCCAGATAAAATTATGCGAAATATTTACAGAGGCTGGTGCATTCTATGGCTTATCCACTGGATTGAAACAACATTTCTTCTTTTTCAACTCATCTGTAAGATATAAAACTCAACAGAACATTCGAAATGTGGAAACAATCACTTGCATTGCGGCGTGATCTACTCTGGAATAATGATTTAAAATTGTTTCTAGAGAGCATATAACTGCATCAATACCGTGAACATGAGTACTGGAAAAGAAATTTAACTAACCAGCACCCGAAGGTAAAAAATAACTCACTAATTAACGCATTCTATTTCGTTTGACTATTTACCACGGCTTCTTCATAATACAATCTAAAATTCCATCATGTAACTTGATACTACACCACTTTTTGATTGTTGACATCCCACCATTTATCTCGCGAGAAGCATCGTTCGGTACATGAACGAGATGTTCTGTAGCTCAACGTTCATATTTCGCACAGTCACATTAATACACTGGGCAGTTTCGTGCCCACTTTCATTTTACTTTAAAAATGAGCCACTGCTTACCGTTTAACTCCTGTAAAACGAAATGGATAAGAAACCGTGACTTTCAAGGAGTATAGTAGTGGCGAAAGAATTAGAGATCCAGGTGTGAAGTAATAAGCATAAAAATTCAGCTGCTCTCGACGAACATAAACATAAATAGTGAACTTAATCACGCAACTCTCTGTACACAAAAGTTTTAGTTAGTTGTTTATATTGTTTGGGAGTTACTAGAGAAATTCCTATGCAAAAGGACTATTTTGATTCATGATGTCAAATGTCACATTAATTATCAGATTAATTATCAGATGTTAACCAATAAATTTCCCATGACCTCAGTGGAAGAGAAATGGAGGTCAGAATTTCCCTTTTTTTCCGGTGAAGTATTTTATGGTTGTATGGCGCAAAACACAGGCTTCTTTAGTCTCGGGCAAACATGTTTCGCCACTGTAGTGGTATCATTAATGGGAATACTTTTTATTCTGAAACTAACATGTTTTCAGATTATTGCACCATCTGTTTTTACATTTGCATTTTGCCCACTTGGTTGTTCTCAGGCTGTTACGAAACTTGTTGACAGTATTACATGTCGTCCAAAGTACTAATTTAAAGGTTTGGAAGGTATCGCCTGTTCTAATGTCTAGAAAAGTGAGAGTGTAAAAAGAAGACTTAAAAAGAATAGTTTAGAAATTTGACTGTAGTAACTGGCGCAGGTAAGTTTGTCACTGAATCGAGTAAGCTACTTGTATATTTACTTGATCATGACGTTGCCATGTCGCTACTGGAGAATTTAGGAGTGAAATCTTCGTGTATCATTCCGTGTTAAGAGTTGCGCCATTGCTAATTGTTGAACAGGGAGCGTGGTTGATGATAGATGAGTGTACATCAAACATTCAATGCCACTGACATTCAAAGCACTTATATACATATATATATATATATCACTTACGCAATACATCCACGAATGTATCCACTTACGAAATTCTCTGTACACCATTCTAGGATACTGTTGGTCAGTTTAAAGCATTTAACAGGCTGGATTAACGGACGAGGTAGAGAACATACGAACGAGTTCTGGCGGGTTTGATTAATCGGTGCGAGACCGCCACAAAACTTATACATGGTATCTCTACTAAAATGACGGCGTGCTTCAAGGTACAGTTACTTCTGAAATTCCGGGAATTTGCGATCCAAGGTGAGTTAATAGGATATTAATTATTTTAAAGAGACCATGAGTTACGGGTTTTAAATATTCCTAAAAATATCGATAGCTTATGTCACCTCACTAAGTGCATTGAGCATGATCTGAAGTCTCGATCATACTTCAGATCATGGTCAAGCACATAAAACGACAATAAATACTCTGGACGGGCTAATACGGTGAATGATAAGACCACAGTTTCTATACATTTCGCACTGGAAGGACGCCTATCAAAATTCTGAAATTGTATGGTCATGGTATTTACGCGAGAAGTATGGGGAAGAAATTAATATCTTTTTGAAAATAATGTTTTGGCGCAATAGTTCTACGTCACTTTATTAGAAGCAACAATTTCGCCCCTAACAACAGACAGTGCTCAGCCATACAAAACTAATTAGAGGACGCGTGCTCAGTCATGGTCACTTACATCTAGTTCGATGTTATACCTTAAGTGCATCAAAATTACGGAATGCAGCAAAGTGCCGGAGTTATACGTTAGCTATTTCTTGACCGGGAGAAGCACAATCGTAGTATATGAATCGGGTATTTCCGGCACTCTGTAATTTGGAAACATTTAATGTGTGACGTTGGTCTATGTATAAAGAATCACAATAGGTCGGATGTTCTGTACTTATTATAGTTTTTAGGGCTCCGTACCGTAATCTTTAAAATAGAACAGTTGTAGGATCGTTCTGTTGTCTATCTGTCTATGTATCCGTTTGTGCGACTGTTAAAAGCCTTTCTATCATGAGCAATTAGACCTATCAGGTTCAAATTTACGTCACATATTAAGGTATCTGGTTCCTTAGTGGTGTGAAAATTTTAAGCTTCTAAGTCAGTTCAGTCAAATTATCGTTCGCGTCACATATTTTGATACTCAGAAAACTCTCTCATCAAAACCTATAGGGCACTTCCCTTTGACCTAGAATCATGGAATCTGGCAAGGTTTCACAGTGCAAGGAAAGGAAAAAATCCGAAAATTCTTACTTTGTTGTTACATAATACGAAAAAATATTTTTGACTATTTTTTATCCGTTTGTCTGTTAACTCCGTTTCTCTCTGGAACAGTTTGGTATATCAAGTTCAAATTTATATCACATATTAAGTTCTACGGACCCTTGGCGGTGTGAAAATTTTAAGCTTCTGAGCCAATGTAATCAAATGATGGGGCCATTTATGTCATATATTTTGATACTCTAAAACCCACTCACCAAAACCTGTGGGGTACTTCCCGTTGACTTCGAATCGTGAAATTTGGCTAGAAGCAAGGTTTCCCAGTGCAAGTAAAGGGAAAAATCTGCAATTGTTAATTTGTAATTACATTACAGGAAAAAATATTTGTCATTTGTTATCCGACTTGAAATTAAAACATTCTCGATAGTCTTGGATCCTGGGGCCGATATTTTGCCAGTGTCAATGTCGACAACACGCAAAAATCGAAAATATCCTCTATTTCTGGACTGAATAAACTGCCTCTATATGATTAACACTGGACGGAACCCTCAGTGTGGGAATCCTACTCGCACCTGGTCAATTTTTATGCCTATTTTGAGTGAATCGGTACTTTTAAGAAAGATTCGTAGAGCTACTGCGCCAAAACACGATTTTCTAAGAGATATTAATCTATTCCACATGTATTTCCTGTGAAGACCGTGATGGCCAGGCGTTCTTACAGAGCGACAGGATCGAAAATGCAGCGTCCGACACACATTGTGTTACGAGTACCCACGTAAATACGGCGGCAGGATTATGGTGTACGTCAACTAAAATTCACACGCTCGTGAAGAAAGTACAGCTTATACACTTCTTCGGGCACTCCACTCGGACCAGTTGCGGACGTGCGCACTTGGCAAATGCGAGGCCCGGGCGACTCACCGACGGCGGTGAAGGCGCCCCAGAACCTGGTGAAGGGCACGAGGTAGTCCCAGCAGGCGGCGCAGCGCGACTCCCGGTACGGCGACATGCCTGCGGCTCGCACCTCACATGTCGCGGCCGTCGCGCGCAGCTGTCGCGGTCGCACTGGCCGGCGCGGCGGCGGGCGGAGCGCGCCGCGGCTCAGCAGGGCCACGTGCCGCGGGGCTGTGTGCGCGCGCGCCGAGCCGCTAGGGCCACGTGCCCGCGCGGCGCGCCAAATACACCGGCCTCCATAGCCGCTGCACAGCAGTTCGCTCCTTGAGACAAGACCACCTGCCTTTTGTTTCCTTTATCGTGTCCGCTTGGATAGCTGACTGGTCATGTGGTCGAACTAAAATATCCTGACTGTGGGGCGGCGGGTGGAATTAAAATTGTTATATACAGTATATATGTAATGTAGAAAAGATGCATTTCCCGGCCGATGCACCATATGTGGGGCGGCGGGTGGAATTATTTGTTATATAAAATGTTCCTATTATTTATTTAATGCTGTTGTTTGCCGTTCTCAACACTGGCTCTCTAACTACAATATTGGCAACCAGAAAGTGATTAGCAAAACGTGAAGCCTGTAATTAGAATTCCTAGTGCCCACTTCATCTGAGAAATACACTTATAGCTACAGCTTATAGCTCTGAGGAATTAAGAGATTGTCTGGGATTCATAATCAAAAACGATTCTCTCTAAAATGTTCACTATATTCTGAAAGTCACAGACCAAAAAAGAATCCACACAATCCAACTACCAGAGCAGTTCAGAGTCTAATGCGCTGATGCAACTATTAAACGTTTAAGTGAATGATCGCCATAATTTGATGATAATGTCCATCAAACGCCACGCTAAATAATGGTAGAATGTCTGTCCCTCGGAGGCACGTGAAAATACGACATACGCAAACTGAAGATATATCATTAAAGTCATCCCAGAATTAACACTTCACTCGAAAACTTTATAGCAGTGATACCGATGCGACGCGACTCTCGGCACAGATGGTGCGCTAATCAGCGTCTGGAGAGAACTGGGGCCTTTTTCTCTCGCGCAGCTTTCTTATATATAAAACCACGGTGCGGACGGCTAAGGGAACGCCAGATTAAATCCGCTCTCCCGACTAGCCGCTGGGCTAGTAATGCACCACTTTAAGTTATCGAATAAATCATTGCTTCCTTTGCTGATGGCCAATGAAGCTCTCAATATAAATGTGCAATCAGCACACAGGTAAGTAATCATAATAAAAATCTGATGTGGCTAAGTCAAATATTTTAGGCGAGAGGATTAATTTAATTACACTACACGCAGTAGACGAGCTCTGAACTTGACCTTTGGAGATACGCTATCAGTATAGTTTTATAGTTATTCAGTTGAAACTTCTCACATCTTTATGATTATAGCGGATCTCCCTTCTACTTAAATTTAAACATCCTAGCCTTATTTATTCGCCTACTTAATCTATCTTGCTTCCTTAATTTTTAAGACAAAAACCAGAAAATCATGAATTTCAACTAAAATTTTAATTTGTGAGATCCATAATACTGTTTCTACTAAATTATTATGAAAAAGGAATCTAAATATAAATTTTTAAGTTTCTAGCTCATTTCTGTTGCGCCAATGATTTGTACAGAAAAACGTCCAAATTTCGAAAATGGTTAAAGTTATTGAACTGATATTCAACACATATTGATTTAGTATTACTCCTGACATGCTAGAAACGTTTCAGGTTATTTACTTGATTTTTAAAGTATTGCGCAACATTTATGACGTCAGAGCTAGTTACAGCGAACTGGCTGGCACACAATGGAAAGACTGATGTGAATTTTATACGGCGTGAGTAGGCTGCTTTCCTACATGACGTACGGTGGCGCGTGATGCGGAAGACTGTACACGATGCCATGCTTGATCCTGATGTTGTTTCCCAATGGTACGTAGTCGTTAATGGGAAGCTGGTGACGCAAGAACGTCTCTATAATATCCACATGGCAGAATCTCCCAATTGTGTGGGTTGTAATACTGTAGATTCTGACGAGCACCGCCTCAGCTGTGGAGAGGCGGAACCGGTTTGGCACCTAGTGCGGCAGATGCTGGCTTATCTCTTGCGAGTTAGGCCGGAGCATATATCTGCACGCACGTTATTGTTTCCGGATGAGACATTTTACCCCAAGACTCGAACCAACTCCGTCACCTGGATACGTGGACATGCGGTCCATTACCTCTGTCGTGACGGACACAAGAATTTCATTGACTTCTGGCTCTATTTGCAAGAAAGACATCATGCTATTTCCGGGCATACCAGAATCGACAATGCTTCGCAAACTACCGTGTAGCTGCTTTATTTTCATGTTATTTATGTTTACTATCTTCGATGGTGTCTTCATTCTGTTTTAGTTTTCCAGGCTTGATTAACTATGACTGTTCGCACATTGATATCTATATAAATAAAAAAAAATAAAAATAAAAATAAGAGAGCAGGAGACCTGCGTCCGAATCCAAATAAATACACAAGAACAAAATGAGCAACAAATAAAATATACTAAAGTATTATACCCTTTCCTTTCTCCTTTTATTTTTTAATAAAATGTTCAGAGGCATAAAAAAACTGGTAAGCGGGACGGAATGCAATGCAAAGGGGCCCGGGTTCGATTCCCGGCTGGGTCGGAGATTTTCTCCGCTCAGGGACTGGGTGTTGTGTTGTCCTAATCATCATCATATCATCCTCATCGACACGCAAGTCGCCGAAGTGGCGTCAAATCGAAAGACTTGCACCCGGCGAACGGTCTACCCGACGGGAGGCCCTAGCCACGCGGCATTTCATTTCATTTTTCCTTTTTCGTATGACAAGCTCCTGACTTCAAAAAGAATATAATAATTCCAATCCCAAAGAAAGCAGCTACTGACAGGTGTGAAAATTACCGAACTATCAGTTTAGTAAGTCACGGCTGCAAAATACCAACGCGAATTCTTTACAGACGAATGGAAAAACTAGTAGAAGCCGACCTCGGGGAAGATCAGTTTGGATTCCGTAGAAATGTTGGAACACGTGAGGCAATACTGACCCTACGACTTGAAATGTCTCTGTGAAGTCGTTTCATAAGACGCTTGTCGAATTCGGTACAACCTATTCATTTTACTACCTGATTTTAGCTCAATGTATGAATTCTTCCAGAATGACTGAGCACTCAAATAAGGCCCATTGATTATTATATGCGTGAATGAAGGTTCGCAGGAGAGCTTCTGTGTAGTTTGGAAAGTGGGAGGCGAGGTACTGGCACAAGTACAGCTGTGAGGACGGGGCGGGCGTGAGTCGTGCTTGGGAAGCTCAGTTGGTAGAGTACTTGCCCGCGAAAGGCAAAGGTCCCGAGTTAGAGTCTCGGTCCGGCACACAGTTTTAATCTACCAGGAAGTTTCTTTATTATATGTGTGTTTTAATGTGGGTTTCGGTTTTGTTTTGTGGGAATCGCTGAATTGGTCATCGTCTGCTGGCAGCAGACGATGTTGCTTCTCGTTCAAAGGATGACCAACTTAGGTTTCCAATACCTGGAACAGAGGGGCATACCCATCTTAGTCGAAGGCTGTGTCGAAGGCTGTTTTTGTGTGTGAGGTTGGTGACGGAGGGTTACCCCTCTGGTAGCTTCCGCTGCACGGGGAGCTAGGTAATCTCTAGAGAGAAAGGGGCACTCTTCGGTGAACACTTGGCGAGTATGGATCGTAGCTCTTAAGGGGGTTTCAGGTGATACGAATCAGGTTGAGTTAGGACTTCGTTATGTTTAACTGGTGAAATACTTAAGAACGTTAGCTTATCTGAAGCGTGTGAAGCGAGTTTTTTTAATGATTTTTAATATTATATTCGGTGGAAATTGCTTTTGTCTTTGTGAGTCGATTTTGTGCCACGTGTTTGGTAATCAATGACCGCGGCACCACAATAGTCTTTATTTTAACAGTTTGCTTGTTTAATGAGCTACAATTTCTGCAAGAATATCTGTTCTTTCGTGCGCTTTCTACAAAGCAGCACAACAATTTGAGTCACAATGCACCACGTGCTCTAGTTCGTCCGTTTGCAAGCATTAGACGCAGTTAGTATGTCAAATAATTATCTCACAGCTTTGTGTATTGGTTAAACCTCTGTCCAGAATAGAGCATGCGTAGAATCGTAATGCAAATCTCACTTAGATATTTTTATGGTATTAATGCAAAGGAGATGATAGTATAATTGTCTCCCATGCCCGTCTGCTCTGTTTCTTCTTGCTGTAGTTAAATTGTGCTCTGTTTCAGTCTCACGTAATTCTTCCTTAACTATTTCGAGTCAGGCACCAGTTATGTGTAGTTAGGATGAGCAACCAAATATTTAGTTACAATAAATAATTTACGTGAAAGACAAATTCTTTGGTGTCGAACTTACCCCCTTTCCATTCCTGAATTAATCAAGTTGTTCATGCACGACATGGAGTGCTATTTATCTGACTGCTTAAAGAAATTTGCGTACTTGTAATTAAATTATTAAAGTAATTAAACTAATAATTTTCCAGCTCTGTTTTTTCTAAATGGTTAGGAAGGGCTTGGGCTGGTGGCGACCCTGAATTTCCGAATTTTTATCATTATTTGTGAGAGAGAAGCCTATAAATGCGAGAGAAGCCTATAAATGCGAGATAACGTAAATGGCTCTACGAGAAACCATAAACATAGTAATACGTTACAGACTTATCTTAGAAGCTAGATTAAGGAAAGCCAAACCTACGTTTCTAGCATTTGTAGACTTGGAGAAAGCTTTTGACAATGTGACTGGAATACTCTCTTTCAAATTCTGAAGGTAGCAGGGATAAATGTATGGAGCAAGAGGCTATTTACAATTTGTACAGAAACCAGGTGGCAGTTATAAATTCGAGGGACATGAAAGGGAAGCAGTGGTTGGGAAGGGAGTGAGACAAGATTGTAGCAACTCCCCGATGTTATTCAATCTGTATATTGAGCAAGCAGTAAAGGAAACAAAAGAAACACTCGGAGTACGTATTAAAATCCATGGAGAAGAAAAACTTTGAGGTTCGCCGATGACATTGTAATACTGTCAGAGACAGCAAAGGACCTGGAAGAGCAGTTGAACGGAATGGACAGTCTCTTGAAAGGAGGATATAAGATGAACATCAACAAAATCAAAACGAGGATAATGGAATGTAGTCGAATTAAGTCGCGTGATGCTGTGGGAATTAGATTAGGAAATGAGACACTTAAAGTAGTAAAGGAGTTTTGCTATTTGGGGAGCAAGAAACTGATCATGGTCGAAGTAGAGAGGATATAAAATGCAGACTGGCAACGGCAAGGAAAGAGTTTCTGAAGAAGAGAAATTTGTTAACATCGAGTATAGATTTAAGTGTCAGGAAGTCGTTTCTAAAAGTATTCGTATGGAGTGTAGCCTTGTATGGAAGTGAAGCATGGACGATAAATAGTTTGGACAAGAAGAGAATAGAAGCTTTTGAAATGTGGTGCTACAGAAGAATGCCGAAGATTAGATGGGTAGATCACATAACTAATGAGAAGGTATTGAATAGGATTGGGGAGAGGAGGAGTTTGTGGCACAACTTGACTAGAAGAGGGGATCGGTTGGTAGGACACATTCTGAGGCATCAAGGGATCACCAATTTAGTATTGGAGGGCAGCGTGGGGAGGGTAAAAATCGTAGAGGGAGACCAAGAGATGAATACACTAAGCAGATTCAGAAGGATGTAGGTTGCAGTAGGTACTGGGAGATGAAGAAGCTTGCACAGGATAGAGTAGCATGGAGAGCTGCATCAAACCAGTATCTGGACTGAAGACCACAACAACAACAAATGACAAGCTCCTAGTCCAAGCCTTGAAGACCCAAGAGATGTCAACCACAGAGATGGGGAAAATCGACCGGTTAAAACCGATACTGGTATTTTAGTTCTGAATAACCGGTAACTTTCGGTATTTCTTTAGTCTCGGTTATAACAGTATTTTTTATTTTTTGGTAATAACTGGGTAAAAAAAGCCGTAATGTCAAGTAGCTATGCCTGTAGTGTCAAAATTTTTGGCTTTCAGATAAACCTTTTTTAAAAACGAGTAACTTTTAGTCGTAAAATTTCCATCGCTTTGAGTTTTTTAAATAACGATTCCGACAGAAACTAGCAACAAACACATGGTATAAGAACTGATATACCTAACCGGTTAGCGCCATGGTTACCGCACTGGACTCGCATTCGGGAGCAAGACGCTTCAAACCGGTGTCCGATCATCTTGATTTTAGTTTCTGGTGATTTTCCTAAATTGCTTCAGGCAAATGCCAGGATGGCTCCTTGTAAAGGGCAACATGCCCGCTTTTGCTCTCTTTATCCTTCCCCAATCCATTCTTGTGGTCCGTCTCTAATGACCTCGTTATCGACGGGACGTTATACATCAATCTCCTTTTCCTCCTCTTCCTTTTCCAAGAATTGGTACAGCATTGCTGAATCAATAATGTGCCTGTTACGATGAGGCAATGCCCATTCGATGGTACGCTTGTACATGCGGTGTGCGAGACTCGCCGCATCTGGTCTGTACGTTACTTTCACGCTGTCGTCGACGGACATTAGTTGTGTTACCTTCCCCAGTCTGGAAATATTTTGCGAAGTGAGGTATCAATGGAGTACAATGCTCCACTTGCTTTAGAAGATTAAGAACGGCTGGAGCTTACAACAAGCTTGCAACATGAGTAAAGAAAAAACTTAAAACTTAACAATTAATTCATTGTTTACAATAACAATCGGAAGTAGCTGATGTGTTGTCCACGTCTACATAATATCCACTTGTCTGCTTGTAGCCCTTGCAAACGGACAACTTAACACGAAAAATAGCGTTCTACAGCCTCAGTTTTCGCGTTTCAGCATTGACTATTCACAATACCCAAATACTGGTATGATCCTCGCTTACAACATGATTTTTTAGCAAAGTTTCAAAAAATTGAAGAATATCGGTGATTTTCTGTAATATTCAGCCACTTATCACTTTTCGAGAAAAGCAGTGAATGGTGAACGAACTTTCTTTTATTTGTCTGTATAATATTTTGATTCTATGTATCTTTAAACTGAGAGTCAAAATATTTGAATCGCTGCTCGATTCCTGCGTTTATTACAGAAAATAATGGAAATAATGCCCGCCCCGATAGCTGAATGGTCAGAGTGACGGACTGCCGCACTAAGGGGCCCGGGTTCGATTCCCGGCTTGGTCGGGGATTTTCTCCGCTCAGGGACTGGGTGTTGTGTTGTCTTCATCATCATTTCATCCCCATCCGGCGCACAGGTCGCCCAGTGTGGCGTAGAATGTAATATGACCTGCACCAAGGCGGCCGGACCTGCCCCGGAAGGGGCCTCCCGGCCAATGACGCCAAACGTTCATTTCCATTTCCATGGGAATAAAAAACCGAAAATCGGTTGTTTCAGAACCAGTTATTTTGTCCGGTTTAAACACTCAGGTTAAGGTGGCGTTAAAAATAACGATATAACCGAAAACTGGTCGTTTCAGAGATAACCGCCATTCCTAGTCGACCAGCTGCCGAGTCATCCTGTGCCTTGTGGTATCATGCCGACGCATGAGCCACGTGATCAGCGCTTCGTTCTTCCAACAGTTCTGCCGACTTACCAGACCGTGGAGCCGCTACTTTTCATGCATGTAATTCCTCATTTGGCATCACGAGTCTAAGTGCGCCCCGTACCAGTACTCCCATCAATTTAAACCCTTGCTAGTACTGGGGATCGAACCCGAGGTCTCTGCATGGCAGCCGCCTACGATGACCACTAACCTACGGAGGTGGACTACAATAATGTGACAAAAGTGATGGGATACCTCCTAAAATCGTGTCTGACCTCCCATTGCCCAGCACAGTGCAGCAACTCGACGTGGTATAGACTCAAACATATCCCTGGATGTCCCCATGGTACTCAAAACACGTCAGAACACTGTTGCAGAAGCAACGAAAAAAGCATGCCAAATTCAGAAGAACGCAAAATCCCGAAGACTGGCTAAGTTTCACGGAGGCTCGAAATTTAGTGCGGACGTCAATGCGAGCAGCTTTTAATAGTTTCCACAGTGAAACATTGTCTCAAATATGGTAGAAAACTCAAAGAGATTCTGGTCATATAGAAAGTACACCAGTGGCAAAAAACAGTCAATACCGTCACTGCGCGAAAGCGATGGAAATGTTACCGATGATGGTGTCACTAAAGCGGAGTTACTAAACACAGTTTTCCGTAATTTCTTCACGAAAGAAGACGAAGCAAATATTCCAGAATTCGAAACCAGAACTTCTGTTAGCATGAGTGACATAAAAGTAGATATCTTAGGTGTTGCGAAACAACTCAAATCACTTGGAAAAGAAAAATCTTGCGGTCCAGGTGGTATACCAATCAGGTTCCTTTCAGAGTATACAGACACAATAGCGCCTTTCTTAGCAATCATATACAACAGCTGAATTGACGAAAGGTCTGTTCCTAAAGGCTGGAAAGTAGCACAGGTCACACCAATATTCAAGAAAGGAAATGGGAGTAACCCATTGAACTACAGACCCATATCACTGACCTCAATTTCCAGTAGAAATTTGGAGCATATACTGTGCTCCAACGTTATGAATCACCTTGAAGAAAATGACTTACTGATACATAACCAACACGGATTCAGAAAAAATCGTTCTTGTGCAAGAAAGCTAACTCTTTATTCCCACGAAATAATGAGTGCTGTTGACAAGGGATCTCAGACCGATTCCATATTCCTAGATTTCCAGAAGGCTTTTGATACCGTTCCTCACAAGCGACTATTAATCAAATTATGTGCATATGGAGTATCGTCTCATTTGTGTAACTGGATCCGTGATTTCCTCTCAGAGGGGTCAGTGGTATCTGGCGTTCCGCAAGGTAGTGTCATGGGCCCGCTGCTGTTCCTGATTTACATAAATGATCTGTGATAATCTGAGCAGCCCCTTAGATTGTTTGAAGATGACACTATAATTTACCATCTAGTAAAATCATCAGACGATCAGTTCCAATTACAAAATGATCTAGAGAGAATATCTGTGTGTTGCGAAAAGTGGCAATTGGCACTAAACAAAGAATAGTGCATGTCATCCACATGGGTATTAAAAGAACTCCAATAAATTTTGGTTATACGATAAATTTCACAAATCTAAGGGCTGTCAATTCGACTAAATACCTAGGAACTACAATTAAGAGCAACTTAAATTGGAAAGACCACGTAGATAATATTGTGGGGAAGGCGAAACAAAGACCGTGCTTTGTTGGCAGAACACTTAGAAGATGCGACAAACTCACTAAAGAGACAGCCTACATTATACTTGTCCGTCTTCTGCTGGAATATTGCTGCGCGGTATGGGATCCTTACCAGGTAGGATTGACAGAGGACGTCGAAAAAGTGCAAAGAAGGGCAGCTCGTTTCGTGTTATCGCGCAATAGGGGTAAGAGTGTCACTGATATGATACGCGAGTTGGGGTGGCAGTCACTGAAACAAAGGCGGATTTCTTTGCGGCGAGATCTATTTACGAAATTTCAATCAACAACTTTCTCTTCCGAATGCGAAAACAATTTGTTGACACCCACCTAAGTAGGGAGAAATGATCATCATAATAAAAGAAGAGAAATCAGGGCTCGAACGGAAAGATTTAGGTATTCCTTTTTCCCACGCGCCCTTCGAGAGTGGAATGATGGAGAAGTAGTATGAAAATGGTTCGATGAACCCTCTACCAGGAACTTAAGTGTGAATTGCAGAGTAACCATGTAGATGTAGATGTAGATGTAGAAATATTGATCCATGCTGTACCTATAGCCGTCCATAATTGCGAAAGTGTTGCCTGTGCAGGTTTTTGTGCACGAAATGTCCTCTCAATTATGTCCCGTAAATCCTCGATAGGATTCATGTCGGGCGATTTGGGTGCCCAAATCACTCATTCGGATAGTCGAGAATGTTCTTCAAACAAATCGCAAACAATTGTGCCCGGTGACATGACATCGTTGTTTTGGAACATGAGGTCCATGAATGGCTGCAAATGAACTCCAAGTCAATGATCGATTCAGCTGGACCAGCGGACCCAGTCTAATCTATGTAAACACAGTCGACACCATTATGAAGCCACCGCCATCTCGCACAGTGTCTTGTTGACAGCTTGGATCCATGGCTTCATGGGGTCTGCACCACATTCAGGTCTTACCATCAGGTCTTACCAACTGAAATCGGGATTCATCTGACCAGGCCATGTTTTTCGAGTCGTTTGTGGCCTAACCGATATGATCACGAGTCCAGAAGAGGCGCTACAGGTGACGTCGTGCTGTTAGCACAGGCACTCGCATCAGTTCATCGTATGTCCCACATTGATTTCTGCAGTTATTTCATGCAGTGTTGCTTGTCTCTTAGCACTGACAAATGTACAGGCAGCTTCTCAACCATCTGACCACAAATAAAATATTATCAAGAAAACAGTTTGGATTTCTGAAGGGTTCTGATATCGAGAAGGCTATTTACACATACAGTGGAAATGTACTTAATTCATTAAATAACAAATTACAAGCAGCAGGTATTTTCTGTGATTTGTCTAAGGCATTAGATTGTGTGAACCACAACATCCTTTTAAATAAATTAGAGTTCTATGGTGTCACAGGCAGTGCTGCAAAATGGTTCAAGTCTTACCTCGCTAACGGGAAACAAAGGGTGTCAGTGCACGGGACTAGTGAATTAAGTCATCAGTCATCATCAGAATGGGAAGAAATTACATGTGGTGTCCCACAAGGATCCATCTTAGGGCCATTGCTTTTTCTTGTGTACATTAATGATCTCTCATCAGTTGCACTGCCAGAAGCAGAGTTCGTTTTGTTTGCAGATGACACAGGTATTGCAATAAATAGTATGTCAAGTGTAGTTCTAGAAAGATCTGCTAATGATATTTTCATGGGTAAATGATTTAAAGCCAACTCACTGACATTAAACTTCGAAAAGACTCGCTAGATGCAATTCAGAACCTGTAAGAGGTTTCCATCCAGCATATGCATAAAGTATGAAGTAGAGCAGATAGAAGAGGTTGACAGTCTTTAGTTCCTGGGATTCAACGTGATAATAAATTCAGTTGTGAGGAGCACACCACACAACTGCAGAAACGCCTTAACAAATCTGGATTTGTAATTCGAGTGTTAGCAGACATAGGCGACACAGAAAAAGCTTGCATACTTTGCCTACTTTCATTCCATAATGTCATATGGTATAATATTTTGGGGTAACTCTTCAAGTCAAACAAAAGTTTTCAGACCCCAAAAACGTGTAATACGTATTATTGGTGGAGTAAATTCACAGACGTCCTGTAGAAACCTCTTCAAAGAACTGGGTATACTAACTACTGCCTCTCAGTATATTTACTCTTTAATGAAATTTGTCCTAAATAATATATCTCTTTTTCCAGCTCAGTTCATACATACAATACCAGGAACAAAAATAAGCTGCACAAGGACTTAAAAGCACTTACTTTAGTTCAAAAGGGGTCCACTACTCACGAACACTCATCTTCTATAATTGGCCAGCAAACATAAAAAATTTAGTTACAAATAAAGATCAGTTTAAACGGATCCTGAAAGACTCACTAGTGGCCAACTCCTTCTACTCCATTGACGAATTTTTTAATAGAAACAAATGACGTATTGTATATACTCATACTATTAGTATTGTTATTTCAGCTTTAAAAAAATGATGTTTTGTATATACTCATACTATTAGTATTGTTATTTCAGCTTAAAAAAAAATAATTTGACATGTTCCACATTCACGAGGATCTCCTCAGCACGGATCTGTGGAACGAAAAACTAATCTAATCTAATCTACGCAAACGCCGCTATGCTCGTTGTCCTCGACCGACGTCCACTGCGTTGCCCATGGTGGGAGGTAATGTTTGCAATTTGGTATTCTCGGCACTCTTTTGACACTGTGGATCTCGGAATATTGATTTCTCTAAAGATTTCCGAAATGGAATGTTCCGTGCATCTAGCTCCAGCAACCAATCCACTTTCAAAGTCTGCTAATTCTCGTCGTGCGGCCATGATCACGTCAACACGTTTTCACATCAAACACCTGAGTACAAATGACAGCTCCGCCAGTGCATTGCCCTTAATGCATTGTCTACGCGTTACAAACGCCATCAATATATGTGCATAACGCTGTCCCATGATTTCTCTCACCTCAATGTGATCAGCCTTCCATCCTCCCGGCAGTTTTTCCCACTCTCCAGATCGCGCAGCCACTACTTCTCGTGCAATTGGCATCATGAGGCTCATACAGTTGGCATCGCCAGGCTAAGCGCACACGTATCAGTCCTTACACCAAGTAAAAACCCTTCATTGTACCAGAAATCGAACCCAGGTTCTCCACATGGCAGCCATCCATGCTGACCACTCAGCTAGGAGGCGGACTATTTATCGTATGGTTTAATTACTGGGTTGTTATAATTAAAGTCGACCTACCCACGGAGGTTTAGTGTCGGTTCAACTATCGTATGGCAGCAAAACCTGGTAGACACTCTGATGCATTACTGTGGAACCGATTTACGCTGGGAAAAAAATTGTTCGAATTTTGGCCACCAGGTGCAAATCTGGCGTTATACAGCATCTCGTCGACGTCTCCGGTGGTCATACTAAACAAAGTGTATAAACGACAGTTAATAATAAAATCCACTGCATCCGTTTCTCACTTGATTGACTTTTACTGCCCACATCCGGTTACTAAACCATTACATAGGGAAACACTTCTATACGTCTCCAGAATGAGATTTTCACTCTGCAGCGGAGTGTGCGCTGATATGAAACTTCCTGGCAGATTAAAACTGTGTGCCCGACCGAGACTCGAACTCGGGACCTTTGCCTTTCGCGGGCAAGTGCTCTACCAACTGAGCTACCGAAGTACGACTCACGTCCGGTACCCACAGCCTTACTTCTGCCAGTATCTCGTCTCCTACCTTCCAAACTTTACAGAAGCTCTTCTGCGAACCATGCAGAACTAGCGCTCCTGAAAGAAAGGATATAGCGGAGACATGGCTTAGCCACAGCCTGGGGGATGTTTCCAGAATGAGATTTTCACTCTGCAGCGGAGTGTGCGCTGATATGAAACTTCCTGGCAGATTAAAACTGTGTGCCCGACCGAGACTCGAACTCGGGACCTTTGCCTTTCGCGGGCAAGTGCTCTACCAACTGAGCTACCGAAGCACGACTCACGTCCGGTACCCACAGCCTTACTTCTGCCAGTATCTCGTCTCCTACCTTCCAAACTTTACAGAAGCTCTTCTGCGAACCATGCAGAACTAGCACTCCTGAAAGAAAGGATATAGCGGAGACATGGCTTAGCCACAGCCTGGGGGATGTTTCCAGAATGAGATTTTCACTCTGCAGCGGAGTGTGCGCTGATATGAAACTTCCTGGCAGATTAAAACTGTGTGCCCGACCGAGACTCGAACTCGGGACCTTTGCCTTTCGCGGGCAAGTGCTCTACCAACTGAGCTACCGAAGCACGACTCACGTCCGGTACCCACAGCCTTACTTCTGCCAGTATCTCGTCTCCTACCTTCCAAACTTTACAGAAGCTCTTCTGCGAACCATGCAGAACTAGCACTCCTGAAAGAAAGGATATAGCGGAGACATGGCTTAGCCACAGCCTGGGGGATGTTTCCAGAATGAGATTTTCACTCTGCAGCGGAGTGTGCGCTGATATGAAACTTCCTGGCAGATTAAAACTGTGTGCCCGACCGAGACTCGAACTCGGGACCTTTGCCTTTCGCGGGCAAGTGCTCTACCAACTGAGCTACCGAAGCACGACTCACGTCCGGTACCCACAGCCTTACTTCTGCCAGTATCGGTAGCTCAGTTGGTAGAGCACTTGCCCGCGAAAGGCAAAGGTCCCGAGTTCGAGTCTCGGTCGGGCACACAGTTTTAATCTGCCAGGAAGTTTCATATCAGCGCACACTCCGCTGCAGAGTGAAAATCTCATTCTGGAAACATCCCCCAGGCTGTGGCTAAACCATGTCTCCGCTATATCCTTTCTTTCAGGAGTGCTAGTTCTGCATGGTTCGCAGAAGAGCTTCTGTAAAGTTTGGAAGGTAGGAGACGAGATACTGGCAGAAGTAAGGCTGTGGGTACCGGACGTGAGTCGTGCTTCGGTAGCTCAGTTGGTAGAGCACTTGCCCGCGAAAGGCAAAGGTCCAGAGTTCGAGTCTCGGTCGGGCACACAGTTTTAATCTGCCAGGAAGTTTCACTTCTATACGTCTTTCTAGCATTCACAGCGACAGGTTTGCTCCCGGTGGCCAAAACTGGAACTAATTTGTTTTTCGCGTTATTCGGTTCTGCATGAACGCATTAGAATATCTACCATGTTTCGCTGCATACAATAATTAACAGTCCACACAGGTCTCTATGAGTAGCTGCAATTTCATTCTAACCACCTGGTACATTAACAAACATAAACTGAGAACCCATACATACTATAGAAATGTTTTTACGTATGTATGTACTACATACATACATTATCTTAGAAGAAAGGTAAGGAAAGGCAAACCTACGTTTCTACATTTGTAGACTTAGAGAAAGCTTTTGACAATGTTGATTGGAATACTCTCTTTCAAATTCTGAAGGTGGCAGGGGTAAAATGCAGAAAGCGAAAGGCTATTTACAATTTGCACAGAAAGCAGACGGCAGTTATAAGAGTCGAGGGGTATGAAAGGGAAGCAGTGGTTGGGAAGGGAGTGAGACAGGGTTGTAACCTCTCCCCGATGAAATTCAATCTGTATATTGAGCAAGCAATAAAGGAAACAAAAGAAAAGTTCGGAGTAGGTATTAAAATCCATGGAGAGAAATAAAAACTTGGAGGTTCGCCGATGACATTGTAATTCTGTCAGAGACAGCAAAGGACTTGGAAGAGCAGTTGAACGGAATGGATAGTGTCTTGAAAGGAGGATATAAGATGAACATCAACAAAAGCAAAACGAGGATAATGGAATGTAATCGAATTAAGTCGGGTGATGCTGAGGGAATTAGATTAGGAAATCAGACGCTGAAAGTAGGAAAGGAGTTTTGCTATTTGGGGAGCAAAATAATTGATCATGGTCGAAGTAGAGAGGATATAAAATGCAGACTGGCAATGGCAAGGAAAACGCTTCTGAAGAAGAGAAATTTGTTAACATCGAGTATAGATTTAAGTGTCAGGAAGTCGTTTCTGAAAGTATTTGTATGGAGTGTAGCCTTGTATGAAAGTGAAACATGGACGATAAATAGTTTGGACAAGAAGAGAATAGAAGATTTCGAAATGTGGTGCTACAGAAGAATGCCAAAGATTAGATGGGTAGATCACGTAACTAATGAGGAGGTATTGAATAGAATTGGGGAGAAGAGGAGTTGTGGCACAACTTGACTAGAAGAAGGGATCGGTTGGTAGGACATGTTCTGAGACATCGAGGGATCACTAATTTAGTATTGGAGGGCAGCGTGGAGGGTAAAAATCGTAGAGGGAGACCAAGAGATGAATACACTAAGCAGATTCAGAAGGATGTAGGCTGCAGTAGGTACTGGGAGATGAAGAAGCTTGCACAGGATAGAGTAGCATGGAGAGCTGCATCAAACCATTCTCAGGACTGAAGACCACAACAACAACAACATGTACTACATGTCCTCCTAAACCACTGGATCGACTTCAACCAAAATTGGCACACGTATCACTTACTGTCTGGAACGAACCACTGTGGCGGTAAGAACCACCTATATATCATAGGGGTGGGCTGAGGGTGAAAAAGAAGCATGGCTCACGATAGGCAAACCGCCAGAGCATATACATCCAGTATTTGACAATTATACCGCTTAGTGACTTGCAGCAAACTTTACACATAACTTCAAACCTTTATGAGACTTTTTCTCGCTGACACCCCACACAAAATTATAAAAAAAAGTTTACCACTCACTACATTTTTGCTGTTCAAGCACTAAAACTTCTGTGTCAGACATGACGTTTTAAGAGTAATTTATTCCTTTTTTACTACTAACTCTATCCGCAACAAATTTTGCAGACAGTATTCATATATAGCACTGAATGTACCTGTAAAAATAATCATTGTACGACACATAGTTCAGGAGGCAGAACGTCATAAACACTGACATGCGAGAAAAACCACCGCGTCATGACGGATGCCTTAATTAATTACTTCTTTACAACTAATTCTAGTCATTACACATTTCGCAGACAGTATCTGCATATACACTGAATGTACAAACAGAATTATACCACTGTACGACAAATGGTTCAAATGGCTCTGAGCACTATGGGACTTAATATCTGAGGTCATCAGTCCCCTAGAAGTTATAACTACTTAAACCTAACTAACCTAGGGACATCACACACATGCATGCCCGAGGCAGGATCCGAATCTGCGACCGTAGCGGTCGCGCTGTTCCAGACTGAAGCACCTAGAACCGCTCGGCCACTACGGCCGGCACTGTACAACACATAAGTCAGAAAATATGACGTCATGAATATTGAACACGAAAATGAAGCTTCAAGGCGAAATTCGCTACAGACACCGGTGAAAATGTGTAAGATATGAGTGAAATACACTTCTGGCCATTAAAATTGCTACACCATGAAGATGACGTGCTACAGACTCGAAATTTAACCGACAGGAAGAAGATGCTGTGATATGCAAATGATTAGCTTTTCAGAGCATTCTCACAATGTTGGCGCTGGTGGTGACATCGACAACGCGCTGACATGAGGAAAGTTTCCAACCGATTTCCCATACACAAACGGCAGTTGACCGGCGTTGCCTGGTGAAACGTTGTTGTGATGCCTCGTGTAAGGAGGAGAAATGCGTACCATCAAGTTTCCGACTTTGATAAAAGTCGGATTGTAGCCTATCGCAATTGTGGTTTATCGTATCGCGACATTGCTGCTCGGGTTGGTCGAGATCCAATGACTGTAAGCAGAATATGGAATCTGTGTGTTCAAGAGGGTAATACGGAGCGCCGTGCTGGATCCCAACGGCCTCGTATCACTAGCAGTCGAGATGACAGGTATCTTATCCACATGGCTGTAGCGGATCGTGCAGCCACGTCTCGATCCCAGAGTCAACAGATGGGAAAGTTTGCAAGACAACAACCATCTGCACGACCAGTTCGACGTCGTTTGCAGCAGCATGGACTGTCAGCTCGGAGACCATGGCTGCGGTTACCCTTGACGCTGCATCACAGACAGGAGCGCTTGCGATGGTGTACTCAAAGACGAACCTGGGTGCACGAATGGCAAAATGTCATTTTTTCGAATGAATCCAAGTTCTGTTTACAGCGTCACAATGGTCGCATTCGTGTTTGGCGACATCGTGGTGAACGCACATTGGAAGAATGTATTCGTATCACCTGGTGTGATGGTATGGGGTGCCATTGGTTACAAATCTCGTTCACCTCTTGTTCGCATTGACGGCACTTTGAACAGTGGACGTTACATTTCAGATGTGTTACGACCCGTGGCTCTACCCTTCATTCGATCGCTGCGAAACCCTACATTTCAGCAGGATAATGCACGACCATATGTTGCACGTTATGTACGGGCCTTTCTGGATGCAGAAAATGTTCGATTGCTGCCCTGGTCAGCACATTTTCCAGATCTCTCACCAATTGAAAACGTCTGGTCAATGGTGGCGAGCAACTGGCTCGTCACAATACGCCAGTCACTACTCTTGATGAACTGTGGTATCGTATTTAAGCTTCATGGGCAGCTGTACCTGTACACGCCGTCCAAGCTCTGTTTGACTCAATGCCCATGCGTATGAAGGCCGTTATTACGGCCAGAGGTGGTTGTTCTGGGTGCTGATTTCTCAGGATCTATGCAGCCAAATTGGTTGATTGGTTGTTTCGGGGAAGGAGACCAGACAGCGAGGTCATCGGTCTCATCGGATTAGGGAAGGACGGGGAAGGAAGTCGGCCGTGCCCTTTGAAAGGAACCATCCCGGCATTTGCCTGGAGCGATTTAGGGAAATCACGGAAAATCTAAATCAGGATGGCCGGACGCGGGATTGAACCGTCGTCCTCCCGAATGTGCAGCCAAATTGCGTGAAAATGTAACATGTCAGTTCTAGTATAATATATTTGTCCAATGAATACCCGTTTATCATCTGCATTTCTTCTAGGTGTTGCAATTTTAATGGCGAGTAGTGTACATGTACAAACTGGACAAAGGTGTGGGTGAAAAGCTTCTCCTAAAGGCTTTGATCGATTTCAGCCGAACTTGGCAAACATCTTACTTCCTGCCAGGAAAGAAATACTGTTGTGGTGAGAAACTCCGGCTCCCTTTGGGTGGTGGGAATGATAATGTGGTGATGGAAAGAGAAGGGAGAGGGAGGAAAAGGACATGCAGAGAGGAAAGAGGAGATGGAAAGTGAAAGGGAGGAGGAAATGGGGAGAGAGAGGGGAAAGGAAGAGAAGGAGGGAGAGGAGAGAGGAAGAGATGGACAGAGAGATGAAGGAGGAGGTGAAATGAGAGAAAGTAGAGGAGCTGATGGACAGAGAGGAGAGAGAAGCCGACGGACAGAATGAGGGCAAAGGAAGAAATAGACAAAGAGACGGGGGAGGAGCTGGTGGACAGAGAGGGAGGGAACAGCAGATGGATAGAGAGATGGTGAAGAACAGATGGACAGCACTTAAATGTGATTTGTAGAGTATCCATGTAGACAGAGAGAGCTGTGGGAGGTGATGGTCAGAGAGGCGAGGAGGAAATTGACAGAGAAGAGATGGGCAGAGAAAGGGAGATAGAAAGACATGGAATAAAAAGAGTTTGGAATAAATTCATATCCGGGCAACTCCGGGCACTCAGCCAGAAACATTCAAAAAGAATCATCTAGCGTACAAATACAGTTAAATGAACTACTACTCATACACAGAAACTCTTCAGGTTGACTCTCGGAGACTGTGCGTAAATACGCTTAACATTAATAAGCGACGATTTTCACCGAAGAAATATGAGGGAACAGTAAGAGTGGAAGACCAAGAACGAAGTGCTCGGATTAAAAAGGGTGTAAGTTAGGGGTGGTTCAATCAAAAAAATGGTTCAAATGGCTCTGAGCACTATGGGACTTAACATCTATGGTCATCAGTCCCCTAGAACTTAGAACTACTTAAACCTAACTAACCTAAGGACATCACACAACACCCAGCCATCACGAGGCAGAGAAAATCCCTGACCCCGCCGGGAATCAGGTGGTTCAATCTATACATTGAAAAAGCAATGACGGAAATAAAAGAAAGATTTAAGGGTGGGTTTAAAATTCAAGGTGAAAGATATCAGTGGTAAGTTCGCTGATGTGGAAGTGAAGAAGAATTACAGGATGTGCTGAAGTAATGAACAATCTAATGAGTACAGAAGAGTAACTCGAAGAAGACAAAGATAATGAGAAGTAGCAGAAATGAGAACAGTGAGAAACTTAACATCGGTGTTGGTCGATCACGAAGTAGATGAAGTTTTGGAATTCTACTACCTAAACAACAAAATAACCCATGACGGACGGAGCAAGGAGATAAAAAGCAGACTAGCGCTTGCAAAAAAGGCATTCCTGGTCAAGAGAAGTCTATTAGTCTCAATCATAAGACTTAATTTGAGGAAAAAATTTCTGAGAATGTATGTTTGGAGCACAGTATTGTATGGTAGTGAAACAAAAACTGCAGGGAAACCGGAACAGAAGAGAATCGAAGCGTATGAGATATGGTGCTACAGATGAATGTTGAAAATTCGGTGAACTGATAAGGTAAGTAATAAGAACATTGTCTACAGAATCGGCGAGGAAAAAAATATACGGAAAACACTGACAGGATGATGGGACATGTGTTAAGACATCACGGAGTACCTTCCATGGTACTACAGGGAGCTATAGGGAGTAAAAACTGTAGAGGAAGACAGAGACTGGAATACATCCAGCAAATAATTGAGGACATAGGTTGCAAGTGCTACCTAAAGTTTACTGTTTGTGCTAAGGTTCAAGTTCTGTAACACCTTTACAAAGAATATAAAAATAATGATAATATTTATGAGTAAAGTGATCCAAATATGGTTCCTATGTATTAAAAGCACGCAAAACTTTGAAAGTTGGTAATAAACTCGCAAAACACATAAGAACTTAAAAGATATAGTTTTCAAACGAAGACTGCAATTAAATGTAGTTTAACGTGAAATTCGTTTATTCCATGTTTCATAGCTCCTCAAAAAGCACTCTTATGCACCGAATCCATTTTTGTCCTTTGTTGTCCTGCGAATACAGTATATTGCACACTAGGCATTTTGCATCTTCACCGCCGTCACTTTCGTCACCAACATCTGTTTCATCAGAATTTGAATCGAAGTCTTCATTCAAGGGAAGAAACTTTTCTTTTCCTCCGGTTATCACAGCCTGCGTTCTTTCCTGCAGCTGATTCCTTCTTGTCTTGCTTCGTCTGATGTGACTCAACAATAACATTTTTGTGAGGTGAGCCTTTGATAAGGGTATCTGAAATTCGCAGGGTGGAAGTGCTTGGTTCAGTAGCAGGCATAGATCGAATTTCCTGAGCAGATATGCAATGACTGTCAGCTTCAGGACTGAGCTCTGTTTACATAAAAAATGCGTCGATGATATTTTCGCCCAAGGGAAAAATTCCGATGGGTGTGAACTCAGTGATGACTGTTGACGTATTTCCATTTCTTGTGTAAGCACAACCCACCAGAGCACCTATTTGATAATAAGTAACAAACCTATTTTCGTCCGTATCCGACCATCTTCCAAGTTTTTGGGCATAGTACGATTTTAGCGAGAACATAAAAGAAACGGCCAATGGTTGTATTTTATTAGGCTGGTGAGGCACGCAAACTATGGAAATACAACTATCACGGCCAAGCTGAATGATCTCGATGGTGTGGATGTGTGTCATGCGGCCATCTAAAATCAGCAGCACGGGGTCGTCGTTGGATGGTTTGACAGTGTTGAAGGGTTAGGACCATTTTGTGTACGACTCCAGATGTATCCACTAAGAAGGATGGGCTGCTTCGATTTTATCTGGAGGACTTCCGCCGAATAATTCACCCTTGAAGTTCTTACGTGGAAAAATCATCACAGGTGGAATAAACTGAGGGGCGGATATGCACGCTACAAGAGAACCGCATTCAGCCAAATTCAATCGGTGAACTTGAAGTTTGCCTTTTACAGCAACAATTTTCTGGCTTGATGCTGAACTGAAGCAAAGCCTGTTGCATCAGTAGTAACGATTTTCATGGGATTATGTTTTATTTTTGGAATCGAACAAAATTTGTCCACGTCCTCCTTTGCGAATCCCTGGATTCCAGCTTTAGAGAGCAGCTGTGATTTTCTGAAGCATATAACAGGATGGTGTCTCATGAATATTGCAAGCATTTCTTACCTGCAAGTCCTTATTGAGAATTAAAACGATGCTCAATATTATTTCTAATGCCTAGCTGAAAAGTCATTCTGTTAACGTTATCTGCATCTAAACCATGATCATTTCCCTCCATTGTATTATAGTACTTGATGAGCTGAGCCTCCATCTTGAGAGTGTTATAAGGTAGCGCAGCATTCAAAACGTCTGCAGATTCAGCATTTTGTGCCCACAGAGTCTTAAACATGTCCGCAATGTTGTTCTCGGTATCTAAATTTACATACCGCTTGTTTAACAAGCACATTTTCCTCCTGATCATCACTAATTGCACTGAACATTGCATTTTGATCCCAGTTTCGTCTTTCTACCACCTGAAAAAAGGAAGAGAAACTGCTTTAAGACACGCTAAGATATTTACTCAAATATGAACCCAGGGCCATACAGAGCCAACATATTAGGGAACTGTCTGCATTCCACATGGCGCTTAGTTGCCAAATGTACAGTTGATGTACAAAATAATCAAATCAAAGATAAAGCAAAGAATGCCAACTTTCTGTGATTAAAAACTGGTCTTCTAATATTCATATTTCACAGTGAAACACGTTCTGTAACTAAAAAGTTCCAAAAACTCAACTTTTCTCTGCAACGAAAAAACAAGATTCATGACTCTCACAGAGAAAACTTCTTGTTTCGCGCACTCTGGTTGACTTTCCAGCGCCCTCTGAAGACGTTCACGCTAATACTGCAGTTGTGCACCACTTGCTCGAGGGCTTAGAAAGGGTAGCTGTATTTGGATAAGGGGTCATATTTGGCTCCTTTACCTTGCTGAAAGTAGCAATAAAAAAAGCTAAAATCAGTTATTTGAGGAACTGATTATTCTGAGCGGTTTTAATAGTCAGTTTAAACCGGAGACGAAAAGAATCGATGTAACCGAAAACCGGCTATTTCAGCGATTACCGCCGTCGCTGCTTGCGATCACTACTGATTTCTGCCGACTGAGGACTGGATCGAGACAGGACGGAGGAGGAAGCACAAACAAAAAAATGAGGGAAGTATAACTGCTCCTTCCTCCTCGCATATTTCGTTAGTTTATATCGGTTCTTTTACTAAGAAGGGATGATATGAAAAAATGGCAATGATTTTTACCCTAAGATCACGTAGCAATTTTAGTGGTTGCATATTGGATTTCGGAATTAGTGATTGCCATCAAATTTATCTCGAGTGGGAGGATCAGTTATAAAGAAGCATCTAACTTAGGCAACGGGGTAAGCGCGTGGGACTGGCTGGAAGACCTGTAACCGTATTAAGAAAATATTAGCAGCTGTGTCATTACATGTTTAACAACGGGATGCCTTGACCGTGTTATCTGAAACTGAAATAATGACAGAATATTTTGAAGCCATCGGACTTTGAAATCCCTGAACTAAACGTTCGAGAAAACGTACACTACTGGTCATTAAAATTGCTACACCAAGAAGAAATGCAGATGATAAACGGGTATTCATTGGACAAATATATTATACTAGAACTGACATGTGATTACATTTTCACGCAATTTGGCTGCATAGATCCTGAGAAATCAGTACCCAGAACAACCAGCTCTGGCTGTAATTACGGCCTTGATACGCCCGAGCATTGGTCAAACAGAGTTTGGATGGCGTTTACATTTACAGCTGCACATGCAGCTTCAACACGATACCACTGTTCATCAAGAGTAGTGACTGGCGTATTGTGAGGAGCCAGTTGCTCGGCCACCATTGACCAGACGTTTTCAGTTGGTGAGAGATCTGGAGG
Source organism: Schistocerca americana (assembly GCF_021461395.2). Lineage (NCBI taxonomy): Eukaryota > Metazoa > Arthropoda > Insecta > Orthoptera > Acrididae > Schistocerca > Schistocerca americana. The sequence goes on along the minus strand of NC_060119.1, from coordinate 1,036,034,712 downwards.
ATGTGCTGGCCAGAGCAGCAGTCGAACATTTTCTGTATCCAGAAAGGCCCGTACAGGACCTGAAACATGCGGTCGTGCATTATCCTTCTGAAATGTAGGGTTTCGCAGGGATCGAATGAAGGGTAGAGCCACGGGTCGTAACACATCTGAAATGTAACGTCCACTGTTCAAAGAGCCGTCAATGCGAACAAGAGGTGACCGAGACTTGTAACCAATGGCACCCCATACCATCACGTCGGGTGATACGCCAGTATGGCGATGACGAATACACGCTTCCAATGTGCGCTCACCGCGAAGTCGCCAAACACGGATGCGACCATCGTGATGCTGTAAGCAGAACCTGGATTCATCCGAAAAAATGACGTTTTGCCATTCGTGCTCTCAGGTTCGTCGTTGAGTACACTATCGCAGGCGCTCCTGTCTGTGATGCAGCGTCAAGGGTAACCACAGCCATGGTCTCCGAGCTGATAGTCCATGCTGCTGCAAACGTCGCCGAACTGTTCGTGCTGATGGTTGTTGTCTTGCAAACCTCCCCATCTGTTGGCTCAGGGATCGAGAAGTGGCTGCACGATCCGTTACAGTGATGCGGATAAGATACCTGTCATCTCGACTGCTAGTGATGCGAGGCCGTTGGGATCCAGCACGGCGTTCCGTATTACGCTCCCGATTCCATATTCTGCTAACAGTCATTTGATCTCGACAAATGCGAGCAGCAATGTCGCGATACGATAAACCGCAATCGCGATAGGCTACAATCCGACCTTTATCAAAGTCGGAAACGTGATGGTACGCATTTCTCCACCTTACACGAGGCATCACAACAACGTTCCACCAGGCAACGCCGGTCAACTGCTGTTTGTGTATGAGAAATCGGTTGGAAAGTTTCCTTATGTCAGCACGTTGTAGGTTCCGCCACCGGCTCCAACGTTGTGTGAATGCTCTGAAAAGCTAATCATTTGCATATCACAGCATCTTCTTCCTGTCGGTTAAATTTCGCGTCTGCAGCACGTCATCTTCGTGGTGTAGTAATTTTAATGGCCAGTAGTGTCGTTGTTAGATATTTTGGTCGTTCGATCTGCACTAACAGCACTGACAATTTCCGCTGGCCAAATGCATCTCTTTGTTGCTGGCATATGGCGATAGCCCCACAGAAAATTTAAAGCTGTAATAAGAAACAAGAATAATTTTTTAATATAGTGGTGATTAATGTTAACTAATTACTAGAACAACTGATTGAATTAACTTAAATATATTTTACGGTATTTACTTAAATGTTACAGATTACAAAAGGGTTACCGCACCTATAATGGAAAAGGCGTCTCGTCGTAACTAGACGTAAAAGAGAAGTGTGTCTCCCAAGTGAAAGCGAGGGAGACGTGGTTCTTAAACGCAGCTCATTCCTGTTCTATTGATATGGGGGTGTTACGAAACGATATGTAATTTACCTGCCGCTCTAGTAAGTGCCTTTGCTGCTCTCAGGTTACGATTGGTACAATCTGCTGCGTAAATAAAAAAGAATTCACGAATAACTCATTTGTGGCTGATTAATAATAATGCAGAAATTGTCAGTTACTGCGCCTATAAATAACACTCAGTCCATCCACGCTGAACCCTCGTATAAAGAAATGTGTGCTTTGGCATTGGACATCAGTCGCGTTGCTCATTACAGGGAGCCATAAGATCACTGGCAGTAGGCTTTACTTATGATAAACCAGGGAAATATCGCTCTTCCACCTAGGGCCACCATATCATAGTTGCGAGCTCTTCTGCTTAAATTATCAGGCTTTCGGACTTAACACATTCAGTCATGCCACCATTCTCTCCGTGCCACCAGTGTCCGAGAGAATGGTAGTCTCAGTTTCAGTGAAACCATGAAAAGCTAATTGATGATGGTCTGTCCGCTATCTGCTTGCTGACTTCGACGCCAAGACTCATTCAATACAAGCCACGCTATGGTCAGCCTTTGGAGCCTACTTGGACATTGCGAATTATGAGAAGACTGATGTTCTACCAGCCACCAACCTACTGAGGAGCATTCGTAGATGATCTGCAAGCTGTCAGCTCCACACTGTCCAGGCATGATGCGACCACACAGCCTCCTGGACATTCCGTGAGCATCTGCTGCAGTCTTGGTCATTCCATGGTGAAAGACCTTGGAGTGTCCTTCATAAAAGTCGTCCTGGACCGTGCAGTCAACTACATTCACCTAAGAACACAGCATGCTGGCTATTCATCAGAGCTCTGAGGTGTAGAGTCGCCATGTGCTGCAAAACCTCCAGCATCAGACAACGCCTGTTCAATTCCCCCGCTGTAGCCTGCACTCCATCATGACAGTCATTGTTCACTGACGTACAGCATCAGCATCACAGCTTGCTGATGAGGCGCGTCAGCAGTTCTCCCCATCGCATCGCTGAAGACCATGCATGGGTGATCCTATGAAGAAGCTATGTTACTTGCGTGTATTCATCCTGTCAGTAATACGTCATTTCCAATATCACTGCGTAACTGACGACTCTAGGTATAGTACTTGACGACTCCCACACCACCGCTCGGCTCCCTGACCCATAGTGTCCTTGGCCAACCTGGATCACTATATTTGGCTATTTGGCGACAGGAAGTGGTCGCCAGATACTCTGATGACCCTGCGTCTGGTGGCACCGGTAGCTGTCATTTCAATGGTTTTTAGGTATCATGTCTGCAACATCGACTGTCGTCTTCCAGTACTGGCACAATGTGGTGCGATGTTTGAAAGTTTTTCTTTATTGTTGGCCTCTTGATTGTACAAATCAAGAGGCCAACAATAAAGAAAAACTTTCAAACATCGCACCACATTGTGCCAGTACTGGAAGACGACAGTCGATGTTTTTGTTTCGCCATGGTAGTACGTAAGGACATTCGTTGTAACGTTAAAGTTACTCTTGGCGGGCCGCAGGAACCTGCAGATTTATCGCAGTTTGGAAGTAATTGTAAAGAGGCATTTCTAACGCCAGTGTGATGCAAGTTTTGTAACCTGTTAGGCGTGAGTTGCCATGTACCAGTTCTGTGGCAGCCAACTGCAGCCTCTGTAGGCGATTTGGACATTTGGCACAAGACTGTTTTAAGTCCCACTGGGCAATGATATGGTGAAACGATATTTGTTTGTGGTGTTACACCACAGTTTCAGGTTAAGCAAAATACCGGGCACACATGTTGTTACTATGGGTGATGTCGCCACTTTGACAGATCAAGCACACGCATCGTTAAATGTGAATTCCCAGCAAGAGCAGTATAATGAAGAGTTACGAGGCAGGATGAGGTTGTACAAGCTACTCAGCAATCTAAAAGTTAGCACAACAACGCCTTTCTTTGGAAAAATAATTGGAGATGTAATTATATTCATAAACTATTTTACCGTTGGAAGATATTCACTATAGGACGCAACACTGCACGAATAGAAGCGTAGACGAATGCTGCTTGGCATGCTTGGCGGAGGGCAAGGAACATAAGTTTCGACTAGACAGGGATGTGCACATGTCAGTCATCAGTTTGGACCTCACTGACAGGAGAAGAGTTAGGTCTCTGCACCGTAAGTTATCTGGGGTTTGTGACAATGATGCAGAGCCGTTAGGTATAACACTGCTCAGTTTTAGTCTTGAAATTAAAAATTTTTGTGATCATGTGGAAGTGCTACTGTACATAGGTGAAGGGTATTCAGCGATCATTGGGCTAGATTTTCTTGAAAGCATCATATTAAATCCATATTTTGCGAAATACAATAGAACTCAGTGTGGCTTCATTTTCATTGGGGTTATATTTGCAAGTGAGGAAAAGTCATAAAGCACACCTCTCATGAAGATGTTGCCACCTAAACTGCAAATATGTATGCTAAAGGTTGTTTCCCAAGATAGTACACTGACAGGCATTGGGAAGTTAGTATGGGTTTCCACTGACACCGATTTAGCATGTGAATCACTGTATCTGGCAGAGTCACTGATGGATAACGAAGAATTAGACAAAATGCATTACTTTGTGTGCAGAAGCGTAATATGTTTCAGCAGTATTAATAGTGAATTGATGGTTCCTAGAATCTTCGATAACCTCGGCATGGAAATGTTTAATCTGCCAAAAGGATTGGTAATGGAAATGCTGGACAAATTAGGACAGTGTCAGTACTTTACAGTGATGAAACTAAGAAGTGGGCACCAAAAGCTATAAGTAGCTGCGGAGGATAGACCAGAGACAGTTTACAGTTTTTAAGGAACCATGGGGTCATTACCAGTACCATAGGATGCCGTTTGGGCTAAAAAAAACGAGCCAGCCACATTTCAGAAGTTATTAGACAGAAGCCTAAAACATGTATGGTATATATGGATGACATTTCTTGAAATATATGCAGGAACATGTGAAACGTTTGGGAGGTATATACAACAGACTACAATCAATGCGTCTGACTCTCAGCATAAGTAAAAGCCAGTCTTATGCAGACACTGGTGAACTACCTTGGAAACGTGATTAGCAGGAAAAATATTCAAACCAATCGTCATCTAACAGCGGCAATCAAGAACTTTGAAATGCCCCAGACAACGAAGCAACTACAGTCATTTTTGGTCTTATACAGTTAGTATCGAAAGTTTGTAAAAAATTTGGACAGATCACAAATTGATTGAATTGGTCATTAAGGAAGGGTCTGAAATTCCAATGGTCAGTGGAATGCCAAACGACATTTGATTCTGATCCAGTACTGACCTTTCCTGATTTTAAGAGGAATGCATACTCTCATGCGATACCAGCAATGGGGTGGTTGGTTGTATTCTGAGCCAGAATATTATTCTGAGCCAGACTACCAATGGGCAGGAACATCCGGTAGCATATGCTTAAAGTCAGATGAACAATGATGATGAAGTCCCATATTCCTTGACAGCGTAGGGGAACGATGTGGGTCCTAGTAGAGGTGGTTTGCCATTGCCAGCCTCCGACCGTAATGGGAATGAATGATGATGATGAAGATGACACAACAACACCCAGTCATCTCGAGGCAGGTGAAAATCCCTGACCGCGCCGGAAATCGAACCTGGGACCCCGTGCTCGGGAAACGAGAATGCTACCGCGAGACCGCGAGCTGCGGACCAGATGAACAAAGCAGAGTGTAATTATTCCCCTACATAAAAGGAAATGCTAGCAGATATATACGGAATCACTTATTTTCATTGCTATATATATGTCCAGAAATTTAAGCTAATAACAGACCACCCAACATCGAATTGGTTGTCAGGGGAGAAAGATCCTTTGAGTAGATTAACTTGGTTGGCACTCAAACTCAGTGAGCTTTATTATGATGTTACTCATAAACCATGTAGAAAGTACACAAATGCAAATACATTGAGTAGAACAGGTATTGGATTGTACGCATTAAGGGAGTAGTGTAACCCAGTGGCAGAGAGAGAGTGCAGACATCTGGCAAAGACCGTCAGTCATTCAGCTAGCCATGAGGAAAACAGACACCAGATTGAGATTTATTTTGAAAGCGTGACCTCCTTTATTTAACTTTAACTTCAGAGTTATTAAGAGATTATGACCCTGGTTTTATGTCCTGAAATGTTACTCCTTTCTATTAGTATGACTCTCATTTAGTAAATGCAAATTGACTAAGATGGCTTCATTTTCAGAGTGCAATGACTTTTACAAAACGCAACAGAAGAAATAGGGTTAACCGAAGTTTACCAAGATAAAACTTAAATGATAGTCCTCGCTGCAGACCTCATGCATCTACTGACTGTGTCTGTAGAGAGGCTGTATCTTATAGATAGAACTTGTGCAAGACAAATGTTTTTGCCGTCTGTGCACTGCACTACCCTATGATCTGAAAAACCCTGAGCTTGTGCGGTAACATAAATTATCTCAATGATTCCAGCATAGGCCACAAAGTTCCACAGTGACTCAGAATTACCTATATATCTGAAAATACTTACATCATATTAAGGTGGGCATTGCTTAATTCAGGCTGCTTCATCCCACCTTTAAATGTAATTTCAAATAATGAGGTACATTTCGAAAATTTAGTTCTCGAGTGAACTTGAATGCATGTGGAGGTCTGGAACATGTGGGAAGATTAACCGAAGAAAGACCACAGGAGAGACTAATAAATTTCTAAGAATCCTAACTGTACTAAGATGCAATATATACCGATCAAAGTTCATGCAAGGAGTGACATGCTTCATGCAGAAACCCAATTCAACAGAGTATGTGATTAATATCCTCGCAGGATATGATAGACAAAAAGAAAATTACGAAACATTGCCACAAGCTCTGATGCCATCACTATAGTGCAGTGTTTCTCGTCATTGCCTAGTGGGCTGAGGAACGCCTGTTCAAAACCGACCACCATCACTTATTTGCTATTTCATATTTACCGTTTCTAGAATGTTCGTGAAATATCTTGTGTTTGTACGTCTGGCATATTTGATGGCTGTATAAGTATTAATTTTATACAACATTCGTTTTTTGTACAAATATCTACAGTCTCCTTCCAGGAAATCAGATCTATTCCAGCTGGACATTTCTCATGTGGATTTGATTGTGGTTTCGACGTGACACTGTTCGGTGGAGACGCCATATATCATCAAGGAATCTACATACATAAAAAAAAGTTTTGCATCACCCCGATTCCCAGTATTCCTCACGATAGACGTTGACTGTGGATATTGTATCACAGACACAATCCCTTTGACTACGGTATGTTGATGATTTTCACTTATGGACCGTCTGACAGCAACTGAATAAAACACAATTTTAGTGCCATACGCGTTTCGCCTTTATTTTCTGCAAGGCATCATCAGTGGCCTGTAATATGTACATATGTTAGCTATTTTATTTACATTTTTGTCATTGTGCCTATAGGTTATAAACAGTTCTGGTGGTTGGTATTTCCTATTAAGTAGTAATGTTTTGAACTGTACTTACAGGTTGCGTAGACAGTTTCTTACATATTACGCTCCTGTTGCATTTTTGGTCTTGTTCGTCTTCCTACGAGAGCCAATTTGCTGTTTTTTCTTCATTCCACAGCACTATGCACTGAACGCTTTTTTTAATGCAATGTTTTGGTTTCTGTTGCCGACTGTCAAATGTTTTTGCCAAAGATCGAATATTACTGCCAAACTTATGAGTGTAACTATCGAAGTATCTGTGGTCTGTTCGTGTATGCATTTGTATGCTTGTGTGTGTGTGTGTGTGTGTGTGTTTTGGTGTGATATATATATATATATATATATATATATATATATATATATATATATATATATATATATATATATATTGTGCTGTGTATGTGTGTCTGTATTTTGGTGTTTTGCATTTTTTTTTTTTTTTTTTTGGAGGGGGGGCTGTGTATGTGTGTGTGTATTTTGGTGTTATATACTTTTTTTATGTTATCATTTCCTTTATTAAGTGTAGTAAGGAGCCTGTGCTGATGTGTGTTTGTTCATTTATCACATGTTTGTTTTCTGCTATGGCTTTCTGGATGTGGAAGTTTTCTTGCATTTGTATAAGATGTTTGTCATGGTTGCTTATTCTCATTATTTTCATTTCTTGTTCCATGTTTGTAGGATGATGGTTGTAGTGTTTTAAATGCTCTGCAAATGTGGAATGGTTTGTTTCATACTTCCAACATCTGATATGTTCTTTGTATCTTGTTTCAAAATTCCTGCATGTCATGCCTATGTATACTGCATCACAACTTTGACATTCAAGTTTATATATTCCTGATTGTTGGAATTTGTCCCTCTTGGTAGCTGGCTGGCTTAGGTGTGATTGAAGGGTTTGCCCAGGCTTATATGCTATTTTGAAGCCCTGTCCCTTTAGGATGTTTGCAACTCTGTGTGTTAGTTTATGTGTGTAGGTCATGGTGTACCATCTGGTTCTTTTCTGTGTGGTGTTGTCTTTGTGTGTGTTTGTTGAGTGTGTTTGTAAGTTTTCAGCTTGTGAGTTCTTTTGTATTGTGGAAATGTTGTGTCTGTTTTTTATTTGTGTTTTTATTTTTTGATTGAGCCTGTGTACCACATGTGTGTCATACCCGTTGTTCCTAGCTATTTGTATGATCGTGTTCATTTCTTGTTCATAGTTTCTCTTACTGAGTGGGATTCTGTTTAATCTATGTAACATGTGTCTTAGTGCTGCAAATTTCTGGCTTTGGGGGTGGTTGGATGTGGAATGTATTATTGTGTCCGTGGCTGTTGGTTTTCTAAAGATGTTAAATGTATGTTTTCCATTTTCTTTTTTAATTGTAATGTCAAGAAAATTTATTTGATTTTCTTTTTCTTTTTCAAGTGTGAATTTTATGTTCTTATGAGCTTTGTTTATTTCTGAATGGAGTTCATCTATTTTTTCACTTGGCTCGTCTACCAAACAAATAATGTCATCCACGTATCTGTACCAATATATGATTTTGAAACTTTCATTTGTGGTTATCTTATCAAATATCTGATTTTCAAGGTGACTGATGAAAATGTTTGCTAGTGTTCCTGATATTGGGGATCCCATGGGCAGTCCATCAGTTTGTGGATAATATTCTTCCTCAAACTGAAAGTAGTTTTGTTCAGTTGTCAGTCTGAGCATATCTGTTATTTCTTTTATTGCGTCTGTGGTGAGGTTGCTGTGGGATGAGAGATTTTGTTCTATGATTTCTATTGTTTCTGTGATAGGGATGGAGGTATACATATTTTCTATATCGAATGAAATCAGTGATGCTGTGTGTGGTACCTGTATGTTATGTATATTTTCTATTAGGTTTCCTGTGTTTATCACTGTTCTGTTGTTCTCTACTTTGTAGTGTTTTGTAACTAACTTTTGGAGGTGTTTGGCTATGCGGTATGTTGGGGCTTTCTTGAAGTTGATAACAGGTCTCATTGGCATTCCGTCTTTATGTACTTTCGGTTGACTGCGGAGTGTTGGTGCTTGTGGGTTTTTCTGTGTTAAGTAGTATTTTTGTTTGTCTGTGAGTGTGTGTTCAATGTTTTTCAGTGTTTGTTTCACATTTGCCTGGAATCGTGTAGTTGGATCTGACTTCAGTTTTTGTATTGCGTTGGTGTTTATGTATTCCTTGGTTTTTGTGATGTATTGCTCTTTATCCATGAGTACTGTTACATTTCCCTTGTCTGCTCTTGTTATTAATACGTTGTTGTTTGTTAACTTTTGTTTTAACCTTTTCATAGTAGCTGCTTCTGTTTGGTTGTTCTTATTGTGTGTCTGCTGTGTTTGTTTTATTATGCCTTTTATTTCTTCTTTTACTAGTTCTCTTGTCAGTCCTATGTTTATTTCACAATTATTTTGTTGTTCTTCACGTGTAAGGATGTGTTCGGTTTCTACTATGAGATTTTCTATGTATTGATTGTTCACCTTGCTATTGGTGCAGTGTTTCAAACCTTTTTCCAAGAGCATTTTTTCGTTTTCGTGTAGTTCTGTCTCTGTTAGGTTAACTAAGCGTGGATGGAATGAGTGTTGGTGTTCATGTGGTTTCACATTTAAAATGTAAATGTATTTTTGCGTCTTTTCTACTGTTAGTTTCATTATCTTGTGTTTATGTTTGTTTTGTAAATGTTTCATTGCTATGTGTGTGTTGTGCTCAGTTTTTTCTACTAGTGCCATGAAAACTGCGGCGTTTCCTACGTTTTTTGCCAATTCTAGAGTGGAACGGTAGAGAGACAGCTTGAAGGTGGTTCATTGAACCCATCCATATACAATCATAAACTACGAGATCGAGTAACTCCGCCTACAGTCTCATGGCACCTGCCTCGCCGAAATACCTCGCCGCGCTAGGCCCGCTTTCATTCCAAATGCATTCTGTTCCTCTAAAAGTGTAGCGACCCTAATCGCTACGAAGCACCGCCGTCACAGCCCCACAACGCCTCGTGTTCCCAGACTTCGTTTGACGTTACGCAATACTCTCCAGCAGGGCTGGACGAGAGCCACCGTTCAGCGTTCGATTATTATTTAGTTAACATCAACTTCGCTCCTATAATAAAGCAAACATTTCCGACCACAATAAATGTCCTATTTTTCACGAAAACAGACAAAGTCCATTTTTATGAGGAAAAAATCTATATAAGAAACTTATCACATCTGCGAACACATTTACGTCTAAACCGATATTTCCACTCACGAATACAGATTTCCGTCATTTAGCAGATTCCAAATCATTTCCTATAATTTACAAAGTCAAATAACGTCTTTCTCGTATATAGACAACCATCAAACGTGTCTTTCACCTGCTAGATGCACACACCATAATCGACCGCCTCTCATCAAAATAAGAAGTCAAATGCGAAGAAGCAGTCGACCAAACAATTTACATGATAACCGAATAATGACCCAGCGCAAATACACAGCCATATGCAATCTTGTAACATTTCCAATTGATCACGAAAGCTCTCCAACACATACTAAGTATTAGTTCGTTATTCGGTCGTCTAGACGATTACACGGTTAAGTCAAATACATTCCCACATTGCAACAGCCCTCTCCATTTGGATGGCCCTCCGCCATTAGCGGGAACTTGAATCATTCCCACCACAGGCCACGCATAGACAGAATCATCCTACCAAAAACGAACACATGTATATTTGACCGCTGTACTTACAACTGAATGACATTCGACAATGAGCAAAGTATCTGAAATACACCCTGCGTACGGCTCTGGAAATAGAAATACCTGTACCATTCTTATCACTTGACATACTCTCTCCCTTGCTATCACAGTATTCCAAGTCTAATCCAAACCTTCCTTACCACTGGACATAGTTATCTCCTTTACACATCTCAGAACACAAACAAATACTTTATGAACCAGATGTTTCCAATTCAGAAAATTATTCTGCTAAGGAACGTGTTGTGAAACCGTAATTTTCAACCCCCTCAAGCCCAGATATTTGTCCAATATTTGTAAAGCATTCTCTCTCTATGCCATGTCAGAGGTTTGGTGAAATATCGACTGGGCTATGGGCGATGCTTGATTGAGAAGTCCTTTATTACAGCCACTAATGGATCATATTTCTAGCATTCTCTTATCTCGAAACGACTCACCTTTCTCGACCCAATCTGCTACAGTAAAATTCCAACCTCGTTTTAGGAAGGTTCCCAGGGCCCGCATTAGAGCCGAGTTAGCGTTCGAGTGTGGACCCACCGCGTGTTATATCCAGATCGATGTTGGGATGTGGAATCACAATATGGGTTTGAAGGTAGATCCGCCTGCGATCATCGGTGTGCGGCAGATCCACACTCGAACGCTAACTCTACTCTACTGTGGGTCCTGGGTGCCTTCTGTGACACATGCATATACACAGTCATACAGAAAACAGGGCAAACGTTCTCCAAATATGCGGATGACTGGATTCAATAGAGTACCGTGCTATAAAACGCCCCGCCCCCTCCCCCCCACAAACACACCCAATCAGTGTTGGCAGCTGTACTAAATTTAAAACCAATTTTAGAAAACATAACTAGAAGTTATTACACGATCGCATGGATAGAACTGACATAAAATAGATAGAATTGCGAAAATTGATTGGGAGGATAGGTATAAATTGACTGAATATAAATGCCGCAAAATTGAGCAAGTACTTGCATATCTTCTGGTTGGTGCAGAATAATTTGTACATGGGGACAAGTACGAGGCAGCAAGAGGAATCCAAGAAAACGTCGACATGGAAGCAAAGGGAATGAGGGAAGAAGTCAATTTTTGTCCGTTGATGTAGCATTATACTGTATGTCTATTGAGGTATTAGTGATACACGCGAGTTGACTACTGTATCTGACACTTTTCAGGAAGACACAGAACAGGGTAAAGTTTGAGTGTTTATGTCTGTTTTCGAGTGGTACAATTATTTTTCCAAACAGGATAACACAAGTTGTCAGTTTTTGCTGACTACTGCCGTTCTTGTGCAGTGCTGTACATATAGTTGTGTAATTAAAGCAGGATGAGTTGTATAGTTAGTTTTTGCGATTTTAAGCCGTCCTTATGCAGCACTGTGTATATAGTTGTGTATTTAGGACCGATCTTTGTGATTAGATTTATAATTGGGATGGATATTTGGGTCAGTTTCCCGAGAAAAATAAATAAAGTACGCTAACCTGACCTTCCTCTCCTGCATCTGGAGAGTTTCCATGCGTTAGGAAGGGTGCACTTAGGCTTTCCATCCAGTAGAATCAGGGAGTGGTTGATAAGTTGGGTTTTTTACTTGCAGCGAGTGTTAGTGCATTGAATTATTTTGTGGTGATTAAGCGTTGCGAGCATGTTTGCATACATTATTTCAGTGATCTACGAGTAAATTGCACGTCTGCATGGTATGTATTGGATTATTTTCGTAATTTAGAAGTTGGGTTGTTTGAGGGAGGAGACCAGACAGCGAGGTCATCAGTCTCATTGGATTAGGTAAGTCGGCCGTGCCCTTTCAAAGGAACAATCCCGGCATTTGCCTGGAGCGTTTTAGGGAAATCATGGAATACCTCAATCAGGATGGGGCCGAACGTGGGATTGAACCGTCGTCCTTCTGGATGCGAGTCCAGTGTGCCAGCCACTGCGCAATTTCGTAATTTAGGAGTTGTTTCCGTCTCGGCACATCAGTGTAATGTCTTATTATTTAGGAGTAGCTTCGAGGTCTGTAAGCTGTATATTGTGACTCTAAGCACAGGATGAGTGTTTTGCATCAGCGTAATAAATAAATTAGGTGAAATCCGTAGCTAAATAAATTGTTCAAAAAATAAATAAAGTACACTCCCTCCTCTCTCCAGCAGCCCAGAACAGGCTGATTCCTTTTTTCACACCAATTTTCCTCCCCTGCAGACCGTTGGCATGGTGAGTGTTTTGTATCCGCGTAATAAGTTAGGTGAGATCCGTAATTCGACATATGTAGGAAATGTGGTTGGATGACCTTGAAAAGTAGTTGAAACTAAGTATTTGGAAGCGAAGCGAACACCTTTTCTTGCCTATATGAACGTGCAGCCTGTAGTGGGGCCAACACCATACTAACGCCCCTCAGTAAAATTCATGCACATTTTCCAAGAGGATAGTAAACACATTTGATGGTGGTAGTGGCTCTAATTGTTTAAATAAAGACTTATGTCCTGTGCCTGGAATACAGCTATCGATATCTCAACCTATTGTGGTGGTAACATGAAACTAATGCTGTAGATACAAAATAAGTTTATAAAAATTTAAACAAATTATGTTCGAATTGAATGGAAACACCATACTAACTCCCATCAGCTGCAGGAGTAAGCTGTTAGAGCAAATTTCGTGAACATTCTCAAAGAGGTAGGCGAACACACTTGATGGTTGTAGTGGCTCTAATTGTTTAAATAAGGACTTACGTGCAGTGCAAGTAATACAGCTATCGATATCTCAGCCTCTTATGGCGGTAACACGACACCAATGTTGTAGGTAGATAATAAATTTAAACAAATTATATTCGAATTGAATGAGCAGGCTCTAGTGGAGGCAACACAATACTAACTTGCCTCAGCTGCAGGAATAAGCTCTTAGAGGAAAATTCGAAATTCGAAGAGGATGGCGAACACACTTGATGGTGGTACTGCCTCTAATTGTTTGAATAAAGACTTATGCCCAGTTCCTAGGAAGAGGTGACTTAGGTTAATGGAGGTAGTCCTTTCTTTCCCGCCATTTTCTTAGGTTAGTAGAGGTAGCGTAATTGAGCTATCTTCCCTCCAAAATTCAAACTTGCTACCAGGGGGGCGTGGCACTTTCTTAAGTTAGTAGAGGTAGTGCAATTGAGCTATCTTCCCACGAAAAGCCGCCGTATTGGGTAACAGTACTCGCATCATCAGCTGATGTCAATTGTGTCATCAGCTGACGTCACGTACTTGCGTCACGGCCGCCATCTTGGATAATGGTACTTGGAGTGACGCCAGCTCTTGGGGTGACAGCCGTCATCTTGTATAACGGTGCTCAGAGTGACGCTCTCCTTGCCCTAGTACTATAAAATAGTTTTCTTTTTTACTGAAACTGGTGTAAATACTTATTGCTGTCAGTTTGACTAAAGTCAGACTTATTAAATTTCCCACCTAAAACGAGTGCTAAATTCAGGTTCAAAATGGTCATTGTTGGCTGTCGACGATCTTGGCGTTGAATAATTACGTACATCGATAAAATGCATACAAAGGAAATTACCTTCTAAAAAGTTAATGGGAGCTTGAATAAAGATGCAGGCTCGACTTTCACGCGATAAAAGAGTTAACGATGAAGAGCTTATGGCGCTCAATCATTGCATCACCAAGCAAGTCACTTCCTACTGAAATTAAGCGGCCAGAAATATTTGCTTCATATAATTAAAAAAGGAAAACTGACGGCTTGATCATTTCACAAAACAAAACATATTTTTGAAACATCTTGGTCCAATTATCGAACAGTCCACAAGTGTACTGCCAATCCATAGTGATCAACAGGGACAATACAAGGTGATGGGATAGCGATATGCACATATGCAGATGATGGTAGTATAGCGTACACAAGGTACAAAGGCCAGTGCGTGGTAAAACTATCATTTGTACTCAGGTGATTCGTGTGAAAACATTTCTAACATGATTATGGTCACATGGCAGGAATTAGCAAATTTTAAATGCAGAATGGTAGCTGGAGTTAGACGCGTGGGACGTTCCTTTTGACAAATCGTTAGGCAATTCAATACTCCAAGATCCACAGTGTTAAGAGTGTGCAGAGAATACCAAATTTCAGGCATTACCTCTCACCACAGACAATCCAGTTGCTGGCGACCTTCATTTAACGAGCGAGAGCACTGCTACGGACAAGCAGCACTGAGCGAAATAACTACAGAATTCAATGTGGGTCATATGACGATCATATCAGTTAGAACAGTGCGGCGAAATTTGGCGTTTTTGGGCTGTGGCGGCAGACTACCGACATGAGCACCTTTGCTAACAGTAGATCTCCTACAGTTACTCTACTGGGCTCGTGAACATATTGATTGGATCCTACACACTGGACGACAGTGACCTGGTCAGAAGAGTCCCGATTTCAGTTGGTAAGAGCTGATGGTAGAGTTCGAGTTTAACACAGACTCCACGAAGCCATGGACCCAAGTTGTTAACAAAGCACTGTGCAAGTTGGTAGTGGCTCCATAAAGGTGTGGGCTGTGTTGACGTGGAATAGACTGGGTCCTACGGTCCAACTAAGCCGATCATTTGTGATATCTCCCAATAATGCCTGTGTTTTACTGCGCAGGCAAGAGACAGTTCTTACACTCTGCTTTTTCAGTATGCGCCCGAATTACCCCAATTATTTGCCGGTGTGTGGTATAAAGGCTATGACTACTTCTTCCTCCGTCATTTCTTCTGTGTCCACAGGTTGTACTATAATGATGGGATGAAGAGCGCGCTTAATCTGCCATCCGTTTTTTTGGAATACAGTTCTGAGATGTTCTAGTTCTGGTTGCGGACTATATGTGTCTAAGATGTTGCACACCCTGTGTAGTAGTGTTTTTAATTGCCCATTCCTCTACAAGAGTGGTGGCATCTATCTTTGTGCAAACACAGGTCAGCGTGCGGTTTTGTCCAATATACACTGGGGCCCAGGGTGCCATCAGCTCTTCTCTTGACCATGATGTTCAGGAAGGGTAATCTTCCTTCTTCTTTGGACTCCATAGTGAATTGATGCACGGACTTCAGATGTACAAGGAAGTCAAGGAGTTTATCCCTTCCATGGAGCCAGATGACAAAAGTGTCATCCACATAACGATGAAAGCAGCTGGGTTTCCACTTAGATGGTGTCAGGACCTCTCCCTCAAAGAGCTCCACACACAAATTCGCAACCACTTGTGAGTGGGCTGCCCATTGCGAGTCCCTCCTTTAGCACATGGTATTGTCGTTTAAATAGAAAATACATGGAGGTCAGGATGTACCATAAAAGGTTGAGGGCCATCTTGTCAAATTTCTGACCAATGAGTTCTAGTGACTTGCAGAGGCATCCAGGTGAATAACCAAACGTCATCAAAGCTCACCATGATATCTGAGTCCTCCAGCCTGAACTTGTTGAGGTGTTTCACAAAACCCACAGAACTGTGGATGTGTTGAAGGCATTTACCCACATAAGCACTTAGTATCTCTGTCAGGTATTTTGCCAGCAAATACAGGTGACACCGCTTAAAGCGACTTCGCTTTTAACGACGTATTGCCGGCCGGAGTGGCCGTGTGGTTCTAGGCGCTACAGTCTGGAACCGAGCGACCGCTACGGTCGTAGGTTCGAATCCTGCCTCGGGTATGGATGTGTGTGATGTCCTTAGGTTAGTTAGATTTAATTAGTTCTACGTTCTAGGCGACTGATGACCTCAGAAGTTAAGGCGTATAGTGCTCAGAGCCATTTGAACCATTTTTTAACGACGTATTGGCTGTAACAGCGAAATCTAATGCTCTCGTCTAAATGCTATGTAAACGATGTACGAGCATTTTAAAGATGGCTTAGTACATCGCTTATTGCGACTTATCTTATAAAACGACGTATTTTTATCAGATTTTCGGAGAACTGTATCGGCTATAGCTTCCAATGTTCATTTTTGTTTGTTATTTATTTGAAGTTTACTGTTGTCGAGAGTTTTCACAGCATAGGCGGTACGATAGTGAATTATTACCAACCCGCTGCATTCTGTACACACTGTTTTATTTCCACTTTGTACAACACATAGCGTCCATTCGACATGAAAGCACAGAGTGTACTAACTATGGCTCACAAAGAGAGTATGCACATCGTCCGTCAGTGGTATTGTTGTTCAGAGTCCCTACAAAGCCACCCCGTGAAGTGCAGAGCACACATGGAAGCATTATCACTGTGATGAATGATTGCTGTTGCTTATGAGAGTTCGTAATCCCTGAGGTGTCATGGAAGGCATCGTGATCAGCCGAACACCAAGGCGGGAAGTGGTGCTTTGTACCCACTGTCGTCAGCCATTGTGTGGGTGAAGCCGGTCATTCACGTTCTGCTGATGTAGGTGGCGATGACAAAAGTGGTGTGGAGTTGGTGGAGAGATATCCCAGGGTCCACAATGCCTTCAAAAGGTTGATGGCCAACGTTGTTGGTTTGCTATTGACTTTGATTCAGAAGGTGTTTTCACTGCAGCTGATGAATTAATATGGTCTCTTATAGGTGGGTGTTATTGCAGGTTGGACCGTGTCATAATACAGCGTGACGTATTGCGCCTGGTGTATGAAGGTAGTCAGTGCTGAGTGTGGCCATGGCGATGGGACGGCAATGTGCTGAATTCTTCTCCATACTGCTTGTAGTAGTTCGGGTAATGGTTGTGGCTTGTCGACCTTCGGTGGCACAAAAAGGTCCGCTGTTAGTTGCAGTCTCTCTATAAAGAACTTTGGCAAGCAATGCCTGTAGACCCTCTTTTGTGGGCGTGTGCATCCCTAGCAAGACCCAAGGGAGCACTTCTGCCCATTAGCCACTGTTATACATGAGCCTTGCTGTCATTGTTCTGTGCCACGTCTCGAGAAGACTATTACTCTGTGGGTGGTATGCTGTCATATGCCAGTGGTCGATGCCACACATGTTGCATAATGCTTCAAACAGAAAGGCCTCAAACTGTTGCCCTTGGTCCATCATTATCACGAGTGGGCAGTCGAACCGGGCAATCCATGTAGCTTTGGCTTTCGCCCTCATGTTGAGCACCAGTGTCATCTCAACCCATTTTGTCACATGATCAGTCATGGGAAGTATTTATTTTTATCCTAGTGATTCCGGTAAAGGGCAGACAAAGTGCAAACGAATGTGGCAAAATTGTTCCCACACAACTGTGAAGTAGTCTAGTGGCGGTTGCACGTGACGGTCGACTTTGCTTTGTTGACAGGCAGTGCACTAGTGTGTCCAAACTTTGCAGTCTCTTTTAACGTTTGGCCACACAAGCTTCATTGTGGGCTGTATTCCTGGATGGAAGAGATTGTGCAATGGTCGAAAAATGGCTTCGTAAAAGGATGCTGGAACCAGTAACCTCCGTTTCCCAAGTGACATATCGCAGACTAGAACTGTGTCCATCTCTGGTAGCTGACATTGTTCAGTCTTCAGACTGGTCGCTGGGTCAGAAGCCAGCGCCATAATCGATGACTCCAACGTCTGTTCCTGTACCATTTGGAGATAGTTCAGTTGAAGTGATATGCTATTTACCCCTGAAATGTAGTCGTCCACCACAATGTTATCCAGACGTCCATAGTAAAATGGGAAATATTTTCGAAGTATCTGAATCGTCTCGGAGTAACTCATGTCGACGGATGTCGAATCCCGTCTGTGACCAGTTTATGATATGTATAAATCTCAATCGGTCGCCCATTAATATCTTCATTGAAATAGCGGATGGCTCCGTAGATTGCTAAAAGTTGTCGGTCATATGCGGAATACTGCATTTTGGCTTTTAAGTACTTTTTGGAGATAAAACGAAGCAGCTGTACTTGCTCGGCGATGATTTATTTAAGTACAGCTCCTATTTGCTATATCACTGGCATTGTTAGCGATTGTAAGACGCACCAGGCACCCGATGGATTAAAGCCACTGCTGAAACTAAATTGTCGACTCAGCATGCGAAAGTCACTTGCATGTCTTCGGTCCACCAGCAATGTTCGAGATTGTTTGGTCCTTTTAATGCATCAGTGAAGGGAGTCTGGATGTTCACTGATGTGAGCTGTTTCTCTGATAAAATTTAGGATGCTGAGATACCGCTGGAGGTCGTAGAATGTTTTGTGGTCGCGGAAGAATTTGTAGGAGCGCCAACTGGTCATCCGTTGGACGTATTCATGAAGCAGAGATGGTGTATCCTAGAAATGTGACTTGTTTCAGTGAAGCTGTAGTTTGTCCTCATTGATGTCGACCCCCACTTCGTCTAACGCACCGAGAACTTGTTTGAAATGTCTGTCATGTGCTTCATTGTCTTTGGAGAACACTAATATATCGTCTACACAGGCATAGAAATTTGGGACGTTAAAAAGCACACTTTTGATAAAACGCAGCCACGTCTACATGGCCTGCCGGGGTGGCCGAGCGGTTCTAGGCGCTAGTCTGGAACCGCGCGACCGCTACGGTCGCAGGTTCGAAACCTGCCTCGGGCATGGATGTGTGTGATGTCCTTGGGTTGGTTAGGTTTAAGTAGTTCTAAGTTCTAGGGGACTGATGACCTCAGAAGTTAAGTCCCATAGTGCTCAGACCCATTTGAACCACGTCTACATGGCGTTTGAGTGCCTGTGACATTACCAAGAACTCAAACAAACCAAAAGGCGTGAGGATGGCAGTTTTTTGTATATCGTCCAGATGCATGGGAACCTGGTAGTATGCTTTGTTACAATCAATGATGGAACACACAGCAGCCCCTGCTAGTTTGTGGGTAAAGTCTTGAATGTTCAGTTCTGGGTAGGAATCAAGCACGGTTCGAGCATTAAATGTACCAAAATCACCGCACACGCGGAGCTATCAGTCTTTCTTCAGAACCACTTCTATTTATGAGTCCCACAGGATATCAGATTGTTAAAGCACACCACCCAACATCATTTAATCGACTACATTTTTTACAGTGTAGAGTTTTAGAGGATCTAGTCTACATGCCTTGTGTTGTACCACGAGTCCCAGTGTAGTAATAATCCTATGGACCATTATATTCCATATGGTACACGAATACACTACCGAGGGGACACTGGCACTTGCCAGGGAGGCAGGTGAGACAGAGAACAAAGTGCATATCTGTCCAACTTATCCATCCAGGTTGGCTATGAGCATGGTTCTGGTGCAGCCGACTAGGAAGCTGTGGGTCCCGAACATTGGCGTGTGCATTACTGTTTTAATGCATAGATTGTAGCGTGTGCTGTTTTGAACTCCTGTGTAAGTGACTGAAGGCATAGGCAAAATGAGTAGTTTTCTTCGTGTGCATCCAGGAGCTGTAAGTGGTTTATAGTCAGTTTGTCAAGTGCAGTGAAGGTTTTTTGCATTAGGTGGCAGTGGTGTGGGGGATGGATCAGTGGGCCTTCGGCAGTACATCCCAATGTTGTAGTAACAGTAGGTGTAGCCCCAATGATGATGTGTGTCGTAGTGATTCATTGTGCTGCAAGTCATGGAAAGTTTTAAGTGTCGCAAGAAGCCCACCATGAGGTTATGCATGATATCAGCTATGTAGAAAGTCTATGTGTGATGTACCCCATCAGCGAAAGTCACTGTTCTGGTCATACTGCCACATACCCATATGGGAATGTCATTGGTGCCCAAGAGGTGGAGGGTTCTGGGTGGATCATGCCAAGGTGAGGTGCTGCAGTAGTATACTGACATCAGGCACTGCGTCAGTCAGGAAGTGGGTGTTCTCTCTGACATCTGTGACGAACATGCATCCACCTCCTGTTGGGGTGATCATGGCAGGAAGGTGATTTGTTGTTGTGTGTTGGGCGAGTGCACCTATTCCTGGCCGCCAGTGGTGTTTGGGTGCCGGCACGGGGAACGGCATTTTTGTACCTTATCACTGAATTTTCAGTGGCACCATCACACACCGTCAGCAGTGTCAAGTTCAACTGTGGTTGTTCAGTGCGACGGCTGAACATTGATAGTGCTGGGGCGTTTCAGACGTCGTGTTGTAATGCGTTGTGGTGAACCGACACTGCAGTCTGGTGTGCTGTCTTGAGGCAGTTCATCTCGGTGGTGGTCATCGCAACACATGAGGACATATATTCTGTCACCCAGTGTAAGTCTTCTATCGGTTGCTGCTCGTGGGCTATCCGTGCTGTCTGGACCGTAGTCGGCAAGTTTTCAAGTGAGATGGTCCACAACGTGCGATCGTCAATGAGCTCTGTATCAGTTGAATGCCAGAGGTGGTGCCATAGCTGTGACAGAGTGCCATCGTCAAGGCATGCTTCATAGGAGATTGATATAGTTGTTCTTCCAGTCGGTGTGTGTCTTCTCAGAATCACTCGTTTCGCCATCTCATATTTATTGGAGGGCGGCGGTGACAGGATGACGTGACTCGCTAGTTCAGCATGCTTGCCTTAGCAAAAAAGCATTCAGCTGTAGCAAATGATAACAATGCATCGTCCGCGAAGAATGGCGGCAGCTTAACGTTCAGCCTGGTGAAGGAGCGTGGTATGCTGACAATTACATGCACGTAGCATGTTGCAGTTTGTAGTTGTTACGCTGTCTGCTGGATGGCGACTTTGGTGGGGGAAGGCAACATGGTGCCACGGTTGTTTGCCAGTTGCTGTTGTTCTGTCTTGGTATGGAATGCCATCTGAGATGAGTCTGTAGAAGCTTGAAATTCAAGACAATCGCCACGGCTGCCAGGAGAAATTATGCCGTTGAGATCGGCGATAGTGGCAGTCGCCGCCGGAAGGAGACGAGTTGACAATGTGGGGGAGGAAGGCCATTGTTGTTGTTTTGTGGCATGCTTTGGTGATGCAGTGGTCGGTCGAGTTGCGGTTTGTTACTTGAAATTTTCTATACAGTGAGGGCACTGCGTCGATGCATACGTGGAGCACTGATGTAGTGTTCCGATTGCCAGATCTGTTGAGTAACTATTGTTGCAAGTTCTCACTGTCAACACACAACATACACTAGTACTTTGAGGTTGATCAAGATTTACACTCTGTCCACTATGTCAGTAATCACTGTCACTTCACACAACGTCGAATATTCAGAGAGACGACGTTGTAGTAAGCGTGGCACGAGTGATCACGACCGCGAACGCAAATCCCATTTTTACGACTCGGATTCACCAATGCAAAGAGTTTTCACAGTCTACGCGATATGATAGTGAATTATCACAACCACGCTGTGTTCCGTACACACCATTTTATTTCCACTTAGTAGAATACACAGTATCCGTTCGATACGAAAGCACAAAGTGTACAAACTATGGGTCCTGAAGAGAATGTATACATTGTCTGTCAGCAGTATTATTGTTCGGACTCCCTACACTATCAATAATGTAATACTTATTTTCCAAGTCTCGTTTTCAGTAGACTGTTGGTTTCAAATCAGATGTTAAAATGGATACATCGCCAAATGCAAAATGTGTTCGCACAACTTAAATTCAAAAAGCAATCGAAGGTAGCTGTTTACCTTTGGTAATGCAGTATACTATAGTGAGCATTACTCTGTTGCATTTTAAAGTTAAGGTAACAGGTTAAAAACGAACCAACACTGTCTTTGCTGTGACTGTAGAAAAATAGAAAGTTAAACTTCAATATGTGTTAGTTGTTCAAAGTACACAAATGGAATATCAGTTTATTTGTTACTGATGTTTCGTGGTTATCTGTGTTAGCCTCTGAGAACTGTGGGACTTAACATCTGAGGTCATCAGTCCCCTAGAACGTAGAACTACTTAAACCTAACTAACCTAAGGACATCACACACATCCATGCCCGAGGCAGGATTCGAACCTGCGACCGTAGCGGTCGCGCGGTTCCAGACTAAAGCGCCTAGAACCCCTCGTCCACACCGGCCGGCCACTATCTGTATTAGATATTTTCAGTGTGGTAGGTTAGTGCAACACATTTGTACAACGTTTTAAAGAGAAGTATAGGCCTCCGTGTAATTATGTATATAATACTGTCTTTTCGTTTTGGTGCTGTTGATTAATTTTTATAATACAGTAACTGGAAGAAAGTTGTGTCATTCATCACTATTGTACTATACAGCACTTACAGTAAGTTTCAAGCTTGCTCAGCTACTACCTCATTCACTAACCAAGACCATGTTTGACATTACTGAACAGTTAACATTTTTGCTACTTGTTTCTACACTTATTAAATGTTTTCACATTTTGCTGGCATTTTATTGCTATACGTACTGAATGACCATGAAAAAACATTCCGCTTCAGTCCCTCTCCACAAATACTGTAGTGTAAATACTGTAGGTGAAATGGATTTCTGCTACTTTTTGAAGTGTCAGCTCTATGGTAGCCTAAAATTCACAAATACAAAATTTTTATCAAAAAACAAAGCAAAAACCCGATTTGTGCAACTATCGGCTGTAGGGACAGTAAACCCTCGGTCCCTTCGACGTCGTTATGACCGATTTCAACAGTATGATGTTGCTGAGAATGGGGCGTAATTGCACCTTTTCTTTTTGGAGCTTGGGGAATCCATAAAATCTTGGGGGTACAGGTCCTTGTGGCGACAAAATAACTTTGTCACTACCCACATGTTTACATTGGCCTTGGACATCGTCAGTGCAGTTGAACAGGTTCCCATGCGACTACCGCATGAAGCAGCAGAAGAAAGAAATGGTTCAAATGGCTCCAAGCACTAAGGGACTTAACACCTGAGGTCATCAGTCCCCTTGACTCAGAAGTACTTAAACCTAACAAACCTAAGGACATCACACATATCCATACCCAAGGCAGGATTCGAATCTGCGACCGTAGCAGCAGCGCGGTTCCGGACTGAAGCGCCTAGAACCACTCGGCCACAGCGGCCGGCGCAGTGGAAGAAGTGCATCATGAAATTTGTTATGTTCTGATGAGAACTGAAACTAATATGCAGTAAAATATTACCAGCAAAATCAGAGTGGCCATTTGGAACCTGAGAGCGCGCCTTGAGATGGTTATCTTGTATGCTGACAAAGGCAGTGCCACTGTTGTTCTCTCCCATAAGGACTACACTGAGAAGATTCAAAGCCTGCTTAATGATGACTCCTACATGAAGATCCACCAAGAATGCAGTAAACAAGACCAGGGCGCTTCTCAAAACATCGGAGTAACCGGAGGGGTCATCAAGAAATTGTCACCAGAAGTGTGTGTATCACTAAGACTTCATGGATTCCCCAAGGTCCTGAAAGATGCAATCTCGTTACATCCCACTGTGAGCAACATCAGAGCTTCTACATATTTGCTATCAAAATACTTGACAGACAGTGGCGGCGCTAGGCGAAAACTGAACGTCGCCGACGAATAGTCGGAAAGAAAATGTTAAATTAAATGACGTTGATTATAATAATTATACACAAACTTTATTATTATAATATACAGGGATTATTGCAATGACAAAAATTACATTAAACAAACACACATTAAAATAAATTAAACCTCCGACTTTTCGCCTCACTGAACTTTTTTTTTTTTTTTTTTAAGATTACGTCGTAGTTAGTGCCCGCCGTTGTTTCTGCATCTGTTGATAGTACTGACAACGCAGTTAGTCTTTCTTGGCACATTGTGCTTCTTAAGTATGTCTTAATCAATTTTAACTTTGAGGAACTTCTCTCGGGAGCATTATTCTGACTATTATGTGTAGATTTGGATATACTTCTTCCCAATTATTTTCTAGTGTGTACTGAATAAGTTGTTTTGCTTCTTTGTTTGGGTCCTGTAGGTTGGATTTTTAAAAGTTGGAGTCCCTCATTACATTAGATTAGATTAACTTTCATTCCAATTGATCCGTAGTGAGGAGGTCCTCCAGAATGTGGAACGTGGAACATGTCAGAAAAACAACAATACATGACAAATATTTACAACTAAAACAAATAAGCTTAACGTATCATTCCACAGGTCCCAAGAGGAATGATCGTCATTTTTTAATGAACACTATATGAAAGAGTCATTTTTCAAATTCTAATGCACTGAATTTAAAATAAAATTTTTTATTTATTTATAAGGTAATTAACATGTAATACAGCTACTATAATACTTATTTACAATGGACACATTACTGCACTGAAATGGTGCTGAAGTTAGATGGTGTACGCACACACACACACACACACACACACACACACACATATTTACAATGAACACATAACTGCACTGAAATCGTGCAGAAGTTATATATATATATATATATATATATATATATATATATATATATGTTGGTTTTACTGAGAAATTCGTCAGTGGAGTAGGAGTCGATTATTGTAGCTTCTAACATTGTGTTAAAAAGCTAATTCTGTACGGCATTTCAGCAGATTGTATAGGTTCATCAATTTGTTCATAACCGAACATTCGTTTTGTCTCTGCTATACTCAATTTCGTAACTACTTTTTCTACAAACAATGGAGCTTCGGCAACGCTTATTTCAAATCCTGTGTTACGGAATTCTTGAATACAGTCACAAAGTCAACGTAAAGTATCAATAGCGACTTTCGTTCACTTCAACCGATTGCCATAGTTTACTTATGTTGCTGACACGTAGTAAAATCTCATACCACACGTGTATTGCAACAATAAACTCAAAAGTTAACATTTCCTTCAAGACTGCTTCACAGTCGCTAAGAGCTTCAGAGTCATCAGTTCTATTTTTCAAGTCACTCACACTTTCGATGACATCATCAAATTGCAAAGATATCGCTTTTACTGCTCCTATTCTACTTTCCCATGTTTCAGACAGAGGTTTCAACGTCAGTTTCAATTAGATCGCAACGCCAGCTTTATTTTGTAAACAGCACATAAACTTTATTGATGAAGTCGTAAAACGTTTCAGCTGTTGTACAAGTGTTAGCGGTACCTAGCAAAAGCAAATTCTAACAATGGCATACGCATGGCGAGAAGAAAGCTCGTGGATTAATATTGATTATTCTTGTTCTAGCACCTGTATTAATGCAAACTATATTTGCACCGTTGTCATTCCCTGTCCTCGACAGCTTTGGATGTCTAGGTCGTTATTTCCAGTTCCGTTAAAATAACATATATTAAATACTCTCCCATTGTTTCTGTGACGGCAATAAACCCAATGAAATGTTTCTCTCTCTCTCCAGTTTAGGAATTACAAAATCTTTATATTATTGACATTTGTTCAACACGGCTCGAATCCCTGGTACAATTGAGCATGAAGGCATAATATTTTGCTTGTTTGACTCCGTTTATAATTTCGTTGATAACGGATTTGAACAGTAAGTAATTAGTTCATTTTGTATGTCGTGGCTCAGATAATGCTGACAAATCTGCTTTCGTTAATATCTTGCAATTTAAATACGTCTACAAAATTTCCACTGTTACCGCTACCCTTCAGGTAAAAGGATTCTCGATGCCCTCTAAACGCCAGATTGTGAGAAGCCAAATACAAGGTGTTTCAAAATGAATATATGAGTTTTAAGGCTTTGTAGCATTTATTACTTTTAACTTACAATTATAAATAACACATGAAATGAAAGAGCAACTATAACAGTTTTTCGTAAAAGTGTTCAATGTGAGCACCATCGTCACACATCGTGTCGATAGGAGAGTTTTTCCAAAACCTAGATCACTATGCCTACAGTAATTGTTGCAACAGTGCTGTTTCTTAAGTCGGACAGATCACCTGGTAGCGGAGACATATACACATCATCCTTTATGAACCCCCAAAGCAAAACTCGCATTGGGTAGATCATGTGTGAACATGAAGATCATATAAAACTAGCTCTGTCATCCGGCACCTTGCGGCCAATCCAGCGGTCGGGTACTACGTCGCTTAACCAGTCGCGTGCTGGGTTATGCCAGCGATATGGCGCCCCATTTTCCTGCTGACAAACACCAGTCACAGTTGTTTCACCGAAAAATTCGAGAGGAGTCTCGTTGCAACTGTACCATCTCGTGGGGATTTGCTTATCCCAAGATACACACTCTACGTGTGCTCACATTTCCAGTTAGGTGAAATGTCGATTCACCACTGAGGATGACCCAATCCAGAAAATCTTCATCTCATGCAGATTCGTTTGCTAAGCTGGCACGTAAACCGCAGAATGTAGGTTTTAGAGCTTGTAACAACTGCGAACGACAAGGACGAACTGATTTCTTGGGACTACGCATGATAGACTCTCATCCGTTCAAGATGTTTTTCATTCATTCTTGGTCGTTCCATACTCTTCCCTTTGCGCACGGGTATACAAACAAATGTTTGAGTTGCTCTTTCATTTGATGTGTTACGTATAAGTTGATTGTAATAAATGCTACCAAGCCTTAAAACCCGTATATTCATTTTGAAATAACCTGTAATTTATAATGTCGATCAATCTTTCAAACAAGTTATAACATTACATTTGTGATTCCCTAAACAGTCTCTCGTTTTCCTTAAGTATTGTTTTTCCGTATTTGATTCCTTTACAGAATTCAATCGATCTATCATGCACTCCATGTGTCCTTGACTTTGTTAATGCCTTTGCAATTTCCTACTCAGATCTTTCCAGTCACAACATCCTTCTTTTACCATCTGTGTCTGCAAATTTTAAAAAGGTCGACATGGAAAGCAATAAATTTTGTCTTGAGATATGGAGTAAGCTAACCATCTGTGATGTTGCCTTTCGCCGTTACTCAATTTTCTAGTAAAAGGAAATTTAGTAAAATGTTTTTTATTTGCATCTTTGGGGTAACTTTCATCAGGTTTCTCTAGGTTTTGTTGGGGATCATTTTGAATTAAATCATGATGCTTCGAATCTGTTACTGGAAATACCCACTTTCCTGGATCTAGTTCTTTAAATGACTCTCTTATATGAACGGTTTGCTCTTGATCATCATTTTTGAAGTTTTTATTTGGATCACAATCTCAGTTCACAGCAGTTTCACCCAACTCTGATGCTGTATCAGAAAGGGTAACAGATTCGATCGACCCTGAAGCTGGTTCTGTTTCAGAAACTAAAGACACTTGGATACGAGCTTCACCAGAGGCCTCTGCAGCAGTTACCCCTGAAGTTTTCTTTAAAAATTTCATCATACTCAAACTCATAGCTTAGTTGAATATAATCGTCTCACCCTTCCTTTTTCTTTTTGGTGCACCGTATTTTCATTTTCTCCCTATGTCTCTGTCTCTTGAGGGTCAAGAGACATGATGATCTAAAAAAAATTTTGTGGTAAGTAAGCTGATAAGTACATAGGGTACTTAAAGTGCTGGTACTCAGTGTCATAGTATAGAGCAAACAGGCTGTGCGATTATCATACATGGCAGAGTATTTTTATTTTATTTTATTCTGTCATGTATGATAGCAGCCAAATAAATACACCAAGAAATGTATTTGTATACAGACTACGATAGGGTGGAGTGCCTTTAGTATGTATGGCTGAAATTGGTACCACCACACTTTCACAGATAAAAGACTTGTTCACTTGTACTGGTTCAATAACTTGAAGAAAAGAAAAAAAAAAGCGAAGTGTCACTTGGTAGGATTGGTTTCAGAGAGCTGGCATTACTGGCCAAGATAATGTTCCTGTCTGTACTGTCTCTTCCACAGTGCATTATTGCATTTACTTGTTGGATCGAAGTGTCAGTTAGGAAAAACCATGCATACCAAGCGGGCTGTGAACATGGTATAAAGAAAAGCAAATGTATCCGTTTAACATGCATCTTTCTTTAATGTGTCGATCAGTGTTCTCTCTAAGTACATAATTTAATAATTTATTTTACAAAATTTTTTTAGTCTGTATGAACGACTTTACAACAAAACAAGTCTCCTTCGAGTTCCATGCATTACTGCCGTTCAGTGCGCATGCGCTGATTCGCGACAAGTATATCCCGGGCAAATCGTGTAGTGTTATAGGCCTACCAGAACAAGTCTGCAGTCCCAAACATGTACGCTTGGCGTGCTGCCGCATAGGTGTACACCTTAGGTGACCTTGTAATGGGGCGTAACTGTCATGATGTTGCCAGACGACCCTACACAAATACTGCTACATTCGTGCGGAAATAGAGACAGACAACTAAGTAGTTAAAATTTTAACAGCTTCAACAACTTTTATGCGAGGCCCCCACAGGCGCAAGGCCGTCAGAGATCGTCGACGCCCAATGCCGCCACTGATGACAGAGATAATAAGTTCCTATGTGGATAAATGCCCACATCACATCCGCACTTCTGCGGATTTTGTGAAACGCTTCAACAGTTTCAGGTTGAATGATTCAGGTATCATGGTGAGCTTTGATGACGTTTGGTTATTCATCAGGGAGCCTCTAAATGAGTCACTAGAACTCACTGGTCAGAACTTTGATGAGAAGACCACCGACCTTTTCAGGCATGTCCTAACCTCCACGTATTTTCTATTTACCCGAGATTGTTATGTGCAAATGGAGGGAGTTGCAATGGGCAGTCAATTGTCGCGAGTAGTTGGGAATTTTCGTGTAGATAGCTTTGAGGAAGAGGTCCTGATGTCATCCAAATGGAAACCCACCAGCTTTTATCTATATGGCTGACACAATCGTCATCTGGCCCCATCGAAGGGACCAACTCCTTCACTTCCTTGTACATCTGAACTCCATATATCCCAACATCAGTTCACTATGAAGTACAAAGAAGAGCGGCCACCAGTCTTGGAAGTCATGACAAGAGAAGAGTTGATGGCCCCCTGGACCATGGTGAGCGCCAGAAGAAAATGCACATTGTCCTATGTTTGCACGCAGATAGCTGCCACGACCCTTGCACAGGGATGGAATGGATTGGAAAACACGTGTACACAAAGTGCACAACATCTTAGGCACATATATTCTGTCCCCAGAATTAGAACATCTCAGAACTGTATTCCAAAGAAATGGATAGCAGATTAATCGCCCTCTTCACCCCGTCATTATAGTACAACCTGTGGACACGGAAGAAATCATGGAGGGAGAAGTAGCCATAGCCATAGTCCTTATATCATACACCAGCAAGCAGTTGGGGAAAGTCGGGTGCATACTGAAAAAGCACAGTGTAAGCACTGTCTTTTGCCTGTCCAGTAAAGCATGGACATTATTGGGAAGTGTCATAAATGACCTTGGTTTGCAGAAGGCTGGGGTATACTAGATTCTGTGACAATGTGGCAAGATGTATATTGGACAAACAGACACAACCAGAGATCAATGCTGAGAACACCAGCAGCTCACTCAACTAATGAATCCCAGCAAGTCGATAGTCACAGTGTTCTGTTTGTCAGAGGAACATGCAATGGAATATGAATGTACCAGCATTTTAGTGCAGACTTTCAAACACTGGAAAAGTTTTCTCTAGAGAAGCCATCAGAATTCGCACCATGGATAATCTTATCAATCCGTACTGTGGCTATAATCTCAGCAAGGCTTGGGAACTAGCACTGGGTCTAATTAAGAAGACACTCAGCAACCACAATGAGCCGGAGAGCAGGACGAACAAAGCAACCACATCAGAGCTACAACAGAAGCCAATGAATGTCTCTCCATGACTGCTGACTGACATGCATCCTTCAGTGTGGACCACAGAGGGAAAGGCTTGCAGTTGGTGCACTCTCAGGAGCTCGGTTTGTCAGTGCACCTGCCGATGGCAACTTGTCTGATCGCCAAAATATTGTGGCCTTTGGACACTATCGACAGGCAGTACATGCATGGAATGTTCGATCAGCAAATATGATGGAAGAATCTGGAGAATCATGTACTCGTCAATTATTATTGGTAAAACTTTACAATGGATGGGAAGAAACAAATGCCCTCATGTTGCTTTTTTGGTAGATGACATAATTACGTGTTTGTAAAACAAAGATTGGTACAGTGTCAGTAGTTCACAAATACAAATTTTCGGAAAGACTAACCCTCCTTGTAAGACAACTATAAGAAACCTATCATCTCAGCATAGGTATCATAAGTCCTTAAATCTCTTAATTGAAAAGACATATGGAATTATTACATAGGAGTCCATAAGCAGAACTATTACTTTGTGTTATCATTATAACCATGTCTCTCAAGGAGTATTCAGTCACACACAGGAGTTCACATTTGTGGTTTCATCAATTGATGTGTTATAACTAGCTGCAGGCTTGCTGCCTGACTAAATTCGAATGCTGTTGACTTGGTGCCTACTGATCATTGATTGCCACCTACTTTCAGAGCCCTTGGATTGAGCTAGTATCATCTAGCCATGGAGGTATCATTAACTGTGCGGATAAACACTGTTCCAGCTGCATCACCTGAGCATGCATCACCTTGCCTGGCTGCTGCTCGCTGTCCAGTAGGACACCACAATGCCGATATGACAACAAGCCATTGCTGAGCTAAGCACGCTTTGCCAACCAAGCCCAATCTGTGTCAGGGCATTAGCCACTATCCAGCACTACCAAAGCTGCTGTATTTTCATATGGAATAAAAAGAATATTTAACAATGCTATTTTTATGGCGTGACATAGGGCAATTTTCTGGTGTCTTCACACCAAGCCACTGCAGTCATACTTAGGTTGGTGAACTGCGTACCTTCCTGACTGCTAGCAGTGCATTTCCGCCATCCCCATTTGAGGTCATCCAGCCCAACTTCTACATTCTGGACTTGCATCTGGTTGGGAAACATATGAAATCCCCATCATACCATCCAGATTTAGGTTTTCAGTGAATTCCCTAAATTGTTGTGGGCAAATGTCATAGTGGCTTCTTTGAAAAGTGCACAGCCAATTTTCTTTTCCATCCTTTCCTAATCTGAGCTCTTGCTCTGTCCCCTATGGCCTCATTTTCAACAGAATGTTAAACTGTAACCTAACTTCTTTTTCCACATTCTGAACATTTATTGGTGATATCTTAATTGTAGAATGAACAGTACTGTTATTTTTTGTTGCTGATGTCAAAATTATGTATGATCTGTGGAGGTCTTCCACCAGGTAGTTTTATAACTGCTGCCAATCACTGGAGTGGTTGTAGTGGCAAACAGTACAATTTTTTGCCAGTATTCTACAGTTATGTGAATTAATAGGTTGGTCCAATCTTCCTATCAATATGGAGAGTAGTATAGCTGTGCTATTTCAAGTGCAGTCTGCACTGTTACCAAATTTTCTCCTCTTCTATGATGTCATGCAACATCGCCAAATAAATTTCTACCAGCTGCCACTCCATGCCCCTCTGACATCAAAGGCTAATTTCCCATGTATAAATGGGAGAAAATTCACAGATTTGTGGGAAATTCAAAGTAGCCAGTCGCCCTCCTACTGCCTCTAGGTGGGGGCAAACAATGCCAGGGCAGAAGATTTTTGGGGCTGGCAAAATTTTAAATTTTAATCTGGCTCCAAAAGGATGAACTAAATAAGACAGTGAAGGTTTTTCGTAAATGGAGAAGTATCAGAATAAATTAGAACTACAAATAATCTAGTGTCTTACCATAAATTCTTTTTGGGGTTGTGAAACAGGTGACAAAGAGCTGGAGTTGGTCACCTCGAGTGCATCTTTCAAAATTGCAAAGTTTGTTAATGGCAGTGCTGCGAACTCAATTTCTATCATGCACCTACACAACACTTGGCATTTATATGCATCGGCTTGAAATCCCCTGAAGAAACAAAAAACTTTATAATAAAGAAATAAAGATAAATGTCAGCAAATAATACTGCTATATAGCTACCTTAAACACTTATAGTAGTACAAAAACACTTCATAAGTATGAACTGGCCCTGACATGCCATAGTTTTTTCAACTCATCAGTTCTGATTAAGCAGCATTTACACGTGGGAAAATGGATGGCATCCCTCCCACACCACTCCCACTCCTGTGGATCTTCCATTAATGCCATTTACATCTCTTTCTTCTTGACAAACTCCTCTAAACTATTTTTTTTCTGCTTTTTCTGTAACTTAAGTTTTCCCTCATTTTCTTTCTTTCTCAGTGTTTAAGGGGCTCCGGAAAGGCTCAAAATCATGAAAAGTTCAACTTTTACTTTTTTGCGTTTTCTGAATCTGCAGACTATTACCTTTTAATAGATATATAATTTATTCAATTCCGAAGACTACAACTATTTTTAAATTTTTTTTTAAATGTGTTCTACATGGGCGTGACCCACTGTGGCGCTGTTAAACTGCTGTCAAATGGTGTTATTATTAACGTCCGTGTTCATCAGGTACATTTTAGTGATGTGAGATAAAGTATGTGTTGTGGCTAACCTGTGATGGTTCAATATATATCGCTGGTGTGATTGTCGATTGTTTCATGTTTATTTACTCTGTCTTTATCTCGAAAATATTCGTAATTAATTCTGTTTCTTGAGTCTCTGTTTTGTTGAAGTATAATAATGAGTAAAAATAAAGTTATTAGAAATCCTCTGAAGGCTTTTAAGAAAAGGAGAAATGTTGGAAAGCCAAAGGTATGTGTTATTACTGTAAACAATAAAGACGATAACCAAGTGAGTGAACCTAACCTCTCAAGTACACCTGCCCATAGCAGTCAAAGTGGGAAAGAAAATACTTCACAGAAGAAGCTTGGTTCAATGAGTGAAAACTATGAATGTTTTATGGGTGAATCGGATGTGAATGAAATATTTGATATGTCAGTTCTCAAAGGAATTTTTTCAAACTGTGTAAGATGTATTCATTGTGGTGAAGTTGGTCTGGAACTCTCCATAATAAAGCACGTAGGACTTGCTAGTGAAATACAACTGAAATGTGATAAGTGTTCATACATGACCACCTTTTGGAACAGCGTTGCAGTAACTGCAACTGAAGAAAATGGTAGCAAAATCTACGAACACAACAACGAGCGATGCTTGCTTTAGACAAGGAACGCCTTCGGGCTGCAGACAGGGCTGTAAAGAGTCTAGAAATACAAGCAAGAGTAAACAGGAGGAGGAACAAGAGGAAGCTGGAGGAGGAGTTTGCAGAGGATGAAGATAATCCATCCTATGGACCTGGAATGCACTAAAAAGTTAATCCAATCTTTGTCGCTCGATTCCCAAAACTTTTATTTTCTCATACTAATTACATGTTTTCTAAGGATCTTCCAAACATATTTGTTTCAAACTTTCAGTAAATGTTGCACAGTACCTTCTGCATAATTTAACACAGCCATTTTCCAAAAAACTGTATATTTTTGAATATATAAATAAAAAATTGCAAAAAAATGTTGTGAATTTTCATTACAATTGAAAAAAAAATCATCTTTAATAACTGAACTAAAATTTTGTAAAATCCCTGTGTTAAGTTGTAGCCCATATTCCAATAAATAATCTGTAAAAAGTTCAACTTCCTACCTCAAATACTTTGTGAGGAAAGATGTAATTTATAAGCGTTATTTTTACATTGCAAGTATAGGGCGTTCTGGAGCCCCTTAAGTCGTAATCAATAGACACTAAAACCATACAGAAAAAATCTAGCAAACCTTTTGTTTGGAACTGAAACAATTAAACTGCACTGCACAAGCTGTTTATCCGTTTTTGACATATTCAAACTGCTTGTATTACAATAACTTTCTTTACAATTTGGCCATTACTTTTCGCTACAATAAATGAAAGTACCGGTACTTTCAAAACTGCTTGTTTTGAGCCATAAGTCATGGTCATAATCATATTCATATTATGTCAGAAAGTAAGCCTTCTCAATATCTGACCACAGCTGTTCTTTCTTTAAGTGTTATGGATACACTTAATAGTTACTGGCTATGTATACACATTTTTCCAACAAATAAAGCATTTACATGTAAGTCACACAATGTCCTATGACCTTCCATCTTGTACAGCAGAAGCGTCGACGATACAGCCAACAATGCAGTAATCAGCTGTGCTGGTTGATACAGGTCTCATGTCGCAATTGTTGTCTAGGTACTGCCACTCCATCTCCACAGTGGTGTTGCAAACTCTCACCTTCTGGTTGCCAGCAGCCAACAGTTGGCAGTTTTGGTGTAGAGAAACAGTGTTTGTTAATGGACTACATCTAATAGTTCAATACTTGAAATGTATTCAAAAATTGCAAATACAATTATACATTATTACTAAAAAAAACATGAAAATTTGTGCTGGATCAGCCTTGAAACCGGATTTCCCGCTTTTTGTGAGTGGTCACCTTACCCATTTCAGCTATCTGAGCCCCCTCCAGGACCAATCCAAACTTCCATATGTTCTAGTGTCTTGTCACTTTATGTCATTTTGCACAGTGAGAAACAATATTTTACTCAACAGTTCGCCTGTGCTATGGCATGAAATACAAGTATTGCAGCGTCTGTATTTTACAGTGTCAGTGTAATTTGATGGAAATATTCTTCGGACATGCATGCCTGTCTGAAGGACATTTGCATTGAACTACAGTGGCACTCCAAAATAGACACACTACAATACCTGTATTTCATGCCATAGCAAAGGCAAACTGATGAGCAAAATATTGTCTCCCCCTGTGCAGGGATCACATAAAGAGTGAGCAGTCTGGGATGAGACACTAGAATATATGGAAGTTTTGATTGGTCCTGGACATGTCTTAGATGGCCAAAGTGGTTAAAGCAACCATTCATAATAAGCGCAGGAAATCCGGGTTCGAGACCATGTCCAGAAAAAAAGTTTCATGTGTATCTAATAAATGGTACAGCTGATGTATAATCGTATTCACAATTTGTGAATACATTTCAAGTGTTTAATGTGGCTGTAAACTATTGAAAGTATCTGTTCCTTCAGACATCCAGGCATTTTCGGTTAATGCGGGTTCTACTAATGTTGACATTTGTGATTTAAATGTAAGTCACATTTTCTTGGCTTTGTACCTATAACAGGTACATCTGGTTTGGGCTTACAGAGGTAGAATTAAAACAGTTAGAGAAAATTAAAATACTTATGGGGGATATGAGGGGCAATGCTATGACAATGGTTCTAATAAGAAAGGCAAGAACACAGGAATATAAAAGCAGATTTTAGATACAAATCATAAGATGTTTTATGTTTGCTGTCACAGCCACTCCCTACATCTAGTTATGAATGATGCAGCAAAGGCATTATAATATCCGGGTGCATTCTTTTTTTGTTATGGTGAGAAAAATTTATTATTTCTTTTTCGCATCTTTGGGACGTTGGGCAGTCTCGATTGCTCTTATATCTACCCTAATGTTGAAGCCACTGAGTACAACAAGATGGGAAAACAGGACTGATGCATTTGCCACTCTTAAGGATAACATAGGAGAGGCCTTTGATCCACCGGCTGAAAAAAGTGAAGACAAAATACAAACAGAATAGTTGCACATGAGGCTGGAAGTTTGGCAGACCTTATCCATAATTTTAGGTTCTTTTGTTCAGTGGCAATACATTATTCCGTATTAATTTTGTCAGCAAAAACCTACTTAGTACTGCCATAGATATATCGAAAGGTATTGACTTACTTGAAAAGACAACAGTTTTTTTCACAAACTACAAGGAAGACCTTAAATTCTAAGATTATCTACTACATGAAAAGGAACTGGCAACCCACTCAATATAGAACACCCAACAGTAAGTGTACAGTGCAAATACAAAAGATATGGAACAAGCAACAGTTCCAGTATGTGGGAGAAAATTGAAGATCCAGAAATCCAGCACAAAATACATTTTTACTTTAAAGTACTGGGAGTTGTACCATGTGCTCTCAGTGAGAGATTGTAACAGCTTGAAAGTCACAGTGAGCTTTTTGATTTTTTTATATGAAGTTACTGAAATTAAAGATGTATCACAGGATGTTCTAAGTGTCAGATGTTCCAAGCTGTGTGACAATTTTAGTAAATGGCAGGCTAAGGAGATCAATCTCGTCAATAGTAACAATGAATTTAAGTTGGTCTCGAGGTTGGTAAAGCCTGGCAACACACCACCTCAAACTTTGAAACTCATACATGAGTATGGCTTTGCATCTGACGTAAGTGTAGCCTTATGAATTCTGCTAATGCAAGGGGTGACAGTGGCAGCTGGAGAAAGAAGTTTTTCAAAGCCTAAACTGATTAAAAAGTATGTAAAGTCACAAATGGGCCAGACACAAATGTATGGTCTGGCAACAGCGTCAACTGAAGATGAGCTAGTTGAATGTGTGGATTTAAATGAGGTCATACAAGGGTTCACTGACACCAAAACAAAAAACAAAAAAAAGTATCAGTAATAAAAGGTAAGTGTTTAAATGTATGCTTATCATTAATTTTTGTTATTATTTATTTATGTATATCATACTTTTTCATTCATTTACTTAATAAATATTTGTTGTTCAAGAGATCTACATGTGTTTTGTCTAACAACTAAATAGGTTGCAAAATGTCATATGCCTTTGCAATGCCACTGTTGGAGATGCTATTTCACATACTACAGTCTGTTTACTTTGTCTTATTACCCGAAACCCACAGTTCTGCTTGGATTTTGTTGACTTAATTTGCAATGTTTCATGCCTTTTGCAGCTTCTGCTAATGTACGCAATCTACCACTGTTCAGCACTGCAGTGAACAGGTATGCATTTGTTTCTTTGTTTTTGTCGTGTGCTATGAATAAATACCACATATAAAGACAAACATCTATGCAAATATGTGTTTTCATGAAACCTGTCTCTCCCATGCATCATTTAAACCAGAGTAAGCATTTGGTATGAAGCACAAAATGTGAGCGTTGGAAATACTGTGAGAACTATACTTGCCTCTATTCTCCATTTGTTACTCTCCCTGTGGCAATCATGATGCTTCTCTCTCCACACCATGTGCCCCCCTCTGCTCAGGGAATGATAAAAATTGGACAGATTTTAGTTATATACTCTGCAAGCTACATAACTTAATTCTGGAGTTAAAACTCAAAAAGTATTACACTGTAAACATATAATTTCTGTATCCCTGACTGGTGCCCTATCCTGGCTCTGATCTTAATGACGTATTCAAATCAAAAAATATGAATAAGTATGTATGTGAAAAGAAGACATCATGGATGAATGACATTGTGAAAAAGTTTGAATATTTTTGAAAATGCATGGAGGGTGGGGGGGGGGGGGCAGGGGGGGGGGGATTGGCGTTTGAAATTTTGAGATGGGATGGCAAAATCCCTGAAGCTGGCCCTACTACAACACACATCCTCCATGTTTTACCTGCACATACTTTGGTGCCAGTCTGTTTGATACTTACAATTAATCATGACTACACATTTTGCTTTGTCTAACAAGAAGAAAAAAAATATGAGTCAATTCACAAAGTAATTGCACAGAATTTTCCTGCTGCATGGCACCTGTTGGTCCATGGAAACATGTGGCCCATGATTGTAGCCATTTCCATACATGTATTAATGGAAATGGAAATGAAGTCCCATGCTTCTTTACAGAGCATAGGGGAACGATGCGGGAGACCCGCACCGTTTTACTAGGCAAGGTCCTAATGGAGGTGGTTTGCCGTTGCCTTCCTCCGACCGTAATGGGAATGAATGATGATGATGAAGACGACACAACAACACCCAGTCATCTCGAGGCAGGAAAAATTCCTGACCCCGCCGGGAATCGAACCCGGGACCCCGCGCTCGAGAAGCGAGAACGCTACCGCGAGACCATGAGGGGCGGACATACATGTATTAAAGACATGTGCAAAATTCTCTCACCTGTACTGGGTGAATGCCATATACATCATAAAAATTATGTGAATGAAAGTTTATGAAAAACATAATGAAATGAAAGTAGGTGTTTGTGTTGAGTCAACTGTTACACCTCAAAGTGTGTTCGTATGATGCTTTATAGCCAGTGCAGAATGTAAATACAACTCCTGGTCTAATGGTGTACAGTTCAACACACAACATGCACGACATCCCCACCTGCAACGTGTTAGCTCATCCTACATATAATACATATGTGATATGTCTAGCATCGTTCTATGTTTGGTTATTAGCTAATGAGCAGTGCACAGACAAACTAAGTAAATGTGAATTCTTTTATACCTGAAACAAATGTCAAATTGTGTGTTTCCATTGTGCTGGAGGCTTGAAAGGTCACCATAGTGTGAGTCTCATCCATGGTGATCCATGCTCTCTGGGTTTCCAAGTATTTCTTTGTGATTCTTGTGAAGAGTATAGATTTTATAGATACTGCATGTCAGAACAATACATATTAATTAGAACAAGGTATGCAGCCAATATTAAACTTGCTCTACTGGTTGTTAGTCCTAAAGCATCAAGTGCACAATCACTGAACAGCATGTGACTATGAGGGTTATTGACAGCATTCACATGTCTAAAATTTGTTCCTCGAAGAGGTGGGAGCGCTACACTTTCTATGCAGAAACTTTGCTAATTGTGTTAAATGTAAGCCTTTGATTTTGTTATGTGCTGCAAGCTGGAATCCTATTTTACATAGAGTAAGAGCATTTTTGTCTAAATAAATTCAGTATCAGTGATAGTTGGCCATTACAAAAGTTTAGGTGCATTATTTTCATTTGTCATTTTGTCTATTCTAATAGTGAACTACTAAGTCCAAAAACAACTGAAAAATATACGAACTGCTCTCTGACACTGAAAAAGTTGAATTAAGTTTCACCTCATGAAAAAATGTGTGAAGTCTCTTCAATATAATGACAACTGGACTGTAAATAAAAATGTATGAACTACTGACACTGTCTCTCCAACAATCAAACCATTAAGCTTCATTGAACATATGTAAGGTGGATTGTAATTTATTATAACTGGTAAAAATATTATTTATTATAATATATGTATATACATTATATACTTTTATACATTGTTGATGTACATTTTTTCACTTTGTTAACTGCAGAAAATACATCATAGTCTTTAAAACATTGCCACTCTTTTTTTTCTGCATCAACTCCATTCATCACTCTGCAATGTTTTCCAAAGAACTGGTTTATGCGTGCCTTAAATTCAGCTTGTATTGCATTCAAACCAATTGGAGCACTAATAGACTTAGGTATGCCAACTGTAAACTCTGCTTGTGTGGAATTTCTGTTTATAGGAATAACACTAACAGACTTGGGTATAACACACTTACCTCCCCTTATACACTTGTCTAACTCCTGCCCACGAACTTTACTTTCCAACACATACTTTCAACATCATCGAAGAGTACTTCATCATGTGGTCACCATAGTGTGTCTTATCCATGGTGATCCATATTGCAGTATACAAACCGCGCAGGTTTATGACATTTGGTTGCTTCAGATATAAGCACTGTGCTAACTTTGATACATCACACTCAAACATGAATGCATTGATGCTGCTGAGAATATCAATGCCTTGAGAGAATAGTTGTTGTCAGTTGTCATGCAGTCCTCGACATTTATCAGCTTGCAGCACAGGTGAGCCAACTCCACATCGGTGAACTGTACTGCTGTACCTTGCCAGACTTTCTCCACCTTTACCATAGCTTAAAAGTCTTTGTTGGGTGCTAAAGTGACATTAACAAGTTTCATTCACTGCCAGTCAGTTGGAGTAGTTCTGAACAGCAACAGCATTCTGAAATGACTTTGCTGCAACTCAGTGAATAGTTTACATGTTGGATACAGTGGAAACTCAAAGTCTGGAAACAATTTTGTGTCCTGCTTTGATATATCATACGCTGCATCAGGCAGCTTCCTAGGAAACAGTTCTGCATGGTAATTTGATTCCCATTCCAACATGTCTGGAGCTGCAGCATGTTGTGTGTTCTGTATGTTTACTTGATTTCTGCTGTTGTTCAAATGTATGTGTATCTGGTATGCTTGATCTATGTTAGTTAGCTGTTGTTCCGATGATGAAGTAAATAAATACCATGAAAACACACACACACACACACACACACACACAATGAATAATAATGTGTGTGTGTGTGTGTGTTAGTGGTGCTCAACAACAAGGTTATCAGCACCCATACAAAATTAGTAGAAACAAATGTGGTTAAAATGGAGAATATGTAAGAAAAGAGATAAAAAGCAACCTCAGATAAAACTGCACTCAATCTCTCCTGATCCCACTCATGATCACCAGCACAATCACACTAGCTCACTTTAGGGAACACTTGACAAACTCATTATTCAAGGTAATTTTTGGGAAACATATTAAAAGGTATTTCAGAAGACTATCTGTCCATACCACCAACAGTGAATCCATAGACATTCCGAAGTCGCCTCCAGCTAATATGGCATGATTTGGGTACTGTCTCACTACTGAGCATACGCTTTCTTTGAATGATTCTAAAACTATTAAGGCAGAATCAGGTGGATGATGAAAACATCTGTTAATTACCCTAGGCCTGCTCTCCCACATGCAAATAATTTCAGAGTCAGACTCAACACTGACCTCAATAAACACAATATTTTTCCCAGCAGTGAACACTCCCTCTCCTATGGTGTCTAATCTGTCTTTTCCATACAGTTCCATGCCTCATTAAATATTTTGGAGCTTTCTGCTTCGGGTTTCAGCTAGCTATTAGTTCCAAGAATAATTTGAGTGTGACAAATTTCCCAGAGGGCAGTGAGTCAGAAACTTTGTTATGAATATTTCACCAATTTCTTGCTAAAATTTTGATAGTCAAACTGCCTCTACTTTGTACATGATACGATTTTGCTCTGTGCATATCAATTGGCAAGCATTCTTCAGAGGACCTCAAACTACTGCCTAGCCTAAACAAAAAACCATGTGCACTCCACAAGTACTCTGGTATGCGAGTAATTGCTTCCTTCATGTAGTGTACACCTGACCTATCAATGAAAGTCCCACAATGCTCCATCCCATAATGCAGGTCCGATATCTGCAACCAAGACCATAACGGAATCAACAGAGCTTTTGGTTGAGACCCTCCTCTCTGCTCTAAATTAAAAGACCTCAATCAATTCTGGGAGTGCTACTGCAAATTATGAGCTCTGCTTGCATCATGTACACAAGGCCAGCAGTCATCATTTTTGCCAGCCATCCACATGAACTGAGGATGGCCTCAGAAACCAAGTGATAGGCGACACAGTTGCTGACGTGAGCCACAACTTGCAGACGACTGCACCCTGCACACTCAATAGCCAACTGAAGGACCCCAATCAACTCTGGGTACAATGCTGCAAATTGTCAGCTCTGCTTGCACCCCTTGAGCGAGGTCTTCACTGTTTCTGCCAGTCACCTGTGGGAACTGAGGATGGCCTCAGAGCCCGAGTGACAGGTGTCAATGATGCCACCATGAGCAACAATTTGCAGACTGCTGCACCCTGGATAGTAACAGGCTAGGTCCTCCATACTCTGATGAGGCCTCAGGCAGACACACTAGATGCACATTGGATTTATTTTCCAGCCCTAAAGGGTAACATTGGCACTCCCGATAACTAATAAAACTCTTCCCCCCGCATGCCTGCTTGGCTATTGCTAAAGGAGAGACCACCTGTCCATTCACAGAGTGAATGGGCAAGGACAGATGGCCAATCTCCACATTGACTTTCTGCCCCAAGCAACACAAACCACGTAACAACCCACCACTCATTCTGCAGCAAGTGCAAATTCCTCATGTTAGGTATAGTGGAAGGTTCCTTGACAGCAGAGTCCTTGAGAAAAACAAGTGACACCTGAGGTGTCCCGTGCAGTGCACCAGGTTCTCCATTGCTACGGCTCCCTGAGATAGCAGACAGCTGACTGCGGCGATAAGCATCTTCAACTATTCGCAAATTGCAGCCAGCTCCCCTTACATCTACATGCAGCATGCACACATCCATCCATCCTACCACTAACTTAAGAATTAAACTATGGAAACAAACAGAAAAAGCTAAATATGTAGCTTTCTAATCTCCTGGTCCTTCAGCAATGGAAGTTGGCCGCTGACTGAGTCAATGGTCACTAGCCAGCCAAAACATACAAACAAAGGACTACTGCACTACAGACTGTGTGAATGTACATGTACCATCACGAAAATGCAATACTACCCTTCTCAAATACAAGTATATGCAATGAATTTAAGAATTAAACTACTCAAGCACAAAAAAAAACACACACACACACACACACAGAATTTATGAATTAAGCTATAAACGCAAACAGAAAAGCTAAATATGTGACTTCCTAGTCTCCTGGTGCTTCACCAATGAAGGCTGATGACTGACTGACCTGTAATCAGTGGTTACCAGCCATTCAAGACATACAAACAAATGACTATTGTGCTACAGACTGTGCCAATGTACATGTTACAATTGTTAAAATGCAATATTAAAACTCTCAAATATGAGGGTTGAATGAAAAGTAATGCTTCCACCTTCATTAATTGGGTTTGGAAAGGAATATTTTAATAAATCAAATGCAGAAATAATCCTTAGAATGTGATCTTTAATTACCAATATTCACTTTTCCACATAATCACCAGCCAACTGGATACATTTCTGCCAATGATGAAAATGTTTTCTGAAGCCGTCACGGAGGAAGTCAACACAGTGTTTCCACAACCACATCCTCACAGTTCTCTCTGCGTCTTCATCAGAAGCATAATGATGACATGCAGATCATCTTTCATTATCTGGAAAAGATGGAAGTCAGACGGTGCTAACTCTGGACTATATGGTGGATGCCATTCAGTTTCTGAAGTTCTGCTGAAGTGGCACGTGAAGTGTGCGGTTTGGCATTTTGCAATAATGTGACCCACATGTTCTTGTGAACTGCCAATTGTGCTTGCAGTTTCTCTCTGAACAATATGACAATCATCCTGAATCAATCTGTCAATATTTTTCTTGTGAAACTCGGTGGATGCTGTCGCAAGAGTCCAACTCTTTGTTTGTCACGCAGGTAAGATGTTCCCGCCTCAACATCTTTAAACTTACTCACCCAATGATGCACAGTACTCACATCAACACAATCACCATAAACTGCTTTCATTCTCTGATGAATCTCCTTTGGTGTGACACCTTCTGGTGTCAAGAATGCAATGACTGCACATTGCTTAAATCGCATTGACCGACCATCTGCGTAGGGTTCCATACTTGACACTGTAACAACACAACAGTTCAATGCTAAGGCTTCCCACCAACTGGAGTTGTAGAGATGAGGCTACGGAACAAGCCAGTACGTGCCGCATACCAATGCTACCAACTGTTGAAGAGCTACAAAGGTGGAGACATTACTTTTCAGTCAACCCTCACACTAAAATATGGAATGAACTTACGAATT
Organism: Schistocerca americana; assembly: GCF_021461395.2. Classification (NCBI taxonomy): domain Eukaryota; kingdom Metazoa; phylum Arthropoda; class Insecta; order Orthoptera; family Acrididae; genus Schistocerca; species Schistocerca americana. Next base: position 1,035,991,042 of record NC_060119.1, on the reverse strand, counting down.
AAACTATTAGAACACACAAAAACACAATTTCAAAGGTAGTTTCATGAATACATGTAAATTAATTTTTTTTGATATTGTACTACAAACACCATTCATTTTTTGTTTTCATTTCTAACAGAAAATTGGCAAAATGAATATCTGTGCAATGGCAGATTTGTCAGTTGTCTTTTTACAAATCAGCCTTAAAAATGTATGTGTATTTCAAACCAAACAGAACAAAATGTATTATATAATTGTTAAAATAATTAAGGAGCCAATAAGCATTTAAAACTGGGATTGCACAGAGTGGGGAAGGGGAGGGGGAGGGGGGGATTTGAGGCAGATGCACAGTGTACAAAGAAAAGTTCCCAGATCTTCCTTACCCACAAAATAGCAAGTGAAGCTTCTCAGAATGATGAACAGCGACCCCTGTGATCCCATATCTATTGTATTCAATTAATACATGGATGAGGGCACAAATCAGTTACTTAGCTTAAGGAATTAAAATAATGCTTAAGAGAGTATCCCACATATAAGCACACACAGGGCAGGGAAAATAAAACTGGCCCTGAATATATTTATAAGACTTACATAGAACAGACTCTAGTTAATATACAGGAGAACTGCCCATCACAGAAAATGTTGGGAACAGTGCTTTCAATGCACTACTCAGTTAATGTCACATATCTGTGCATATGCATCTCCCACATACTTTGTCCTGAGTATTTCACTGTGTCATTACTTTTGAATGAGTCAGATGAGCAGATGTGTTTAGGGACCAGTGGAATGCAGCACAAAAATGATAACTCATGATAAAAAACATGTTCTTTGTCAAGTGTAATGCTAATGTGTGAGGAACTGTTTGTAAAAAGAGTTTAAGATTTGAACTGTTTTGACAAAACCTCAAGCAAAATCCTGCATTGCAAAACTTAGTGGCAAAATGGCTTGGGACAGGGTCTGTAGTGAATGTGAACTGTAACCATCCAAAAAGTGTCTGAACTCCAGAAAATATTGCTTGAATGAAGAAAAGACTTGAACAAAGTCTGACAAAATCTTAACACCATTTATCTGTGTAAGTAGGAATTACGAAACCATTGAGCAAAACACTATTAAAAATTATCTGCTTCTGTATCCTCACAAATGTAATGCCACACACAAGTTACTGTATCCAGTTGAACTTTTAAACGTTGAGTTCTTCTGGTGACTTCTAAGTGATGTAGAATAAGAACTTACGAACTCTCAGTTTTTCATTTCTTTAGATGTGACGTTTTTCAGCCTGTCAGGGTACGTGAACCCACTGAACACGTACTGTTATGCATTAGAAAATATTTATCTTAGTGTAAATATTTTCCAGGACAGGTCTATATGGATCACCTTGTGTAATGAGTGCATATTTAAAATGTAAAGTTTCAGATGTTACATTGCAATGGAATAGTAAATATAGGTATATAACATTTTATGTGGCTGTACAGTGTGATCCTATGTCATTATTGTAAATTTATATTTGTTGTAACTAAGCCCTGATACAATGTCAAAAGATAAAGTACACAGGCAAAGAGTGAGTGAATGAATGAATAAATAAATCTATATAAAAATAGCCTCTTTCAAAACAATAAATTAGGCTGCAGACTAATATACTATACATAAACTCAGGCCAAGAAGTATTAAAACTTTAGATACATAAAATTACTGGCAGTAAATGTTTCAAGGGGAATTTCAGAACCAGAACCAAATATTAAAAAACATTCTCAAACAGGGAAATGAGACAAAACATTATGACCATCTGCTTAATAGTGTCTTAGTTTCTCTTTGAAATGCAATACAGCAGTAATTCTAACAATGGAAAATGCAGGATGGAATAAAAGGATAGGTTGCTACTCACCATATAACAGATGTTGAGTCGCAGACAGGCACAACAATAAGATTAAACATGTAAGCTTTCCATCAGAAGGCCTTCTTCTGAAATAGACAACATAAAAACACATACTCATGCAAAAAAAAAAGCTTACACACACACACACACACACACACACACACACACACACACACACGACCACTGTGTCTGGCTGCTGAGGCCAGACTGTGAGCAACTGCGCATGATGGTAGAAGCAGTCTGGGTGGGGGGGTAAGGAGAGGCTGGGGCAGGAAGGGGAAGGAAGAGCAGGGTAAGTATGAAGGAAGGTAAAGTGCTGTTTATCAGAGCATGCAAGGATGAGATGGAGAGAGGGTAGGGCAGATAGGTACAGTCAGGAGGTTAGATGGAGGCCAGGATGGGAGTGGGAAAGGAGAGAAGTAAAAAGAAAGTGGGTGCACTTGTCGAATAGAAGGCTGTGGAATGGAGACAGAAGGGATAGGTGAGTGACGGTCAATGACTAACGTAGGTTGAGACCTGGAGGGTAACAGCAACATAGGATAAACATCAGTGAGAGACCTCACCTGTGCAATTCAGAAAAGCTGGTGCTGGCGGCAAGGATCAGACAGCACAGGCTGTGCAGCAATCATTAAAATGAACCCTACCTTCTGGCCAAAAACTTATGTGTTTAGTAGTATTTTAGTTGTGCCTGTCTGTGATTCAAAATCTCCACTACTTTCTGAATTGTGCAGTTGGGAACTCTCCCTGTAATTCATCCTGTGTTGACAGTAATTCTGTATGATATGGCTTCCACAAGTCCTTATTAGGTTTCTGGAGGAACAAGGCACCAGACATCTATGTACAGGTCACAAAATTCCCAAAAATTACTGGCTGATGGTTTGTGCTCTGAAGCTGGTACCTGAGACTGCCATAGATGTGTTCTATTGGGTTCAGATCAGGTGAATTCAGTGACCAAGACATCAGGGGAATTGCACCATCATGCTCATGGCCTTGTGAAATGGACAGTTACCCTGCTGAGACTTGTGGCTGCCCTTGGGGAATACAGCAAGTATAAAGGGCTCCAGGTGGTCTGCAGTACTGCTCACACTCCGCAACTTTCATAGTGCCTTTTATTACTACCCTGTATTCTGCAGAAGCCCGTGTGAATATCCTCTATAGCATAATATTCCCTCCCACTGCCCCTGTCCCAGTAGCCTGTGTCCACAGTATAATGCGTGTTTTGAGTAGCTGTTTGACTGGATAACAGTGTACAGGAACATGATCATGACGTAAAACGAAATGTGACTAATCCTATCAGATGATACGAATTCACAATCCAATTCTGATGGTCCCATGCCTACTGCACATTGCCACTGGGTTAACACTGGAAGACCCTGGAGTCATGTGTTGCAGAGCCTCGTGTTCTACAAAGGTTGTGAATGGAGCTTGAAACTACTTGTGCCTGCACCAGTATTGTACTTTGTCAGATCTGCCTATGATCACTGCCTCCACATTACAGGATGAGGCATGGATATCCTTCAGCAACTTTCCATAGGTGCTCAAAGCAGCAGCATAGGAGCATCCAACCAACTCTATAGTTTCCGAGATGCTCATTCCTAGATGCTGAGCCACAACAATCTGCTCTTTGTCAGTCTCTTATGTCAGTGGATTTCCACATTTGGAGCCCATGTCATCAATAGAATGATTCCCCATTTCTCTCTGCTCAGCTTGTATACTCTCTTTTCCACATCATGTGCCTGCAACGCCACCCAACAACACGAGATGGCATTCAGTCTGGCAGTGGGCAGTGGTCATAATGTTTTGGCGCATCAATGTAAGTTACATATCCAATAACAATGTTGATCAGAATCTACTCCAAACAAAAAACAAACTTTTTCGTTTGGGCATCCCAAAAGACTTGGGTATACGAGGCTCAGTTTACAGTAAACCATTGTTGTTGTGGTCTTCAGTCCTGAGACTGATTTGATGCAGCTCTCCATGCTAATCTATCCTGTGCAAGCTTCTTCATCTCCCAGTACCTACTGCAACCTACATCCTGAATCTGCTTAGTGTATTGATCTCTTGGTCTCCCTCTATGATTTTTACCCTCCACGCTGTCCTCCAATGCTAAATTTGTGATCCCTTGATGCCTCAAAACATGTCCTACCAACCGATCCCTTCTTCTAGTCAAGTTGTGCCACAAACTTCTCTTCTCCCCAATCCTATTCAATACCTCCTCATTAGTTACGTGATCTACCCACCTTATCTTCAGCATTCTTCTGTAGCACCACATTTCGAAAGCTTCTATTCTCTTCTTGTCCAAACTGGTTATCGTCCATGTTTCACTTCCATACATGGCTACACTCCATATAAATACTTTCAGAATCGACTTCCTGACACTTAAATCTATACTCGATGTTAACAAATTTCTCTTCTTCAGAAACTTGCCATTGCCAGTCTACATTTTATATCCTCTCTACTTCGACCATCATCAGTTATTTTACTCCCTAAATAGCAAAACTCCTTTACTACTTTAAGTGTCTCATTTCCTAATCTAATCCCCTCAGCATCACCCGATTTAATTTGACTACATTCCATTATCCTCGTTTTGCTTTTGTTGATGTTCATCTTATATCCTCCTTTCAAGACACTGTCCATTCCGTTCAACTGCTCTTCCAAGTCCTTTGCTGTCTCTGACAGAATTACAATGTCATCGGCGAACCTCAAAGTTTTTATTTCTTCTCCATGGATTTTAATACCTACTCTGAATTTTTCTTCTGTTTCCTTTACTGCTTGCTCAATATACAGATTGAATAACATCGGGGAGAGGCTACAACCCTGTCTCACTCCTTTCCCAACCACTGCTTCCCTTTCATGCCCCTCGACTCTTATAACTGCCATCTGGTTTCTGTACAAATTGTAAATAGCCTTTCGCTCCCTGTATTTTACCCCTGCCACCTTCAGAATTTGAAAGAGAGTATTCCAGTTAACGTTGTCAAAAGCTTTCTCTAAGTCTACAAATGCTAGAAACGTAGGTTGCCTTTTCTTAATCTTTCATCTAAGATAAGTCGTAAGGTTAGTATTGCCTCACGTGTTCCAACATTTCTACGGAATCCAAACTGAAGTAAACCATTATTATTCCTTATTTATCCCACCTTTCCTTTGTATTTACTAAAATTCAATTTAATGTTAAACATGTATACATTAGTGAGCAACTAGTACATATTTATGTTGGAGGGTGTAACTCCTCATTTTGCAATGACATAGTAGTGTGATGTGGACCACATAAAATACCATAAATTCCAGGAAACCTTCATAAATCAATGATATCTCAGCAGTTCTCTGAGACTGAACACCAAAATTGCACATATTCCTCAAAATTGCATCTGTATGTGTTTAATGCCACTGTAAAATAATTCAGAAGTGATGATGTGATGCACTGTCTCACAAAATATACAAATCTCTTACAGGGTACTAATTGAGATCAAACTGGTGCCCTCCATTCTCCTGTGAATTCCTGTGTCTTTCATCTATGAAGAGTAACAGCAGATTTATGTAAGGGTATAATTTGTTTAATAATACCACAAAAAGGACATAAATTTACCAAGCTTTCAAGAGAAATTCAACAACTTGTGTACATTTTCAACAAATTGATACATTGTATTGGTGTATATGAACACAGGCCATTGGTCTAGGGGCCCTTCTTACTTGCTTTGGGCACCCATTGGCAGGATTCTTGCACTAATATCAGTGCCCTCAAACATGCAACCAACTGAGGTGTTTGTGTAGTATGGTCTTCTCAGTATCCATAACAGAGAAAATTTTCTTTATGGTGTAGCTGCTAACGTTTCACAGAGCTAAAGATCACCATGCATTTGGCCTCAAGAATCTGGCCACAGCTACTATACACCTTTTGGATGTCTGGCCAGTTGCAAGGTCAGAACTAAGTCTGACAGTTGCACATTGTACCAAAGCACTCAATTTAGGACAAAAGAAATGCACTTTGACATGACAACTACTGGAAATTCCATCACTCACCAGTGTATATTGTTACTAATAAATACGTAAAAAAAAATGTTGAAGATAAACTTATACAAATACAGTGGTTTCAACTGTGGTGACACATTCCTCAATGTAGCTCCTGCCACTCATTTTCCTTAGCAGATGACACAAAAGCTTCAGCAGAAGTCATGTGGCTGACACCAAATATTAAATGTGTAGCAAGTGCCTTGGCAGCATAGATTCTCTCCCTGCCTGCCTTTTTGTGGCTCACACACTACTTATGGACAACAAGCAAGTGATTCTGGATGCTACTGCTGAGTGATATGTAGTATTTAATCACACAACAGAAAACTTAACAACTTGCCATACAGTGCTACTAGGCAGGCGCACGAGCAGCCAGAAGACTACATACCAGTAAGTCAGCCTCGTGTGACTATGCAGCATGAGCATTGCAAGCTATTTGAGTAAACAGTGAGAACCAGTGAACCCACCCTCTGTAACTATGCCTTTGTTTCAGCTCATTAATGGTGTTTTTTTTCCTGGCTGAGACATGGTAGCTTGGCCATAATACATGTGTCTTCTCCTAAATTTTGTATAACTCTCACCAACACTGTGGGTTGCATGCCCACATGTTAATTCATTAAATATCCCCTGTGGTAGATGTACCTCGTTCAGTAAATATGTCATGCCTGTCATTGCATTTAGTTTCATTTTCCTCCTTTCCTAGGATATGCTCATCCTTCAGCAAATCTGCTTATAGGATATTTCTAGCTCTGCTAGTGAGTAGAAAACCATTTCTTACACTGATGACCCCAGTGAATGGCCTACATTCAGTGAAAGCAACCCCTCCCCCCTGCTGCATGCTCCACACATGTCATGTCTTGCGTCTTGCTTGTTGACGTACATGGGGTGCTGTTAGTCAGCACTGACAAAGTTTCACTTCCATTCACTTCCCAAGCCAAGGCTAAGCACCATGGCCAACCGCCAACCACCCTTCTCACCCCATATCTGTACTCATCTGTGTCATGCTTCTGCTGATGTCATGTGCGCAGCACACCACCAAGCCACTGACCTGCTCCACTGACTCGACTGCATAGTACGGCCCGCAATTCAATGCTTCTATACCTGAAGCACTAATTATGGATGTGATGGCAACACCAATGTACCATGCCCTTTCAGTAAGGTTCCAGCTGATCGCCAACAACCTCTCACTCCTCCACAACTCCTGACCTGCAAGCACAAATGGCTGGGTTTCAGGTGTTTATCACTCACTGTACAGAACTCACAGGGGGCACCACTGCTCAGATGCAGGCCACCCCTTCAAAACTCCATACAGGCCGAGCCTCCACCCATCTGCTGTTGTTCAATGCTCATGACCTCGTGCTGCAGTTTTCATCCACTGAAGGAATATTTGCAGGTTTCCACATTATCAGTGACTCTGTAAAGTTTACATTAGTGGTCTTGCAACTCGAGCCTACAGATGCTGTGGAGGCTTGTGACATCACATCAAACCAACCACAGACCAACCACAGCCCAACCATTTTGGCACAGTGGAAGACCATTTTATACCACAACTAGGATCATCCAAGTTGCAGCACACATGCACTGTTTTCATCTGAAGAATGTACTGACACGTACTGAGTACATCATAATGCCCGAACAGCTAATATCCCTGAAATGGCTAAAACATCTGCTGCCACAATCTGGCCACGCACGATGATGCGAACACTGGTGCGGTGGTCATTTTAGAGGACAGAGACTTCAACATGCTTGACCCCTCACTAACCACTTCCACCATCACCCAGAGCCTCCACGCATGCCCATATTCACTGACCATGGCCCAGGACCGCAGCAGTCATTTGCAGGGCTGTCCAAACATGCAGCAAACCCAGGCACTTCTCCCTTCCCCACAGGCACGGCTCCATTAGTGACTCACATGAATGGCAAACTCGTACACCCATCCACCCATGCATCAGGCCTGATTCAGTCATGCAACACCCAAGAGCACTGTGGGTATGACATGTGACTTTTGTGCCACATGTACACCTGATGGACGCCAGTCTGATAGCCGCTAGTGCAAATATCCATGCATGCACACCCATCTCCCCCCAGCCACCTGGTGACTACCACAACTTTCAGGACCACGGTGGTCTCTGCTGGCACCATGAACGTTTTGGCAGCAATCCTGCAAATTGTCATGCAGCATGCCCATGGGACCCAAACGTCAGTGCCGACCAGCAGTAAGTAACCATGACTGCAACATGATCTTGCAGAACTGGTTTGTACATGACAACAGCAACATTTCCTTCTCTGTGGTGTATGTAGTCAATGCCAGATCTGACATATCCTGTTTTCCTCATAAGCTGTTACCAGTTTCCAGCTGCCATCCACATTCCCCCTTACCCCTCACTGCAGCTAATGGCTCAGTCATTGTCACCTGCTGCTCCCACAACCAATCTGTTGACCTAGGCCACAATCAAGATTTCCCATGGACTTTCTCCACTGTCAACATCACAGATCCAATCCTTGGTGCCAGTTTAATTTGCCACTACAGCCTGCTCCTTGACCTGGCGAATTGCTGTATTTTTTATGGCACATCCCACAATCACATCCCCTGCAAATCCTGCGTAGCCCTCACTTTGCTGTCAAGCAGCTATCCTATTCTGCCTCTTTTGCTGACCTCCTCATGGAACTCCCTCTCCTCATCTGTTCTTCCAGCACCCTCCAGGAGGAGCACCATGATACTATGAGGTGCACTACATAGTGATGAAGCTGGACCCTGAGGTTTCCTGCCACCTGCCATTGGGGATGGTGGTTATCACTGAAACAACGGGTTTTCGGTTATATCGGTATTTTCCAATGGCAGATGAACCTGACAGTTAAAACTCCTCAAAATAACCAATTTATAAGATAACTGATTTTCAGTTTTTTATTCCCATTATTTCCAGTAATAAATATATAACTCAAACAAAGTTTAAAAATTTTGACTCCCTCACTTTCAAGATACATGAAATCAAAATATTAAATTAAATAAGCAAATGAAAGAAAACTCAGGCCATACACTGTTTGTTGCTTTTTTCAAAAATGGTTAGTGGTCAGATACAACAACAAATCACCAGTATGCTACTGCTGATTCCAATTCTTTGAAACTGTGCTCAAAAATCAAGTTGTAATCATGGATCATACCACTATTTGGGCAATATGAATAGTCAGTGCTAAAGATGAAAGCTGAGTTTGAAGAACTCTATTTTGTCACGCTAATTTGTCTGTTTTCAATGGCTACAAGAAGATAGAGACATACTATGTAAGCACAGGCTGCAGGTCAGCTACTTTCTACTTTTATTTTAAACTATTAATGAATTATGTAAGTCTGCAAGCCTTTGAGGCCACTGTCACTGAAGCTAAAATCTTCTGGGTTGTTAGGTCACATTATACTTTTTATAAACAATCAACACTTTGATCCCTCTGCTTGGATCTTCTTCAGGATGTTTTCAATTATCTTGTCACTGATGACAGCAATATTATAGACACTTAGAAAACAGGAGAACTCCTTGCAGAGAAAGCAAATGAAACTCTCAAGGAAGCTTATGATTGGTCAATAAGCAATAAAGTGACATTGAACATAAAGAAAATTAATGCTGTGAATTTCAGTTTGAAGAGGAAAAATGACAATGTTAAATTAGCCCTTTAATTGGTCTGGATGTGTTAACACGCATGCCTTTGTACCTGTCCCTGTGTGCGTAGACACATTCAGAGTACTAGATAGAAGGACTGGTGGCGCGCGTAAACACGTTCAGAGCACACAGGGACAGGTACAAAGGCACGCACGTTAACACGTCCAGAGCAGTTAAAGGGTTAAATGTAGTTGGCACCTCTCTAAACTGTGTAACAAATGCAAAATTTCTAGGAATGAATATTGATTCTCATTTGAAGTGGTGTGAACACACAAAGGTACTTGCAAACAGAATGTCATCAGTCTGTTATGCCCTTAGAATCATATCATCAGTGTGTAACATGCAGTGTCTTTTAGTTACATACTATTCATACGTACACTCAGTTCTTAGCTATAGCATTCTTTTTTGGGGAACAAATGCACAAAATATGAACACAATTTTCACACTCCAGAAAAGATCCATAAGAATTGCAACCAAAAATAGTAGTAAAACTCATTGTAAAGATCTGTTTGAAACACTGGAGATTTTACTGCTCCATGTGAATACATTTACCAGTCAGTTGTACATATCAAAAATGACATTGGTAATTACTGCACAAACAGTTCTGTCCATGACCATGGAACAAGAGCTGGACTGAACTAACATTTACCAAGAAAAAGACACATGATGTCATCACCATTCCCACGAGCATATAGCACATGGAAGTGCCAACATAAATACCTTGTCCTTAACAAATAACCAATTGCTGAATGCTGATTGCCAACTGCACAGCAGTCTCAGCCCTTGTCAGCTGCAGCTGTACACTGACAGTGGAGTCTATGGAGGTTGACCCTCGGCACGCCTAGCTACCAATCATCTACGGAATCACATGTATGGCTTGAAGGATGCTGCTGCTGCCAGCTGCACTGCCAGCTTCCGACGCAAGGCTGATGGGGCACAGAGGCCACCATCACCCTGGAGATCTGCTGGGGGCTTGACCTGCCTGACCTGGAGACTGTCCATCATCTGCCTTCAAGTGTGTGTGCATCACTACTGCTCATCCTGTTGCTATGGTAGACACTGATGCTGTTGGCTTCTGTTCCCCAAAGGGGGGCTGAGAGCTGACCCCTGCGAGCCGGTGAATAGTTCAGGTGGACCTGGAGCGAGACTCCTGAGTGCAAATCTTCCATGTCCACAAGAAAACTTTGGAGACTGATATGCAGAACTGAAGGCTGTTGGATTCCACAGTCGATAGCTGTCCATGACACAGGAGCTGGCACCCAATGCTTCGCTGTGCTGGGGATACTGCACGACGAGCGCAAGCCGGCCTTCCAACATTGAAGAGGCACTACTCCACTGGCCCAGCTTCAGTGCAGTGCTTTGGAAGACAATCCTGTATTACTACCTAAAAATTGTGTTATTGTCAATTATGTTTCTTTGGTGCTCTGCAGCATAACTGGTATCTCATCATTGCCCAGCTTCGGTGCAGTGCTTTGGAAGACAATACTGTACTACTACCTAAAAAATGTGTTATTGTCAATTATGTTTCTTTGGTGCTCTGCAGCATAACTGGTATCTCATCATTGCCCAGCTTCGGTGCAGTGCTTTGGAAGACAATTACTACTACCTAAAAAATGTGTTATTGTCAATTATGTTTGTTTGGTGCTCTGCAGCATGACTAGTATCTCATCACTGCATCTTGCCCCGCTCTCACCCAATGACTGTACAAGTCTGGGACCAGATCCCTACAGTACTATTTTGTTTCCAATAATATCAGAAGGCCTTTGGAATATTATGGCTGTGGACCTTTTTAGTTCACTGCCTTGTGACTACAGAGGAATGGCATGCATTTTTGTGATAGTTGAATGTTGGTGTATATTGGTGAAACTATATCCTTTGAAAAGGACTACTCCAAATATTGTAAAACATAAATTGAGGGTCATTATTTAAAGAATATAGGTAAACCAACATTTTATTGCTGTAGAACGAGATGACAAAAGTCATCAGATAACACATAAACCGATGGTGGTAGTATAGTGTATAGAAGGCAATTCACTATAATTATAGTCACACAATGGGAATTAACAGCCTCTGAATGCAGAATGGTAGTTAGAGCTAGACGCATGTAATGTTCCCTTTTGGAGATCATTAGGGAATTCAATATTCCACAATCCACAGTGTCAACAGCATGCCGAAAGTACCAAATTTCTGGTATTACCTCTCACCATGTACAGCGCAGTGCCCAATGGCCTTCACTTAACAGCTGAGGCCAGCAGTGTTGGCATGGAGTTGTCGGTGCTAACAGAAAGCAACACGGAGTTTTTTTTTTTTTAATAAAAATACAAAATAAAAAAAATAAAAACACATAAATCAATGTAGGATTTATGACGAGCGTATTCATTAGGGTGGTGCAGTGAAACCTGGTATTAATGGGCTATGGCAGCAGATGACCGACACCAGTGTCTTTGCTAACAACATGACATTGCCTGCAGTGCATCTCCTGGACTCATGACCATTATCAGTTGGACCCTACATGACTGGTAAACCACTACCTCATCAGATGTCCCGATTTCAATTGGTAAGAGATGATGACAGGGTTCAAGCACAGGTCACACAAAGCCATAGACCCCAGTTATCAACAAGGCACTATGCAAGTTGGTGGTGGGTCTATAATGGTGTGGAATGTGTTTAGAAGGAATGGAGTGGGTCCTCTGGTCCAGCTGACCCAAACACTGACTGTTTCAGCTACTTGGAGACCACTTGCAGTTCTTGTATTAAAAACCACAGGCACAGTACAGGCAGTGATAAAGTAATTGAAACATTCTATCAGTTATATGATGGAGCCTTTGAAGTTATCAGTATATGAAAATCCAAGGTTACGGTGCTAGCCAATCTCACTACTGGAAAGGTCAAGGGAATGTTTAGCACACAAGATATATGATAGAAACAATCTCGAAATTTTGGTCACTGAAGTAACGTTATCATCTCTGGAATGTGGTTGGGTACTTGGATGCAATAAATGTTTGACAAGTAATGATTTGGGAGTGCATTTTTTGGGAAAGTTTCACAGGTAATGATAATGTGATTGAATTTGTACAATTTTTAATAGTTTAATAGTGGCTAGTTTCACTTAGTATGAACAGTCAACTTATTCTCATTTTTGCCATGCCTAGAGAATTTCTTATTCTCATTTTTGCTACACCTAACAAATTTAAGAATGGACTAAATGTACGGTTAAACAGTCAGTCTACCTTTGTAGTCTGGTTTGGATAATGGATCGGAGCCACCATGCACCTTGCATCACTCTCCATAGGCTTTCCATAAAAGGGTAGTCAAGCAGTAATAGTTGACTGCAACAGACGCAGCAACAGATAAGTAAACCACTTTTGTGACATTTACGAGTTTCTAACCAGGTGTGAATTTTATTATATCAATGGTGTGCTTTAATAGTTTAGTTTCTTGAGTTTCTGCGTGTAAATTTAAAATCTAATAGCCAAAGTTCTCACATTTTCATTTGCGTCAGAAAGTAAACCGATTTTGTGATATGTTACAAGTTCCCTAACAAGGGCAAATTATTTAGTTTCACCCGAGTGCTTCGGTAGTTAGGTTTTTGAATATCTGTGATTACTTCACACAGTTCGTGTGTTTTCGTCAGGGTCTACATTAGAGTTGCGCAGCACATGCCAATAGTCTGTTTATCTGCATTGTTTAGTTTTCCATGGTCTTTGGTATGGACAAGGACTGTGATTGTTGTGTATGGATGTGAGCCTGGTTGGTGACACTCCTCTCTCAGCTTCAGGCTGTAATGGCTTCGGTTACACAGATTGAGGCTGCAGTGGGTGGGCACCACTGTTGTGGGCCGGCCATACGGATCCAACGGACGTCCAGCACGTCAGAGTCCTCCGAACGGTCCTCACCAGTGGTCAACCCAGTTACTGCTCGCACTGAGGCTGACCCCCCACCTGCGGTCAAGTGGAAGGTCGCCCCAGGGCGAAGCAGGCAGCTAAAGACTTCCCAGGTGGCTGCACGTAAGGCTCCCCGGTTTGTCGGACAAACAAGTTCCAGTTGCTGTCTGTGGCTAACACTGTCACTGAGCCGGATGCTGTCACCTGTCCTGTTTAAGAGGAAACCTCTCAGCCTGCAAGATCCGGGCAATCGCAGAGGGTGGGACTATTGGTAGTTGGGAGCACCAAAGTTAGGCGCGTTATGGGGCCCCTCAGGGACTTGGCTGACAAGGAGGGTAAGAAAACCAATGTGGGGGTTGGGTTGTTTTGGGGAAGGAGACCAGACAGCGAGCTCATCGGTCTCATCGGATTAGGAAAGGACGGGGAAGGAAGGCGGCCGTGCCCTTTGAAAGGAATCATCCCGGCATTTGCCTGGAGCGATTTAGGGAAATCACAGAAAACCTAAATCAGGATGGCCGGACGCGGGATTGAACCGTCGTCCTCTCGAATGCGAGTCCAGTGGAAAACCAATGTGCACTCCTTGTGCATACCGGGTGGAGTCATTCCAGATGTGGAAAGGGTCCTCCTGGATGCCATGAAGAGCACAGGGAGCAGCCAACTGCAGGTGGTTGCTCACATCGGTATCAATTATATGTGTCACTTTGGATCAGAAGAGATTCTCTCTGGTTTCGAGCGGCTAACAGAAATTGTAAAGGCTGCCAGTCTTGCTTGCAAGATGACAGCAGAGCTGACCATTTGCAGCATAGTCGACAGGACCGATTGCGGACCTCTGGTACAGAGCCAAGTGGAGGGTCTGAATCAGAGGCTCAGACAGTTCTGCGACTGTGTAAGCTGCAGATTCCTCGCCTTGTGCCAAAGGGTGGTTGGGTTTCGGGTTCCGCTAAATAGGTCAGGTATCCACTAAGCGCAGGAGGTGGCTACACGGGTAGCAGGGGCTGTGTGGCGTGGACTGGGCGGTTTTTTAGGTTAGAAGGTTTCGGGAAAACATAAGATGGGCTTCAGTCACAAAAGGTGCAGGCTGAACACAGGAAGAACATAGGTACAGGAACCACTTGTATAACAGTTGTAAATTGTCATAGCTGTGTTGGGAAAGTACCAGAGCTCGAAGTGGTAACAGAAAGCACTGATGCTCAAATCGTTATAAGCACTGAAAGCTGGCTAAAGCCGGATATAAGCTCAGCTGAAATTTTTGCGAAGAACCTAACGGTGTTCCGAAAAGATAGGCTAAACATGGTTGGCGGTGGCGTGTTTGTTGCTGTTAGAAGTGGTTAAACTTGTCGCGAAATTGAAGTAGATACTTCCTGTGAGTTAGTATGGGCAGAGGTCATTGTTGGTAACTGGAATAAAATAATAATTGGATCCTTTTACCGACCTCCCAGTTCAGATGATACAGTTGCTGAGAGGTTCAAAGAAAACTTGAGTTTGATTTCAAACATGTAACTGATTCATACGATAATAGTTGCTGGTGACTTTAATTTACCCTCGATATGTTGGCAAAAATACATGTTTAATTCCGGAGGTGCGCATAAAATATCATCCGAAATTGTGCTAAACGCATTCTCTGAAAATTATTTCGAGCAGTTAGTTCATGAGCCCACGTGAAATGGTTGTAAAAACACACTTGATCTGTTAGCAACAAATAATCCTGAGTTAATAACCTGCATCAAAACCGAAATAGGGATTAGTGAACACAGTGTTGTCGTAGCGAGATTGAATATTGTAATCTCCAAATCCTCAAAAAATAAGCGAAAAATATACCTATTCAAAGAAGCAGATAAAAATTCACTTGATGCCTTCCTGAGAGACAATCTCCACTCATTTCAAATTAATAATATGAGTGTAGACCAGATGTGGCTTAAATTCAAAGACATAGTATCGGCAGCAACTGAGAGGTCTATACCAAATAACTAACAAATAAAGGAGCTGATCCTCCTTGGTACACAAAACGGGTTAGAACACTGTTGCAGAAACAATGAAACAAACATGCTAAATTTAAAGATACGCAAAATCCCCAAGATTTGCGATCCTTTACAGAAGCTCGAAACTTAGCGTGGAGTTCAGTGCGAGACGCCTATAACAGTTTCCAAAATGAAACTTTGTCTCGAAACCTGGCAGAAAATTCAAAGAGATTCTGGTCGTATATGGAGTATGTTAATGGCAAGAAACAATCAATGCCATCTCTGCGTGATAACAATAGAGATTATATCGAAGACAGTGCTGCCAAAGCAGATTTACTAAACACAGCCATCCAAAATGCCTTCACAAAGGAAGATGAATTCGAATCGAGAACAGCTGCCAACATGTGTAATGTAGAAGTAAATATCCTCGGAGTAGTGCAGAAACTCAAATCACTTAATAAAAGCAAGTCTTCTGGTCCAGACTGTACACCAATTAGGTTCCTTTTAGAGTATGCTGATGCTTTAGCTTCATACTTAACAATCATGTACAACCGTTCGCTTGACGAAAGATCCGTACCCAAAGACTGGAAAGTTGCAGGTCACATCAATATTCAAAAAAGGTAGTAGGAGTAATCCACTAAATTACAGGCCCATATCGTTAACGTCGATATGCAGCAGGATTTTAGAATAAACAGGGTGTCCCAGCTATCTTGTCCACCCAAAATATCTCTGGAACAATAACAGCTATTGGAAAACGACTCATTACATTCATCTTCTATGTCCTACCTGAACTTCCCAAATCAAAACATTTTTACCTAGATAATGGTAAAACTTCTAGTCCACTTGCTCGTTTCACTAAAACAATCAACATGAATTTCACTATTACGAGTGAATGATTAACTGTCACTTGCGCTAGATCTACAGTAAAGTAAAGTTTTAACATTGAACGGCATTACCTTTTTAGTAACGGATTAATGATAAGCGAAGTTAACTTTGTGACTAACGTTGCGGTACACAGATATGTTACAGAACCGCATCACCCCTAGCCTATGGGATAAATACCTGCTGGAATGTACGACGTTAATGCAGGATGGCAGCAGACCGTATTATTAGTTTCGGACCTCTTGATAAGTATGGAGGTGTGATTACACATGTCAATCACATTGCGATCACGGGCAGCATGGTGTTCACGCCTGAGCCTCAGGACGTGCGCTATCAGCGCATGTCGGGTGTTTCAAGCGTCAACTTCGCGTCTTAATATCTCGGGATGTAATGGGAATATTGCGATGCAATCAACGCCATTGTGCATGTGCTTTGTCATGCTATGGATTGCTGAAAAAAAATATAGGCGGTCCATTTAAAAAAAAAAAACATAATTTTGTGTTAAAAAAAACATATGCTTTCGTTTAAGAATGTTTCCAAATATGTACACTCTTTGACATAAAACTCGACCGGCGGCCGGCCGCTTCAGAGGCTAAGTCCGCGCCGATCGCGACATGGGACAATAAAACTGGCCAACTCGCTAATTCTCAATGTCCGGTTATCTGCACAATCTGGCAACACTGCAGACTGCGGCACTTCCTGGAGGAAAACTTGTCCCATGATAGAACACACTAGGCTGATTACGCCTGTGGTCTAGCGGTAGCGTGCGTTGTTTCTGTTCGTAATGTCAGTGGATCGAGAGCAGCTGGCATAAAATATTTTTATAGTCTCTTCTGTCTGAATGCTGAAGACGTGAATGTAATGGTAGCGCAGATTCAATCTATTTCGCTTTCTGACTCACCGATATCAAAATTTTATCCAGTAACGATTTTGCAGCAGATTTCCTGCAGACTGTCCTCCTCTGGACGCCGTATGCGGCAAAGCTCCGGGATCCATTTGCTGGCTACCGGCAGCGGCCGTGGCGACAGTAGCGGCGCTGCACTCCCCCCTTCTTTATCGAAAGCGCCTGCTCCCGCTCATCGCTTTTGATTATTTAAAACGCTTTATTATTAAATGTTGCTCCACAGAAAATTTCTACGATTTCCATTCACGCTCAAAAGCAACGGAGACAGACGCCCTGATTAGTAGGCGGGCATTATATTACATTAATCGGCAATAGCTGAGTATGGCCCGAAATTAATTTTATAGACTGGGACGAAATTAAACCACCTCGCTACATTCGATGAATTTATAAATGCTTCATACCTCCTTTCTTTTCCTTTCAAACTCAATTATTTGTGCAACTTTTGGTCAATGTTCGGATGTTTTCGTCAAGCCGGGGTGAGCGTCTGTGGTGTAAAGTGTATTACAGTTCTTGCTTCATTCCTTATGGTAACTCTATGCGATAAACTGTGTGAATACCTTGCAATGCATGCTCTGTAGCAGTGCAGGAACACTGCACATTTGGAGTTCCATGTATGGGTTCATGAAGTGTTTAATGTTGATCGGAGGTGATAGTTAAGGTCATCAGATTTAGACCAGAAAAATTTGTCGTTTTGGAGGTTTCAGAGAACGAAAAGGAATTGCTAACGCCGGTGTTAGAAAACGTCTACAGTTAAATGCTATTGCAAAAATTTAGAAGAGGGGAACTATATTAATCAACATGTGCACTTCATAAACAACCTTCTGAAATGTTAGACCAATATGACGAACAAAACTCAAATTTATATCGTTGACAGTCGCTTTGAATCTTTTCAGGATCTATTTTACAGTGAAGCACCTTGGCATTTGCAAAGCAGACATCCATGATATTAACTTAATTTACTAAGTCGAATCGGACGAAGATTGATGTTTAAAGGCATTCTTCAGATTTCGTATGAGGAATTTTTACTAGCCGTTTGCAACTCCATTAATTAAAATGGAAAATAAAAGGTTGTAGTCAGCGGCTTCCACCGAGATTGGAACTGCTATGTCATACAGTACGACCACCGCAACGCACAAGGGAACCTCTTTTTTTTTAATTTTGCTTTTTTTCTTTTACTTTTTTTGACGATTACCCCTTTTTTTCTCTCTTATTTTAAAGCCCCCTAGGAAAATGGAAATAAAAATAGAAACTAAGTGCCACCGCCACTTTTCATCCTATAACAAAAAAAAAAAATCTTGTCCACTTCAGGCGTTGGCTCCTGACTAAACCTACCCCAAGAGCTGCCTATATACCAGGGGAAATATGGGAATTCAAGGTTAGGGCTATCATTACAAACAAAACAAAATCTTCCTTTTTCTGAATTTTATTTTTATTTTTATTTTTGTTTTGTTTATTTTTGTTGTGTAATTGATCAGACGCCTTCTGCGCCCCGCTGGTAATATGTTGAGTCACGTCTTCTCGAAATTGGTGTGTTCCGTTCAGTAGTTCAGAAATGTTCATTGGTTCAAACTGGAAACCTTTATCACTCTTGGCTTAACACATTCCAGCTGCGAGGCGGGTCGTGGAAAGCACTCCCAAGGAAGTTCGAGAAAAATTGTCTGTATTTTGGGTGGCGGACAACGACATAATGACGGTCGTCGAGGTATGTCCAAAAATCGAGTACAGAGTCTACAGTTTGTCCAACTAGGTAGTGAATGGCATGTCCACGAATCCAATTCACAGCATTGGTCTTTGTCCGAGGAAAATAGTCACGTCCCGGAACTAATAATGAAAGGGGAGTATTCCGATTCAGAATGTCCCGCGTTAGAAAAGCCACAATATGACGAATAACCTCTGAGCTAACGACACACTGGCGACCACAGACGGACTATAGTCACTGCGATGTTGCCTGAGCCTCAAAACGCAACCTTAAAACACACAAACAGGTGTTACTTATGTGAAGAACGCCGTTCTTGGAGTCCAGAAATTAATTATACTTTCTAAGTGTCTCATCTTACAGTGGATTCTATCGTACGAGTCTTCGATGTGGAAAACGAATGTCAAGTGAATTTAGCGAGGTAACGCCGGCCTACACCCGGAAGTAAATGCACTATCAGAGTGTTGACAAATACTTGCTACGGCGCTGCCATTTCTCGGTTCTCTTACGAGGCAGCTCTTCAGCGAAATGCTTCCCGTGATTCTCCGATACGGTCCTTCAGAGTGGAGATGCGCGCGCACGTTTGGTTTTTATGCGGCGTTCTCCCTTGATGGTTTCTGACGTCGCCTTGTGGGCTATGTCTACATTTGAGACATTCAATTATCATTAATCCAGAATGATACAAGTTTCAGCTTCCGGCGTGGAAGAAGGCTGTTGACGCCGACATTATATCATTTCAACGTAGGGAAAGCAAAACGGGTCATTCAATGTTTCTCATTCAACATAAAGCACGTGAGATAATTTTCCGTAACGTTCATAATCATATAAAAATACAAACGAAGTAAAAATACATTTGAAGCTTATTTGAATTCAATATAATGTAAGATACCAAACGCTTTGCACCTCGATGTCGAATTTGTCCACGCGCAATCTTTTGCGGCATACAAAAAGAATGTCATGATTACCACGAGAATGAAGAAATATGTTGGTATGGATGGAAGCAAGGAGAGACGCAGTCAACAAATATTCGATTCCTCATGGCATTCATTTCATTTGAGACGTAAGAAGAGTTAAAGCGGGATATTACTTTCGTTAACACGAAAGATATGCCGCACATATTGATAACGAGGAAGTCTGCGTCTTCATACGTTTCCTTCTTGAAATCTGTATGCTCTCTTATATACTAAGTAGCTTGATAATTGTTTCAGTAATGTTACCCTCTTGTTTGACCTCGTAACGATGAACAGATTCCAAATGCATGTCTCTGCATGAAAGTAGCTGTTCGAACCCTTCCTGGGTTGCTTTTTGTGTTTTATTGCTTGGAATTCCTGAAGCAGACCACTGTGCCTTCTCCCCTTGTGGGTTAGGTCTCAAAACTAAACCGCTTTTTATCCAATGACATAATTTATTCAGACAGCATCAGCACAAGACTGTCAAACAAAGCCTTCCATTTACAGTTGCAACACTCTAACCAGCACTGACCGAAGTGTAATCCACGGTCATGGTCCGAAATTAGCAGCTGTCTGCTACTGTGGGAAAGTCCGTACTACACTTTCGATTCCGCAGCATCATTTTATCTGGTAACACTGTGTAGTTGCAGAGTTGTGCCAGCATGTCTGTCCTCACACTGTCAACTTTATGTATCTCACTTCTCCTGTAGCGTTGATCACAAGGAGCAGAAGTAAATGAGTGTATTCTGCATGACGTAACATTCAGTATTCCCTTATTTCATAGCCACTCTTCATGTGCATCGATACCAAATAGGAATGTGAAAACTCTTGCGAGTGAGAGAATGACAATAACAATCGTAACAAGAACAATCAAATAATGAATAATGTTTATTCCAACGCAGAACGAGAATGGCTTTAAATATAAAAATCTATATCTATATCCGTATCTATTGATTTTTGAGTTGGCACAATGCAAATATATTCTTAGCATTTAGTTACTGAATTTAGTTCGGGATGTTTGCAGAGAAAAGGAAAAGTCGGTACTTCTCGCTAGTGTAATATAATGTGAACCAGCAACTACCCTTTCCTTAGAACACGACTCAAGCAGATCCCCAAGTAGGTACCAAGGCACTGCTGCATTCTGTTCCTGACATTGCTCTGATGACGGTTAATGCAGATAGTTCCGATTATGAAATACAAAACGTATTGCAGGTTAGTTCCTAGGATAGTAACATTAAATATGCGTTGTAGACGGCACATGAACGTGACGACTATCCATATTACTCATCAATATAAAAAGACCATATTATGGGAATTTAGCAGGATTACTCAACATGAATTCTGAAATTGGTTGACTGACCGCACAGGTGCTAAACGTCGTCAAGAGTATACGATGTCCTAATCGCATTAGGAATATGAAGTTCGTCTTCGACAGCTCGCAACTTTCACATTGCTATCTCCACCCTACTCCAGACAGCCCTCAGTGGAGTTGCACTAAGTTGCCGATGCAATGTAATGCCTTCAAACCGACAACAGACCACATATTGAAAAATACAAGCGAGTTCTCTTGCAGCATAAGCTTATTGTAACTAATCTAAAAATTATTGGACAGGAACATCGTCCTATTCAAAAAAAGCTGTCCAGCAGGTCCTCTAATCGCTCCTTGGTACAGTCGTTTGACTATTGAAAATGGTTCCAACAAGTCACCACTAGAAAACACTGCTCTGTACCGCAATAACTCAAGATGTAAAGTAATACCACGATACTACAAATATCAGGAAACACCTTATCACAGATAACACTGTCCTTAAGGCTTGTAAGCTCACATTTATTACAATAAATGACATACCTGAAATGTTACCACTCTCATTATTACGTCAGATTGGTAATGCACGTAGTAAGTTCGTCGTATTCATGATTTCCTCTTCAAAGTAAAATACCGTACTTATTATTTAACACAAAATGACATTAAAAATTGAAGTTATTCACGAGCAGCTAGTTGAGAATGTGTATGAAATTCAAATGACACGACGAACCGTCTTGTTCCGCATCTGGATTCAAACCCAGCTCATGCAGACTAAGCAAAGATTTCGTTACTGACGGAAACTAACAGTCATTCCTGATTAAGCATACAGAGAGTGATATACCTCGATTTTAGACAGTATCAGTTAGCAAATATCAACTTTAAATTGCATAACGCAAACATGTTTAACAGACGCGAATTCCTACCCATCATCTATTGTCCCTGTTAACGAACTACGAGAGATGTTAAATATTGCTTCTTCACAAGTAACTTACTTGAAATGCCGTGAGGTAAAGCTTTGTGTTGGACACGGATTCGAACCCAGAACCTAATCGGATTGCTATCGAAGCACAGTCAAATGTGACATATCGGAGTTTCGCGGCAGTAGCTAGATGTTTTAACTGAAATGACGAGAAGAAACATTAATTTTTTCCTTCCCAGGATTCCTACCCGGCACCTGTCGCTGTTATATTCTAGAGAAAACGAACGTTAAATATGGGTTTGTTGCGCCAGCAGTGATATGTGAGCATATTTGAACTAGAAATAATATGACGAAGAGTTCAGCGCTCACTGGGAATAGAGCCCCACGTATATCGTTGTTGACTACACACAAAGAGACGTCAGCTACCGAATTTTTCTCCACCAGCTGCTCAGAATAACATCTTGAACTTACAGTCATCTCGCAAATACACTCCTGGAAATTGAAATAAGAACACCGTGAATTCATTGTCCCAGGAAGGGGAAACTTTATTGGCACATTCCTGGGGTCAGATACATCACATGATCACACTGACAGAACCACAGGCACATAGACACAGACAACAGAGCATGCACAATGTCGGCATTAGTA
Organism: Schistocerca americana; assembly: GCF_021461395.2. Taxonomy (NCBI): domain Eukaryota; kingdom Metazoa; phylum Arthropoda; class Insecta; order Orthoptera; family Acrididae; genus Schistocerca; species Schistocerca americana. The sequence continues at coordinate 1,035,968,388 of NC_060119.1, read as the reverse complement.
CAGTGTATATCCACCTTTCGCAGCAATGCCGGCTGCTATTCTCCCATGGAGACGATCGTAGAGATGCTGGATGTAGTCCTGTGGAACGGCTTGCCATGCCATTTCCACCTGGCGCCTCAGTTGGACCAGCGTTCGTGCTGGACGTGCAGACCGCGTGAGACGACGCTTCATCCAGTCCCAAACACGCTCAATGGGGGACAGATCTGGAGATCTTGCTGGCCAGGGTAGTTGACTTACACCTTCTAGAGCACGTTGGGTGGCACGGGATACATGCGGACGTGCATTGTCCTGTTGGAACAGCAAGTTCCCTTGCCGGTCTAGGAATGGTAGAACGATGGGTTCGATGACGGTTTGGATGTACCGTGCACTATTCAGTGTCCCCTCGACGATCACCAGTGGTGTACGGCCAGTGTAGGAGATCGCTCCCCACACCATGATACCGGGTGTTGGCCCTGTGTGCCTCGGTCGTATGCAGTCCTGATTGTGGCGCTCACCTGCACGGCGCCAAACACGCATACGACCATCATTGGCACCAAGGCAGAAGCGACTCTCATCGCTGAAGACGACACGTCTCCATTCGTCCCTCCATTGACGCCTGTCGCGACACCACTGGAGGCGGGCTGCACGATGTTGGGGCGTGAGCGGAAGACGGCCTAACGGTGTGCGGGACCATAGCCCAGCTTCATGGAGACGGTTGCGAATGGTCCTCGCCGATACCCCAGGAGCAACAGTGTCCCTAATTTGCTGGGAAGTGGCGGTGCGGTCCCCTACGGCACTGCGTAGGATCCTACGGTCTTGGCGTGCATCCGTGCGTCGCTGCGGTCCGGTCCCAGGTCGACGGGCACGTGCACCTTCCGCCGACCACTGGCGACAACATCGATGTACTGTGGAGACCTCACGCCCCACGTGTTGAGCAATTCGGCGGTACGTCCACCCGGCCTCCCGCATGCCCACTATACGCCCTCGCTCAAAGTCCGTCAACTGCACATACGGTTCACGTCCACGCTGTCGCGGCATGCTACCAGTGTTAAAGACTGCGATGGAGCTCCGTATGCCACGGCAAACTGGCTGACACTGACGGCGGCGGTGCACAAATGCTGCGCAGCTAGCGCCATTCGACGGCCAACACCGCGGTTCCTGGTGTGTCCGCTGTGCCGTGCGTGTGATCATTGCTTGTACAGCCCTCTCGCAGTGTCCGGAGCAAGTATGGTGGGTCTGACACACCGGTGTCAATGTGTTCTTTTTTCCATTTCCAGGAGTGTAGTTCTGTGTCTCACTGGGAGTTAAAAACGTCAGATATCGTTAGTGTTGGCAACGAATGAAAATACATTAAAAATCAAAATTCTTATCCACCAGCAGATAGGTGTTCTCATGCTAGAGCTTGATAATACATAATTAAATCTTTAGTGCCGGGCCAGGATTCGATCCCATTCACGCGTAATATGTGGAGATGTTGAGGAATCTGCAGTTTTGAACAAACAACAAATTGTAGCCGAGCTGTATTGTCACGAAGGGATCAAATTCCGCGTTAAGGGCGGTCTGAGTTGCATTCCCAGTTCAGAACCAATCTTATCGACATACAGAAGCTCAGATAAAAGATGGAATAAGTGTCCTGTGACCATACATAGCGTTTGTTTCGTCGCTTGAAATAAATAACTAGTATAAGAAAGGTTACTGGCGATAGAGTTTCTACATGTCGCCACTCCAGACTTTATTGTGGTTCAACCTACCGTCTACTTGGTAGAGAAGGAAAATCATCTTTCATGTGAATTTTCAGACCACACTGCCATTACACCTTCTTCACTTGGTGTAGCCAGGAGAGAATGGACTCTGTCCCTCCCTATCTAAAATCATTGACAGAAGTGGGAATCCAACCCAGACCGTAGGTATAACAACCTACCATCCGTCCAACAGACCACGAAATCCTCTTCTCTCATTTTTCTATTGTAACGCCATTGCGCCACACTGGATGAGAATTCTGACACACAGGCGTCCTATAGTAATTTGCACAATGTTCAGTAAATTCATTTACTTGGTTGACCGAATCACCATGAACTAGCTGCCTCAGCTACCCAGTGCATACATTCCACTCTATATTTTGTAATCACCGAAATAAAATCACGTAACTGCCACCTACACAGAACTGCCAACAGTGTAGGATGCAGAAGTTTAAATAGGAAGTGTTATTGCGCTATCTGTTTGTAGAAAACGTCGTTCAGTAAAAAAAAAAAAAAAGCTGTAACTGTTTGTCTCTCAGAAGTCAAGACCTGGCCATATGCATAATCTCACAGTGCTGTGGAATCAAAAAGTTCTGGAGGAATAGTTGTCGAGCTCTGGAGCTATTGTAGCTACGTGTCAGCTAGTAGCGTAGATAAGATGTCGCGAGTTCGAATACATTCAGTGCTACATTTTTTTAAACGCAATTCTGCTGTCAGCTGAAGTTGTCAATCTAATGGAACTTTGAACATACTTCCCTTCACTTCTCAACCCAAAGTAGTTGCATGTGGAAAAAGGGCTAACTACTGTGATATTTTGTTCTGTTCAGGTTTAATAGACAGCAGGCAGCAGATGCATCTCGAAGATGTGTAGGGAGAGTGCATCATGCCATAATGTGTCAGAAAAGTATTTTCTACATTAGCTGTCGTGTGGTAGTAAGATTTTATTCTTCTTCAAACTTTGTTTGACAGCTTTGACTCAGAACAAGTTTTCTACATGCATGTAATCAATAAACTGCACGTGCATTGTCATACTGTCATAGATAACATCAGAGAATTCGCATATATCGTTGATGATTAATTTCTCTCTCATGATTACTATTGTTTTAACAACACTAAAGGAAACCTTACGAAAATTGTGCACTGTATTATAAGAAATGAAATAAAACTAACCACGATAACCTTACGACGAAAGTATGTTTTAATAAAACCGAGTATCTGTACACAAATGTGCCTCTATCGACACGAATTAGTAAAATACTACCCACTTGGATTTTGATTGGGTCTGTGTTTCATTGGTATGCTGTGTTGTACTCAAGAGGTATGCAAATGTGGCATTTCATAAATATAGTTACGTATTCCTAGAAACCCAAAATTCGCTTGTCAGCAGCGGAAAGAGGCGTTGCCTGTTGTGCAGCATAGTAAGTTTTTCAACATTGCACTATGAGCCGAAAGTATTTTCTTGCGATTTCCTTATTGATGCTTAATCCGACTCCTTGTAGCTCTTTCATAGAAGGGATAAAAACGTTGCAGTCAGTGAGACTGGAACTGCAAACCACAACAGACGCTTTTCCACAGGTCAGCACGTTACCACAGAGCTGGCGCAGAGGTATGGGTCTGAGCTTCCTCTTACGACGGCAATAGCGCCTAGAACTCGTAAACCGCTATTTAAAGGTCGAGATTAGTTGCGATTTCCACCTGCAACGACTTTCCTGGGCTGAAAACCGTAAATTTACAATCTTTTGTTACCCTTGAAGCGATAATAACTCAGATTATTCAGTGGAAATGACAGGTAAAATCAAGTGAACTTTGAGGCTTAATTCCGTGCACACCAGGAAGTAACTCGTCGATCACAGAGTTGCCAAACATACGTTGCCTTGTTGCCAAATCTCAGTTACAGTACCAGCAGGAAGAAGACGAACTGATGTGATCCTACAGCGGGCTGGGAAGTGACCATAGCTGGTGTCTCCAAGTCGCGGCTGCTACGGCCTGGAATACGTAATGCGTCTGACTCGCTTACTGTAACTAGGTTTAGGGACTGGAGCGTAGTTACTAATAATACTCAGAACTGACTGCAAACTAAGCATCATAAATCAGTAACTCTCATTGTTGTTTTTATATTTCTTTAGTAAGTGTACCCAAAACTAAGAAACTCATTCACAGGCGTTTTCGTGCCTCGCCGATAGTCGAGCACAACAAACAAATAAAAATTAAAAAAGAATGTGTGTGTGTGTTTGTGTGTGTGTGTGTGTGTGTGTGTGTGTGTGTGTGAGAGAGAGAGAGAGAGAGAGAGAGAGAGAGAGAGAGAGAGAGAGAGAGAAAAAAGAATGAGAGTGTAAAAAATTGTTGTCAAGAAATTGAATCATGGTATTTAAAGAAATCTTTCATTGTAATGACACGTTCCACATCATTACGAAATGTCGTATTCATGATCTATGGAACAAGAAGTAATCTAATGTAATGTAATCTAATCTAATCACATCATATTGATGATTAGCCATAAAGAGTCATGAATTACCGAAATTTTTGCCAATACCAGTAACCAAATCTAAACTTGAAAATAAAAGACGACAAGTTTTGTAATAAACCGTAACTCCTATCAAGACCCTTTCGTCCCTGTTATCTAACCATGAAAGATGTCTGATATACCTCCATTCTGAAGTAACAAAGTGTGCATGCATTTAAAGATGAAGTGCATGATGTGAAGTTCTGTGACGGAGATACAAACCCAACATGTAATCGGATTGTTAACTAAGAAAAATCAAATGTTACGTATCGGTTTTTCTTACGAGCCGCTAGGTGTCTGAATCTAAAATAAGGATACAAACTTTTGTGCCTAAGAGACAATCGAACTGCATACCTACCGTGCATCCACGAATGTAGCTTAAGTATCAGTTTCTTACTCACGAACAGTAAGATGTGTGCGTGTTTGACCAGAAATAACGACACGTGTTGCGATTGTTGGCAACACATGAACAGACATTAAAAATGCGCGTTAATATTCACTAGCAGGTGGGTGTGCACTTGATAGAGCTGGAAATCAAATTATGAATATTTTTGTACTGGATCAGGATTCGGACCCACATATTTACCTTTGGAGGAGACCTAGAGAAGACTGCAGTCTTGGGAAAAGGAACGAAATGATTGAACTATACTGTTCCGAGAGATTCAGATCCTCGAAAGAGGAGATACGAATCCGAATCACAGTCCAGCACCAAATTTTTCAACGTCTCTAGTTCAATCAAGTACAAGTAAACTAAGAGCCCTGTCCCTTTAAATGGCTATCGGTTCATCAAATAAAATAAAATTTGCTAATGTAAGTAAGCTTACTGGCGACTGCATTTCTGTTTACAATGACTTCCGCTATGTCATTTCCCAACGTAAACTGGCTCTGCCCAGTTGGTAATGAAGGAACGTCATGCTTAATGCTGATTCTGGATTATAACGTCTTTCTCTTGAGGTTACCAGAGGTAAAATAAATCTGTTTGTGCCTCTTAAAAGCAAATGCCTGAACCCACGCATTGCACCTGTGATAGTTCGTTCTACCAGACCATTGTGGCCACATTTCCCAGCCCCTGGAGTGTGCTGTAACGGATGATGTGCTTAGCTTACAAAATTAATCACGGTGGAAAAAATGCGAGTCTATTAAAAGGTTAAGTAGAAGCAAGCTTCTGACGCAAGGATTATGCTATTCTCATGTCAGCAGGATGTAAAGACTCTTCTAGGCATCATAGGCTGGATGTGAAGCCATTTTAATTTTTCACAAATTCAGCAAATTTCTTAGTTCGAGAAAATCCACTGTGAAGTGTGAAGTTGCCGGATAATTCGATTATTACTGTTATTATTACTATCATTTTATTCATACCGTTGCTGTCAGTAAGCTTTTGCCTCCCAACCGGCGAAATACGGCAGAGTGCGGCCGGTAAACAATTCACAAATCACTAGTTAGTGGCGATAAGACGATTTCTTTAAACATTATCGAAGCTGAGGGGATTTAGTTTCTGCTTAAGTCGTCTTAAGCAGCAACGTTCACAGATATCTCAAATAGGAAAAAGCTCATTATCCAGGTACGAAGGTTGTGAAACAAACTTCCACAGTTTGTGTCAGGTTTATCTTTTCGTCTGATAACACTGCTTAAGTATTTTGTCTAAGAGGTATCACAAGTAGTGTTCCTGTAGCTATGGGAATCATTGGTTGAAAACGAGTTTAACACCAATTGGTACAGTGCTGGTAAATATTCAAAATTATTATGAACCTATGTCTGCGTTCATACACAAACTGAGGCGTATTTATAATATTGAAGCTAGACTGTGTATCCTTGTCTTCCTTGAGTGGTCATTGGGAGGCGTTTACACACACGTATACAGTACTATGAATACTTCGAACGCTATGGTTAACGTTGCTCTCATAAACTACTTTTGTTTTTTTAATTCTTCTGGGTCTTCAGCGTGCAATATGTGTTGTAGATACAGTCTTAGACCAAAAAATTGACCGCCGAGTCGTTCACGTAAGGTGGACAATACAGTCGTGCTCCTCTCAGAATTCTATGTCTGGCAACACGCTCGATCTGGCAACATGTAGACTGCGGCACTTCCCAGAAGAAGTCTTGACTCCAGTCTTAGTACATTACTCTTCACTACGACCGTAGCCTTGAGGTAAAACGCGAGACCAGATAATATTATATAGTAGATTCGCTTGAATTACACTCATAGCTTCAGCACCGAGAGAAAAGGGGCGATAAAAATTTTGTCGATATGTGCTTTCGGTCGCCAGACGTCATATTAGCTGGTCTCGCGTTTTACCTCAAGACTACGGTCGTGTTCCAGCAGCGGTATGAATAAAATGATAGTAATAATAACAGTAACAATCGAATTATCCGGCAACTTCACACTTCACAGTGGATTTTCTCGAACTAAGAAATTTGCTGAAATTGTGAAAAATCAAAATGGCTTCACATCCAGCCTATGATGCCTAGAAGAGTCTTTACATCCTGCTGACATGAGAATAGCATAATCTCTGCGTCAGAAGCTTGCTTCTAATTAACCTTTTAATAGACTCGCATTTTTTCCACCGTGATTAATTTTGTAAGCTAAGCACATCATCCGTTACAGCACACTCCAGGGGCTGGGAAATGTGGCCACAATGGTCTGGTGGAACAAACTATCACTGGTGCAATGCGTGGGTTCAGGCATTTGCTTTTAAGAGGCACAAACAGATTTATTTTACCTCTGGTAACCTCAAGAGAAAGACGTTATAATCCAGAATCAGCATTAAGCATGACGTTCCTTCATTACCAACTGGGCAGAGCCAGTTTACGTTGGGAAATGGCATAGCGGAAGTCATTGTAAACAGAAATACAGTCGCCAGTAAGCTTACTTACATTAGCAAATTTTATTTTATTTGATGAACCGATAGCCATTTAAAGGGACAGGGCTCTTAGTTTACTTGTACTTGATTGAACTAGAGACGTTGAAAAATTTGGTGCTGGACTGTGATTCGGATTCGTATCTCCTCTTTCGAGGATCTGAATCTCTCGGAACAGTATAGTTCAATCATTTCGTTCCTTTTCCCAAGACTGCAGTCTTCTCTAGGTCTCCTCCAAAGGTAAATATGTGGGTCCGAATCCTGATCCAGTACAAAAATATTCATAATTTGATTTCCAGCTCTATCAAGTGCACACCCACCTGCTAGTGAATATTAACGCGCATTTTTAATGTCTGTTCATGTGTTGCCAACAATCGCAACACGTGTCGTTATTTCTGGTCAAACACGCACACATCTTACTGTTCGTGAGTAAGAAACTGATACTTAAGCTACATTCATGGATGCACGGTAGGTGTGCAGTTCGATTGTCTCTTAGGCACAAAAGTTTGTATCCTTATTTTAGATTCAGACACCTAGCGGCTCGTAAGAAAAACCGATACGTAACATTTGATTTTTCTTAGTTAACAATCCGATTACGTGTTGGGTTTGTATCTCCGTCACAGAACTTCACATCATGCACTTCATCTTTAAATGCATGCACACTTTGTTACTTCAGAATGGAGGTATATCAGACATCTTTCATGGTTAGATAACAGGGACGAAAGGGTCTTGATAGGAGTTACGGTTTATTACAAAACTTGTCGTCTTTTATTTTCAAGTTTAGATTTGGTTACTGGTATTGGCAAAAATTTCGGTAATTCATGACTCTTTATGGCTAATCATCAATATGATGTGATTAGATTAGATTACATTACATTAGATTACTTCTTGTTCCATAGATCATGAATACGACATTTCGTAATGATGTGGAACGTGTCATTACAATGAAAGATTTCTTTAAATACCATGATTCAATTTCTTGACAACAATTTTTTACACTCTCATTCTTTTTTCTCTCTCTCTCTCTCTCTCTCTCTCTCTCTCTCTCTCTCTCTCTCTCACACACACACACACACACACACACACACACACACACACACACACACACAAACACACACACACATTCTTTTTTAATTTTTATTTGTTTGTTGTGCTCGACTATCGGCGAGGCACGAAAACGCCTGTGAATGAGTTTCTTAGTTTTGGGTACACTTACTAAAGAAATATAAAAACAACAATGAGAGTTACTGATTTATGATGCTTAGTTTGCAGTCAGTTCTGAGTATTATTAGTAACTACGCTCCAGTCCCTAAACCTAGTTACAGTAAGCGAGTCAGACGCATTACGTATTCCAGGCCGTAGCAGCCGCGACTTGGAGACACCAGCTATGGTCACTTCCCAGCCCGCTGTAGGATCACATCAGTTCGTCTTCTTCCTGCTGGTACTGTAACTGAGATTTGGCAACAAGGCAACGTATGTTTGGCAACTCTGTGATCGACGAGTTACTTCCTGGTGTGCACGGAATTAAGCCTCAAAGTTCACTTGATTTTACCTGTCATTTCCACTGAATAATCTGAGTTATTATCGCTTCAAGGGTAACAAAAGATTGTAAATTTACGGTTTTCAGCCCAGGAAAGTCGTTGCAGGTGGAAATCGCAACTAATCTCGACCTTTAAATAGCGGTTTACGAGTTCTAGGCGCTATTGCCGTCGTAAGAGGAAGCTCAGACCCATACCTCTGCGCCAGCTCTGTGGTAACGTGCTGACCTGTGGAAAAGCGTCTGTTGTGGTTTGCAGTTCCAGTCTCACTGACTGCAACGTTTTTATCCCTTCTATGAAAGAGCTACAAGGAGTCGGATTAAGCATCAATAAGGAAATCGCAAGAAAATACTTTCGGCTCATAGTGCAATGTTGAAAAACTTACTATGCTGCACAACAGGTAACGCCTCTTTCCGCTGCTGACAAGCGAATTTTGGGTTTCTAGGAATACGTAACTATATTTATGAAATGCCACATTTGCATACCTCTTGAGTACAACACAGCATACCAATGAAACACAGACCCAATCAAAATCCAAGTGGGTAGTATTTTACTAATTCGTGTCGATAGAGGCACATTTGTGTACAGATACTCGGTTTTATTAAAACATACTTTCGTCGTAAGGTTATCGTGGTTAGTTTTATTTCATTTCTTATAATACAGTGCACAATTTTCGTAAGGTTTCCTTTAGTGTTGTTAAAACAATAGTAATCATGAGAGAGAAATTAATCATCAACGATATATGCGAATTCTCTGATGTTATCTATGACAGTATGACAATGCACGTGCAGTTTATTGATTACATGCACGTAGAAAACTTGTTCTGAGTCAAAGCTGTCAAACAAAGTTTGAAGAAGAATAAAATCTTACTACCACACGACAGCTAATGTAGAAAATACTTTTCTGACACATTATGGCATGATGCACTCTCCCTACACATCTTCGAGATGCATCTGCTGCCTGCTGTCTATTAAACCTGAACAGAACAAAATATCACAGTAGTTAGCCCTTTTTCCACATGCAACTACTTTGGGTTGAGAAGTGAAGGGAAGTATGTTCAAAGTTCCATTAGATTGACAACTTCAGCTGACAGCAGAATTGCGTTTAAAAAAATGTAGCACTGAATGTATTCGAACTCGCGACATCTTATCTACGCTACTAGCTGACACGTAGCTACAATAGCTCCAGAGCTCGACAACTATTCCTCCAGAACTTTTTGATTCCACAGCACTGTGAGATTATGCATATGGCCAGGTCTTGACTTCTGAGAGACAAACAGTTACAGCTTTTTTTTTTTTTTTTACTGAACGACGTTTTCTACAAACAGATAGCGCAATAACACTTCCTATTTAAACTTCTGCATCCTACACTGTTGGCAGTTCTGTGTAGGTGGCAGTTACGTGATTTTATTTCGGTGATTACAAAATATAGAGTGGAATGTATGCACTGGGTAGCTGAGGCAGCTAGTTCATGGTGATTCGGTCAACCAAGTAAATGAATTTACTGAACATTGTGCAAATTACTATAGGACGCCTGTGTGTCAGAATTCTCATCCAGTGTGGCGCAATGGCGTTACAATAGAAAAATGAGAGAAGAGGATTTCGTGGTCTGTTGGACGGATGGTAGGTTGTTATACCTACGGTCTGGGTTGGATTCCCACTTCTGTCAATGATTTTAGATAGGGAGGGACAGAGTCCATTCTCTCCTGGCTACACCAAGTGAAGAAGGTGTAATGGCAGTGTGGTCTGAAAATTCACATGAAAGATGATTTTCCTTCTCTACCAAGTAGACGGTAGGTTGAACCACAATAAAGTCTGGAGTGGCGACATGTAGAAACTCTATCGCCAGTAACCTTTCTTATACTAGTTATTTATTTCAAGCGACGAAACAAACGCTATGTATGGTCACAGGACACTTATTCCATCTTTTATCTGAGCTTCTGTATGTCGATAAGATTGGTTCTGAACTGGGAATGCAACTCAGACCGCCCTTAACGCGGAATTTGATCCCTTCGTGACAATACAGCTCGGCTACAATTTGTTGTTTGTTCAAAACTGCAGATTCCTCAACATCTCCACATATTACGCGTGAATGGGATCGAATCCTGGCCCGGCACTAAAGATTTAATTATGTATTATCAAGCTCTAGCATGAGAACACCTATCTGCTGGTGGATAAGAATTTTGATTTTTAATGTATTTTCATTCGTTGCCAACACTAACGATATCTGACGTTTTTAACTCCCAGTGAGACACAGAACTACACTCCTGGAAATGGAAAAAAGAACACATTGACACCGGTGTGTCAGACCCACCATACTTGCTCCGGACACTGCGAGAGGGCTGTACAAGCAATGATCACACGCACGGCACAGCGGACACACCAGGAACCGCGGTGTTGGCCGTCGAATGGCGCTAGCTGCGCAGCATTTGTGCACCGCCGCCGTCAGTGTCAGCCAGTTTGCCGTGGCATACGGAGCTCCATCGCAGTCTTTAACACTGGTAGCATGCCGCGACAGCGTGGACGTGAACCGTATGTGCAGTTGACGGACTTTGAGCGAGGGCGTATAGTGGGCATGCGGGAGGCCGGGTGGACGTACCGCCGAATTGCTCAACACGTGGGGCGTGAGGTCTCCACAGTACATCGATGTTGTCGCCAGTGGTCGGCGGAAGGTGCACGTGCCCGTCGACCTGGGACCGGACCGCAGCGACGCACGGATGCACGCCAAGACCGTAGGATCCTACGCAGTGCCGTAGGGGACCGCACCGCCACTTCCCAGCAAATTAGGGACACTGTTGCTCCTGGGGTATCGGCGAGGACCATTCGCAACCGTCTCCATGAAGCTGGGCTATGGTCCCGCACACCGTTAGGCCGTCTTCCGCTCACGCCCCAACATCGTGCAGCCCGCCTCCAGTGGTGTCGCGACAGGCGTCAATGGAGGGACGAATGGAGACGTGTCGTCTTCAGCGATGAGAGTCGCTTCTGCCTTGGTGCCAATGATGGTCGTATGCGTGTTTGGCGCCGTGCAGGTGAGCGCCACAATCAGGACTGCATACGACCGAGGCACACAGGGCCAACACCCGGTATCATGGTGTGGGGAGCGATCTCCTACACTGGCCGTACACCACTGGTGATCGTCGAGGGGACACTGAATAGTGCACGGTACATCCAAACCGTCATCGAACCCATCGTTCTACCATTCCTAGACCGGCAAGGGAACTTGCTGTTCCAACAGGACAATGCACGTCCGCATGTATCCCGTGCCACCCAACGTGCTCTAGAAGGTGTAAGTCAACTACCCTGGCCAGCAAGATCTCCAGATCTGTCCCCCATTGAGCGTGTTTGGGACTGGATGAAGCGTCGTCTCACGCGGTCTGCACGTCCAGCACGAACGCTGGTCCAACTGAGGCGCCAGGTGGAAATGGCATGGCAAGCCGTTCCACAGGACTACATCCAGCATCTCTACGATCGTCTCCATGGGAGAATAGCAGCCGGCATTGCTGCGAAAGGTGGATATACACTGTACTAATGCCGACATTGTGCATGCTCTGTTGTCTGTGTCTATGTGCCTGTGGTTCTGTCAGTGTGATCATGTGATGTATCTGACCCCAGGAATGTGCCAATAAAGTTTCCCCTTCCTGGGACAATGAATTCACGGTGTTCTTATTTCAATTTCCAGGAGTGTATTTGCGAGATGACTGTAAGTTCAAGATGTTATTCTGAGCAGCTGGTGGAGAAAAATTCGGTAGCTGACGTCTCTTTGTGTGTAGTCAACAACGATATACGTGGGGCTCTATTCCCAGTGAGCGCTGAACTCTTCGTCATATTATTTCTAGTTCAAATATGCTCACATATCACTGCTGGCGCAACAAACCCATATTTAACGTTCGTTTTCTCTAGAACATAACAGCGACAGGTGCCGGGTAGGAATCCTGGGAAGGAAAAAATTAATGTTTCTTCTCGTCATTTCAGTTAAAACATCTAGCTACTGCCGCGAAACTCCGATATGTCACATTTGACTGTGCTTCGATAGCAATCCGATTAGGTTCTGGGTTCGAATCCGTGTCCAACACAAAGCTTTACCTCACGGCATTTCAAGTAAGTTACTTGTGAAGAAGCAATATTTAACATCTCTCGTAGTTCGTTAACAGGGACAATAGATGATGGGTAGGAATTCGCGTCTGTTAAACATGTTTGCGTTATGCAATTTAAAGTTGATATTTGCTAACTGATACTGTCTAAAATCGAGGTATATCACTCTCTGTATGCTTAATCAGGAATGACTGTTAGTTTCCGTCAGTAACGAAATCTTTGCTTAGTCTGCATGAGCTGGGTTTGAATCCAGATGCGGAACAAGACGGTTCGTCGTGTCATTTGAATTTCATACACATTCTCAACTAGCTGCTCGTGAATAACTTCAATTTTTAATGTCATTTTGTGTTAAATAATAAGTACGGTATTTTACTTTGAAGAGGAAATCATGAATACGACGAACTTACTACGTGCATTACCAATCTGACGTAATAATGAGAGTGGTAACATTTCAGGTATGTCATTTATTGTAATAAATGTGAGCTTACAAGCCTTAAGGACAGTGTTATCTGTGATAAGGTGTTTCCTGATATTTGTAGTATCGTGGTATTACTTTACATCTTGAGTTATTGCGGTACAGAGCAGTGTTTTCTAGTGGTGACTTGTTGGAACCATTTTCAATAGTCAAACGACTGTACCAAGGAGCGATTAGAGGACCTGCTGGACAGCTTTTTTTGAATAGGACGATGTTCCTGTCCAATAATTTTTAGATTAGTTACAATAAGCTTATGCTGCAAGAGAACTCGCTTGTATTTTTCAATATGTGGTCTGTTGTCGGTTTGAAGGCATTACATTGCATCGGCAACTTAGTGCAACTCCACTGAGGGCTGTCTGGAGTAGGGTGGAGATAGCAATGTGAAAGTTGCGAGCTGTCGAAGACGAACTTCATATTCCTAATGCGATTAGGACATCGTATACTCTTGACGACGTTTAGCACCTGTGCGGTCAGTCAACCAATTTCAGAATTCATGTTGAGTAATCCTGCTAAATTCCCATAATATGGTCTTTTTATATTGATGAGTAATATGGATAGTCGTCACGTTCATGTGCCGTCTACAACGCATATTTAATGTTACTATCCTAGGAACTAACCTGCAATACGTTTTGTATTTCATAATCGGAACTATCTGCATTAACCGTCATCAGAGCAATGTCAGGAACAGAATGCAGCAGTGCCTTGGTACCTACTTGGGGATCTGCTTGAGTCGTGTTCTAAGGAAAGGGTAGTTGCTGGTTCACATTATATTACACTAGCGAGAAGTACCGACTTTTCCTTTTCTCTGCAAACATCCCGAACTAAATTCAGTAACTAAATGCTAAGAATATATTTGCATTGTGCCAACTCAAAAATCAATAGATACGGATATAGATATAGATTTTTATATTTAAAGCCATTCTCGTTCTGCGTTGGAATAAACATTATTCATTATTTGATTGTTCTTGTTACGATTGTTATTGTCATTCTCTCACTCGCAAGAGTTTTCACATTCCTATTTGGTATCGATGCACATGAAGAGTGGCTATGAAATAAGGGAATACTGAATGTTACGTCATGCAGAATACACTCATTTACTTCTGCTCCTTGTGATCAACGCTACAGGAGAAGTGAGATACATAAAGTTGACAGTGTGAGGACAGACATGCTGGCACAACTCTGCAACTACACAGTGTTACCAGATAAAATGATGCTGCGGAGTCGAAAGTGTAGTACGGACTTTCCCACAGTAGCAGACAGCTGCTAATTTCGGACCATGACCGTGGATTACACTTCGGTCAGTGCTGGTTAGAGTGTTGCAACTGTAAATGGAAGGCTTTGTTTGACAGTCTTGTGCTGATGCTGTCTGAATAAATTATGTCATTGGATAAAAAGCGGTTTAGTTTTGAGACCTAACCCACAAGGGGAGAAGGCACAGTGGTCTGCTTCAGGAATTCCAAGCAATAAAACACAAAAAGCAACCCAGGAAGGGTTCGAACAGCTACTTTCATGCAGAGACATGCGTTTGGAATCTGTTCATCGTTACGAGGTCAAACAAGAGGGTAACATTACTGAAACAATTATCAAGCTACTTAATATATAAGAGAGCATACAGATTTCAAGAAGGAAACGTATGAAGACGCAGACTTCCTCGTTATCAATATGTGCGGCATATCTTTCGTGTTAACGAAAGTAATATCCCGCTTTAACTCTTCTTACGTCTCAAATGAAATGAATGCCATGAGGAATCGAATATTTGTTGACTGCGTCTCTCCTTGCTTCCATCCATACCAACATATTTCTTCATTCTCGTGGTAATCATGACATTCTTTTTGTATGCTGCAAAAGATTGCGCGTGGACAAATTCGACATCGAGGTGCAAAGCGTTTGGTATCTTACATTATATTGAATTCAAATAAGCTTCAAATGTATTTTTACTTCGTTTGTATTTTTATATGATTATGAACGTTACGGAAAATTATCTCACGTGCTTTATGTTGAATGAGAAACATTGAATGACCCGTTTTGCTTTCCCTACGTTGAAATGATATAATGTCGGCGTCAACAGCCTTCTTCCACGCCGGAAGCTGAAACTTGTATCATTCTGGATTAATGATAATTGAATGTCTCAAATGTAGACATAGCCCACAAGGCGACGTCAGAAACCATCAAGGGAGAACGCCGCATAAAAACCAAACGTGCACGCGCATCTCCACTCTGAAGGACCGTATCGGAGAATCACGGGAAGCATTTCGCTGAAGAGCTGCCTCGTAAGAGAACCGAGAAATGGCAGCGCCGTAGCAAGTATTTGTCAACACTCTGATAGTGCATTTACTTCCGGGTGTAGGCCGGCGTTACCTCGCTAAATTCACTTGACATTCGTTTTCCACATCGAAGACTCGTACGATAGAATCCACTGTAAGATGAGACACTTAGAAAGTATAATTAATTTCTGGACTCCAAGAACGGCGTTCTTCACATAAGTAACACCTGTTTGTGTGTTTTAAGGTTGCGTTTTGAGGCTCAGGCAACATCGCAGTGACTATAGTCCGTCTGTGGTCGCCAGTGTGTCGTTAGCTCAGAGGTTATTCGTCATATTGTGGCTTTTCTAACGCGGGACATTCTGAATCGGAATACTCCCCTTTCATTATTAGTTCCGGGACGTGACTATTTTCCTCGGACAAAGACCAATGCTGTGAATTGGATTCGTGGACATGCCATTCACTACCTAGTTGGACAAACTGTAGACTCTGTACTCGATTTTTGGACATATCTCAACGACCGTCATTATGTCGTTGTTCGCCACCCAAAATACAGACAATTTTTCTCGAACTTCCTTGGGAGTGCTTTCCACGACCCGCCTCGCAGCTGGAATGTGTTAAGCCAAGAGTGAAGAAGGTTTCCAGTTTGAACCAATGAACATTTCTGAACTACTGAACGGAACACACCAATTTCGAGAAGACGTGACTCAACATATTACCAGCGGGGCGCAGAAGGCGTCTGATCAATTACACAACAAAAATAAATAAAACAAAAATAAAATTAAAAATAAAATTCAGAAAAAGGAAGATTTTGTTTTGTTTGTAATGATAGCCCTAACCTTGAATTCCCATATTTCCCCTGGTATATAGGCAGCTCTTGGGGTAGGTTTAGTCAGGAGCCAACTCCTGAAGTGGACAAGATTTTTTTTTTTTGTTATAGGATGAAAAGTGGCGGTGGCACTTAGTTTCTATTTTTATTTCCATTTTACTAGGGGGCTTTAAAATAAGAGAGAAAAAAGGGGTAATCGTCAAAAAAAAGTAAAAGAAAAAAAGCAAAATTAAAAAAAAAAGAGGTTCCCTTGTGCGTTGCGGTGGTCGTACTGTATGACATAGCAGTTCCAATCTCGGTGGAAGCCGCTGACTACAACCTTTTATTTTCCATTTTAATTAATGGAGTTGCAAACGGCTAGTAAAAATTCTTTATACGAAATCTGAAGAATGCCTTTAAACATCAATCTTCGTCCGATTCGACTTAGTAAATTAAGTTAATATCATGGATGTCTGCTTTGCAAATGCCAAGGTGCTTCACTGTAAAATAGATCCTGAAAAGATTCAAAGTGACTGTCAACGATATAAATTTGAGTTTTGTTCGTCATATTGGTCTAACATGTCAGAAGGTTGTTTATGAAGTGCACATGTTGATTAATATAGTTCCCCTCTTCTAAATTTTTGCAATAGCATTTAACTGTAGACGTTTTCTAACACCGGCGTTAGCAATTCCTTTTCGTTCTCTGAAACCTCCAAAACGACAAATTTTTCTGGTCTAAATCTGATGACCTTAACTATCACCTCCGATCAACATTAAACACTTCATGAACCCATACATGGAACTCCAAATGTGCAGTGTTACTGCACTGCTACAGAGCATGCATTGCAAGGTATTCACACAGTTTATCGCATAGAGTTACCATAAGGAATGAAGCAAGAACTGTAATACACTTTACACCACAGACGCTCACCCCGGCTTGACGAAAACATCCGAACATTGACCAAAAGTTGCACAAATAATTGAGTTTGAAAGGAAAAGAAAGGAGGTATGAAGCATTTATAAATTCATCGAATGTAGCGAGGTGGTTTAATTTCGTCCCAGTCTATAAAATTAATTTCGGGCCATACTCAGCTATTGCCGATTAATGTAATATAATGCCCGCCTACTAATCAGGGCGTCTGTCTCCGTTGCTTTTGAGCGTGAATGGAAATCGTAGAAATTTTCTGTGGAGCAACATTTAATAATAAAGCGTTTTAAATAATCAAAAGCGATGAGCGGGAGCAGGCGCTTTCGATAAAGAACGGGGAAGTGCAGCGCCGCTACTGTCGCCACGGCCGCTGCCGGTAGCCAGCAAATGGATCCCGGAGCTTTGAAGCATACGGCGTCCAGAGGAGGACAGTCTGCAGGAAATCTGCTGCAAAATCGTTACTGGATAAAATTTTGATATCGGTGAGTCAGAAAGCGAAATAGATTGAATCTGCGCTACCATTACATTCACGTCTTCAGCATTCAGACAGAAGAGACTATAAAAATATTTTATGCCAGCTGCTCTCGATCCACTGACATTACGAACAGAAACAACGCACGCTACCGCTAGACCACAGGCGTAATCAGCCTAGTGTTTTCTATCATGGGACAAGTTTTCCTCCAGGAAGTGCCGCAGTCTGCAGTGTTGCCAGATTGTGCAGATAACCGGACATTGAGAATTAGCGAGTTGGCCAGTTTTATTGTCCCATGTCGCGATCGGCGCGGAATTAGCCTCTGAAGCGGCCAGCCGCCGGTCGAGTTTTATGTCAAAGAGTGTACATTCATGGGCCCCAGCCCTACATTGATACCGGTGAAAGTCATTTTCCAATAGCTGTTATTGTTCCAGAGATATTTTGGGTGGACAAGATAGCTGGGACACCCTGTATATTGTGTTCAAACATTATGAATTACCTCGAACGACAAGATAGACAAGTAAAGTGGAACTAGTTTACTATGGGATATGTTATGCATTCTGCATCTTCTGGCAGTAGTACACCATCCTTAGCACTCTTTCCATTCAACAATTTTTATATCATCATTCTAACCTCGAACGAAATGGCCTATTGACACACAGTCAACATGGGTTTAGAAAACATCGTTCCTGTGAAACAAAACTAGCTCTTTATTCACATGAAGTGCTGAGTGCTATTGACAAGGGATTTCAGGTCAATTCCGTATTCCTGGATTTCTGGAAGGCTTTTGACACTGTACCACACAAGCGGCTCGTAGTAAAATTGCGTGCTTATGGAATATCGTCTCAGTTGTTGTTGTTGTTGTTGTTGTTGTTGTTGTTGTTGTGGTCTTCAGTCCTGAGTCTGGTTTGGTGCAGCTCTCCATGCTACTCTATCCTGTGCAAGCTTCAGGCTGCAGCACGTACTGGGAGATCGTTTCAGTTATGTTACTGGATTTGCTATTTCCTGTCAGAGAGGTCACAGTTCATAGTAACAGACGGAAAGTCATCGAGTAAAACAGAAGTGATTTCAGGCGTTCCCCAAGGTAGTGTTATAGGCCCTTTGCTGTTCCTTATCTATATAAACGATTTGGGAGACAATCTGACGAGCCGTCTTTGGTTGTTTGCAGATGATGCTGTCGTTTATCGACTAAAAAAGTCATCAGAAGATCAAAACACACTGCAAAACAATTTAGAAAAAATATCTGAATGGTGCAAAAAGTGGCAGTTGACCCTGAACAACGAAAAGTGTGTGGTCATCCACGAGTGCTAAAAGGAATTCATTAAACTTCGGTAGTATGATAAATCAGTCTAATCTAAAACCCGTAAATTCAACTAAATACCTAGGTATTACAATTACGAACAACTTAAATTGGAAAGAACACGTAGAAAATGTTATGGGGATGGCTGACCAAAGACTGCGTTTTATTGGCAGGACACTTAGGAAATGTAACAGACCTACTAAGGAGACTGCCTACACAACGCTTGTCTGTCCTATTTTAGAATACTGCTGTGCGGTGTGGGATCCTTATCACATAGGACTGACGGAGTACATCGAAAAAGTTCAAAGAAAGGCAACATGTTTTGTACTATCGCAAATATCCAGGAATGTTTCTTCTGGCCCTACGTCCAACAGGAATGTTGCACTTGGGCCCATGCATGCAACCTGTGTCAGCGCATTAAAGTGCGGACATCATGTCCACATGTCCTGTGTTCCATTTCTCGCTGTCAAGTACTGGTTCTCCCATGCTCACATCAACTTCATCAGCTCCCTTCCATCTTCAGACAGCTGCTGCAATCTTCTGATAGTGCTAGACTGGTTTACGATCTCTCCAGACGACGTCCCCATCTCGGAGATTTTGGCCGAAACGGTTGCTGTGGTGTTCATCAATGCCTGGGTTTCGCATTTCAGCTGCCCCTGCCACAAACATCAAACCACAGACACCAATTCACTTCCTGTTGATTCAAAACCCTGCTCAAGACTTGCAGGACGCTCAGTCATTTTACCTTCAGCTACTATACTGCAGCCAACAGCACGGTGAAACATTTCTATTGCACTTTAAAATCCCTTACCTACTATGACACAAAATGGTCTGCCACCCTGCCACTGATTCTGTTAGCTTTGTGGGTGGCCTGCAAGGCTAACTTGGAAGTGTTTGCAGCCAACCTGATATATGGGCAGCCTCCAGCCCCAAACCACTACTACCTGTGTCCCAGCTTATGTCCAGCAGCTTCAAAACTGTATGGACCAACTCCAATCGACACATCCATGGCATCATGCTGAGTGCTCGACTTCTGTGCACCATGACCTCACTTTGTGCACTCATGTAATGCTCCATGTTGACATCTGCCAATCCCCACTCTGCCCACAGTACCTGAGTTGTCACCTCATTTTACAATGAAACAAAAACAAACATTTAGCATGCATCTTCATGGCCGCCTTTCAGATGTGTCCACTGATGGGTTAAAAGTAGCTTATGTGCTCACCCTCAACAATGCCCATACACTGCTGATGGTCAAGGTCTTCTTGACCAGTGCTGACACCACTGATGCTACGGCCACTGCCGCCAGCAGCGCCGCTGCCCCCACCACCATACCCATCAGGGGTGCTGAATCACCAGCTGGCACATGAAACCCAGATGCAGCCACCTCACTCCCCTTCATTTTCCCTCCCATTTACACTTCTCAGCACATGGAGCCTGACACTGAGCACATGTCATACGATGTTGGATCTAACACCTCACTACTACTACTACTACTACTACTACTACTACCACCACCACCACCAGATATAGTCGCAGGTGACACTTCTCCAGCACCCCGAGTTACCACCGTACCCCGCTGACATGCCAGCATCTCATTAGCGTATCTGGCACACAGCAGCAGCAGCATTCACCAATGCACGCGCACTCCAGCGCACACTACCTCACTGTGCCATGTTGTATGTGCCCTGCCTGCCCAAGTGCCTCCTCCTCACCCCACACTCATTGAGACTCACCGCTTTACAGCTCCTCATCCTGCCAGATGCCCCCTCAGCATCTGTTGCTGTACTACACAGCACCTTGTTTCCTGAGTTGCAGTCCCAACTACATTGCATCTCACCAGCCACGGCTTCAGCCATGCGGTCCAGCTCACTGTTCTGCTGGTCATCTGACAGGTGTTCTAGACTGTCCCGCCCACCACCATGCTCAGCATGTTGTCATCACCATCATATCACTCCGACTGCCTGCAGCAGCCACCTGCTTCCCCCCCTTCACATGCTGCACCACCACGCCCCTCTGTCAACACAGTGCCTGGTAGGCACCATGGACCCCACCTGTCACCCGCACGTGCTACTGCAACCAATGCATATCACACTAGTGTTTGACACCCCGGAGCTACATTCAGTGTAGTTACCCCTGATGTCCACCTTTCACAGGAGAGGCCAAGGGGGGACGGGGAGTTGGTGACATAGCAGACCACTCTCCCCTCACAGTTGCACCTAGACACTGTCCAAAGCACCAGCACCTTAGTGGACAGTTACTGTCTGGAATGTCTTTCCCCCCACTACTGCAATCTGCCTACTGGTGCTTCCATGCAGAATTCCTATCCATATGTTAGTCAAGCATTCATGAGTGATGAACTGTCAATTCACCATATGCATGAATGCTCCTCCTTTTGCTGTGAATCGTGCTGCTTTTTGGGACCAGTGCTTTCAATGAGGACCTGAAGACTGCCACATGATGACTATTCAAGGACAGATAGCTTGCGACTGCCACAGCTTCCCAAGCAGGACAAAACCCAGCAGTTCATGACTCGCACACCATTTTCCCTTTAGTTTTCATGAGACACTCTGGAGAGCCACCTTCCACTTTCCTGAGCTGAAAATTCCACTTGCAGCAACACATAAACAGCACTGATAAACTGAGAACCTGCACTGCCAAATTATACCTTTACTGTGTACAGATCACATATTCCCTTTTTGTTTATGTTAAATGAAATGTAGTAGTGTCTACCTCAATAAATTGTTTGTACTGCTGAAAATTTGCCCCCCTTGGTTTTTCATTTCTTCACCGGAACATGTGTTCCATGGTGTTCCCCATCTCCTCCTTCTTTTCCCCATAATTTCCCTTGTCCAATAACTGTGATGTATGTTGTGCAGTGAAATATTTTTGGCACTGTCAGCATGATGACAGTATTGAACCTGAAAGAACTTAACATTTTTGTTGACAGAAAATGTCATTAATCCTTAAATTAGAAAATACTGTGTGTGTCAAATATGTAATAATGCGAAACAATTGGAAGATTGTGGTAAGACCATAGGACAGTCAAGAAGACTTCTTTTTAAAGCAGAACCTAGTTGCATGTGATACACATTAAGTTTCAGTTGTAAAGAAAAGATAATAATAAATGATTAAATAGTGATATTAAGACATCGGCACATTTCAAGGGAAAAATGCGGATTATCAATTAGAAGCTTTCAAAAGCAAACCAGGAATGATATGGATGTTTTGAGGGGATTAAAAATTAATTAGTGAGAAGGAAAACATGAGTAATAATCAGTTATTTGTTGTATAATTCAAAGAATGGCATTGTCTTATGGTATTTCATATTTGAATTAGATGGCTCAGAAAACAGAAACATGCATACGTTTTTAGTTGGGGCGGCATGTGTGAAGGTACAGAATTTGGATGAATATAAGATGTTTTTCTATTTCAGGATCTTACATCTATTACAGCATTCATGCAAAGATTTTCCTAGTGTGAAACAATTTAGGAAGGCGGAATGCAGTATTTCAGCATTCTCTCAGTCACCTTCTGTTTTGGTGTGAGTAAAGTCACTTATGACTGAACAGTTGATTTTGATCTGCATACTAACTTACAAAAGACCACAACTTTTAGAATATTTACTCGTGTATCGGCAAAATTTTGCTTTTGAATTCACTGAGGACTTCTTGCACTGCTCTCCTCACACTCATATTGGTTTCATTTAGCTACTGTTTGTAAACTATGCTTTAACTTTTCTTAATTCAGAGATACAGCATTCTCTGCTTTCATTGCAGATTTCTAACACAGCTACTGAACCACAGGGGTCATTTCCTGCTTTGCAGATACTTATCTAAGGCTTACTGTACAATGCTTTTGAGTTTTATCCACTTGCCCTTGACACATTCATCACCAGAACTGAATCTTTGATGATGACTACTCAAATACTCTGTGATCTGTATTATGTCCCTTTCTTAACATATCTTTAACACCTGTAGTCACACTGATACTGCCACAGCTTTATGATTACCAGTTTGGTTCTGTTAATTACTGGGAGGTTTAGTTACAACATGGTTTAGGTACTGGGAGTCTAAGACATTACCTTTACATGTTGTTTCTTCAAATATTTGGTAAGAGCAATCTTAAGACAGTAAGAACAATCTCACACAAATTCTTGTCTTTGGAATCAGTTTTAATCACATAACTCTCTGTTGTGACAGTGCCACGAGATTTAAAAGTGCCGCTACGTCAGTACGCGAACACGGCGACAGAGGCGCTCCGCAGCTCGGCCGAGCGCGGGAGCGCCACCTGGCTATGAACGGCGCCGGCCGCATGTCACGGCACGGGAGTCGAATGACAGATACGGAGATAATAACATGTAACCCACTATTATTTCTACTTTTGTATATCCACGCAATTTATTAGTGATTAAACGTTATAACACTTTTTGGCGACGAGGTCGGATATTTTTTTTCCTGCGTTGTGGAATTGTGTGTTCGTGTCGGGGCAGACATGGAACAGCTTATGCAAGCGCTCATTGAACAACAAACACAGCTGACGGCTGCTATTCAGGCACAACAAACATAGCTGACGGCTTCTATTCAGGCGTTGTCGACGTCGCTTACTCATCGTCTGTCTTCCTCTTCTCCGCCTCCGTTCCCTCCTTACGACGAGGCCACTGAAGACTGGGAGGATTACGAGAAGCGGTTGCGGCAACACTTCTTGGCTTTCGGCGTTGTCGACGCTCCTATGTGCAAGTCGTTATTTCTATCTTGGATTTCCCCACGGATCTATCAGCTGCTATCTCAGTTAGCCCCTCTGTGGGACCCTGCCTCTCTGCCCTTCCAAGAAATGTGTGAATTATTGTCTAACTATTACCGATAAAACACCCACGTCGTTGCCGCCCGCAAGGCGTTCTACCGGTGTCGTAAACAGCCCCATCAATCCTACCAGGCTTTGGCGGCGGAACTACACGGTCTGAGTAGGAAATGTCAGTTTGTCACGGACACTCATCATGAGTCTTATGCTGATTCAATGGTTCGGGACGCTATTCTACGTCTTGCTCCTGATAAAGTTCGGCAATGTGCCTTACAACTGCCAAACCCGTCGTTGTCGGAAGTTCTCAGCATCGCTCAATCTTTTGAAGTATCTCACGCTGCTGGTGGGCAAATAGACGCGTGGTGTGATGTGGGCGCTGTACAGACCACTTTCGACGCGGACAATGTGCCTGTTTCACAGGGGAACGACGATGTGGCGGCGGTTCATTCGCGTCAACAACGTCGCGTTGGGCCACCACGCTCGCAGCGAAAACAGCAACCACAGAAGCAGGTTCGTTCCGCACTTCCTTCTCGTCCACGTTGTTTCGTACAGCATGACAGGGCCGCGTGTCCAAAACGTTGGGCCACGTGTAATTCATGTAGGAAAAAAGGCCAAATTGCTTCTGTGTGTCAGTCCCCTAAAGTTCCTGTCGACGAGGACGAGGCATTGGACATGGATGTTAACTGTGTGCTTTCTTAAACAAATAAGTTTTTTGTTACTGTTCGTGTTCTGGATAAAGACATTTGCATGCAAGTGGACACTGGCTCTGCAGTAACTCTCATTAATTCTCGCACGTATTTGGAGTTGGGCTCCCCTCCCTTGTCTCCCGTTACGCGAAATCTGCGAACTTATTATAAGCAGAAAATTCCTATCGTTGGCCAGTTTGATGCTTCCACTGCCTACAAGTCTGTTGTTAGGCCCCTCACGTTTTATGTGGTGGATCATGCGGGCACGGAAAACCTGTTCGGTTAAGATGCTTTCCAGTTGTTCGGGTTCTCCATTGATGATGATGTGCACCTCATATCTGAGGATATTCCGTATCAACAGCTGGATGGATTGTGTTCTGAATTCTCGTCCATGTTCTCTGCTGGTCTGGGTCGGGCCAAGGATTTTGAAGCCCACATTACTCTTAAACCTACAGCTCGCCCTAAGTTTTTCCGGGCACGCCCTATTCCGATGGCGTTGCGTGCGCCTGTCAAGGCTGAGATAGACAGGTTAACAGCTTCAGGGATTCTCCTTCCTGTTACCTCCAGCGAATGGGCATCGCCAATCGTGGTGGTTTCTAAACCAAACGGGAGTCTGCGATTGTGCGGTGATTTTAAAGCCACTGTCAATGCTCAGAGCCTCATTGACACTTATCCTCTTCCCCGTCCTGAGGAGTTATTTACCAAGCTCGCTGGGGGCCAGTTCTTTTCCAAACTTGACTTATCGGAGGCGTACCATCAGTTGCCGTTGGATGCGCCTTCCCAGGAATTTCTCGTCATCAACACTCCTTGTGGGTTGTATCAGTACCAGCGGTTACCATTTGGCGTCGCTAGCGCGCCGGCCATTTTTCAGCGGTTTTTGGAACAGCTCACGGCTTCCGTTCCCGGCTGCATAAACTATCTGGATGACATTGTTGTCACGGGGGCCTCCACTGAGGAGCACCTTCGCAACTTGCGTTCACTGTTTCGGGTTCTGCATTCGGCTGGGTTGAAGTGCAATCTGGACAAGTCACCGTTCTTCCAACCCTCCATTGTTTATCTTGGTTTCCACTTGTCCCGTGAGGGTATACGTCCTCTACGACAGCACATTGCGGCCATTACCGCTCTACCCCGGCCGTCTACGGTCAAGGAACTTCAGGCGTTTCTAGGCAAGATTGCTTATTATCACAAATTCATTCCCTCCGCGGCGGCGGTGGCTCATCCTCTGCATCAGCTGTTATGCAAAAACGTTCCTTTCTGCTGGTCCGACAAGTGTGAGCGGGCTTTTGTCCGCCTGAAGGCTCATTTGCAGTCGGCGCCTTGTCTTGCCACATTCCGTCCGGGTCAGCACTTGGTTCTGGCGACTGACGCGTCACAGTATGGCCTAGGGGCTGTTCTCGCCCATCGGTATGAGGATGGGTCAGAACGACCCATCGCCTACGCTTCCAAGACCCTCAACGATGCCCAACGGCATTACTCTCAAATCGAAAAGCAGGCGCTCGCCATCATTTATGCTCTAAAAACGTTCAGCGTTTTTTTGTATGGTTCTAAGTTTCACCTCATCACCGACCACAAGCCGCTGGTCTTTCTGTTCAGCCCCTCGGCGTTGCTTCCAGATAAGGCAGCTCACCGCCTGCAACGTTGGGCCTTATACTTGTCCCGTTTTCACTACGAGATTCACTATCGCCCCACGGCCCAGCACGCCAATGCTGACACGTTGTCGCGTTTTCCAATGGGCCCCGACCCGGTTTTCGATCGAGATGAACTACTCTTGTTTCCACATTGATGAGGAAGAACGTCGTGCGGTCGAGGGTTTTCGACTTACCGGTTCGCACGTCGCGTCGGCTACTGCGCGGGACCCGGTCCTGCGTCAGGTGATCGGTTTTGTTCAACGGGGTTGGCCGGACAGGACCAAGGGCCGGGCATCGGATCCCCTTCGCAACTACCATGCCTTGCGCCTTCATCTGTCTGTTCGTGAGGGTGTTGTTCTTCTGGCCACGGATGGCGCATCTCCACGGGTCGTGGTACCAGCCTCTCTTCGCACAGATGTTCTCAAACTATTGCATGAAGGCCATTGGGGGATTTCTCGGACTAAGTCCCTGGCCCGCAGGCACGTTTATTGGCCCGGTATCGATTCGGACATCACCCACATGGTCGCTGCATGTTGTCAGTGTGCTCAACAACTGGCTGCACCTCGTACTATGCCCTCTCTGTGGCCTGATCCGGCGCAGCCGTGGGAACGGGTGCACGCTGACTTTGCCGGCCCCTTCCTCGGCACTTATTGGCTACTGTTGATTGACGCCTTCTCGAAGTTTCCGTTTGTTGTTCGATGTCCGTCACCCACCACTGCAGCGACGACACTGGCTTTGTCCAAAATCTTTGCACTAGAAGGTCTTCCATCCACGATTGTCACGGACAATGGCCCTCAGTTCTCTTCGCAGGCTTTCCGTGATTTTTGTACTGGACAAGGGATTCATCATGTTACAGCACTGCCCTTCCATCCGCAATCGAATGGGGAGGTCGAGCGCCTTGTCCGCACTTTCAAAAGCCAGATGAAAAAATTCCTTAGTGATTTTTCCACAGATGACGCTCTGTTGCAATTTCTGAGTTCTTATTGCTTCACGCCTCTGGGTGATCGCAGCCCTGCTGAACTCTTGCATGGCCGCCAACCGTGCACTCTACTGCACCTGCTTCACCCTGTCAGGCCTTGTACTGTGTCCCCTAGTGCGGGAAAATACTCGGTGGGCGCCGACGTGTGGGCACGGGGGTATGGATCTCGCCCTAAATGGATTCCAGGGGTGGTCCAGGCTCTTCGCAGCCGCCGGCTTTGTGAAATACGTATGGACGACGGCATGGTTGTTCGCCATTATGACCAGATGCGCCCACGAGTGGTGGCCACGCCGGTGCCGCCGCCCCTTCTTTCGTCTCCACCAGCCCGAGAAGCCAGTCCTGTCGCTGCTGCCGATCTTCCAAGCATGTTGCTGCAGCCAAAGTCGCTACCGCTTCAGAGTATACTGGAACCGGCCCCAGTCGCGACACCGCCTTCTCCGGGACCCATCTCGCTGGGGCACACCCCCAGGTCCACGACACCTATGGATGCTGCTCCGGAGTTTTCACCGATCATCTCGTCCAGGAGGCGCGTTCCACGCGCAAGCTTCCGTCCTGGACATTTTCGACCATACTCTCGTGTTGCTCCGCGGGATCTTCTCGGGGCCTCCCAAGAGGCAATGGATGTCTCCGCACTGTCCGTGTCTCCAAGGAAGTGAGTGTTTTTTTTTTTTTTCAAGGGGGGAAAAGTGTTGTGACAGTGCCACGAGATTTAAAAGTGCCACTACGTCAGTACGCGAACACGGTGATAGAGGCGCTCCGCAGCTCGGCCGAGCGCGGGAGCGCCACCTGGCTATGAACGGCGCCGGCTGCATGTCACGGCACGGGAGTCGAATGACAGATACGGAGTTAATTAACATGTAATCCGCTATTATTTCTACTTTTGTATATCCACGCAATTTATTTGTGATCAAAGGTTACAACACTCTCCCATTCTATAGTATTATGATCAGGAAACACAATATTCTCCAAAATACATTGTCTATAAAAGAGTCTTGTTATAACAGTTGACCCATTTTTGGCGTAACTTCAACCTTATTATTTTACTATTTGTAATAACGTCATTCCTTATATTGGTTAACAGACACTACAGCTACTTACAGCTATAAACATGCTGCCACCACTAGTCTACCATTGGGATATGAGCACTGAGGTGACAAAAGTCAGGGAATACCTCCTAATATTGTGTGAGACTGATTTTCGCCCAGTGTAGAACAGCCACTCAATGTGGGATGGAACCAACAAGTCTTTGGAAGAAATATTGAACCACACTGCCTCTACAGATGTCCACAACTGCAAAAGTGTTGCCGGTGCAGAACTTTATGTACAAACTGACCTCTTGATTATGTCGCATAAATGTTTGATGGGATTCGTGTCTGGTGATCAAATCATCTGCAAACCAATAGTGAACAATTGTGGCCCAGTGACATGATGCATTGCCATCCATAAAAATTCCATCATTGCTTGGGAACGTAAAGTCCATGAATGGCTGCAAAAGGTCTCCAAACCACTGGACATAACCATCTCCAGTCAATGATCCATGTAAAAACAATCCACACCATTATGCAGTCTCCACCAGCTTGCACAGTGCCTTGTTGACAACTTGGAACCACGGCTTCATGGTGTCTGTACCACACCTGAACCTCACCAACAGCTCTTATCAACTGAAATCAGGAATCATCTTACCAGACCATGGTTTTCCAGTCATCTAGGGTCCAACAGATATGGTCGCAAGCCTAGGAGAAGCGCTGCAGGTGATGATGTACTGTTAGCAAGGGAACTCGCATCTGCTGCCATGCACATTATAGCCAAATTTTGCTGCACTGTCCTAACGGATATGTTCATAATCCATCCCACACTGATTTCTGCGGTTATTTCATGCAGTGTTACTTGTCTGTTCCCACTGATAAATCTATGCAAACACCGTTGCTCTCAGTTGTTAAGTGAAGGCCATCAACCACTGCGTTGTCCATGGTGAGAGGTAATGCCAGAAATTTGGTATCCTCG
The DNA here is from genome assembly GCF_021461395.2 of Schistocerca americana. Taxonomy (NCBI): domain Eukaryota; kingdom Metazoa; phylum Arthropoda; class Insecta; order Orthoptera; family Acrididae; genus Schistocerca; species Schistocerca americana. The sequence goes on along the minus strand of NC_060119.1, from coordinate 1,035,939,339 downwards.
GCACACTCTTGACACTGAGGATCTCAGAATATTGAACTCCCAAACGATTTCAAAAATGGAGTGTCCCATGTGTCTAGCTCCAACTACCATTCCAGGTACAAAGTCTGTTAATTCCGGTCAGGGAGCCATAATTACATTGGATGCCTTTTCACATGAATCACATAAGTACAAATGACAGCTCTGCCAATGAATTCCCCCATTATATCTTGTGTACACAATACTAACACCATCGGTATATGTGCCTATTGTTATCCCATGACTTTTGTCACCTCAGTGTATTTCAGCCTCAATTTAGAATTTTGCTGCTATTCACTTTCACTTTCAGCCAACTTTCTGCATTTAATGCATTCTGGGAAGGAAAAAAATGGGGACAGAAATAGTAAAGGTCATGTACATGTACATACAAATAACTGATTACAGTTTCAGAAAAATTGGATTAATTATTCAAGAGAAAGAGTTTCACAAATTGAGCAAGTAAGTAACGCATTAGTCCACATCTGGCACTTATGCAAGCAGTTATTTGGCTCGGCACTGATTGATAAGAATTGTTGGATGTCCTCCAGATGGATATCATGTCCAATTCTGTTCAATTGGCAGATTAGGTAGTCAAAATCCTGAGCCAGTTGGGTGCTCTGCCCATGTCGCTCCAAATGTTCTCAATTGGGGAGAGATCTAGAGATCTTGCTGGCAAAGGTTTTGTTGACAAGCATGAAGACAGGCAGTAGAAACACTCGACGTTTGTTGGCAGGTATTATCTTGCTGAAATGTAAGCCCAAGATAGCATGCCATGAAGGGCAACAAAATGGATTGTAGAATATTGTCGACATACCGGTGTTTTGTAAAGGGGTCCTGCTATGAAAAGAAATGGCCCCCAGACCATCACTCCTGGTTGTTGAGCTGTATGGTGGGCAACAGTCAGGCTGGTATCATACCACTGTCAGGGGTGTCTCCAGACTTGTTTGCTGGTCATCAGTGCTCAATTTGAAGCAGAACTCATCACTGACAACAACTCTACTCCAATCAAAGAGATTCTGGGCCAAAGACATGCCTGGAGATAGGTGGGATATCAACCTGACTTTGACCACCATATGACCCAACAACTGGGAGTGATGGTCTTAAGGTGCCTTTTCTCTTCGTAGAAGGACCACTTTGGTTGCCATCCACGGCACTCTTACAGCCAAAGTTACATTGACGATATTCTACGCCCTGTTTTGTTGTCATTCATGACAATCCAGCCTGGGCTTACACTTCATTGCCAAACCCTACCTTTGCCAGCAAGGTCACTAGATCTCTACCCAACTGAGAATCTTGGGATCATTATGGGTAGGGCCTCCAACCAGCTACGGATTTTGACAATCTAACATGCCAGTTGAACAGAATTTTGCACGTATCCCTCAGGAGAACATTCAACAACTCAATCAATCAATGCCAAACTGAATGACTGCTCATAAAATAGTCAGAGGTGAACCAATACATTATTCATTTGTTCAATTTGTAGCACTTTTTTTATCAACGTATACTGTGTGGGAATTATCATCATTAATAAGAGATAGTAACAGTAGGAAATCAACGGAAATGAGTTTACATAAACTGTAACCAAGAAAGTCTAAAAACAGACTGTGGCAAAATGTGGCACCTCTTGTCGCTTCTGAGGAAAAGAATCTTCCATTAGCTGAAAGATGAAGGATGTTCCATTTGCATACAGTTCATTCTGGGCTGTGACAGCAGAAACTCGTCAGCGTAAGATCATTTACGCTGTGTGATATTCACAGTTCTTTGTGAAAATGCTTTTCCATTGTTCATCAATTGTGAGCACTAATCATGAGTTTCTGTTTGAAACTACTCTTTGGTCATGACTTGCCATCATATGCACTGTCCATCATTCACATTATTGTTTTCTATCTATCTAACATACTACCAGTCTCTATTATACTACCTTCAACTGTCCAGTTATGAGGTGCATCCATAAACTAAGTTTCCCACTCATCTCACAACTAGCTAACCATATGCAGCATTGAGCAAGTGCATGCATGTGACAGAGTAATAAAATTGGAGGGCACATGTGCTAACAGAACTTTCCAAGGTCTCACAGTAGCTTCATGGCAGCAGTTGAAAACGGATTCTTGTATTGGCAGGTCGCCAAAATCTTCATGAGGATGAGTGCAGCATGAGGCCATCCATCATTACAGGCCAGCTTGTGGAGCTTGTGCAGGAAAGCATTATGGAGAATTGTTGAAACTTTCCTGCTGCATTACCATGACAACAGTGACAAGTTTCTGGACCAGATCATCATAGAACCAAAGCAGCAGTCAGTGTATTGGCATCACAATGGCTCTCCCTGCAATATGAAATTCAAGCCAACTGTGTTGGCACAGAAAGTGTTGTGTTCGGTACTCCGACTCAGAAGGGGACTTTTCCTAGTCGAATCTCTATCCAGAGATGGTGGAGGCTGAGCATTACTGCAAAACAACAAATAAATTGCACCAGGCCATTCAGAACAAGCAGCGCGAAAGGTTTAGTACCGATGTTGCCTTGCTCACAACAATGCTTGGCCATACATCATGGCTCTATGGACCAGACACGTTCTACAAGCAGCAGACTTCTCTGACACAGGGATACAAAAGTTCGTCCCTGTGGTATGACAAATGTCTGAATTCCAGTGGTAAATATGTTGAAAAATAGCTCAACACTTCACATATCTGTTTCAACAAATCTTTCAATTAAATTGTGTTTTGTTTCTGTTCACAACCCCATGGAAACTTACCTAATGGATGTGTCTTATACTTTATTCCCTCAGAAAAGTAGTTTCCAACTCTACACAATTTTCATTTAAAGCACATATAACCCATTTGTCTTCAGTTCATAAAAAATTTGATCCAACTATTGCTATTATGAACAGTTAGCTACAATTATATCATTTTCCAAATTATGATTATATTGTGCCTCATGTGAAAAAAGCCAGTTATATTTTCTCCCAAAGTTCTGAGTTCTTTCCGTGTCCTTAACTTTTTGCTAGCTTACTGTTTTCATTATCTACTTGTGTCTGGTATGTTATGATGGACCCACAGTGTGTACACTATCATTTATTAATGCCAAAACTCATTTGGATTAAGTTTTAATTTTTCCAAATACTGTTTCAAAATTTTCTTCACACCCAGTTATTGTATGGAGTTAATGAACACGATAACCTTTGTATGGTCAGTTTCTTCTTATGCAGATGTTCAGTCAAGATATCCATTAAGGAGGGAAACCACATTAGGAGGTTCAAAAAATCTGATTTTTTTTTTAATTGCATAAATCATTAGGTTAACCATTCAGGAATATGCTTTCAAAATTTCAAAGTGAAATTCGCATTCGTTTAGATGTTACGATCATCAAGTTTTAAAAAGCAAATGTATAGGTCACATCCAGAAGAGAATGGGGACTCGACTCTGAAACATTCGAAAAACTAAAAACCTTGGTGGAAAAGGCAAACTCACAGAGTCATTAGTGAAAAAGCTCAGCACTTATTACGGACTAGTGATTCGAAGACATACAGATAGTGTGCAAGACATGAAAAAAGTAATTATGGCGACATACTATCATATGATTTCCATGGATGAAAATCCTCGACACAAGTATTGCCCAGAGGGAGAAGACAGCTGGTGCGAGTGGCAGAACAAACAGCCCACGGAACGCAACATGAACCGCACCCTACTCCATTGCACCCCGACATACAGAAGGAAATTCTTCCAATATATGAAGATTTATCAAGGGATAAATTACTGGAGAGATGTTTAGGTGGCCATACACAAAATGTGAATGAAAGTTTTAATTCCACTATTTGGCGCTTAGCTCCTAAACACTTGCACTCTGGACTAAAAGCCGTTGAGTTGGAATCGTATTTAGCAGCAGGCTTATTCAGTGAAAGAAATTCATTCCTTCTGATGGTCATGAACAAGGCAGGAATTGTAGTAGGCACGCAAAGCTTCAACTACAGTGAACAAATGGATAACCAGGGCGTGAACCAGCAAAACTGACGTAGTTAACTGGAAAGCACAAAACGAAGCCTATGAGGAAGGAGGAGGTTTACAATATGATGCTGGAATTGCAGATTAATTGGTAAGTATTTTACATCATTGTTAACTTCCTTGAATTTCTAGTTTCCAAGAATTTATTTTTCAAACGCGTTTATCTCGAGATGATTTTTTTCACATTTCCGTGCAGTCTAACTCAAAAAGTATACAACCGATCATTATGAAAATTGATGGTATGATTCTTTATAAAATTACAAATTATATGAACCAACTCGTGAGATGATGATATGATTTTAAGGGTAATTTTCTTTGCATAATTAGAGAAAAAAATTGTGAAAATCCAAGTATATTGTTCCAACGCCTGCAAAATTTTTGATTTTCATTGTTTATACCTGCATTGAGGTTCATATTCTTAGAAAATAAGTTATTAATAGAAAATCAAAAACTGTTTGATTTCAGGTGATAATTGGAATGGCTACACTTCAGCAACTGGACGACTATAATCACAACCTTCAGCAGACATCACAGCATAACTTTGTTATTTTTGGCTGAAATTATTCAAAAAAATTCACAAAAACTGTTCAAAATATGAAAGAAATGATGTCAAAATTTAATTAAATTCTAATTAATTCTTCCCACAAAAAAAACCAAAAAAATCAGTGTCAAATAGCCTCCTTTTGTGGTTTGTCCCCTTAATATGACATGGCATTTTTATCTCAATCACAGTTCCCGTTTTTAAAATAAAAAGAACTTATACCTGCTCAACAGTTGTTCTTATTCATTCCTATGAAACACGACACAGGTAATCAAAATAAACTGTCAGCTAACAACTGTATGTGGCACCTGTTTGAAGTGTGAGCATAATGATTCCAAGAGCCATACTCGTAGATATGCATTCCCACTTCCTTCTACAAATTTATCAGATTTGTCAATCCAAACCATAATTACTTTTTTGATGAATTCATTTGTGATGAAATTAAAATCATGTTGTCTGTGTTACGTACTAAAAGAGAAAAAAAAAAAATGAGCATACAAGAAGAACTGCCTTGTTTTGAGCTTTCTGGTAGAGATGCTTCAACAGCAACATCTGCTGCTTAACCTGACTTAATAAAGGAAAAGATGTTCAGACTAATACTTCATTTAAAGTTGGAAGAAGTTATGTCCTCAGATGGGAGCTGTTCTGGATGTTAAGAGAGCAGTAAAATGTCACGTCCATTAATTATCCTGCTTATTTTATTTCATTTTATACAATTAAAATTTACTTCATTACCGTGAAATATTTAAACATATCTTCAAATGTATGTAATTTTACTCATCGTAAAGCACACAAATCTACTCAGAGCATTAATGTAAAAATATTTTAGGTGTAGCTTTTATGAATTCATTCAAGTCCATAATTAGAGCATGTTATTAGCACACATTTGTTGGTGGTATATTATAAATAAAGTGGTGGTTATTTTTGTTCATGTGAAACACAAGCAAATGTGTTAACACTATGAGTTCCAGAACATATGGAAATTATTGATTGCTACTCACCATATGAAGGAGGCACTAAGTGCCAGACAGGCACAATGAAAAACAACACTAGGAAGCCTGCGATTCAATCTCTCCTCTATGTGGTGAGTAGCAGTTCACCCCTTCCATACTGTTGTTATTCCATCCCAGACTTTTCACTGTATCAGTTTCAGACAACTTAATTTAATTCTATAACATTATTATCTCAATTACGATATGGGGTAATAACAGTTTTTAATTTTCTGTAGAGCTTTCATGAACATTTGAAACAGCATCCATCAATTTATTTTACCTCTGTGAGTGCTTCATTTACAACACTTTGTATGATTCCATGTTATATTTTTAAGTCTGTGAAATGCAGTGTCTTTTTTCTTTCTTTTAGAGGATCACAGGTGCACCAGTAACTTATGACGACTCATAGTTGTCTTTTTCTACATTCAAAATACATCCCACACCAGAATCGTCTGTCACAGTTGAGAAATCATCTAATCTGCGAATTTCAGTAAGGGCATTTTTAGTATATACCATTAGGAATTTGTTGTCAAGTATCATTGTCCAACAAAATATGCCTCAATTGTAGCACTTTAAGATTAATAACAATATGCAACACTTTTATCAAGAATATGTTTCTTGCCTATTTTACCTTGACTTTCTACATTTGGCCAGTGTCATCATCACTGCATATCTACTACAAGTAGCCTATGTAATCCTAATACACAATGCTTCAATACATAATTCCCTGCTTCAATACAAAATCCCCAATCACAATAGACATCTGTTTTTGTGTCACAAAGAATGCCACATAAATCTGGTAATAAATACCAAGTAAAACCTTTTCAATGGTGTATATTTAATTACTGGCAGAGATACTGTTAGATTTGGAATCAAATTAAGACTTCTCCGGAGCCACATCACATCTGCACTGACATTATCATGGATACTAAACTTTCTTAAGCTGCTGTTCATTCTTACACCTACCTGAAAAAAAGAAAAAACTCTGACGTTAAATGCATTATATTTTCAGTTGCAAAGGATTTATATTTTAATCTCATTTGCTTTGAACACGAATCCAACGTCAACATTTAGAACAACATTCCACAAATGTTTTTTATATAGAGCTGACATAGACTACGGGTAAGAGGCATTCTTTCACAAGTGGCTATGTCTCCAACAGCAAGAACCAAGAGTTAGCAACAGTGAAGTAATAAGATCCCTGTCATCTTACTGACATGGGAAACTCCCCATTGCAGCCCCCACTCAGATTTAGAGGTAAGATGGTCCAGCGGATAGCTCCTCAAAAACAGAACACAGATCAAGCACTAAAACAAGATGAAGGCGCACGAGGGGAGGGGGGTGGGGGCGGGCGGGGGAATGAACTCTCCAAACTCAAGATGTGTAACATCAAGAGTATTTGAATAGCCGTGGCATTGTGGTTGTGTGGTCACAGTTTGGGACTAGTGCCACATTTTTATTACCCCCCGCCCCACACAGTCACTTACGTGTCTATTTGCTGTATTCAAATTGGAGTGTGTCATGGAGTAACATTCATTTGCAACAGTGAGGTGTACAGAAGGGACCTTCAGACGCACATATTTCCTATTTGTTCTACACAAATACCACATGTTATGATTCTTGCGTTTCATTCTGAATATTTTGACTCTTGAATTTATTTGTTGTAACACAGTGCACACCTGCTTATTTGTTGTTTTCATTTCTGTGAGATTTCTATGCACTCTCTCTCCTGCTATCACTATCCATCACGTTTAGTTGCGATGGTTATATATTTTTACACACAACTCATACTCTACAACCAGTGTATAGTATGACAATTGCAAAGACTACAGAAGGCAAACATTTATAGCAATGACCAGATGGAAAGTTCATAATCTTGTGAAAAGAAAGGGGTACATGGGGGATTTGAATATGCATCTCCCACTTTGAAGTGCAACACAATGACCACACAACCATGACACAGTGGTTCTTGCAATTTGCACAATGTAGCATACCTTGAGCTTGTTAGAATTTGCTCGATGTTGCATATCTTGAGCTTGGAGTATTCACTGTTTCTATTTTGTTTCTTTTTTCACATTTCAGTACATCTTCCCATTTTCTACGGGCTATCCATTGGGCCATTTTACCACTACATTTGAAGGAGAGATTTTTTTTGGGGGGGGGGGGGGGGTGTAATGGGAAGCTTCTTTTGAGAGGTGTAAACTGCCAGGATTGTCTAACAGATTAGAATAAGTGTTCTGTTTAATATTGATTATTCGAAAGTGCTGTGCTAATACCTACAGGATAACAGTTATTATACGAGGGCAGTTCAATAAGTAATGCAACACTTTTTTTTCTGAAACAGGGGTTGTTTTATTCAGCATTGAAATACACCAGGTTATTCCCCAATCTTTTAGCTACACAACACTATTTTTCAACTTAATCTCCATTCAATGCTACGGCCTTACGCCACCTTGAAATGAGGGCCTGTATGCCTGCACGGTACCATTCCACTGGTCGATGTCGGAGCCAACGTCGTACTGCATCAATAACTTCTTCATCATCCGCGTAGTGCCTCCCATGGATTACGTCCTTCATTGGGCCAAACATATGGAAATCCGACGGCGTGAGATCGGGGCTGTAGGGTGCATGAGGAAGAACAGTCCACTGAAGTTTTGTGAGCTCCTCTCGAGTGCGAAGACTTGTGTGAGGTCTTGCGTTGTCATGAAGAAGGAGAAGTTCGTTCAGATTTTTGTGCCTACGAACACGCTGAAGTCGTTTCTTCAATTTCTGAAGAGTAGCACAATACACTTCAGAGTTGATCGTTTGACCATGGGGAAGGACATCGAACAGAATAACCCCTTCAGCGTCCCAGAAGACTGTAACCATGACTTTACCGGCTGAGGGTATGGCTTTAAACTTTTTCTTGGTAGGGGAGTGGGTGTGGCGCCACTCCATTGATTGCCGTTTTGTTTCAGGTTCGAAGTGATGAACCCATGTTTCATCGCCTGTAACAATCTTTGACAAGAAATTGTCACCCTCAGCCACATGACGAGCAAGCAATTCCGCACAGATGGTTCTCCTTTGCTCTTTATGGTGTTCGGTGAGACAACGAGGGACCCAGCGGGAACAAACCTTTGAATATCCCAACTGGTGAACAATTGTGACAGCACTACCAACAGAGATGTCAAGTTGAGCACTGAGTTGTTTGATGGTGATCCGTTGATCATCTCGAACGAGTGTGTTCGCACGCTCCGCCATTGCAGGAGTCACAGCTGTGCACGGCCGGCCCGCACGCGGGAGATCAGACAGTCTTGCTTGACCTAGCGGCGATGATGACACACGCTTTGCCCAACGACTCACCGTGCTTTTGTCCACTGCCAGATCACCGTAGACATTCTGCAAGTGCCTATGAATATCTGAGATGCCCTGGTTTTCCGCCAAAAGAAACTCGATCACTGCCCGTTGTTTGCAACGCACATCCGTTACAGACGCCATTTTAACAGCTCCGTACAGCGTTGCCACCTGTCGGAAGTCAATGAAACTATACAAGACGAAGCGGGAATGTTTGAAAATATTCCACAAGATATCTCTGGTATTTTCAACCAAAATTGGCCGAGAAAAAAAATGTGTTGCATTACTTATTGAACTGCCCTCGTATTTGCTGGGTAATGGCAGATTTATGAAAATTAAATGAAAGCAAAACCAAATACAGTGCATGGACTTTTATAATATGGGCCAAAAACTTATGGTCCAAGAACTCCCTTAAATGAGGTCAACTCTGGCACCCTTTTTACCTTGCTTTAATGAATGTTGCTTCAATCAAAGAAAAGATAAGTTTTGCCCCCTCTTAATTTATTTAATGTCATATTTAAATTAACATAAGGTAAATTTCTTAATTAGAGTACTTTTAATGAGCTTGACTTGATTACTAGGAGTATCAAAGGACATTAAACCAGGAACTGCAGAACATTGTGAGATCCAAAGCTGATAATGTCTGTCTTTTTTCTTCCCTCTCCTCTCTCCCAATCAGTCATAAATAATGTTCAGATTACTAAGCAAAACAAAATTTTTTCCACACTTTTAGGGATAAGAAGAAAGGTTATGCTTCGTAAGACACACCTAGATAAGCAATTTTAATTATGTCTATTTGTGCTTATTTATGCTTATTTTACAAGAAAACATTTTTGCTTACTTATTTTATCATTTCTAAATAAAACAGCACATTATACCAAAAACTGTGATTTTAAAAGTGCTTATATTATTCCAGTCCAACTTGTTATTTCTCAAGCAGTGATTCTATTTCTATCAGCTTATAAAAATTAACTTCTGTCAAATGCATAAGAAAGCAAAGCTACAGTATAGCCAGGATGTTATGAAACACTGCTAAAAGGAGAAAAACTTGCTATGATTGGGCAGATGGGTGGGTCATCATTTGGTTATCGCGTTGGAACGATGTCACTGGAACTGTAAGTGAATCCCCTAGTTCCTAGCTGCAGCATGTTGTGCAATGCTTGTTAGTTTAAGTGTGCATGATTCTTTGCTGTCATAATAGGGAATGCCACCTACAAAAACCTCTCAATCAGCATTCTTACCCAAATACGTAAATGAGTTTGGTAGAAATGTATTCAATGAAGACAAATATGTTTAATTGTATTTGGTGCGTGAAAAACTTGTTTCTGTGAAGGAAAAAATACGTCCTTGTGCACCACATTAACACCACACACCATTAGAAGAGGTTTAAGAATAAATCTAAATTAAACTAGCAGCTGATTAGAAGCAATGTTGGTGAACAATCGAGTTGTAGTGATACATTTTTTCAAAGACTTGTGCTAGGCATTAGTGGGTTCCTACATTTTGTAGTAGAAACTGAATAATGTGCAGCTTCATGTATTTTTAGAAAAATACACAAACAAATGGTACCTGACAAATCTACACTGCACAAAACCTGCACTGAAGAGTCAAAGAAACTAGTACACCTGCCTAATATCATGTAGTGCCCCCAGGAACATGTAGATGTGCCGCAACACGACATGGTGTGGACTCAACTAATGTCTGAAGTAGTGCTGGAGGGAACTGACACCATGAATCCTGCTGGGCTGTCCATGAATCCGTAAGAGTAGAGGGGGTGGGGATTTCTCCTGAATGGCACGTTGCAAGGCATCCCAGGTATGCTCAATAATGTTGATGTCTGGGGAGTTTGGTGATCAGCAGAAGTGTTTCAATTCAGAAGAGTGTCCCTAGAGCCACTCTGTAGCAATTCTGGGTATGTGGGGTGTCACACTGTCCTGTTGGCATTTCCCAAGTCCATCGGAATGCACAATAGATATGAATGGATGCAGGTGATCAGACAGGATGTTTACGTACGTTTCGACGGTCAAGAGACATATTTAGAGGTATCAGGGATCCCATATCATGCCAATTGCAGGTGCCCCACACTATTACAGAGCCTCTACCAGCTTGAACAGCCCCCTGCTGACATGCGGGGCACTTGGATTCATGGGGGTTTCTCCATATCTGTACACGTCCATCCACTAGATACAATTTGAAATGAGACTCATCCAACCAGGTAACTTGTTTCCTGTCGTCAACAGTCCAATGTTGGTGTCGGCGGGTCCAGGTGAGGCATAAAGCTTTGTGTTGCACAGTCATCAAGGGCATATGAGTGGGCCTTCGACTCTGAAAGCCCATATCAATGATGTTTCATTGAATGGTCCACACGCTGACACTTGCTGATGACCCAGCATTGAAATCTGCAGCAATTTGTGAAAGTGTTGGACTTCTGTCATGCTGAATGTTTCTCTTCAGTCATCATTGGTCCCATTCTTGCAGGATTTTTTTCTGGCCACAGCGATGTCAGAAATTTGATGTTTGACTGGATTCCTGATATTCACAGTACACGCACCTCAAAGATGCAGTATCCCATCGCTTGTGCACCGACTACACAGCGGTAGCCAATCTAACAACTGCATCAGACACTTGTTGCCTTATATAGCTGTTACTGACTGCAGCACCATATTCTGTCTGTTTACATCTCTCTGTATTTGAATATACATGACTATACCAGTTTTTTTGGCGCTTTGGTGTATATGCCATAGTGTTTTCAAGATGTAATTTGTGATATTTGAAATATACTGAAGCACAAAAACATATAGATTTCTATTGATAAAATCACAGATGCATCAAGATGGTGTGTATTAGTGCTGTAGTTGCTGCTATGAAAGCAGGGAGCAGATCATTTCTTCTTAATACAAAAATACTCAACCAAGTAAACATCCCACTGTTGCTAAATTTGTCAATAACTCGTAAGCTTTCTTTTAGCTAGAAGGGATATGGTACGACAGTGTACTGTTATTTCTCAGTGCTGTTCCACGTATCATTAAAGAAAGAACTGGATTAAAGGTTCTTCACTCTAAATCAGTTAATGTGGCATGCCTTGCTCACAGTTTATATTGTGTTGCTCAAACTGACAGAAGTCAGTATAACGACATGGATCATCTCTTTCTAGTGTCAAGAAAGTGTTTATCAAGCCATCAATCAGAATTCAAAACTTCCATGAACTACTTCCAAATTTGGCTTTACCTCCTCAGCCAACTTAAGTCGGTGGGGAAGTGGTTACAGGCTGTCGTACTATGTGAAACATTTCACTGAAGTGAAAAATGTTATCAATTCCCTAAATGTACAAGGTGCAGTCAATATTGCTGCAGCCCAAGAACGTTTTTCTAAAAGTGACATCCAAGAAAAGATACAGGATATTCATAATCATTTCTCCACAACACCTGACATTTTAAAGCAGCTGGAAGCTCGAAATAATTCCATGAAACGTTCACTTTCTCTGATAGATTAGATTTTAGTAACACTGTTGTCAGAAACAAAAGAGGATACAAGACTTCCATTTGAGACACTGAATCAGTTGCTAGACAAAAATTCCAGTTACAAAACACAGTGAAAAAAATTTTGAAAAAGCTTTCTGGTGAAGAGGAATTCACTGAAGAAGAACTGTGTTTTTCACGTGCACTGTGACATCATACAATGTCGAAAGAACATTTTCACTACACAGTCATTCTTCACTGATAGAAGCAGAAGTTTTACATAAGAAAATCTCAGGATGATCTCCCTTGTGTACTGTAACACCCTTCAATAATGGAAGAGCTCTGTGAAGCTATCATATTTGCATGTATTCATTTTTGCTCATTTTGGTGTTTATTTTCACCTTTCTTCTGCCGATTTTACTATTTTATAGCACTTAGAAATCCAGATTTTAGTCATACTAATGACCCACACAGTGAAAACGATTTAAAATTGTCAGTTACAACATGGCCAGCCCCTTTACCAATTTATCATTTGCAAAACTGCTGTGATAAAAATTTTCAAAATGTTCCAAAAATCTTGTTTGCATCTTTCAAAACCTTAAGGTTTCTTCAACATTTCATCAAGATTTACAGATCCCATCCCTTTTTTCCAGAAGACCTGCAAGACCTACTGCCTCCAGGTGCGAACATGTAACTGTGACTTTTATGGAAGGATTTTGTCTGAAAACTTAAGTATTTATAGTTTTTGTCATTCCTGTCAGTAACCAAACGCCTCTCTGTGTGGCAATCTATGCTTGTCTGTCATTTCAGATAAGTGAAGGTGTTTTACAAAAAGAATGACAGCTATGTGGCTCCTCAGCATACATTTTTTGCTCATTACAATCTTGCACGTCATTCCCCTGTCCAGTTGGCACGTGTTATCAAAATGTGAATATGGAACTTTGAGGGAAGGAGTGGTACAGTGCGAAAGAGAGGTGGAAGGGCAAAACTTGAGTAGACATCTGAAATGTTGCAAGAGTGGAATAAGCCTTCAGCTGAAGTCCCTGGCATTCTGCACACAAGCATGTGCTGCAACCTGATATATTGTATCATAGTGTACAGAAAATATTGCACAAAGGGCTGCAACACTATCCATACAAAATTCAGATAATGCAAAAACTGAATGCAGATGGCCTCTCAAAGAGACTATGCTTTTGCCCAGGCCTGAGCAACAATCTGATCATGAACTATAAGGCCAGTTTTTGTGTGTCAGGCATTGTTAATAAGCTAAACTTTATAGAACTTCGGACGGAATGCCTAACATGACACAGCACAGTAACAGAACGTCCTAATTCACAGAAGGACTCAAATAACGACAATCAGAAGATAAAACGTCTAGCACAGCTTGGACACCATTATGAACTTAACTCAGCTATACTGACAAAAGATAATAACCACAAAGTATACGCACAGCATTCGGAACAGCTGCAGCTAGAAGAAAATTCTACAGCCATTGCTATTGGTTGGCACACACCACGGACAGAGCGCCAGACACAGCGCGGACGGCAGAGGGAACGCCTAGCACAACGTAGGCATAAATACCGGACTCGTTCCACACTGGAATCAGTATCAGACAGCACCTGAAGAAGACTGCGAGTCACGCAGTTGAAATACCGTGCATGAAGGACACGAACAACTGGCAGAAACCCAATTAATCAACTTGAGAACCCCTCGCCGGGAAAGCTTGAAGAATTACAAAAGACAAATTGCTGCTTACCGTAAAGAAAACATGTCAAGTTGCAGACAGGCAGAATTAAATGACACTTACAGGAAGTTTTTGTTCATCAGTAAAAGAGAGACACACATGTTTCACACACACACACACATACACATACGACTACCAAACCAACTCCAGCATCTCGGACCAGAATGCCCAGCCCAAGATGCTGGAGTTGGCAGTCATTTTTGTGTGAGGTGTGCTTGCTTGTGTGTTGTGAATAGTGTGTGTGTGTGTGTGTGTGTGTGTGTGTGTGTGTGTGTGTGTGTGTGTGTGATTTACTGAAGAATAAAAGCTTTATATAAGCATCTTTTAATTGTGTCCATCTGCAAAATGACAGGTCTTCTTTACAGTACGTAGCAATCTGTCTTTTCCTAGTTTGTTAAGAATTAATTTGTTTCCTGTAAATGTATACTATTGCTGAGTATTTGTCCATTTGCAATGTCCATTCAGTTCCACCTAAGTTTAGATTCAGGTGAACTGCAGTTCAAACATCATAGATGTTCAAGGGCACAAGTTATGCGGGATGCAATCCCGTGGGTCGTAGCATAATAAAATTTGCTGCCTGTTCACTTCTAACCTGCCCACATTCAGCCAGGCTGGAGCCACTGCAACTCATCCCTCCTTTCTGAAACCTTTACATGATATCTGCTCGTGACCTCAATTATCAAATTTTCATCTGCAAATGAATGGCAACCCCTCCTTGACCTCAGTAACCAAAGCTTTGTCTGCAAATGTAAGACGATTCTACATTTTTCAAATGATGAATTTTGGGAGCGAACATCGTCTTATACACTAAGGTGATAAAAGTCATGGGATAGCAATATACACATATACAGATGGCATTGGTATTGTATGCACAAGGTGTAAAAGAGCAGTGCACTGGCCGTATTGTCATTTGTACACAAGTGATTCATGGAATTAACAGACTTTAGATGCTGAATTATAGTTGGAGATACATGCAGGGGACATTCCATTTCAGATATTGTAAGGGAATTCAATATTCCAAGATCTACAGTGTGAAGAGTGTGCCAAGAATACCAAATTTCTGGCATTACGTCTCACCAAGGATAATGCAGTGGCCGACAGCCTTTGCTTAGCGATCAAGAGCAGCAGTATTTCCATAGAGTTGTCAGAGCTAACAGACAAGCAATACTCTGTGAAATAACTGCAGAAATCAATGTAGGATGTACAACGAATATATCTTGTTAGGGCAGAGTGGCAAAATGTGGCATTAATGGGCTATGACAACAGACGACCAATGTGGGTGCCAATGCTAACAGCACAACATTGCCTGCAGCACCTGTCCTGGGCTTGTGACCACATCAATTGGACCCTACATAACTGGAAAACCATGGCCTGGACAGACGAGCACTGATTTCAGTTGCTAAGAGCTGACGGTAGGATTCGAGTGCACGCAGACCCCACAAAGTCATGGAACCAAGCTGTCAACAAGGCACTGTGAAGGTGGTGATGGCTCCATAATGATGTGGACTGCGTTTACATGTAATGAACTGGGTCCTCTAGTCCAACCGAACCAATCATTGACTGAAAATGGTTCTGTTTAGCTACGTGAAGACCATTTGCAACCATTCATGGATGTCATGTTCCTAAATGAGGGAATTTTTACAGATCATAACGCACCACGTCATTGGGTCACAATTGTTCGCTACTGGTTTGAAAAACATTCTGGACAATTCGAGTGGATGGTATGGCCACTCACATCACCCAACAGGAATGCCATAACACATACATGGGACATAATTGAGAGCTCAGTTTGTGCACAAAATCCTGCACAGGCAACACATTCACAGTTATGGATGGCACGGCTCAATATTTCTGCAGGGTACTTCCAACAGCTTGTTGAGTCCATGCCACATCAAGTTGCTGCACTATACCGGGCAAAAGGAGGTCTGACACAACATTAGGAAGCATTCCATAACTTCTGTCACTTCAGTGTAGTCAGGTGAATATGGAATTCGGTTAAAACAGGGCTCAAGTATTGTTTCTGGACACAAAACAACTTGACACTTAGAACTGTAACAAAAACAAGCGAGGTCATTATATTCTAAAAGATATTAAAGATTTTGTCACATACACACACAATCTCACACACAAAATATCAATCTCTCTCTCTCTCTCTCTCTCTCTCTCTCTCTCACACACACACACACACACACACACACACACACACACACAAACAAACAACAACCACAACCATTCTCTATCTGTTCCCTTCTCCCTCAATTCCAAATTTCCTCACGGTGATTTTTATTTACCAAATTTACTAATTCCAGGATGCTGAGCTACTGATGGTTTAATAAATTCTGATCTTGAAAATCCAAACCCATGAACACTGAGAGTTTTATTTGGCCCATGGGATGCCGACATCTGAAAACAGAAATTACAAAGTATATGTGACACAACAATTGAGCAACACAAATATTTTGTTACCTACATCTGCACAACTACTCTGCAACTCACACTAAAATGCACAGCAGAGGTTCATCGAACCACCTTCAAGCTAGTTTTCTACCCAGCCATTCTCCAACAGCATGCATGAAAAATGAACACTTAGAGCTTTCCGTGCAAGCTTAGATTTCTT
The DNA here is from genome assembly GCF_021461395.2 of Schistocerca americana. NCBI lineage: Eukaryota > Metazoa > Arthropoda > Insecta > Orthoptera > Acrididae > Schistocerca > Schistocerca americana. The sequence continues at coordinate 1,035,922,644 of NC_060119.1, read as the reverse complement.
TTATTTTACTACAGTGACCATTTCTTCCTATGTTGGTGGGCATGAATAAAATATTAGAGTATCCAAATGGGAAAGTTGATGACTGAAAATTTGGGACAAGATCCTGCCGCAAAGAAAAACAGCTTTCTTTTAATGATTGCCATATCAACTCTTGTATCATATCTGCGACATTCTCTCCCCATTTTGCATCAGTGCAAAATCAGCTGTGCTCCTTTGAACTTTTTCAGTGTCCTCTATCAATCCTATCTGATGCAGATTCCACATCACGCAGCAACACTCCAAAACAGGACGGACAAGTGTAGTGTACATTGTCTCTTTAGAAGACCTGTTGCATCTTCTCAGCGTTCTACCAATAAATCACTGTCTTTGCTTAGCTTTCCCCTCAACATTATCTATGTGAGCATCCCAACTTAAGTTATCTGTAACTGTAATCCCTAATATAATAGCGGAATGGTCAGGGAAGAAGGCCAGTATTCACTCTGTCTGCTTGCCGGGGGCAATAGAGAGCACTGGGTGCACCCAGCTGCAAATTGTTGCTCATGTCGGCACCAATGACTCCTGCTGTCTGGGTTCAGAGGTCAACCTCAGTTCATACAGGTGGTTGGTGAAGGCAGAAAGCCTTGCTCATGGGGTGGAATCTGAGCTAACTATTTGTAGCGCCATTTCCAGAACCGATCGCGGTCCCTGTTTGCAGCCGAGTGGAAGGCTTAAACCAGAGGCTCAGACAATTCTGCAGAGATCTGGGGTGCAAATTTCTCTACCTCCGCTATCAGGTGGAGAATTGTAGGGTGCCCCTGAATAGGTCAGGCGTGCACTAAACGCAGGATGCGACTACAAGGGTAGCGGAGTACGTGTGGAGTGCACATGTGGGTTTTTTAGGTTAGAGAATTCCCTCCCTAGGCCCAACAAGATGCCTCCTGAGATACGACAAGCTAGCAGTAGGCAATACACAACAGGGAATGACAATACTAACGTGGTAATAGTAAACTGCAGGAGCGTCCAAAGAAAGGTCCCAGAAATGCTCTCATTAATGAGCGGTCACAATGCCCACATAGTACTAGGGACGGAAAGTTGGCTGAAACCAGATGTCAACAGTAATGAAATTCTAAATTCAGATTGGAATGTATACTGCAGAGACGGGCTGGACAGTGAAGGGGGAGGCATGTTTATAGCAATAAAAAGTGCAATAGTATCGAAGGAAATTGACGGAGGTCCGAAATGTGAAATAATTTGGGTGAAGGTCATGGTTAAAGCAGGCTCAAACATGGTAATTTGATGTCTCTATAGGCCTCCTGGCTCAGTGGCTGTTGTGGGAGAACACCTGAAGGATAATTTGGAAAACATTTTGAGTAGATTTCCTGAACATGTTATAGTTCTGGGTGAAGATTTTAATTTACCAGATATAGACTGGGAGACTCAAACGTTTATAATGGGTGGCAGGGACAAAGAATCCAGTGAAATTTTTTAAAGTGCATTATCTGAAAACTTCCTTGAGCAGTTAAACAGTGAACCAAATTGTGGTGATAACATATTAGACCTTCTGGTGACAAACAGACTCGAACTATTTGAAACAGTTAATGTAGAACAGGGAATCAGTGATCATAAAGTAGTTACTGCATCAATGATTTCGGCCGTAAATAGAAATATTAAAAAAGGTAGGAAGATTTTTCTGTTTAGCAAAAGTGCCAAAAAGCAGATTTCAGAGTACTTGACAGCGCAACACAAAAGTTTTGTCTCAAGTACAAATAGTGTTGAGGATCAGTGGACAAAGTTCAAAACCATCGTACAATATGCATTAGATGAGTATGTGCCAAGCAAGACCATAAGGGATGGAAAAAGAGCCACTGTGGTACAACAACCAAGTTAGAAAACTGCTATGGAAGCAACAGGAACTTCAGAGCAAACATAAACATAGCCAAAGCCTTGCAGACAAACAAAAATTACACGAAGCGAAATGTAGTGTGAGGAGGGCTATGCAAGAGGCGTTCAACAAATTTGAAAGTAAAGTTCTATGTACTGACTTGGCGGAAAATCCTAATAAATTCTGCTCGTATGTCAAGGCGGTAGGTAAATCAAAACAAAATGTCCAGACACTCTGTGACCAAAATGGTACTGAAAAAGAGGATGACAGACTATAAGCCAAAATACTAAATGTCTTTTTCCAAAGCTGTTTCACAGAGGAAGACTGCACTTTACTTCCTTCTCTAGATTGTCGCACAGATGACAAAATGGTAGATATCGAAATAGGTGACAGGGGGATAGAAAAACAATTAAAATCGCTCAATACAGGAAAGGCTGATGGGATACCAGTTCGATTTTACACAGAGTACACAAACGAACTTTCGCCCCTTGTTGCAGCAGTGTACTGTAGGTCTCTAGAAGAGTGCAGCATTCCAAAAGATTGGAAAAGGGCACAGGTCATCCGCGTTTTCAAGAAGGGACGTCGAACAGATGTGCAGAACTATAGACTTATATCTCTAATGTCAACCGGTTGTAGAATGTTGGAACATGTATCGTGTTCGAGTATAATGACCTTTCTGGAGACTAGAAATCTACTCTGTAGTAATCAGCACGGGTTTCAAAAGACGATCGTGTGAAACCCAGCTTGCGGTATTCATCTACGAGACTCAGAGGACCATAGACATGGGTTCCCACGTAGATGCCGTGTTTCTTGACTACCGCAAGGCGTCTGATACTGTTCCCCACAGTCATTTAATGGACAAAGTAAGAGTTAATGGACAAAGTAAGAGCATATGGACTATCAGACCAATTGTGTGATTGGATTGAAGAGTTCCTAGATAACAGAATGCAGTATGTCATTCTCAATGGAAAGAAGTCTTCCGAAGTAAGAGTGATTTCATGTGTGCCGCAGGGGAGTGTCGTAGAACCGTTGCTATTCAAAATATATATAAATGACCTTGTGGATAACACTGGAAGTTTACTGAAGCTTTTTGCGGATGATGCTGTAGTATATCGAGAGTTTGTAACAATGGAAAATTGTACTGAAATGCAGGGGGATCTGCAACAAATTGACGCATGGTGCTGGGAATGGCAATTGAATCTCAATGTAGACAAGTGTAATGTGCTGCGAATACATAGAAAGAAAGATCCTTTATCATTTAGCTACAATATAGCACGTCAGCAACTGGAAGCAGTTAATTCCATAAATTATCTGGGAGTAGGCATTAGGAGTGATTTAAAATGGAATGACCATATAAAATTAATCGTCGGTAAAGCAGATGCCAGACTGAGATTCATTGGAAGAATCCTAAGGAAATGCAGTCGGAAAACAAAGGAAATAGGTTACAGTACACTTGTTCGCCCACTGCTTGAATACTGCTCACTGATGTGGGATCTGTACCAGATAGCGTTGATAGAAGAGATAGAGAAGATCCAACGGAGAGCAGTGTGATTCATTACAGGATCATTTAGGAATCACGAAAGCATTACGGAGATGATAGACAAACTCCAGTCGAAGACTGTGCAAGAGAGATGCTCAGTAGCCCAGTACGGGCTTTTGTTCAAGTTTCGAGAACGTAACTTCACCGAGGAGTCAAGCCGTATATTGCTCCCTCCTATGGTTATCTCGCGAAGAGACCATGAGGATAAAATCAGAGAGATTTAGAGCCCACACAGAGGCATACCAACAATCTTTCTTTCCACGAACAATACAAGACTGGAATAGAAGGGAGAACTGATAGAGGTACTCAAGGTACCCTCCGCCACACACTCTCAGGTGGCTTGCGGAGTATGGATGTAGATGTGGATGTAGATGTAGTTGACAGATTTAGACAGATAAACTTGTCTAAATCATTTTGTAGTTTGTTTTGATCACCTGGCGACTTTGCAAGATGGTAAAAGACAGCATCATCTGCAAACAATCTAAAGGGCTGCTTAGATTTTCTCTTAAATTTTTCACATAGATTAGGAAAAGCATTCCGTGGGAATGCCAGGTATTAATTTTGTTTTACTCAATGACTTTCCGTCAATTGCTATGAACTGTGACCTTTGAAATCATGAATCCACTTGCACAAATGAGACAATACTGGGTAGGCATGCAATTTGATTAGTAGCAGCTTGTGAGGAACATTGTCAAAAGCCTTCTGCAAATCTAGACACAGGGAATGAATTTGAGAACCCCTGTCAAAAGCACTCATTATTTTGTGTGAATAAAGAGCTAGTTGTGTTTCACAACAATGATATTTTCCGAATTTATGCTGACTGTTTGTCAATAAATTGTTTCCTTTGAGATAATTCATAATGTTCAAACATAGTATATGTTCCAAAATTATTCTGCAAACTGACTTTAGTGATATGTGCACTGGATCGGAAGCTGTGGCTGCAGGGGACTACTGAGTAGTATTCAATGAACTGTGGATGAAGCCCGACGAACAGGCATTACATGCATTGATCAAAAATGATAGTGCATCGAGAATGGCTAGTTTCTAGCTGAAATCTAGATCTGCCAATAAAATTTAAAAAGGACACTTTGCACGTCAGCATAGCTTCACTATACACAAAAGAGTGATTCTTGTTCAAAATGACAGTGGACAGTCAAGTGTGTTGATCCATAAAGCTTTGCATAAAGAAGTGTTGCAGTTACTTCACCAAGGACACTGGCGGATTGTTCATACAAAACAGTTAGTGTGTCGACACTTATCTTGACAGGGTGTGTACACTCAAATAGAACGGATGACATCACAGTGTCACGCATGTGTGGAAAACCAGTCCGCTTCATCACAAATATTCTCTGCTTGGCCTAAGTTGCAGCCACCATGGCAATGTGTGCACATCGACTTTGTTAGAAGACCTTTTTGGAACACTCTTTGGTTGATTGTGGTTGACTCATATAGCAAGTTCCCTTTTGTTGTGCCAATGAACTCGACAATGCCACATAGCACAATTGAGGTGTTGTCTTCTACTTTTTGCATTCTGTGAACGCGACGGCATACACAATCTAGCAAGTGCACCGCTTCATCCACAGTCAAACGGAACATTTTGTCAGAAACTTCAGGCAACAGATGGCCAAACTTCGCTCCACAGACACGAGATGGACCATCACCAGTGGAATTGCTTCACGGCCACCACCATCGGACACTGCTCCACCTTCCTCAGCAGCCGGAGCCACAGGAGAGCTGCAAGTATCACTTCGCGTCGCATGATATTGTCTTTTACGGGGTTTTGAGCGGCAGCAAATGGTGGGCATGAGGTGAGATCCTCCATCAACTTGACGCTTGCATGTATCTTATTTCAGCCCATAAGACTTGCAGTGCCAACATCACAATCAACTTCAGTCACTTCCATGTGCCAGGTGATCCCTCTGTGTCTCTTTCCCCAGATTCATGGATCCAGAGGACAGCGCCACCCCAGCAGCTGCCAGAAGGTGTCATGACACCACAGGATGACCCCATTCAGATGGAGCCTTCACCTCCTCTTGTCCTACCAATGCAGCTGGACCCACCCACACCACAGCAGCCGATGTCTTACACATCTTGTTATTGACCTCCAGGGGTGGGCGTGTACCCTACTGGTCATTTGGCAGGGGACATTTCCACCAGAGCGTAGGCTGGATGGTGGGGTACATCCGGAAGCTTGATGCCCCTGTAGCCACAGCTTCCGACCCAGTGCAGCATCCACCCTCCGGCCTCACCTGCCATTGTTGCACTCCCTAGACGATGACTGTCCATCACTTTGGGGGGAGGAATGTTCCGGCGTAACATCAAGTACCAGCATGTCAGACTGAAATGTAACAGCTGATAAGGCTTTGAGACGATGTCAGCCAATAATATGCTGACTAGGACCACACCACGACAGGAGCGGCCCCTATGCGGAGAGAATATAAGCGGCACTTCATTTAGCCTCGGCCACACTAGAAGAGGCACACTAGAAGACGAGGTGTGATATAAACTTGATAGCAGTGACTTATGAACTTATGTGATTTGCTTGCATGGAAACATCGAAGGACATTGATTATTTGCATGTTGCCAATTGCTTGCAACACCTTTTAGTAAAAAGGCTAAATTAAGTATTGTCAATTTACTTTACTGTAATAATCTCCATTAATAAGATCTGCTTGAATGTTGTCTGGCTATCTGAGAAAACAGCTTCCTAGGCACCCTATGTTATATGAGTGGGCAGGATCCCATGGTTTTGTTTATACATAATGTAAACTTCCAAGATTTTCAAGTCACACACACTGGTCTAATCATCTATAACAAAACTGAAATTGAATATTAAAGTGATACACATATACACATGAAGATACAACCATTCGAGACAAAATGTAGCCATATGTATGTGTGCTAGCTTTTGAACAAAAGCAAAATGATATTGTTTTCACTCAGACATATGACTAAAGTGCTGTCAGTGAGAGAAGCAGGAAACAGAGGTGAACATGAGAGGGAAGCATTTACAGACAAGAATGGAGATAGATATTGCTCCGCAACACAAAGTATTCTCCCCCATTGGTGGACAACACCGGCAACTCATCAGCAATACGTCACCAACTACCTGCAACATGAACAATATTGCTCAGCCATACTGTAAAATTGCCATCCATTTCAGCCACATTGCAGCAATGGTGATGGCAACGCTACAGCAGCCCAATATTGCCAAAAAATATGGTCCATCTAAACGCATCTTAACTGTCTTTATAGCTGCCAAAGAAAACTTTGAATGTGTAAAAATGGTTGACAAACGATACCCCCTTCAGGAACCTTTTATCACCGAGAGAATTTGATAATCTCTTTATTTTGTTTGTCTCAGTTGCCAGAATGTAAAGGCTTGCTGCAGTGGTTATTATTAACCATAACTAGTCTACGATATGGTTCCAAAAGGCACAAATAACTTCTATACAAAAGTCAAACTCTGGGTAATAACTATTCTCATCAATATTAATTTATATGTCTACTGTTGTACCTGACTGACACAACCAAACCAGGTGTTGTGGCTTGAGAATAGGCATGTCAACCTGAAACCAGTAACAACTGCAGCAAAAATTATACACTGAGGTGACGAAAGTCATGGGATACATCCTAAAATTGTGTCATCAGCTTTTGCACAGCGTAGTACAGTAACTCGAAGTGGCATGGACTCAACAAATTCTTAGAAGCCCCTAAAGAAATAATGAGTAGTGCTGCCTCTATAGCCATCCACAATTGCGAAAGTGTTGCCAGTCCAGGATTTTGTGCACAAACACACTTCTTAATCATGTTCCATAAATGTTCAGTGGGATTCTGTGTTGGGTGATCTGGGTGGCCAAATCATTTGCTTGACTTCTCCATTACGTTCTTCAAACCAATCATGAACAATTGTTACCTGATGACATGAAGCATTATCATCCACAAATATTCCATCATTGTTTGGGAACATAATGTACATGAATCACTGCAAATGATCTCCAAGTAGCCAAACGTCAAGAGGACCCAATCCATTCCATGTAAACATGGCCCACACCATTAAGGAGCCACCACCAGCTTGCATAGTGCCTTGTTTACAAGCTAGGTCCATGGCTTCATGGGGTCTGTGACACATTTGAATCCTACCATCAGCTTTTGTCAAATGAAATCAGGACTCATCTGACAATGCAAAGGTTTTCCAGTCATCTAGGGTACAACTGCTACCATCATGAACCCAGGAGAGGTGCTGCAGGCAATGTCGTGCTGGTAGCAAAGGCACTCATGCCAGTTGTCTGCTGCCATAGCCCATTAACGCCAAATTTTGCCATACTGTCCTAACAAATACATTTGTCACACATCTCTCATTGATTTCTGTGGTCATTTCAAATAGTGTTGCTTGTGCATTAGCACTGGCAACCCCACAGAAACACTGCTGCTCTTGGTCATTAATTGAAAGCCGTCACTGCCAATGTGTTGTCCACAGGGAGAAGAAATGCCTTAAATGTGTTACTCTTGGCACACTTTTGACATTGTGGATCTCTGAATACAGATTCCCAAAATGGAAAGTCCCATGCATCTAGCTCCAACTACAATTCTGTTTTCAAAGTGAGTGCAGCCTTCATCATGTTGGAAACCTTCTCATCTACATCTACATCTACATCTACACCTATAGCTACATCTACACCTATAGCTACATCTACACCTATATCTACATCTACATGATTAGCAATTCACAATTCAGCACCTGGCAGAAAGTTCATAAAAGCACCTTCAAGCTATTTCTCTAACATTCCATTCTTGAACAGTGCACAGCAAAAACAAACACTTAAGTTTTTCTGTGCAGTTCAGATTTCTCTTATTTTATTATGACGATCATTCATGTAAGTGGGCGCCAACAAAATATTTTCACATTCTGAGGATAAAGATGGTGATTGAAATTTCATGACAAGATGCCACTATAATGAAGAATGCCTGGGTTTTAATGATTGCCACCATAATCCATGTACCCTATCTTTGGCCCTCTCTCTTTCACATGAATCACTTGAATACAAATGACAGTTTTGCCTATGCACTGCCCCTTTATACCTTGTGTTAGCGATCTACCACCACCTGTATATGTGCTATTGCTGTCCCATGACTTTTGTCACCTCAATGTATACTTACACAATTGAGATGGACAAAATAAAGAAATTATCAAATTTCCTCAGTACTGAACAGTTTCGGATCTACCATCCTGTGGCAGCATGCCTCGAATCAGCAACATTTTTATGAGTCACTTGAGGAGGCTGAACCCTTTCATGATTCATATAATGAGCTGCCTTTTAGAGATGGGTGCGGGAAACAATGTCCTATGCCAACATTGGAGCAAAAAGATGGCTGCAGTTCTATAGAGGCCTGGACAGACCTGATATATTTCTGAAAAGAAAGCTCTCCAGTGGTTTGTTTACTATATATTTGGCAAAACTGCAATTTTTTTACACTATAAAGCAATCGATCCTGTATAATACAATGATGTACAATTGCGAGAACACTTGAGAAATGACCCATAATCAAGGGAGATATCTTCTTATCTATTCTTATTATCTCACACCACTCACCAAGTTGCAAGCTGGTGTACAGAGTAATGTCACAAGCTATTGAGAAGAAGGGTAGCTGGAGATGATGGACAATACACTGTGACTAGAGAAACAAATTGATTGGCAGTGATGTTCCTGCTACAGTTTGAAAACTGCCTGTTAAACATGTGGTATACATATTTCAATATTGCACATATTAATGAAATGTTTTCTATATTCATATCACACAGTAAAAATTAACTGCTTTCGTATTCAGACAATGATAACTCTACGTTGAAATATCAACTATGTAAGGATAGATAGCTGCTACCATAAAGATGCCACATTAAGTTGCAGACAGCAACAGCTAAAAGACACTTACACAATAGCTTCGAGCCACAGCCTTCATCAGAAGAGGAAACACGCGCACATTCATTCACAAAATCAACCACACCCCAGGCACACATGACCACCATCTCTGGCAACTCGGACCGGCATTTCAAGGCCTGCATGTACAGAGAGTTCTATGGTAAGTAGTAATATATCTTTTCCTTACATTGATGGTTTTTGTCTTCACTATTTTTTTGTTAGTGACGTGAATGGTGAAGATAGTACTGATGGTTTAATGCCTGAAAGATTTTTCTAGCTTCAATATAAGAAGTGCAATTTATGATCTACACATCCTCAATTTTTTTTCTCTTCTATGAAAGCTGCACTTCAAGAAGTCCACACAGCATGAATTCCAGAGCAATTAACACAGACTATGGGTCATTAATGTGGAGCCATCAATGTGGAGTTCCCGACTCCATATTTACCACAGACTGCTTTGCTACTATGTAGCTCTTTTCTCTAGTTCACCAGAGTAACATCTTCATGATAGTTTCAGTGTCTGGTAAAATTACTTACTGCCATTCCTCCATCAGTTCTTCTGTCTACTCCCATAAGAATTCTATAGAAACCAATACTCTTCCTGAAATTCAGGTTGTTGTGGAGCAATTTTACAGTGTGGTACTCATGAAACATGCTTGTGTTTTGATCTCTGCTGAGTTCACAGTGAATAAATGTTTCTTGAAGTAATTTACAGTTTACAAGCTTTTTAATATATAGCAGAATGTCAGTGACATATTGTAAAGCTTCGTATGTGTAAAAACCTTTTTAAGAGTTATTATTTTAACTACAATAAAAATATTCTGTTATTGCTCTGTTCTTATTCATCACTTACTTGAAACTTTAGTTCTTTGAGGACTATTCTCTGAAGGTCATTAGGTTGGTTAGGTCTGAGTATTGCTCAAACACCTACGCCACTGGGATTGGTTGCGGCTGAAACAATAAACTTCCCACAAGTAGATGGGGATATATACGTTGATCAAGGCATAGCCCTACATACCTGGAGCAAAACAATAAAACTGATGCATGGCAGATGTCTCCAATGTTACCTTCTAACAACTGTTTTGCCTCTACATCCATCCACTATTAACAACACAAAGCCTACATTGAGGTTGAGTGTTGCTCTCATGTGAAGCTACCACCATCATCATAGAGTAGTTAGGCCAAGATACGCACACTCTACAGCAGTTGTCATCAAACTGTGGCTGAATCATGTACTCAGTGTGACCTGTGATTCTCAGCCGTATTCATGCAGGACTTTGCCAGAAATAAATGTGACAGAAATTTAAAGAAATTAACATTTTTGACATGTGTCGGCTGACACATGAGCCATTTGTGTTAGCATAGTTACCAGGCAGCACTTGGCACAATGGAAATAATACTGGTAGAGAACAATAATCCAAGGTTCGTGAGATCAAATCCCTAGGCGGACACTTTTTATTTTTATGTCACTTAAAAATGAATAATCTAAAATAATATTCAATATTGTGTGTTCATGAATGTTTCAGGAATGGAAAAGGAAAATTTTGGACTGAGGATTCAAAAATAGTCCATAGTATGTGGCAAAGTATAGGAATGTCACCATAACTTCATCAAAATTTGGGGAAACTCACAACAGTCTTATACAATCATTTCTGTTAACTGCCTTGTGGGGAGGACAAAAAACAAATCCACAATTTACAACAAGATTTGTCAAGATGAAGAAATGCAGTATAAAGTGTTTTCCCCCATATGCACTCTGCTAGTGCAGCTCTGTGATATCTATCTTTATCATCAAGTGAAAATTTGATCAGAAATCTTCAAAACTGCTCAAATCTTCAAAACTGCTCTTATATATATATATCTCTCTCTCTCTCTCTCTCTCTCTCACACACACACACACACACACACACACACACACACACACACAGAGAGAGAGAGAGAGAGAGAGAGAGAGAGAGAGAGAGAGAGAGAGAGATCACATCCCAAGAAGAATGAATAAAAATACATTCTGTTGTACATCACCAGTTATCCTCATCAGTATTTGGCAAAATGATGCATTATGCTTGGTCTGCTGCCAAACTGACTGATGAGAGAACACCTTTTATGAATATAAACCACATTTGCTTTTCTACAGAAATTTTAAAACAACCATGTAGTTGTAAAAAGCAACATTTCTAGCATGCACAAGATGCCGAGAAAATTACTGCTCCCCTGTTTTTACAATGAATATCATCTCAGCACATGTATATCATCAACTGTAAAATAATAAAAATGGCTAATTTTATACATGAAGTTCTCATGTATGCCTTACAGTTTCTTCCTGGAAATTTATTTATGATCCCAAATTTTCCCTTAACTTTCCTTTTCATGCCTTCTCGAGAATATTAATACATACAATACACCAACAATTAGTTTGGTTTATTTGCAGTCTAACATAAAAATAAAAGAAGTTTCCACATAGGGACCGACACCACGACCCTCACTCTGCCATCCTGCACCGTTTCAGCTGCGCCAACTGCTGCCTGAAAACTACATGAATGCCTCGCCCGATCCACACCAAAAATGATACTTTTTTTTCTAGATGCTTTGCCATTCACAGGTCTCACTGCCGTTACTTTCATTTCTAGCCACTCCCTGCGTATACCATAAATTTGGGCAAAATCAGTGATGACAAATAAGCATGGTCCCTCTTGTAAAAAAAGTTGGCCACTTACCTCAGCATGGCCACTGCAGGGTTAGAGGATCAGAGAAGGTAAATACTCCATTGTTTGTCTTCCAGTACTGTCAAGTCATAGGGCATGAGTGACTCATGCCAATCAACTGCTGTGATATAAATTTTGAAATGGAAGTAACACGGACTCTTGAATGCGTGTTACAGAGGTGGTCATCTTCAAATGTGGTATTTATTTGTAGCAAGCAATATGAAACTAAATTATAACTATTGTAATATTATGAAAATACATTTGTGGCTTTGTCTTTTATTGCACAAAGCATTTAAAAAGAAGTGCTTTTACTGTTCATCAATTAATGATCTGCTGTCACACACAGCATAACAGCACTTGGTCTGGTTTGTCACACCTTTGAGGTTGCTGAGAGTATCAGCACTCTCAAACAAAGAACAGTCTACACAAAGTGTTTTGAAAGGTACCAACTTTCTAACAATCAGCGCTTGGGGACCGCCAGCCAACTTATGGTGCTCTTACTATAGCTAATCTACTGGGGACTCATAACAAACTAAATTACGTAGGTTATCAATTAATAATACGATGGGTACATACGTGGCCCGAGATGACAGCCCACAATGTCGGTATTGGTTCTTCTGCGTAAAAGTTTGACAACCACTGCCCTACAGCACACAATGTCATGTCTGATGAAATATTCCAAAAGCTCGTCGTTACAAAGGATTGATGGCATTGACTTGCCTCCAACATAAGAAAACCACGTTTGCCAAATTGGTACTCTGCCAAGATTTCCATAGCTTTCTGAGGTATTTGCCATCTAACATCATTTTTTCAGCTCAACACAGGCGCATGTGTAGCTAACTAAATGTGATGGGTACTCACAGTAGGCACCACCACGATGTGAGCTAACAGTTCTATGAATATTGTTACATATATTATGATGATGAAAGCACAGAATGCCATTGTTTTAATATCTAGGTTTCTTCAGGCCCATTTTAGCATCTAAGTATTTGTTATTAGATAAGGTTTTTTAAGAAAAACCCCTAAGCACTTTTGTCTGGACTTAAATACGTGTTGCCCCGGGCGGTAAACACTGACAAGGGAACCTCCCCATCGCACCCCCTTCAGATTTAGTTATAAGTTTGCACAGTGGATAGTCCTTGAAAACCTGAACACAGATAAATTGAGAAAACAGGAAGAAGTTGTGTGGAACTATGAAACAAATAAGCAAAATATACAAACTGAGTAGTCCATGCACAAGATAGGCAACATCAAGGATAAAGTGAGCTCAGGAGCGCCGTGGTCCTGTGGTTAGCGTGAGCAGCTGCGGAACGAGAGGTCCTTGGTTCAAGTCTTCTCTCGAGTGAAAAGTTTATTTTCTTTATTTTTGCAAAGTTATGATCTGTTTGTTCGTTCATTGACGTCTCTGTTCACTGTAATAAGTTTAGTGTATGTGGTTTGCGACCGCACCGCAAAACCGTGCGATTAATAGATGAAAGGGCGTGCCTCTCCAATGGGAACTGAAAACATTTGATCGCAAGATCATAGGTCAACCGATTCCTCCACAGGAAAACGCGTCTGATATATTCTATACGACACTGGTGACAGCATGTGCGTCACATGACAGGAATATGTTGTCAACCCACCTAACTTGTACACTTGGCGAATGGGTAAAAAGATTCTACCACCTTGCCCCATTTAGGTTTTCTTGTGGATGTGATAATCACTCCCAAAAAAGTGATGAAAACATAAGAGTTTGTCACATAAACCGCAACAAATGAATGCAAGTTTCACAGTCGCACAGTTTTCCCTGTGCTCTGTCAAAACATATGTTTTTAACGTTTTCAAATTTTTCCATGTGTAGACCGTCAAATCCTGCATATGTCCAAGCAAATCTAAACATGTCCTGGAATTTTGGAGAGCGAAGTTGATTATATAAAAAAATTAAACTTTTCACTCGAGGGAAGACTTGAACCAAGGACCTCTTGTTCCGCAGCTGCTCACGCTAACCAGGGGACCACGGTGCTCCTGAGCTCACTTTATCCTTGATGTTGCCTATCTTGCGCATGGACTACTCAGTTTGTATGTATTGCTTATTTTTTTCATAGTTCCACACAACTTCTTCCTGTTTTCTCGATTGATCTGTGTTCAGTTTTTCAAGGCCTATCCACTGTGCCAACTTATAACTAAATCTGAGGGGGGTGCGATGGGGAGGTTCCCTTGTGAGTATTAATATATTGGTTACAAATGTCTATACATAAATACATCGCAACTGACTCAATGTAAGAGGCATTGAAAAGTACATAGTTACATACAAGATGACTATCACTAAGTGATGCAGATGCTTGTGTGTGGTTGAATGGATAGTGAGTGCAGATGGAATGTATGGTTGGGACACACTACAGAAATGGTGTAGGAACCAGAAACAAGCAAGGATAGAAAAATTTGTTTTGAATTTCAGATTATGAACGCAAAAATTGTGGTCAAAAAATTTCAGTCTGGAGAGACCATATTCAGTTATGCAGAAAATCAATAGCCTCCACAATTTTTATGACCGTAAACTGCATTTAATGAAATAAATTCTATGCACCACAGATCACTAAATGTCACAGCTTCTAAGGGGGCAGAGGTTTTTGGGTCAGGCTTAAGGATTTCAAAATTATTGTTGTGCAAACTTGAGGTGTCCCTGTACAAGAGTGCAAAGAACACAGCTGTCACAGAAGTTTCAGTATACTGCTCTGATACCAGTATTGTACTTCACAAACAGTAACTGACACTACAGTGTAAGAGTCTGACAAGAAAGAAGCTGTAATAGTGAATGGCTGCTTGCTCTCAATAGTATTTTGGAAGGCAGGCAGCAGACTGATGTTGGGAACGAAAGCCTAAAAATGTTTACATAATATCATTTATAAAAAAGCTGTTAACTCTTCAAGGAATATTACTGAATAATCTACAATTAAATTAACAAAGAACAGTAGAATAATTTCATTTCAGATTTGGCTGCAGCCACGATTTACATAAAACAGACATAAAATAAATTGGGTAATTGAGGTTTACCTTCTGAGTTTCCACTTTGTCAATTGGAGGCAATACTAAACGTTTATTTAATTTATCCTGTGGATTTGGTGGTAAGAATTGCTTTCGATTATTGCTGTTGTAAAGCAATGCCTTATATTTTTGGTTCTTTTCATCTGCTTCTTGGACTTGGTGTGAAGATCTCTCTCGAGCTGTAAATCCACAACTGAATCGTCTGTCAGCATATTGTCTTTTGTTTCTTTCTGCTGCACTATGAAATGATCGTGCCTCATGTACTGATGAACTAGCAGTCCTAGGTGGTGGCAAGCTCACTGGTGCTGAACCAATAACAGAGAATGATGGATATTCTGCAGTGTAATTCCCAACATCAAACATACGTGGTGTGGAAAATGCATTATTATTCTGCACACGAAGTTCTGATCTTGATGAACTGCTAATTAGCACCTCCCTAGTACGTGATGATTTAGACAAAACTGTCCGAGCTGAATTTGTGTCGTCAGATTCTGAATCACTTAGCACAGATACCACAGTTTGTGGAGAAGCGGAATTTTGGAAACATACTTCTGGTAATTTGTCACACTTTTTACCTGAACTACATTCACTACTCTGTACATCACACGTAAGTTTTTTAATAACTTCTGACTGTATATATGAAGCAAGTTGTTGTAACACATAGTTTTCCACCATATTCTCAAGCTGGCAAGATTTAGACTCTTCTCTTATAGGAACTTCCTTACAATGGGCAGCAGAGTTATCAGTCGATGACTCCCTTCTTTTTAAAGAACTGCTCTCTTTGGCATCATTTACAACTCCATCAACAGCAAAAACCTCTTCTTGAATAATGCTTTCATGAGATTCCTCTTCTTGAGGCACTGCAATCATCTTGATTCCATGTCCCCTAACTCTGCAAGAGAAAAGATGATTAAATTACCAGATCTCATATTATTAGTGCTTTTGATGTATGATGTCCTCCCAGGAATGCCACCAGTTTCTTCAGTTTTCTTAGCACAATATCTCGACAATGCAGCAAAAATGGCTCTGAGCACTATGGGACTTAACATCTCAGGTCATCAGTCCCCTAGAACTTAGAACTACTTAAACCTAACTAACCTAAGGACATCACACACACCCATGCCCGAAGCAGGATTTGAACCTGCGACCGTAGCGGTCGCGCGGTTCCAGGCTGCAGCGCCTAGAACCATTCAGCCACTGCGGCCGGCGACAATGCAGCAACTCATTATCACAACCAGGTGCTATATGATGTAATTAATTGCCCAGGCAACTCATCTCACAAACATGCTAAAGTAACACATTATAAATTAGTTAAAATGCCAATCAAGTAGTTCATGATGAATCAGCAAGCTCCAGACTGTTTTCTTCTTTTTCCCCTCTATTTTTATGATATACATAGGAAAATTGATACACCCTTATTGCTACACATTTCATTCACTTCTATGTGTTGTGTTAGAGTATGTAAAACTGAAGTAGAGTGGTCCATTGACATTGATGCAGATGAGTTAATGAAAAATCTGATTGTAATTATTAACGCTCACTTAGCTAAGTACTCTTACACCTGTATGGCCAATATCTTTCACAGTGACAGTGATTGAAGCAGGGAAGGAAGGTATGGAAAAGGCAGGACTATTAATCAACAGTCCATTACAGACAAAAGAAGCCCATACTGATCAAGGAAGGCACATAAAATCAGTTGCATCCAAATATTCACTCCAAGTGATTCAGAGAACATCTACATTTCCACCCTTACATTGCAACCCACTTTAAGCTGTTCAACAAAGGCTACTTTTGTGAGCTACTTGAGATATAATTGAAGTAATCAATTATCACCTATTGAAGAAAAGTTGATTGTGACACCTCTCAAGAGACTCTGTGATCCTTACCTAAACTGATATCACATGACTTCTATTTTTTTTTAATCATACGGCATGTTTTTAACAACAGTACAACACTGCTGACTGCTTGCTGATTCCTAAGTACCGTACAATCCTTCTGGAATTGTATTTTAGAATACCTGTATGAAATCCATCTTAAGATGTTGAAACAAGTTAAATTCATTACCTCAGCTTTTGCTACCACACATGGGGTATCTATAACAACTGAAGATCGTATCAGGTTTCATGGGGATCTACTCCTTTGGCTAATTCCAAAACTGTGTCACATGTTGACAATGAAATATGCTCTGAAATACCGAAATTCAATGTAATTATGCTTTCAAGATTTCTTCCAACTAATGTTAGAGACCAAAAGATCATATTTTACACATACAACTGGAACCGAAATGCACTGGATGAATTAACATTAATAAAATATTAATCACAATATTAAATACGCCTTGTTTTTGGAAATACTACAGACTCAATAAATCTAAGCCCAGCACAATTCCTTTAAAATGAAACACTTTACACATCTCTGGATGCCAAGATGACCGCTGAGTGAGATCACAGGTATTTTCTTTGTCCGCTAAAAGAACTTATTTAAGAGGGAATAGTGTCAAATTTAAATTTTCTTTGTTTTTTATACTTGCTGTAGAGTCCGTTCTTGTCACACAACTGAATATTAGCGTCCCAACAGCACTTGTTCTTGAAACAACTTGTTCTTTAGCTGAAGCCCCAATAATCGCAACATAACCGAAATTTTGCGTGACATAAACACGAAAAATTCTATTCAAGTTTTCTTGATAGTGCAAGATTCGTTTAAAAAAGACTGCAGCTAGTTTCACCAGTGTCTATTATCGCAATAAAATGTAATTAAACATTTCTAAATTGTATTTAACTAACACATTTCATACTGTTAACTAGTTAGATAGATTCGATCTAGGCCTAAATTTTCTGAGTTATAAACGTTTAAAAACCTGGCTAAACATGCCTGACAACATAAATTCTCTAAAAGCAAATTAATTACAAATTCATTCTTCTGTCATTGTATCTCTATAAATCAGTACAAAAAAAAACAACCACTGCACATAAGACCTTTGTGTCGTTTTTTGTTTACACTCAGCCAATCTCGCGTCCTTGGCAAATTTAAATCATTCTTTAAACTTAATTATTCTTTCAAAAATGACACCATGAGTGAGAAATGTGGGAGCTGTTATAGGGCAGTGAGTAGAGGGATTTGTTGCCAGTCTTGTAGGAAATATTTTCAATGGTGGGGTGCAATGGGGAGAATGTTGGGAGAACAGAAGAGGCTCTCTCCCAGAACTGCAGAGTATGCAGTAGGAACATTTTCATTGGGAACAGGAATGGAAAATCTGTGTCCTTCAGGCACGGTTGGAGGAAGCAAGGAAGGAACTCATAAGGATCAAGGGTGATAAGGGGGAAGAGGGTGGTTGGGAACTGGCAGCTGGTAGGAGGATAGGAAGAAAGAGAATGCGATCTGACAGTTTTATCATCAACACCAAAAACAGGTATCAACACCAAAAACAGGTATCTACCACTGAGAGAGTTAAGTGTAGAAAAGCCTCAGGTAGAATGAGGAGCAGGAAATGTGCAGCACACTTCAACCGAGGCCGAGAAGCCTAGGAATGTACAGAGTGTTATGAAGAAGAAAGTGCTGCTGCTAGGTGGTAGCCATGCGAGGTGTAGGCCCTCAGTTACAGGAAAGTTTAGGAGCAGTGTACCAGGCCACCAGTATCTTCAAGCCAAATGCAGGGCTAAGTCATGTAATAGAGGACCTAGGGTCCTTATGTAAGGACTTTACAAAAGAGGACCATGTAGTGATAAAGGGTGGGGTGGGAAACAGTTGGGACAGGGATGGGGCATTTGACATAGGTGGCAACCTGTACAAGATAGCTTCCCTGACTCATAGCACCAGCGTACACTTTGTTCAGCTGTTCTGGCGTCATGATCAACCACACCTTGATGGAGCTGTGAGGCGAATCAATGTGGGGTTAGGGATGGCTCTGAGGACAGCCAACTTTGCTCATGTTTATCTGGTGCCCGGCGGGACTATCAACAGATGAGGTTTCACTAGGCATGGACTACACCTAAACAGGACTGGGAAGGGAAGACTGGTACAGCTGATTCGTGAAAGTATAGGGGATGGATCTCGGGCCACACATGGTCAAATACCTGTTGTCATAGATAGGAAAAGTAGGTCTTTTTTAGGATAAATCTATACAACAGGTTCCCCTGCCTAAAGAGTATCTCCAGCACTTTAAAAAATACTGAAACAATCACTCACAAGACAGATTTTAACACCTCAAATATCACATATACCAGATGTCACAAAGAAAAACAAACCATTGGAAAAAGTAACATGGGGCATTTCACAGACTTAATAATCCTCCATCAAAACATGCAATCAATAAAAAATAAAATACAATTATTAGAAGTTGAGCTCCAATCTTTGAACTGCACAGTAGTTTGTATTACTGAGCACTGGTGTAGAGACACATAAATCCAACATGTAGTATTATCATTGTATGAAAAGGCAAACACTTACTGAAGAACTACTTCAAGGGGAGGAGGATCATGCATTTATATCAAAAAAGAAACACAATTCAAATCAAGACATGACCTCACTACCGTAAGTGAAGAAAAACACTTTGAAATATCAGCTATTGAATTAACAGGGCTTGATATCACCAAGAAATTAATCATTTTGTGTGTGTATAGATCTCCCAGTGGTAGTGTGGACACTTTTTTCAATAAGTTAAAAGAAGTTCTAGATAAAGTCTCAAGCACAAAGGTCAATATAATTCTGCGTGGGGACATTAACATCAACACTAACATCATAAATGAGTCCAGCAGCACCTTCATGAACAGCCTTCAAAGTTTTGGCATGTCCCTGTTGGCCAATAGTGCAACAATGGTAACCACAATAACTTCATCAGTAATTGACCATGTGGCCACAAATATGGACAGGGAAAAATGTGATGTAGCTGTAAAAGATATCGGACTATCAGACCTTCTATATCAAATAACAACAGTAAAGTCAGGCATCGAATCATTCCTTAAACTACAATCCTACAAACGACATCTATCAGAAATCAAAATAAAAGATTTTTCAAAAGAACTGGAAAAACAAAGCAGGGATGAAGTGTATAAGGAAACTAATGTGAATATGAAATTCTCTAAATTCTCCACATTGTTTAGATTGAACTTTGAAAAGACATTTCCAAAAGTATGCATGTCTATATCAACATCTCACAAAATCAGACAGTTAACAGCAGGTATTAAGAAGTTCTCCGAAACACTTAAACACCTCAGTCCAATGAAAAAGATTTGCAATGATCCAGAATTCTTAAATTTCTATCATAGATACAAAAAGATCTATATGAAGATGCTGATTGCTGCAAATAAGTCATTTAATGACAAAATAATATAATATAATGTAGAGAATAAAAGCAAAACAGTCTGGGATGTTATAAAAAAGAAAGTGGGAAGAGGCAAACAAACGCAGAATAACATACTGCTAAGGGAGGGGGGAAAGTTAATACATGATTCACAGCACTTAGCAAACTATGTAGATGAGCATTTTTCAAGTATTGCAGAGAAGTTACAGCAAAAATTCCCCCAAACATATATAACACCATAAATAATGTTGCACTAAATACAATGATGTTACTTCCAACCACAGAGAATGAAGTCAGTAAAACAATTCAACAACTAAAAAATAAAGTCAGTAGGCTTAGATGAAGTACCAATGTGTGTACTGAAACAATGTATAGGGATTATACAAGGTCCCTTGACAAATATAATAAATGAATCCTTCACATCAGGGACATTTCCAGAGCAGTTAAAACAGGCAAGAGTTGTACCTTTGCTTAAGAAAGGTAATGAGAAGATATAGAAAATTACTGACCCATTTCCCTGCTGTCAGTATTATCAAAAATAATAGAAGCAATTGCAAAAGAGAGATTAATGAATTACCTGAATAAATACAATCTTTTAAGCGAATCACAGTTTGGTTTCCAAAGTGGCAAAAATACGGAGTCAGCCATAGTAGAATTCACAAAAACTGTACTTGATGCTCTTGATAAAGATGAGTGTGTCACAGGCATATTTTTTGATCTTTCTAAGGTGTTTGATACAGTCGACCACAAGATTCTATTAAATAAATTAGAAGCATCAGGAAGAAGAGGGGTAGCTAATGATTGGTTTCGATCATACCTACCAGATAGGGTACAAAGAGTAGAGATAACACATACTTCAAATAGATCTAAACATTTAGTAAAACACTTATCAGAACCAAAATACAATAAATATAGGGGTTCCACAAGGTAGCATATTAGGAACAATACTGCTCCTGATATACATCAGTGACTTTTCCAGTAGTGTTACTCATGGTGAAAAACCCTTTTCGCTGATGACAGCAATATTATAGTCACTGATAAAACATGAGAACTCCTTGCTGAGAAAGCAAATGAAACTCTCAAGGAAGTTTATGATTGGTCAATAAGCAATAAAGCGACATTGAACATAAAGAAAACTAATGCCATGAATTTCAGTTTGAAGAGGAAAAATGACAACGTTAAATTAAATGTAGATGGCACCTTTATAGAATGTGTAAAAAATGCAAAACTTCTAGGAATAAATATTGATTCTCAGTTGAAGTGGTGTGAACGCACAAAAGTACTTGCAAACACAATGTCATCAGCATGTTACGCCCTTAGAATCCTATCATCAGTGTGTAACATGCAGTGTCTTTTAGTTACATATTATTCATATGTCCACTCAATTCTTAGCTATGCCATTCTTTTTTGAGAATCAAATACACAAAATATGAACACAATTTTCAAACGCCAGAAAAGAGTCATAAGAATAATAACCAAAAATACTAGTCAAGCTCATTTTAAAGATCTGTTCAGAACACTGGGGATTTTAACTGCACCATGTGAATAAAGTTACCAGTCATTTGTACACATCAAAAATAACATTAGTAATTACTGCACAAACAGCTCTGTCCATGGCCATGCAACAAGAGACAGACTCAACTTACATTCACCAAGAGAAAATAAACATAAAACTCAAAGCAGCATTTTCTACAGAGGAATAAAACTGTACAATAAATTACCAAAAGAGATTAAAGAAATTGCAAAAATACACTTATTTAAAAAGGCAGCTAAAAAGTACCTGTTGTGCAATACATTTTATACATTGAAGGATTACTTAGATAAAACAGAGTAGGGGTTTGATAAAAAATGTTATACAAAATAAGAATAATAATAATAATTATTATTATAAAATATCCAACATTCCATGTAACACCTTCACTTTATGTTTTTTTCCTTCTTTTATCCTTTCTAGAAATACTTACCCCCAAGCTATGCAAAGCACAATACTAACACCTCGTTCTCTTATTCATTATGGAGGGATGCTGACTCAGTTTTTCAGGATGACAAATGGGAAGTTGTGGTACAGAAAATGGCCCAGAGATCACCAGTGTGTGTGTGTGTGTGTGTGTGTGTGTGTGTGTGTATGTAGTGTTTGTAACAATGTGTGTATAGTGAGTGCAGTGACTGATAGTGAGATCTGAGTGAACAATGTGGCATTACATTATTTAATAAGTTATTTGTAAAAAAAAGTATTGTTTACCACGAGAAAATGTAATGATTGTCTCTAACTAGAAGTCTGCAAACATATGTGAATACAAATTAGCTTATTTTAAATTGTTCTAAATTTGTAAATACTTTGACATGTCCAATATCCTTGTAAAAAGAGATCTGTGGATGAATAAAGCTGCTACTACTACTACTACTACTACTACTACTACTACTACATCATTTTGTCTGTATTTTGCCCAATTACTAAGCCACAGCAATGTGGTCTATCATGGAATCAATCAATCCTCCTTTCCCTTCCAAGGTTTTCCCATCATCGAGATTTTTCCCTTTCTTAACTGATTTCAACCTTCTCAGCCTGACACCATTCTCTTCTGCAGATGTCCTGTATATTCAAGTTTGCTTATATTTACACTGTTCCCATATGGTTTGCTTTCCAAGACTTCTTAGAAATATGTTAAGAGTCACTATCTCCAGATATTGGACATAGCGAACATTATACCACTCAGAAGAGCGATAATCCCCCCCCCCCCCCATGGGAGCAATCTCCATGCCTCCACTACTACCATAATAATTAGCAACACAGTGTTCAACCTGTTCATTTTTCATCCTATCTATGCATTACAGTATTTGGTCATTACTGCAACATCATTTTCTTTCACTGCTTCTTCCAAAGCTTCCTGAATCAACTTCCATCCTACATCTTCAACTGCAGAGCCAAGCACATAATTGTAAACTGGGGAGATTTAGAATACCATATAGCATATCACCTACTGCTCTGCCCTTACCAACTGCTCACAACCTATAGACTAACCTCACATTTACGCTACAAAGAGTCGCAGATAGGCACAACAAAAAGACTGTCACAAATGTAGCTTTCGGTCATTAACGGCTTTGCCAACAATAGACTTACACTTACACACACACACACACACACACACACACACACACACACACACACACACACACACAACTGCAGTCTCAGGCAACTGAAACCACACAGCGAGCAGCAGCACCAGTGCATGATGGGAGTGGTAACTGGATGGGCATAAGGAGGAGGATGGGGTGGGGAGGGGGAGGGATAGTATGGTGGGGATGACAGACAGTGAAGTGCTGCAGGTTAGACGGAGGGCAGAGAAGAAGTGGGGAGGGGGAGAGGGGGGGGGGGGAGTACTGGAAAAGGAGAGCTGTAAAAATACAGAGTGTGATGGTGGAATGAAGGCTGTGTAGTGCTGGAATGGGAACAGGGAAGGGGCTGGACGGGTGAGGACATTATCTAATGAAGATCAAGCCCAGGAGGGTTAAGGGAATGTAGGATGCATTGCAGGGAGAGTTCCCACCTGCGCAATTCAGAAAAAGCTGGTGTTGGTGGGAAGGATACATATGGCACAGGCTGTGAAGCAGTCACTGAAGTGAAGGATGTCATGTTTGGCAGCATGTTCATCAATAGAGTGGTCCACTTGTTTCTTGGCCACAGTTTGCCAGTGGCCATTCATGCAGACAGACAGCTTGTTGGTTGTCATGCCCACATAGAATGCAGCACAGTGGTTGCAGCTTCGTTTGTAGATCACATGACAGGTTTCACACATAGCCCTGCCTTTGATGGGATAGGTGATGTTTGTGACTGGACTGGAGTAGGCGGTGGTGGGAGGATGTATGGGACAGGTCTTGCATCTAGGTATATTACAGGGGTATGAGCCATGAGGTAAGGGATTGGGAGCAGAGGTTGTGTAAGGATGGACGAGTATATTGTGTAGGTTCGGTGGGTGGTGAAATACCACTGTGGGAGGGGTGGGAAGGATAGTGGGCAGGACATTTCTCATTTCAGGGCATGACGAAAAGTAGTCAAAGTGGTCAAAACCTAGCAGAGAATGTAAGTCAGTCGCTCCAGTCCTGAGTGGTACTGAGTAACAAGGGAAATGTTCCTCTGTGGCCAGACGGTGGGACTTATGGAGGTGGTGGAAGACTGGAAATATACAACACGGGAGATTTGTTTTTGTACACAAGACCTGTCGCATACATCCTCCCACCACCACCTACTCCAGTCCAGTCACAAACATAACCTATCCCATCAAAGGCAGGGCTACCTGTGAAACCTGTCATGTGATCTACAAGCTAAGCTGCAACCACTGTGCTGCATTCTATGTGGGCATGACAGCCAACAAGCTGTCTGCATGAATGACCACTGGCAAACTGTGGCCAAGAAACAAGTGGACCACTCTATTGATGAACACGCTGCCAAACATGACATCCTTCACTTCAGTGACTGCTTCACAGCCTGTGCCATATGTATCCTTCCCACCAACAACAGCATTTCTGAATTGCACAGATGGGAACTCTCCCTCCATTACATCCTACATTCCCATAACCCTCCTGGCCTCAACCTTCGTTAGTCACTCTCCTCACCCATCCAGCCCCTTCCCTGGTCCCATTCTAGCACTATACAGCCTTCATTCCACTATCACACTCCATCCTTTTGCTTCTTTCCTTTTCCGGTACTCCCCTCCCCCCCCCCCCCCTCCCCCTCCTTTCTCTGCCCTCCAAGTAACCTGTAGCACTTCATTGTCTGCGACTCCCACAATACTATTCCTCCCCCTCCCTGCCCCAGCCTAATCCTTATGCCCACCCAGTCACCACTCCCATCATGCACTGGTGCTGCTGCTCGCTGTGTGGTTTCAGTTGCCTGAGAGTGCAAGTGTGTGTGTGTCTATTGTTGGCGAAGGCATTAATGGCCGAAAGCTATATTTGTGATAGTCTTTTTGTCGTGCCTATCTGTGACTCAGCATCTCAACTACATGGTGAGTATAAACTTTCCTTTTCATAACATTGTTACATTCCATCCTGGATTTTCCATTATTTGATTTACAGTATAAAGTTCAGTTTTCTTGTATCCATTATTGGTGGTTACTGAAACAGAGCTTGGAAACTTACAGCTGTATTTACAAACACTGCGTATTAAATTAAACTGGGCAGCCAGACCACATGGGATTCTACTGTCAGAGAAATCTTTCCATGACAACATGACAAGCAGTTTTCAAGAGCTTTGCTCAGTAGACGCGTATGAATAGTTCAAAAAATTACTTCCCTTTATCAAATAAATTATATTTCTCTTCCAAATCTCTGAGTTTTTTTATGAGAAGAACTGTTTTCATTTGGAGGAATTCGTTCTGCATTAAAAGTAAGTGGACTCACATTTTCCACCAACAATGATGAAGAAATCATTGTTACTAGTGAATCATCGTTTTCTTTTCTTTTGCCAGTTCACACGCTTTTTAAACACTTTTGCCCTAGCTCTAGGCATTTCCACTGCGGAAAATGAAGCACAAAATACGAAAAAACTCAACACAACAACAAGCAATCCAAAGTCAAAAAATCAAAGAGTAACTTCATGAAAGAAGAGACAAACAATTTCACACAAGTGGTGTATAAAGAGCCGCTGGAAAGTGGGATATTTGAATTCAAGTCACATGGATATACAGCCAAAAAGTTTATGGTCAGCCATGACAGAGACATATAAAAAAAGCACAAAACCCAATCTCACAAATCTATAAAAATAAAATATTTATATTCTTGAAGAGCCATGTACAATGTGTCATTTGAAAGAGGAAACTTGGAGGAATCTAATAAACCAATGAAACGAAAATCAATTTTTTCACCCAAAATCCGATTCCGTGTCCTCTCAATCCCATTATGAAGTACATATTTGTACTTTGTTCTTGTGACCTGACAGCCATTGAAACTGGTGGGAACAGGCAAACCAGAGGCAGTTCTGATTGAGTCAATTTTGAGATAAGCTGTTAAGACTTTCAGTACTTTTTTTGTGTGGAGGCCGGTAAAAATTAAATGGGCAGCCATGAAAAACCAATATCATGGAATGGACTACAAGAAGTGTAATTCATCATTGTTATTGATGAAATCCATAAGATGGATTTGTCGTGTAATTCGTGCGTGTGTGTGTGTGGGGGGGGGGGGGGGGGGGGGGGTTAGAATTTAATTGCTTTTAGACCTTAAGTGATAGGTGAAGCCACGCATTATCATTTCTTCCTCTCCTCATCCAGGAAGAATGACTCTAGAAATAGTCAAAAGAAGGTATTGTTAACTACCTCTTTCATGAAATAAATTTCCTTATGATTTTCCTACGCAATTTCAGCCTGGCATCTCTTGTTAGTGACAGGGACTAATTTTATGTCTCGCTGCAGTTTACGTTGTTCTGAATGCATAATATTACATACTTTATAGTTGTCGCTGTTTCCACTGATCATCAACTGAGTAATCTAACAATAATGGGACTTCCAACATACTTAAGCACAACCTCTAGAAAACTCGGCAGGATGGCTGCATTTGAAACCTGTTCTTCTCAAGTAAATGGCTAATGTTTTACCACTGTGCCACCTCATACAATGAAAGTAGGATGTGACACACTAACAGCTTTAAGATGTGTCGACTGAGATCAGTTTGTGTGAGGCTGCAGTAAGGCTACTGTGCCTTTTAAAAAATCATCACATCATTTAGGGTACAGAAAGTGGCTTAGAGTAGATGGTAAAACTCTAGTACTGAATCATCATACTGTTGAAATAGCCCAACACGAAGAGGAAGTCTCACAGAGGGTGAATGTAAGAAAGACCACATTACTAGCCTCTAGACCTTCAAATGGATACAACGAAATTTTGGCAGTGGAGAGACCCATTGAGTTGACATGTACTTGCCTCTTCTACTTCAGATATAGTTGCTCTGTCAATGCTTGATAAGTAACATCCTGGAAGAGGGATAAAAGCAACATATACTCAAATTCATTAAATGAAGAGGGAATATGGTGACAAATCTACCCCAATGTGTGAAGCAAACTTTGCTGAAAGGCTTGGCACTTACTGTGATTATAAACTGCAGTCAGCTGCAACAGCAGCACCCATGAAATCTCTAGACAGACATCTGAGGGGTCTTTAACAGCACACAACAGGTGTCTGATGTTATGCCCTGATCTATATGAAACACCCTGCAAAAATTTAACTTCCATTCTGTCACTTATTATTCCTTTCACCTCTAACAATGTTTGTTAACATGGAAAATTTCAAACTGCATCACGGTTAAGAGAACATGAAAAATTGAAAGGTTCCCCTATTACTCACTGGGTAAGTTAGTTCAAAGGTTGGAGGACGGCAAGGCCATACCATGTCCAATAGAAGCATGCCTAGCAAAACACAGTGGCATTCAGACTTGTTTTACATTCTTTTCAATCATCCTTCCCAGACCCCTCAACAAGGTCTGAAACAAGGGAAATGTACTGCTTTTAATACATACATATCAACAAAAGTTTCACATCACCCCTTTAATTTGAAATCCATGGCACAGAAAACAAAAATTGGCTCTTGAAGTGTGTGTTTATATTCATTTGCAATGTGTCCAGATGACAAAAAAGTGTAATGACAAATTTATATGTTTCCCATTCAGGCAGGGGGTTGGGGCGGAGGTTCGCAGCACTCCTGGACAATGTCAATAGGTCGTGAAACTTCCCCTTGTTCAGATGCAAGCTTGAATTTGTCATGGCATACCGTCAATGAAACCATAAAGCCAGCTTTGTACCAAATTGTCCCACCCTTCAATGGCAATTGTTCATAAATCACGTGTCCATTCTGGATGACTTCTTGCCCAGTGTACAAATGCAGCTCATTTCAATCAATCCCCTATATGTTTGATTGGGTTCACATCTAGGGAATAGGCAGGGCACCCCATTCTGGTGATCCTAGCATGCTGAAGAAAAGTATTCATGAGAACACCATGATGAGCATTTGACTTATCATCCATCAAGATAAAATTGTCACCAAAATGTTGGTGATACAGTTCCACTATTGGCTGTAAAATCTCATCTGCCTGCTACAGAGCAGCAAGACTGCCCTCAAAAACTGGAAGAGGTGTACGGTGGCTCCATGAAATGCCACCACAGAACATTACACCACCACTACCACCACCACCACCACCACCACCACCACAACCTCCATGTTGCACATGTGGGGCACAGTGTTGGAGGTGTTCAATGTTAGCAGGCTGTCTCCAAACACACTGTCTGTGATTATCAGGGTACAAACAGACCAAGATTTTCTATAAACAACGCCTGACACCTTTCCTCAGGTGTCCATTCAGATGACTCCTTGCCCATTTGTAACGGAATCCACAGTGCTGTGGCATTCATCCTGATCAGTGGGAATGGAGATTCACGTCATGTGAGCATCTCTTAGCAGTTTGATGTGATAAATAACATCCTGTAGCCATTTCAAATGCCAAATTCAGTTCTGGAGCACTCAGCCCAAAGCTTTTTCAACTCAAAAGTAGTAGATATTAATCATCCCATGCTCCTGACAAAAAGGATGGCCTGTGCAGTGTAAGTTCTCAACACTACCTGTCAACTGGAACTGATGCCATATCTGCAACACACCACTTCCGTTCCAGTCCACACACTGAGCAGCTTTCCTGACCAACAAGCCTTAGACAATGTGTTGATGTCGACCTGAACATTGGTCACAACTGTCCTTCATTGCATGGTGGATGTTCACTCTACTGTACAGCAGACTTCTATAATGGCTCCCTAATGATGCTTTATTTTCAACTGAAACTCTGCAGCCCATTTGAGTGGAGTGTTCAACCCACAGGTAACGCTCATGATAACTGTGTATGTGTTTATAAACAACATCAGGGGTGACTTTCCAACTAGTACATGAACAGTCGCAATAACAAAAGACCTGCACAATATATTTGGGTGATGTGCACTGGGACAGCAATGAAATGAAAGAAAACATGTGAGAACTAGAGATTTCACGACTGCAATCAGAAATAAAGATACAAAATTATTGGCGCACTGTTCATTATGCAGTGAAACTTCTCAATTGTGTTTACCTCATATGTGGAAATGCCTCCTTCCACATTCGGCATTCATCAATAATTTCCTTGCTAGGTGGCATTTCCAAAGGTTCATCGTATAAGATGCATTCAATATCATCCATGAGTTTCTGAATTCTTTCTGTTGTAGCTGATTCAAATTCCTGCTGGAAACCCAAATTAATGTAATATAAAAAATAACAACAACAACAACAACATTTACCAGGTAAAGAAAATTCAAATGAGAATAGCTGATTTAAAATAACATTTCTCAATGAAACAGGAAACAATATAAATTGAACAAAATGGTCTATATGAGACGTGATGGTTAAAGATGACAGTGAGTATTGCAAGAGAACAGTCACCAGCCCCTCCATCCTCCCAGTACACAGCTAATAATAATAAAGCAGGAGGAAAAAAAGTGTGGATGTTCTCTTCATCATAGTCTAGGTGTCATGAAAAATTAGTGCAACAATAGAAGATAGTACGCTAGTACAAGCAACACTAATTTGTTGAGGCTAAAGAAAGAGTAAAAGGCCAAAAAGGTGGTAGTGTTTGAAACTGTTCAGTGAGGATACAGATTAGCTGGTTGCCAAACCACACTGATATTGCAGGGACAGACAGTACCACACACCGACTTGACAATCAAGTGTGTGTAATAATCTGTTGCAATCATATATGCAAATTGTTTTTGATTGTTTTCCTAAACAGTTGTGTTGATGGCAATGTTATAAGCGAGTCATAAGCAAAGACAGTCACAGCATAAATGCAAAGATTTGTAGGAGATACAAAAGGTTAAATGCTAAGACAGCTAAAGTGCTTTTCAGGGGAAGAACCTGGCTGGAGGCCACAGCCAGAAAATTGACATAGCACTAAAGGAGTCATTACAGTACACAGTGAAAGCCAGTTTCTTTAATAAATAGCACAATTTAGCAGGCAGTTTTGTAGGGTGAGTAAGTAATTCTGATGCAACATCCTTCAAGGTGAGAGCAAAATCAGTCAAAGTGTGAATAGTGTAGTTAAGGATGTGATTGTCATGTAGCAAATAGATGTTCCAGGCAGGAAAGCTGGTTGACTATGTGTATGCCAAGTCAGCATTAAGTCTCTATTACAGCAATGAATACATCTAAACTGGCAAAGAAAGCAGTCAATTCTGTTAAGATGCAAAGAATACTTATACAGACATGCCAACTTTCAAAAGTGAAAAATCGGGAGAATTTTAACGGTGTACTATTGTGAATTACAACACATCCCTGGCGATTAAAGTTGCAATAATTCAATAACTGTAACAATTCAATTACATTTGCTTTATTATTTACATGTAAATACTAAATAATGGACATACCTGAGCCTTTGGACTGTATAATTTATCATTCAACATGCTGAACAATATGAATGATGAGCTCTGCAGGTTTCTTTGGATTCACACACATTCAAATGAAGCACTCTTGAGAGAACTACAGTTCGAAATTACGATCCAAGGAAACAAATTAACGTATATTAGATTTCTGTTTTGACATTAGCACAGTTTTTGCATGAATAAATCATTCTTAAATGATCACGAAGCACGAGCTATGCCTACTGCCACTCCCAACAGCCACCGCACCAATCTACCAAGTTAACATAGACAAGTAGCAGCTATACCTTGTCATCCACCAACATATCGAAGGTGCAGGATTTTCACATAGTAAGTAAAGTATTGAAACTGCTCTGAAAATCGGGAGATCGGTCTTCACTGTCGGGAAATCGGGAGGAAGAAGGAAAAATCAGGAGTCTCCCGCTTAAATCAGAAGAGTTGGCACGTCTGCATATACTCTTTCTAAATGAGCCTTCAAAGATGAAGTTGTTGCTGCAACAAGCTGAGTTTTATGGCAACTGGTAATAAAGTTGTCTGCAATAGTAAAGCACTAATCAATAAAAGTACCTAATTCACAATACCAGACAACTACAAGTGAGATACCTATGGGCAGAAACTACAATCCGTCTTTTTGTAATTATAATAGCGAGACACAGATAACGAATAAAATAACCAATTCCCAGACAGATCTTAAATGGAAACAAACACGTTAGACTAAGGCATTCTTAACACATGAGACTATAGAATTGTTAATTTCACATAAATCAGTGTTAATTATGCCAATACAATTAAGAAGAATGGTATAGGGCACAATAATTCAAATGCCACCACATGAAAGGAAATGTAAAATCATTTGTTGCATTTATGTTGTGCATAAAATTTAAGGACATTTCTTTTGCTTATCAAAGTATGCATCATATACTAGTACTTTAATTAACCATTTATGTAAGAAACAATGAAGCAACAGTATGTATGAGGTACACATTTAATCTAAATCCTTTGTAATTTTAATACCATACATTTTATAATTGTGCTAGTGTGTCTGAAATGACAGATGTGGGTCAAGTGATGCAAGAAAATCAACCACTGGTTTATAATGCAGACAAGAGGATGGGGACAATCAAGATTTTCCTGTTGTCAGATGCAGAAACTTTGTCAAGTTTGGGTTTGGGTGACAAAACAGCTGCATACTTTACTTGGAATTGTAAAATTTTTTTTGTCAACTCAATATTAGGACTGATATTAATTACGCGAATTGTCTGATTTGGTCAAATTATGGTGCATAGAGAGTTGGACTTATAATAATTCTGGCAAAAGTTATGGGACTTTATTTCTTTTACATGTGAGGTTACTAGTAATTTACTTAACACCAGTAAGGTGCAGTGACACGGAAGAGGATAGGCTTGATTCTTGCTACTTACACTCTCAATAAGTTGGTATACAAAACTGACTCGTCTGAAGTATGTTATGTAAGACTGTTTACACGTTTTCGGTTAAAAATTAACTGGGTTTTATAGACCTCTACACATCTTGTGTATGAAAAACTATTAAAAACATGAGTATGGAACAGATTGCTACTCCCCACATAGAGAAGGCATGGAACAGCACACACATTGAATTGCAGACTGTTAAACGGTTCAGCAAAGTCTTTCATCAGACAGACAAAGAAAAAAACTGCACACACACGTGCACACATGCATGCACACTGCTATCTCCAGGTGTTGTGACCCAACTGGGTCTAGCAGCCATTATTTGAGGATACAGATGATGCAGGAAGGGGAAGGAATAACTGGGTTTTGTGTGTGTGTGTGTGTGTGTGTGTGTGTGTGTGTGTGTGTGTGAGAGAGAGAGAGAGAGAGAGAGAGAGAGAGAGAGAGAGAGTTGGAGGGGAGGGGGAGAGGCTGGAGTGAGATCAGGGAAGAGGATAGAGACATGTGGAGAACAGGAACTACGGAAGGTTGTGACTGTGTGATTTCAGCAATGAAAGGTATGAGGCCTCCTGTGTGGATGGGTTTTACGAAGCATATACAAAGTGAGAGTCATGTGAGCTGTGGGGGTTAGGAGGGAGACAGACTCAGAGACGAGATTCCAGGATGGATCTACAATAAACTCAACCATCCATTGTTAATGGACACTGCATCCATATAGAAAGAATCTCTGCCCTTGTAGGCCAACAGCTTCAGCCTGTTGCCTGCAACCCATTATTCTATACGAAAAACACTAACCATTTCCTCTACTAATTCTCCACAATTCCTGTCTCTTTACCACCTAGAACCTTGCTCATCACAATCACTGGCATCTCCTTCTACACTAACATCCCCAATGCCCATTTCCTGGCTGCCAGTGTACACTACTTTTCCCAACATCTACCCTTCCAGCACATATCTTCTGATGCTAAATCTTGCAGACCATTATCCTATCCTATCCTTGTAAATTCCCAGATGCAACTAAGATGGTACCTCTCCCCTTCCTGTCCCCATGCCTCTTCTTCAACTACCTCCCTCCTCCACACACACACACACACACACACACACACACACACTTCTCTCAGTTACCAAACTGACTATTTCTTGATGCTTTAGGATGTACCCTATCAACCAATCCCTTCTTTTAGCCATACCATACAAAACATACCACTTAGATTCAGTACCTCCTCATTAGTTATGCAATCTACCCATCTAATCTTTAGCATTCTCCTGTAGTGCCACATTTCAAAAACTTCTAGTTTCTTTTTATCTGAACTGTTTGTAGTCCATGCTTCACTTACAGTGGATGGCAAAAATATGGAAACACCAAAAACACAACTCATTACCATGTTTAATATGGCGTAGGAAAACTGTTGGTAATCAAAGCAGCTTCCAGTCATCTCGGATGGATAAATATGGGTACTGTTTGGTTTTCAAGAAAATACTATGCCAAACTTCCGCAAAATAGTGGCAAATGTAGTTAATGAGGACTGAGTTGGATAGCGATCACACACCCCTCTCTCCAAAGCAGACCACAAAGTCTCTCAGTAACACTAAGATATGTTGACTGGTGGTCAGGAGAGACGCAACAATTCATCTTCATGCTCACAAACCAGTCCTGAAAGATCCAAGCTGTATGAGTACGAGCACTGTCATATTGAAACATCACCGTTGAGGAACAAATATTGTGCCATGGGAGGGACATGATTAGCCAAACCTTCCACAAATTTTTTGGCAGGAATGTGACCTTGCAGAATACAATTATATGACTGCCCAAACCATCACTGAACCCCCACCATGTTCTATTCTTGGCAGCAAGCAGACTGTATTATAGGCTTCGGACAGTGTACGGCAGACATAAATTCAGCCAGAAGTTGGAGACAGTGAGAAACAAGACTCATCTGGCCAAATAACTTTCTTCCATTGCTCCATAGTCCAGGTTTTACGGCTTCTGCACTGCTTTTGTGGTCATTCACATCACTGATGCGTGGTTTGGAAATTCCAGCTTCCCTGCAATTCTGTGTGTTTGGATCTCTCTTCATGTTGTTTGATGCTGACAGGGTTCGCCTGTGTGCTACCCAGTTCTGCAGTGACTGTTTACATAATTTTATTTTTGTTACTATCCTCTTCAATGACCGTCACTCAAGGTCACTCAACATACACCTTTGTCCATGTTCTGGCTTAATGGATGACATTTTTCCACTTTCCCTGTACACAGCATACACCTTCACTACAGTGCCTCTTGAAAACCAAACACTTTGGCTACCTTGATTACAGAAGCACCCACCATACGAGCACCAAAAATTTGCCCACTTTCGAATTCACTTGGCTCTAACATAATGCACTCACAACTACAAAGAACACTGTTTTGACTACAACTGACACTTGATACAACAGTGCCACCAACAGATTTGGCCAACATCTACATTTATGTTCAAACATGCATTTCTCACAGTGTTTCCACATTTTTGTCCAACCCCTGTACACAGAATAAATACCATCAAAACCAACTTTCTGACACAAGTTTATATTCAATACAACCAAAATTTCTCATTCAGAAATGATTTTATCACTAGTGCCAGTTCACATTTTATATCCTCTTTACTTTGTCCAACACCGCTTATTTTGCTGCTCAACCAACAAAACCTAACAACTGCTTTCAGTGTATAATTTCCTTAATCTAATTCTGTCAGCATCACCCAATTAAATTCAACAACATTCCATTGTCTTTCTGGTATTTTTGTTGATGTTCGCCTTCTAACCTCTTTCCAAGGTACTACTCAAGCAGGTCATGAAATTTTATTGTTCATAGAGCAATTTGCCAAGCACTGAGCAGCAATAGTGCACTTGGTTTTTATAATGAAATATTTCTAATTTAAGTTTCATCAGGAACATGTTAGGATGAAATTTGCAGTGAGAACACATGATGAAATTAGCAGTGAGCTAATAGATTTTTCTGGCTAA
This sequence comes from Schistocerca americana, assembly GCF_021461395.2. Taxonomy (NCBI): domain Eukaryota; kingdom Metazoa; phylum Arthropoda; class Insecta; order Orthoptera; family Acrididae; genus Schistocerca; species Schistocerca americana. Next base: position 1,035,887,429 of record NC_060119.1, on the reverse strand, counting down.
ATTGGTGTAGCTAATTTTTAAGCAGTCACTTCCCTTATCTCCACAAACATTTTGTTTTTTCCAAAAACTTCCTGTTTCAAAAACTATTCATATAGTAGTTGCCAAGTACCAGAATGTTCAAATTTTAATTGACAAATACTTCTGAAATTCAGTCTCATACTTATGTAATCCTAATTTTTCGGATTCCACAAATGTCCACTTCTACTAGAAGAACTCGTTCGCTAATTATTCAGTGTGGAAAACTTTTCCATTGTTATCCATTTTTGGTATGCTCTGGGAATCCTCACAGAAGCAGAAATTATTTACATGAAATACACTACGTGATCAAAAGTAACTGAACAGCCCCAAAAACATACGTTTTTCATATTAGGTGCATTGCGCTGCCACCTACTGCCAGGTACGTCATATCAGCGACCTCAGTGGTCATTACACATCATGAGAGAGAGAGCAGAATGGGGTTCTCCGTGAAACTCACGGACTTCAAACGTGGTCAGGTGATTGGGTGTCACTTGAGTCATATGACTGTACATGAGATTTCCACACTCCTGAACATTCGTAGGTCCACTGTTTTCAATGTGATATTGAAGTGGAAATGTGAATGGACACGTACAACACAAAAGCATACAGGCTGACCTCATCTGTTGACTGACAGACCACCGACAGTTGAAGAGGGTCATAACATGTAATAGGCAGCATCTATCCAGACCATCACACAGGCATTCCAAACTGCATCAGGGTCCACTGCAAGTTCTATAAAAGTTAGGTGGGAGGTGAGAAAACTCAGATTTCACAGTTGAGCGGCTGCTCATAAGCCACACATCACGCCAGTAAATGCCAAATGAGCCTCACTTGGTGCACGGAGCATACGATTGAACAGTGGAATAACATTGTGTGGAGTGATGAATCACGGTACACAATGTGGCAATCTGATGGCAGGGTGAAGGTATGGCGAATGCCCGGTGAACGCCATCTGCCAGCGTTTGTAGTGCCATAAGTATAATTCGGAGGCAGTGGTGTTATGGTGTGGTCGTGTTTTTCATGGAGCAGGCTTGCACCCCTTGTTGTTCTGCATGGCACTATCACAACACAGGCCTACATTGATGTTTTAAGCACCTTCTCGCTTCCCACTGTTGAAGAGCAATTCGGGGATGACGACTGCATCTTTCAAGACGATCGAGCACCTGTTCATAACGCACGGCCGTGGCGGAGTGGTTACATGACAATAACATCCCTGTTATGGAGATGGCCGCACAGAGCCCTGACCTGAATCCTATAGAACACCTTTGGAATGTTTTGGAACACCTACTTCGTGCCAGACCTCACCAACTGACATTGATACCTCTCCTCAGTGCAGCACTCCATGAAGAATGGGCTGCCATTCCTCAAGAAACCTTCCAGCACCTGGCTGAACGTATGCCTGCGAGAGTGGAAGCTGTCATCAAAGCTAAGGGTGGGCCAACACCTTATTGAATCCCAGTATTACTGATGGAAGGCACCACAAACTTGTAAGTCATTTTCAGCCAGGTGTATGGATACTTTTGATCACATGGTGAACTATGTACAAATTTGTCTTTTTTCTGGCAATACAGCTCAGAGTGAAACCAAATTGCTCTTTTGCTTGTTATAATTCTGGGTTATCTGATTTTGATTTTTTTCACATTATTAATTAATATATGAAACCAAATTTGAATCTACTCTATTAGTAAGTGTGCAGGATAACGATCCAGTCAGTTGCAGGAACATGATCCAATCAGTTGCAGGATATCTTTCATTAAGATAATGACATGTAGCTGGTACTGAGTTAAAGTGTAAACTACGGTCCTCAGTTATCAAAATGAACAGACAGTTGTGTAAGTCAGTCAGCCAACACTTATCATTATCAGTGAGTCAGATACTATTATTTATTTAGTTAAATACTTTGTTGGAAGGCATACAATGTTGCTGACAATCTATATCGACGCTCCAGCCGTTGACCACCAAAAAGATTCTGTCTGTCCTCACAGCACTGCAGGATGCCAATAAGAAAGAGGAAAAAGGCCCCCTCCCCACAACCTGTCCTCCCACCCCTTTGAGAGCTGCGAGGTGCCACCAGCTGACACAGCCCGTGCAAACGAGGAAGCCTTGTTCGCATTGTTTCGGTGCACATGACAGGGCACAGTACATGACAGCAGGCAAAGTGTTTCACTTACAGCAAAAGGGACCACGTACAGACAGTGTGTCTTCAGCAACTGGATGCCAGTCAGTTTTCCATGTCTCTGTTGAACTCTGTCCCAACAAAAGTGAATATTGTTTCTGCTGCATCCGTGCACGAATATCAGTTCATAGCTCAATTTGCTTACCAGGACAAACATTCTACAGTGATAGACAGCTGATCTAATATACTGTTCTTACACTTGCATGTGGCAAATAAAAATGTGAAATTTCAATTAGAGACAGGGGTGACTGTTACAATACTTAATATTGCCACGTATGAAGTCATGTAGCCCTCCACTACAGCAGCCAGTACCACACTTTCAGCATTTAATGGGCAGAACAATCCTGTTTTAGATGTGTGTAGTTTGCCTGCCACTTTCGGTGGTTCTACAAATACAGTTTTGTTTCGTGTTCTATGTTCACGTGACTGAAAAAATGTTTTTGGTGTGAATAAGTTGACTTGTTTGGATCAACAATTCATGACAATGTGCTGCAAGCAAATGCAGCTGTGCCACTTGCCTCTGTCAGTGCCTTGTTTGATAAATATAGTTCTTTGTTTGGTGGTAGTTGAACAAGACACAAGGGTCTGAGACCCTCATCACTTTACAAGACAATGTACAGCCAAAGTTTTCGTTTGCCCATCCTGTACCCCACAATTCACGGGACTGGTGGCAACTGAGCTGCAGAGGTTGCAGGATTATTATGTCATTAAACCAGTGTCTGCCAGCCAATGGGCGTTCACTTTGGTTGTTCTTTTGAAGCCATCGGGTCTGTAGATTTCAATGTTAATATTAACCCGAAAACTGTGGTTGATTCTTTTCCTTTTCCCCACCCAGAAGATTTAATGGTTAAGCTAGGGCAAGATTTCCCCCCCTCCCTCCCCTCCAAAGATTGACTTACAAGAGGCATACCTGCAACTGCATTTGGAAAGGGATCTAAACACAATTTTGTAACTAACATATATCTGGATCTTTTCCAATTTCAGTATTTATCATTCGGCAGCACACTGGACCCAGCAATTTTTCAGAGGTAGTAGGAGCAACTTACATTGCAAGCACCATGTGTACTAATTACTTGTATGACACAGTCATCTCTGGCCACATGTCAGTTCAAAATTTGCAGAACGTGGAGGCACCGTTCAAAGTGTTATCGGAGGCAGGTTTAAAGTGTAACAATTCAAAGTTTTCATTTTTCAACACAGAAATGGAGTATCTGGGTAACGTGGTTGATGTGCACAACACTCATACATCACAGTCACATTTAGCAGTCATTCGTGACTTGACTGCTCCCTCAAATGTATCAGAACTGCAAGCAGTCAGGGGAAAGTTGACATACTGCATTCATTTCATACCACATGCCACTCAGATCATGGCTCCTTTGAATCGTAGGTGCCACAGGGGTGTTCCGTTTGGTTGGGCCACTGATTGTCAGACCACTTTTCAGGATTTAAAGGTGAACTTCTAAGTGATCGATGTCTTGTACACTTTGACTGTACCAAGCCTGCTGGTCTTGCAGTGTATGAAGGTAACACTACATGCTGATATACATTTTTATTCCCCTTTTGGACTGAGACAAACCACTAACTACAGTGTTCTAATCAGTGATGTAAAAATTCTTTACATAGAAAAAACAATAAATTTTCTTAGTCATTCATTTTACATAATTGTAAATTGTAATACTGTTCAGCTTTATCTTCAAAAACATTCACAATAGTTAAAACTTAGTTTCATTCAATTAATTATTTCTTTTCACAGCCATATAAACTTTGCAATCCCATTACTTTCCGACAAACAATAGTAACTAATACTAATGAGACAAGAGTTAAACAGTTTTGGTTTCTTTTCATTTGCTTTTAGTTGCCTGTGTTTCTTTGTTTATGTAGTCTGTAAGTGTTTACCTATATTTTCATGTTTTTCTGTTCTACATTTAATCTTTTACGAATTAGTGTGCTCTGTTGATTAATTTTATGCATTGTGTGTTAACCACCATTGCATTTGTAGGTAAAAACACGCCACAAGTTGTGCAGCTTGTTTAGAATATTTCATCACTGGTAATCTACTTGATTTGGTTTCATGGGTGATCATTCGTATTGTTATAGTTTTTGGGTAATTACTTACATGAGTGAATGATATGTTCAGCCAATTTGAAGAAAGGTTGATTATTCTTGGTTCATTTAGCTTAAAATTTCTTGGCATGGTAAATTTATAGGAGACAGATCGGAGTATTGTCAGTCCGAGTAGTCGAACATGTTTGGCTCTGGCCCAGTCGAGGTTCGGATGATACAGTTATATTTCGTGATGCCATATGATCTGTTATCAAAACAAGGTTCCACCCCCCCCCCCCCCCTCTACCCATATAGTCTGTTGTGTTTGGTCTGGGCAGACGTCACAAGACAACCGTTCAAGTTGATCGTTGATTCCTTGCCTCAGTTTTTTTTTTTTTATTACAGAGCACGCAGCACTCTGACCGAACAAGCTGAGCTACCGTGCCGGCATTTGACGTCTTCTCCTATGGAATCAGAGAGGTGCTGTCACATTGGGTGGACTCCACTACAGGCCAATCACATTTGGCTCCAAAACTTTGAACAAGGTGCAATGCAATTATAGGCAATTGGAAAATGAAGCTTTAGCTATTGTGTACAGGGTCATTCACTTCCACTAGTACTTGTATGGGTGCCATTTGTACTTGGTTACAGACCACAGGCTGTTAACGGGCCTATTCAGTTCTTCTTAGCCCGTACCAGCCTGGACAGCAAAGACATGTTGGGCCTTACTGTTGTCTAATTATTAATGTGATTTGTTGTATCGGTCCAATACTAAGGTCTCAATGTAGACCTCCTGTCCCAGCTACCAGTGGGCTCCAATGCCAAGTTTTGTACGTCAGAGGACTCCTGCTTGCATATAGAATCTGAGGAGATTCATCTGTTGGAAGGCTTCCCTGTGGCTTTAAACTGTGTACTAAATGAAACAGCACTGGAACCAGCTTGAGCATAGCTCTGGACTTTGTTCACCATGGGTGGCCTCATAGCATTAAAAGGACATCTGCAATCCTGTAGCACCCCGCAATTTTGGGCACCGTTGAGCCATCTCAGTGAAGATGGGCGCCCTTCTCAAGCATTCAGAAAGCGACACTGCTCACTTAATGGTTCCTCAGTCCCTCCAGTAGGAAGTACTCAAACTGTTGCACCAGGGGAGGGGGGGAGGTCATGTGGATCAAACAGTTACTGAGGCGCATTTTACTTGGCCGGGATGGACTCGCAACAGACTATATGGGGAGGGGCTGGGCGATCAGGTGTGGCTCCTCTGCTGGCTGCAGTGCTGGAGTAAAGGATTACGACAATATACCAGCAGCAATAGATGACCTACATCGTAGCAGTGCAACTACACAATACCCCTACCTTCTGACTACAAAGTGCGCATAAACATGGAGGCAAGTGACCTCAAATAAAACTAATCAACTCATATCACGTCACATGAGAATATAAACGACATCATTTCCACATAATCGTAAAGAGATAAGCACGGCGTAATGCAAAAACTTTTGCATTACGAACACAAAGCTACACGTAAACAATTATAAGCAACACAATGGTATATAGTACACGAGTCGTTAACATGTTTCGGTTCCATGAAAAGGGAGTCCCTGATAAATGATTTAAGAAAGGATGAATAGCATTTCCTTAGTAATCCATAAATGAGTAGAATAGTATTCCTTATTCCCTCCCCAATGCAGGAAGCGGCGCCAAAGTGCAGTTAAGTCAGCAATGCATAATGTAAAATCCTGATTAAATTGTTTTTCTCTGTTTCTCCTTGTGAAAATATTAAACTCTCATAACTGATGTACGCATGACTGGAAAATAAAAAATGCGGATGCATTAAATGCACATATAGTAACACAATGTAAAGGAATGTAAATAAACTACTTGTTAATTTTTTTGAAGTTAACAAACAACCAGTAACTGTAATTGGTAAAGGAATTTTGTAATGTTTTAGTATTTAAGAATTTTCTACGTTTGATACAAATAATGGGTGAAGTGTCAGCCTTAGATGTAAGCGATTGTAATATGCATTGTTATGTCAAAATGTTTATGTGAATTTTAAGTGTATATCGAGCCATATGTAAAAGATAAAGTTGAAAAATTAACAGAAAGGGAAAAAAACTCAAGGACTATGCCAAATTGAACAACGAAATAGTTAGTGGTATCCTAACACTTGTGCAATAGTGCAACAAATCATTTATGGTAATGTCATGCTACACAATGTCTGATATATTAATCAGCAAACTACAATTGTGCTAGCACCACTTACCTAGATGTCAGGTGTTGATGTGCCGTATTCACCCCACAGAAAATGTGGATACAACGGAGAAGATCCTTCCCAGGCCGTAAGAAAGGTGAATTATCTTCCACAGCATTGGTTCTTGAAAAGTAAACGCACATGCATCGCACTCACGTTTGAAAACTACGTCCCAACGACCTATTCGACGGATAATACGGCACTCAGAGTGAAAACGACACTAAAAGTGCGAGTGGAATCGCAGACGACCGTACCCAATGATATGTGGAACATTTAAAGGTTGTTGCGCAGTCAACAAACATATTTAGCGCACATGCGCACAGAGACGAGCAATGTTGGCAAAGAGACGAGTAACCGCTCTTGGAGTGCCCTCATGTAAATACTTGGTAAATTATAATTCCATATGTAATTTGTCCTCCCTGCATGATTGACTGATCTGGCCATGTAACACTAACCAAAGCGGCCTTGCTGTTTTGGTACTGCGAACGGCTGAAAGCAAGGGCATGCAGCTTTACGGTATGATTAAATGATGATGGCATCCTCTTGGGTAAAATATTCCAGAGGTAAAATAGTCCCCCATTCGGATCTCCAGACGGTGACTACTCAAGAGGGAGTCATTGTCAAGAGAAAGAAAACTGGCGTTCTACGGATCGGAGCGTGGAATGTCAGATCCCTTAATCGGGCAGGTAGGTTCGAAAATTTAAAAAGGGAAATGGATGGGTTAAAGTTCGATATGGTGGGAATTAGTGAAGTTCGGTGGCAGGAGGAACAAGACTTTTGGTCAGGTGAATACAGGGTTATAAATACAAAATCAAATAGGGGTAATGCAGGAGTAGGTTTAATAATGAATAAAAAAATAGGAATGCGGGTAAGCTACTACAAACAGCATAGTGAACGCATTATTGTGGCCAAGATAGACACGAAGCCCATGCCAACTACAGTAGTACAAGTTTATATGCCAACTAGCTCTGCAGATGCCCAAGAAATTGAGGAAATGTATGATGAGATAAAAGAAATTATTCAGGTAGTGAAGGGAGACGAAAATTTAATAGTCATGGGTGACTGGAATTCGAGTGTAGGAAAAGGGAGAGAAGGAAACATAGTAGGTGAATATGGATTGGGGGACAGAAATGAAAGAGGAAGCCGCCTGGTCGAATTTTGCACAGAGCACAACATAATCATAACTAACACTTGGTTTAAGAATCATGAAAGAAGGTTGTATACATGGAAGAACCCAGGAGATACTAAAAGGTTTCAAATAGATTATATAATGGTAAGACAGAGATTTAGGAACCAGGTTTTAAATTGTAAGACATTTCCAGGGGCAGATGTGGACTCTGACCACAATCTATTGGTTATGAACTGTAGATTAAAACTGAAGAAACAGCAAAAAGGTGGGAATTTAAGGAGGTGGGACCTGGATAAACTGAAAGAACCAGAGGTTACATACAGAGTTTCAGGGACAGCATAAGGGAACAATTGACAGGAATGGGGGGAAAGAAATACAGTACAAGAAGAATGGGTAGCTTTGAGGAATGAAATAGTGAAGGCAGCAGAGGATCAAGTAGGTAAAAAGACGAAGGCTGGTAGAAATCCTTGGGTAACAGAAGAGATACTGAATTTACTTGATGAAAGGAGAAAATACTAAAATGCAGTAAGTGAAGCAGGCAAAAAGGAATACAAACGTCTCAAAAAAGATACTGACAGGAAGTGCAAAATGGCTAAGCAGGGATGGCTAGAGGACAAATGTAAGGATGTAGAGGCTTATCTCATGAGGGTTAAGATATACTGCCTACAGGAAAATTAAAGAGACCTTTGGAGAAAAGAGAACCACTTGTATCAATATCAAGAGCTCAGATGGAAACCCAGTTCTAAGCAAAGAAGGGAAAGCAGAAAGGTGGAAGGAGTATATAGAGGGTCTATACAGGGGTGATGTTCTTGAGGACAATATTTTGGAAATGGAAGAGGAGGTAGATGAAGATGAAATGGGAGATGTGATACTGCTTGAAGAGTTTGATAGAGCACTGAAAGACCTAAGTCGAAACAAGGCCCCGGGAGTAGACAACATTCCATTAGAACTACTGACAGCCTTGGGAGAGCCAGGACTAACAAAACTCTACCATCTGGTGAGCAAGATGTATGAGACAGGCGAAATTCCCTCAGACTTCAAGAGAATGTAGTAATTCCAATCCCAAAGAAAGCAGGTGTTGACAGATGTGAAAATTGCCGAACTATCAGTTTCATAAGTCATAGCTGCAAAATACTAACACGAATTCTTTACAGACGAATGGAAAAACTGGTAGAAGCTGGCCTCGGTGAAGATCAGTTTGGATCCCGTAGAAATGTTGGAACACGTGAGGCAATACTGACCCTACGACTTATCTTAGAAGAAAGATTAAGGAACGGCAAACCTACATTTCTAGCATTTGTAGACTTAGAGAAAGATTTTGACAATGTTGACTGGAATACTCTCTTTCAAATTCTGAAGGTGGCAGGGGTAAAATACAGGGAGCGAAAGGCTATTTACATTTAGGCTTTTGACAATGTTGACTGGAATACTCTCTTTCAAATTCTGAATGTGGCAGGGGTAAAATACAGGGAGCAAAAGGCTATTTACAATTTGTACAGAAACCAGATGGTAATTATAAGAGTCGAGGGGCATGAAAGGGAAGCAGTGGTTGGGAAGGGAGTGAGACAGGGTTGTAGCCTCTCCCCGATGCTATTCAATCTGTATTTGAGCAAGCAGCAAACGAAAAAAAGAAAAGTTCGGAGTACGTATTAAAATCCCTGGAGAAGAAATAAAAACTTTGAGGTTCGCTGATGACATTGTAATTCTGTCAGAGACAGCAAAGGACTTGGAAGAGCAGTTGAACGGAATGGACAGTGTCTTGGAAGGAGGGTATAAAATGAACATCAACAAAAGCAAAGCGAGGATAATGGAATGTAGTAGAATTAAATCGGGTGTTGCTGAGGGAATTAGATTAGGAAATGAGACGCTTAAAGTACTAAAGGAGTTTTGCTATTTGGGGAGCATAATAACTGATGATGGTCGAAGTAGAGAGGATATAAAATGTAGACTGGCAATGGGAAGGAAAGCGTTTCTGAAGAAGAGAAATTTGTTAACATCGAGTATTGATTTAAGTGTCAGGAAGTCGTTTCTGAAAGTACGAGGGCTATCCACAAAGTAAATTACATTTTGGAATTAAAAATATATAAAGTATTGGAAATTTTTTTTATTATATACAGATGAAAGCCACACTTAAATACTACTTTTCTACATAGTTGCCACTTAAATTAAGGCACTTATCGTAGCGATTGACAAGCTTGGAAATTCCTTCGTCGTAAAATTCGGCCGCCTGTGCCTTCAACCACGTGGCGACTGTCTTTTGGGACAGAAAAGGTGTGATTTTTGTGGATTTTCTGGAAAGAGGCACTACAATAAACTCTCAAAGGTATTGCCAAACTCTGCACAACCTCAGAAGAGCAATACAAAACAAGCGTAGGGGAAAGTTGGGCTCAAAGATCTTGCTGATTCACGACAATGCCCGGGCCCACACGTCAAATGCCACTCGTGAAGTTCTCGAATCTTTTAAGTGGGAGTTGTTTCCTCATCCGCCGTACAGTCCTGACCTGTCACCGAGCGACTTCCACTTATTCCCAGCAATGAAGAAGTGGTTGGCTATGCAGCGTTTTGATGACGACGCACAGCTTCAAGAAGAGGTAACCACGTGGTTGAAGGTGCAGGCGGCCGAATTTTACGACGAAGGAATTTCCAAGCTCGTCCATCGCTATGATAAGTGCCTTAATTTAAATGGCAACTATGTAGAAAAGTAGTATATAAGTGTGGGTTTCATTTGTATATAATAAAAAAATTTCCAATACTTTATTTATTTTTAATTCCAAAACGTAATGTACTTAGTGGATAGCCCTCGTATTTGTATGGAGTGTAGCCATGTATGGAAGTGAAACATGGACGATAAATAGTTTAGACAAGAAGAGAATAGAAGCTTTCGAAATGTGGTGGTACAGAAGAATGCTGGAGATTAGATGGGTAGATCACATAACTAATGAGGAGGTAGTAAACAGAATTGGGGAGAAGAGGAGTTTGTGCCACAACTTGACTAGAAGAAGTGATCAGTTGGTAGGACATGTTCTGAGGTATCAAGGGATCACCAATTTGGTACTGGAGGGCAGCGTGGAGGGTAATAATCGTACAGGGAGACCAAGAGATGAATACACTAAGCAGATTCAGAAGGATGCAGGCTGCAGTAGGTACTGGGAGATGAAGAAGCTTGCACAGGATAGAGTAGCATGGAGAGCTGCATCACACCAGTCTCAGAACTGAAGACCACAACAACAACAACATGTAAATTATGTATTTCCTGTAAGATAATGTGTAAGCAAGACAAGCTGACATATCCAACCCAAAAATACAAAGAGAAATGCACTGACAAATAAAGGTCATTGTACCCCTTCGGCACAAACTTAAATAAGCTGTACGAGTTTATACAAAACACTGTGCATCTCCATTACATGTCACAGTGTGGGGGCAATTGTATAGGTACATAAGGAAAAGTCCCACCAAACTATAACAAAAATTTAAAACCATGCGCCCGCTGCATGTTTTTTTTTTTTTTTTTTTTTTATGCAAAACCACGAAAGTTTTCCTTTCTTCCGTGCAATACGTAAATGTCATGTCACCAATGCAGCCTGCATGTATATAGAAGAAGTCCGATACATGAAATTTACATTACCTACACAGTCAAGAAGAATAAGCTTTGCGGCATCAGAAGAAGAAGCATCTAACATGGAGTGTGTAGATCTCTACTACAAGGAAGTTAAGTTCAGCTTAATATGGACTCAAAGGAGAGAAACTCTAAAAACTAAAATTTGGGCATTAATTGAAAATAATTGATTTCTATTACTCTCTTTAGTTATGTACCCTTTCTTATTATTCCTACTTATATGTACACATATATAAATTTGCAAAAGTTGCCAGAGAGTGCCAGATAAGAGGCGTCACTGCGCTTGTGCAGCAACAGTGACGTAGGAAGCCCATTTGTTCATATGTGTAAAACATTAAAAGATCTTACATTATGTCATAAAAGAAACACAAGGCACCACAGTATACTCCAAGAGCGTCGGAATTTCGTGAACCATACTAAAATTCATAGTTCGCCTTACAGTGCACGTTCATATGTCCAGATTCCCAATGATGTACGCCTCGACCTGATATGAAGCTTTTCAGTGTGGCTTTCAGGATGTCAATTTTCTTGAAGTACTAGTACTGTATTATCTCATGTTTGGTTCTTTATTATGGCATAATGCCACATGAAAACGTGCACTTGAAATGCAGCAAACAGTTGAAACTAGTCAACTCAGCAGGAAAGCTTAATAAAAGCCGAATTTCTTTAGCAAACCAACAAAAATAACTTTATTGTTTTGCAATGCAATTAATGCTTGACTGTCAGAAAGGTGGAAATAAAACAAAATCTGAAACTAGTAACATATTTTAGGCTTTCGTAATTATGTGAATGTATTTTAATTAATTTGATAGCTTCTAGCCACAGAAATTCATCTAGTTTTCGTTTAATGTGAGAATAGTAAATGAAGAGGAAACAGAAAAATCGCTAAATGTAACCACGGGTCACGTGGAGACTCTTCTCCCCCCCCCTTCCTCCCCACCACTATAACTCAGACTGCTCTGCCCATCAGAACGTCAAAAATTAAAAAAAACTTTTCAAAAATAAGTTCATTTTGTAGCGCCCATCTTTCTGAAGAGTCAGATACATAAAACGTATATCTCCGAGGAAATGTATGACACATTATTTGGTCTTAAGTGTGCAGTGCAATGCCACGCCTCTTCAAACACCATTCTCATACGCATGTCACTGTATTTCGCTCTGTGGAACTCAAACTTGTGTATATTTTGTAATGGATGCCATCAAACTATTTCAGGACAGTGGAATTTAAAATGTCCTGTAGTGCCTCTCCTGCTTCCAGTCAGCCGGTTTGACATCCTGCCCCACTTTTTTTTTATATACTAAAAACCTCGCAATTAATACTGGATAGGATTATTTGTAACTGGGAGAACAAGAACTCTTCAGAAAATCTGGACTCTTTATTGCCTATTAGCAAATAACTTGCTCTTCTGTGTGACATAAAATTAAATATAGGATACCTAAAACCAGTAAAGACAAGAGACAGGCATGACAGTACACATTTCTTCAATCCTTAGGTCCTAGTGATTTTTAACTCTAATCTCGCTACAGTTTTACATGATGTGCTTTCCTTTCTGCGAAAGAACTATTACCTTATCAAAGTTTGTCAAATGTTTCGCTACATGAAAAAATAGAAATGTCGTCTAATAATGAAAAAGCTCTTAGTACAAATAGTACCCAAGACTGGGGTGGTTTCTCGATCTGATTACGTCTATTTTGTCACTATGTACTGGAGAAAACAAATTAGGTCTTTCTAATATTTCAGCAATTGTAACACACACCAAATAAGTGAGACTGTTTTGGCAATAATGATCATTTTTATAATACGTCAGAATATAATTCAAGTACCAATATGAAATAACCATTTGGCCTACTACAAGCAAAACGCTTTACGTTAGGAAACAGTTTCACATTTCATTCATATGCTACAGTTTCTCATCGACGAGACCACCGAAAAGTAGTAGAACGAAATTTTTGTATAAATTTGGAATCATCATATTCTTCCATAATTTGTGTGATGTCCCCGTTCTTCTCCTTCCTCGTTCTAACAAACAGTCTTGTCATCACTAATTCTGTAACTATTCCTACCACTGTCAAAACTCATTCTCCGGTTTAAACCCTGGCACAATCTCCAGTTTAGTTATCCAGCGATTATTCTCCGATTAGGCGTAATTACGTGTTAGTACAATGCATTTTCCGCACTACTCCCAGAATGGAACTTACGCGGTTGCTAGCCAGGGACTATGACTGGCCCTGTCTAGTGTAGCAATCTAGCCAGAAATTTTCTGTCAAAATTTCACTTTCTTGGATACACCGAGAAGAAGATACGTAATCTTTCTTACCTGTTGTTCCTGTTAGTCGTTTATTTCCACTCTGGTGGTCTGAATCTATGGATTTCTCTAGTAATTAGAACAACTCTGAACATTCACAAACCGAATCAACCACATTAACAAGCAGCGGTTAGCATTCACCGGTTCGGCTTTATTGTGCTCAGCTCGTATAGCCCAGTCCCGTTTTGTCTGCAGGAAAGTTTATTTCTAGATGCGATGAGGATTCCCCTGGCAGAGACATCACATACACTATGCACACATTCAAAAATCAACTTATAATTCATTCAGAAATCAACTTAGAATGTGTTCAAAAACCAGCAGAGGTGCGTTTCAAAATCATATGAATAATCGATAGATCGACGTGTGCTGGATGCTAGGTGCTTTGTGAAACAAGGTTTTTTTCCTCAAGAATATGAATTTTGCCCCTCCCCCAAAACTGCTGCCCATTTCAGATACCCCAGTTTGCCTCCCCCCCCCCCCCCCCCACTAGATCCGGGCCTGCTGTGCACGCATGAATCTGGCGGCTTGGGTGACCCCAATAAAACTTTTCCGGGTAGCATGTGGGTGGTTGCTGCTACTGCTGCTTACACAGCCAATAGCCACATTTCTGTAGCCAGAAGTGGAAGAAGGTGCGACTCAACTGTGCATGTGCATGAGCCTGCTCGTAACTGTTTAAATGAGTCTAATGTAAACAATTGTGACGTCACGCTCATCGGAGGCAATTTGTTGTTATGAAGCACTGCGTAGTCTTCCGAAAGCCTTTGACACATTTTGCTGTTGGTCAGACGCTTGTACGTGTTATTTTATATGGCAAATTTCCTTTGCAATTTAAGTTTCATTTTCATTTTTTCTCTCGTTCATGTTTTAATGCGGCAGTATTATTCTGCAGTAGTAGGATACAATAATAGCCTTTATTAGCGTATCGGTTCTTACCATTCAAAATTACAAAAATTTAACTGAAAACTAAATCCTGGAATTCTAAAAAAACTCCCAGGTTTTTCCCAGTTTCCTCCCAGATGAAAAAATTCCCAAGTTTTTCCCAGATCACCCAGTTGTCCCCAGTTATATAAACCCTGTTTTGACACATATTGCTGTCAGTGCACATGTGTGTGTGCACGCTGTGTTTTGTTGTTGTAAATAAAGCATTTTCTTTGCAGCTGATGTATTCTAGTGTTATTCCCTCGTTTATGTTTTATTGCTGCAGTAGCAAGTTGAACTATAATTCTTCATTACGGTATCAGTTCTTACCATTCAAAATTACAAAAATTTAACAGAAAATTAAAGCAATGAAAAAAATTTCTGAGTTTTTCCTGGATTTCATGGTCGTTCCAGGACGCATACAACCTGTTTAACACTTTGTGGTAAATTTCCATGAAAGAATGAAACATTTTTGATGTGTCTCCATGGTTGGAAAGCTTGATTATTCCAAGGATCATATAAAGAATTTCACCACTGTACAGTGTACAGCTGTCCATATTGGTTAGCGTATCAACTGCAACTAGAAATGGAAAAAAAATCGAGTTTTGTGCTGTTATGAAACATTGTCATTTGAAGGGCTGGACTGCAGCACATATCAAAACAGAACTGGATTAAGTTCATGAAGGCTCTGCAATATCATTGAAGACCATTTTTTTTATATTAATGAATTTAAACATGGTCTGGTAAGCACGTAAGATGAACCACACTCTGGTCGTCCATTTGAGGTCACCCCAAAAGAAATCATTGACAAAATCCACGAAATGGTAATGCAAGACTGCAGAATAAAAATTCATGAGACTTTACACATCTCAACTTACCAAGTACATAGCATCCTGCATAGAGAACTGACTACAAAGAAGCTGTGTGCAAGTTGGGTGCCCTGATTGCTCACAGTTGACCAAAAGTACAACAGGCACAACATTTCAACACAATGTCTAGCAAACTTTAATCACAATCTACAAGACTTTTTGCTCCAGTTTGTGACTGCTAATGAAACCTGGATCCATCACTACTCACCAGAATCAAAATGGCACAAAATAATTGACAAATGCTGATGAAAGTGCATCAAAAAAGTCAAAGACCATTTTCTCTGTTGATTAGGAGATGGCCAGTATTTTTTGGGATTCTCACGGAATAATTCTCAGAGATTATTGGAAACAGACAGAATCCTAATTGGACCCTATTATGCTTCATTTCGGATTTTTTGAAAATTGTGTTGGCTGAAAAAAAGACCAAGGTTGGCATGCAAAAAAGTGCTCTTTCACCAGGATAATGCACCATCTCACACATCAGCAATAAGAATGGCAAAAGTGCATGAACTGGGCTTTGAATTGGTTCCTCATCCACTCTACTCATCAGACTTAGCTCCAAATGACTTCTTCCTCTTCCCTAACTTGAAACTTTGGCTTGCTGGGAAGAAATTTTCATCAAATGTTAAAGTGATAACTGCACTCAATGAGTATGTTGCGGAGTTTGACAAAACCTACTTTTCCAATGGAACAAAAAAGCAGCAGGATTGCTGGACCAAGCATATATCTCTCACAGGGACTCTGTCGAGAAATAAGGTTAGTTGTTTACAAAACAAAAAATTTTTCCTGCTTTTTTTACTGACTTATAAAACCATCCTCCTACTTACTATTCAAAAGTTGTTATAAAATGCCAAGAACAGCTAAATGTTACACAGTTCATTTTGTGTGGCCTGTAACTGATGAGAGACACAATTGTGTTTTAGATGTTGTAAAGAATCTGCAGATTTATCAGAACAATGCAGGATTTTTTTTTCCTTTTTGTCGACATGTAATTCAGTGAACAGTAAATGTTTTTGTGGGTGTTTCTTTGGAATTTCAGAAAGCAATTCTTTTGTTCTTAAACTTTCATTGAATGTTATTCTGAAATTAGTATTAAAATTTAATTATTATGCCATATTTATGTTTCAATTACTGATGAAGTTTCAGAACAACTAAAGTCACCTTGCAAACCATAATCATCACATAACAGATAATCAGAGCACATGTACTGAGCTGTAGTAATAAAACTTCTGGTCTTTACCACCTTGTCATGTGACAAATTGGAAAATTAGAGATCTGTGTTGGTCAGCTTCACCCCATGTCAATATTCCCTGTTCGTAAAAGTTTGTTTGGTTAGAGTATTGGCATCGGTGTACTGCTGACTTCACTTCTGCATCTATCGCAAAGCGTCGGGCGGTCAGGAATTTCTTCATGGAACCAAACAGATGAAAGTCCAATGGTGCAAGATCCGGATTGTATGGTGGATGTTGGAGCACTTCCCATCCAAATTTTCTCATGAACAGGAGCAACAACATGGTAGCGGGCATAGTCATGATGAAGTCTGACACCGTCAGCATTAAAGTTGTGTCATTTGTCAAGTTAAGCACGTTTTAATGTAGACAGTAGTATTTACAGCGGAGCTGCGTTGAGCCAAGTCCACCAATAACACACCATCACAACATGCACATCCCGGAAGACTGTCACAAGCACTTTCCTAACAGACTGAATCACTTTGAATTCTTTTGATACTTGGGAACCGGCATGTTTCCACTCCATAGAAGCCTGCTTGTTTAAGGGCATGCAGTGGTATGCCCACAACTCATCACCAGTGACAATTCCTTTCATAACATCATGCCCATTTGTAGGGAATGCATTAAGTGATCCACATTTATCATCACTCGCCAAACGTTGTGGTTGTCTGTCAGGTTCTTAGGTATCCAGCAAGAAACAACTTTACAAAATTTCAATGTGTCATGACCAATTTTGTACACTGCATCATAGGAAATGTTGAACTTTTGCAATAATATTCGCAGCTGCACATGCCAGTCTTTCAAAATTGCTGTCTCAATGGGTCTGACACTTTGTGGAGTTGCAGCTGTTACCAGCTGCCCAGCGAGTGATTAATCACTAAGGTTCACATGGCCCTCTTGGAAGAATGGACACCATCTGGAGACATCTTTTTTGTCCACACAGTCATCCCCGTGCATGTTACACATGTCCCTCTGAATTTCACTTGGTTTATGCCCTTTGGCCCACAAATATTCAACTACACTGTGCAGCTCTTCACAAGTTGACAAAGGTAACATGTGCGCCATTTTTGTTTTGTAGCTCAGGCTTCTCCTGCTAGAGCAGCATGTGAAAACAAGATTCCCTCTATAGTGCAAACTTCAAACTATATTCTCAGGAAATTTCAACATGCCAGCTGCAGTACCAGGGGATAAAAAATTATTGTTTATTACTTTCCGATCCTCCCTCAATTAATTTTATGGTTGAAGTTCCTTGTGTCATAAAACCTGAGTTCAACTAATGCTGGCCAAGTATTTCAGGAATTAAGTCATATCCCATTATCTAGTACACTACAATATATTGGGATTCCAATTAGTTGTATTCAACCTGGAAAGCTTATGCACAAAAACCTACATTATCACTAACAATTTAAGTGTATAAAACATTAAATTTATTAGTTATCTTCCTACCTAAGGTAAGTACAAAATTACCAAAAAAGAAATGCAAACAATAACAACTTACATCAGACCAAGACATGAAGCTAGCTGCACTTTGATCCCAGCTAGATGAATCAGTATCAAAATACTCCAAATCTTGCAATTTGCTGAAAGAGTCCCTAAAAGGATCATCTGATGAAGCACTGAAAAAAAGTAGTAAAGGTATTAGCTACAGTACTCACTGTACATTCGTCAATAAACCCGAGATTGCACATATTAATATACCATTCCCACGAAGTATCTCAGCAAGAACCAAATGCTTGAGGTGGAGAGCAAGGGGGAAACAGCGAGGAGTAGGGCAAGGAGACAGGTCAAGGGGTAAGAGCTGTGGGAGAGTTGGGAATAGCCAAAGGGGAGGGGACGCAAGCACCAACAGTGAGGGGCACTCAGGGGCCAAAGAGAGGGGGACACACGGGGCGAGGGAGGGAGGGGGGAGTGCCGAAGGAGGGAGGAAGAAGGGAGGGGGGAGGCAGGAAGAAGGGAGGGGGGAGGGCCGATAGGAGGGAGGGGGGAGGGCCGAAGGAGGGAGGGGGGAGGGCCGAAGGAGGGAGGGGGGAGGGCCGAAGGAGGGAGGGGGGAGGGCCAAAGGAGGGAGGGGGAGGGCCGAAGGAGGGAGTAAGAAGGGAGGGGGGAGGGCCGAAGGAGGGAGTAAGAAGGGAGGGGGGAGGGCCGAAGGAGGGAGTAAGAAGGGAGGGGGGAGGGCCGAAGGAGGGAGGAAGAAGGGAGGGGGGAGGGCCGAAGGAGGGAGGAAGAAAGGAGGGGGGAGGGCCGAAGGAGGGAGGAAGAAAGGAGGGGGGAGGGCCGAAGGAGGGAGGAAGAAAGGAGGGGGGAGGGCCGAAGGAGGGAGGAAGGAGGGAGGGGGGAGGGCCGAAGGAGGGAGGAAGGAGGGAGGGGGGAGGGCCGAAGGAGGGAGGAAGGAGGGAGGGGGGAGGGCCGAAGGAGGGAGGAAGGAGGGAGGGGGGAGGGCCGAAGGAGGGAGGCAGGAGGGAGGAAGAAGGGAAGGGGGAAGGCCGAAGGAGGGAGGAAGAAGGGAGGGGGAGGGCCGAAGGAGGGAGGAAGAAGGGAGGGGGGAGGGCCGAAGGAGGGAGGAAGAAGGGAGGGGGGAGGGCCGAAGGAGGGAGGAAGAAGGGAGGGGGGAGGGCCGAAGGAGGGAGGGGCGAGGGCCGAAGGAGGGAGGAAGAAGGGAGGGGGGACGGCCGGAGGAGGGAGGAAGAGGGGAGGGGGGAGGGCCAGAGGAGGGAGGAAGAGGGGAGGGGGGAGGGCCAGAGGAGGGAGGAAGAGGGGAGGGGGGAGGGCCAGAGGAGGGAGGAAGAAGGGAGGGGGGAGGGCCGAAGGAGGGAGGAAGAAGGGAGGGGGGAGGGCCGAAAGAGGGAGGGGCGAGGGCCGAAGGAGGGAGGAAGAAGGGAGGGGCGAGGGCCGAAGGAGGGAGGAAGAAGGGAGGGGCGAGGGCCGAAGGAGGGAGGAAGAAGGGAGGGGCGAGGGCCGAAGGAGGGAGGAAGAAGGGAGGGGCGAGGGCCGAAGGAGGGAGGAAGAAGGGAGGGGCGAGGGCCGAAGGAGGGAGGAAGAAGGGAGGGGCGAGGGCCGAAGGAGGGAGGAAGAAGGGAGGGGCGAGGGCCGAAGGAGGGAGGAAGAAGGGAGGGCCGAAGGAGGGAGGAAGAAGGGAGGGGCGAGGGCTGAAGGAGGGAGGAAGAAGGGAGGGGCGAGGGCTGAAGGAGGGAGGAAGAAGGGAGGGCCGAAGGAGGGAGGAAGAAGGGAGGGGCGAGGGCCGAAGAAGGGAGGGGCGAGGGCCGAAGAAGGGAGGGGCGAGGGCCGAAGGAGGGAGGAAGAAGGGAGGGGCTTAGGAGGGAGGAAGAAGGGAGGGGGGAGGAAGAAGGGAGGGGGGAGGAAGAAGGGAGGGGGGAGGGCCAGAGGAGGGAGGAAGGGGGGAGGGGGAAGGGCCAGAGGAGGGAGGAAGAGGGGAGGGGGGAGGGCCAGAGGAGGGAGGAAGAGGGGAGGGGGTAGGGCCAGAGGAGGGAGGAAGAGGGGAGGGGGGACGGCCAGAGGAGGGAGGAAGAGGGGAGGGGGGACGGCCAGAGGAGGGAGGAAGAGGGGAGGGGGGACGGCCGGAGGAGGGAGGAAGAGGGGAGGGGGGACGGCCGGAGGAGGGAGGAAGAGGGGAGGGGGGACGGCCGGAGGAGGGAGGAAGAAGGGAGGGGGGACAGCCGGAGGAGGGAGGAAGAAGGGAGGGGGAGGGTCGAAGGAGGGAGGAAGAAGGGAGGGGGGAGGGCCGAAGGAGGAAGGAAGAAGGGAGGGGTGAGGGCCGAAGGAGGGAGGTAGAAGGGAGGGGGGATGGCCGAAGGAGGAAGGAAGAAGGGAGGGGGAGGGTCGAAGGAGGGAGGAAGAAGGGAGGGGGAGGGTCGAAGGAGGGAGGAAGAAGGGAGGGGAGGGTCGAAGGAGGGAGGAAGAAGGGAGGGGGGACGGCCGGAGGAGGGAGGAAGAAGGGAGGGGGGACGGCCGGAGGAGGGAAGAAGAAGGGAGGGGGGGCGGCCGGAGGAGGGAGGAAGAAGGGAGGGGGGGCGGCCGGAGGAGGGAGGAAGAAGGGAGGGGGGAGGGTCGGAGTAGGGAGGGGGAGGGTCGGAGGAGGGAGGAAGTAGGGAGGGGGAGGGTCAAAGGAGGGAGGGGTAGGGAGGGGGAGGGTTAAAGGAGGGAGGGGGTAGGGAGAGGTGAGGGTCAAAGGAGGGAGGGGGGTAGGGAGGAGGTAGTGTCGAAGGAGGGAAGGGGTAGGGAGGGGGTAAGGTCCAAGGAGGGAGAGGGGTACGGAGGGCGTAGGGTCGAAGGAGGGAGGGGGGAGGGTCGAAGGAGGGAGGGGGGAGGGTCGAAGGAGGGAGGGGGGAGGGTCGAAGGAGGGAGGGGGGAGGGTTGAAGGAGAGAGGGCTGAAGGAGGAAGGGGGTAGGGAGAGGGAGGGCTGAAGGAGGGAGGGGGGTATGGTGGGGGAATGCAGGAGGGGCAGGGTTGGGGTAGGGGAGGGCCGAAAGAGGGAGGGGGTGGGGTGGGGTGGGTGAGGGCCGAAAGATGGCGGGGTAGGGAGGGGAGGGCGGAAAGAGGGAGGTGATAGGGAGGGGAGTGCGGAAAGAGGGAGGTGATAGGGAGGGGAGGGCGGAACGAGGGAGGGGGTAGGGAGGGGAGGGCCGAAAGAGGGAGGGAGTAGGGAGGGGAGGGCCGAAAGAGGGAGGGGGCAGTGAGGAGAGGGCGGAAAGAGGGAGGGAGTAGGGAGGGGAGGGCGGTAAGAGGGAGGGCGGTAAGAGGGAGGGGGTAGGGAGGGGAGAGCGGAAAGGGGGACGGGCAGAGGGCCGAAAGGGGGACGGGCAGAGGGCCGAAAGGGGGACGGGCAGAGGGCCGAAAGGGGGACGGGCAGAGGGCCGAAAGGGGGACGGGCAGAGGGCCGAAAGGGGGACGGGCAGAGGGCCGAAAGGGGGACGGGCAGAGGGCCGAAAGGGGGACGGGCAGAGGGCCGAAAGGGGGACGGGCAGAGGGCCGAAAGGGGGACGGGCAGAGGGCCGAAAGGGGGACGGGCAGAGGGCCGAAAGGGGGACGGGCAGAGGGCCGAAAGGGGGACGGGGAGAGAGGGAGGGACGAAAGAGGGAAGGGGAAGTGGAGGGATGGAGGGGAAGGGAAGTGGAGGGACGGAGGGGAAGGGAAGTTGAGGGACGGAGGGGAAGGGAAGTTGAGGGATGGAGGGGAAGGGAAGTGGAGGGACAGAAGAGGAGGGACGAAAGGGAAGGGTCGGGGGAGGGACATAAGGGAAGGGTAGGGGAAGGGACAAAAGGGAAGGGTAGGGGAAGGGACAAAAGGGAAGGGTAGGGGAAGGGACAAAAGGGAAGGGTAGGGGAAGGGACAAAAGGGAAGGGGAAGGGGAGGGACAAAAGGGAAGGGGAGTGGAAGGGACAGAAGGAAAGGGGAAGGGGAGGGACTAAGGGGTGATGGGGAGGGGAGGGACTAAGGGGTGAGGGGTGAGGGGAGGGACTAAGGGGTGAGGGGTGAGGGGAGGGACTAAGGGGTGAGGGGTGAGGGGAGGGACTAAGGGGTGAGGGTGAGGGGAGGGACTAACGGGTGAGGGTGAGGGGAGGGACTAACGGGTGAGGGGGAGGGGAGGGACTAACGGGTGAGGGGGAGGGGAGGGACTAACGGGTGAGGGGGAGGGGAGGGACTAACGGGTGAGGGGGAGGGGAGGGACTAACGGGTGAGGGGGAGGGGAGGGACTAACGGGTGAGGGGGAGGGGAGGGACTAAGAGGTGAGGGGGAGGGGAGGGACAAGGGGAGAGTGGGAGGGACAAGGGGAGAGTGGGAGGGACAAGGGGAGAGTGGGAGGGACAAGGGGAGAGTGGGAGGGACAAGGGGAGAGTGGGAGGGACAAGGGGAGAGTGGGAGGGACGAAGGGGAGAGTGGGAGGGACGAAGGGGAGAGGGAGACGGGGAGGGACGAAGGGCAGACGGCAACAGGGAGGGACGAAGGGCAGAGGGCGACGGGGAGGCACGAAGGGAAGAGGGTGATGGGGAGGAACGAAGTGGGGAGGGGGGGCACGAAGGAGAGGGGCAGGAAGGGCAGGGAGGAAGGGGAGAGGGTGAGGTGGAGGGACGAGGTGTGGAGGGGGCAGGAAGAGGAGGGGGAGGGATGAAGGGAAGAGGGACGAAGGGAAGAGGGACGAAGGGAAGAGGGACGAAGGGAAGAGGGACGAAGGGAAGAGGGACGAAGGGAAGAGGGACGAAGGGAAGAGGGACGAAGGGAAGAGGGACGAAGGGAAGAGGGACGAAGGGAAGAGGGACGAAGGGAAGAGGGATGAAGGGAAGAGGGACGAAGGGTAGGGGGACGAAAGAGCAGGGGGCGTGGCAAGGGGACGGGGTGCAAGAAAAAGGAGGGGGGAGGGACAATGGGGAAAGCATAGGGGGAGGGGCAAAGGGGAGAGGCGGGGGACGAAGGGGAGTGGGGGAGAGGCGGGGGACGAAGGGGAGTGGGGGAGTGACGAAGGAGATGGTGGGAGAGAGGGAGGCACAGGGGGGAGAGAGGGAGGCACCGCGGGGAGAGAGGGAGGGACGGGGGGAGAGAGGGAGGGACGGGGGGAGAGAGGGAGGGACGGGGGGAGAGAGGGACAGGGTGAGGGACGAAGAGAAGAAGGGGAGAGGGTGAGGGACGAAGAGAAGAAGAGCGAGGGGGGAGGGCAGGCAACTAGGGGGGGACGGGCCGACAACGAGTGGGGGACGGGCCGACAACGAGTGGGGGACGGGCCGACAACGAGGGGGGGACGGGCCGACAACGAGGGGGGGACGGGCCGACAACGAGGGGGGGACGGGCAGACAACGAGGGGGGGACGGGCAGACAACGAGGGGGGGACGGGCAGACAACGAGGGGGGGACGGGCAGACAACGAGGGGGGGACGGGCAGACAACGAGGGGGGGACGGGCAGACAACGAGGGGGGGAAGGGCAGACAACGAGGGGGGGAAGGGCAGAGAACGAGGGGGGGAAGGGCAGAGAACGAGGGGGGGAAGGGCAGAGAACGAGGGGGGGAAGGGCAGAGAACGAGGGGGGGAAGGGCAGAGAACGAGGGGGGGAAGGGCAGAGAACGAGGGGGGGAAGGGCAGAGAACGAGGGGGGGAAGGGCAGAGAACGAGGGGGGGAAGGGCAGAGAACGAGGGGGGGAAGGGCAGAGAACGAGGGGAAGGGCAGAGGACGAGGGGAAGGGCAGAGGACGAGGGGGAAGGGCAGAGGACGAGGGGGAAGGGCAGAGGACGAGGGGGAAGGGACAAAGGAAGAGGGGGGGACGGGTAGAGAACGAGGGGGAAGGGACAAAGGAAGAGGGGGGGACGGGTAGAGAACGAGGGGGAAGGGACAAAGGAAGAGGGGGGGACGGGTAGAGAACGAGGGGGAAGGGACAAAGGAAGAGGGGGGGACGGGTAGAGAACGAGGGGGAAGGGACAAAGGAAGAGGGTGGGGAAGGGCAGAGGGTCAGAGGGGAAGGGTCAAAGGAAGATAGAAGGTAAGGTCCAAAGGTAGAGAGAGGGGAAGAGCCAAAGGTAGAGAGGAGAAGAGCCAAAGGTAGAGAGGAGAAGAGCCAAAGGTAGAGAGGGGAAGAGCAAAAGGTAGAGAGGGGAAGAGCCAAAGGTAGAGAGGGGAAAAGGGCTGAAGAAGAGAGGGGGCAGGGAAGAGGGTGAAAGGGGAAGGTCTGAAGGAAGAGAGGGGGGCAGGTCAAAGGGTGAAAGGGGGTCAGGGCAAAGGGTGAAAGGGGGTCAGGGCAAAGGGTGAAAGGGGGTCAGGGCAAAGGGTGAAAGGGGGTCAGGGCAAAGGGTGAAAGGGGGTCAGGGCAAAGGGTGAAAGGGGGTCAGGGCAAAGGGTGAAAGGGGGTCAGGGCAAAGGGTGAAAGGGGGTCAGGGCAAAGGGTGAGAGGGGGTCAGGGCAAAGGGTGAGAGGGGAAGGGCCAAAGGAAGAGGGGGGAGAGCAGAGGATGAGAGGGGAAGGGCCAAGGGAAGAGTGGGGAGGGGAAGAGTCAACAAGGCGTGTGCATGTGAGTGCAGAGTTAAGCAACAATTGACGTGCTTATGGACAGGGGCAGGGGCAGATGCTCTATTGTGGGTAGTGGCTATGGTGACGACAGGAGGAGGAGGAGGAGGAGGAGGAGGAGGAGGAGGAGCAGGGTGGGGGGGGAGGGGGAGGGGACACAGTGCTCCTATGCAGGCTGTTAATGAAGGTACAAGCATATGGAGTAATTCTCAAATATGTGAGTGTCTTGAAGACTTCTTATATAATAGAACCCAGCATGTTACCCTTGATGGTGAGTGTTCATCAGAAACAAGGGTAGCATCAGGAGTTCCCTGGTGAAGTGTGACAGGACTGCTGCTGTACTCTATATCCATAAACGATTTAGTGGACAGAGTGGGCAGCAGTCTGCTGTAGTTTGCTGATGATGCCGTGGTGTACGGTAAGAAGTCAAACTTGAGTGAATGTAGGAAGATGCAAGACAAAGTGGACGTTTGTCGAATGGCAGCTAGCCCTAAATGTGGAAAAATGTAAGTTAATGTGGATGAGAAGGAAGAACAAACCTGTAATGTCCTGTTGACACAATCAAATCAGTTTAAATATCTGTGCGAAATGCTGCAAAGCAATATGAGGTGGAACAAGCATATGAAAATTGTGATAGGGAAGGCAAATGGTTGACTTCCATTTATTGGGCGAATTGTAGGAAGGAGTGGTTCATCTGTAAAGAAGACCACATATAGGACGCTGGTGCGACCTGTTCTTGAGTACTGCTCAAGGGTTTGGAATCCGCGCCAAGTCGGATGAAGGAAGACATTGAAGAAATTCAGAGGAGGGCTGCTAGTTTTGTTCCTGGTAGGTTTCAACAAAATGTAAGTGTTAAGGAGATGTTTCGGTTACTCAAATGGGAATCCTTGGAGGGAAGGCGCCCTTCTTTTCGAGAAACACTATTGAGTAAATTTAGAGAACCAGCATTTGAAGCTGACTGCCAAACGATTCTGCTGCCACCAACACACATTCTGCGTAAGGACCATGAAGATAAGATACAAGAAATTAGGGCTCATACAAAGTCATTAAAGACAATTGTTTTTCCCTTGTTCTATTTGCGAGTGGTACAGGAGGGTAAATGACAAACAGAGGTACAGGGTACATCCGCCACGCACTTTACAGTGACTTGAGGAGTATCTATGTAGATGTAGAGGCAATGGGGTGGGATAGGATCTATGGTGGCAGGGGTAGGACCTACACTGGGGGTGTAGAGGCTATGGTGGTGGGAGTTAGGGGTGAGGGGGTTAGACGTAAGACAGTAGCTAGGAGTAGAGGGACAGGGACAGTATGTGCAGGGGCAGAGTGGCAGAAGCCAAGGGTCAGGAGGTGTAGGTGTAGGTGTGGGTGTGGGTGTGGGTGTGGTTGGGGCAAGGGGGGGGGGGGGATGCAAGTTTGAATGTTAGGCTTCTATGTTCAACTTCAATGAATTACAGTGCAAGTAGCTATTTCATTCATTCCATTATTAGTCAGACGTATTTGTATGGTCAAATTACGAAAATACAAATTAAGTTAAAAGTAGAAAACGGTGCAATTATGACCTGTCAGGAGTGCAACTATGACAGTCACAAATACCCACTCTTTTCATAAAATAATGTGAGGTCTTCAGTAATATAACAACTTAAAACTATCATCAGATCACATAGAAAATGTGTACTTACTTGCTCCATGCCACAATGTCTCAGGTAAAATAATTTGATTTAATACTTAATTATTTAAAGAAAGCAGATAAAACTCACGAGTTGTCACTGTCTTCTTGTTTAGCACCAGCTGTACTTCCATAATGAATATTTACTGGCATTGACAATGCCATATGAGAGAGATTGAAAGGATCCTTTGAATCCGAGGCATAATGCATAACATCAGCTGTCATTTCATCAACTGGTTCTGGAAGTTGCTGTCTGTGTCTAAGCTGAATTTTTTCACTTGTTCTGTAAAGGGCAAAAAATATTTTCATCAGTAATTCCTTTCCACTATAAGTGCCCAACAGAATGTTTTTTAATCCAACTTTAAACTATTTACAAAAACGAATGATGGTAAACCAAATGCCAGAACATTCAAACAATAATAAATTACAACAAAAAACCCTACAAGACATATATACTTCAGCAAATTATTGAATACGTGTATCTGATTTTTCTCTCTTAATGTTAGCCTCTTTGAAGTCCTAGTACTACAATCACGGTTTTACACTATTTTTTGAGAAAATATAAATATTGGTAACTATAAATGGCATTAATGAATACATACACTGATGAGCCAAAACCTTATGACCATTGCAACCACAACATCGGATGCCGCTTGGTGGCTTTGCAGGAACGAGACGCAGTAACAAAAGTTTGTAAGTGGATCAGACATGGACAGGTGATAACCCTAGCGAAGATATGGGCATCAAATGGGGAAATTCACTGAGCTAAGCTATTATGCAGAGCCTCTGAATGAGTATCTTGAAAACAGTGAAGCTCGTCAAATGTGGCATCTACTGCGAGAGGTAGGAGGAACTGAAACTACCACCGGACGCTAAATCATTGCATGTGCACGGCTCTTCATAGAATGTGAGGTTCGGAGACTTGTCTGCTCTATAAAGTATGATATTGGTGATCTGTGGCTTCTCTGCTGAAAGAGCACAATGCTGGTGCACACAGAAGTGTTTCAGAGCACATCATTATTTGTACATTGTTGAACATGGACCTCTGCAGCAGACAACCTGTATGTGTTGACATGTTGACCCAACGACAAAGTCAATTATGATTGCAGTCAGCATGGGACCATCAGGATTCAACCACCTATCAATGGAAACATGTCGGCTCTTCAAGCAAATCACATTTTTGCTACACTAGGTTGGTGGTTGTCTACACAAAAGTCATCATCAAGGTGAACCGCAGATCGAAATGTGCAGCACATCATCGATGCAGGCTGGTGTGACCAATATAGTGCTATGGGAGAAATTCTCCTGCACTTGTATGGGACCTGTGGTAGTAATCGAAGACACGCTGACAGCTGCGAATCATCTGCATCCCTTCATGCTTTATGTCTTTCCTGATGGCAATATCACCTTTCAGGAGTATAATTGTCCATGTCTCGAAAATAGAACCATGCTACAGTTGTCAGAGGAGCATTATAGTGAACTGACATTGATGTCTCGGCTACCAAATTCACCTGATGTAAGTCATATTGAAGCCATCTGGGTCACTACCAGGTGCCATCACCATATATGCAAATCAGCAGCCTGTTATTTATTCAAGTTACACGACTTGTGCATGGACATCTAATGCCACATACCTCCAAAAACCTACCAACAAACCGTCAGATCCCTGATACACAGAACTGGTGAAGTTTTTCATTCCAAAGACGTACAAACAAGCTATTAGGCAGGTGGTTATACTGTTTTAGTTCATTAGTGTATACTGTTAAGCAGCAGTCAAAAAACTAGAATTTGTTTTTTGACTCACAGGAGAGCTTCACAGAAAAGATCACAAATCTGAATTGGTAGATGCTTGAAGGTACACGGCAATTATCCCACTAAAGTACTTACAAAGTTTCAAGAACTGGCTTTCAATGATCTATTTATTGCTGCAGTAGAGATTGTGATGGCAAGATTAGGATTAATAACAGCATTAATTACAGAGGCATTTCAACAATCATTCTTCCTGTGCTCCATCACAAATGGAACAGGAAGAAGCCTTAATAACTTGCTGGGACAATGGGAAGTACCCACTGTCATGCTCTTCACAGTGGTTTGCACAGTGTGGATGAAGAAGTTCAATACTATCCACACAATTCTGAAAATAAATAATAGAAGAATCAAGGAATATAGTAGAGCCCCCACCCCCTCATATTCCTCCTGGTATGCATCGTTTGCTCCCACTGTGACTTTGCAGACAAAATTAGATTAATTTACAGAGCACACAAATGCATTTCAACTATCTTTCCCCACACACTCCAAATAAAATTGGAATATGAAGAAGCCCTAGTATTTGATATGATGGATGCTTTCTATTGACATAATCTTCAGTGGTTAGCAGAGTATGTATATCAATTATTGACTTGAACCATTTGCAGATTTTTTTTTTTTTTTTTCAAATACTTTGCTGCCTTTTCAGCACAAGGACTGGCACTACTATTTACTCCTACACTTGTGTCATCTTCAAGAACGAAACATCTATCTTATGATAAGCCAAGTGGCAGGTCATTTATTTACATAAGAACAACAGAAGATACATAAGAACAACAGAAGATACATATGAACAACAGAAGATACATATGAACAACAGAAGAGGCAAAATAAAATACTGCGATAAACCACAGCTGACTTGTTCAAATTCTGATTGCCTACTTCCGTTTGATTGATATCGTACAGTTAATACAGATAATGGAATGGGCAAGTGGTTCTCTGCTGGAGGTGGGTGAAGGGTCCAGATGTCAAAAGCTCTTCATTGTTAACTAGCACGCATGCAGTAAGCAGGCAACAAGCATTTAACTTTGCACTCAGGAACACCAGTGCGGATGTATCCCTGTAAGCGCTTCTCAAAGAGTAAGTCTAGTAGCCAGCAACTTCGGTTATCAGTGCATGCTGAGCAGCTGGCTGTTACCAAGTCAGGATGGCATGACAGGGTCTTGCCTTGGGTGTCCTGAGTGAGGTAGGCCAGTGGCTAGCCTAGTTGAGACAGCAGTAACATCCAGACGACAAACCCTGGACCGATCTCTGGGGTGATGCATCTGGCATCATAGGACCCCAGTGGCATGGAACTGGGATGATCTCCATCCATACTTTGGACCTGTGGCGGACGGAGGACCTCCAGCTGACAGTGTCATGGAGATGGCAGCCAAGTGAAGGTGACATGATGGCTAGGCCCTTAGGCAGCAGTCAGTTTGCAGACCAGCAGCATCAATGACAAATGCATCAGAAGAATGTCAGTGACACCATAGCAGAGACTGACACAAGATGGATGTCACTGGATAGCCCAACTGTATCAGTGATCTACTAGGCTAGCCTAGAAGTATATATACATGAAAAGGGGGTTGTTAATGGGGAAGAAAAGTACTCGTGAATACTTCAGTGCCTTTGAACCTTCTTGAAGGCTGGATATAACCAGAGAAATGGGTTGGTACTGAGGAATTTGTCAATATGTTGAAATGCTGCTTCGGTTGACTGCAACCAACGCCTTGAATTTGGCAATGGGCTCCTGCCTGGACCTGTCCCATTACAATATGGAACTCATACAGGTCATCACTTCAGTCCAGATGCAGTGCCAAGGCAATGCAATGACTCAAGACCTTCCTGCACACAGGTGGGCAAACATCTGGCACACAGTCAGACAGCCAGGCTGCAGCCTACACGACTGCAATTCAGAAATGTTTAATGCCACTACACTACAATACTGGTGATGATGAAATGCTATTATTGGAACTGGAAGAAACCTGAGATAAGTGATTTGTGAGACACAAATGTCTGCCAATAATAATGATTAAAGTCACAACGTGTCTGAGAGCATTGCTGTAATTATGAAATCTGAGACTTGTACATATGTGACAGCCCAAACTAAAACAGTCTGTTGTAAACCAGTTGTTGGTCTCTCTAGCTGTCACTGAGCTGTCTGGTAGAGCTGATTTTGCACTGTTGATTAGTGTTTTTGTCATAAACAAAATTTTTAAACCAACCTTAAGGCCACTGAAAGATAATTTATGCACATTAAGATCAATACTAGGCCCTGTACCAACTCTCTTGGGACCCCACTTTACATTTACCCATTCTGAGGTTCAGTTCATCCCTGTGACACAAAATCAGTGAGATTCTCTGTTATGAAGGTAAGACTTCAAACTTTGTCGATAGCACTACATTTCAGAAGCATCTATTTTCTTCTTGGACTTTGCATTCTACTTATCTGTGCTGTTTAACATCCATTTTTTCATTTCTGTACAAATGCTACACTCCACACAAAAAATTTCCAAAATTAATTCCTTTATGGTGTGTGTTAAAAGTCTCTTTCTTTTTTGGAAACCTGATCTTACTATTCGAAATTATCTTTTGTATCATCTTTACCTCTGCCATCAATCATTTTGCTTTCAGCAGATCAGAACTCATCTACTACTTTCTGCATCTCATTTCCCAATCTAATGCTCTCGCCCACTACATTTCATTACTCTTATTGATTTTCATCTCACAACCCCTTTGGAAGATGCTATACATGTCATTGAACTGCTCGTCCAAGTCCTATGGTGTTAGTGGCAAACCCCAAGTTTATTTCCCTCCGTCTAAACCAGGACGGCTCAACCCGTTGATCGCAATGAACCAGTCAATTTGCTTGGCTTCATGACCTGATCTTTCATGATCTTTGTCCAAACTCTGTTTACAGAAGCTACTTCTGTAAAATATGTGTTTTTTGAAAATAAGTATTTTGCACATGTTATGAGAAGATAAATCTTTCATATCCAGAGTATTTTAGTGCCTTTAACACTCACACCAAGCAACAGCCTTTCCTTCAGCTTGGTAAGATTGCTACTCACAAACTTGGCACTTTGTGAGTGAGGGTTGCAGGGAAAGCATTCAGCGTTTGCTGTGTCATGAAGTGCAGTGTGCAGGAAGGTGGTCTGGTGGGAGAGGGCAGGGTGGGGTGGGGTGGGGAGGGGAGGGAGGGGGGTGGAGGAAAGGAAGTAGCTCTGCCTCCAGTAGGCAACACAAACTTCTATGTTTGATCTTACATGAACGAACAATATGAATGACGGAGGTGGTGATGCGTAAAATACTTTGTGTTGTGGAAATAGATATTGCTGTTCGTATTGACATGTCAAATAACCGCCTCATCAGTCATTTTCAAAACAACTGTGATCAAAATAGTACAATACACATCACAATGCTAGCACAGCTCAGCGACACTACAATCAATACCAGCAAATAGTATGCTGTACAACTGGCAACGAACATCTCCAAACCATTACAGCATGAAGTCTCCTGACCGTTGCCGAATGCTAATGACTGGAAATAGAGTCTACGCTTTAAGGAGTACTGCTATCTTTGATGGCACAACATATTGATATTCTACTTACTTACCACTGGCTTCCGGAACTTTCGAAGCGGAATACACCTTTTCTCTGTGAAAGCACTGTCTTGCTAGATCAAGACAAAGCCTCAGCACTAAGGGTCACGTGCCATCTTTTATGGAGAGAAGAGATAGTATCGAACTTCTGTATGGAGTGGTCATGCATTGTCATGCCATAGATAAGTAACATGTAGAACCTGGTAGAATTTGGAATTTATATTTGAAAGTATACGCGATTGCAGTCTTTCTCGGCGTATTCCACTGACGAATTCTTCTCAGGTTATCAGCTGAGTGGTGGCGTCGTCTTGTCACAACGTTTCAATGACTTTCGTACCCATCGTCTTCTGGCGAAGTGATGGGCGGAAAACTCATTGAAACGTTACAACAAGACGACGCCACCACCCAGCTGATAACCAGAGATGAATTCATCAGTATATTTGAAAGTGTTACATCGGTTTATAGAAGCAAAGTATTTCAATAATTTCATGGAAAAGCACATGGGAATAATTTAGAGATTTATGGTTGATACAGCGTCACATTTGAGGATCAGTCATTGTTATGGAGAAACACAGCCATCATGGTAGAGAAACACATTGATAACGAAATGTAAATGAATAAGCTTCTATGTTTCATTAATGTGGAAATGCAATGCAGCAATTAATGGTTTAGAGTGAATGCAAAATAAACATAACTGTTAAATGAGACTTTATCAGTGTAGGCATTGTTAAGGAAATGTGTTAAGTGCAAAAGAAACCAGAAACTAATTTGACTTGTTTTGTTGTTATTTCAAAGCGACATTCTTTCTTCTTTAATTAAGTAACTATAAAATTTGAAAAGTATAAGTGACACATTTTCATTTAAGGCACATGGTCATGTTATTTTCGTGTGATCTCTATTTAAACCTTCCATACTTTAGTCTGACAGTCAGACAGTGCAAAAATAAACAGAAAAGTCATTAATGAGAAAAGTGAGGAGCTTTACAATGTGCCAAGTTATACTTCTCACTTAGTAATGTGTTACTGGCAAGAAAATGCAGTTAAACACAGAAAAGTTTACCACTTCTCTGAGGAATGAGAACAGTTTTTTGTTATAGTGCATAAAGATACGTAATGCTGCTTTAGTCATATCTAAAATGGGAAATACTGAATGACATTTTAGAACACTTCACAAAAGCTCCAAACTGGAAGCAGCGGCTGGTAGTGAGTTGAGGATGAAGAAACTTTCTAATATTATAAGTAAATTACAATCACAACAATCACTTTTTGTAAAGCCTATAAGTATGACTGTGCGTGCTTTGTAGAGACATTTTGAAAATGGCACACATTATGAGTATTCTTGCAAAAATTGTACATTCAATTTGATCAAAATCATTGCTGAGAAGAAAGTTTAGAATGCTACTAGAAGAGATGGTTAGCCTATGTGGAGACCTGCTATTCTGCACCAAAGTTTAATGGCTGAGTAGAGGTAACAGATTTAGAGAACTTCTGCCAGCAATAAAATCTTTTGTGTCTGAAAGAGAGGGAGATTACTTGTAACTGTACAAGTTGAGCTGCTTGTTGGACCTGCCATCTGTAACTGATACAACATTTTAGCTAAATGAGTTAAACAAAGAACTACAAGGAAAAACTAAACCATCATAATTCTAAATGTAAGGCGATTCATGCAAAAAGTTGACCTTCGAATAGTACAGTTACAGAAAATAAAACGTACACACTTTCTTTAAATATATTCACACCTGAAGGATCAACAAAAATCATTAGAGCAAAAGTCTGCGAAGTAGTATATGGCCAACCTGACAGCACTGAAGACAGAGTCTGAAAATAAATTTTGAGATTTCGAGACAGTGGAATCTGTTCTAGCTTTCACAACTCAACCTTTCCAAAAACTGGATGTGGAAGATATTTCAAGTGAAATGAGTACTCTTTTCTCATGCAGTGAGACTGAACCTTAAGGAAATAAATCAGTTCAAAATGACTTTTCCTAAAAGTCACGATACAATGAAGATATCTTCTGGAAATTAGTGAATGTAGAAACCTACCCTAACATTTTAAAAGTGCCATCATACATTTTATTGTTTTCTGGATGAGAGGCAACAATTTACACAGCAAGAAATAAACAGACCTGTCCTCGTCTTTCAGACTGTGCAACGCTTTATCTGACAAATTATTCACGAAATTATTGTAAACTTGCCAATGACATGCATAGCCAAGTATCTCACTAAACATTTTTCAACATTTATGATGGTATGCATTTTAATTTTTTTTTCACATGCGTAATACCCTGAAAATTGAGTAGCAGGCCTACAACCTTTGATGAAGAGAAAATTAACTTACGTATTTTGTGCAATTAAAATTGTTAATTTTGTCTATGGTGTTGGTTTGTGCTTAAACATTAACAAACTTTTAAGTCAGCTGATCACTAAATGAACAGATTGCATGCAGTACATCTCAAGCCTGAAAAGGTCGAGCACCCCTTCTCTAATCCATCCTTACTCCTCTCTGTCACCACCACTGAACAATAGTCGACAATGTTCACACCAACGTACTATCTACAACCTGCTACACTCATTAATCTCTCCCCCTTCTTCGTCTCCCATGGTCCTCACAACAACTAGATTCCTCTCATTCTGCAGTCTGAGTGACATGGCTTTTCTTTTTAACCTTTCCTAAACTACTATTTTCTCCTCAACAATGAAGGGAAGTAGTTTAGAAGGCTAACAATGTGTGTACTTATACGTGTGTGTCTAACAGCAGTATAGGTCAAACAGGATATGGTGGCCAATGCGCAGTACCCAGTTTTCGCCCAAAATGCTGGGCACGTTCATTCATTTGTTCATAAGGTGAGGCCGACACGTGTTTGCCACCTTTCGGCCAGTCAAAGACGACAGAATCAATGTGCACGCCCTGCACTCCTCAAACGATTTTACGGAAACTACTGGGTAAAAAAAAAAAAATTACTTTTTGCTTTACTTGTAGCTTTAAATGTCAGGTTCCCTATGATGTGCCCATCATTTCATTAATGGTCATAGTTAGTGTGATATTTATGTGGAAGTAAGACACTGCAAGTAATTAAAAAAAGTTTGCAATGAAAAGTAGGTGTCAGTATGATTTTGCATTTGGTATGTATTACATAATGTGTTCCAGCATATTAAATTTAGCGAACATATTGAATTTTTCTTTAGATCTGTGTGGAGGTCTCTCACAATTCTCGATAAAGTTGATTTGACGTAGCACAATCATTTGCAATCAGACTGCACCAGCAATAAAGCCAGACTGAAATATCAACAACATTCCTCATATTTCACAAACAGTTTGAGATACTGAAATGAGATTTTGGCAAATTATAGCACACAAACAGGACAGTACTTTGTCGTATAGTTATTATGCAAAACTTCATTATCTAATGTGCTATTCCACTAACTACTGACTTTTCCAATGAAAGAGTTAATTTTTAAAGGCCATCGGTACCTGGTGATATGAGAAATGCTATGGGTTTTGGAACAAAATAAGTGAAGTCATTAAATGTTTATTCTGTACTGAGGATGCGCTTTTTCATAAGATGCTGACCTAACTTTTCCTCAGTTCTTTCTTTCGCTTACGCCATAGTCCCACAGCGATTGCAGGGTCGGCGTGGTTACAACAGATTTGGCAATGGTAGTTTTAGGGATGGCCGGATGCCCCTCCTGCCGCCAGCCCGAACCCCCCAGGACAGAATCAGTGCATCCCAACTGTCTGCGTCTAGCGTAAATCATGAAATAGTGCAGACGTTTTTCAAATGTCTGCGACGCGTGTAACTGAGGCGGAACGTGGGGACCAGCCCGGTATTCACCTAGCAGGATGTGGAAAACCGCCTAAACACCACATCCAGGCTGGTCAGCACACCGGCCCTCAGCGTTAATCCGCCAGGCGGATTCGATTCGGGGCCGGTGCGCCCGAGTCCAGGAAGCAGCACATTAGCGCTCTCGGCTAACCTGGCGGGTCTTATTTTTCCTCAGTTCCTCACGTAATAAGACACTGTTTCAGAATTCTCTTGCAATTGCATCTGTGCAACATGTTAGTGAGGTGAGGCTGTGTAAACTCCACTAAAATAAGCAAATTTTAACATTGCAACAACAGAAATGCATAGGTTTTACTTAAAGATTCCCCACTTGTGACAAATCTCTGGAGATTACAAATGGCACTGCTCTGGAAGTTGCAAATGGTTAATGAACCAGGTGAAAATAAATAGCCACATTTACAGTGGAATTCTTTTTAGATACTAACCAAAGACTATGTGACAGATCTTTCTGAATGGTCACCATGCAAATGTGGTTGTGCATGGGACCCGTGTAATATTTACAAAAAATGTGAGTGTAGGCTTCTGATTAGAAAAGCACTTCCCTTCCAGCACTCAGCATTTCCCCTACAATGCCTACTTGCAGCCCCCACCACTACCACTCTCCCCACACATGCCCTGTTATCTGCACATCTACCAGCCATGGTGTTTTGCATGCACTATACTAAATTTTTTGCCTCCTGAAGGGAAGTGCTAGCCAGAAATTGTGTCCCATGTTTTTTTAATGTAAGGGTTCCTCAGCGCAGCATATAAGAAGCAACGTTAACTGTGATAAGAGATCAATCCACTTCCCAAACAGTCTTAGTCACAAGGCAATAACTCTCTCTGCTGATTACAGGACATCATCACAACCACTGGAGGGGAAAAAATCAACTCCTAGAACAAAAAACACATTAAATAATCAAGGAAGTTTGCTCTGTTGTACATTACACATAAAAACAAAATATGCCACGAATTTCAGTTATAAGAGGAAAATTACATTTGAATGAGATGCCGTTGCTACCCATAGTGTAACAAATGCAAAATTACCAAGAATGAATATTGTCAACTAAAGTTGTGAGACACACGTATTAGAAACATAATTTCATCAGCATTGTGTTTAAAGACATGGCCACCTCCAACTAATTGGCTGGAATGTTTGGTTGGGAAATGCTGTGCTCGCTGCTTTTTGTTGGCCAATTACTGTGGCCAGAAAACATCACTGTGGGAATTTGCCAAATAAAAATAAACTTGCTGTGGTATATGGGTCATTTGAATAGAGTTAAATATAGTTTCACAGTACTTATAGCTACTTATTCAAATGTCCCTTCAGCTGAATATTTATTGAATTTTAGTATCTGTAATTTAAAACATATTCATATGTTAAAAGAATTAACTGCCAATTTCAACACCCCTCTACCACCATCAAGCATAAATGGAGTTCTAATTAATGTTCATTAGTCTCAAAATTGTACAATTAGGCTGAAAAATACCAAGCAGTGTTTTTCATAACCAGTGCCAACCTCTTTCTTCAAAATAATTTTTCCAATCCCACATTTTCACCGACTTATTGTGTGTGTGTAATTATGCCAGCAGTAAAGCAGAAACTAACAGCTTTACAGCTTTGTACCACTTTTGTCTTTTTCAGTTCACATCACAGTATTCATTGCCACTAATCTAATTTAAGCATTACTACGCCACTTGTCATGATCGTCAGTAGAGAAGCCAATACGTGAAAGTACAATGCTGAGAAATTCTTAAACTTGACAAGACAAATTAGACCCTCTGGAAACAATACGGCAGTAGTTAAAAGGTAATAGTGTCCAGCACTTTTTATTCATTTATACGCATTGGTAATGCCCATCATTTTGAGAAAAATATTTCAAAACTGGCTGCTCTGGTACTTCCTGAAACACATTCTTTAAGATGTAGCTCCACTGACCTACACTCAACAATGAGGGAAGCAATACATATTTTACATGTGCGTGTGTGTGTTTTCTATTTCTTCACTTTATGTTTGCTGTTTTATACCAGTTGTGAGAAAGAGAAAAATAATAGAAATTTTATCCTAGCAGTGTAAAAATCTACCAGACTATAGAGTTCCTTGTTACTTGAGTCTACATCAAAAGCATTAAGTTATGACACCTAAACTAATAGTGTGAGGAGAGAAGTGTTTTGAAGTTTTCCTGTGCAACAGACTGCAAGTAAGGGTGTGAACTAGAGTTAAAAGATGAAACAGCCCAGCATCACCAAAATAAGCACGGAATCCACCAGCAATTCCACAGACAATATTTGTAAATTGTAAAATACCCATAAAGCACTTAACAGACAAACATCATATGGCTGCAGTGCAGTTTGCACTGGGCAAAAACATTTCTAGCTCTAAATTACAGCACTAGTCACATAATATTAAGGGAACAGTAGAAGGGATATATATATATATATATATATATATATATATATATATATATATTACAATGCTATGGGTAACATTTGTTTTTATTTTAGTACTGTACATCAAAAACATTGCACACTACATCAGATTGAAAAGCTTCCTCTTATTTCCTAAGTTTTTATTCCTGCAACTGTCATTCATTACCTTAAGGTAATTTGAGATAAAAATACTGTTGAAATATGGTAACATCACATTGAGAACACTGAAAGATGAGTTATGGAAAATACATTCAGTATCATTTTGTATAGCCTCTTCCACTTTTATAAGTTCACAACACATGCTCAGAATACTTTACGATTATTTTGCTGTAGAACTGGGCATTTAAAAAGTAGTCTAACCAATACTCTGAATACTTTAAATATATAAAACTCCAATGTCACTTCTGATAGCTCACAGCACAAACCACTTCTATTAAGACAACTGAAACAGCTGGCAGTAGTTTTACAACTAGCAATGTACAACCTTATGTGCAACACAACAACTCATACAAATAACATCAGACATATCAAAAAACATCAAAATCTGTTGTGAAATATTCAGTTACAGTTGACTCCAAAAAACCTTGCTCTATGGTAACAAATTCACTAGGTTCCCCTGTGTTTACAAATTCTATTAAGGTGACTTCAAACTTCAATCTACCATACTCTGCAGAATGAATTCCTAAATGCTTTTTTTTACCTTAATTTTCTTTTCAGAGTCCAAAATCTGTTCAACTGAAACACTGTAATTCACACCTGACAGCTGTCAATACTGTCACATAGAAGAAGGTGCAAGTAGATAAATTACGAACACTAACTTCACTCAACAAAGGTTTATTCAGCACTTGCACATACAAGAGGACGGAGCGAACTGCCTCCGGCCAGAACACATACAGTATATATACAGCTACAGGACATTCCAGTACAATGATTCTTGACATTTGTGGATACTTCTAGAATATACTCGAACCAAATATAAAAATTAAAATTGTACAGTCCAAGAGCTACTCAGCTTCTGCTACACTGCTCCCTCCTCAAGAGAATAGCATCTCGGTGTTACATCATCATAGTCCAGGAACGAGTCATCGGTCCTGCATACTCCGACTCCCGATGACCGATTCTCACCCTGGCAGTAATCTTAGAACTTCTTTTGCCGCTACACTCTTCATCACGTTTCCATTTGTTGCCTGTCGCTGGAGCTTCAAATTTACCCTGGGTTGCAGGATCCTTATAGGGTTTCATTCTAAGGATGTGGACTACATCTCTGATTTTTCAGCATCTTATGTCAGGGTCGAAATCTTCAGTTCCATACATAACATCAGACCACTGTCTTACAACCCTATAAAGGCCGAAGTAGTGCCTGAGGAGCTTCTCAGAGAGACCAACCTTCTGAACAGGAGTGAAGATCCAGACAAGGTCGCCAAGCTGGTGGACAACAGGGTGGTGGCTCGTGTCATACCTTTGGCGATCATTTTCTTGAGCCTGCAGCATGCGGAGTAGAGCTAACTGCCAATCTTCCTCAGCTCTGGTTAACACGTGGCCGATGTAGACGTCGCCCACGTCATCAGGACGTAACAGAAACAGTGTCCATCATGGTAGTCGCCTCCCGCCCATGCACCAGGAAAAATGACGTAAATCCTGTGGTGTCTTGTTTGGTGGTGTAGGCAAACATCACAAAAGGTAGCACCTCATCCCAGTTGCTCTGCTCAACATTGACAAACATTGATAGCATGTCAGCCAAGGTCTTACGAAGGCATTCAGTAAGCCTGTTAGTTTGCAGACGGTAGGCAGTCATCATGTGATGAGTAATGTTGCACCGACGGTTTATCTCTGTCACAAGATTCAATTGAAAATTTTTCCCACGATACGTAATTAATTACCTTGGGGTACCGTGTTTTAATTTGAGGCATGTTTTTGAAGTAAGTGCCGTTTTGAAATTAAAAGAAGACATGCTAAGATATCTCAATAATTTTATTTTTACATTAAAGCCTTTACCTTAATCTACTTTTCTACATATTTTCCGTCAATATTGAGGCATCTGTCATAACGTTGTACCAGTTTTTGAATACCCTCCTCATAGAAGTCTGCCACCTGACTTGTTAACCACTGCATCACCACTGTTTTGACTTCGTCATCGTCTTGAAGACGCTGACCGCCCAGGTGTTTCTTCAAGTGCAGAATTAGATGTTAGTCACTGGGCGCAAGATCGGGGCAGTACGGAAGATGATAAAGAGTTTCCCCTCAAAAAGATGTGATGAAATCTTTGGTCTGATTCACCACTTGTGGACGGGCATTGTCTTGCAGCAAAACGATGGCCTTGCTCAACTACCATGGACTGTTGCTTTGATTCTGGTGTGACGTAGGCCAATCATGTATCATCGCCCGTAACAATTTGGCTTAAGAAATCATCACCGTCATTGTGGTACCGCTCAAGGAAAGTCAATGCACTGTCTAAACATTTGGTTTTGTGCACATCCGTCAACATTTTCGGTAACCCACGTGCGCACAATTTTCGGTAATTCAAGTGCTTGGTCACAATGCCATACAAAACACTACGAGAAACATTAGGAAAGTCATCCCGCAAGGAGGAAATCATGAAGCGTCTGTTTTCTCTCACCATATTGTACACTTCCTGCACCAAACTTTCATTAACGACTGAAGGATGCCCACTCCGTTGTTCATCAAGCACATTTGTGCGGCCATCTTTAAATGCTTTTCTTACCATTCCATCACTCATAATGTTTTCTCCGTAAACTGCACAGGCCTCACAATGAATATCGATCGCTTTTAGGCCTTTAGCACTAAGAAATCTTATAACAACCTCTACTTCACAGTCGGCGAAGAATCAGACTGTGATGGTGTCAGTACGTAGATTAAGATACAAGCTTTCATGTAAAAATAAAATTATTGAGATATCTTAGCACGTCTTTTTTTTTTTAATTCCAAAACTGTACTTACTTAAAAAACACCTCGTACAATGTCTTCCATGGTGAATTTGGCTACCTCAGATGCTTCGGCTGTTTTCACAGCTTTTGTGTCAGATAATCAGTGCAAACAATAATCCATCTATTACCACTAGCATACATTGGAAATGGTCCAAGGAGGTCAATCCCAACATGCTGGAAATGCGTTTCAGCTGGTGGAATTGGTATGAGTCAGCCAGGCGGTTTCTGAGGAACTGTCTTTCTCCTCTGACACTCTCGACAGTGCGACATGTAGTGATGGACACTCCTAAATAAACCTGGCCAGAAAAATCTCTTGTGGATCCTATCATATGTCTTAATAAATCCTAGTTGTCCGGCCTCAGGTGTGTCATGGAATTTCTGTAGAACATCTAAGCGCATGTGTTTAGGAATCCCTGGTAGCCACCTCTTTCCAAACGGATCAAGTTTTTCTTGCAAAGTAATCCATTAACTACCTTAAATTGTCTTTTCACATCCTCTGACCAATTTAAGGCAAGCCTAATTTATATCTTGGCATCCTTCTTCTGCACAGCAGAGATATCCTGGAGTGCTGCGAGACTGTCACTATCTTCATCAAAGTCTTGATGGTCTTGCACAGGGTTTCTTGAGAGACAGTCAGCATCTTTGTGTTTTCTTCCACTTTTGTACACTATGGTAATGTCATACTCTTGAAGACATAGTGTCCACCTGGCAAGTCGTCCTGTTGGATCCTCAAGACCTGTTCACCAGCTAAGTGAATGACGGTCTGTAAAAACTGTGAATGGTCTTCCATAGAGATACTGTTGAAATCTGCACATGACCCATATCACAGCTAGACATTCTCTTTCTGTAGTTGGGTAGTTTATCCTGGCTTTTGTAAGTGTCCTAGAAGCATAGGCTATAACCTTCTCTTTTCCACCTGAAATTTGCACCAGAACAGCACTAATCCCTTACCCGCTAGCACCTGTGTGTAGTTCTGTAGGTGCTCACTCATCATACAGATCAAGTACAGGTTCAGTCGTCAAAGCTTTTCGCAGCACATCAAAAGAATCTTGTTGAGCACCACCCCAGATAAATTTAGCATCAGCTTTTAACAACTCTTGGTGTGGTCTGGCTTTGATACAAAAGTGTTTGATAAAACGACGGTAACAAGAACATAATCCGAGGAAGCTTCTCACAACTCTGATACTTTTAGGAATAGGAAATTCCGTTATAGATCTCACCTTTTCTGGGTCTGGCAGCACACCTTCGTTTGACACAAGGTGTCCAAGAATTTTGATTTCTTTTGCTCCAAAAGAGACACTTTCCTGGATTGAGTTTCAGTCTGCCTGTTTGGAGACACTTAAGAACGGCCCTCAGTCTTTTTATATGTTCATCAAATGTCTCTGAGAACACTATAATGTCATCTAAACAACAAAGACACATCGTCCACTTCAGGTGCCTTAGAAGATTATCCATCATCCATTCAAAAGGTGCTGGTGCATTACACAAACCAAACGGCATTACCTTATACTCATACAGGCCCTCAGGGGTGATGAATGCAGTTTTCTCACGATCAGCCTCATCTACTCCGATTTGCCAGTATCCCGAGTACACGTCCATGGTTGAGAAAAACTTAGCCCTCTTCAGACAATCTAGTGTATCATCAGTTCGTGGAAGAGGGTAAACGTCCTTTTTAGTTATCTTATTAAGCTTCCTGTAATCAACACAAAAGCGGCAGCTGCCATCCTTCTTCCCGACGAAGACCACTGGTGATGACCATGGGCTCTGCGAAGGCTGAGTGCAGTCATTCTTCATCATTTTCTCTACCTCGTCGCAAATTATTCGTTTCGTTGCTGACAAACGGTATGCTCTCTGGCTTATTGGTTGAGTGCTAATATGGTGCTTCACAATCAATTTGTCTAATTTGCTCTCCACCTGTAGATTGAAGCATTCAGAGAACTTGAAGAATGGGAAGTAGCTGCTTCTATTGTTCCTTAGTGAGATCTGATGATAGTTGACCTAGAAGATCTTGTCTCGTAGTGGTAGCACTAATTTCACCCACAGACTCAGCATGGAAGGTTTCTATGACACTCAGCTGTTCTTCAATTAACAGCTCAGCATTTGCTACGCACATGCGTCTTGGAAGGATCTGTGTTTCTCGTCGACAGTTAACTATCCACAATTCACCGAATCCATTCTCAAACGAGATGACAGAAGCTGGGATGACCAAGTTATTTTTCAGTGGTGTGTTCCTCTTACATTCCACTACAAGATCCATGGGCTGATACATGGCATGACACATGACAGTTATCTTTCTAGCGCTGACTGCACGAATGATCACTTCATCCAGCACACATAGTCTCCACACACTCAGATGCGCATCTTCCTGTCAATAGTATCTCATCTCGTCTAGCATAATCTTCAAACGACCACAGTCTATAATTAACTGAGCAGCTTTCAAAAAGCCCCATCCGAGAATGACAGTCATGACTACACTCTTGTAAGACGATGAATTCTAAGGGCTGTGTATGGCCACTTATACCC
Source organism: Schistocerca americana (assembly GCF_021461395.2). Taxonomy (NCBI): domain Eukaryota; kingdom Metazoa; phylum Arthropoda; class Insecta; order Orthoptera; family Acrididae; genus Schistocerca; species Schistocerca americana. The sequence continues at coordinate 1,035,844,096 of NC_060119.1, read as the reverse complement.
ACACGAATGGTACATCTTCCTGTAGGTTTTACATATTTCGCATTGGCCACTTTCAGCAGAGATGTTTTGTTGTCGACAAATACGGTTTCTTGTAACTGGCGATGGTACTTCTCCGAAATGACTGAATATGATGCTCCAGAGTCCACAAGAGCTTGGGCTGGTTTTTTTTTTTTTTTTTTTTTTTTTTTGCGGCCTCACCTCCAAGGAAGGTCGCACCCTTTAGTTGCGGCGGCTAGGAGATCAGCTGGAGCTTCTAAACAGTGGAGAATAATGTCACGTAGAGGAAGGTGTAATTAGATGAATGATGAACACTAACTTCACTTAACAAAGGTTTATTCAGCACTTGCACATACAAGAGCGCGGAGTGAACTGCCTCCGGCCAGAACACATACAGTATATATATACAGCTACAGAACATTCCAGTACAATGATTCTTGACATTTGTGGATACTTCTAGAATGTACTCGAACCAAATATAGAAATTAAAACTATACAGTCCAAGTGAGTTTTGGACTCACGACCCTCCATGCAACAGTTTAGTATCACAACCACTATACCACAGTGCTACTCAGCTTCTTATGCAGCAATATGAACTGCTGATGTTTTCTAATCCATCAATTTTAAATCCACATGGTAGAACGCACGATATTTTCAGTTCAATTGAAAAGTGTATAATTGCTTCTCTAATTGTTTTAGCTGCATCATGCATTGCAAAAAATGTGTCCCTTGTCAAGAATCTTCTTAGCAATTATTTGCAACACTCATTTTGTTCCACACATCTGGCCACTTTAGGAAACTGTTGGTGAATTTGAAACTTTCATCATCTGCAGATGAAAATGGCAGTTCCAGCAGGTTCCTCTTTAATGCTCATTTCATTGGACTGCAAAGCAAGTAAGTCAAAAAAATTATCCGGACATTTCATAAAACACTTTATTTACTTCAAAAACACAGTTTGACTCTCACACTTTTCAATATAGTCTTCCTGCTTTGAAATGTACTTGGTCCAGCAGTTCACATGCTTGTGTATTCCACTGAAATGAAGGTTTTCAAATGGTTGCAGCAACCACCGATGCACCGCATATTGCACTTCTGCCACTGAAGAAAATTTGTGACTTCGCAAAGCATCTTTCAGCAGTTCAAACAAACAAACATCTGATGGAGCAAGATCTGGACTGTAAGTCGGAAGTTGCAGAAGCTTCAAACTCAATTTCGGGATGGTTTCAAGCACAAAGCAAGCCATGTGAGGACAAGTGTTATCATACAACAACAACACTTTCCATGACAAAAAACACCACCGTTTGCTGTGAATTGCTGGTTTAAGTTCGTTAGTCAATGATTCACAGTAGTCATCTTTTCTTATGGTTTTTCCCTTCTTTCAGTATAAGCCCTTTGTGTCCCAAAGTACAGTCAGCATAACCTTTCCCGCGGGGCCGCAGACTTAAATTTTTTCTTCAATGGTGATTTGGGGTACTTCCACTAAAAACTCTGGCGTTTTGATTTTGGCTCATTGTGATGAGCCCACGTTTCATCATAGGTCGTTATTCTTTCCAAAAATGATTTGCCTTCTCTTTTGTAATCACCTAGTAAGCACTGGCAGATCTCAAGACGTTTGAGTGTGTTCTTCAGTGAACTGATGTGGCACTCATCATGCACAAATTTAACGAAATTCATTATGGATGATGGTACAGGCAGAACCAACGCAGATGCTACGCCACTGATGGTAACCTGTTCATTTGGCAAAACCATAAATTGAGCTTGCTCCATTTTGTAAGTTGTTGAAGGGACCCTGCTTCCTGTTTGCGTCAAATTTGTCTGGCCACTTTTGAACTTTCTTATCTACTTGAAATGTCTGACCATGGCAATGTAAGTAAGTCCCTGAGCTGCGCTAACAGTCTGCAATAAATTTCTGCCCCTTTGACTCCTTCTGACAAAAGAAATCTTATCACTGCCCTTTGCTCTTCCTTTGTGTGAACTGCTAGCAGGGTGGACATGTTTACACTGCCACTGCTGACTCACTTGTTGTGATGAAGGTCAAGTGAGGCGCACAGTCACCATAGTAGTACCAACTGTAAGCACCCATTTGCAGGATGCAGTATGACTACTGCAAAAATTGTTTTTTTCAATGAAGTCCAGATAATTTTTGTGTTACCCTCGTATTAAAATTTTCCCACCATTTGTGAATTATTTATAGGAATATCATTGTACCTGAGTCATCATTACTTAATTTCAGTGCAGAGAGGTTAGTTTCATGAAAAATATTATCTACTAAAATAACTTTTTGTATCTCTGTATTTTGGAATAAAGTTTTCTGACAAAATTTTTGTGCAGGTCTAAGTAATTTATTCCTTTCACTTGGGGGTCCAATGTTGCTCATGTCGTGTAGGTCTAACCTTAACGTAACCTACATGTGACCCCTGGGTGGTGCTAAGGGAGCAACAACAAATATGCGATCAGACGTAAAGTCTCTTTTAACCTCCTGATCAAGATACATCACGGAATTATGACGATTACGAATGATTTCTCAAAGGGTCCTTCTACCACTAGGATCCTGGGATCTGTCCTACGTGTGCGACAACTAAATATTGAAGGTATTAGTCATGCTAAAAGTGAAGCCTTATCTAAACTGCTACTCTCTCATGAAGTTGATCTGGTAGCCATACAAGAAACGCACACCAGTGAGGAACAGCAGCTGCAATCCAGAGGAAAAATACCAGGCTGCGATCTTCTAGGAGCAACATATCATCATGCCTATGGTAATGCTACATATGTGCGAAATACTATAGATAGAGCCTTTCTTCTGTCTACTAGCACTGAGGAGGACATCCACTCCATTGTCATTAGAGTAGGCGACACTAAGGTTTCAAACATCTACAAACCTCCGAACTCCAAGTGGCCCAATCATGTTGCAGACATCTGACCACACCCAGGAGTCTACATTGGAGATTTCAACCATCACCACCAGAATTGTAAATACAAAACTAATGATGAAAATGGTGAAGCAGTAGCGGAATGAATGGACAGAAACAACCTCTTCCACGTCTTTGATGCCAAAGACCGAAGCACGTTTAACTCAGCAGCCTGGAAAAAGAGGGTACTGTCCTGATCTATGCTTTGTGTCCAGAGACGAAGGAAACAAACCTCTACCAACTACTTGAAAGGTGCTCAATGACTTCCCTCATAGCCAGCACAGACCTGTGATACACGAAATTGGCACCCAAATCCCCCTGATCACATTGGAATTTCAATAAGGCAAATTGGCCTGGTTTCACGAAAGAACTTGACAATTGCATATGTTGGATACCACCTACAAATGATGCTTATGAATGATCCATAGCAGCTATGATATCTGCAGCAAAGAAACATGTCCCTAGAGGGTATCGCAAAGAATATATTCCTGGATGGAGTGAAGAAAGTGAAAAGGTTTACCAGCGATTTACTGAGAGCAATGACCATGAAATAGCTGATCAGCCTTGTGGCTGGATTGAAGAGTTTTTAGCAAACAGCACACAGCATGTTGTTCTCACTGGAGAGACGTCTACAGACATTAAAGTAACCTCTGGCATGCCACAGGGGAGTGTTATGGGACCATTGCTTTTCACAATATATATAAATGACCTAGTAGATAGTGTCGGAAGTTCCATGTGGCTTTTCGCAGATGATGCTGTAGTACACAAAGAAGTTGCAGCATCAGAAAATAGCAACGAAATGCAGGAAGATCTGCAGCGGATAGGCACTCGGTGCAGGGAGTGGCAACTGACCCTTAACATTGACAAATGTAATCTATTACGAATACATAGAAAGAGGGATCCTTTATTGTATGATTATATGATAGCGGAACAAACACTGGTAGCAGTTACTTCTGTAAAATATCTGGGGGTATGCATACGGAACGATTTGAAGTGGAATCATCATATAAAACTAATTGTTGGTAAGGCGAGTTCCAGGTTGAGATTCATTGGGAGAGTCCTTACAAAATGTAGTCCATCAACAAAGGAGATGGCTTACAAAACACTCATTCAACCTATACTTGAGTACTGCTCATCAGTGTGGGATCCGTACCAGGTCGGGTTGACACAGGAGATAGAGAAGATCCAAAGAAAAGCGGTGCGTTCCGTCACAGGTTATTTGGTAAGCGTGATAGCGTTACGGAGATGTTTAGCAAACTCAAGTGGCAGACTGCAAGAGAGGCATTCTGCATCATGGTGTAGCTTGCTGTCCAGGTTTCGAGAGTGTGCGTTTCCGGATGAGGTATAGAATATATTGCTTCCCCCTACTTATACCTCCCAAGGAGATCACGAATGTAAAATTAGAGATTCGAGCGTGCATGGAGGCTTTCCGGCAGTTGTTCTTCCTGCGAACCATACGCAACTGGAACAGGGAAGGGAAGTAATGACAGTGGCACATCAAGTGCCCTCCGGCACACACTGTTGGGTGGCTTGTGGAGTATAAATGTAGATGTAGATGTACACAGCCTAGATGCAGCCAGGAGGAAAAAAATGGGAAGGTAAAGTTAGCTCACTTGACTACACAAAATCAAGCAGAGAAGCTTGGTCTCTTCTAAGGAAGCTTGGAGATGGAAAAACAACTGCACGGACATCAGAAATCCATCCAAACAAACTTGCCTCGTATATAGTCATAATTTCCAAAAGCAAAAGGAGCAAAAATCTTACTGAGGATATAAAGAAAGAAATGAAACTCCTTAAATGTAGCTCTCCAACGACACAACCCAAACCATTCAACCTGGAAGAAATAAACACCGCCATCAGTAACACTAAATTAGGTAAAGCCCCTGGTGAGGACGGCCTACACCCAGAGTTCTTTGCTCACTGTGGAAAACAGGTTCATGCCTGGTTCGCCAAATTCTACACTGTTATTCTTGAAAGACACCATATACCAATGCTCTTCAAACTGACAAAGATTATTGCTATATTGAAGAAAAATAAACCAAGTGAAAAGCCAGAAAGCTACCGACCTATTGCCTTGCTCAGCATTGCATATGAACTCCTGGAAATACTTTTACTGAACAGAATTAGTCCTGATATACTCAAGATAATTCCAGTGTAACAGGTGGGCTTTAGACCATACAGGAATATAACAAATCAAGTTATGTCTCTTACAACTTACATAGGAGCAGGCTATCAATGAAAACTCAAAACTTCAGTGGCATTCATAGATTTAACAGCGGCCTAGATACAGTATGGAAAGACGGAGTACTCTACACACTCCTTAAAGTTATCTCATGTAGAAGAACTGCACGAATTTTAAATCCATGTTGAGCCAAAGACAATTGTGTGTATAAGGGGGTTGATGTAAGCAATAAAAGATCGTAGAACAATGGGCTGCCTCAAGGGTCTGTTCTTGCTCCCTTGTTGTTTAGTCTGTACATTTCAGACATGCCAGAGAAGCTTTCAAGGAAATTCGGATATGCAGATGACTGGGCATTTGCTACCGGAAAACAAAACATTGAACAAACGAAAGAGATCCTGACAGAAGACCTCAAGAAGCTGACTCAGTACATCAAAAAGTGGGGACTCGAACCAAACACCAGTAACACTGAAGTTTGTTGCTTTCATCTCAACAACAAAATGGGTAATAGGGAGTTAAAGATGTGCATGGACAACCAGAAATTGAGACACAACAGATACCCTGAATACCTAGGGGTCATATTGGATAGAATGCTGTCTTTCAATCATCATCTTCAAAATGTTGCTACAAAAATAAGAACTCGCAACAACATAATTCATAAACTATGTGGAACAACTTGGGGATCTACAGCCGCAATTCTGTGGTGCTCTGCTCTAGGGTTAGTGTACTCAACTGCTGAATACTGTGCTGCTTACCAGCTCAATAGTGCCCATACAAATATCACAGATACCCAACTAAATGCCACAATGCGTCTTATCACTGGCACAATCAAATCTACTCACATACACTGGCTACCAGTACTAAGTCATACCCCTCTGCAAGATCTCAGACATAAAGATATTCTCTTAAGATAATTCAACAAAATAATGGACAATCCAGAACTACCGATACATTCTGACATCAGCAACGCAAATGCTAGTCGGCTGCGTTTGAGGAAACCACCAACAATAGATGGCATGAACTTGAGGAACAGCAATTACCAAACTACCATTGAGTGGCAGAAGAAACTTAACGACAAATGCTGCCTGTGAACAAGACGCCGCCACCTGGTTTCAGCCTCCCTCGCAGACAATAGTCAACACTAAACAGAATCCAAACTAACCATGTGAATTGTGCAGCCTCCCACTTCAAGTGGAACTTTTTGTTCAATGCCTGAGTGTGACTGTGGGGCTACACAACAGATGATCCAGCACATCATCACCGAATGTAGGACAAGAAAGGATAATGGCAGTGTTGGTGACTTTGCTCTCGCGACTCCACAAACTATAGACTACATTAGTAATCTAGACATACAAGAGTAGTTTTCAATCATGACAGATGCTGTATCTCTAGCCATATGCTAAATAAATAAATACTTTCACTTTTGTATAGGTCTTTAATAGCAGGAAACTTTGCATATAGATGTAAATTTTTTTACTGGATTCTGTTTGTCAATATCTTTCATAACCAGATGTTTCTAATATACCTGAATATATGTACAAAATCAAAAGCATACGGACCTAAACTGATGGTTCATTGTTCAAGATGACAAACATGTTTCGTTCAAGCAATTATCAGAAACAACAGCTTGAAATGAGAGTCAGTACTTTCAATGTAAGCTGCAGTAACTCACAATGTGTGAGGTATCTTACTGGAATTAAACTAACAATTTCTTTCAAATGACCAAAGTTCTTGTGCTACAAACAGGCTGACTTTCAGCTAACCCCATTATAGAGCCATTACAAAATGAAAGCTTCTAATGAACATAGATTTCATCCATCTGGACAACAACATGCTAATCTCTGTCACTTAGCATTAGAAAGTTGGTTCTAAATTCCTGTTTTCATTTGCAACATCAGCAGACAAACAAAGCTTTCTTTGCAGACTTTGCATGTATTTGGGATGTTGTAAAGTGTACTTGGGACGTGGCAAAACTAATACGGTATGCCTTAAAACATTACAAGGCTGACTGTTCATACAAAAGGAATGCGAGGATATTGTTTCACAAGTGTAATTTCTCTTCTTTTTGAGGATAAGCACTATTTGACCCACTAGAAAAAGTAGTTCCTTCCACAGTTTTTCTTCTGTTGTTTGTATACAAATGCCACCCCTTCCAAGTCAGATATTAAATTATTAGAGGCAAAATTTTTTGTGTCAAACATACCTAATCAACCAGGTCTGCAACTGGACCATCGCTGTTGTTTCTGGCCAGGAAGTATTCAAGACAGCTGTGATACTCTAAGAATTTAATTTTTAATACAAATTTGAACTTTTAAATTCTCTTGTATACCACCACTAACAGGAATTGGGGAGGGAGGGGGAGGGGGGGGTGGTATCACTTTTACACCGTAAAACCCAAAAGCACACAAAAGAATTTTCTACATGCAGTTTTCACTTGGAACTATTTTCACTGCTGTCATTTATCTTACTGCTAATTTGAATCCTTTTTCAACCACTGGTTCAGTTTTTCTTCCAATATTTTAAGTTATCTCTCTCTTCTCATACCATGACATCATAAGATGAAGTACTGGCATTATTAAAACATTTTGGTAAACCTGAGAATATCCTTGGCACTGCGCTGGGTTACAATAGTTTCCTATTACTACCAACTTCTTGAATATTTCCTTCCTCATTGCAAGATACACCTACATAATTGAAATCACTTTCTCCAAAATGTTTGATGCAAACAACTGCATATTTTGAAGGTTTCCAGTCTTTTTGTGGAATAGCTTTATACAATGTAGCTGCCCTGTCCCGATCAGTTGGAAATCAGAATACAGTAGCCTGTTTCTTTCATGGAGTTTCCATAGTTGCTGAAACGTCCTGGGATGCAGTATTTTGGAGCCATCTGCAAAATGAAAAATACAATATACACCATGATACATCAGATCAGCCAATGTATTACGTTAAAGCTACAAGCATGTGCAATAAAAATAGTCTGATAGTAAATGTTAACAGCTAACACATCATTTTGTTAATTCAATTATTTTAGTTTAATTTCAATAAATATACTTACACTTCATTGTTAATAAAGAGTTGTTATAATTCCAAAGTTCGCAGAAGAAATATGTCATCAGTACGAGCTATTTCATGAAAGGCAACTTCTCATTTCTCAGCTAATAAACAAGACAACAACGAAACACACAAGTAATCCAGCATGTGCTTTGAGGCAGCCAACAAAACAGTGTTGCCTTTTTGTAAGCACTTCAGCCTGGTTTTTAAAAGGCCATACGGTACAGGCCAAAGCCTTTTAGTTACAAGTGATTCATATGTACAACTAGTTCTTAGCTACAGAATTCTTTTCTAGGGAAGGAATACACAAAACACGAAAATAGTTTTCAAGCAACAGAAAAGGACTGAAAGAATAAAAAAAATGAAATAAATAGATAGCAATCAGGCTCTATGTCAAGGTAGGTCAATACACTGGAGATTTTAACTACACTACGGAATGACATCTACGAATCAGTTAAACACAACAAAAATATTGATCTTGCAGGAATTGGAAATTCCTGTTGACATTTTCCTTTTTAAAAAAAAAACACAACAACAACAACAGCAACAACAACAACACAGTTCTCGCCATGTTCATGAATCAAGATCTAGACTGAAAATACATTTATCATTTAAGTATGAACACAAACAACACTTTCTTCAAGAGAATAAAATTTTACACTAAAATGTCTACAGAGATGAAAGTAATTACTGAAACAATTTTATTTAAATAAGCAGGTAAAAGTACCTGCTAAGCAATACATGCTACACAATGAAGAATTAGTAAAATAACAAAATGGTAGGGGGTTTGACACAAAAATTTAAACCCAGTAAATGACAGTCAAACAATTGTTATTACACAGTGAATTTACACACCATTATTTCCCCCGAATTTCACAGTGTATTTACACACTATTATTTCCCCCTTGGAAAAATCATATATTGAAGTTCTGCTTCGTATTTTCTTCATGAACTCAACATCTTACTCGTAATAGAAGGATAACAACTCAATTTGTCACACAAGCAAATGGTTAATTTTCATACATTAAATGGAAACTAAACGTCACAATTCTGACAGTTGATGGTGGGCACAGTGACTGGCACAGAGAAATTCGTTAACAGTGTAGCATTAGCCTTTTACACAACGAGATACTTGTTCTGTAAGAATCCATAAAGGAGACCAACTACTCACTAGGTATAAACTGACCAAGGCGGCGCTGTTGTTAACAGACTGACCTTGTATTTGGAAGTATGGAGGCCCTAATCCACATCCGGCCATTGCAATTTAGTTCTTTCATGGACTCCATAAATTACTTCAGGTAAATATTGAGCTGACATCTGCAACACCATTGTTAAAGCGGTACAGATGGAAACAACAACAGCTGCTGCTGCTGCCGCCACAACTCCACAGTAGGTGAGACCATAGTAACCATAGTGTAATCGTGAAGTACTGGTGGTGCAGTGATAAAACGCCAGATTAAAAATCCAAAAGTCTGAGAAAATTGTTCAATATGGATTAACCAAATGAGGCAGTGCAATTGTTAAGAGACTGATCTCATATATGGGAGGTGTTTTCTCTATCCAGTCATCCTGATTTATGTTTTCCATCATTTTCCTACACCATTTTAGGCAAATGCTTCATCAAGGTCACATCAAAACCCCTGTATCATCCTCATAAAAGCATGCTTATATACACTGTGTGTGTGTGTGTGTGTGTGTGTGTGTGTGTGTGTGTGTAGAGCTATTTATTTTCATTGTACTAGGATGACAAATCGTATGTCACTAAAACGATCCCTGCGTAAATACATCAATCAATCAAGAATCAATCAACACTCAGTCCTAGCAATTCTTTCCATCATTTAACATTCCTTTTGCTTCCATAAATGTTTGTTCATGTGAAAAATGCCAAGTTGCAACATGGCTCAGAACACATGTCAAACTGTAGGCTCCCCTTTAACACACTGGGCAAGTCAATTCAGTTTAAAAGGTGGAAGTAGCCAACTTCACACCTCCACCAATAGGACAAAGCCTAATAAAGCACTGTGGTGTTCAAATCAACTTTCAGGCTGATTACTGTTTTACCTTTAGTGGTTACAATCAGGCAGTTATCACTGCTTTTAGTAAAGGCTGGACAAGTACCAAGATCCAGTTTGTCAACAGAAAGTGAACCACAATACACCAAAAGTTTCTGTCGATACAGACACAAGACAGGAAACAGAATTAGTTAACACTGACAGACTGATGGCGTCACTGGTATGGCAGTGGTAGGAGCCTTGCTGAAAACACTCAACACAAAGCAGTATTAACATAGGCTCCAACAAACTAATGGGACCTCCACAGTAATACGGGTTTTTGGGCTAGGCAAGTTCTTGTTGTAAATGCCTTTAAAAAATTGAAAATAATAACTAAATGCTTGGGGAAACAGGAGTTCTCATTAGGGATGTAAATTTAACTACAATGCGCAATGTATGTAAAAGATTGTCCAGACTCATTTGCTGGTCTTATGAACGCGCAATCAATCTGTCACCTTCCAACCTAATCTAGGCCTCTGTCTACAAAACACGTCTCTCACCACAAACTGCGTTTAGCAAAAAATAGCTTTATCTTGCGACAATATGCAATGGCTTCATCATCCCACAACCAAACTGACACCTTCGTACCTAACCTAGGCTACCGGCTATGCTACAGTTCAGTCTATCACTGTGACATGACGATTAGGTTTAGTGAATTTTTTCCATAATGGACACAGTTGAACTAAGTGGCTGTTTCTTTATAGATTGGGTGGTTGTTTCGGGGAAGGAGACCAGACAGCGAGGTCATCGGTCTCATCGGATTAGGGAAGGACGGGGAAGGAAGTCGGCCGTGCCTTTTGAAAGGAACCATCCCGGCATTTGCCTGGGGCGATTTAGGGAAATCACGGAAAACCTAAATCAGGATGGCCGGACGCGGGATTGAACCGTCGTCCTCCCGAATGCGAGTCCAGTGTCTAACCACTGCGCCACCTCGCTCGGTGTTTCTTTATAGAGTTCAGAATAATAACCACTACCACTCACAATAGAAGGTAATTTTATCTAATTCACAACCAGTTTCGGGCTTGTGCCCATCTTCGTGTGGATTTACATTAAATGCATCTGAAGATAAACACAAGCCTGAAACTGGTCATGCATTAAATGAGATCATCTTCTATGATGACTGGCTGCTGTTATTGTTCTAAATCTTATACTCCGGCTCTTGATCCAGATGTGAGGAAATAAAGTATCTCTCAAACTCGCTCCACAAAAAACTAACAAATACATGACAAATCTGCACTTACATTTTCTTGGTCAGCACAAACTGTTATACTTAGAGAATGCCAGATATTAATATCACATCCTCTACACTGAACCCAATATTACCTTACATTTCAATTTGAAGTTATATTCTAAAAACAAAGATTCTGTAACTTCCCAAACGAAAGGGTTGGTACGTTGATAGAGACAATAACAAACACACACACAATTTTCAAGCTTTCGCAACCCACGGTTGCTTCATCAGGAACGAGGGAAAGACGAAAAGATGTGGGTTTTAAGGGAGAGGGTAAGGAGTCATTCCAATCCCAGGAGCGGGGGGAAAAAAGGGACAGGTATACACTCGCGTGCGCACACACGCACACACATGTAAAGGCAAAGAGTTTGGGCAGAGATGTCCGCCTCGACTGACATCTCTGCCCAAACTCTTTGCCTTTACATATGTCTGCTTGTGTCTGTATATGTGCGGATGGATATGAAAGATATTGTGTGTGTGTGGGGAGGGGGGGGGGGCTGGTTTATACCTGTTTATAAGTTTGTTTACATTAGTGTTTTAGTTATGTATTAGTATGGGTTATGAAACTATTGTGTTGTTGAAGTTATTTTCTGCTTTTGTGTTACGTCTTACTATCAAACCATGTGTGACAAGTGTGGTGGTTGCTGTAGAAATTTGAAAGAGGGGGTGTTCTGTATAGACTGTAGGTTGTGGTTTCATTGGGGCGAGTGCAGCGGAGAGGAAACAAGGGTAGATAATTAGGCTCTTCCATAGCAGTGTAGGTTATGTAGAAAGGACAGAAAAATTGCGGATCAGGAGGCAAAGATTTGTGCCCTTAAGGCTGAATTAGAAATTGCGAATTTGGAATTATGTAAGTTAAGGGAGTAAAAGGACTCTGGGTGCTGGGAAAAGGTAGCAAGCAAAGGGCGAAAAGGGAAACAATTGATAAAACTTCTGAAATTCAGTTAGCACATCAGTTTGGCTCGCTATCTGAAGGAGTACAGGAAGGGCCTCGTCCAGATGTAGTTGAATGTCGGTTGAAGCAGAATACTAGCTTAAAGAAAAAAAGACAGGTTGGGATCAAATGAGAATAGGAAAAAAAATTCTGTTTATAGGTAGTAGTCATGGGAGGGGTTTGGGCCAACAGCTTCAGGAGAAATTAGGGACAGAGTACCAGGTCACAAGTTCTGTGAAACCAAGTGCTAGCCTTAGCCAGGTTACAGAAAACTTAGGTCAGCTATGCAAGGACTCTGAGAAGGAAGATCAGGTAATTATAGTTGGGGGAGCAGGAAACAGCCTGGCTAGGAATCCAAGACATAGTATTAGGAGTGACCTGTATAAAATAGGAGCAGAAACTGGGCACACAAATGTGGGGTTTGTGGAGGTCTTTCAGCGCCATGATCAGCCCTGGGTAAACACTGCTGTAAGGTGTGTTAACACTGACCTGAACGGGATGCACCAGACACCGGCAAAGTCTCACATGAGTGTTGGAGTGTTGTTCCAGTTGCTATTGGCAGGTGGGGTTACACTACACATGGCCTGCACCTTAATAGGAAGGGAAAGAAAAGTTAGCTTCTCTAGTAGCAGATACTGTAAAGGGGGGGGGGGGGGGGCATAGTCACACAAGGGGTGATCCCTTTGGCTATAGGGACCAGGCAGACAGGCTTTTTAGGTTAAAGCCAAATTCCAGACAGACAACAACCAAGGAAAATAGAAGAAAAGAAACTTCATGCACAACAAGTAGGGATAACGCTAAGGGTGGTATCAACTTATTTCACCAGAATTCAGGGGAATAAAAAAAAAAAAAAAAAAAGGAGGGGTTGATAATGTGTTTAGATGATCTCAAAAATAAGAATGAGATCGATATACTTTGTCTGTGTGAGCACCATGTAACTGTGGGGATGGAAAATGTCAGTATAAATGGGTATAATTTAGCATCTTACACTTTTAGATCTAGTATGGATAAAGGATGAGTTGCCATTTTCATAAAACAAGGGTATAAATACAGAACTGTTGAAGTAAGCAAATTTTGTGTTGATCAGCACTTTGAGGTTTGTGCATGTGAACTTCAGCTAGATAATGTTGTGTTGATATTAGCAACAGTGTACAGGTCTCCACTAGGAGATTGGAAGCTATTCATAAAAAAAGTTTGACTCCCTATTATGCTGTCTGTCAGACAAAAAGAGGAAGTGGTGATTTCAATGTTAACTTCCTAAGCAATTCTGATAGGAAAAGTGAACTAGAAGTGTTGTTAACAACATATAACTTAGAATCAGTTTTCAATTTCCCTACACGTATAGCTCAGGACTGTAGTACTCTAATAGATAATGCAATTGTACAGCAAGAGGATGCAGAACAAACACATGTTTTCCCTGTGGTAAATGGATTATCTGACCATGATGCACAACTGATTAACCTAGCAGGGTATACACTTCAGAAACCATTAAGTAAAAGTGTGAGGGTGCTCAACGCGGTATCTACAGATTACTTCAGAGAAAATTTAGGAAATGTAAACTGGGAAGATGTATATAATGAGCCAAATGTTAATGATAAGTGAAGCATATTTCTTGATAAATTTATATCCCTTTTTTAACATTGTTTCCAAAGAAACTTACTAAATGTAACACCAAAAACTTTCCACAGAAACCTTGGATTACTACAGGTATTAAAGTGTCTTCAGAAAGAAAAATAAAACTGTATGAGACAGCAAGAACTAGTAAAGATCTAGAAGTAGTTTTACACTATAAAAATTATTGTAACATACTGAGAAAAGTTGTAAGGAAATCAAGAAATATGTATGTTAGAAAAGAAATTAACAACTCCAGCAGTAAAATCAAATCAATGTGGAATGTTGTTAGAAGGGACACAGGAAAAGTAACCACTGGGGTAGTTAGTATTACTGTTAAAGAGAATGAGACCACCTTAACCAACAGTACACAGGTAGCCTATATATATAACAATCACTTCATAAGTGCTGGAGAAAAAATTGATGAGAATAGTTCAAAAGAAAAAGCCAGACAGTGCATGGAAGAGGCAGTTTTGAAAAATTTTAGATTAAGTTTCATCCAACAACCTCTTGTGAAATAAGGCAAATTATTAAATCTTTGAAAAATAAATGTTCTGTTGGAGTAGATGACATCTCAAACAAGTTATTAAAACGATGTGGAGCAATTACAGCTGATGTTTTAAGTCACATATGTAATGCATCACTGACTCAGGGTATTTTTCTGGACAGGTTAAAATATGCCATTGTCAGGCCTCTCTACAAAAAAGGGGGAAACCACAGATATCAATAATTACTGGCCAGTTTCCTTGCATTCTACGGATCGGAGCTTGGAATCTCATATCCCTTAATCGGGCAGGTAGGTTAGAAAATTTAAAAAGGGAAATGGATAGACTGGAGTTAGATATAGTGGGAATTAGTGAAGTTCGGCGGCAGGAGGAACAAGACTTCTGGTCAGGTGAATACAGGGTTATAAATACAAAATCAAATAGGGGTAATGCGGGAGTAGGTTTAATAATGAATAGGAAAATAGGAGTGCGGGTAAGCTACTACAAACAGCATAGTGAACGTATTGTAGTGACCACGATAGACACGAAGCCCATGCCTACTACAGTAGTACAAGTTTATATGCCAATTAACTCTGCAGATGACGAAGAAATTGAAGAAATGTATGATGAGATAAAAGAAATTATTCAGGTAGTGAAGGGAGACGAAAATTTAATAGTCATGGGTGACTGGAATTCGAGAGTAGGAAAAGGGAGAGAAGGAAACATAGTGGGTGAATATGGATTGGGAGAGAGAAATGAAAGAGGAAGCCGTCTGGTAGGATTTTGCACAGAGCATAACTTAATCATAACTAACACTTGGTTCAAGAATCATAAAAGAAGGTTGTATACATGGAAGAATCTTGGAGATACTAAAAGGTATCAGATAGATTATATAATGGTAAGACAGAGATTTAGGAACCAGGTCTTAAATTGTAAGACATTTCCAGGGGCAGATGTGGACTCTGACCACAATCTATTGGTTATGAACTGTAGATTAAAACTGAAGAAATTGCAAAAAGGTGGGAATTTAAGGAGATGGGACCTGGATAAACTGACTAAACCAGAGGTTGTACAGAGTTTCAGGGACAGCATAAGGGAACAATTGACAGGAATGGGGGAAAGAAATACAGTAGAAGACAAATGGGTAGCTCTGAGGGATGAAGTAGTGAAGGCAGCAGAGGATCAAGTAGGTAAAAAGACGAGGGCTAGTAGAAATTCTTGGGTAACAGAAGAAATATTGAATTTAACTGATGAAAGGAGAAAATATAAAAATGCAGTAAATGAAGCAGGCAAAAAGGGATACAAACGTCTCAAAAATGAGATCGACAGGAAGTGCAAAATGGCTAAGCAGGCATGGCTAGAGGACAAATGTCAGGATGTAGAGGCTTATCTCACTAGGGGTACGATAGATACAGCCTACAGGAAAATTAAAGAGACCTTTGGAGAAAAGAGAGCCACTTGTATGAATATCAAGAGCTCAGATGGAAACCCAGTTCTAAGCAAAGAGGGGAAAGCAGAAAGGTGGAAGGAGTATATAGAGGGTCTATACAAGGGCGATGTACTTGAGGACAATATTATGGAAATGGAAGAGAATGTAGATGAAGATGAAATGGGAGATACGATACTGCATGAAGAGTTTGACAGAGCACTGAAAGACCTAAGTCGAAACAAGGCCCCGGGAGTAGACAACATTCCATTGGAACTACTGACAGCCTTGGGAGAGCCAGTCCTGACAAAACTCTACCATCTGGTGAGGAAGATGTATGAGACAGGCGAAATACCCTCAGACTTCAAGAAGAATATAATAATTCCAATACCAAAGAAAGCAGGTGTTGACAGATGTGAAAATTACCGAACTATCAGTTTAATAAGTCACAGCTGCAAAATACTAATGCAAATTCTTTACAGACAAATGGAAAAACTGGTAGAAGCCGACCTCGGCGAAGATCAGTTTGGATTCCGTAGAAATATTGGAACACGTGAGGCAATACTGACCCTACGACTTATCTTAGAAAATAGATTAAGGAAAGGTAAACCTACATTTCTAGCATTTGTGGACTTAGAGAAAGCTTTTGACAATGTTGACTGGAATACTCTCTTTCAAATTCTGAAGTATATATATATATAAAAACAAAGATGAGGTGACTTACCGAACAAAAGCGCTGGCAGGTCGATAGACACACAAACAAACACAAACACACACACAAAATTCAAGCTTTCGCAACAAACTGTTGCCTCATCAGGAAAGAGGGAAGGAGAGGGGAAGACGAAAGGAAGTGGGTTTTAAGGGAGAGGGTAAGGAGTCATTCCAATCCCGGGAGCGGAAAGACTTACCTTAGGGGGAAAAAAGGACAGGTATACACTCGCACACACGCACATATCCATCCACACATACAGACACAAGCAGACATATTTAACCCTCTCCCTTAAAACCCACTTCCTTTCGTCTTCCCCTCTCCTTCCCTCTTTCCTGATGAGGCAACAGTTTGTTGCGAAAGCTTGAATTTTGTGTGTGTGTTTGTGTTTGTTTGTGTGTCTATCGACCTGCCAGCGCTTTTGTTCGGTAAGTCACCTCATCTTTGTTTTTATATATAATTTTTCCCACGTGGAATGTTTCCTTCCATTATATTGAAGTATATATATATATATATATATATATATATATATATATAAAAACAAAGATGATGTGACTTACCAAATGAAAGTGCCGGCAGGTCAACAGACACACAAACAAACACACAAAATTCAAGCTTTCGCAACAAACTGTTGCCTCATCAGGAAAGAAGGAAGGAGAGGGAAAGACGAAAGGATGTGGGTTTTAAGGGAGAGGGTAAGGAGTCATTCCTTAAAACCCACATCCTTTCGTCTTTCCCTCTCCTTCTTTCCTGATGAGGCAACAGTTTGTTGCGAAAGCTTGAATGTTGTGTGTATGTTTGTGTGTCTGTCGACCTGCCAGCACTTTCATTTGGTAAGTCACATTATCTTTGTTTTTAGATTTATTTTTCCTACGTGGAATGTTTCCCTCTATTATAACCATATATATATATATATATATATATATATATATATATATATAAAAAAATTGGTGATCCCTTGATGCCTCAGAACATGTCCTACCAACCGATCCCTTCTTCTGGTCAAGTTGTGCCACAAACTTCTCTTCTCCCCAATCCTATTCAATACTTCCTCATTAGTTATGTGATCTACCCATCTAATCTTCAGCATTCTTCTGTAACCACATTTCGAAAGCTTCTATTCTGTTCTTGTCCAAACTATTTATCGTCCATGTTTCACTTCCATACATGGCAACACTCCATACAAATACTTTCAGTGTAGCCATGTATGGAAGTGAAACATGGACGATAAATAGTTTAGACAAGAAGAGAATAGAAGCTTTTGAAATGTGGTGCTACAGAAGAATGCTGAAGATTTGATGGGTAGACCACGTAACTAATGAGGAGGTATTGAATAGGATTGGGGAGAAGAGAAGTTTGTGGCACAACTTGACTAGAAGAAGGGATCGGTTGGTAGGACATGTCCTGAGGCATCAAGGGATCACAAATTTAGCATTGGAGGGCAGCGTGGAGGGTAAAAATCGTAGAGGGAGACCAAGAGATGAATACACTAAGCAGATTCAGAAGGATGTAGGTTACAGTAGGTACTGGGAGATGAAGGAGCTTGCACAGGATAGATTACCATGGAGAGCTGCATCAAACCAGTCTCAGGACTGAAGACAACAACAACAACAACAACAACCTTGCTTACAGCATTTTCAAAAATCTTTGAGAAAGTAATGTACTCAAGAGTGGTTAACCATCTCAACAGTAATGGGATACTTAGTAAATCACAGTTCGGATTTCAGAAACGTTGTTCCACTGAGACAGCAATATACAATTTCACTGTCCACATAATAAGAGTCTTTAAATGGTAAAATGTCACCAGTAGGAATATTCTGTGACTTATCCAAAGCATTTGATTGTGTGAACCACGACATTATGTTAGAGAAATTACAATTCTCGGGTATAAATGGAACAGCTTATGAGTGGTTTACGTTATATCTACAGAACAGGAAGCAAAAAGTCTCTCTATATGCTTCAAGTGATTCAAAGGAGTTTGCCACCTCATCTAACTGGAGTGAAATTACATTAGGTGTTCCACAAGGTTCGATCATGGGTCCCCTCCAGTTCTTGATATATGTGAATAACCTCCCTTCTTATGTGAAACAAGATGCTGAACTGACACTGTTTGCTGATGATACAAGCATAATTATTAATCCAGTAAAAGAAAGTCCGATAGAAAATGATACAAATAAGGTCTTTGGAAAAGTTATTAATTGGTTTTCTGCAAATGGGCTTGCTCTGAACTTTGAAAAAACACAGTACATCCAATTTTCTGCTGCAAAAAGTATAATTCCTTCAACAAACATAACACATCAAAAGAAGTCAGTAGCTAGGGTAGAGCATATTAAGTTTTTGGGTGAACATATAAACGAGAATCTTAATTGGAAAATTCATATTTTGGATCTCCTATAGCAACTACGTTCATCAACTTTTGCAATCAGAATAATTGCCAATTTTGAGGATGTAGAAATTAGTAAGCTAAAATACTTTGCATCCTTCCACTCTCTGATGTCATACAGAATAATATTCTGGGGCAACTCAACACTTAGGCAAAAGGTATTCACTGCTCAAAAGAAGGTAGGTAGAATAATTTGTGGGGTTCATAGTCGCACATCTTGTAGGAATCTGTTTAAAAGGTTAGGAATTCTTACAACTGCATCACAGTACATTTACTCAGTAATGAAATTTTTTCTCAACAACATGGACCAGTTTAAAATCAACAGCGACAGTCATGATTACAATACCAGAAAAAAGAAAGAACTACACTATCCTTTACTTAACCTATCTTTGGCACAGAAAGGAGCAAAATATGCTGCTATAAAACTTTTTGATAAATTATCAGATGAAATAAAATGTCTGACAGACAGCAGTAGAAGTTTCAATAGATGAATTCTTGAATATGAGTAAATAAATCTGGAGATATAATATATGCATTTTGTGCCATTTAAGGGAATGGGATAGATAATAGAAATATTTAAGTATAACACTATAAATAAAAAAATAAATGAATAAAATTAAAAAAAACTTGTTTCCTGTGCACATTTCTTGTGCATTTGACACGTTCCACATCATAACGGTTTTTCCGTGCTACTGATCAATCGAACACGTAACTAACTAACTAGGGCCTAACTAACTAACTTTGTTTAGAAAAAAGTAGTCCCATGACAGATATAGATGGCACAATAAGTGTCAAAGGTGTAACTATCAAGTGGCTGTGATGATGACCATAATTATTAGAAAACCACCATGACCTGGGTTCACATTATATGTTTACCATCATTGTTCCTTAATTTTTCATAAATTTTTGAAATTTGAAAAATCTTTATTTTTTTGTAAAGCTCGGAGCTAGTTGTCTCTGGTGAGACTGAATATGAAAATTTGATTTTTGCACATTTTGTACATGTATATGATAGCAAATTACTGTAAAAATTCCAATGTTGATATTTGTCTGTGAAGATAGATATGAATTTTTCAAAATGAGAAAATAATTCACATTACACTACAACTGATCTTGTAACTGATCTTGTAACTGTTGCCTAATTCATGTGTGATTATTGGTTAGACGTGATCAATTATTACTGAAGTTAAGATACTGAATTATATGCAGAGACTTGAAAAATTACTCGACTAAACATTTATATTATTTTAACAAATTTAAAATAAATATTTTCTACTACTTCTTAGTGACACACAATAAGACCTCCCAGTTGCTGTTGTAAGTTCAAGCACTGAAAGCTTCCTTAATACATTTTTCATTGATATTTAGATTGTGTCACTAGTAGATTTCTTGAATGATGTTCTTTGACCAGCAGAGTGGGAAATATGCACAAAAACATCATTGTTTCCAAACTTATTCTTTCAACCTGTGCTAGCCAACATTGTCCATCATACACACACACACACACACACACACACACACACACACACACACACACACACACACACCACTATATCAATTATCAGTGTTACACAGAGAGGTAATTTTACAGACACAATGATCCTCATAAATTTTGGTTTCTGATGTTACACAGCATCGCACTAAGTTTCCTGCAATGTCAAGGAACTGGTAAAATTGCTTTGTTCCTTTCACTGCTGTATAGTTTTCAAATCTAGTTTGAAGGGTTATTTTGATATGAAGAACTACCTCTTCTTTCTTGACAAAAAAAAATAGGTGATGCCTGTAACATCATCCTTGCAAAAGACATACAACTCCTCTATTGTAAGAATTTGGTCTGTGGTCTTTCTTTGTAGGCTCGCTCTACTCACTTCACATTAGTTGTATTTCCTATTCCACCACATGCACTTTTACCGGTAAAGAGGCAAAAATAGAGCCATTCAGCCTACAACCTGAAACCTACTTTATGTTACAAAGATTTGAAAAATTGTATCTGTTCAGTGTGGTCCTAACTGCCGTCTGCTTCACGTCTGCTGTGCAGCGAGCTACCTTAATTTAAATATTAACTGCATTTTTCTTACTTGTCACTTCTTCTTCCGTGTGTTTTTGCTTTTAGGGAGCTTTAATTGTCGAGTGCTGGTAATAGTGTTCCATAGATTTTGTGTTTGTTTTGAATACAGTCAGAGAGCGTCCCTTTAGTCAACCATAGTGTAGTAGTGCTAGTGTTAAATCAATACAGTCCAGATACAGGTAGTGCTATTTTCATTGTTTTCTGCAAGAAGTGGCTAGCAATCACAGTTTAGTCAACAATCAGCCGCCTTTAGTGAATTAGCAGTCCAGTTAAAAGTTGATTAACTCTCCACAGTAAATTGATTTCTTAGGATGGATAGGACGTGTGACTCCTGTGTACGGACACAGGAGGAGCTGGCCACTGTTCGCGAACAGCTGAGCTGTGTTGATGGCCATGGTCAGCCTTCTTCAAGCTGCTGCCTCGGAGTGTAGCAGCAGTGGGGAGTCTGATGCGTCGCATGGTACACCCCAGGTGTTACATGCTTCACCCACTGTCCCTGCTGTCGAGACATCTTCGCGGGTATGGGGCGCGGTTGGGCCAAACTCTCCCCAAGGGGAGTGGCGGGTTCATCTACATCTACATCTACATTTATACTCCGCAAGCCACCCAACGGTGTGTGGCGGAGGGCACTTTACGTGCCACTGTCATTACCTCCCTTTTCTGTTCCAGTCGCGTATGGTTCGCAGGAAGAACGACTGTTTGAAAGCCTCCGTGCGCGCTCTAATCTCTCTAATTTTACATTCGTGATCTCCTCGGGAGGTATAAGTAGGGGGAAGCAATATATTCTATACCTCATCCAGAAACGCACACTCTCGAAACGTGGCGAGCAAACTACACCGCGATGCAGAGCGCCTCTCTTGCAGAGTCTGCCACTTGAGTTTGTTAAACATCTCCGTAACGCTATCACGGTTACCAAATAACCCTGTGACGAAACACACCGCTTTTCTTTGGATCTTCTCTATCTCCTGTGTCAACCCGATCTGGTACGGATCCCACACTGATGAGCAATACTCAAGTATAGGTCGAACGAGTGTTTTGTAAGCCACCTCCTTTGTTGATGGACTACATTTTCTAAGGACTCGCCCAATGAATCTCAACTTGGTACCCGCCTTACCAACAATTAATTTTATATGATGATTCCACTTCAAATCGTTCCGCACGCATACTCCCAGATATTTTACAGAAGTAACTGCTACCAGTGTTTGTTCCGCTATCATATAATCATACAATAAAGGATCCCTCTTCCTATGTATTCGCAATACGTTACATTTGTCAATGTTAAGTGTCAGTTGCCACTCCCTGCACCGAGTGCCTATCCGCTGCAGATCTTCCTGCATTTCATTGCTATTTTCTAATGCTGCAACTTCTCTGTGTACTACAGCATCATCTGCGAAAAGCCACATGGAACTTCCGACACTATCTACTAGGTCATTTATATATATTGTGAAAAGCAATGGTCCCCTAACACTCCCCTGTGGCACGCCAGAGGTTACTTTAATGTCTGTAGACGTCTCTCCATTGATAACAACATGCTGTGTTCTGTTTGCTAAAAACTCTTCAATGCAGCCACACAGCTGGTCTGATATTCCGTAGGCTCTTACTTTGTAAATCAGGCGACAGTGCGGAACTGTATCGAACGCCTTCCGGAAGTCAAGAAAAATAGCATCTACCTGGGAGCCTGTATCTAATATTTTCTGGGTCTCATGAACAAATAAAGCGAGTTGGGTCTCACACGATCGCTGTTTCCGGAATCCATGTTGATTCCTACATAGTAGATTCTGGGTTTCCAAAAACGACATGATACTGGAGCAAAAAACATGTTCTAAAATTCTACAACAGATCGGCGTCAGAGATATAGGTCTATAGTTTTGCGCATCTGCTCGACGACCCTCCTTGAAGACTGCGACTACCTGTGCTCTTTTCCAATCATTTGGAACCTTCCGTTCCTCTAGAGACTTGCGGTACACGGCTGTTAGAAGGGGGGCAAGTTCTTTCGCGTACTCTGTGTAGAATCGAATTGGTATCCCGTCAGCTCCAGTGGACTTTCCTCTGTTGAGTGATTCCAGTTGCTTTTCAGCGGCGTTCGTGGCGCACGAGGCGGAGGGTAAATGTGGAGGCTGGCCGTGTGGCATCGCCCGTTCTGCCTGTGAGTGGACATGTGGCTGCTTCTTCAGCAAGGTCCAAGCAGGCACATGGGGGGAGGGGTTTATTAGTTATTGGGAGCTCCAACGTTAGGCGGGTGATGGAGCCCCTTAGGAAAATAGCGGAAAGGTCGGGGAAGAAGGCCAGTGTTCACTCTGTCTGCTTGACAGGGGGTCTCATCCGAGATGTGGAGGAGGCCCTGCCGGCGGCGACAGAGAGCACTGGGTGCACCCGACTGCAAATTGTTGCCCATGTCAGCACCAATGACTCCTGCTGGCTGGGTTCAGAGGTAATCCTCAGTTCGTACAGGCGGTTGGCGGAAAGCCTTGCTTGCGGGGTGGAATCAGAGCTAACTATTTGTAGTATCGTTCCCAGAACCGATCACGGTCCCTTGGTTTGGAGCCAAGTGGAAGGCTTAAACCAGAGGCTCAGACGATTCTGCGGAGATCTGGGGTGCAAATTTCTCGACCTCCGCTATCGGGTGGAGAAATGTAGGGTCTACAAGGGTATCGGAGTACGTGTGGAGTGCACATGGGGGTTTTTTAGGTTAGAGAATTCCCTCCCTAGGCCCGACAAGACGTCTCCTGAGACGCGGCAAGGAAGGAGTAGGCAAAATGCAACAGGGAATAACAATATTAATGTGCTAATAGTAAACTGCAAGAGCGTCTATAGAAAGGTACCAGAACTGGTCGCATTAATAAACGGTCAAAACGCCCATATAGTACTAGGGACAGAAAGTTGGCTGAAATCAGACGTAAACAGTGATGAAATCCTAAACTCAGATTGGAATTTATACCGCAGAGACAGGCTGGACAGTGAAGGGGGAGGTGTGTTTATAGCGATAAGAAGTGCAATAGTATCGAAGGAAAGTGACGGAGATCTGAAATTTGAAATAATTTGGGTGAAGGTCACGGTTAAAGCAGGCTCAGACATGGCAATTGGATGTCTCTATAGGCCCCCTGGCTCAGCAGATGTTGTGGCTGAGCATCTGAAGGAAAATTTAGAAAATATTTCGAGTAGATTTCCCCACCATGTTATAGTTCTGGGTGGAGGTTTTAATCTGCCAGATATAGACTGGGAGACTCAAACATTCATAACGGGTGGCAGGGACAAAGAATCCAGTGAAATTTTTTTGGGTGCTTTATCTGAAAACTACCTTGAGCAGTTAAACAGAGAACCGACTTGTGGCGATAACATATTAGACCTTCTGGTGACAAACAGACCCAAACTATTTGAAACAGTTAACGTAGAACAGGGAATCAGCGATCATAAAGCGGTTACGGCATCGATGATTTCAGCTGTAAATAGAAATATTAAAAAAGATAGAAAGATTTTTCTGTTTAGCAAAAGTGACAAAAAACAGATTACAGAGTACCTGACGGCTCAACACAAAAGTTTTGTTTCAAGTACAGATAGTGTTGAGGATCAGTGGACAAAGTTCAAAACCATCGTACAATATGCGTTAGATGAGTATGTGCCAAGCAAGACCATAAGGGATGGAAAAGAGCCACCGTAGTACAACAACCGAGTTAGAAAACTGCTGCAGAAGGAAAGGGAACTTCACAGCAAACATAAACATAGCTAAAGCCTTGCAGACAAACAAAAACTACGCGAAGCGAAATGTAGTGTGAGGAGGGCTATGCGAGAGGTGTTCAATGAATTCGAAAGTACAGTTCTATGTACTGACTTGGCAGAAAATCCTAAGAAATTTTGGTCTTATGTCAACGCGGTAGGTGGAACAAAACAAAATGTCCAGACACTCTGTGACCAAAATGGTACTGAAAAAGAGGATGACAGACTAAAGGCCAAAATACTAAATGTCTTTTTCCAAAGCTGTTTCACAGAGGAAGACTGCACTGTACTTCCTTCTCTAGATTGTCGTACAGATGACAAAATGGTAGATATCGAAATAGATGACAGAGGGATAGAGATACAATTAAAATCGCTCAAAAGAGGAAAGGCCGCTGGACCTGATGGGATACCAGGTCGATTTTACACAGAGTACGCAAAGGAACTTGCCCCCCCCCTTCTTGCAGCGGTGCACCGTAGGTCTCTAGAAGAGCGTAGCGTTCCGAAGGATTGGAAAAGGGCACAGGTCATCCCCGTTTTCAAGAAGGGACGTCGAACAGATGTGCAGAACTATAGACCTATATCTCTAACGTCAATCAGTTGTAGAACTTTGGAACATGTGTTATGTTCGAATATAATGACTTTTCTGGAGGCTAGAAATCTACCCTGTAGGAATCAGCATGGGTTTCGAAAAAGACGGTCGTGTGAAACCCAGCTCGCGCTATTCGTCCACGAGACTCAGAGGGCCATAGACACGGGTTCGCAGGTAGATGCCGTGTTTCTTGACTTCCGCAAGGCGTTCGATACAGTTCCCCACAGTCGTTTAATGAACAAAGTAAGAGCATATGGACAATCAGACCAATTGTGTGATTGGATTGAAGAGTTCCTAGATAACAGAACGCAGCATGTCATTCTCAATGGAGAGAAGTCTTCCGAAGTAAGAGTGATTTCAGGTGTGCCGCAGGGGAGTGTCATAGGACCGTTGCTATTCACAATGCACATAAATGACCTTGTGGATGACATCAGAAGTTCACTGAGGCTTTTGCAGATGATGCTGTGGTGTATCAAGAGGTTGTAACAATGGAAAATTGTACTGAAATGCAGGAGGATATGCAGCGAATTGATGCATGGTGCAGGGATTGGCAATTCAATCTCAATGTAGACAAGTGTAATGTGCTGTGAATACGTAGAAAGATAGATCACTTATCATTTAGCTACAAAATAGCAGGTCTGCAACTGGAAGCAGTTAATTCCGTAAATTATCTGGGATTACACATTAGGAGTGATTTAAAATGGAATGATCATATCAAGTTGATCGTCGGTAAAGCAGATGCCAGACTAAGATTCATTGGAAGAATCCTAAGGAAATGCAATCCGAAAACAAAGGAAGTAGGTTACAGTATGCTTGTTCACCCACTGCTTGAATACTGCTCAGCAGTGTGGGATCCGTACCAGATAGGGTTGATAGAAGAGATAGAGAAGATCCAACGGAGAGCAGCGTGCTTCATTACAGGATCATTTAGTAATCGCGAAAGCGTTATGGAGATGATAAATAAACTCCAGTGGAAGACTCTGCAGGAGAGACGCTCAGTAGCTCGGCACGGGGTTTTGTTAAAGTTTCGAGAACATACCTTCACCAAAGAGTCAAGCAGTATATTGCTCCCTCCTACGTATATTTCGCGAAGAGACCATGAGGATAAAATCAGAGAGATTAGAGGCCACAGAGAAGCATACCGACAATCCTTATTGCCACGAACAATACGAGACTGGAATAGAAGGGAGAACCGATAGAGATACTCGGGGTACCCTCCGCCACACACCGTCAGGTGGCTTGCGGAGTGTGGATGTGGATGTAAATGTAGATTGACAACCAGTTCCATGTGAAAAGTATATGAGCTTCTCAACCTTGGGCAACTTTTCTTTTATGTAATTTGTTACATACTTTTGAAACACATGGACAACCGAAGTGCTGCGCTCCAAGTGGTCACTTAGAATGCAAGTTGAAGAACTGCAAACTTCATCTTTCTCATTTTTTAATTACAGAACAAATGGATGCACTGCTGCCTGGTCAAAGATCCAGTGGTACCCTCGTATTTCAGCCTTTAAGTTTTCTGAAAAATTTGTTAGGGCTATGCATTCACTTTCATAAAGTTGTGCCTTTTTGTCCTCCAAAAACGTATTTGGATGTTAGAAACATAGTAGTGATTTTGAAATTTTCAAAGATTCGAAATACTCTTCCTGACATTTAACCATTGATACCATTTCAGCCCCGTACATTGTGACCCACTGTTTGAAGGTAACACTGTCGGGCATTTCCTCCTCAGATTTGTTAAACCATTCAAGAGCAGTTTCTTTAGCATGACATTTATCATCACACTCATTGTGCAGTCATAATTGTTAGTGCAACAGACCATTAAATCTAGTAACTCTTTGTAGTTCACATCATCAAGTTTTGCACCTCCTGTCAACAGTCTTACATTTGGATATAAACAAAGACGATATAAACAAACACACATAGAGTGTGGGCTCCTGAGGAACCAGCCAAAACCACCACTTAGGAAGAAGGTCACAAAATTTGAGCCTTCCAATTTTGCATTCAGGATGAGCATTTTGAAAGCTACCTAAAATTCATTTAAATTTTTCAGCACTAGTAGTTTCTGCTTTGTTACTTTTACTCCATCTATAACAACTCTTTTGCTATCTTTGCACAGTCTACTGCTTTCATTGTCATGAAAAAACTGCTGGATCTTTTTAATTGTTTCTCCCCTTACATCTATTCCTTTCTGCTTTCTTAAAACTGGTAGACTGCCTTGCTCTTTCACTAACTATTGATTTAGCTAACCAAACAATCAGAAATTATGAACTTTTGAACTGTTTTTTTAACTTTTTCCTCAAATTGTTCAAATGGCTCTGAGCACTAAGGGACTTAAAATCTGAGGTCATCAGTCCCCTAGAACTTAGAACTACTTAAACCTAGTTAACCTAAGGACATCACACACATCCATGCCCGAGGCAGGATTCGAACCTGCGACCGTAGCGGTCGCACGGTTCCCGGCTGAAGCGTATAGAACCGCTCAGCCACACTTTTTCCTCTTTAGGTGTCACTGAACACTTATCACTGAACACTTACTTGAAGTACAATTGGTATCTGTGTTATTAAAGCGCGATTCTAAGCCTCTTCTAATTTTGTCTGAAATTCGATAACTACATTTCTTTTTCCGCTACTTATTTCCTATTTTTGAAGCAGAAGACACCTCTAAATTAGAACCAGCAAAATCCAATTTACTTATAGCTTCCTCATGACAAATCTACATGGCATTAACAAGGTTACATTAACATGGTTACATGATTCTGGTCCTGAATTCAAGACAAATATTTTTGAGTAACGATTTGGGCACAGGAAATTTCCAGGAATCAAATTAAGCTTTACTTGTTACTAGCAAGTACAAATGTTCAAGTTTTATTTCCCTCAAACTTTTAATAACTGGCTTTTTATGAACTTTGAGTGTATCCGAGAATTTTTTTCCAAAAATCTGATTGTACTTCAGAGTATATTTTTCTCATCCTACTCAAACTGATGAAACAGACGACACTGCTTGTAATTTTAACAAAGTTTGCCTATCTTCATCAAAGTCATTAACATTTTTTTTAACTGAACCATACACTGATTTGTGACACACTACAATTACCATATGTCCAATAGAGCACTTTTCATCCATTTTATCACATTCCAGTTAGTCTTTCAAATTTATTTATTATTAAATTTTAAAATTATTTTAGTTAATTAAAAATTACACTTACAACAAAAGCAGATAAAATATTCTGCACTGTCAATGGAGTATGTACATCCGCTATAAGAGAGGTTTCTCAACAAACTGCTTACAACAATGCCACACCCAGCCAATGTAGTGGTGCTGCACAATTCATATACAGACTTGTCACTGACTACTGGGCTCCTGTGCAGACTTTAAAATCTGTTAAGTCTGTCCACTGAGCTCCTGTTACTTTTGTCTTGAGGACTAAAGTCATGCACAAAACTGTAGCCTTTTTAACAACAGACCAATTTCACATTTTTATTATTTTACTTGCAACATTTTTGAACCTGTAATAATGTGCTAAACTGAGAATAAACCTAGATTTAAATGGGCAAATTTTTTTAACATAGAAATAAACCAAAAGCTCCTATTGTTTAATATTTTATTATTGAAATAAATAATGCTGACTAAACAAATGATCGTAGTATTAACTAAATGTATGTTACAACTAAATTTTGTTACAATGTTACAATAAACCACATAAATAGGCAACATCCGTAAGATCAATTGTTGCACAATGTGAATTATTTTGTCATTTTCAAAAATTCATGTGTTTGTTCACAGTCAAATATCAATGTTGGAAATTTTTACAGTACTTTGCTATCATATAGGTGCACAAATCAAATTTTTATATTCAGTCCCACTGGAGATAACTAGCTCTGAACATTACAAAAGATCAAGATTTTCAAATTCCAAAAATTTATAAAAAATTAAGGAAACGATTGTCAGCATTGTCACTCTATTTAAGACTAGTAATTTATGACATCTAACTACAGAAAAAGATACACACTGATAAATCACTCCTTGGTTGTTATTTTTGGGTCTAAATAGTGGATTTCATATCAGCGCACACTCCGCTGCAGAGAGAAAATCCCATTCTGGATTTTCTAAGTTTTCAGTGCCAAACTTTGGAGGTCATTTCAAATGTTATTTTTGAATTCATTGTAATAAACAATGTTGTAGAGGAGACTTTTCTAAAATCAATTACGTAAATTGCAATGTTGTAACTTAACCCGGCACAGAGATATTCAAATTAATGATAACATCTCCAAACTGAAAAACCGTCATGCACTTACAAATGACTTCTCAATTATAAGGCAATAACATACAAAAAATCAAAATATTTAAAAATGGTCAAGCAACCCTCATTGGATCACTTCATATGGACTGACTGCAACTGTGACTCATTGATGTTATAGTTGTAGCACACTATTTTTCTGTATTTCATTAAATGAACAATTTTAAATTTCTGAACTTGTAAAGCAAGTTTCCAGTCTTTGTGCCACTTTCTAATTAAGATCTGCTTTTCCAGATAGTACATCAATCATACACAACTGCATTATGTCCAAATTTACTATTAATAGTGGCCACTTGGCCATTAGCATACAACATGAACAGCAAAGGGTGCAAAATACTTCCCTGAGGCACAATTTGACGGCCCTGATCCACGGCTTTCAGTATGTGTTGTGAGAATAATGTGAGTTGGATGTTGAATGACCAACATTCTGCGTTGTTTACAGCCAATTGTTGTTTGTCTATAAACTAATGTTTCATAATTCAAGGCAAGACACTCATTACAATTATGGTGATAATTTAAATACTTCAAATGCACACAAGCCAGAATTGGTCAACAGTAGAAAATAAATAATAATCACAGTCTACGGAAGAAAATGATCAGGTTCAACACATTTTGCGCCACTGTGGTTCAAGCCCAAAGAAAAGCAATCAAGTTTCCTGTTTTTGAAGGTCTGTTGACTAAAGTGCACTTACATTGTCATAATCTCTTACATTGTGTACTGAGTGCTGATCTTGACAAATCATTAATGTTATCATAAATCTTATCACTTATTTCAGCAGAAGATATGATTTGATTAATTTGTTTTTGATACCGATAGTGTCAGGTAACTTTTAGTGATCTGGTTGTTTACTGCCTGTCGTGTTTATTTGATGCCTTTAAAAAATTTGTTGTGCTGATAAGACTGACTAATAGAGAAACCTGGAGTCCAGGTAACATTAGAATGAGAGTGTCTGGATGTGACTTGGTGAAACCAATCAATGAAAACTCCCACAGAACTACCCTCAAAAGAAAAATTCTTCATAATTCATGATGGGCAGGGTATCAAGCAACTAAATGTTGCCTAATACCTACATTTAATGTAGAGCCCAACATCTAAATTACTGTCACATGAGCTAGCAAAGTGTGGGTTCATGCAATTTTATCACACTTCCCATCACTTTCTGGCAGCTGAGTAACCACATTTTGATGGCTCATGAACTGTCAGCAAGTAATGTTTCCATACTGAGTGGCGAGACAATGCCCGTGAGCTACAAGATCATCATCTTAACCCAATTGTCCCAGTTTGGTGTTTCGCATCAACTTTTTTTAATTGACCCCCCTTCCTGAAGATACCGTAAACCATTGAGCTCTCTTACTTTCCTCAGAATATTAACTGAACATCTTAAATATTTCATTCAATGATAACAATCAATCTTTGAAAATATAATATAACTAAATGGATAAAAATATCTACTCATTAAGCGGTGGCAGGAAAAAGCATACATGAAAGGTATTAAAGTATGGCGTCAGTGGAAGTGCCCAATTCCACCTGTCGGGTTTGACCCATGTTGTGGTGTGTTACGTCACTACGGTGCAGTGATTTTGAGTTGGTTGTGTTTGTGGATGTCCGAGTTGTTGTATTTGGTGGTGTCCCCTGGTGGATGTGGACATGTTGAGTTTAACATGTGGTATTGGGTTCATTTGAGTTTTGGTTGCATTGTGCTACATGGTTTTGGGTTTAGATAACAGGTGCAATAACATGGGTTGTGGAAGAGTTTTCGGTGAGTTAATAAGGTTTTTGTTTGTGCATATGTGTGTGTGTGTGTGTGTGTGTGTTGGCCAACCTGGGTGATATCACCAGAGACTTTTTGGTAAATAATTTTTGTTTTTGTTTTATTCTATACTAATAGTGATGTTTTTCCCATTATATATTTATGGTAGGTTGGTTGCGTTTTAGCTGATGTATTTGGGTTTTTGAGTTGTTGGGGTTCTGGTTCCACTTTTTAAAGTTGTAGGTACTGGTTTTTTGGTACTGATAACTGCAGTTGGGCTATACAGGTCAAGGGAAATGTCAGAGTTCACTTTTTGGAGTTGTTGGTGTTGGTTTCTGTCTCAATTTCTGCGGTTGAGCTACATTAGTCAAGGGAAATGTCCGGTTCCCATGGTTTTGTTTTTGCAGCGGAATGTTGTAATTTAATTTTTTGTTACATGATTTGTTTTAGGATGGTGTGGTGTTTTTTTTATTGTCGTATATTTAGCTTGTGCCCACCACAAACCCTCAATTTTCTAACGTTGTCCATTAGTTTCATTTTATTTTTGGAGTGAGACATTATTGTGTCATTTTTTATTTTTATCCACATGTTGGTGTGCATATCTAGTGGCATCACTGTTACAATTTTGTATACGCTGGAAGTAGCCGTTTTTGCCTTACTGGTGACGTCATAGGTCAAAGCAGATGGATGGAATCGGACGCTTCTGTAATGCCAAATTTTTGCAAGCTTTTGGTGCTAGTGGCTCCTTCTCCTAGAAGAAGGGTTTAAGGGGAAGGAAGAGGGGCAACGGAAAAGGACTGGTGAGTTTTTGGAAAAGGGAAAGAATCCATAAGAGTCAACGAGAACCCCAGGTTGGGGAGACTTACGGGACACGATGAGAAGGAAAGACTGCACCAGATGAGATTTGAAAACTGAAAAGCTTGAAAATGGAAGATAGGGCATATGCAAGAAAGAGATTACTGTGACCATTCCTGCTATAAGATTTACCCTATGCACCCTCCTACCACCACCTATACCATTCATGTAACTGGCAACACATATACAATCAAAGGGAGAGCCACCTGTGAAATGACCCGTCATATACCAGCCGTTATACTGTTCGGCCTTTTACATTGGCATGACCACCATAAAGTTGCCAGTTAGGATGAATGGCCATAGGAGAGTATGCTGTATGCATTACCCTGTTGAGCTTGCTCTACAACATGACAGTCAGATCTTGGTGCCTGTGTCACCACACCTGCCATCTGGTTTCTCCCCCCCCCCCCCCCCCTCCCTTCCCTCTCAGACTTCAACTTCTCAGAATTCTGCATGTGGGAATTGGCACTATAACATGTTCTTGGCTCTTAGCAGCCAACTGGCCATAATTTACATTGATTTCTTCAGTCTCAGCATTCCTTCTCGGTAATTACTTCTTTCCTCTTTCCCTGTTAGTTTTCTATATCTTTTTTTTCTGACCTGTCTATTATTTTGCCGTCCCTCCCACCTGTATCACATGCAAAGCACTTAGCTTTTTGCATTTATTAACTTGTGCACAATGTTTTGGGAGAAATTTATTCTTTGCATATTAACCTCTATTCCACCTTTAAGGTGGCCCACAGATTTTCAAATCTCATCTGGCACAGCCCCAACTATCAGTCTTTCCTTCTCACCATATCTAGTAAGTCTCCCGACCTGGGGTTCTGGTTGACTTTTCCAGTTCTTTTCCTTTGCCCTTCTTCGTTCCCTTTTAACCCTTCTGCCAGAAGAAGCCATTAGCTCCAAAAGCTTGCAAATTTTAATATATTTTATGTGTGTGTTTTCCAGCTGCTGCTTGGCAAGTAGATTTTTATCTATCCTGAAATATTTAGTTATCACACTGAATATCATTCTTGTCACTTTTAGTGCCATAATACACAACACAAATATGAGGCATCTGTATGTCTTGGTGCTGAGCAAATGCCCCAGAATCCTTTTGGCAAACAGCCCAAGATGCATTTTCACTTTACTCCCACATCTTAATTATGACTGATAATTGATGACTTTTAAAGGACTATGGTAAAGAAAGTAAGCTTCAACCATGTGTCCAGACTCAATAATACACCTGTTGGCAATCTTGGAACTCTTTCTCATGCTTCCTTACCATCATAGTTCTTGTCCACGTTTAAGATGCATAACGAAGTGACGACTTGCAGTGGGTCCTGGTTAGGCTGTGGAAGGATGTGGGCATCTGAAGGGAGTCATACGTTTAAAGATAATGACTGTGTTTATTGTAAATTTGGATTACAAAGGAATTGTTTGGGGTTAACCTACATTCTGTATGTGTCAGCCTTATCATCAACATAAGTGGGTGGACAAGCACTCCTCTGCGGACAGATGCAGCAAACAGTCACATGGCCCCTCTCCAATGCCTCCTGACTGGACATTAAAAGAATGTGCAGGCTCTAAACTGCCCTTGGACTTCGATCTATTGATTCAGCATGCATGCAGCGGCACATGAAATAGGTTAGAATAACTGGGTACTGAATGTAAAATCTAGCAAAACAAAGGCAATAAAAATTATTAATTTCTTAGGTTCATACAAAAGCTTTGTTGTTTATCTTACAGCACCACACATTCCAGACTGCTCCACTGGCAAAACATACAAAATAACAGGGGGCAACAACAATGACATTCAATAAACTTGAAAGTTTTGTTTATATTATAGCAGCATACCACTCGGCCTGCCAATCTGTTATTCAGTGTGAATGACTGACAAACAAACTACTTCACCAATGCCAATCTCCAGTTTATTTTTTTTCTCCACCTCTCCAGTTAGTTTTCTTTCTAGCATGAGTACTTTCGAATTCTATTCTCTGAAATACTAGCATCATCTGTTTGTAATGGTCTACCTGGTCTTGATTTACTCATTTTTCTGCTCTGCTTCTCCATTCTCTTCCATATTTGTTCACTATTGGAATTTACTTTTAATCCTCAACTCACTTGGTGCGGTCTCTCAGACCATGCAAAAATTTTCAAATTCACTCTCCAAGGTTAGTTCTGGTGAATGCTTTTATATCCTCCTCCAACTGACAACCCTACAATGTTTTGTTACTGGCTGCATTATCCCCTTCTTTGTTTGTTGTTGACACATGTTAATGATGTGTTGGGGTCTCCTAGACTGCACCTCCCTGAACTAAGTGCCTATTTTCTTTGATATAAAGCAAAATATATTCGGAAGACGACGTCAGTGATATAGATCAAGAAATAGATGAATAAGTTGACAATTTTACTATAGCCAGTGATGCTAGCAAACATGACACTCATGCACAGAAAGAGCTTCAGGACAATTGAGATGTGGACCTTTCTGTTTCTATAGGAAAATATTTAAATATTAGTTACAACCAAATGTTAATCCCAGCATCGAATGTCAGTTTTGCACTTTCTTTTTGTACCTATCAAAAGCAATTTTATGTGAAACTTTAAAATTAATTTCAAGTGAAAATTTAGTCACTACAGAGATGATATGATTTTTTTAGAATGTAAAATTCAGTTCTCGAAAAATTAAATTTGTGCGTACAAAAAATGGGGGAGGGGGCACAAGATACTACGTGATTTTGTGTGACACAAAGTGAACTACTGCAGGCTTCATTTAGCGCAATAAAAGCAACAAGGAATATTTAGACAACACTTAACTAACTGTATAAATAAATGTTATACAAATTAAATTAAAAATTTCAAATGACTGCCGCTTTAAATCTAGATTCCAACATAGGGGTCCCAGAGACCACACCTCGCGGTATACGTTACAGAAAAGTTAGCCCCCATTTCTTTATTTCCATTCAATCGAAACAAGCAAAATTTTGCACTAAGCAGAAACTGAGTTAAACACGTAACTGAAATCATTTAAAATGGGGCACTTTTATTTTGGATGTTTGTTTCATAACTATCCACACAGTAACAATTCTCAGTACCTCCTACCTTCCAGTTCTCAACAAATCGGCACACGCAAATAATTTTTTTTTTTTTCAAATAATGGCAGAAATTAATACCCTGACGGACGGATATCACTTGACTTTCACGGGTTAGTAACTGGTTAACAGCATAGCAAACACAATATCAAACAATGCAAGCATTATTGATTGATCAAGCTATTTATTGAACGACACAAAATCCTGAAGTTTAATTTCGTGTTTATATAATACATCGCTTCATTCACGGTCATCGAATAATGTCAGCTCATTACCAATCTATATCAAAAGTTTAGCACCTTATTGTAGAAGTGAGAACAAATACTTACACAAAACGCCGCGTCGTCTTCTTGGACATTGCATTATTCACAGTTTAACAACTGATCGCAACAAGCTTGTTACAGTCTTCATTTCTTCTGAAACGACCAGATATTCACTACACCGACTTAATAACTGTCACTGCTGAAAAAGCTTTTGCATTAGTGTTTACTAACAATCTCTTCCGAACCTGGGCAAGCCGCGATAACACCTTCGCAGGATTTCATCGCAGGTGTTCAACTGGTAATTCATTTGTTCAAGCCGGAAGTACGAGCCAAATATCTGACTGGTTAAAATGTTATATTATACCGTTATCCATTAACAGTCATTCAGTTGAACCTTTTATAATTATCTAATTCTTTTAAAAATAGAACATTTAATAAACACGTTGTTTGTACAATCTGCGATCTGAATAATTTTATGTCGTCAGGAAGTGTACGTCATCCTCATGCCAACTGTTTCTGTGTGACATGCACCTTGTAGCATCACCTCTGGAGGTTGCTAGTCATCGTGATAGTGGTTATTCTGATTCGGATTAGTTACAAAATTATTGAAATTATTTCCCTGTACGTGTAAATAAACTGTCTAGGTAAGCCACGCCTGTGTTAGCAGTATTGCAACGAGTTATACCTCTACATTTTCTTTTTTTTATCGTGTTTAATTTAATTTTAATGACAATGCGTGAAAACTCTTCTCTTGACTTAGATGCCTGTGATTAAAGAACTTTTGTAATTCAAATTTTGACGCATTGTATTAATATATACCAAGATAATATTAATGACAGGGCGCTGACTGATTTTTTTCGCCTTTTTGTAAATCCTATTGATCATTGTAATAACGATATACTTAAAGAATCTGTGAGTAAGTAGTGTAACAGTGTTACCCGATTTAATGATTTTTATGGCGTTTAAATGAATGTTTCGTATAATTTACATCTGATATGCTCATTTTCAGGATTCGCGATGTTTCTCTGGGATTGGTTCACTGGTGTTCTGGGATATTTAGGTATGTTAAAAAAAAACCTTATATGTTGATAGTAGTCAGTTTCTGTAGTGTCGTTGCAAGGCCTGAGGCGAATCATCAGAACGGAGGACCACTGCATTGTCAGTTAAATCTCTTCGAATCCGATGATGTTAATGTTTTTTGTTAAGTCTCAAGTAGCAGCTGGTTCACTTGAAAACATTTAAATCTCTCAACATATGGTGTAATGCAATGACAGTTGCTTTCTTGTTTACATTAATGGTGTATACAAAAATTAAATGGCCCTGTTCCAAGCCATATGATTCCAAATGTTGACAAACATGGAAATTGACATTGGTAATAGATTATAGCAACATCATTCAAAGTGTCTGGATTTGTCAATCTACACTTGTTACTGTATTGTTTCAGTAATTCTTTTTAACCACATCACTTCACAGTTCCTAAGGTACCACGAAATCACTCATTGTGAATTCCACGATAGATTCTTGGATAACCCGTGGAAAATTTATTGCCTGTTCCTTGTCTCATTCAAATTTACACCAGAGTTTTAATGGCTTCACAGTCCATGGGATGTTAAATCATAACCTTCCTAAATTCGTTCCTGCTTTTTCTAGTAATGCTCTGATACTATTTCTTTGAAGGTAGATGACTACAAAATTTAAAAACTTTTAATAATCTGTTTCTGGTAATTAGATAAATTAGGACAGAACATTTACTTAGCGAATAACCACCAAAGAGTTTGATAAAATTGGTTAAGGCTTTTCATTGTGTGAACCATACAAAAGATACAAAATTTATGGGACACAGTATAAAAGATATAGAAATGCCCAAACTCTCAGACAAGTGGCTTCCTTGTGGCAGAATGTTTAAGGGAAAAGGAAGAAAGATGAAGAACAGGAGCTGGCTAGATTTATGAAATGGAGATAGCTATGGAAAAGTCATCTTAAATACCAGGTCAGGGAAGATTTACTGGACCTATGTAAGCCTCCTCTGACCTCAGGTTCTAAGTTGCTAAATCTCACCAGTCTTTTCCCTTCATGCCTCTTTCTTTTCCTTCTGCCACGAGGAGGAGCCACTAGGCATGTTTTCCCCACTGCATGCTGAATTGATTTTTTATGTATCCATATTGTACACTAAATTCACAGGTAGACCCATATATTAAAAGTTTTAACAAAAGTCTATGTATATTGTTCTGAAATTTTGTATATATTCCAGCAAGCTTTCACGAATAGGTGTTAAGAATGCACTTGAACTTGCATAGGTAAATGTTTGTCGTGTTGACACAGCAGTGAAGGCTCTTTCGTGACAATAGAAATCCGTGATTATGTTGTGACTATACACAATACTGGCACAGTTAAAATGCTATAAAAACAGTAGACGTAGTTTATTGTTAAGTTTCCCAACTGTATCACCCAATACACAAATTAAAAATTGAAAAAGATCCTGTCATATTAGAAATTGGAGTTAAATTTCATTTGCCATGGTCTTAATTTAAATGTTCCATTGCAAAAGGAAGGAATCAGTTTGAAATATCCTAACAGATGAAAAATACATACCAGACATAGATTTGAACCTGAGACCATTGCCTTTTGTGGCAAGTGTTCTGCCAGCTGAGTATCAAATCATTTGCCTGCGAAAGCCAAAGGTAGCAGGTTGGTTAGTTAATTAGTTTCATGTTCCATGAATCATATTGCACTATAAATTGTAATGATGTGGAACAGTTTGTTTTACATGATTCACATTGCACATTAACTTCTATGACTACCTCCTGTCAATTTTGTAGGTTTCGCACACACACACCATCTCGTACACGTTACAATAATAGAAATTCTTTGATGGAATAGGAGTTGTCAAGGAGACAGGAATTAACTTTTTCAGTTTCTTTACAAATGTTACTTTGCTCTGTCAGACATTTATATCACTGGATAAGTAAGAAAAATTTTACTTGCAGTATTATGCACCACTCTTTGTGTTAAAGATAACCTTAATGTGGACTAACAAATGTTGTTTTTCCTTGTGGTATTGTAATTATTACATCCTTGTTTCTTTTGCGCTGTAGTGGATTATTTACAACAAACTACATGAGGAAATAAATATACTGTGAAGTAGTAGTCAAAATGCCCAAATCTGTAACAGATGTCTACAAAATGATCATGACTAAGCACCACGTGTTATTCTACAGCATGTTTTGGAGCTATGAAGACTTTATTTCTTAAAAATTAATTACCCCAAAACATTATTCCATATGACATTATTGAATGAAAATATGCAAAATATGTCAACTTATTGGTTTATCTCTCCCCAACAGATGCAATGAATCTAAGTGCAAATGTGGAGGAACGAAATTCTAAACTGTTCACATTATCATCATTATGGGCACTTAACATTTTTCAAGTTTCCACCCTGTTTAGTATTTCTTCACTGTATGTTACACTTACCATTGGTGTACTACAATACGTCTACATATGCAGAACTTAATATTCTGCGTCTCATTAAAATTGAGTGAGACCGTTTACAGAAAACCAAGCAGTGACACTATCAAGAACTTTGTTTACAATTTCTTCTGCTGCCTTATGTATGCTTGAATTGATACAATACTAGTGTCATTCACAAAAAGAACTAATTCTGCTTGTTGTATACTAGACGTAAGGTAGTTTACATGTATAAGGAACAACAGCGAACCTAAGATTGCACCTTGGGGAACTCAGTATGTGATTTCTCCCTATTGAGCAAGGACAAGTTGCTGGTACATTCG
The DNA here is from genome assembly GCF_021461395.2 of Schistocerca americana. Classification (NCBI taxonomy): domain Eukaryota; kingdom Metazoa; phylum Arthropoda; class Insecta; order Orthoptera; family Acrididae; genus Schistocerca; species Schistocerca americana. The sequence goes on along the minus strand of NC_060119.1, from coordinate 1,035,804,727 downwards.
TATGATTGAATTTTATGAGTTACTTTTTCAACATACTGATGTGATTTTTCTCTTGAACTGTTTGCCCTTATGCTTCCTACTAAAATTAAGAAATGATTATTAAATATAATTGCTATCTGGGACTCCTCATTTATAGCCATTCCATTCAGTTCAATAGTGATGTTTTCCTGTTCTGTGGCTGGTTGTCCTGTCTCTCGTTTCACAACATTGCATGTAGCCTTAAGTCTGTTGCCATAATTACTGATTTCTGGCACTGTGTGCATGTTCCTTGATTTTTGATAACCTTTCTTAGTAACTTTGAGTAGTTTTTGTCATGTGTAATAATTGCAGGATCTCTGCTTGTTCTCTACAACAGATACATTTCCCTTTTCCTTTCAGAAGATACTTTAATCCCTCCAGCGGTCCATTATTTTTTGCATGGATATTAAATGCCCTTTCTGATTAGCTTATGTGGATAGCTTTTTCAAATAATATTGTCATGGAATAGGTTAAATTTTCTTTTACCATTTTGTTCATTATAAATTTCAGCCCAGGTCATCTCTTGTAAACTATTCTTAAAAATATTTATCGTGGAGTCATTAATTATCTAATTTCCACCTAGGAGTACCCATACTGTAGGGCACTGTTATTTATCGTAACTAATTGTGCACCATGATCAGAGAGAGCATTTGCTACAGGGTAAACAGTAATTTTTTTGCTTTGGGCTTCACCAAAGAAAACAGTATCAAGTAGGGTTCTGTTTTCTTTACCCACTGTGCTGCAAAGTTAATTACTGAGATCAAATTGCAGGAACCAAATAAGGTTTCCAGATGATTTTTTTTTCTGTCAGAATCCTTCAGAAAATCGGACTATCAACTGCATGCTGCTACCTGACGGATAGCACATCAACGAATCCAGATTCCTCATCAACAATTTAAAATTTCCCACTGGGAGTCTGTATACGATTAAAATCAAAAGTGAATTATTTTTCAGCATGTATTAATTTGCAAGTGCACACATCTATGTGCTGATCATCACAAAATCTGTCTTCTGTCTGTGTTGTTGAGCTTTTGTTCTGTGTTAATATCTGTAACACCTCTTTTTTTCCCATATTCTGCGTAAGTATGCTGCTGGAGTGTAATCTTTTATAGGCAACTTATCTAACCCTGCAGTTATTTGTTGCTCAGATAGGCACAGGATGCTTTCAGAGCTGTCAGAGTTTTCCTCAGAGACAAGAAACTCATCTACCTTATTATTCAATCCTCTAATAATTTGATGAAACAACCTAACATTACTTTCCTGTGCAGTCTTAAGCATTTTCTTCAGCTCCTCTGTTGTTTTCACTTTTTTCAAAACAGTGTGTCAAAATCCTAATTCTAACCTAAAAACAGTCCCAGTCCAGCACACAGTTTTAATTATTCATGTAGTTACGAATCAGTGCATGCTCTGCTTTAGAGAGATGATTTATGCTGGAAATAATGTTTGTTTACTGAACAAAGATATTTCGGGGGAAGAAAGAACATACTGTCATTTTAAAATTTATACATAGTTTAACATGTACAATTAGTATATCTTTAACCTTAGATACACATTCCTCCTAATTTTTGAAATATATCTGTAGATGACAAAAAAAAAGATAATTGATTTTTTGTGTGATTAATGTTGTAATTAATTGATTAAATTCCAAAATGTTTCTTACAGTTGGGAGTTGGGCAAGGGAGTTATTACTGAGAAATATTTAAGAGAGCTGTCCATAAATTTAAAATTGTAGCTAATTGGTTTTCAAGTGCAGTTAAATAAGTTTGTCATCAAAGAAATTTATTGATTTTAGGGAGGCTCTTTGCTCCTGATTATTTAAAATGGAGTATGTCATTTATAACATTAATAAAATTTTAATGGTGTACATTTTGAAAATTACACTTGCAATTTTTATTTGGTGTGCTTTTTCATTTGTGTAATGGAAGGCCTAAACCGCCGTAAGGCTATATATGCAGTCTTAGGATTGGATAACTCTGGGAAATCAACATTAATGCAGCTGTTGTTGGAGGAAGATCTCGTCGATCCTGTTCCATTGACCTGTAAGTTGACTTATTGAAAATTTTTGTTAAGATGATGAGAGCTGCATGATTAACATTTTCACAGGATTATGGAAAAAGTCTGGCAAGCTGCTCTTCTTAGGATTGGACAATGCTGGTAAAACCACTCTTCTTCACATGCTGAAGGACGATCGTTTAGCTCAGCATGTTCCCACATTGCATCCAAGTAAGAACTTCCTTTATTTATTTGAAACTGTAGGAAAGACTGAAGTTTTGTTCAATAGAAATAAATTACTTCATTTTTTAAATGTTATGTTGGCTTTAGCACTTTCAAATACAGTAAAAAAGTAGTTAATGTGCTGGATTAAAATTCAGTAGGTCTACATAGTTATTGTGGCTTATTCTAATAAATATATATTTAACTCTTGTTCATAGTATTGACTGATGTTAAGACATTGATTAGTAAAAATTGTTTGTCATGTCATGAATTTTGTAGTGTCTACTGGACACCATGAAAGGATTTAGCGCATAGACTTACATGTTAATCTATCGGAGATGTAGTACAATTATTAAATCATTGAAAGGGAACAAATTGTAGAAGCTCCTCCTCTTTCCTGGACACCAACAGGTGTTACCAATTTTGGAACTGTCTAACACGTGTAAATTTGATACACTGTTATTGTAATCTTTGTCATGATAATTTGTAAAAAAACAGAAATAAAATAATAATATTCTAATAGTTGTACTGTTCCATTGCTATATACAGCTTTTGATGTAGTGCTTTCTGCTATGTGTTGAATGGCACGTGCATAAATGATGTTTCAAGGAACTGTCAGCTGCTCAAAAGAAGCCTACTGTGGAGTAAAACAAAGCTACAATAGCTGATCAGCAAGCCTTTAAGAAGCGAGAGGATAGAGAAATAAGTGAATAAGAGGAACCTGGAAAGGGGGGGGGGGGGGGGGACCACCACAGAAGGATAAGTAAAGTGAAAGAAAAAGAACAGGATAGGATGCATAGAAAGAAATGAGATAAGATTTATTCCTCTCATTACATACAGTTCTTAGATCATTTGATTTGATGCATGGGTATCATGTCAAGATTTACAGTGAACATGTTTTCAAGAGTAATGCAAATAGTTAATATTCTACATACATTCTTAAGTAAACACAAAAATACCAAAAAATATGATATGTAATTCCTGTGTTTGGACTGTGAAATTACCCTCCATGAATTGTTGAGATAGTGTGAATGCAATTCATAAAGATATGGGAGAAGAGGAGGATGATGTAACAGGCATTAAAGGACAAAGTGCAGGAGTAGCATCAGATGTTGACTTATATTAAGGTGCCATAGTTGAGAGATGAATATGTATCTGAGGACAGTTTACTTCTTGTAAGTGAAACACAAACTCACATTTGAGCCATTCTGCTAGATATGTAACAAAAGTTCATTTAAATGTAAACCAGACTTTTTTCTGCATTAACTAATGTATGGTGATGCTTTAAAATAGTGGTGAATGGAAGGCACACATAATTTGGTGGTGATTCTATCTCCCATTAATTATCTGTAGGGTAAAGACATGGAGAACCTTAATGTAAAAGCCTATTTTTGCATGTAAAAGTCTCATAGTCTTCCAAGACTGGAAAGTTATCGTTATTGTTGGTTTTATTTGTAAACATTCAGCTATGTTGTGGATTACAATCAACTCTAAGATAGTTGTTTTCTGGAACAAGAGAAGCATTTTAGCCCAGCTCACATGCCATTTTCTTACCAGCCATTATGAGTTTGCATGGAATTCAAAATGGTTACACAAGAGTACTTAATGAACACATTACTCATAGCATAGTGTCAGCTTCAGAAGACAACCGGAAAGGTCATATTAGTATCTGTTATTTATAGCGGTTGGTAGAGGGCTCTGATTACTGTAAATTGACAAGATTATTGTAAAGATAATAAAATACTTACAGCCATGTAAGTTATTGTATTCCATTGTTCAAAATTGAAATTAGCTCTGATATTTTTGTGTTTACTCCAGAATATATTTCATATATAACTAATCTCTCACTAAGTAACAGCATTTGTGTTTCATATAGCTGTTTGCTTGACTGTAGTTCTAGATTTCATAAGGCTTAATCGTGTTACAGCATTTTTCTTAGCTGCTGTTTTGGACTGAACTATTGCTAGATGTGTAACCTCTGTTTTTCTATGTGGGCAATTAGCAAATTCCTCATTGTGTATGCAACTTAGCTAATATAATTAAATTATTTTTCAGCTTCAGAAGAACTTTCCATAGGTAATATGAGATTTACAACATTTGATCTTGGTGGACATCATCAAGGTAAGTGAGCAGTTAAAAAATCCTGAATACATGTATTGGAGGAAAAATTCATAGTTATAGCAGAGATGTGTATCACTACTTAAAGTTTTATTTCAGTTGTTATGACTAATTGTTCAAGTATTGTACCTTTTCACACCTGTCGTTTACATCTACACTCTGTGGATGCTGCAAAGTACATCACAGGGGTACTTCTTGCACACTCTACATGAGATGTCTTTCTGTCATATTCAGAGATGGGCTGTGTAAAGAATGACTGCTTCTATGCCACTGTACATGCTGTTGTGTGCCTTAACATTAAAGTATGCCTTATAATGTAATTGGGTTGGTTAAAAATCTACTCACCAAGTGGCGGCAGAACACATATATAACAGGTATTGCATGTTAACTGAATTTTCCATGAATTTGTAGTTATTAGGGGCCATTGGCTTCTTCTTCTTCTTCTTCTGCCAGAAGGATTGAAGGGGAAGAAAGAGGATTGAAGAAAAAGGACTGGAGAGTTTTTAAAAAAAGAAGTAGAATTCAGAAAAATGGTCCAGAACACCGAGTCAGGGGAGACTTACTGGGTGGAATGAGAAGGAAAGTCTGATTGTTGGATATTGCACAGGATGAGATTTGAAAACCTGAGAGCTTAAATGTGGAAGATAGGGTTTTGTATTGAAAGTCACATTCTTCCTCCCCCATGAGGCATAAAAGTTGACAGTAAAACTGCTGTGTTCACTTTAATGTTCATTGTTGTGCCAGTATTATGAGCTTGTTCCAACAAAGCCAAAAGCTTGTCACAAGCAAGATGCTTAAAAATAAATTTTGTGGAGGTTGGATATTCCAAATTCCGGGCTTCTCGAGTGCTTAAAACCCATGGTACTTTACATATGGTTGATTTTAAATCTGTAAATTATCATGCGGGTGTATACACCCTGGGACAACCGGGAAAAACCGGGGAATTTTTTTCACCTGGGAAAAATCAGGGAATTTTTTAGAATTCCGGGAATTTTTCATTGTTTTGGTTTTCAGTTAAATTTTTGTAATTTTAACTGCTACAAACTGATACACTGACAAAAAAATAGTACTGTTGTCCACTACTGTAGAATAGTACAACAACAATAAAATATGCACGAGAAAAAAAATTAAACTCAAATCTCAAAGGAAATATGCCTTTTACAACAGCAAAATGCACTGCGTACACAGATGTCTGCCAACCAAATGTGTTGTAGGCTTTAGGACAAAGACTTCATAACAACAAACTGCTTCCGATGAGTGTTTCGTCATAACTGTTTACATTAGGTTTATTTGAGTTGCCAGTGGGCTCATGCGCATGCACAGTTGAGTTGTGTATGAACAGTATCTTCTCCCACTTCTGGCTACTTTCAGTGTGGCTGTTAGCTGTATCAGTAGTAACAACAAGCAGCCAGATGCTACCTGGAAAAACTTTTCTGGTGCATCCATGCTGCTAGATTTGCGCGTGCGCAGAGCAGTATCGGTTGTAGTGGGAAGGAAGGTACTGTCTACATGATCCTTGTTTACATTTAGTAATTTTTCTGTTTCACCTTAGTTTACAGCTCTCGCATCAAGTGAAAAGAAATCTGATGTCTGTGGCTGGGAGCTACAAGTGAATCAAAATACGTTCACATAATTACGTAAGGCTAAAATATGCGATTTTATTTTATTTCCACGTTTTTTGTAGTCAAGAATTAACTGCCTTGCAGAACAATGAAGTCATTTTTGTCAGTATGCTAAAGAAATTTGGCTTTTATTAATGTTTTCCACTTAGGCAGTCAATTTATTTGGCTAGTTTTCAACTGTTCGTTGAATTTCAAGTGCATGTTTTCATCTTCTAGCATGTATGGCGTTAGGCCGTAATAAAGAACCAAACATGAGATAACACAGTACTCGTACTCCCAAGAAAATTTACGTCCTGAAAACCTTAATACAAGTTGGGACATACTTCGTTGTGAATCTGAACATAATGAATGCGAACTTTAAGCCAAATTATGCATGTTACTATGGTTTATGAAGTTCGTGAAGTATCCTCTGATGTTCTGTTTCTTTTATAACGTGATGTAAGATCTCCTAATGCTTTATACATAACAACACACGGGCTTCCTACATAAAGTAGCTGCACATGGGCAGTAATGCCTGTTTTCTGGTGCTATCTAGCAACTGCTGAAAAGAATGTATTTTGAACCGGTTGTGGGAAAACATTGCGAATGGTGGTTTGAAAAGCATTACTTTCAATGCAAAATTCCTTTTAAGCAACATGAATTATGTTATGTGCGAGAATGCGCGATGACTTTCTTAACCACAGAATGTTTGACGCTCATTTAAAACTCAACACTCTGAGGACCAGCCCCTTAGAAGAATTTTGAGACCAGAAGACCAGACATTGTCATTATTTAGAATTTTATTCTCACCTTTTTGTGATGTATCTTGGTGTGTAACACACGCAGAAAAAAATCAATATATGTTAAAGCTTAGCTTGTCTTGTACCTTATTAATCTTAGAGAGCAGTATTATATGTAAAGCTTAGTTTATCTTGTAGCTTCACTGCATATATTAATTTAAACCATTAACATTTCCTATTTGTGTGTTCGCCCAACTTGACTGACGTTGCTATTGACCGACGTTGCTATTGACCGACTAATCACATGTCCTGTGCTCTGAAGATCTACTGGCAAAATCACGTGACATGACCATGATTGCTTACAAAAGCACATAACAATCTAGATTTCAGTGTTTCAGAAACTAACGTGTTGTGTTTCATGGCATTCAAATTTATACTTTTGTAATACGAAAGAAAATTGTAATTCAAAAATGTGCAGCTTATATGTTGCTGCACATAAAAAAAAATCTTCCCAAAACACGTTTTTCTCTGAAGTGCCGGAAAGTTCTGTGCCAGTGTATAAAACCTTAACCTATCAAAGGATTGATAGTTTTTACAGTTCTGAGAGAAAGTATTATGTCATTTAATACAAAAAAGTATTTTCATCGGGGAAAGAGTGTATTGTCATCAGGGAAAAAGTTGTCCTCCCCGCCCCCGGGAAAAATCCAGGAATTTGTTTTCCTTGTCGATGTATACACCCTATCAGTGTTCTCTGGTGAATGTAGTTCAACAAATTTGGGACCTATGCTGCTTGTTCATTGTGTTTTATTTGCTGAAAGGAGGAAGATTAGGACTTCACACCCTGTCAGTAAAGAAGTCATTAAACAGAGGTTGTCAAGAATGGGTAAGGAAATTGACTGTGTCATTTATAAAGGAACCTTCCTGACATCTGCATGTAGCATCTACTGAAGAAGGAAAGCTGAATCTGAATGGGCAGACAGATTTCAATCTCCATCCTCCCAAATGCAAGTCCACTATGTTAACCACTGTGCCACTTTGCATGACCAGTTAAGTTGTTAATTTTTTTCCAGTGTTAGTAAATCATATTCCAGATTACATCATGGAGTGAGAGGACCCCAGCGATGGAAGTGACTTTTAGAAATTGTCTGTACAGTGACATAGGTTAATATCCCAACTATCACATCCTCTTTTGTGAGTATGTGCTTGTCCACCTTTCGTGAGTACGTGCTTGGACCCCACAAGGCCCCAACCCTTGCATCACTACTTCCTTTCCATGCTGGAAGTCTCTTCCTCCAATTTTTTTTCCTCTCTACTCTTCATTGCCGAATGTGCTTGGATCTGGTTTGTGTTTAGGGCTCTCATTTTCCTGCCTTCCAGCCTTCTAAAACTTTTCATTTCTAATTATGTGGTCCTCTTGTTGGGTTTGACTTCTACTTTTCTTCTAAATTTTATGTAAGTGTGGATTGTGCAGGGAGGTGACCTAGTGTGGCCTATATTCCGACTTTTGACTTTCTCTCTTTGCATCTTTCTTTCTTGCAATGGTACTGTGCCAAAAACCCAGCATTCCATTGTGAGGGGGGAGGGGCAGTCAAATACCTGTGGAGTGGTAACCCTCTGTGACCACACAGAGATTGCACTGTTACTGCCTGGGCTGGAAACTTCCCATGCAATCCAAAAAGTATGTGCCCATCATGGCTGGGGCACAGGGGCTCCAGGCAATGGTTTACTGACCAGGTAACCATTGCTGTGGGTGGGAGGTGCCCAAGGGGAGAACCCCCGTTTAGAGTGGGTGGTACCAAGATGGAATATTTGCAGCTAAAGTGAATTAAACTTCCTTCCACTAGTGGCCGCACAGCTCCAGCATTCTCTTGAAACTAAGACATATTGCAATGTGTGAAGAAGTATGACCCCAAAATGTTCCCCTCCCAGGTTAAGCCACAGGCGAAACATAGGGCTCAGAGACAAGGCAAGAAATAATCCCCCCCCCCCTCCAAATACTGATTAGTTCTAGGACAGACAGGGATTTGACTACAGAGCCATTGTTCTGCATTGCATACCTTTTGGACCGGTTTGGGGAAGTGACCAAGCAATTTTAAAGAAGAAAAATGGCTTCATTCTGCTCAAAATGGCCTCTCTTGCTCAGTCACAGGCACTGTTTACCTGTGACAAGCTGGTAATATTCCTGTCAATATACCCCCCCCCCCCCCAACCTCCAATTGAAATCTGCGTATTGTAGAGGGTATTGACTTAAGCTACTACTATGATGACGACATCCTCTGTAGTGACTGTGCCATCGCCCTCCGCATCTCCTACACCTGGCCCTCCGGGCTACTTAACTAAGCCCGCTCTCTGGGATATGTACTGAAGACGGTCACACAGTGACCAAAATCGGTCTGTAAAATAAAGGTTTTCAGTCTTCATGACTGATGCGGCCATTTATCCAAACTATATTGCCGAATCATGGTGGACTATTAGAGATCACAGGCGGCCTCTCCAACACTATTAAGTGACATCTGTTGATGGAACACCTCATTGCTGTTAAACGACTCTGTGCCCAGGTCCACCATATCACTAAATGACAGAAACGAAAATGCTTTGATAGTTACGTTGCTACTATTGGACCGTATACCCCTCCTTCACAGGTTTGGAGGAAGATTTGACGCCTCTATGGACACCAGTATCCTGTAGCTGTACCTGGTATCTGTGTGAATGGTGATGTTTACACTGATCCAAACACTGTTGCCAGACATTTTGCTTTTTATAACACTTGAGGCTCTGCATCTGAGAATTATCAGCCCGCATTTTTCTGTCCGTGAACAGCAGGCATAAAGACTTCATTTACCATTTACTGCACGTCACCTGGAACCTTACAGTGCTCCTTTCAGTGAGTGGGAATTCCTCAGTGCCCTAGCCTGATGCCCTGACACGGCACCACAGCCATACCACACCAAATGCTCAGACATGCATCAGTGGATTGCCAACATCATATACTTGCCATTTTTAACTGTATCTGAACCGAGAGAGCATGATTGTACCAGAGTGAACACCCCTCTTGAGATCTACATCTACACCTACATGGATACTCTGCAAATCACATTTAAGTGCCTGGCAGAGGGTTCATCGAACCACCTTCACAATTCTCTATTATTCCGATCTTGTATAGCGCACGGAAAGAATAAACGCCTATCTCTTTCCGTACGAGCTCTGATTTCCCTTATTTTATCGTGGAGATTGTTTCTCCCGATGTAGGTCAGTCTCAACAAAATATTTTCGCATTCGGAGGAGAAAGTTGGTGATTGAAATTTTGTGAGAAGATTCCGTCACAATGAAAAACGCCTTTCTTTTAATGATGTCCAGCCCAAACCCTGTATCATTTCAGTGACTCTCTCTCCGATTTTCGTGATAATACAAAACGTGCTGCCCTTCTTTGAACTTTGTCAATGTACTCCGTCAGTCCTATCTGATAAGGATCCCACAGGGTACAGCAGTATTCTAAAAGAGGATGGATAAGTGTAGTGTAGGCAGTCTACTTAGTAGATCTGTTACATTTTCTAAGTGTCTTGTCAATAAAACACAGTCTTTGCTTAGCCTTCCCCACAACATTTTCTGTGTTCCTTCCAGTTTAAGTTGTTCGTAATTGTAATTCCTAGGTATTTAGTTGAATTTACGGCCTTTAGATTTGACTGAATCATTGTGTAACTGAAGTTTAACGAGTTTCTTTTTAGGGTCAACCGCCACTTTTCACACTATTCAGATATCTTTTTTAAATTGTTTTGCAATTTGTTTTGATCATCTGATGACTTAATTAGTCGATAAACAACAGCATCATCTGCAAACGACCTAAGATTGCTGCTCAGACTATCTCCCAAATTGTTTATATAGAAAAGGAACAGCAAAGGGCCTGTAACACTATCTTGGGGAATGCCAGAAATCACTTCTATTGTACTCGATGACTTTCCATCAATTACTACAAGCTGTGACCTCTCTGATAGAAAATCACAAATACAGTCACATAACTGAGATGATATTCCGTTAGCATTCAATTTCACTACAAGCCGCTTGTGTGTTACAGTATTAAAAGCCTTCCGGAAATCCAGAAATATGGAATCGATCAGAAATCCCTTGTCAGTAGCACTCAACACTTCAGGCGAATAAAGAGCTAGTTGTGTTTCACAAGAAGGATGTTTTCTAAACACATGTTGACTGTGTGTCAATAGACCATTTTCTTCGAGGTAATTCATAATGTTTGAACACAATATATGTTCCAAAATCCTGTTATATATCAACGTTAAATATATGGGCCTGTAATTAAGTGGATTACTCCTACTACTTTTCTTGAATATTGGTGTGACCTGTGCAACTTTCCAGTCTTTGGGTACAGATCTATTGTCGAGCAAATGGTTGTATGTGATTGTTAAGTATGGAGCTAATGCATCAGCATACTCTGAAAGGAACCTAATTGGTATACAGTCTGGACCAGAAGACTTGCTTTCATTAAGTGATTTAAGTTGCTTCACTACTCCGAGGATATTTACTTCTACGTTACTCATGTTGGCAGCTGTTCTTGATTCAAATTCTGGAATATTTACTTCGTTGTCTTTTGTGAAGGCATTTTGGAAAGCTGTGTGTAGTAACTCTGCTTTGGCAGCACTGTCTTCGATAGTATCTTCATTGCTATCGTGCAGAGAGGGCATTGATTGTTTCTTGCCGCTAACATACTTCACATATGACCAGAATCTCTTTGGATTTTCTGCCAGGTTCCGAAACAAAGTTTCGTTGTGGAAACTGTTTTAAGCATCTTGCATTGAAGCCTGCACTAAATTTCGAGCTATCGTCCAGTTACCCCACTAATATTATCTGCAAGTTGCTCGAATGCATGGTGAGTAAACAGCTGTGTTGGTACGTTCAGTTGGGGGACTTTTGGCTTATCAGATAGGACCGATGGAGTACATTGACAAAGTTCAAAGAAGGGCAGCATGTTTTGTATTATCACGAAAATGGGAGAGAGTGTCACTACTCCTGCCAATTTAGTCTGCCTGGAGTGTGCTATTCAGTCAGCTTTTGCCCAGCATCAACATCTTATTGATGTCTTCTTTGACTTGCATAGGGCTTAAGACACTTCATGGCATAACCACGTCCTCACTATCCCCCAATAGTGGGGTCTTCTGGGGCTGACTCCCGATTTTTGTGCGGAAGTTCTTGTCTTGCCGTACTTCCCAGTTTCAGGTTCCAACAGTACTACTCATATGCAAGAGAAACGGGTCCCACAGGGCTCTTTATTGAGTGAGTGTGCCCCTTTTTCCTGTGACTACCAATGGTTTAGCAGCAGCCTTGGGCTCTACAGCATCAACCTCCTGTATGCAGACGACTTCTGCGTCTACTATTGCTCTTAAACTGTGGGTTTTGATGAGCGCTGACTGCAGGGTGCCATACAAAAGGTGCAGACCTGGGCTCTATCACATGGCATCCAGATTTGTGCCGCCAAGACAGGACAAGCATTTTGTTACCTTCATACTGTTCATCCCCAACAGATCTATCTTGAGGACCAAATGCTGAATGTGGTAGAGTCTTATCATGTTTTGGAATTTGTCGTCAATGCCTGGTTGACATGGCAAACTTAAGCAAATATTATGGTCACATCTTAATACTTATTGCTGTCTATGTAATACTGGCTGGGGTGCAGAATGCTCTGCAAAGCTCTGATCATGTCACATCTTGCTTATGGGAGTGTAGTGCTTGGCTCAGTATTGCCTTCAGCATTGTGGATCCTGGCCCCAATACAACATTGTGAGGTCTGACTTGACATGTGCCTTTTGACCAGCACTGTGAACATCATACTTGTGGAGGATGGCATCCCTTCCCTACAGGTTATGTGCCAACAATTGCTGCTTCACTGTGCAATACACATTCGCTGCTCCCCTGAGCATCTGAATTATAGTGTCCTTTTTCCTGGTAGGATTCTCTCTCTCTCTCTCTCTCTCTCTCTCTCTCTCTCTCTCTCTCTCTCTCTCTCACACACACACACACACACACACACACACACACACACACACACACACACACACACACACCCAGGCCAAGATCTGGAGTCACTGTTGCAGTTCACGTGCAGAGTCTCTGCTCTGAATTTCATCTTTCCCTACTGTCATCTCTTGTCAGGAAGAAATTGCACATGCCCCCATGCTGTGTACCCCCATCCTCAGATCTGCTGCAATCTCTCCTTTGGATCAATAGACTCAGTAGACACTACTGTTTTTCGCAGTCTGTTCCTGGACATCGTTGTATTTCCAGGCTAGGATGTGGTACACACTGACAGCTATATGTTCAACGGATGAAATGGTTTGGATATAGTGAATGATGCTCCCTGCCAAAAGGATATAGTGCATTCATTGCAGAATTGATGGCATTGCTAGAGCCCTGGGCCACCTTCGTCCTTGGCACTGGCAGGTTGTTCTGAATCAGCTGTTATTCCTTGAGTAGTATTCAGGCTGTCGACCAGTGCTACACACGACACCTATTGGTTGTGACTATCTTGGATCTCCTGTATTACCTCCACCATGCTGGATGGTCAGTTGTCTTTGTATGGATGCCTGGTCATGTTGGGATCCTAGGGAATGAACATGCTGACCGGTTGTTCAAGTTGGCTACCAGGATGTTGACTTTGGATATGGTGGGGGTACCAGAACCGGACCTTTGATCCACTGTACGCTAATAATTGTTGGAGGCCATCGTTTGTACAAATAGATTGCAAACCATAACAGAGAGCAAGACCATTTGGCAGTCTTCCATTTGTGCTTCCTGCAGGAAATCTACTGTCTTGTCAGCTTCGCATTGGCCCCACTTGGTTGACCCACAGCCACATCCTCGGGCATGAAGATCCGTCACACTGCCGGCGTGGTGGCCGTCTAATGATGGCCAACTACCTACTGGGCTGCCCTAATTTGGTCACCTTACAGCAAAACCTTAATCTTGCAGATAAGCTAGTACCTCTGGTTGACACCAAAGTGGCTGATTTAGATTTTACATTTTACCCGTGAAAGTGTTCTTTTACTCTTCTCTGTGACACGAACATTAGCCTTGTTGGCCGCTTGAAGGATTGGAGGGGTACCCCCATCACCTGCTCTGACCCAAGGAGCGCAGACTGCCCTTGCTCGGTCATCCAACCTGCCTCCTACTCTTCTCACCTTTTTAATTCTTCTTATTCTTTTACATCCATCAATAGTTGACAGACTCATTGTCATTGTTATCTTTCCTGAAATGTTATCTTGTCTGTGTAGCTAGTTTTGTGATAGCAATGGTTGTGGAAGCACCGGTCAGATGCAAAGGGTGTGTTTCCAGTTGCGTAATGTGTCCCAGGGGCCTCCAGCTGCTTTCTGGGTGAGGCAACTCTCCCACTTTCACCCTTTTACCCGTTTCTCCCTTCTACTTCCTTCTGTTTCTTGATTTTCTTGGTTCTTGGATACAATTGAGTTAATTAGGATGTATCTTAAGTTTTCTTCCTCAAGGGAGAGATGACCTCGTAGTTTGGTCCCTTTAATCCAGCCATTACCTAGCCACTTCTTATGGTATCTTGTGTACCATAGTAGTGGAGTAACGTTCTGGAACAGTCATTCTAAAAACAAATTAGTCACTTGTAGTTAATACAAATGCCTACTAAAAAATTAATTTCTGCTTTACCTTTTTTTCCAGCAAGAAGAGTTTGGAAAGATTATTTCCCTGCTGTAGATGCTATTGTTTTTCTCATTGATGCCTGTGACCGAGATCGGTTCAATGAAAGTAAAAGAGAACTAGATTCACTACTGACTGATGAGCAGTTAAGCAACTGCCCAGTTCTCATTTTAGGGAATAAAATTGACCGACCTGGTGCTGCTTCGGAAGATGAGTTAAGAAACGTGTTTGCTCTTTATGGACAGACGACAGGAAAGGTAACTTTTAAAAACTGCTGATCTAATACTATAAATTTTTAATTGTTTATTTACAAATGTTATTTGTGATTTAAGAGTAATTGGTAATTTGGTGTTATTTACAGGCTAAGATTCCCAGATCAGAACTTCCTGGGCGCCCTTTGGAGCTTTTCATGTGCTCTGTATTGAAAAGACAAGGCTATGGAGAAGGCTTTAGATGGCTAGCTCAGTACATTGACTGAAAAATCAGCAGTTGCAGATAAGGAATGTTCATGCAAATTTTGTGATGGGGAAGTATAGTGATTTCATTTCTAAGATGAAACCGTGTGAAATTTTGTAATATATCAGTTGCATTAAAGTGGACAGTTGCTTCATTAAGGAATCTGCTGCTCAAAAAAAAAATCCATCTCAGTTATCATTTCTAAGCTGATGCTGATGTTTATTTGTTGTGAAATTGTTGATCCAAACCAATTTGTGTGATAGGATGGTAACTATTTGAGGTTACTTTGCATTAACTTGTAAAGGAAAAAGGGTGCGGGTGCACATGTGTGTGTGTGTGTGTGTGTGTGTGTGTGTGTGTGTGTGTGTTGTAACTATTTATGTGTAAAACTAATCAGTGTAGAGAATATGTGATGACTGATATACCAATTTTCTATTAACAGTTTTTATCATTTGCTGTAACTGGTAAATGTACTGTCAATGTGATTTTCATAGGATTGTTAATGACAAACTTAAATAAAAACCAGTCAGCTTGAAAACATTTAGTTGCACTAACTGTTTGACGTTTACTGACATTAGTATAGTATTAAAGTTTTTCAGACATGTTTTTGGGAAAAAAATGTACAGTATTTTACAGTGCAGTTCAGCTGTCAAGTGTATTGCGTCACAGTGCAAGTTAAATTTTTAGTTAGTTTATATAGTTCTCTTTTGTACCGAGCAAACCTGTGTGTTGTGGAGTGTTCTTTGAGCTTTCGTACTAAAACATTCATGTGTAGTTCGTACTTTGACACATACTTTTGCATTAAACAAGAACAAATGAGTTATCACTTTTTATACAGGCGTAACAATTGTGTAAAATGCCATAGTGTAGAGTTGGCCAAATCTCCATGTAGAACAGCTTTATCAGTGATAAAGTTCAAATTTTGTTGCAGTACTGATGTGTTGTGTGCATGTGTAAGATTCTGAATGATATTAAATTGTTTAATGTAACAAGTTGTTGTAAAATTCATTGAGGTGATGGAATATTTGTCTTGACTTTGAATGATTAGGTTAGAGTCTTATTAAAATAGTTGAGGTAAAATAACCCAAAAGAACTAATGTGTACTCTACTTTCTCAGTAAGGTAGAAACATTATTGCAAAAGGTAAAGGCTAGTGAATACAGCTGATAAAAATTTTGAGAAGCTACATAACAAAAAGCTTTGATGTATATACACTCCTGGAAATTGAAATAAGAGCACCGTGAATTCATTGTCCCAGGAAGGGGAAACTTTATTGACACATTCCTGGGGTCAGATACATCACATGATCACACTGACAGAACCACAGGCACATAGTCACAGGCAACAGAGCATGCACAATGTCGGCACTAGTACAGTGTATATCCACCTTTCGCAGCAATGCAGGCTGCTATTCTCCCATGGAGACGATCGTAGAGATGCTGGATGTAGTCCTGTGGAACGGCTTGCCATGCCATTTCCACCTGGCGCCTCAGTTGGACCAGCGTTCGTGCTGGACGTGCAGACCGCGTGAAACGACGCTTCATCCAGTCCCAAACATGCTCAATGGGGGGCAGATCCGGAGATCTTGCTGGCCAGGGTAGTTGACTTACACCTTCTAGAGCACGTTGGGTGGCACGGGATACATGCGGACGTGCATTGTCCTGTTGGAACAGCAAGTTCCCTTGCCGGTCTAGGAATGGTAGAACGATGGGTTCGATGACGGTTTGGATGTACCGTGCACTATTCAGTGTCCCCTCGACGATCACCAGTGGTGTACGGCCAGTGTAGGAGATCGCTCCCCACACCATGATGCCGGGTGTTGGCCCTGTGTGCCTCGGTCGTATGCAGTCCTGATTGTGGCGCTCACCTGCACGGCGCCAAACACGCATACGACCATCATTGGCACCAAGGCAGA
Organism: Schistocerca americana; assembly: GCF_021461395.2. NCBI lineage: Eukaryota > Metazoa > Arthropoda > Insecta > Orthoptera > Acrididae > Schistocerca > Schistocerca americana. The sequence goes on along the minus strand of NC_060119.1, from coordinate 1,035,787,998 downwards.
AGCGACTCTCATCGCTGAAGACGACACGTCTCCATTCGTCCCTCCATTCACGCCTGTCGCGACATCACTGGAGGCGGGCTGCACGATGTTGGGGGGGGGGGGTGAAAATTGGTGAGGCTTCAACGTGGTTGACCTACACAACATTAGTAATTTTGGTTCCTCCTGGCATCAGCTATCCATGGTTAAAATTTCGTGACAATTTTTCTCCACCTGATTGTTCAGTCTTCCTATCACAGAAGGGACTGCTCCGAAAACTTCATGGAAATCACCACCACAGTCCAAGAATTGCCTTAACTGTGTCACAAAATGATGTGCCATAGATACTATTTAGGTATATCACTTCAAACTGTTTTTCTAACAAAATTTCAATCAATACTTTTGGGAGAATGTATGGGCTGTTATTCTCCAAAGTTATTTTGAGTTACCATCAGTCAATTTTCGGTTTAAGGAATTAATTGAAATACTGTCAAGGGATTGTTCAAATTTAGTCACTTTAAAGAAATTAAGGCCTTCCTCTTTCTGTTTTTCAGAATTATGATTCAAACACATTAGTTTTCATTTATTGTCCGTGGATGACTTTCAGTATAGGTTCCAGTGTTCCTAATATTTACAAAACAGACTGCTTGCTAATAACTTCCAAAGCAGTGTTAACAGGTCAACAAAAGTAAAAATTGAAGCCCTTTCCTTTAAATGTACATGATACAAAGGCTTTTCACTGTCATTCAGAAATCAGGAAAATTGAAAAATCTCTTCCATGCTTTTTGGTAGGATCACTGTGCTACTCAACACAAGTAGTTGACACACATTTAAATTAACACACTTTATTGATAACGCTTTAATACACATTGGTCATTACATGTTAAAGACCTCTTGTGAACTAATACATCCTCCATAAATCAATTTCAAACATCTATTTAATAAGAATGAAGAGCAGATGTGACAGTGGTAGCACAATGTTCTCGGCACACTTTCCTTTAGTGACTTGCATTTCCGAGAGCTGCATTGGTAGAACACCGCCTGTATCGCTTTGCTAGCATATTCCCCATGTGACATGTAACATACACACATTTTAGTACTCACATACACAAAATATATACAGCAACTGAATGATACACTTTCCTAGCCTACCTGATTTCACTCAACCAGAAACTAAGGATAGTGCTACTCATTAAAATCTGGAGCCACACAAATGACCTGCCAATCATGTTCCTTGGTAGCCTTCTCAAAGTTCATTTGTTGTTTGGAAGGATCTTTAATTTTTTAAATAACTGCATGCTACATTGGAACAGATTTTTTTTAGTTAATATATTTTCTAACATTGTCATAACGACAATGACAATGATGATCTTCATATTGAGTTTCATATATTTCACCCAACCGGCCAGTCAACTGTCATGTAAGTGGCGGCTATACTTTATCTCTACATTACTAATGCTTGCCACAGACTGACTGACAAACCTTTGCATGCTGAATACTGGATGGCTTAGAATTAGCCTAAATGAAATGGAACTTTACAAGATGAATTATGGCTGCTGGCTGCTTCTGGCATTGTGCACAATACCTACACAGAAAACAGCTGGACCATCGAGTTGCCGAGCAGGCTGCCCTACAATATATCCTGTGTTCCTGTTACCCTCCTGACCTCAACCTTCGTTAGTCGTTATCCTTTACCCACCTATCCCCTTTCCTGTTCCCATTCCAACACTAAACAATCCTCTATCCCACCAATGCACCCACAGTCTGTTTAATTCTCTTCTTTTTTACTCCCACCCTCCCCTCTGTCTAACCTCTTGAGTGCACCTAGCTGCCCTACCCTCTCCACACCTCATCCCTGTATGCTCCCACAAGCAGCACTTTACAGTCCTTCTGCCCTGCCATCCCTCCCCCTGCCCACCCAAGCGTCGTCCTTACCAACAGAGACTGTGGTCTTGTGTGTGTGTGTGTGTGTGTGTGTGTGTGTGTGTGTGTGTGTGTGTAATTCTGATGAAGGCTTATTTGGCCGAATTCTTTGTTTGACAGTCTTTCTGTTATGCTTATCTGCGACCCAGCATCTCTGCTATGTGGTCAGTAGCAACTACCCTTTTCATAATATTGTCATTATTCCATCCTGGATTTTCCATTGTTTGATTACACCTATTTAAAGACACGTTAAGAACAATTACCACAAAGTATACTATCAATAGTAATCTAAGGCAGGAGTAGAGAAGTTGGCATAAATGATGATTTCTTTTATATACAGAAGTATTGGTGCACCTGTGTGCATGTGGATCTACAAAAATGTGCCAAGAATTTTCACAAACTGGGAAATGTGAATACTTCAAGTAAAATGTTACTGAATGAGCTATTTATACTTATCTTGCAGACTGTAAATAACGCATTGATTAACGAAGTTTTGCAAAATACAGTTTGAATAAGAAATTGTGAAAGCATGTAAGTGTATGAAGTATGGAATAGAGTGTGAAAGAGAGGAAAAAATATTCATGTTGGTAGCATAGCAAGTGAATCTATTCCATCTTTCTAGGTTTGAAATAGTTCTCTTTATATCATTGTGCAATGCTGTAATACGTTGACACGAGGTCACCACCAGCCACAGCAGAGACTTACGCCTGATGCAATGTGCTCGTCGACACACACAGTAGAGCCTCACGCCTGATGCCATGGCTTGGTGGTAAAATATCCATGTGTGCAGCAGTCAGCATATTAAGCCTGAGAACTGTCATAATTGGCAAATGTTTGTGTACCTTATCCATTAGTCCCTTCATTTGATCATAAGATCCAGGCCTTGTATACTGTAACCTGCTTCATTTGCTGTTGCATTTTAGTACTGTGCAATTGTTTTGTATGTGACATGAGCATAGTAATTAAACATTTTGAATGCTATGCTGTCTTAACATTTCCTGCAGTTATCATGTTGACTTATGTATACAAACTGATTTTCATTATCTCAGATGTTCGTGTTTTTTTAACAATTCTTTTGAAACTGAACCTGAAAAATCAACTATTATAGGGCTAATTTGTATTTGGAGCAGTTAGAGAATAGCAAAAGAAACGTAATTGCCTGGAGTTTTTCAAAACTAAACTTATGGCAGTGAGACAACTTTTCATGTGAAAAATAAAAACACTAAACTGTGTAAACAAACAAGTGGATCAGGAAACAAACAGGAGTAGAAAAGACAATTATATCTGTAACAAAAATGAAATGAGACATATAATCAGGTGGACCACAGCAGTTATTTGCTAGATTCTCAATACTATTGGGTAGGTAGCATCAGAAGACATGTCAGAACAGTGTGGAGTTGTTCTTGAGAAAATCCAAAATTGTCTTCAGTTATGATACCAGAAGTCCCCACTGAAGAATGTTGGGTGCCTTGCTTTCACATTAAAATTTCTACATGATCCCTTTGTAGTGTGTTTTGCTGTCACATATTGGCTTTAGTAAGTCTTCCATCCATCCATTCATCAGAGGCAGAGCACATTGGTGAGATTTCTTATTTGTGTGAAGCCATTCCTTCGTAAATTCACCCTTACCCTTGAAGTAAATGTATAATCATGTAGTTACAGATGAACCAAAACATTATGACTACCTGCTGAACAATATGTTGCTCCAACTTTGGAACACTGCAATGGTGATAGTGTGTGGCATAGATTCAACAAGTCCTTGGTAGGTTTACAGAGATGTGTGTTCCCCAATGTACACAGAGCAACCATGCAGTTTCTGTAAATTAGGAACCAGTGGTTAAGTGGACATGGAGCTTGTGCCACATGTGGGCCATTCAGTTCAGATGTGGCAAATTTGTGGCCAAGACACTAACATGCTCCCCAAATCTCTGTATCTTTTCTGACATGGTCAGTTACGCTGCTGGTATTTGCCACCATGATTGAGGAGATGTTAAATAGCAGGGATTATAAACTACCATCATGTCCATGTAGAGTTAGCATTGAAAAAGGAGTTGCTACGTAAGTAAAAGTCAGATACAAAGTCAAAGATACTGAAATAAGTAGTTTTTGCATAAACCAGAACTTATAAACGTGCTTGTGAACTGTTACTGTAGAATAATTCTGTTGTAATTGTAAGTCTACTGATCGCCCCTCCAGAAAACTTTTATTTATGCTAAATCCAGGTGCGTTATTGAGTTACCTGTCAGGCAAGAAGGCTCAGTTTCTAGCTTCGAAAGATGCTGACAGGAAAAATGAACTAGAATCATTATTTGGCTGCTTCCGTCTGGTTTCAGTAGAAAATTTTTCAGCTCAATGCAGCAACATAGGCAGACCCTGATCGATAACATTTTCATAGACAATACTCATTCTCCAACAATGTGTATCACATTCTTAAAATAGTTGGCATGGAATGAGGTGTACGTGGAAAGATATGCTAATGTGAAATTCAATATATTCCATAGTAAGCTGTGTCAGTATCTGAAACTAGTTTTCCAAAATAGTTATCCAGAAAATACATTTAAAAAAAGGAAGTAAGACACATATAATCAGTATTCTGTCATGTTAACAGGTTTCTTGCATCTCCATTTCCTGCGATCCACTGCTTCCAGTTTAATGTTGCTGTATGCTATTGAATTAAAAGAGCTTGATCTCACTGAGAACTTAATGATTTTGTGTGTGTGTATAGATCTCCCAGTGGTAGTGTGGACACTTTTTTCAATAAATTAACAGAAGTTCTAGATAAAGCCCCAAGTATAAAGGTCAACATAATTCTGTGTGGGGACATTAACATCAACACTGTCATAAATGAATCCAGCAGCAGCTTCATAAATATCCTTCAAAGTTTTGGCATGTCCCTATTGGTCAATAGTGCAACAAGGGTTACCACAATGACTGCGTCAATAATTGACCATGTGGCTACAAATTTGGACAGGGAAAAATGTGATGTAGTTATAAAAGATCTCGGAGTATCAGACTATCTCTGTCAAATAACAACGGTAAAATCAGGCATAGGATCATACCCAAAACTTCAAGCCTACAAACGACATCTATCAGAAATCAAAATAAAAGATTTTTCAAAAGAACTAGAAAAACAAAGCTGGGATGAAGTGTATAAGGAAACCAATGTGAATACGAAATTCTTTAAATTGTCCACATTGTTTAAATTGAACTTTGAAAAGGCATTTCCAAAAGTATTCATGTCTGTATCAACATCTCACAAAAAAAGATGGATATCAGCAGGCATTAAGAAGTCCTCCCAAACACTTAAACACCTCAGTTCCATGAAAAAGATTCACAATGATCCAGAAATCTTAAGTTTCTATCAAAGATACAAAAAGATCTACATGAAGATGCTGATTGCTGCAAAAAAGAAATTTAATGACAAAATAATATATAATGCAGAGAATAAAAGCAAAGCAGTCTGGGACGTTTTATATAAAAAAAAAAAGGAAACGGGGAGAGGCGAACAAACACAGAATAACATACTGCTAAGGGAGGGGGATAAGTTAATAAATGATCCACAACACTTAGCTAACTATGTAAGTGAGTATTTTTCAAGTATTGCAGAGAAGTTACAGCAAAAATTCCCCAAAACAAATATAACACCGTAAATAACGTTGCACTAAATACAATGATGTTACTTCCAACCACAGATAATGAAGTCAATAAAACTGAGTGTAGTGAGTGAAGTGTTACGAAACAATGTGTGAATAGTGTGTGCAGTGACTAATAGTGAGATATGAGTGAACAGTGTGGCGGTACATTATGTAATAAGTTATTTGTAAAAAAGTATTGTATACCAGCAGTAAATCTAATGATTGCCTCTAACTGAAAGTCTGAAAATGTGTGGGTATACGAATTAGCTTATTTTAAATTAGTCTAAACTTGTAAATACTTTAATATGGCCTATATCCACATAAAAAGATATCTATGGATGAATAAAGCTGCTGCTGCTGCTGCTGCTGCTGCTGCTACTACTACTACTACTACTACTACTACTACGTGCTGCCATTCATCATATCATCTGAGATCTGAAATATCTTCCTCTCGCACCATATGTGCAAAACAGGAGATGAAAAGGAACAGATTAGGTGCCCTTGGTTTGTTTGAAATGAGATGGGGGAGAGAATGGGGTGATAGAAAGTGGAGATTATAAGCTCTTTCACTCGGGGGAAATCAAGAATGGTGAAAACTGAGTAGGAATATTGATAGGGAAAAAGCTGAAACATAAGGTAATGAAGGTACAATATATTGATGGAAGACTGATAATGATACGACTGAAGGGTAATTCAAAAGATTTGGTGTTAATACAAGTATATATGCCAACCAGCCAGTGTAGAGATGAGGAAGTGGAGGAATATTATGAGAAAATACAAGAACTCATTGAGAAAGAAAATATAAATGCTTGCATTATCATCATGGGCGATAGGAATGCAATGGTGGCGAAGGAAGAGATAAAGAAACAGTAGGAAAATTTGGATTAGGAATAAGAAATGAGAGAGATGAACAACTAATTAGTTTCTGTAAGGAAAATTCATTAGCAGTGGGTAACACATAATTTGAACACCACAAAAGGAGACGTTACACATGGATATCGAATTTTAATGGGGAAAGATATCAGTTGGACTACATCCTGATACAAAAAAGGTTTAGGAACTGTTTTAAAATGCCAAAGCTTATCCAGGAGCAGACATAAATTCAGACCACAAGCTAGCAGCAGAAGAAATGCAAGTCTGGAGAGGTAAAAGATTAAAAATAGAAAGACTCAAAGAGGTAGGAAAGGCATCAGATTTGGAAAACAGATTTAAGGAAAAATGGGAAAGGGGTAGTGTTGATGAAAGTGTTAATGGCAAATGTCTAAAAATAAGGGAAGGACTCATGGACTCTGCCAAGGAAATGCAAGGAATTAGAGTATCCCAAAGTACCAGGAAAGAAAGGATAATAGAAAACTTGTTGAAAAAGATGGAAGAGTGGAGAATGTTGAAAAATGTAGAAACTGAAGATGTATAGTCTGGCTAGTGAGATAGTTTTTGAACATAAAAGAAAGAGGAATAATATGGAAACAGAAGTAGTGGATGGTACTCTAGCAGAAGAACCACAAGTGGTTTTGAACTGATGACAAGAATATATTGAATGTCTGTATAAGAGGGATGAAATGCAAAGCAAAATTAAGGTTGAAGAGGACCAATATGTACCATAATATGGACAGGGATTCACCATCTTGGAAGCAGAAGTAGAAAAGGAGATTAAGAATAGGAAGGCATGTGGAATTGATGATTTGCCAGCAGAACTTTTGAAGAGTCTGGGAAACAAGGCAAGAAAAGAAAGTCTAACTCTGTAATGAGATATATGACAAAGGAGAATGGCCTGAGGACTTCCTTGCAACAGTTATTATACCAATAGAGAAACACTAAAAATGTGAAGAGCATAGGACCATCATTTTCATTTCTCGTGCACCTAAATTGTTGCTTAGAGTGTTGAATAGAAGGCTATATGGCAAGCTGGATAGATGGATTGCTGAGGAGCAGTTCGTATTTAGAAGAAGAAAAGGAACAAGAGGCACTATTGGCCTGTTTAGAACCATAGGGGAAAGATATATGGAAAAGGATAGAGAAATCTTTGCTGTTTTTATAGATTTAGAAGAGGCTTTTGACAGAGTTCAGTAGAACAAGCTGATGGATATTTTGAAGAGGAAAGGAGTAGATTGGAAAGAGAGACAACTGATACAGAATCTATATTTACACCAGAAAGTAAGGATAAGGGCTGGGATTGAAATGTCAAAAGCAAGAAGCATTGGACGAGGTGTTGAGGTGTTAGACAAGGTTGTTGCCTTTCCCCACTGTTGTTTAGTGCATATCTTGAAGAGATGATTGCGAATGGCTTAGATGGGAAAAGAGGAATATGTATTGGTGGAAAGAGAATAGAATGTATAAGATTTGCTGATGACATGGTATTAGTGCAAGAAAGTGAGCGGCCAGTGAATAACATGCTGAAAGGTCTGAATGTAGCTTGTGTGGAATACGGGAAGCAAATAAACACAGCAAAAACAGAGAGAATGGTCATCATTACAAGATGCAGATTGTCCAGTATTAAAATAGGACAAGCTACCATTAGCCAAGTAAGTGCATTTAAATGCCTTGGAAGCACAATAACTGGAGACTTGAGATGTCACCAGGAGGTGAAAACTCGAATTGCCATAGCGAAGGAGGCATTCAACAGAAAGTTCAGACTCTTATGTGGCAAATTAGATAAAGGTCTAATGAAAAGGCTTGGCAAATGTTATGTCTGGAATGGGGCAGAAAAATGGATGCTGAGACAAGAGGATGAAAAAAGGTTAGAAGCATTTGATATGTGGATGTGGAGGAGAATGGAGAGGATAAGCTGGATGGAAAGAGTGTGTAATGAGAGAGTATTGGAAAGGGTTGGTGAGAGATGATGTCTGCTGAAAGTTACAAGAGAAAGGAAAAAGAACTGGTTGGGACATTCATTGAGAAGGGAGTGCTTGCTAGCAGATGCTTTGGAAGGACTGCTTTGTTGGAGAAGACGGAGAGGAAGAAGGAGATACACGATTATAGACGACATAAAGGGAAGAGGAAATAATGCGGACCTGAAGAGGATGGCAGAAGATTGGACAGCCTGGAGAGCTACCATGTGAAAACATGCCTTTTGGCAGAAAATTATCATCACCACATATTGCATTCCACATACCCCTCAGAGACTCACCTTTTTTATTATATGTCCAATCCAGTTTCTTTTCATTTTTGTTAATAGGGTGTGCTGAAAATTAATGCTTCTGTTTCTTTATGTGAAAATTCTTAAAGCTCTTTATTTAAAATAAAGTTTATTAATATTCTACATCTTTATTCTTCACATCTATGTATTTATTTCTCAACACAGTCACCTTTGCAAAGAACACATTTCTCCTAAGGAGAGGCCAGGTTGTTGATACCATTTTGTAGAAAGTTTGATTTTGTTGACAGTTGCAGCCTCACCTCTGCTTGCACCACTTCATCAGTCAAAGCAAATTCTTTGAAGGTATTCATTAAGTTTTGAAAACAGGTGAAGTCAAGACCTTATGGAAAATGATCAATGACAGTCAACCCAAGGTGTTTGATGTTGCAACACTTGAGTGTGGTCTGGCTTTGTCATGCTGAAGGAGAGAGTCTTTCACATGTAGATGAACTCTTTGAATTTGGGCTTTCAGTTTTCTGATGGTCTCACAGAACCTTCCAGAGATTATGGTGGTGCGTTCCACATGCACCACACCTTGAACATCCCAGACAACTGTGAACATGACTTTGCCTGCTGATGGCATTGTCTGAAACTTTTGTGGCAGACCTCCATTGAGACACTCTTGTTTTCGGGGTCAAAATGGTGAAACCAGCTTTCATCAGTTGTCAGACTGTTATTAGGAAACCCTTCACCCTCATGCTAAAAATGCTGTTTTGTGTCAGGAATGAGCATTTGAGGCACCCTACTGTACAAACAGGTGTCTGTACCACAGTATTTCAGTGATAGCATGTACACACTCTTGGGATGTTCCAATCTTACCTGTGTTATCCAAGTACTTTCTCTCCCCTCAGGGGGCTCGCCACTCATCGGCAGGTTCGTGCTTGGCTAACATGGGGCCCCAGCCTTTGCAGCATCTTTTCCCTTCTGTGCTGCATGTCTATCCTCTTGCTACTTTTTCCCCCCTCACCTGGGGAACAGGTCTGGGGTGTTATTGGGATGTTCCGCATTGTCTGTTGCTGACATAAGAATAGTCTCACCACTGTTTTTTGTTCCCTTTTCCTTTCTTTGTTTCCTTTCTCCTCTCGTTCCTCTGGTGGTGGTGGTTGTTGGGATGTTTAAGGGGGACTAAACAGCGAAGGTCATCAGTCCCCCATTCCAAAAACAGGCGAGCCGAAAATCGGCGGAGCAGGTAAAAACCAAAGGGGGGAGGAGACGACCCCCAGGCGCTAAAAGAACACAAATGCAGCAACAAACACTACAGACAAGAAGAGTACAGATGAACACCTGACAGAAAGAAAAGAAGATGGCCGGAGACTGGTTGACTGACCACAAGAACAAAAAAGGGAAAGAGTCAACCATCCGACGACACACCAAAACAGCAACAAATATTGAGAGACGCGAGGACAAAAGACACAGAAAGGGAAAGGTGCAGGACTTCCCTAAATGGAACCATAAAAAAGGACTACCACGGATAAAATTTAAAACATCGTCAGCCATGGAGGCATCGTCACATAAAACCAAAGGCAAAGTGCCTGGGAGATTAAAAGATTGCCAGAGGGTGCGCAGTCGGGGACACTCCAACAAAATGTGGGCGACCGTCAGCCGGGACCCACACCGACACGGGGGGATCCTCCTGACGCAAAAGATGGCTGTGCGTCAGGTAGGTATGGCCGATGCGGAGCCGACACAGGATTACAGAGTCCCTGCGAGAAGCCCGCAGGGAGGACCGCCACACATCGGTCGTCTCCTTAACAACCCACAGTTGATTCGGGGATGTCAGGCCACGCCACTCAGCAGTCCACATCCCAAGCACCTGACGGCACAACACCAACCGCTTATCACGAGCCGGGAGGCCGATCTCCAAAGCTGGGGCGTCGATCGCCCCTTTGGCCAGCCTGTCGACACGTTCGTTCCCTGGGATGCCAACACGACCTGGCATCCAAATAAAGACCACCGAACGACCAGAGCGGGTAATGGCGGAAACAGACTCCTGAATAGAGGACACCAGAGGAGAAGAGGTATAGCAGCGGTCGATGGCCTGGAGGCTGCTCAGGGAGTCACTGCAGATGACACTGGACGTACCTGAGCAGGAACGCATATGCTCAAGAGCGCGCAATGTGGCCACCAGCTCTGCAGTAAAAATACTGCAGCCAGCCGGCAAGGAGCACTGTTCAACATGGGCACCGTGTGCAAAAGCGTAGGCAGTGCGACCATCAACCAGGGAACCATCAGTGTAGACAGTCTCACAGCCCGAAAATGAGGCGAGGAGCGGAAGAAAACGGCGACGGAGGGCCACAGGCGGAACCGAGTCCTTGGGTCCCCGTGCCAAGTCCGGACGGACGGCCGGGGCAAACACCAGGGAGGCGTAGGTGCACCGACTCGGAAGGGAGGGAGAAGAGGGAATGACCCCAGTTCCGACAGCAGGGACTGGACGCGGACAGCTGTGGAAAGCCCAGACCTAGGTCGCCTTTCGGGCAGATGGAGGACCATGGCAGGAAAAAGCAGGCGACGATTGGGATGGCCCGGCGAGCAATGCACGTGGACAGCATAGTCGGCGAGTAGTCGATGGCGGCGAATCCGCAGCGGGGGAACCCCGGCCTCCACCAGTAGACTATCCACGGGGCTCGTACGAAAAGCGCCAGTTGCGAGCCGAACCCCACAGTGGTGTATGGGGTCTAACAACGTCAACACTGAGGGTGATGCAGACCCATAGGCCAGGCTCCCATAATCAAGCCTGGACTGCACAAGGGCCCTGTATAATCGCAACAGCGTGCAGCGATCCGCACCCCAACATGTGTGGCTCAGACAGCGGAGGGTGTTGAGGTGCCGCCAGCACTTTTGCTTCAGCTGAGTAATATGAGGAACCCATGTGAGCCGGGCATCAAAGACGAGTCCTAAGAAGCGGCAAGTCTCCACCACTTCAAGCAGGTGGCCGTCGAGGTAAATTTCAGGATGAGGGTGGACCTGCAGAAGTGCATAACTCGATTCTTGGCTGCAGAGAACTGAAAACCATGAGTCAGAGCCCACGATGCTGCCTTGCGAACGGCTACTTGCAGCCTGCGTTCGGCGACTCCCGTAGTTGTGGAGCTAAATGAGATGCAGAAGTCGTCGGCATACAAAGAAGGAGACACCGACGACCCCACGGCTGCAGCCAGACCATTAATGGCCACTAGAAATAAGGAGACACTCAACACCGAGCCCTGCGGGACCCCATGTTCCTGTGTATAAGATGAACTAGAGGCGTCACCGACTTGCACCCGGAAAGAGCGGCGCAATAAAAAGGTTTGAAGAAAAGCTGGGAGCCGACCACGAAGACCCCACTCATGCAACGTAGCAAGGATGTGATGCCTCCATGTGGTGTCATACGCCTTCCGCAGATCAAAAAATACAGCAACGAGATGCTGACGTCGGACAAAGGCCATACGGATAGCAGATTCCAGCCGCACAAAATAATTGTCCGTAGCAGACCGGCCCCGACGGAAGCCACCCAGGGGTGGAGCGAGGAGACCGCGCGACTCAAGGACCCAACACAAACGCCGCCCCACCATACATTCGAGCAATCTGCACAAAACGTTGGTGAGGGTAATGGGACGATAGCTGTCCACCACCAGTGGGTCCGCACCGGGCTTCAAGATGGGGACAATAACACCCTCTCGCCATTGCGATGGGAACACGCCCTCGCTCCAAATGCGGTTAAAGATGGTGAGGATGTGTCTCTGGCAGTCCCTAGAGAGATGCTTCAGCATCTGCGCGTGGATGCAGTCCAGTCCTGGTGCTGTATCAGGGCAATCGGCGAGGGCAGCGAGGAATTCCCTCTCGCTTGAAAGGAGCATTGTATTTTTCAGAACGACGCGTGTGGAATGATAACGGCGTCTGCTCGGCTCGCTCCTTTAGAGAGCGAAAGGAGGGGGGGTAAGTGGCAGTCGCAGAGCTCTTAGCAAAGTGCGCGGCAAGGTGTTCAGCAATGGCGGCAGCGTCCGTGCAAACAGCGCCGTCCAAGGAGATCCCAGGGACACCCATAGGGGTCTGGTATCCATAAATCCGCCGGATCCGGGACCACACGAGCGAGGGGGAGACATGGGAGCCCAAGGATGAGACATACCGCTCCCAGCACTCCTGCTTACGCCGTGCAATAAGACGACGGGCCAAGGCACGGAGCCTCTTAAAGGCAATGAGGGTCTCTAGAGACGGGTGCCGCCTATGTCGCCGGAGAGCCCGCCTACGGTCGCGAATAGCCTCAGCAATCTCCGGCGACCACCAGGGTACAGCCTTCCTCCAAGGGAGTCCAGAAGAGCGGGGGATGGCAGCCTCGGCCGCCGAAATGATTGACGTGGTTAAGACACGGACCACCTCGTCAATGTCACATTGTGGGGGAGTCTCAATGGTTGCAGCGGAAGTAAAAGCCGGCCAGTCAGCCCTGTAGAAAGCCCAGCGGGGCAGGCGCCCAAAAGAATGACAGTGGGGCAGTGACAAATAGATGGGAAAATGGTCACTACCACACAGGTCAGGATGCACTCTCCAGTGGACGGATGGGACAAGTCCGGGGCTGCAAAGAGAGAGATCGATGGCCGAGAACGAGCCATGGGCCACACTGAAATGCGTGGGAGCACCGGTATTCAAGAGGCTAAGGTCGAGCTGAGCCAACACATGCTCCACGGCCCGACCGCAGTCATCGGAGACAGTCCCACCCCATAGAGGGTTGTGGGCATTGAAATCGCCCAGAAGCAGCAATGGTGGCGGGAGTTGAGCCAGCAGCGCAGCCAAGACATGTCGGGGGAGCTCCCCATCCGGAGGAACGTAAACAGAGCAAACAGTAATAGCCGGCGAGAGCTCAACCGTGGCAGCAACTGCCTCTAAAGGCGTCAGAAGGGGTACTGGCGAGCTACAGACAGAGTGGTGAACAAAGAGGCAAACCCCACCTGACGCTCGTTGACAGGCAGCACGGTTCTTATAGTATCCCCGATAACCGCGAAGGGCGGGGGTCCGCATTGCTGGAAACCAAGTTTCCTGCAGAGCAATGCAGAGAACAGGGGAAACACTCAGAAGCATCCGGAGCTCAGGCAGGTGGCGGAAATAACCGCCGCAGTTCCACTGGAGAATGGAAGCAGGAAGGGACTGGGAGGGCGTGAATGCGACTAAGAGGCAGACGGCACCTCAGAGCCAACTTCTGCCAGCGGGGGAGAGTCAGCTGTGTCCATAGGAAAAGCCCCCAAGGGTTCCGTGAGGGCGAGATCCGCGGCAGAGGCGAGGATCTCCACCTCATCCCCGGAGCCAGGACTATGTACAGAAGGCGGTACTGAAACTGCCAGAACGTCCTTCTTCTTGGACACATTCCGTTCCTTCTTCTCACGTCGGCCCTTAGGGTGAGAGGGCTGGGAGAGCTTCTCTGAAGGAGAGTCGGAGGCTGACGACGACGCAGAAGCCCTACGACCAGCAGGTGACGGAACCTTCAGCCACTGGCTGACATCTGGCTGGGTAGGAGAAGAAACGGAGGAAGGGAGAGCCCCGAGGGACCCCTTCCGCGAGAGAGGGACCGGCAGAGGCAACGCCGGCGGAGAAGGAGGGGGAGGGATCGAGCCCCCCAGTTTTGGAGGAGATGTCACTCCCGAAGTAAGCGTGGGGGGAGCGACAGAAGAGGGAGTGCCCCCAACTGCTAAGGGGGCAACAGAGGAACGCTTGCCCCCAGACACGAGGGGGGCAGACAGAGATGCACGGCCCCGAGGGCCCACTGAAGGCGGCACAGATGAGGCGACAACCATCGCTCGCGTGGGTGACGATAACGTGGCTGCAGCATAAGATGTTCGAATGGAAGCAGGATACAACCTTTCATATTTCAGTTTTGCCTCTCGATAAGTAAGCCGGTCCAGGGTCTTAAATTCCATTATCTTCCGCTCCTTATGAAGAACGGGGCAATCCGGCGAGCATGGAGAGTGGTGCTCCCCACAGTTGACACATACAGGCGGAGGCGCACATGGAGATCGGGATGAGAGGGGCGTCCGCAATCTCGACATGTAGCGCTGGATGGGCAACGGGAGGACATATGCCCAAACTTCCAGCACTGGAAACACCACATCGGGGGAGGGACATATGGCTTGACATCACAACGGTAAACCATTACCTTGACCTTCTCGGGCAAGACATCACCCTCGAAGGGTGCGACCACCAGCTTGGTGTGATTTATTGTGCTTCATTGCGCCACATCCACCCAGATGCCACCTACTCCGAACGAGGGCTCTCCCCAAGGGCGCCACCCAGCCAAAGCAATGGATACCTGGCCGATATCCCGTTGCCCGGAGTCCCCGTGCCCCAGACAAGATGGGCACATACGCTTTGGCATGCATGGGGAGGAAACAGCTCTGGTATCTGTAGTGCGATCCCTGCGTGGTCAGGGGGCTACCACCAAGAGGGTACATGATGACCTCACCACAACGGACTGGCTACCGTGCTGGATTTTAGGTGTTGAAAGGGTCCACAGCTGTTGTGGGCGCTAAGAAGAGGATTTCGCACAAGACGAGAAGGAGACAACCCAGAAGATGTTGGGTGTAATCCCCCCCACACGACAATAGGTAACATGCAAGATGGTGGTGCATGATGGACCAATAGAAAAACACCACGTAAGGCGTCCTTCCCCAAATGGCACGCACTAACAACGGAAATTTGGAAAAAAAAGAAGGTCAAACCCAAGAGGGGACCATCACAGAAGGCCGAAACATTTGAGACTCCTTTTAGTCGCCTCTTACGACAGGCAGGAATACCGCGGGCCGATTCTTACCCCCGAACCCGCACGGGGCTCGTTCCTCTGCTTTGACGTTTGAGTTCCCTCTTTTTCTTCTTCCTCCCTGTGCACTACTGACAGCAGGCTCACACTTCTGATGCTTAACAGGTGACTGTGTAACGCTTGATTCCCAGCCCTGGGTAGACAGGTAGGGTTTGCATGTACTCCCTGGTACAGACCAGGCCCAGGGAAGGGTGATTGCCTGAGCTGCTACCTTCCCAAATTGCCAACTGGTCTCTGTCTCAGATGTTCGGAGGTGTGACATGAGGTGTGAACAATCACCTAAGGCGAATGCGCCCCTTGTGAAGGGGGCCCCCAGTTCGAAGGAGCGCTTCATTGGAGACATGCGATCAAGGGGGATTTTCTTGCAATGAGCCAATCATCTACACCATCAATATCGATAAAACATAAACTGAATGTGGCTAACGATTCAAAGACCCTTCTAGCTGCAACACGGTTCCTTATGGTTTTATGTACTGAAGATGGTCAGTCCTTTGCAACGGTAAATCCGTTTATTATTCAGAAAAGTGTTGATGCCATTGCCGGCTCTGTGAAATCCTGCTCTCGTTTCCGGAAAGGCACTTTGCTCTTGCCGACTACTTCTGATCTTCTGATTCTCAGGCACAACATCTGCTTGCCACCTCACTTCCCTACAGCTATCCTGTTCATGTCAAGGCCCATAGAACTTTGAATTCTTCCCGTGGTGTTATTTACACTAGGGTGCTCGATGGTCTAACCAAGGCTGAAATCCAATCTTACCTCTCTGCTCAGGGTGTCATTGCCATCCATCTGGTGATGAAAAAGGTAGAGATTCCTTTTTAGTGCCCGCCTGCACTCTTTTTCTTGCCTTTGATAGAGTGGTGCTTCTGTCCAAGATCAAAGCAGGTTATGAAATTATCACAGTCAGACCGTACATTCCGAACCTGATGTGCTGCTAACAGGGTCATCTTTTCAACCACACTCGAACGTCTTGTCGACACCCAGCCAAATGTGTAACCTGTGGTAGGGATGTGCATGAGTGTGATTGTCTGCCTCCTTCTCCAAACTGTATCAACTGCAATGACAGCCATGCTTCCACTTCACAGGATTGTCCCACGTATCTTGGTCAGTGGGCTATCCAGGAGATCCGGGTAAAGGAAAAAGTGCCTTACCCAGTTGCTCGCAAGTTACTGACTAGTCGCAAACCCTGTGTTCTCACCTCTGGCACTTATAGTTCTGGTCTTGTTACCTCTTGCTACATGGAGGACATGACCATGCAAACATGCGACCTCAGATTCAGCTCTGAGGTTATGAAATCGCTTAGTATGATGGTAGCATCATCATCCGCTTGTCCAGCTGTGCAGCAATCCATCAAACTCTCACCTGAAGGGACAAAGCCACCAGCTACACAACTGGTAGACCGGAAAGAACAGAAGGAGTGCTTCCATGAAGACTTCCTACATCCCTCCAGCCAACCATCACCTGAGTCTTTTCTACTAACTGGAAAGGCTAAAAGAAGTCCAACAAAGGCCAACGGTCTTCTCCTTCACTGACGCAAAGATCCTCTTCAACAGCACGTGATATCTTAGCGCGCCTGGCCTCCATGTTGCCAGCTTTTCTGCATTGAACACTACAGACCAACAGCACAAGCAAGCCAATGCTTCTGTGAACCTCATGGAACAGGTTCCTTGTGCTTCTGTGCCCTGTAGCAGCAAGTGTTCACAGACTGTCACTTGGCAGCTACCGGGGGACACCACTTTCATTTCTTCCTCATCAAGACACTCTTCCAATGGAATGTTCATGGCCTTCGGTCCCACAAAGAGGATTTATGGCTGCTTTTAGCGTCACAGTGTCCCCTTATACTCTGCCTTCAGGGAACAAAATTGCATCCTCATGACCGCTTTGAGCTTTCACATTTCTTCCCAGTATGTTTTGACTTCCCCCCCTGAGGTCGGATTCCATCTCATGGGGGCATCAAGCTGCTCATAAGGGATGACATTCATAGCTGACCCATCTCCCTGACTACCTGCCTCCAAGCTGTTGCAGTTGACTTTTCCTTCCTCACCTGACGTTTTTCCTCTGTACCATTTATGTTCCTCCATCATTCAATGTCACAATGGCAGACTTCCTTCAGCTTATTCGGTAGCTACGTCCTGCATTTCTGCTATTCAGTGACTTTAATGCGCATCATCCCCTTTAAGGTTCTCCTGGAACCTGTCAGAGAGGTGCCCTCTTGGCTGACCTTCTTAAACAATTCAACCTCTGATGCCTTAACACTGAAGCACCCACATTCTTTTTCAACTCCTCACACACCTATTCCATTTGGACCTATCTTTGTGCACTGCCCAGCTTGCCCATCATCTTGAGTGGTGCACCGTCATTTCTGACACCTACTTGAGCGACCATTTCCCATGTGCTATCCATTTGCTGACTCCTACCCCACCTGTGTGCACACCCAAATGGCAGCTTACTGAGGCTGACTGGCGGCTTTACTCTTCCCTGGCGACCTTTGAAGAACACGATTTCCCCAGTTGTGATGACCAGGTGGAATATCTCAAAAACCTTATCCTTACTGGTGCAGAACATTGCATTCCTTGCACTTCCTCTCTACCACGACGCCGTGCCCTAGTCCTTGGTGGACTGAGGCATGCTGCGATGCAATTTGTGCGTGGAAACATGATCTCCGCTTTTTTAACCACCATCCTACAATAGCAAACTACATTCATTATAAACAGGTGCGTGCAAAGTGTCATCACATTCTTCGGGATAGCAAAAAAGCTAGCTGGATTTCATGCACTGGTTCTTTTAATGGTTCCACCCATTCCACTGTTGTGTGGGCAAACCTTGGCTGGGTCTCTGGGACCACGATCCATTCCCCACTTTTGCAGCCTGACATTAGCAGATGATGTCATCACGCACCTTATTGCTATCTCCAACACTATGGGTTGTCATTTTGCAAAAATTTCGAACTCTTCCCACTATCACCCTGCCTTCCTCCATCGAAAACGAGCAGAGGAGGATCGAGCGATACTGTTCTCTTCTCAGAATCGAGAATGCTACAATGCCGCCTCTACTATGAGGGAGCTAGATCATGCTCTCAGTTCATCCCAACCCTCCACCCTAGGCCCAGACTCTGGCCACATTCAGATGTTGCAGCACCTTTCTCTTGCGGGCAAGCGCTTTTTGCTTAGCACATACAACCACATGTGGGCCGAGGGCAAGTTTCCCGGACATTGGCGTGAAGCCACCGTCATACCCATAGCTAATCCCGGTAAGGATAGAATCCTTCCTTCTAGCTACCGCCCCATCTCGCTCACCAGCTGTGTTTGCAAGGTGATGGAACATACAATTCATGCCCGGCTGGTATGGTGGCTTGAGTCTCACAATTTACTAACGACTGGACAGTGTGGATTTTGAGCATTTTGTCCACACGTCTTGAATGGTTTTCTATGGAAATACCAGATTGTGGCCATGTTTTTTGATTTGGACAAGGCCTATGACACCTGCTGGAGAACTGCTATCCTCCATACTCTTTGCTTATGGGGCTTTGGTGGCTGCCTGCCTGGTTTCCTTCAGGAAATTTAAAAGACTGAGTTTTCATGGTGTGTTTGGGTTCTGCCTTGTCGTACACATTTATCCAGGAAACCAGTGTACCTCAGGGTTCTGTCCTGAGCACCGTCCTCTTTGCTATCACCATTAACCCTATAATGGCCTGTCTCTCACCGGGCATCTGTGGCTCCCTTTTTGTTGACGATTTTGCCATCTACTGCAGTTCTCCACAGACCTGTCTCACTGACTGGCATCTTCAGTGATAGTCTTGATCTCCTTTACTCCTGGAGCATTGATAATGGCTTTCATTTTTCCACTGACAAAACCGTCTGTATGAATTTCTGGTGGCACAATTGGTTTCTCCCACCATCTTTACATCTTGGGCCTGTTGCTCTTACATTCATTGAAATGACGAAATTCCTGGAGCTCATGCTCGATAGGAAACACTCTTGGTCCTTCCATGTGTCTTACCTGGCAGCCCGCTGTACACAGTCCCTCAGTGTCCTCTGTTTTCTCAATGGTACTTCCTGGGGTGCAGATCGAACACACCCTTCTCCGTTTGTACCGCTCCCTTGGCCGTTTGAAACTAGACTGCGAGCTTTTTTTTTTTATGCATCTGCACATCCGTCCCTCTTATGCTGTCTCAACACTATCCACCATCATGGGAACTGTTTGGCCAATGGCACCTTTTACACTAGCCTGGCTGAGAGTGTATGCTGAAGCTGCTGAACTACCACTGTCCTACAGCCGTGACTTTCTCCTCGGTAGGTACGCATGCCATTTTTCTACCAAATGTGCCCACCCATCCTATGTGTACTACTTTGATCACCTGTATGGGGCATAGCCCTCTTCCCTGTTACCTCCTGGAGTTCACTTTCAGCTCTTGTTCTGCCAGCTTCATTTCGGACTACCTGCAACTTTCCCGGTGGGTGTGAGCCCTTCACCACCTTGGCCCGTGTTCACCTTGACCTTCATTTGCTGCCTAAGGACACTGCTCCAGCCTCACTCTATTGCCTGCAGTTTCATGACCTTTGCATGGAAATTTGTGATATTACCTTTGTGTACACTGATGGCTCTTGGACTGACCGTAGTTTTGGATGTGCCTTTGTCATTGGTGCCCACGTCTTTCGATATTGTCTTCCGGCACACTGCTCAGTATTTACAACTGAGCTCTTCACCCTATATCAGGCCACGGAGTACATCTGGTGACACAGACTTTTCAATTGTGTCCTCTGCCCAGACTCTCTCTGTGCCTTCAGAGTCCATGTACACTGTACACTGCCCACCCCTTAGTGCAACGGGTCCTGGAAAACTCACTTGCTCACTCCTTGGTGAAGCCACTGTGACGTTTATGTGGGTTCCTGGTCATGTCGGTCTGACAGGAAACGAGGCTGCTGACACTGCTGCAGAGGCTGCAGTCCTCGTACCTCAGCCCACTAGTTACTATAATCACTCCAATGATCTCTGTTCTTGCTGTCTGTCAAGAGGTGCTTGTGTTGACATGCGACTCATTGCTCTACAGTACTAGCATCAAGCACATCAGTATGTAGCATCAACAGGTCAGTGTTCACGCAGAGTTGGCAGATGCCCATTTGATGTATAGATTAGCACGGGGCAATAGCCGTGGCGCGGTACGTTTGTATCGAGACAGATTTCCAGAGCGAAGGTGTCCCGACAGGAAGACGTTCGAAGCAATTGATCGGCGTCTTAGGGAGCACGGAACATTCCAGCCTATGACTCGCGACTGGGGAAGACCTAGAATGACAAGGACACCTGCAATGGACGAGGCAATTCTTCGTGCAGTTGACGATAACCCTAATGTCAGTGTCAGAGAAGTTGCTGCTGTACAAGGTAATTTGACCACGTCACTGTATGGAGAGTGCTGCGGGAGAACCAGTTGTTTCCGTACGATGTACAGCGTGTGCAGGCACTATCAGCAGCTCATTGGCCTCCACGGGTACACTTCTACGAATGGTTCAATCAACAATGTGTCAATCCTCATTTCAGTGCAAATGTTCTCTTTACGGATGAGGCTTCATTCCAACGTGATCAAATTGTAAATTTTCACAATCAGCATGTGTGGGCTGACGATAATCCGCACGCAATTGTGCAATCACGTCATCAACACAGATTTTCTATGAACGTTTGGGCAGGCATTGTTGGTGATGTCTTGATTTGGCCCCACGTTCTTCCACCTATGCTCAATGGAGCACATTATCATGATTTCGTACGGGATACTCTACCTGTGCTGCTAGAACATGTGCCTTTACAAGTACGACACAACATGTGGTTCATGTACGATGGAGCTCCTGTACATTTCAGTCGAAGTGTTCGTACGCTTCTCAACAACAGATTCGGTGACCGATGGATTGGTAGAGGCGGACCAATTCCATGGCCTCCACGCTCTACTGACCTCAACCCTCTTGACTTTCATTTATGGGGGCATTTGAAAGCTCTTGGCTATGCAACCCCGGTACCAAATGTAGAGACTCTTCGTACTCATATTGTGGACAGCTGTGATACAATACGCCATTCTCCAGGGCTGCATCAGGGATTCCATGCCACCAAGGGTGGATGCATGTATCCTCACTAATGGAGGACATTTTGAACATTTCCTGTAACAAAGTGTTTGAAGTCACACTGGTACGTTCTGTTGCTGTGTGTTTCCATTCCATGATTATTGTGATTTGAAGAGAAGTAATAAAATGAGCTCTAACATGGAAAGTAAGCGTTTCCGGACACATGTCCACATAACATATTTTCTTTGTTTGTGTGTGAGGAATGTTTCCTGAAAGTTTGGCCGTATCTTTTTGTAACACCCTGTATAAAGAAATACACAGACGTGGACCAATTTGTGCAAAACAGCTGGAGAGTAAGGCAATAAAAAGTCTACAACTCGCCTATAAAAAAGTAAAAATATATATTTATTTTGACATACATAAAATGCTTACAATAAGCCAACACAAATTTCTTCAGAGGCACTCACAGCATTATGGCAAGTTACCATTTATTTTCTATTCCCATTTTTGCCCCCAGTAACTTGCAGTTATTTGTATTGAGATAAGCACACCTGCAAATAGAAAAATTCATAAATACACTGAATGAATACAGAGTGCTTTTCCTCCACTAGAACACACTTTTGTACTCTATGAATTTTTAATGATATTTTCTTATCAATGAAACAACAGCTGAGTACAGTTTAAAGTAAGGCACAAATTTCCATGCTGTGCAACAAATACAAATGAAATTTTACAGGATTTTCATGTGTTATTTGTATCTGGAACATTTCTACATAAGGTGCCCACTGCAGTTTACAAGCACATTTGCATCCCAACAACTTTCATATATCTCTTTCATTACTTTACTCTTTCAATGAAACTACTCACCCAGCTTCTCACTGCAAATGCAACACCATCAGAATGCAAGTCTACTGCCTGAAGTAAATTTTACAGGTTCATTGTTCCAATAATGGAAAAAAATACTGTTAGATGAGTGGTGGTCTGTCTTTTCTTGTTTCATAACTATTGTATGAATGTTTCCTTAATGTTTACAGTCTAAAAATAACATAAAAATGTGACCTGGGTGAGTGAGATTACATTGAATTCAGTTTGGATAAAATACAAGGGAAGAGCTGGCTACAGAAATAATGAAACAATACATATCAGTGTCAAGTCTTTACATACAGCTGTATTATTTATTAACATATTACTGCTATCCTTAAGTTTGGGGAGATTTGCAACAGTACTGTTAAATGTTTATCAATATTTTCAAGCACCTATAGATTAAAGGAGACCACTTATTCAAACATTATTTTGCAAATAATTAATAAAAAAAATCTCTGTAAATTACAATTTGTTGATACGTGTCTCATAGTGTCAGACTTTTTCTACTATAGACGCCTCAGCAAACAATATATTGCATACTATCAATCTGAAATAAAATTGCTATGAAAATCTTCATCTTTCATCTCTGACAGCACCAAGACAGAACATTAGAAAAGTGACTATTATATTTCTGCTCACTGCTAACTATTTTCATGGGACCCGTTTACATCTATTTCTGCTACACACCTTAAAATTGCCCCTCTTGCTTATTTTAAATTGACACCGCACAGCAAATTTAACTGAATCTATAATGTTGACTGCCTCAACATAGTTTTGGGGTGGCACACACGTAAGTATGTATACTTTAACACAAATTAAAACTTACCAGTGAAACAAGTGTTGTACATCTTACAGTTTCAATTCTTCACCTGAGGATAATGGAGCAAACTGTGCATATACAAATTCATCTGTAACTTCTGACAAAGTGCTTGGTTTCCAGTTAGGTTTTCGTCCCTTGTCTATCAATAATGCTTTTACTCCTGTGTAAAATAACAAATTTTCCATAAGAGATATATAGTGATATTCAGAACCTCAAGCCTAGCAAAGCACGCCAATACAAAAGCTCTAACTTAAAACGATGTATCAAGAGATTTGCCTGAAAGCCAAGAATAGAAAGCAAGCACTTGCTGCCAATAACTGTCATAAATAAAAAACAATAAATAAACAAAAAACATTCAAAGACAAATGGATAAAACATAACTTCATTTTTCAATTACAGTCATGCACAATGCATCAGACGGGGAAAACGAGCAACAATTTTCTGGCAAGACAATACGTCTGCTCAAACAGTTGTCACCATGCACCAGTCTGTGGCTAAAATCTGGCGCAACTCCCTTGGTTTTGCACCTTATTCACTTGAATAATTCTGCATAATTTCTTCTTGTTTCTGCACATGAAGTGCACAGAAGGGATCCGATATGATGATGTTAGGGATGAGCTGCCAGCTATCATTGTCAATAAGTGCAAAAATTATTTCCTACCCTGAGTTCACCAATTGGACAACTGTATTATGTATAATGGAGGGAATTTTTAAAGTGATGAGAATGCTTTGTAAAAAAACATAGTTTGAAAAATAAAACTGCAACCCTATTATCTCATTCAAATACTTGCACAGTTACACGTGTCACCCTTTTACAGGAAGTGCTGGTTATTCTGTAGCATGATTGGCTTTCACACATCATTGTGGGTAGCTTGAACTTCAACAAAAATTATTTCTGTGCTGTCAAGTACAGTCGGTGACCTTTTTTTTCGTTCAGGTGTACACAACTTGGTCAGAAACACACAATGTACTTAAAATAAAATTTTAGTGGTCTCCACTGAAGCTTCCTGTCAATCCACGGCTTTAATATTAACCTTCTTCTCGAGCCACCAGAATGTGAGACAAGATTAGAAGTACTTTTCATTCTTATTTGCACACAATAAATATTTACAAAGTAATGTATATTCCACAAATACCAAATGAAATTGCCTCTGTGGCTGAGGAATTGGTAAAAAAGGTGGGGCCTTGAGCCTTTTTTATTTAAAGGTATCTAAAACTTTTCACCAAATATTAAACATTCAATATATTTAGGTGCCTATCATAATTCTTAGGCTACCATAAACATGCATCATCAAACAAAAAAAATAAATAAATAAATAAATAAACATTTTACAGCACTTATTTATAAGAATTGGGCAAAATTCGTACAGAAGTCAGATTGTATGCAATATTCACATTTTATGGTATTATTAATACCATACATGCATCAATCAGTTCTGCTAAGAAATTCATCAATACAGCAAGAGGAGTTGACCACCAATAACTCCTTTAGACTTTTCTCAAACTGAACTTTATTATTAGTTAAACTTCTCATGTTTGCTGGCATGCTGTTGAAAATATGTATAACTGAATAGTGGACACCTTTCTGAACCAAAGTAAGTGACTTTAAATCTTTGTGAAAGTTTGTACCTCGCAAGGTCTTCTCTAATTTTAAGGGGAGTAAGAAATTTTTGTCCATGCACAACCTTTTACAGTGAGAGACTTGTTCTCTCATAAAACTCTGAATTTTATGCAGTTGTCACATATGGCAGAAATTTGAATCTTACCCATTATGTGCTGGCTGTTCACATCCATTATGTGCTGGCTGTTCACATAGTGATCTTTCCTACCATTGTATGCATTCTTTTTGCATATCTACTAGCAGCTGGTTGCACATAACTATGTCAGAGCTTCTTATGTTGATAAAGTGACACAGTTGCACAATTTTTCCAACACAAAATTGGACCCTGGGAGGTACAGAGGAAACTGGTGTTGAAACTGGACCTGAGAGGTCAAGAGGAATCTGGTGTTGAAGACTTAAAGTAGCTAGTTGTCACCAATGGTTGTGCTTCAGTTTCAGCATGTTGATTTCTAATAATTGTCACATATGGATGATAGAATGTATGAGGTATAGCAGCAAGCTGCAATAATTATGTATGGGCTAACACAGCCTACACACTTAGACTACCATCTGGAATGATAGACCAGCTTCTGGGAACTGGCACCGCAGAGGTGAGGCCTGATACAGCAAAGAGGGGATGAGTGGCTTACCAAAGAGGTGGAGGAGCATGTTACATCTAAATCTAGAATGGTTTTCGGAGGAACGACTGCAGTTAGCCTCCATTTGGGCTCAAATCTATCTAGAGATACCTCACAAGGGAACCTCCCCATCGCAGCCCCCTCAGATTTAGTTACAAGTTGGCACAGTGGATAGGCCTTGAAAAACTGAACACAGATCAATCGAGAAAACAGGAAGAAGTTGTATGGAACTATGAAAAAAATAAGCAAAATATATAAACTGAGTAGTCCATGCGCAACATAAGCAACATCAAGGATACTGTAAACTCAGGAGCGCCGTGGTCCCGTGGTTAGCGTGATCAGCTGCAAAACGCAGGATCCTTGGTTCAAGCCTCCCTCGAGTGAAATGTTTTAATTTTTTATTTTCAGACAATTATCAAAGTTCAGGCACTCAAACAAAATCAACTTCGCTCTCCAAAATTCCACGACATGTTCAGATATGCTTGGACACATGCAGGATTTGACGGTCTACACATGGAAAAATTTGAAAACGTTAAAAACATATGTTTTGACAGAGCACAGGGAAAACTGTGCGACTGTGAAACTGTTGCATTCATTTGTTGCAGTTTATGTGCCAAACTCTTATGTTTTCATCACTTTTTTGGGAGTGATTATCACATCCACAAGAAAACCTAAATCGGGCAAGGTAGAAGAATCTTTTTACCCATTCATCAAGTGTACAAGTTAGATAGGTCGACAACATATTCCTGTCAGGTGATGCACATGCCGTCACCAGTGTCGTATAGAATATATCAGACGTGTTGTTCTGTGGAGGAATCGGTTGACCTATGACCTTGCGAGCAAATGTTTTCGGTGCCCATTGGAGAGGCACGTCCTTTTGTCTACTAATCACACGGTTTTGCGTTGCGGTCGCAAAACACAGACACTAAACTTATTACAGTGAACAGAGACGTCAATGAACGAATGGACGGATCATAACTTTGCGAAAATAAAGAAAGTAAAATTTTCACTCGAGGGAAGACTTGAACCAAGGACCTCTCATTCCGGCGCTGCTCACGCTAACCACGGGACCACGGCACTCCTGAATTCACAATGTCCTAAATGTTGCCTATCATTCACATAGACTTCTCAGTTCGTATATTTTGATTATTTTTTTCGTAGTTCCACACAACTTCTGCCTGTTTTCTCAATTGATCTGTGTCCAGTTTTTCAAGGCCTATCCACTGTGCCAACTTATAACAAAATCTGAGGAGGGTGCGATGGGGAGGTTCCCTTGTCAGAAGGGCGTGGAGTGCTATGGAAGATGGGATGAAGCTGCAGAGGATTTAATACCACAACGGAGAAGAATCAAAAGTGTAAATGGAAAATAGTACATGTTTTACAATGTGGGATTCAATTGGGTAAGGTGTACTCTTGTTAAGGCAACTGATTAATACATCCATTAGGTTGCTGTATTGTGTGCGGAAATTAATAAGGGCAAAAGATGTATTATTATGAATCAAGCATTATAATAATGATATCCTACACATTTGCCATTTAATTCATATAATGGAACTGCTTTGATCACATAGCATGGTACTAACCTTCATAGAAGTCGTGACCCTCACATGCATGAACAGCAAGTCTGTACTCCATCTTCAGACAGTCCAATAAACTTTTGCCTTCTCCTTCTTCTAGTTGTTTTTTTGTAACTTTTAATGAAGTTGGAGACATATTATTTAAGGTCTCTATTGTTTTCAGAGACCACTCTGAACCTTCAGCTCTTAACCTTTCTAATATCTCCTCCACTGTTGGTGCTGAGAAGCAGGAATCTATTATTGACATGTATGGTGTAAGACTAAATTCAGATGTCTTTGACGTGCTGGATTTTGAAAACTTATTTAATACCTCCTCTACTGCATTCTGAGTGCCTGGACACTTTAAAAGTGAATCCAGCAAGTCAACAAGTTTACTGGAATCACAGAAATGAGTTGCAATGCCTGCCTTCAAAACATCTGGTCCTTTCAGTCTATATCCTGTCAATGCAAGATACAAACCCAATTTACCACCTAATCGAGGAAGAAAGTAACTGCCACCCACATCGGGAAATAATCCAATTGCGGTCTCTGGCATTGCAAAAAGAGTTCTCTCTGTAGCTACACGAAAGTGACCATGGACTGAAAGTCCCACGCCTCCACCCATGGTTATGCCATCTATAAATGCTACATAGGGTATATGATATGTGCCAATAAGAGAATTAAGCGTATATTCTTCACGAAAGAAGTCCCTTCCCAGGTTTGTACCTTTTATACCAGCTTCAGTTACAGCTCTTACGTCACCTCCAGCACAAAATGCCTTTTCGCCTGTTCCTTTCATTATCACTAAGCTCTTCTCTTTCTCCCAATTTTTCATAGTTGGAAATATTTTTCGTATCATAGATAAATTAAGAGCATTTAATGCTTTAGGTCGATTAAGTGTTATGACTCCTTTATCGTTCACAGATTCAATAATTACATCATTTTCACTTGTAGAACTCATCTGTCTTCTCAGACACAATGCTATTTTACGAATAGCATTGTGTTTCCTGCTGAGACGTAAGGGAAAAGTGCAGGTACAGATCTGAAAAGCAAAGAAACAAGCAATTACTGGTGGAATAATCAATAATATGCAATGCAAAAAGAACAGTCCAAATTCATGTAACACAGACAACAGTGATTTGAGGTCACTCCAATATCTTCCATGGACATCAAGAAAATCATTCACTCTTTTGAAACCAAGTATTCAAGGGTTGATTACATTTCACAAAATATTTCAAAAAGTATGTTTTCCTGATATAGGTCTATTTAGTCACATGTAATGCATCGCTTTCCCAGAATTTTTGTCTTTCTCAAAACAGGCTTATGTATGCTTTTGTTCTATATCCTTTTTGACACAGGTAGCAACGCTTCTCTTAATTATTTACACCCTTCTCAAAAGTTTCAAAAGAGTACTGTTCTTAGCAATAATTCAACACATCTGCAAATATGATTTTCTGAGTCATCTACAATTTGGATTCCAAAAGACCATTCTACCAAACATGCTATCTACCACTTCACAGACCAAAAATTAAAAATCTGTCCTCAATCCAACAGTTAGCTTGAACGTTAAGTGCTTTAATAGGCATGATCCTATTGTAGATGATTCCTCAGGCTTTGTAGTGACTTATCCACCCACTTACTTCAATATCAACTATGAACTACAACACAACTTGGCATCCTTCATATAAATAAATCATTTCCAGGGGGGAAGAAGCAGAGGAGATCGAGGACTGACTGAGGACAACTTGAGATCTTTGGAATTTTAATTTGACACTGACCCCACTGAATCACTGAGTGACACTGGAACAGGTAGACAACAAAATTTTGGCTACTACAAATGATCTGCTTAAGGCATCTGACTAAGCAAATTGCAGGATCCTTTTTGAGAAACTTAAAAAGTTATGGCTTTCAAAATATAATGATAATGAGTATTTGGTTCATACGATATTTAAAAGCTGACAGGACGTGAAGGGTCACGTTAGATGGTTTTCATAATGTATCATCAGGGGTGGGGGGTGGGGGGGGGGGGGGGGAGGAACACCTAGTGTTCCAATAGATTTGTGGGAGACACCTGCTATAGACAGCAAATGAAATATTGATTATTATATTATTATTTTGTCCAATGGCTTTGTTTTTGTTACATGAATGTGTTGTCTGTTCCTTTTGGCATGTCCAAAAGAACATACCACGCAGAATCTGCAGCTGTTATACATATTATGTAAGTTGGAGGTGGAGGAAAGGAAAGGAAAGGAACTACTGATGTCAGATGCATCAGGCCTTTATGCGGCATCAGTGGCAATGAGCGAAAATGTGTGCCAGACCAGGATTCGAACCCAGGATCTTCTTCTTACTAAGCAGTTGACCACTACACCACCCAGACACAGAATAGTAAACAGGTGATCCTGGGTTCAAATCCCGGTCCAGCAAACATTTTCACTTGTCGCCACTGATTCCGCATAAAGTCAGATGCAGCTGACATCAATAGTTCCTTCCCTTTCCTTTCTCATCCATCCACCACCCATTTACATAATGAGTTTCTTGTACTCATTTACATTTTGTTTTAATGTTTTTGACAGAGCAGTTTATTAGTTGTCAAGTTATAGCTTTCACTTGTGAATAAGAGTAATAAAACAGTTACTATTCATCATTCAATACCATTTTGATCTATAGGCTTAATTATGAGTTACACCTAGAGATTCTAAATCGAACCCACTCTCAGTATACACAAATAACCTCCCATCTAATTCTGATAGCTGAAACAGTTATGTTTGTTGATAACACAAGCATCACAATCAAGCCTAGTAAAAAAGCACCAAAATAAAATGATAAATGAAATTTTAATCAAAAACCTTCATTTGTTTTCAGCAAATGGTGTGTCACTCAGTAGAAACACAATGCATTCAATTCTGCACAAGGCAGGATATAACAAACAACAGGGCTAAAAACATAAATATAAAAAATAAAATCTAAAACTATTTGTCCAAAAATTCTTTGATGTGTATATTGACAAATTTGAACTGGCTGTTACAAATTCTAATGCTGAAGTTCAACCAAATTCACCATATGTGCAATTACAGACTATGACAATGACTGCATCAGGAGGTGAGCTTACTCTGTGTACTTTATTTCATCAATGTAATGTGTGATAATATTCTGGGGCAAGCCCACACTCAAAAGCAGTACCCCAACAAAAACAGCTAAAAACAAGGAGATTTTAGAATATGGAGACTGTTTGGTTCTACCATCCATCAAGATTGCACACCTCAACCTCTGCATTTGCCTACTACCAATGTTCAAAGGCTAAGAAATTTGAAGACTACAAAATCACAAGTAACACAGAAACAATACTGTAAGACAGAAAATCATTACCATTGGATTCACAAGAATGTACTACTTGACAAGAAGTTAAACATTTCACTCAACCAATACTGGTAATATATGCAGTACTTAGAGTCATATGCGTGCACGTGCGTGTGTCTCCTGATACAGTTGGAACTTACGAGAGAACGAAACAGCATTCTATTCAGTGAGTTTCCATTGTTCCTCTGCCCAATATGTTCCAACATTGTGGCACATTGTTGATAATGTATAACACCACTGACCTAAATGCACAGAACCACATTCACAAAGAATTCAGCATTCTGGGTTGCTAATCTGTGAATTGTTGCTGTCTACAAGACACACTGCCATTATGTCGCATCCTGCAGCGGACACTGGTGAGGTGTAAGTGATGTCTGAAAACATCATATCCATACTTTCGAGTCACCCAACAAAAGTTCCAATGATATAGAGATCACTTAAATACTATACCATACCTGCATGGTGATGGTAAGTGTAAGATATAGAAGGGGTTGCACCTAGTGGCCTGGGTGTCCACGAAGCAGTGGCAGGAGCGACTGAGTGGAGACTTGCAGAGAGCAATGGAACGAACTGGACACCTACACTGTTAGAGGAGTTTAGCTGGGGGCAACAGCAGAAAACATCAACAGCACAGAAGAGTAACAATGATGTAGTTGATTTTGTTCCTGGTGTCTGCAAGATTCTTATGAATGGAGTGCCTGTACCTTTGTGCTGTGTGCCCTGTATTTAAGATACCCAAATGAAGTACTACTGTTTAACAGACAATTCCCTGCTTTTTTCTGCAATTACGATGAGTTAGATGAACGCACTATCCGGCCATGCTTAATGTTAAATGATTATGTATCTTAGTTCACCTATTTCATTTTATAGTGATTGTGGCTCAGATTTCCTGCTGAAGTTAGTGGCGTGACAACTTGCTTCCACTTTTTTTTTTTTTTTTTTTTTTTTTCCTTCGAGCAAATTTTATTGTCATTATTGTGACATATTAATACCAGGTATATTTAGAGAAGGAAAGTGTGTGTGTGTTGTGTGTGTGTGTGTGTGTGTGTGTGTGTGTGTGTGTGGTGTAACTATAGAGAATTTGTGTCTTTCGGCCTCTGTGCTCTTGCAGATATGGCTGTTAGTGATGTTCCTTAGATGTAGTGACTTTGGGATAATGACTTGGCCTATGGTAGGGGTCAAGGCTATACAAGAACTTCCAGCTGCTTCAATAAACCTTCCTCTGTAACCATATTAAATAGGGAGCCATGAAACATACATGATAGCTTTCGTCTGGTTTACTGATGGGTTAAAATCAGACAAAAGTGCTGGACTAAAGGCACATGAGGTGCAGCCTCAATTATGTAGTGCAATCTCCCTAGGGGAGCTGGCTACAGTATTCCAGGTAGAGATATTCACTATCACAGTATGTGAAGAGCAGAATCTACATA
Source organism: Schistocerca americana (assembly GCF_021461395.2). Lineage (NCBI taxonomy): Eukaryota > Metazoa > Arthropoda > Insecta > Orthoptera > Acrididae > Schistocerca > Schistocerca americana. The sequence continues at coordinate 1,035,756,238 of NC_060119.1, read as the reverse complement.
GAAATTACAAGGATCATAGCATCTACTTTCATTCAGACAGCCAAGCAGCTCTGAAATCTCCATCAGCCTGTGTAATTAAATAAAGATCATTGTAGAATGCCATGAAATCCTTGTGATGATGGGGAAAGCAATTACGTAAACCTGCTGCCGGTGCCTGGGCACTCAGAAATTACAGGTAACATGCTGCCATAGGTCACACGGATAGGTGGGCCAGCACAGGGGCAATAACTCCATTTGTTGAACCAGAACCTGTCTTAACTATCACTAGGATGATGGTAGAATCTAAGCTACATAACTGGATCAGTAGGCAGCATGCAAAATATTTCACAAAAACTCAGAAAAAAACAAAAATATAGCAAGCTAATGATGCTGAAATCACGTTTTAAGAGAAGTTCTGAAATCCTGGTCTTGAACAGGAGGCAGATTAAACTCATGGGAGGTCTAATGACTGGCCAAGAGAACTTAAGGAAACATCTGCACCTGATAGGTAGAGAAAAGTAGCACCTAACTGTGAATTATATGGTATGGGGGATGAAATTGCTCCACATTTAATCTTCTGATGTGAAGCACTGGAGACCAAAAGACACCACATTTTTATGTCATTAATTCCTGAAGAAATTGTGGCTAACACAGATATAGGAAAGGGACTTGCACTACTCTTTAAAGGTACTAGTTGGCTCTTCTCCACTGACAGAGAAAGATTTAGTACAACAAACGCAATTTCTGTGTGGGTAACAGGTGTCTAGGATCACTATTGTTTTGTCTCCATGGGTAAATCAATCAATCAACCAATCACTCAATTCATGGGCAGGCTTCTAGAATTACGGCACCTGAGTTGATCCAGTAAGCTTAGCCAGAATCAATTCGATTAAACTCTGTGGAACAACAGTGCCACTGTTCAATTAGCCACGAGCGAGATTAATTCATTCTGGAAAGGAAAGTACCTTCGTGGTCCCAACTGAGGAGGTTGCAGGTCGGATAGCACATTATGTGAATGTTTGTGTGCTCTGAAGTTACTATGTAAGGAGGGGGATCAAAGATATGTAGCCCAGTGTCTCAAGGCAACAGCTGCACAGGTAGAGTTAATGCTAAATGGCATACTATCATTTCAGTACAGGATAATAGGGCCTTGGTAAACAAGGAGCAGGATGGTGAAGGTAGCCACGATTGGGAAGTAGGGGATCTTTCTGTTGATACTAATTAGTGGGGTGAAGTTTTCAATGTTACCATGTCCTCTTCAGGAAGAATGAAGGAAGGGGAAACATTTTTGGTTGATGCTATTTCAGTTATGATGATTTTTTTCCCCACTTAGTGAGCATAAGGAAGTGTTCAGGCTTTGGGTTATTGAAATCCTGCAGATACAGTACCCAAATAAAGGCGAGGTTAGTCCAGGGAAAGGCTAGGACCACTGTATCATAGGAAACAGTTGGAAGTTCCCTAGACAGATCTCCAAAGAGGAATTTCCAGAAGTGTAACATGACAGTTGATTGCTATGGATTATGGTTGTGAATATGTGATGGGGACACTTTGGTGAGTACATGAACAGAGTAAAATACACAGCAAGTGCCTTGTCTTTCGTATATGGAACAGGACATAAAATTAGACAGTGGAGAGGGGAATTATACACTGAATAGGTTGCCATTAATTATTGACCAACCTCCCAAGAGCTTATTGTACTTGGAAGCCTTGGTTTAAAAAATTAATGGAATTAGGTACATCAGTCATTGTTGGCAGGCAGGGAGTAGGGACTACTGTGGGTAGAGTAGGTGAAAGGTCCTGCCTACAGTACATGAGACATGTCAGTTATTTGGCGTGTGAAGACCAGGGACATTTTAGACAGTGTTGTCCGCAAGGGAGACAAGATAATAGAGAATCAAGGATGAAACTAAGATGAGGGGTGTCAATTACAGCTCTAGGTATGGGTAAAGGGATGCAGGCTCAACAGCAAAATTGGACCCCATTCATACTGGTAGTTTTGTTCCCATCTTGCGATATGGTTGTTCTTATTCACCAATCTGACTGTGGCTAACCGAAGTTGGACCCAGCATCAGTCTCATATGTCCTAGTTAATTCCACTTCAGTGCACACATTAGGTTGGGTGAAGATAAAACTGCGTATTCGAAAATTTACCTGTGTTGTTATATTAAAAACAGCTCAGCTCAAGGGTTGTCTACCGAGTTCATCTTTGGTTCAGACATTATCCACAATACCAGGTTAATCTCAAATGAGGGAGGACTACTTTACATTTAAATTTTGTAAAGATCACACCTTTTTATTTTGCGTACCAATGAAGTATCCATCAGTTTCTACCTAGGTAACATCAGTTTCTACCTAGGTAAAGGAAGGTATTGATAGTACTGTAAGGTTGGATCATATGCTATTGTATTAGAAGAAATAGCTGTGTGTATTTATTGAATTTACAGATGGGCTGACTGATAAAACTGGGGTTATTGAGTCTCATTTTTTATAATGATTGAGCTTATGTATACAATTCCATTGAGAAAATGACCTCATTATTTATCCCCTGTGATTATGAAAGAATGGAAGTGTGTCATAGAGGAAATATTAGAATAGGGCATGACCCACCCCTCAAACTCACCCTGTTCAGAACCTATTTTCAATGTGCCAAATGATCCTGGCACATCAAGGCTGAGCTAAATAAGCAGGTGGTCCTTAGGTCTATTCCACTGCAGTTATGCACATCTGTTTTTGTTGGTATGTGGGTGTACAAGTTGTTTCTGCCTTGACTCTCAACCAAGCTTACTATCAGATTGTGCTTGATGGGGGATCCAAATATATTACAACATTTACTACTAATTGTGATCTCTTCAAATGTAATCCATTACACTTTAGTCTCACAATCAAAGCCTCTGTTATGTCCCAATTGCTGGAGTTTATGTCTTTGGATATCAAATTTAGATGTTGAGATATGCTTCCTAGACAATAGAGCAATTTCATCTGCAATTGGGGGGGAACACACACATCACCTGATGGAAGAGTTTACTCAATTAAGGGAGAGCAGGTTTATTGATAAAACTTGCTTAGGTTGAGTTTGCATTTACATAGATGATGTTTTTGTGTCATATGGTACCCTAGACAGAGTTAGGGTGACTTAAGTCAGACTGAGGCAATAAAGGGTAAGCCCACTGCTGATGAATCCAAAGAAAATAGTAATATTATGAGTGTCTCTCTCTCTCTCTCTCTCTCTCTCTCTCTCTCTCTCTCTCTGTCTCTGTCTCTCTCTCTGTCTTTCTTTCGAAAATTTATTCCAAATTTTAATCTGAAAGCCATGCTCCTGAATGAATTGGAAAAAAGGGCACAAGTTTAAATGGAAGGTGCCTCAGAAAGATGCTTCTGAAGTGCTTAACAAAGCTTTGGTGTACACCCTATTCAGTGACCAGACTAATGTTTCACTGACTGATTTTACAGCTCTCCTACTGAAGATGATCAAGAAGATGGGCGAACTGTATTCTGTGTCTCCTCTGGGTTGTCATCTCTTAAGGGAAAATATTGTGTATGAGTTGCAGACACACAAAACTCCTAATCTGGCCTTGAGTTGGGTTTGAGCTTACCCATGCATGTGCTGGTAGGATAGCAAGCTAGACTACCCATATTTCAAAATTTCAGTTGCAAGTCAATCATGTTGTGTCACTGACAATCTAATTACAGATAGTCTAAAGTAAGACTGAACCAGATGATTTTAAGGTAGATGTAGCCATATGGGAGGGGGAGCAGCTCCTGAATTCTAATATTATTAATCCAATTTTAGGGGCATTTTGGCTTTGTTTGAATGAACCAACAGATATCAGAGAATGATGAAACTATGAGACAGATAACAGACAAGTTATCCAGAGGAGAAGAGGCTACACCATATTTGTTGAATGATTGAATTTTGTATTGCATGGCCAGGAATGATCTCTGCCAGAAGTTCCTGCCTAACTTATTTTGACAGCAGTATAGAAAACTCTTGTCAAAATCCTTGATAATTATATTTGGAATGGTATGGATTCTGGTGATGGTACAGATTTATAGAACTTGGTCCGTTAGTAATGGGGCATACTTCTCACAATGTCCATAGTTCTAGTCACCACATCCACAGCAGCCCCGCAACAAGCAGCCTGCAATCACTACCACAGCCATCGTCTCTACCAACCATGGCCTCAAAAGACACTAAGCTCCTCGGATGGTTGAACTTGGACTTGATGTTTGTTTCAAGACATTACCTTCAGAGACAACAGCTTATGACTTAGAATAATTCACATATTATTCACTACAAAAAAATAAACTAGTAATCTCAGTGACATAATTTTCTCGTTTATCCTTATGTGAGAAGACTGTATTGCTTGGGTCATTCAAACTTTTTTGTTTTAGCTTTGTTATTATACTACTTGGAAATCATCATTTGCCTGTATGGAAACATCCAGGTCACCACAGTTTGAAACACCTGTTCATCACTTACCAATGCCAATGTCATACTCATTAGGATGAGACATTCCAGTGACTGATGAATGGCTTCAACGCTGCCAACCATGAGGCACTCCATCGGGCTTTGTTTGCTTTTCAGATTAATTAATCCCTATCTAATTTGTGGTCTACTGAAGATTTACTGTCAAATAAGATATAAAATGCAGACTGGGTATTGCAGGAAAATCATTTATGAAAAAGAGTAAATTGTTAACATCTAATGTAAAGCTTAGTGTTAGCAAGTATTTTCTGAAGATATTTGTCTGGAGAGTAGCCTTATACAGAAGTGATCTGTGGATGGTAAACAGATCAGACAAGAAGTCAATAGAAGTGTTTGGAATGTGGCACCATAGGAGAATGCTGAAAATTAGATGGGGTCATGGGAATATTAAATAACTAATGAGGACATACTGAATGGGACTAGAGAGAAACAAAATTTATGGCACAACTTGATCAAAAGATGCGACCATTTGATACTACAAATATTAAAGGGATCAAGGGATTGTCAGTTTGGTAATGGAGGGAAGTGTAGTGGGTAAAATTTGTACAGGAAGACCAAAGGATGAACACAGTACAGCTGACATGGATGTAGCTTGCAGGATGTAGGTTTCAATAGTTATGCAGAGATAAAGAGGACTGTACAGGATATACTAGTGTAGGAAGCTGCATCAAACCAGTATTCAGATTTTAGATCATGACAAGATATTTTCTTAAGAGAGTCTGGAGAAATGGTATTAGGCCAGAAGAGACTTTTAAGGGTCCCATATGGAAAAAATATAAGAACTATAATAAAGGAAGATACCCTAATAGAAATGAGATAGGGGATCAAGTTTACCCTAGAAATTTTTGCAGACTTAGTTAAGTCGGAGAAGTTCTTACCATAGTTTTGGGGGCCTCACCAAATTCTCAGATTTATTGCCCCAGTTCAGGCTGTTCTAAAGGAAACTGCACTAGCAACAAAGTTTTGAGCTCATATTTCTCAGCTCAAACTTGCACACACATTGGATGATTGATAGAATGTGTTGTAAGGTGCTTTGTGTATTCATATGTTGGATGCAGTTTCGGAAAAGTTCCTTATACCTTTATAGCAACATAAGTAATTTGTAACTGAACTAAAAACAACCTGAGATATGTTAGCATTACAGTGAGACAGCCCTTCCTTGTTTAAAAACAGGAAAAGGGGGCACTAAACTAGTATCATTGGGGCCCGTGATAATTGCGGTACAGTGGAAGTCCAAACCTGTTCAGCAGATGATGCCAAAAATCAGCAGGCAGTTTTCTTATTGTGGGTGACAAGGCACTGGAGACTTTAAAGGCCCCACAGCTAGCATCACTGCTGTCCACAAGATAAAGACAGGAGTGGAGTCTTGCAGAGAGCAGCAGAATGACTGACACCTAGGCAGCAAGAAGGGCTGTACTTTATATGGAATGACACGGGGAAGACACTTGGTGGCTGATGGCATATTGTGAGGATGAATGAGATGAGCAATGGGGCAGTCCAATGGCAGTCAAAGAGGGAGGACAACATAGAGAAAGGAGTGTCGATGGGAGGATTCCAGTCAGTTTTGTTCCTAGTACCTGTGGAAATCTTCTGGATGACGTGCTTGGACAGTGCCTGTAGCTTGTGCTGCATGCCCTGCGCTTAAGACTCCCTGAGTGAAACACTCCTGTTTAACGGACTGTGTTCTGCTTTACAGATGGTTACAATGAATTAGCTGAATGTGTCATCTTGCAATGCCTAATTTAATTGACTATGTATATTAGTCCACTTATTTCATTTTTAAGTGCTTCTGGGTTAGGTGTCCTGTTGAAGTTAATAACATGACACACTGTTTCCACTTTTTCTGTATTTCGTTACCCAAATTTAATTTTTATTGTTGTCGTATCTTTATACCAGACATTTCTTGTGTATCAAGGGAATTGTGGCTGCGGTGATTTTTATATATATATATATAAAAAAAAACAAAGATGGTGTGACCTACCATACGAAAGTGCTGGCAGGTCGATAGAAAAAAAAACAAACACAAACATACACACAAATTCTAGCTTTCGCAACCAATGGTTGCTTCATCAGGAAAGAGGGAAGGAGAGGGTAAGACGAAAGGATGTGGGTTTTAAGGGAGAGGGTAAGGAGTCATTCCAATCCTGGGAGCGGAAAGAGTTACCTTAGGGGGAAAAAAGGACACACACACACACACACACACACACACACACACACACACACACATATATCCATCCGCACATACACAGACACAAGCAGACATTAGTAAAGGCAATGAGTTTGGGCAGAGATGTCAGTCGAGGCGGAAGTGCAGAGGCAAAGATGTTGTTGAAAGACAGGTGAGGTATGAGCGGCGGCAACTTGAAATTAGCGGAGGTTGAGGCATCGCGGATAACGGGAAGAGAGGATATACTGAAGGGCAAGTTCCCATCTCCGGAGTTCTGACAGGTTGGTGTTAGTGGGAAGTATCCAGATAACCCGGATGGTGTAACACTGTGCCAAGATGCGCTGGCCGTGCACCAAGGCATGTTTAGCCACAGGGTGATCCTCATTACCAACAAACACTGTCTGCCTGTGTCCATTCATGCGAATGGACAGTTTGTTGCTGGTCATTCCCACATAGAAAGCTTCACAGTGTAGGCAGGTCAGTTGGTATATCACGTGGGTGCTTTCACATGTGGCTCTGCCTTTGATCGTGTACACCTTCCGGGTTACAGGACTGGAGTAGGTGGTGGTGGGAGGGTGCATTGGACAGGTTTTACACCGGGCCGGTTACAAGGGCAGGAGCCAGTGGGTAAGGAAGGTGGTTTGGGGATTTCATAGGGATGAACTAACAGGTTACGAAGGTTAGGTGGACGGCGGAAAGACACTCTTGGTGGAGTGGGGAGGATTTCATGGAGGATAGATCTCATTTCAGGGCAGGATTTGAGGAAGTCGTATCCCTGCTGGAGAGCCACATTCAGAGTCTGGTCCAGTCCCGGAAAGTATCCTGTCACAAGTGGGGCACTTTTGTGGTTCTTCTGTGGGAGGTTCTGGGTTTGAGGGGATGAGGAAGTGGCTCTGGTTATTTGCTTCTGTACCAGGTCGGGACGGTAGTTGCGGGATGTGAAAGCTGTTTTCAGGTTGTTGGTGTAATGGTTCAGGGATTCCGGACTGGAGCAGATTCGTTTGCCACGAAGACCTAGGCTGTAGGGAAGGGACCGTTTGATGTGGAATGGGTGGCAGCTGTCATAATGGAGGTACTGTTGCTTGTTAGTGGGTTTGATGTGGATGGACGTAATCTACTATACAATTTTATCCCGCCTATATATACTCAATAATACGTAACCCACTTCCAAACCATAACCAGAAAAAAAATTTTTTTTCCGTTTTCATCACTACCGCTGCTGTAAAATCCACCGTTTCTAGTTCACAAACAGTTCCTTTCACCTATTAAACAACCATTTCGGCTAGTTCTAATAACTTTTGCTTTATTTCCACTTCCGTTCTTCCCACATCACTGATAATTTTTAGCCGCTTCCCACAGGTTTTAACGTCATTATTTCTTCGTCAGACAATTGTTAGCCTCATTTTCATAATCTGCCACCACAAAACCACTCCTTTTAATACATTTACAAGCAGTTTTTTCGAAATTTTCCCGAATTTCTCTGTCCTTTAACGTGTTTTGGCGGCAACACAACCTCCTAACCTTTGTGCACATCGTTGTCTACCAACCCGAAGTCCAACATAGCCCAGCTGTAACCAACACCTATCGGCTTTTTTCACACCAGATCTCCAGTTACTTTCCAGTTCACCTTTATCTCTCCCCATATATTTTTATTTTTATTTTCATTTTTATTATTTTTATTTTCATTTTCATTTAAGCCTCATGTTACACTTTCCACCTTCTAATACCATGTCACCCTCACAACACCCCCACAACGACCCCATTAAGTTTTATTTACATTCCCTCCGCAAACATGCCTTCGCCCTAGCCAGATTACGCTCCCATATTCTATTTTCTCAGACTTGTCTGACATTTGGCATTACCCCCAAAGGCCTCACACTTAAAGTTCCCATCTCTGGCTGCAACCCTTCCTTCCATCAGTCCCTATACCAGTTCCAAACTGAACAATCCATTGCCCTCACCCACCTAATCCTTCACCTACAGATCAACTCAGTCAATGAACACACCCGTCAACTCCTATCCTTAATAAAAGTCCTCAATCTTTCCTCTCCCATATCCACACCGGCTGTTCAAAGCATCCTCCTACAGGCCAACCGCAAATTAGAACAGCATGCCACCCTCCACCTCAAATAATTATCCAATCTCCTGGTTTCCTACCTCCGGAAAGGCAACTCACTCACCCTTCACAACCTTTCCAGCAAACCTCAGCCTCCTCTCATTGCACAAAAACCCAGTCTCTCCCATCTACTCAATCTCCCACTTCCAGCTCCACTCCCTCCAAAACCTCAAAATTCTAATCAACACAATCTGGAACCACAACACCCCAATTCAGTAGTTAACCTTTCCTCCAAACCTCTCTCCCAATCCGAAACCTCTGTCCTATCCAAAGGCCTCACCTTCAGCCCCACTCCCAGATTCAACCAAAAAGGCCTTGTCAAAGATATACTGTCCTACACTCGTACTCTCTGCTGGAAATATCACTTTGCCACGAATAAAAATGCTCCTAATGATCTAACTACCCAAGACACTATCCATATTGAACCCTGCCTGGAACAGTTCCGTCCTCCATCACAGCGGGACCCACCTCCTCTTCCTCAAACTCACCCTCTCCAAACCTTCTAGGAATTTCTGACTTCCAGCCTTGCTTCTCAATCCTTCTTAAAAAACCTTAATCCTACTCCCAACATCACCACCGCTGAAGCCCAAGCTATCCGTGATCTGAAGGCTGACCGATCCATCATCATTCTTCCGGCGGACAAGGGTTCCACGACCGTGGTACTTGATCGTCGGGAGTATGTGGCTGAGGGACTGCGTCAGCTTTCAGACACCACCACATACAAAGTTTACCAAGGTAATCCCATTCCTGATGTCCAGGCGGAGCTTCAAGGAATCCTCAGAACCTTAGGCCCCCTACAAAACGTTTCACCTGACTCCATCAACCTCCTGACCCCACCGACACCCCGCACCCCTACCTTCTTCCTAAATTTACAAACCTAATCATCCCGGCCGCCCCATTGTAGCTGGTTACCAAGCCCCCACAGAACGTATCTCTGCCTACGTAGATCAACACCTTCAACCCATTACATGCAGTCTCCCATCCTTCATCAAAGACACTTTCTCGAACGCTTGGAATCCTTACCCAGTCTGTTACCCCCGGAAACCATCCTTGTAACCATTGATGCCACTTCCTTATACACAAATATTCCGCACGTCCAGGGCCTCGCTGCGATAGAGCACTTCCTTTCACGCCAATCACCTGCCACCCTACCTAAAACCTCTTTCCCCATTACCTTAGCCAGCTTCATCCTGACCCACAACTACTTCACTTTTGAAGGCCAGACATACCAACAATTAAAGGGAACGGCTTTGGGTAATAGGATGGCCCCCCTCGTACGCCAACCTATTCATGGGTCGCTTAGAGGAAGCCGTCATGGTTACCCAGGCCTGCCAACCCAAAGTTTGGTAAAGATTTATTGATGACATCTTCATGATCTGGACTCACAGTGAAGAAGAACTCCAGAATTTCCTCTCCAACCTCAACTCCTTTGGTTCCATCAGGTTCACCTGGTCCTACTCCAAATCCCATGCCACTTTCCTTGACGTTGACCTCCACCTGTCCAATGGCCAGCTTCACACATCCGTCCACATCAAACCCACCAACAAGCAACAGTACCTCCATTATGACAGCTGCCACCCATTCCACATCAAACGGTCCCTTCCCTACAGCCTAGGTCTTCGTGGCAAACGAATCTGCTCCAGTCCGGAATCCCTGAACCATTACACCAACAACCTGACAACAGCTTTCGCATCCCGCAACTACCCTCCCAACCTGGTACAGAAGCAAATAACCAGAGCCACTTCCTCATCCTCTCAAACCCAGAAACTCCCACAGAAGAACCACAAAAGTGCCCCACTTGTGACAGGATACTTTCCGGGACTGGACCAGACTCTGAATGTGGCTCTCCAGCAGGGATACGAATTCCTCAAATCCTGCCCCGAAATGAGATCCATCCTTCATGAAATCCTCCCCACTCCACCAAGAGTGTCTTTCCGCCGTCCACCTAACCTTCGTAACCTGTTAGTTCATCCCTATGAAACCCCCAAACCTTCTTCCCTACCCTCTGGCTCCTGCCCTTGTAACCGCCCCCGGTGTAAAACCTGTCCCATGCACCCTCCCACCACCACCTACTCCAGTCCTGTAACCCGGAAGGTGTACACGATCAAAGGCAGAGCCACGTGTGAAAGCACCCACATGATTTACCAACTGACCTGCCTACACTGTGACGCATTCTATGTGGGAATGACCAGCAACAAAATGTCCATTCGCATGAATGGACACAGGCAGACAGTGTTTGTTGGTAATGAGGATCACCCTGTGGCTAAACATGCCTTGGTGCACGGCCAGCACATCTTGGCACAGTGTTACACCATCCGGGTTATCTGGATACTTCCCACTAACACCAACCTATCCGAACTCCGGAGATGGGAACTTGCTCTTCAATATATCCTCTCTTCCAGTTATCCACCAGACCTCAATCTCCGCTAATTTCAAGTTGCCGCCACTCATACCTCACCTGTCTTTCAACAACATCTTCGCCTCTGCACTTCCGCCTCGACTGACACCTCTGCCCAAACTCTTTGCCTTTTAATATGTCTGCTTGTGTCTGTATATGTGTGGATGGATATGTGTGTGTGTGCGCGAATGTATACCCGTCCTTTTTGCCCCCTAAGGCAAGTCTTTCCGCTCCCGGGATTGGAATGACTCCTTACCCTCTCCTTTAAAACCCACATCCTTTCGTCTTTTCCTCTCCTTCCCTCTTTCCTGATGAAGCAACCGTTGGTTGCGAAAGCTAGAATTTTGTGTGTATATTTGTGTTTGTTGGTGTGTCTATCGACGTGCCAGCGCTTTTGTTTGGTAAGTCACACCATCTTTATTTTTAGATATATTTTTCCCACGTGGAATGTTTCCCTCTATTATTATAGAAGTCATTCCCTAATATCTTAATAAACACCCCATCATCCTCTCTCTTCTTCCTGTCAACGATTTCCACATTTTCCTATTTTAGCTGATTCTGCGGAGATCAACCTCACACCTCATCTTTTCAGTCGTCCTATTTTTCAACATCCTTCTGTAGCACCACATCTCAAACACTTTGATTCTCTTCTTCTCCAATTTTCCCCACATTCCATCATTCACTTCCATACAAAGCTGTGCTCCAAGTGTGCATTCTCTGGTATTTCTTCCTCAAAAATAAAATGTATGATACTAGCAGAATTATTTTGGTCAGTAATGCCCACTTTGCCAGGGCTAACCTGTTTTATACACCATCCTTGCTTCCTCTGTCTTAAGTTATTTTGCTTCCAAGGTAGCAGAATTCCTTATCTTGCCCCACTTTTTGATCACCAGTCAAGTTTTTCACTAATCTCATTTCTGCTACTCTTCATTACTTTTATCTTTCTTGGGCTTTATCTCCATTCACAATCTGTACTCGTTAGACTACTCATTCCATTCAACAAAAGTCTGCAAGACTCCTTCAATTTCAGTGAAGCTTGTCACTGATACACTTTCACTCTGAATTTTAATCTCAGTATTGAACCTTTATAATCTTTCTACCACTGTTTCCTCAACACACAAATCTGACAGTAGGGGCCCAAGACTACATCCCTTTCTTACATCCTTTTTAATATGAGCATGTAGTTCTTTATCTTTCATTCTCAATATTCTGTCTTAGGTTATTTTGAACATCTTGCACTATTTCACAATTTTTCTTAGTCAACAAATCTTATGATGGTGTCTTGGTTTTCCTTAACTCTTGATTCAATTATCTAGCAAGAAGTTAGAACTGCTTCTTCGGCATCTTACCTTCCCAAAAGCCAAACTTAACTCCATCTAACAAGTCCTCAATTTTCTTTTCCTTTTTTATGCGTACTATTCTTGTAAACATCTTGCTTATCAGTCCATCATTTCACTGGAAATTCACGTAAAACAATCTGAAACAAGAATGATTAGTTTCAGGATCTGTCTGATTGCTCTCATTATGTAAAGCCAAACAGCTACCATCATTTGAAGCCTTCTACACTTATGAAATTATAATTTGTATCCTACATTGTGACTTTAAGTGAGTAATGAACAAAAGTGAGCCATTGTATATTGTGCTGTCACAGACACAGCTCTCCATAATGTATTAGGATATTCTGTTATGTCGTTTCTTAAGCAAAGTACTGAATGTAATAGAAAGGCTACCTGGTAACTTCTGCCTCTAGCATACATATATAACAAAGTGGTAAATGTTGTGGCATCCAGTTATCAGAAGACCACTCCCTGATGCCAATGTTGCAGTTCGAGAGTTGGGGTTGTGATGTGATCAGGAAATCAAGCAAACAATGAGACCGAGTGGTCCAGTGCATGCCCGGGGACTTTAGTGATACAGCAATAGCTGTAATAACATTTACTGGTTGAGTAGAGTTTATACAGGTATAACTTCACCAGAGATGCAGTTGGCGGGGTGGGCATAAGCAACTGCGCTGCTACCCACCCGAATGTATTGTGATGACTCAGTGAGGCTACTTCTCCCGTGCTCTGGAAGACAGCCCATCATACACTCACATGGGGACAGCCAACTATGATCCAATTACTCTGGTTGTCATGAAGGCTAAGCTCTGGTCATCCACCATGGATTAACCAAGACTGCAGCTGATGCTCACAATTCAGCCAGGATGCTGCTTGGACACACTTTGTCTGGCCTATGCAAAGATGGCACGTTGCGGATTATCCATGATGACCCAGTACTGGAGGAGGGTTGGCCGCTCACAAGTCTCCTCATCCACAATGACCCTGTAATAGGTGGCGGTGGCGGCTGCAGCAGCAGCAGAAGGAAAAGAAGCAGAAGGAGAACACAGCTGTGGCACGCATCAGGTTGGCTGCCTATCATTAAGTCAGCTAGCCACCGTTGACCAGCGTGTTGTGGTTTCACTTAAAACGGACGGTCTTTCTCTCTGGTTATGGTGACACGGACAGAATGGCAGCATGACAGAATGCATTCTTGAGCTCTGTAAGCCCATCTATTTAAGAGGTACATCTATAACATAGCAGCTCTGGCTGTATGAGCACATTTGTCACCACTTTCCAGAACCATCAGGGTCCTTGGCCTTGCTGTGATAATTCTGGGTCACTGAGCTTGGTTTGTTCTGCCTACGTTTGATTTTGTAGTGGCGCTCGAGTGGTGCAGTCACATATTGTTACCTCACAGTGCCTTTTTCAGCAGCACAGCAGTGCTTGCATTTCTGTCTTCCCTGTTCCAAGGTCTGCTGCATTGGTGGTGTGTCTTGTTGACATAGTGACTGACATCACCCCAGCAGTAAACTATACTCTGCTCTTGGCTCACCAGATGGAACTTTACAAACTAAATTTTAAGCCTACTCAGTACAATTATTCTGCTGTGGAACACTACTCCCCTACTTCAAAAAAATCGTCCTGAATTTTATCTCTGTTTGTCCTCTAAACTATTTCTTAGATCTACTTACATAATTGTACATGATACAAAAGTTTGTTGCTCTCTGAAGCTGACTTACATGGATCGCCTCCTTACTACACATTATCATTCTAAAGTTTGAGTCCTTTTTTCAGTTATGTTCCATCATGCTTATTTCCATTCCTTACAAGTTAAATTAATTTACAGTTCTATTTTTCTAAGTTGCTCAGTTTATGATAGTTAACCACTTGACAGTTATCTGATAGGTCAGTAAATCTGGAAGATTATACTTCTATGCCCAAGACAAAATTAGAGTATGTAAACTGCAATCATATGGCATAACTAGTGGTCATAACACTTATGGTTACCACATCTCAGAGTTGGTTCTCGTGATATTGCTGAATATGTTGCAACAATTGCCCAAAAGATGCTATCAGTGTGTCCAAGAAATTTACGAGATCAGGATTCAGAGTGTCGTTAGGTAAGTTAGATTTTGTGTTGGCAGAGCCTCAAACAGTTTCTCTGGCCAGTACAATGCAGAGGCAATGAACTGGAGTACAATCTTACCTGTGGGAGTGTAACTGGTAGCAAGAACTTTTTCCTGCAAGTTGTGCCTTTCATCAAAACACTATTATCACGTAACTCTAATTTTACTATGTCCTGAGGTTTCCTTTCCTTATAGTAGTCCATAATTATAGTTTCTAGTGCAAAAACTGAGTATATCCAATGTTCTCCTATCTTTTGAAAATTTGGCCTTTGTGCCAATATTTCTGTCTGACATTCCGCTGTCTTTGTTCTCTTCAGAAACAGTTGCATCTTGCATGTCTGTGCATCAGTCTACACTTCTCTGGCTCAAAAAATGGTGATGTCCTCCTTCAAACGTTCTCGGAGGTTCCTTAGTGACATAAAAGCACGAGCTTCTCCGTGCTCAGAAATAAGGAACACCTCTCGTATCTTTACTAGAACCTATTTCCCCATCACTGTCCATCTTTTTGGATATGGGTGAACCATGTCACATCAATACTGAATGTACATTCGGATCTCTGGTAGCTGAGCTAACTTTGCTTGGTCTGTATTTACATCCACGTGCGATGTGTGGTAAAACATTGCTAAGTTTTCCTCCAATACTTTTGCGATTTGTCATAGTTCTGCAAGGAATTCTTTCTCTGCTAGTTGCAACCCTGTCAAGAATTGTTATGGCTTCAGTAATACCAAACTCAACTGTTTGTTTACTGCATGGTAGACTGCTTGCTGTAGTGACCTCACTTCAATTCTTGCATCATTGAGACAATCTGCTAATGCTTGTAAGAGTCTGACTGCTGCTAATTTGCTGTTCAGCGAACTCAATTGTTTTTGTATTTCTCCCAAATCACTGTTTACTGTTTTTCACTGTATCTGGGTGTATTGGGCTAACGCCATGTACCATCTTGGTGTTGTTTGTAACATCTCACTCTAAGTTCAACAACTGAATCGTATGACACCCTACTATAGCTTTGGTAGTGCCTGTCAAAGTTTGAACCTGCCCAAACATGTTATTCAGCTCCTGGATATCTTCCTTGTCTGCTGTTCCAAATAAGTTTTTAATATTTTCTTTCCTGCGTCCAACCACCCTCTCATCCTATGAACTACCTTCTGTGGTACAATGTGAGTGATTTGTGTCAGACTCTTATTTTGCAATATGACAACCTCAATTCCTCGTATTCACCCTGCGCCTCAGTGAGGATTTTATTAAAATTTTGTTTTTGTAGGGAGTCCACAGCCTAGCTGTATTTTAGAATGAAAACATAGTCCAAGTAAGCTGTAACCTGTTTTGTTATCTGTGCAATTAGCCAATTTCAGCTGAGGGTCACTTTCAAGCACATTTTTTAAGCTTTACACTTCACTTTGCATGAAGCTTAAAATATGTGCTTGAAAGTGACTAACATTTGAAACTGGCTAATTGCACAAATAATAAACAGACTACAGCATACTTGGACCATGTTTTCTATTTTTGAAGTTTGTTATCCTGCACTTCCTCATGCAGCTGTATGAACACTTCCTGCGATCTATAGACATCATTCCCTATCTCCCACATATCAATGCCCATTAGTGACTTGACAGCAACACACATGATTGTCAAGAAAATAACACCTCTGCCTCCAATGGTAGAATGTTAACTGCAAGCATCACTCCTGCATTCATATTGTGAAGCAACATTAGGATTACCACAACCCACCAGGTTGCTCCTAGCGATTCACCACCTACGAAAAGGAACATCCATCATCTCCTCCCTTCTTCAAGAACACCTAAGCAATAGTAATAATAGTAATAGTAATAGCAATAATAATAATAATAATAATAATAATAATAATAATGAAAAAGAAAAGAAATAATATGTGCCAATTACAGACCTATAACAACCTACAACACAACTTTGAATACATTTGACAAGAATAAAACAACTTTTAGACATAACACAGCTAAACTTAAATGCTAAAATTTGTCACATGACAATACATAGGGTATGTTACGCATATCCTGCTTGTGTACTGGTATACGCTTCCGAACCTCTAGTCACTTTAGTGCACCCTGACTCTGTCCTCTTGACTTGTGCCAATGAATCCACCATTTAACTAAAGGTTTTAACTCTACTCACATGGGAAATAGACATTTTAGTTGGAAACTGCATTTATGTTTTACATAGTAAGTGACTAGAAACAGTCAGGAGTCATCACCGGGTGCCCTCAGTGTGTGGCCAGTGAAGGAGGAAACTGTTTTATATGGCAAGTTACATAGAGCAATTTGTGTGTGAATGTATTCATTAGAGAACTACTGAATGAGGTAGGGCAGCTGTTGGGAGGATGGAGCTCTCCCGTCCAGCCAACCCGATTTCAGTTTTCAGTGGTTTTCCTGGATTCTAAGGCAAATGTCAGGATGCTTTAATCAAGGCCATGGCTGACCAACTGTCCTATTCTCAAAGCATGTTACGTACACTGTTTTATTTTGGCCCATTGACTGGCATTGTATTACCTTGATAATTCCTACATCATTGTGAGATGATCACTGAATGAATAAATAAATAAATTAAAAATAAAATAAATGTTTACTGGAGAAGTCATCTCTATGACTTGATAATGATTCTGATACTTAATCAAAAATATTGTCATCTTTCCCTTCGGTATGCTGGGGTTTGTGACCAATATCTACTGATCCATTCGATACTGCAATAATTTTGCATGCTGTGTGGACTGTTTCTGTCACTCCAAAGCTTTAGTATAGACTTTCTTTTCTTTCTGCCATACTTCCCATATTCTTTTAGCAAATTTCTTAATTAGTTAATTGTCCAGTCCTAACTACGGAACCATGACATCAAAAGGTGACAGCATTTTTCTACTGTAAACCCCCCCCCCCCCCTTGCAAGGGGAGATACCTGTACAGATATGAACTTAAAGAGCTAAATATGCAAACTATGTATTGCAAATGTATATCCCAGTCTGTATGACTGTTGTTCACATAATAGCTCAACAATTTAGAAATGATATTATGTAAGTGCTCCATGCTCAATTAGTCTGTGGATAGAACGAGCTTGTTCATAATATCCAGATATGAAGTAATGTCAGACCTGTTTCATCAAGTCTGATACAAAATAATTTGTGTCAATGGAAGCGTCGGATTCCACCTGTCTGCTTTGACCCATGTGTTGTGGTGTGTGCCTTCATTATGGTGCGGGGTTTATGAGTTGGTTGTGTTTGTAGATGGCCATTTCCATCATACTGATGATGTCATGGGTCAAAGACGGGAGGAATGGGACACTTCTCTAATCCCCAAAATATGTGTCCTGATCTGTAACTACGGTATTAGGTAGTCAAAATTTTAGATCCAGCTGTTCCCTATTGTACTAGCTTGCTGATCAGGAATTGCCACCATTGTTAAGAGCCTTGAAAAATTAGCTATGAATGTCATTTCATATTTATTTCCAGCAGGTGTCTTATTACAATGTCTTTAAACATCAAGTTCAGTCATCAAAAAACACTTAAATACTTCTGGTAGCATTTGCAATGGGGTTTTTTGAAGACTAAGATCAGCGCTTTGTGCACAAGACATACAGTCTTACGTATTGCTTGACATCACATTTCCTTGTTTGCTGCCAGAATCTTTCCATTACACTGTCTGTCTGTTTGGCGTCCTCCACAATCTGTCAACACATGGTCATCCACCTGCTGAGCACTTTGAACTTCCTCGAACATTGTTGGAACAACTATGCATGGTTCGCATTTCATCGTTCTGCAGAGCAAGCTCACTTGTATCGTAAACTGTGGTTTGACCTAAATGCCTGACAGTCTTTGTTGGCCACTTGTGCTCTCTGCAGGTGTGTTGAACATTTTCCTAAAATGTTTATAACTGCAACTTTCCTACTTTGCGTACCTGCATTTGTGTGCTTCTTGTCCTGTTTGTATTCTACCTCAAAATAAAACTTGCTGCATTTTGAGTGCCCATCTTGTTAACCTACTAGACATGTCTTTTAGTTCCAACAACAATTTTAATGAAGCGTAGTTTGTGACAACTTCCATCCATACAAGAAGCATCGAAAGTACACTATCCCACGTATTATCACCAACACCACCTTTTCCAGAATGGAATAGCTGTGCTCCACTTCGTTCAACTGCCTCAACACATATGCTACTCGATCTTCTTACCCATCGATGTTCTGGCTCAAAATACAACCAACCCCCCCCCCCCCAATTGTTCGTGTCACGGGAGAGGTTAAATTCCTTCTAAAAATCAGGAAAGACTATTAGCAAATCAGAAATTAATACTGCCTTCAATGCCTGAAACACTGCTTGGCATTCTGCTGACCAGTGGAATTTCATGCCCTTTGTCAACAATCATTCAAGGGTTTAGAAAATAAACAATTTTTCCAGCCTTCAGTTGGAAAGTAATTTTTACTCATTTACCTAGGATTCGATTCCTGTAATGGAATCTTCTTCAGAACAAAAAAATAAATTATTTTGAGAGCCAAACACTGGCGAGTCACAGTTTAAAAATTAAAACAATAAAGCCGCATAATCATAAGATTGTGTGTGTCAAGATTAAAACCATTAAGGCGAACGTTGACTGAGCTACGCCGACCGTCTACGTTCGCCTTAATGGTTTTAATCTTGACAGACATAATCTTATGATTATGCGGCTTTATTGTTTTAATTTTTAAACTGTGACTGGCCAGTGTTTGGCTCTCAAAATAATTTATTTTTTTGTTCTGAAGAAGATTCCATTACTGGAATTGAAACCTAGGTAAACGAGTAAAAATTACCTTGCAACTGAAGGCTGAAAAAATTGTTTATTTTCTATACATATAAGGTTGCTGACGCGCTGCATTATGTTAAAGATTCAAGGGTTTCTACAATCTCTGCAAAATCCTTTATGAATTTGCAATAATAATTGCACTAACCCATGAATGGCTGTAGTTTTGTTCTTTGTGGTGATGTAAAGTTTCGGATTGCCTCTGTTAGGCAAGTATTGGTTTCAACATTTTTCCTGCTAATCACATGCTTCAGATAATTTACATGCATCAGCACAAAATGGGACTCATCTATACTAAGCATCAGCTGTGGAGATCACAGCCCGTTGAATACTCTTTTGTGCGATTCACATGCTCTGGTAAATCCTTTGAGAATATGATATCATGCAAATATACTATGACAGTTTTCAGCTTCAACTCACTTATAACCTCATCCAAATGGTATCTGTTTACACTGATAATGTCCTCATGGGACCATGACAGTAATCTTGGTTCTATCCTCAAAGACTACCTCCAGCTGGTGGTAACCACTTCTGAAATCCATTGTTGTAATGTACTGGTAGGTATCCTCCTAGGTTATCTAATGTTTCTGTATTATTAGGAACCACATATGCAACCGCCACGGTCTTTGCATTTAGGTAGCCGTAATTGCTACAGAATCTGTACTTTCTGATAACATCTGTTGACCTTTTGGCACAATGAAAACATCTGGGCGCCATAGGCTGTCAACGCACTCAATAATACCTTGTATGCCAGCTGCTGACCTATAAATTCCTCTATTACAGATTGAAGGTGCCTGGCTATGTGGTATGGCTTCCTACGAAATGGCACACTGTTACCTGTAGGTATGTGGTGTTGGGTACTGATGTTACTGGTAAAGGACCCTACATTTGAAATAAACCCACAAACGGCAGTAATAAAACTTTCATTACCTGCTAATCACTGCCTTCCAGTGACCCACTTTTACTTTTAAAACTGCAGGACTGATGGTTGGTTTGCTGCTCTGGCCATCAAATGATCTACCAATACGTTCCTCATCTCATACTTCTAATGTGGCAACCAGTAGGCCCTTTGGCAGCCTAATCATGCCCATGCTGAACTTAACCAGACTTACAGGAGCCATAAATTCCAGATTAATATAACTTGCACACACTACAGTTCTACACACAAAGCAATGTATTCTATCCAATTCTTCATTTTCCCTAACATTTCCTTCAAACAGTCACAAATCCGCAGGCTCTTGTGCTTTAACAAATGACACCTTAAAGGTGCTACTGCTGTCTCTGTAAATTGACATGGCCCAAAACAAAAACACTCCACATACCTTCAATGACAAGAAAGTTACTCATCACAACAAACTGTGAGTAACCACAACAAATTGTGCTGGTATGCTAAACAGAGCTGTAGATTTACATTCACTGCCACTGTAGTCTTGAGGTGCAGACAATTCTGACACCAATGTTGCAGCTTGAGTGCTGCCATTGTCTTCTGATCAGGACGTCGAGAGAACATTGAGGGTAAGTGGTCCAGTGCATACCATGTGGCATCCATGATAAAGCGATGTAAAACCATTCATTGGCCGAGCTGAGTTTACGAAGTTATAACTGATTTCAGAGCCGAAGTTGGCAGTGAGGACATGGGCCATGAAGGAGTGAGGATGCCTTATGAGCAAGTTGTGCCAGCACTGCCACAGATTAGTGCCATAGCTGCATACTGTGCTAGTGACAGTAGCGGAGTGAGGAAGGGGCTGCCCACCCAGACATGCTGTGACGACCCAGTGCAGCTACCACCTAGGTGCTCTCAATGACAGCCTGTTGTGCCCTCAGGCGTATATTGCCAACTGTCATCCAGGATTCCAGTTCTCGTGAATGTTAGGCACCAGTCACCTACCACTGATTGACCAAGACTGCAGCAGATGCTCGCAAGTCAGCCAGGAGGCTGCGCGGATGCACCTCATTTCACTGGTACAAATATGGCTGCTTGCAGAGCATCCATGATGACTCAGTAGTGGAGGAGGGCTGGCCACTTACCAATCTTCTCACCTGCGATGACCCAGAAGGCTGCAACAGCAGACCACAGCTGCGGAAATTATCATGTTGCTGCCTCTTGATGCTGAAGTCAGCAAGCATGTAGCAAGCTGGCCATCATCGATCAGTATTATGTTGTTTCACTTAAACTCAATAGACTGTCTTTCTCCCTGTGGTTCTAGAGACATGGACAGAACGGCAGCACAACTGAATGCGTTCTTGAGCTCTGTAAGTCTGTCTATTTAATGGGTTGACCTGTGGACCTATGACGTAGTGGCTCTGGATGTACGAGTGCTGTTGTCTTTAATTATCAGACCCATCAGTGCTCCTTGCAGTGCTGTGGTAATTTCAGTAATGATCCCAGGTTGCTGAGCTCGATTGTTTTTGCCTATGATCGATTTTGTAGCAGCATTTGGGAGGCGAAGTTACAGTGTTTTCTCACAGTACCTTGTTAAGTAGCACAGCAGTGCTTGTATTACTGTCTACCCAATTCTGAGGTCTGTTGCATTGGTGGTAAGCCTTATTGACAAACGACTGGCACTCTAGCCCAGTGCTAACCTACTCTGTTCAAAGCTCCCTGGTAGAACTTTGGTTAAAGTTTAAGCCTGCACAACAATATTTTTCTGCTGTGCAATAATAATATGGAGGAGTCAACGGTTTCACCAAGCCAACTAAAAGTTTTTAAACTGTCAATCCTCTGTTGCTAGGAATATAATGTTAACTACTGTAAGGCTATGTAGGAACGTAATGTCAGTTACGATTAATATTTTGTTCTAAATGTCTTATTTGAGTTGAAAATGCAGAACTTCAAGTGAAAGAGAGTTGTTGACACACTACAGACTTTATTGCTTTTAAACGTTTATCATCAAGGTACACAATCTATCTAGGATCACACTCTTTTCCACCGAGTTCATAACATGTAAGATGACATCAATGAACACTGCTGCTGAAGAAGGTTCATAATAAACTGCGGTGATGCACATACCGCAAAACTGATGCACACATATCTAACCTCAAAATCAATAGGATTGCTATAGGGTGGCACTAAAAGGTCAATTTTATCAAATTCTTCGTCATTACAAACAAATGAAACATTTTATTTGCAACAAGGCATAAAACGACAAAAAAATGGGGAAAAAGGGTTATGGACTCTTGTGAAACCTAATTTGTGGCGAGAGCTAGCTAGGTCTGCAAACAAATCTGCAATCCTACTGCTCCCAAACAGTTTTTTAGAAGGGTAATACGAACTTCTTAAAATTGAATTTTACGTGAGTTGTACACGTGCCGCTTTCTACTGTCATGTTTATGGTTTTGTTGGGTGCTTTGCTATCACAAAGGCTGCTTCGTTCAACCGCACAAATTCCTATCTTGAAAAATATGAACAACACCGCGCTCTGTAAGATCATCTCCAATTTATTTTATAGGCTACCGACTCCGGCGATATAATACGCAGTCATCGGGCCCTAAATCACAAAACAGGGGTATCTGTGCGAAACGTTTCTTCGTGGCTGGGAATGCACGTAATTTTGAGACCTTACTTCGTGTAACACTGTGCACAGTACACTGTTCTAATTATTAGGTTTGATTAGTGCACACACTTTTAGGTAAACTTGCCTGCATAAATCTGTTATGTGGTCACGGACATTTTAACTACTCCGTTATCGGCTTATCCACATTCAGAGACTTTCATATTGTTATCCAACACATTACATAAGAAACAGTTTGTGGAATATCGGTATGTGGTACCCTTGTTTTCACACTTACTCAGATACTACTATTTAATGACAAATATACTCTCTTGCATATACAGTTTGTGCCTTATTTTATATAACTCTCGTTGGTAATATTGCTGGTAATTTGGTTGTTTAGGGACTGATGATGGCATATTACATCGCCAAAACCGTGGCTTGAAAAATAAACTGGACGTGACGGTGTCCCTATTACCATACCATACCATACCACTCCACCCCCCTTTAGAAAAAACGTAGTATCAGCTGCTGTTCGCCCATTCAGCAGACAAGTGGATGCGTCCAACTACTCCTGTTGACAGATGGATAGCGAACATCGAATTTCTGCCACATCATGCCATCAACACCACACACAGAAATGAATGAGGGGCAAGGTTTACTGAAACGTTTATACAAGCGGTATCTCAACTTTCAGTTTATCTGATATTCGTTCCAAATACAAAATTTCGCAAACAACTGCCGCAGCAAAACGCATAAGTACTGTTGCCGCTCAGAAAGCATTTCACAGTTGTGCAACCAACACAAAAAAACCTCACCATATTCGCTCTTCGTTGCCACTACACGTCAGTATACTTTCCAATTGCAACTTCTCACGTGTACTTCGAACTCAACTGCTCATACTCGAGTCGTCGAGTGGCAATTTTGTAGGTGTTGGCGTCAACTCCCCACCACCAGCTTGCTACGCCAAAGATCTTCATCTGCGTAGGACGCGCAGAAAGTGCATCTTGAAAGACGACAGACGCATTGTGCAAATTGCAGTGTTGTTGATGTTGTGATGGTAGTGCGGTGTTATGAGGTTGTGGGTGTTGATGTTAGAGTGGCATAAAAACGTTAGCAGTCATGACTGCCTGTAATATTAGCACAGGGGAAAGTTTACTTGCTTTAATCGATGACATAGAAATCATAGCAAAGTATGTAACACAGTAGTGTATAAATTATTATCGAGAACTGCCCTTAATAACGATCAGATTGTTAATTTTTTAATCAAGATAATTTTGTGTAGTAGACCTCATAATTTGTTCATTTCAAGGGAGCTAATCGAAAATACAATAGTCCAGAAACACCAGAAGCTGTCAAATTCAGAACATGCTCAAATTACGGAATTGTTGTTGGCAAAGGACAAGCAGCTCAAGGAGACGCTCAAATTGGCAGCAGAACAAGCAAAAATTAATCAAAGAATGGAAGCCCTGAAAGCAGAAGTCGAAAGACAAGATCAGTACATTCAGAACTTGCAGAGACAACTGAAAGAAGCTGAACAGATTTTAGTGAGTAACAATGAATAGCCCTTCATAGATTTTATTCTTTGTTGTAGAGTTACAATCTTGAAATTTCCTCGGATTTCAGACAGCTTTTTGTATTGCTGTTTTTGTTGGTCGTCAACTGAGGACCTTCTAACTTGACTACGATTAATTAATTGCCTGGAACCAACTGACAGCACCAGTTCCACTTTTTCAATCACAACGACCGGTTTCAGCCACAAACATTTTCAAGAGATCGTCATTGGAGCGTCGTGAGAGTACACGGCACAGATTAATTAATGTACGCCACTTTGCTTCTCTATTTGCCCTGGCTTATTTAACTCACTGTGCTTACTAATGCCATCGTTTTGACAATTTTTTGTTATGAATGTGGAATGTTTTAAAAGGTCATAATATTTTCATTTTATGTTTTATTAGTAGTAGTAGTAGTATGGCTTACATGGCCACATTAAATTCTTATTTAAGGACATCATAAATAAATTGTTAAACGTATTGAAAAATTCGCACTATAAGCAAACATACAAAAATTTTATAACCGAAGATACAGGTCTTAACCAGCCCACACATGTTAGTGTCACCAAAGGCAGTTTGCTGGGTTCCTCAAGAAATTTTGATAATAAAAACTCTACAGTTAGGTTTTGAGCAGTTTACACAGCAACCCTACAGTCACACATTGGAGTGTCCTTGAACTCCCATTCATACAGATTCCCAAACTTTCCCTGCCATGTATGGGCTTCATGCACGGTTATCCACAATTTCATGTGAATACCAAATCCATTCACATATTTAGTATGATCAGTAATGTGGCGAGAATACGCTGAAGCAAAATTCTGCCAAACATCTTTCCATTCTTGGTACACATCATATATGAAAGGTTCATCTTCATTTAAAAGGTAGCAACAAACTTGTTATGACACATGTAAATGTTCAGTATACTAATGTACATATGATGATTCTTGGGCTATTGTAGCCATGAATCATCATATATTATTTTACAACACTTATTTACAGCAGTTATTCAATTGGATGGATAAACAATCTACTCACCAAGCGGTGGCAGAACACATACATAAAATATTGTTGTGGTTGGCAAACTTTCGGAGCCAGTGGCTCCTTCTTCAGGCAGAATGGTTGAAGGGGAAGGAAGAAGGGTGAAGGCAAAGGACTGGAAAGGTCTAGGAAAAGAGGTATATTTTGGGAAAGTCACCCAGAACCACTCATCAGGGGAGACCTACTGTATGTATGATAAGTACTACTCACAATTCTCCAACTAAATTGTTAATGTTTGCCAGATCTGATGCAGGGAGATTGTATGTCCTTCCAGTTGGTGTCACTGTATCCACTCTTGTCATAATGTCACATTTTCTGATGATGCAAGTGTCTAGTTTGGCAGGAAACAAATGACTGAGATGGTCCATGTGGATGCAAGAAGTTGACCTTTACTTCACCTGGTTCTTCACATGTTCGTAAGACATATGCAACCCACCCAATGACTGCCATACAGACAGGCAACAAATCCATGTATATTTGTTAACAGCATTTCATTCACCATAGCAATCACTGACTCTACTCTACTCACTAAAGAAGCTGAATATGCAGAATATGTCTTAGTCTTTACTAAACCGTTGTTAGCAGGTATTGCACAGTGAAACTTATGGGTACCTGGAATCGTCCTTGCATTTTTGAAATATTTTCAGTTTGGCTATATCTTCATCATGATTGGAAACTGATGTATAATGGAAGACACATGAAGGAATATTTTCCTTGCACCACTCAGACAATTGTCATGATGTCAAGATACTATTTTTGTAAGGTCACTTGAGGCTGGGAAGCCTTGCTAATGTCTTTACAGTCCCTGCTACCCCATCACAATGTTCTTTACCAAGCACTGTAGCAGAAAAATGCCATTCTGCTGTAACATCAAAATCTTCTTAATGGTAAGACAGATTCATAAAGTTCTTTCGTGCTTTGTATTTGAAAACTGACATTTTAAGCAATTGATGAAATTTGTCTGGAAAGAATAAACACACACTGTATCATGCCGAAGGCAGTCAGATATTTCCACGTATGATACATGTTGTATTTCATTAGTGCCTGAGTCTCTGTAGTAAGCTGCAAATGGGTGAAATGTAGCCTGTGAATTATTCCAGTGGAATCCTTGTACCTCATCCTGAATGGTGAAGGAGTAATTTTCTGCAAAGTCACAAAGAACAAGAGACTTAAGACCTTCTTTAGTGATTTTACAGAAATGTGACTGCTGCTGGGAGATAAATGAATGTTGTTGTAACCTCAGTGCACACACCTCAATGAAATCATCTGTTGACTTCGTTATAGCCCTCTAGAACTACTCTGCCTGTAGTTAACCAACACTTACATGCAATTTCGTCAATGCAGTTCTTACCATACAGATAATCAGTTAGTCTTGTCACACCTAGACAATAGGGACATGAACCTAAGAAACATGCTGGTAGTGCAGAATTACATGTAACAAATGCTACACAGTGCTTGTACGATGGTAATGTGTATTCTTCACTCTATGTTAGTGCTTTAAGTTTACAACCTTCAATCATTAACTTGAAATTCTGGTGCAGGACACACACACAAACACTGGCATTGGCAAGAACGCTGTGCTTTGGCCACAACTCACAAAATTTGGAGAACCCAATATCTACATATAGGTATTTATCTTTGAAATATGCACACAGTTCCTTAAGGTTGTGCAACACTAGCTGCTTTTGTTTATGTATTGTAATTACAATTTTCTTTCACAGACGCGAAGTCTTTTCATGAACAGTTTTCTCACATAATGTCTTACCTGGCTTTGGATTTGGTGTCACTAATATACCATGTTCTGCTACTAACTGTTTTGCTCTCTGTACCATGTAATCTGAAGCAGAAAATTCTTTCATAGTTTTCCTTATACTCCAACTCTTTGGAAGTGCAGTTACAATTTGTGTTTTGTCACACATACGGTCTGAATTGTGAAACTTATCTTTCAGCTGGGTGATAATTTCACTTTCTCTATTTACACTCTCTTCTTTTTCCAGTTTTGCTTTGGATACTTTTTCTCACTCAGAAGGCTTGTTTTCTTCACAGGAGATTCACCTAAATACTGAAGCCAGATCTGATGCTACTTCATCTTCACTTAAATCTTCTCCGGAAGTACCTGGAACAACTGAGGCAACACCTGCAGTGATTGTTGGGTTTTGCTGTATTGTTTTTTGTACATTTACTGCAAATTTTTCCACCGTACAATACATTAGGATATATGTTTATCATCCACTCCTGAACATTCCTTAAATTCTTCTGCACTCTTGCATGGCCTTCTTTCCTAAACGGATTGCAGCAATACAATTTTGACTTGAAATCCATTTTTTACTAAATATTACTTTATGAGACATTTACACTGCACTTTGTTAAACAAGCCACAGCCATAAAACATATGAAACAAAATTTGCATAATATATAGAGATCAGTGGACTAATGATGACTGGTTGAAATAAGAGTCTATCTGATTGCCTGTTCACTAAAACAGGCTGGTAATGTTGATTGACTGAAATAAAAATCTCTCTGATTGGCTGTTCACAGGGCGAAATATTAAAGAACTTGTCTGAATAAAAGTAACTGCTATTGGCTGGTGTTATAGAAAAAACTGGATACATAGCTGCTTACTGCATGTTGATGGTGTGCTTAAGTTGACAAAATAATTTCTTGTGCCTGATGCCTTTGGTGTGCTGTCTTGATATTTACCATATTTATAGTAACATACTGGAGCAATTATTATTATTATTATTATTTTTTTTCAAAAAAATTGAAGATGAGGTGTTTGAGATATTCAAGGTCAATGACCTTTAGCATGAAAATTCTTAGAAACCTGCCATGTGGCATATCAATGTAAAGATCTATTCGTTAGCTTTCCAGTGGTACCATTTTAATTGCTGTAACTGAATTAGAACCAGAATTACATCATTTATGTTGTGAGATACACATGTAAATTTAGCACAAATTCCAAACTTTCCAGACCTGTAACTTTCTTCACAGTTGTAATACACATTTGCAATTTGGCATTTTTCCATATCTTATCTGGGTCATTGAATGCACCAAATTTGAAAAAAAAATTGAGAGGGTCAGGTTAAGAGGTGCGTTGAATTGACATGGAATGATCCATTTACAGTGATTGCATTACTGCACTGAATTTATACTGAAGTCAGGTAGTATGTAATAAATTACCAGAGAAGGAAAGTTGCTACTCACCATATAGCGGAGATGCTGAGTCGCAATAGGCACAATAAAAAAGATTCACACACACACACACACACACATTCACATAAACGCAACTTGCACACACATCTGCAGTCTCAGAGAGCTGAGACCACACTGTGAACAGCAGCACCAGTGCATGATGGGAGTGGCGACTGGGTGGGGGTAAGGAGGAGGTGGGGAGGGATAATATGGTGGGAGTGACGGACAGTCAAGTGTTGTAGTTGAGACAGGGGCAGGAGAGAAGGTGCGGAGGGTGGAGGGGGTAAGTAGCAGAAAGGAGAGAAAATAAAAGACTGGGTGTGGCGGTGGAGTGACGGCTGTGTAGTGCTGGAATGGGAACAGGGAGAGGGATGGATGGGTGAGGACAGTGACTAATGAAGGTTGACGCCAGGAGGGTTACGGGAATGTAGGATGTATTGCAGGGAAAGTTCCCACCTGCGCAATTCAGAAAAGCTAGTGTTGGTGGGAAGGATCCATATGGTACAGGCTGTGAAGCAGTCATTAAGATGAGGGATACCATGTTTGGCAGCATGTAAAGCAACACGGTGGTCCACTTGTTTCTTGGCCACAGTTTGTCGGTGGCTGTTCATGCTTGTTGGTTGTCATGCCTACATAGAATGCAGCACAGAGGTTGCAGCTTAGCTTGTAAATCACATGACTGGTTTCACAGGTAGCCCTGCCTTTGTTGGCATAGGTAATGTCAGTGACCAGACTGGAATAGGTGGTGGTAGGAGGATGTATGGGGCAGATCTTGCATCTAGGTCTATTATAGGGGTATGAGCCACGAGGTAAGGGATTGGGAAAGGGGTTGTGTAAGGATGGATGAGTATATTGTGTAGGTTCGGTGGACGGCAGAATACATCTACATCTACAGCCATACTCCGCAAGCCACCTGACGGTGTGTGGCGGAGGGTACCTTGAGTACCTCTATTGGTTCTCTCTTCTATTCCAGTCTCGTATTGTTCGTGGAAAGAAGGATTGCCGGTATGCTTCTGTGTGGGCTCTAATCTCTCTGATTTTATCCTCATGGTCTCTTCGCGAGATATACATAGGAGGGAGCAATATACTGCTTGACTCTTCGGTGAAGGTATGTTCTCGAAACTTTAACAAAAGCCCGTACCAAGCTACTGAGCGTCTGTCCTGCAGAGTCTTCCACTGGAGTTTATCTATCATCTCCGTAACGCTTTTGCAATTACTAAATGATCCTGTAGCGAAGCGCGCTGCTCTCCGTTGGATCTTCTCTATCTCTTCTATCAACCCCATCTGGTACGGATCCCACACTGCTAAGCAGTATTCAAGCTGTGGCGAACAAGCGCACTGTAACCTACTTCCTTTGTTTTCGGATTGCATTTCCTTAGGATTCTTCCAATGAATCTCAGTCTGGCATCTGCTTTACCGACGATCAACTTTATATGATCATTCCATTTTAAATCACTCCTAATGCGTACTCCCAGATAATTTATGGAATTAACTGCTTCCAGTTGCTGACCTGCTATTTTGTAGCTAAATGATAAGGGATCTATCTTTCTATGTATTCGCAGCACATTACACTTGTCTACATTGAGATTCAATTGCCATTCCCTGCACCATGCGTCAATTCGCTGCAGATCCTCCTGCATTTCAGTACAACTTTCCATTGTTACAACCTCTCGATACACCACAGCATTATCTCCAAAAAGCCTCAGTGAACTTCCGATGTCATCCACAAGGTCATTTATGTATATTGTGAATAGCAACGGTCCTATGACACTCCCCTGCAGCACACCTGAAATCACTCTTACTTCGGAAGACTTCTCTCCATTGAGAATGACATGCTGCGTTCTGTTATCTAGGAACTCTTCAATCCAATCACACAATTGGCCTGATGGTCCATATGCTCTTACTTTGTTCATTAAACGACTGTGGGGAACTGTATCGAACGCCTTACGGAAGTCAAGAAACACAGCATCTACCTGTGAACCCGTGTCTATAGCCCTCTTGAGTCTCGTGGACGAATAGTGTGAGCTGGGTTTCACACGACCGTCTTTTTCGAAACCCATGCTGATTCATACAGAGTAGATTTCTAGTCTCCAGAAAAGTCATTATAGTCGAACATAATACGTGTTCCAAAATTCTACAACTGATCGACGTTAGAGATATAGATCTATAGTTCTGCACATCTGTTCAACGTCCCTTCTTGAAAATGGGGATGACCTGTGCCCTTTTCCAATCCTTTGGAATGCTACGCTCTTCTAGAGACCTACGGTACACCGCTGCAAGAAGGGGGGGCAAGTTCCTTCACGTACTCTGTGTAAAATCGACCTGGTATCCCATCAGGTCCAGCGGCCTTTCCTCTTTTGAGCGATTTTAATTGTATCTCTATCCCTCTGTCGTCTTTTTCGATATCTACCATTTTGTCATCTGTGCAACAATCAGGTAGAGAAGGAACTACAGTGCAGTCTTCCTCTGTGAAACAGCTTTGGAAAAAGACATTTAGTATTTTGGCCTTTAGTCTGTCATCCTCTGTTTCAGTACCATTTTGGTCACAGAGTGTCTGGACATTTTGTTTTTATCCACCTACCACTTTGACATAAGACCAAAATTTCTTAGGATTTTCTGGCAAGTCAGTACATAGAACTGTACTTTCGAATTCATTGAACGCCTCTCGCATAGCCCTCCTCACACTACATTTCGCTTCGCGTAATTTTTGTTTCTCTGCAAGGCTTTAGCTATGTTTATGTTTGCTGTGAAGTTCCCTTTGCTTCCGCAGCAGTTTTCTAACTCAGTTGTTGTACCACAGTGGCTCTTTTCCATCTCTTACGATCTTGCTTGGCACATACTCATCTAACGCATGTTGGACGGTGGTTTTGAACTTTGTCCACTGATCCTCAACACTATCTGTACTTGAGACAAAACTTTTGTGTTGAGCCGTCAGGTACTCAGTAATCTGCTTTTTGTCACTTTTGCTAAACAGAAAAATCTTCCTACCTTTTTTAATATTTCTATTTACGGCCGAAATCATCGACGCAGTAACCGCTTTATGATCGCTGATACCCTGTTCTGCGTTAACTGTTTCAAATAGTTTGGGTCTGTTTGTCACCAGAAGGTCTAATATGTTATCGCCACGAGTCGGTTCTCTGTTTAACTGCTCAAGGTAGTTTTCAGATAAAGCACTTAAAAAATTTCACTGGATTCTTTGTCCCTGCCACCCGTTATGAACGTTTGAGTCTCCCAGTCTATATCCGGCAAATTAAAATCTCCACCCAGAACTATAACATGGTGGGGAAATCTACTCGAAACATTTTCCAAATTATCCTTCAGGTGCTCAGCCACAACAGCTGCTGAGCCAGGGGGCTTATAGAGACATCCAATTACCATGTCTGAGCCTGCTTTAACTGTGACCTTCACCCAAATTATTTCACATTTTGGATCTCCGTCAATTTCCTTCGATACTATTGCACTTCTTATCGCTATAAACACACCTTCCCCTTCACTGTCCAGCCTGTCTCTGCGGTATACATTCCAATCTGAGTTTAGGATTTCATCACTGTTTGCTTCTGGTTTCAGCCAACTTTCTGTCCCTAGTACTATATGGGCGTTGTGACCGTTTATTAATGAGATCAGTTCTGAGACCTTTCTATAGACGCTCCTGCAGTTTACTATTAGCACATTAATATTGTTATTCCCTGTTGCATTTTGCCTACTCCTACCTTGCCGCATCTCAGGAGACGTCTTGTCGGGCCTAGGGAGGGAATTCTCTAACCTAAAAATCCCACATGTGCACTCCACACGTACTCTGCTACCCTTGTAGCCGCTTCCGGCGTTTAGTGCACGGCTGACCTATTCAGGGGGACCCTACATTTCTCCACCCGATAGCGGAGGTCGAGAAATTTGCACCCCAGATCTCCGCAGAGTCGTCTGAGCGTCTGGTTTAAGCCTTCTACTCGGCTCCAAACCAGAGGACCGTGATCGGTTCTGGGAACGATACTACAAATAGTTAGCTCAGATTCCACCCCGCGAGCGAGGCTTTCTGCCTTCACCAATTCCACCAACCACCTGTACAAACTGAGGATGATATCTGAACCCAGACGGCAGGAGTCATTGGTGCCGACATGAGCAACAATTTGCAGTCGGGTGCACCCAGTGCTCTCTGTCGCCACCGGCAGGGCCTCCTCCACATCTCAGATGAGACCCCCCAGCAAGCAGACAGAGTGAACACTGGCCTTCTTCCCTGACCTTTCCGCTATTTCCCTAAGGGGCCCCATCACCCGCCTAACGTTGGAGCTCTCAATAACTAATAAACCCCTCCCCCCCGTGTGCCTGCTCGGACCTTGCTGAAGGAGCGGCCACATGTCCACTCACAGGCAGAGCGGGCGATGCCACACGGCCAGCCTCCACATTGACCCTCCGCCTCATGCGCCGCGAACGCCGCTGAACCCGCCACTCCCCTTGGGGAGAGGGTGGCGCAACCGCACCCGGTACCCGCGAAGATGTCTCGACAGCAGGGACAGTGGATGAAGCATGTAGCACCTGGGGTGTACCATGTGACGTACCAGACTCCTCACTGCCGCTACACTCTGAGGCAGCAGCCTGAAGATGGCTGACCGCACCCATCAACACGCTCAGCTGTTCGCGAACAGTGGCCAGCCCCTCCTGCGTCCGTACACAGCAGTCACACATCCTATCCATCCTAAGAAATCAATTTACTGTAGAGAGTTAATCAACTTTTAACTAGACTGCTAATTCACTAAAGGCAGCTGATTGTTGACTAAACTGTGGTTGCTAGACACTTCTTGTAGAAAACAATGAAAATAGCACTACCTATCTCCGGACTGTATTGAAAACAAACACTAGCACTACTGGCACTATGGTTGACTAAAGGGACTCTCTCTGACTGTATTCAAAACAAACACAAAATCTATGGAACACTATTACTAGCACTTGACAATTAAAGCTTCCTAAAAGCAAAAACACACGGAAGAATAAGTGACA
This sequence comes from Schistocerca americana, assembly GCF_021461395.2. Lineage (NCBI taxonomy): Eukaryota > Metazoa > Arthropoda > Insecta > Orthoptera > Acrididae > Schistocerca > Schistocerca americana. The sequence goes on along the minus strand of NC_060119.1, from coordinate 1,035,722,588 downwards.
AGTAAGAAAAATACAGTTAATACTTGAATTAACTTAGCTCGCTGCACAGCAGACGGCAGTTACGACGACACCTATCATGGTAGGAGGGGTGGGAAGGATAGTGAGCAGGACATTTCTCATTTCGGGGAATGACGGCAGGTAATCAAAACCCTGGCAGAGAATGTAATTCAGTTGCTCCAGTCCCAGATGGTACTGAGTTATGAGGGGAATGCTCCTCTGTGGCCAGACTGTGGGACTTTGGGAGGTGGTGGGAGACTGGAAAGATAAGGCACGGGAGACTTGTGTTTGTACAAGGATGGGAGGATAATTATGGTCATTGAAGGCTTCAGTGAGACCCTCAGTATATTTTGTGAGGGACTGTTCGCCACTGGAAATGCGACGACCAAGTGTAGCTAGGCTGTACGGAAGGGACTTCTTGGTATGAAATGGGTGGCAGCTGTCAAAGTGGAGGTATTGCTGGTGGTTAGTAGGTTTGATATGGACGGAGGTACTGATGAAGCCATCTCTGGGGTGAAGGTCAACATCTAGGAAGGTGGCTTGTCGGACCATATGAAACAAGTGGGGGAGAAGTTGTTGAGGTTATGGAGAAATGTGAATAAGGTGTCCTCACCTTCAATCCAGATAGCAAAGATGTCATCAATGAATCTGAACTAGGTGAGGGGTTTAGGATTCTGGGTTTTTGGGAAGGATTCCTCTAGATGGCCCATGAATAGGTTAGCATAGGATGGTGCCATGCGGGTGCCCATAGCCGTACCGCAGATTTGTTTGTAGGTAATGCCTTCAGAGGAGAAGTAATTGTGGGTGAGGATATAGTTGGTCATGGAGACTAGAAGGAGGTTGTTGGTTTGGAATCCATAGGGCATCTGGAAAGGTAGTGTTCGACAGCAGTAAGGCCATGGGCATTAGGAATGTTAGTGTACAGGGAGATGGCATCAATAGTGACGAGCAGGGCACCGTGTGGTAAAGGGACAGGAACTGTGGAGAGTTGGTTGAGGAAATGGTTGTTATCTTTTATATAGGAGGTCGCCACTCCCATCATGCACTGGTGTTGCTGTTCGCAGTGTGGTCTCAGCTCTCTGAGACTGCAGATGTGTGTGCAAGTTGCATTTATGTGAGTGTGTGTGTATGTGTGTCTACTGCTGACAAAGGCCTTAATGGCCGAAAGTTTTAATTATGTGAATCTTTTTATTGTGCCTATCGCGACTCAGCATCTCCGCTATATGGTGAGTAGCAACTTTCCTTCTCTGGTATTGTTACATTCCATCCTGGATTTCCCATTGTTTGATTTGAGTATGTAATACATTGTATGATATAATAACCATTCCAAGACAAACTGGCAACCGTTTGGTCCCTTAGCAGACTAACCTTGTCCTTGTCAAAATTGTCCAAGCTCGCAGGAACCATAAATTCTCCATCTATATCTGTAACACACACTATGCTCCTACGTACCATACAGTGCAACTTATATAGCTCATCGTTCCAGGCCGATGGCTCTTCCATGCACAATTCCCTTGGTGAGTTGGTACCTACACTATCTACACTAACCTAGATCAATTTCCCTGCACCTACTGGTATGATATCGAATGAATTAACCTTTGATATACATGTATGCAGTTTAGCTGGTAACACCTTCATGACAGGCGCAGCTTGTGACATTGTGTCACTATCAGCTCTCTTCCAAAGTGGAAACAAAGCTCCACCAAGCTCAATCATACGCATGATGCTTATTTAGAAAATCAAGTCCAAGAATTGTCCAGCACACCTCATCAAAGTGTGGCAACACCTCAGTATGCTCCTTAAATGTTTCAAACCCAGTGGTAGAAGTGAGCAATCTTGTCCCGATTGATTTCACGCCATTGTCATATACGCCGTGTTAACCTGTACTGTAGAGACTGAAGTCTCTTCCTACCCAATAGGTCCAGACTGAAACTGACAAATGTGCATATGTGTTTACCAAGAATTTGTTTCTTATGATTAACTGCAACACTCTAGCAACAATCTGTCTTTGCACAAGTCCTTGCAGTGTGCTCTTTTTTAAATGACCTGTGATGGTCAGATCAGGGCACCCCTGTTTGCTTTTAAAGCGTGCTTCTTTCTATTGCGGCTGTCCTGCTTTCCACATTTGCAGTCACATGCCCTATGCCCAATCTCATCACATTCAAAGCATTGTAGCTGATAGCATTGCTTCTTCATGTGGTCCGCTCATCCAAATCTGTTGCATTTGACCTCAGAGGAGAAGACACCCCGGCACTCCATTTCTCAGTTGCAATATTGATCTCCTCCAGCTGTGGTTCAGTTCTGATACCTGAGGAAAAATCGCTAGGATTTTCCGTCTTCACCTGTTTGACATATTCACTGTACTCCTAGCGAAAGCATCTAAGGCCTATTCTCTGCTTCCCACAAGAAGACTTTGTCCATCTCCGCATTGTGCATCAATTCATAACTCTGTGGGTATAACTTAAGATTTTTGTCAGAGAACACCTCTACGGACTTATTGTGTTTCTGTGTTAATCCCATGAGCTGTTCCCTAAAATCATATTCTGAATGTACTGGCGAAAAGGAGGAAGTACTTTGAAGATGGTGCGTTTGCAAAGGCGTGTCCACATGATTCCTTTTTCTTCACGTTCAATCGCAGACGCACGAGAAAAAAGAGAACGCATAAAAATTTGTGGAAAGAACGCATTTACCCAAGGACATTCTCTTGTCCTATACTGCCTTATTGCACAGGGAGTCTGCTATGGATCCCCTTTTTTGCTTGGGAGTTTGTGTTATGCACTTTGTGATGAAAAGAGAGCAGAAAAAGAAAACTCAAAGGTGACTGTGGGTAAAAAAGTTTCTAAATAACAGAGGTACAACAAATACTAGGTGACAACAATGTTTTGTTTGCAAATTTCAGATTTGTTGCTTGATAAACTGCAGCAATAAGCCTGAACAGTAACATGTCAGTAGCTAGTAACTGGTGAATTATGTACTATTTTGATCTTTTTACTATCCATTTCAAAACAAAGCATTTCAGTGATCCCTGAAACTGAGAAATACTTGAGGGAGGTTCTTATCCATTATGTGATGGTTAATTAAGTTTCACCGTGTCATGTGTATTTTATTCTATGAAAAAGTTGTTTACACAACTTTAATAATGAAAGATTATGTGTAGATTAGCACCCTTGGCCTCGACAAATTTGGGAATTTCGTTGACGCCAGAATTCCTTAGAATAGAGGTTGTGTTTTCCAATTTTGTATTTTTTGCATTATCAATGTCCTTCTTTTCAGTTTCTAGTTTTTTTGAAGTGTTATACATGCCGTAGCCTTTATTTTGTTCAGATGTCAGGTTGCCCAGTTCTTGTGCTATTAAGTTGTCATTACATGAATATTCACACACACTTCTTACATACACTTTTCATGAATTTCTGGCTTGTTCTTCTCTCTTTTCCTTCTTCAAAATTTACAATATGTTACTGGAGACTCTTTATCTAACACTTGATGCTGAGGGTATCACTCCTCGAATTATTATTCAAACAATCTTTAGAAGCGGCATTTCATATGACTTCTCTATGTCTGTAGTCATCTATAAATTTAAGCATGCTTCCTTTGGAGTCAGCAGTCATTATTGCACACAAATTACCTCACTACTTAACGTAAACACACTACAAAATGAAACACACATGGTCCCCAGCCACCCGTCGTCTCCCTAAATAGTGCAAGAGATTCCCACCAAACCCAGGAAGCACTAAGCTTTTACACACAGCCTCCCATTTTGAGAAAATTGCCTATGCACAAATGTGCATACATAGTTGCGCAAAGTTGAACAGAAGAAAGACATCAAGTGATTCACTTGAAAAGAAGCATTTTGAGCTGCTGGTGAGTTGTTCTGAATTTCAAACACAAGTCTGAAATAGTGGCTGCCATTGAATCCCCTCAACTTCCATTAAGAACAGTCATAAGAAGAGATTAAACAATATCTAATGATGTTTTTTCTAAGTGAAAAGAGACCTGGATGAGTATTGCTGTTTTTCATGCAATTGATGGGTCCACTAATGCAAGAGGCACTGCTCAGTTGCTGTTTTCTGTAAGGATGATTTTTAATACATTTACTGTCAAAGAATAACCTTTGAAAGTGATTTATTTGGAAGATCATACAAGAGAAGAAGATTTAATTGTTTTTTTTTTTTTTTTTTTTTTTTTGCCATGGAGCAACTCATCCTAACTGTGAAAATGCATATCCATAAGCTTGTAAGCATTACCACAGATGAAGCTCCAGCCTTAAGAGGTTCTAAAATGGTTTACACTAGGTTTTATCTCTTACTGTGATAAACTAGATGCAGAATTTAACTGTATACGACTTAATGCAGGTTGATAGCTTGTACAGATCTCCAGTAGGAGATTTAAATTTTTTGAAAGATTTGAGCTGCTTATGAGGAAAATTTTAAAATCTAAAACAAAAGTCATTATCTGTGGTTGTTCAACACTGAAATGATGAACACGTTACAAAGTTTAAATTTTACAATTACAGATTTGCAGGGAATAGTGCCTGCTTGGATGATATTTTAGTTAATTTTTCTATAGATATGTATGATGATGTCAGGCTTGGTAGTGATGCACTAGCAGATCACGACCCACTATTTCTTAACATTCTGCTGTGATCGTTTGTCTAAGTCAGACACATCAGCCAGCATCAAATCTAATGCTACACATATAAGAAGCCAGAAATATGAATAGATTAATTTATTAACAATATTATGGGAAGGAAAGTTACTACTCACCATATAGTGGAGATGCTGAGTCGCAGATAGGCACTACAAAAAGACACTCACAATTATAGCTTTCAGCCATTAAGCCTTCATCAACAGTAGACACACATACGCACATGCACACACTCATGCAAACACAACTCACACACACGATTCTTGTATGTGAATTACATTTTCATGAGTGTTTGTGCGTGTGCGTATGTGTGTCTGTTGTTTACTAAGGCCTTAATGGCCGAAAGCTATAATTGTGAGAGTCTTTTTGTTGTGCCTATCTGCGACTCAGCATCTCCACTATATGGTGAGTAGCAACTTTCCTTCTCATAATATTGGTACATTCCATCCTTAATTTTCTATTTTTTGATTATATTAGTTTATTTATTGACATAGTAGCAGATGTTAGTTGGGAGTTCGTATAGAACACACAACCTGGGAAGGGTGTCTGAGAAGCAGTTTTTGATAATTGTTCATGTGTTATGATCTTTTTGATAGGAATCAACATTGATTCCACAAACAATGATGTGGAATTCTGCTCACTTTATTGATTGATGAGATCCATAGGGCCAGTTAACTGTGGCCAGGTTGATGCCTAGTCCTTGACTTCTGAAAGGCCAGTGCAGGAATCTGATGAAATTGTTAGCAGATGGTGCTGATGCATATTGAAATAATTGCATTGCCAATAACTGAGCAGAACCCTGATGCTTGTTGTGGGGATTGGCAGTTAAGCATCAACATAAATTTATTCATGTATGTATTGTGCATAAATAGGCAGACACACTCATTAGTGTTTGATTGCATGATTGGTTATTAACCAGTGAAAACAACTACTACCATAAAATGCTGGGAGTAATGTCTCGAGACCAACAGAGAAATGATACACAAAAATAGTTGAAAGCAGATACCAACTTCAGATTCAAGAGAAGAAGCCTAGAAAGTATAATTCAGCTAAGAAAGAAGTGATTCACAAAACACTCATTCGACCAAGTCTTGAGCACTTCTTATTCTGGGACCCTTACAAAGTAATATTAATAGAGGATATAGAGAAAATATGTAGAAGAGTGGTGCATTTTGCCATTTTTGCTTTTGTTGAGTATGTTGAAAAGCGTCACACAAATGCTCATCAAACTCAGTGGCGAAAACTACCAAAAAGCCACATCACTCAAAACTACTGCTAAAATTTCGGACGTAGGCATTCCAAGAAGTCAGGTACCATATTACTTCTCCCTCATAGACAACTCACAAAATGATCATGGTGGAAAATCAGTGTAATTAGAGCTCATACGTATCCAAACAATGAAAAATCCAGGATGGAATGATGACAATATTATGAAAAGGGTAGATTCTGCGCACCATGTGGAGATGTTAAATCATAGGCATGCGTAACAAAAAGACTGCTAAATGTGTGAGCTTCCTTCTAAAGTAGACATTACAAACACATTCATGCAAGCCCAACTCACACACAACCATTGTGCCTGACAGCTGAGGTTGGAGGAGATGATGAGTCACTGACAGGCACGACAGAAAGACTGCTAAACACGTGAGCTTTTGGCCAATAGGTCTTCTTTTGAAGTAGACAAAACACACACACACACACACACACACACACACACACACACACACACACATGACTCCTGTCTTTGGATACTGAGTTCAGAGACAACGGCCATGTGTGTGCGAGTGTGCCTGCATGAATGTGTGTGTGTGTGTGTGTGTGTGTGTGTGTGTGTGTGTGTGTGTGTGTTACCTACTTTAGAAGAAGTCCATTTCTCCAAAAGCTCACCTGTTTAGCAGTCTTTTCGTTGTGAAAGTCTGTGACTCAACATCTCCTGTAAATCATGACTAAAAATCTGTATTTTTCACAATATTGTCAGATTTCATACACAGGCATACTGACAGTCACCCTTCCCATGTAATGTTTTCAGTCTGATAGCTGTGATATAGTGTATTAACTTGGATCCAGTTAAGTGCCTCTTTTTTTTTTTTTTACCAAAAGTGCCTACCGTTACGCACTGTTAGGCACCTTTTGAAGTATAGATGTATTTAGGTTTTACAGGAGTTGAGAATGTTTCATCTCTTCACTTTTTATGTAGCTTGCTGATATACAGTCTTTTAGAAGTAAGTATAATACCTTTCATTTGAAATTGTGTTATTTTTTTATCTAACAGGCCACTGCTATATTTCAAGCAAAACAAAAACTGCAGTCAATTGCAAGAGCCAACAAAAGGCCTGTTCCATCAGAGGACTTAATAAAGTTTGCTCACCGAATTAGTGCTTCAAATGCTGTTTGCGCTCCATTGACGTGGCAGCAAGGTGATCCCCGAAGACCATATCCCACAGGTGAGTTTTCCAGCACTGGTGTCTACATTGCATCACTGCTGGAGTTACTATTCTCGAACATACATTCTCTTAGTACATCTAATATCTTAGTTGAATTGTTAAAGGATATCAATCCATTATTTGAGGAGTTTGAGTGTGCTATTGCTTCAGATAGTACATTTGTAACTGTACAAACTGACATTAAAGGAGTATGAGTCTTGTCAGTTAGCGGACATGCTAAAGGATGCTGGAAAATAATATTCCTTTTATTGCGGTACCAATCAGTGACTCATACTCTTTCAAAAGTACAGAGAGGCATCATTTGTGACTCATTCCATTATGAAAATAAAGTTTAGATAGCAGCAGTGTTTCCCTGAGACTTTCTAACCTGAAAAACTGCCAAGTCCTCTCCCCATAGCTCCCAATGCTGGTATAGTTGCCTCCTATGTGTAATGGACTCCTATTAAGCGGAATGTGAAACCCCACTGCCTTACATCTCAAGTCTTAGAAATCTGCAGTCTACAGGGCTTCAAAACTGCCTGAGCCTCTCATTTCAAACCCTCCATGTGTCTCTGTACCAAAGAGTACTGAGTAAAATTTGGGAATTAGTACGGGCACTGATGACTGTGCAGTTGAGCACTCCACAATCCGAAACATCATCATCACAATCCAAAACGACTGGCATCATGAACACTGACATGAGCTACCACTGGACCCAGTGCTCTTCGTGGCATCCAGAAGCACCCATTCCACATCTGGGATGACAGCCCACTGTTACGCACACAGGGTACACCATGGATTCAGTCCCCTCTAGGGCAGCCACATCCCTGTTGAGCTCCATTATATACCTAACATTGAAGTTTCCAGCTGCCAGTAATCCCACCTTCTGTGAATGCCCACAACTTGGAGGTCGAAAGGCTTCTTCTGAAACAGGCAAGCACCTGCATCTGGTTCAGGATCTTTACCAGCTAATGCCTGAAACATGTTTCTCAGATGAACTGGGGAGGCTTTTCGATCGTGCCTTCCCCTCAGAAAGTCTTTTGGTGCTTGCCGCACATTCAGATGACCTCCCACATGACCACAGGTGAGGGTCAACCTCAATGCTGGCAGTAACTGGAGTGGCACAGCAGTGGACTGATCGGAGGATGGATGGGCCATGGTGGTCATCCCTTATACCCCATGACCAGGCTCCCACCATGTAAGGCAGTACACATACAAATGTAAGTGAAGTGATCTGAGTATTATAGCAACTTAATTTTAGTGTCAAATTCAAGTATTTGTGCCAACTCAGTTATATTCACATATCTCTTGACAATGAACATGGCTCAAAATTAGTGTAGAATCATTATGGCTTCCATGGAAATTCAAACAGTCTCTGTCATGAAATATTTTTTGTGCACTAAACAGAATCCAGTCAAACAGAAAGTAAAAATAACACAGGATAGAATAATTACAATATTGTGAAAATGATAGATTGCTACTCACAATATGGTAGAGATGTTGAGTTGCAGACAGGCACATAAAAGACCGATAAACAACAAAGCTATCGACAAAGAGGCCTTCTTCTGAATTAGATAACATATGCATGCGCCCCCTTCCACACACACACACACACACACACACACACACACACACACGTTCACTCATACACAACTCACACATGTGACCACTGTCTCTGGCTGCCAGCAACAGCACATGTTAGGAAAGGCAGTCTTAGTGGTGGGGATAAGGAGGAGGCTGGTGCAGGAACGGGGAGCGATAGCAGGGTAGGGTTGGAGGACAGTGAAGTGCTGCTTGTGGGAGCATATAGGGATGAGGTTGGGAGAGGGTAGGGCAGCTGGATGTAGTTGGGAGGTTAGACAGGGGGAGCAGAAAAGGAGCGAAATTAAAAAAACTATGGATGCATACGTGGAATAGAAGGCTGTGTAGTGAGAACAGGTAAGGGGACAGGTGGGTGAAGCACAGTGACTAACGAAAGTTGAGGTCAGGAGGATTACTAGAATGTAGGATATATTGCAGGGAGAATTCCCACCTGTGCAATTCGGAAAAGCTAGTGTTGGTAGGAGGGATCCAAATGGCACCAGCAGAACTTTATTCATTTCAATGATTGCTTCACAGCCTGTACCATCTGGATCCTTCCTATCAACACCAGCTTTTCTGAAAAGCACTGGTGCGAACTCTCCCTGCAATATATCCTATGTTCCCGTAACCCTCTGGACCTCAACCTTCATTAGTTGCTGTCCTTCACCCACCTATCGCCTTCCCTTTCCCACTCCAGCACTACATAGCCTTCTAATCCATCAACACATTTACAATCTTTTTACTTCTCCCCCTTTCTGCTCACCCACCCCATCCCCACACCCATCTCATCCCTCCGTCTAACCTCCAGACTGCACCTGGCTGCTCTAGCCTCTCCCCATGTTATTCTTGTTTGCTCCCACAAGCAGCACTTAACCGTCCCCTAACCTCCTATCCCCCCCCCCCCCCCCCCCCAGTCTCCTACTTACCCCCACTATCCAGATTGCTACTCCCACCATGCACTGTTGCTCGCAGTCTGGCCTCGGCAGCCATAGACAGTGGTCGTGTATGTGTGTGTGTGTGTGTGTGTGTGTGTGTGTGTGTGTGTGTGTGTGTGTTGTCTGATTCAAAAGAAGGCCTTTTGGATGACTCATAATATTGTAAAAATTGCACAATAATACAAAATTTTACTCATAAGTTCCTTACGACTTTCAAATTTCTTTTCCAAATCTTGTATTCATTCTAATTCATTGTTGTTGTGACTTTTATCTTCTCTTCAGCGATGAGGACATCATATAATTTGTTTTAGTAATTAAATTCTAAAGATCTGGAAGTGCAGTGCCAGAGCTCTGGCATGGCTGTATACACAGTAGCGGTTGGCATTCATACCATGTGGCTGCCCAGAAGCAGACAGTTTCTGCCAACATGCAGTGGTTGGAACTTTTGCATTGATTGATCTGACCACAGTTATGTACAGGGATATTCAAAAAGAAAGAACTGATTTCAAATATTTTTTGTTTCCAAACTATGGTAGGTAGAAACACAATTCCAGTGTTCCTGGAAAGAGAAAAGTTCAAATTTTTATGCATTCAGTGTGAGCACCAAAATGGTGGCTCATTTCCTGCCACACACAAAGCGACTAGTCTCTTGTTATCAAATTCACAGCTTCAACAATGTGAAGTCACAGACTTCCAAGAGTGTCAGGCATAGGGGGGATAAAAACACGGTCTTTTACATAACCTCACAGATAAAAGTCACAAGGTGTGTGGTGTGGAGACCTGAGAGGCAACCAGTGATGAAATTCGTCTTATGCTCCTCCTAATCCAATCCAACATCCTGAAATGGTGTCATTCCGGTAACATTGGAAATACTTAGAAAATTCTCTAAGCACTTCTGACATTACCTGTATGACACCATTCCAGGACGTTGGATTGGAAGAGGAGGAGCAGAAGATGAACTTCATCGCCACTGGCCTTCCAGGTCTCCAGACCTCATACCTTGTGACTTTTATCTGTTGAGTTACGTAAAAGACCGTGTTTTTATCCCTATGCCTGACGCTCTTAGAAGTCTGTGACTTCACATTGTTGAAGCTGTGAATTTGATAACGAGAGACTAGTTGCTTTGTGTGTGACAGGAAATGAGCGACCATTTTGGTGCTCACATTGAATGCATAAAAATTTGAACTTTTCTCTTTCCAGGAACGTGTTGCTATCTTTTGTCATTTGGAAGCAATAAATGTTTGAAATCTGTTCCTTCTTTTTGAATGAATAGCCCTGTATTACTAAATAATATAATTTCATACACCTGGAGATGGGATGTTAAAGTCTCGAAACCAGCCGTAGTTTGAATAAATATACTGCAGCTGAAGCAGATCTCTCTAAATTATCAGTTGCAGATGTCCTTCTCGGATAGGATGCCAATGATCAATGTGCAGGCGTATGAAATGACACAGAATGCAAAAGCTGATAGAATATTAATGCAGCAGGATGAAAATTGTACATTGGTTGTTTTTCTGCATGATACTACAAAAGGTCTGAGGGGTGAGTAATAAATATGGAATACCACTCCTTACATCTGTCTGTTAAGTAATACATCATGTGACAGAACCAACCTTCAGCTGCACCACTATAAAACTATGCACAATGGAGATCTGACTAATCAATATTTTGGCCCTGATGTTGAAATTGCAGTGGACGTAATGTAACAGACTTTCAACTGCTGAAAGTATCTCCCACATAAATTAATTTAAAAAGCGTTAATATAGTCTGACTTCTAATGAAATTATGGATATCAAGTGTGATTACACAGAGATGAAATTAGTTGAGCTGCCTTGCAGCTGACAAAGTCCAGGAATAGGTGAAGTTAATACACCACAGTTCCCACTTAAAATGTGGATAACACTATCTGACTGAAAATTCAGTCAATTGACAGAGATTGTGAACGACAAACTATGCGCTAATGTTCTGTATATATGTGGTACTACAACTGCTGAGGCGAACACCGTATGCAGTGAGAAGTTCACCTAGAATTCCTATCAAGATGGAGCAGCCCAGCATTTACCATGCAGCATGTAGAGTCTGCCGTGCAGTGAACTGTGCACCACAGTTGTGACTCAACCAAAGTAGCCCATTCGTCAATATAAGTCACAGAACTGTGTCTCCAAACCAGACACAAAATTGTGATGCCATGCAAGCCAAGGCTCTCAGTCAGACAATTCACTCAGATTGCCTCACAGCAAAAAACCAAAAATCAACAAATGTATGGTGGGCCATGTGGCTACTGCTCAACAGCTACATTTCTGTTTGATTACAAGTCTCACTTCAGTTGTCTGACCATGACTGTCCTCTCTCTCTGGCTTCCTGCTACTTACTGCCACCCTCCTCATTAGTACTTTACGAAAAACTATGTGCTCCATGTGTAGGTCCTTCAAAAAGCACACTCCGGCAATGGCAGAGTGTGGGCAGTACGTTTCACAAGTAGCGTGTTTTTTAATACTCAATGCTGCCTCCCTCCAACAGATGGCGAGATCCTTTTCCACTTGTCTTCTCTATTTCGGCACGGAATGGGTGCCCTCCAGTGCATGCCATGACATCACAGTCAGCTCACAAATCAAGACATAGATTCACAATTCACATCGGAACACTACCATGGGAGCCTATGTGTCCTTCAAAGGATTCAGCAGATCTTAGAATGCCTATGCAGTGCACATCATGCCATACTGACCCATTATGATGCCCGAAGTGAAATGTTTTATTTCACAGGTCGATCTGGCATTCTCGGGAAGGCTAACGGAAAAACATTGTCAGGGCTGCCTGAAAAGGTGAGGTGCACACTCTACCCTGCAGGGATCAATTTACTAGCTCCCTGTTCCGTCGTGATCTGGCAAAGGAGCCATAAAAACTCTGGCGCCGGCCTCTGCACAGAAAAGGCCCGTGTTGTCTTAAATGCACATCCATGCTGAACACACGCTTACCCCCCTCTCCCCTCCCTGCAGGGGGAATCAATGACCAAGACTCCTCACCCGTCGCCCCAGTATACCTGGGCTCAGAGCTTTGCATTCTTTAATTCTTCAAATTGCCAGCAATAAAGTGGCTGCTGTGCTGTCTATACTGGTGGCTGCTGTTGTCCCCAGCAGCAGCCTTAGCAGTCCATTACGAAGACACATTTCCAGCATGAGCACAATTCCTTCACATCAAAATACTGCGTGAAAAATTACAGTGCCACCAACATGTGCCTAATCACGATCAATCCTCTATACGATTAATTGAATTGATCACTGTGCCTCCTGTATGTGACATTAGTGCCCTAATCTGCATGCTGCCCATAATTGTGATCAGTTCGATGAAAGGGAGGCGAATCCAAGGGACTAGCCACTTCTCAATATCTCTGCCAAGATGTCGTGGGGAAAGGCTCTTAAGGCCCCTACACAACTGGAGCAATTGACATTACCACAAAAGTATGTACAGACCACCATGTTTCTGCTTAAGAGGTGAAGTGCTATAGATGTGGATATAAAGGTCATGTACAGAAGCAATGTTGGCAACCTGAATACAACAAGTGTGGACAAACTGGACACTGAGCCCAAGACTTTGGTAATTGAAGGCAGAGGAAATGACATCAGCAGAAGCAGCTGTAAAATGTAAATGGGAGTGCTTCAACCATGAGAAAGCATTTCCAGTTGGACAGAACACTGTGCAAATAGATGCACAAATGCAATGCGGCTTTGCAAGCTTTGTAGAAAGCAAGGAACATAAATTTCTGATAGACATGGGTGCATATGTGTCAGTCGTCAGTCTGAACATTGGATGCAGAAGTAAGCTTCAGTCTCTCCATGTTACTAATTACATGGAGTAGGCAACAATAATGTAGTGTCGCTAGGTACGATGCTGCTTAATTTTAATATTTGAGTTAAAATTTTTTGTAAGCATATCGAAGAGTTACTGCATATAGGTGAAGCATATTCATGGATTCTTGGGAAGGATTTTTTCAAAGAATTGTGCTAAAATCAATTTTTGTTGTATACAGTAGAACTCAGTAGGATTCTGTGTCCATTGGGGAATATAATTGCAAGCGAGACTGTGTGCTAATGGTTGGCTCCCTTGAGAAAATACTATGGTAAGTTAGTTGGATTTCTGTTGATATCGATTTACCATATGAATCATTATGAGTGGTAGAGGCACTGGTGGATAATGAAGAGTTAGACAAAATGCATTGTTTGGTGTGTGTAAGCATACCAAGTGTAAGCAGTATTAATGATGAATTTGAATGATTGCCTGTCTAGAGGGAGAGGTATAAGATGAAGAGGATGTTGATGACCCAGCACAAGCAAAGCATCGATGCAGCAGTGTACAGAGGGTCACTTGCAAGTAGTGACTGTGAGACAATGGAAGCTTTGCTAATACTGTTTATGGATTTGTTCAATATTAATGGTCCCTTACCATATATCTACAGGTAGTATTGCGCCAGTCCACTGCATAGCAAACCATCTCCAACCCATAATGGAGGAGTTTAAAAACCAACAGTTGGCTTTACGTATAATGGAGCACAAGGGAGGGACAATGTTTCCTGTTCTGAAAAAGTCATCAGATGGTACTAAGAGGTACAGATTCTGTTGAGATTACTGTTGTTTGAGTGCAAAAGCTGTCACTGATGCAAATCCCATTCCCAGTATTATTTAAACATTAGGCAATTTAGGACAGTGCCAGTACCTTACAGCAGATATCATTGACTACAAATGGTCCCAGAAGATAGGTCAAAGACCACTGTCACAGTTCCACCTGGAAATTACAGCATCAAAGGATGCTGTTTAGACTTAAAAATATGCCAGCCACATTCGAGAGGCTATTAGATGAAAGGACAGTACCATTGTATTTTTGAAGGATATGCCAGGACACATGAAGTGCTTGGAAGATGTATTTAGCAGGCTACAATCTGCACATCTGATGCTTAGTAGCAAAGAGTGTTTTTGCACAGCCATAGATGAACTATGTTCGGTATGTAATTAGTGAGAAAGGTGTTCAAACCGATCCTCACCTAACAGAAGTAAACTGGAACTTTGCAACGCCACAGACCACGAAACATCTGCTATCGTTCCTGGGTTTTGCAGTTATCATTGCAGATTCATAAGGAATTTTGCACAGATCTCAGGACCTTTGAATCAGTTGTTGAGGAAGGCTGTAAAATTCCAATGATGAGCAGATTGTCAAGCGGTGTTTGAAACATTGAAGATTGCATCCAGTACTGATCTTTCCTGATTTTGAAAAGGAATTGATCCTCTCATTTGACTCCAGCAGTGGGATAGTTTGTTTTATTCTGACACCCAAACCTGCAGATGTCAGGCACTCAGATCAGTACCAAACGCTGTATGTGGATAGAGCATCAACCAAAACACCAATTTAACTCATGCTGTCATCCAGCAGAACATGTGTAAGTGATAATTAAAAGTAACACCAGAACTATGGAGCGCAGGAAAAGCATATCTGTGACTGATTGTTTTGCATATCTCACATGGGTGAGTTGGTAGAGTATGAGGCTGTTGTACCAAAGGGCCTGCGTTCAAACCTACCCCACGGATGACAATTTCCAATTTCTTTTAAGTGTTTGCATGTGAAACTGTTATATGTGAGAACTTCGGGAGCATGACATGTAAAAGGACTTTTCAGAGCTTGTAGCAATGTTCTTTTGGCAGTTTGCTATCACTTCATTAGTTGAAAGTAGCAAATATATAGAGTACATCTGTATAGATAGGTGTGGGTTTTGTCAGACATGTGCAATAGAACAGACATCACTCGTGATGAAGCAGCTAGTGCGTTTGTAATTTCACAGAAGTGGTGGTGGTGGTGGTGGTGGTGGTGGTAACAATAATAATATTTGACTGCAGGTCATTGGCTAGTCTTGTGTTTGTGCATACAGGCAAATGAGCCTGCAGTTGCTATCTAGTCTGTACACTACTGGTACTGCTGTTGTGCAACATGAATCCATGAAGCATTATTGACATCTTTGTCAAACTGTTGCACAGTGACTGTTGTGTACGTACAGCAACAAAAGTAACTGAAGACGAGAGAAAGTGTGCAGAATTCGTTCTGGATGTAATTGGTCAATGGAATGTGTCGATTATCACTGAAGAAGAAACAATAGATATCAATGAGCGCACACCCAGTGGAGTGGAATCGTTCATCTGTGACCAAGTGAATAGGCTAGAGCAAACGATTCCAGAATGAAATTTTCACTGAGCAGCAGAGTATGCACTGATAAGATTAATCTGCCAGGAAGTTTCTTAGAGTCAACGTCTTCGATATCATTGCCAGGAAGGTCCTCGAGCGATGGAAATGATGAAACATCACAGAAGGAGAAAAGGGTAGTGTTTTATTGAAGAAACAAGAAAATTGAAATGCTCTGATATTGGCTTAACATCAAAAAGCAGCCAAAGCCAACCCAAACATTTGCACATCATACAATGTCTGCAATGAAAAACAGATTTCGCACTAGATGTCATGCATGGTGTATGTTGTACGAATGGAAAAGGCAGTGGGAAAGTGAAGAATTAACTTCTGTGAAGGAAAAGTACAAACAGATTGCAATGCATACGATGGAGACCTTCAAACACCATCACCAGGAAGGTCGATGTGTTCTTGATGTAGACATCAAATTGTGGGTGGAAACAAAAGCGAGACACTTAATTTCCAAAGATTTGATGCCAGTGACAGTTGGGTCTTTTGCCAGAAGCATAAAAACAACTTTTTAAGCTGTAAAGTCAAATCTTTTGTTACAGTGAAAATGTACCACAACAGAAACAACATCCAGAAAACGGTAGAGGACTGGCGACAGGCAACTCGCGCACTCATGATGGCCTACACGAGGACAAATATCTACAGCATCGATGAAAGGGATTCAGCAAGGAGATGATTGTGGGCCACACTCCTGCAGCTAGAGGTTCTAAAAATATTGTAGGGGTTGTACAGTCTGTTCATGCGACAACACATATGTACACAGTTATTCCATTGCTTTCACAGACAGGCAAACTTGCTTTAAGGCTGTTTGTTGTCCTTCAGGAGCCTCATTCTTTGAGTACTCACACACTTCAGTCTGTGTTTCTAGCACCAAATTTAATTGTCCACTCTCACTCATCTGACAAAATGACCAAAGAACTGTTCAGGGCATTTCCACAAGAAGTGGTAGTGGAACAAATCAGTGGAGATAAACCTGCTAATACTGGATCCTTACAGCCCCCACAAATACGCTAGTGTTCTGCGTGACCTGCATAATCAGAATAACCTACCAGAACACCAAATCACAATTCCCATTATTCCTTTAAACACAACCTACATTTGTCAATTGCTTGATCTTCATTTCTTCAGTGTGTACAGGCATACAATTCGTAAAATTTCCAATGCTGCTGGAGATTCTTTGGAAGAGATTGGTCTGCAACAACAGACTAATCTTCTTAAGATTCACTCCCTCACATACAATCAGTTGTGTTCTCCACATTTCTATAATTCTCATTGTCACAAATGGACAATGGCTAAACCCATTGATGAACCAGACCCCTTGAAACTTCAACAAAGTTCTGTTTCAGACACAAACTTTCATTCTGCAATCTACAGGATAAATGTGCAAATGTGGGATTCATCAAATGTGCTTGATGTTCAAAAGTAATTTGCTTCACACACTTCTTCATTTACAACCATTATTGCAATGCCTTTTTTCATGAATGAATGACACTGTGTGTGTGTGTGTGTGTGTGTGTGTGTGTGTGTTTGGATTTGGGGGGGGGGCATCATGTTTGCATTGATTTTTGAACATTATGTGCATATTTACTGCTCGTATTATTTTGTTTATTATAACTGCTAATAGTTTATTATTATAATTACTACTACTACTACTACTACTTCCGCACATGTGATGCAGTTGCTTTTTTATTTTTCTGTTGTGACTGTGTATTGTGTGAAACTGCAAATGTGCTCTATAGGTTTTCTACTTTCATAGAAATGAAGTGAAAGCACTCTGCCAGGAGACCATTGCTATATGCTCCAAATAGCCCTTTTACATGGTATGAACATGTTGTCCCATATAACACTTTACGCATAACACAGCAAAACAAATTGTCATCATTGGGATTTGAACCCAGGACCCTTGGTAGGACGCTCAACCGACTTCCGTACAGAAGCTATAAATATTAGTTTCTCACAGATATGCTTTTCCTGTGTTCGTTAGTTCTGGTGTTACTTTTAATTAACATTTATACCCATTTATCTACATCTACATTTATACTCCGCAAGCCACCCAACGGTGTGTGGCGGAGGCCACTTTACGTGCCACAGTCATTACCTCCCTTTTCTGTTCCAGTCGTGTATGGTTCGCGGGAAGAACGACTGTGTGAAAGCCTCCGTACGCGCTCGAATCTCTCTAATTTTACATTTGTGATCTCCTCGGGAGGTATAAGTAGGGGGAAGCAATATATTCGATACCTCATCCAGAAACACACCCTCTCGAAACCTGGCGAGCAAGCTACACCGCGATGCAGAGCGCCTCTCTTGCAGAGTCTGCCACTTGAGTTTGCTAAACATCTCCGTAACGCTACCAAATAACGGTTACCAAATAGCCCTGTGACGAAACGCGCTGCTCTTCTTTGGATCTTCTCTATCTCCTCCGTCAACCCAATCTGGTACGGATCCCACACTGATGAGCAATACTCAAGTATAAGTCGAACGAGTGTTTTGTAAGCCATCTCCTTTGTTGATGGACTACATTTTCTAAGCACTCTCCCAATGAATCTCAACCTGGCACCCGCCTTACCAACAATTAATTTTATATTATCATTCCACTTCAAATCGTTCTGCACACGTACTCCCAGATATTTTACAGAAGTAACTGCTACCAGTGTTTGTTCCGCTATCATATAATCATACAATAAAGGATCCTTCTTTCTATGTATTCGCAATACATTACATTTGTCTATGTTAAGGGTCAGTTGCCACTCCCTGCACCAAGTGCCTACCCGCTGCAGATCTTCCTGCATTTCGCTACAGTTTTCTAATGCTGCAACATCTCTGAATACTACAGCATCATCCGTGAAAAGCCGCATGGAACTTCCGACACTATCTACTAGGTCATTTATCTATATTGTGAAAAGCAATGGTCCCATAACACTCCCTGTGGCATGCCAGAGGTTACTTTAACATCTGTAGACGTCTCCCCATTGATAACAACATGCTGTGTTCTGTTTGCTAAAAACTCTTCAATCCAGCCACACAGCTGGTCTGATATTCCGTAGGCTCGTACTTTGTTTATCAGGCGACAGTGCGGAACTGCATCGAACGCTTTCCAGAAGTCAAGGAAAATAGCATCTACCTGGGACCCTGTATCTAATATTTTCTGGGTCTCATGAACAAATAAAGCGAGTTGGGTCTCACACGATCGCTGTTTCTGGAATCCATGTTGATTCCTACAGAGTAGATTCTGGGTTTCCAAAAACGACATGATACGCGAGCAAAAAACATGTTCTAAAATTCTACAACAGATCGACGTCAGAGATATAGGTCTATAGTTTTGCGCATCTGCTCGACGACCCTTCTTGAAGACTGGGACTACCTGTGCTCTTTTCCAATCATTTGAAACCTTCCGTTCCTGTAGAGACTTGCGGTACACGGCTGTTAGAAGGGGGGCAAGTTCGTTCGCGTACTCTGTGTAGAATCGAATTGGTATCCCGTCAGGTCCGGTGGACTTTCCTCTGTTGAGTGATTCCAGTTGCTTTTCTATTCCTTGGACACTTATTTCGATGTCAGCCATTTTTTCTTTTGTGCGAGGGTTTAGAGAAGGAACTGCAGTGCAGTCTTCCTCTGTGAAACAGCTTTGGAAAAAGGTGTTTAGTATTTCAGCTTTACGCGTGTCATCCTCTGTTTCAATGCCATCATCATCCCGGAGTGTCTGGATATGCTGTTTCAAGCCACTTACTGATTTAACGTAAGACCAGAACTTCCTAGGATTTTCTGTCAAGTCGGTACATAGAATTTTACTTTCGAATTCACTGAACGCTTCATGCATAGCCCTCCTTACGCTAACTTTGACATTGTTTAGCTTCTGTTTGTTGTGAGAGGTTTTGGCTGCGTTTACACTTGGAGTGAAGCTCTCTTTGCTTTCGCAGTAGTTTCCTAACTTCGTTGTTGAACCACGATGGGTTTTTCCCGTCCCTCACAGTTTTACTCGGCACATACCTGTCTAAAACGCATTTTATGATTGCCTTGAACTTTTTCCATAAACACTCAACATTGTCAGTGTCGGAACAGAAATTTTCGTTTTGATCTGTTAGGTAGTCTGAAATCTGCCTTCTATCACTCTTGCTAAACAGATAAACCTTCCTCCCCTTTTTTATATTCCTATTAACTTCCATATTCAGGTATGCTGCAACGGCCCTGTGATCACTGATTCCCTGTTCTGCACTTACAGAGTCGAAAAGTTCGGGTCTGTTTGTTATCAGTAGGTCCAAGATGTTATCTCCACGAGTCGGTTCTCTGTTTAATTGCTCGAGGTAATTTTCTGATAGTGCACTCACAAGGGAACCTCCCCCATCGCACCTACCTCAGATTTAGTTATAAGTTGGCACAATGGATAGGCCTTGAAAAACTGAACACAGATCAATCGAGAAAACAGGAAGAAGTTGAGTGGAACTATGAAAAAATAAGCAAAATATGCAAACTGAGTAGTCCATGCGAAGATAGGCAACATCAAGGACACTCTGAGCTCAGGAGCGTTGTGGTCCCGTGGTTAGCGTGAGCAACTGCGGAGCGAGAGGTCCTTGGTTCAAGTCCTCCCTCGTGTGAAAATTTTAATTTCTTTATTTTCGCAAAGTTATGATCTGTCCATTCGTTCATTGACGTCTCTGTTCACTGTAATAAGTTTAGTGTCTGCGTTTTGCGACCGCACCGCAAAACCATGCGATTAGTAGACGAAAGGACGTGCCTCTCCAATGGGAACCGAAAACATTTTATCGCAAGGTCATAGGTCAACCGATTCCTCCACAGGAAAACACGTCTGATATATTCTATACGACACTGGTGACGGCATGTGCGTCACATGACAGGAATATCTCGTCGATCCACCTAACTTGTACACTTGGCAAATGGGT
Organism: Schistocerca americana; assembly: GCF_021461395.2. NCBI lineage: Eukaryota > Metazoa > Arthropoda > Insecta > Orthoptera > Acrididae > Schistocerca > Schistocerca americana. The sequence continues at coordinate 1,035,701,885 of NC_060119.1, read as the reverse complement.
AAAAAGATTCTTCTACGTTTCCCAATTTAGGTTTTCTTGTGGATGTGATAATTACTCCCAAAAAGAGATGAAAACATAAGAGTTTGTCACATAAACTGTAACAAATGAATCCAACAGTTTCACAGTCGCACACTTTTCCCTGTTCTCTGTCATACATATGTTTCTAACGTTTTCAAATTTTTCCATGTGTAGACCGTCAAATCCTGCATATGTCCAAGCAAATCTGAACGTGTCCTGGAATTTTGGAGAGCAAAGTTGATTATGTGTGAGTGTCTGAACTTTGATAATTGACTGAAAATAAAAATTAAACTCTGCGCTTGAAGAAAGACTTGAACCAAGGACCTCTCGTTCCGCAGCTGCTCACGCTAACCACGGGACCACGGCACTCCTGAGTTCAGTCTGCTCTTGATGTTGCCTATCTTGCGCATGGACTACTCAGTTTGCATATTTTGCTTATTTTTTCATAGTTCCACCCAACTTCTTCCTGTTTTCTCGATTGATCTGTGTTCAGTTTTTCAAGGCCTATCCACTGTGGCAACTTATAACTAAATCTGAGGGGGGTGCGATGGGGAGGTTCCCTTGTCAGTATAATGTCACTCGATGCTCTGTCCCTATCACCTGTCCTAAACATTTGAGTCTCCCAGTCTATATCTGGTAAATTGAAATCTCCACCTAAGACTATAACATGCTGAGAAAATTTATGTGAAATGTATTCCAAATTTTCTCTCAGTTGTTCTGCCACTAATGCTGCTGAGTCGTGAGGTCGGTAAAAGGAGCCAACTATTAACCTAGCTCGGTTGTTGAGTGTAACCTCCACCCATAATAATTCACAGGAACTATCCATTTCTACTTCACTACAGGATAAATTACTACTAACAGCGACAAACACGCCACCACCAGTTGCATGCAATCTATCCTTTCTAAACACCATCTGTACCTTTGTAAAAATTTCGGCAGAATTTATCTCTGGCTTCAGCCAGCTTTCTGTACCGATAACGATTTCAGCTTCGGTGCTTTCTATCAGCGCTTGAAGTTCCGGTACTTTACCAATGCAGCTTCAACAGTTTACAATTACAATACCGATTGCTGCTTGGTCCCCGCATGTCCTGACTTTTCCCCGCACCCTTTGAGGCTGCTGCCCTTTCTGTACTTGCCCGAGGCCATCTAACCTAAAAAACCGCCCAGTCCACGCCACACAACCCCTGCCACCCGTGTAGCCGCTTGCTGCGTGTAGTGGACTCCTGACCTATACAGCGGAACCCGAAACCCCACCACCCTATGGCGCAAGTCGAGGAATCTGCAGCCCACACGGTCGCATAACCGTCACAGCCTCTGATTCAGACCCTCCACTCGGCTCTGTACCAAAGGTCCGCAGTCAGTCCTGTCGACGATGCTGCAGATGGTGAGCTCTGCTTTCATCCCGCTAGCGAGACTGGCAGTCTTCACCAAATCAGATAGCCGCCGGAAGCCAGAGAGGATTTCCTCCGATCCATAGCGACACATATCATTGGTGCGGACATGAGCGACCACCTGCAGATGGGTGCACCCTGTACCCTTCATGGCATCCGGAAGGACCCTTTCCACATCTGGAATGACTCCCCCCAGTATGCACGCAGAGTGCACATTGGTTTTCTTCCCCTCTCTTGCTGCCATATCCCTAAGGGGGCCCATTACGCGCCTGACGTTGGAGCTCCCAACTACCAGTAAGCCCACCCTCTGCGACTGCCTGGATCGTACAGACTGAGGGGCAACCTCTGGAACAGGACAAGCAGCCATGTCTGGCCGAAGATCAGTATCAGCCTGAGACAGAGCCTGAAACTGGTTCGTCAGACAAACTGGAGAGGCCTTCCATTCAGCCCTCCAGAATGTCTTTCGCCCCCTGCCACACCTCGAGACGACCTCCCACTCTACCACAGGTGAGGGATCAGCCTCAATGTGGGCAGTATCCCGGGCAGCCACAGTCGTAGTCCGATCAGGGGATGCGTGGGACGAGCTGGCCGTCCCCGACAAACCCCCATCCGGACCCGCACAGTGATGCCCATTGGCAACAGCCTCAAGCTGTGTGACCGAAGCCAACACTGCCTGAAGCTGGGAGCGAAGGGATGCCAACTCAGCCTGCATCCGAACACAGCAGTTGCAGTCCCTATCCATGCTAAAAACTGTTGTGCAAAGAACGTCTGAACTAATCTACAGAGAGCACAAACAATTCGACACAAAATTTAAACGGTTATTAAGATACAAGATTGCCTAGTAAATGCAGTAACGCTGCTACTTGCGCACTGCTGACACACTGCTCGGCGGCGGAAGGAGACTACACGATTTTACACTATTCAGGTACTAAAACGCGATGCTACAACTCTCAAATACTACAATACACCCGAAATTTATGAATTAAACAACGCAAATAACAAAAACACGCAAAGAAATTAAGAATTAAGCTATGTAACAAATAAGTGAGCTAAGAGTATACGACTTGCTGCTGCAGCTGCTTATCCAACGGCGGCGGTTTTCATTCGCTTATGTCATATGGTATTATATTAGGGGTAACTGTTCCCATTCTAAAAGAATGTTTTTGGCTCAGAAATGGGTGGTTCGAGCAATAAGTGGCATAAGTTCATGAACCTCTTGTCGACCGCGGTTCACGAGTCTGGGTATTTTGACATTAGCCTCTCAGTGCATATATGTATTCCTTACTGTTATTTCTTGTTAACAGTCTGCAGGACAACAGCACCTAGTACAAACTAAATCGGAGTTTTGGCTGATACCCTGTCGATATACAACATTTGGTACCAATCTGCGTGTCAGACACCTGGAGGTTTGGCTGTGAGCCAGAATATTAATGGAATGAAACATCCAGTAGCATATGGCTGAAAGTTTAAGGTTGTGACAATCACACATCATTAAAATGACTGTGCTGAAAGACCATTCAAGTAGATTGAGTCAATAATTAAATCACTGAAGACTAAGGACTCTCATGGATATGATCGAGTGCCTAGCAGAATATTGAGGTACTGTATTTAGCCACATTTGTAATTTTTCCTTTAGGAATGGTCAGTCTACTTTCCTGAACAATTTAAAGTACTCATCAGTAAAGTTGCTTCATTAAAAAGGGAGAAAAGGATAATGTAGTTAATTTTAGACCTATTTCTATGCCTTCAGTGTTTGCTAAAGTTATTGAAAATGCTGTGTGTGCGTAAGGATAATTGATCCTTTTATATCACACGATTTGCTATCAAATCTACAGTTCGGCTTTAGAAGTCATTTAACAACTGAAAATGCTATATTCTCTTTTCTCTGCAAGGTACTGGATGGGTTAAACAAAATGTTTCGAATGCTAGACCCATTTTTTGATTTAACTAAGGCGTTTGTTTGTGCTGATCACAAAATATTGCTCCAGAAGTTGGACCATTATGGAATATGGGGAGTAGCTCACAATTGGTTCACCTCTTACTATAGCAACAGACAGTAAAGGTCATTATTCACAATATTGAGAATGGCTGTGATGTGAGGTCTGAGTGGGGTACAGTCAAGTGAAGGGTGCCCCAGAGATCAATGTTGGGGCCACTCCTGTTCCTAATTTATATAAATGATATGCCCTCTAGTATTACGGGTAACTCTAAAATATTTCTGTTTGCTGACAACACTAGCTTGGTAGTAAAGGATGTTGTGTGCAACATTGGCCGGTTTCAAATATGACCTACATTCGTGGCTTGTAGAAAATAAATTAACGCTAAATCACAGTAAGACTCAGTTTTTACAGTTTCTAACATGCAATTCAACAAAACCTGACATTTTAATTTCACAGAATGGGCATATGATTAGTGAAACTGAACAGTTTAAATTTCTAGGTGTTCATATAGGTAGCAAACTTTTGTGGAAAGTCCATGTTTGGGATCTTGTTCAAAGACTTAATGCTGCCATTTTCACTATTTGAACGGTACCTGAAGTGAGTGATCATTCAACACGAAAATTAGTCTTCTTTGCTTGTTTTCATTCGCTTATGTCATATGGTATTATATTATGGGTAAGTGTTCCCATTCTAAAAGAATGTTTTTGGCTCAGAAATGGGTGGTTCGAGCAATAAGTGGCGTAAGTTCATGAACCTCTTGTCGACCGCGGTTCACGAGTCTGGGTATTTTGACATTAGCCTCTCAGTGTATATATATATTCCTTACTGTTATTTCTTGTTAACAGTATTAGCTTATTCCCAAAACTAAGCAGCTTTCACTCAGTTAATACTCAGCAGAAATCTAACCTGCATTTGGATCGGAGTTCCTTAACTCTTGTGCAGAAAGGTGTGCAGTATTACAGCTGCATCCATTTTCCATAAGCTACTGCTCGAATTCAAAAATCTTAGCAGTAATCCACATGCTTTCAAATCGAAACTGAAGAGTTTCCATGTGGGTCACTCCTTCTATTCTGTCGAAGAGTTCCTTGAAAAGTTAAGCTGATTCTTGTTGTATTGTTGATTGTGTTTACGTAGACTAGTGATTGACTTTTTTTGGGTTCATAAACATTTTATTTTTATCTGTTATTACTCTTATGTTGTAATTTCATGTACTGACAAATTCCATGACGTTTGAGATTTGCTCCTCAGTTTGGTCATACGGAACTTGACATGTAAATAAAGAAATAACAACATGGGCACTCAAACTCTGAGAGTTTTATTATGAGGTGATTCATGAACTGGGTAAGAAACACACAAACACAGATATATTGAGTAGAGAGGCTGCAGTATTGAATGCACTAGGGAAAAGTATAATGGAGTGGCAGAAAGTGCAGGTGTCTGACAAAGACTGTCAGGCATTCAGGTCACAACCACATTAAGAGATGCATGAGGGCTTCCTCTGCAGAACGACGAAATGTGGACCATGCTTGTTGGTTCTGGCATTGGTGGACGGTGAGGTATTGCAACATGCACATGATCATATGTTAAAAATATCATAAAGGATGCAGAATGACGGACAGATGAGTCACGGAAAGGTTCTGTTGGAAAACAAGAAAATGTGATGTTGAGCCATATGTAAAGGACAGTGTACCTTGTGCCCAAAGAGCTGATCTTAGTCATCAAACAATTCTTTTGCGAAGACTACTAGAGGCATTGGATCCCTTTCAGATTGTTGTTCTTGATATCTCAGGACCATTCAGTAGAACGCCTGCCGCGAAAAAATGTGTAACAATTATAGATCATTTTTCAAGGTTCCTGGCAATGGTGGTGATTCTTGATCAGCAGACTAGTACAGTAGTGTACGCTCTAGTTAGCTGGATACCTAAATTTGGTGTGCTTGATACCTCAATTACAAATCACAGTACGAATTTTATATCTGACTTGATGAAACAGTTACATTGTGTACTTCGTATCCAGAAGTTACAAACAAGCTTATTCCATTGACAAACCAGTGGTAGAATGGAGTGAGTGCATAGAACCATCTCTAAAATGTTGAGTTATTATGACAAATTGCCTGTTGGCTCCTGTCTCAGATTCTTTTTCTGACATTCCACCAGCACGAGTGGCTGGCATTGTCAGAGCTTTACCCTCCATTGCTGGTGGCAGACTGGAGATGAGCTCATGGCTGCAGACTTTATATACTAGGCCCACCAACATCCAAGGGCTTTCCCATTGTCTTTACTGTTGTGGTTCGCCCATTGCTGCCTGTAACAGTCTCTTGCCACAGCATGGCAATCCAGGCTCCATTCACCTTGAGGCCTAATTTAGTGTGGCCCCTTCACCCCATCACAGCGATCAATCGCACTTTCTTCTTCCAGTCACCCATGCTGGCAAAATGTCAGAAAAATCATTAAACAAACATCAGCTGAAATTTACAAGACAGAAGCCAAGAAGCAGTTTGTCAACTAGTGGCCACAAAAGCATTGACAATTTTGTATTGTGCCTCTGCTGGGAAGAGATTCACAGATTGTACTGACACCTTGATCAACAATGAAAGAAGAAAGGGCACACATGTCCTCTCTCATGATGCTGGTATGAAGGCACTACACCCATGTTAGCATCTAGGTAAATGTATCCTGTATTCCCATGCTACAGGGAGTGACCATTGCAGGTTTCAATGGGAGAACCACTGCGGTAATGATGACAGAGATACCCTTGGACATTGGTGTACATGGTACATATAATCAGCAGCCATGAGCTCGACTACAGTCTGCCACACCAGTGTAGGGTGATGCGCATAAAGTACCATACACATTGAGACTGTGTTACAGATAATAACGTTTGGGTTTCATTATGTTATTCCTAAGTGCTATTTAATGCATTTGTCTGTTCCTCTTCAAGTGTATGTGATTTTATATTTACATTACTTTACCATAGGTCATTACATTTTTGGGTACAGGTTATCTCACAGTTGCTTTATTTTGTATACACATTTGTGAAGGAGGTAGGGTGTGATAAAAGTTTCTTTCCTCAAGTGGCAGAAAAGAGCTTGGCATTATTTTACCACGTAGCAACTATAGAAGTGAGTAAAGACAGAGCGAGATTGTACACATCGGTCCAACTACCAGTGGTAGGAATGAACACGAGATACCAGTGTCATATGGTTTACCCTTATCCTGTAAGATGGGGCCGATGAGTAACTGGGTACAAGTGACGACTCAAGAAGTATTAATAATTTCTGAACATGGAAATGCTCATGCTCTTATGTCACTAGGGGACCTTCAAGAGTGTCAATGGGAAAACATCATCGTTTGTCCAGCCAGAAGAGTGCAGACTGTTGTGCAGATACGCAACAACTGTTCCTTGAGCAAGCAGAAGCAATGAATTGCCAGAAGGAAATATTCACCCCGCAATCTCATTTTCAGAAGATAGGTTCACATTGGATCTACTCAGTTTTTGCAACAGACACCATGATCATGAAGTGCTAAGAGAATGGGAAACCTAAGGACATGGTAAAGTTCAAGTTAGGTGACAACAGTATCTTGCTGAACAGTACTACATTTGAGATAGCATGGATGAACTCCCATCTCCCAGCCACACTCATTGGTATCACAGTGCACAAACTAATCCACTTGTATTTACCAGAGAAACCAGTGGAAGTACTGCCAGCACAAAATCTACTTTTATCTTAACAACATCCTAAATCCTGACCTCACATACTCTTCAGATAAACTAGTTGCATCTCAGCAAGGGAAAATTTCCATTGTTCAAATGTTTCAAGACATTCTGCAGTATGAGGAGAACCAACATCGAAATGTTGTAACCATAAGCGTTAAGACCACCATTTTTGCCATGTTTCTGATACCAGTTTGGTTACTTTACATTTGTCTCAGGTGTAGAAGTGTCTGTCTCAGGTGTAGAAGTGTCCATTTTCTGGACCTACTAACGCATCAAATACCTGTTCATTGACCGACTTGCATAAACCAGAAAGCATTTTTTGAAATTTTTTGGAAGAAGGGAGTGTCCCAAAATAAATTCGGTGTGTGTGCCTAAATGCTGTGAAATTTTACCTGGCAAGTTCAGAGCCAAGAAGGGTAGCTTGAAGCCGGGGTCCGAGTCAGATTGTCAACATGGCGTACCACCATTGTAGCATAAGGCAAGGCACTAGGTAAGTACTGCCATGCAACCTCCAAGCAAGAGAAGCAAAGAGCAAACACCTCAGTACACCATAACAGGCCGTATGAAGCAACATTCTGTACCTCTAAGCATCAGAGCACCACTGCAGTAGTCAAAAGTTGCAAAAATACCCAAGCTCGGTGACCAAGTATAATTAGTGAACCACCACAGTGAGGCAGGGAGCGCTGATGAGACCAATAAACAAGGGCAAATTTGCTCATACCCTAAAGCCACCACACCTGAGGTGCAGGCTCAGCTCTTTAAATAATGGGACTTTCAGAGCTCAAGGACACATTTAGTTGTGTCATCATTCTGTCCGTCTCACCAGAAGCAGAGAGAATACCGATCTATTGAATATCAGTGAAACTACAACTGCCCCCTGCGGGTTTGGGGCCTAGAATAGACCCGAGGTATTCCTGCCTGTTGTAATAGGAAACTAAAAGGAGTCTCCTACGTTTTGGACTAAAAAGTTCTGGTCCCCTTTGAGGGTTCGACCTCCACCTTTCCAAATTCTAAAGAAGTGTGGGACTTCTGGAGAAGGATGCCTTATGCGGTGCATCATGTATACACCCTTGGCTGACACCTTCTGCACATATTATTGTAATGGAAATCTAACTGCACCTGTAATCCAGCCTTATAGGCAAGGATGTCTTGGAGAGTGCATACTTTACACCCATGATAATAATGGATCTTTTTGTACCTTATGTCTAACGTGGTAGCCAGTTGGTTGGGGGAGGGATCGTCATGCACGCTCTTGGTTGTAGCCCTCTGACAACACGGGGATTACACTGCTAATGCCTATGCTACAAATTCCTCACGTATGCCAAGGAGTAGATGCCCGTCTTCTTGGGGCATCAGGACTCTCAGCAATGGCCATCACGCCAGGTGGCCTTTGCTGTGGCTGGGTGGCACCCGTGGCAAGAGCCCTGATTGGAGTAGGTGGATGACCTGCTATGATGGGGATGAAGTTGTCTGCCGCTGGTGGTCAAATGGCCCCAGCAGTCTCTAAGTGAGAAAAAGGCCAGTACAATAATGACAGATAAGATCGCATATCGATCCCTTCCCTGGCTACTCCATGGAAGGAACGAGAGCTAAAGATCATGGACAGGTGTGTTCTCCTCATTTTGTTTGTGCCAGGTCTGATGAGGAATCCTTTTTTAACAACATAGCCTCTGTTTTTTTATAGAGAACTGAGAGGAAAAATTTGGGATAGTGGCAGGGATGTACAAAATGCAGAATGGGTCATTATTGATGAAAACAGCATCCCCTACCCAGTTGCGGGCGTTGCTCGCCTGTGACAAGCTGGGTGATGTGCCAGTTTCCATCACTCCCCATAAGAGCTTAAACATGGTCCAGGGCATTATATTCCATAGAGGTCTCCTCTTGCAGCCTGGTGACGAGTTGTACGCCAATATACAGCAGAGAGGTGTACTATTCAAGTCATTAGGGGTTCTTCCTGTTCCACTCACGTAGGGAGAATGGGAAGAATGATTGTTTGAATGCCTCTGTGTGTGTACAGTAATTATTCTAATCTTATCCTCACGATCCCTGTGTGAGCGATATACTGGGGTTGTAGTATATCACTAGAGTGAATGTTTAAAGCTGGTTCTTGAAACTTTGTTAATAAACTTTTTCAGGATAGTTATATCTGTCTCCAAGAGTATGCCAGTTCAGTTCCCTCAGTATCTCTGTTACACTTTCCCGTGGATTAAACACACCTGTGACCATTCCTGCTGCCCTTCTCTGTATGTGTTCAGTATCCTCTGTCAGTCCTCTCTGGTACGGGTCCCACACACATAAGCAATTTCTAGGATGGGTCGCACAAGTCATTTGTAAGCAATCTCTTTTGTATACTGATTGCACTTCCCCAGTATTCTACCAATAAACCGAAGTCTACCACATGCTTTATCCATGACTGAATCTGTGTGATCATTCCATTTCATATTCCTACAAAGTGTTACACCCAGGTATTTCTATGAGTACGCCAGTTCCAACAGTGACTCATTGATATTATGATCATAGCCTTTTTGTTTTGTTTTGTGAAGTGCAAAATTTTACATTTCTGAACATTTAGAGCAAGTTACCAATCTATGTGCCATGTTGAAATCTCATCAGGGTCTGACTGAATATTTATGCAGCTTCTCCCAGATAGTACTTCATCATAGACAACTGCATTTCTGCAAAAAGACTGGTTTTATTATTAATATTGTCTGCAACACCATTAATATACAACTTGAACAGCAAGGATCCCAACACACTTCCCTGGGGCACGTTGGAAATTTGGACACATGTCCTCTTGTAACACCAGCCCCACATGTTGGGACTGTGGACGTCCATCACACACAAACATTCCTTTTACTCCTTCCATTTGTGTCAGCTGCGGAGAGCACCATTTCCTCTGCTTGTGACTGCACTGTTTCTCAGAAAGAGCAGAAAAGAATGGAGTGTAAGACCCTGGACAAACCGATCTACACAGAGGCAAAAATACAGGGACGTCACCCACTCTGGCGATGGTCATCCTGCCAGCTGTGCCTCATATAGTGGGTCCTCAGGCGGCCTGTCTACGCCTGCAGTTTTGATGGTTAGGGGTGCTTCTCCTCCTGTTGATCGTCAAACATCTATTTTGGGAGCAACACCCCGCCAGCCATTGGGGACATCGGTCCCCATCCCTTAGATGGAGAAGCAACATTCTCCTACAACTCCTCTCACAAGGAAGTGGTCCCTCGGTGTGCTGCCTTCCAAAGATTCTGCTGCTTTGAAGCTGGACACCAGCCATTGGCTGAAGGAGCCACAAGCTGCTGGATGTAGGGCTTCACAATGATCATTGGTTCCTGAGACAAACTCAGAACAGCCCTCCCCACCAGAGAAACCAAAATAGAAGCGTGAGGACAGGAAAAAGAAAATGAGAAAAGGATGAAGAAGAAAGAGATCATGGGTCCCCCATACCACTGCTTCCTGCAAGTTCCAATTCTGAGGGTGAGGTGGAAATCCTAGTGTCCTCTGAGGACCTAGATCTCACCGGAACCTCAGAACCAATCAGTAAAGAGACCACAAGCCCTCAACAGGTTGTAGTAGGTGACTATGAGGCGTAAACTGTCTCCTTGGTCCCTTCATGCCTTCCCAAACTACAGAAAGTGTCATCCTCCAGTGGAGTTGCGATAGTTTTTTCCCCCCACTTGACTGAGTTACGACAGTTCTTGAGCATTGCACCTGCTTTCTGCATTCCCCTTCAGGAAACCTGGTTTTCAGCAATGCAGACCATGCTCTTTGTGGCTATCAGGTGTATTACAAAAATCGTAATGACTGTAACAGGGTCTCAGGTGGAGTATTTATTTATGTCCTTACCTCTGTCTGTAGTGAACCTGTGCTCCTTCATATACCTTTAGAAGATTTGGCTGACAGGGTGAGGACAACGCAAGCAATTACCATCTGAAAGGCTACTTTCCTCCAGATGCTGAAATACATAGAAGCTACACTAATTTCTGAACTCCCCACATTTTCTGATTTTGGGTGATATCAAGGCCCTTAACCCTTTGCGGGGTAGAACCAAGATCACAGGCCATGGTAAAGATGTTGAGAATCTGCTAACTAATCTTGACCTTTGCCTCCTAAATACATGTGCCCCCAATTGTTTAAAGTGTGGCACATGGCACATTCTTGGCTATTGATCTCTCAGTTTTCAGTCCTGGCCTTCTACCATTTATACACTGGAGAGTGCAAGACCTGTGTGGTAATGACCGCTTTCCTCTCTTCCTGTCCCTCCTTCAGCATCTCTCACCTGTACACTTGCCTGTTGGACTCTTACCAAGGCTAAATGGGATGCTTTCACCTCTTTCCACCACCGTTGGATCTCCATTGCATGCCAACTTCAGTGCGTTGATTCAGACTGTTACTACAACCATCATTTCTGCAGCTGAATCAACAATGTGCCCTGTTCCTAAGGTTGCCCATGGGAAAGACGGTGTCCCAGTGGTTGCTGGAAGTAGCTGCGGCCTTCAGAGATCGTAGGAAAGTCGTTCGACCTCATAAGCAGCACCCATCGATGGAGCATGTCATTGCCTTCAAACGGCTCTGTGCCTGGGTGTGTTAGGTAATTGAAGTAGGAGTGCTGGGAACAGTATATCTCCACCATTGGAACATGATCCTCTCTTATCCAGATTTGGATTAAGCTCAGGCGCCTTTACTTGACATCAGACCTCTACATGTATACCTGGGATTCCGCACATGGAGCTGTATATAGTGATGCAGACGCAATCACAGAGTGTTTTGCAGAATATTGTTTTCGAACCTCTTCATCCTGCCTTTCATACCCTAGAACAGTGGGTGGAATGACAACACCTGTCTTTTACTACATGCCATCCTGAGCCATATAATGCTCCATTCAGTGAGTGGGAATTTCTCAGTGCTCTTGCACATTGTCCCAACACAGCCCTTGGGCCAGACGGCATTCATCGCTAAATGATTAAACATTTATCAGCAGATTACCAGCACCACCACCTTGCCATCTTCAACTGCATCTGGAGCGATGACAAATTCCTGTTGCAGTGGCAAGAAAGTATCATCATGCCAATGCTAAAACCTGTTAAGGACTCGCTAGATATATTGACTCCTTGAGTCACAGGGCCTTCCAGCTCCGTCCCAGGGCAGTTTTCGCCGAGGTTTCTCCACCGTTAACAACTTAGTATACCTGGAGTCTGCCATCCGAATGGCCTTCTCCCACCATCATCAACTTGTTGCCATCTTTCTTGACTTGACAAAAGTCTGTGATATCACTTGGCAACACCACATCCTCACTGCATTACATGAATGGGGTCTCTGGGACCCACTCCTGATTTTTATGTGGAACTTTTTGTCGATTCACACCTTCAGAGTTTGAATCAGTGCTTCACACAGTTGCCCCCATATCCAGGAGAATGGGGTCCTGAGCGTCCTTCTTTTTAGTGGCCATTAATGTTCTGGCACCAGCTGTGGGGTCCTCAGTATAACGCTTCTTATCTGTTGATGACTTTTGCATTTCCTTTTCTCATCTACTATTTGTGTGGCTGAACATCAACTGCAAAGAGCCATACTGAAGGTGCAGTCATGGGCCCTCACCCATGGTTTTCACTTTTCTTGTGTCATACACTTCTGTTGCCATCGTACAGTTCGCCTGCACTTACAACTTTATCTTGATGACCATCTCCTTAACGTAGTAGACTCTTATCAGTTTTTAGGACTGGTTTTCAATGCCCGCTTAACTTGGCTTCCTCATCTTCGTCAGCTTAAGTAAAGTGCTGACAGCACCTTAACAGTCTTCGATGCCTGAGTCACACTGACTGGAGTGCAGATTGTCCTACACTGCTGCAGCTGTACAACACCGTTGTACAGTCCCTTCTTGACAATTGGAGTCTAGTGTGTGGATCAGCATTGTCCACAGCATTGCATATGCTGGACCTTTACACCACTGTGGAGTTCAACTTAATTCAACTTGCAGTGGGAGCTTTCAGACAAAGCCCTGTGAACAGCCTACTTGTGGAAGCTGGCGTCCCTCCATTGCAGATTGGGTGGCAGCGACTGCTTACCAATTATACTGTACACATTCGTAGCTCGCCGAAACATCCGAATTACTGTCTCCTTTTCCCTAACATGGCAATCCATTCCCCGCAATGGTGGGGATTACTATTGCAGTCTGTGTCCAATCCCTTCTCACTGAACTCAAGATTTTCCCCCTACTGCCTCTCCTCTGGGTTCACTCGGATACCTTCATGGTGTATACCTCGACCACAGCTTTGTCTGGACCTATCACAAGTCCCAAAAGGCTCAGTTCATCCTGCGGCCCTCTACTGCCTGTTTCTCTCTATTCTTGACACGTTCCAGGGTTCAGAGGTAGTTTACATGGATGGATCGATGGTTGATGGGGGTTCAGAGGTAATTTACATGGATGGATCGATGGTTGATGGTCACGTTGTATTCGCTTATTCTCATGGAGGACATACTAAACAGCGCTCCTTGCCAGATGGCTGCAGTGTTTTCACTGCAGAGCTTGTAGCCGTCCCTCACGCTCTTGAGCAAATCCGTTCCCGTGTCGGGGAGTCCTTCCTCTTTTGTAGCAACTCCATGAGCACCTTACAAACTCTTTACCAGTGCTACCCTCACCATCCTTTGGTAATGGCCATCCAAGAGTCAGTTCATGTCCTCAAACAATGTGGATAGTCAGTGGTCTGTGTAGGGACCCTGGGACACATTGGAATCCCAGCAAATGAAATTGCCAACAGGCTAGCCAAAGAGGCTACTTGTAAACCGAGTCTGGAGATTGGCATCCCGGAATCTGATCTTTGATTGGTGTCACACCGCAAGGTTTTTGGCCTCTGTAATACAGAATGGTGCTTCCTGGTGTTGCTGCATAGCTTACGTATAGTAAAGGAGACAATGAATGTGTGGAGGTTCCCCATGCCAACCTCTCGCAAGAACTCCATTGTTCTTTGCCAGCTCCGCATCGGCCATACTTAGCTTACAGTTCATCTGCACTTACAACTTTATCTTGATGACCACCTCATTAATGTAGTGGACTCTTCAATTTCAGGACTGGTTTTCAATGCCCGCTTAACTTGGCTTCCTCATCTTTGTCAGCTTAAGTAAAATACTGACAGCACCTTCACATTCTTTGATGCCTGAATCACACTGACGTTGCGTGGACCCACTTCAGTGTCACTGTGGTTTACGCTTGACAATGGTCCACATCTTGTTGGACTGTCCTAACTTAGGTGCCCTGCAATGGACTTTTCGTCTGAAGGGTTTCTTTATCATTCTATTGAAGGGTGGGTGCCTTACCCTCATCTTCCAGGCCCTCACCCTTTGTGCATTTTAACTCTTCCTTGCTCCCTCTGGTGCTATCTGTTCACCTTGGTGGCCGTTCTTTCACCATCAGTGTTTCTCTTGCTGTGTGTTTTTTTACGCTGGGGTTTTAGTGTGATGCAGAATGGCTGGCCCATCCTTTTTTATTCTTGCGATCAGCCAGTCAAGGCCTTTGCTGTATTATTTTACTAACTTTTACTGCTTTTTTCCTTTTAGTTAATGTTTTCAATTTTGTTTTGATACTTCTGTTTTCTACTTCAGTGTGGTTATATACATAGTTTTATGCATTTTGTCCGTTCCGTGGATTTCAGGGGCCTGGAGTCCTTTGGGGTATGGTTTTAATCTGAGACCTGTGTGACTGAAAAAAAGGGACAGATAATCTGAAGAAAAAGGGACAGATATCTTGATAGCCCTTTAATCTCCAAACCAACCAACCAAGCCACGACAAGCTGATAAATACTGGGCTGCCTGCTATCTGCTTGCTGACTTCAGTGCCGAGATGCAGTCAACTTGATGCAATCTACAATAGTTGTGGTCTACCATTGCTGCCTACGGGTATGTCGCAAATGAGGAGAAGACTGGTGTGCAGCCAGCCTCCCACCCACCGAGGGGTCATTCATGAATGATCTGCAAGCTGTTATCTACACGCTATTCAGGCGTGGTGCGATCGCCCAGCTCTTGGCTAACTCTTGAACATCTGCTTCTTGGTAGACCCATGGTGGGTGACCAGGGCCAATCCTTCGCGACAACCAATATCGGGGCCACTGTTTCCCCGTCCTCTCACTGCCCCCCCCCCCCCCCCCCATGACAACACAATGGAATGCGGCACACTGACCTGCACCAGCAGTGATGCGTCGTGCTGATGAGGCATATAAGCAGCTCTTCACAGCATGTGCTGAGTCTCAGCTGCAGTATGATGTACTGTGGCAGCTTTAATGCTCTGATACCCATCTTGGCAAATAAATGTTATTCCAGATACCACTGTGTTACAAATGCAACTGGTGTAGCATTTGACCACTCTGACACCCGGGCTCTTTGACCTGTAGCCATGGCCGGACCAGGTTGCTGCACTGCTTTATCCATATTTTATGTAGGTTGTAGAATTTGGACTATGTCTATAGTTTTACATTCTGTGTGATATTCATATGGGTCAGTGGATATGAATGGAAATGAGAGTGAGTAACTGTGATTATAGCTGAGTTTGCATTTTTAAATATTTTTCACTTGCCTCCATTTTGACCATATTCAACTCAAATTGTTTTAGCAGGAGCATTAATAACCTTACTGTTGCATACAAAATTTAAGCAAAACTGTGTAGCTGTTTGTGATTAATTTTCAGATTTTATAGGTTTTCGTTATTGCTTTATTAAGTATACATTGTATGAGATCTCTGTTTTATTCTGCAGTTTCAGCTGAGGTGCTCTCATAGCTGTTGACATGATGACTTGTTTGTCTGTATTCTCTTGCAGTTACAGACATGATTGACTTGTTTGTCTTCAGTTGTTCATCTTTCTTTCTCAAAGAAGTAGTAGTATGTTTAAAATGTGTTTCAGTTGTGTACCGATTATTTTAATACTCACTAGCCACATTAAATACTACATTAATGAACATATTTGCTATGTTTATAACTCAGAATCTAAATAACATCGACCAGTTTCCTGCAAAATGCTGTTTAGCAGTAGATGCTTACGTCAGTGCCATGCCCTTAGAAATGAAAGTTGTTTCAAAAATTCAACATTTAACTGCAGTCTTTACTAAATATTAGTATCTCCCTATTCAGTCTATGTTTATGAAATATGTTTTCAGTGCTTTCATTATTTGGTGATGTAACAAAGTTTGTACCAAATACTTGTGGTGATGTAACAAAGCTTGTACCAGATACTACCTGTCAGTGTAGTGTATGCAAGCTGGAGACTAAAGTCTTAATCCATTATTGCTCGTGGATCTCATAATATTTATACAATGATGGAAAAGAAATAGTAACACCAGGAAGGAGTTGCACAACATAAACGAAATGTGGTAGGTGCGTTTCTACTTCTGAAAGATGATGTCTATTCAAATTTCACTCTAGTCACATGAGAGTGGCACTAGTAGCATCACTATGAGGATACAAATCAGTTTTGCTTTAAGTACTCGCTACAGAAATGGTCATGAGCATTAGTTACGTTTGAGATTGGACATGGTGAGTTGCTGTTAATCAAGAAAGCTTTTAAGGTGACAAAGATGCTATTATCAACACCTCCCTGAGTTTGAACAAGGTCATGTGATAGGGTTATGAAAAGCTGTATGTTCATTCTGCAATACTGCAAAAATACTTGGCAGGAATAAAGCCACTGTTCATGATTTCTGGCAACAGTGGTCATGAGAACATCCTGTCACAAAAAGGCTGGGCTCCGAATTGCCACAGCGCACAACCAGAAGGGAAGACTATCATGTTTGATGGATGGCTCTGGTGCTCCCATTGCATCTGCAGCAGCAGTTTGAGCGGCAGTTGGCACCACTGTAACACAATGAACTGTTACAAATAGGTTACTTCAGAGACATGTCCAAGCCAGATGTCGTGTAGAATGCATTCTACTGACCCCAAACAACTGCTGTTTGCGACTTCAATGGTGTCAAGTGAGAGCTCATTGGCAGGGTGGGGTCCCTTGTGTGCTCTGATGAAAGTTGGTACTACCTCATTACCTGTGATGGCGATGTATTGGTTAGGAGGAGGCCAGTTAGGAGCCTGCATCCAACCAATCTGCGTGCTTAGACACACTGGACCTACACTTGGTGTTAGGGTCTAGGGTACAGTTTCGTATGACAGCAGGAGCACTCTCATCATTATCCCATGCACGATGACTGCAATATTGTATGTAAGTCTGGTGATTTGACCCTGCTGTGCTGTCATTCAGGAACAGCATTCCAGGGTTTTTTCCTACAGGTTAACACACGCCCATGTACTGCTGATGTAACACAACATGCTCTGCACAGTGTTGACAGGTTGCCTTGGCCTGCTCGATCACCAGATCTTCTCCAGTCAAGCACATACGGAACATCATTGGACGACAACTTAAGCGTCATCCACAAAGAGCGTTAACTGTCTCTGTATTGATCAGCTGTGACAGGCGTGGAACTCCATCCCACAAACTGACATCCAGCACCTGTACAACACAACAAATGCTTGCATTCAACATTCTGGCAGTTACACCAGTTATCAATGTACCTGTGTTTCACATTTGCAATGGCTTATCATGCACACACATTAACCTTTGATCTTACAATCTTAATTACTTAATTATGTTACCTAGACAAATGTATTATCGAAATTTTATTACTGTGCATTAATTGCTTTCTGTTGATGCATCAGTGTTATTGTCTATTAGTTTATTCTTCCCAGCATTTGGTTCTTACTCCCATTTTGTTTGTACCATAATATTACTTTTCTTAGTTAAGGTTGAAAATAATTCTTTCAATGTTAATATAAATCCTAATGATTTTATATCGTTACATTTTTATTGGAAAAAAAAGATATAGAAATGCGTCTTGGTTTCCTTGGAAGACTGAGTGATCTACCCATGAATGGTCATCTTATGCAACAACAAGGAAGTCTCTCTGATCTCCACAGGGGAACGCATGCAGCTGGTGTTGGTAAGTGCTTTTTATAATATACATGCTTATCCTAAGCTTAGCGCAATAAGTAATGTATGTAATTATAGTAGTTGAAGTTGTTATTTAATTTATCCTCTAAATTTCTCAAGATAAGAATAGGAATAAGAATAATTAAAGTTACTTAATAAACTACTGATTAAATATCCTCTAAATCTCTCAAGATAAAAATAGAAATAAGAATAAACAAAGCTACATAGTAAATTACTGATTAAATACTTAGTAAAATCAGTATTAGAAAGTCAGGAATTAGGCAATTTTGTCCTTTTTCCTTTAAGAGGTTATCATCATTGGACTGGTTCTAGTATTATTTTCTTTTTTCCTTGGTAAGGCAGTGAAAAAATCTTGTTTCTGTCATTACTCAAATACTGAATGTGTTACTAATTAACAGTGCCACTGCAGTATTATAATTTTTCATTGAATCATTTCATTATATTACGCTTAGGTAAAATGTGCATCCTTGACCTTTTTCCACATGCCAGAGACCCTTCCTTGCAGCATCCTTGGAATACTATTTGTGTAATTTATACCACACTCTTCCCCATTTTCCTAAAAATTTTCCTGCTTCAGCAATGATTATGTATATGTAGCACATACTAGTGGAAATGTTCCTTACCTCATGTCCTTGTAGAATTTTGTTATGAAAACAAGGAACTTCACAGGTTCTAGAAAGATGAGTTGTGAGATCATGCAAAGTAGAGTGCCCAAAATTTCGAAGTAAATAAAAATATTTATCCGTAATACCTCTGAAGGACATTTTTAATATTGGTATCCAATGATTTGTATATTGGATGTATTCTACTTTAGATGTCGAAAATCGTTGTCGAAAGACATTGTGTTATTTAAAAAGAAAGGATGTTGTTTGCTTAGCTGCAAACTTGAGTCTCTTTTCATCAGAAAATTTCACATTTTAAAATTAAATTACACTTGATATTGGCAAGCAAGATTTACTTTCCTGTCGTCATATCAGTAACTTGTGGATTTTAAAGATTCTCTAACTTGTCGTTCCTTAACCAAGAGAGGAATCAGGAAAAAGAAATGATACTGTATACATGTAGATTCAGTTAAACAACATTTTTGCAAACACTGAATCAAGAAAGAGACAAGTAGCAGGGAAGGAGTCTAAAGCAGAAGATATTAAAACTGTAGGCTATAAGTAATAATACTACATACTGCACTGGAGATGAAATAAATCAAGTAATATACGTTCTGGTGTGTAGTATCCGAATCTGCATTTCAAAATGTTCTAGCTTGTAAGATTTTTGAGTTTTCAGGGGTTCTTGTTTTTTATTGTTTATTTTCTATATTTAGCTGTTTACTGTACTTCCGTCTAGGGCCTAAACAAAATGTTTATTAAGAAGGCATATAAATGATGTATTTGGCTGTACTGTTGGTGATCAGCATAATCACTTTGCACCTCATATAGCCTGCCTAACCTGTTCCACCACTTCAACCAAATCATTGGTGAACAAGGGGCCGCCAAGCCATGCCATTCAGCTTTCCAGTGGTGTGATGTGAGCCTAAAGATCATTTTTGAAGCTGTTACTTCCACCTCACAGATATTGCAGGGCATTCTAGCAAAATTAGACATAAAATAAAGGATGTAAACGTATCTCAGTGAATTTGCTGGTGGTGCGAAATGAAAGGCTATCTTTTCCTATCTGTAAATTTCAAGCTACAGGTGGTTTACAGAGTGGATTCAAAAAATATTGCTGGTGTTGTTTTTTGTTTTCTTTTTTTGTTTTTGTGCCTATGGGGACAGCCGTAACTTGACTGCTTTACAGTCAGGGAACGGCCTTTAAGAAGATCTTAAGTATCTGGAAAGGAAAATGTGAAAATCGGTCCATCATTTTGCCTCCTATTCATCTTTAAGTTGGACCTTATGAAGAACTTTGGAAAAGATGTGGGTAAAGGAGGCCAGGTCTTCGATCATTTGAAAGTATAGTTTTCAAAATTGAGTGAAGCAAAGCTGAAAGAAGGTATATTTGTTGGACCCCAGCTAATAAAATTGATGAAAGATACAACTTTTGATACCAAATTCACAAATATCAAATTATCTGTTTAGCCATTTTTCAATGGGCAATTATGAAGGTCATTTTGGCAATTATGAAGGTCATTTTGGACAACAGAAGCAGTGAACACTATGTTTCCATTGTAAATTATCTGTTAGGCAGCTACAAGAACATGGGGTGTAGAATTTTGCTTAAAATTCACTTTTAACATTCTCACTTGAATTCTTTCCAGAACGTTTTGGAGCTGCAAGCAGAAAGTGGTTTGAGAACTTTCACCAAGATGTCTGTACAATAGAACAACATTATAAAAGTGGTACCCTCTGATGATGAGTCTTGTAAGGGGCAGTGGTGAAATGATAGACAAAAGTATCATCATCACATTTTTTAAATACTAAAGGAGATTAAAGTTGAAAATGTGTTATGAATTAATTTAGATCTTCTATTGGTGTCCTGTCCATAAATACCGATAAAATAGCATTGAGTTCTGAGTACTTGTTTCTTGTTTGTTTTACTTCTGTAAATGTTCGCAAGTACTGTCTTTGATTCCGCTATGTACCTGAGAAATGTGACGTTATACAGAAAAAATGATTATACCATTGAATTCAGCACCCCAAAATTAGTTGAATCCACCCATTCACAAACCAAATGCAGATAAAAGGTTTAAATTTGTTGACTAGTTAACCTGCCATAATTGGTAAGGGCAAAAATGAGGACTGAACTTAGCAGAATCTTGCAGGTCAGACGTAATTGAATGATAGAGAACACAAGACAAGAGAAATGGGAATTACAGGGGAAGGAAGAAGAGTAAAGTAGAAAAGGTAACTCTGAAAAGAATTGAAAGGATGTATGTTGAAGTAAAATCAGAAGAAATAACAACTAAGGTATATAGGGTTGGGAAGATGCCAAACAGGAAATATAGTTGGTCTCAGTTGAGCTTGGAAGTTCTGGTGTTGGGAAGGGGATTAAAAAAAAAAATACAAGCCAAGCATTTCGAGGCACCTGTGCCTTCAAACATTGCCTTAAGTGAGCACCCAGAGGGGCAGGAGGCAACAAAATAAAACTCATGGATTGAAAGAATATATGACATTATTTCAGTGATTGCAAAATCAAGTGAAATTTACAAAGAATTTGGCAGTTTGAGGCCACTTACTAGTGTGACATTGCACCCCTCTGGTCCAGATGCATGCTAGCTGAGGGAAGTTGGCTCACAACTGTTGTAACTGATCCTTGTTATCGTGGCTACTGGCACTGGGATGGAGTTGATGTCCTAGTTGGTCCCATACATACTCCATCAGGCAGAGATCTGGAGATCCTACTGGCTACAGGAATATCTCAACATCACAAAGACAGTTCATAAGGGCACGTGTCATGGGGAACGAGCATTTTCATATTGAAAAAGGGCACCAGTATACTGCCACTTGAGAGGTAACAGATGATGTCCGTGATGTGCCATCAGTCACAACCATGCTTTACCTGAAGTCATACCCGATTGTTCCCCACACCATGATGCCAGGAGTCACACTGCTGTGCCTCCCCAAAATATTAGAAAGATGGGACCTCTCCCAGGTCGCTGCCATTTGTGTTGCGTTGTTCATGGCAGCATACGCATGGGACAATAATTCCCTCATCCAGCTGCCACACACCAACTAATGGTGTGGGTTGAGACAGAAAGTTGAAGGGAATCCAATATTTGTTCTTGGATGACAGGTGCAAATGTGAAGGGGTTAAGATTTACTTGGTGCACAATAGGGTGAACCACCTTTGCTGTGATCAGGAATGGTTGACAGAAACCTTGACAGCAAATATGCCTGCCATAATGCAGTCTGGTCACTGTCACATCCAAATTCCCCATAAATCTGGATATTGCATGATTCAGTCAGTCAGCCAAATGGAGACCCACAATGAGGCTCCTTTCAAGATGATAACACTATCCCACATGAGAGTACATGGCATCTCCATGTCCTTCACAGTGACTATACTGCTGGCACCCCTTATAACCCCTATAGGACCTGGAAACAACGGTCAAAATACCTGACTATTTCTTCTGGGTGCTTTCTTTTTTCTTTTCTCTCTCTCTCTCTCTCTTTTTTTTTTTTTTTTTTTTTTTTAAGGCTGTGTACGTACTCTTCATGTTAATTGGTGGAGCACAAGATTTGTCTTGCTCGTTACCCTGCCAAGATACCTTGTGCGTCAAGTCATAGCCATCGCCACCTTTTTCTTGTGTCTAATTACTTTTGCTGTCCAGACAGGGTTTTTTAAACATGGGAATAGATTACTGTGCGTTGCGTACTGTGCATTTGGTAATTCCCTGGCATTAGGATAATTAATCAAGCAGATGCCTCAGTCAATGTTTGCTGTTAGTAAGTCACGTAGTAGCCATACTCATAGGGGAACTTGTCAGGTACCCAGTTAATGTGCATAACCAAAGATGTTTGTATGGATTGTAGTCTTTTTGTAAGGTTGGCAACACATTCATGTCATGGTATAAGCTCGGACATAGGCTTCACTGGTAGTGGTTGCAGGCATGTTGGGAGATGGGATTCATCATTAGTACAATTAAAACAGAGAAATTAAACAATTATATTAATTATAGTTAAATACACTGTACTTACCAATATCACAGAAGGTGCTGGAAATGTTTTCCTCTTTCTAGAAGGCATAGTTCAAACTCATTAACATTTATTTGTGAACACCTTTTATCAATGTATCACGTATAATCATATGCAGATAATCGATTTTTCTCTCTTCAGTTCATCTATTGCTGTTGGGTTATTTTGATATACAAATATTTTAGATGCACCCCAAAGGAAATAGTCGGGCGAAGACAGATCTGGTGAGCGCAGGGGCCAGAGACCTTTTGTAATTACTCTATCTCCAAAGATTTCATCTAAAAATCATAGGGACTGGTGCCCCGTATGCGCAGTAGTGTTGTGTTGTTGGAAAAGAGAATGATTGATGTCATTTTCATTCAACAGGGCAATAAATGGATAAATTGTCTGGGAACCATAGACATCGGAAGTGATGGTAGTATCAAAAAAGATCAGCGTATAATTCACGCACGTGTTATGGCAACCCACACTACAATTTCCTCTGCATGCAGTGGGGTTTTCTGATGACCGAATTTGTGAATTTTGGTAGTTGGTCTAGCCAGGTAGGTGAAACCAAGTCCCATCAGTGAAAAAGGCCTATCTAAAATACCAACTCCACATCAGTTACCAAATTGCTGAAATAATCATTTCGCATGGTCCATACAATATAGTTGTTGCACTGCAGTAATATTATGCAGATATATCCACAGTTCCCCCCATGAACCATGGACCTTGCCGTTGGTGGGGAGGCTTGCGTGCCTCAGCGATACAGATGGCCGTACCGTAGGTGTAACCACAACGGAGGGGTATCTGTTGAGAGGCCAGACAAACATGTGGTTCCTGAAGAGGGGCAGCAGCCTTTTCAGTAGTTGCAGGGGCAACAGTCTGGATGATTGACTGATCTGGCCTTGTAACAATAACCGAAACGGCCTTGCTGTTCTGGTACTGCGAACGGCTGAAAGCAAGGGGAAACTACAGCCGTAATTTTTCCCGAGGGCATGCAGCTTTACTGTATGGTTAAATGATGATGGCGTCCTCTTGGGTAAAATATTCCGGAGGTAAAATAGTCCCCCATTCGGATCTCCGGGCAGGGACTACTCAAGAGGACGTCGTTATCAGGAGAAAGAAAACTGGCGTTCTACGGATCGGAGCGTGGAATGTCATATCCCTTAATAGGGCAGGTAGGTTAGAAAATTTAAAAAGGGAAATGGATAGGTTAAAGTTAGATATAGTGGGAATTAGTGAAGTTCGGTGGCAGGAGGAACAAGACTTTTGGTCAGGTGATTACAGGGTTATAAATACAAAATCAAATAGGGGTAATGCAGGAGTAGGTTTAATAATGAATAAAAAAATGGGAGTGCGGGTTAGCTACTACAAACAGCATAGTGAAGGCATTATTGTGGCCAAGATAGACACAAAGCCCATGCCTACTACAGTAGTACAAATTTAAATGCCAACTAGCTCTGCAGATGATGAAGAAATTGATGAAATGTATGATGAGATAAAAGAAATTATTCAGGTAGTGAAGGGAGACGAAAATTTAATAGTCATGGGTGACTGGAATTCGTCAGTAGGAAAAGGGAGAGAAGGAAATGTAGTAGGTGAATATGGATTGGGGGTAAGAAACGAAAGAGGAAGCCGCCTGGTAGAATTTTGCACAGAGCATAACTTAATCATAACTAACACTTGGTTCAAGAATCATAAAAGAAGGTTGTATACCTGGAAGAATCCTGGAGATACTAAAAGGTATCAGATAGATTATATAATGGTAAGACAGAGATTTAGGAACCAGGTTTTAAATTGTAAGACATTTCCAGGGGCAGATGTGGATTCTGACCACAATCTATTGGTTATGAACTGCAGATTGAAACTGAAGAAACTGCAAGAAGGTGGGAATTTAAGGAGATGGGACCTGGATTCTGTAGAAATGTTGGAACACGTGAGGCAATACTAACCTTAAGACTTATCTTAGAAGAAAGATTAAGAAAAGGCAAACCGACGTTTCTAGCATTTGTAAACTTAGAGAAAGCTTTTGACAATGTTAACTGGAATACTCTCTTTCAAATTCTGAAGGTGGCAGGGGTAAAATACAGGGAGCGAAAGGCTATTTACAATTTGTACAGAAACCAGATGGCAGTTATAAGAGTCGAGGGGCATGAAAGGGAAGCAGTGGTTGGGAAAGGAGTGAGACAGAGTTGTAGCCTCTCCCCGATGTTATTCAATCTGTATATTGAGCAAGCAGTAAAGGAAACAAAAGAAAAATTCGGAGTAGGTATTAAAATTCATGGAGAAGAAGTAAAAACTTTGAGGTTCGCCGATGACATTGTAATTCTGTCAGAGACAGCAAAGGACTTGGAAGAACAGTTGAACGGAATGGACAGTGTCTTGAAAGGAGGATAAACATGATGAACATCAACAAAAGCAAAACGAGGATAATGGAATGTAGTCAAATTAAATCAGGTGATGCTGAGGGAATTAGATTAGGAAATGAGACACTTAAAGTAGTAAAGGAGTTTTGCTATTTAGGGAGCAAAATAACTGATGATGGTCGAAGTAGAGAGGATATAAAATGTAGACTGGCAATGGCAAGGAAAGCGTTTCTGAAGAAGAGACATTTGTTAACATCGAGTATAGATTTAAGCGTCAGGAAATCGTTTCTGAAAGTATTTGTATGGAGTGTAGCCATGTGTGGAAGTGAAACATGGACGATAACTAGTTTGGACAAGAAGAGAATAGAAGCTTTTGAAATGTGGTGCTAGAGAAGAATGCTGAAGATAAGGTGGGTAGATCACGTAACTAATGAGGAGGTATTGAATAGAATTGGGGAGAAGAGAAGTTTGTGGCACAACTTGACTAGAAGAAGGGATCGGTTGGTAGGACATGTTTTGAGGCATCAAGGGATCACAAATTTAGCATTGGAGGGCGCCGTGGAGGGTAAAAATCGTAGAGGGAGACCAAGAGATGAATACACTAAGCAGATTCAGAAGGATGTAGGTTGCAGTAGGTACTGGGAGATGAAGGAGCTTGCACAGGATAGAGTAGCATGGAGAGCTGCATCAAACCAGTCTCAGGACTGAAGACCACAACAACAACATCCACAGTTCTTTGGTTACTGTTTTAGCTGCTGTTGTACAAGAGATTTTATCCATGTGTGACTATTTCTTCACTGATTTTGCTGGGTTCCACAATTTGCCCTCTGTTGGAGTCTTGTCAAGCTTCTGTTCAGGGTTATTCCACGTCAAGGGGACCAAAGGGTCCCCACTCGCCCATCTCAAAATCTAATGAAGTTTGGTGTGAAGGTTCTATACGGTTTTTGATGCTTATATACCAAATTTCAGTCCAGTATCGTTAGTGGTTGAATTTTTAGGGGCTTGTAAAGAGAAGTTACTCATCTTCGCATCACATACAAAGATGCAAATGTGCCAGATTTACTAGGCTTTTTTAAAAGTTCCAGCACTTACTTGGTCATTTCCATTAATATACATAGACAACTTTTTGTGTTGAATCACACTGTGGCAAAAATTTGGGATTTAGCCACACCTAAATATAGATACAAGCCTCTAAAGTAGCTAAAAAATTCGACGTGCTATTCTGAGAGCCAAGGTTTGACCGTCCACTGCTACTTTTCATATGAACCTATCACAGTAAAACATGAGAGGGTTATTCCTACATGTGATGTCTATGTACAGATCAAATTTAACTAACATTGGATGCCTAGAAGAAAAGACATGCATCTGCAAAGTTGGTCAAAATTTTCTATGTGCAAATTTTAGGGTATTTTTGGGGGGCAATATGTCAAATGTGTCTTGTTTAATCCTCTTTTTCTTGCCACAGCTTGAAAGAGCATGCTTTAAGCTTTCAAAGCCATACTGTTTAATTTCTGGACCTTGCATATTGATGAGTAAGAATACCTATTCAAAAGTAGGGAAAATGGATTATTGGTAAATACAAAAAATTAATACAATTTGAAATTGTAAATCAAAAAATGTTTAATTATAGTGTCTTTTTAATAGTATTCGTATTCTTGAGGGAAAAAACCTTGTTTCACAAAGCCACTAGCATCCAGCGCATGTTAGTCTGTCGATTATTTATATGACTTTGAAACGTATCCCTGTTGGTTTTTTAACATTTTTGAACACATTCTAAGTTGATTTCTGAATGTATCGTTAGTTGATTTGTGAATGTGTGCATAGTTACATGATGTCTCTGTCAGGGGAATCCTCGCCGCATGTAGAAACAAACATCCTTCAGACAAAAGGGGCTATACGAGCTGAGCGGAGTAAGGCCGAACGGATGAATGCCAACCACTGTCTGATTGTGTGGTTGATAGGGTTTGCAAATGATCAGCATTGTTATAATTACTAGCAAAATCCATAGATTCAGCCTACTGGAGTGGAAATCAACGAATAACAAGTAAGAAAGATTACGTATTATCTTCTCGGTGTATCCAAGAAAAAGAAATTTTGAGCGAAAATTTTTGGCCAGATCGCTATACTAGTAAGGGCCAGTTGTACATTCCCTGGCTAGCAGCTGATTAAGTTCTATTCTGGAAGAAGCGCGAAAAACGCGTTGTACGAACGTGTAACAACACCTAACCGGAGAATAGTCGCAGGATGACTAAACTGGTGATTGCGGCAGAGTTAGTGAAGTTAACCGGCGATTAAGCTTTAACATTGGCAGGAATAGTTACAGCGTTAGTGATAATAAGACTGTTTGTTAGAAAGAGGAAGGAGAAGAAACGGGGAGATCACACAAATTATGGAACAATATGATGATTCGAAGTTTAAAAATTTCGTACTACTACTTTTCTATCTAATGCTTGAGAAACTGGAGTGTATGAATGAAGTGTGAAACTATTTCCTAACGTAAAGCTTTTTGCTTGTAGTAGTCGTAATAAGCATTTTATATTGGTACTTCGTGAATTATATTTAGTCGTTACAAAAAAGACCGTTTGTGCCAAAACAGTCTTGTTTATTTGGTGTGTATTACAATTTTTGCAGTATTAGAAAGGCTTATTTTTTTATGTAACAGACAGTGACAAAATAGATGTAATCAGATCGGGAAACCACACCAGTCTTGGGTCGTCTTTGTATTAACAGCTTTTTCAGTGTTAGACAACGATATTTCGATTTTTCATGTAGCAAAACGTTTGACGAACTTTGATGAGGTAATAGATTCTTTAGTAGAAAGGAAAGCACGCCATGTAAAGCTGTAGCAAGATTAGAGAGAAAAAATTCTAGCAGCTAAGGATTGAAGAAATGTGTATTGTCTTGCTTGTCTCATGTCTTTATTGGGTTTATGTAACCTGTATTTAATATTATGTCGCACAAAGCAGCAAGTACTTAGCTGATAGGGAGTAAAGAGTACAAATTTTCTGAAGAGTTCGTTTTTGGAAAAAAAAAAAAAGAAAAAGAGGGACAGGATGTCAAACCGGCCAACTATAAGCAGGAGAGGCACCACAGGACATTTTAATTTCCACTGTCCTGAATATGGTGTGATGGCATCCATTACAAAATACACTTTTCAATTCCAAAGAGCGAAATACAGTGACGTGCGACAGAAGAATGCTGTGAGAGGAGGCGACGCACTACACTTTGGCACACTTACCGCCAAATAACATGTCTTACATTTCCTCGAACACATATGTTTTATGCATCAGACTCTTCAGAAAGATCTGCGCTACAAAATGAACATATTTTTGGAAATTCGATTTTTTTCTAATTATTGACGTCCTATCTCAAATGCTCGAGGGAGTGGCGGTGTATTGCCCATGTTCGGAAATAACGTAGATCCGAGGCTGATGGGCAGAGCAGTCTGAGTTACAATGAGGGAGTGGTTAGTCTCCACGTGACCTGTGTTTACATTTAGTGATTTTGCTGTTTCCTCTTCGTTTAGTGCTCTCATGTCAAATAAGAACAAAACATTTCTGTGGTCGGGAGCTATCAAGTGAATTAAAATACATTCACATAATTATGGAAGGCTGAAATGTGTTGCCGGCCGCGATGACCGAGCCGTTCTAGGCGCTTCAGTCCGGAACCGCGCTGCTGCTACGCTCGCAGGTTCGAATCCTGCCTCAGGCATAGATGTGTGTGATGTCCTTAGGTTAGTTAGGTTTAAATAGTTCTAAGTCTAGGGGACTGATGACCTCAGAGCCATTTGAACCATTTTTTAAAAATGTTTTATTAGTTGCAGATTTTATTTCCACCTTTCTGACAGTCAAGCATTAATTGCCTTGCGGAACAATGAAGTTATTTTTGTCGGTTAGCTGAAGAAATTTCCTTTTATTAATCTTTCCCGCTGAGGCAGACAATATATTTGAAACGAAATGTTTAATTCCACACACTATTCGCTGCATTTCAAGTGCTCGTTTTCAACTTCTAGCACGTATAGCATTAAGCCATAATAAAGAACCAAACTTGAGATAACTCCAAGAAAATTTACATCCCAAAAACCACATTGAAAAGTATATCATCAGGTAGTGGCCTACTTCACTGGGAATCTAGACATATGAACGTGCACTTTAAATATGCATTTTAAATGTGCACATTTTAGTATGGGTCACGAAATTCCGATCCTCTTGGAGTATCCTCTGATGTCTTGTTTCTTTTATGACATAATGTAAGATCTTTTAATGTTTTACACGTACGAACATACAGGCTCCCTGCAACATCGTAGCTGTGCAAGCGCGGTGGCGCCTGTCATCTGACGCTCTCTGGCAACTGCAGAAATGAACCTGTTTCTAACAGGTCGCGGGAAAATATTCCGAATGGTGGTTTGAAAAGCGTTACCATCAAAGTAAATTTCCTTTTACGGATCTTGAACTATGTGCGAGAATGTACGCTGAATTTCTTAAATCACAGAGCGTTTGACTCTCATTTAAAAATCAGATCTTTGATGACAAGCCATTTAGATGAATTTTGAGCCCAGAAGATCAGATATTTATGTCGTTATTAAAAATTTTACTGGCACATTTGTGTGATACATCTTAAATTGTAATACGCGCATAAAAGACCAACATTATGTGTGGAAGCTTAGCTTGTCTTGCAGCGTATTAATTTTATAGGCCAATATTATATGTGAAAGCTTTGCGTTTCGTGTAGCAATACTACATATATTAATTTAAACCATTAACTTTTTCTGTTTGTGTCTTCGCACTACTTAACAGTGATGTTGCTATTGGCTGACTACATCACGTGTCCTAAGCTCTGAATACCCGCTGTCATCAGCTGATGAGATCACATGACATGAGCTATGACTGGCTTGCAAAAGCGCATCGCAATCTCGATTTCAATGCTTCGGAAAGTAACATGTGGTGTTTGGTGAAATTCGAATTTATACTTTCGTAATATGAAAATATCTAGTGTACATGTTGCTGCACATCAAAGATCTTCCCAAAACGTGTTTTTCTCCCTGTGTTTAGCTTTCTAAAGCGCCAGGAAATTCTACACCCGAGTATAAAACCATAGTCATTCAAAGGACTGATAAGTTATACAGTTCCGAGAGAAAATATAATGTCAGGGGAAAAGTATGTTTTCACCCAGGAGAAAGCGTATTTTTAACCGAGAAATCCGGGAAATTTATTTCCTTGTCTGCGTATACACCCTGATTAAGCTCCACAGTTAATTTTTTTTAGTATATAAATCAGTTTCAAGCATTAATTTAACATATGCCATAAAACAAGTATAACACACAACACAGCAAACTTGCAAAACAAAAACTCTAAAGAGTCAGTTCCATTTTTGGTTAAATAGTTCTACAATTTTGTCAAGGACAGATTGAGGAAAACTATTGTCTTCCTGATGATGCTGGTGATGGTGCTTCTAAAGTTATGCAAATACGAGGGCGGTTCAGAAAGTAACCTCCGATTGGTCACAGTGCGGGTTGTGGGGGGAGTAGCGACGCTATCTGTGCGTTCACGCACTCGACAGGTCAGTCGGCATCAAGCCGTGGTCGAGTGAACGTCGTACCTGCGCTAGTTTAGTTTTTGTGGCAGTTTGAAATGTGTGCTGCAATAGAAAACCCCGCCAAATGTGAAGTGCGTGCTGTCATAAGGTTTTTTACAGCCAAAGGATATTCTGCAGCAGCTATTCATCGTGAGCTTTGTGCCGTGTACGGACCAAGAGTTATGAGTGAAGGAGTTGTCTGTGAATGGGTACGTTTATTTAAAAGTGGACGAGAAAACGTTCATGATGAAGAGAGGAGTGGTAGACCATCATTGGTGACTGACGAACTCGTTCAGACAGTTGATGCAAAAGTTCGTGAAAATCGGCGTTTCTCAATGTCGGAGTTGTCTACTGGTTTTCCACAGATTTCTAAGACTCTCTTGTACGAGATAGTGACAGCAAGATTGGGTTACCGTAAGTTCTGTGCACAATGGGTCCCCAAAATTCTTACCGACCACCACAAAACTCAAAGAATGGCCTCTGCATTAGACTTTCTGTCACGTTATGAGGACGAAGGAGAACCATTGTTAAACAGAATCGTGACCGGTGACGAAACCTGGATTAAATACGTGAACCCTGAGACAAAAGAACAATCAAAGATGTGGGCACATTCAAATTCGCCTACCAAACCAAGAAAAGCCTCGCAAGATTTTTCTGCCAGAAAACTGATGGCAACGGTGTTTTGGGATGCCAAAGGGGTGTTGTTGGTTGAATTCATGGAACGTGGTACGACAATTAATCAAGACGTGTACTGTGAAACAATAAAAAAGTTACAACGGGCTACAGAGAACAAACGCCGTGGTATGCTGACTTCCGGTATCGTTTTTTTGCACGATAACGCCCGTCCTCACTCTGCTCGCAGAACAACGGCCCTTCTTGAGAGTCCTTCAAGTGGGACGTTATCAACCATCCACCTTACAGCCCAGACCTGGCGCCAAGTGATTATCACCTCTTCATGCATTTGAAGAAATGGCTCGGGTCACACCGGTTTGATGACGACGAAGAGCTCAAAGATGCGGTCACAGGCTGGCTCCAGGCACAAGCGGGTGATTTTTATGCAGAAGGAATTTCAAAGCTTGTGAAGAGATACGATAAGTGCCTCAATCGCTATGGAGACTATGTAGAAAAATAGTGCAAAGATGTAGTTGTAAGATGTATATATTAAAATATTTTTATTTAACTTGGTGTATTTTTTTAAATCAACCGGAGGTTACTTTCTGAACGGCCCTCGTATGTTGCTCAGGAATCCAGCAGGTGTCTTTAGCAGCTAGCCAGTGGAAGGAACGAGCAGAACCAGGTGGGTACATAAAGCTGATGAGGACATCATCTTGTTCATGTGAAATATGCTATTAACTTTATTTGAAAGGCATGGACAGCAATGGTATCATCATGGAGACAATCGCTGATCATACAAACGCTCATACTGTGACATTCCTTGCCATCAAAATAGATGACAAATGGAAGTAGTGTGGTCTGACTGTTCTTCCAATGAAATCCTTGTGCAGCATCGTCAACAACAAATGAATAATTCTGAATAAAACACGCCAGTATAATTGCTTCATTTTCTGCAAGATTTATTAGTAGCTGCTTAAGGTATAAACTCTAGTGTTTTGTCACAAAGTGATGGCTTCTTAAACCGGTAATTTTCAAAATCAATGTCTCCATGAAATCTTCAACAGTTCTCTGACAAAGTCTCCAATGTGTGTGTGTGTGTGTGTGTGTGTGTGTGTGTGTGTCAGTATGGACCTATTGATGGTATTACATTGTTTCTTCAGGGTCATAGTTTTTAAAAGCATCTCCGAGAAAAGCCACTAGTTGTATTTTTCCTAGACATTCCTCACAGCATTGCAGCATACAATCTTTTGATTCCAAACTGCATACAAATTTTTTTTTGTCAAAGCCTTGTAGTCATCTTGGATGAATGTTTTGAAGCCAACATTAATTTGACATTTTGATGAATTGTACATACGTTTATTGAATGTGGTCCAGAAGCACCAACTTCAGTACACCATTTCAGCCTGAAGTTACAAAATTTTGAGAAGCTCAGTTGATTTCCATATCATTTCTTTCAAATTTTTCAAAGGAGCAGATGTTTTTGCGTGTGAATCTTTTTCCCATTTCTTTTTATCGCAACACAATCCTTTTAGCCTGAGCATAACCAAGAAAACTCATCATCTCCAAGAAAAGTGAGAACCTTTTGTTTTACTTAATCGTTGAGCTTTTTCCCTTTTCGGTTTGCACATGTTGCCAAAATCCCATCTTCTATCTTTAATTTTCTAGACTTTCTCTCCATTTTATTCGAAACAGCAAATTCTTTAGCCACTTTTTCAGTAGTCCAGCTATTTGGGACCAGTGTCAAAATTTGAACTTTACTGCAATTTCTTGAAGCCTTGAGCTTAAGTTCTTCAATTAAGATATCCATATCTTTAAACTTTTGGCACTCTTCCATTAGTATTTGAGCAATATCTACTTGGCTCACACCAGTATCTGTGGCAATTACCTTAGTAATGCTAACTTGGCCTTTCAGAACTTTGTGCTTTACATATCCCATTAAATCCCTTTTGCTGATCTGCTGAACCTGTAATGGTGGCACTACAAGTGATGATAATGAAGTATTAGCAGTAAAGCAAGCATAAACGACACCCATGTCTTCAGTGGATGGTGATTCTTGCTTATCTAGTGGGATGATTCTTTTTAGGCCTCTTCTTGTCTACATTTGGTACAAATTTTCTGACCAGATTTAAAAACATTAGTCAATAACTTCAACCTATCAGATATTGCAATGTTCATTGTTCTTAAAGCCTTCTTGATTACATGTTTTTCTTTACCAAATGGGTAGCAGCAAGTCTTCTTCAGGAACTGAAATTTTGTCATCAACAAGGCATTATGGTAGGGAGAAATTTGGGCACCTTCAGTAACATCAAGCCCAGATCTACATTGTAGAAGCTCCTTGTCCATCAGTGACATTTCCTTAACTGATTGTAGTTGACTTTTGTCATAATAGGATGATGATGACTTATGACAATCAGCTCCATCTGATCCACCAAAGTAGCTGGGTGAAGGGGTCTCTTGGTTATTTTATACAATGGTTTATTAATCTATAACAATCAATTTTGAAAGCTTATGAATATACAGGTTTGAAGCATAGAAGATTCAGTCTTGTATGTATTAGGCCATTAAAACATATTATTTTAGTGGTTACCTTCAGTTACAACAATGATTATTGATTATTCAAACACTCAGTACTCAACACTAAGGTGGTACAATGTCAACACCAAAGATTACACCTCACAGAAGATGGACACAGTGAAAATTGGCAATAATGAAAGCAACAGTAGAAAGTGGTGTTTCAGCAATGTCCCACTGCTGCAAGGCTAGAGCCTTAAAATACTACTGCTGCTTAATAATTTCGATGAAAACTGAGTGACGATGCATAGATGCACCACCATGCATTTTAAAGTTAAAACATTCTAAACAACATAGCATTCCATTATAATCATCTAGATTTTATGATCTTAAGAGAATTTTCAGAGGTTTTATTATATTTATATTCTATACTGTAAAATAATGCAAAAATACTGGTTAGCACAGTTACATTCCCTAAATAGCAGGCAAATCTTAAACTATTAAAAGACACTATAATTACACATATTTGATTTACAATTTCAAATTGTATTAATTTTTTGTATTAACCAATAATCCATTTTCCCTACTTTTGAATAGGTATTCTTACTCATCAATATGCAAGGTCCAGAAATTAAACAGTATAGCTTTGAAAGCTTAAAGCATGCTCTTTCAAGCTGTGGCAAGAAAAAGAGGATTAAACAAGACACATTTGAGATATTGCCCCCCAAAAATACCCTAAAATTTGCACATAGAAAATTTTGGCCAACTTTGCAGATGCATGTCTTTTTTTCTAGGCATTCAATGTTAGTTAAATTTGATCTGTATATAGACATCATAGGTAGGAATAACCCTCTCAAGTTTTGCTGTGATAGTTCATATGAAAAGTAGCAGTAGACGGTCAAACCTTGGCTCTCAGAATAGCACGTCGAATTTTTTAGCTACTTTAGAGGCTTGTATCTATATTTAGGTGTGGCTAAATCCCAAATTTTTGCCACAGTGTGATTCAACACAAAAAGTTGTCTATGTATATTAAAGGAAATGACCAAATGAGTGCTAGAACTTTTGAAAAACCTAGTAAATTTGGCACATTTGCATCTTTGTATGTGAGGCGAAGAGGAGTAAATTCTCTTTACAAGCCCCTAAAATTCAACCACTGACGATACTGGAATGAAGTTTGGTATATAAACATCAAAGACAATATAGAACCTTCACACCGAATTTCATTAGATTTTGAGATGGTCGAGCGGGGACACTTTTTAATATTGGACTCTTTGACATGGAATGACCCTTTGGTGAAGATTGTGGGCCTCCCACTTCATGGTGCATCATGAACTGAACATGTTGTCTGGAATTTGCATATTAAATCACATAGAGTGTCATGATGTGGACACCTCCAAGCAGGAAAACGCAATCTAAATTGCCGCCTCACATGCTCCGTAAAGTTTCCTCCTGCACTGAAAACCTCTTCCACTAAAAATCAGCTTACACAATAACAGTACAGTAACACATCTAACAGCTGCAGCACACACACAACACTTTTGTAACCCACCCCTACCACAGCATGTGTACGGAACATATGTAGGTGAGACTTGAATGTGCTACCAACCTTACATGTCCTGCAAGGTGAGACACATAAAGCTCACTGGTACTTCTACGAATGTAGTGTATTGTAGCAGTCAAAGCAGCAGTCAGCGTGGAGATTATGCTACGTGACTGTAGGAGATACTGACTTGCGGCTTTTTTTGTAGTGGCCTTATCAAGGAGATCACAGGCAGTGAAAGTAAATATATTTAAGTTATTGTAATGTAAATTTGAGTTTTTACTACTGATTTTATGAGTATTATTGAAATGGAACATCTGGGAATGTAGTTTTGATACAAAATTTATTAAATTTTAGGCATCTTTTTGTGAACTTTTATAGTCATGTGCGTAGGTATCTGCAGGGAGGGGGCTT
Source organism: Schistocerca americana (assembly GCF_021461395.2). Classification (NCBI taxonomy): domain Eukaryota; kingdom Metazoa; phylum Arthropoda; class Insecta; order Orthoptera; family Acrididae; genus Schistocerca; species Schistocerca americana. The sequence goes on along the minus strand of NC_060119.1, from coordinate 1,035,666,213 downwards.
CTTCACGAGAAATTGTACTTTCTTACCTTGGAGCTGGTTTCACCATTGTTTTGCAACTTTGGGGGATGTGAACCTTTACAGAACATTGCCAAAATAGAGTACCTGATGTAGACTGCACTGCTTCCTGTTAAAACCCCAAACAAGCCACAGAAAGGGACAGTTGCAACACCCTGCACAGTGCAAACAATGCTGCAGTCTACCTGCCCAACACACACACACACACACACACACTCTCTCTCTCTCTCTCTCTCTCTCTCTCTCTCTCTCTCTCTCTCTCTCTCTCTTTCCCAGTTCCCCCAAGAACTGCCCTTTTGCCCATTGCACACCCTAATCTCGACATTAGGTTTGCATTTGATCCGCTATGGCTTGTTGCCCTTTCCAGTCAGTTTTACACAGTATAGCAATTATAGTAGAATATGAAGAACACGATCATGCCAGACCATAAGTAACAGTAGATGTAGACCAAAATGCAGAAGAAATATTAATTTTGAACTGGAAGAATGAAATAAATTGTGAAATATCAGAACTGAAAAGGTGTTTGGACCCGCTGAAACTCTATTGTTGTTAAAGTATATGAGATGCAACCTGCCACAACATCCAGCCAAAGGGTTATGAGTTGTGTACTCTACCATGGCTTAACAATAATGTGCCAAACAATAGATACAAGACCCATTTTGGTTCAGCCCTAGGCTTTCAGGGGCCAGTTGTACTGAACAATTTGGTGGTTGTCTTCATGTTGTTGTTGTTGTTGTTGTTTTTGTCTTCAGTCCTGAGACTGGTTTGATGCAGCTCTCCATGCTACTCTATCCTGTGCAAGCTTCTTCATCGCCCAGTACTTACTGCAACCTACATCCTTCTGAATCTGCTTAATGTATTCCTCTCTTGGTCTCCCTCTACGATTTTTACCCTCCACGCTGCCCTCCAATGCTAAATTTGTGATCCCTTGATGCCTCAGAACATGTCCTACCAACCGGTCCCTTCTTCTTGTCAAGTTGTGCCACAAACTCCTCTTCTCCACAATTCTATTCAACACCTCCTCATTAGTTATGTGATCTACCCATCTAATCTTCAGCATTCTTCTGTAGTACCACATTTCGAAAGCTTCTATTCTCTTCTTGTCCAAACTATTTATCGTCCATGTTTCACTTCCATACATGGCTACACTCCATACAAATACTTTCAGGAACGACTTCCTGACACTTAAATCTATACTTGATGTTAACCAATTTCTCTTCTTCAGGAACGCTTTCCTTGCCATTGCCAGTCTACATTTTATATCCTCTCTACTTCGACCATCATCAGTTATTTTGCTCCCCAAATAGCAAAACTCCTTTACTACTTTAAGTGTCTCATTTCCTAATCTAATTCCCTTAGCATCACCCGACATAATTCGACTACATTCCATTATCCTCGTTTTGCTTTTGTTGATGTTCATCATGTTTATCCTCCTTTCAAGACACTGTCCATTCCGTTCAACTGCTCTTCCAACTCCTTTGCTGTCTCTGACAGAATTACAATGTCATCGGCGACCCTCAATGTTTTTATTTCTTCTCCATGGACTTTAATACCTACTCCAAATTTTTCTTTTGTTTCCTTTACTGCTTGCTCAATATACAGATTGAATAACATTGGGGACAGGCTACAACCCTGTATCACTCCCTTCCCAACCACTGCTTCCCTTTCATGCCCCTCGACTCTTATAACTGCCATCTGGTTTCTGTACAAATTGTAAATAGCCTTTCGCTCCCTGTATTTTACCCCTGCCACCTTTAGAATTCGAAAGAGACTATTCCAGTCAACATTGTCAACAGCATTCTCTACGTCCACAAATGCTAGAAATGTAGGTTTACCATTCCTTAATCTATGTTCTAAGATAAGTCGTAGGGTCAGTATTGCCTCACGTGTTCCAACATTTCTGCGGAATCCAAACTGATCTTCGCCGAGGTCGGCTTCTACCAGTTTTTCCATTCGTCTGTAAAGAATTTGTGTTAGTATTTTGCAGCTGTGACTTATTAAACTGATAGTTCGGTAATTTCCACATCTGTCAACACCTGCGTTCCTTGGGATTGGAATTATTATATTCTTCTTGAAGCCTGAGGGTACTTCGCCTGTCTCATACATCTTCCTCACCAGATGGTAGAGTTTTGTCAGGATTGGCTCTCCCAAGGCCGTCAGTAGTTCCAATTTAATGTTGTCTACTCCCGGGGCCTTGTTTCGACTAGGTGTTTCAGTGCTCTGTCAAACTCTTCACGCAGTATCATATCTTCCATTTCATCTTCATCTACATCCTATTCCATTTCCATAATATTGTCCTCAAGTACATCGCCCTTGTATAGACCCTCTATATACTCCTTCCACCTTTCTGCTTTCCCTTCTTTGCTTAGAACTGGGTTCCCATCTGAGCTCTTGATATTCTTACAAGTGCTTCTCTTTTCTCCAAAGGTCTCTTTAATTTTTCCTGTAGGCAGTATCTATCTTACCCCTACTGAGATAAGCCTCTAAATCCTTACATTTGTCCTCTAGCCATCCCTGCTTAGCCATTTTGCACTTCCTGTCGATATCGTTTTTGAGACGTTTGTATTCCCTTTTGCCTGCTTCATTTACTGCGTTTTTATATTTTCTTCTTTCATCAATGAAATTCAATATTTCTTCTGTTACCCAAGGATTTCTATTAGCCCTCGTCTTTTTACCTTCTTGATCCTCTGCTGCCTTCACTACTTCATCCTTCAGAGCTACCCATTCTTCTGCTGTTGTATTTCTTTCCCCCATTCCTGTCAATTGTTCCCTTATGCTCTCCCTGAAACTCTGTACAACATCTGGTTTAGTCAGTTTATCTAGGTCCCATCTCCTTAAATTCCCACTTTTTTGCAGTTTCTTCAGTTTTAATCTATAGTTCATAACCAACAGATTGTGGTCAGAGTCCACATCTGCCCCTGGAAATGTCTTACAATTTAAAACCTGGTTCCTAAATCTCTGTCTTACCATTATATAATCTATTTGAAACCTGTCAGTATCTCCAGGCTTCTTCCATGTATACAATCTTCTTTTATGATTTTTGAACCAAGTGTTAGCTATGATTAGGTTGTGCTCTGTGCAAAATTCTACCAGGCGGCTTCCTCTTTCGTTTCTTACCCCCAATCCATATTCACCTACTACATTTCCTTCTCTCCCTTTTCCTACTGACGAATTCCAGTCACCCATGACTATTAAATTTTCGTCTCCCTTCACTACTTGAATAATTTCTTTTATCTCATCATACATTTCATCAATTTCTTCATCTGCAGAGCTAGTTGGCATAGAAACTTGTACTACTGTAGTAGGCACGGGCTTCGTGTCTATCTTGGCCACAATAATGCGTTCACTGTGCTGTTGGTAGTAGCTTACCCACACTCCTATTTTTTTATTCATTATTAAACCTACTCCTGCATTACCACTATTTGATTTTGTATTTATAACCCTGTATTCACCTGACCAAAAGTCTTGTTCCTCCTGCCACCGAACTTCACTAATTCCTACTATATCTAACTTCAACCTTTCCATTTCCCTTTTTAGATTTTCTAACCTACCTGCCCGATTAAGGGATCTGACATTCCACACTTCGATCCGTAGAATGCCAGTTTTCTTTCTCCTGATAACAATGTCCTCTTGAGTAGTCCCCGCCCGGAGATCCGAATGGGGGACTATTTTACCTCCGGAATATTTTACCCAAGAGGATGCCATCATTATTTAACCATACAGTAATGCTGCATGCCCTCAGGAAAAATTACGGCTGTAGTTTCCCCTTGCTTTCAGCCGTTCACAGTACCAGCCCAGCAAGGCCGTTTTGGTTAGCGTTGCAAGGCCAGATCAGTCAATCATCCAGATTGTTGCCCCTGCAACTACTGAAAAGGCTGCTGCCCCTCTTCAGGAACCACACGTTTGTCTGGCCTCTCAACAGATACCCCTCCGTTGCGGTTGCACCTGTATCACTGAGGCGCACAAGCCTCCCCACCAACGGCAAGGTCCATGGTTCATTCTTATCCAAATTCATATTGATAATATAAAATTATAAGCGTTGGATATACTATTGAAATATGTTAACCTTTAAGGTATAACATTGACCTACCTTCTAAAAATATTGGTTAGATAACTATCAAACCTTTAATACATAACAAGCCTTGCATCCATATCGAATTTATATCTCGGGGCGCGACATGTTCTCTAACTCATCTTATCACTAATATCAAAAATGGCACATTTGCAATTAGGTGTTAAAGGCAGCTGTATTCTAGAGGTTACCACAGGTTGTAAAGGGATGGAGGATGCCATCTGACAAATTGAAACACTAATGGCCTTAATAATGCATAAAAATATCATATCTAGCCAAACATTTCTCAAATGAATGGCAGTAGTGGCAATGAAATCATAACATTTCGTTAGGGTCTTGCTAAGATCTGTCAATAAAAAACAACATTTTTATTCCGCTCTGATATAAAATACAGTATATATTTTCTGTTCCAGAACCTCCAGCATCACAGCAAAGCCAGTTTGCGTGGCATCCATCTGGAGAAATTCATATGTCTGTTGGTCAGGGAAGTGTAGCAATGGACACACGAAATCATAATAAAGAGACTGAAGACGTGGAAGTGATGTCTACTGATTCGAGCAGCAGCTCATCAAGTGATTCTCAGTGATTGTTGTAATTTTTCATGCAATTGTCACAATTGTTTTCATAATGAGTATCATAGTATGCTTATTAATAAATCACTACTTATTTATATAATTTTGGTGCTTCAATTCCCAAAACTTGGAATTTTTATTTCAGTTTTGTTTCCATTGTTGGTGGTACAGGGAACAGAGGCATTTGTGAGTTAACTGCATACATTGCAATGACAGAAAACACACATCCGAAAAGAGGGCAAGCTCCAGTCGGGCTTTGCCCAGAAAGAATGTGTCATCACATGCATTTTCTGTATATTTTGGCTGTGAATAGCTGGAAGCAGCCCAAACAGATATTGCTCATCACGTCTTTCATGTGACACGCAGTGTCAATGGAAAGTGCCTGTTTGCTTCCCGTTAAAATCAAAATTATTTTCAAAGCAGAATTTTATGTACTCATTCAGTAGAATGGTCTCAGATTAGTTTATTGTGGTATTTGTTTAACTGATATTATGAAGCTCATTTTTAAACTAAGAACCAATAGTGCATCATGTCCGTGCATCCTGTCCCATGACGTCTGTTCACAGTGCCACTCCTGGCCAGTTTCTCAGTACGCCACCATTATCTTTCACGTCTCTGCCAGTGTTGGTTGTATGGTTATACTGCTTCATTTGTCACCATGTCAATCAGTAATCCTGCTGATTGTGAAGTGCTCTCGGTTATTCTGTTCTTAAATGCAAAACAAGTTTGTCCTGCTGAAATTCACCGGCAGCTTGTTGAAGTTTATGGTGCAGGTGTAATGAATGATGGAAATGTGTGTAAATGGATTTGGCTGTTTAATGAAAGAAGGACAAATGTCCATGATGATGAATGATCTGGACAGCCTATTGTCATTAGTGAAGATGTGACACAAAAAGCTGATGAGGCAGTTCGCCAAAACAGGCACTTCACTGTTGATGAGGTGCATCAGAAATTTTCGCAAGTTTTAAGTTCAGTAGTTTATCACACTGTTATGACAAATTTCGCTCCAAAAAGTGTGTGTGTGTGATGGGTGCTGAAAATGTTGACAGAAGAACACAAAACAGATTGAATGGCATGCTCTTTGTCCATTTTGGACTGTTATCACAAGGATGGGTACAAGTTCTTGAGCCACATTTTGACCGCTGATGAAATGTGGATTGCACACTATACTCCAGAGGAATGACAACAAATGCTGAGAGGTACTGTGAAACATTGTTAAAGCTTAAGCATGCTATGCAAAATCGCCAGAGGGGACTTCTCTGTAGTGGCACTCTTATGCTTCACGAAAATTGTCAGTCTTACATTGCAGCAAGAACAAGTATGCAACTGGACGAGTTTCATTGGGATCATCCACCATACAGCTGTGACTTAGCACCATCAGACTTTCATCTGTTTCCAAAACTGAAGAAATTTCGTGGTGGAAAGCACTTGGGAAATGATGAGTTGTTGAAAGCGACTGTTACTAACTGGTTTAACTGTCAGGTGGCAGACTTCTGGTGTGCAAAAGCTGGAGCCACATCTTGGCAAATGTGTAAATGTTCATGGTGACTATGTTGAAAAGTGAAAAAAATATGCATATTGTTGTTTGTGATACAATTTATGTTCATAAATAAAGTTTCTCTTACTCCATTACGAATTGGTTCTTACTTTTGAAATGGCGCTACCAGAAGCAGGTATGGTAAAACTTGAAGAATAAGCAGTACTCCAGCAGCGACAGCACCATCTTAGTCCACACTGGCTGCTACCGCCGTACAGCAGTGCTGCACAGTCATTCTGGGATACTGGTTATTCTTCATATTTTATGATCCCTGTTAATACATATCGGTAAAACAAACCTCACACTAGATTGGTCTGAAACCACTCTATCAAATGAGCACATAAAATTATGCTTTAAAAATAATTTTATTTGTAGACCAATGCTTTCCATCAGCACTGGGCATCACACGAAAGACATGATGAGCAGCATTTGTTTGGACTTACTCCAGATACACATTGCACAAACAAAATTGCAAATATCTGCCAAAAGTACTAACCTAGATGGTTTGTTAGTAATGATGATTGATAATTCCTGTGGATGATTTGACATGGGCAGTGTTAATTGTAAACACAATTTTGGGTTGTCTTGGTAGCGATTTTTCAACATGCTGATTTTCAGTAAAAAAAAGATGAGCATAATCTTGAAAATATACGAATTCAGAGGGAAGGTGGGTTTCTTCACTTCTGAATTATTCTTTCAACAGCAGTTTTTTAAACAGGACATGCTGCCAGACAGCAAACCGCATGCGCAGAGCTGAAATCTTGTATACGCAGTGCCTTCCCCCGATTCTTGCTACTAAGAGTATTGCTGTTTGATGCACAAGCAGTGAGCGCTAGCCAGCCAGACTCTACCCCGAAAATTTTTCAGGTGCTGCCAGATTCGCGCATGCGCACAGCTGACTGAGTTAGAGTGAGGGTTACACTTCACATGACGTGTGGCACATTTTTCAATTGTTTCGCAGCTATTGTAGTTCCCGCATTCCACTATTTCATGTGTACACTTCATTGTCAGTACTAAGGCAAGCCTATAGGATGTTCATCCACTGCTACGTGTGGAAATCTATCCAGAAATTGGATGATAAACGTTCAAGCAGAGCAGAGACCAAACGCGGGTTTCTGCATTACCGTAGCTAATGCCAGTTTTTTAAAGGTTGAAGGCAGCTGCTTAAACAAACCTATTGTTACAACTCTTTCGAGACTAGTGCCACCTACATCCTTCCGACATGGAAGGGCCCAACAGAAACCATCAGTAACAGAGACGGATTAATGTGAACTGCCCCCACAGTTGGACAAGTTCACAGCATTTTCAGGGTGCAGTGTTTTTCAATCATCCCTAAACAAAGTATAACTCAATACGAGAGTACATATGAGTTAATTTATTCACCAAATCACTAACAAATGAAATGTGAGGACGTAGAACCATTGGCTCTACCCCATAATAATATCGCTGCCCTACTACAGTAAGCACAACTGTATCTTTGCCAGATTAGTTCTCTGTAGTACACGCTCTAAGCTACACACATTGTGTATACGCTACGAGAATAAAATTATTCATAGTAAGTGATAGGAGTACAAGTGATTATTTATCACTGTAATTACTAAGCCTGCTCCCCACTATCTGCAGTGGAGATCCTGTTATGTCCTTTTCAACTGCGCCGCAAAATACCGAGTTATACTTGCACCAAAACACTGCCGATCACCTGGGATACAAACTTAACGCCACGAAGAATACGCCCAATGATGGTGCTTCATCGCCTGGCATCACTACAGACGATTTACTTGTGCAACCATTTGGTGTTCTCGCCGATTCCCAAATGATATAACCAGTGCAACTGTGGTTCTCAAACAGTTGACAATGTTCCCATTGTTTCAACAACCACTGAACCAGGGCATCATTACCTGTCGCCAAATGGACAAATGCACTAAATTACAAGTCAATTCTGATGTTATCAGTGAAAGCAGTGACATGGAATCTACCAACCCCGTAATTAAAAGTGCTACATCAGTGGTGACCATCATGGTGAACATTGGCTGGCTGCCGCTGTCCCCACCTCCCACCCAACCAGTGCTACTAATATACCGATCGGTGACAGTGTTAATGAACTACACCACACTCATTTTCATTCTAATGACTCAGCGAGTATCGACATTCTGTGGGCAGCGTACCAAATAGTACACCCTCCAGAGTACCGCAATTGTTGATAAACAATCTCCACCATATACAACTGCCTGCCACTGCAGAGAACTGATATTTATGAGTTACTACGGACAAATCTGCCCTACAAGTGACCTCCCTGTACCAGACCATGTTTTTCCACGGCCTACGCCTTAACTTTACATTCCGCACGATACTGTATGTCACCCGGGTGATGTCACACTTGTTACGGCCATACTGCGATCCGCATCACGTCATCATGATGACCACACACCAACAACGGCTGCACTGTGCTCCGGGCCATGCCTGCCACTTGATATCGCTCACCAACCAGGCACAGTGTGTCTGCAACCGCGCAGAGTTTTCACACCTTGCGACCACAGCGTATCAATATGGTGAGCCTGACTGCAACTACGACTGTGGAAACACAAGTGAGTACCTACAACAGCCGCTGCATTGGGTGACCTACACAGTGCGCCACCCACCACAATTGCCACCAACCAGGACCTTCCACCGCATGGCATTCCTTGGTACTCCACTACTACACCGAATCACCGGCCACGACACCCGCATCACATCCCATGATAATCAGTCATGACACCTGCATTACTGAGACACCTACTGCGTCACCAGCTGCCGCCTCTATCAGCGCCACCAGATGGTGTTCACGAATCTGCACCATGTTCTTCGCACGATTACAACAACCTCGTATTGGTCCCTGCTCCCCGCCATCAGGCAGGTTACCACCAGCCGCACAGCAAGTTACATCTGCTGCTGCTACAAGTTGATTCTCCGCAATTATGGTTCGCATTCTGATAGTGCATGATGTAGTCAGCCGGGATCACAGACAACCACGACAAGTTTTTCGAGCTTTTGAACCACTTCCTCACCAACACTGATCTTATCAGTGACTTTCTATTGCACGCACCAACCACTGACTGCTACAAGACAGTGAAGAAGCTCATACTACAGCACCTTTCACGTTCACCTGAACTCCACCTAGCCATTGCTGAGACACTGCTGGGCCACAATACCCCGTCAGCGCTCAGGTGCAGGTTACACTTCTGTGTTGACACAAGACCTCTTACTGGAGCATGCTCTCTGGTCACTACAGCTTCTCAAGCTGTCTTAAAATGTACAGACGTCCATGCTAAAGCACAAGGACAAACCACTGGAAACCCGGATACACCTCGCTGCCTGCATTCTTGCCCTCACACAATATCACGCTTTGATAAACACTCATATCAGATCCGGCACTGACTTCAACACTGGTTGCATCTACAGCCAGCCTGCACACCGGCAGTACCCACGGAGACCACCACGGAGCACTCACTGCGCAGTGCCAGGTCAACTGACAGTTCCCAAGGTGCTCTGGCCTCAGCCGAGTCCCTCCATGCTGTGCCCACAGCAGGCTTGCAAGACTCCATTGCAGCAAGGTACCAGCAGTCAGATACCACGATGGACCCAGGCGCCATATTTGTAGTGGAAAGTAAACAACCGCCTACCTCATTGACGCCTGACCATCAGCCCTCGCCCACAGGGTTGGCACAAGTTCTGGAAATCAGGGAAATTCAAACATGTCAGGGAAGTATGAGAGAAACTTGAAAAAAACACTGGAAAATCTCGTTTTTTTCTCAGTACGTGAAGTGGTTTGTGTACTGAGACGTCATGCTTCGCTGTTGGCCAGGCACACCTGAGTACGTGTGCCGCTTCCCTACTCCCTCATTCTTACTGCTTCTCCCCTTCCTACCACTCCCCTCCGCTTGTAGTCAGTGCTGCCACCACTACCTGCTGCTAGAGAGCCTGTATAGGGAGAGGGTGGCCAGTCGGACGATACGGCGGCCGTTTTTCTGCCAAACTGCGGGCGGGACTTTTGAATGGCCAGTAGTGGAGTACACAGTCACCGAATCAAAAGCACAAGACAATATGGCGAAATCATTCGTTAAATGCCTTTGTTTATAAGAATAATGTGTTATAATAATTTTCACACAGCCAATTTACAGGTCTGTTTTCAAATTTAACTATGTATATTGCAAGTTGTTTTACATGTAGTTAAAAGCAAAAACGACTTACTTCACATAGATAAAAGTACTTGGTTGGTTTCCACAAGGCTCCTGTTTGATTTATGTCAGCCCTGTTGACTGCGACTGCCCATTGCTTTCGTGTTTCTTCATTGCGTGGAAATGCTAACATGTGAAATCCACCTTCGCCTCTATTGGAACAATCAAATGCAGCGCAACCTGGCATCATTTACTAACGTCTGCAGAATCAATTACAGATGTCAAAAACAAGACTGTACAATTACTAATGTGTTGACTCCAAACATGTAGGCCTACCGACTTCATGACAAAATGCTTCATTATTTCAACTCGTATTTAAGATCGCAAACACTAATTACGTACTAAAAACTAGATAGAACTAAATCGAACATGCATGCACAATGCATAACAAGTCTCTCAATAATTCAAATACCTTTTACTCGTTTCCAAAAGTCCTCTGAACTTCAATTCAACTCAAAAGCTCTGCGAACATAGGAAGCGCGTGAGAGGTTTGGCGCCATTTTTCTGCCAAAGCTAATCAACCAGTCACGGACAACTTCACCTATGGCCACTCTCTCTGTATACAGGCGCTCTACCTGCTGCTAACCTAGCAGTTGCCGATGAGAGGCAGGAAGGTGTGAGGAGTGGTTTCTTTGGATCTGATTCTCAGAGCAGTGGCCAAAGACAACGATTATGTGTACATGAGTTGTGTCTGAGTGATGTGTGAATGTGTGTGTGCTCTTATTTTTTGACAAAGGCTATGACCGAAAATTTAGTTGTGAAAGTGTGTCTTTTTCTGTGTGCCTATCTGTGGCTCAGTGAATATCTTTACGGTGAGTTACTACCTATCCTCATTAGTATTGATTCTTTGAGTATTTGCACAAATTATCTGTTGCATGGATTGATCAGTGTGTTCTCATTTCATCAATACGGTGTCCGTGATGTGAATAGCTGGCCACATGAATGGACTTCCACAACAGACCAAAACCACTGGCCACTGCTGTGGGTATTTCTAGTGGATCTGACGCCCATAGTTTCCCTCTAATGTGCAGGCCCTGCCCATTGGATCTAGTCTCACTGATCTGTGTGCAGGCCGGGTCTGTTTTTGTGTGACATAATGTGGCAGATTTTTGTGGTTCATCCAGGGACCAGGGACTGCAGTGCTCCTCGGCAGGCCAGAGGCCACGTGCAGTGGATTTCAGGAATTCCGTCTGTCTCATCGCAAGTACATTATACAGTGCAGCATTTATAGATATTTTATTTATTCTAGTACATTTTGGCACTTCAAAAGTAGTTTATATATTAGAGAGTATGGACAATAAGAAGAAGAAAATTTTGGCAGTTTGTACGCTATGTACTCATATATTTCTCGAAAGAAAAATCACATGATGCCTGTAAAATAGTAGAGACAACACAGTGAGTAATAATTGACAATCACGAACTAACATTTTATTGGCAGTCACCTATAGTGTTGCTTTACAGAACTCTTCCCCACCTTATACACTTCTTTGAAGAGGCCTACTTTTATATGAAGTTATTTTAGGAATAGGTGAACTTGTTTTAAATCTGTTATGCGACTCCAAGAAAATGCATATTTTTGTCACCAAATGTGTTTCATTTTATTGAAATAAAATAACAACAGTGGTCTTAATGAAACACATATACAATTTGCCTTGCTTTCTCCATCTAAAAACAATTCATTACAAAAGATGTTGATGTTAATACTTAGGATTTTTGCTCACACAGGGGAGAAATACAGAAGTCCTTACATATTTTGTCTACTTATGTCTTTACTTACCCATTGAGATCTCAAAGTTTGTCAGGAAAAAACGCTAAAACTTGGCTGGAAAGCAGGGAATTTCAGTTGGGGAAATTTGTGGCAACCCTGACCTAACCATCGCAACTTACCTAGCCAGGACATTGTGCCTAATCGGCTCCACTGCCCCTGTGGGTTCCACGCACACTTCGGTGCTGATGTGCGTTGCCGTCCACCCTGCAGCTACCCAAACTAGTACAGCCACCTGACACAGGCGCAACAGGTCGCTCCCCTGCTTCAAGCCATTTCGCTACAAAACATGGCAATACTCATCATATCCCACATCTTCATTTTAAATGCTCTTTGTCTATGACAAGCATCTTAGAGCGTACTTTTGAGTTGGCACCAATGTTAGCATGCTGGCACCTGGAAAACGTACACCATTCGATGTACAACTACGCACTGTGAAGAATTCAGTGACTCACGTGATAGCACGGCCTATCTCGCAGTCCAACTGGACAACCATACCGCTCACCCACATAAATTTTTTTGGTTGGCACCATTGAGCTAGTGTTGGGTGCAGATTTTTTTAGGTATTACAATCAGATTTTTTGAGGCATTGTAATCTTCTGCCAGACCTGTGTAGGGCTTTACTACTACATTGCGATGGCTGCACACTGAACAGTAGAGTAAAGAGTGACTACCTACCGACAGACAAGACCACGCCATCTGCTCCTCCTATCTCTGGAACAGTACTGGACTTCACGATAAAGTGCCAGGCATTGTTCGAGGAGCTTAATACTGTGACTACTGCATACACCAACCTCCGCCGCACCAATGCCAGCTCACGAGCAGCTAATGAACACAACCACAACTGCTGCTCTGGGCTCACAGCACAGTTGCACATCAAATGGCAACAGCTGTCATCGCACCAGCAACAATGAGAGCCGTCGATCCGAGATGCCACCACACCTTCAGTCAGTCAGTCCAGTGCCTCTTACTTCTGGTGACGATGCTCCCACGAATGGGCCACGCAAAAACAGTGATATTGCTCTCGTGAGCAGGTTGAGTGTAAACAGTGATAACCTGTCCATGAGTGGATCGTGTTCCTCACTTGCTACTCTGCATCAGCCCTATATAAAGATTAACATCATACATGATGGTACTGTATGCAGAATTAATACTACCACCGGTTGGACACCGCCTCACCTCTCACAAACTAAAGGCGACAAAGGCCGTGGTAGAGGAACTGTTACACGAGGGCACCATCAGGCAGCGTTTGGGCCTCACCGATTACTATGGGAATGAAAAAGATAAAACATGGCGCCTGTGTGGGGATAATAGACATTTGAACATGCACGCCATCATTGATAGTTACCCTGTGCCCTGTATACAGGGCTTCCCCCAGGATCTGGTTGGTGCAACCACCTTTAGCATGATCGACTGCAAAAGAGCTTGTTTGCAGATTCCAATGGCCGTGGAGAACATCCCAAAGACGGCAATAATTACACCGTTTGGCCTATTGAATTCCTCTTTATGCCCTTAGGTCTAACGAACGCAGCCCAGACTTGGCAATGATTCACTGGCGGCTTGTTTTTTACCGTGCCCTTTTGCTATTGTTACTTGGATAATGTAATTATCTTCTTACCAACACCTCAAGATCTGAGAAACACCTCCAAACCGTGTTCAACAGACGAGCAGAGTGTGGTGTTGTGGTCAACGAGGACAAGTGCCACCTCCGGAATCTGCCCCACCCCGGAAAAGATAGACAATTTCCGTAACCTACCACCGCTGATGGACTATAAAGAGTTTCGCCATCTTTTGCGGGTAATTAATTTTTACCAACAACACCTCACCCATGTGGCAGAAACACTTCTGCCACTCAGTCGCTCCGTGGCAAGAACGCATCAGGGAAGCGTATGCTCACTTGGACTCCTGATATACAAGCAGCATTTGAGAACGTCAAAACCGAGCTCACTCAGACCACCATCCTGGCACTCCCATCACTGGACGCCCATATGGTTGTAATGGCCGACAACAGTGATCAGGTGATCGTGGCAGTGTTACAGCAGGAAGTCCCCAGTGTAACCAAACCCCTACAGTTTTTCTCACGGGAACTTACCGACTCCCAGAAAATGTGGTCACACTTCAGCCATGAGCTTTTGGCGATAAACAAGTCGGTTCGGTACTTCCAAGATGACGTCAAAGGCCAGCTGCTTACTTTCTACATGGACCACCATCCTCTGGCTGATGCTACTAAAAAGTCGCCAGCCAATACTTCCCCTCAATGATTCTGTCACTTGGACATGATTTCACAGTATACGACAGATGTCCATTGTGTATGGGGAGAAGAAAACATGGTGGCTGACTACCTCTCACGACTCACCACCACATCGGCATGTCTTGACTTCGACCAAGTAGTGGAGACACAATCAACTGACACCAACTTTCAAAACCTGCTATCTGGACACACAATGGGCCTCTAGCTCAGGCAGTGCACTATAGCAAACACAGCCAAACAAGCTTAGTGCAACGTATCCCATGGTAGACGACGACCAGTTGTCCCACAGAACTTCAGGAAGACAGTTTTCGATGTCCCCCACAACTTGTCTCACACTGAAGTACATCTGACACTGAAACTCATAACTGAATATTTCATTTGGACTAACATTAAACAGGACTGTGTTGCATGGACAAGGGCCAACATCCAATGCCAATGGGCCAAGACAGTGCATCATGCCCAACGACCCTTTGGGAGAATCCCCAACCTGAAGGGCCATTTTCAACATGTCCACTTAGATCTGGTGGGGCCACTTCCAGATTCAAACGGATACATCTTGTCAGCCATGGACAGGACATCTCGATGGGTGGAGGCCACACCTCTGACCGATATCTTGGCCGACACCATTGCTCGAGCTTTCATCATACTATGGATTGCACACCTCAGGTGCCCTGAGTCCCTGACAACTGACCAGGGCCAGCAGTTCGAGTCAGCCATGTTCTCCGAGCTTTGCCACCTCTGTGTGTGCCACCGGTTCTGCACGATGGCCTACGATCCTAAATCCAACGGACTTATGAAATGATGGCATTGCACACTCAAGACAGCACTCATATGCCACGACAAGGAGTGAAGGAGTGGTGGAAGCCCTACCCTGGGTGCTGCTGGGCATACGAGCTGCCCACAAAGAAGGTCCAGACGCCTCACTGGCAGAGGTGCACTATGGGGAACCAATCACCGTCACAACAGAGTTCGTATCCCATGGACCCTGTGGACATCAACCTGCTGGATCTAGTAAAACATGTCATGGACCCTGTGCACCACGCCAAACTGACCATCTTTGTGCACAAGGACCTCCAATTGTGAACACACGTCTCACTCAGAACCGACACTGTCAAATCCACCCTCCACCCTGCATACAGTGGCCCCTACAAGGTGTTGAAACGAGGCGTAAACACTTTTGATCTATTACAAACTGGAAAAACAACAACAGTGTCACTGAACCGCCAAAATCCAATGCAGACTTTAGTGGACACACCCATTATTTACCCTCCCCCAGCTCCAGGGCCTTTAAGCCAATTTACGGTCAGCCTAGACCTGCGAGACTACCTCCCAGAAGATATTTCCACAACACTGCAGGACTCACTGCTCGTGGTTGTGGCCAAATTCGACAATAGACAGTCGGGCTACAGCAGTCTCGAGGTCACACTCCACGGCTCTTCCGCCTATGACTGAGACAGCAAGTCTGAAATCCACTCCTTCTTTGGACGGCTACCTAGTCGTATTGGCTGCGGAGCAGTTCATAACGACGACTGACACCCCAGGACGTCGCCGCCAACGGACCGACAGCCTCACAAACACCGGACGATGCACCACCAGCACCTCAATGGATACTGCCAGCGCCCCATCGGCACCGCCGCAGGCACGTGGCGGACTACGGTATGTCGACCCTTGCCATCGCCAGTGGGACAACGCATCACGACGTATACCAGTCACCGTGCTCCGCACTTAGGGGGGGGGGGGGGCAGCTCTACGCGCCAATAATCTCGTTGCCCTACAGCTGTATCTTTGCCAGATCAGTTCTCTGTAGTACGCTACACATATCTTATATATGCTGGGAGAATAAAAGTGCTCATAGTAAGTGACAGAAGTACGAATGATTATTTATCGTCAATATTACCACGCCCGTACCCCACTACCAGCCAAAAACATAAACTTTCCACAAACAAACACAATTCTTTTCCTATGAATGCAACGCCATGAACATGACGCAATGAAAATTCAGTACCAAATCAGTGAACAAGGTAAGATTATTTTTACAAGACTTGGATGTTACCACTATGTCATCGTCTTAGATAAACAATCGAAATGTAGGTGCTTTGTTGAACTGTATTCCGTGATACTCTGAGCCGAAGTAGGGGAGGAGGATGTTGATTAGAATTTTCTTTGCGTTAAAAATGTTACTCTAGCTTTTATGTCCGAGTGCGTTGACCACTTTAAATATCAGCCGTTACGAAACAGTAAATTGTTCTTAGAGTCCAGTGATCTGTTTCAATCGTCACGGTTTTGTTTTATTTTGCCTTCTTTGCAACCATGCAAAATGCATTTGGAGTCCTTTTTTTAAAATAAATTAATCTGTTCCATGTTTTGATCTTTGAATTATTTGTGTTGATTTTGGAAGCCATTGCATTCAATCTACCATGACGATTTCTGCTGTATTTCACAGTTTTTACGGAAAGTAATTGGCAGGAATGCGTGTGATGCAAAAGATCGCTGCAAATGTGGTGTGTTCACACGACACAAACCCCAATCTACTACTCGCCCGCCATCTGTCGATGTAGAAAAGAAATATCAGTGGCAAGCGACTACGCTCCCCGTAAACGTCAAAAATTTAATTCAGTTATTTTGAAATATAGAAATGGAGCAAGTTCTGTTGTGGTCTGTGTTCGCAACTTGTGTTGCAAAAAACATTCAGATCAACCGCAGGAAACAGAGAAAGCGGTCAAAATGGTGTAGATAGTGGCTGCTAAAGCGAAAGCAGTTTTCTCACGTAAATTTACTGCGAGATTTGCAGGGCGATTCTTAAGAAAGCCAGGCATATCAAAATACCATAACGTTGGCTGGTATACTTGATCTACTCCTACACCAGATCTTCTAGATTTCTGAACTTTGGATAAATCTTTTCGGTAAACAGTTCGCAACGAATTTTTTTTTATTTTTTTTTATTACTGTTTCTCTGTTTGCCGAGGCGTCAACTGCCTGCAATTTTTCAATTAGAGCATTGTATGGTGCTCTCTTTTTGTCTTGGTCACTGTATTCTTTACTTTTAATCTTCCACAAACATAGGTGGTTTCTATATATTTCAATGAATTCACTAACAAACTCTCGAGAACACTGACCAGTATCAGCCATTTTAATGCCCTGTGCGCCCAAATACAAACACTAGACTGCGCAAACAGTTGTTTCGCGCCAGATTTGCGGCGATCTCCTGTCCACACGCTCCAACATGTCTGCGCAGATGTGGTTTGAACCCACAGATTTGAGAGGTTTCTCTCAAACCTCCAACTTCCAGGTTTGCACGCACCTCAGGTTGGTGCAAATCTTCTGTCCACACGCAACGATCTGTCTGCGCAGATGTGATGTGCGCAGACATTTGCGCAGACAGATCGTTGCGTGTGGACGTGCCTTAAGATTTTAAAAATAACATTTTTAATGGAAGAATTCTTTTCGAGGTATTCCCGCCCTAAATCGACTTAAAGCGACCCAAAGAACACAATTTAACAAAGAAACGCAGAATTGGATTATAATTATTTTAAGACTAGGACGTTGAGTCAACAGTCCAGTATTTGCATAAAAATTGGCAAAAAATTTCATTATTGGCTGGTTGGTTTGTGGGGGTTGAAGGGACCAGACAATCTAATTGTAATTGTACATTCAAGCACGTAATTGGTCTTATGGAATAGTATAAGTTAAACACTATTTAAATCTTAGAGGAATTTCAGCATCTAGTAATTCTTCCAAGACATCTGGCGCTACAGAAGCAGTTGTGACACCTACAACTTGAAAAAACTGCGCATCTAAACAGTCTTGAGTGCAGTCATTTTTATTATCATAAAATGTTACAAAAGCTGAAATCTTGTGGTGCTGACGTACAATTTATAGTCATTTGTCAGTCAGAAGTTCTGCTGCTTGCAAATCATCATTTCCGGAAATATATCCGGTTAATCAAATTGCGGCAAAAATGCAGTTTCAAAGAAGAAAACTTGCATATAATATTGTTTGTAGTATTGCCCCATATGTTCAATGCAAAGTTATTGACATTATTAAACAATGTGGCAATGTTGTTCTTGAATTTGACGAGAGTTTAAACACTGATTCTTGAAAAACGCAGGCATACACGTTAGATTTTGAGATCGAAATAAGTCACAGGTTTCAATCTGATATTTTGACTGCTTTTATTCAACGCACAAGGGCCAGTGACTTACTAGATGCTTTGAAAGGATCTTTCGGTTTTTGGGAAATTGCACAATTTTATGAACCTTATATTATATGTTTCATGATTCACCTACACGAAGAAGTCACTATACAGAATATACAGCCTCCCCAGATAGTCCTTTGCAATTCTGTGACACAAGGTGGATCGAAAATGCAAATGTGGCCGAACGAGATTTCCAACTTCTTCCACATCTAAGAAGTTGTGTGTCTCAATCGGCTCAGAATAAAACTCTCTCTAATTCAACGAGTTTTAAAACCGTATCTTAAGCAGTTAGAAACCAATTCTTACGTCCAAAATGTTTCTTTGCTGCGACTGCACGTGCATTCGAAGGTTTTTTTACGTGATTTCCAAAGTGTTGTACCTATGGCTCCTTTTTTGTACAACGAATTTCACTCTTACCATCTCTTTAATGCAGCGAGTTGTCAGAACAGACATTTTAGTAAACGAAAAATCACTCATCAAGATTTACTACACAAGATGCTCTAAAGAAAGTTAAGAACCCGGCTGATATCGCGAGGCTTAAAGAAGAAATGCGTTCTTCTGTAATTCCATGATATACACGCATCAATAAAAGTTTTGCATCACCTCGATTCCGAGAGTTCCGGAACCTGTACAGAAAATTGGAATAGAGATCAACATAAACATCATTTCCACCCTTTTTATTGCTCATGGAAACCACACATTGCATGTTGAACCACCATACAGCGAGACCTTCAGAGGTGGTGGTCCAGATTGCTGTACATACCGGTACCTCTAATACCCAGTAGCACATCCTCTTGCATTGATGCATGCCTGTATTCATCGTGGCATACTATTAACAAGTTCATCAAGGCACTGCACTGTTCGTCCAGATTGTCCCTCTGCTCAACGGCGATTTGGCGTAGATCCCTCAGAGTGGTTGGTGAGTCATGTCGCCCATAAACAGCCCTTTTCAATCTATCCCAGGCATGTTCGATAGGGATCATGTCTGGAGTACATGCTGGCCACTCTAGTCGAGCGATGTCGTTATCCTGAAGGAAGTCATTCACAAGATGTGCACGATGGGGGCGCGAGTTGTCGTCCATGAAAATGAATGCCTCGTCAACATGCTGCCGATATGGTTGCACTATCGATCAGAGGATGGCACTCACGTATTATACAGCCGTTACGGCGCCTTCCATGATCACGAGCGGTATATGTCAGCCCCATATAATGCCGCCCCAAAACATCAGGGAACCTCCACCTTGCTGTGCTCGCTGGACAGTGTGTCTAAGGCGTTCACCCTGGCCGGGTTGCCTCCAAACACGTCTCCAACAATTGTCTCGTTGAAGGCACATTCGACACTCATCAGTGAAGAGAGCGTGTTGCCAATACGGAGCGGTCCATTCGGCATGTTGTTGGCCCCATCTGTACCACACTGCATGGTCTCGTGGTTGCAAAGATGGACCTCGCCATGGACGTCGGGATTGAAGTTGCCCATCATGCAGCCTATTGCGCACAGAGTAGTAACACGACGTCCTGTGGCTGCACGAAAAGCATTATTCAACATTGTGGTGTTGCTGTAAGGGTTCCTCCGAGCAATAATCCGTATGTAGCGGTCATCCACTGTAGTAGCAGCCCTTGCGCGGCCTGAGTGAGGCATGTCATCAACAGGTCTTGTCTCTCTGTATCTCCTCCACGTCCGAACAACATTGCTTTGGTTCACTCCATGACACCTGGACAGTTCCCTTGTTGAGAGCCCTTCCTGGCACAAAACAACAATGCGGACGCGATCGAACCGCGGTATTGACCGTCTAGGTATGGTTGAACAACAGACAACTCGAGCCATGTACCTCCTTCCTGGTGGAATGACTGGAACTGATCGGCTGTCGGACCCACTCCCGTCTGATAGGCGCTGCTCATGCGTGGTTGTTTACATCTTTTGCGTGTTTAGTGACATCTCTGAATAGTCAAAGGTACTGTGTCCGTGATACAATATTAACAGTCAACGTCTATCCTCCGGTGTGTAAAGCTACTTGAGAAGTCACCACTGAAATATGAAGTTACAAGTGCCATTTCATGTTTGGATCCTTCAGTAGCATTAAATCAAGAAATGGTTGTAAGTAGGTTGACATTGTGCCTTGAAATTCTCGTCTCTGATGAAAGGTTATCTAGCGTAAAATCAGACTGTGTGAAACAAGAAATTGTCAATATTTGTAGCAATGCTCACATTCAAAAAGAAATGAAATTGTTCAAAATAAATAAAACTTGTTTGAATGAATTTTGTATGAATATGATTAAACTGTCACGAAGAGATTGTTAAACATCGTATATTTTCTGAAAATCATTTCAATACTTTCGCATGGAAATGCTGTTGTGGAATGAAGTTTTTCAATAAATTCTGAGTGAATTGTTGAGAATCAAAATAAAAAAATTCTAGTTGCTCAAAGATATATTTATGCCTCGTCCGACGAGGCAACATGTTTCCAGTCATCAACAGTCCAATGTCGGTGTTGACGAGTTCAGGCGAGGCGTAAAGCTTTGTGTCGTTGCTGTCATCAAGGGTACATTCGGCTCCGAAAGCTCATATCGATTATGTTTCGTTGAATGGTTCGCACGCTGACACTTGTTGATGACCCAGCGTTGAAATCTGCAACAATTTGCGGAAGGGTTGCAACTCTGTCACGTTGAACGAATCTCTTCAGTCGTCGTTGGCCCTGTTATTGCAGGATCTTTTTCCGGCAGCAGCGATGTCGGAGATTTGATGTTTTACCGGATTCCTGATATTCACGGTCTCATTGTAGCAGCAGAGGCTGATCTAACAACTGCAGCAGGCACTTGTTTTATATAGGCGTTGCCGACCGCAGCACCGTATTCTGCCTGTTTACATATCTCTGTATTTGAATACACATGCCTATGCCAGTTTCTTCGGCGCTTCAATGTATAATTCAATAGGATGAATAAACACTTTGTTTACATTGTCAGTTAGTTTCTAATTGGGAATTACAGTAATTAGATGCCATTATGTAAACAGCAGTATAGCAAGTTGGCAGGATGACAAACAGTTGCTACAGGTTTATAACGCTGTAAAAAACAGTATATTCAGTGCTTCTTTTGTTATCCAGTTGTTTGTAAATGAGATGTCCTAACTGCAGTTAAACGATACTTGTTCCTAACAATGGGTGGACGTAATATTAGCCAATATTTTTCCATGAAGTTGTTGAAAATCACATTGTAAAACTTAAAAAGGCGAAATTACGTATATGGGTCAAAGATGACGAATTAACAAACAATCATGCGATTCAAATTATCTTCGAAATCTTGTTAAAATGGACTGTTAATGTCCACTGCACATGGTGGGAGTTTCTGTCGCTTGTCTTCATGCTTGCCAAACGCTACGTTGGCCAGCAAGGTCGCCAGGTCTCACGCCAATTGAGAAAGTTTCGAGCATTATGGGCAGGACCTCCCACAAGCTCGGGGTTTTGAATATGTAACGCGCCAGTTACACAGAATTTGGCACGATATCCCTCAGGAGGATATCCAACGACTTTATCAATCAATGCCAAGCTAAATACACTACTGGCCATCAAAATTGCTACACCAAGAAGAAATGCAGATGATAAACGGGTATTCAAGTGATTACATTTTCATGCAATTTGGGTACTTAGATCCTGAGAAATCAGTACCCAGAACAACCACCTCTGGCCGTAATAACGGCCTTGGTACGCCTGGGCATTGAGTCAAACAGTTGGATGGCATGTACAGGTACAGCTGCCCATGCAGCTTCAACACGAAACCACAGTTCATCAAGAGTAGTGACTGGCGTATTGTGACGAGCCAGTTACTCGGACACCATTGACAAGACGTTTTCAGTTGGTGAGAGATCTGGAGAATGTGCTGGCCAGGGCAGCAGTCGAACATTTTCTGTATCCAGAAAGGCCCGTACAGGAAATGCAACGTGCGGTCGTGCGTTATCCTGCTGAAATGTAGGGTTTCGCAGGGATCAAATGGAGGGTAGAGCCACGGGTCGTAACACAACTGAAATGTAACGTCCACTGTTCAAAGTGCCTTCAATGTGAACAAGAGGTGACCGAGACGTGTAACCAATCGAACCCCATACCATCACGCCGGGTGATACGCCACTATGGCGATGACGAATACACTCTTGCAATGTGCGTACACCGCGATGACGCCAAATACGGATGCGCCCATCATGATGCTGTAAACAGAACCTGGTTCATCCGAAAAAATGAAGTTTTGCCATTCGTGCACCCAGGTTCGTCGTTGAGTACACCATCGCAGGCACTCCTGTCTGTGATGCAGCGTCGAGGGTAACCGCAGCCATGGTCTCCGAGCTGATAGTCCATGCTGCTGCAAACGTCGTCGAACTGTTCGTGCAGATGGTTGTTGTCTTGCAAACGTCCCCATCTGTTGACTCAGGGATCGAGACGTGGCTGCACGATCTGTTACAGCCATGCGGATAAGATACCTGTCATCTCGACTGCTAGTGATAAGAGGCCGTTGGGATCCAGCACGGCGTTCCGTATTACCCTCCTGAACCCCTCTATTCCATATTCTGCTAACAGTCATTGGATCTCGACCAACGCGAGCAGCAATGCCGCTATACGATAAACCGCAATCGCGATAGGCTACAATCCGACCTTTATCAAAGTCGGAAACGTGATGGTATGCATTTCTCCTCCTTACAGGAGTCATCACAACAACGTTTCACCAGGCAACGCCGGTCAACTGCTGTTTGTGTATGAGAAATCGGTTGGAAACTTTCCTCATGTCAGTACGTTGTAGGGGTCGCCACCAGCGCCAACCTTGTGTGAATGCTCTGAAAAGCTAATCATTTACATATCACATCTTCTTCCTCTCGGTTAAATTTCGCGTCTGTAGCACGTCATCTTCGTGGTGTAGCAATTTTAATGGCCAGTAGTGTAATTGCTTGCATTAGGACCATAGGTGGACCTCCGCATTATTGACTTTCTCAATTTGTGAAGCTATTTCTCTTGAATATATCATTCAGTTACTCTGAAATTCTAATCGTTTGTCTGACTGTATATGTACACTTGACAGGAAAAATGTGGGCCACTGCTGAATGCAATCAATATAACGCAGTTGTGTCGTAGATCTTTTAAACGGCGTTATCCTGTGGGGTACAGTCGTTTGATTATAAACACTGGTTACCACAAGAGACCACTAGAGAACACTGCTCATTGTAGTAGTCAGTCCAGATGTAAAGTAATACTGCAACACAAGGAATATTTGAAAAACCATTATCAGAGACGAGACAGTCTCTAACACTTGTAAATTAAACTTCAGCATTATAAGTGACACTTCAACAGTCTATCACACCCATTAAATGACATGAAAATTTTTGGTCATAATCTGAATGTGAACCCACTGTCAACCAAACAGAGCTTGCATGTCTGATCGAGAATCGACTAGACATAAAGAGACTTAAAATATCAAAGTGCTCACCAGAATCAGTTTACAAGGCCGAGTGTTCGAGTCTGGAAATAAATTACGATACCTTTAGCACTACGCAGGGAACCCCATGAAGCTTATATTGCCCCTGAGAAGTAACCATGGAAGGTGTGTAACAAAGTGTATCGCACAAGTGTGAAACGCCTTCAAGTAAAGTTGTGGTAGTGGGTGGGGAGTAGAACCCAGTACCTATATGAATTGTTAACTAAGCACAATCAGATGTCAGATATTAAATATGTTCGCCAATAGCGTGATGCTGGAACCTGAAACGACGATACAAATTATTTTTGCCTGGCAGGGATTGGAACTAGCACTTTTCGCTATTGCCTTGTAGCAACAAATGGATATGAAATATTTATTGTTTCTTCACCAGTCGCGAGATGTGCACATGTTCCACTGGAGGTAATGCAACAAATACACTCCTGGAAATGGAAAAAAGAACACATTGACACCGGTGTGTCAGTCCCACCATACTTGCTCCGGACACTGCGACAGGGCTGTACAAGCAATGATCACACGCACGGCACAGCGGACACACCAGGAACCGCGGTGTTGGCCGTCGAATGGCGCTAGCTGCGCAGCATTTGTGCACCGCCGCCGTCAGTGTCAGCCAGTTTGCCGTGGCATACGGAGCTCCATCGCAGTCTTTAACACTGGTAGCATGCCGCGACAGCGTGGACGTGAACCGTATGTGCAGTTGACGGACTTTGAGCGAGGGCGTATAGTGGGCATGCGGGAGGCCGGGTGGACGTACCGCCGAATTGCTCAACACGTAGGGCGTGAGGTCTCCACAGTACATTGATGTTGTTGCCAGTGGTCGGCGGAAGGTGTACGTGCCCGTCGACCTGGGACCGGACCGCAGCGACGCACGGATGCACGCCAAGACCGTAGGATCCTACGCAGTGCCGTAGGGGACCGCACCGCCACTTCCCAGCAAATTAGGGACACTGTTGCTCCTGGGGTATCGGCGAGGACCATTCGCAACCGTCTCCATGAAGCTGGGCTACGGTCCCGCACACCGTTAGGCCGTCTTCCGCTCACGCCCCAACATCATGCAGCCCGCCTCCAGTGGTGTCGCGACAGGCGTGAATGGAGGGACGAATGGAGACGTGTCGTCTTCAGCGATGAGAGTCGCTTCTGCCTTGGTGCCAATGACGGTCGTATGCGTGTTTGGCGCCGTGCAGGTGAGCGCCACAATCAGGACTGCATACGACCGAGGCACACAGGGCCAACACCCGGCATCATGGTGTGGGAAGCGATCTCCTACACTGGCCGTACACCACTGGTGATCGTCGAGGGGACACTGAATAGTGCACGGTACATCCAAACCGTCATCGAACCCATCGTTCTACCATTCCTAGACCGGCAAGGGAACTTGCTGTTCCAACAGGACAATGCACGTCCGCATGTATCCCGTGCCACCCAACGTGCTCTAGAAGGTGTAAGTCAACTACCCTGGCCAGCAAGATCTCCGGATCTGTCCCCCATTGAGCATGTTTGGGACTGGATGAAGCGTCGTCTCACGCGGTCTGCACGTCCAGCACGAACGCTGGTCCAACTGAGGCGCCAGGTGGAAATGGCATGGCAAGCCGTTCCACGGGACTACATCCAGCATCTCTACGATCGTCTCCATGGGAGAATAGCAGCCTGCATTGCTGCGAAAGGTGGATATACACTGTACTAGTGCCGACATTGTGCATGCTCTGTTGCCTGTGTCTATGTGCCTGTGGTTCTGTCAGTGTGATCATGTGATGTATCTGACCCCAGGAATGTGTCAATAAAGTTTCCCCTTCCTGGGACAATGAATTCACGGTGTTCTTATTTCAATTTCCAGGAGTGTAGTTCTGTGCTGCTTGGGACATCAAGCCTGCACATATTGTCATTGTTGACCTTACATGAAGAGGTGTCCTCTATTGAATTCCCTTTCACTAGCACTAAGGATCGCACTGTTTTTAAGAGAGCTGGAGGAGCTCGGCACCGTGAGGAAACAACGAAATGATGGGACAGTACCATCTAGAAGGGTTCAAATCCCGAAAAAAATTGGAATCGGAGCTCGAATCCCAGTCAAATGCCATTGTTTTCAAAATCTCAAAGTCACTTAAAATAAGAAATGAAGGTCCTACGACCTTACGTGACGACTGTTTCCTGAACTAAAATAACAGCACTAATGTAGGAAAGCTTTCTAGAGACAGCGTTTCTGCAAGTAGCGACTTCCTCCTCTGACAGCCAAAACTAACCCAACTGTGTTCCAGTCAGTAGCGAATGGACGTGTTTAATGTTGATTTGGAACCATGGCACAAGTCTGCATTGTATACTTGGCATTACTGGAGTCTGAGAGGGTATGTTTGTGGCTGTTAGAAATTGGTACCCCCATCGGGAATCTAACCCATACCTTAGCCATTACAAGCTAGCCTCAGCCAATCCAACCACCGAATTTCACAAGTGTTAGCATCATGTTTTTGTATGCAGCATAAGATGCGAGAAATGTTGACTTCCATTTGAGCTGTTGTGAATAACCTATTCGTGGTCGGTCAATCAACGTCATTCAGTGCGAACACAAAGCTGTGAGATCAAACCCATCCTTTTCCTTTCTTTCTTAAGTCTTATTCCGTGTATGTGCTAAGAGTATCAGTCTGATAGAAGGTCAGATACAGTTTCGTCCGTTTTCTAAACAGGAAGTAATGGAAAAATCTTGCGGAAACATGCCTGTGATAGGTGTCGTGGGCGTCTGTTATGGTAAGACCAACTTCAGCGTCATCAGCCCGGCCACTTGATGCAGACCTCCGTACGCCCAAGTGATCGCGGCGCATCGGGCATAGAGCCAATGATTTGCACCTGACTTTTCTGCTCTCGAGTTAGCAAGTAAACATTGTGTAACGTTGCGTATGACATAATACCATGTTTAAGCATGCTACATGTCGATTTTGCGTGACATGTTTCTATAAGTGTATTTAACTATGGTCTTATTTTGTTCAAGTTTGTGGTACAGCTTGTGCCATGACAACATGAATATTTCTCATTTTTGACATTGTGAGGAGCGTCGTTTATACACTAGAAAATAGAGTCTAAGAAAATAAAGTTCAGTATTTGTGACAGTGTATTCTTTTTGTGTTTAATAGTAGGTGAAAGCAGTGGAGGAAATTCGAAACATTTGTGCCCAGTACGGAGTGTGTGCTGTCGAAACAATAAAATGTGTGAGGTTCTCCACATTAATACATAAACAGTCCGTTAAAGTTCGTTTACACGATAAATTTGTCTCATTTAGAGGTTGTCGACTCAACTAAACATCTAGGAAAGGAGTCGCCATTTTTTATTTTTATTTTGACTCACAAAAAATAGGAAATGCAACAGATAGGCATATATTATTGAAAAATCCACAAAAAAGCTTATATTCAGTACTGTTTTTTATTTTCACTCGCAAAATATTACATACAGTAGATAGGAATATCTGTATTAAAGAGTCAAAGAGAGAAAGTTTTTTAAAGTTAGGTTCATGTGGGGAGCAGCTTATGTGAATAGTGCGTCTTCAAGGTGGGCGGCCATTAGTCTTGAGTGATACTTGTTCTTCAAAAAATTCATCTTTGAAAATGAAATTTCACAAATATATGTTGAGTCAAACATGTTTACTCTTAAATTCTTCAGCGGATGCAGTTTTATACCGTTATCTCTATTTGGAGTAAAGGCTTTGAAAGGCAATACAACTTCGCAGCCACATCCGTTCATTTTGTCGCTGGAGAAACTTCAAAAGGCGATTTTTAAGAATCGCAACAGCTTCTGTATCTCTGAAACGTCTTGGAATCTTGCTGCAAATTGCTTCTCAAGATCTCATTATTTTTATGTTAAAAATTGTTGGAAAGCGAAAAAAAGTATTGACTTGCAACGTCTTTTTCAAAGGTATCCAGCTTTCGACAGAAAGAAGACACATTTTGTAACACAACGCATACTAATTTCCCATTTCCTTGTAGCTAGCTATTGCTGCAAATAAGATCTCATTATATTTATATTAAAATTGTTGGAAAGCGAAAAAAGTATTGGCTTGCAATGTCTTTTTCAAAGGTATCCAGCTTCGACAGAAAGAAGACGCACTTTGTATCACATCGCATATTAATTTCCCATTTCCTTGTAGCTAGCTATTGAGCTAATCAAATTTTTCAGAATGTCTTTCAAGAAAGCTGCAGCTAGCATACTGCATTCGTTTGCCAAGAACTCCAAATGGTTTCTTGCCTCTTGTTGAATCCAAATTTTCTAAGGAGGATGTTATTTCTTTTATTTTCCAAAAACGTCAGTCACGTGACTTGTACTTAACCAACGAACATTGTTGTGCTGAAGAGCAAAACGAGACCTCATAAAAATCAGCTTGATAAGCTCATGCGTTACTTGTTTCAAAGTCACACTATGTTTTCCACGAAGGGCTACATGATGAATTATGCACTGATACAGTAGTAGTCCAGCATTCTTATCCTTGATTCTCTTTACTAGTCCTTTTTCTGTGCTGAACATTGCTGGGGCCTTGTCAGTTAAAAGATACACCAGTTCGTTATAAGTAATGTCTGATTTTGCCACGATGTCATCAAAAGTCTTGAATAAATCTTCTCTGCAAGTCATGCCTTTCAGTGGCAATATTGTTACCAGTTCATCCCTAAATTCTTTACTTTCAATATCCAAAAATCGCACGAAAATGATCATTTGTTCTTCATCAACAACGCCGCATGATTCATCGTAGCAAGGCGCCTTCTGCAGAAGTTTACGCAAACTACCTTTATTGCCAGCAACCAAAATTTCGGTTCTTCTTGTATTACTTCTTGCAGACAATGGAATACCTTTAATTGTGGCCACAACATCTTTTTCTCTTCAAAAAATGCCACATCCTCTACCAACATACATTTTTTGACTAGCTCAGAGTTTGAAAATGGCTTCTGGTGTTTATTAACTGTTCAACGAACGAATCGCTGCATCTGTAGATTTTTCTTCCTCGCTGTAGAGCGAACTTTATTTTTTTAAGAAGCTAGATATGCCTGGAGTTGTTCTCGACGAGTTTCACTACCCTTAGGAAAATTTTTATGGAACTGCTGATCAGTTGTTTCATATTGTTGCTTTTGGCACTTTGAACGAGAGCGACAGTTCCGTTGCACATGAAACAAACTGGAACTGCTCCAGGCCTGTCAGGCAGCGTAAAACAATATTGTTCATTCCACTCAGTCAAAACTTACTATTTCCATTACCAACTTCACGCTTTTTAGGATCCACATCGATGCAAAATAAACATTATAAACCTCGATAGTAACGAAACGCTCCGTTAAGAGATCGCAGCAACCACTGACGAAGTGGCGATGAAATTTGTGTAAGTTATTTAGATCATTCTTTATAAATATACCGGCGCCCGCCATTCAGCACGTGCCGACGCACAGCAAAGGAGCTGATTCCGTGTCATAATGTAAGCTGCCGCACACAAAGCACCTGGACCACAAAGGATCTGTACTGCAAAGGAGCCGCACTACAAAGGAGGCACTTCGTTGTCAAATATCGCAGTTGCCAAGTGAACTCGCCCGAAGTTTCATGAAGTAGCTTTAAGCTGGTGTCTAAATGAGCATGCCTTTTCCGATTTAATAGAGGTTTCCGGAGTCTGAAATTGATTTATAAAATTTCCTTGTTCATTAAATAAATTTTTTGTGTTCCATTTGTATGAGCAGAGCGTTTATGTGGATCGACATAACACGCTGCGCCAGTCAGCCAGCTTGCTTCATTCCACCCCCGCTCTTCAGCGCACTCACCTACGTTGCACAGCACAGCAACCATCTATTTAACCTACCCGTAATTAACCATTAAGAATTTTAATTATTCAGCAGTTAATTGTATCCAACTAGAAAAAACTGTAAGAGTGGTGCCCAAGCGAATTGTCGTCTACAGAAAAATAATTTTTAAACAAGTTGAGTAGGTAATTTATGCTTCCAAAATATTTTTGGTGGGTCAGTTTTTGACCTCTCGTGGTCCGGACCTGCACCGCGGTCCGCCAGTTGCCGACCGCTTATCTAGGAGCTGCTACCACCAACAACTTGGAACCGTCATATGGAAAATATTGTGGGGAAGGAAACACAGACTGTGTTTTATTGGTAGAATATGCAACAAATCCATTAAAGTGACCGCCCACAACACAGTTGTCCATCCTCTTCATGAGTATTGCCGGCCGGAGTGGCCATGCGGTTCTAGGCGCTGCAGTCTGGAGCCGAGCGACCGCTACGGTCGCAGGATCGAGTCCTGCCTCGGGCATGGATGTGTGTGATGTCTCTAGGTTAGTTAGGTTTAATTAGTTCTAAGTTCTAGGCGACTGATGACCTCAGAAGTTAAGTCGCATAGTGCTCAGAGCCATTTGAACCATTTTTACATGAGTATTCCTGCACGTTACGGGATCCCTACAAGGTAGGATTGACACAAGACATCGAAAAAGTTCAAAGTAGGGCAGCTCGTTCTGTATTATCACGAAGTAAGGATGATTGTGTCACGGTTATGTTAACGAGCTAGGATGGAAATCATTGATACGTAGGTGTTTTAGGATGCGACGAGGTGTTTTCACTAAATTCCAATCATCAACCTCCTCTGCTGAATTCCATGATATTTTATTTACCTCCGGCATACATAGGAGACATAACCATTGTGATATGAGATATTAGTGGTTGCACGGTGAGGTTTACTTGCTCATTCTTTCCACGTGCTTTTTGAGAATGAAAGGTAGAGAAATAAAGTGACAGTGGCTCAAATAACCCCCTGAAAGCACTAAATTGTGAATTGCAGAGTATTCATGTATGTGTGGATGCAGATGTCAACTGAGGGGTAGCAGGAGGGAAGGAGTGATCTAGGACAGGATAGGAGTGCAGAAGTGCAAAACAAAAGAGTGAAAAGCTTACAAAGTGTTCTTTACTTATGAAGGAATGTTTCCAGAACGAAGAATGGATTATAGATAAGAGGGTATAAAAGAATACGTTTTCATAGATTTTGAGAGGGATGACAGAGGACAATAAAGAAAGCAGAAATTAAACGAGACTGTATAGTTTCAGTGGTAACCGCTAGATTGGTCTATAACGTTTTTGGAGGATGGAGTAGAAGGGCTGTCGAGGTAATAACGTAAGTGAGGCAAGAAAGAGTGAGAGAGAGAATGGAGGAAAAATTAACAATGAATAAATGTAAGATGAAATCGGAGGATGTACTAATGGGTGGAGGGGAAGAGAGGGATGTATTTCAAATAACACAAAATACTTTTAAAACGTCCTTCTAAACTGATTACTTTGTAAGTACACAGACAGAACATAAATAAAATAAAAAAAGAAAACTAATACAAATTTTATTTTATCTGATACCAAGTAATCTTCCACTGGCTCTCAATATGGACAAATGAAGAAAGAGACGACACAACAAAACGTTTTAAGAACTCTAATATTTTATCTACAATCCCACATTATTTTGTTCTTCTGTCGTGCATCTTGGCACAGATTCTATAAGCTGTCGGACGTAACAGCCTGAAGAAGCAACTTCCTCCCAGGCTTCAAGAACGCAGCCTCAAAGAGCATCAGCTGTTGTTGGTTGGTTTCGTGGCCAGTTCTCTGTTAACGTTCTGGCGACCTCAGCCCACATGTTACCCACGGGGATCATAACAGCAGCCTGTGGCAGCGACTCCATGATGTTGACGCCAATCGTGGAGAGCTGCTGCTGAATTAATGCACCCTTGTGAACGGAAGAATGGTCGTCTTGCAGTGTGAAGTCCCCCTCTGCATACAGCATTCGCTCTGACAGAAGCATCACATTTTCCAATATGTGGGCGTCCTGCTCACAGTCTAGAGTTTCTTCTATCCTGTGAAGAATTCGTGCTCCCCTCGCAGAAATCCGTCCCCAACAGGAAACAGATAACCACCCATTTCTTCTCATCATGGTTACAAATTTGCGTCCACTGCGAGTCCCTTGCGGCCTAAAACGACCTTTGGACCGTCGTTACTGGTGGAAAACACCTTCTCGTCAGTGGAAATGACGTTTTCCCACGACGCACTCAGATGGAACTCCGCAAATGCCAGCCGGTATAAAATATTGCCTTCGCTGAATTCTTTCATGGCGGATCATCGTGCATGTAATCCAGTATCCCTCACTCTTCGGCGAATCGTGTCACTGCAACCGGGAAAGTTGGTGTCTTGCCGCAGCTGCTTCGAGTTCAGAAAGGGATTTTTCCTGCTCTTAGACACTAACTCGCTGTCCACCTGCTGTGAGCTCACTTTCTTCCTGCCTAAGCCAGGAGCTCTGATGGTAGTGCCTCTTTCAAGGTAGTTCCTCCATCATCTCATTGCAGCGGTATGTGGCACGTCATACTTTCTACCAGCTTCTATGAAGGAACATTCACCTTCTTCAGTAAGAGCGAAGACTATCTCGAGTTGATTTATCCCAGTGAGCCATTCCAACAGATGGCCTGACATGTATTCCTGCTTCCCACTCCTATACTGATGCCAGGAGAGGAAGTAAACAAATTTACGTCAAAAGGATCGTCAGAGGCAAAGCCACGAGCTGCAGCTGTGCTGGCCCTTCCTGGGTGAGTGTGAGGGGGGGGGGGGGGGGGGGGGGGCTGTTGGACCGCCACCGCCGGCTCGCTTGCTTCGGTCTCGCCTCGGCACAAGGCTATAGCTGGCCGGCCAGCTAGGCTGGCTCATAGTTCACGAGCCTCAGCTAATACAGGCCACGCCGCAAAACCATGTTGACCACTTGAATGATCAAATATTTTTTTATCTACCCTGCCCAAGTCCGTTGTATAAACTAACACAGCTACATCTATTTTGCTATAACGTGAGCAGATACATCTACTTTTATCGTTTCATTCAAATATTTAACGAAAAGTAAGGTAGTGAATACACTCATGATAAGCGTAGCTACCACAAAATATTTCCATTAGCTACCAATCGCACGACACAAGAAATTATTCTTTCTTGTAAGCGCTCTGCATTAGTTCTCGCCTTACGAAAATACAGTCCTGGAAATGGAAAAAAGAACACATTGACACCGGTGTGTCAGACCCACCATACTTGCTCTGGACACTGCGAGAGGGCTGTACAAGCAATGATCACACGCACGGCACAGCGGACACACCAGGAACCGCGGTGTTGGCCGTCGAATGGCGCTAGCTGCGCAGCGTTTGTGCACCGCCGCCGTCAGTGTCAGCCAGTTTGCCGTGGCATACGGAGCTCCATCGCAGTCTTTAACACTGGTAGCATGCCGCGACAGCGTGGACGTGAACCGTATGTGCAGTTGACGGACTTTGAGCGAGGGCGTATAGTGGGCATGAGGGAGGCCGGGTGGACGTACCGCCGAATTGTTCAACACGTGGGGCGTGAGGTCTCCACAGTACATCGATGTTGTCCCCAGTGGTCGGCGGAAGGTGCACGTGCCCGTCGACCTGGGACCGGACCGCAGCGACGCACGGATGCACGCCAAGGCCGTAGGATCCTACGCAGTGCCGTAGGGGACCGCACCGCCACTTCCCAGCAAATTAGGGACACTGTTGCTCCTGGGGTATCGGCGAGGACCATTCGCATCCGTCTCCATGAAGCTGGGCTACGGTCCCGCACACCGTTAGACCGTCTTCCGCTCACGCCCCAACATCGTGCAGCCCGCCTCCAGTGGTGTCGCGATAGGCGTGAATGGAGGGACGAATGGAGACGTGTCGTCTTCAGCGATGAGAGTCGCTTCTGACTTGGTGCCAATGATGGTCGTATGCGTGTTTGGCGCCGTGCAGGTGAGCGCCACAATCAGGACTGCATACGACCGAGGCACACAGGGCCAACACCCGGCATCATGGTGTGGGGAGCGATCTCCTACACTGGCCGTACACCACTGGTGATCGTCGAGGGGACACTGAATAGTGCACGGTACATCCAAACCGTCATCGAACCCATCGTTCTACCATTCCTAGACCGGCAAGGGAACTTGCTGTTCCAACAGGACAATGCACGTCCGCATGTATGCCGTGCCACCCAACGTGCTCTAGAAGGTGTAAGTCAACTACCCTGGCCAGCAAGATCTCCGGATCTGTCCCCCATTGAGCATGTTTGGGACTGGATGAAGCGTCGTCTCACGCGGTCTGCACGTCCAGCACGAACGCTGGTCCAACTGAGGCGCCAGGTGGAAATGGCATGGCAAGCCGTTCCACAGGACTACATCCAGCATCTCTACGATCGTCTCCATGGGAGAATAGCAGCCTGCATTGCTGCGAAAGGTGGATATACACTGTACTAGTGCCGACATTGTGCATGCTCTGTTGCCTGTGTCTATGTGCCTGTGGTTCTGTCAGTGTGATCATGTGATGTATCTGACCCCAGGAATGTGTCAATAAAGTTTCCCCTTCCTGGGACAATGTATTCACGGTGTTCTTATTTCAATTTCCAGGAGTGTACGTATTCTACCAACTTAACTAAGCGAATTTTAAAAGTAAATAGTTGCACAAATAATTGTGTATACATAGTATTTCATACACATTTTGAGCACTTACAACGTGTACTCAGTGTCTCTGAAACAATAAGTGTTGCACGGCAGAAATTACGTTCTGCTGAGGCACTTCATTTGCATCACAATGATATACGATTACTCAGTAACTCACAGTCAAGTGTTTCGTAAAAGGTTCACAGAATCGCTTCAATTTCTCGACCGTTCCACTCATATACTAAGCTTGAGAAGAACAAACACCAGATACTTTATGTGCGAGTTCTAATTTCATTACAGTTGTAATGTTATCCTTTGTACGGCGATGACAACGAAAACTGTTTACATTCGGAGGAGAAAGAAACTGATCGAAAGGTCGTGGAAATAAAGTGCCGCGGTGAAAAAGCATTTGTTTTGATATTGCGTCCCCATTTCGTCCCCCTGTCCCCTCCTCCCTCCAACCTCAAGAGGAAAAAAAAAAAGAAAAACACCCGCTACACTCTCTCCCCTTATTCAATATATACAAAAATCAGCTGCCTTCTTTCAACGTTTTCGATGTCCTCCATCAATCCTCTCAGGTAATGACCGCACAGTGCTAGGCAATATTCCAGAAGATGTCGAACAATCGTAGTGCCAGATGTCTTCTTAGAAGACTTCCTGGGCCTTCTAAGAGTTGTGCCTCTAACAAAACATTTGTTTCACCTTCGTCACATCTCATGTTCCCCAGTTATGTTGCTTATATTTGCAACCCATAGGGCTTTCGTTAGATCTATAGCGCTAAAATTTGTTTTACTCATCGATTTCTCCAAGATTAACGAAATCTTCTTAATAATCATGTGGAGAACCTCACACATTTTATTGTTTAGGATTAGCCGTCACGTTTTGCACCGTGAAGATGTATTTTCAACATCATTTTGCAATTGATTATGCTCTTCTAAAGACTTTACTAGACGGCATCGTTACCTGCTACAAATCGAACAGAAATGTTCTGAATGTCTACTAAATAGTTTATTTATATTACAAATAATAGAAGGTCTACATCACTTTACTTGCGGAGTCACATTCATCACTTCCATTTCGCTAGGTGACGCCCCATCAGTTACTGCGGAATGTGACATTTCAAACAGGAAATAACGAAACCGGTCGTACAACTGAGACGATAGTCCATAAGAAAGCAATGTGGTTGGAAGCCTCGAACTCTATAAATACGGAATCAATTTGAGAGCCCCTATACCCAGTAAGTCGCGCAAATGAAGTGCCAGCTGTGTATCACAAGAGTGATGCTGTCTAAATCCATGCTGGTTTGATGTCAATAAGTAATATATCTCAGGCTATTTCATAACGTTGGAACAAAGTGTTTGTTAACACGTCCTGCTACATATTGATGGCAATGAAATGGATCTGTAACCCAGTCGATTATGTTTATTTCCTTTCGTATGTATTGCAAAAGGTCTGTGCAAACTGCCATTTTTCTCCCTCACCATAAATACTAGAATACTCCTCATGACATCGTAGGAAAAGTAACTAAGCCGCTGCATCGTTGATGCACAAGCTGCACTTCTAAATTGTTAGCTCACTCAAGAAGGACACTGCCTGTAGAAACATAATCGTTCTGCTACGACTATGATAGGGTCATGACAACATAGTGAAACTTCTCCGATGACACTGTGATAATTTTTTTACTTTCTGGAATGACAGTGAATTATCTTGCAAGATCCATTTAATATATTTGTGGTATACCAATCAAAGATTCTGAGTTCCACTTTGGTGTGCCATCGACTTATCAAATATATGTTTACAGTCAGGGGACATTAGTTTCACGCAGCAACTACAACTAATCTCGTTGTCTACATTGTGAATTATCTGGATCAGCCTTCACAGGGATAATGAGGAGGCGATGAACGTTGCAGTTTATCACTTGCTCCATGAAATCGTCGACGCACTGTAAAGAGGAAGAGGCAGTAGCTCTCAGTTCCAAACTGGCGCTAATTTTACGTACTCGGTGACAGAGATGCAAACAGCAATAAGAACACTGAACGACATCTTTAAAAAATTTTCTTCATAAGACGTCGCGCTATGTTCAGAAAGCAGTAGATCTAGAGGTAAGAAACATGAAATACTGCAGTGCTCTTACTGAAAATACACAAATCTGTCAGTTAAATCGTGTCACTGAATACTCTGTTAATTGTGTTTCATTCAGCATCTGCTCTCAAAGACATACTGTCGCATTTACGTTGTAGTCCGGTAAAGCTACTTGAGTATGACAAAAGATTTAACATTTAATAAAGATAACTGTTCGTTGTATGGTATTATGATGAGACACCACTTGTGTCAGTGTAGTGATTATTAACAGCGTTTCCCGTTAGGTTATAGAACAAAATAGTCACAAATACCAGAGAAATTGTCAACAATACATTCCACCTCGTTATCGAATACCATCTGATGATGCACAGGCAGTTTTTCGATTCCACACATGTAGCGACTTGTTGATTCTGAGCTAAGCCACGTTTAAAGCGAAATCGCCAAAACAAAACAAACAAAAACAAACGCAAGAAAACAGAAACCAACTTCGTGGTGGTCGATCGATACGAGTTGAGAAAGATAAACACATGCCGGACCCAGGTCAGAAGACGTGTGGTAGGTGTGTTTGCCAACCAATCTCCTTGCTGCTGTCATCAGGTCGCGCATGTCACTCTGCAACCTCAAGGCATCTCATTTGTTGGCAACAAATGTCAACTGCGAAGGACACAACACTGTGAAGTAGTTTGTGACACAAAACACCTTCTCTGTGCCTCCAGATGTATATTGTTGTTGTGGTCTTCAGTTCCGAGACTGGTTTGATGCAACTCTCCATGCTAGTATATCCTGTGCAAGCTTCTTCATCTCCCAGTACTTACTGCAACCTACATCCTTCTGAATCTGCTTAGTGTATTCATCTCTTGGTCTCCCTCTACGATTTTTGCCCTCCACGCTGCCCTCCAATGCTAAATTCGGGATCCCTTGATGCCTCAGAACATGTCCTACTAACCGGTCCTTTCTTTTTGTCAAGTTGTAGCACAAACTCCTCTTCTCCCCAATTCTATTCAATACTTCATCTTTAGTTATGTGATCTACCCATCTAATCTTCAACATTCTTCTGTAGCACCACATTTCGAAAGCTTCTATTCTCTTCTTGTCCAAACTATTTATCGCCCATGTTTCACTCCCATACATGGCTACACTCCATACAAATACTTTCAGAAACGACTTCCTGACACTTAAATCCATGCTCGCTGTTAACAAATTTCTCTTCTTCAGAAACGCTTTCCTTGCCATTGCCAGTCTACATTTTATATCCTCTCTACTTCGACCATCATCCGTTATTTTGCTCGCCAAATAGCAAAACTTCTTTACTACTTTAAGTGTCTCATTTCCTAATCTACACTCCTGGAAATGGAAAAAAGAACACATTGACACCGGTGTGTCAGACCCACCATACTTGCTCCGGACACTGCGAGAGGGCTGTAGAAGCAATGATCACACGCACGGCACAGCGGACACACCAGGAACCGCGGTGTTGGCCGTCGAATAGCGCTAGCTGCGCAGCATTTGTGCACCGCCGCCGTCAGTGTCATTCAGTTTGCCGTGGCATACGGAGCTCCATCGCAGTCTTTAACACTGGTAGCATGCCGCGACAGCGTGGACGTGAACCGTATGTGCAGTTGACGGACTTTGAGCGAGGGCGTATAGTGGGCATGCGGGAGGCCGGGTGGACGTACCGCCGAATTGCTCAACACGTGGGGCGTGAGGTCTCCACAGTACATCGATGTTGTCCCCAGTGGTCGGCGGAAGGTGCACGTGCCCGTCGACCTGGGACCGGACCGCAGCGACGCACGGATGCACGCCAAGACCGTAGGATCCTACGCAGTGCCGTAGGGGACCGCACCGCCACTTCCCAGCAAATTAGGGACACTGTTGCTCCTGGGGTATCGGCGAGGACCATTCGCAACCGTCTCCATGAAGCTGGGCTACGGTCCCGCACACCGTTAGGCCGTCTTCCGCTCACGCCCCAACATCGTGCAGCCCGCCTCCAGTGGTGTCGCGACAGGCGTGAATGGAGGGACGAATGGAGACGTGTCGTCTTCAGCGATGAGAGTCGCTTCTGCCTTGGTGCCAATGATGGTCGTATGCGTGTTTGGCGCCGTGCAGGTGAGCGCCACAATCAGGACTGCATACGACCGAGGCACACAGGGCCAACACCCGGCATCATGGTGTGGGGAGCGATCTCCTACACTGGCCGTACACCACTGGTGATCGTCGAGGGGACACTGAATAGTGCACGGTACATCCAAACCGTCATCGAACCCATCGTTCTACCATTCCTAGACCGGCAAGGGAACTTGCTGTTCCAACAGGACAATGCACGTCCGCATGTATCCCGTGCCACCCAACGTGCTCTAGAAGGTGTAAGTCAACTACCCTGGCCAGCAAGATCTCCGGATCTGTCCCCCATTGAGCATGTTTGGGACTGGATGAAGCGTCATCTCACGCGGTCTGCACGTCCAGCACGAACGCTGGTCCAACTGAGGCGCCAGGTGGAAATGGCATGGCAAGCCGTTCCACAGGACTACATCCAGCATCTCTACGATCGTCTCCATGGGAGAATAGCAGCCTGCATTGCTGCGAAGGGTGGATATACACTGTACTAGTGCCGACATTGTACATGCTCTGTCGCCTGTGTCTATGTGCCTGTGGTTCTGTCAGTGTGATCATGTGATGTATCTG
This sequence comes from Schistocerca americana, assembly GCF_021461395.2. Taxonomy (NCBI): domain Eukaryota; kingdom Metazoa; phylum Arthropoda; class Insecta; order Orthoptera; family Acrididae; genus Schistocerca; species Schistocerca americana. The sequence goes on along the minus strand of NC_060119.1, from coordinate 1,035,626,913 downwards.
ACCCCAGGAATGTGTCAATAAAGTTTCCCCTTCCTGGGACAATGAATTCACGGTGTTCTTATTTCAATTTCCAGGGGTGTAATTCCCTCAGCATCACCCGACTTAATTCGACTAATTCCATTATCCTCGTTTTGCTTTTGTCGATGTTCATCTTATATTCTCCTTTCAAGACACTGTCCATTCCGTTCAACTGCTCTTCCAAGACCTTTGCTGCCTCTGACAGAATTACAATGTCATCGGCGAACCTCAAAGTTTTTATTTCTTCTCCATGGATTTTAATACCTACTCCGAATTTTTCTTTTGTTTCCTTTACTGCTTGCTCAATATACAGATTGAATAACATCAGGGAGAGGCTACAACCCTGTCTCACTCCCTTCCCGACCACTGCTTCCCTTTCATGCCCCTCGACTTTTATAACTGCCATCTGGTTTCTGTACAAACTGTAAATAGCCTTTCGCTCCCTGTATTTTACCCCTGCCACCTTTAGAATTTTAAGGAGAGTATTCCATTCAGCATTGTCAAAAGCTTTCTCTAAGTCTTCAAATGCTAGAAACGTAAGTTTGCCTTTCCTTAATCTTTCTTCTAAGATAAGTCGTAAGGTCAGTATTGCCTCACGTGTTCCAATATTTCTACGGAATCCAAACTGATCTTCACCGAGGTCAGCTTCTACCAGTTTTTCATTCGTCTGTAAAGAATTCGTGTTAGTATTTTGCAGCTGTGACTTATTAAACTGATAGTTCGGTAATTTTCACATCTGTCAACACCTGCTTCCTTTGGGATTGGCATTTTATATTCTTCTTGAAGTCTGAGGGTATTTCGCCTGGCTGATGCATCTTGCTCACCAGAAGGTAGTTTTGTCAGGACTGGCTCTCCAAAGGCCGTCAGTAGTTCTAATGGAATGTTGTTTACTCCCTGAGCCTTGTTTCGACTCAGGTCTTTCAGTGCTCTGTCAAACTCTTCACGCAGTATCGTATCTCCCATTTCATCTTCATCTACATCCTCTTCCATTTCCATAATACTGTCCTCAAGTACATCGCCCTTGTGTAAACCCTCTATATTCTCCTTCCACCTTTCTACTTTCTCTTCTTTGCTTAGAACTGGGTTTCCATCTGAGCTCTTGATATTCATACAAGTGGTTCTCTTTTCTCCAAAGGTCTCTTTAATTTTCCTGTAGGCAATATCTATCTTACCCCTACTGAGATAAGACTCTACATCCTTACATTTGTCCTCTAGCCATCCCTGCTTAGCCATTTTGCACTTCCTGTCGATATCATTTTTGAGACGTTTGTATTCCTCTTTGCCTGCCTCATTTACTGCATTTTTATATTTTATCCTTTCATCAATTAAATTCAATATTTCTTCTGTTACCCAAGGATTTCCACTAGCACTCGTGTTTTTACATACTTGATGCTCTGCTGCCTTCACTATTTGAGCCCTCAGAGCTACCCATTCTTCTTCCACTGTACTTCTTCCCCCATTCCTGTCAATTGTTCCCTTATGCTCTCCCTGAAACTCTGTACAACCTCTGGTTTAGTCAGTTTATCCAGGTCCCATCTCCTTAAATTCCCACCTTTTTGCAGTTTTTTTCAGTTTTAATCTACAGTCCATAACCAATAGATTGTGGTCAGAGTCCACATCTGCCCCGGAAATGTCTTACAATTTAAAACCTGGTTCCTAAATCTCTGTCTTACCGTTATATAATCTATCTGATACCTTCTAGTATCTCCAGTATTCTTCCATGTATACAACCTTCTTTCATGATTCTTGAACCAAGTGTTAGCTATGATTAAGTTATGTCCAGATGTATATCAGTAACAATATATTTTGTGGACGTATACAGGCTATCATGTGAGGTAATTTTTGTTATGGCTTACCCACTATTTTCTCCATATGAAGTTACCACGTGTTACTTCAAATTGCCATCAGGCCACACCGAGTTAGGTTTACAGTTAACGTCCTTAAATCTATTAATGAAAATGCCAGGATCAATCGTTGGAAAGGATCCAGACGCCTTACTTGCCCATCATTCTTATCTCGAGATTTTCCTTAGTGTCGAATCTCGTCCTCGCCGAGACTTTTTGCCGTAATCCTCCTTCCTCTCTTTTAATCTCAATATAAGGATTGAAGACAAGTGTGGCACAAAGGTTAACTGTTCGTCACATCTGCAAATTATCGGATACTCTGTCACAACAACAGCTTAAGTGGAAGTCAACACTTCTTGTATCATGTGCTGCATACAAAAACATGATGCTAACACTTGTGAAATTCGGTGATTGGTTTGGCTGAGGCTAGCTTGTAATTGGTAAGGTGTGGGTTCGATTCCCACTTGGGGGTACCAATTTTTAACAGGCACAAACGTACCCTGTCCAACTCCAGTAACGCCAAGTAAACAAAGCAGGACTGTGCCATGGTTCCAAATCAGTATTATACATGCCCATTCGCTTCTGACTGGAAAAGAGTTGGGTGAGGTTTGGCTGTCAGAAACTTTGCACTGCTTGCAGAAACTTTGTTCCTAATAAGCTTTCTTACACTAGTAGTGTTATTTTAGTTGAGGAACCAGTCATTATGTAAGATCATAGGACTTTCATTTCTTACTTTAAGTGACTTTGAGATTTTGAAGACATAGGCACTGGACTGGGATTCGAGCCCCGATTCGAATTTTTCTCTGGATTTGAACTCTTCGAGATGATACTGTCCCATCATTTCGTTGTTTCCTCACGATGCCTAACTCCTCCAGCTTCTAAAAACAGTGCGATCCTAACTGTTAGTGAAAGGAATTTGATGGTTGACGCCTCTTCATGTAAGGTCGACAACGACAGTGTGTGCAGGGTTGGAGTCCCAAGCAGCACAGATCTATTTGTTGCATTACCTCTCTAGCGGAACATGTGCACATCTTGCGATTGTTGAAGAAATAAAAAATATTTCATATCTATTTGTAACTATAAGGTAATAGCGAGAGGTGCTGGCTCGAATCCGTGCCAGGCAAACATAATTTGCATCATCATTTCAGGTTCCAATATAACTGTTGGTGGATATATTTAATATCTGACGTTTGATTGTGCTTAGTTAACAATTTATATAGGTACTGGGCTCTACTCCCCATCCATCACCACAACTTTACTTGAAGGCGTTTCACACTTGTGCATTCCACTTTATCAGATACAGAGACGTCAGGAAACAGCAGTTTTATATCTACAGGCAGTACGAAGAATGGAAATATCTCCAGAAGAAAGTATATTAAAGTGAGTAACCTTTCATGGTTACTTCTCAGGGGCAACACAAGATTCATGGGGTTCCCAGTGTAGTGCTAAACATATCGTCATTTATTTCCAGATTCCGACATTCGGTCTTGTAAATTTATACTGGTGAACATTTCGATATTTACGTCTCTTCATGCCTAGTGGAGACCCAGCCAGACACAGAAACTTCGTTTGGTTAACAGTGGGTTCAGATTTGGATTGCGAACAACAAATCATCACGTCATTTAATGAGTGGGATAAGACTTCTGAAGTGTTATGTATTGTAATGAATAATTTACAAGCGGTAAGGACTGTCTCATCTCTAATTATGTGTTGGGTTTTCTAATATTTACTGTATAATGGTACTGGTTTACAGTTGGACTGAATGCCCTAAAGAGCGGTGTTCGCTAGTAGTGTCATAGGTAGACTGTGTATATTCAAACGCTTACACTGCAGAGAGTTTAGAGGATCTGCGACACAGCTTTGCCCTGTTGCTTGCATACGGTTAGGTGTGGCCTACATATTGGAATTCACAGTTGGTCCGCTTTTTGTGCTGTTGTGTGTGCATCACATCTACTGATTTCTGACCCATTCAGATAATTCCTTGATGATGCCTCTTTTTTTTCGTCTTTAAGTGTATATTGTTTGTGATGTCACTACAACCACAGCCCAATGTGACCTAAGTTAAAATACTAGGGCTGTTCAAAAATGTGAGTATTGCACATTTGCTGCAAACTATATCGAGAAAAAAGGTGGCAAGTTCAACACGATGTGTAGCCAGCACTGGTGAAATTTTTAAAATCAGAGTCTAGAATTGATGATATTAGAGTGTTCTATGCTGTCCCCTCTGTAGTACACTACAGCATCCATTTCGCATCAGCTAAGAAAAGAGCAAAACAATATCTGGAGTGTTTGTGCAAGCAAGTAGTACAACATGGCCTGGTCATGGACAGAGTGTGTCCAGAGTGACGTCATTATGTCTCCAAAAGAGCATAAGGCATTCTACAAAGCTGAACAGTCCACTAGCACTTGTCGATGTAGACATTTGGTTGTATGAATAAACTTGATACACATTACACAGTACATTTTACATTACTACTACAGTAAAACTTTCTCAAATCGGCACGTGTATAATTTATTCAGAAATCTGCTCAAACCGTACAAGTACTTCGGTCCCGACGCATTCAGTGCTCTTCTATATGCTGATTTTGTTGTATAAAGCGGAACGTGCCGAACGAGGAAACGGAAAGCAAATCTTAGAACATACTTAATAATTCATCGTATAATGCAGAAAAAAACCTATACAGTACTACTGTACACAGTTCATTAGTCATTCACGATTCTAGAAGGACGTTACTTTTGACACCTCTGTTAAGCGGTGCTAAACCAAGAAAAGAGGACCAGCACAGCGCGGCGCTGCCGATGAGGACGTGAAACCACGCCGCTCTGTGCAACAACGAATAAGTTAACGCTCAGTGTCGGTACAGTACGTCAAAGGAAACGGTTCGTTCGTCAGCGCTCAGTTTGTCGCCGGCGCATGCAGGAACATAGTTTCGCATCTACCAACACTGCTGCAATGTGCGCAGTGAAAGAAATGGATATTGTTCCTTTAAACAACAGCTTTACCCGGCAAGGTCATTATTTTCTGCCAGTTTCAGTTTGACTAGTAGCACTTTTATAGGCCTGTTTCACACTGGGACACTGGTGGCGGTCACCAGCGACGGTCACCGACAGAGGTACATTCGTTTGAACTGGAGCATTCACACCGGGACACTACACTGCCTCACCGAGCCACTGCGACCCAGCAGTGACTCACCCTCGCCACATGTGACGGACGAGGTCACTGTGTTTCAGCAGTCACCGCCAGACATGCATTAGTTGGAATTGGAGTGTTCACACTGGAACACAGATCACAGACACAGCGCTGCAGATTTGCCAGCCGACAGGCAGTCATTTTTGAGACAGTGACGCGAAACATTCATTGTACATTATGCTGTACACATTGTAGTCATCTGTTTAGATTTGATTAACACGGAAGATTTTGTAAGTGAAGTAGAAAGTCGCCCTGCTATTTTGGGGTGTGAAAAGCGACGACTGTAGCAAGAAAGTGACGAAAACGAATGCGTGGCAAGAAGTTATAATGAAGTTTGTGCCTGATTTCAATTATAAGAGCACGGATGAAAAAAAAAAATTGGTAAGTATTATCTTTTTTCAAATTTGATACCTTATTTTTCGGACCACAAAGGGCTAGCGAAATTTAGTTTCTACCACTGTACGAGTCCATTTCACTAACTAATCAGTTGGCAACAACACCTGCGGTGTCAGACACCAGTGATCCAGGAGTGTTCATCACAGTCACAGGTGACCATCACTGGCGACCGTCACCAGTGTCCCAGTGTGAAACGGGCCTAAGAGATACAATAACATGATATCGAACAAACGGTATATGTCCTTAACACTTAACGAAAAGATTAAGGTAATCGAGGCGAGCCGGCCGCTGTGGTCGAGCGGTTCTAGGCGCTTCAGTCTGGAACCGCGCGACCGCTACAGTCGCAAGTCCGAACCCTGCCTCGGGCATGGATGTGTGTGATGTCCTTAGGTTAGGTTTAAGTAGTTCTAATTCTAGGGGACTGATGACCTCAGATGTTAAGTCCCATAGTGCTTAGAGCCATTTTTGAATCACTTTTAATCGAGGCGAGTCAGAACGACAAACTCTTTGTGCGCGCAGTTACGTTGCGTTTCAAATGCGGTAAAATACAATTTATGAGACTTTTAAGAAACGACGATAAGATTCGGGACGGATGTATGAAAGGTAACAGGCACATGAAAAGAAAGGCGAAGAAGAGCGGAAATGAAGAAATTAACGAAATAGTGTGGGAATGGTTCGTAAGTGCGCGGGCAAAATACTTACCTTTATCTGGACCCATGTTGCAGAGTGAGGCTCTGAAAGTCGCTAAAGAGCTAGGAATTACGGTGTTTAAGGCATCTACAGGATGGCTAGACAGTTTCAAAGCTAGACACAACATCGTGTGGAATGAAGTTTGTGGGGAAGCTAAGGATGTTCAGGAAAGTGTAGCAACAGAACGGAAGACAATATTGCCCAACTTAATTGTGAATTATGACCCGAAAGAGGTGTTCAGTGCCGATGAAACAGGACTATTTTATCGAGCGCTGCCTTCAGAATCGCTAGCAATTCGAGGTGCACCGGCGGAAAAAGGTCCGAGGAAAGACTCACTGTACTGCTGTGTGCAAACATGTCAGATGAAATGCAGAAGCCATTGCTGGTTGGAAAGGAGGCAAAATCGCGTTGTTTCGAAAAAGTTGACGTCAGTAAGCTTCCAGTCACATGGCGAAGCAATAAAAAGCCGTGGATGGTGCGTGGTCTTATGGAAGAGTGGATGTCCTCTTTCCTTGCCAAAATGAACATAGGAAATCAACAAGTTCTCCTTTTCCTAGACAATGTAACCTGCCACCCGAAAGTAACGTTATCAAACGTGATATTGGCTTGGTTCCCTCCAGGTTCAGCCAGCCTCACACAACTCCTGGGCCAGAGGGGAGACATTATATGCGATTACTGATGCAATCTCTTATTCTCAGTGTTGAAGAAGCCGAAAGTGCCTTTTCTCTTGCACTGTCTGTTTCTGTCCTGTGTGCAATAACTTGGATTGGCTTGGCAGTAAAGGAAATAAAACCCGAAACTGTCACCAAGTGCTTCAACAAAGCGGAGTTTGGGTGTCAAGAACAAGACGCTTCTGTGGCCATCGTAGTTCATGGAAATGCTGCAGAAATTGCTGAATTAATGAAAATGCGAAACATTTCATGTAGTGCAGATGATTACATTCGGAATATGACTTTCTGTCAACTCACTTCACTCTCACTTCATCAACAGATTTAATAGAAACCCGGAACACAGAGGAAGAAGTAGAGGTGCAAAATGATGTCCCTAGAAAAATTAATACACATGAAGAATCCATGGCATCCATAAATGATGTTATGCAATTTGCAGCACACCGAATTCTCACACCTTGTTGGAACTATTGTATGGTGCAAAAAATTGTCTAGAAAAACAGTTTTGAACAGGAAATTAAAACAAGTTTCCCTAGTTGATATGTGACGAAAAACGTGAAATGTAAAGCAAATAATCATGGGAATAATATGGAAAATTGGAAATTTGTGGTAAGGTCTTATGGGACCAAACTGCTGAGGCCATCGAACCCTATGCCTACACACTACTTAGTCTAACTTAAACTAACTTACGCTATGGACAACACACACACCCATACCCGAGGGAAGACTCGAACCTCCGATGGGGAGAGCTGCACGTACCGTGACACGGCACCCTAGAGCGCGCGGCGGAATAATATGTATGTGCATACAATAGTAAAAGAATTTAAGGTTCGAGCAAAAGTATAGAAATGCCGTGTTATTTATCAATTAGTGTAATAGTCCCGTGTTATATTGTCCACGATACAGTAAATGAACATCTACTGTGCTGGAGTGAAGGTACGTAAATACAGTACATGCATAATTAAAAAAATTTACTGTGCTTTTGGCATGATACCTGACAAATTTTACGTAACCCAGTGAGTTTTGTGTAATCCGGAAACATGTCCAATTTGGAAAATTATTTTAGTCCCAGGCGATTTTACTGTATAACTTCAGACTCACAGAACAGGTGCAGCTCAGGCATATGGTAGTACTACCCATTGAATTATCACGTTAAGGTGAGGAAGCTGACATTACACACTCATTTCTGACGAACAGTGCAAGCTTTGGAAGTGGTAGATCATTTCCTCGTCTTTCTTGAGAATCACACATACGCTCACAAAGGTGCAGAACACACAAAATGCGGAAATGCCGATGGTGATTTAATGCAATCCAACATTCTTAGACATACATCTAGCTAGCAAGTACCAAACACTACAGTCGCAAACTTAAGAGGATGAAATTACTACCTTAGCCGCCAAATACAACATTAATTATGTCTAACACAACCCTTTTATGGGTTTCCGAAGGTGTTAACAGCAACTGTTTACGAAATTCGTATCCGATTACAGTTTCGAAATTGTGGTGTGTACACATCATCTACTGTAAAATGATTATCAGCAACCTAAAACTTACGTGATGAAGCAGCAATGTCTTACCAGGGTAATACTCTTTTCCCTTCTTATCCATGATATTTCAACAATAAAAAGATTCACCATTGCTAGACGAGAGTGCCCGTCAACACGTAAAACAGTAACCTCACCACAGCACATAATGTATTTAACATTGACCAGAAGTCAGGAGCGCTGATTTTGTTTTCTAACAAATACTTGACAACTTAATTGAAGAGAAGTCAAGATGTGTCCAACATAGATTGAAGCTCTCCATAGAGATCCAAATTGTAGAGTACATGTCACACAAGTTGACCCTTAAAATACTGTACTTGGTAGAGGCATGTGTTCGTTCACCACATTCTAGATATGCAAGTGGAATTACAAAAGGGGTCGACTAGCAGTGAGAATCCGAGACAGGGAATACTGGCACTGGTACTGGGTCTATGACATCACAATCCAGCTCATACCTGTTGGGCCATTTATAACACTGTAGAATTGTGGCGTACTGAACCAGACTTGAGATACTGACACAGGATCTGTAAAGTCAGAATCCAAGTTGCGGAATACTGGCACTGTACAGAAAAATGTACTATAATAGTTCATATGACAACATAATCGAAGAGCTGTTGTCCATCATAGATACTCTCTCCATAGCAATCCATATTGCAGACTACAAGTACTATAGGTTCACCACAATTGGAATGTTTACCTGTCAGAGATACATATTCATTCACCTATTGCTATATATGCAAGTAAACAGAAAAAGGACTAACTAGCATTGATATAAGCTACTCTTCACAATGTTTTGTATGAAGGCTTACCACTCCTCAAGAATATATTGGAGCAAGACAGCATCAAAGTTTTTAACACCACACACAACACACACTGGAAACTGTACATCACACCTCTCATTGAAGAACTGTAAAGGTGTTTGTGCTATAATAGTTCATACAGATGTGTGGGTCACTTTGGCTCAGTTGGTATAGTACCATACTGGCATTTGCAGCAGTATATTCAAACAGTAGACCCTATCGCCAATTTTGGTTGCCACTGGTTCCCAGTGAACTGTAGGATTCTCAGCCAGCAGCACCATAGCGACTCACACAATCTTTTGATAGATAGCGATATAACTTTTTTAACCAACACCGATTTTCGCTGTAGACATGCATTCATGTGATGGAAATTTGATATCAATGGAGATGGAACATTGAACTCCAACTATCCTTCCTATAAACAGAATGTGATGTAATGTCTGTGCTAACACTACATTTTTAAATTGTAAGTGTTTTATGTTTTACATAGGACATCCAAGATTTCCTGCGGATTTCTCTCCACTGCCCACCTGCAGCGTTCAGGCTTGTTTCCCATCAAGAGTGAAGCCTGTGCTCTGAATTTCTAATGTGTTACTCTCATCTGACATTCCAACTTAGTAAAGCATTGAACAGAGTAACGGTATTTCCACGACAACACTCTGCAGGCGCTAACCTGTTGGGTCCTAAGCTTCTTATTTTATTTATTTATGTAGACGTCAAGTTCTGCAGGACCAAATTGAGAAGCAAATCTTCAACGTCATGGAACGTGTCAGAACATGAAATTACAACATAAAAGTAGTAACAGATAAAAATAAAATGTTTTTGAATACTAACAAGTCAATCTATAGGTTTAAGTAAACGCGATCAACAATAGAACAAGAACCAGCCTAATTTTTCAAGGAACTCTTCGACAGAGTAGAATCAGTGACCCATGAGGAAACTCTTCAGTTTCGATTTGAAAGCACGTGGATTACTGCTAAGATTTTTGAATTCGAGTGGTATATTATTGAAAATGGATGCTGCAGTATACTGCACACCTTTTCGATTTCTGCCGAGTATCAACTGAGTGAAAGCTGTTTATTTTTGGGAATAATTTAATATTTTAACAAGAAATGACAGTAAGGAATATATATATTGAGATGCCAATGTCAAAATACCCAGACTCGTGTGCAGGGGCGACAAGAGGTTCGTGAACTTACGCCACTTATTGCCCGAACCACCTGTTTCTGAGTCAGAAATATCCTTTTAGAGTGGGAAGAGTTACCCATAATATAATACCATACGACATAATCGAATGAAAATAAGCAAAGCAGACTAATTTTCGTATCGAACGATCACTTACTTCAGATATCGTTCAAATAGTAAATTAAGTCTTTGTGCAAGATCCTGAACAATCTATATGAACACCTAGAAATTTGTACTCTTCAGTTTCACTAATCATAAGCCCATTCTGTGAAATTAAAATGTCAGATTTTGTTGAATTGCATGTTAGAAACTGTAAGAACGCAGTCTTACTGTGATTTAGCGTTAATTTATTTTCTACAAGCCATTAATTTAGCTCATGAACTGCATTATTAGAAACCAAGCCAAATCCTCTACTACCAGGCTAGTGTCACCAGCAAACACCAATATTTTATAGTTACTCGTAATAATAGAGTGTATATCATTTATATAAATAAGGAATGGGAGTGGCCCCAACACTGATCTCTGTGGCAACCCCCCACTTGACTGTACCTCACTCAGACTCCACATCACAGCCATTCTCAACATTGTGAATAATGACCTTTTGCTGTCTGTTGCTAAAGTAAGATGTGAACCAGTTGTGAGCTTCTCCCCATATTCTTTAATGGCCCAACTTCTGGAGCAATATTTTGTGATCAACACAATCATGCTTTATAGTAAATCAAAAAATATGCTGCTAGCACCCCATTTAGAATGTTCTAATAGAAAGCAATTCTCAAAGAGCATAAGAAATGTGTTAAGGAAAGCACTATATTTGTCATCTATGTTATCAGCACTTTAAACACCCTGCTACTCTTGTTCCTTGGCAAGGTTTAAAAAACTCTATATTGCTGTTGGATTAACTTTCCTACATAGTTTGTATTTACATGTGACATTTTTTGAGTACAAAAGCCTTTTAGTGTTAAAATTTGTGCATCATGGTCTGAGAGGCCATTCACCCTTTTACTAACACAATGCCATCTAGTAATGAAGAATGAATGAAAATATTGTCTATGGCTGTGCTACTGTTCCCCTGCACCCTAGTTGGAAAAAACACAGTCTGCATCAGATCATATGAATTTAGGAGATCTACCAACATCCTTAGAATCTATGATGTCTGAATCCAAAGTGGATGAGCAGGGGATATAAATGCAGTCCAAAATAGTTGTTTTAGTTCTCGTGGTGCTGTGATTGGATCGTCTACTGCCTACTATTCAACCACAATGCAGGCTTACTAACCATCAAATAAACTATCACTTCTGCTCTGTACTCCGTAGTGGCAGGTTGACCATCATCATTATGAAGCGTCATCAGAGATCTACCACCTGCAGGCAGAAGAAACTGGCCTGCACACTTGCTTGCAAGTTTGAAACCATTCATTTCTTTCATTTTTATTATTCACTATGTTTATGTGTATGTGCATGTACGTGTTTTTCACAGTTTTCTTTTATTTGTCCCTCAGTTCAACAGCTCCATGATGTAGACAATGAATGGCTGGTACATTTGAGCAGCAACAGCAGATATCAAGCCACCATGTAGACACACTCCCTGATACAGTTCCCAACACACTGGAAGGGAAATCAGGTACATTCGGGCAGCAGAAATTAAGTCTGCAAAGAGGCAAGCTCTCTGATGCAGTTCACTACGTGGAAGTCAAGTCAACTTGCAGAACTGTTTCCAGACAGATTTCCTGATGCAACTCCTGATATATTGGAGTAGGACACAGGATTGTTTCCAGTCTTCTACTTTCCACTGTGTCCAATGTCTGCACCACTCATTGAGCATCAGATAAGTCACTATAGACTTCTGTTGTCAGAGGTGGATTTACATATAGGCTCACAAGGTGGTAGTTATACAGCATGGTATCTGTGCACTATATTTAATGTTTTACGTTTTAAAATAACTGCACTTACTAATGACAAAAATTATTAATATCATGAAATAACTTGGTAGCTTAACCAAGTTGTACGAATGACAATCAACCAAACAAGCTTTGAAATATTATTAGTTTACTTGAAATTATGCTATTCTGCCGTTCTTGTCTCAACAATTTTATTTCATAGCAGAATTCGGTCAAGTAATCCAAGCAAGTCATCATTGTTGTGTGGTACGATTTTGAACTGATACTTTTTATTTACATACTTCTTTTCCTTTGTGTTGGTGTTGGCTGACAATTTCGTAAGTGTTTGTAACATAAATAAGAGTGACAAAAGAAATGTGCAAAATTAAGTGGAGCAGCATTTCGCAAATTAGTGAATGGAAGTGAGAATGAGAAGCTAATGTTCTAAAAATGCTTGGCAGAGTAGACAAATTTTTCGCAAAAAATATTCCTGGTTCGATTTCGAGTTCAAGCAGTGTTGATGATAGGTCTAGCACTGTATCTGTAGTGAAAGACATAAATGCTAACGAAATATAGTTAAAAATGAAGAAAAACACATTGTCCCTGCATTTAAGTCTCATAAAGATCCAAGTGTCGAATAATATATTACAAAAGCAAATGATCTCCTTAGTAATGATCCTACAAAATGCTGTGTTGATGAATCAGTATCCTTTTACACCATACCATTACTCACATTTGTAACAATGTTTGTTTTAATACACGAAGGTCAAGAGTAATACATGATATTTGAGCAAAATTGTGAATCAACTTTGAATGATTACTCAATATACTCCTGTAGCACCAGTGCTATTTTCCTGCACCAAGTAAGATGTTCGGAGGTAAGACCACGATTGCTACTGTTGGTATTTCTGAGAAGAGAAATGTTTCTAATATTTTATCTCATCATGATAATTCACTTGAACACAAAAATTTTGAGTATAACTTTTCACAAGAAAATATCACTGGGAATGGTAGAAAACCATTTCAAGTCGTGTGTGTAGACAAATAAGATGTACTGGTGCAATGTGTTGAAAACGGAGTTTCCAGTAGTGAAGAAGCTAACAAATCTTGGACTATCCCTAAGTGGACAAAAAATTCAGTTCATTACATAATGGTCAATGTATGATATCTTTTGAACTTATAGCACAGTTCGATCCTTTTCTCACAGAGCACTTTGTCCGATATGGTAACCTGAGGCAATGACATGCAAGTTATCTATCTTCAACAACCTGTGATGAAGTAATGAAGTTGCTTTCTGAACGAACAAAAAGAATTATCGTAAGTGACATCAAACAGGCCAAAATATTTCTCTACAATAGTAGATTTTGCTATGGACACTCCACATATTTATCAGTTATCTTTCTTGTTAAGATAAGTGAACAAGAATGGTGAGCCTGTTGAATGCTTCCTTCTGTTTTTATTAAATCCAGGACACAAGTCTGAAAACATTTAACATAGCCAAGGCCGTACTGAAAGACCTGACTACCAATCCCATCGATATTATTGACTGTAGAGGTCAGTCATATGAAAATGCAAGGACCTTGGTCAAGAGACTACACTGGTTTGCAGGTGAGCATTGAAGAACGAAATCCGAAAGTGCATTATGTGCCTTGTGCAGCACAGACCTTATATTTAGTCGGCACTAGTGCCGCAAACTGTCGTCAGGAAGTATGTTCATTTTTCAGTTCAGTACAAAAGGCTTATAATTTTTCTCAGATTCTACACAATGAAGAAACCAGAAAGCAAAAGAGTTAAAAGTTTATCGAAAATACATTGGTCAGCAAGAGAGGAAGCACGTGTAAGTCTAAATGAAAATTGGGAGAGCATTATCAATACACTCACACATGTTACCAATAATATCTGTGAGAAACCATTGGTGTGAATAGCGTCTTTAGCTTTACTGGTTCAAATGGTATTCATGATGACAGTTTGGAAGGACATACTCCTGTGATTTGACAGTGTAAATGCGAAATTGCAAAGTGCAACTATCGATACTGAAATAGCGCATGAATTATGTGAATCACTTGTAGGGTTTATTAGCTACATGCTCGACCATTAAATCCATGGAGATTACAACTGATGTGGACTACGAGTGCACATATAAAAGATTAAAGGAATGGAAGCTTCATATTGTCAAAGAAGTGGACACCAAAAAAGTTCTTCTCACTTGGGATAAATTTAGAGTCGAAACATTTTTCTCAATACTCCACACTTTGTATGCTGAATTAGTGAGGTGAAAGTCTGTTAGACTTCTTCATTGTTTCCAGTAAACTTACGAATAGTTCAGAAGACGATGTTTCTGAACACTCCAAGCATCATGTGAAACTGATTTAGAATCTTCCTTCCCAAGAGAATGTGTACATTTCGCAGCACTTTTGAAATCCTATGAGATTAGATATGTACCCGTCTATGTTAGTACATTTCTACAAAAGGGACGGCTATAATTTATGTTACTGAACATTGACATTGCTCTTAAAATGTTTCAATGTACGACACTTACAAATCGGTAGAACGCTCGTTTACAGCTCTTAAAAGGCTAAAATCATACCTTGTCCTACCTTTCTGAGCCGATGTTGAACACCTTGTCCATTCTTCGCATTGAAGCTGACCTCCTATCTGACGCCATCTCAGCTATGAAGATATCATTAACGAGCTTTCTGCCATCAAAGCCAGAGGCAAACTCTGCTGGCCAGTTTTATTTATTTCTTCATATTAATGTTAAAAATGTCAGGTTATAATGTCATTCTTACTAGCAACTTAGAGCACACTGTGATTTAAAAACTATATAATTATTATTAAAAAAAAGATTTTGGAGTGGCGCTTAAATTTACGGTGTACCTAGAGGTGCAAAAACTGTAAATGTGCCATTGGCTGTTGTTCAACACTACTTATCAACTGACTGCCAATGGATCGAAGTGTGCCAATATTGATTTATGACCTGACATAGACTTAAAAGTTATTCTGGTAGTAGAGAACACCAAACAGGGTACAAAGATGCAGTTCAGCGACATAGAGTGGTGTCAGGTGAGCAGCCAGCTGAAATACATCAAGATTGCATGACAGCTGCGAACAATCCATTCCCTGGAGACATCAATATCTTCAGTATCAACAATGTATCCAATGTCGACATGTTTGGGCTATTATGAAGTTAACACCTCAAGACCCAATGCAATGTGTATATTTAAAGCATCCAAGTCTTGCTAAGCTGTGTGATCTGTAAAATGCAATATGGACCCCTATGGAGAGACTCGGTCTGTGGTGAAGATAGGATTATATTGTCAAGTGTCTATTGGAACACAAAGTTCATTATGAGAATAACGAGAACCGTATGTATAGGTGTCCATATGTGTGCTGTACCTCGGTCTGCTAGTATTACTTCTACAAACAGAAATCCTGTAGAAGTGGAGTTTAGAGAAGGAATTCTGAAATCTATTAGTGCTCCAGTTGGAGTGTAAGAAACACATTGTGAATTTAAAGCACAAAAAATAATTATTTGGAAGGTATTACAGAGTGATGTATAAGGTTGATGTAGAATCAAGAGAATGACAATGATTTTTTAATGATAGTGATTTACTTACCACAGTTCATAAAGTATCAATTGTATATTAACAACTTATAGAAGCTTTATCATTTACAGAGTGGCATCAAGAATAACTCCAAAAGTGTGATAGGAATGAAAAGTTTGTGGGAAAAAATTTGCATGGGAAAAAATCCAGAGGCATCAAGCCTGGTGAATGAGCAGGCCACGACACATCTCCTTCATGTCCAATCCAACGATTTGGGAATTGTCTCTGCAACTCATTTATAGCCATCAGCAAAAAATGTGCCAGAGACCCATCGTGTTGAGCCACATTCTGTTCACTGCTCCTAAAGGTATTTCTTCCAATAACAGACCTAATGTTTTTTGCAGCAATGTGGTGTACTTATTACCATTAAGATTTCCTTCGATGAAATAGGGGCCTATAATTCTGTCCTCTGGAAACCCATACCATACATTCACTGACCACAGCTGTTGATGTGCAACTTGCCATGGCCAACATGGATTTTGAGTTGAGGAATAATGCATGTTACGCAAATTAACATTTCCATGGTTCATTAATGTAGCCTCCTCAGTAAATAAAATTATATTAATATATGTTTCATCCCTCTGAATCTGAACTTGAACCCATCAGCAGAATTCAATGCAACACAAACAATCCGTACCAATTAATTTTTGGTGGAGACTGACATGGTAAGGACGATATTTATGGCGATGCAGAACACGAACAACACTACTCTGGCTCATGCCAGATTCCCTTGCGATTTGACATGAACTAACACAAGGATCTCGAACAACTGGCAAGAGTACCAATTTCTTTTTCCTTTGCCGGATATGTTTCTGATGCGTTAAAGATCTAGTTATTCTCAATTAATCATACACATGTTTAAGTGTACGACATGTAGGGTGAGTACATTGAGGATATCTTTCAGTGTATAAGTCTCTAGCTCTCACTGAATTTCATTGGCCTTGTCTGTAAATGAGAAGCATATAGACTTGTTCTTCAAAGGAATACATCATTCACATTCGCTTCATTCGACGGTACTAGTCTTACCATTCCTAATAGTGTTGCATTGTGAAACCATCGAATGGCATTTACATGTCAAGGGCGTGTTAGATGGATAGGCTGTATTCATGAATATTTGCTATTTGCATGATATACAAGAGAGAATTGTTAGAGCATGTGCTTCGATAAGTGCTGAAGTGATAAGGAATACCACTTAATCCACGATAAGAAGATTGTAGCACTGCATTCACACCAATGGTCACCAATTCGAACACCTTCTGTAAATGGAACTTCATGCCCACTTTTTGACATCCGTTGATCTTCAAATACCTTACTGTTACACATTTTGGATTCGTCTCGATAGCTGCTATCAGAAAATTAGTACCGAACTATAGCATTCCATTTAAAAAAGAAAAATTGACCTTCATATCTCTGAAGCGACCCCACCTAGCAACAAAAAACCAATGTCATATTATGACTCCCGTTGTCCATCCAACGTTTGACCCACAAACTTTTCAGCTTATATATATATATATATATGTGTGTGTGTGTGTGTGTGTGTGTGTGTGTGTGTGTGTGTGTGTGTGTGTGTGTGTGTGTATTTATGTTTTATTGTGTGTGTATGTATGTTTTATTCCATCATACACATGTACCCTGAGACTTAAAAGCACAGATGTTAGAGGGAGAGAGCTTTAGTAGTTTATACATTAGCGCTGTCAGAGAAGCTTTACAGTTCATTTGTTGCAATAACAGAGAGACTTAGCGCATTTATAGGCATCACAGTCATATAACATTCAGATAACACATGATGCTTTAGGGTTAACAAACATTTCAGATTCCTGAAGTTTAATATTAGCTGTATACCTTACTGTAATTAATACGTCGAAAATATGGATCTATGAAAAATCTTCCTCATGAAATTAGGTCCATATATGACTCCTATAGCAGTCATCCAACATAGGTGACACAATTTTGTACAAGTCTTTGATACATCTATGGAAGTGACTTCGATCATGGGCTGCCTGTTCCCATGGACCAATACATGCTGCATGATAGGTAAAATCTGAAGCAATTAATGTTTAAACTGTCTAACATTCTCCTTCTTCTACAAACTGCATTGTCTGCTTGTTCTTATTAGACTAAGTGAAAAGTGTATTCATGAGTTAAGGCTTCTTACACGTACTTCAAAAACATCCAAGATGATGGCAGTTCCTGTGGTATATAGTTAATCTTATACACACACATCTGATGTGTGCTCTATACATCGGAAATTGTGCAAAACGCATTCTCTGAAAATTATTTCGAGCAGTTAGTTCATGAGCCCACGCGCGAATAGTAAACGGTTGTGAAAACTCACTTGACCTTTTAGCAACAAATAATCCTGAGTTAATAATGAACTTCAAAACCGATTCAGGGATCAGTGAACACAGGGTTGTCGTAGCGAAATTGAATACTGTAATCCCCAAATCCTCGAAAAATAAGCGAAAAATATATCTATTCAAAAAAGCAGATAAAAATTCGTTTGACGCCTTCGTGAGAGACAATCTCCACTCATTACAAATTAGTAATGTAAGTGTAGAGCAGATGTGGCTAACATCAAAGAAATAGTATCGGCAGCAATTGAGAGATTTATACCAAATAAATTAACAAACGAGGAAACTGATCGTCCTTGATACACAAAACGGGTTAGAACACTTTTGCAGAAACAACGAAACAATCAGGCCAAATCACACACAAAATCCCCAAGATTGGCGATCTTTTGCAGAAGCTCGAAACTAGCGCGGACTTCAATGCAACACGCCTATAACAGTTTCCACAACGAAACTGTCTCGAAACCTGGCAGAAAATCCAAAGAGATTCTGGTCGTATGTGAATTATGTAAGCGGCAAGAAACAATCAATGCCTTCTCTGCGCGATAGCAATGCAGATACTATCGAAGACAGTGCTGCTAAAGCAGAGTTACTAAACACAGCCTTCCGTAATGCCTTCGCAAAGGAAGACGAAGTAAATATTCCAGAATTCGAATCGAGAACAGCTGCCAACATGAGTAACGTAGAAGTAAATATCCTCGGAGTAGTGAAGGAACTTAAATCACTTAATAAAAGCAAGTCTTCTGGTCCAGACTGTATACCAAGTAGATTCGTTTCGGAGTATGCTGATGCATTAGCTCCATACTTAACAATCATATAAAACCATTCGCTCGACGAAAGACCCGTACCCGAAGACTGGAAAGTTGCACATGTCACACCAATATTCAAGAAAGGTAGTAAGAGTAATTCACTAAATTACAGACCCATATCATTAACGTCGTTATGCAGCAGGATTTTAGAACATATATTGTGTTCGAACATTATGAATTACCTCGAAGGAAGCGATCTATTCACACACAGGCCAAATGGGTTTAGAAAACATCGTTCCTGTGAAACACAACTAGCTCTTTATTCACATAAAGTGCTGAGTGCTATTGACAAGGGATTTCAGATCGATTCCGTATTCCTGGATTTCCGAAAGGCTTTTGACACTGTACCACACAAGCAACTCATAGTGAAATTGCGTGCTTGTGGAATATCGCCTCAGTTATGCGACTGGATTTGCGATTTCCTGTCAGAGAGGCCACAGTTCGTAGTAATTGATGGAAAGTCATCGAGTAAAACATAAGTGATTTCTAGCTTTCCCCAAGGTAATGCTATAGGCTCTTTGCTGTTCCATAACTATATAAACGATTTGGGAGACAATCTGAGCAGCCGTCTTCAGTTGTTTGCAGATGACACTGTCGTTTATCGACTAATAAGGTCATCAGAATATCAGTACAAATTGCAAAACTATTTATAAAAAATATGTTAATGATTCAAAAAGTGGCGGTTGACCCTAAATAACGAAAAGTGTGAGATAATCCACATGAGGGAGTGATAAAAGGAACTCGTTAAACTTCGGTTACTCAATAAATCAGTCTAATTTAAAGGTGTAAATTCAACTAAGTATCTAGGTATTACAATTACGAAAAACTTAAATTGGAAAGAACACATAGAAAATATTGTGGGGAAAGCTAACCAAAGGCTGCGTTTTATTGGCAAGACACTTAGAGTATGTAACAGACCTACTAAGGAGACTGCCTACACTACATTTGTCCGTCCTCTTTTAGAATACTGCTGCGCAGTGTGGGATCCTTACCAGATAGGACTGATGGAATACATCGAAAAAGTTCAAAGAAAGGCAGCGCGTTTTGTATTATCGCGAAATATGGGAGAGAGTGTCACAGAAATGATACAGGATTTGGGCTGGAAATCATTAAAAGAAAGGCGTTTTTCGTTGTGACTGAATCTTCTCACGAAATTCCAATCACCAACTTTCTCCTCTGAATGCGAAAATATTTTGATGACACCGACCCATATAGGGAGGAACAATCACCACGATAAAATAACCGAAATCGGAGCTCGTATGGAAAGATGTAGGTGTTCATTCTTTCAGCACGCTAATAGAGGATTGTGAACGTGCATCGGTGAACCCTCTGCCAGGCACTTAAATGTGATTTGCAGAGTATCCATGTAGATGTAGATGCAGATACCAAGTGACAAGATTATTTTCAGTCATGTATAACTGGAATTATATGTATCGAACAGGTAAATCACACACAAGATGTTTGTGGCAAACAGGGAAGGAGAAGGTGCTCGGGAGGGGGGGGGGGGGGGGGGGAAGAGCAATATCTACCTCACTCTCTGTCACACTTTGTGTGTGGTTCATCTGTTTGACACATAGAATTCCAGCTATTCATGACTGTAAATCATCGCATTGCTAGTATAGGGCATACGTCAGATGTGTATATATTAAGGGCTTATTTCAATAGTGGTACAAGTCCATTACCTCCACTTTTCTGTCTATAATGCTTCTGAAATTAATGAGCCAAACAAGAAGCCATATGCTTGAATATTTCTGGTATCTCAACTGCAGATTTTTCTGCACTCATTTAACGTTAGGTCTCTGTATCTCAATATGAACAAAAATGGACTTGTACCAATATTGAAATAAGCCCTTCATATAGCACCAACCATCTACCACGGGAGGTGCTGTCATCTTAGATTTTTTAAAGTGTATGTAAAAAGGCTTAAATCTTGAATACACAAATCGCTTTGTCTAATAAGAAGAAGCATAAAGTGTAGTTTGCAGATGAAGGAAGTGCACTGCACCTCTTGTACCCTGCAGGACATTCTCTACTTTAATTTCAGCTTTTAAGTCCTGTCCTTGTCATGTGCTAAACCAACATCAACATGTTTCTATCCATTGATGGTCAGTTGATAAGTAGTTTTGAACAACAGCACTCTATAATGACTTAGGTGAGGCTTGATCAGTGGCGCAGACATTGCATATAGTGGAATGTTGAAGACTGGAAATAATTCCGTGTCCTGCTCCAGTATACAAGATGTTGCATCAGGGAACTTGTCTGCATACTGACTTCATAATACTGATGATGGGTTTGGTGGAAACTCTAAGTTCTCCATGCTGACTTGATTTCCACTCCAACATCGGAGCTGCATCATAGAGCTTGTCTGCACGCTAATTTGATTTCAGCTGCTCAAATGTACTTGATTTCAACTTCAGAATACTGGGATCTGCATCAGGAGGGTGTCTGCATGCTGGCTTGACATTTGCTGCTGCTGCTCAAATGCAGCAGGCACTGCATCGTCCACATCAGCAGTTCCAAATCTTTTAAGGCAACAGAAAACTCAACAAAGCACTTTTATCTTATGGAACCGCACATTGAGTTATTATAAATGGAAGACCTTGCAATTTAAAATAAGAACAGAAACCTTTATTAGACATATTTCCTCAGTGATACAGTTTCATTATTTACAGTTTACAGTAAGTTACAGTGTGAAGAATGGAGCTGTTTCACTGTTTAGTTAACAATTGTTCTACAGTTATATCTGACAGTTGTATGTGCATGTCTGGGGCAGCATCCATTATCGACCTATATATATCTTTTGTTTAACTATTAGCTGAAAAATCTGTTTTACACTCTCTTACAAAAGGTAGCAAAGTTAAGGTAGCTTTTTTTGGCTACTTCAGGGTATTCATTCTTAAGAATAACCCAAAACTCGTTCAGTGATGCAAACCCAAATGTGTGTCTTAATGGAGATGAACTCTGAAGATCAATGAGTGCTTCGTATTCCAGGATGGTTACCATCCCAGTATGACTAAAGTTAGATGGATTTTGTACCTAATCGATGTCAACATTGGTAATTTGACAAAGAGGTCAACAGGTTTACAAATGATCAGTGATGATATTTCTCATTTCACCTGGTAATTCCGACATGTTTTCTTGCAGAAAATTATATTAAAATAGAAAACATTCAATAGTGTTCGTTTCTATGTGGGGAATCTAGAACTTAATTTCTTTTTAAAGGCTGATAATTCGTCTGTCATGATATATATCATTGCTGATTTTCTCTGCAAAAATATGGTGATTTCATTGACCTTACCAAGAATTTAGACAAGACTGGTCAATTTTATAAGCTATTATTCTTTATGCAGTACACCCAAAAGGGTTGTGGACAGTGATATGTTTTTGCCATTTGGAGAATCTTCATCTCATCACGAAGTTCATATAGCCCAGATAACGCTTTGCCTCTGGAAATCCATCGGATTTTAGTGTGCAGGAGGAGTGATTCATACACACTACCCATATCTTTACAAATGTTTTTGACCAATCTTGACTGGAGAGGGTGAGTTTTGACGTAATTAACGATCTCCATGCCTTCATCAACAACTTTCTTGAAGTCATATGGCACTTCCTTTATTACAAGGGCATAATGATACAAAATACAATGAATGCTGGCACACCCCAGCGCAATACTTTATTTTTCTTACCATTTCTGCGGGCTAATCGCTACATATATCAATACTTTTTTTCAGTCAGTGTTGTGTTTTTGATAAGGATAGAAGCAGAAGTAATTAATTAATATTTGGGATGAGACTGGGACTGAGACCTAGTCCTCCTGCATACTAGGCAGATGTGCTAACCAGTACATCACAGTGCCATTGTAGCTGACATGGCTGCATGGACTACCAGAGTCCAGTGCCCTCCCCAAACCAAACCTCAATTCATCCAATCAGCCCGTTTTCCCCTTCTTAAACTGTCAGTGAATTGGAGTTTGTGATAGGAAGGGCATTTGGCTAGTGCAGTCCATGCAGCTGTCTGAGCCACAGTGCCACTTTGGTGTAGTGCTTAGCACATGTGCCTAGTAAGCAGAAAACCCAGGTTCAAGGCCCAGCATTGGAACAAATCTTAATTCATTACTTCATTTTTATCCTTAGCGAAGATAAAATCGATGCTCATGCGTCCCCTGGAACATGTAATTCCTTTAGATCAAAGAATGTTGTGTTTATTTGTGTAATAATCTATTACTTCAAATATTTTTTTCTCTAGCTGTATTGGTAAATTTGGAAATTTGTTATAAGGTCTTATGGGACCAAATGGCTGAGGTCATCAGTTCCTAAGCTTATGTAATACTTAATCTAATTTAAACTAACTTAAACTAAGGACAGTACCACACAACCATCCCTGAGGGAGGACTCAAACCTCCGACAGGGGGAGCTGCACGGACTGTGACAAGGTGTCTCAGACCACTCAGCTACCCTGCACGGCTGTATTGGTTTTCAAACATGAGCATAGCAGTAAATTTTCTTTGACAGATGTACCAGAGATATATCTCACGAATATAAGTAATACTAATAGACCAACTACATCAGTACATTCCTCAATCTGTATTGTAAAAATATCAGAAGCATTCAGTCTGCATATGAGTTCATCTTCAACATGAGCGGATATTTTGTGAACGGGAACAGATACAGTGTTGTATGAGCATTGCACTGCCTCAACTTTCTTTATCATGTCTTCTCGAAATATATAGCTGACTGTTTTAATTTAGTTCTCTGCATCATTAGCAGTTTTCGCAAATTTATACAATTTGGACACTCCAGCTTCATAAGTCTTCTCATGATTTTGAAAAAAAGGGAGATTTTCGTGCCTTACATCATAGTATCGTTTTAGCTTTGCTGGCGCCAGAGAACTATTTACTAAAACTTCTTTTTTACAAATGAGGCATAATCTGTAAGGTTCATCAGTGCTTAAGATAGGTGTAAATCCAAAGAGTAAATACCTTTTTTGAGGATTTTTCTATTTCATTTTCTGTTCTAACACTTGCTGAATTTGATACCATGTTTTGCATGCCCTAAATTAATGATGTTATAAATTGGCAACAACATTATTTTCGACGAGAGATTGAATTTTAACTGAAAAAACTAAAATGATAGTTTAAAAATACTGTATAACATGCATTATTAGCAATATGAACTAAGAAGTAAAACGTAAATTTTGAATATAAAGGTTATGTTCAGCAGAAGTAAGAAGTGCCTTTAGTCAGTAGTCTTGAGTGAATTATCGATAGCTAGTTGTAAAGTCCAGATAAGTAATACTAATATTCTTACATATAAACATATTGTAATTAATCACTTGTAACTTTATTTAAATATGTATATTCAGATTGAAGGACTTGTTATTGCTGTTGAATAAACGCTTTATATTTGAAATTTATCATTTTGTTCACATTGCTACAAAAGATTATTTTTTAATATTTTAAACTTTATTTTTATTTTGTCAAAGTGTGAGAAAACTCAAGGCTTAGCATTTTATATGCGAAAATAAATAAAAAATTATTAATCTATACTTTCCAAGATGTATATGTAGACAAGGAAAAAATTCCCAGATGTCCCTTTTAAAAATATACTTTCTCGAGGGTGCAAATACACATTTTCTGGGTCAAAACATATTTTTCACATGTTAACATAATTTTCCTTAGAACTGTAAAACTTATCAATCCTTTAAATGGTAAAAGTTTTATACACCAGCTCAGAACTTTCCAGCATTTTGTGTAACGAAATTCAGCAAAAAAGAAAAAAAAGCGCTTTGAAAGAGTGTTGATCTACATAGAAAAACCAATCACTTGTGAAACTGCGCAAGAACTCGCCTACTTTTTCTCTTTTCTTTGGCTGGCAGTGGCCGGGGGGAGGGGGGGGGAGAGGATAATTAAATATACTATTTTCTACCGTTCTTGCACAATATGTAGTCTATGAATGAATTAAAATAAACATGAAAAACTAACCATGAAGTTTGGTCTACTTTAACATGTGTTACCTTTAAGGCATAGCAAACACAAATGTGCCAGTAAAATTTTAAATGGCATAAATGGCTGGTTTCCTGAGCCATAAATTCTTCCAAGTGACTGGTTCTGAATGAGAAACAAGCGGTCTGTAATTTTAAGAAATTTTTCACACATTCTCGTATGTAACACAATTCATCCTGGGTAAAAG
The DNA here is from genome assembly GCF_021461395.2 of Schistocerca americana. NCBI lineage: Eukaryota > Metazoa > Arthropoda > Insecta > Orthoptera > Acrididae > Schistocerca > Schistocerca americana. The sequence goes on along the minus strand of NC_060119.1, from coordinate 1,035,601,752 downwards.
AGGACTTATTTTGAAAAAAAAAAAGTTTTTCAAACCACAATCCGCAGTATTTTGCCACGACCTGTTAAGCTGCATACACAATGAGCTTGAAACATGTTTTCGAAACTTTTTTCCGGCTACTTTGTGTGAACACCGTTTGGTAGTGGTGGGCAGGAAATAGCGTATCTGTTAGAAATCGCAGTCATTGAGAAGTCACAGATATCACAATAAAAACTTTACAGAATGTAATTGCGATTTCAGTCACAGTTAGCAGTCGTGAGTAGCATTTCACACCAATGCCGTGTGCCATCTGTTTGCCGAGTTTCGTATTTCTTTCTGTAAACCTGGTGTAATGCTATGGCGTTAGCTGTGATTTCAGTGACAAGTCCCAAGTAGCAACTGAAAAGCGCAGTTAACAGTGTAATTTGTTGTCCAAAGTTCGTACTACGCTCTATCTCTGCAATTCGCTATCGATTCCAACAACGATTTCTGTCACAAATCGCAACTAGAAGTCGCAAGTAGCAGCTAAAAAGCGCTGTTAACGTACTTTTCCTAGTGCCATCTTTTGACTGACGTTCGTACTTTGTTATAAGGACCTTGTGCCTCACGAGATCGATGTACTGTTGGTGCATATTATATGACGACATGCACATTCAGCACCAGTTATGGTTGGTCAAACACAGCTGTGACTCTGAATGTACACTCCTGGAAATGGAAAAAAGAACACATTGACACCGGTGTGTCAGACCCACCATACTTGCTCCGGACACTGCGAGAGGGCTGTACAAGCAATGATCACACGCACGGCACAGCGGACACACCAGGAACCGCGGTGTTGGCAGTCGAATGGCGCTAGCTGCGCAGCATTTGTGCACCGCCGCCGTCAGTGTCAGCCAGTTTGCCGTGGCATACGGAGCTCCATCGCAGTCTTTAACACTGGTAGCATGCCGCGACAGCGTGGACGTGAACCGTATGTGCAGTTGACGGACTTTGAGCGAGGGCGTATAGTGGGCATGCGGGAGGCCGGGTGGACGTACCGCCGAATTGCTCAACACGTGGGGCGTGAGGTCTCCACAGTACATCGATGTTGTCGCCAGTGGTCGGCGGAAGGTGCACGTGCCCGTCGACCTGGGACCGGATCGCAGCGACGCACGGATGCACGCCAAGACCGTAGGATCCTACGCAGTGCCGTAGGGGACCGCACCGCCACTTCCCAGCAAATTAGGGACACTGTTGCTCCTGGGGTATCGGCGAGGACCATTCGCAACCGTCTCCATGAAGCTAGGCTACGGTCCCGCACACCGTTAGGCCGTCTTCCGCTCACGCCCCAACATCGTGCAGCCCGCCTCCAGTGGTGTCGCGACAGGCGTGAATGGAGGGACGAATGGAGACGTGTCGTCTTCAGCGATGAGAGTCGCTTCTGCCTTGGTGCCAATGATGGTCGTATGCGTGTTTGGCGCAGTGCAGGTGAGCGCCACAATAAGGACTGCATACGACCGAGGCACACAGGGCCAACACCCGGCATCATGGTGTGGGGAGCGATCTCCTACACTGGCCGTACACCACTGGTGATCGTCGAGGGGACACTGAATAGTGCACGGTACATCCAAACCGTCATCGAACCCATCGTTCTACCATTCCTAGACCGGCAAGGGAACTTGCTGTTCCAACAGGACAATGCACGTCCGCATGTATCCCGTGCCACCCAACGTGCTCTAGAAGGTGTAAGTCAACTACCCTGGCCAGCAAGATCTCCGGATCTGTCCCCCATTGAGCATGTTTGGGACTGGATGAAGCGTCGTCTCACGCGGTCTGCACGTCCAGCACGAACGCTGGTCCAACTGAGGCGCCAGGTGGAAATGGCATGGCAAGCCGTTCCACAGGACTACATCCAGCATCTCTACGATCGTCTCCATGGGAGAATAGCAGCCTGCATTGCTGCGAAAGGTGGATATACACTGTACTAGTGCCGACATTGTGGATGCTCTGTTGCCTGTGTCTATGTGCCTGTGGTTCTGTCAGTGTGATCATGTGATGTATCTGACCCCAGGAATGTGTCAATAAAGTTTCCCCTTCCTGGGACAATGAATTCACGGTGTTCTTATTTCAATTTCCAGGAGTGTATTATATCAATAAGAAGCAACATGCCTTTTTCTCCTGAAAATATCATTTAGAGACAATTAACCTAAAAATGTGTTTGATTCTGCTTCCAATATGATAGTTGCGGTTAATACTCCACATGCCTACAGGACTTTGCAATGTTAACACAGCAGAACTCAGACATATGTATAAGTGTAATGAAATGAAAACAATATTATTCATCCTCACTTTTGTTCCGACACAGTTCAAGACTTTGGAGAAAAATTTTACATCTGGTGTTCTACATGGCAACTGCACACACAAGAACATTTTGCGGACACTACAACCACCTACACAAGTTAGCTTTTTCTGTGTTACCTTCAAGTACTGCACTGAAACTACTCCTGATTTAACTGGAAGATCTGTACTTTCCACTTTCATATCAACAGCCTCAAAACGCATACTAGACCTGGGGCTATGTTACAGGTAAGCGTCACCACACCAAGATTGCATGGAAAGTGGGGGAGGGGGGAAAATCACTCTCCAACAAGTCTTTACCATTAACTAAATGGAGGGAAATTTACGGGTATAGGACAGCTTAACATGGGGAAAATGAGATTTTCATTATTCACTCACTGTATTTAACATTTATTTAAAAGAAAAATGGTTCAAATGGCTCTGAGCACTATGGGACTTAACAGCTATGGTCATCAGTCCCCTAGAACTTAGAACTACTTAAACCTAACTAACCTAAGGACAGCACACAACACCCAGCCATCACGAGGCAGAGAAAATCCCTGACCCCGCCGGGAATCGAACCCGGGAACTCGGGCGTGGGAAGCGAGAACGCTACCGCACGACCACGAGATACGGGCTAACATTTATTTATCATCCCTTTAAAATCGCATAATAACTTCAATTAAACACAGTTCAATCACTCATTCTGCACACTTATTTCATAGTTATGCGCTTTTAAACTGCAAATCCTCTAAGAGTTGTCTTCAATCTTCATGATACTCTCTCAAGAGCCTTGATGTGGATCGATACATACAGCAACCAGCAATCAGAGTCGAAACTGCGTCTGCAAAATCACAAGGATTATTAAACATTTTTGCTATCACTAATTACAAGCAATGTAATTGACAGAATAGTTTTGCTAATATTTCCTGTAATGAAATCCACTCAATAGAGGATGTTTCACATTTGCAAGAACGATTCACTTAAGCAATTAAGTTCATAGAAACACTTAGAAACTAACCTCTCATCTGACGAAGACAGTGTAAAGACGCACTGGCAATTTCTCCAGATCTGTTCACTATGATATTTTGAATTATCGGTATACTGTTTGACTGAAATGTAGTTCGGGTACCTGTGAACATAACAATACGTTAGAATTCGATTTCTAAACACGAACTGTTACAGTACTGTATGGCTACTTACATATTAATTACACTATTAATGTTTTCACAGTTGTACCTTAATTCAAAATTAAAGCCAGCGGAAGAACAAATGTAAAACATACTTACTACTGACAATTTTTTTTGAGATGCAATTTTCTGTGTGGTGATAAATCGCAGAAATCGCATGAGTCACAGAAACCGCAGAAATCGCAGGAGTAACAAAAATCGCGGAATTCGCAGAAATTGCTGTGATAGAGTGCGGAGGGATACAAGACCTTGATTCGCTAACTGTGACAAATCACAGTTAAGAATAACAGGAACTGAAAAGTAGCATTCACAAAAATCACCGATACCGGAAAATCACAGTTTAGTCCACCACTACTGTTTGGAAACATGTTTCGAAACATCTATCCGTACCAATATCGGCACTTATCAAAGGGAATGACGAATCAGGCTAGCTACCACACGTCACCGCTACAAGGCTGCAGTGAAAGTCGCATTGTGTCCGCTGCTGTACAGAATTGTTAGGTACTGTATATTCGTTAGCTATATTGAGGTTTTTTTTCGAATAAATGGAAAGAAACTGTGTAGAAATAAAATAAGCTCGCCTATCGTAACTTTCTTTGAAATGTATGAAATAAATGCACTAGACTCTGAAATGAATTTACTGTTGTCAAAGAAGGAAGAATAACAGAAAGTTTTTGGCTGACTGTAATTGCTTTCCTGAAATTTGCGTCCGTGCTAGAAATCCAAATCGATGGGTGACATCCGAGTAAAATTATGATGCCGTCTTCCATACACAGCTACCGAAACAAATTATTCACACCAGTTCTATAGTATCTTTCCGTCCACCAACGACGACGACGCCTTTCATTTTCTTAGGAAGGTAGGAGACGAGTTACTGGCAGAAGTAAAGCTGTGAGGAGCGGGCGTGAGTCGTGCTTCGGTAGCTCAGATGGTAGAGCACTTGCCCGCGAAAGGCAAAGGCCCCGAGTTCGAGTCTCGGTCGGGCACACAGTTTTAGTCTGCCAGGAAGTTTCACCCTTACAGTTCTTCAATGAGAGATGTGATATACAGTTTCTGGTGTGTGTTGTTAAAAACTTTGATGCTGTCTTGCTCCAGTATATATTTTTGAGGGCTGGTAAGCCTACATACAAAACATTGTGGAGGATATCTTATATCAACGCTAGTTAGTCCTTTTTCTGTTTACTTGCATATGAAGCAATGGTTGAAGAAATATATGTCTCTGACAGGTAAACATTCAAGTTGTGGTGAACCTATAGGATTTGTACTCTGCAATATGGATTGCTATGGAGAGAATATCTATAATGGACAATATCTCTCCGATTATGTTGTAATATGAATTATTATGGTACATTTTCCTGTACAGTGCCAGTATTCTGCAACTTGGATTCTGACTTCTTAGATCCTGTGCCAGTATCTCAAGTCTGGGTCAGTATGCCACAATTCTACAGTGTTATAAATGGCCCAACAGGTATGAGCTGGATTGTGAAGTCTTGGATTCTCACTGTTAGTCGACCCCTTTTGCAATTCCACTTACATATCTATAATATGGAGAACGAATACATGCCTCTACCAAGTACAGTATTTTAAGTGTTCACTTATGGAGAACCTGTGTTACTTGTACTCTACAATTTGGATCGCTATGGAGAGATTCGATCTATGATGGACACATCTTAACTGCTCTTCAATTATGTTGTCAAGTATTTGTTAGAAAACAGTCAGGGCTCCTGACTTCTGGTTGGTGTTAAAAACACAGTGTTGTTCATGGTTAAATGCGCCATGGTCTAGCACTGGTGACTGTTATTAGTGTTGAAATGTTGTCGATAAGAAAGGAGCAGACTTACTAACGTAAGACGTCGCTGTTTCATCGCTTACGTTTACCATTACTGACGGTCATTTTGTAGTGGATGATGTGAACACACTACAATTTACGAACTGTAATCGGATATGAATTTCGTAACAGCTGCTGTTGATACCTTCAGGAACCTATAAATGGGTTGTGTCAGACAGAACCAATGTCGTATTTGGTTCCATTGTAGTAATTTCACTCCCTTAAAGTTTATGACAGTAGTGTGTGGAACTTGCTAGCTGGATGTATGTTTCAGCAATGCTGGATGACGTTAAATTACCATCAGCATTTTCGCTTTGTGTGTCTTCTGCACTACCACCATGTGTCCGTATGTCTGCTTCTCGAGAAAGACGATAAAATGGCCTACTGGTTCAAATATTGCACTCCTCGTCAGAAATGTGTGTGGAAAGTTCATCTTATAAAGTGTGGTGGTTTCAGATTTGTGGCAGAAATGTGACTGCCTTGACGTGATAACTCGATGGATATTGCTGCTATGCATCAGAGCGACACCCATTCACTGAGTGTGAAGTATAGCAGGAATGTAAAACACACTGAGTGAAGTATCATTGAGTTGATTCATACTACCAAACTGCTATATCGCTAGCACTAGCCGGCTGTTCAGTTTTGGATTAAGTTTTATACTCTTTTTGGAGACAGAATAACAACAATATACATCATTCCCTATCAAGAGCTTGTCTAATCCATGTAAAATAACCGCGATACTGAAATGTGTTGGACCAACACAACAAAATTCAGTGTTGATTTCTGAGATGTTACAACATGAGCATAACACAAAATGTTTATGTTCTAATTATGAAAGAATTGATGATTTCCTAGACAATACCATGTCGTTCTTGGAGGTGGAAGGCTCACTGTATTCGTTCACGACCCTGAATAATGTCACTTTCGATGTGTTATTCGTTGATTTCATCATAAAACTGACGTGAAAATTTAGTAAACATGCTGTATGTAAGATTCCCTTCGCCATTTATAAATACTATGGAGGTGGCTGATGTTATGTACGCACCACAAAAATTATGTGACATGACGCAAATGTGGGTAGCCGTGTCATGTATGTTTGAATGGCCTGTGGAGCTGCGTGCACTGGCCTAAAGGTCGCTGTCTGTGCTTGCCTCATGCTAACACCTCCCCAACAGGCTACATGGAGTGTGGCCAGTGTGCACAAATTCTATGAGACACTGTGTGGTAGGTTGAGCTTTCATATGTCGCTCCCTTTAAATTCTGCTTGCATTTTTGAGGTGTAGCATTAATACTTTCTCCACCAGTAGGAGCTAGCAGCCTGTGCTCTGTTGGAGGGCTACACAATGGTGACCTACCACCATTTGACGCTGCTCTGTGTTAGTGCTGGCAGTTCAGTTTTTCGTCCTGAAATATGCTGTGCAAGTAAGGTGTAGACCAATACTTTCATATAAAATATCATTCTTTCCCATCATATGTATTTGTGGAATTTTGATGAGTATGATTCAACTTGTAAATATGTACAAGGGTGTTTCATTCTCAAATGTCGATACTACATGGCTTATGCATATAAGTTCATGTGTTTGACAACTCTGACCTCTCCTTCATGATGACCATGCCTTTCCTGATAACCTTAGTAAGGCCAACCATTTTGCTTCCTACCTTTCTGATTACTTTACCATCTCTGATGATCCCCAGTTCGATTACTCCCCCTTCCCTGATGTCTGTGATCAAACTGACACCTCTGCCCCCCCCACTCGCTCCTGGCTTCCAGTACTTGGACAACATTCCACACACTGAACTCAACACCCCGATCACCACTCAAGATATCATAGCTACGCTACGCATAAAACACAACACCGTTGCCAGTCACTACCTTCTTACCTACCATCACCTCCGTGAAGCTCCTGCCTCCTTCGTCTCCACCCTGGCCAGGCTGTATAATGTGGTCCTGTCCACCGGCTTCTACCCCGACCTGTGGAAAACCTCCCAAATCCTGACGTTTCTCAAACCCGATAAACCACCATCCGCTGTCTCCTTCTACCTTCCCATCAGCCTTACCTCAGTCTTCAGCAAGGTCCTGGAATCCATCCTCACCTGCCGCATCCACCAGCACCTCCACCAGCACCGCCTACATCCCTCTACCCAATGTGGCTTTCGTCTGTCCTTCTCTATCGATGACCTTCTCCTCCACCTCATTCACCTCATCTCTGAACAGTTAAATTCCCGTCGCTCTGCCATCTTCCTCTCTCTCGACCTTGAGCACGCCTACGACTGTGTATGGCGTTCCAGTCTCCTCTTCAAGCTCCAAATCTTCGCCCATCCTATTAACTATGTCCATCTGATCCCCTCCTTCCTTTCTCACCATCCTTCCTATGTCACCATCCATAAAATGGATTCCTATACCTTCCACCCCTCTGCTGGTGTGGCCCAAGGTTCCGTCCTCTCCCCTCTTCTCTACCTTCTTTACACAGCGGACATGCCACTGCCTTCAACCCATTACACCTTCTCCAATACACCGATGACACCGCCTTCCTTGCCCTCGCCCCCACCCTGCAATGCTCTCTTTCTCCAATCCCATCTTGACCGGTTCACCACTTGGTGTAACTAATGGCTGCTCAAGGTCAATTCTTCCAAAACCCAGGCGATAATTGCAAGCAAAACCACCCCTTCCTTCCACCTCCTTGATTTTTATCTCACCATTTATGGCCATCCTATTAACCTCACCCCCATCCTCAAGTACCTTGGCGTCACCCTTGACCATCGCCTATCCTCGACCCCCATCTCCGGACGATCCAAGACAAGGCATGCCCCCATTCCGCCACCTCAAGCTCTTTTCTGGCCACTTATGGGGTCTGGACCCCTCCACAATCCTCCACACCTACAAATCCCTCATCTGCCCCATCCCCTGTTATGCCCATCTCGCCTGGATCTCCACCCCTCCTACCTTCTAAAGTCTCTTCAAATCCTGGAACGCCATGCACTCTGCCTCATCTATCGCATCTGCCTCCCTTCCCCCATGCGTATCCTCTACGACTTAATTCCTTTCTCACACCTCCTCCTCTTCCTTGAATGGATACGGATCCTTTACACCTCCCGTAAACTTGATCCCCCTCACCAGCTTGTCTCTCCCATCCTTTCCCACCTCCGTCCACTGCCGCACCTGTACACCTGCATCCCACCCACTCTCCATCTTACTACAGTCCATACCCTTGCCCAAAGTGGCTTCCGCCAACTCCTCCTCCCTAATGATGCCTTTGTCCCCTCCATCTACCCCTCCTACCAGCTTTGATCCTCCCCTTCCTCCTCCCATGTTTTTCCTCCAGGGCACCCTCTTTCCCTTCTCTTCCTCCTCGCTCCCTCCCTCCCCTCCCCCCTCCCCCCTCCCCTCCCCCTCCCCAGGCTTCCACACACCCCTACCCTTTGCCCTCCCCCTCCCTTCTTCTCTCCAACTGGCTCCACCCCTCTCCTTCCCGCCCTCCTCCCTCTCCCTTCCACCTGGAAGCAGGCTGCCCCCCCTTTCATCAGTGGGTTTGTGAGTGCTTCGCCAATGATCGTCACCAGTGTTTCCGTGCACCAGTGTTTCTCTGTTGTGTGCCACAGTGTTTTCATGAGTGTTCTCCTATGTTCGTGTCTTCAACTGGATGTCTTTGATCACGTGGTGACACCCATCATGTACAGTGCCTTCTGTCGAACGACTTCTAATATATTGTGAATATGCTCATCATGTATTACCACGCTTTTTATATGTTTCTCTGTCCTTTGTGTCTATCTGTTATGTCTCTTGTCTGAAGAGCGTCGTATGTAGGCCGCTGCCGGCCCGCTTTATTGGGGAATGAAGTAACAATAAAGGGAAAAAAAACAACTCTGAGGTGGCTAGTTACGTTACAACCACCATTCGATCCATGCACATTTATATGATGAAATATACAAGCATAGCACTTGAAACTGATTTTTTTTATTTTTTATTTTTTTCGGATTCAGAGTCTGTGCACAAGTGTCCAGTATGAGGAAGACGAATGTGCACCTCTTGATTTTTCAATTTCGATCCAGAATGTATGTACATACATTAGATTATTAGTGCTTGTCACTAGTTGTCCTAGCATCCCTCTCTCGTTCGATACTGAGCAGACTTGGGTGAAGCAACTCTCCTGTGCTTCTCAATAGTAACCATACCAACCCATTCCCTATTGAGTAGTCTTGGCTGGAGCAACTCTCTAATGTTTCTCAGTCCCAGCATTCCTCTCTTATCCCCACTGCTGTTACTCATTACCTGTCACTTGCATTCAAGAAGAGGGTTTTCCTGTTTCCCATCATTTTAACTCGGGACCTTAATGGCTTTCAAGGCATGGCGAGCTCTGGATCCTTGTCTTCTGACATCAGCAATGCTCTGTGGGGACATGGCTCTTAGCCGCCTTGGACGGATTTTTCGATCATGAACTTTGCGATCGCAGGAGGGGATTTCTTCCTAACCTGGTACTAGTTTGGTTAAACAAAGATGAATTGCTACTATCCTACTCCCTGCAGTTGTTTTAAACATAGCATGTGTGGAGTTAAACTTAGGACAATGGGACTTCTCCCACACCAGGTATTTGTTTGTTTCAACAGAGGCGAATTTTTACTATCCAGCTCTCTGTAGTTGTTTTAAAAGTAGCACATGCAGAGTTAAATTTAGGACAAGGGATATGACAGCAGCGTTAGCCTCCATTTTATGTGAGGTAGTTGAAGTAGGGGGGCTTTGTTCTTTCTGGCATTGTTTTAATTTCTCTACATCCGCCTCCACAATCCACTTCCCCTTCCCTACCCCACTTGTGAATTGGCAGGAAAATGACTCAGGTTGCGCTGAGCTGCAGGAGAATAAGGACATAAGGTACTGTCTTTATTTATTAACTTTATTTATTTTTGAAGGTGTTAATGTGCTGGAAGAATTTCCTGAATTTTGGCAGGGAAGCCGATCTAACAATTACCCTACAACCTCAATGATTCAAATTCAAATAAACACAACTGCTTAAAACTGTTGGGATAATATAAAAATGCTCTCACGAAAAAACGGATCTCGTGACAAGGAATGGGTCTTGAATTCATGCAATATACTGTTTATTTACTTAAACAGCAATTAAATTAATTAAATAAACTGCAGGAAAATGTGTTTAATTGACGAGATGTTGATGTTGGACAGAGAGGAGATCAATAATTGTATTATCTGTAAGTATACAGCTGAGAACCGCATCCACAGCCTCCTTCAGGAGGAGTGGAAGGAGGTTATAATGGATGAGTGTGGGGGGAATACTTTTCAACAGATAATGGGTGGACTGAGGATGCATTTCGCAACTCCTAGAGACTACTGCCTGCACAGGAGCTGTTAGTTTTTTGAAATGGCTGGTCAGTCCACAATGCAGGAAACAACCTTGTCATATTCCTCTGTCTCAGACTGAATGAAGAAGAGGTGCTTGCCTGGGTGTAAGGGGTTCGACTGAGGCCACTTGAAGAGGATTTTGTTCCCTTTTCCGGTCGCGCGTCTGCGTGTGTGTGTGTGTGTGTGTGTGTGTGTGTGTGTGTGTGTGTTCGCCCTGTTGCGTGCCCTAGTCCACAATACCTCTCGAAATTGGCGGGGAACTGTCCTACAGTGGCTACTGGAAGAATGGCCTCCAACTGATCCACAGGTGTATAGTTGCTGAGACACTTATATACAGATACATGAGGAGAAGGGATAGGACAGCAGTCTATTACTGAGATGTGGAAAGAGCAGCTTTTTTTACCTTCATATATTTACGAAAAGCACTCTAATCATTACAATATATCTCCACACCGACTTCCTACTACCACATCTCAACAAGAACTCTCCACCACGACCTCTCGACGAGCACTCTCCACTACCACATCTCAGCAAGCACTTTTCACTAGCACATCTCAACAAGCACTGACTACTACGAGTTCTCCCCAAGCACTGCCAGTGGAGGCGGCTGAATAATACTCTTTGGCGCAATCTCTGGCGCTGTGGCTCAGTGTAGCCACCTTTCAATATAACAGGCAGTTTAAAAAAATAAGAAACATTTGGTTTATGCATGACAGAGCTCCAGATGGAAGAATTGGAAACATTTTACATAAATCACTTGTGCTATCAATTCTGGGGTATTTAAGAGTTTGAAGTCCATACCATGAAGGTGTTGGAAAGAGAGATATGATCGTAGAACCCCAACATACACTCCTAAAGCTACATGGTTCTGCACTTAAACATGCTATAATGTTACAACAGAAAGAGGAATGATCTTAGAACGTAGACATACACCCTGAAAGCTACATTGATCTGCACGAAAACATGCTAATGTTACAACAGTGTGGTTTCTGATATATTAGTCGTGGATGGCAAAGCCATTAATACTCCAATGTAGGAAATATATTTCCAAAACTTGACATACATTCACCCTGCACTTTTTCTATCCCATTCACTATGATGACAGCGTTTAAGATGATAAAACTACCACTTTCTACACGAAAGAAAAATAGAGTCTTTGTGTTTACTTAACAGCCTTTTAAAAATCGCTTTTTATTAAGCCTGACCCTGTATAATTTCTGAACTGTGATCAGATGTGAGCAGTGGGCGTTATGCACCTCTGCAAAGCTATATTGAGGATGTGTCACAAAGGATCTATGTTTTAAAGAAGTAGTTTTTTTTCATTTTACAGTTTGTCAACATAGTTTATCGTAGAGAACCCTGCAAGGAGAATGTATGTCAACCGCTGAAGACATATTTCTTACACTGGAACATTAACAGCGTTGCACTCCACATGACTAATAGGTAAGAAACAACACCGCTCTAATAATATAGGATGTTTTAAGTGCAGAACCGTGTAGCCTTAGGAGTGCTTATGTTTATGTTCTCTCTTACCAAAATCTTCTTGGTACTGATCCCAGACATTATAACAATACTTTAGAGTTGGCAGTGCAGTTGACTTATGTAAAATGCTTCAAACTCCATCTGTCTGGAGTTCCGTCATGGATAAAAATCACCCATTTCTTCTTCTTCTGAACTGTCTGCTATTACATCACAACACTTTCATATCTCTACTATACACCGATAAGGGGCGGTAATCTGCTCAACATGCGCGCATCTACAGAAATCCTGTGCACTTGTATGGATACCATGAGCAACATTGGTGTGGAGCAGCAGTTACAGACTGGGGTCGCTCTATTCCTTCACGAGATGTAGAATGTAGTGGTCTACTTCCGGTCAGCTGCAGATTAAATCAGTGACAGTGCTACAGGGAGGATTGGTCAGAGACAATGCGAGGAGATCTTTCAATCTCTAACTTTATCCTAAGAATGCGAGAATGCTCTGTGACCTTCATCCACATAGGGAGAGATCGTAAATTATGCACTATGATCAAAGTGCTAGATCGCTGTCTGGTATACTTTGGTGTATATGTTGGAGAATTAACAATGAATGGATGTACTGCACAGCATATATCTACATGTGTAATCAAGTATATGGTCCTCGCAAAGTAGTGGAGGGGCAATTTAGCGATGATACAGTAATTGGGGAGCATGCTGCCATGTCATTGGTTTGTGTTGAAATTACAGTAAAACTGCTAAAATTGATCCACTGTCAACTGTGATGGTTATTATTACAGTATATTGACAGTGCCTTTTTTCCATCCCATCCATCCACTGCTATGCTGTTGATTACCACGTAATGACTGACTGTCTGACATCACTTGTCTGAGACGGAGAAAGAGTCTTGGTGCAGGGGCAATACCTTCTGGGGATGGCTAGCGCCGAAACAGTGATCACTGCCATACAAGAAATAAACTGAAGTGGAACACTGAGCCATCAGCTATCCTGTCACGGTGAAAGATGAGTTCAAACGTAGAGGCCGCCAATCACCTTCAGACAGCTGTTTGGGAGCGCTCCACAATGCTGCAAAACTCTTCCAGTTTCCATATGTTGTGCCTGTCTTTTATTTAAAATCATCCAGTGTGTGTATGTTGTGGGAGCAGCAGTAACAACATAATTTACACTGTGCAATGTCTAGTTTTCTGTGAGAGCCAGTGGCTCAAAACGTGTTAATATCAGTTTAGAACCTGTATCAGACCTCGAAGTCGTGAGGGAAAACAACGAACTGTACGGCTGTGTACAAAGCTGTGTCATACACTGATTGGATGTGTTACAGCAGAAAGAAAAACAATGTTTCAAACAGCAACATAGGAACACAGGGACCATCTCTAGTGACTGATTGTATAGTCTGTGGCATATGGTCCTCCTACACTACAGGTGACGACATTTTACACTGTTCTGTGCAGGCGACTGAGTGGATCAATACCTGTATATTAAATGGAAGTCAGCGCATATGCTCGATGCCGGCACATATACAGTATTTGTTTTCGATATATATATTGCGTTCTCTGTCAGACAGAGTTAGCAGAGCTTTTATAGTTCGTAGTTTTTTAATCTCTGTTGGGTGGTACAAGATAGAGAGAATGTTGGATGACAGAGGTGGATGCAACCTGAGAGATTGCTGTACCTGTATGTAGTTTGGAGACGCATCACAATGCCATAGCTAAATCCTCATTCTTCTCCCAGTTCCTGTAACTGCTTGCACTGTCTTTCATATTACCTTGTGTTGCAGGAGAAGGCTTCGTTTGACGCTGACCTTACACATCATACACAGTTGGCCGAGCTACGGCAACATGTTCCCATTTCCATCAAGTGCTCAAAACATAGTCTTGTCGCATTAACTCAGCTCACCCTGTTTATGCACGATTTGCAGAAGTTGGTAGATATAGCACTCTTTGACTGCTGCTCAGTTTCGATTTAAATTGAACCATTAAATGCACAAAGCTGTAGGGATGGCGGGGCAGAGTATGGGGGGACAGTTACAAGATGCATAGTAACTATCTAAAACCGCGTGGGAATTTTACTCTAGCAGATAGATTCGAAAAGGGTGAATCGTTTCAAGATATGAGAGCGCCACGAATATGATTCACTGGTGGCTGTAATCACTAAAAGACATCTCTGCAGGATCCAATGTAGGAATTTGGTTGAATGGAGAGACTTGATTCCAAATCGCAGGCAGCATTTCTGCCAGAAAGCTTAACACTATAGATTTGAAAAGCCAGTGTATTTTGTACATTTCTTATGACTCAAACTAGTGTCGCATTTTTATAAAGTGATTTGTTGGATAGCACACCATCTACTGTATGTGATCATTCTCAATCAGCCATCGCCTATAACCCAGTGGATGTATTGCAGAACCTCTGACATGGAATCAAGATAGAATGTGTTACAAATACTGGAGAAATGACTACCGGTGGCATGAGGAAGTTGCAAATACCAGCTTCATACCACATTCCTCAGCTGAGTCACTTTCTAAATTCGGTGGATTTATTACGAGCTTACACCACCGGCGACGTGTAACCGCACTCTCGCTCTGTTAATACACACCCCAGCTATCACTGTCTATATCCAGTGTCGCAGTATTTGTGTGGAAAACCACTTCATTTGGTGATAATGACATACCTCGATTTACGATGCTTGTATGGTTTTTAACAAGGGTATCGCTAGCGATATTTGTGTGCGCCTATAGAACCAAGCCCGCTTGTGACAGTAACACAGGCGCTACGATCGCGTTTTTAACATCTTGCGGCTCGTAAGACGATTATGTCTCTCTTTCTAAGACATAGTGGTATCACTCACAAGAAGAACTTATGAGACATATCCACCCATTTTCGCTCAGTATCGCTTGGCTCGGCTTGCCAGCATTCAGTTATTTGTGAAGTATTATACTTAGTCATAGGGGACGTGTGATAGATTCGCTATGATTAGCGTTCTTATAAAGGGTGTGTGTGTTCTGACATGTGCAAAGAAAATGGCTTTGGCCTGTTGTAAGGGGAGGTATTGACTTGCTGGGCTGGACACATGTGTTGGAAGTCCTCTGCTGGCTATGGTATGAGGAGGTTTGCTATTAATGGTTGATGGCAGATATCGCTCTACCAGCCTAGAACACACAACTGTGTTCGAGTCGAACACAGGCTATACCACACAACTGATACAGCTCGACAGAACAAAGGAAAAAAAATTGTTAAATGTGTGATAAATGACCTGCCACAACATCTCCCTCTTTCTGGAATGCATCATCAGTCTACCTCATTGTAATCTCTCTCGATAGATTACTGCATCTGCTTTGTATCATCCTTTAATGCAGATCCATATCAATTTAGAGGCAGGTTCTTTTCCAGGAAAGCATCTATGACAGCAAGCAACTTGCATGTATTCCTATTACCTCCGTAGACATACTCCAGAATGTTGCTAAAAACCATGCAACAACTAATCTGTAAGATATTTGTTTTGTGGCACTGCATGGTTGTGGTTGTCAGAAAGTACAGATAAGCACATTTAAATATTGTTTGTTAGTGTTTAAAACACTTAAACTGTCTTGCAGAGGATCAAACATGCAATCCAGTTTGCAATTGTATATTGCCGTCCCCAAGCTGATAATACAATGCTCTTCAGTTAAGGAAGACGTAAAGTTTATCATAGTCATTCGTGTGGACACTTTATAAAGACCTTTAAGGTAACTTTGGGGTCACACCGTGCCTTGTGATCCAACCTATATAAATTTATTACTCTATATTTGTTGGTCATCCTCGATCAATTACTGTTTCCCTGGTTGCCAGTTATCTCATGTCGACTTTTTCTCGTATTGTTCGTGCCGTTGCACTCTCGCTCAGTGTACAAGAATTCTCCTGCACCAAACAGACATGTGAGTACTCTCTCGTTCTTCCTCAATTTTCCCGCATTTTGTCTTCTTCTTCCTCAATTTATATATTGTTTCTGTCAATTTTCGTAATTTTACCGATTTCGTGTGATTTTTTTCCATATTATTTCGATATGTATATGCTTATATTACTAACAAAACCAGGTGTGGCTTGATTTTATACGGATAATATTCGTCAACCTACTGAAAATCCTCAGATTTTTCCCTCTTTCTGATGATCTATAAGTACATGAATGCATTTCAGCTCCCACTAGCATGAAAGTAATCGAACTACAGTGTTGAAAGTATAGTAACCTTCATTTCGTTGCTATATGAGACTCAACAAGTACTGCATGCAAAGGTTATACTGGAAACCTGAAGTCTGGAAATAACTCTGATGTGTCTGAGAGCATATCTGAAGACTCATGTAGTGGTGCAGTTGCTGGAAGTTCAAAGTCTGGAAACAATAATAAGATTGATAATATACTTCAGGATTGATCCAGAATGTTGCACTTCTGGCAATATTGTTCACGCTGGATCCAGCAATCAGTAATATTTTTTCTGGGTGCAGATCCACTCATACGAATCCTGGGTTAGCACCTGGGGTGGATCCATCTCCATAATAACTTCTGGATAATGTTTACTGGGAACCCACCCCACTGTACAGAATGTAAGTTAGATCCTCCTACGTTAGGTTTGATGCTGTCACCACAGACAAAGCATTCAATGTCGGTGAAGTGAGGGAGAGAGAGCGTGGGGCCCCTGCCTGGGAATCCATCACATGAAACAGCATAACTGCATTGTGTTTACAACAGTTAGCCATCTAACACCAAACAGCGATCCATGTACATGTGCTTTATCAACAGATTGTGGGCTGGATTGGGGGTATATGTCTGAGTTGGATGGTATGAACAGAAATAGCAGACCACATCTGGTAAGAATTAAGAGCATATACTTATGAAAAATCTAGGCACCAGCAGCAGGAGGAATCAGCTCCATACACAGGTCAACTCCCTGTTGCACCTGTATTCGCACTGGAGAGGGAATCGAACCACCATAAAAACTGTTTCCAGGCTTTGTGCTTCCATCAACTGCACCTCTATATGAGTCTGCAGACACACTGATGTACCACAGTAGGACCCTAAATTGTTTTCAAATTTTGAGTTTCCACTACTACTTAGCACGCAACACTCATGGAGTCTTACATAGCTATGAAACAAGGGTTACTACACTTCCAACTTTCTAGTTAGATTACTTTCATACTTGTCCCATCTGAAATGGTTGCATGTAGATCATTGGAAAGAGAGAAATTCTCAGGACATTTTAGTAGATTGACAAATACTATACATATAAAATCAAGCCACACCTGGTTTTGTTAGCAATATAAGCATATTCATATCGATAAAATGTGGTGAAAATAACACAAAATCAGTAAAATTAAGAAAACTGACAGAAAATAAGTATAAATTGATGGAGAATACAACAAAATTTGGGAAAACTGAGGGAGAATGAGAGAGTACTTACATGAGTGCTTGGTGCTGAAAATGTGTCACACATGGGAATGAGGGTGTGGCAGCAAGAGGAATACGAGAAAAAGTGGACATGGAAGCACTGGGAACAAGGGACACAGAACTGACTGTGGACAGTGATAAGAAGTCTGGAATAGACTGTTGAACATGGATGACCTCCAAATGTACATAGAGTAATAAATTTATATATGTCAGATCACAAAGTTTCCATCAAGCGTCTTACAGATTTTTATAAAGTGTCCATACATGTGACTATGACAAACTTTATTTCCCCCTTAGCTAAAGGGCATTGTATTACAAGCTTGGGAAATGCAATATAAAAATACAGAATGGATCATGTGTTTGACCCTGTGCAAGAGTGTTCAAGAGTTTTAAACTCTAACAAATAATATTTGCAATTTGCTTCTCTTTGTTCTCTACCAGTTGCAATCATGTGGTGTCACCTAACAACTATCTTCCAGAACAGTTGCTGCATGGTTTAAACAACATTCTGCAGTATGTCTACTGAGGTAATAGGAATATATGTAATTTGGCTTGGGTGCTTTCCTAGGAAAGAAAACCATCTGCCGCTAAACTGACATGGGCCTCCGTTAAAGGATGATGGAAGTATATGGAGTAACAGGATAAGAGGGTTTGCAATGAGGTTGACTGATGATCCAGTTTAGAGAGAAGGTGATATTGTGGCAGGTCGCTTATCTCGCAGTTAACCATTTTTCCCGATGTTCTCTCAGGCTATATTAGTTGTGTGGTATAACCTGCGTCTGTCTCATATACACCTGTGTGTTCTAGGTGTGACTTAGAGCGCTATCTACCTGCAACTGTTAACAGCAAACCTCCATATACCACAGCCAGCAGAAGACTTCAAACACAAGTGTGATGAATCATGAACACCAAACCAATAGAAAACATATTTCAGCAACTTCCTATAGGTGAGAAAAGATGCATGCAAAACATACAATTTCCCAGAAATGTCTTATGCTTAAATCGAGTCTTCAGTTTCATAACTACAGTTATTCTAAATCAGTGACAGGGTTTTGTGAGGTACTGTAATCCCTGTGTATACATTTGCTTGACAGTAGTTGTCTCTGTTCACAGAGTTAATGTAGCATGGCGTGTAATTTCACGTGTCAAACACCGTTGCTATGTATTTGTATATTTCCTCATAAGATGTCACTGTTTCGTGCATTTGCCATTACTGACGATAATTTTATCAGACTGATGTGAGCATAACATGATTTCCGACCCGTAATCAATGTGAAAATAGGGCACTATAAACCTACAGAAACGTATATTAGTGTATTTATTACAAAGAATCTTCTTTTTTCTTTGGTGCAGAAAGTAGTAGTTCTATCAGCTTAAAGTTTGTCACCATAGTGAGTGGGATAGAAAAAAGGCAGCATGAATGTACGTCAGGTGTTGGAAATATATTTCCTGCGCTGGAATATTAACAGCACAGCATTCCACGACTAATATATCGGAAACCACACTCTTGTAACATTATAGCATGTTCAAGTGCAAAACCATGTAGCTTTAGGAGTGTGTGTTTATGTTCTACGATCATTTCTCTCTTTCCAATACCTTCTTGGTATGGACTGCACAAGTGATTTGTGTAAAATGCTTCAAACTCTTTCCATCTGGAGCTCCATCATGCATAAACCATATGTTTCTTCTTCTTCTTAATCGCCTGTTATATCACAACAACACTCTCAAATTCATCAGGCTCGACACCAGTAAGTAGTGCTAATCTCCTCAGCATGCATGTATCTAGAGCGTTTGTGTGTACTCGGATGGGTGACTTGAGTAAGACTGATACAGAACAGGCTTCACAGAATGGCAGTTATGGTATTGGAATGAGAACACAGGTCTGTATCACTAACTAACAGGTTCAACAAAAAGGTAGCTCATTTCGAAATAGAGGGCAGAGTGCTACTATGGATATGATTCGTTTGTTGGGGTGGTAATCATCAAAGGTGTTGATGAGATCTTTCAGTCTCCGATTTTATCCTATCAATGTGAGAATACTTTGTGACACTCATGTACATAGGGGGCGATGACCAATCATAACAAAATCCAATCGAATTTATAAAGTGTTTTGGCTGAGGAAAGTAGTTTTTGCACCCCCTCTCTGCGTCTAGCTGCTTCCCACACTACAAAACAGTATTTGTGTCATGTGAAGTAGGTAGTGTAACAGGGTTCACGACATGCCCACATGCTTATAGCACTCGCAGATTAATGGAAGGGGTGGTTTAGCAATGATACAGAAATTGAGAGGCATGCTGCAATGGCTGATAGTATCACGAGATTGACTCGATGACATGTTTTGTTGATGGGGCAAGTCGTCGTAAACAGCAGTTTGGAATTCGAGTAATTGGATAAAAGAAGTCGAATTTACGAAAAATCTGGTGAAATTGCAAAATTGACAGAAAATAAAACTCAGGAAAATTCGACAGATATGATTGTTATAGAGCTCCAACCTTGATAGAGGGCTCATTTGTTATCAACAATAGTATTATAGACCGAGTTCATAGTTTTACTCAGTTGGGTGTTATGAAATGACGAGGTGGGAGGGTCCACAAATTGTAGCTTGATGTCGGGTGTAAAAATAACACAAACAGCGACACACGATCCACACACACAAGCGCCTGCTGCAAACACGAGAGATATGCCCTTGCTCGCACCTCTGGCGGCTCAGGCACTGACCGAACTGGTGCCAGAGCCAACAGAAGACACTAAAAACTCGGAAGACAGACCATGGCAGCAGGTTGATCCACGATGCAAACCACTTCAAAACGCACGAACAAGTGAGCCCACAAACTCACAAGTCAACCTCCGAGTGCTGCTGCCAACTCGAACTACATCGCTAAATAACAACACCAGCAACACAGGGAACAATACGAACAACCCTGTGACTGCAGCACACAGATACACACAAGCAGCTACGCAGATTCCAAACCATTTCTCAGCTGGCTTCCCACCAGTCGTTATACACCACTATGGAGACCTTAGTCTCCTAAATAAAGAATTTAATAAGAAACACAACCCCACAACATTCCACAAAAAACTAATTGCGGACCACGCCACTCTGTATATGACCAAAAAATCAGATTACTCGAATCTGCTGGACTGTCTGAAAGAAAGAAAGATTGAACATTTCACGTATAGGACAGTCCTAGAAAAAATACAGGAGTACATGATCAAGGAGATAGACTCAGGAACTCCAATCAAGATGCTACAGTCTGGAACCGCGTGGCCGCTACGGTCGCAGGTTCGAATCCTGCCTCGGGCATGGATGTGTGTGATGTCCTTAGGTTAGTTAGGTTTAAGTAGTTCTAAGTTCTAGGGGACTGATGACCTTAAATTAAGTCCCATAGTGCTCAGAGCCATTTGAACCATCCAATGAAGACAGTACATGAGGAACTCATCACCCTCGGATGGGAGTGCATTTGTGTAAACCGAATGACAGAGTTCGACACAGCGAGACTATCTCATGACTGTATGGTAGAGTTGGCTGGCACAGCCAAGTCCCGTGACCTGTTGAAGTTAAAATTATTGCTTATCATGGTTGTCAATGTAGAAGTCTACAACATGCTGTGCACCCCCCAAAAATGCCACAACGGCCAGAACTTTCCACACGTGGGTATCCAATGCAGTCTCGCTCCACACTGCTGCAAATGCCCTGGTGGTCACACGACACAACAGTGCAAACTCCCCAACATAGCACCACACAAATACGCCAACTGTGGTGCGGCCCATCTGCGCAACTACAGGGGTTGCATTGCACACAAATAAGCTCTGAGGCCCAAAATAGCGAAACACACCAAAACTACCACCTTCATAGCTCCGAAACCGCCCCTGCGCCCAGTAAGAAGTGGAATATCCTTCACTGGAGTGGTCGCTGGAAGCCCCAGCAGCGCAGGACGGTCAGAGGAGACTCAGAGCTCAGGACACGCACAACAAACACCCCCAGCAACAGACACACAACCAATACACACAACACCCAACACCACACCCGCATCAGATACACCACACAACACCAACAACAACAACACCCTACTCCCTGAGATCGCAGACTGCAGCCCACTACAGGCTACAGAAGATGCACCAACACAGGGACAACCACAACACCAGAGAAGGAGAAACAATCGGAACAGGAGGAACACGATCACACCACAACAAGCACACAGACAACAGGACACCAATCTGCACGAACACAATTGGAACACCAACACAATGACTCATACAACACACCCACTCTCCGCAGAGGAAACACAGGCGCCCACATTCGTTACTCAAACGGATGACACACAAGCCAGCCCTCACCAGAAGCCGACAAAAGCACCAGCGGCCGCCAACACGACCAACAACTCACAGGCCGACACGTCCAACATTATCTCAACATTCCATAGAATAATGGAGACATTATTCCCCAGACTCACAGCCACCAAAGTAGTCATGAAAATTATGGGGTGTGTTACATAACTCTTCACGCAGTTCATATCGGGCTCGCTCAACTGGACTAGCATCCAAGCCCCTATCACGCCACTATTTACACCACTACACTGATAATACACCACACCAGCCCCAAAACGCAGACGCTAAAACAAATTCACAGACTCTGTTCTGGAACGCCAATGGGATCGCAAACAAAAGAACCGAAATCGTACCGTTCATGGAGCGAAAGGGTATCCGAATTGCCCTAGTGAACAAAACACCGCTTACGCCTCGCAAACAGCTAAACATCCCAGGCTATTGCATTTATCGTCCGACCGTGCGGATGGCAGGAGGACAGGCGGCACAGCAAGCATCATGCACAAAGACATAGAGCACACGAGCATCAAACTCCCTGCGCTTGAGAGACTAGAGGCCACGGCTGTCAGAGTCAAGTTCAACGGAGCTAACACCACACTGGTACCGCTATACAGTCCTCCTAGAGAAATAGTAACACGCGATATCAGCACAGTTCTCAACACAGCACCACGGGTAATCGCCGCTGGAGATCTAAACGCAAAACACCCCAATTGGAACTCACGAATGTGTACTTCCAACGGCAAGAAACTTAACGAACATGTACTAGGCCGAAACTACATTATACATGGGCCGGACGCCCCCACGATCGTACCTACACAGGCCTGACACAGACCAGACGTGCTAGACATAGCCTCATCACATGCACACTCAGCTTTATGGTTGAAAACGATCTGGACTCAGACCACATGCCTGTAATATTGCACACGGAAGAAATACTGCAGGACACAGAACCACGCAGGACACTGAACTATAAGCGTGTGAATTGGACACTGTTCAAGGAAACGCTTGATAGTCGTATCCCTGACACCCACGAAATTAACAACACGCAACAAATTGATGAGGCTGTGGAGGCTCTTACTACTGCCGTCCAAGACGCAATGACTGACGCCATTCCACGTACAACACCAAAACAACACTCGACGGCCCTGTTCCAGAAGATCCTGGGTCTTATCTCAATGAAGAACCACCTCAGGCGATATTGGCAGCATACCAGACGCCCGTTCTGTAAACTGCACGTCAACAGACTCCAGGCTATAATACGGGACAAAATACAAACATTTAGAAACGATCAACGGAGACAGAAACTCTCTGGGCTATATACTACACGGCGTGTGGAAGCTAGCCAGACACTTCACCAGGGAGCAACATCACATTCCCACTCTACAAGGACCAGACGGCCCGCTTACTCCACGATGGAGAAGACAGAGCTTATGGCCACAACACTTGCAACGTCTTTCATGACGAATCTGGCTCCTTCAGGTCCAATATACACATTTGAAATGGACCAGGAGGTTACACGACTTGTAGCGCAGCCCACACACGATGAAATTAGACACACTAGCACAAATGGGCTATCAAGCATACCAACGCTAGGAAAGCCCCTGCACCTGATGGCATTCAAACCCATGTCCTCCAGGAGTTCACGGATGGAGCCGTAGAATAACTTGCACACATAACGAATGCCATCCTAAAACACTAACATTTCCCAGACTTTTGGAAGGTGGCCAAGGTCCTGATGTTCAGGAAGCCAGGGAAAGACCACTCCCTCCCGCAAAATTACCGACCCATCAATCTGCTGTGCTCGCTCAGCAAGATTGTTGAGAAGGTAATATTAAAACGCATCACTAGGCACTGCATCACCAAAACCGAAGCAATTCGGCTTTAGGAATCACCACTCAACAACACAACAACTCCTCCGTGTAGTCGAACATATAACACATGGCTACAACATGAACAAAGCAACAGGGGCCTTGTTCCTGGATATCGAGAGAGGTTTCGACCATCTTTGGCACAACAGCCTTATACGTAAACTAAGGGAAGCTGGTTTCCCGGACTCGTACGACTCATATGCTCGTATCTCACAAACACATGTTTCAACACTGACGTGCAGGGCAAACAATCGACAGAACACGGTATCCAAGCTCTAGTACCCCAGGGAAGCATCCTCGGGCCCATCTTGTTCAACCTGCACATTAACGATTCCCAGCAACACAAAACATGGCGTTAGCCACCTACGTGGATGACACAGCCATCTCTGGGCAAGATTGGAAACTGTCGAACATTAATTCACGAATACAGACGGCACTCAGAACTGCCGAGCCTTTGTTGGGACGATGGCGTGTTAAAGTAAACGTCGAAAAGTGCGAATCAGCTCTGTTTACACGCAGACGGAAACTACTGTGCAAACATCAACACAGCAGACAGATAACACTACATACACAACCAATACGTTTCCAAGAGAGAGTCAGGTATCTCGGTGTCTGGCTAGACCGGAATCTTACATGGGGGGACCACATTGAATACGTTGCCAACAGAGCAACGTGAGGCTCAAACAACTCTACCCAATGCTCAACAGGGAAAGCACACTGAATAGGAGGCTGTTGAGGTCCATATACATGACACTGATTAGAACTGTGATGACGTACGCAGCTCCCATCTGGGGATATGCAGCTCCTGCACGCCTGCACTGCCTCCAGATCATACAGAACAAAATGCTGCGAATAATTAGCAATGCTCCACGCTACACACGCACCGTGGATCTTCACAATGAGCACCATCTTGGAACCCTCAAGGGAGTAATCAAAAAACATCCCACACGACCATAAAGGAACTCGAGACACTCGAACAATCCTTTCATCCTTACTCTGGGAAACTATGATCACAACTATAGATGAAAGCACAAGCGGCCAAAGACACCTATGGCAAGCTAACATACACCAACAAGCGACAAACTTCGACAAGCCCCTCATATCGGCAACGTTGACTGGGTATACCAGCTGCTATTAAAGCCGACCAACAGGCTACAGCAGGGAAACCGACGAGCTCGTCCACTGACGCACAAACAAATCGCCAACATCACTCTACACTGTGCATCTGATATATGACCTATCGGACATAAAACGATGATAAACCTAACCACTACAGGTATGCTGACACTGACTGAGTTATCAACACTGACACCCAGAGGCAGCCGCTGAGTAACAGCACTGCACAACGTCAAAGGTATCGACACGCATGATATCCACTACTAACATAGCTTACCCTTGCATGACCTGTCGCAGGCAACAAGACAACCGCTCTTGCCTTGGCACTTTTTTCCCCTGCCCTTCAAACCGCTACCCTTCGTTCGACTTTCAACCCAATCTATCTCCAGATGAGTGCGTATTAATGGTTAATCTTAACCAGACGTATGCAAACATCGCAGTACCCACATCCTGCAACACCTCACTTTAGTGGAAACTAACCCTTACGCAGAGATGGCAGTAGACCTTTTGAATTGGCCATCAAGCCAGTGTGGGCGTGGAGGGGCTCCACCTCTTCGTTCTTGTATTCTGACGGTATAGCAAGAATGCACTAATATTCCAAGTCTTGGGCTGTGACGTCATACTAAGAGTGCACCAGAATTCCAGGTCAGCCATGTGTTATCCAGGTTGGCCATCTTGTGTTGGCTATATTTTAATCAGGTTCGCCATCTTGTATTCTGAGAGCATAAGATTGGCAGTATTCCAGGTCTTGGTTTGTCACATCACAGAGCCTTTCCCACTATTCCAAGTCAGCTGTCTTGTGTTGGTTATATTTTGTCCAGGTCATCCCTCTTGTATCACCTTCTTGTTTCTTGATGTCACAGAGCCTGTTCCAGTATTTCAAGTCATGGATTGAGACGTCATAGAACCTGTTCATGTATTCTAAGCATAACAATGGACCATTTTGAATTTCCTGGCAATTCATACTAAGAACAACAGTCCTACTTCCACACTAGCATGGTAAGGCTATTTTTTGAATTTCCCGCCAAAATGAGGAATTTTTCTGCTAAAATTTAAATTCATGTCATTTTATACATAGGGCAATTGGCCTTTCTCAGAAGGAGGTGTGAGCGGGGAAATCTCATGGTCCATCAGTGATGTCATTAACAATGTCATAGGTTGCACACTCTGTCCACTGTCTGAGAACCAGGCCTGTTATACGACTCAGGGTTTCTTTTCACGAGATATTAATGAGAACAAATACATTAAATTGACACAGTCGTCAGCTGAAAAATGGTTCAAATGGCTCTGAGCACTATGGGACTCAACTGCTGAGGTCATTAGTCCCCTAGAACTTAGAACTAGTTAAACCTGACTAACCTAAGGACATCACAAACATCCATGCCCGAGGCAGGATTCGAACCAGCGACCGTAGCGGCCTTGCGGTTCCAGACTGCAGTGCCTTTAACCGCACAGCCACTTCGGCCGCCGTCAGCTGAAGACAAGTAATCTACCTCACGTCAGCCACAATTAGAAGCTGACCAATAACATCGACGAAGGAAACAAGAACACAGTGCAAACACAAATATCTTTCGCTCGTCCAGCAGACATCCAAGCCAAATCTTGTGCATAAATCTTTGTGCATAAATCAATGAGAATTTTCCCGAAAGAAGTGAATTTCGCGTCTTACTGCTACATTATCATCTGGACTATGCATAAATGTTGTGATCTCAACGGGATGTCTATGATTTCTTTCGATATCTCTTTCTCATGGACTAAAATACAACGTATAAGCGTCTTGCTTTAAGAATATGTCATTATTGATGTGTGTGTTTGTAGTGAAGATAGAATAGGACAGGATCAAAATTAAGCACAAATAACTGCAATATTCAATCCTCAATCGCTGATAGTGTTGCTGATTACAGTGTGTAAGAACCATCCAAGGGCAGTGAAAACGTACATCAACAACAAGAATACTAAGCGGTGAGTGCTTCTCATCTCACTTAATGACCTGCCTAAAGTGTTGTCACTCCATGGTTTGGTACGTTTTACACAAAGTGTGTTGACATCAGATGTCAGAATCAAAGATGGCGTTGCAAGATGACTAACCTGGAATGCTGCCTCTATGATGTCAGGATCCAAGACTTAAAATACAGGGACAGGTTCTGTGATGTCAAAATGCAAGATGGTCATCGAACATGGCTACCAGGGAGCATACTTGCGCAGCTCTATGCCTTCAATATCCAAGACTTGAAAAAGTGGCACTGGCTTTATGACATCCCAATACACCTAAGACCTGATTGTCTATTTACAAAAGTGTAGAAATCGAGCATACTGGTCTCTGAGAAGTGTATGCACACTGCATACTGCTTTCTTAGCTCTGAGTGTATATCTCTCTACTTTTTATCCTATACAAACACTGGGGAGGGAAAGCGCCTCCACCCCTGCCAGCTTACTTACCCCACACCAAGTTCACCTGTGCTATGCTCCAGTAACCCTCCATACCCTCTCTGTATTACAGTTTAAACTATTTACCCCTCCACTCAAACTACTATAAGTCCAAACGGTGAGAAAATCCACTTACCTAAAGTTTAAGGTGATGGGAAATCTGCTGACTGTCACACTAGTAAGCACTCATCCTAACTTTAGAAATTAATAGTTCTACATTGTTGTCAAACACTCATCACTGTTGTATGTAGTTGGGGAAAGAAGTAGGAGAGGTATTCTCTAGTATCTTTATTTAAACACCGCTACATCCATACCACACTGAACATCAGTCATGTTGTGGATCGACTCAAGTCACCTGCTCCACATCTAGCTGTTTGTGCTGCATCAGGTGCCAGCAGTTTGATGTGTCTTCATGCAAAGTGTAATGATACGACGTTATTAGACACCGCATGCATTGGGAGGAGGAAGGACACCTGAGACTATCAGTCAGTATGTTTTAAAATAGTACAGGGCAAGTACATTTATTTATCTAAATGAACACTGTGTGTTGAGATCACCACACAGCGTATCCTGTATTTAACACTGACCAGACGTCAGTAATGTTAAATTTATGTTCCAACAAATACTTGACAACATAATTGAAGAGTAGTGTAGGATATGTCCACCATAGAGTCGTCTCTCTCATTTTTGCAGAGTACAGCCTGCACAGATTCACCATAGTTGAATGCTTAAAGCACACTACTGGCCATTAAAATTGCTATACCAAGAAGAAATACTGATGATAAACGGGTATTCGGAGGACAAATATATTATACTAGAACTGACTTGTGATTAAATTTTCACGTAATTTGGGTGCACAGATCCTGAGAAATCAGTACCCAGAACAACCACCTCTGGCCATAATAACGGCCTTGATACGCCGGAGCATTGATCAAACAGAGCTTGCATGGCGTGTACAGGTACAGCTGCCCATGCAGTTTCAACACGATACCACAGTTCATCAAGAGTAGTGACTGGCGTATTGTAACGAGCCAGTTGCTCGGCCACCATTGACCAGACGTTTTCAATTGGTGGGAGATCTGGAGAATGTGCTGGCCAGGGCAGCAGTCGAACATTTTCTGTATTCAGAAAGGCCCATACAGGACCTGCGACATGCAGTCATGCAATATCCTGCTGAAATGTGGGGTTTCACAGGGATCGAATGAAGCGTACAGCCACGGGTCATAACACATCTGAAATGTAACGTCCACTGTTCAAAGTGCCATCAATGCCATCAAGAGGTGACCGAGACGTGTAACCAATGGAACCCCATACCATCACGCCGGGTGATACGCCAGATGGCGATAACGAATACACGCTTCCAATGTGCATTCACCGCGATGACGCCAAACACAGATGCGACCATCATGATGCTGTAAACAGAACCTGGATTCATCCGAAAAAATGACTTTTTGCCATTCGTGCACCCAGGTTCGTCGTTGTGTACACCATCGCAGGCGCTCCTGTCTGTGATGCAGCGTCAAGGGTAACCGCATCCATGGTCTTCGAGCTGACAGTACATGCTGCTGCAAACGTCGTCGAACTGTTCGTGCAGATGATTATTGTCTTGCAAACGTCCCCATCTGTTGACTCAGGGATCGAGAAGTGGATGCACGATCCGTTACATGTGGATAAGATGCCTGTCATCTCGACTGCTAGTGATACGAGGGCGTTAGGATCCAGCACGGCGTTCCGAATTACCCTCCTGAACCCATCGATTCCACATTCTGCTAACAGTCATTGGATCTCGACCAACGCGAGCAGCAATGTCGCGATACAATAAACCGCAATCGCGATAGGCTACAATCCGACCTTTATCAAAGTCGGAAACGTGATGGTATGCATTTCTCCTCCTTACACGAGGCATCACAACAACGTTTCACCAGGCGACGCCGGTCAACTGCTGTTTGTGTATGAGAAATCGGTTGGAAACTTTCCTCATGTCAGCACGTTGTAGGTGTCACCACCGGCGCCAACCTTGTGTGAATGCTCTGAAAAGCTAATAATTTGCATATCACATCAGCTTCTTCCTGTCGGTTAAATTTCGTGTCTGTAGCACGTCTTCTTCGTAGTGTAGCAATTTTAATGGCCTGTTGTGTAACTTGATAGAGACATGTATTCATTCTCCCATTGCTCCATATGTAGATGGAATAGCAAAAGACGCCAACTATGTCAGAAACTGCACATTACACCTCTTATTTCTGATGAATTGTAAGAGTGCTTGTACTTGAAAATGTACTATAATAGGTCTACAGTAGCATCAAACTGCTCCCAACTTCTAGATTTACAATATGGTCTTCCTATAAGCCTGCAGGCACAATATTGTTATACAGTCTACAACATTCAAAAGTATCTTGCACAGGTTCTGGTTCTTAGAGAGAAAAAATACACTCGTGCTCATAAATTAAGGATAATGCTAATACATGGTGAAACAACGCTCTGGCTGTTAGCGGGTTTAAATCTCCTCGGGGTATGGCCATGCGGTGCATTTGACCTGCGGTCGTCGCACGGTGGCGCCGACAGTAGTCCACATACGCAGAGGTGTGTTGGTGCATGTCAGAGTACGGTGCAGCGAGAAGTGTGCAGACATTTTCAGACGTGCTAATGGTACTGTGTGTTGAAAATGACTCAAAGAACACATATTGATGACGTTATGAGGGATAGAATACTAGGGCGACTGGAGGCTGGTCAAAAACTGCAGGTCGTAGCATGGGCCCTCCATGTGCCACAAAGTGTGATCTCAAGATTATGGCAACGATTCTAGCAGACAGGAAACGTGTGCAGGCGCTACAGTACGGGACGTCCACAGTGTACAACACCACATGAAGATCGATATCTCACCATCAGTGCCCGCAGATGGCCACTGAGTACTGCATGTAGCCTTGCTCAGGACCTTACAGTAGCAAATGGAACAGTTGTCTCCAGACACACAGTCTACAGACGACTGAACAGACATGGTTATTCGCCTGGAGACCTGCAAGGTTCATTCCACTGACCCCTGGTCACAGGAGAGCCTGTAAAGCCTAGTGTCAAGAACACAGTACATGGTCATTGGAACAGTGGTCCCAGGTTATGTTCAAGAATGAGTCCAGGTATAGTCTGAACAGTGATTCTTGCCGGGTTTTCATCTGGCATGAACCAGGAACCAGATACCAACCCCTTAAGGTCCTTGAAAGGGACCTGTATGGAGGTCACAGTTTGATGGTGTGGGGTGGGATTATGATTGGTGCACGTACACCCCTGCATGTCTTTGACAGAGGAACTGTAATACGTCAGGTGTATCGGGATGTCATTTTGTACCAGTATGTACGCCTTTTCAGGTGTGCAATGGGTCCCACCTGGTGGATGATAACGCATGGCTCCACCGAGCTACCGTCGTGGAGGAGTACTTTGAAACAGAAGATATCAGGCGAATGGAGTGGCCTGCCTGTTCTCCAGACCTAAACCCCATCGAGCACGCCTGGAATGCTCTCGGTTGACGTATCGCTGTACGTCTTCAAACCCCTAGACACTTTACGAGCTCCGACAGGCACTGGTGCAAGAAGGGGAGGCTCTACCACAGAAGCTGCTCGACCACCTGATCCAGAGTATGCCAACCCGTTGTGCGGCCTATGTACTTGTGCATGGTGATCATATCCCATATTGATGTCGGGATACATGCACAGGAAGCAATGTCTTTTTGCAGGACATGTGTTTCGGGACGGTTTTCTCAACTTATCACCAATACTGTGGACTTACAGATCTGTGTCGTGTGTGTTCCCTATGTGCCTATGCTATTAGCGCCAGTTTTTTGTAGTGCCACATTGTGTAACACCACATTCTCCAATTATCCTTAATTTATTAGCATGAGTGTACCTAACAGCACCAAGGAGCTGCAAATAGCAGCTTAATAATGTATTCCTTTAGTCATGGAACTTAATAAATTCGTCTATAAATTGTGACCACCTAGGCTGTAGTCAGGTCACAACGCAGTTGCAGAAATAGATAGCAACCTTCTATGCCAGGAGCAATAGATGTAACTGTTGTGAGGGCTATTTCCTGTAATTCACCTCTTACTAACATTATTTATAGTGCACAAACCTACCATTGCCATAACCATCTGACCTACTTTCACGTTAACGTTTGGTGTTCAATTACAACAATGTTGTGTGGAGGGAAGCGCTAAAGTAGGAAGATACCAAGGGATTCTATCGGTAACTGTGAGAGAGATGCTCCAAGAACTTAAATGGAAGTCTATGGAAGAAAAATGATGCAGTTCTCCCAAAACCATTTTGGTTAAAGGGATGTAAATATCGGCATGGATTAAAACATCACCGAGACTTAAACAATTCAAAACCCAATGCTCATACACAGTATTTGTACATGCAGTGGATTTTACTACAAATTTACCCAATTTCATTGTGTTTTCTCTGTAATTGCGGTGGTATTGTTAGCATTGTGTAAAGGGCTCTTAAAACTATTATGAACATATATTTGCAAGGTCATGAAATGAAAAGTGTAGGGGATAGATTTTCTGGAACAGCGTCCCACTGTTTCATCCAACAGTTCTCTGAAGTACAATTTCCGATTACATGTTAAGCAACAGCATTGAAATTTCAGCTGAGTTCTCGCCTAAATTAAAGGTATTTTATGTTATAAATAAGACTGGAAACACCAGAGTGACACATGATCTTCGATATCAGAAGTCAAAGTCATCCCACACAGGTGAAAGCTGTTGATGGAGACGTCTTTGTCTTTAAAAGGACTTAGCTACATTACACACAAGAGAACAGTTGTCATACACGCCAGAGAATTGAATCTTAAGCGGATAAATCTTAAATAAGGCTGAATCTTTGGTGTGATCTGAAACACCAAATACTCCGAGTGCAGTGCACAGGAGTTTCAGGTACCCTGAACCACTCTACTCAAAACCCTCTATGTCTTTAGTGGAGAAACATTTAACTAATAGAATGCAGTGCGTTATAATATCGGTGTGTAGTCTGTATCTTCTCTGGAGTGTAATTTCACACACTTGATCCTGCAGCTGCCAGTGCATCTGCGGCCGTTAATAATTTGAACTAACTGACCTGCACGAGGGCAAAATAGGAGCTAAACGTCACAATCTACTAGAAGCATATGGAGGTACTATATCTATTGTTACAGCGACGTATGTAGCTCCATTACGCTCTGGAGCAGAACCCACAGAATTTTCTCCAGATTTTGCTTTAAGGAAGCTTGTTATTTCTAGTCCATTTTAAACTTGGGAGAGTGGATTTTCTCGCCATTTCAATTTATGGTAGCTGGTGTGGAACGATAATTGCTTAAACTCTAATACAAAGAGGGAGTGGAGTGTTGTTGGAGTACAGCACAAGTGAATTTGGGGTGGAGAAAGCGAGCTGATGTGGGTGGAGAGGCCTTTCCCTCCTCAGTGTTTGTTTAATATATAAAGTAGAGAGATACAAACTTACAGTTAGCAGA
Source organism: Schistocerca americana (assembly GCF_021461395.2). Taxonomy (NCBI): domain Eukaryota; kingdom Metazoa; phylum Arthropoda; class Insecta; order Orthoptera; family Acrididae; genus Schistocerca; species Schistocerca americana. The sequence continues at coordinate 1,035,568,945 of NC_060119.1, read as the reverse complement.
AGCAGTATGTGGGGATCATACGCCTCTGAGCGGCTAATATGCCGGAATTCCGCACTCTTCTAAATAGCTCAACGGGTCTGAATTGGATTTGACGTGATAGTGACAGTGCTAGTACGCCTTCAGCGGCCATGTTCGGTCACCATCTTGTATTCTAACGTCATAGAACCTATCTCAGTATTCTAAGACTTGGATTCCGACGTCGTAGAGACAGAATTCCAGGTCAGCCATCTTGCATCGCCATGGCTCTGAGCACTATGGGACTTAACATCTGAGGTCATCAGTCCCCTAGAACTTAGAACTACTTAAACCTAACTAACCTAAGGACATCACACACATCCATGCCCGAGGCAGGATTCGAACCTGCGACCGCAGCGGTCGCGCGGTTCCGGACTGAAGCGCCTAGAACCGCTCGGCCACCGCCGCCGGCTTCGATTCTGATGTCACAGATTCAGTGTCATTACACTTTGCGTAAAACATACCAATCCATGGAGAGACTATATTTTAGCGATGTCCTTAAGTGAGATGTGAGGCTCTCACTGCTTGGTTTTCTCGCCATTGCAAGGACGGAAGTTACAAGTGTTACTCTGAGATGACGTGGTTGGCACAGGAGAGGAATTTGTGGCGGGCTGCATCAAACCAGTCAGATGACTGATGACACAAAAAAGGAAGTGTACGTTTCACTGCTTTTGGACGGTTCTTACACACTGTAATCCAGTAACACTACCAGCGTTTGAGAGTTGAACATTGCAGTTATTCGTGCTGAATTTTGACCCTGCCACGAACACGCACATAAGTAATGACATGTTCTGTAAAGCATGACGCTAGTACTATGAATTTTAGTCCATGACAAAGATGCATCGTACGAAATCATAGACATCCCGTTGGGATCGTAACGTTTATATATCGTGCAGACGAATGTGTAGCGGTATGACTCGAAATTCACTTGTTTGGGAAAAACTTTCATCGATTTAAGCACAAAGTTGATTTGGCTTGGACGTGTGCTGGATGAGCGAACGATGATTGTGTTATGCTGTGTGCTTGCTTCGTGCATCGATTTTATTGGTCAATTTGTAATTGTAGCGGAAGTGAGGTAGCATTAAATATGTGCAGCTGTCGACTGTGTCAATTTAACACCTCATCGTTTTCAGTAAGAACGTGGGAATAGTACGCCAGCGCACACACCCCAAAAATTGTTTCAGTATCTTCCAAGCTTACGTGATGTAGGGTGCTTTTATGTACTATACATGAAACAGCATGAAGACTCTAGTGTGATCAGTTCTAGACTCTTATTTAGTAATTTAGCAGGCGTGGGCTACACATTATATTAAACTTGCCATATTTTTCTCAATATAGTTCGAAGCAAATGTGCAATGCTGCATTCTCATACTTCCCATTTTAATTTAGCTCACATTGAGCTGTGGTTATACGCAATCACAAACATTATTCAAGCTGTACAGGAATGAAGTACTCCTATGGAAACCCACAAATGATTTTTGTTAGACTGAATCGATGTTGTATTTGATGTACAAAGTAGTTTCATCCTCTTAAAGTTTGTGTTGAACACTCAGTACAAGAGAAACTTGCTAGGCGAATGTATACTAGGTGCCAGAAATGGATTTCCTCACATTACAGAGTACACCGATTTTGGCAGGGCACATGGGCAGCCAATAGCAGCTTAAAGGCGTGAGATGTGGTTTGCATTCCTCACTGTATGACGTGACGCTTGGTGCTCTAGAAATATACTGGGAATATGAAAACAGCTGGTTACACATGGGACTATACAGTGTCCGCAGCTCGTGGTCGTGCGGTAGCGTTCTCGCTTCCCACGCCCGGGTTCCCGGGTTCGATTCCCGGCGGGGTCAGGAATTGTCTCTGCCTCGTGAGGACTGGGTGTTGTGTGATGCCCAAGGGTTAGTTAGGTTTATGTAGTTCTAGGGGATTGATGACCATAGATGTTAAGTCCCATAGTGCTCAGAGCCATTTGAACCATTTTGACTACACTGGATAATCTAATGGTCAGTTTAAATACAAAATGCGCAGTGTAACTGTCTGAGGATTGCGTCAGCAGATGCCGTCTCTTAGTGGGGACGGGCAAGCTGCAGCACTGGTAAGGTGGCAACAGCAGTAGTGTAGTAGTGTGCAGAAACCATGTACGCTAGTCCAGTAATTTCAGAACCATTTCATCGCACACCTCTTACACAACAATATGCAGCCCTGTTCTAAAATTAGACAATGTCTAAGTGTAAAAACATGTAGTCTTACGAATACATCAAAAAGCACATGGACTGTGGCGTGAATGCACTGCTATAGACAATAGGTGCAGTGGTGGCCGATTCACATACATACCTATTGCACCCTCTCTGTAGCTGTGAGTTCAGGGGACATTTGTTATCATGTTGTGAACTCCTAGCAAGTGCTGAGTTACGCATGACGTATCCAGTACAGCACATGACCTGGCACAGCTCAACACAGTGAGGTGTGTTGGAGTTGACACAAGCCGGCATCCATAACCTGACTGCCGATTGGCAAAGCGCGATATGGAGGCAGCGGCGTTCAAATAAAGATGCAAGTAAATACCTCTCCTAGTCCTTTCCCCCAACTACATAGGACAGTGATGAGTGTTTGACAACCATAGGGTATGTGAGTGAGCTGTTCAGTTTTAAATTTGGGATGAGTGCTTTATAGTTTGACAGCCAGCAGGCTTCCCATCGCTTTAAACTTGGGGTGAGTGGATTTTTAATTTTGGCTTCCTATCGCTGTACAGGTGTGGTTCCTGTATTTTTCATGCTTTCCCCTTCATTTTAACTCGAGTCATGTGGGCTGTGCTGTGGCTGTGGTGTTAACACAACAGTGTATTATACGGCAAGAAAAAAGGAATAAAAGTGAGATAGTGTTAATACTTTCATCCTTCTTTACCTCCTCTGCATTACTGCAGATGACGTGTCACTGAGCACATTTGTAGTCTGCATGCAGTACATGTGAGGTGCCTAGTTGTTTCCACTGCCCTGTGTGGAATACATAAGTTCTTGTACACTTCACTAACCTGCTGTCTTCATGATGATGATGTCCCCAGCGCAGATAACAGCACGCAGGTCGTGGGTTCTTTTTCTTGAGGCTGATATTAACTTCGCAAGGAACTGCTGCTACGAACAAACTATAACTCATTTGGGATGCCACTCGCGTTTTTATTGATATAGACATGAGAAACTATTCTTGATCACAACGTATTGAACACATTTTTCCACAGTCATTATATCTAGCTAAAATAACATGAAATACATCCTGCGACAGACATGTCTGTCTACTGGAACCGTCAGAACTGGAGAATAACATTACATGAATCAAATACTACTATTACAGACAACATGTCTGTACCTAGCGACGGTCGGAACTGTAGTAAATAAAACTGCATGAAACAAATACTGCTATAACAGACAACATGTATGTCTACTGGAATGGTCAGAACTGGAGAGCCGTACTGCCCGAGACACTTTTTCGCACCAAGCCAGCAAGGCGTGACCCGAACGCCACCGAAGTGCATCGGCAGTAATTTCGTCAATCTTTTGTTTTAGTAATACTTTGATTTTAATAATTTTGAAATGACTGATTGATAGCTGGCTATTGAGAGATGTTTATTTAAAAAATGAAGTAATTTGGATGACAGGTTTAATTAATAATATCAACTGAAGTTTAACGTTTTGGCGCCCTACCGCCGAACACAGCAGCCAATCACAGAGCAGCAGCATCATACAGGCGGTCTTTCTCTCGGGTATGGTACCGAATCTAACATCTGTCACCGGTACCTCATCCCACATTGCGTCATCTCTATGCTTCTTGCACCTCCACTGCCCACGGAATAGTTTCCTGGAGCCTAATATGATAGCTGAATAAGCCAGAAATATTACAATTAGCATTGGTGATCAGGGCTTCTATACTCAATTTGTTAGGTTATAAACTTGGTAGCAGATGTGTCGTGTCTCTTTGAATGGAGCTGTCACCGGAGCATGGCAGGTGGCTCCAGGCTGCTTAGCTCTTAGTGGGGGCACTGCGGACAGCTGAACTCACTAACATAGTTGACAAGGGCATAAAATTCAGGTCACAATCCAGATCGAGTACAAAACCTCAAGCAGCTCACCTCAGTCTTGCTACACAGAGCATATTCATTAAAAACTGACATTATGGGGCTTCCCTCTATTTTAAAAGGCATCATTCCTCCACCCAGTTCAATTGCTGCCTGATGGGTATTCATAAAATCGGTCCTCAGAATTGCTCCCATATTCAGCAACAGCGCAATGAAGAAATGACACTCAAATACCTTCCCTTGACACATAAAAATAACTTGAGCCTGCCTTTTGACATCGACACTCCTTCCATGAGTCACTCCCCTCGCCTTCGTTCCTCGCAACAGAAAATGAGCCAAGCTCCTGCCTCTTCACACTTCTTCACACTTCTCATCCAATTCTTCATGTTTTCTACATTACCTTATAGGAATATTGTCCCCTTTCTCAGCTGTAAGTTTCTTTTTGCTTTAAATGGCACCGTAACTTTTTCCCTGTTTATTTCTAAAATCACAGAATCCTCATCAAAATACATCTTTCCTTTGTGTTTATTGAAAAAAAAAAAAAAAAAACTACACCAATCAACATTTCAGTGCTCAAGCCAGGAATTATAAAATAGTTATGACACAACTGTATACCATGTATCTTAATAGATAACATCACTTCATATTTAACAGGCTTCCTTACATTTCCAGTGGCTATAATTATTTCAGGATCCATTACAGGCATTATTACCAACGCCTCCATATTAGGGAATGCAGCTAATCAGCTCTGACTAACAATACAAATATAGCTGCCAATGTCAGCTAATCATTGCACTTTTTCACTTATCGTCAACTTAGTAACTGGTTGTACTGTCTTTTCACTTTATTATTGACTTCAGAATCTTCTTCCTGTAAACAGCATACAAAAGCCCTTCTGTCAAAACCTTCTCTGGGTCTAGAGATTACATAAATTTGTAGGACTGCTCTAGTAACTCTCCTCAGCCCCCTCCTGACCCCTGCAACTTAAGGGCCAGAGCTAGGATTTCCCACTGAGAGGCGAAAAGTGAACCATCATCCACCCATCATCACAAGGATGCTAAGGGGTGGATAGAGAATGTCCGTATATTGTACGTCATGTTAGCTTTGGGCCTCATCCTCTTCTCCCTGGAATTCCTTAGATTCCCTCACAATGTTATCCTCTTCCACACTTCCTCTAATTGACTGACTGCCATTATTATCATCCTCTGTCTGCACATCTAAATCTGCTACAAATAAATTCTCCTTAACTGCCTCTAACACCTTCTCCATACTTCCTTAATTATGAGATGGCAATCGTTCATTGTGTCCTCTCCTTTCTCCTGATAAAATTCTCTATTGGTTTTACTGTACATGCTTACTTGTATATCAGATAATTTGTCCTTTACACTTAAACCGCTCAACAAATTAGCTGTACTGCAGTGTTTACTTTGTTCTTTACTATTAAAATATTCTTTGCAGCCACCGTTAAATGTGACCACTCTAACATCATTTGTCTCAGTAGCCTCAGTTGTATCACTGCTGTCATTACATTGATACTTTGTTTTTGTATACAAAGGGCATGGTTAACAAGTTCAAACTACTGTGGGAGGTGCGGGGATGGTGGGTGGCAGCATGTGGGTTGTTGCTGCTGAAGGAGGAAGTTCAACAATTGAAGAAGGAATTGATAAACTGCAGTGCTACTTTATTTATAGTGTATACAACTGATAAAATTGATTCCATTGGGCTGGGTGCAGAGGCCCTCTGAATGTTAACCAGTTGTGCATAACAGCTGTTATTGCAATGTCGTGGAGAGGCCCATAGCACTGGCTCGCATCACGGCAGGCATTGGCAAGGACTCTGGCTGCGCCATGCTCCAAGCTCAGTTGCGGAGACTTGTGTCGTATCCCCAGCAAGGGCAGGGAAGGCTGGACCTCTTCGTCTAGTCCCCTCAGTTGCTGATGGCACAGATGGTGGCTCCTGCAGTAGGCATCCAGGTGATGGGCAAGAGCCCAGGGTCTGGTGGCAGCAGAGGCAGGTACATAATCTGCGGGGGCCGGATTGTCATGGACCAATCATACATCATGGTCCATGATGCTGACAAATGATGAATGACAGCAGGATCAGACTTAAATGTGATGCTGCCTGCCGACTGTATGATGTTGGCGTCATTAATCTGTCATACCGAAGAATCTCGTCGTTACCATATTTGGTAAAGTATTTGTGTCTTCCCAAAGGCGCCCAGGTGTCGTAACTGGCAGTAGGTCACTTACAGTAACTTTTCTGGCTGTCTGGGAGCACCATACGATGTAACAACTTCCTCAGCAGGGCGACAGCCAGCATGAAGTGTCTCCATTTCTATCTCCTGTGACTTTCTCTGATCCAACCTCTGTTCTGGGTCTTCAGTTTCTACATCAGAGTTACCCAGTAGCAGATACTAGTCATTTCACAAATGGGATCTAGTTTCCCGTACTCTTTGATTCTGACTCATTTTCTAATCTTACCCCCACCTGCAGTCTATTTTGAAAATCATTATTGTCACGTATTGGAGAATGTGGGTTATAAACAGGCTCTTGCTCTCTGTGTATTGATCTATTTGTTGTAGCAATGCACCAGCCCATTGCACATCTCCCACTATTGTTCTGGAACATGCCTATTCTGTTTACATTTACACTGTGATGGGTTTTTACATTTCCCTGTGGCATATAACTTCTATTAGCTTGCTCCTCTTCCTACAATAAATTTTCAACCCTTACCAAGTAATTAATAAGTTATGTCATTTCTGGGACCAGCAATGATTTTGTTACCCCCCTCTAAATGAGTTATTATCTGTTCTCCCTCTAGTTATTCCTTAAATACGACAGATTAGTAATCTACTTCAAGGGAAATCTTTTCATGGTTTCCTTTCTAGGATTAAACAATTTTTACAACACCATTTGCTTTTATTTACTCTAATATTCTCAGAAAAAGGCTTCCTTAAACTAACATGTTATACTTCCCAGTAGCAGCCCCCCGCCCCCCTCCTCATGTTCTAGATTCGCCCAATAATTGTGACAAAATAAAACGCATCTATCCACAAACTAGGAAAACATTTTCAAAATTATTGCTAATTTCTTTTGGATGCAGAAGTCTTGATGGATCAAAGTGTAAAAACTGTCTATTATGTAGGGTAGTCAAATGAACACCCATCACAATGGGACCATGGACTGTTTCCAATCAAAAGTAATCACCACATGCTTTAGGAAATTTATCCCACTGAGAGACGAGATGATCAATTTCGGTTTCATAGGATATGGTTGGCCGCTGACAGATCCACAATCACACCTACTCTTTGCATTTTCTCATCCACCTGAAACAGAGGTCCACATTTATCTTTCTTCAGGTCACCAAAGGCATGAAAATCACACAGCGAAAAATCTGGATGGAGGCTGTTGCAGTGTTTCCTAGCCAAATCGCTGAAGTGTAATCCCATCCAATTGGCAATGTGAGGGTGGGCATTATAGTGCAACAGGATGATTTTGTCCGACAGCATTCCTGGGCTTTTTAACTCTTTGAGGGGCAGGTAAACACCACTAAAATTTACCCTAGTGGGGCAAGAAAAATTATTTGCAAATTTCAAATTTCTTTTACTTGTAACACATTTATTTTATTGTTTTGACTTGTTTTATACATTGAGTTTGTAAACATTCACTGAAACAACAACAAAATATTAACATTAAATGTGGTCACTACAGGTAACCACCACCCCATTACAGTATTCCAATTCGATATTTGGTGGTTGAACTTTGAAATAACTAGTTTTTAATTTTCGTGGTATCTCTTGAAACAGTTCTTGCCTGCTCTGAGACACAAAGGTACATCCATACTGTTCACACTGGATTTTTCTTTGAACTGCAAACTGCACATCTTCTAGATGATGAGTGAATTGGTTGATGTTTACTGCTTTCGTGGCGAATACTTTCGTCTACGTATGGTTTGTGTGATTTGATCTGGGTTGCTATACTACTTTGGGATACAGAAGCAAAGTTAGCTGCCACTGAAACTATTTTTGGAACCTGAAGATTCTGTACACCTCTCGATGAAAGTCTTTATTGGAGAACTGCTCCATTTCGATTTCTTTGCGCATAATGAAAACGTTTGTCACACTGCAGTCTAAAAAGTGAAAAAAAATCTCATCCACTATTTATTGCTTTTCCTGTCAATAGCATAGTCTGACTTTAGTCGATCAAAATTATCCACATAGTTCATACTGGAATTGTAGTCTTTCAATACAACTGGACAAGTGATATTGGTTATTGTTCCATCTTTTATTTTTCGAGTTACTGTGGACACATCTGATGGTGAGTGACATGTTGAAATCAAGTTGACTGCCCTGTTATCTTTCTACCTATAGATTACTATGCCATCATTGCTTATTTTGTAATCGAATTCCCCTCTTTCCAGTACCTTTTCCTCCTTGACTTTTGGCACATTTTTCCTTCTGGGATTTATTGTTCCACAAGCGTACACACCGTTGGATTTTAGGTCCTTGAACAGATCATATTATGTAAAATAATTGTCCATGAAAATAATGATTCTTTCCATGAAGACCACTGCTTAAATTTAGAACCACTTTCGATCCTAGCCCCACTAGTGGAGAATGTGAAGCTTTTCCCGTATAAACATCAAATTTAAGGTTGTATGGCGACTGATCATATAACATCGACACTTTGTACCCTCTTTTTATAGGTTTGCCCCACATATATTGTTTGCGAGATGATCTGCCTTTGAATTTAACCATTGCTTCATCAATAGCAAGTTTTTGATGTGGTTTATAGCAATACTGGAATTTACTGTTCAAATGGTCTAGAAATGGACGTAAGTTGTACAGTTTATCATAATTCTGACTGTTTCTGTCGGGAGCGACCAAATTATCATTGAGGTGCAAGTTACTCAGTAGCCAACTAAATTGTTTTACTGGCAACAGCTTTGATATGTAACTTTCACCAAGATCTGGATCAGTGCTCCAGTAATCTCTGTAGCTAGGCTTTTTAGTGATACCCATATAAAGATTTATTCCAATAAAAGTCTTAATTTCAACTTCGTTGGTTGGGCACAAAAGTTTTGCCTTTCTGTGTATCATACAAATTAGTTTGGAACACTGTGTGTTTTATTAGTTTTTCATCGAAAAATTCAAAAACAAGTCAATTGGCTTTAGGTTCACTTTGTTCTTTATTTCTGCGATCACACCACCTTCTCCAATAAATAATGGCACTTAGTCAACACTTGTTTCTTGGCTCCAGTTTACCGTGACTGTTGATGGAACAGTAGATGGTAAAATATTGTTTTCACTGACGTCATCTGTTTCACTGTCATGCCGAGAATCACTACTGCTCGACACACGACTGCACACAACACTAGAACTTGCACAGCTTGTCGTGAATGTGGGGTCATTTCCATCACTGCTGTCACTGTCAACACTGCTGCCACTAGAAGGTATTTCTTCAAATAAAATTCGGTAACATTCGTCCTCAGTTATTCCTTTTCAGCTAGACATATTTGATGGAGACGAAAAAAATATACTGGGTGGAGCAGAAGGGCGGTGGTTAGCAGCACTAACCACACAGAAATTTGTCTGTAAAACATGGAAAATTCTATTTCAATTTAAAGTTACATTACACATAGACTTATATATGTTCAACACTTAAATATAAGCAATTACTTACCAAAAATAGGTGTATGAAGAAAAGATACAGATAATACTGCCCGCCGCTTCCAAGAACAGTGCTAACAATGAAGAAGTATCAACTATTGTTCTGAATAGGCGGCAACAATTCGCGCAGAAGACCTGCACTGCCATCTAGCGGCATTTTAGGCAACAATTAGGTTGTTGGCAGACAGACTACTGGCCCCTGAGCGGTAAAGGGAGAAAATATTATGTGGTTAGTCACAGTGACCACCGCCCATTGAAACCGTTCAAATGGTTCAAATGGCTCTGAGCACTATGGGACTTAACAGCTGTGATCATCAGTCCCCTAGAACTTAGAACTACTTAAACCTAACTAACCTAAGGACATCACACACATCCATGCCCGAGGCAGGATTCGAACCTGCGACCGTAGCAGTCGCGCGGTTCCGGACTGCGCGCCTAGAACTACGAGACCACCGCGGCCGGCATTGAAACCGTCTACATATGTGGTTAGTTACAGTTTTGCCTGCCCTTCAAAGAGTTAACTCTGTGGTACACTGCAGTTTCTGCAAAGCGTCTTTGTAGTGCTGCACATTGATTGTGGGTCCATGCTCGAGGAACTCGATGACATGAGGGCCCCTGCAGTCAAAGAAGAAGTTCATCATGACCTTGCCAGAACTTGTGTGAACAGCTTTTGATTTCTTTGGCACGGCTGATGTGGGATGTTTCCACTGTTGGCTTTACCATTTGCTCTCAAACTCGAAATGGTAGCACCATGTTTCATCCCCTACAATGACACAGGGCAGTAACACATGCCCTTTATAATCGCTCTTTCCCTACAGTAATAGATTTTAAGTGTTGATTTCAACAGATAAAGTAAGCAAATGGAGAAAGTGTGATTATAACAATTATGTGAGCAGTAAAGAAATCGGCGTAACTAGTTGCTGTCAGTTTGTCGTTAGTAAAATGATACGAGACTGTGGAAGGAAAATCAAAAAAATTTTAAGAGCTGACTTGTTTTGTAATAAAACGATTCTTCAAACGTGACATCGATCTTCGTAATGTAATTTTAAAATGAAGGCAGGTTCTTGCACTAATAATGTGTTATGTATTTAAGGCTGCTACAATAGCGGCTATGAATGGCATCAACATATTAAAATGACTAACTTGATTCAAGCTCTCTGACAGAAAGCTGAAAAAAATTTTAAAACAGGTTAGGCCAAGGAATGTTTAAAAGCAGTAAGTAATTGTACTAAGAATGTAATTATCATAAGATATAGAATTTAAAAAAATGAGCCACTTCTGCCTAATGTGCAGTCAGGAGTGGTGCCAGGTGAAGAAAGTAGTAGTTGCCGCAGTGGCAGCATTTATTCTTTAAACAAAATACAACTGAAAAGTGAATATAGAGCTCTTTTATATGAGACATATAAATTACATCATATTATCTCTGTCTTTGGGAAGCTGTCAATGTTATTATGCAATGTTCTGTCATACAGCCCCCTTGAATGATGTTGGCATAGTTTTCCACATAACTTGACGAAATCACTCAGCAAGTTAATAGTCAACAAATAATCACTCAGTTGAATTCGCTGTCTCTCACAAATGGAGTCAGTCTATCTTTTCTAGTCCTTGAACTCACTCAATGAATACTAATTGCAGCATATATTTGTATTTAAATTAACTATCGAACTATTTCTATTGATACAAGTAAAAGAAAGGTTGCATGTACAGCAATAAGCTTTCCTTTTCTTTAGTCTATAGAGTTTGTCATCTTGATACACTTTGTTAAAATTTGATATTCAAGAATAAGATAGATAGAAACGATCGTTGAATCTTCATTTTACAAAACAATTACACATCAGTTTAAATATTCACTTTTCACAAGCAGAGATCTCAATGGGTTTCATTGATAGACTGTCAACATTGTCCCTCTGAAGCATACAACATAGACCCATGGATGACAGGTGACAGCAGATGACAGAGGTTGACAGACAATAGCAATCAGAAGGAGAGGATCAAGATGATGAGTTTCTTGTTTCTACTGAGACAGTGAATAGTAGGAGGATAGGTGGGCAAGTAAATGATGGAAACTGATTAATAATTGTTGCTTGAATAATTAACAAAATTAATTGGAAACAGTAATTGAATGAAATTGGAAGGTGCACATTTCCTGGGTGAACTTTAACTGGTACTAATATCAACAGACCTGCAATGTCAATACGTTTAAGATCAATATTCGTCATTTAAAGTTACATACTTCTTCTCATTAGTTCCACTGTTCATAGAGCTGATTATGACATTGCTGATACAGGATCACCCCTCCACTGCTCATGCAAATTCCTCTTGTCTGCTTCGAACTTCCTGATGCAGGATTCTCGGGGCGTGCGAAATGATGAACAGATGGATGTGATTAATGCAAATATATATATGAATAAACTTACCTTCCTAATAACTTTTATAATGCTTTTTAATATATGGTTGTAATACACACTTTTAAACAATATTAGCATGGTGGAGTTAGTCATACATCTGCCCGCTACCACTTATAGAAACAAACAGGTGAAGATATAGAAATTAATTAACTGAAGAGTGTATTCTTCTCCTTTGGTTCAAAACATTATCTCTGGCACAAAAGAAATAGTTACTTTACCGTTGGTTTTATATATACATAAAAGGAAAAGATGAAGAAAGAAAAATAATACGATCCGTTACAACAGGGATGTCACTCATGCAGGCATCAAGTGCTCTGTAAGAGCCAGAGCCACGCGGGATTAGCTGAGCGGTCTAAGGCGCTGCAGTCATGGTCTGTGCAGCTGATCCTGATGGAGGTTCGAGTCCTCCCTTGGGCATGAGTGTATGAGTTTGTCCTTAGGATAATTTACGTTAAGTAGTGTGTAAGCTTAGGGGCTGATGAAAAAAATGGTTCAAATGGCTCTGAGCACTATGGGACTCAACAGCTGTGGTCATCAGTCCCCTAGAACTCAGAACTACTTAAACCTAACTAACCTAAGGACATCACACACATCCATGCCCGAGGCAGGATTCGAACCTGCGACCGTATCAGGCGCGCGGTTCCAGACTGCGCGCCTAGAACCGCAAGACCACCGTGGCCGGCTAGGGGCTGATGACCTTAGCAGTTAAGTCCCTTAAGACTTCACACACATTTGAATATTTTTTTGCAAGAGCCAGATTTCATGAAACAGTTCTAGTGCAGAATCAGTGATGCCTTTGCACAACGCATGATGGTTGTGCTGAACTAAAAGTTTTTGAATACAAAATTTCCATTTTAGAAAGCATATAAAAACATACATAAATGTTTTGTCTTTATCTAAGAAATTCGCTCAGTTTTATTATGGGGTATGATTTTTTTACAATTTATTTTTCATAATGTCTCCTCATTTTCGTTGTAGTGCAATTTTACGAGTTCTTTAATCACTACACTATACAACAAGCGTTTAGTCGATGTCACATTCCACCAATATTTGCAACAGCCACAATATATGTCCATATTAAGCCTTCATTTTATATTTATTTTAGTCATATCATTTAAAAGTTGGTAACGGCGCCGCATGAGCGGCACTCCGTTACGACAGTCAGGTTTGTCTTACATAATGGGGATGTCATTGAGATCACTCGTGTGGGCGCGCTAAACAGTCAGTTACTGCTTCCGCATAGTGACCAAAGCCTTTGCACGTTCTGTCTATATGGACTGCCTCGCCAATCTTTCCATGGACATCGCTCGTCCACGTTTTGAGCCTCAAGCAACCAGCTGCTCACGGGATGAAAACCAGGTAAGTTAAGTTTTCACGTTCTTTAAAGCCCCTGCATCAGTGAAATTCTCTGGTTGCACACAACTACACATGCCAAACATGGGATTTCAGCAAATTCCTTATTTCAATCATAAACATTTAATTGTTCTTTAAAAAGACGCAATGACTTCACTACAGCTTCAACTTAGAGTTTTCACTTTCGAGTTTTGTTAATTATAACACACAATCGTATTTCAGGTTCACCCCTATGGATCTCATTAACTCTATCTCTTAACATTATTTACACAAAGGGATTAGTATTTTACATTCATCTTTGCATTTCTTTCTTGCCCTTTGCACAAACGTTTATATGACACCTTTTTAATAGGTGAATAGATGTTTGGATAACGGTTAAGCCGATTCAATTTTGAGAATTTATTACTATATGGGCTCAGAATTATTATAAGCTTGGACAACAGGCATTGCCTATCCTTTGAAAGTAGACTCATTTGCACATGGCAGACGAAAAATATGTGCAAGTGCTAAAATACGTGTAAGATAAACTGTACATGAAGAAAGTCTCAGTCAAAAGAGCATTACATTTTGACATACGTAAAACTTTCCCATTAAAATGATCATAGATACATGTCTACCTAAAGTTAACGGATCACTGCCTCAACTAGGCGCAAGAATTTTCATTGTATAAACATAAATTATTATAATATAGCATGATTACATCTAAATTATTAGTTCCAGAAGAAATATTTACGTTTCCTTCTCAGGGCTCTTCTTGAGGGCTCATATTAGCTTGAAACACTTTCGTATTAAGTTAAATGACCATTCATTTGCACAGTAGAATTTAAAGACTAATATGTACAAACACTCAAACCAACTGATTGCCATAATAAGTAGTGACATTCGTAACTCCTGGTATGGTATGGTATGGAGTGATACTTATATGACAAGAGCGATTTCTCCAGATGAGCAGTTGACAGCGACTTTAAGATTTCTGGCAAGAGGAAGAAGTTACACAGATAAAGAATTTTCTACTGCTGTTTCGATACAATCATTTACTGAAACACAAGAAAAACTATTTATGTTGTCCCCAAGGAGAATTTCAAGAAAGCTAATAAAGTACTACATACTACATCAATTGCAACAAGTCGTAGGTAACATTTTTACATTTTTAGACGTGTATGAAACTCTGTATATTCTCCAAAAAATTGTCCCTTATTTTCTCTGTTGAAGTTTTGTGAACGGCCCGTGTTCTTATCTCGGTCGCCGTGTTTCTTGCTCTTAATTTTCCGCAAACATGTATGACTCATATATTTCAATAAATTCAACAATAATTTATCTAGAACATAGATATGTATCTGCCATTTAGGATTCACTGTGCACACACAGATGAGAAACAATAGACTGAACAAACAGCTGCGCAGATATGATTTGCACGCACAGATTAGAGCAATTTTGCTCAAACGTCCAACCACAACTACCACCTCTACACACATCTTATATATGTCCAAATTTCCTGTTCACACAGTATGGTATGTCTGCGTAGATATTATGTATGCAGTTATTTGCGCAGACGGATCGTTGTCTGCAGACCAACTCTAACATGAGTGAGCGCGGCGAGAAAAAGTTAAATTTTTGTTTCGCAGACGACGCCACTGCCCCCACCCACCCTCGAGAAAACTTGGCATTGGTGTCGTACTCTGTTGAAGTTCGGTGTGATTTCCGCTATATGAAATGCATTGTGAAATATTTTTACTTTTTAACCAGCAATGTCCAGTGTGAAGTGACCTTTCCCTTTCAGATACAGGGCCTCTTTTATGAGAAAACTTGAAGGAAACATATCAAGTCCCAATGAATCTTATTACAGCACTACTTCTATTCGGTAGCATAATTTTTAGAAAACATATAAGACTGGAAACTAGGTGAGCAGCTATTCCGAGTAGTGCAAACCCTTCTACAGTTAAAGCCAAAAAATCATTTATTTGCTGAAATGTTGCTATTTCTGCACTTAATGTAAGAGTAAGTGTGTGTGTGTGTGCGAGCATAGTAATATTTGTGCACACTTTCATACACAATATTTGCACTATATCCAACAGTCTGGTAAGGTTTTTGGACGAACCAACAAATTAATTTAAACTTTTGTAATTTCCCGCAAAAACATAGCAGAGTATATTATAATTAAAGCTCAAGACTGGGTTGCGAACAGCAGGAACTCAGAAAACGTAGCGGATCTGTCCACCATGTACACCACCACCACGAATAGGTCTAGGAGCTTACAAAATAGCGGTTGCGCAGCTTATAGGATTTTCTCAAGCAGTTATGTTTTACAAATTGAGGAATGTAACAGTACATATCCTCTCTTCCTAATAAAAATACACAAACGGAATTAATAACTTCTTGACCAGTCCAATATTTTTTCTTTTCCTTTATCTCACAAAAATCACTTCGTTTACATTAACCGAAGTTTTAAAAGTCAAGTAACAACCTGACAAACCAGCCACAACTGAAATGCGGAAGTGTTTGCAGAGCGAAATCGGGATGTCGAAGCTGAAATCCGACACTCTAATCCGCATTTCCAACAGCAATATTGAAATAAAACGTTTCAAAAGCATTTGTGGCTGGTTGCGTCATTCGCCAACAATCATTAACTCCGGCGGAGTTCAAAAGATGCTACATGGATAAAATAACAGTGTGTTGATTTACACGACCAATCATATAGGATATCGGGAATTCAGTTTACAGAAAATTGGACTAGAGTGTGATATTAGATCCTCTCTGAAATCTTGGTTGTGGTGACAGCCTGATCTGCAGCGTAGCTCAAGAGCTAGGTTAATTTGACTAATTTGATTCTAAGTAGGCGGAGAAACGTACGAGTGGACTCAACATAAATTCAGAGAGACTTTTTATTCAATATCGTCTTCCAGTACTTTCTTCACAGGCGGCAAGCTTTGGAACAACTGCAATGAACAGAGATTACAGTAGTTTGGGAACAGTGTTAGCATGCGTAGTGTTTTAAAAAATATCGGTCATATGTAAATGACACGTTTGGAACGGCTGGTCGCTAATGACTTAGGAAGACAGTGCGTTCAATCTAAATTAGTTTTGTGTTGTTGTGTCACAGCAGATCACATCGTTGGAGGTTGTTGGTGTCGTCGAGAAGGCCATCTGTCGTGCATGTGCGCCATTTTGCTAGGGTTTGGCACAGAGCTGGAAGGCACTGTGTAGATATTTAAGTAGTATTTGGTAATCTAGTTGTATTACCATTGTGATTTTAAGATGTCATCCTCTTACAACAATACTGAAGAAAGTTCTTCTGATCGCAACGTGGAAATATGGAAAATAAAGAAGTTAATTAAAAGTCTGGAGATGGCCAGAGGGTGAGTAAACATGTGGTCACATACGTGGCTCTTACATATTGCAAAACATGTCGCAAAATTTCAGAAAGGATATTTTAAATTAATGCTGAAGATGAAACTTCGTGCAGTCAGTTGCTTTTAATATCAACTTGGGGAGTTGATTTTGCTGCCAATATCGAGTTAGCAAGTTACCGTGTAGTCATTTTCGTTCTTTTTCAGAAATGGTACCAGCATGATATCGCTCATAATACCACCAAAAGATCAAATATCGAGAGTAAGCAAGATGTTGGCTGATGAGTTCGGAACAGCATCGAACATTAAATCTAGAGTAAATAGATTGTCGGTGTTGGGCGCTATAACTTCCGTGCAACATAGATTAAAACTTTATACAAAAGGTATGAAAAACATTTATTATGTTTTGAGCATTATGAGAAGTCTTTAGAACCTCGTAACGGTGACCTGTTTACCTTAGGCAGATCATGACCTTAGGCAGATCATGCAGTAGTGTGACATGTTTGGTTATGTTATATAGAGGCCGCCAAACCATGACAGTGTAATTCTTGTGGGGTATTGGAGTATATTCCGCGGGAGAAAGAGATATTTTGCTTTGGTGATAACATTTGGCTATATTATAATACGACTGAAATTTGCAATAGTCTTGTGTTTCAGTGGTAGTTTTGTATTTGTGTGTACATAGACTAGTAGATTTGTCAATTTTGATGAATTATCAGGAATTTGAAGCTCCCTGTGGTTATGATTGAAACTATCTTTGAAAGTGGATTTCACTTCCCTTTCTGTAGCTGAGGTCATAATAAATGCTCCACTAGAAACCAGAGAGCTTTCCAAGGCCTTTATTAATCACTCACAGTGTTTCCAGTCTAAAAAAAAATGTATTGAATGGTTTTAATGGGTATGCAGAAAATCATAGGTGTATGGAACGTTAGCTTTATTCAAAAGCCTGTTATGGATATAATAGTAAAAGAAATTTAGCTTTTGTACTACTTTCATAGCTGCTTTGTTTGGAGGGTATGTGTCTCACAATAATATGGAAGAGGAACTATTCTCATTTCACATGATGTAGACTAAATATTTTTCCTATTTTGCATATGCTGTGTTGGTTCACCCCTGTAGAGCTGTTGTGTAGGTAATTAAGAATTTAAAATTTAAGACTTAAGCACTAAAACTTAATTGGATATGTGATTACCTTGAAGTAGTCATGGTAATATAGTTTTAAGAGAATAAGAAAATTCCATGCAGTTTCTATTTGGGATTAAGATGTTTTATGTACTTATGTTACTTTATAAATTGAAGAATTGATGTAGAAGTTGTGTGTGTAATTTGATATTTCTTTGCGGTTGAATACTTAAGAGTAATCTATTAAATTGTGGATAGAGCTCACACAGAGATCAAGGAACATATACCATATTATTGCCATAATGTGAAAATTTGTGTAATGTACATTACTTTCGATGCTTTAAATAGTAGGCTTGTTATTTTGTGAGAAATATTGTAGTGCATTCTTAGATGTTGAAATATTGTCACATATATATATATATGTAAAAACAAATGTTTTGGAAATTTTCTTATTTTAAACTGGAATACATTGGTTTCAAAGAAAGCAAGCAAGCCATTTTTCCAAACTCGAATGATAAATTTGTGATTCCTAGCTAGAAAATTGGAAAACTGATAAATTACTCTTATAGACATCTTTTCTTTGTGTCCAAATTCAGAAATGAAAATGTTTGATTGTATGTTTCTGAACTGACAATATTTGAACTATTAATTCTTCAATGTTTCAGTGCCACCAAACGGGCTGGTAATATATTGTGGAACAATAGTTACTGATGAAGGCAAAGAGAAGAAAGTTAACATAGATTTTGAACCTTTCAAACCTATAAATACATCATTGTATTTATGTGACAATAAGGTAAGAGTAATAAATGTTTGTTCCATAAGGAAGTTTATTTTCTAAAAGTAAATTTTGGTATTAATGGGAAATAAATTAGAGGTTAGCAATATGAGTGAAAGTGTGCTGATGGGATGGTGTAATATTTTACATTTAATTTTGAACAAAGTTGGACTGTTAACTGAACATTATCTGCATTTTTTTCAGGGAAGGGTTATTGCCTATGAACTGAATCATGTTCAGCCTTGTATATTCATTTATAATTGTAATTAACCAGTAATTGAGTTAAATTTGAGCCAACAGTTGCCTTAGAATAATTAGTTTCCTGGTAAGGCTGTCATAACTTTTTAATTAAGGAGTTAGACAATAGATTTAGTTTCTGGGCCATGCAATTTTCCAATGTATGTAATGTGGTAGTTAAAACTGCTACAGCTTTTAAAGGCATGTAAAGGTCTTCCACGCGAGAGGTTATCATGAGAAACTAATTGAAGAAGTCTGGAAGTGTAGACATTTTGTGATTTGTGCATTGCAAAAGTGGTTTAGCGAGAGAAAGTTGTTACCAGTGCAACCATCAGGACAAATCAGGTTTGTCAGTTTCTCTATGGCCAAGCTCCGAACTGGTAATCCCTGGGATCTTTCTGGTCAGATCCAGTACAACATACCCTACTGGTGAGATCCAGTACAAACCAGTTTGCTCACTGAGGTCAAAGCCTTACTCTTTGTCTCACCTGTTCCCATTGTTGTGATTTAACCTTAATATAGCAAAAAGTAAAGTAACTCTGACAATACCTAAATGTAATGTCAAAGATATTCTAAAATCTGAGCAGCATTCTTTTTACTGACAGTTAAAAGTGCAATATTAAATACCTTATTAAGAAATGCTCATAACTTCAATAAGAGTTGATGAGGTTATTTCTTTGGTTTTCTGAAGGTGTATACTCTTATTGGAAGAACAGATAAATATGAGAAATTTCAATTTAAATAAGTCTCCTTTTAATTATTGGAAGCATTGAATGGTTATAAGAATGTCCTTAATTTGGCAATGGTTGAGACATTATAGCTTGTCAGAGAAATAATTAATCATGTGAAACTTCCAAAGAATCCTTAGAATTAAGCTACACTATTTAGAACATTTTGATATTGTACTATGAAAGAACTAATTTTGTGGGTATTATGTTGATTACTTTGAAATCTCAATTCACCACAAGTCTCAATTGATTTATGTGGAAAACTAATAGATATGCCCTTTTTACAGTTTCACACAGAGGCCTTAACAGCTTTGCTTGCGGATGATAATAAATTTGGTTTCATTGTTATGGATGGTAATGGTGCTTTATTTGGAACATTGCAAGGAAACACGAGAGAAGTTCTTCACAAGTTCACGGTAGATTTACCGAAAAAACATGGTAAGTGTGTGTGTGTGTGTGTGTGTGTGTGTGTGTGTGTGTGTGTGTGTGTGAGAGAGAGAGAGAGAGAGAGAGCGCAAGCATTAAAAATACACCAGTTAGGTATTGTTAATCTGTTGGAATGGAAATAAAAAATAACAACTTTGTACTTACAGGAAGAGGTGGTCAGTCTGCACTTCGATTTGCAAGATTGAGAATGGAGAAGAGACATAATTATGTGCGCAAAGTTGCAGAGGTTGCAACAACTCTTTTTATAACGAATGATAAACCAAATGTAGCTGGAATAATATTGGCTGGCAGTGCAGATTTCAAGACTGAACTTAGTCAGTCAGATATGTTTGACCCAGTGAGTACATTTTTGGCTTTGATCTTTTATTTTATGCCAACTTCTAAGAATTAGGTACCTCACCAAAGTACGTATGGTGTTATTTGCTACGTATATTTTATTAGAACAAAGTAACAGGCTTTTGCATGAAGAGCAAATGCAGTTTCGTGTGTGTTCATCAGATTGTGTGTGTGCTGTCTTGTGGTGGTGGTAGTTGTTCGGTTTACTTTTCTAAAGGATTCTGACTGAAATTTTTATTTCACTTATATCAAAGTGTCAGGTAATGTAAATCTCTTGTATCTATATTTAACTGATTTTGCTGGTGTCTGCTATAGTTTCTGAATTATGGTTCACATTCAGAAGTAGATTTAGAATCCCAATCCAGTCTTTTTTTTCCCATTGTTTCTCTGAATTCCTGAAGTTGAATGCCAGGATGGCTTCTTTTAAAAGTACACAGTTCGTTTACATCTCTACCCTTGCCCAGTATGAACTTGTGGTCCATATCAAATTGACAGAATGTTAAACTCTAATGTATATTTTTTGTTGTTGCAGGATGTGTGTGTGTGTGTGTGTGTGTGTGTGTGTGTAAAAAAATTGTGTTGATATGATTGCATTGCTTGTAGAGTAACAGGGATGTTGGGCATGAATTACAGATGGTTGTATGACCTGCTTTGATACTCGTAAATCACATTTCATTTTAATGAATTAAGGTCGTTTCTGATTGGAAGGGTTGCGGCATGCATATGGCACCTCATAACTGTAATATTAGTTGTTTCGTAAGACACATGTTGATCATCAATCATTTCCTTGTATGAGGGCATGTAATTGTTACATCAAATAGTTATGTAGCAATAGCACAGCGAGTGGTGCCATGGAAGTTGGGATTCAATTATATGTAAAAATTTTCAGTGAAAGCAAAACAAGATATTGGCTGGCTTGTGAGATTATTTGCATCAAAATGCAAACATCTTTATCACAATATAGTCATAACAAAGAAAACAATCAATTTTTAACAAAATAATGTAATTGGGTGGATAAAAAATCTACTCTCCAAACGGTGGCAGAATGCATACCTAAAAAGGTTATAATTAGGCAAGCTTTTGGAACCAGTGACTGCTTCAGGTAGAAGGGTTGAAGAGAAAGGAAGAGGGATGAAGGAAAAGGACTTTAGGTGTAGGGAAAGGGGTAGATTTTGGAAAAGTCACTCGAAAATATCGGTCAAGGGAGATTTATCGGGCGGGATGAGAACGAAAGACTGAATCATTATCCAGGAGTGCTAGTTACGCAGGGGAAACCTTGAACTTTGTAAGGTAAGAGGGGTACAGGTAGAAGTACAGCTGTGAGGACAGGTGGTGTGTTTTACTTGGATAGCCCAGTTGGTAAAGCACTTACCTGCAAAATGCAGATGACCTTGATTGAAGTTCCAAAGTGGCACAAACTTTTAATCTGCCACGAAGTTTCCCTAATATTGTTACCCGAATGGAGAGTATTGGAAGGATTTTCATTTGACATATCTAGAGCCATACCTTTCAACATGGGAAATGAACTGGCCCTTTAAGGCTGAGGAAAGGAGCCAAAATTGAGTTTCAGTAACCAATATTAGAAAAATGCTGTCCTCACATTTGACATTTGTACGTGGAAATCGTGAAAATGTGAAATGCAACATTTCATAAAAATAATCACTAAAACATGTTTCGCATTATCATTCATATGTAATTTTCCTGCCCATACCTATTGTTTCGTAAATAAATTTGTAAAATATTTGACAGCTTGACTTATTGGGCTCCTATTATGCAGTCATTTATAAAAGCCAGGACCCTGCTTCAATTACCTTGGTACACTGTCAAATATATTGGGAAATATCTATGGCAAAGTTATTTTCAGTGATGTTACAAGCTATGTATTTGTAATTGGATAGATAAAAAATACTCACCAAGTTACGGCAGGAGAACAAACACACAAAAAGGTTTTACTTGTGCAAGCTTTTGGAGCCAGTGGTGTCTCGTTCCAGCAGAAGAGTTGAAGGAGGCAGAAGAGGGGTGAAGGAAAAGAACTGGAGAGGTTTAGGAAAAGGGGTAGAGTCGGGAGTTCCCCAACAGCCGGTCTTTCCTTCTCATCCCGTCCAGTAAGTCTCCTCCGACAAGGGCTTCTAGGTGACTTTTCTGAACTCTACCCCTTTTCCTAAACCTCTCCAGTCCTTTTTCACCCCTCTTCTTTCACCTTCAAGCCTTCTGTTGGGAGGACCCACTGGCTCTGAAAGCTCGCATAAGTAAAACCTTTTTGTGTGTGTTTTCTCCTGCCGCTGCTTGGTGATTGGTTTTTTATCGATCCAGTTACGTTATATTGTCCAAAATTATTCTTGTTGTTAAACTATATTTGGCCACTCAAGCATATTTCTGCTGGAAAATGTGTGTTTAAATATTACAGTAATTTGATCAAAAATATTTTTGAAATAAAGGAGACCACTGATTGAGAGCAAAAGCTTTAAGTCCTCGACAAGTACACTCAAGAGAAGGAAAACTTTGCTAGGTTTGAGAAAAGATCCTTTGATGAGCTAAAGTACAAATATGCACACACGAAAACACTTCTGCACGCACACTCAAACCTGTAAACAAGTCATTGTTGCTCAACTGGACAAGCTGTAGTAGAATCAGCTCCATTAATGGTATCTATTGGTATTTGTTTCAGGTTAACTGAACTTTTGAAGGATAGACAGCTCTTGAGTGAAAGCTTCCGTATATTGTACAATTTAGACGCAAACAGTCACTTGTAATAACCAGTTTGATATTTGACCAAATGCATTACAGGAAAGATTACAAAATAGATTGTTTACCACAGAATGCTCACTCAAACATTTCACACTTCAGTCCTTTGAATGTTCAGTTCTCGATCCTGGCTTGCACATTGTGTGACACAGGTTTTGGTTAATTTAGAAGTCACTGATTACACACAAAAATCAGAATTTCATGTGTTCATCTTTCTCACTTGTTTGCGTTTACTTTGCAGTGCTCCATAATCAAGTTTTTTTCATTTATATGCAAAATTATCACATACATTCAGAGCTGCTTATATTTTCATCTGAACGTGGATGGCTGAGCTCCGAACTCCCTGAGACTTCAAAAAGCGATTCTCATAGTCCACAAAATAAACACAAGCATATAATCCTAAAGTATAAAAATAACTCTTCAAAAAACTGATTTATTGTTAGATGTTTGTTTTCCCAGTACCATAAACTGGCTAGTTGCACTTTACAAACTTTCCTTGTGAGGAAAATTGATAAAATTCCCACAATATCATTTACTCAGTTACTTTATGTAACTACAGTCATTTAATATATTTCTCCGCACTCGCACCACCATTCACAATAATAACTACATGTATTAAATCATCAGTAATTAGTAGAAGATAAAATATTCACCAAAGATACATATTTTGTTTCATAAGCATGGTAAAAACCCTTTCTAACGAATCTTTGGGTAACCAAACATTTTTTTTACTTTAATGGATTGTTTTTTCCTGGAGTACATGAAGTCACCTAGGATCATAATGCCAAGCGTTTTATGTCAGGTAATGCTACTTCATTACAAAGTTAATTGCTACAAATTGAAATGCAGTAAATATACAGTTATTAAACTTTTCACAGAACGCATCCTTTATCTTTTTGTTTAAAAAAACTGAGGTCTTGTTTTTGTCCCTCCAGAATATTGTAGTGAAAGTAGTTGTTGCTCTAGCGGGTTGATTTCTAAGGTTTTCAGGATCTGCTATTCTATTCATAACAAAAGTAGTGTTTTTATGTTTTGGAAATGTCTGGGAATTAATAATGGAGGCAACTTTTCACTTCCATCACAATGTTATTGTCACCATTTCTCTCGCAACAGAATATGATTTTGCAGAAAGTAGACTATAAAAGACTCCAGTTTCACCAATGTTGGAAACATATCTGGGGTCATGTAATGTTCTTCAAATAGTTTCTCTTTTCTATGACCTGAGCCTCACTTTCTCCATTTGTGCTTTGAAATGACAGGTTGTTGTTTTTAAAACCATTCAACCAGCCATTCAGTGCACTAAAATTTTCAGTGTTGATCTTCAGAGTGATTTAATGAGCTATCTCTTGCTGTATGTTATGTTAAAATTGCCATTCACAGCACAGATGATTGTTAGCTTTAGCTGAACTGTAAGCTTTCAACATTTGCAGGCCATAACTTCACAAAAGTAAAATTGAGAACTTGCGCAATTCAGTAAACGAACAACTTACTACACTTTTTGTGCATTGTAGACTCAGTGACTGTGATGTCACATCATTTGACTTAAGTCGCATGGAAATAGATTTGATTCTTTAATGCATCTGCTAGTATTGCAACAAGGGAAATAGTTGACGAAGATCTATGTACGTGTCGACTGGTTGAATTGTGTACCATTTACTTCATGTGACAATAAATTTGGCCCGTGTGAGATGAAATGGGAAGAAATCAGAAACTCACTCGGGTATTTCCTTAAAAGTGGGTTTGTTAATTGGAGATTTTACTGTACACTGTTTAGACTATTGGTATTCATAGTCCGTAAGATGCTGACATGTTTCAGCCACAGCCATTACTGTTTTGAAACTGGTGCTGGATGAGAGCGCACATCTATATCTAGAGCCATGATTCGTGTATGAAGGTATCTCCTGGCTACTGTTGTACACAAGTGTGACACATCATGCCAAACCTCAGGGGTAACAGGACAAAGGAAGAGGAAACTGTTGGTTGGATGGTCTGGGTACAGTGGGTAAGAGGAGACAGAGGCCACAGGCATCTGGGAGCAAAGGTTGTGTTGCAAGTATACAGCTTCCATCTGCATTGTTCAGAAAGCTTATACTGGAGGGAGGGATCCAGGGAGAAAGTTGCGAACCGCCATTGAACTTCAGTATGTTGTGCTACCCAGTGGGTTGTCACAGGATGGTAAATTTGTTCTTGGCCACAATTTGATGGTTGTTGTTCATCCTAGTGGGCAGCAGTGCCTCATTCAGTTACATTCTGCCAGAAATCTCTTTTCTAGATATGTGATAAGCAATAATGGAAATTCCTGAATAGAACAATATGTAAAAAAATAAGGAAAAGGCAACCACTCATGTGTAACAGATTGGTGTGTAACATGTAACAGAAAAAAATCACTCTAGCTTTTTCTAAATTAACTACACACATAACCACAGCGATACCTAAATGCACACCCCTGTGGCCATGGCCACAGGAGAGTGTGTTTTGGTGTCTGTGGTTGTGTGGATGTGTACATTTTTAATAGAAAAAGAGCAAGATCTTGATAGTTACTGTGAATACTGTTTTCTGTTATGCATTTGTTCTACGTGCAGAAGTCTGCTTTAGGCGAGTGATTTCCTTTCCCTTATGTTAAATACATTTGTGATCAAAAGCATTGAATGAAATACAGCAAGTCAAATGTTAGAGAGACTGTCAAGGGATTTTCTCATTTATTTATGCATTGTCTGTGTTATGGTTTATGTGCACGATCTTTCACGTCGCATAATTTGCAGTGTTTGTCACCCTATTAAATTGCTTCTCTAACTAAAATATAATAGTATTTCCAGAAAACTGATGGAATTTCAGGAATGAGTATTCACTTTTTTATGCTGATGACCTTATTCTAGAGTTTTGGAAGAACATTGTGTTCATTGTTGTTAAAAAGTATTATAGTTGGTCATGAGCTATGGCGGTAGAGTTTAGGCCTGTTGTGCACATGTCATTGTGTGTTCTCTTGACAGCCAGTGAGTCAGCGAGTGCCCAGTAGTGGTCAGAGTGCTGTGCTGTGCTGTGCTGTGCTGTGAACATCATAGCCAGTGTGAACATAAACATGATCATAACTAGTTATTTAGTGAATTTTTCTTCCATTTGTTGCGAGTTGTCCTGGCAGATGGTGGCAGACAACAAATTCTTCATATGCACTTAAAGTGGAAAAACTCATCTGTATGCTTACTGCAACTGTCACTCAGAATTGAGAAAAGTGCCGTTCCTGTCTGTTCCTCAGCCTGTATGGAATGCCATTGTTTGTTAGTCACCTGTCGTCAAGGAAACAGCAGATGATCAGCTATCAGAGGGGAAATTTTGCCTTTAGAGATAACATTACAAAATATTTGGAAAAATATGGTCAGTGTGACTCCTGCTTACATGCAAATATGTCCAGTTTGTGGGAGAAAATAGTTGCAACGTGCGTGTGTGTGCGTGTGTGTGTGTGTGTGTGTGTGTGTGTGTGCGCGCGCGCGCTCCATATTTTCAGAAGAGTGTTGTGGGAGCAATTGATCAGTGATATGCTTCCTGGTGTTCAGCAGACTTGTTCACATTTTATACGTAGTATTTTGATGACTGAACCAGCTGCCTTAAAGTGCTTAGTTTTGCTGTTACATGCACTTGCTTTCTGGAGTCCAACTGGACAGTGTGGTCGGACATTGCTATTTATAGTAGAGTTCGATTCCAGCAGGCACTCACTTTGCCCTTTCACATTCTTTGGTTGTCCAGAGCATGCACTGATATTCCGAAAAATGCAGATTATCTCGGCATTTTCCAGTTGTTGGATGTGATTGCCCATAAGATGTGAATAAATGCAGTACTGGACCCCAAGTCATCTTTAAATTGAAACCTCCATCCTGTTTATTAGGTTTTTGTTACATCTTTATTTTGTTAGACTTCTTAATTATGCAATCCCAGAAACTTCGTACATTAAAATCCCCCTTTTTACACTTTCCAGGGGACTGATCCAAAAAGTGTAAAATGCATGAAGGTGTAAAATACGAAAAGCATAGGAAACACAAGAAGTGAAAACAAATAAATGACTCCTATTGTACTCTTTATGTTGTTCAAAATATAAAATTACAATAATTCAAAATTTTCCTTCTTATAAGAAAATCTGAAATGATTTCTTTCTAACAGGCATTAGCTTTACTCTTTTATGAAACACACATTAAAATATATATGCATATTCTAATGTG
Source organism: Schistocerca americana (assembly GCF_021461395.2). Taxonomy (NCBI): domain Eukaryota; kingdom Metazoa; phylum Arthropoda; class Insecta; order Orthoptera; family Acrididae; genus Schistocerca; species Schistocerca americana. Next base: position 1,035,541,487 of record NC_060119.1, on the reverse strand, counting down.
AGAGTTATTGATAATCATTACTAAAACTATGGTAAATAAAACATGTAACACTATTGGCTGAAATTTACAAAGGTTGTCAGTCTGTGTAAACAGAAAATGCGTACGGAATCTAAAGCTTGTTGCTGATAAGGGCACTTGGTTCAGGAATGTCCTGGGTGAGGAGGGGGCAGAAACTGTTATGTTATGGACCACTGTAAGGGGGAATTTTTAAGTCCGGCATCAGGTCGTATCAGCCTAAGGCTGCATGCCTGGTACAGATTAGTGTATATTACACAAAAGTAGTGATAATTCATGAAAGCTCATTAAATACAGCTGTCTTCAAAAGTGGTGTTTATTCATGTAAATGAAGGAAGGTTGCCACTAGTCGCTATCGTCAGATCATGGTTATCATTAAAGCATTGACCCAACATATTTTTCCTATTCCAAACACTGTGAACCTGTAACGCAGGTAGTTGTGTCCCCAACATGCCGACTGAAAATCTTGTTTACCGCACTAACTCTATGTACGTGATCAATAACTTCACAAATAGTCTGTTTTCCTGCTTTTTTTTAAAGGCTGTCTTTGAACTGGTATACAATGCACTTTTTGCAGAAATCTGTATGAAAACGTTAAAGGCATAATCCATATCACTTCAGGCAGGGGGGGTTTACCTTCAATTTAGCATATGTTGAAATTAAGGAGGAAGTAATAAACATAAATTTTTTGTTTTCTCCAAAAAAATTCCTACCCTGAGATACGGGCCTCCAAAGGTGACACTGCAAACAACCATTTTGAAGATGCGAATTTCGGAAATTTTTGAAAAATGCTATGTCTTTAACAGTTTCAGATATTTTGTTAGTTTTTTATTCGAAAGATAATTGCTTTATAATTGCAAGGATATCCTCTGTTTGGACATATCTGTCAAAGTTCTTGTACTGTCGTCTTTTGAATTTTTTATAATTAACAGAAAATTTTTTTGAACAATGCCAATCCAGGAAAGTTACACATTTTTCTTTGGATTAGTACCATGTAGTTCTACGTTCTCTGTAAAGGAGAGCTTCCGCTTTTAAGTTGGACATCATATCCTTGGCATATTATATGAGTGGAGTCTCTGAGGTCCGCTGCAGATTTTTATTCAAAATTTCCTGTCACTTCGTACTTTCAGTGTCCAAGTTGGTGCCTCCCATAGTTCCCCTTCACCCAGAAGAATGAGGTCTTGCAGGACTCTGTATTGAATTTATCTCTATTTTTAGTGGCTATTAATGGTCTAGCAGCAGCTGTAGGGCCGTCCATCTTGCCTTCTCTGTATGCAGATGACTTCTGCATTTCGTACTGCTCCACCAGTGCTGGTGTTGCTGAGCGGCGCCTACAGGGAGCCATCCGCAAGGCGCAGTCATGGGCTGTAGCCCATGGTTCCAGTTTTCGGCTGCGAAGTCGTGCGTTATGCAATTCTGTCGGTGTCGTACCGTTCATCCAGAACCAGAATTTTACCTTAATGATGATCCACTCATTGTAGTTGACACACATCGATTCTTAGGACTGGTTTTAGACACCAGATTGACATGGCATCCTCACCTTCGTCAGCTTTAAGCAGAGGAGTTGTCAGCATGTCAATGCCCTCCACTGGCTGAGCAGCACAAACTGGGGTGCAAATTGCTCTATGTTGATGCAGACAGAACCCTTGTTCGATCCCGCCTTGACTATGGGAGTCTGGTTTATGGTTCGGCGGTGCCCTCAGCGTTGCGTTTACTTGACCCAGTGCACTGCAGTGTCATTTGCCTAGTGACAGGGACTTTAAGGACAAGTCTGGTGACCAGTGTACTTGGGAAGCCGGAGTCCCTCCATTGCAGGTTAGGAGTGCACAACTGCTGGCCAGTTACGTTGCACAGATTCGTAGTTCTGCACATCCAAGTCACTGTTTCCTTTTCCCGCATCGGCAGCCCAGGTCTGGGCTTCCAAATGCAGTTCGTGTCTGATCCCTTCTTTTCGAACTGGAATCCTTGCCTCTACCACCTATATTTGAGATCCATTCACGTACACCTCCATGGTGTACACCTAGGCAGTGCCTTTCACCTTTCACATGGCCGTAAGGACTCTGTTAACCATGCGACTCTTCGCTGCCACTTCCTCCAGGTTCTTGACATGTACCAAGGCCACGAAGTGGTTTACACAGACAGCTCGATGGCTGATACTCACATCGGCTTCACGTATTGCCCATGGAGGAGATATTGAACAACATTCCTTGCCCGCTGGCTGCAGTGTTTTCACTGCTGAGCTGGTGGCTATATCTCGTGCTCCTGACCACATCTGTTCATGCCATGGGGACTCTTTTCTTCTATGTACTGGCTCCTTGTGCAGCATAAAAGCTCTCTACCAGTGCTAGCCTTGTCATCCTTTGATAGCGACCATCCAGGAATCCATCTATGGCCTGGAACTGTCCGGTCGTTCATTGGTGTTTGTCTGGACTGCAGGTCACACCGGAATCCCAGGCAACAAACTTGCTGACAGGCTGGCCATACTGGCTATGTGGAAACCACTTATGGAGATCGGCTTCTCTGCAACTGACCTGCGTTCAGTACTACGCCATAAGGTTTGGCGGCTTTGGCAGACAAAATGGTATAACCTCAGCATGCACAACAGACTGCATGCCATTAATGAGACTACGAATGTGTGGCAGTCCTTCATGCGGTCCTCTCGCAGGGACTCTGTTTTTTTTTTTCTGCCGACTCTGCATTGTCCACACTTAGGTGACACCCGGCTACCTCCTGTGATGACCCACCTTAATGTCGGTGCGGTGCCCAGCCGACAGTGGCCCATATCTTGGTGAGCTGTCCTCCTTTGGCTGCCCTGCGATGGACTCTTCAGTTACCGGACTCGTTGCCATTAATTTTAGCAGACAACGCCTCATCGGCTAATTTAGTTTTACGTTTTATACGTGACGGTAGGTTTTATCATTCTATATAAGTTTTGTCCCTTTGTGTTCTCCACTCTAATGCTTTTAGGGTGGATGTTTTAATATGTCACAGAGGGGCTGGCTTTTCCTTTTTATTCTCGTGGTCGGCCAGCCATAGTCATCTGCTCTCTTGTTTTTATCCCTTCCACCCATTTCTTGCTTCTCTCTGTGTTTTTCTTTCCCTGCTTTGTCCATAGTAGTGTTGGTTGTCCTTCTGTTGTTCTTCTGGTTCTTCCTTTCTCCTGTTATTGTGCTGTAAGTCTCCTTTTTCCTGACCACACTCTTCAACGTAGAAATTCCATTTTCAGAAGAAAATGAACCAAAGCACTCCTGCACCTCTTGTCAGGATTTTTTTCACAAATATCAATTCACCTGTTGAATATTGTGCATACTACAGTGAAAAAGTGCGTTTTACCTGTTATTCCAGAGATATTTTCAAAGAAAACAATTTTGAACCACGTTTCATCAGTATCAAAAGTACATGGTAGACAAATCAATAAATGTGAGGTCTGCAAAAGGAGTCTTTGGAAGACCATATCCCTATTACGGTCATCCTGTAGAAGCAGCTCACGTTCAAATAGTGCAGTCATTTTATCTGGGAGATGAATGGGACTGTTCTCGCCAGAGTGCCAACAAAAAGACATTATAACAGCTGAAGGTCAAAAAGATGTGAAAGGAAAGAGGTATATGACTCACAGTATTAAAGAAACTTTTGCAATTTATAAGAACTATACAACTTCACATATTGGAAGATCAAAATTTTATGGACTATGACCTAAGTGAGTAGTTACACTGTGTGTGTGTGTGTGTGTGTGTGTGTGTGTGTGTGTGTGTGTGTGTGTGTGTGTGTGTGTGTGTGTGTGTGTGTGTACTGCACAAATTTTGAACTTCATGTGGTAACTTTGAAGAGTTTACTGAAGCACGTGACATGTTGGTTGGGCGTGTGAAGTCATTAGTAGTCTGTGATGTAAAGCGAGATGCTTGTGTCAAGAATGTGGTGTCAATTTTCTGTTTGCGATGTTTTGAAGATTGTAGTGCTCCAGTTCCTATTGGTTCAATAGAAAGGCCTCACTCTATATCAAAGGAAGATACTGAAGCTGTGGAACACATTTTTAGTTCATTGACCGACTAATTTCAGTACAAAACACAGTGTACAGAAGTTGCATAATTAAAACCTTTTAAGTCTTTGGACCTTTCACGTACATTTTGAAAGTACCTAAAATGCTTGAAAAACCACTCTTACTCAAGTTTCAAACCTAAAATTGTTACATAAGGCTAGGTTTTGATTTTTATGAGCCTGTTATGTGATAATGTGGTAATAAAACAGGTTTTATGTGTGGTAAAAATTTCGTTTGTTTATAAAACCTGGCGAAAGGCTATTTACAATTTGTACAGAAACCAGATGGCAGTTATAAGAGTTGAGGGGCATGAAAGTGAAACATTGGTTGGGAATGGAATGAGACAGGGTTGTAGCCTATCCTCGATGTTGTTCAATCTGTATATTGAGCAAGCAGTAAAGGAAACAAAAGAAAAATTTGGAGTTGGAATTAAAATCCACAGAGAAGAAATAATAACTTTGAGGTTCACCAATGACATTGTAATTATGTCAGAGACGGAAAGGACTTGGAAGAGCAGTTGAACGGAATGGATAGTGTCTTGAAAGGAGGATATAAGATGAACATCAACAAAAGCAAAACGAGGATAATGGAGTGTAGTTGAATTAAGTCGGGTGATGCTGAGGAAATTAGATTAGGAAATGAGACACTTAAAGTAGTAGATGAGTTCTGCTATTTGGGGAGCAAAATAACTGATGATGGTCAAAGAAGAAAGGGTATAAAATGTAGACTGGCAATGGCAAGGAAAGCATCTCTGAAGAAGAGAAATTTGTTAACATCGAGTATAGATTTAAGTGTTAGGAAGTCGTTTCTGAAAGTATTTGTATGGAGTGTAGCCATGTACGGAAGTGAAACATGGGCGATAAATAGATTGGACAAGAAGAGAATAGAAGCTTTCGAAATGTGGTGCTACAGATGATTGCTGAAGATTAGATGGGTAGATCACATAACTAATGAGGAGGTATTGAATAGAATTGGGGAGAAGAGGAGTTTGTGGCACAGCTTGACAAGAAGAATGGACCACTTGGTAGGGCATGTTCTGAGGCATCAAGGATCACAAATTTAGCATTGGAGGGCAGCGTGGAAGGTAAAAATCATAGAGGGAGACCAAGAGATGAATACACAAAGCAGATTTAGAAGGATGTAGGTTGCAATAAGTTCTGGGAGACGAAGAAGCTTGCACAGGATAGAGTAGCATGGAGAGCTGCATCAAACCAGTCTGAGGACTGAAGACCACAACAACAACATAAAACCTGTCCAACCTAAAAGTGGAAGCCCTCCTTTTCAGTGAATGTAGAACTATATGGTACTAATCAACAGAAAAATAAATTTTGTGGACTGGCATTTATGAAAAAGAAAAATTCCATAAATTATAAAGTTCAGAATGCTATAGTAAAAGAACTTTGACAGCTAAGTCCAAATGGGGGATTTCTTTGTAATCATAAAGCAGTTATCTTTCAAATAAAAAAACAATAAAAATCTAGAAATGTTCCAGAGATTCACCATTTTAAAATTTTTCCAAAATTCACATCTTCAACATGGTATGTGCAGTGTCATCTTTGGAAGGCTGTATCTCGGAGCAGAAATCTTTTGGAGAAACAAACAAATGCATGTTCCTTATTTAGTCCTTCATTTTAACATATACTAAATTCAATAACATCGGAGACTATGAAGGTAAGATTTTTTCCTAGCCTGGCTGAATTGATATGGACTTGCCTAAAGGTGGTGATAACATGAAAGAAAACATAAAATCTTGGAAATGTTGTAACATGGAATTGTTAATGACTGGAACGTGATATACTGAGAGAATAGGACTTCTATTCTGTCGGACATAAGTGGGAAAACATATAATGCGGAGTGTAAAAATATGATTTTACTATATTTACACCACAGTTTCGCAGTATTTCATTTCTTGTTGAGTGAGTGCTTGGTGGCAGCCGATTTGCTTGGTTGTAGTAAGATGTGTTTCTAATTTTATTTGCATGGTATGCAATACACACCTGCCTTTTGGAGACGTGAATTATCTTTAGCATTATAAAGTATCCAATGGAGCGAAATACACTGGATGCCATATTTCCTTTGGAAGCTACTGATATCTCTGTGTATTTGGCCAGCATAAGGTAGATAAGCAGTTTTTGCCTTCTCTTCTTTGGTCCCTCAACCTCTTTCTTAGGCATTATTGATATTAACTGCATTGCTTGTTCAGTTTATATGAGGACCCATTCCTTCAGGACATCATTTGTAGATGTTGTAATTCGTTTGCAAGGCTCTTGTTGTATGGATGTCTTGGAGATCTGTGGACTAAATTCTCAAGCATAATATTTTTGTCATTAATGGTGATGGCTTAAGGTTTTTTATATCTGGTCAGTGTGCGTAGGTTTTCTGTATGCTATGTGACTTCGGGAACTGTCCATTCTTCTCTTAACTGACAAATCAAGGAAAGGTAGTTGGTCCTCCTTTTCAGTTTCCATCATGAATTTTATTACGATGGATAGTTTTCCAGAAATAAGGCTTTTCTGGTCCATGTGGCCCCAACACAAATGTGTTGTCCACATACTGAAAGAAAGATATTGGTTTCAACTTGGCCAATTCTAGTGACTTCGGTTTGAAGTATTTTGTGCTGCAGTTCATCGCAGAAGGCGATTACGGGCTACCCATTGCCACACCATCATGTTCTTGATATTTTCTGTCGAGCAGCAGGAAGTGGTACCATCATTAAGAGGGAGACTACGTCAGAACTGCCCCTACTGTCTGTATCCTGCACCCACAATTGAGGCAGCATACAAAATTAACAAAGTTGCAAATATGGTATTCACACTTCCCTAAGTTTTCAGAGATTTTGTGCCAATATTCTAACTATGGGTCTTAGAGGAATACTTTCCTTGTGTACTTTACGAAGGCTGTATACGTGTGATGATATTGCTGCTCATGTTTTGAGACCCGTTATGATACATGGCAAATGTGACTCTTTGAGAAGAATGCTAAAGGACACAGTGGGTGTCGGGAGTCGAATTCGGCTATAAACAGCAGTGAGAGTCCAACAATAGTTGTCTGGTTAGAGTCCATGTAGTGAATACACAAACAGCAAAACTTAAAACAGCTAAATGCGGTGACTTTGCTGGCCATTGAAATGTTGAAATGTAGTGCATAAAGCGGGAACAACAATTTGACATAACCCCGGAACCACATCATTAACTAGTTGGACTGAGAAAGTGACTGAGCTCACATCACTCCATTCTATAAGGAGGCAATGTTCCATTACACACACAGATTAGATAACCTCTTTGAGAAGAAAGATAGACCCAGTATGCTAACCTTCATAACAAGGTGTTAAGGTAAACAAGCTGCACCTATATTTGCTAAAATAAAGCATCATGTTAATACCAGCAGCAAATAGAATATGTGCCGTGCAAGCCCGGCTCTAATACAGTAGGGAATTTGTGACACCTGATGAATGCTAGATGACACTTTAAAAAGCTCCTTCACCTTCACCAACTCATTCGAGCCAAACACTACATATTCTTCGGAATGGGTTGACAATATAACATGATCACAAGCAGAATCAGTGAAGTTGAAAATAACTGTACACCAGAAAGTGAAATTTGATCACCTGCAGAAAAATCCAAGACAGATTGCAGGAAGTGATACTGTAATTTAACTGACAGACAAGTGGACAAGGATACAGTGAAAATCCTTGCTAAAGGGCTAAATTTTGCAGCAACCCAAAAAATTATTCTAGTTGCAGATTACATAAGCTCCATGGAGGCAGAATAGGTTCACCACAAAACGTGGAGCATTTAACAAGGCATCAGTATTAAGATCAAACATCTCCAAGGAAGAAAGAATAGCATTTAGAAAGCTCCAAGAGGACAATGAAACTGTAGTTCTGCCAGTGAAGGGCATTGCTGTGGTCCTATTGTCGTGTGGACTACAAAAGAAAGTTTTAGTCTTATGAATGACATTGCATACTGACATATGCCTATCTTAAGAATAAAATAAAGAGGAAGCTGATGCTTCTCAATGAGTCAGGCATACCGTGTAAAAGCATTAAGGTCTTAAAACGTGAGCAGTGGTGCCATCAGCCTATATGGCCTTCCTAAGGTACGTAAGGAAGGAATTCCTCTAATAACCGTAGTTAGAAATATTTGTGCACGTACATGCCAGGCAGCAAAATACCTGATGGCATTCTTGGTAGATAAGTAGGGAAGTTCAGACACCACATTCACAATTTTTCAGACTATTACACTACATCTGTTGAGGCTCCAGGATACAAGTAATATGATCTCCCTGTTCACGAGTTTTCCATTTTAGGATTCCTTGGAACTAATCATAGATAAGTTTGGCAGTTGTTTCAAAGAACTTTTTAGGCATGATATGACATACATATTTTCTATTTGGTGAAAAATATTATGAACTATAACCAATGGTATGATGATTGTGTAATCACGTTGAAGTAAAGACACAAATATCTGCCAAGTTGATACCAATGTGTTTCCATCGGTACGTGGATGACATATTTGCGATGTGGCCAAATGGAGCAAAAAGAAACTTGAGTTCCTAGCACATTTAAATTCTATTTATAGTAATGTAAAATAAATGATGGAAGTTGCAAAAGAGCCAACTACCATTCCTCGATGTGTTAAGAGAATAACGAACAGATCCCTGTGTCAGTGTGTATGGGAAACTTATAGGCCCTGGCCTTTATCTCCATCTGTGATAAGAAATTCGGTGCTTAAGACTGGTTCGTATCACTTGAGACGAATGAACCTTGCTGAAGAATTACACCATCTACAAATAGTGATCTGAAGGAGTAGGGACTCAGATCATCTACATCTACATTTATACTCTGCAAGTCACCCAACGGTGTGTGGCGGAGGGCACTTTACGTGCCACTGTCATTACCTCCCTTTCCTGTTCCAGTCGCGTATGGTTCGCGGGAAGAACGACTGTCTGAAAGCCTCCGTGCGCACTCTAATCTCTCTAATTTTACATTTGTGATCTCCTCGGGAGGTATAAGTAGGGGGAAGCAATATATTCAATACCTCATCCACAAACGCACCCTCTCAAAACCTGGCGAGCAAGCTACAACGCGATGCAGAGCGCCTCTTGCAGAGTCTGCCACTGGAGTTTGTTAAACATCTGCGTAACGCTATCACGGTTACCAAATAACCCTGTGACGAAACGCGCCGCTCTTCTTTGGATCTTCTCTATCTCCTCCGTCAACCCGATCCGGTACGGATCCCACACTGATAAGCAATACTCAAGTATAGGTCGAACGAGTGTTTTGTAAGCCACCTCCTTTGTTGATGGACTTCATTTTCTAAGGACTCTCCCAATGAATCTCAACCTGGTACCCGCCTTACGAACAATTAATTTTATATGATCATTCCACTTCAAATCGTTCCGCACGCATACTCCCAGATATTTTACAGAAGTAACTGCTACCAGTGTTTGTTCCGCTATCATATAATCATACAATAAAGGATCCTTCTTTCTATGTATTCACAATACATTACATTTGTCTATTTTAAGGGTCAGTTGCCACTCCAAGTGCCTATCCGCTGCAGATCTTCCTGCATTTCGCTACAATTTTCTAATGCTGCAACTTCTCTGTATACTACAGCATCATCCGCGAAAAGCCGCATGGAACTTCCGACGCTATCTACTAAGTCATTTATATGTATTGTGAAAAGCAATGGTCCCATCCCATAACACTCCCCTGTGGCACGCGAGAGGTTACTTTGTCTGTAGACGTCTCTCCATTGATAACAACATGCTGTGTTCTGTTCGCTAAAAACTCTTCAATCCAGCCACACAGCTGGTCTGATATTCCGTAGGCTCTTACTTTGTTTATCAGGCGACAGTGCGGAACTGTATCGAACGCCTTTCGGAAGTCAAGGAAAATGGCATCTACCTGGGAGCCTGTATCTAATATTTTCTGGGTCTCATGAACAAATAAAGCGAGTTGGGTCTCACACGATCGCTGTTTCCCGAATCCATGTTGATTCCTACAGAGTAGATTCTGGGTTTACAAAAACGACATGATACTCGAGCAAAAAACATGTTCTAAAATTCTACAACAGATCGACGTCAGAGATATAGGTCTATAGTTTTGTGCATCTGCTTGACGACCCTTCTTGAAGACTGGGACTACCTGTGCTCTTTTCCAATCATTTGGAACCTTCCATTCCTCTAGAGACTTGCGGTACAGGGCTGTTAGAAGGGGGGCAAGTTCTTTTGCGTACTCTGTGTAGAATCGAATTGGTATCCCGTCAGGTCCGGTGGACTTTCCTCTGTTGAGTGATTCCAGTTGCTTTTCTATTCCTTGGACACTTATTTCGATGTCAGCCATTTTTTCTTTTGTGCGAGGATTTAGAGAAGGAACTGCAGTGCGGTCTTCCTCTGTGAAACAGCTTTGGAAAAAGGTGTTTAGTATTTCAGCTTTACGCGTGTCATCCTCTGTTTCAATGCCATCATCATCCTGGAGTGTCCGGATATGCTGTTTCGAGCCACTTACTGATTTAACGTAAGGCCAGAACCTCCTAGGATTTTCTGTCAAGTCGGTACATAGAATTTTACTTTCGAATTCACTGAACGCTTCACGCATAGCCCTCCTTACGCTAACTTTGACATTGTTTAGCTTCTGTTTGTCTGAGAGGTTTTGGCTGCGTTTAAACTTGGAGTGAAGCTCTCTTTGCTTTCGTAGTAGTTTCCTAACTTTGTTGTTGTACCACGATGGGTTTTTCCCGTCCCTCACAGTTTTACTCGGCACGTACCTGTCTAAAACGTATTTTACGATTGCCTTAAACTTTTTCCATAAACACTCAACATTGTCAGTGTCGGAACAGAAATTTTCGTTTTGATCTATTAGGTAGTCTGAAATCTGCCTTCTATCACTCTTGCTAAACAGATAAACCTTCCTCCCCTTTTTTATATTCCTATTAACTTCCATATTCAGGTATGCTGCAACGGCACTGTGATCACTGATTCCCTGTTCTGTGCTTACAGAGTTGAAAAGTTTGGGTCTGTTTGTTATCAGTAGGTCCAAGATGTTATCTCCATGAGTCGGTTCTCTGTTTAATTGCTCGAGGTAATTTTCGGATAGTGCACTCAGTATAATGTCACTCGATGCTCTGTCCCTACCATCCGTCCTAAACATCTGAGTGTCCCAGTCTATATCTGATAAATTGAAATCTCCACCTAAGACTATAACATGCTGAGAAAATTTATGTGAAATGTATTCCAAATTTTCTCTCAGTTGTTCTGCCACTAATGCTGTTGAGTCTGGAGGTCGGTAAAAGGAGCCAATTATTAACCTAGCTCGGTTGTTGAATGTAACCTCCACCCATAATAATTCACAGGAACTATCCACTTCTATTTCACTACAGGATAAACTACAACAAACAGCGACGAACACTCCACCACCGGTTGCATGCAATCTATCCTTTCTAAACACCGTCTGTACCTTTGTAAAAATTTCGGCAGAATTTCTCTCTGGCTTCAGCCAGCTTTCTGTACCGATAACGATTTCAGCTTCGGTGCTTTCTATCAGTGCTTGAAGTTCCGGTACTTTACCAACACAGCTTCCTCAGTTTACAATTACAATACCGATTGCTGCTTGGTCCCTGCATGTCCTGGCTTTGCCCCGCACCCGTTGAGGCTGTTGCCCTTTCTGTACTTGCCCAAGGCCATCTAACCTTAAAAAACTGCCAAGTCCACGCCACACAATCCCTGCTACCCATGTAGCTGCTTGCTGCGTGTAGTGGACTCCTGACCTATCCAGCGGAACCTGAAACCCCACCACCCTATGGCGCAAGTCGAGGAATCTGCAGCCCACACGGTCGCAGAACCGTCTCAGCCTCTGATTCAGACCCTCCACTCGGCTCTGTACCAAAGGTCCGCAGTCAGTCCTGTCGGCGATGCTGCAGATGGTGAGCTCTGCTTTCATCCTGCTAGCGAGACTGGCAGTCTTCACCAAATCAGATAGCTGCCGGAAGCCAGAGAGGATTTCATCATATTGAACAGGTGATGCAGTCGAAATCAAGAACCCCAGAGAAAGAAGTTGAACCAGAGACCAAGCAAGAGAAGCCAAAAATTTCTTCTTTGCGTTATGCTGTCCCTGTAGGCTCCTATGGAAACATGACATTCAGTTTATATTGCTTCCGTCAATTAAGATGAAAAGTATTCTTTGTAACATTAAAGATGATTGATTCCCTGTAAGGTGAGTGCATGTTTTCATTCCCCTTGTGATTATGGCATATCATACATGGGACGGACTACGACAACAGTCGAGAAGAGACACAAAGAAAATCAGCAACACACTCAACTAAAACAACCAAACAAATCAGAATATAATAATGAAATGAAATATTGAGAGACCATGGTTCAAATGACAGTTTCTGGGATAGCATAGTTAAGCAGGCTATTGAAATAATCAGTAAACCTAATAAACAGAGGTGGTTTTAATTTAAATAAGGCTTGGGGTCTGGCACTAAGTTTATTAAAATCTTGTTGCTCATAACATCTACCAGAGCTGGTAAATGCTGAGAGGATTTCCATATCTTGGAATATCAGTGAGAGCTCTGAAAAACAAAACAGTATCACAGAACATAATATATGGAAAGACAAATCACATACTTTTAAATGCATAGTAGATTTTCTAGCCCGTGGAAATTTGTAACTGTTCCATTACATGAGGTTAGCTGTCTTCGAAAAAATATTGAAATGAATGTGAGTAATTTGTGTGGAGGTACACTACACCTTGGGGGTGAGTGTATGTAACACAGTGGCATTAAAGTTTCATCACGCGAAAGACAGAAAGAAAATTTGTTACAGAAGTTCTGTGTAGATTAGCTCGTGTTAGCTACTTCATCGTAAAAATTGCTGCACAGTAGTAGTAAAGTGTCTCTAGAAGATGGAATATTGATAGTGTCGTTTTGAGAGTTATAGTCTGATAGGTGTGAAATGGTCCAGCTACTCTCTGAAAATATGTTCCATTATTTAGAGTATTTAATTTTATAAAGCAGTTTCAAATATGGCCATATGTAACTCATTGTTAATTTAGGAGTGAAAGCAATGGATATAAATGTGGTATGGAAAGTTCTGATGGCAAAGTGTTACCTTTACCTCTGAATTATTTACATTCTGGGAGAACTTTCCACAGCATTTTTATGTTTCTATTAATTAACAGCGGGATACAGTTTACAATCTTGGTTTGTACTTTGTTGAGTACAGATTTGTACATATCATCATGCCAATAACACAAGTCTGTGGTAAAGACAGCTGGTTATAGATGTGTGTGAGCGTTGATTACCATCTGCATTTCTTACTTAACATTTGTTTAGATGTACATTCTTTCTCCATATTAGGTTTGCTTCCTATACTAGACATTCTTCTATCTGTGATTTTGAATCATTGTATGAGGTTTTCTTGTACTTAATTGGAATTGTATTAATTTACTGACTACAAGGAATGGATTATGGTCATTATATGGATTGTCGTATAAAGTATCATACCGTAGAGAACTCCTGCAAATGAGTGTTATGAAACTGTTTGTATTTCTTTAAACTGTCATGGGACTGCAGGACTCTTGAATCAGCCGGGAACATTGTACATAGAGCGTGTTAGTGCCAATCATTTGTTTGCGTGATGTTGCTCTGACTATCCAAATCATTTTCATATTTTATGCTGCCATTTGGAATCATTCTGACCTCCAGATATGCAGCTGCCCAAGAAACTCAAATCTAGACTCCAGTACGTGTGGCATCAGTCTATGGTGGTGTCTCAGGTTGAAGTAGCAACAAAGCAGTACTTCCTTTCAAAATGCTTTGGAACATTTGAAAAGTATTAGAGGTACAATAACTTTTAAATGAAGTTTCACAGGATTTCGCATAGTCGTTATTGTTCATTAAGTAGTGATTGTAATACTGCTTGTACGAGTGTTATAATTTGGCATTATTTTCAGAGACTTCAAGCAAAAATCATAAAGCTAGTTGATGTTTCATATGGAGGAGAGAATGGATTTAATCAAGCAATTGAGTTAGCTGCTGAATCTCTTCAGAATGTGAAATTCATTCAGGAAAAGAAGCTTATTGGTATGTAGTATTTTTTAATAAATGTTACTTTTTATCTGGGTTTTCAAAATGTACTTGAAGTTGGAATCCATTGTAAAATTCATGGCGGCTCTTCAGTATTTCGTGTTTTACAGGACGTTATTTTGATGAGATCAGTCAAGACACTGGAAAATATTGCTTTGGTGTTGAAGACACTTTAAGAGCGTTGGAGCTGGGGTCTGTAGAAACTCTGATCTGTTGGGAAAACCTAGATATTCAGAGATACGTGTTGAAAAACCATGTGACCTCAGAGGAGAAAATACTGCATTTAACTCCAGAACAAGAGAAAGACAAGACTCATTTCACTGACAGAGAGGTAAGATATTTCTCCTTTACAGAATGCATTTGAACTTCCAGATATTCCACCCTGGGGGGGGGGGGGGGGGGGGAAGGGGGGGGGGTACAGCTGTACAAATGTAATGAAAGAGGAACAATTTTGTTTATACCAATTGGTATGTACCTTTATTCAGTAAAACAAGCCCACACAATACATTTTCTAGTGGCAATTTCTTTGTTGAAGTTGATGGCATGACACTAGGTGCACAGACTTTGTCGAGGACATTTCCTACGTATGGGAAACACAGATGGAACAATGCCAAAAGTTTGTGTCTGGTGTTATTGTAAAGTGAAAACTGAAAATGTAACTCACTGTAGACATCAATAAATGGCAACAGGAGTGTGCCACTGAACAAAATGGTGCACAAATGAGTTTCCTTGCCTGTAGCATTGTAGGAGTGAAATCCAGAAAATATTTTGCGTACAGCAGCAAGACCGTTAAGCTGTGACAGATCCTTCAATGGGGAATTCCAATCTGGTTTTTCACTGATTCTAATAGCAGTAGTTCTATACTGTGTAATGTCTGTAAATATGTAATATATTTAGTGTGTCATTCAGGATGTGGAAATTTTCTTGTAATTATATAATCATTCATATTTTGCAGAGTGGAGTTGAACTCGAGTTAGTAGAATGCCAACCTCTTTTAGAATGGCTGGCAAACAATTACAAAAGTTTTGGTGCTACACTCGAAATTATAACGGACAAATCGCAGGAGGGTTCTCAGTTTGTCAGAGGATTTGGTGGCATAGGAGGTATGTGTAAATGACTTTTTCTCAGAACAACTGTACATAAATTACACATTTTACATTGCAATGAAATTCCATAAATAACATTATTTCTCCTCTTTATTCACATCTTTAAGTTTGATGCTTAGTGTTGAGCTAAAAGGTGCAAAATACAATGGTTTCTGCATAGTACTGCATATCTTAATATATTTTTCCATAGTTGTAAACAAGGGCCCAGCTAGGGACTGCACTACAAACTTCTGAATATAATTAAAGGACTGTCATTTATATTTGTCAGGTGGTCTGTTTTGCACTTTTTAGTGGGTTGCTCTTCAGTGAATTTTATTGGACTTGACAGTGCAATATGTACCTTTGCACTGTTTTCTCTCCCTTGTGATTGCTCAAATTGAAGAGTTGTTGAGGTCACGATAAATGTTGTGTTTTCATTCAGGAATTCTGCGCTACAAAGTTGACTTCCAGTCTCTTCAGGCAGATGAGCCTTTGGATGATGTCGACCTAGATGATTACTAAGATCTTTTGGCAGATCACATTTCATAAGGTAGTTAAGGCAGTGCCCCGCACTTGATAGTTGCTGTAGTTTCTGCTGCCTGTACTGCCACAGTTTAGCATTTTGTTGTTTCTGCACTTTTGCATTTGTGCTTTTAGTTTTCTTAAATTCATTTTATTTTTGTATTATAAATATACATATAAATGAGAATGTGTAAATTTTCTGTTAGTTGGTCTTAAAAATGAATGTTCAGTGAATTAAGATCAGATTACTTCAGATTAGCTGGAGAATGTAGGTTTCAGTTATTTTACAGATTTTGCAGTCATTTTAGATGTTCAGTATATTACTGGGCGGTTCATCCTTTGCCTGTAGACAATGAGCTCCTGTAATAATATTTTACATGAATTATCAAAGTATAGTAGTCTTCCAAATCACTAAATATTTAATCAGGATGATTGTATCAGAATGACAGTTCAAAGCAATAGAAAAAAGTTACTTTTGATAATGCATTTCAGTAATTCCTGTTAAATTTCTGATACTTGGCTGGGGACTTACTTCTGACTAAACCAAATTTCTACATGCTTTTTCTTGAAGGGGAGAGTTAGTCTGCAGTCCTTTACTCATTTTTGGTTGGAAGCTTCTGAGTTATTTAGTATGGCATGCTATATTTGCATGGTTCATAGATTTGTTGAGATCACATTTTGTAACCGTTGAGCACGACTGAAGTATTTCCATTTTCAATGCATTTTGTCTCTTAAATTAGAAAAGCATTCAACATATTCTTACAAATGATTGACTTATTTGTATGTGTTGTAAGTTGTTTATGAAATTAAACTTGACTAATCCAAAGCAGAAGCAAATACCATCTGTATTGTGATGCTATATCCTTTCAGAATCAGTGGACAGACTGTCCTTGTCTTCAGTCAGTATTTTTATTTTAATGTGGGTTTTTGTGTTTCCAACAAAGATAGTATGTCAATTATGTCTGTTGGCTGACAGCATTTCCTTTGTTGCTGTTATTACAATAGTGGTGTAGTTTTTTTAGAGTGTGGGAGTATTTTGTGTTGCCCTGCAGTGTGGCTTTTGTTATTCCTTTTGTCATTCCCAGAATCTGTAATTAACATAAAGTAGACTTGTATCTGTAGTGTGTAGTTTTAGTTGGCAATATACACACTCGAGATACACTTGCTTCCTGTTTCTTTTACTGAATTTTGTAGAATGTAGTTGTTTGTTGGCAAAACTTATGTTGAACTGTTATAAACAACATTTGTGTGTGTTATACAGCAAGAAAAGTAATTACTTTCTGCGAATATTGTTTATCAAAAAACAGGAGTATGCTGCTATTATAACTGACAACATTTGTCTGCTGAGTTGTGTTTAGTCATTCACAATAAAGCTTTTGTGTGTAAAATTTGGCACTGATCTCTTAATAAGCATTAGGAGTGGTTAACAACTGTTAAAAGGGAATTAATGAGCCATAAATAGAAGTCGATGAATTCTCTCTCTCTCTCTCTCTCTCTCTCTCTCTCTCTCTGAGCACTGATTAATAATGAAAAGCAATGGTATGCATAGCAACAAAAACTGAGAACAAGAAAAATTACAAACTGTAGTAATAAGACACAAACACATGGTTTTGAGGATTTTATATTAAATAACAGAAGCATTGCATTGAACAGTTGTGGAACTTAATCATTAAGTGACATAATAATGTGGAGCAGCTTTGGATTTTATAGTTCCTAAATTTCTTGTGATGGGACTGTAGTAGGAGGTAAGGTGGGATGAAAACGGTGAGAAAAAATGAAACTTGAAACTTCCTGGCAGATCAAAACTGTGTGCCGGACCGAGACTTGAACTTGGGACCTTTGCCTTTCACAGGCAAGTGCTCTGCCAACTGAGCTACCCAAGCATGACTCACGACCCATCCTCACAGCTTCAATTCTACCAGTGCCTCGTCTCCTACTTTCCAAACTTCACAGAAGCTCTTCTGCGCACCTTGCAGAAATAGCACTCCTGGAAGAAAGGATATTGCAGAGACATGGCTTAGCCACAGCCTGGGGATGAGAAAAAATACCAAATAGTTCATTTAGCAAACAGTTAAAATGTAACACTTAGTGTATTACTGACACTAGTTGTAAGAATTTCACCAAAAGTACAGGGCAAGAAAAAATTGTGGGGAAAGTCTGATCTTGTGACTGCAGTGAATGGAAAAACTTCCTTGTTGCTTAGAGATACCTGGAATGGTATGTTGGAAGCAGCATACCGATTGGATGTTCAAGACTTGGTAATACTAGATTTAATTAATCAGTAATCTGTTGTACTGTAGTATTTCAAATATTCTGAAGGGAAACATGTAAGAAAAGATGGAGCTCTCCAGTTATTTTTTTAATCTGAATTTTATTAGCTAATAATATTAGAGGAGCAAAGTTGCTACTCACCATATAGCGGAGAGGCCAAGCCGCGATACACAACAAAAAGATTCACACTATTACAGCTTTAACTAACAGCGATGGAGAGCCTAAGGCAGCAGATGATTATAATAGTGGGGAAATTGATGATCTAACTTGGAATGAAGTGGAAGAAGCCATAAAGAGGATGAAAGGGGGCAAGGCACCAGGTTGGGACGAAGTAACAGTGGATATGATACGAGCAGCAGGAGAAGTAGGAACCCAGTGGCTATACAGAGTGCTGAGGGTGGTGTGGAAGGAGAACAGAATTCCTGAGGATTGGAAGAAAGGAATTATAGTCCTGATCTTCAAGAAAGGGGATAAAAGGAGATGTGAGAACTACAGAGGAATCACCCTGCTATGCCACTGTGGAAAACTCTATGAAAAGATCCTGGAGAAGAGAATAAGAAGCAGTATTGAAAGTAGACTGGAAGAGGAGCAGTATGGTTTCAGACCGGGAAGATCAACAACGGACCTCATATTTGCGGTAAGGCAACTGCAGGAAAGGCACTATGAGTACGGGAAGGACTTAATCATGGCCTTTTTAGATATTGAGAAGGCGTATGACAGTATCTATAGGGACAAGCTCTGGGATGTGCTGAACGCAAAAGGGATAGATGAAGAGATAACACGAAAAGTCAAAAAAATGTATGAGGGAAGTGAGAGTTGTGTGAAAGTGGGGAGGGAACGTACTGCATGGTTCAAGCTGGAAAATGGGCTGTGACAGGGAAGTGCACTTTCGCCTTTATTGTTTATTATTGTTAGGGATGAAATCCTACAGCAAGTATCAGATGCAATTGGAGATCATAAAATGAAAGCAGTGCTTTTTGCCGATGACCTGATATTATGGGGAAATTGCGAGGAGGTGGTGCAAGAGCAGTTAGATGTATGGGAGGCAACGGCAGCACAATATGGAATGCATTTCTCTGCAAAGAAAAGTGAAATAATTGTCACAACAAGGAAGAAGAATAGGCCAAATGTGGATATAACTTGTGGAGGGGAAAAACTACAAGTGGTAGAGAACTTAAAGTACCTGGGAAGCATGATTGAAAGTAAGGGGGGAAACGCAATGGAAATAAATGAAAGGTGCAGAAAAGCAGGGCAGTTCTTCAAATGCATTAGGGGGCTTATTTGGAGCAAGGAGGTGCCACAGAAATCCAAGGGAATTATATACCGAACCTACTTTGTCCCCATATTGGCATACGCAAGTGAGACATGGGTAATGCACAAAAGCGACAAAAGTAGAATACAAGCTAGTGAAATGAAGTTCCAGAGGAGCAGGTTGAGTGTAACAAGACGAGACAGATTGCGAAATGTGTATGTGAGGGAAAGACTAAAGGAGGAACCAGTACAGGACAGGATAGAAAAATCAAGACTGCAGTGGTATGGACACATGAAGAGAATGGATGAGGGAAGAATTCCAAAGAGGATGTTTGATCTGCAACTGGAGGGGAAGAGGCCCAGGGGAAGACCAAGAGATAGATGGGTGAAGGGAGTGAAGGAATGTGTGATGAGAAGAGGAGAGAACTGGACGAAGGTGGAAGAGGGGGAATGGTGGAAAGACAGAACACAATGGAGAGGCTTGTGTTCCCGACAGACCCAGCCAGTGGCTGGAAACTGTCCAA
Organism: Schistocerca americana; assembly: GCF_021461395.2. NCBI lineage: Eukaryota > Metazoa > Arthropoda > Insecta > Orthoptera > Acrididae > Schistocerca > Schistocerca americana. Next base: position 1,035,521,689 of record NC_060119.1, on the reverse strand, counting down.
GATGATGATGATGATGATGACAGCTTTCGGCCATTAAGGCCTTTGTCAGCTACACACACACACACACGCACACGCACACACACGAACACAACTTGCACTCATATCTGCAGTATGACAACTGAAACCACACAGCCATAATTGTGTGAATCTTTTTGTTGTGCGTATTGCGACTCCGCATCTCCGCTATGTGGTGAGTAACAACTTTCCTTCTCTCATATTATTACATTCCATCCTGGATTTTCCATTGTTTGACTTTATTAGCTAATTGTAGACAGCCTTTCATAACATAATCTGAGTGAATTATCAAGGTTGGTGTAGAGTTCTCGAAACTTGGGATATGAAGGTGTGAAATCTCATAAATGTGATAGTCACTTAAAAGTGAGACTTGCTGTAAATTTTCAGACTCTGTTAGTATCTGGACTAGGAAATTCTTATTGCCCAGTTGCGCATGTTATTACATAAGACTGATACATTATCTTCAGAAGTTGCTGGGTAGCTTTAGAAGAGATGCTATGACTGCAAGCAATCTGTGTTTTTCAGCTGTTGTGCACCGACAAGGGAAGTATCACAGTATGTTGTCACGCAAATTGTATTCATACATTCTAAAAATGGTAGCTGCTATGGACTATTAGAGCAAGAGATGTCATTAAATTTACCATGAGAATACTGTGTGTATGAATGATTTATTACACAAATGAATTGAGAAAAGTAGTCAATTATATGCAGTGAAACTCTCAAAGATTACTTCTCTATTGGAGACAAAAAAAATGTGAGTCAGCAATAACAGCATGGTCAGTGCATAGACAGTTCACTCAGTGTGCACATTTGATGAAAGCATGTTGGTCACAGTTCTCATGGAAACACTCTCCTGTTAATCTGTCTTTGAAACGGTACTCAAAGGTTGTTGGAAATACACCAGGAAAGTCTTTGTTGTAGCAACATTTAAAAAATACTAATTTGATTAAGTTGGAGAATCGTGCTGCTGAAAACTGGAAATATGATTGCAGGTGTAAGAAGTGGTCTCTCTGCCATATTAATGTCAATGTCAGAATATACCGTCGTTGTATCTGTGATAAACTTCACAAAATTATTGCACGAATGGAAGAAGAAAATGTTGGCACATTGCACTATGCTGGAATCAGCTTCTTCATGCATTAAATGCCTTAAGAAACTGTAAAGTTATGTAGTTCAGGAGTCAACCAAAAGAAGGGCTTGAGTGTTTTTGTGTTTGTTTCCACATTACTACTACTACTACTACTACTACTACTACTACTACTACTAGGAGGAAGATTTTGAAATCCCTCTTCGCCATACTACAAGGTGTAAAACTTTGCTTCCACCTTTTGCCAATAGGTGGCGACAACCATAAGTAGTGGTCAATAGAAACAGATTGCAGATGTCAGGCAGTTAACTTGGACCTTGGTCAACATAACCTCCTTCAAACATTACTCAATATGTGTCTGCATCATAAAGCTGTTCTTGATTGAAAATGTTAGTTTAGGAGCCTAATTCTTGTCATTTGTGGGAAGTGTTAATATTTTGTTTCAATATGAAGAAAACAGTGGCTGAGCCTCATTGAATGCTCTCAAGTACATACGGTAAGGGCGCTACTAGTGATAGTAAGTTTCGTGAGTGGTTTCAATGCTTCAAGAATGGTGATTTTAACGTCGTAGACTGGCATAGTGGTGGAAGAGAGAATGTTTTCAAAGATGCAAAATTGGAGACATTGCTGAGTGAAGACTCACATCAAACTCAAGAAGAATTGGCACGATTAGTGGGCACGACACAGTAAGCCATTTCAAAACGTCTCAAGGCTATGGGCACGATTCAGAAAGAAGTAACTTTGGTCCCGTGTGAGCTGTGTTTGTGAACAGGTGCCTCAGAGGCAAAAATTGAAGGGATTTCTGCATCACATTGTGACTGGGGACGAAAAATGGATTCATTACGATAACCCTATATGCAAAAAATCATGGGGATATCCCGGCCATGCACCCATGTTGACAGGCAGACCAAATATTTACAGCTCAAAGATAATGCTCTGCATTTGGTGGGACCAGCTCAGTGTCGTGTACTACGAGGTGTTAAAACAAAGCTAAAGAATCACAGGTGCTCGTTATCGAATGCAATTAATGCGTTCGAGCAGAGCATTAAAAGATAAAACAGCTGCAGTAGAGCGAGAGGCACAATAAAGTGATTTTGCAGCACGACAATGCTTGACCCCATGTTGCAAAAGAGGTCAAAATGTGCTTGGAAACATTAAAATGTGAAGTCCTACCCCACCTACCGTATTCTCCAGACATTGCTCCCTCTAGCACCTGTTTGGCTCAATGGCGCATGGCCTGGCTGACCAAGACTTCCAACCTCGTGAAGATGTCATAAATTGGATTGATTCGTGGATCGCGTCAAAAGATAAACAATTTTTTCGACGCAGGATTCGTACACTGCCCTAAAGGTGGGAGAAAGTAGTGGCCAGCTGTGGAAAATACTTCGAATGATACACATATAATCAATTTGTTTCATTTAAGCCCCAAATGTTGGGGAAAAAGATGGTGTAAGCAAAGTTGTACGCCTTACAGTAGATTTGGTAGCAAGTATTTTGATATTTGGTAAATTTGTATCAATATTTGCAGGAAAATTGCTGGTGGGCCCAGATACAGGCATGCAAATGGGGTAGCAGTGTATCATTCATCATCCCAGGCATTATTGTACACGTGTGTGGTGTGTGGTGTGTGGTGTGTGTGTGTGTGTGTGTGTGTGTGTGTGTGTGTGTGTGTGTGTGTGTGTGTGTGCGCCGCGGGCCACTATGAATCCAATTGCACCAAAAGATGTACTTGCTTCCCTTCACTGCAAGAGTCTGTCCAGATTGTAACTTTTTATCGAACCTTGATTGGTCAGCGTTAATTGTTTGATATGATGACAGGTGGTGCTTTTCTTTGGTGAGAGATCTGATTTCTCTCACAAACTGGTAAGCTGTATCTAGAATGTCGGCATACATTTCAGCCAACAGCTTGCTAACTTTGTGGGCTATTTTGTAACAGACGATTTTATTTTTACATTTAAGTTCGTTACCCACAAGCGGAAGCTTTGAACTGCAGTGAATTGTGGGGATGGGTTATCTTCATTTTCAGTGCCTAAAGTCTCAAGGTGTGGTCATGTTTTATTGAGGTTTCCTGTCTCTTTGCTATAGAATTCTCGCATAATTCACGATTTATAATACCTTGCAGAATTTTTGGGTTTGACGAATGACATTGAGTTAGCATGTTTTCAAACTTTTGTTACGGTCTTGCTTTTATGTTTCTTTTCTGTGACAACACTTGTAATTTTCAGGCACGGTTTTGTGTCAGCTGCTAGTCCAAGACAATGCAGACAGGGAGGATCAACATTTCCATCTTTTTCCATTGGTTATTCTTTGTCCATATCTTGTACGCTTGATCCAAATATGTTCTGGAAACTTCATTTTCTTAGAAGAGATGACTCACAAGATGAGCTGCAGCTTTCCTATAAATCAGCCATTGGTGAAATAGCTTCATTCCACACTACCATTTCACTGTCAGTTTCTTCACTTGATGCCTGTTAATCTATTATGTGTAGTAACCTCTGCTATCCTCTTGTGTCAACTGTTGCTGTATTTGTTCATAAATAACTTTCTCTTCTCCTGTAGGTACATCTTCTGTAATACCAAAATACTCTATCAATAGACACAGTTACTGTGCATCTCATTGTTCAGGGTGCAACACTCTGTAAACACACTTCTATTACTGAGTGATACTTAAAAGAAGGGCTTCATTGGAGAGAGGAACCTAAGGAATTTTCTTTCTAGTCAGGAAGAAAAGAGAGTTTTGTTCTGTTCTTGGCAATGACTACTGTGATTTCTTTGTGAGCTAGCTGTCCCCTTGTTATAGTAAAGTTGGAGATAGAATAGCATATGCATATGACATGCCACTCACAAATTAGTAAAATTACTGTTAGCGAAGAGTATCAGAGGGTAATTTAAGGTAAACTGACTTAATACCACAATTTAGATATATGACAGTAAAAGAATGATTGGGATTACAGAACTATACATTTGGCTTCAAAGATATCTTTACAGTGTGAATCCCCTGTGTTCCATCAGTTTCTGAATTTCATGGGATATGTTTATAGGGAAAATCCAACAGCTTTGCCGCAGTGGTAACACCGGTTCCCATCAGATCACTGAAGTTAAGCACTGTCGGGCTTGGCTCACACTTGGGTGGTTCACTGTCTCGGTCTGCTGAGTGCTGTTGACAAGCTGGGTGAATTTGGCACTTAAGGCCAATTAAGGAGCTGCTTCATTGGGAAGTAGCGGCACTGGTCACGAAAACTGAAAACAACTGGGAGAGCAGTGTGCTAATCACATGCCCCTCCGCATCCACATCCAGTGACGCCTAAGGGCTGAGGATGACATGGTGGCCACCCGGTACTGTTGGACCTTCGAAGCCTATTCGGACAGTGTTTGTTTATAGGGAATGCCACTCCCTGTGATTCATTTGTGTGTAAAAGTAAACAATGTTGCTGGAAGACCATGACGAAGTTGCTGATCAACCTGGTTTCAAATGTTTCTGATGAGCAACATGTCAGGTGAGGCTGTAGGACACCATGGTACGGACAATTTTTCTCAACATGCTTGCATATTCCCCTGGGTGCTAGCCATCTGAAATACGGAATGATGCGTTGTCCGAAGGATGTGTAGTGCCACAAGGGGAACTGCCCTGTATAAAAGGTGGTGGGAAGTACTGTATTGTTAATAGAGGAGGAGGAGAGCTCAGGGAGTTCGAATGTGGAGGAGTCATCAGTTGTCTTAGGAGCAAAAATCCATCAGGGACATTTCAACCTTCTAAAGCTGCCCAAGTCTTCTGTTTGTGATGTGGTCATTAGAAGTAAATGCAAAGGACATAACACCTAAACCATGAGCAGGCAGACCTCATGTGCTGACAGACGGTCAAGGACCATTGAACATTACAGGGGGTGGTTGTAAAAGATTGCATTAATCAGCAGAAGGAATTGCACAAGTTTCAAAGTGCTACCAGTAATCCAGTTAACACAATGACTGTGAATTTGGAGTTACGAATGGGGTACAGTGGTCGAGCAGCTTCTCATGAGTGACACATTTCTCTAGTCAGTGCTAAAAGTTGCACTTAAGGTTATGTGAAGAGCAATGTCATTAGACAGTGGATGACTGTTCTTGGAGCGATCAATGGTGCTTTACCCTGGGGCAATCTGATGGAGAGATTAGGGTTTGGCAAATGCCTGAAGAAATTCCCCTGCTATCATGTGCAGTGCCAACAGTGAAGTACGAAGAGAGTGGTGTTGCAATGTGGGGGTGTTGCAGATGGTTAATATGTGGTTCCTGTTTTGCACTCACGAGAAACACAAATGCAGTAGGATGTAAACGTGTATTACAGCATTATGTTCTGTGTACAGTTGAGAAACAACTCGTAGACAGTGATTGTTCATGTCAGCATAAAACACAATTTGTAATTAAATGGCATCACTGAGACGATAGTTTGTGGACAGTAGCATTCCTGAAATGGATTGACCTGCCAGGACTCTGACTTTAATCCTGTCTAACATCTTTGGGATGATTTAGAATGTCAACTTTGTTCCAGGCCCCAGCATCCAACATTGTTCCCATCTCTGGTTTCGACTTTTGCAGAAGAAGGGTCTGCTGTTCCTCCATATACATTCAGACACCACACTGAAAGTGTCCACAGCATAGTTAAACATGTCATACAGGTGACCCTTTATTAATGTGCATTAACAGCTGTCTAAATACATTTTCTCAGATTGTATGTTTTGCTTCTCAGTAGGCCAGTGACATTGTTCAATTCAGTCTAAGGTCCTGCAGGCTCAGAACATGGAAACCAGTGAAAGCTTTTGTGTGTGTGTGTGTGTGTGTGTGTGTGTGTGTGTGTGTGCGCGCGCGCGCGTGTGTGTAAACTACAGTGCAGAATTGTTGACGCAGAGAGATCTACACACATTGCTTCAGCATCAAGCTGGCAGGAATGTCAGAGTACTATGGTACTTCATGCTGCTGCACACAAAGCAGTTGTCACACTGTGCTCTGGTTGCATTGCTTGCCTCAGTAGTCACTCTTTTGCCCCATATGATCCTCTTGTATCCAGTTGTTCACCACTGTCAGAGCAGTGTGGATTGAAATGTTATGGAATCACAGGCAAATTCTGTTCTTGAAATCGCCCCTTTTGAACTGCCTCAAATGCAGACATTTTGAAATTGAACACCCCCTCCCCCTACCCCATTATTTCATCATCATTTGAAACTTCTTAAATAGTTGAACATGGAGCTCTTCTGTCTCTCAAGAGTTGGTGTTCCTAGGGTTTGGTGTGCATTGTTTGCATTTTATGTATTACTTCCTAAGTAATTACATGTCATTGGTATGCTTTCCTAAAAAACATGTGAATTAAAATTCATTCAGATTATTCTTCCAAGATGTTAAAACTTGAAGAAATTTTAATCAGGTTTTAAACCAGGAATATAGCCATAAAAATTTCACTTGACTGACAATAATATATAAGATACAATGTAGTTTTAAAAGATCTATTTTCAACATAGTCTACAAAATTTGCTCTGAATCTCTTTTAGTGTGTGCAAAGACCATTTTTGATCCCTTTACTGACAGTGGTAAAGTTCTTCAAATCTCTGTATGCTCCTCACATCTAATGGTTGTTGGTTTCACCAGCTGTAGTTCATTTGTTGTGACATAGATTTTGAAACTTCCTGGCGGATTAAACCTGCGCCACATTGTTGCTTGAACTCGGGACCTCTGCCTGTTGCTTGAAAGTGCTCATCAACTGAGATACCAAGCATGACTCGAGACTCATCCTCAAAACTTTACTTGCACTGGTACCTCATCGCCTGCCTACCGAACTTCTGGTACTGGCAGAAATAAAGCTGTGAGGAATCCTGAGTCGTCATGCTTCGGTCTTTGAGTTGATAGAACGGAAAGGCAAAGCTTGCCGATTTCCAATCTCGGCCCGATGCATAGTTTTAATCTATCAGGAAGTTTCATATCAGCACACATTCCTCTGCAGAGTGAAAATTTCATTCTGGGATAAAAATTCTGTCACCAAATGTCTCTTGTGCATTTGATGTTTTTGAAAATATTCATACCACCAAATAACAAGGCCATTGGGAAGTTTAAAGGCAAAGTAGTTATTCCCTGAGACATAGGACATATACTTAACAACAAAATTAATATTTCTTTTTGTGGGCTGTGGGAAGTGTACTTCCAGCCAAATTGTTTTGTTATGCTCATGGGAAGATGACGTATCTCCTCAAGATGTGCTTGACATTTTGGGGTAGAACGCTGTGCAAGGTGTATGAAAACTGGTACGGCAGTCAGTTTTGGTTTGTTGTGAGTTAATTACTAATGTCACTTATGAAGTTGGAACACATTGATTTGTTTCTACATTACATTCTACAGTGATTTGTTGTACCTTGGCATACTAAGGGAAATTAATGGAAATCACACAATTTTCAAATCTGCGGCATAGCATGTGGATGTTTAGTGTTGTAAACAGAATTTTGAAGGTTTGTGTAACGACAATCTGTAACAGATCACAGAATGGCAGTGGGAAGAATACTTCCTACAATAGGTTTTGGTCACCTGCATCACAAAAACAAAATTACAAAAAAAGTAAATTGATTACAACTCGAATATGGTTAAAAAAAAGCTAACCTGACCTGAGTCACTAGCAAAAATGTGCCTGTGAAAGGGTTAAAATTGTTTTTGTAGAGTTATCTAGCCAAGCTGTTCATCAAACACAATTGAATAAATGATGAATAGTAATTTTGTGTTGGTTCTTAAAATCCTTTTGGATTATGTTACCAAGGGTGGAAATGGCAATGTACAAAAGTTTTCTAAGCAACACCCCATAATATCTAAAAGATATTTGCAAATGTTCTACCACTGCCTAAAAACATTACACTCTAAACTAACTTTTTAGCAGAAGTTGTTGCTGTTAACATTCTTCACTTTTTCTTCACAGTGGCTCTTCCTCTCAAATAAATTTGTCTTGAAGAATGGGTTTACTCTGGAAAGTATTTCAAGCCCGTCTCTTTTTACTGTTGTGATAAGATTGAAAGATACAGACTAAATAGTTCACTCCCTTCCCCCTTCAGTTTAGCAATTACGGAATGCCAGCAGCCGTCAGTCTTCAGGGACTGAGAATTAAGACGAAAATATTGGATTTAACCTCTTATCGTAAAAGGCATGTCTTTCAACCTGCTATTGTTGTGCTTGTGAGCACAACTGTTAAATTCCTGAGTTTTTCATTGTGATGCTTAACATGATTTTCAGGCCTGAAGGACATTAAGGTGATAACCTCAAGAGGCTGGTGAGCTGTGCCAGCTGTGCCCCCCCCCTCCCCCCCCCCCCCCCCTCTCTCTCCCTCCCCAGTTGCTCAGCTAGTAATAGCATATCCCACTTTCATTTAAAATTACAATATCACATACGTCTTATTCTTTTTCACATTTTCTGTCTAGACAGTGCACAAAAGTAGACATGTGGAATTTTAAAATTTGATGTCATTAAGTTGCGTTGTTGTTTGTTTGCCTGTTTTGGGGTCAGTATTGTGCACTTGCTTAGTCAACAATTGTCATGCACAACTGTGTTTTGCATTTATTGTTCAGATATCACACAGAATGTGCAAACAAAAGATTGATTCTACTGGGTATTGTAAAATAAATGTGGGATTCAAAGTTATGTAATTCTTAAGTGTCCTCCTTGAACTCAATATTTGTTAAATTTGTTTGTTCTGTCTTATAATAATTTCAATATGCTTCTTCTTCTTCATCAAACAATGCCACATAAGAACACCAGCTGTTGTGATCCTGTAGAAAATCTGTGCCTGTGGTAATAATAGAAGCAAGGAGTAAATCATAATGTAACTGCTAAGAATACAGGTCGTCAACTGTCATCACTGAGTTGTTCTGTGCAGATGTAGTTATCATTCTGAACATTATATAAGGTGCTGCAGAGAAACAAAAAAATTTGAAATAATTACAGAAATGGAGTATTACTAAACTTCATCCAAGATTCAAAATGTTGTTCAGGACTGGAAACCACATTTTAAAAATTGCGTCAGTCAGATGCTGACCATTTTGCGCACACAGCCAGTAAGTCATTGTAGTGGGTTGTGCTAAGTGCGGCACTGTGTTCCCCAGGGACTTTGACAATTTCCAATTTCGTCTGTAGTTTGAGGTAAGCCAGTGTTTTGGTGTAATCTGATGTATGATGCTCACCAGACTTCTCCATAAAAAGAAGTCTGATTGAAAGACTGGCCCAGTTGCCCAAATGTTTCACTGCTACCATAGACTGTCTGGCAGTGTGTGAGGTGGATCTGTCTTGTTGAAACCAGGAGTTGCTAAGGTGTCAACATCGTGATCAGCTGTCACAGTGACGTCTGCACCTCATTCGTACTTAAAAGACGACTTGTCACTCCACGGCCTGGAAATGAACATCATTCAGTAACTCTGATATTGTGTAACGGTTCCTATGAAGTTGATTATTGACAAAACACTTAAGTGAAAATTGGCTTCATAACATATCCAGAAATTTTAAATGAAGTTCGCATCTTCAGTGCTTTAACAAACAATCCTTTTACAAATTTAGGATCTGGTTAGTGTTGCCGAAACTCTCGTTGTGCAGCTGTAAAATTGTTGCCATGTTTGTGAAACACACGTGCAGTGACTACCTACCCTGAACAGGTATTTCTGCTGGCAACTAAATGTATGATTGCTATGTAGCTCAGCACCTTGCCCCCCCCCCCCCCCCCCCCCCTCCACACCTTTCCCATGATGCAGGGGCTTTGGATATCAACTTCAAATTGATGCTAATTTCATGCATGGTGGAATTATAAGTTCACAGTGGTGTGTGAGAGAGAGAGAGAGAGAGAGAGAGAGAGAGAGAGAGAGAGAGAGAGAGAGAGAGAGAGAGAGAGAGAGGGGGGAGGGGGGGGGGGGGAGGGGTTGCTGATTGTAAAGTCTAGAAATGGCTTTATCATTTAATCTCTAACACCAATTATACAAAATGATGCAGCTTCTTTTCACTATCCATACTGTAGATTCCTTGTTCTAAATTTTTGCTCCACTGCAGAACAAACTGTTGCTGCTCAGTCCAGAGTTGTATGGCCACTATTTTGTGCACTCTTAAACAGTCTTCAAGTAGGATCTTCATACAATATCATTAATGTACTCAAATGTGTGTAACCTGGAATTCTGTGAGGTGATAAAATTTTACTTCAGATGTTCACTGCGACAGCACTGCCTTGATCCATACCACTTTGTGGCTTCCCTCGTTTATCATCCAGCTGAAGGGTAGGTGCAGAAACTTTTTTGTTTGGGATCCAGTAACATGATGGATATTACGTAAAGTTGGGTTTTTGTACACCTTTTCATCACATAACATGTAAATTATTTTGTTGTTGTATTGCTTTGTTGTGTTTTTCATTTTCTATGAAGTAAAGCAAGAACGTTATTGTAATGCCTCCGCATGTCTTAATTGTTTCCAACAAATATAATCAGTTCTAACAGAAAAAAAGCATTTGACTTTTTGTGAAATCATATTATTAAATATAACTAAGTCTTTCTAGCTGCAATGTTTATGGGATGAATTAGCTGTCTTTGCCATGGAGTAAGGCATTAGCCACTGAGGATGGGTCGGTGACTAAAGGGTAGTTACTGGCTTAAAATTCCAAAATTCTGGGGTTAAATTCTGTGTTGGGTCTCATACATGGTCTTCTTGTGCCGCTTGCTTCACATCATATACTTGCTAACGTGAAAAAGTGACAAAATAGCACCGTAATAGGAACATGACTAGTAAAGCATAAGTTTTCAAACCAAACTTACACATTATTGGTTTAAGACAGTTTTCTTTTACTTGAGTCACAGTGAACAGGTGAAGTGGATGTATTGCAACTACACACTTGATCTATACATAAGGTAGTGCAATTGTTTTGAAAGTTAACAAATGGATTACTGCAAGATAGTTAAAAAAACGGATTTATTTTGGTTATAATGCTTGCTAGCTACTGATTGACGGTTGTTAACTAGATCAGAGCACTTTCTGTAGCCAGAGTAGGATAGCATTCTCTGTAACACAGTTGGGGTTCAGATGTGATGGCTGCTGTTGCACTATCAGTGATAGGTCCTTGATTCCACTATTTGACAAACTGCATAAATAATTTAGGTGTAAGGAGTCCACTTGTTGTCTGATGCACGAAAGATGAAAAGGTGCTTAAACACACTGACAGGAGAGCAGGTGGGGACAGGCAGGGGAGGGGGGGGTATTTAGGTGAGGTGATTAGAGGGAGAAGGAATCAGTAGGGGGTGTTGCCGCCCCCCCCCCCCCCCCCTCTTACTGATTCCTTCTCCCTCTAATCACCTCACCTGACAAAAAAGAATGAAAAGGTGCTTAAACACACTGTGCTGCGATAACAGGACAGCACGTGTGGACTGGGGGCTGAGGGTTGTTGGGTGAGGAGATTAGAAGGAGAAGGAATCAGTGGGGGGTGTTAAAAGGAGGTGGCTGAAGGCTCGGAGGGAGGCAGGTGGTGTGCAAGGTAGAACAGGATGCAGAGGCAGCAGGTGTGTGGATAGGATAACTCCCATCTCTATAGTTCAGAAAATCTGGTGAAGAGGGGGACGGGGAGGATCCAAGACACCACTGGTTGTGAAGCTGTCATGTCAGCAGAGCCTGTTGTGCCACTGGGAGGTCAACTTTTTGGCCACAGTTTGACAGTAGCCATGCATTGTGGTTGGTGGTTACGCCCACGTAAAATGTGCCGTGCTGAGATTGCAACGGAGCTGGTACAATATGACTGAATTCATAGGTGGCCCTGCCTATGATGGGATAGGATAAACCTGTGACTGGACTGGAGTTAGTATGTGTTGGCTGGGTGAATCTGGAAGGTCTTGCATTTGGGTCTTTCACATGTGGCAAGGGGTTGCTTGTGGAAGTGGCATATGGGTGGACCAGAATGTTCTGTAGGGTGGGTAGACATCAGAACACTATTTTAGGTGGGGTGGAAAGGATTGTGGATGTGGTCTACTCATTTCTGGTCAGCATGTTCAGTAAGTCGATGCCTTGCCAAAGGACGTGGTGAAGTTGCTCCAGTCATTGTTTGTACTGGGTGATAAGTGGGAGGGGGCTCCTTTGTTGTTTTTTTTTTTTTTTGGAGAGTGGTGGCTGTGGTGGTGCAGTTAGGAGTGTGCAAGAAATCTGGGCACTAGGTTTGAGGGATAGGCCTTTGAGACCTTCAGCATGCAGATACTGTCAACAAGTGGTGGGCTAAAAGGGATTAATTTTTTAATGTGCAAAGGGAGGCAGCTACCAAAATGCAGGTACTGCTGGGTATTGGTAGGTTTCGTATACAGAGACATGTGCATGGTGCCATCATATACAGGTTGAAGAGGACCAAGTAAGGCATACGGGGAGAAGTGTTGAGGTTGTGGAGGAATGGCACTAGGGTATCTTGGCCCTGGGGCAATACTATGGAGCTACCAGTGAATGTGAACTAGACAAGGTGTTTCAGGTTTTGGGAGGCTAGGAAAGTTTCATGTGTCTAACACAGCTACCCATCCTAGTTCACCTGCCAAACTGCAATACCAGCATTTTGTGTCCAGCTGGAATGTTATGTGCCTAAATTATTGAAAAAAATGGTTTTCTTGGTTTACAAAGCCCCCTTTCTGCAATACACACAAATGTTTGGCTATTTGAATGCTATTATTTGTAATTGGTTCTAATACCTTACTTATTGTTTCGTTGTCAGTTGTAGTAAACAGTTAGCGAACATTATAAAGATAGACAGAAGTTATAAAGAAATTTATCATTTTGCATTGGTGTGTTACTCCTTGTACTTTGAAATTTCTTAATAGATAAAAACTGCAGTTTATAAGTTTTTAAAGAGAAAATGGTATGGTTATTGTCATTATGAACTGAAATTTATTGTATTTTTCAGAGGCAATTTACTGATGTTTTTGGTATGTTGTTTGAGAAAATAGGAAAGTCAGTTTTATTGTACTCGCGTGGAGAATTTCCAAGGTTTTAACTATCAGCTTTGTACTTTCTTTATAATGCGTACTTGAAAAATTTGTGTTTAATGACATTTCTTAGACATAATTTAATTTTATGCATGTGTGGATGTAGTGCGAAGTGTGTGTGTGTGTGTGTGTGTGTGTGTGTGTGTGTGTGTGTAACATTTATACAGTATTAAAATTTAATTTTTATTATTCAGCTTGCTCATATAAGTGCCCACAAAACAGGTGAGTTTACTTTCTTTAGTTTTTGTCTAAATAGCTTCTTTCAATTATTTTGTCACTTTCTGAGAACCAGGACTCTTTCTTTACATTATGAAGACAATGAAGAATTGTGTAAAATATTTTTAATTATGTCATAAATACCAAAGTTTTTGTTAAAAATATTATTTTCCATGTTTTCATTACTGTGTGACAGTTGCCATGTCTGAGCTGAAAGTCTTAAGTTCAGAATGTGATGTTGCAATTGAGAATATTACCCTTTCTAAATGTTCGTTGCTCTTGATGCTAAATTTAGTTTATGATGGTTTTTGTTTTGTGAAATGACATACACTAATTTACTAGTCATGTTTAAGTAGAAATGTCAGCTGCATTCAATCTTCAGGGTAGCACCAGTTACGAGCAATTTTTCTGTTAACTGTGATGGTAAAAGCTGTTAAATTTACAGCTTTTCTGCTGAGCCAGTTTGAAGAATCCCATAGATTTGTTTTCTTTGGTATCAGATATTTTGAGCATGTTTTTGTGAATAAAACTTTCATGTTGTATCACTTTCAAAATTATTTCTGTGAAAAATCTTTTGTAAAAGTTTGTGAGTGTTCTTGAAGAATAGGTCTTTGTCATACACTTACTCATCCAAGCGTAATCCTGACTGTATCCAGTTGCAGAATATTTCATATATATTCCTCTTTGGTCTTCAGTTAAGACATGTGACCTGTGCATGCGATTGATTTTTCTAATGTAGCCTGTTCATTACATCTTGTGTCACTTGCTGGACTTTCCGAAATAGCAGAATCCAGAAATAAGATTTCCTCTCTGGGTGTAATACTGTGAGAAAATCTGATGTAAATGTGTGTGTGTGTGTGTGTGTGTGTGTGTGTGTGTGTGTGTGTGTGTGTGTGTGTGTGTGTGTGTGTAAATATTTACAGTGAATAATTTATGAAATTTCAAATCAAACACAATTTTAATCTGATTCAGAATGTTGCATCATGTAGAAAAAACAAAAATTATTGAAATTATTTTGATATCAGTTGAAGCAGAAAAATTATTGAAATTGTTGATATCAGTTGAAGCAGAAGACAAAAAGTGAAAATGTGCATGCACCGAGAAAATGCTTATACCTCAAATTAGATTATCCAGCATAATGTGACAGAAGATAAAGCAAAATAGGCTGAAGTTTTATAACTTTTCTCTGTTTTGACTCCATCTGTACCATTCAAAACACCTTTTTAATACCAAAACCCAATTTTATTAACATTTCTGACTTCTCCTGTAATACATGTTATTTAAAAGTGTTGAAGTAAAAGCTGCATCCCTAAAAAATGATTGTGGGAAACAAACTGATGTGCTTATAAAGCTTGAATGTATGATCACACATGTGAAAAGCCAGGCCAAACAAAAAGGATGAAATGTACAGGTTTGAAGTTTTAAAGAGTGTCTTTGATAGATGACCATTTCCCCTCATTTAGTGCTCTTTCATTCTGAAATATTGCTCCACTTATGTAAATAGATGATACCAGTTGGTATTGCTTCCTCGTGCTCAATAGTGCACAGCAGCACTGCCTGTCATCCTGAACCCTTTTGAATGTGGGATGAGATTTCTCATGCCATCCAAATCTCTCATGTCATCTAAATCTGTTTCCTCCTCCTCCTCTCCTTTTGTGTTACTTCCCCCTGCATCACGATTTCCATAGTATTGTTGTCAGTTAGTTCACTAACTTGTTCATTTTGTCATCTATTCTGTGACTTCCTCTGCATCGACATGGTCAAAGCACAGTACGTATTTGAGCAACAAAATGGTATCGTTTTCATCTTTGTCTTCAGTTTCACACATGGATTCGAAGTTATAATGTTCATCATCACTGCCTATAAGGATTCTCAAAGACCTTACTAGTGATGCGTTAGTATCTTCCCTTGCTTCGGCCAACCACCTTATGACATCTAGCAAATCAATCCTCTTCATTATGGTTACAGTCTTATGATCAGTTGCTGATATTGACAAACTGAGATGGTGATGGCAATACTTATTCTTTAACATTACAAGTATGCCATGGTCCATCAACTGACAAAGAGCTGTCATATTTGGTGGTAAAAATAATGCTTTGATATCTCCATCTGTGACTTTATTACTGGCATGATGTGAAGGCATGTTAAAAGCAACAGTAGAGCTTGCCGCAGTAAATTGTCTTTCAAATATCTCTACAGCTAGTACAAATTCATTTTGGAACCAGCTTTCAAAGAATTTCTGAATTCATCCATGCTTTTTTTGAGTATAATGTAGGAGTAATGATTGTTTTTTAGGTTTTTGAAAGATCTAGGTTTCCACAATTTCTCTATTAATGTAATCTTAAAATTTTGTCAGATAAATCACTGCAAGCTGGTATAGTACAGTAACTAAATGCTTTTTCTTGTATCCAGGTACCACAGCTTCCATTTTTAAGCAGTCATTTTCGTTGGGAATATTTTGTAATTTAAATCACTTCTGTTGCAGTTCTACAACTGTCCACCAGAAATTCCCTCCTTGTCAGTTAACTTAATGTCTTTAAACAATGGCACAACCTCTTCATCAGTTGATAAATTCTCTCCATTAATGGTGGTAGAATACCGATTCGTTTTTCCCCTGATCTGACCATCCATCACTGGCGATAAATTCTGAATCTTTTTCCATTTACTGCTGAAATTGCAGTTCTTTTTCCTGCAATATTGGCCCAGTAATGGGCAAACCTTTTCCTTGTAAATGTTAATGCCAGAAATATAAAGCAGTAGTTTTAGTTGCTACCAATCCTGGCAAAGGGCTTCTCTAAGTATCATTTGTCGAAGAGTGGCTCTGTTAATTTATTCAATACAAACAATACAGTAGTACCCTATAACTGTGGTGTCAGATGAGTTAGAAGCAAAAAAACATGCAACAATTTGAAAGGCTACACAGCATTGTAGCAGGGTCCACTTGCCTAACCTTTGGGAAAGTACAGTACTTAAAATAGATTAATCCTCATTTTTATCACAGAATATTATTGTTTTGATATTAAGTAGGCTAAAGTTCTGCCCCCTGGTGGTCTCTGTCAAAAGCCATATTTACAATATGTTGGAGAAGTCTGTTGTAATGGTTCCATTTCCAAAACTAAAGCCAGATAAAACACTAAACTGATATAGGGGTAAGTTTGTCGTAGTTTTTTGAATATCAACTACTTTTATCTAACAGTTTCTCCTCTTGTAGTTAAACATTGTAAATCACAGTAAGGATACCAAATTCTCTGCACATTTTCTTTTGTTTGTCTTCTGCTACCACTGCTTAGAAAATTTCAGTGATTTATGGGATACAAAATTTGGGGCAAGATTTATACAGATTTATTAAAGTAGAGTAAAATTTTTTTGTCATCTTTTTTGTCCACTATAAATATCCATATAGTCCAATTCTGTATTGTTCATGTAAAGTAGGTGTGACATGTTGATGCTTTTGTGTCTGTATAAATTTCTCAAGATTTTTTATCATGTCCATAGTGCCATCTGTTGAGTTCCCTGCTTCCAATGCCATTATTTGTGATCTGGGGCTGTTTTCTTGCCAGAATTCTGTGTCCTGTAGACTCACCCAGTATTAACACATTTGTGCGTGCAGTGAATTTCCCTTTCGTTATTCCTAAATGTAATCAACTTGAGTTTTGCAGTCACTGGGTCTTAACTTGCTTAACTTTTTTATTCGATTAATCTGCGTTAGATGCTCCATATGTTTGCTATGTTTCCTGCTCCTTCGATTCCCAACACTTGTTTATTCAAGGAAGTTTCAGGGAATAAAATTACTATCATATCTGTTAACTGTTACTTGAAAGCTGTTATGTGGAACAGTCTCATCTGTGAATTATTTGTGAAATTCATCATTTGGACTCTAATTGTAGAAAGGATCTAAAATTTCAGAAGGAAATTAGCCGATGTCATGACAGCAAAAAAAAGCTGTTCTCTAACTCAGACTTCTAATCTGATAGTTTTCACTGTGAGTTTAATATGCTCCACTATTTCATACCTTACCTTAAAATGAAGAAAACGGGATATTAGTGTGATGATATTGTTTCAGTAGGCAGCTCGAAAGCCCATTATGTCAATTGAGATTCATTTTATGACTTTGAAAGTGTAACCTAAAATGCAAGCTATGTAAGACAGAAATGACAATTGTTTCTTGGAGTGCTGGTGAAGCTTTTGTTTGAATGTCATAAAGATGAATACTGTTTATTGTTACAGGTTTACTTCGATACAAGGTAGACTTCCAAAGTATGCAGTGTGATGAGTTGGAAGATGATCTATATGACATTGATGACTACTAGGAAACAATTGTAACATAGTTTTTATCTGAACTGTCGTCTGCATGTGGTGGCCAACTCTCCGAACCATGTTTTTGATGTTTGTGAATGTTAAAGTTTTTGTGATTATAAAGAATGCCTTTATACTGATTGGAAGAGTGCATTAGTCAGGTCTTTAAAAACATGGTTGGTGGAGGAACTTTAAAATAAGACTGCCATGTGGACAAAGAATAAGAAATTTCTAGTAAATACCACAGAGTTGACTTCACTGTCAAGTTACACTGAACAAATGAAATGCTCAAGGTACTGACTTAAGACCCTGAAGTGCTTTCTCAAAGAGTTTTCATTTGGTTGTAACAGAGAATTGGACACAATGAAAATGTTTATTCTACGATTATTTACAATTTTTCGTACCGTTATGTTTATACATTTTAGTTATTTATGTTAAATGTTCCAAGATAAGCATCCTTCGTACCTGTGCTTCACTTTCACTGCTGTAAATTTGAGATTTAAGCTGCTCTATTATACAAACACACCAGGAAATTTCTGTGGATCAGAAAGTTCAAGAATTTCTGGTGTTGCAAATGAAATAGGCTCTACTGATTCTAAATGCACAGGATAATTATTTTAACCTGTTTATGGAAAGATTCTATTGGTTAAGGTTTTTAAACTAATAACCTGTAAACTGCCATTGATAGTGGAGGTAAATTGATGTTGATTGCAGAGTATTGTCATGTTTAATTTCTGACACTATATACATATATATTGTGGAAATGAATTTCTTTGTGCATTTTGGCACAACTTTAATATTAAACATGTGATGGAGCTCCTTTTGTTTTATTTATTTATATTAGATCCTTCTACATAAATGATACTAGACTTTCTTTATAATTGTTTTAGAGTATGGGGTTGTACTATGTAAAAGAAGTAATCGGTACATAAAAGCTTTTGTAATTCTGTTTGTCAACAGTTTAATATATATTTTGTATGAAATTAGCAGTTTCATTTCGTCTACAGTATGAAGCATAGGTGCAAATTGAAATGCTGATCTGTTACCCATTTTCACTCTGTACTAAATTTTTGAGTAAGATGAGAATAAATCATACAGAGTGATTTCTGGCACTACTGTAATTTTTTTGATGTGGGGACAAATGTTTCTGGTATTATTAGTGACATGCAGTTAAACTATATATGGCTAATCACAAAGAAACTTAAAGTATTCCTTGATTTGTTGTATTGATTTGGAAAGTGATATAGAAATGTTCGCAGTTGCTCCCACCAGCTCCAAGTGACCAGAAATTAAAAACATTGTTATTGAGTGAAGCATATGAATAAAAGTGAGTGTCAGAAAGTTGAAGTTCATAAATGTCTAATTGAGATTTTGATGGTCTGTGTGTGATCCAGTCATAATCAGCAATTAGTGACATGTATCCATGCATAATTTGCACAGCATCTGTAGAAATTTTGCGCATTGAGTCAGCCTAAACATAATTGGTGTGTGTGGCATTGTGCTCTGAACAGTGGCATAAACGTCATACAAATTTTTGAGATGAAAATACGTTGCACACATTTGTGTGTATTGAAGTAATTTTGTTCATTGTACAAACTTCAGGGGGGAAGAATGCCTGGCAGCAAGATGTTTTCGAGATTCTGAATGTCATTGAATGAAGTTGCCAAGCAAGGTTGTACAGTGGTTAAGACATTGCTCTCCCATTCTGGAGCACTGGAGTTAAAATTGCTTGCTATTGAGCCATATTTGGGTTTTCTACAGTTTCTCTAAATGAGTCAACTTAAGTGTTGTCTCGGCTCATTTTAAGAAGATTCAGATATTTTTCACTATCCTTATGTATTCATTGCTTGCTTAACCTCTACTGACCTCAACATCAGCTGGATTTTTTAACTCGCAATCTTCCTTCCATGAAGAATGATTTCGCACGTATGAAGAACTCCTGTAGAAAGATGATAGAAATATTGTGCTGTGCAACAGTGTTGTAATGTTTTGCTGCAGTTTTTAGATGTTTTTTAATAATCTTTTAGGTGTATTTTTCTTTTTTAAAAGTGTGCGAAGACCTGAAATGTTATCTTTTTGTGGTAAAATGTACCCGAATGGAAATTTTATCATACGTATAGGTTATGCAGTATGCTCTGTGAGTAGTTTGCCCTAACAATTTGGGAGCAATCACAGAATACAAAAATCAGCTTTTCAACATTAACTCCTAGACTCGTGCAACCTACTTTTTAACAAATTGGGGCTTACAAAAGGATGGTCTTTTATACTGTCTTCGTTGTAATAATGGAACAAGAGATGATTATTGAGAAGTGTAACACCTTTATTTGTATATTTTTATAAATCTGTAATGTACTGTTTGTATGAAATGAAATATTTGTTAACAGCAAGGTAAGCAATATTATGAAAATGTTGCTAAGCTTTCAGGTGACAACATACTTCAGAGCTAAATAGCACTGAATACCTATACTTACACACACACACATACACTTGCACAACTACATTGTACTGTTGCTGAAGCTCACCCATGTACAGATGCATGTTTATGTGCTTATTGATCACTCTGTGCCTTAGATATTATTGAGAGCTCCTCCCATTATTTATATTCCATTTGGAACATTACATAATTGTATTCAGATTATGGTAAGTTAAATTACAGCCTAAACCACAATGAATGTGGTGTAAACTCCTACAGGAAGAAGTGAACAGGAGGACCTAAAGAAAATTATGAAACACAGAGAGATTACACAGTTGATATTACTATGAGATGAGATGCTGTAGCTTTGATAATGGCTTCAGTTTGGAAAGGCAGTGTCCCTTCAAGTTTCTTCAGGTATGCAGTGGCCAGCTGAAGCAGCCCATAGATGATTAGATCCCAAAGAGCCAGCACACAACAAGAAAGGTGGTTGCCAGATTTCAAACATTGTTCCAAGTAGTCAAATATTCTGTAGGTTTTTGGTCAGCTTATGCAGACCCATTTCACATTATTGTTGTTGGGGGCTTCTGATTTGTATTCTGCATGAAGGCAGTTGGACTTTGTGGAAATCAATTCCTTTTATGTCTTGTCACTTTCCTCTGAGCAGAAAATATCTAGTCAGGTTCTGCTGTTTGCTGGTGCTGAAACTTCAGGACTACAGAATTTCTTTTAGGGTTTGATCTGTTGTATTTGTAATTAATGAATAAAACTTCTATAAAGTCACTTTGTTTGAGAGACTAAAAGTGCTTCTTCACAATACAATGTCAGTCTACGATGATAACCATAATGCCAGAGATCAAGATATTTGTTTGTAGGAATATGCATTTGTTTAAAAAAGTTAACGAAGAAATTTTGAAACAGTCAAAAAATAATAATGTTACATAGCTAAAGACTGCTTCACTTCTATCGTTGCTTAGTATTGCGGTATAATTGAAAAGGTTCACAGCCTGGGAAGGCTGCACCAGTCAAGGTGCAATAAGTTGCCCCAGTATTAGTCAAAACAGGAATGTATAAGTGCAGTTCTGTGAGCGTGGCTGTCAACAATTTGAAAGATGGAGGGGGGGGGGGGTGTCCAAAGCCTAATAATAATAATAATAATAATAATGTAGAGGAAAGGGCAACACTTTCTCACAAAGAATGTTGAAATAAATGTCCTGGTTCACCTTCTTGATTATCCGAATGAATGGCCTAGTCATGGAACAAAAAATTCACAGACCTACCTGAACTACACCCTTCACAGCATATTTAATGCACGATTGGGCTGTCACTGCACTCAACACCTTACATTTGAGAAGCAAAATTGTCACTCTTTGAACTAAAGTACATGCCTCCAACCAGCTACTGTCCATTTCCATATTTGGACCACATAGGCAGTGCAGTTTTGTTCTGTGAGCAGTGGCCTATTGTGAGGCACCAGACAACCTTCTTGTGTTCTCATAGACTGATCTCAGATGAACTGCATTCACCAGTGGTGGAAATTGCTGTAGGGTTTGAAACTGTTATTGACCAGGTGTATGCGTATGGTCTGTTGGTGAGGATATTTTTATGGTCACTATTCCCACACTGCAACTTGGTTGCCTGTGGTATAAAATTCCTTGTTGACATGGGTAGTCTGTCTTGCTACACCAGTGAATCTGGGCAACTTCATTCAGTGTGGTCATGTGTGTCCCAGTATGATGGCTCCTAGTTGTCATGTCTCCTTGTTGAGCTATCTGAACTGCACTCATTCTATACAAGGAACTGGCACGTACCACTTTACTGCCATGACTTGTGTCTGCAGTGGCAGGTTACGTGACTGCCTGGGAGCAGTTCTACATTACGATTTCTGCATAATCCACAGTGGTTTGAAGCAACCAGTGTGTTCTTAAGCCGGTGTCTAATATTGTCTGGTGAGCTTAATATACAATTACTATGAGCTTAGAAAGAAAAAATGTATCACAGACTGTGTATTGTATGTTACACAACTATAGGCTGTTTCCACAGGTTCTAATTTGCTTCTCTCTTGTTTTGAATTAGCAAAACATCTTTAACATGCTCTGGTTAAATATACTGTGTGTGTGTGTGTGTGTGTGTGTGTGTGTGTGTGTGTGTGTGTGTGTGTGTGTGTGTGTGTGTGTGTGGGGGGGGGGGGGGGGAGGGGGGGGGTGTTTCCTTTTAAAACATCTTCAGTTTGCAGGGATACTGGAATGCATGTAGGACTTTGGACAGTTTGGGAAAAGCACGGGTGTAGGCCCTCTACCAGGGTAAGAAGTTCTTAAGTTCTTGAAGTTATATAATGGACAATCTGTGTTAATTTATCTCTCAAATTTATCTTTAAATTTAGATGATGAAGCACACCAGTGCCATAATGTGGATGGCATGTGATGGTCTATCTCTTCTGCAACAACTATGTTGTCTAGCTTCTGCTGAAGAATTTGATGTACATTTGTCCTTTCTTTTCCTCATTTAGGACATGGATTTCCTTGAAACATGGATGAAAAAGTGTAGTTATGCACTGAGAATTTTGTTCATTGACGTCCTAAAAGAGAAATTTTTCTCCTATTTCAGTATTGCATTGCCATCTTCACAGTGGCATTAATTTTGTAAACTAAATGCCTATGCACTTCTAAAGGAAATGTCAATTTTTTTCCACTCCTTCGGTCATTCGTGACTACTTCAAAATTTATACTATACATTACATCAGGTTGATGCAAAGATATCATTTCCTGTTTGTTTTTCTCCATTAGCAAGTTCAGAATACCTTTTTGTTGTGAATGAAATGAATCCAACTACATACAGATGTTATCCATCTAGTTTCAATGTCTTGATGTAATGTTTCTTCTGGTCTTGCCATCAAACTGGATTGTTGCATGGATCCCTCTGTTCTAAACACAGCCTGGATGGAGATACGACTATCGGGCAGCTCTTCACTAAGGAACTTCTCACCCACTGTGTGTCTTTTTAAGCTGTCTTTATGCAGTGCACTGCACATGGGAACGTTGTGATTTTGAAGAGCTATATGGTTGGCCTTTAAACCATTACAAATGACCCTTTTTGCCACTGCCCCCCCCCCCCCCCCCCCCCCAAATACTGCATTGACAGTCACAGGTAGTTCAATGGTGACCACTATTGGCTCTGGACAACATCAAACCATTACCTGAGTGAGTGATGCAGGCAGTAGTAGCAGACAGACAGACAGACACACAGCAACAGCGAAGTAATCGCTTTTGTGACGATTGAGAGTTCCTAACCAGGAGCGAATTTTATATCATATGTGTGCTTTTATAGTTTAGTTTCTTGAGTTTCTGCGTGTAAATTTAATATGTAATATCCAATAGCCACAGTTCTCAAGTTTTCGTTTGCGTCAGAAAGTAAACAGATTTTGTGACATATTACAAGGGATCCTTTTACCGACCTCCCACTTCAGATGATACAGTTGCTGATAGGTTCAAAGAAAACTTGTTTTTTTTTTCAAACACGTACCCGATTCATACGATAATAGTTAATTTACCCTCGATATGTTGGCGAAAATACATGTTCGGTTCCGGAGGTACGCATACAGTAGCATCCGAAATTGTGCTAAACGCATTCTCTGAAAATTATTTCGAGCAGTTAGTTCGTGAACCCACGTGAATAGTAAACAGTTGTGAAAGCACACTTGACATCTTAACAACAAATAATCCTGAGTTAATAATGAGCATCAAAACCAATACAAGGATTAGTGAACACAAGGTTGTCGTAGCGACATTGAGTATTGTAATCACCAGATCCTCCAAAAATAAATCTAAGACCAGTTTGAGGGTACTCCGACATTGGATATAATGCAGCGAAAATTAGTTATACCTGAAGCATGGGATACCACCCGTCTGCTTTTAGCCACGTCATCAACATGCATACGCACATCCGTTTAGCACCACCATCGCCCACTATTAGCGTGCGAGGGCACTACATGCTTGTCGAACTGGCTGCCAGCGAGTCAGTTGTCGAGAATGGTTGGCACTGCTTCGAAATGCTTGAAAGTCAATGGCATCGCTTTTCCTACCAAAAACTGGTGTAATTCGTATTGCAATTACAAACACGAAAAAAATGAAATAAAAAGTTTACGTCCGTGAAATAAATCTTCGGCACTCTTCAAAGTTCTCAACATCGTAAAAAAATTAATTTGTCAACGAAAAAGTTTAGGGGTACGTGTCCCCCAGCGTTCCCCCAGAAAAACAGCACTGCCTAAGATAATTTCCACTCATTCCAAATTAATAATATAGGTGTAGACCAGACGTGACTTGAATTCAAAGAAATAGTATCGACAGCAATTGAGAGATTTATACCAAATAAATTAACAAACGAAGGAGCTGATACTCCTTGGTACACAAAACGGGTTAGAACACTGTTGCAGAAACAACGAAACATGCAAAATCCCCAGATTGGCTATCTTTTACAGTAGAGGCTTATAACAGTTTCCACAACGAAACTTTTATCTCGAAACCTGGCAGAAAATCCAGAGATTCTGGTCGTATGGGAAGTGTTGGTGGCAAGAAACAATCAATGCCTTCTCTGCGCGATAGCAATTGAGATACTATCGAAGACTGTGCTGCCAAAGTAGAGTTACTAAACACAGCCTTCCGATATCACAAAAGACAAAGTAAATATTCGAGAATTCGAATCAAAAACAGCTGCCAACATCAGTAACGTAGAAGTAAATATCCTCGGAGTAGTGAAGCAACTTAAATCACTTAATAAAAGCAAGTCTTCTGGTCCAGACTGTATACTAATTACGTTTCTTTCGGACTATGATGATGCTTTAGCTCAATACTTACCCAACCTTTCGCTCGACGAAATATCCGTACCCAAAGACTGGAAAGTTGCACAGGTCACACCAATATTCAGGAAAGGTAGTAGGAGTAAACCACTAAATTACAGGCCCATATCGTTAACGTCGACATGCTGCAGGATTCTGGAACATATATTGTGTTCAAACATTATGAATTACCGCGAAGAGAAGTGTCTATTGACAGTGTCTGCATGCGTTTAGAAAACATCGATCCTGTGAAACACAACTAGCTCTTTATTCACGTGAAGTGTAGAGTGCGATTGACAAGGGATTTCGGACCATTTCTGGATTTCCGGCAGGCTTTTGACGCTACCACACTAGCGGCTTGTAGTGAAATTGGGTGCTTATGGGATATCGTCACAGATATATGATTGGATTTGTGATTCCTGTCAGAGAGGCCACAGTTCATAGTAATTGACGGAAAGTCATCGAGTAAAACAAGCGATTTCTGGCATTTCTCAAGGTAATGTTATAGGCCCTTTGCTGTCCCGTATCTATATAAACGATTTGGGAGACAATCTGAGCAGCCGTCTTAGGTTGTTTGCAGATGACGCTGTCGTTTATGGGGTAATAAATTCATCAGAAGATCAAAACAAATTGCAAAACAATTTAGAAAAGATAATCTGAATAGCGCGAAAATTGGCAGTTGAATCTAAATAACGAAAAGTGTGAGGTCATCCACATAAGTGCTAAGAGGAATTCGTCAAACTTCATTTACATGATAAATCAGTCTAATCTAAAAGCTGTAAATTCAACTAAACGAACAACTCAAATTGGAAGGAACCCACACAAAATGTTTTATTGGCAGGACACTTAGAAAATATAACAGATCTACTAAGGAGACTGCCTACACTACGCTTGTCTGTCCTCTCTTAGAATACTGCTGCGCGGTATGGTATCCTTACCAGATAGGACTGACGGAGTACATCGAAAAAGTTCAAAGAAGGGGAGCACGTTTTATACTATCATGAAATATGGGAGTGTGTGTCACAGAAATGATACAGGATTTGGGCTGGACATCATTAAAAGAAAGGTGTTTTTTTGTTGCAACGGAATCTTTTCACGAAATTCCAATCACCAACTTTCTCCTCTGAATGCGAAAATATTTTGTTGACACCGACCTACATAGGGAGAAACGATCACCACGATAAAATAAGGGAAATCAGAGCTCGTACGGAAAAATGTGTTCGTTCTTTCGGCACGCTATACGAGATTGGTAAATGGAATGACACCATTAATAAATATAGACTTCGACCGTAGCTAAGGTAGAATATTCAAAATTTCTAGGTGTATGCATTGATGAGGGGTTGAACCGGAAAAAACACACTGAGGATCTGCTGAAACGTTTGAGTTCAGCTACTTATGCTATTAGGATCATTGCAAATTTTGGTGATATACATCTAAGTAAATTAGCTTACCACGCCTATTTTCATTCTCTGCTTTCGTATGGCATCATATTCTGGGGTAACTCACCATTGAGTAAAAGACTGTCCATTGCACAAAAGCGTGTAATCAAAATAATTTCTGGATCTCATCCAAGATCATCCTGCAGACACTTATTTAAAGAAAAAAAAAAAAAAGAAAAAAGAAAAAAGGTCATGATGTCCTCTTTATGGCCACGAGTGTCCACTGATTGTCGAGTTCCTGGATGGGGAACCGCCGTCAGTGCCCAGTGTTAGCAAGCTACTTTACAGAACCTTAGATGAGCCATAAAGTCAAAATGCCGAGGCATGTTGTCCAATGGTGTTATCCTCCTGCATGATAATGCCCGCCCACACATGGCCAATATGGTGTACACAACATTGCAGCAGTTTCGGTGGGAAATGCTGGAACATCCACCGTACAGTCCTGATCTTTCACTGTATGACTTTCATGTGTTTGGTTCTCTAAAACAAGCTATTCGTGGACATCGATTTGCAACGAACGATGAAGTGTGTGACTGGTCCAGGCCTGGATCCAACAGCAGCCTACTAGTTTCTTAAAGGATGGAATAATTGGGTTAGTGTCACAAAGGGATAAATGTGTGTACTGTGTAAACTACATTTTTGAGTTAATAAAATTTTTGCTATTCTTTACACTAGTGACCAGGTTTCATTCGAATGCCCCTTGTACACAGTTTTCATTGCACAGGAACATGCTGTAAGGATATTATCTGGTGTCCATATGCTGAGCTTCGTATAGGCTACTGAAAAATTAGGCATTCAGCTCCATAATGTAAATACATTCTTGTGAAATTTGTGATGAAGAACCTGGTGCTATTTGAAAATAACATTTGTAAAGCTTTCACAAGGAACAAAAATAGCCCCAAGTATCCATAAGTTTTTCTTGCTCAGAAAGGAATAAGGTATGCAGTGATAAAAAATATCTGACCGCTCCCATGTGTGTTAAAAGTGCTGCCAGGTTATGAAAGTTTTTGAAACAATTTGGAATTGTTATTGCATGACAACTCGTACTGAATAGATACATCTCGTTGCAGATGGTATGTGTGTTCGTGTTTTTTACAAATTTTATTGTAGATTGATTTAACAATGGCAATGATGTAAATAGCCAGCATGTAGCCATGCTTTCAGTGAAAATTTATCTCACTTTTAAACCCGCTGTTACATTCCATGTCACAGGTTGTCATGAATATCAATCATGGCACAAGCAAAAAATACACGTACTGGAGAAACTAAAGCATTTGACAAGGAAATGCACTAGCCCGAACCTTTTTTTTTCTTTTTCTTTTTTTTGAGTGACGAAGACATTGGGATATGAATCAGGAGCAGCACATATCTTACAATTAAAAAGGTGAAAAATATAAGGAAAAAGGTAGATTGCTACTCACTGTAAATATGACATATTGAGTTGCAGACAGGCACAACAAAATGACTGTTACACGTTGAGCTTTCAGCCAGAGTGTTCTTCAGAAAAGGAAACACACATCCATTCACACAAACAACACTCTTCTTGTGTACATGACTGCAATCTCCAGCAGATCAGACCAGCATTCTGGAATGCAGGTTGGAGCTTTTGGAGATGGTTGGTTCTCACTGCAATTCAATGTGTGATCTTTATGGACTAACAAAGTAAGGCAAGGCACTGAAATTTGTATATCTATATCATCCATACATTCTAAAATATTGGTGAATTGCCCAAAAATTTAAAAAAAATCAAGTAAATGTAGAGTAGCTTCAGTGGAACTGCCAGCTGTCATCAAACCAAATTTAACCTGCATTGTACAACTACTGACAGACCTTTTCATTTCATCATTCAAGAGTGTCATATTAGCAAATTATTTAATAACAGAAAAATTTTATAGCGCTGCACAAGAAATGTGACATGAAATTGCTAACATAGAATGTATATCTATTTCCAGGCTGCAAATAAAATATTGAAAAATTACTTTGCCTAGGTAATTTGTTACAGCTGTTAAATAATTGAAGAAAAGCATTTTTTGCAGTCATCAGCTGTATACATTCAATTTTATTCTTTACCAGTTTTGGTTTTTAAAATAATCATTGGTAGAAAAGTAGTACATCAAATGAATCAAAAGCACATACTACTTATAAGCCTGAGTAGCATACCAAATAAAAGATGTCTCACAGTGGTGTGTAAAATACATTGAATTTAGTCAATGTCATTAAACTTGCAAAGGTTACATAAAGGCTACTGACAGGCTACAGGCAAGTTTCACAAAAGTCCTTGCATTTGGTGAAACTTGTCTGTTAACTGTCAGTAGTCTTTACGCAGTCTGTCTGTGTGATTATGACATCTGAATTGTGTGTACAGTGATAAGCCGAAACATTATGACCACTGCCCACTGCACTGTTGGGTGCTACCTGGTGGTGTGCGGGCATGTGACGTGGTAACAAAAGTATGTAAGTGGAGCAGAGACAGATGGGGATGAGGCTAGTGAAGATTTGGGTTGCAAATGGGGACATCCATTTAGATAACCGACTTTGAGAAAGGGCAGATTATTATCATGCAGAGCCTGTGAATGAGTGTCTGAAAAACGGCAAAGTGGTCAAATGCCATGTGCTACTGTCATGGACATCTACAGAAATAGGTAGGAGGGCAGTAAAACTATCGCTAGGTGGTAAATGGTTGGATGCCCACGACTCTTCAGAGAACATGGGTTTTGAAGGCTTGTCTGCTCTTTTAAGTAGGATAGATGGTGATCTGTGGTATCTCTGTCGAAGGAGCACAGTGGTGATGTATGCACCAGAGTTTTGGAGCACACCGTTTGTCATACATTGTTGAACACGGAGCTCTGCAGTAGACCAACTTTACATGTTCACATATTGACCCAACATCATTAACAGTTATGATTGCAGTGGGTGCAGGACCATTGGAGTTTACTGTCAATAAATGGGAACATGCTGGCTCTTTGGGTGAATCACAATTTTGCTACACTAGATTGATGGTTGTCTCGACAGATGTGGTCACTGAGGTGAATGATGGCTCAGAATGTGCAGCATGCCACAGATGCATACTGGTGGGAGCAGTATTATGCAATGGGAGACATTCTCCTGCCCTTGCATGGGACCCATGGTAGTAACCAAAGACACACTGACAGCTGTGAACCATCTGCATCCCTTCATGCTTGACGTGTTCCCCGACAGAGATGTCATCTTTCAGCAGTATAATTGTCAGCATCTTGGAGCCAGAACTCTGCTACAGTGGTTTGAGAAGCAGAAGTGAACTAATGTTGATGTCTTGGAAACCAAATAAGTGTTTATCTGCAGTCCAAAGACTAGTTGGATGGAGGCCTCCTGTCAATCCTATGCAAGCCTCTGTGTAACTGCTGTAACCTACATTCTTTTCAATTGGCATACTGTTTTCAGGCCTCGGCCCCCCCCCCCCCCCCTGGCCCTTACCTCTGCCTTCTTTCCATTATGAAATTAAGTATTCCTTGATGCGTCAGTAGTCACAGCATGTCCTATCAATCTATATCATCTTTTTAGGCAAATTGTGCTGTAAACAGCTTTTCTTGCCAAATCAACTCAGTACCTCTTTAATTTTGTTATCCTATCGACCCATGTCAGTTGTCAGATTCTTGTGTAGCACCACATTTCAAAAGTTTCTATTCTCTTCTTCTATGAACTGTTTATTGTCCACATTTCCCTTCTGTAAAATATTACATACAAGACAAATACCTTCGTGAAAGACTTTGAAATACTTTAATTTATTTTCGATGTTTGTGTTTCAGAAACGCTTTTTTTATAATTGCCAATCTACACTTTACTTCCCCTCTAGTTTGCCCATCATATGGTAATACTGCTGCCCAGATAGCAACTCTTTTACTGTTTTTAGTGCCTAATTTCCTAACCAGATTCCCACAGCATTACTTATGGAATTTCACTAAATTCCATTACCGGTATTTTACTTTCGTTGATGTTCTTATAACCTCTTTTCATGGCACTATCCATTCTGTCCAGTTGCTCTATCAAGTCCTTTGCTGTCTGTGACAAAATTCAAGAAGTGTTTTCCAATCAAGATTGTTAAAAACTTTCTCTAAATCTGCAAGTGCTATAAATGTAGGTTTGTCTGTCTACACTCTTTGGCTTCTCGTAAGCCCTTGCATGTTCCTACATTTCTCCAGAATCCCAATTGACCTTTCCTGAAGCTGACTTCTAACAGTTTTCCTTTCTTTTATAAGTAATTTATGACAGTATTTTGCAAAAAAGAATAAACTAATAGTTTTGTAGTATTAACACCAGACATCATTTGCTTTATTCAGAATAGGAACTATTTAAGTTTTTCTTGCCAAAGTCTGAGGGTATTTTGTCTATCTTGTATTTCAATTCTGAGGGAACATCACCTACTTCAGGTGCATTGTTTCGACTTCAGGTATTTCAGTTCTTTGTCCAGTTCTTCTTGCATATCCAGTCTCCCATATCAACTTACATGCTTCCTCTTCCCTTTTCATTGTATTATTCCCAAGTTTGTTTCTTTTTGTAGATTCCTCTCTTAAATTCCTTCCACTTTCACTCTTACCTTCTTTGCTTTCTATTGGTTTGTGTTTTAGCTCTCAATATTCATACAGGTGCTTATGTTTTTCTCAAAAGTTTCCTCGAAATTGCTAGTGGAGTCATGTATCTTTCTCATAGTCATGCATGCTTCCACATCTTTCTTTCTCCTCTAACCATCCCTGCTTTCCCATTTTTACATTCCCTGTAAAACTCATTAAGGCACATGAGACGTAATCACTTCAACTAAATGTATTTTATTTCTTGACAGTTAAAATGATGT
Organism: Schistocerca americana; assembly: GCF_021461395.2. NCBI lineage: Eukaryota > Metazoa > Arthropoda > Insecta > Orthoptera > Acrididae > Schistocerca > Schistocerca americana. The sequence goes on along the minus strand of NC_060119.1, from coordinate 1,035,490,583 downwards.
AAGCTCGTTGCAGTTGAGACTCAACAAAATATAAACAGTTCAGAAGGGTGGTTAACTCAGGTACTTAACTTCTTCTCATTCAATATCCAGTAAGTCTTCACAAGTACGGGATTTGGTTGTAATGTATATCCATTCAGCATGCTATGTGAAATAAGTAAAAGACACACCCTCAGATGGTTTATTTATTACTCAGAATGATACACATTGTCCTATGTGAATATTGAGCTCACAGTGAACCATGAACTCTCAAACTTGTGCCCTTATGTACACTTTCAACAAGTACTTCATTGTTGGTATTACAATTTTTAAATATTGCAATTAAAAACTTAATTTGATGTACATCCAGAAATGTTACAATTGCTAATATCCATTTCAAACTTACAAATTGGTCAGAAAACATTGTCATAAATTGAATTTGCATCAGATATGCAGAACAGAGAATGATCTTGACAATTTCATTAATTACACAATAACAAAACTAAGCCCCGTTTCTAGCAGCACATTTGATTAGAGCTTTTGAGCAATATTAACATTAATTATTCTGTTTTTTACTGAGGAAAGTATCTTTTCACAATTTGTTCAAGTGTATTGGGTTTCATTACTTCACAGATTGTCACAGTTATTTTGAAAATAAGTAAACTTTTGTCACATTCAGTAATTACAATAACAGATAATAGCAGTTCTCATGTTATTCCAAACATTACTTCAAGTATTTTGGCTGATGAAACAAAAGTGAGTGATCTATTTCATTACATGTTAACTAAAACAATACGAAAATTTCAGATTCTCATACCAACTGAGTTTCATAGGTTTGATTTGTTGTTGCTTCATAAACATTTACATACATAATTCACAAGGTAGAGATTACTGGTTCTGACATTATAATTATCTTGTTAATTGCAGTCTGGTTGATGGCTTGCCCACAGTGATTTGAGAGTTGTGGTACTGATCCGTCCAATATGCTCAACAAATTGGTCTGTTATGTTTCACATAGACTCCGTGTTCAGGTCAGTGGAGGGTGTCACAATTTTTTACTGACACATGTTCTTATATTTCTCCAAAATCCAGCCTGATCTTTCCCAAGGTTGGCTTCCACCATCCTTCTGTACGGAATTTGTGTTAATATTTTGCAACCATGACTTACTAAACAGATAGTTCAAACAATGGAAAATCCAGGATGGTATGTAACAGTTCGATAATTTTCACACCTGTCAGCAACTGATTTCTCTGGAATTGGAAGTACTACATTCTTCTTGAAGTCTGAGAGTATTTTGCCTTTCTCGTACATCTCGTAGACCTAGTGGAAGAGTTTTTTCATGGCTAGTTCTCCCATAGCTATCATTAGTTCCAACAGAATGTTGTCTACCCCTGGGGCCTTGTTCAGATTTAGATGTTTCAGAGCTTTGTCGAATTCTTCTCGCAGTATCATCTCTCCCATCTCATCTCCATCAACATTAACTTCCCTTTCTGTAATACTGCTTTTGAGTTCATCTCCCTTGTACAGAATCTCTATATACTCCTTCCAGCTTTCAGCTTTCCCTGCTTTGCTTAGGATTGGTTTACCATTTGAGCTCTTGATACTCATACAGCTGCTTTTCTTTTCCCCAAAGGCCTCTTTAATTTTGCTGTAGGGGGTATCTGTTTTCCCCCTACTGAACTGTGCTACTAAATCCTCTGGCCATTCCTGCTTAACACTAGAACCACTGATATTTCGACATACCTAGAACCGCGGATGGACCACTAATGACTGACGTAGCTTTCCCTTTTATTCTCCTGTGTCAGTGGGTTATTGTTATTACTAATGATTCTATTCTTTGAAGTACTGGGCATTTTATTATGAAATCAAAAAAAATAAAGTAGCTTTTCACAAATTATCATTTATTATTTTAAAAAATGTACGCACATTTGCTGAGTGCCTTTACTGGTACCAGCACATAATGAGCACAAATAATCGTCTTTTAATGTACGTTTGTTGCAGACAGTTTTCTTGCACATATGACACTTTACGAATGATTTGTTTCCTTCACAGTTAGACTTTACAAGGCAACATGTTTGCATTTCTTATCTTCAGGTGTGACAGAGGTACTCTTCTTCCTGGTTACTACATAGTTCTCAGCAAGCTCCTCCCCCAGCTGCAGTATGAAGTCTGGCGTTTGAACTTTTCCTTGTTTAGAGCATTGTACAATACTCAGGCATTTATTCCAACTAAATTTAGCAAGTTGTAAAATGTGTGAATAAGTATTTGCGAGCCATTTGGTCAACCACGTCCACTTCATACTTAGAGCCATTATAAAATGTAACTGTATCTGACTTCTTTTTCAAACCATTTTCAGTTTTAACAAAAGGATGCTGGTAAACTGTCAGTGTAGTATCATTGCTCTTCAACAATACTGTGCTGTATAACACTTCTTTTGCCTTCTTGATACAGACTGAAATTTCCCTCCGACATCAATTTATGATGCCCAATAGACCTCTATCATTTGCTTTCAAGGTTTCAGAGAGAACCAAGGAGGTGAAAAAATTGTCACATGACATTTCTTCCTTTATTGAGGTAAGGTTGCATCAATTTTTTCACAACAAAATTGGTAAGATGCTCTTCGGCCTAATGTCATCCTTTTCTAGATTAGGGAAAGCATTCACAATATATTTGCAGTCTTTATCTACTGTCATCCAATACTTTTGCCTGTCCGGTTTTGAGGCCATGAACTGTGTGAATATGCAAAGGCACTTTGAAGGAAAAAAATGTTTGTTGATTGTTATATATGGACCGGGTATGTAGGTACATTGTGTGTTTGCAGTGAACTCATACCAGATTTCTGATACTGAAGCAAATGTGTCCTCTTTCAGTCGTTCTGATGTTATGGATCTAATGTCAGATCTGAGATAATGCATTCTCTCTCTGAATCTGTCACGAGCCATTGTTGACTTCACAAAATTTTTTCCCCACTTCATTGACCACGGTGTATCTAGTTCTAAGCTCTTCACTCCTATAGCACCCAGCTCCAAGTAACTACTGCAGCCTACATCCTGCTGAATCTGCTTGGTGTATTCATCTCTTGATCTCCATCTATGATTTTTACCCTCCACACTGCCCTCCAATACTAAATTGATGATCCCTTGATGCCTCAGAACATGTTCTTCTTCTAGACCTGTTGTGCCACAAATTCCTCTTCTCCCCAGTTCTATTCAGTACCTCTTCATTAGTTACGTGATCTACCCATCTAATCTTCTGTTCTCTTCTTGTCTAAACTATTTGTTGTCCATGTTTCACTTCCATACATGGCTACACTCCATACAAATACTTTCAGAAAAGACTTCCTAACACTTAAATCTACACTTGATGTTAACAAATTTCTTTTCTTCAGAAACGATTTCCTTGCCATTGCCAGTCTACATTTTATATACGCTCTACATTGACCATCATCAGTTATTTTGCTTCCCAAATAGCAAAACTAATTTACTACTTTAAGTGTCTCATTTCCTAATCTGATTCCCTCGGCATCACTTGATCTAATTCGACTACATTCCATTATCCTCGTTTTGCTTTTGTTGATGTTCATCTCATATCCTCCTTTCAAGACACTGTCCATTCCATTCAGCTGCTCTTCCTGGTCCTTTGCTGTCTCTGGCAAAATTACAATGTCATCGGCAAAACTCAAAGTTTTTATTTCTTCTTCTTCTTCATAGATTTTAATTCCTGCTCCAAATTTTTCTCTTGTTTCTTTTACTACTTGCTCAGTATATACATTGAATAACATCAGGTATAGGCTACAACTGTGGCTCACTCCCTTCCCAATCAGTGCTTCCCTTTCATGCCCCTCAACTCTTATAACTGCCGTCTGGTTTCTGTACAAATTGTAAATAGCCTTTCGCTCCCTGTATTTGACCCTTGAAAACTTCAGAATTTGAAAGAGAGTATTCCAGTCAACATTGTCAAAAGCTTTCTGTAAGTCGACAAATGCTAGAAACATAAGTTTACCTTTCCTTAACCTATCTTTTCGATAATTTGCAGTGTCAGTATTGTCTTACGTGTTCCAACATTTCTACTGTATCCAAACTGATCTTCCCCGAGGTCAGCATGTACCAGTTTTTCCATTCATCTGTAAAGCTGGTAGTTCAGTAATTTTCACACCTGTCAACACCTACTTTCTTTGGGATTGGAATTATTATATTATTCTTGAAGTCTGAGAGTATTTCACCTGTCTCATACAACTTGCTGACCAGATGGTAGAGTTTTGTCAGGGCTGGCTCTCCCAAGGCTATCAGTTCTTCTAATGGAATGTTGTCTACTCCCGGGGCCTTGTTTCGACTTATGTCTTTCAGTGCCCTGTCAAATTCTTCATGCAGTATCATATCTCCCATTTCATCTTCATTTACTTCCAATTCCATTTCCATAATCTTGCTCTCAAGTATATCAACCTTGTACAGACCCCCTATATATTCCTTCCACTTTTCTGCTTTCCCTTCTTTCCTTAAAACTGGTTTTCCATCTGAGCTCTTGATATTCGTACAAGTGGTTCCCTTTTCTCCAAAGGTCTTTTTAATTTTCATGAAGACAGTATCAATCTTACCCCTAGTGATATATGCCTCTACATCCTTACAAATCATTCTCTAGCCATCCCTGCCTAGCCATTTTGCACTTTCTACCTATCTCATTGCTGAGTCGTTTGTATTACTTTTTGTCTGCTTCATTTACTGCATTTTTCTATTTTCTCCTTTCATCAATTAAATTCAATATCTCTTCTGTTGCCCAAGGATTTATACTAGCCCTCATATTTTTACCCACTTGATCCTCTGCTGCCTTCAATATTTCCTCTCTCAAAGCTACCCATTCTTCTTCTACTGTATTTCTTTCCCTCGTTCTTGTCAATTGTTCCCTAATGCCCTCTCTAAAACTCTCTAGAACCTCTGTTTCTTTCAGTTTATCCAGCTCCCATCTCCATAAATTCCCACCTTTTTGCCATTTCTTCAGTTTTAATCTACAGTTCATGACCAACATATTGTGGTCAGAGTCTACATCTGCCTCTGGAGAAGTCTTACAATTTAAAAACCTGGTTCCTAAATCTCAGTCTAACCATTATATAATCCATCTGAAACCTTTCAGTGTCTCCAGGCCTCTTCCACATACACAACCATCTTTCATGATTCTTAAACCAAGTGTTAGCTATGATTAAGTTATGCTCTGTGCAGAATTCTACCATGCGGCTTCCTCTTTCATTCCTTACTCCCATTCCATATTCACCTACTACTTTTCCTTCTCTTCCTTTTCCTACTACAGAATTCCAATCCCCCATGACTATTAAATTTTTGTCTCTCTTCCTTGACATTTAAACTTGTGCTACTGTGGTAGGCGTGGGCTTCATGCCTATCTTGGCTACATTAATGCATTCACTTTGCTGTTTGTAGTAGCTTGCACACACTCCTACTTTTTTATTCATTATTAAAGCTACTCCTGCATTGCCCCTATTTGATTTTCTACTTATAACCCTGTATTCACCTGACCAGAAGTCTTGTTCCTCCTGCCACTGAACTTCACTAATTCCCAGTATATCTAACTTTTACCTATCCATTCCCCTTTTTAAATTTTGTAACCTACCTGCCCGATTAAGGGATCTGACATTCATGCTCTGATCCACAGAATGGCAGTTTCCTTCCTCCTTAATAATGACGTCTTTTATAGTATTCTTTTCCCCTGTTTAAATCAACAGTTGCTTAATGCTCTATTTGAAACTCTCAATAATCTCTAGTTCTTTTGACAACCCAGGTCCCATCTCCTTTAATTCATTTCCTTTCTGCAGTTTTTATCTGCTATTCATAACCAATAAATTTTGGTCAGAGTTCACGGAACTCCTGGAAACGTTTTGCAGTTTAACTTCTGGTTTTGAAATTTCTGTCTTACTATTATGTAATCAGTCTTAAACCTTACAGTGCCTCCTGGTCTCTTGAAATCTACAACTGTCTTTTGTGATTCTTATATTGTAAGGGTTAGCCATGATTAAATTGTGCATTGTGCAGAATTCTACTAGATGGCTTCCTCTTTCATTCTTTTCCCCCCAGTCTGTTTCCTTCTACTATCTTTACTTCCTGTCTTATTCCTTCTATTGAGTTCCAGTGCATCATTATAATTAAATTTTTGTCTGCCTTGATGATCTGAATTATTTCTTTTATCTCACCAAACACTTTCTTTCAATTTCTTCATAATCTGCAGAGGTAGTAGGCATCTAAAATTGTGCTACTATGGTGAGTGTTGACCTTGTCTCTGTCTTGGCTATGACCTATGATACATCACTCCTCCCTGATACATTTAGATATGACTCTGACGGGTGACACATACATAAGCATCCTGTCGTATCACCTGCATCCATTCATGTCCATTGTGCATTCCGATGGACTTGGGCAGGACAATTTCAGAAGGAAAATGTGACACCCTACATGTCCAGAAATGCTACAGAATGGAGGAACACTCTTCTGAGTTTAAATGCTTCCACTGGCCACCAAACATCCCCGACATGAACATCACTGAACGTATCTGGGATGCCTTGCAACTTGCTGTTCAGAAGAGATCTCCACCTCCTTGTGCTCGTACAGGTTTTTGGACAGCACTCTAGGATTCATGGTGTCAGTTCCCTCCAGCACTACTTCAGACATTAGTTGAGTGCTTCCCATTTCATGCTGCGGCACCTCTGAGTGCTCGAGGGGGCCCTACACAATGTTAGGCACATGTACCAGTCCTTGGTCCTTGAGGTGAGGGAGGTGATCTGCCTCCACCAGTGTAACAGATCTGCAGATGGAGTTTGCCATGGGTGCACAAGCAGATCTGATTCTGATGTTGGCAGAACAAGTTGTGGCCACTAGGACCAGCTGGCACCCTTGTTGGGTGGTGATAGAGCCACGTTGATTAAACCCAGCTACGTCCACCTTAAAATGTGTATCTGCATCCTCTGCTACCGAAGGAGACTACTACAGGTTTCGCATGGATACCCATGCAAGAGTCCCATCAAGCTTTGATTGTGGATTGGTGTTGCCTTGTAAGAGGAATGGCATATTGTTAATGTGATATTAGAAAAAAAAAAGAAAAAAACAGCATTGTGATCTTTGAGATGTCCTTTCAGATGACTGTGACTTGGGGTTCAATCTGAAGAACAATGACTTATGACTTTCCATCAAATGAAATTTGTTGCAATTCAGGAAACTTAGAAACTGCCGATATTGAAGATAATTGTCAGTGCTTTCTTCTCTGCTTGGCAGTAATTCTCTTGCCATGTTGTGAGGTCCTTAGAGGAAAACGCAACAGGCAGTTTTGAACCATTCAGGCACTTAAAATGGTACAATGTCTCAATGCCATATGATGACATGTTAGTGGCCGGCCAAAATGAGTGGTAAATGAGACTGATACAAAGTCAGTCGAGGTGTAGTTTGGAGACATTGCTTCAGTTCAAGAAATTCTTGGTGACAATCTGCAGGTTACTGGAAAGTTTTCCCTGCAGACAGTTCGGTGGTTGAGCTATTGTTACAATTTGGTGGATAATTTGGGAATAATAGGTATCCTTGCCCATTAAATTCACTTGTTCTTTACGTGCATTGGTGTAGGAATATGGAAAATGGCTGCCATCCTTGCTGAGGATATGTCCTATGTCCTGTACTTTATGAGAAGCTGAAAGAAAGGAGCATTTTGACAAGATACACTAAAATATTCATAATGGATAAGCATAATCAGATACACTTTAATCCGAATTGGAAAAGGATAGAAAATACTCACTGGAAATTTGCTTTACGCTCCTCCAGAGTTCATCCTGTGAGCACTGTGACATCTAGGTAATTGATGCATTGAAGAATATTGGCAACAGTGTGTTCTAAAAAAATTTGAATGATTGGTGGTACACTAGAAATGCTGAAAGTTAACTTGTTATACTGATAGAAGTTGTACAGAATATTTAAAACCAGAATGGCTCTGGAAGCCTTGTTTAAAGGAAGTTAAAAATAAGCTTCCAATAGACTGGTCTTAGAAAAATACTGACCTCTGCTATTTTTGAAAATAATTCTTCCGGATACAGAAGGGTGATATGAGTCCACAAACCAATTGATCATTTACCAAATTTCAGGACCCCACAGAGGCATAATGTGAACAACGCTCAGTGATGAGGTTCATCTGCTATAAGGAATTGGGGAAGCACTTTTAACTCCTCTGAGTGATCCAGTTCTGCTTTAACTTTGTCCACAAGGTAGAGGTATAGGGCATGCTTTGGGAAATTTCAACCACACAAATTAGAATCCTGGAGAAAACAAGAGCATACTGGAGACACAAAGAATCTACTTCTGCACATGGAATGGTAGTCTGAATTGTTTGGACTGATTGTTGGATAGAAAATCCCAAGGTCATGTAAGCATCCAGGCTGAAAATATTTTCCACCTAGAGTTTTGCTACTACAGAGGAGGTAAGGGTTCTGGTCACTTGCGTATGTGTTAATCCCAAAAGTACATTTCCTAGTATCGGAATTTCATGAGTGGCAGCCCATAGCTTAGCTCACGCTGATTTTAAGGGCGAAGATGCCAAAAGAAGATGTTTAGAGATATTAGTAATTGAGACTGACCCCCTAGATTTCAAAAAGGAATAACATGGAAATGCTGTGAACTGTATTTGACAGAGTAAGACAGTGTGGTGTGTGGTACCATTTATTAGCAATGGGTAGATAAAAAACTCACTCACCAAGTGGGACAAGAAAAAACACACATTAAAGTTAAGGAAATTCGCAAATTTTTGGTGCCACTGGCTCCTTCTTGTGGCAGAAGGGATGAAGGAGATGAAGGAAAAGGACTGGTTAGGTTCAGGATATGGAAAGAACTATGGCAAATTCGCCCAGAACCCCAACCCAAGGAGACTTACTGGACAAAATTTGCGTTGGTGCACATGACTGCTGATGCCTTGACTGGTTCTGATAGACGACTACTGTATGACACTGCAAAAATGCCGTTGACAGACATAATTGAAATGTGGGCAACTATGTTTAGCATGTGAGGAAAAACAATCAGCATAACTGGGCTGTCTGTGAATATTTTGCCAAAACTGAATGGAAAAGCGGTTATGGCACTGGGTATCTCCTGCCCTGTCAAGTGAGAGCTGCTCGCTCGACTGCCGCCTGCAGCCACAACATTTTTGCAGTGTCACTGTTGGACAGACTAGATTATGCTGTAGTTGCTGATGGAGATGAATGTTCTGATACCACACAGTCTGTGGAAATGGAAATCCAAGGAACTTGAGTAACCTCAAAAGCCCTAATAATAGACAAATTTTCAGTTAAAGAAGCATCTGATTGTCATGGTGCTCGAGCAGACGCTTACTGTCCAGTGCAAATCTAATCACCACATCATGTATTAATTATTTTGCACATGATAGTCCACAACATCATACAAACTTGCCTTTTCTAGCCAGGCATTGTAGTTCTGCAATCCATATTGCATAACTGTCTACTGTTGCTTACAATGTTGAAGGAACTTTTAAAATGTGTGGCCACCACATGCATTTTTGTCGCAAATGTTCACTTGAAAGTGATGAGTAGTCTTGAGGGGCAGCACTGATGGGTCAGATAAAAGGGGCCAATTTTGGCACAAGAAAATGGATCTGCCAGCTCCTGTATGAGCTCATGCTGCTGTTCTAGCTGTTGTTTCCAGTGGTCGAAAAACAGCATGTACATCATAGTCGAAACACTCAACAAAGTGGTCCAACTTTATTAAACACAAATTATGTACAAATAAATTACAAAAAGTAATTGTTTCTGATTCTTCTCGAAATACACACAACGAAAGACTTCTGGAGGTGGATGCCTCTTGATTGATACAGTACTCTGGAAGTTTGTTGTGTGACTCACATGTTAGTGAAGGAGAACATTGTTTGTAGCTCCAACTGGGAAGCATCTGAATATGAACAATGCTCTCAGTGTTTCCATATACAGTGGAATAGAGTGCGGAAATAGTATGACATAAGGCAGACAGTCAATTCCGTGGTTAGACAAATGTCACCTGTAGGTAAGAACCAAGTCCAAATCACTGTTTAGGTGAAACCACATAGTGCAGGGTCATCATCAGTAGAGTCGCTGGTTGGTTGATAAGTGAAAGCAGTGGTGGTCCACATCAGCCCTTAAATCTGCCATAGAGTTTTGCCATATGACCTGGTGCCAGCAAATATTTCCTTCTGCGCTGTGTCTCGCAATCTTGCCAGATGTTGCATAATGATGTTGATTGATCCGTCAATACACCTGGCATGTGTCCCCCACTTTCTACATGTAACATGTGATCAAACATGGATGTACCTCTGATACAACTAAGGTGGGTACTGCTTTCTTCCAGTTGTTGTTGTAGTCTTCGGTCTGAAGACGTTTGATGCAGCTCTCCATGCTGCTCTATCCTATGTGAGCCTCTTCATCTCAGAATAACTACATCAACTTATATCTTTCTGCATCTGCTTTCTGAATCATCTCATAGTCTCCCTCTACAATTTTTACCCCAAACACCTCCCTACAATAGTAAGTTGATGATTCCTTGATGTCTCGGAATGTGTCATATCAACTGATCCATTCTTTTGCTCAAGTTGTGCAACAAATTTCTTGTCTCCCCAATTCTATTCAGTACTTTCTCGTTAGTTATGTGATCAACCCATCTAATCTTCAGCATTCTTCTGTAGCACCACATTTCGTAAGCTTCTATTCTCTTTTTATCTAAACTGTTTATTGTCCATATTTCACTTCTATACATGTCTACAATACAGAAAAATATTTTCAGAAAAGACTTCCTAACACTTAAATTTATATTTGATGTTAACAGATTACACCTGATTTAATTAGACTATATCCCATTATCCTTGATTTGCTTTTGCTGATGTTCACTTTGTATCCTCCATTCAGGACACTGTCCATTCCGTTCAACTGCTCTTCCAAGTCCTTTCCTGTTTCTGACATAATTACAATGGCATGAACAAACCTCAAAGTTTTTGTTTCTTCTCCCTGAACTTTAATTCCCACCCCAAATTTTTCTTTGTTGTCCTTCAATGTGCATGTTGAATAACATGGGATATATGATACAACCCTGTCTTACTCTCTTTTCAACTACTGCCCCCTTTCATGCCCCTCAACTCTTTATAACTGCTGTCTGGTTTCTGTAAAAGTGGTAAATAGCCTTTTGCTCCATGTATTTTACCCCTACTACCTTTAGTAGAAAGAGAGTATTCCAGTCAGCATTGTCAAAAGCTTTCTCTAAGTCTAGAAATACTATAAATTTAGGTTTGGCTTTCCTTAACCTATCCTCTAATATAAGTCATAGGGTCAGTGTTGCCTTATATGTTCCTACATTTCTCCAGAATCCAAACTGATCTTCCCCAAGGTTGGCTTCTACCTTTCTTTCCATTCTTCTGTAAAGAATTTGTGTAAGTGTTTTGCAACAATGACTTATTAAACTCGTACAGTATTATGGAAAGGATAGTTGCTTCTCACCATATAGTGGAGATGCTGAGTTGCAGTTAGGTGCAACAAAAGGACTGTCACAAAATAAGCTTTCATCCAACAAGGCCTTTGTCAAAAATAGACGACAGACACCCACACACTCACGCAAATACAACTCACACATACATGACTGCAGACTCTGGCAGTTAAAACCAGGTTATCAGCTGCCAGAGACTGCAGTCATGTGTGTGTGTGTGTGTGGTGTGTGTGTGTGTGTGTGTGTGTGTGTGTGTGTGTGTGTCACCTGTTCTTGACAAAGGCCTTGTTGGCTGAAAGCTTATTTTGTTGACTGTCTTTTTGTTGTGCTTATCTGCAACTCAGCATCTCCGCTATATGGTGAGCAGCAACTACTCTTTTCATAATATTGTAATTAAACTGAGAGTGTGATAATCTTCACACTCGTCTTGAAGTCTAAGAGTATTTCGCTGTCTCGTACATCGTGTACACCAGGTGGAAGAGTTTTATCATGGCTGGCTCTCACACAGCTATGAGCAGTTCTGATGGAATGTCATCTACCCTTCTGGGCCTTGTTTTTACATAGATCTTTCAGAGCTTTGTCAAATTCTTCACACTGTGTCATATTTCTCATCTCATCTTCATCTATGTTCACTTCCCTTTCTATAATATTGTTTTTCAGTTCATCTCACATGTATAGACCCATACATACTCCTCCCACCATTCAGCTGTCCTTTCTTTGCTTAGGACTGGTTTATTATCTGAGCTCTTGATATTCACACAGCTACTTCTATTTTCCCCAACAACCTCTTTATTTTTCTTGTAGGTAGTGTATATCTTTCCCCTTGTGAAATATGCTTCTAAATCCTTACATTTGTCCTCTAGCCATTTCTCCTTAGCTATTGTTGTGCCAAACACTGAGGCACCAGTAATTCAGCTCATTATTTATTTATTAGAATAAAAGCTATTGCATAGTGTCTAAAATGTACCATGTCACTTACTTTGATTACAGTATTAAACAATAATAGCTACATCGATATTACATTTTACATTGGTGCTAACTCCAAAGAGCTACCACTCCACCACTATGACATAAGGACATGTGTCCCTACTATCAAGCTAAACTGATCTTCTCACCTGCAACACCCACCACTATTTTCTAGACTACAGCACTCAATTACTTCTTAAAGCACATCTAAATTATACGCTGAAACAGTTTTAATGATGTTAGAGTCGATTCAGAGTCTTTTGCTTCTAGCTTCAACTTTCTTAGCTACTCATATCATCTAAACAAAAGACCAGCCTGAAACTTGGGTATCCTACCAACACTTAAGGACTGCAACAAATGTAAGAATCTGTTTTTTGATTTAATTTATTGATTTGTGTTTTAGGAGACTGCGGCTTTAAAATGATTAGTGAGGGATGGTCTCTTCACCACATTGTCCCTCATTTGGACAGGAGTAAACAGGCTACTGTCTTTTAAGTGAAGTTCCTTAAACATTTTCTAGACACAATAATGTTCTTATACACACATCAAGAAAAGTTTTGCATCACCTTGGTTCCAAGAGTTCCGGAACCAGTACAGAAAATTGGAATAGATGTCAACGAAAGCATCATTTCTGCCATTTTTAATGCTCATGAAAACCACTCATTGCATGTTGTACCTCCATACAGCGAGACCTTCAGAGACAGTGGTCCAGATTGCTATACATACTGGTACCTCTAATACCCAATAGCACGTCCTCTTGCATTGATGCATGCCTGTATTCGTCGTGGTATACTATCCACAAGTTCATCAAGGCACTGTTGGTCCTGGTTGTCCCACTCCTCAACGGCGATTCGGCGTAAATCCCTAAGAATGGTTGGTGGGTCACGTCGTCTAAAACAGCCCTTTTCAATCTATCCTAGGCATGTTTGATAGGGTTCATGTCTGGAGAACATGCTGGCCACTCCAGTTGAGTGATGTTGTTATCCTGAAGGAAGTCATTCACAAGATGTGCATGATGGGGGCACGAATTGTTGTCCATGAAGATAAATGCATCACCAATATGCTGCTGATATGGTTGCACTATCAGTCGGAGGATGGCATTCATGTATCATACAGCCATTACGGCACTTTCCATGACCACCAGTGGCATAAGTCATCCCCACGTAATGCCACTTCAAAACAGCAGGGAACCTACACCTTGCTGCATTTGCTGGTCAGTGTGTCTAAGGCTTTCATCCTGACCGGTTTGCCTCCAAGCACGTCTCCGACGATTGTCTGGCGGAAGGCATATATGACACTCATCCTTGAAGAGAATGTGATGCCAATCCTGTGCGGTCCATTCAGCATGTTGTTGGGCCCATCTGTACCATGCTGCATGGTGTCATGGTTGCGAAGATGGACCTTGCCATGGACGTCGGGAGTGAAGTTGCGCATCACACAGTCTATTGCGCACAGTTTGAGTCAGAACACAATATCCTGTCTCTGCACAAAAAGCATTACTCAACATGGTGACATTGCTGTCAGGGTTCCTCTGAGCCATAATCCATAGGTAACAGTCATCCACTGCAGTAGTAGCCCTTGGATGGCCTGAGAAGCATGTCATCGACAGTTCCTGTCTCTCCATATCTCCTCCATGTCTGAACAACATTGCTTTGGTTCACTCTGAGAAGCTTGGACACTTCCCTTGTTGAGAGCCCTTCCTGGCACAAGGTAACAATGCAGATGTGATTGAACTGCAGTATTGACTGTCTAGGCATGGTAGAACTACAGACGACATGGGCTGTGTACCTCCATTCTGGTGGAATGACTGGAACTGATTGGCTGTCGGACCCTCTCCGTCTAACAGGTGCTGCTCATGGATGTTTGTTTACATCCATGGGTGGGTTTAGTGACATCTCTGAACAGTCAAAGGGACTGTGTCTGTGATACAATATCCACAGTAAAGACTGCTAGATATTATTTAGCTATCAGGTATTACCGGTATGTATTTCTCTATTTTAATCTATCTTTCAAAAATTGTGTTCTATTAGCCAACCATTGGCTGTTTGTTCCTTAATTACCCTATCAAGAATATATAATTGCATTATTGCAAGAAACAAATCATTTAGGGTGGCTGTAAATGCCACAACAGATTCCTACAAACTTCCTCATGGTAATGGTTGGTTTAACCAGCTTGAACCTGGTTATCAAAGTGCTAGATCCATAGTAGATTACTAAGCTAGAATGCTATTGTGGTATAATTTGAACAGACATATAGTCAAATTAAATAACTATTGACCAATCCAACAATCAACTGGGATAATTACAGCCCTGTTAATGGTGAGTATGAAATGCTACTAAATGCTTTGTCTGAAAACTACCAAGAACAGATAGATGTTAGACAAACTAATAAAGAGGCAATAGTATCACGTCATAATGAGGAAACAATTTACATCCACACAAGAGCTGTGGAGATACTAAAAGGTTTCAGATAGATTATATAATGGTAAGACAGAGATTTATGAACCAGGTTTTAAATTGTAAGACATTTCTAGGGGCAGATATGGATTCTGACCACAATCTATTGGTTATGAATTGTAGATTACAACTGAAGAAACTGCAAAAAGGTGTGAATTTAAGGAGATGGGACCTGGAT
The DNA here is from genome assembly GCF_021461395.2 of Schistocerca americana. Taxonomy (NCBI): domain Eukaryota; kingdom Metazoa; phylum Arthropoda; class Insecta; order Orthoptera; family Acrididae; genus Schistocerca; species Schistocerca americana. The sequence continues at coordinate 1,035,475,513 of NC_060119.1, read as the reverse complement.
AAATTGAAAGAACCAGAGGTTGTACAGAGTTTCAGGGAGAGCATAAGGGAACAGTTGACAGGAATGGGGGAAAGAAATACAGTAGAAGAAGAATGGGTAGCTTTGAGGAATGAAATATGAAGGCAGCAGAGGATCTAGTAGGTAAAAAGATGGGGGCTAGTAGAAATCCTTGGGTAACAGAAGAGGTACTGAATTTAATTGATGAAAGGAGAAAATACAAAAATGCAGTAAGTGAAGCAGGCAAAAAGGAATACAAACGTCTCAAAAATGAGATCGACAGCAAGTGCAAAATGGCTAAGCAGGGATGGCTAGAGGACAAATGTAAGGATGTAGAGGCTTATCTCACTAGGGGTAAGATAGATACTGCCTACAGGAAAATTAAAGAGACCTTTGGAGAAAAGAGAACCACTTGCATGAATATCAAGAGCTCAGATGGAAACCCCGTTCTAAGCAAAGAAGGGCAAGCAGAAAGGTGGAAGGAGTATATAGAGGGTCTATACAGGGGCGATGTTCTTGAGGACAATATCATGGAAGTGGAAGAGGATGTAGATGAAGATGAAATGGGAGATATGATACTGTGTGAAGAGTTTGACAGAGCACTGAAAGACCTAAGTCGAAACAAGGCCCTGTTAGTAGACAACATTCCATTAGAACTACTGACAACCTTGGGAGAGCCAGTCCTGGCAAAACATTACCATCTGGTGAGCAAGATGTATGAGACAGGCGAAATTCCCTCAGACTTCAAGAAGAATATAATAATTCCAATCCCAAAGAAAGCAGGTGTTGACAGATGAGAAAATTACTGAACCATCAGTTTAATAAGTCACAGCTGCAAAATACCAATGCAAATTCTTTACAGACGAATGGAAAAACTGGTAGAAGCCGACCTCGGGGAAGATCAGTTTGGATTCCATAGAAATGTTGGAACATGTGAGGCAATACTGACCCTATGACTTAAGTATAACATTTTTATGAGTAACTAACCACAAAACCTTGCTTATTTTATGCTGAAACTGGCGAATACAATAGAAAAGACTTTCACATAGGATATACATCATATTATAAAAAATACTGGAAGATAACAATGCTAAACTAAATTTTCTTAATTATGGGTTCATTTGTAAATGTAAAATATTGCAAACATATATTGGAAAAGCATGAACTACTAGTAACCAAATGGAATAATAAATTTTATGAGATTTAATGTATTACCAAAATCACTTATTAGATACCATTGGAATTACAGAACTTTCAAAACAGGAATTTAAAACAAAAGGGTTGTTTTATTTCACTGTCAAGTGCAGTGTAATTGCCAATGGTAAATTTTGTTTTCATATTTGTAATGTACATGCATAACTCTCACCTGTATATCAAAACTGTATTGCAATTGCAGTCACAACTTGCACTAACTCCTCCTGAACAGGCCATGGAGGCCCAATGGTACCGATCGGCCACCATGTCATCCTCAGCCCATAGGCGTCGCTGGATGTGGATATGGAGGGGCATGTGGTCAGCACATCGCTCTCCCAACGGTATGTAAGTTTCCGAGACCAGAGCCACTACTTCTCAATCAAGTAGCTCCTCAGTTTGCCTCACAAGGGCTGAGTGCATCCAACTTGCCAACAGCCCTCGGCAGACTGGTTGGTCACCTATCCAAGTGCTAGCCCAACCCAACAGCACTTAACTTCTTGTGCTCTGGCAGGAACTGGTGTTACCACTGTGTCAAGGATGTTGGCTAGTCTCTATACTAGTAACAAAAAATAAATAGAAAAACAATGTCCGAGAGATTCAGCCCTCTGTACTGTGTGGTAAAGAACTCAAGCTTCCTGCTTTGCATGTTCCTAAGATCTAAAGCCAAGTAATTCACCATAGAAAGATAAGTAGCTGTGTTTTCAAGATGAGTAGTCATAGGAACTAAGTACCCTGAAAAAAAAAATTAGTCATCACCAGGTAACCACACTAATGTCACGAAACACCACCTCTATCTCGATAATGCTCTGAATATATAAAATAAGTGAAGCAACCACTCACCTATAGCAGCTTGATGCATTGAGTACAGACATGCATAACAGAAAACAGCATTCACACTAGCTCTTGAGCAATAGCTCCTCCTCTAGCCCAACTACACACATTCACACATACAACAACACAGACACACACATTTGCATGGTCATAACAAGACTGTTGATACTCAATTACTGAAAGCAGTTGTCTGAGCTGTTGCAGGTGGGGAGGTATGGAGAGGATAAGGAGAAACACAAGGAGGGGATAGTAAGAAAGGGGCAGGTCATTGGACAGATGACTCCATGGCTGCACAATGAGATGAGAAGAGTACAGAACGTAGAGCAAAAAAGAGATGTAGGAAGAGGGAGAATGGGGAGGGAGGAAAAAAGAGAGAAAAGTGGAAATAAATAGGTAGAAAGGAAGAGGAGAGGGAAGAGTGTGGCATGCGGTGTGGGAGGGGGGGGGGGGGGGGAGGAGCCAAGGAGCAGGCAGTGCACGATCTCGATCTGAATGGAGGAGGAGTGATGTGAACAGAAGAGGGAATTGAAGGTGAGGCAGTGGGAAAACAGGTTGGCAGAGGCTTAGGCCAGGAGATTTCAAGAGGACAGGATATGCTGGAGAGAGAATTCACACCTGTGTAGTTCAGAGAAACTTGTGCTGGAACAGAGTATCCAAATGGGCCTGTGTAGTGAAGCAGCTGTTGAAGTCATTTGTGTTGCGGCATGCAGCATGTTTAGCAACTGGATGGTCCAATTTATGGTTTGCCACCATTTGGTAGTGGCCATTCATGAGTCACTTGTCAGGCCCACATACAATGAAGTGCCAAAGAAACTGGTATAGGCATGCCTATTCAAATACAGAGATATATGAACGGTCCGAATATGGCGCTGCTAATGCCATCACCTATATAAGACAAGTGTCTGGAACAACTGTTACGTTGGTTACTGCTGCTACAATGGCAGTTTATCAAGATTTAAGTGAGTTTGAATGTGATGTTATAGTCAGTGCATAAGCAATGGGACACAGAATCTTTGAGGTAGCAGTAGGGATTGTTCTGTATGACCGATTCATGAGTGTACCGTGAATATCAGGAATCCTGTAATACATCAAATCTCTGGCATCGCTGTGGACAGAAAAGATCGTACAAGAAAGGGACCAGCAATGACAGAAGAGAATCATTCAGCTGACAGAAGTGCAACCCTTTGTAATGGATCTGGGAGATGTGTTATTTTCTACCAGATTTGTCGATATCAAATCTAATGAGGGAGGTTTTAAATGTTTTCTTATATTTTTGTCAGAATATTTTTTGTGAATTGTAATTTGCCTTATTTTATGCTAATTTGCTTATATGTTCGAGAGCGACAGCATATTGATTAATATTAGTAGATGTGACGAATAATATCAACGAGACTGGTTACAAGTGGAAGCTTGTGTGTTGTGTGAAATGTCTTTGACGCTGGAGTCGTCTTTGAGTGTAGTCAGTCGGCAGTGAACACTCAGTGTGTGACGGTGGAACAATGTACAGGTCCCCGTTATAATAATTTGCAAGTGACCAGCAAAAATGAGTTATTCTACTGCCTTTTTATGTAAACATCAAGAAGGAAGCACATTCGGAAAAATGGTATTTGAAGCACCAAAAATGAGGCAAACGCATTGAACCAGGACATTTCCACAGCTGACGAAACAGCATTATGGAATCATACTTTCACTAGACGACTGAAGTCAACACAAAAAAGTCAAATATCATCTAATAAACATCCACGGAAAAGTGAATACTGTCACGAAATATGCTAAATTCAAGTATATAAAAATAGTGAGCATATTTCACCTTCCACAAATTTCTGCAGATTTCAGTACAGGGCCATCAGCAAGTCTCAGCTTGCTAACAATTCAATTGAACAGCATTGATATGGGCTTTTGGAGCCAAAGTTCCATTCATGTACCCTTGATGAGTGCAGAATACAAAGCTTTACATCTCATCTGGGCCCATCAACAACGACGTTAGACTGTTGATCCCTGAAAACATGTTGACTTGTCAGACAAGTCTCATTTCAAATTGTATTGAGTGGATGGATGTGTACGGGTATGGAGACATCCTCAGGAATCCATGGACCCTGCATGTTGCACCGTATTGTGTATTCCCCAGGTATGAGTCTCCCCTCCTGCTGGTAGTGTGTTGTCTCACACAGCACACAGGCACCTAAATAAATTGGTGTTAAAGTCTATGCGCTACACCTGTAGCCCATGTGAGCATTCGTGGAAGTTATTGAGGTAAATATGATAGTGTAATAACACTATAAAATTCAGAATGTATTACCTTTTTAGTATTTGTTGTTTGTTTAAAAACATTTTTACAGTTTGAATCATTGGTTATTGTGGATATTGTATTTTTAGATGACAGTTTCTATAAATAAAACGAACTGACAAATCCGAAGATGGAACAAAAATCATCAATGAAAAGGCCACTCCATCTGCTCTGTAGAACATAATTTACTCCAGTTACCTGTTTTGATATTTGGTAAAGTATTGCTCAAAACAGTTGCTGATGGCCTCTCATGCTGCTTTGATTTGATTTGATTTGATTTATTATTGGTCCTGTAGATCATACAATTTCTACAGCAAAGCACATCATGATATAGGACAAGTCAATTTGAAAAATTATGTTAAGATGGTATATGACGAGAGATGACAGCAGTGGCACATAACTCACATAGCAGAATACATATAGGATATATAGACAAAATATAAAAAAGGTGGTGTGTGATGAGAGATGACGGTGGTGCATACTGCACATAACAGAATACATATAAGAGATACAGACAGAATATGAGTAACAAACAATAATTAAATTATCTTACTAAGTAGAAATATCTACAAGTGAATATACAGCTTATTACAAGTAATTAAAATATTGTGGTACATAGTTAACATAGCAGAATACATATATGAGATACAGACAGAATATAGATAAGATACAATAATTAAATTATCTTACTAAGTAGAAACATCTACAACTGAATAAACAGCTTATTGCAAGTAATTAAAATTTTGTTTCAAGAAATTCATGCACGGAATAGAAACAGTGATTTAGTAGCAATTCCTTTAATTTAATTCTCATTATTTTTGGGTTTTTGCTTGTTTTTATGCCTGTTGGGAGGTGGTTGTATATTTTAATGCCCGTACATTTAACCCCATTCGCATATAATTTTGTGTTGTAGGCTATAATTTGTAACTGTGTTTTGTTTCTGGTGTCATGTATGTGGTGGTCTGCATTTCCGTCAAGGGTGTCCAAGTGCTGTACTGTAAAACAAGCTAGTTCCAATATATAGAGGCGTGGCAGTGGCAGGATTTTTAGCTGTTGAAATAGTGGTTTACAGTGTTCATTTCTTTTTTTACATTTCATTATTCTTATTACTTGTTTTTGTAACTTGAAAATTGTGAGAGAATCAGAGCTCTTTCCCCAGAAGATTAGGCCATAGCTCAAGACAGACTCAAACAGGGCATGGTACACCAGCTTCAAGGTATCTACGCTGGCTGTGTCTTACAATGATTGTAATAGATAGCAGGTTTTACTAAGCTTTTGTGACAATGCCTCAATATGTGCTTTCCAATTTAGTGCGTTACTGATGGTAAGTCCAAGAAATTTGGTGTCCTGCCTGTTTGTAATGTCATTTGCCGATAACTATAACTGCATTGAAGGGGGTTAGATTTTGTCTAGTATGGAAGTTAATAATTACAGTTTTTTGAGTATTTATGAGTAGTCTATTTGCTTCAAACCACGATTGTAAATGACAAGTAGTTTCATTAACTGCATCTTGCGGTGTGTCACCTCTACTGGTTATCAGGATATTTGTGTTGTTTGCATACAGAAAGGAGCTGGCATTTGGTATGTGTTCTGGGAGATCATTTATGAACAATATGAAAAGAACAGGGCCAAAGACAGATCCCTGAGGGACGCCATATGTTGTATGTAGTATATCTGACCTGCAGTGCCTGAATGTCTCTGATTTTCTTATTTCTACATATTGCTTTCTTTGACTAAGGTAGCTATGGAACCAATTGTGGGCTACACCTCTAATCTCATACTTATGGAGTTTCATAAGCAGCAGCTTGTGGTCGACCATGTCAAAGGTCTTGGACTGATCAAGAAATATACCAACAGCAGGTTGTTTATGGACAACAAAACTTGAGCACTTTTCTAGAAATGCATACAGAGCATGTTTGGTGGACCTATTTTTCCGAAATCCGTATTGGGAAGATGTGATTATGTTGTTAGAATTTAAACATATTTCTAATCTAGTTAACAAACAGTATTACAATTTTGTCGATATGGTGGGCATAATGGTCTTGTGATATATTAGATTAGCAACTCTGAAACAAAAGTCATCCACCACCATTACCTACCAAAAGTCAGATTTGAGCTAGCAAAGCTTTCTATTGAGCACTGCATGTCACAGGAAAACATACACAGAGGTATCAAACTCAAAGACAGATTACTTCTTAGGCTTCCAGAACAACCCCTGCGACCTATTATGCCTAATTTTGAAGGAGCTGGCCACTGTTCTGTTTGTAGCAGGGCTCCTGATCATGGCACACATAAACAGTGCAGCAAATGTAAGAGACGCATTTATGACAATCATTGGTCAGTCATGTATCCTGCATGCGTGCCAATTGAGTGAAAATGATTGTGAAAAATTGATAATTGGTTCAGTTATGTAGATGATCAGAAACCAGGAAACTAATAACTATTATATATGAACTTAAAAACGTGTGAACATAATCTAAAACCATGCTTTAGCATTGATTTTTTTTAGAGTTTTGTTTGTTTATTTAACACAACAGTTACAAAGTTACATTTTGTTATTTTATGTGCAAATGTGATAAAAATAAAGGTATTTTGTAACTACACAATGTGTTTTATTTATATTATGTCCTGAGTTAATGTAATTTATTGTTGGGCTACATATGTAGCCCATGCATGCACTCGGGGTATGTTTAGTGTTAATGATAACCATGACTGTGGGCCACGATAAATGACTGATTGAATGAGTAGAGGTGACTGAAATGATGGATTGTAATAGAGACACAAAAGTTGTCATTGATGTCTGTAGCTCTCCACACTAGTCTATCCTGTGCAATCTTTTTCAACTCTGCATAACTACTTCTTCATTTGAACTTGGTTACTGTTTTCAAGCCTTCAGCTCTCTCTACAGTTTTGTCCCCACACTTCCATTCATTACCAAGCTGATAGTTCCTTGTTGCCTCAGGATGTGTCCTATTCTCATCTGATCATACGTTTTGTTCTGTAGTAACATATTTTGAAAGATTCTCTATTCTCTTCTCTGAACTGTTTATTGTCCATATTTTGGTTTGGTACAAAGCCGCACTAAAGACAAATACTTCGTTAAAGAGCTCTTAACACTTAAATTTATTTTCAGTGTTAACAAATTCCTCTTCTACAGAACTTCTTGTCTTGTTATTGCCAGTCTGCACTTTATATCCTTTCTAGTTTGGCAATCTTGAGTTATTTTGCTGTCCAAATAGCAAAACTCATGTTCTACTGTTTGTGTCTCATTTCCTAACGGAATTGCATCAGCATAACCTGACTTCTCTGTGAACTTTAATTTCCTCTCCAAATTTCTCCTTGATTTCCTTTACTGCTTACTCAATTAACAGGCTGAATATCACTGAGGATAGAGAACAATTCTGTCTCAATTCCTTCTGAATTACTGCTTCTCTTTCATGTCCTTTGACTCATAAATGCAGTCTCGTTTTTGTATAAGTTATAGGTAACCTTTTCCCCCCTGTATTTTAACTGTACTATTTTATTAACTACAAAGAGAGTATTCTTGTTAAAAACTCCGCCTACACCTACAAGCGGCACCAATTTTCAGTTTGCCTTTCTTCATTTTATCTTCTAATATGAATCAATATTGCCTCATGTGTCCCTACATTTCTCCAGACACCAAACTGATCTTTCCTGAGATTCCATCAGTTTTTCCACTCTCCTGTAAATAATTAATGTCAGTGTTTTGAAACCATGACCTACTACACTGATTGATTGGTAGTATTCACACATATCAGAACCCACCTTCTTTTCAATTTGAAATATTACATTGTTCTTGAAGTCTAGAGATATTTTCCTTTCTCATGAATCTTGCACACCATGTGGATTAGTTTTGTCATCACGTTTCCTGAAGTTTTCCTGGATACACTCCAACAAAATGACAGAAGTTTTGTCATTGTTTGCTCTTCCCATGATCTCAGTAATTATGACTGAATGTTGTCTGCTCCAGGGGCATTGTTTCTACTTCAATCATCCAGTGCTCTGTCAAATTCTTTTCACAGTATATCTTCCATTTAATCTTCATCTACATCTTTCAGTGCTCTGTCAGATCCTTCTTGCAATACCTATCCTGTAACTGACAACAATGTGGGAAAAGACAGGTTGCTACATACTGTAAAGAAGACACGTTAAGTTGCAGACAGGCACAATTAAAGGGCCTGAACAGCTGCAGCTGGTGGTCATGTGTGCATGAGGTGTGCTTGCTTGTGTGTATGAATGGTGTGTGTTTCTCTGTTTCTCTTTTGCTAATGAAGGCCGTGCCTGAAGGCTTTGTGTATTGTCTTTTAATTGTGCCTGTCTGCAACTTAATGTATCTTCTTTATGTTAAGTAGCAATCTATGTTTTCCATTATTGTTGATATTACTACGTGGAGTTTCCATTGTTTCATATCCTCCAGCTAATCTTATCTAATTCCCCCTCTGTCTCTATAATAATGTCTTCAAGTTAATTTTCCTTGTATAGAGCTCCTATTTATTCCTCCCACCTGTCCGCGGCTCGTGGTCTTGGGGTAGCGTTCTCGCTTCCCGCGCATGGGGTCCCGGGTTCGATTCCCGGCGGGGTCTGGGATTTTCTCTGCCTCAAGATGTCTTTCATCATCATTTCATCCTTATTCACTCGCAAGTTGCCATAGTGGCATTAAATAACTTGTGAAGCGGCAGCCAAACCGCCCCGTGAGGGGTCTCCCGGCCACCAAGAGCACCAGAAGGCAAAACAACACGCCAAATACCGCGAGACTTTCCAGAACTTCCTGGAGATCCTGCTGACCGCCGCCTTCAGGGATGCCCTGCCCTGTCTGCTGCCACGTGACATGTCCGCCACCGCCGCCCACCGCCAGAAATCCCCCACGCCCTCGTTGCAGTCGCCGATGCCCTCCCACATCCCAAAAGCACCAATAGTGTGATACGCTTGTTAAAGTGTTAAAAAAAAAGTGACAGTGAAAAGTGGTATAACACGTAAAAGTTTTCCATATCGTGTCAGTGTAACCATAGCTTCGAGGTTGTTTTTTTTTTTTTTTTTTACCTTCCTCATGTGCAATCGAGAGGTGTGCCCAACAGTGAGTACGTCAATATGATTATCGTTTTATGAATGCAAGAAATTAGTGTCTCACGTGTTTATATATGTCTTTCCTTCCACCATGAATAGTTTCCTTCCCTATTTTCTGTCTTCTTTACTCTCACTCACCACCTGTATCAAACTAGCTCTACAATTGCACCGCCACTGTTTCCTAGTGTATTGCTCATCTGACAAAGTGGTTTTAATAATTTGCTATAATAGTAAAGTTATTTTCCCTTTTAGTTTTTATTATGGTTTTTTTTCTATGTTAAGATAGTTATTCATGAGTGTTCTCCTTTGGATACCACTTTGCTCACCAAATAATGGCTTACAGTTGATGCATTCATTAATATTGTGTCAAGTTCATTTCATGTCTAGTGTATTCTCCACTACAGGCTGGGTTTTAAGGCCCAATGTAAAATGCCTCCCATTTTTGTTTGCAACAGTAGATTTAATAATAAAATAGTAAAAATACAGTATTATTTTAAAATGGACAGAAACATTCACAACTCAGAATACACACACACACAAAGATGATGTGACTTACCGAACGAAAGCGCTGGCAGATCGATAGACACACAAACAAACACAAACATACACACAAAATTCTAGCTTTCGCAACAAACGGTTGCTTCATCAGGAAAGAGGGAAGGAGAGGGAAAGACGAAAGGAAGTGGGTTTTAAGGGAGAGGGTAAGGAGTCATTCCAATCCCGGGTGTGGAAAGACTTACCTTAGGGGGAAAAAAGGACAGGTATACACTCGCGCACACACACACACATATACAGACACAAGCAGACATATTAAAAGCAAAGAGTTTGGGCAGAGATGTCAGTCGAGGCGGGAGTGCAGAGGCAAAGATGATGTTGAATGACAGGTGAGGTATGAGTGGCGGCAACTTGAAATTAGCAGAGATTGAGGCCTGGTGGGTAACGAGAAAAGAGGATATATTGAAGAGCAAGTTCCCATCTCCGGAATTCGGATAGGTTGGTGTTGGTGGGAAGTATCCAGATAACCCGGATGGTGTAAAACTGTGCCAAGATCTGCTGGCCGTGCACCAAGGCATGTTTAGCCACAGGGTGATCCTCATTACCAACAAACACTGTCTGCCTGTGTCCATTCATGCGAATGGACAGTTTGTTGCTGGTCATTCCCACATAGAATGCATCACAGTGTAAGCAGGTCAGTTGGTAAATCACGTGGGTGCTTTCACATGTGGCTCTGCCTTTCATCGTGTACACCTTCCGGGTTATAGGACTGGAGTAGGTGGTGGTGGGAGGGTGCATGGGACAGGTTTTACACCGGGGGCGGTTACAAGGATAGGAGCCAGAGGGTAGGGAAGGTGGTTTGGGGATTTCATAGGGATGAACTAAGAGGTTACGAAGGTTAAAGTGGACGGCGGAAAGACACTCTTGGTGGAGTGGGGAGGATTTCATGAAGGATGGATCTAATTTCAGGGCAGGATTTGAGGAAGTCGTATCCCTGCTGGAGAGCCACATTCAGAGTCTGGTCCAGTCCCGGAAAGTATCCTGTCACAAGTGGGGCACTTTTGTGGTTCTTCTGTGGGGGATTCTGGGTTTGAGGGGATGAGGAAGTGGCTCTGGTTATTTGCTTCTGTACCAGGTCGGGAGGGTAGTTGCGGGATGCGAAAGCTGTTGTCAGGTTGTTGGTGTAATGGTTCAAGGATTCTGGACTGGAGCAGATTCATTTGCCACGAAGACCTAGGCTGTAGGGAAGGGACCGTTTGATGTGGAATGGGTGGCAGCTGTCATAATGGAGGTACTGTTGCTTGTTGGTGGGTTTGATGTGGACGGACATGTGAAGCTGGCCATTGGACAGGTGGAGGTCCACGTCAAGGAAAGTGGCATGGGATTTGGAGTAGGACCAGGTGAATCGGATGGAACCAAAGGAGTTGAGGTTGGAGAGGAAATTCTGGAGTTCTTCTTCACTGTGAGTCCAGATCATGAAGATGTCATCAATAAATCTGTACCAAACTTTGGGTTGGCAGGCCTGGGTAACCAAGAAGGCTTCCTCTAAGTGACCCATGAATAGGTTGGCGTACGAGGGGGCCATCCTGGTACCCATGGCTGTTCCCTTTAATTGTTTGTATGTCTGGCCTTCAAAAGTGAAGAAGTTGTGGGTCAGGATGAAGCTGGCTAAGGTGATGAGGAAAGAGGTTTTAGGTAGGGTGGCAGGTGATCGGCGTGAAAGGAAATGCTCCATCGCAGTGAGGCCCTGGACGTGCGGAATATTTGTGTATGAGGAAGTGGCATCAATGGTTACAAGGATGGTTTCTGGGGGTAACAGATTGGGTAAGGATTCCAGGCGTTCGAGAAAGTGGTTGGTGTCTTTGATGAAGGATGGGAGACTGCATGTAATGGGTTGAAGGAAACATTCCACATGGGAAAAATATATTGACGGGTGTGAAAAAAGGCGAAATCGTGTTGGTTACAGCTGGGCTATGTTGGACTTGTGTTGGTAGACAACGATGTGCACAAAGGTTAGGTGGTTGTGTTGCCGCCAAAACACGTTAGAGGACGTAGAAATTCGGGAAAATTTCGAAAAAACTGCGTGTAATATATTAAAAGGAGTGGTTTTGTGGTGGTAGATTACGAAAATGAGGCTAACAATTGTCTGACAAAGAAATAATGACGTTAGAACCTGTGGGAAGCGCCATCAGTCCCTATACCAGTTCCAAACTGAACAATCCATTGCGCTCACCCACCTAATCCTTCACCTACACATCAACTCAGCCAATGAACACACCCGTCAACTCCTATCCTTAATAAAAGTCCTTAATCTTTCCTCTCCCACATCCACACCGGCTGTTCAGAGCATCCTCCTACAGGCCAACCGTAAATTAGAACAGCATGCCACCCTCCACCTCAAAAAACTATCCAATCTCCTGGTTTCCCACCTCCGGAAAGGCAACTCACTCACCCTTCACAACCTTTCCAGCAAACCTCAACCTCCTCTCATTGCACACAAACCCAGTCTCTCCCATCTACTCAATCTCCCACTTCCAGCTCCACTCCCTCCAAAACCTCAAAATTCCAATCAACACAATCTGGAACCACAACACCCTAATTCAGTAGTTAACCTTTCCTCCAAACCTCTCTCCCAATCCGGAACCTCTGTCCTATCCAAAGGCCTCACCTTCAGCCCCACTCCCAGATTCAACCGAACAGCCCTCGTCAAAGATTTACTGTCCTACACTTGTACTCTCTGCTGGAAATATCACTTTGCCATGAAGAAAAATGATCCTAATCCTACTCCTAATGATCCAACTCCCCAAGACACCATCCAAATTGAACCCTGCATGGAACAGTTCCGTCCTCCGTCGCAGCGGGACCCACCTCCTCTTCCTCAAAATCACCCTCTCCAAACCTTCCAGGAATTTCTGACTTCCAGGCTTGCATCTCAATCCTTCTTAAAAAACCTTAATCCTACTCCCAACATCACCACTGCTGAAGCCCAGGCTATCCGTGATCTGAAGGCTGACCGATCCATCGTCATTCTTCCGGCGGACAAGGGTTCCACAACCGTGGTACTTGATCGTCGGGATTATGTGGCTGAGGGACTGTGTCAGCTTTCAGACAACACCACATACAAAGTTTGCCAAGGTAACCCCATTCCCGATGTCCAGGCGGAGCTTCAAGGAATCCTCAGAACCGTAGGCCCCCTGCAAAACCTTTCACCTGACTCCATCAACCTCCTGACCCCACCGACACCCCGCACCCCTACCTTCTACCTTCTTCCTAAAATCCACAAACCCAATCATCCCGGCCGCCCCATTGTAGCTGGTTACCAAGCCCCCACACAACGTATCTCTGCCTACGTAGATCAACACCTTCAACCCATTACATGCAGTCTCCCATCCTTCATCAAAGACACCAACCACTTTCTCGAACGCCTGGAATCCTTACCCAATCTGTTACCCCCAGAAACCATCCTTGTAACCATTGATGCCACTTCCTCATACACAAATATTCCGCACGTCCAGGGCCTCACTGCGATGGAGCATTTCCTTTCACGCCGATCACCTGCCACCCTACCTAAAACCTCTTTCCTCATCACCTTAGCCAGCTTCATCCTGACCCACAACTTCTTCACTTTTGAAGGCCAGACATACAAACAATTAAAGGGAACAGCCATGGGTACCAGGATGGCCCCCTCGTACGCCAACCTATTCATGGGTCACTTAGAGGAAGCCTTCTTGGTTACCCAGGCCTGCCAACCCAAAGTTTGGTACAGATTTATTGATGACATCTTCATGATCTGGACTCACAGTGAAGAAGAACTCCAGAATTTCCTCTCCAACCTCAACTCCTTTGGTTCCATCCGATTCACCTGGTCCTACTCCAAATCCCATGCCACTTTCCTTGACGTTGACCTCCACCTGTCCAATGGCCAGCTTCACATGTCCGTCCACATCAAACCCACCAACAAGCAACAGTACCTCCATTATGACAGCTGCCACCCATTCCACATCAAACGGTCCCTTCCCTACAGCCTAGGTCTTCGTGGCAAATGAATCTGCTCCAGTCCAGAATCCTTGAACCATTACACCAACAACCTGACAACAGCTTTCGCATCCCGCAACTACCCTCCCGACCTGGTACAGAAGCAAATAACCAGAGCCACTTCCTCATCCCCTCAAACCCAGAATCCCCCACAGAAGAACTACAAAAGTGCCCCACTTGTGACAGGATACTTTCCGGGACTGGACCAGACTCTGAATGTGGCTCTCCAGCAGGGATACGACTTCCTCAAATCCTGCCCTGAAATTAGATCCATCCTTCATGAAATCCTCCCCACTCCACCAAGAGTGTCTTTCCGCCGTCCACCTAACCTTCGTAACCTCTTAGTTCATCCCTATGAAATCCCCAAACCACCTTCCCTACCCTCTGGCTCCTATCCTTGTAACCGCCCCCGGTGTAAAACCTGTCCCATGCACCCTCCCACCACCACCTACTCCAGTCCTATAACCCAGAAGGTGTACACAATGAAAGGCAGAGCCACATGTGAAAGCACCCACGTGATTTACCAACTGACCTGCCTACACTGTGATGCATTCTATGTGGGAATGACCAGCAACAAACTGTCCATTCACATGAATGGACACAGGCAGACAGTGTTTGTTGGTAATGAGGATCACCCTGTGACTAAACATGCCTTGGTGCACGGCCAGCAGATCTTGGCACAGTGTTACACCATCCGGGTTATCTGGATACTTCCCACCAACACCAACCTATCCGAATTCCGGAGATGGGAACTTGCTCTTCAATATATCCTCTTTTCTCGTTACCCACCAGGCCTCAATCTCTGCTAATTTCAAGTTGCCGCCACTCATACCTCACCTGTCATTCAACATCATCTTTGCCTCTGCACTTCCGCCTCGACTGACATCTCTGCCCAAACTCTTTGCTTTTAATATGTCTGCTTGTGTCTGTATATGTGTGTGTGTGCGCGAGTGTATACCTGTCCTTTTTTCCCCCTAAGGTAAGTCTTTCCGCACCCGGGATTGGAATGACTCCCTACCCTCTCCCTTAAAACCCACTTCCTTTCGTCTTTCCCTCTCCTTTCCTCTTTCCTGACGAAGCAACCGTTTGTTGCGAATGCTAGAATTTTGTGTGTATGTTTGTGTTTGTTTGTGTGTCTATCGACCTGCCAGTGCTTTCGTTCGGTAAGTCACATCATCTTTGTGTGTGTGTGTATTCTGAGTTGTGAATGTTTCTGTCCATTTTAAAATAATACTGTATTTTTACTATTTTATTATTAAATCTACTGTTGCAAACAAAAATGGGAGGCATTTTACATTGGGCCTTAAAACCCAGCCTGTAGTGGAGAATACACTAGACATGAAATGAACTTGACACAATATTAATGAATGCATCAACTGTAAGCCATTATTTGGTGAGCAAAGTGGTATCCAAAGGAGAACACTCATGAATAACTATCTTAACATAGAAAAAAAACAAACCATAATAAAAACTAAAAGGGAAAAGAACTATACTATTATAGCAAATTATTAAAACCACTTTGTCAGATTGAGCGATGAGCAATACACTAGGAAACAGTGGCGGTGCAATTGTAGAGCTAGTTTGATACAGGTGGTGAGTGAGAGTAAAGAAGACAGAAAATAGGGAAGGAAACTATTCAAGGTGGAAGGGAAGACATATATAAGCACATGAGACACTAATTTCTTGCATTCATAAAACGATAATCATATTGACGTACTCACTGTTGGGCACACCTCTCGATTGCACATGAGGAAGGTAAAAAAAAAAAAAAAAAAAACCTCGAAGCTATGGTTACACTGACACGATATGGAAAACTTTTACGTGTTATACCACTTTTCACTGTCACTTTTTTTTTAACACTTTAACAAGCGTATCACACTATTGGTGCTTTTGGGATGTGGGAGGGCATCGGCGACTGCAACGAGGGCGTGGGGGATTTCTGGCGGTGGGCGGTGGTGGCGGACATGTCACGTGGCAGCAGACAGGGCAGGGCATCCCTGAAGGCAGCGGTCAGCAGGATCTCCAGGAAGTTCTGGAAAGTCTTGCGGTATTTGGCGTGTTGTTTTGCCTTCTGGTGCTCTTGGTGGCCGGGAGACCCCTCACGGGGCGGTTTGGCTGCCGCTTCACAAGTTATTTAATGCCACTATGGCAACTTGCGAGTGAATAAGGATGAAATGATGATGAAAGACATCTTGAGGCAGAGAAAATCCCAGACCCCGCCGGGAATCGAACCCGGGACCCCATGCGCGGGAAGCGAGAATGCTACCCCAAGACCACGAGCCGCGGACAGGTGGGAGGAATAAATAGGAGCTCTATACAAGGAAAATTAACTTGAAGACATTATTATAGAGACAGAGGGGGAATTAGATAAGATTAGCTGGAGGATATGAAACAATGGAAACTCCACGTAGTAATATCAACAATATTGGAAAACATAAATTGCTACTTAACATAAAGAAGATACATTAAGTTGCAGACAGGCACAATTAAAAGACAATACACAAAGCCTTCAGGCACGGCCTTCATTAGCAAAAGAGAAACAGAGAAACACACACCATTCATACACACAAGCAAGCACACCTCATGCACACATGACCACCAGCTGCAGCTGTTCAGGCCCTTTAATTGTGCCTGTCTGCAACTTAACGTGTCTTCTTTACAGTATGTAGCAACCTGTCTTTTCCTACATTGTTGTCAGTTACAGGATAGGTATTGCAAGAAGGATCTGACAAAGCACTGAAAGATGTAGATGAAGATTAAATGGAAGATATACTGTGAAAAGAATTTGACAGAGCACTGGATGATTGAAGTAGAAACAATGCCCCTGGAGCAGACAACATTCAGTCATAATTACTGAGATCATGGGAAGAGCAAACAATGACAAAACTTCTGTCATTTTGTTGGAGTGTATCCAGGAAAACTTCAGGAAACGTGATGACAAAACTAATCCACATGGTGTGCAAGATTCATGAGAAAGGAAAATATCTCTAGACTTCAAGAACAATGTAATATTTCAAATTGAAAAGAAGGTGGGTTCTGATATGTGTGAATACTACCAATCAATCAGTGCAGTAGGTCATGGTTTCAAAACACTGACATTAATTATTTACAGGAGAGTGGAAAAACTGATGGAATCTCAGGAAAGATCAGTTTGGTGTCTGGAGAAATGTAGGGACACATGAGGCAATATTGATTCATATTAGAAGATAAAATGAAGAAAGGCAAACTGAAAATTGGTGCCGCTTGTAGGTGTAGGCGGAGTTTTTAACAAGAATACTCTCTTTGTAGTTAATAAAATAGTACAGTTAAAATACAGGGGGGAAAAGGTTACCTATAACTTATACAAAAACGAGACTGCATTTATGAGTCAAAGGACATGAAAGAGAAGCAGTAATTCAGAAGGAATTGAGACAGAATTGTACTCTATCCTCAGTGATATTCAGCCTGTTAATTGAGTAAGCAGTAAAGGAAATCAAGGAGAAATTTGGAGAGGAAATTAAAGTTCACAGAGAAGTCAGGTTATGCTGATGCAATTCCGTTAGGAAATGAGACACAAACAGTAGAACATGAGTTTTGCTATTTGGACAGCAAAATAACTCAAGATTGCCAAACTAGAAAGGATATAAAGTGCAGACTGGCAATAACAAGACAAGAAGTTCTGTAGAAGAGGAATTTGTTAACACTGAAAATAAATTTAAGTGTTAAGAGCTCTTTAACGAAGTATTTGTCTTTAGTGCGGCTTTGTACCAAACCAAAATATGGACAATAAACAGTTCAGAGAAGAGAATAGAGAATCTTTCAAAATATGTTACTACAGAACAAAACGTATGATCAGATGAGAATAGGACACATCCTGAGGCAACAAGGAACTATCAGCTTGGTAATGAATGGAAGTGTGGGGACAAAACTGTAGAGAGAGCTGAAGGCTTGAAAACAGTAACCAAGTTCAAATGAAGAAGTAGTTATGCAGAGTTGAAAAAGATTGCACAGGATAGACTAGTGTGGAGAGCTACAGACATCAATGACAACTTTTGTGTCTCTATTACAATCCATCATTTCAGTCACCTCTACTCATTCAATCAGTCATTTATCGTGGCCCACAGTCATGGTTATCATTAACACTAAACATATCCCGAGTGCATGCATGGGCTACATATGTAGCCCAACAATAAATTACATTAACTCAGGACATAATATAAATAAAACACATTGTGTAGTTACAAAATACCTTTATTTTTATCACATTTGCACATAAAATAACAAAATGTAACTTTGTAACTGTTGTGTTAAATAAACAAACAAAACTCTAAAAAAAATCAATGCTAAAGCATGGTTTTAGATTATGTTCACACGTTTTTAAATTCATATATAATAGTTATTAGTTTCCTGGTTTCTGATCATCTACATAACTGAACCAATTATCAATTTTTCACAATCATTTTCACTCAATTGGCACGCATGCAGGATACATGACTGACCAATGATTGTCATAAATGCGTCTCTTACATTTGCTGCACTGTTTATGTGTGCCATGATCAGGAGCCCTGCTACAAACAGAACAGTGGCCAGCTCCTTCAAAATTAGGCATAATAGGTCGCAGGGGTTGTTCTGGAAGCCTAAGAAGTAATCTGTCTTTGAGTTTGATACCTCTGTGTATGTTTTCCTGTGACATGCAGTGCTCAATAGAAAGCTTTGCTAGCTCAAATCTGACTTTTGGTAGGTAATGGTGGTGGATGACTTTTGTTTCAGAGTTGCTAATCTAATATATCACAAGACCATTATGCCCACCATATCGACAAAATTGTAATACTGTTTGTTAACTAGATTAGAAATATGTTTAAATTCTAACAACATAATCACATCTTCCCAATACGGATTTCGGAAAAATAGGTCCACCAAACATGCTCTGTATGCATTTCTAGAAAAGTGCTCAAGTTTTGTTGTCCATAAACAACCTGCTGTTGGTATATTTCTTGATCAGTCCAAGACCTTTGACATGGTCGACCACAAGCTGCTGCTTATGAAACTCCATAAGTATGAGATTAGAGGTGTAGCCCACAATTGGTTCCATAGCTACCTTAGTCAAAGAAAGCAATATGTAGAAATAAGAAAATCAGAGACATTCAGGCACTGCAGGTCAGATATACTACATACAACATATGGCGTCCCTCAGGGATCTGTCTTTGGCCCTGTTCTTTTCATATTGTTCATAAATGATCTCCCAGAACACATACCAAATGCCAGCTCCTTTCTGTATGCAGACAACACAAATATCCTGATAACCAGTAGAGGTGACACACCGCAAGATGCAGTTAATGAAACTACTTGTCATTTACAATCGTGGTTTGAAGCAAATAGACTACTCATAAATACTCAAAAAACTGTAATTATTAACTTCCATACTAGACAAAATCTAACCCCCTTCAATGCAGTTATAGTTATCGGCAAATGACATTACAAACAGGCAGGACACCAAATTTCTTGGACTTACCATCAGTAACGCACTAAATTGGAAAGCACATATTGAGGCATTGTCACAAAAGCTTAGTAAAACCTGCTATCTATTACAATCATTGTAAGACACAGCCAGCGTAGATACCTTGAAGCTGGTGTACCATGCCCTGTTTGAGTCTGTCTTGAGCTATGGCCTAATCTTCTGGGGAAAGAGCTCTGATTCTCTCACAATTTTCAAGTTACAAAAACAAGTAATAAGAATAATGAAATGTAAAAAAAGAAATGAACACTGTAAACCACTATTTCAACAGCTAAAAATCCTGCCACTGCCACGCCTCTATATATTGGAACTAGCTTGTTTTACAGTACAGCACTTGGACACCCTTGACGGAAATGCAGACCACCACATACATGACACCAGAAACAAAACACAGTTACAAATTATAGCCTACAACACAAAATTATATGCGAATGGGGTTAAATGTACGGGCATTAAAATATACAACCACCTCCCAACAGGCATAAAAACAAGCAAAAACCCAAAAATAATGAGAATTAAATTAAAGGAATTGCTACTAAATCACTGTTTCTATTCCGTGCATGAATTTCTTGAAACAAAATTTTAATTACTTGCAATAAGCTGTTTATTCAGTTGTAGATGTTTCTACTTAGTAAGATAATTTAATTATTGTATCTTATCTATATTCTGTCTGTATCTCATATATGTATTCTGCTATGTTAACTATGTACCACAATATTTTAATTACTTGTAATAAGCTGTATATTCACTTGTAGATATTTCTACTTAGTAAGATAATTTAATTATTGTTTGTTACTCATATTCTGTCTGTATCTCTTATATGTATTCTGTTATGTGCAGTATGCACCACCGTCATCTCTCATCACACACCACCTTTTTTATATTTTGTCTATATATCCTATATGTATTCTGCTATGTGAGTTATGTGCCACTGCTGTCATCTCTCGTCATATACCATCTTAACATAATTTTTCAAATTGACTTGTCCTATATCATGATGTGCTTTGCTGTAGAAATTGTATGATCTACAGGACCAATAATAAATCAAATCAAATCAAATCAAAGCAGCATGAGAGGCCATCAGCAACTGTTTTGAGCAATACTTTACCAAATATCAAAACAGGTAACTGGAGTAAATTATGTTCTACAGAGCAGATGGAGTGGCCTTTTCATTGATGATTTTTGTTCCATCTTCGGATTTGTCAGTTCGTTTTATTTATAGAAACTGTCATCTAAAAATACAATATCCACAATAACCAATGATTCAAACTGTAAAAATGTTTTTAAACAAACAACAAATACTAAAAAGGTAATACATTCTGAATTTTATAGTGTTATTACACTATCATATTTACCTCAATAACTTCCACGAATGCTCACATGGGCTACAGGTGTAGCGCATAGACTTTAACACCAATTTATTTAGGTGCCTGTGTGCTGTGTGAGACAACACACTACCAGCAGGAGGGGAGACTCATACCTGGGGAATACACAATACGGTGCAACATGCAGGGTCCATGGATTCCTGAGGATGTCTCCATACCCGTACACATCCATCCACTCAATACAATTTGAAATGAGACTTGTCTGACAAGTCAACATGTTTTCAGGGATCAACAGTCTAACGTCGTTGTTGATGGGCCCAGATGAGATGTAAAGCTTTGTATTCTGCACTCATCAAGGGTACATGAATGGAACTTTGGCTCCAAAAGCCCATATCAATGCTGTTCAATTGAATTGTTAGCAAGCTGAGACTTGCTGATGGCCCTGTACTGAAATCTGCAGAAATTTGTGGAAGGTGAAATATGCTCACTATTTTTATATACTTGAATTTAGCATATTTCGTGACAGTATTCACTTTTCCGTGGATGTTTATTAGATGATATTTGACTTTTTTGTGTTGACTTCAGTCGTCTAGTGAAAGTATGATTCCATAATGCTGTTTCGTCAGCTGTGGAAATGTCCTGGTTCAATGCGTTTGCCTCATTTTTGGTGCTTCAAATACCATTTTTCCGAATGTGCTTCCTTCTTGATGTTTACATAAAAAGGCAGTAGAATAACTCATTTTTGCTGGTCACTTGCAAATTATTATAACGGGGACCTGTACATTGTTCCACCGTCACACACTGAGTGTTCACTGCCGACTGACTACACTCAAAGACGACTCCAGCGTCAAAGACATTTCACACAACACACAAGCTTCCACTTGTAACCAGTCTCGTTGATATTATTCGTCACATCTACTAATATTAATCAATATGCTGTCGCTCTCGAACATATAAGCAAATTAGCATAAAATAAGGCAAATTACAATTCACAAAAAATATTCTGACAAAAATATAAGAAAACATTTAAAACCTCCCTCATTAGATTTGATATCGACAAATCTGGTAGAAAATAACACATCTCCCAGATCCATTACAAAGGGTTGCACTTCTGTCAGCTGAATGATTCTCTTCTGTCATTGCTGGTCCCTTTCTTGTACGATCTTTTCTGTCCACAGCGATGCCAGAGATTTGATGTATTACAGGATTCCTGATATTCACGGTACACTCATGAATCGGTCATACAGAACAATCCCTACTGCTACCTCAAAGATTCTGTGTCCCATTGCTTATGCACTGACTATAACATCACATTCAAACTCACTTAAATCTTGATAAACTGCCATTGTAGCAGCAGTAACCAACGTAACAGTTGTTCCAGACACTTGTCTTATATAGGTGATGGCATTAGCAGCGCCATATTCGGACCGTTCATATATCTCTGTATTTGAATAGGCATGCCTATACCAGTTTCTTTGGCACTTCATTGTATGTGGGCCTGACAAGTGACTCATGAATGGCCACTACCAAATGGTGGCAAACCATAAATTGGACCATCCAGTTGCTAAACATGCTGCATGCCGCAACACAAATGACTTCAACAGCTGCTTCACTACACAGGCCCATTTGGATACTCTGTTCCAGCACAAGTTTCTCTGAACTACACAGGTGTGAATTCTCTCTCCAGCATATCCTGTCCTCTTGAAATCTCCTGGCCTAAGCCTCTGCCAACCTGTTTTCCCACTGCCTCACCTTCAATTCCCTCTTCTGTTCACATCACTCCTCCTCCATCCAGATCGAGATCGTGCACTGCCTGCTCCTTGGCTCCTCCCCCCCCCCCCCCCCCCCTCCCACACCGCATGCCACACTCTTCCCTCTCCTCTTCCTTTCTACCTATTTATTTCCACTTTTCTCTCTTTTTTCCTCCCTCCCCATTCTCCCTCTTCCTACATCTCTTTTTTGCTCTACGTTCTGTACTCTTCTCATCTCATTGTGCAGCCATGGAGTCATCTGTCCAATGACCTGCCCCTTTCTTACTATCCCCTCCTTGTGTTTCTCCTTATCCTCTCCATACCTCCCCACCTGCAACAGCTCAGACAACTGCTTTCAGTAATTGAGTATCAACAGTCTTGTTATGACCATGCAAATGTGTGTGTCTGTGTTGTTGTATGTGTGAATGTGTGTAGTTGGGCTAGAGGAGGAGCTATTGCTCAAGAGCTAGTGTGAATGCTGTTTTCTGTTATGCATGTCTGTACTCAATGCATCAAGCTGCTATAGGTGAGTGGTTGCTTCACTTATTTTATATATTCAGAGCATTATCGAGATAGAGGTGGTGTTTCGTGACATTAGTGTGGTTACCTGGTGATGACTAATTTTTTTTTTTTTCAGGGTACTTAGTTCCTATGACTACTCATCTTGAAAACACAGCTACTTACCTTTCTATGGTGAATTACTTGGCTTTAGATCTTAGGAACATGCAAAGCAGGAAGCTTGAGTTCTTTACCACACAGTACAGAGGGCTGAATCTCTCGGACATTGTTTTTCTATTTATTTTTTGTTACTAGTATAGAGACTAGCCAACATCCTTGACACAGTGGTAACACCAGTTCCTGCCGGAGCACAAGAAGTTAATTGCTGTTGGGTTGGGCTAGCACTTGGATAGGTGACCAACCAGTCTGCCGAGGGCTGTTGGCAAGTGGGATGCACTCAGCCCTTGCGAGGCAAACTGAGGAGCTACTTGATTGAGAAGTAGGGGCTCTGGTCTCGGAAACTTACATACGGTTGGGAGAGCGATGTGCTGACCACATGCCCCTCCATATCCACATCCAGTGACGCCTATGGGCTGAGGATGACATGGTGGCCGATCGGTACCATTGGGCCTCCATGGCCTGTTCAGGAGGAGTTAGTGCAAGTTGTGACTGCAATTGCAATACAGTTTTGATATACAGGTGAGAGTTCTGCATGTACATTACAAATATGCAAACAAAATTTACCATTGGCAATTACACTGCACTTGACAGTGAAATAAAACAACCCTTTTGTTTTAAATTTCTGTTTTGAAAGTTCTGTAATTCCAATGGTATCTAATAAGTGATTTTGGTAATACATTAAATCTCATAAAATTTATTATTCCATTTGGTTACTAGTAGTTCATGCTTTTCCAATATATGTTTGCAATATTTTACATTTACAAATGAAGCCATAATTAAGAAAATTTAGGTTAGCATTGTTATCTTTCAGTATTTTATATAATATGATGTATATCCTATGTGAAAGTCTTTTCTATTGTATTCGCCAGTTTCAGCATAAAATAAGCAAGGTTTTGTGGTTAGTTACTCATAAAAATGTTATACTTTTAATTGTTAATTTAATAAATTTCCACTGTCATTTTGTTGACTTGATTGTTAACAAATGTATAAATAGGAGGAGCACAAGACTCAAGAATGGACAGTTGGAGACAGTTTTGTGATGCAACCACTGTGTCGCGTTGTTGTTGTTGTTGTTGTTGTGGTCTTCAGTCCTGAGACTGGTTTGATGCAGCTCTCCATGCTACTCTATTCTGTGCAAGCTTCTTCATCTCCCAGTACCTACTGTAACCTACATCCTTCTGAATTTGCTTGGTGTATTCATCTCTTGGTCTCCCTCTATGATTTTTACTCTCCATGCTGCCCTCCAATACTAAATTGGTGATCCCTTGATGCTTCAGAACATGTCCTACCAACCGATCCCTTCTTCTAGTCAAGTTGTGCCACAAACTTCTCTTCTCCCCAATCCTATTCAACAACTCCTCGTTAGTTATGTGATCTACCCATCTAATCTTCAGCATTCTTCTGTAGCACCACATTTCGGAAGCTTCTATTCTCTTCTTGTCTAAACTATTTATCGTCCATGTTTCACTTCCATGCATGGCTACACTCCATACAAATACTTTCAGAAACGTCTTCCTAAAACTTAAATCAATACTCGATGTTAACAAATTTCTCTTCTTCAGAAACGCTTTTCTTCCCATTGCCAGTCTACATTTTATATCCTCTCTACTTCGACCATCATCAGTTATTTTGCTCCCCAAGTAGGAAAACTCCTTTACTACTTTAAGTGTCCCATTTCCTAATCTAATACCCTCAACATCACCTGACTTAATTCGACTACATTCCATTATCCTCGTTTTGCTTTTGTTGATGTTCCTCTTATATCCTCCCTCCAAGACACCATCCATTCCATTCAACTGCTCTTCCAAGTCCTTTGCTGTCTCTGACAGAATTACAATGTCATCGGCGAACCTCAAAGTTTTTATTTCTTCTCCATGGATTTTAATACCTACTCCGAATTTTTCTATTGTTTCCTTCACTGCCTGCTCAATATACAGATTGAATAGCATCGGGGAGAGGCTACAACCCTGTCTCATTCCCTTCCCAACCACTGCTTCCCTTTCATGCCCCTCAACTCTTATAACTGCCACCTGGTTTCTATACAAATTGTAAATAGCCTTTCGCTCCCTATATTTTACCCCTGCCACCTTCAGAATTTGAAAGAAAGTATTCCAGTCAACATTGTCAAAAGCTTTCTCTAAGTCTACAAATGCTAGAAAGGTAGATTTGCCTTTCCTTAATCTAGCTTCTAAGATAAGCCGTAGGGTCAAGTATTGCCTCACGTGTTCCAATCTTTCTACGGAATCCAAACTGATCTTCCCCAAGGTTGGCTTCTACTAGTTTTTCCATTCGTCTGTAAAGAATTCGTGTTAGTATTTTGCAGTTGTGACTTATTAAACTGATAGTTCGGTAATTTTCACATCTGTCAACACCTGCTTTCTTTGGGATTGGGATTATTATATTCTTCTTGAAGTCTGAAGGTATTTCGCCTGTCTCATACATCTTGCTCACCAGATGGTAGAGTTTTGTCAGGACTGGCTCTCCCAAGGCTGTCAGTAGTTCTAATGGAATGTTGTCTACTCCTGGGGCCTTGTTTCGACTCAGGTTTTTCAGTGCTCTGTCAAACTCTTCACGCAGTATCGTGTCTTCCATTTCATCTTCATCTACATCCTCTTCCATTTCCATAATATTGTCCTCAAGTACATCGCCCTTGTATAGACCCTCTATATACTCCTTCCACCTTTCTGCTTTCTCTTCTTTGCTTAGAACTGGGTTTCCATCTGAGCTCTTGATATTCATACAAGTGGTTCTCTTTTCTCCAAAGGTCTCTTTAATTTTCCTGTAGGCAGTATCTATCTTACCCCTAGTGAGATAAGCCTCTACATCCTTACCTTTATCCTCTAGCCATCCCTGCTTAGCCATTTTGCACTTCCTGTCGATCTCATTTTTGAGACATTTATATTCCTTTTTGCCTGCTTCATCTACTGAATTTTTATATTTTCTCTTTTCGTCAATTAAATTCAATATTTCTTCTATTACCCAAGGATTTCTACTAGCCCTTGTCTTTTTACCTACTTGATCCTCTGCTGCCTTCACTACTTCATCCCCCAAAGCTACCCATTCTTCTTCTACTGTATTTCTTTCTCCCACTCCTGCCATTTGTTCCCTTATGCTCTCTCTGAAACTCTGTACAGCCTCTGGTTTAGTCAGTTTATCCAGGTCCCATCTCCTTAAATTCCCACCTTTGTGCAGTTTCTTCAGTTTTAATCTACAGTTCATAACCATTAGATTGTGGTCAGGGTCCACATCTGCCCCTGGAAATGTCTTACAATTCAAAACCTGGTTCCTAAATCTCTGTCTTACCATTATATAATCTATCTGATACCTTTTAGTATCTCCAGGGTCGCGTGTCTGTGCAATAATGCAATTGTTGTAATACAGCATTGTGACTCTACAGCCTGTTATGTGGAGTGGGCTCCCACTAAGAAGAAATGGCACAGCTTGTCATCAGTAAACCACTATAAAAACGACTTGGTACCTGGATTATTTCATGGAATTCACATAACTTGATCCAGTTAGCAGATGAAATGGACTGAGGCAATGACTACTTCAGCAGCAGCAGGAAGCAGATTACTCCGAGTTACACCATACTAAGATACCTATAAGAAATCAACTGAACTATATAAGTGTCACTGCAGAACGAATTACTAAAGTGTAACATTTCGGAAACTGTTCTAGCAGTAAACATTTGCATTTGTCTCAAAGTAATTCTTTGAGTGGTGGAGGCCAATGTGATCAGTAAGAAACACCCCCATGATCACACGTTTCTTGATGTCTATGGAACACAAGAATAACAACAAATTTTTGAGGTTTTTGTTCAAATCAAATAATCTCTTTTCGGTGTTGAAAATTTTTGCCCCAGCAAAATTTCACTGTCTTACCCATGTAACGTAACAACAGTAGTTTTGTTACAACAGTAATGTGCATTTTCAGTCACTGACTTCAAAAATGGGTTGCTGGTAGCTCTCAGCAAAAATACAAGATGAACATGACCACAGAGCGTAAAGTGCCAAAAACAGAGTTGCTTATCACAGTAAGACCACTGCATGAATACCTGCATGAAGCAGTCTTCCAAGTCACACTACATTTGGACATCAAAACCTCTCTGGTTTGAAGTCTTCATATCCAGCTATAGTTCAGGAGTACCCAAGAACAAAGCCTGCAAAGACTGGAGAACAGAATTGATTGTGTAGAACACACATCAGCAACAAAATTGAATCTCTCGATCATGGTGTGAATTGATAGTTGTTAAGGATACTGTTATCTTCAGTGACCTCCATCACCACCTTAACTTTCAGAGGTGACTGAAGGTAAAATGTGCACCCAGAAGGAATGGTATTGACTGTATACACCATGTTTTGTGCTCAGATAGCAGCGATATGAATCATATCATGGTATGTCCTGAGTGAATCAACCAGGAGAAGAGGCTCTCCTTCACTGCATATGAGAAGGAGATATCTTGAAAGAATTGTGTTAGGATTTATTTTGTGATTAGGCCAGACTTCTACGCAACTTGAATCAGATTTTGCGGTGTCAGCATGTGTTGCACTACTCACACTCCAAACTGACTTCTAGGTTCCTGGTAAATTACCAGTAACTTTGGAAACATGTATTCACTAGCTGATGCAATGGTTTGGATGGTATAAGAATAAGCTATTGCATGACCACTCCACAGTGAACTTTTTACCAACTTCTCTCCCTTTAAATGAAGAGTTTGCGATGAGTGAAGTTCTTTCCATATAATACTTTTATCAGTATTATACAGGAGGTGACAAAAGTCATGGGATACCTCCCAATATTGTGTGGGACCTCTTATTGCCAAGTGCAATGCCGCAACTTGATGTGACATTGACTCAACAAAGTCATCGGAAGTCCCCTGCAGAAATATTGGCCATGCTGCCTCTACAGCTGTCCATAATTGCAAAAGTCATGCTAGTGCAGGATCTTGTGCACAGACTGACCTCTCAATTATGTCGCATAAATGTTCAGTGGTTAGCCAAATCATTCCCTGAAACTGTCCAGAATGTTCTTCAAACCAATCATAAACAACTGTGGCCTGGTAGCAAGACACATTGTGATCCATACAGATTTCATTATTGTTTTGAAATTTGACATCCATGAATGGCTGCAAATGGTCTCCAAGTAGCCGAACATAAACATTTCCAGTCAATGATCATTTCAGTTGGGCCAGAGGATCAAGTCCATTCCCTGTAAACAAAAATCACACCATTATGGAGCCACCACAAGCTTGCAGAGTACCTTGTTGACAACCTGGGTCCATGATATCATGGGGTTTGCACCACACTTGAACCCTATCATCAGCTCTTACCAACTGAAATCAGGACTCATGCATCCAGGCCATGGTTTTCCAGTTGTCTAGAGGCTAACCAACATGATCACAATCCCAGGAGAGGCGCTGCAGGTGATATCATGCTGTTAGCAAAGGCACTCTCATTGGTTGTCTGCTGCCATAACCCATTAATGCCAAATTTCACTGCACTCTCCTAACAGATACATTCATTGTACATATTACTTTGATTTATGTGGTTATTTCACAGTGTTGCTTGTCTGCTAGCACTGGCAACTCTACGCAAACACCACTGCTCTGCTTTCTGTGTGTGTGGTATAAAGCTTTGATATGGTGTCTCCTGAAACACCAAACACTTCGGTTACCTTTGTTACAGAAGCATCCACCATAGAAGCACTAATAATTTGCTCACATTTCAGTCCACTTACCTCCAATATAATGCATTCACAACTACACAGAACACTGTTCTGACAACAGCTGACACTTGCAACATATTGCAAGTATTGTACAAATACCATTTATGGTCAGACACATCAGCGCAATCCACAAGCTTGGCTAGCATCTGCATTTATATTCATCTCACAGTGTTATGATATTTCTGTCCAGCAATGGTACATTACAATTACAGCAAATATTTTCTTTACAGATACCATAGCCATGTAAAAAATGCAATGGAAATTCCTGCTAAAGGAAACCACCTCAGATGCCAAAATTCTTGTTTGTTACCCTTTATACACACGTTTTGCTTGCTCACTCTTGTATCAGAAGCACCTGAAAATGGCAATGAAGATTAAAGTGGCTGGTTGTATTTGCAAATTACAGTAAAAAATAGTTTTAGAAGTTGATACTAGGTCTACAACTTTGCTTCCACCATTTTTTCTTAAAGTTCGGGGCTTTATTGTAAAAAACTTACAAAAAAATTATGATTTATAGTATTGCCCATCGCTGGCCATTACATTCTCCCATCTTTTGGATAGCATACAAATCCTATGGTGGAAGAACTGGGTGTCTTTTGTGGGGATCCATGAATCAGTTCCATTTTGCACTTGTTCATATGATCGGAAGTGCTGGTCAGCCAGACTGTATGCCACCGATCGAAAAAGATGGTAGGCAGTGAGAGCAACGTATTGAGAATATGGTGGGAGGGATAGGACTTCTCATTTCAATGTTTCCATGTATATTTTGATGGGTTTTTCGACATGGGGTTGAGCATTGACCTGCTGCAAAATTACCTTTACGTGTCTATCGCTATATTGTGGCCATTTCTGTTTCAGTGCTGGACTCGAATGCATCAAATAATTTCGATAACGATGTCCTGTGACTGTCTTCATCTGTTTCAGTAGCTACAAAAACGTTCTGTCTTTCACTGTCATGCCGGCCTTCGACATCAAAATCACCATTCTCAAGGCACAGAAAACATTCTCTGCATGTTGATCCACTCACTGTTGATCCCTCACCATTGGTCTTACCCAGCATTTTAAGAGCCCCAGCCACAGATTTCTTCATGTTAAAGCAGAAAATTAAAACTTCCCACAAATGGCAAGAAATGGGTACGTAAGTTGATGTACTTAATCAAGAATAACCTTATGATGCAGTCACAAATCGACTAATATTTTTATGGCATTATGTTTCCAGGTGCCTAAGCTTATTGTATTACACCTGTGACCAACCACCTGAACCCCCAGTTGCCGCTACTGCTGTCTATTGCAAAACAGCAGAAGCAAAGTTGTATAACTAATATAATTTTGTCCACTCGGATTTTCTTCTCCAACATACATGTTTTCTGTATGTGCACTGGTATTTATTTCATAGTATAGCACAGATGTGACCAGGAACTTTTTCAACAAGTATAAAAATGAATCCTAAGGTTTTAATGTTTTGTTATTCTTTTTTATGATTTCTAGGAGCTCAATTTGGCACAAAGATTTGAATTTAAATGGACAGTAATTGGAGTTTGAGTTTGATTATAAAGAAAACTTTTATTTTTTACAATACAGTATGGTCTTCTATTGAACATTTCATCACAACTGTTCACAGTCAACTTATATTCCTACAGCTTTACTAAAAGGTATTTATATCTTATGGGTTTGTCTGACAAATGCAGGGTCATATTCTCAGACATTCTTGTTTTGCATCTGCAGGAAGCACATGTGAGCATACTAGGCTCATTATCATTTAGCTAAACACTGTGTTGATCAAAATGCTTCACACTGTCATCCTCTGTTGAAATATTTCCATTTCCTGAGGAGAGTTCATGTATCTGTTGACGTAACTGATTCAACATTTTCAGCTCAAACAATGCTGATATTAGTTTTCCATTCTGAATCTTGAGTTTGACATCTTGAGAACTCACAGTCTCTTTCAGCAACTTTATTTCCTTAAAAAATAATAACAACAAAGTAAAAATACACAGAAACAGTTGTTAAACACTATAGTATTTTAACATATGGGTACAGATTTCTATAAAGCTTTATATATTACTCTAAAAAAAGATAATACATTTATAACAACTTAATGAAAATATAAATGAAAAATTAAGACAACTACTGTTTGAGGCAGAACAAGAGGATTCTATTGCTAGTTGCTGAAACAACTACTACATCACGGCTAAGATGGAAATAGTATTGTCAAAAGAAAGAAAGGAAGGTAAGAAGTCAATCCAAAGGACGAAGATTCTTGATGGACAGACTTAGAAACCACTAAAAAGAAGATAAAGCAATATTATATACTGCTCGAAAGAATAATGAGAACATGACTCTGGGCATCTGCCATAATCTATTGAGCAATAGTCGAGGGCTGGGTATGTTACCAAATTACACCTTTACATCTCACAAATTAAGTACAAAACAAAATATCATTACATCCTCAATCATTTACATAAAAAGAAAAAAAGAACTGAAAGAGATTGCGTCCACTATGCTTGTCCGTCCTCTGTTGGAGTACTGTTTCATGGTCTGGGATCCTTACCAGATCGGATTAATGGAGTACATTGAGAAAGTTCAAAGAAGAACAGCACATTTCATATTATCACAAAATAGGCAGAGTGTGTCAATAACATGATACAGGATTTGGGGTGGACGCCATCAAAAGAAAGGTGTTATTCGTTGCGGCAGAATCTTCTGATGAAATTTCAATCACCAATTTTCTGCTCCAAATGCGCAAATACTTTGTTGATGCCAACCAATTTAGGGTGAAATGATCATCATAACAACATAAGGGAAATCAGAGCCCACACAGAAAGATATATGTGTTTGTTTTTTCTGCGTGCGCTGATCGAGATTGGAATAACAGAGAATTATTTTGAAGGTGGTTCGATGAACCCTCTGCCAGTCACTTAAGTGTGATTTGCGAAGTATATCCATGTAGATGCAGAATGTCTGACAGGTGTCAAAAAGAAAGTAGGAACTGAAGTGTAGCAGATTTCAACTACATCCAGAGTCACATGTAGAAGTATCATTTACTAAATACAGACAATAATAGAAAACAGCCAAACATAAGTAAACATCAACATAGGGAAATATTATGGAAATAATGACTATGCAACAGTATTCTACATATTGAAATGTATTGCTGACATTGGTGGGAATAAACAAGATTACTCTTTTGTAATCAGCAAAAGCGTAACCACAAACTATGACTGATGCAATGCAGTTTATCAAACATTACTACTGAAGGGGGGACATGTAGTATCACCCCTTTCAGTCATGATGTGTAGTGAACCGGCTTTATTGCCGTGCTCATGCACTGTGTACAAGGGAGAGGCTTGGTGATGGAAACGACTAGGGTGGTTTTTGGTCACGACAAATTTATTCTTCACTAGTTTTACAATAAGTAACAAATACCATTCATCATTAATGTCCGTCTGTACAGGTGTGTTGCACTAGTGGTACAGCTTGATCACCGATCCAGGAGGGCGTACACTCCAGTGATGAGCCATGGCGCGACCGCGTGGACTGACTGAGACAAAAGCCGCATAATCGAATGTTCAGCTCCTGGCACAACCAGAGGCACCCTGAAGTCTGTGAAGGAGCGAAAGGTACTGCCAATGGAAGGGTGCACACCGCGAAATGGGTGACTGCAATCAGGACTACACGTACGCGTCTGCAGTGGAGTCGCGTTAACCCAACACACGTTGTCTGGAGCAGGAGAAGTTGGAGACGT
Source organism: Schistocerca americana (assembly GCF_021461395.2). Taxonomy (NCBI): domain Eukaryota; kingdom Metazoa; phylum Arthropoda; class Insecta; order Orthoptera; family Acrididae; genus Schistocerca; species Schistocerca americana. Next base: position 1,035,442,872 of record NC_060119.1, on the reverse strand, counting down.
GTGTCATGTTGTGTTGACCAGCTCACACTGTCTGTCTGCTTTGTCCCGTGCATTCCGATGAGCGATGCACCGTTGCCAAAATTTGGCATAATGGTATAGCTGCACTCGTGAATGCTGGGTGTTGCTTACTTGTGTCAATTGTGCCGTAGTTCAGTCCTTTTCGCGTTTGAACGGTGTGGCCGCCACACTACCATCATATTTCAATGTAATATTAATCCAAATGTATTTCTATTAAATGTTCTTACTTTTTATGTGTTCAGAGCTACAGAAACAAGTTAATGTATTATAACAGTACAATTCATGGTGAGGGCATTATTAGGAAATGTAAACAAATCTAACATCCTGATAACCAAGCTAGATACATAAATTTTGCCGACATCATGAAATTGTATAATTTTTTTGTATCTCAAACTATGGAAGGAATTCTTTTTATTAATTATGTTGGCCATAAGTAAAATAAGAACTAATTGAATTGCTGTTAAATTGAACATCTCGTATTTGACTACGAAAACATAAAAAGTACTGTGACCTTTGTATTTAAATACATGTACATGTAAATTACAAATACTTTGCCATCTGAATTGCCAACTCAATATAAAACTTTTAGTTGTAATTCCCTTAAAGACTGTTAATAACAATTAACAAATAGCAGTGTTTTCTACGAATACTGGCAGACTTTTGTAGCCAGGAGGTCAATCTGCTGTCAGATTTTGAGGTGGAATCTATGTCTGCTATCAGTCCTAACAGTATGGTAATAAACAGTATTACATAAAATGGAGCATCTGTAAACTTAATTATTGTAAGTACACACATAAAGTCTGCAGATCATAAGAGTTTCAGACTATCTATGAGAATCAGCTGTTGCAGCAAAGAAGACCTTAAGTATATGTACTTCACCCCCATCTCATAAACTATTGGCAATATTAGCAGTTGTCACAAACAGCAACAAATTGTTTTACACATCAGCAGATTTTGGAACATTCTAATGTTTCAAAACAATCATTCATGCCATTATCCTGGGTGGTTTTCATTGGACTATGAGAGCTACAATAACATCTATGCCCTCTGTGAACATTTATCACCACATGACATTCTCCTTGTACGTCTACAGAGGTCATTCTGTGGTATCCATTCCCATTCTTCAATGAGAACCCATGAGAGCTCTTGTAGAGTCTGCCGTGGTATAGGATGAACACAAACACACCTGTCAGCATGTCCCACATGTGTATGAGGTAACCACAGACAACCACAAGGTCTGTATGGATGTCAACACTGAAGACTCTCCACAACACCACAGAACCTTGGAAATCTGTCAGTCTCCTGGACAACATGTGGCAGGTAATACTCAAATTGGGTCTCTACACATAAACACAGCCATGACCTTACATCAGAGGATATCTGGACTCATCTATGAGCAACACATTTTGCCAGTGAGGAAGTTGCTACTTGACATGAGAATGGCCAAACTGAAGGCAAGTTGAAAAATTGTTGTTGTGTCAAGTGGGGTATTCGAACACAATGTCTGTATCATAAGGTCCTTTCCCACAACCTGTTCATTACAGTATGACTGGACACAGTGGCACCAGTGGCCCTTCTGAGATCATCTTACAGTATTCTGGCAACATCCATACAATACCGCATCGCCAGATATTGGCCTTCACATGGGGTCATAATGTGTCAGTGATTTTGTGCAACTTGCCTTGTGTATTGACCTGCTTCCCTGAAGTGTATCTACAACCTATGGATGATACCTGGAGAGGCATTGGCATCTGCATTAACACAACTGAAAGTTCATCAATTTTGGATCAAGTCAACTGCTTTAGGATGTCACATTGCTTGTGCTTGGTTGATTACAACATCCACATATGACAACTTCCATTTGTGTGCCTCACTAGAAAACACTGGGGCACTGGTACCCACTTCCTTCTGAGGAGTCACCTGACATTGTAACGCATAACATAGCCAATAGATGGCAAATGATTTTAATTGCTACCTGAACTGAAAGCGAAGGTCTCAAGCCATGCAATAAGACCACAGATACTGCCTGTGTTAAAATATATCCAACGTAACAGACGTTGATACATGTTTCCCCCTAATTCTTTTGAACAGTGTAGTAATATTATAATATCCTCAAATGCTTTTCAGGCCACTTTACAGTGAGTGGTGTTGTTTTCTACAAACTTTCTTTGGAATTTCCTTTTCAGTCCCTCTTACAAATGGAACTAAGAAAAAAAGTGGTAGTAACATGTCTCAATATACATACTGGTTCTTCCATGGTCTTAACAATAGTTAGTAAACAGTGATTTAGTCATATAACAATACACAACGACAGCTGTTGCAATGCTGGCCATTATACCATGTAAATAGAAACAGTGTGTAAAGCTTGTAAGGGTGTTGCAGTGTAGATTGTGCTGAGATATAATTGTTAAGAATAAAACTGACACATTGTACTGTTTCTGAGCTAATTAGCACTGAAGTTAGCCAACCGGGCTGTTGTGTGTGCAAATTCAAGCGGCCTGCCAGAGATGGTGTCACCAAACATGTTATTTGTTTGGTTTCCTACACCAGGACAAGAGAGTAATACAAAGTTAATATTGTTACATTCCATCCTGGATTTTCCAAAATGGGGCTTGGGATAGTAGTGAGGATTGATCTTCAGCCAAAGACTGAGCAGTCTTATGCTATGAGACGAATTGACACTAACAGTATCTAGTGGGCCACTTGAATTTGCACACGCAAAGATCTCAATGCTAATTAACTTTGAAAGGGTGGAATGTATCAAATTTTTTTCTTAAGAATTATTTCTCAGTGCAGCCTAGCCTGCGACACCCTTACAAGGTTTTCACACTGTTTCTGACAACTTTGTATGTGCTTCCTGTCATATTTATTGTAGGCAGTGGGACACAGATTACAGTTGCTGAATTCAAAGCTATTTGAATTAGTAATCAGAGTAAAATTTCATAAAAAGCAAGCACCATGTTATTCAGTGACAAATAGTAAGTTGAAAAATTGTGTATAGACAACTGAAAATGTTATTTTGCCATGTTTACAATGCTAGGATAATTATGAGCAAATTTAAACAAAGTTCTTCATTTATATTTGCCACAACATCTTCGTTTTTACAGTATCTAAGTGGTTATGAGTTACATTTTGTCATATGGCTTATCGAGCCAATGGCAGCACAGAATCTCTTGCCGCATTTGTCACAAGTATATCTAGCTGCTGATGCAGGAGCAGTGATAGCATTGTGATGCTTTTTCTGCCTTAATATATCTAACAAGCCTTCATCAAGCTTTAGCATTCCAGATGATGTATCATTATGCTACTCTGGTCTCATGCTAGCCCATGCCTCCCATCTGTTGGTGCTCATGCCAAAGGTCTCCATATCTTGTTTACAGGAGCCCTTGAATGTCAATACAGTTCATCAGCAGTACATAAACTCCACAAACTAAAATGGGACTATCATAATCTCACTAATTCCTTGAATGCCATGCAAAATGTAAAGACCACGTAGATTTAATACAACCTACTGAGATACATATGAAGAATACAGGAAAACAGTAGGCTACAGACAGTTATTCATTCTGAGAATTTTGACCTAAGCATGTAGTTTATTGTCTGTCATACAGTTTGTGTATGGATTAATGCATCAGAGCAGCATTGTCACAAGTTTAGGGGGTCTTCATTATGGTCAAGATCATTAATACTGTCAGTTCAAGAGACGTGTTGGTCAGACTTGCAGCCATACTGAAAGTAGTGGAGATGAGCAGCCTATGACCACCATATCACATTAGAAGAACCAGCCTAAGACAATCATACCGATGGAAAGGGATAAGTTACATTGAGTTCTTTTCTGGTACAAGAGTTGTATACTGGATTCAGGAGTGTTATAGATATATTACTATCTTCACCTCAAGGCTCATTTGAACCCCTAGAATCCCCAACGTCACACCCAGTGGAGAGGCTGTGGGATGGGTTAGCTGACAATAACTTCTTCGCTACCAAGAGCTCAGCCAGCACAAATCCAGGAACCTCAGACCTTATAGCAATCAAGACTACATCATTCTAGTCAATATTCTGTGCCAGACGATATACATCCTTTTAATATCATTATTATTTGGTATCTCATCACCAATCCCATAAGAATAGAAGAGTATCTATATGTCTGTCTTTGTGTGTTACAATAACCATTTTAGCTGTGATAAATGTGTGTTCCAAATACAGTTATTTTTAATTACTTCAAGTAGTGTGGTGGGTCTATTCTTATGAGCCCAGCAAGAAATACAAAAAAATCCAGACCATAGGCCTAAATGAGAATTGCATTAAACAGCCCTTATAGTACTACACTTCATTGACAGACCTGGAAAGATACAAGGCAGTGGTTGTAACTGAGTATAGGCCCTTAACGGGAAATGTTCTAAACTTTGTAAAGTGTTTAGGGACTATAATAATCAGTTTTAGTAGAAATAAAGCAAATGGGCTGCCACAGTGGCCAATCATTGGATCCGTATTTTGGAGGACTGTGGTTCTAGGTTTTCTGTCATTTCTCTAAACTGCTTAAATATTCCCTAAAATTATTCTTACAGCACTATAAGCATAATTTTCCTTTGCAACACCGAGCGAGGTGGCGCAGTGGTTAGACACTGGACTCGCATTCGGGAGGACGACGGTTCAATCCCGCGTCCGGCCATCCTGATTTAGGTTTTCCGTGATTTCCCTAAATCGCTCCAGGCAAATGCCGGGATGGTTCCTTTCAAAGGGCACGGCCGACTTCCTTCCCCGTCCTTTACTAATCTGATGAGACCGATGACCTCGCTGTCTGGTCTCCTTCCCCGAACCAACCAACCAACCTTTGCAACATGTCATGAAAGCTGAGAGAAAGTGTGGCTAACATGTGTGATCGTTGTGCTAGAAAGAGAGCATTTTATTTAACCTTAGTATGCATGCTCCCCCCATGAACCATGGACCTTGCCGTTGGTGGGGAGGCTTTTGTGCCTCAGTGATACAAATAGCTGTACTGTAGGTGCAACCACAACGGAGGGGTATCTGCTGAGAGGCCAGACAAACCTGTGGTCCCCAAAGAGGGGCGACAGCCTTTTCAGTAGTTGCAGGGGAACAGTCTGAACGACTGACCAAAATGGCCTTGCTGTGCTGGTACTGCGAATGACTGAAGGAAGGGGAAACTACAGCCGTATTTTCCCAAGGGCATGCAGCTTTACTATATGGTTAAATGATGATGGCGTCCTCTTGGGTAAAATATTCCGGAGGTAAAATAGTCCCCCATTCAGATCTCCGGGCGGGGACTACTCAGGAGGACGTTGTTATCAGGAGAAAGAAAAATGGCGTTCTACAGGTCAGAGCATGGAATGACAGATCCCTTAATCAGGCAGGTGGGTTAGAAAATTTAACACTTTCAAGACGAGTGATGTAGCTCCTACGTCTGTCCGACAGTACCCCAAAAAGACAATCGTCGTAGCCCCTACGTCGGTCGATTATCAGTGATGTTAACGACTCCCAGCGCATGACTTTCATATTCTGTAGGTTTAAAAGTACTCTCTGGTTATCCTAGTACCAAGAAAAAATTATAGATGGCAGCATATGTCACTGTTGGAGGTGGTACAGGAGTATATTTTGAGTCATTTGCTTTGCTGCGCTCATGCTCGACTTACAACAGGCGCGCGACAGTTCGAAACTTTAGATTGTTGTCGGCTGATAGCTTTGCACTTTATTTTCATCATGGCCTTGCGAGATGAAGAAATAGAGTTGTTATTGAACAATAGTGGTTCAGAATTAGATGAAGAAATTTTAAGCTATTTTTGTCCGAATTTTCTGTAATTCTGTGGTTTGATTCCTGGTCAGAAAAAAGATAATTTTTACGAATTTTCTTATAGATGAAAACGATCCCTTGGATGGTGAACCATCAGGAAGATCTGAAGATGAGGCTGTTGACATCATTGTCACAACAAACACAACTGGTCATTGCAGTTTGCCATATTCTTCTGGTCAGTGGACAGATGACGATACAATCACACCCTGGCTTCCTGTTTTTTTCTGAATCCTGTGGAATTCAAGATGGAATTGACCAACATTCTTCAGTGTTTGATTGTTTCACGTACTTTTTTGATGAAGAACTGGTGAGACTGATCAAATGAGAGACAAACCGCTATGCTAGAATGACAATTGAGACTCTAAGTGCTACAGGAAAACTGAAGCCTCTATCAGTGTGGTGTTAGTGGACAACAGTGGAGCTCAGTGAACTGCATAAATTTTTTGGTATTATTTTGCATATGTGCCTAGTCAAGAAACCAAAACTGTCTGACTACTGGGCAACAAATCCCGTGTTGCAGTCCTCATTTACGGCAAAGCGTCTGCCAAGAGATAGATTTTTGTCAATTCTACGAATGTTACATCTTGTAGATAACGCAACATATATTCCTAAAAACCAGGTAGGTCATGATCCTATTCATAAGGTAACACCTATATTCGACAGATGTGTGACCCAAAGTGGAAAGGCTTACAAGCCAGGTGAAAGGAATTTGCCCTTTTCCTGGTAGACTGAGTTTTAGAGTGTATATGAAAAATAAGCCTAATAAATATGGCATAAAATTTTTTATGCTATGTGAAAGTGGAAGTGGGTACATCCTGAACTGTGAAATTTAGTCTGGGAAACAGTCTAATGCTCATAACAGCAATTTACACATTGTAGACAGATTGTGTCATTCATTTCATAATAAAGGTCACACATTATACATGGACCGATTTTACACCAGCCCTGATTTACTGGATTATTTGTGGGGGAAAAGAGCTAAGGCAGTTGGTACTGTGCAGAAAAATAGAAAAGGGCTACCAAGGGATCTTGTTGGCCAGAAATTGAAACAAAATGAACTTTCTAGAATGAGATTTTCTCTCTGCAGCAGAGTGTGCGCTGATATGAAACTTCCTGGCAGATTAAAACTGTGTGGCCGACCGAGACTCGAACTGGGGACCTTTGCCTTTCGCAGGCAAGTGCTCTACCACTTGCCCGCGAAAGGCAAAGGTCCCGAGTTCGAGTCTCGGTCGGGCACACAGTTTTAATCTGCCAGGAAGTTTCAAAATGAACTTTCGTTTCGCAGACGAGATCATTTACTGTTTGTAAAATGGAAGGACAACAGAGACGTTTTTCTTTTGACAACACAGCATAAAATGACGGCAACAAATGTCAGTGTAAAAAACTAAATTTGGAGTGGTGGAAAAAATGAAGCCAGACTGTGTTTTGGACTACAATAGTAAAAAAGCTGGTGTGGATCATAGCGACCAGCTAATGGCGTACTATCCCTTTGAACGAAAACAAATAAAATGTTGGAAAAAAGTTTTCTTTCACATTTTCATGCTCATGACTGTAAATTCATACATTTTGTACAAAACGTCATGAAATACAAGCAAACATCTAGTTGAATACATTAAAGAGTTAGCAGAGAACTTGGTTCACGAAAGTGGCCGCTTAGACTCATGCACTTCTCAGAATAGTTCACCCATCAACAGACTAAGCGGAAGACATTTTCCAAAATTAATTCCACCCACAAAATTGTCTAAGTGGCCTCAGAGAAGGTGCAAAGTATGCACAGAAACAAGCAAGGCCAGATACGGTAAAGTTTCAAGGAAAGACACGTGATATTATTGTGAAACCTGTGACGTAGGGCTTTGTTTTCTAAAATGTTTTGAAATATTTCATACAAAAGCCAATGTAACTGTGTGATTATTAATAAAATAAAAGTTCATATTTCAACAGTTATTCATTTAAAACTAACAACTTCAATCCTATGTCCCTTAGAGGTCCTAAAACGTAAAAAAAAAAAAAAAAAAAAAAAAAAAAAAAAAAAAAAAAAAAAAAAAAAAAAAAAAAAAAAAAAAGAAATTTTTTTCACTGTGAAAACAGCATACTCTCAAATTAATATACAACCATTGTCATTAACGTAAATGTTTATTTCTTTGCAGTACTATGAAGGGAATGGACGTAGTTTTTAAATACAAAAGAGTAATCTATTTTCTGTGGTATAGAATCTGCTGTAGAAAATTCAGAAAAACTGTGAAATCGCTCAGTACCAGCCTGTTGAGCGTCCACACTCGCACTCAGTCCTCAAAGTGTTAAAAAGGGAAGTGGATAGGTTAAAGTTAGATATAGTGGGAATTAGTAAAAGAAATTATTCAGATAGTGAAGGGAGACGACAATTTAATAGTCATGGGTGACTGGAATTTGATAGAAGGAAAAGGAAGAGAAGGTAATGTAGTAGGGGAATATGGAATGGGGGTAAGGAATGAAAGGGGAAGCCGCCTGGTAGAATTTTGCACAGAGCATAACATAATCATAGCTAACAGTTGGTTTAAGAATAATGAAAGAAGGCTGTATACATGAAAAAGGCCTGGAGATACTGGAAGGTTTCAGATAGATTATATAATGGTAAGAGAGAGATTTAGGATCCAGGTTTTAAATTGTAAGACATTTCCAGGGGCAGATATGGACTCTGACCACAATCTATTGGTTATGAACTGTAGATTACAACTGAAGAAACTGCAAAAAGGTGGGAATTTGAGGAGATGGGACCCGGATAAACTGACGGAACTAGAGGTTGTAGAGAGTTTGAGGGAGAGCATTAGGGAATGGTTGACAAGAATGGGGGAAAGAAATACAGTAGAAGAAGAATGGGTAACTTTGAGAGATGAAATAGTGAAGGCAGCAGAGGATCAAGTAGGTAAAAAGATGAGAGCTACTAGAAATCCTTGGGTAACAGAAGAGATATTAAATTCAATTGCTGAAAGGAGAAAATACAAAAATGCAGAAAATGAAGCAGGCAAAAATGAATACCAATGTCTCAAAAATGTTTTACCCCTAAACACTTGTCGATTACGGTTGTAATGGTCAGCTAGTTTGTTATGGACCCTGAGAATATTGCACCTGGCACAATTCCAGTTTTCTTTGACAATCTGAAGGGTAATATCCGCAGGGATTAGATCTTGAATTCCCCATAAGTTTGAAAGGGGGGAATTAAAAGGATAAGCAAAGATCAAGGAAACCAGAGTAGCCTTCAAAGCTGCGTGGCTGGCTGTATTGAAGGCAAAACTAAGCTAAGGGAGACTAGTATCCCATTTACCAGGCGTGTTCTGATGGAAGATAATCAGTGTGGATTTGAGATTATGATTGACCCTCTTTGTGAAAGAGCTCTGCAGGGTAATATGGAGTGGTGGTCACATGCTTTACACTGCTTTGAAAACAGAAAGCCTTGAAGGGAGCCGAAAGAAAGGCTGGCGAATTATCACTAACGATTTGCTTAGGGGTCCAAAAACACTAAATACGTTAGTTAAATACACAATAGTAGTTGCAGCAGTCATGTCACGACTCAGAAGAAGCCAGGTAAACCTCGAAAATGTATCAATAATAACCAATATGCACTTCTGACTTCTTTTGGTGCGAGGTAAGGGCCCCACATAATCGATATACAGTTTGTCCATGGAGCAGGATTTGCGCTCAGAACTCAAGAAGCCCTGTTGAAGAGCATTCTTAGGCTTGGCCATACAATGCAACCGACACTGAGAAACCATCTCTCTAATGTCTCAGACCATAGATGGCCAAGTCAAATGCTCCTTAATTTTCTGCAAGGTGTTATAGGTTCCTAAATGCCTGCCAATCAACAAGTTGTGAAAGTAATGAAAAACAGGGCGTACCAGGGTGGCTGGTAGGCAGATCTTCAACTCCTTGGCATGTCCCACCCTTTTACACAAAATGCCTTTCCTGATGACATATCCATCCAAAGGTTCCCCCGCCGACAGCCGTTCCTTAACCGGTCCCCAAGTGGGGGTCCTGATCCTGTTGGTCGGCAATGTCACTAAACAAATGAGGAATACCGCCTAACACAACACAACTAAAATTGCCTTCCTCCATGTCTTGGGAATGCTCACTCGATGGATGTTCAGTGAACATATGGCTGAGGATGTCCACGAGCACATTCTCAGTCCCCTTAATATGTTTAACCTCGAAACGATGAATGCGTACTGCCCACCTTGCAATGTGGCCAGTTTTACGCAGCCTGGCTAGTACCCAGCTTAATGCTTGATTGTCAGTTTTTAGCTGAAATACTCTGTGCCTGAGATAAAAGTGATACTTCTCCAGCGCAAACAAGACGACCAATGCCTCACATTCGTAAGCGGAATATTTAAGTTCAACACAGGTTAACCGATGAGACGCACATGCTAATGGCTCCCTTTGACTCTTGAACTCCTGTAGGAAGATTGCTGAAATCCCCACATTAGATGCATCAGTTTGTATAATAAATTTTTTACTAAAATCAGGCATTCTGAGAATCAGAGGGTTGGCTATAGCTGCCTTAATGTTCTCAAACGCAGCTTCTTGGGCAGGTCCCCATTCAAAACACACCCCTTTTTGACACAATTCATTTAAAGGAGCCGCCAACTGAGCAAAATTAGGGACAAAGTGCCAAAATAATTCGCCATGCCTATGAACCTGGCAATCTCGTGTTTATCAACAGGCAGCGGTAGAGCTCTCAATACGAATTGCTCCTGGTCAATACGAATGCTCTCGCCCGATACTATGTGTCCTAAGAAGGATACCTGCTGCCTGGCTAATGTTGCCTTACTGGGTTTAACAGTCAAACATGCCCCCTGCAGCCAGGCAAAAACTTGCTGGATATGTTCCAAATGCTCCTGAAATGAACAGCTATAGATCACCAAGTCGTCCAAGTGATTATAAACACAGACTATTTCAAGTCTCTAAGAATATCATCCAGCAAGTGAGTAAGAATGGCTGTGCCAGTAGCCAAACCAGAGGGAACCCTGTTAAATTCAAACAGATTCCAATCAGTACAAAATCCTGTAACGTGTTTACATTCTTTGGCTAAGGGAATCTGATAATAGGCTTGATTCAGATCAAGCACAGTGAACCAATTAGCGCCAGAAAACCAAGTAAAAGAGTTATGAAGATCAGGTAAAGGAACTGATTCAAGGACAACCTTGGTGTTCAGGTGCCGGTAGTCAACAACAGGCCAAAAATCGTGTCCCTGATCTAAGGAACAAGGAATATGGGGGAAGCATATACAGATGTAGAAGGCCTAATAACTCCTTGCTCGAGCATTTTAGGGATCCTTCCTCTTAGTATCTTCATCTTAGGCAGTGAGAGATGATACGGGGACTGCCTGATGGGAATATGGTCAGATAGACGAATATAGCAGTCAAGAACATTAGTAACCTCCACTCCATCACAGAGAAGCTTGGGGAACCTCTGCAACAAATCCCCTAGTTCAGAGGCTTGCTGTGAAGACAGATGGGTGAGATGAAACTCATTAACCTTTGCATCAACAGTCAGCATGCCTGCATTTTGATGCACCTTACACTTAGCACCTTCCCAGAACCCAAACTTCTGAGCAAAAATGAACTGCCAATGAAGTTCACAATAAGGAACAATTACAAATTTGACTGTTAAGATACAATGTCTAATTAAAAAAGTTCTTAAGCAAGTTTCACTCATGGCTGAAGGCCTTATTAACCAGAAATTCAAATTATTTGTCGGCTGAAGGCCCCAATAGTAACAACTCAAAAAACAATTTGACGGTTGAAGGCCTGGATAGCAAATTCTTAAGAACAAGTTGAACCTCTCCAAGAGATACTAAAATATTAAAAAAAAGACAATCATCAAAATTTCACCATTAAGACACAATATCTAATTAAACATTCTTAAAACCAATTGGATTCATGGCTGAAGGCCTTACTGACAAGAAATTCAAATTATTTGTCAGCTGAAGGCCCCGATAGTAATAACTCACAAAAAAAGTTGGACAGCTGAAGGCCTGGATAGCAAATTTTTGAGAAGCAATTAAACTTCTTTGAGAGATATTTAAAGAACAATCACCAACATTTCAGTGTTAAGATATTTTGTCTAATTGAAATTTCATAAGACAAGTTACACTCACAGCTAAAGGCCTTATCAACAAGAAATTCCAACTCTTGGTCAGCTGAAGGCCCAAACAGTAATAATTCAGAAATTAAAAAAAAAAAAAAAAAAAAAAAAAAAAAAAAAAAAAAAAAAAAAAAAACACGATCATCACAATCTGACCAAATCAAGAGAGAAGTGGGCCTCAGGCAGTGCTCCAAGGATCGACCTGGGAAAGTTGCTCAACTTCGTAAACAATGAGACAGGCAGCCAAGAGCTGTATTCAAGTAACTGGATGGCAACTCAAATTAGTGACAGTTTAAATGCAGAACAACACTCTTGCAAAATCTACCTAATGTCTGATAACCAATACAATGATGGAATAACCCAGTCAAGGCAGAACCGGCAGACAGCACTGCGTCTTCAGAATCAGGTGTTTAGAACATCCAGAAGCAGAAGGAACCACTACTTCCAAAGTAGTCCAAAAGAAACAAAATATCCGAACCACAATCAAGGAGGCTGTCGAACTATGTGCCTTTCTGGACAGCAGCGACAAGGCGAGGAAAGGTACACTGCCGCGAAAATACGCTAACCTCTAGGGCAGGTAACTGGGGTGTTAGCGGCCAGTAGACAGAAAAATACCGCTGGTTGAACTTCACCAATAATAACACAAGGAATTCAATGATTCATAATTAGAAGTGGAGGATGGCTAATTAATTTTGCCAACTCCAAGTACACCACTCGTTGCTCTTCATCTCAGTGACCCTGCAAGCAGCAACACGAGAACAAACAGTGTGATCTCAAAATAGTGGAGAGTTCACTACTGGGTTAATGTTCACTCAACTCAAACATCTTGGGTCCAGTGGACAACAAGGTTGTGGCCCTCACAACTACAGAACCCTCGATCCGGCAGTGCCTGCGTGTCGCCAGCGGTCCCAGCATGGCCTTGCGCTGCCTTACCTCATTGCTGCTCCATCCCAGCCAAACTCCTGACACACTCTGACCTGGAAAACACTTGATGCCCTTCCAAAGATAGTACTAGGGTACTAGATATCGATAACCGATGCTGCTGCCACCCATGGACAGACAACACTAGCAAACATAGTGGTGCCTGGAAACACGAGAAGAAAATGAGACGCCACCATCCCTATTACACGATGCCAACCTACCAACGGGACCAACGTCAGCTGCAACATGGCTCAAAGAGGTCAGCCAATCGCTCACTGCTGACCTCCTTCCAGGATGACAACACGACAGCAGTGGCCCCTAGGTGAAGACAACATAAGTGCCGTGCCTGACTGGTGGCAGCCCACATCAATAGCAGCTTCAATTTTAGCCATTTTGTTAGCCAATGCATCGTAGCCTCTATCATTAGAAATCTCTACATAGTACAGTTAGAGATCAGCAGTCACTGCAGTTCAGTTGACAGACTTTGTAGATGATCATATATAAGGGACTACAATTATTATTAGATGAAAGTTGTAGATGATCATATATAAGGCACTACAATTATTATTAGATGAAAGTTAAGTATCTGCACTTGTTTTGTTGTAATAAAACTCATTAATACGAGTTGTTTGATTGTATGTCTAGTGAATCGAGTATGCAGGATTCCTAGACACAACAACATGGCAACGACATGTATGAATAACATGGTGCTGATGATATAGGAGAAATAACATAGTGACAGCCTGTTAACATTTTGAACTGAGAGCCATCAACTGCCTCAGATTGTCTGTGTTTTGTTTTGTCATGGACTTTTGTGTTTTGCTGGCACCTTAATTCTACCTTCTCTTTTGTTTGCAAGAGTGTGTTTTCATATTTCAACAGTGTCTCTTTTAGTGTTTTTTCCTGTTCAGTGTTTTCAGGTGGGTGTTGCAGAAATTTTCTTTCTTTGTGTGCTTATTTTTATTGTCTGTTTATTGGCTTTGCCTATTCCAAAATGCAGCTGCAAGTGATAGATGCAACCCAGTTAATACAGATGTTTTAGTTTCAAACGCAGCAGATTGTAACCCTTCTAAACATGGTACAGCAGTTACTGGCCAACCAAGCAACAAACACAGTGTGACCACCCAACCAACATGCAACAACTGTAGCTCCAAGTGGCATACTGCTCTTTCGCCAGTTTAATGAAAATGTAAGTAAATCGGAGAAAGACGAAGCTAATGAGGAGTAGTAGAAATGAGAACAGCGAGAAACTTAACATCAGGATTGATGGTCACGAAGTCAATGAAGTTAAGGAATTCTGCTACCTAGGCAGTAAAATAACCAATGACGGACGGAGCAAGGAGGACATCAAAAGCAGACTCGCTATGGCAAAAAAGGCATTTCTGGTCAAGAGAAGTCTACTAATATCAAACACCGGCCTTAATTTGAGGAAGAAATTTCTGAGGATGTATGTCTGGAGTACAGCATTGTATGGTAGTGAAACATGGACTGTGGGAAAACCAGAACAGAAGAGAATCGAAGCATTTGAGATGTGGTGCTATAGACGAATGTTGAAAATTAGGTGGACTGATAAGGTAAGGAATGAGGAGGTTCTACGCAGAATCGGAGAGGAAAGGAATATGTGGAAAACACTGATAAGGAGAAGGGACAGGATGATAGGACATCTGCTAAGACATGAGGGAATGACTTCCATGGTACTAGAGGGAGCTGTAGAGGAAGACAGAGATTGGAATACGTCAAGCAAATAATTGAGGATGTAGGTTGCAAGTGCTACTCTGATATGAAGAGGTTAGCACAGGAAAGGAATTCGTGGCAGGCTGCATCAAACCAGTCAGTAGACTGATGTGTTGTTGTTGTTGTGGTCTTCAGTCGTGAGACTGGTTTGATGCAGCTCTCCATGCTACTCTATCCTGTGCAAGCTTTTTCATCTCCCAGTACCTACTGCAACCTACATCCTTCTGAATCTGCTTAGTGTATTCATCTCTTGGTCTCCCTCTATGATTTTTACCCTCCACGCTGCCCTCCAATACTAAATTGGTGATCCCTTGATGCCTCAGAACATGTCCTACCAACCAATCCCTTCTTCTGGTCAAGTTGTGCCACAAACTTCTCTTCTCCCCAATCCTATTCAATACTTCCTCATTAGTTATGTGATCTACCCATCCAATCTTCACCATTCTTCTGTAGCACCACATTTCGAAAGCTTCTATTCTCTTCTTGTCCAAACTATTTATCATCCATGTTTCACTTCCATACATGGCTACACTCCATATGAATACTTTCAGAAATGACTTCCTGACACTTAAATCAATACTGGATGTTAACAAATTTCTCTTCTTCAGAAATGCTTTCCTTGCCATTGCCAGTCTACATTTTATATCCTCTCTACTTCGACCATCATCAGTTATTTTGCTCCCCAAATAGAAAAACTCCTTTACTACTTTAAGTGTCTCATTTCCTAATCTAATTCCCTCAGCATCACCTGACTTAATTAGACTACATTCCATTATCCTTGTTTTGCTTTTGTTGATGTTCATCTTATATCCTCCTTTCAAGACACTGTCCATTCCATTCAACTGCTCTTCCAAGTCCTTTGCTGTCTCTGACAGAATTACAATGTCATCGGCGAACCTCAAAGTTTTTATTTCTTCTCCATGAATTTTAATACCTACTCCGAATTTTTCTTTTGTTTCCTTTACTGCTTGCTCAATATACAGATTGAACAACATCGGGGAGAGGCTACAACCCTGTCTTACTCCCTTCCCAACCACTGCTTCCCTTTCATGTCCCTCGACTCTTATAACTGCCATCTGGTTTCTGTACAAATTGTAAATAGCCTTTCGCTCCCTGTATTTTACCCCCGCCACCTTTAGAATTTGAAAGAGAGTATTCCAGTCAACATTGTCAAAAGCTTTCTCTAAGTCTACAAATGCTAGAAACGTAGGTTTGCCTTTCCTTAATCTTTCTTCTAAGATAAGTCGTAAGGTCAGTATTGCCTCACGTGTTCCAGTGTTTCTACGGAATCCAAACTGATCTTCCCCGAGGTTGGCTTCTACTAGTTTTTCCATTCGTCTGTAAAGAATTCATGTTAGTATTTTGCAGCTGTGACTTATTAGACTGATAGTTCGGTAATTTTCACATCTGTCAACACCTGCTTTCTTTGGGATTGGAATTATTATATTCTTCTTGAAGTCTGAGGGTATTTCGCCTGTTTCATACATCTTGCTCACCAGATGGTAGAGTTTTGTCAGGACTGGCTCTCCCACGGCCGTCAGTAGTTCCAATGGAATATTGTCTACTCTGGGGGCCTTGTTTCGACTCAGGTCTTTCAGTGCTCTGTCAAACTCTTCACGCAGTATCATATCTCCCATTTCATCTTCATCTACATCCTCTTCCATTTCCATAATATTGTCCTCAAGTACATCACCCTTGTATAGACCCTCTATATACTCCTTCCACCTTTCTGCTTTCCCTTCTTTGCTTAGAACTGGGTTTCCATCTGAGCTCTTGATATTCATACAAGTCATTCTCTTATCTCCAAAGGTCTCTTTAATTTTCCTGTATGCGGTATCTATCTTACCCATAGTGAGATAGGCCTCTACATCCTTACATTTGTCCTCTAGCCATCCCTGCTTAGCCATTTTGCACTTCCTGTCGATCTCATTTTTGAGACGTTTGTATTCCTTTTTGCCTGCTTCACATACTGCATTTTTATATTTTCTCCTTTCATCAATTAAATTCAATATTTCTTCTGTTACCCAAGGATTTCTACTAGCCCTCGTCTTTTTACCTACTTGATCCTCTGCTGCCTTCACTACTTCATCCCTCAAAGCCACCCATTCTTCTTCTACTGTATTTATTTCCCCCATTCCTGTCAATTGCTCCCTTATGCTCTCCCTGAATCTCTGTACAACCTCTGGTTCTTTTAGTTTATCCAGGTCCCATCTCCTCAAATTCCCACCTTTTTGCAGTTTCTTCAGTTTTAATCTACAGGTCATAACCAATAGATTGTGGTCAGAGTCCACATCTGCCCCTGGAAATGTCTTACAATTTAAAACCTGGTTCCTAAATCTCTGTCTTACCATTATATAATCTATCTGATACCTTTTAGTATCTCCAGGGTTCTTCCATGTATACAATCTTCTTTCATGATTCTTAAACCAAGTGTTAGTTATGATTATGTTGTGCTCTGTGCAAAATTCTACCAGGCGGCTTCCTCTTTCATTTCTTAGCCCCAATCCATATTCACCTACTATGTTTCCTTCTCTCCCTTTTCCTACACTTGAATTCCAGTCACCCATGACTATTAAATTTTCGTCTCCCTTCACAATCTGAATAATTTCTTTTATTTCATCATACATTTCTTCAATTTCTTCGTCATCTGCAGAGCTAGTTGGCATATAAACTTGTACTACTGTAGTAGGTGTGTGCTTCGTATCTATCTTGGCCACAATAATGCGTTCACTATGCTGTTTGTAGTAGCTTACCTGCATTTCTATTTTCCTATTCATTATTAAACCTACTCCTGCATTACCCCTATTTGATTTTATGTTTATAACCCTGCAGTCACCTGACCAGAAGTCTTGTTCCTCCTGCCACCGAACTTCACTAATTCCCACTATATCTAACTTCAACTTATCCATTTCCCTTTTTAAATTTTCTAACCTACCTGCCCTATTAAGGGATCTGACATTCCGCACTCCGATCCGTAGGATGCCAGTTTTCTTTCTCCTGATAACGACATCCGCTTGAGTAGTCCCCGCCCGGAGATCCGAATGGGGGACTATTTTACCCAAGAGGACACCATCATCATGTAAGCATACAGTAAAGCTGCATGCTCTCGGGAAAAATTACGGCTGTAGTTTCCCCTTGCTTTCAGCCGTTCACAGTACCAGCACAGCAAGGCCGTTTTGGTTAGCGTTGCAAGGCCAGATCAGTCAATCATCCAGATTGTTGCCCTTGCAACTACTGAAAAGGCTGCTGCCCCTCTTCAGGAACAACTACATTACTTTTTGTCAAGGGTAGGAAGTGCAGTCTTTCAGCTCATTCAGAAATTGTGAATGTATTGGCAGCTAGGTACCAATTCTTTTGTTGCAAGAAAAGGTCAGAACAAACTTATCGTGAGTGGGTAACAGATTTGTCGTGAGTGGGTAACAGATTTGCAGGGTATGATGAGGAAATGCAAATTCAAATGCAATTGTGGTACTTTATATTCAGATGTTATGTTGCGTGATGTGATCATATACAGTGTAACTGATGTGAACCTTAGAGAACAGATTTTGAAACAGTCAGATTCATTATTTCATCATGTGCTGCAAATTCTAGATCAGTATTATTCAGATGCCATAGCGACTGATAAATTTGAGCAACCACTAATTTGTCATGTTGCTTCATCCCTTGCTCACAACTGGCACAGTAGGCAGTGACAACATGCACATGCCAAGCCACACAAACAGTTCTCTAAACAGGCAGCTACATCAGTGAATAGAATTAAGTCATGCCCTCGGTGTTATTCAAAGCACAAATGCCAAGATTTCCCGTCCCCACAAGTACAGTGTTACACTTGTGGCAAGAAAGGTCACATACAATCAGCATGTTTGAATGGAAAAACTTAGGAATTTTGCCCACTCACAAAAATCTAGTCACAAGGCCCATGTAATCAATGCGGTGTATTCAAAGCCTGCTCCAGCTATTAGCAAAACTAGCAAGCAAACAGTTTCTTCAGTCCTATGCCATTTCAACAAATTTTTTGTTCATTTGCATCTTAGTGAAAAATATGTGAAATTTCAGGTGAACATGGGTGCCTCTGTTACAATGCTGAATCATAACACATATGAACTGTTAGGCTTCCCAAACCTGTCTAAAACTAGCACACACCTGATGGCTTATGATGGACAAGACATTCCCATTATCAGAAAATGTACTTTGCCTGCCATGTATCACTCACATACATGAACCATGACTTTCACTGTGCTACAATCACATGATTGTGAGAACATATTTTGCATTGTTACATTTGATTTGTTTGGCTTTCAAATTCAGGACAATGTGTTGTCAGTCACTGAATTCAATGCCAAAGACAGTGTAGCTATCTTGCTGAAAGAATTCTCTGAATTCTTTTCTGAAGGTTTAGGCAGAGCTAACAATTTTGTTGCACATATTACTATGAAAGACAATGCTCAGCTGAAATTTTGCTGTGCTAGACCTGTTCCCATTGCATTATGGGACAATGTGGCTGCTGAACTTAAAGAATTGCAAGAGCAATTGCAGAGTTATTGCACCCATACAAGCTAGTCAGTGCAGAAGTCCACTGGTTTTGCTCCCCAAACCTTCATTTCACATTCACCTCTATGTTGACTTTAAGTCTACGGTCAACCCACAAACTGTGATTGAAACTTATCCATTGCCACACCCAGAGGATCTCATGGACAGATCAGGTGCTGGTTGCTACTTTTCAAAAATTGATTTGCATGAAGCATATCTTCAAATACCACCAGATGAAGAAGCTCAAACCGTGTCTATTGTGAAAACTCATTTGGGCATGTTTAAATATTTGTCTTTGCCTTTTGGCAGAGCTTCCACACCTGCCATTTTCCAATGATATTTGGAACAGTTGAATGCTCAAGTGCCAAACTCTTCATACTATTTGCATGATATTGTCATAGCAGGTCATACAACTGAAGAACATATTGCAAATTTGCATGCTTTGTTTCATGTGTTGTCTGATGCAGGACTAAAGTGTAGACTGGACAAGTTTGATTTTTTTAAACCTGAGTTTCAGTATCCTGGTCATGTCATAAACAGTCAGGGTGTACATCCTCTTCAATTACATTTGTTAGCCATGTATAACCTGCCAGTTACTCACAATGTCACAGAATTGCAGTCAGTCTTAGGGAAAATGAACTATTATATTTGGTTCATACTGAATGCTGCACAAATTGCAGCTCCATTGCATCACAAGAACATCTCCTTTGTTTGGACAAATGAATGCCAAGAAGCTTTTCAAAAACTTAATGATGCATTGCTCAGTGATCAATGCTTAGTTCACAATGATGCTGACAAACCTGTTGTGTTCCAAGTTGACATTTCCTCTTAAAGAATTGGTACAGTGCTGTCACACAGATTTGGTGATAAAGACAGGTCTATTGCTTTCGCATCAACAGTGTTGTCCAAAGCTAAGTGTAACTATTCACATATAGAGAAAGAGCCATTGGCTATTGTGTAGGGTGTCACCAAATTCCACCACTATTTGTATGGCAGAAAATTCTACTTAGTAATGAATCACAAGCCATTGCAGTCCTTGTTTCATCCAATGAAGCTGGCTCCTATCTGAACTGCCCAAAAATTACAAAATTGGGTTTGTTGGTGTTTCAGTACCACTACAAGATTGTGTATCATCCGACAGCTCAACATGATAATGCAGACTCACATTCATGTCTTCTTATTGGCCCCAATACAGATTTTGATGCTTCTGCTACATCTTGTTGCCACATTGATGCTCAGGATTCTGAATTGCTTCAATCCTTTCCTCTGAACTATAGGAAAACTGCACAGGCCACAGAAGCTGATTCAGATTTGATCATTTTGCTAAAATACATTCGCCAATCTTGGCCTCACGCATTTCATAGCATAAAGAACTCTGTAGTGCGCCAGTACTTTGCCAGTCATCATAGCCTCACTATTCAGCAAGGTGTGATTCTTGTTCAAAATGACAGTGGACAGTTACGTGTGTTGATCCCCAAAGCTTTGCAAAAAGAAGTGTTGCAGTTACTTCACCAAGGACACTGGGGGATTGTTCGTACGAAACATTTAGCATGCTGACAATGTACTTGACATGATATGGATGCCCAAATAGAACAGATGACATCACAGTGTCATGCATGTGTGGAAAAGCAGTCCACTCCACCACAAAAATTCTCTGCTTGGCCTAAGACGCAATGACTGTAGCAATGTATGCACATATATTTTGTTGGTTCTTTTTGGAACATTCATTGGCTGATTGTGGTAGACTCTTATAGCAAGTTTCCTTTTGCTGTGCCAATGAACCCGACAATGTCACATAGCACAATTCAGGCATTGTCCTCTGTTTTTTTGCCAAGGTTTGCCTGATTTCATAGTGTTGGACAATTGCCCTCAGTTCATGTTAAATGAATTTGAAACACTCTATGTATGCAATGGCGTACAGCATCTCACCAGTGCACTGTTCCATCCCCAGTCAATGAGTGAAGCAGAACATTTTGTCAGAACCTTCAAGCAGTAGATGGCCAAACTTCACACAGCACACACCAGGAGTCAATCATTACAACTGTTTCTCACCTCCTATCATTTGTATCCATGAGATGGACCATTGTCAGCAGAATTGCTTCATGGCCATCACCATTGGACACTGTTCCATCTGCTCCACCCTCCTCAACACCTGGCACCGGGAAGGCCACAAGTATCACTTTGTGCTGCACAATATTGTGTTTTTCATGGTTTTTGGCAGCAGCCAACATTGGGTGTGAGGCGAGATCCTTTGTCGACTTGACGCATGCATGTATCTCATTTCAGGCCCAGATGGATTGCAGTGCCGACATCACAATCAAATTCACCACTGTCATGTGCACAGTGGTCCTTCTGTATCTCTTCCCCCAAATTCATGAATCCCAAGGACAGCATGGCCACAGCAGCCACCAAAGGGTGTCATGATGATACTATGGGATGACCACATGGAGAGGGAGCCTTCACCTTCCCCACCTCCTCTCATCCTACTGATGGAGATGGACCTGCCCACACTGCAGCTGCTGACACCTTCTACATCTAGGTGTTTGCCTCAGGAGGTGGATGTGTAACCTGCTGGGCATTTTCTGAGAGACTTTCCCACCAGAGCAAAGGCCAGATGGTGGGGTATGACCAGAGGTCCGATGTCCCCTGCACCCACGATGTCCCCTGCTGCACCCACAGCTTCCAGCCCATCAGAGCATCCATGCTCCTGCCTCCTCCCCCCCCCCCCCCCCCCCCCCCATCGTTGTCATGCTCCATGTACAATGATGATCTGTCAGTTTGGGGGGGGGGGGGGAGGGGGAGGAATGTTATAGTGTAAAGTCAGTGCCGGCACACCAGTTGAGAATGACAGAGAACAGAAGGCTGTGAGAAGAGATCAGCCAATCACACACTGACAAACCTCCTTCCAGGATGACAACAGAACAGCAGCAGCCTCTAGGTGAAGACGACATAAGTGCCTTACCCAACTGGTGGCAGCCCACTTTGATAGTGGCTTCAACATTAGACACTTGTTTAGCCAACGTGTTGTAGCCTCTATCATTAGCAGTCTCTATGTAGCAGTCACTGCAGTTCAGTTGCCAGATGTTGTGGATGATCATGTATAAAGGACTACAAGAATTCTCAGATCGAAGTTAAGTATTTGGAATTGTCTTGTTGTAATAAAACTCATTAATATGAATTGTTTGGTTGTTTGTCTAGAGAACTGAGTATGCTGAATTTCTAGACACAGCAGTATAGCTTAAGAAAGATTTCCTATTGGCTCAGAACCAGAGATCCTTGGTCAGTTCTAGGAAAAATGATGCAGAAAGTGAGCTTTGTTTTAATGCCATACTCAAGCTGGGATTTTGTACCTTGTATGCAGGTTGCCAGAAAAAGGTATGACCTCAGAACCTAAATGACAGGCTTTTTTTGTATAATGTGGACCACAATTTGCTGCGACTTGAACCTATGCCATCAGCTACTGCTGAGATTGCCTCTTCGACAAGTTGAATGAGACCCTCGGGTGAACACAGCTCTCCTTCTTATCCCTAGAAGCCATTTCCTCATGGGCTTTGTTATTCACGATGTATAGAACTCTCCCCTTTGTTCTTGATTTAATATGGTAAGGAATGTTACCTGACAGACACAGATCTGCTGTCAATTTCATTTGGAACTTGATACCTATTGGCGAGAGTAATGAAATTTACACCAGGCTCTCTCCTGATACTGCTTCCCATGTACAGAGTACCTGGATCTGCCACTACCATTCCAGTCACAGCATAGTGGAAAGACAGTTTTCATCATACTTACTTTTCCTGGAGCAGGAGCAAGGTCTATTCAAGTGAACTGTAAATGAGGCTCTTTGGCTACCACAGTTAAATTATTTGGCATATGCCACCTGACTGACCTGCTTACAGCAGCTTCTATTTTCTCAGCAGTAATAAAAACAAATTATATTCAACTCATTTTGTGCCTGGAAACATCATTCACAACAGTGCTGGATTATAATTCAATTTAACTAACTCATATCTTGAATTTATTCTGAACAATGGAATTTTCTGAAAAAGATAAGCAAATAAAAGCAGCAACAGCAGATAAAAAAAATATTTTTATCACACCAGACAAAGAAATATGCATAAGATAAAGATGGATGTTGTAATGGAACCAGGCAGTGAAAAACCTTGCACTGAGTGGTCCTTTGTCAGCATCATCATCATTGTTGTTTAAGCTCTTGCTTGTCATAATAAAGTTCTTGGTCATTTATGATACTAGCAGTTCTTCCATTGTTGGTCAATACTTGATAACCAGGGTCACCAAGTCACATTCAAGCATGTCTTGAGTGCTTAACTGGTCCTACACTTTAAATTCAGAAGATTATTTAATCAGACCAGGCAGTTTGGATATAAATTGGGTGTTTGGAGGCTAATCAGGTGCACTAATAGACTCATACAAAGAAAGGAGCTTATTTCAAGCCTGCTAAAATCAATAATTATAATCTTTTTTCTGTGCTAGCTTCAAATTTCACTGTCAAGTTTGCTTGCAAATTTTGTTATGACATCCCTGTTCCTTTTTAATGATCCATCACACATAAAGGATCAGATGTCAACACAGAACAGCAACAGTGACAGTTGGCAGTGAGAGGGAAAAATGCCAAACTGTCCAGCCCAGTCACAGTGGAACTTCTACACAACGCACAGGCAAATTTGAGTTTCCCAACAGGAAAGTTTCAGTCATACAATGTATTAGTTGACCAGTATTTGGATCATTAGTACTCTATTGCATTTCTTTTAGTCATACTATGTTACAGTTGGTCAGCATTTTGGATAATTAGCGTTTTTCTGTAGTGGGGAGAGGGTAGGGCAGCTAGGTGCAGCCTGGAGATCAGACAAAGGGTGGGGAGGAGAGGGGAGGGAGGGGGGCAGCAGAAAAGAAGTGAGACTGTGGGGGCATTGGTGGAATAGAGGGCTGTGTAGTGACAGAGTGGGAACATGGAAGGGGATAGGTGGGTGTAAGGCAATGACTAATGAAGGTTGAGGCCTGTATGGTTACAGGAAGGTAGCATATATTGCTGGGAGAGTCCCCCCCCCTCTTCACCCCCTCCTATGCACTTCAGACTAGTTAGTGTTGGTGGGAAGGATCCAAATGGCACTAGGCTGTGAAGCAGTTAGTGGAATGAAGAACATTGTATTGGGCAGCATACTCAGCAACTGGGTGGTCCAGCTGTTTCTTGGCCACAGTTTGTCACTGTCGATTCATGTGAATAGACAGCTTGTTAGTTGTCACGGCCATGTAAAATGCAGCACATTGGTTGCATCTTTGTTTGTAGTTCACATGACTGGTTTCTCAGGTTGCCCTGCGTTTGATGGGACAGGTGATGCTTGTGACTGGACTTTAGTAGTTGGTGGTGGGAGAATGTATGGGACAACTCTCGCATCCAGCTCTGTCACAGGGATATGAGCCAGGAGGCAAGGGGTTAGGAGCAGATGTTGTATAGGGGTGGTTAAGGATATTGTGTAGGTTGAGTGGGTGGCAGAAGAAGGCTGGGAAAGATAGTGGAAAGGACATCCTTCATTTCAGGGCATGGCGAGAGGTAGTCGAAACCCTGACAGAGAATGTGATTCAGTTGCACCAGTGCTGGATAATACTGAGTTATGAGGGGAATGATTCTCTGTGGCCGGATGGTGGGACTTTGGGAGGTGGTGAGTGACTAGAGATCTGTTTTTGTACAAGGTTGGGAGAGTAATTATGGTGACTGTAGGCCTCAGTGAGACCTTTGGTATATTTCACAACAGACTGTTCATCACTACAGATGCGACAGCCATGGGTAGCTAGGCTGTATGGTAGGGTCTTCTTGGTATGGAATGGGAGGCAGCTGTCAAAGTGGAGGAATTGCTGGTGGCTGGTAGTTCTGATATGGACAGAGGTGCTGATGTAGCCATCTTTGAGGTTGAGGTCAATATCAAGGATGGTGGCTTTCTGGGATGAAGAGGACCATGTGGAGCAAATGGGGGAGAAGGTGTTGCATTTCTGGAGGAATGTGTGTAGGGTGTCCTCACCCTCAATCCAGATCGCGAAGGTATCATCAATGATCGTGAACCAGGTGAGGGGTTTGGAATTCTGGATGTTTAGGAAAGATTCCTCTAGATGGCCCATGAATAGGTTGGCAAAGGATAGTGCCATGCGGGTGCCCAGACTCATACACTGGATTTGTTTGTAGATGATGCCTTCAAAGGAGAAGTAATTGTGGGTGAGGATATAGTTGATCATGACGACTAAGAAGGAGGTTGTAGGTTTGGTATCCATTGGACAATGGGAAAGGTAGTGTTCAATAGCAGCAAGGCCATGGGCATTAGAGATGTTAGTGTAAATGAAGGTGGCATCAATAGTGACTAGCAGGGCGCCATGTGGTAAACGAATAGGAACTGTGGAGAGTCGGTGCAGGAAATGGTTGGTATCTTTTGTACAAGAGCAAAGGTTGCAGGTAATTGGCTGAAAGTCTATGAGAGTAGAGATTCTCTCAATGGGGGCACAGTAATTGACCACAATGGTGTGTCCTGGGTAGTTAGGTTTATGGACTTTAGAAAGCATGTAGAAAGTAGGGGTGCGGGGAGTGGTAAGGATGAGGAGGGAGATGAACTCTGGGGAGAGGTTCTGGGATGGGCCTGAAATTTGAGGAGATATTATAGATCCTGCTGGATGTCTACAATGGGGGCACTGTGGCAGGGCCTGGAGTTAAATGAATCTGACAGGTAATCCTCAAAGTTCAAAACAACAGTGGCGGAGCTGTTGTCAGCAGGTAGGATTATAATGTTGGGATCAGTTTTTAGGCAGTAGATTATGGTTCCTATTGTGGATGTAAGGTTAATTTGCAGTTGAGGGATTTAGGGAATGATGGCAAGGTTTAAGATTAAGAAATTGTGGTAGGTTAATATGGTGTGATTTGGAGGCAGTCAGTGTGTATCTCTGTTGGACGGAGCAGCAAACTGAGTCAGGCAGTGTTGAACTTTGGTTTTTGGTTGAATCTCATTGGTAAGGTTAGTGACGAAGAAGTGTTTCCACTTTAGGGATTAGGGTTAGGAAAGAAGGTATTTAACAAGTCCTGCATGATTGAAATTGGGAGTGGGCAAAAAGTGACGCCTTTCGAA
The DNA here is from genome assembly GCF_021461395.2 of Schistocerca americana. Taxonomy (NCBI): domain Eukaryota; kingdom Metazoa; phylum Arthropoda; class Insecta; order Orthoptera; family Acrididae; genus Schistocerca; species Schistocerca americana. The sequence continues at coordinate 1,035,416,619 of NC_060119.1, read as the reverse complement.
AGGTTTAGATTAGATTAGATTAGATTTACTTTCATTCCAATTGATCCATAATGAGGAGGTCCTCCAGGATGTGGAACATGTCAGAAAAACAACAATACGTGACAAATATTTACAACTAAAACAAATAAGCTAATGTACCATTCCACAGGTCCCAAGTGGAACGATCGTCATTTTTTAATGAACACTAAGAGTCATTTTACAAATACTAATGCACTGAATTTAAAATATAAAAGTTTATTTATTTATTTATAAGGTAATAAACATGTAATACAACTACTGTAATACTTATTTACAATGAACACATTACTGCACTGAAATGGTGCAGAAGTTAGATTATACTTACACACACACACACACACACACACACACACACACACACACACACACACACAAATTTTCAATGAACACATTACTGCACTGAAATTGTGCAGAAGTTATGTTGTACTTATATGCAAATCAGTTGGTTTTACTAAGAAATTCATCAATGGAGTAGAAGGAGTTGGCCACCAATAAATCCTTTAGGCTTCTCTTAATCTGAATTTCATTGGTTGTTAAGCTTTTTATGGCTGCTGGCAAGTTATTGAAAATGTGTGTTCCTGAATAATGCACACCTTTTTGTACAAGACTAAGTGACTTTAAATCCTTGTGAAGATTATTCTTATTTCTAGTATTGATTCCATGAATTGAGCTGTTGGTTTGAAAAAGTGATATATTTTTAATGACAAATTTCATTAAGGAATACATATATTGGGAAGCAGTAGTTAGTATCCCTAGTTCCCTAAACAGGCTTCTGCAGGATGTTCCTGAGTTCACACCACATATAACTCTTACTGCACGTTTTTGTGCCCAGAAAACTTTAGCTTGGCTTGATGAATTACTGCAAAAAATAATCCCATATGACATTATGGAATGAAAGTAAGCATAGTATGCCAGCTTTTTCATTTTTATATCCCCTATGTCTGACAAAATTCGCATTGCAAACAGAGATTTGTTAAGACGCTTCAGCAGTTCTGTGGTGCGCTCCTCCCAGTTGAATTTATTATCAAATTGTAATCCCAAGAATTTAACACTGTCCACTTCTTCTATATTCTTGTCATCGTATGTTAGACATATACTCTTGGAACACCCCTTACAAGTTCTGAACTGCATGTAGTGTGTTTTTTCAAAGTTCAGTGACAAAGAATTGGCTAGGAACCAGTGATTAATGTCCATAAATATTTTATTGGCTGATCTTTCTAAGACTACACTTGATTTGCTATTTATTGCAATGTTTGTATCATCGACAAACAAAACAAACTTGGCATCTGGTAATGTTACTGATGAAAGGTCATTGATATACACAAGAAAAAGTAAGGGCCCCAAAATGGAACCTTGTGGGACCCCACATGTAGTTAGTTCCCAGTTGGACGATGCCTGATAGCTTGATACATGTCTCTTTCCTAATAACACCCTTTGTTTTCTGCCAGAGATATAAGATTTGAACCATTTTGCAGCATTTCCTGTTACACTATAATATTCTAGTTTACTTAAAAGGATATTGTGATTTACACAGTCAAATGCCTTTGACAGATCACAAAATATACCAGTTGCCTGCAATTTTTTGTCTAACGAATTAAGCACATTTTCACTGTAAGTGTAGATAGTCTTCTCAATATCAGAACCTTTTAGAAATCCAAACTGTGACTTTGACAGTATGTTATTTGAGATAAGATGGTTATAAAGACGACTGTACATTACTTTTTCGAAAATTTTTGAGAATGCTGGCAACAGTGAAATTGGACGAAATTTGATGCTATTTCCTTATCTCCCTTCTTAAACAGTGGCTTAACTTCAGCATATTTCAGCCATTCAGGAAATATTCCACTGATAAACGACTGGTTACACAGATAACTTAATATGTTACTTAGCTCAGAATCACATTATTTAATTAACTTTGTTGATATTTCATCACACCCACTAGATGTTTTTGATTTTAAAGATTTTATGTTGGACATTATTTCTGTTGGGGTAGTGAGGGTCAAATTCATATTATGGAAGTTACTTGAAATGTCTGGTCTAAGGTAATCCATAGCAGCATCTACTGAACCTGACAACCCCATCTTTTCAGTAACAGTTATAAAATGTTTGTTAAAAAGTTCTGCAACACTATACACATCTGTCACCAATGTATCATTTACTCTTAATGCTATTTGTTCCTCTTCATGTCTGGTTCTACCAGTCTCCTCCTTCACTATATCCCATATTGTCTTTATTTTGTTATCTGATATGACTATCTTTTCCTTGTAATATATTTGCTTTGACATCCGTATTACAGTCTTTAATATTTTGCAGTATTTCTTATAATGTGCTATAGCATCAACGTTGGAAATGTTTCAGATTGACTGATACAGTTTTCTTTTTGTTTTACAAGATACCCCTATTCCTCGAGTAATCCATGGCTTCTTTGTAGACTTTGCTCTAACCTTGGTAAGTTTTGGGGGAAAGCAGTGTTCGAATAAAATAAGCACTTTATTAGCAAAAATGTTATATTTTTCATTCATGCCATGAGCACTGTAAACATCAGTCCAGTGAATGTCTCTGAGGAGTGTCCTAAAATAATCAATTTTTGGCTTACTGATTACCCTCTTGAGCTCAGATTTAGCAGATTTTATATTCTGTTCAGTATTAACATTTAACAGAAGGAACTGCATGTCATGGTCTGAGAGGCCATTGACTATTGGTTTTGTAATATAATTTTGTTCATTGGACTTTTCTATAAAGATATTATCAATGGCTGTTTGTGAGCAAGTGGTTATCCTAGTGGGGAACTTTACAGTGGGAATTAAGTTGAATGATAGTGTTACTAACTCAAATAAGTTCTTATTGGGAGAGTCTTTAAGGAAATCTACATTGAAATCACCAGCAACCACTATTTCTTTGTTTTTGGTTGTTAAATAGGCCAGTACGGCTTCAAGGTGGTTTACAAACAGATTAAAGTTACCTGCAGGTGCTCGATATATACTTAATATTATGAAGGATTTTTTGTGAAATTCTGATTCTGTTGCACATGCTTCCATATGCTGTTCTAGGCAAAATTTATGAATGTCTATGTTCTTAAATTTATGACAGTTCCTGATGAATGTGGTAACTCCTCCTTTCTCCATTTCTGATCTACAAAAGTGAGATGCTAACCTAAACCCTGTAACACTTAAAAGTTCTATACCAGTGGTCACATGATGTTCAGAGAGGCAAATTATGTCAGCTGGGTTTGAAGACTCTAATTCATCTATGCAGATAGTTAATTCATTAATTTTATTTCTCAGTCCTCGAATATTTTGATGCAATAAAGATAGCTGACATTTCACATTGACTGAGTTAAAATTAGGTGGAGTTAAAATATCTGCTGACAGTTGAAAATTCTTAACCAATGGCTGTTTATGCTGATGTAATAAGCTGGAATTATGTTTTTTGATTTCTTTCTCAAACTGAAGGTTTGTCTCAGTTCTAACCTCTCTTAAAATTTGCTTTCTTTCTGTCCTCCCTACCCTAAAAAAGGGTCTTTTCTGAATCCTATAACCACTGGTATTTTACCACTCATGACAGTGCCTCCCCCCTTTAACTTTCCTTCTATTTCCCTAGCCAATTTACCCTTCCCCTTCCTGTTGAAGTGAAGCCCATACCTAGTATAATCCCACCTACTGAGAGAATCAACACGAACCACACCAATGTGTGACCCCGCACTCTACAGGAGCAGCTGTTCCAGCTCCAAATTAACTCTCTTGACAGAAGAGTTCAAATGAGGTTGGTCATGGCGCCCAAGAACAGATACAAACTCAACACTAGTATGCTTTGATGCTGATGCAATCTTCGCCAGGTCACACTCTATACTGTACCCAGGATCTCTGTCAATACTGTTACCTGCCCCACCCACTATAACCACGGTGTCTTCCTTAGTGAAATCTTTGCAAAGTGATCCTAAATCCTCTGTCACCTGCTCCAGACCAGCACTAGGTTTAAAAAAATTGGTGACCTGGTATTCTGATCCTAGTTCATCCTGCAAAAGTTGGCCAACACCTCTTCCATGGGAACTACCTAACAACAGCACTTTCTTTCTCTTTACTGATTTCCCCACATTCTTACTTTTCAATTTGCTGCTGAAAGTTTATTGTGCCCTGTCTACACCTGCAACTGCTTGAGGCTCACCAGCTTCTAATTGAAGCAACAGGTCAAATCTATTTTCCACATTCACCATAAAGCTGTCAGACAAAGTTCTAGGCCTGTTCCTCCTGTTGCCTGTTGCCACTTCCCACCTCTTTTTACCCTTCTCCCTCCTTAACCTGTCAAGATCTCCCCTGGCCTTGTCTAACTCAGCCTGAAGGGCGGCAATTTTCCCCTCCTGTTCTAGTATCTTCCTATCTCTACTACAAATCCTACAAAACCACTGATGAGTGTCATTTACTTCCCCTATTCCCACGCCATTACAGTCACCCACATGGAAAAAACTACAGCACCCATCACACCAAAGCCCCAACCTAACAATTCTACGGCAAGTCAAGCACTTTTCACTCATGATAAACGTAATAGTTTATTAAGAATAAGTCAGTTAAATTACAGATAAACACGAAAATATGGTTACACAAATTTGGCCTATACGCAACTGTGCAAAAGTGCAAAGTTTCTGAAACAACAACTTAAACTTTACACTACTTTCTGGAAATGCTAGTTAAATAATGAAGAGGTACGCTATGTTAAATTGCTGGAGAGAGCAAGAAACAACTAAACAAAATTCTATAGATTTGCTGCAGCAGAACGTAAACAGAAAATACGACTGTACGGCCTTTTCGTGTTTTCTGCTATATTACGTAAAGAAAAATGAAACCTTTAATGGTACACTTAAACGGCACACTAATACACTTATTTACCATGTAATCAGTACTAATCTATATGTTTTATAATCTAAAATGACTTATCTTTACGAGAACACCAAAACTCGCACTAGTCGCCTGGCTGCAGGGCTGCCAATATTTTCGATACTTCTGTGGGGTTAAGGCTTTTGGAGGAAATGTTCATGACTGTGTTTTGGGTCTGTTTAGGTTCTGGACTCTGTATGGTGGTGGGAGGGAGTTTTTGAGGGTGGTGTAAATGTAGTAAATGTGCAAGGCGTGTCTTGTCAGCTAAGAGGGGATATGAGAGCAGTTTGGAGGTTGTTGTATAGATGGTGGATACTGTTAGTCCAAAGCAGGAGTAGGAAGAGAACAGGATGAAGGGTTTTTCGAGGTGGCATTGTGCATGCTGCTCTAATTTCTGGAGGACAAGAGTTTCAGTGTGTGATATGGGATCTAGAAATTTGGGATTGCATAGTAGGAGAATTTTACAGATGGAAAGGAGGTACTGGAAGGAGGTTTAGGCCTGATTGACATGATTCTGCAGGATTATGTTGGTGAGGATTAAGGACTAGTGGAATGTGAACAGATGGAGGTCGTTGTGGATGAGAGGGTGCAGCCAGAGATGGGTAATTTCACAGTAAGGCCGTTTGGGTGATTTCATGAACCAAAGACCTTCCCAAAGGCCTCACCTTTTGCACCACTCCCAAATTCAATCATGCAGGGTTTGTTAATGATCTTCTATCCTTCTCCCAATTACTTCAGTAGACATGCTTTTTTGCCATCAATCCTATCAATCAGACTCAACCAAAGACCAAACTTCAACCCTGACTGACGTAGTTCACTCCTCCATCTAACCAACATCCAGCCCCACTGCCACCAAATCACACCCTGTTAACCTTCCAGAATTTCTTAACCTCAAAACTTGCCTCTCTGTCAGTCACTAAATCCCTCAATATGGAAACTAACTGTGCATCCACCAAAAGAACCACAATCTACCGCCTAAAAACTGATCACAATTTTATAATCCTACCTGCTGAGAAAAGCCCCATCACTGTTGTTTTGAACTTCAAAGATTACTTGGCAGAAGAACTCCACCAGGTGTCAGATTCATCCAACTACAAACCCTGTCACAGTGCCCCCATTCTAGAAATCCAGCAGGATCTACCATCTCTCCTCAAATCCTTAGGCCCATCCCAGAACCTCTCCCCAGAGTTCATCTCTCTCCTCACCCTTACCACTCCCCACACTCCTATTTTCTACGTGTTTTCTAAGTCCATAAACCAAACTATCCAGGACACACCATTGTTGTCATTGAGAGAATCCCTGCTCTTGTAGACCAACACTTTCAGCCTATTACCTGCAACCTTCCCTCTTGTACAAAAGATTTCCTCCACCAACTCTCCACAGTTCCTATTTGTTTACCACATGGCGCCTTGCTTGTCACTGTTGATGCCACCTTTATTTACACTAACATCTCTAATGCCCATGACCTTACTGCTATTGAACACTACCTTTCCCAATGTCTAATGGACCCCAACTCTACAACCTCCTTCCTAGTCACCATGATCAACTATATCCTCACCCACAATTACTTCTCCTTTGAAGGCATCAGCTACAAACAAATGCAATGTATGGGTATAGGCATCCGCATTGCACCATCCTATGGCAAACTGTTCATGGTGCATCTATAGGAATCCTCCCTAAACACCCAGATTCCAAACCCCTCACTTGGTTCAGAATCACTGATCATATCTTTGTGATCTGGATTGAGGGTGAGGACACCCTATCCACATTCCTCCAGAAGAGCAGCACCTCCCCCATTTGCTTCAAGTGGTCCTCCTCAAACCAACAAGCCACCATCCTTGATGTTGACCTCCACCTCAAAGATGGCTATGTCAGCACCTCTGTCCACATCAGAACTACCAACCACCAGCATTTCCTCCAGTTTGACAGCTGCCTCCCATTCCATACCAAGAAGACCCTTCCATACAGCCTAGCCACCCATGGCCATCACATCTGTAGTGATGAACAGTCCATTGCAAAATATACCAAAAGTCTCACTGAGGCCTACAGACACCATAATTACTGTCCCAACCTTGTTAAAAAACAGATCTCCCATGCCTTATGTCTCCAGTCACTCACCATCTCCCTCTGTCTGACCACAGAGGATCATTCCCTTCATGACTCAGTGCTACCCTGGACTGGCCTAACTGAGTAATATTCTCTGCCAGAGTTTAAACTACCTCCCGTCATGCCCTGAAATGAGGAATGTCCTTCCCACTATCCTTCCCACCCCTCCCACAGTGGTATTCCACCACTCACCAAACCTACACAATATCCTCATCCATCCCTTCACTATCTCTACTTCTGACCTCTTGCCTCATGCCTCGTATCCCTGTAGTGGAGCTAGATGTGAGAAACTAGATGTGAGACCTGTCCCATACATGCTCCCACCACCACAGACTCCAGTGCAGTCACAAATATCACCTATCCCATCAAAGGTAGGGCTACCTGTGAAACTAGTCATGTGATCTACAAGCTAAGCTGCAACCAATGTGCTGCATTTTATGTGGGCATGACAACCAACAAGCTGTCTGTTCACATGAGTGGACAATGTCAAACTCTAAGAAACAGCTGGATTATGCAGATGCTAAGCATGCTGCCCAACACAATGTTCTTCATTCCAATGATGGCTTCACAGTCTGGTGCCATCTGGATCCTTCCCACGAACTCCAACTTTTCTGAACTGGACAGGGGGAATTATCCCAGCAATACATGCTATGTTCATGCAACCATCTCAGCCTCAACCTTCATTTGTCATTATCTTATATCCACCTATCCCCTTCCCTGTTCCCACTCCTCCACCGCACAGCCCTTTCCACCAATGTACCTACAGTCTTACTTATTCCATCCTGGAATTTCCACTGTTTCATCTCAAATAAAATTTGACTTGTTAAATACATTTGTAATCTCTTTTCACTAAGAGTGACCAGAGGCTCACTGCTCAAAGATCAGTTGTATTTTGAAATCTTCATTAATCACTGAAACAGTAGTATCAACTTTTTTTCTGAAATGGAAGACGGGTAGAGGGTTCTTTTTTGTGCCAGAAAAGCCTATCTGCATGAAGAACATTCAGTGCTGTAACTCTGTTGCAGGTCTGATAAGAAATTTTGGAGCATAAGTGCTTTGAATATGAGTTATTTTTGTGCTGATGTGGGCATTTGAGTGCTGTGTCACGTGGAACTTTTTATTACTCTCCACAAAAACTACTTAGGACATGTCCAAAAGAACAAATACCATGTTCATATATATAAGGCTTGCCAGCCATTTCACCATCTTCTTCTGTGCAGATGCACAAAGAGTGCCTGAACTCTTATGGGAATTGGCAGTAAATCCATGAGTAATGAGTATAATGGGCAGGGGCACTATGAATATAGTGTGGGATAATAAGTTGTGAATGTGGGTCTCATGGGAGGCATTCCAGAGATAAGTCCCTGATGTCGCACTATCCTCTGTGTCCTCGGCGGCTCAGATGGATAGAGTGTCTGCCATGTAAGCAGGAGATCCTGGGTTCGGGTCCCGCTCAGGGCACACATTTTCAATTGTCCCCGTTGAGTTATATCAACACCTGTATGCAGCTAGGGGTATTCATTTCATTGTAATGCCTCATGAAAGACTGATAAAAAAACTGAATGCCGACTAAAAGTGGACTATTATGGAAGATCACTCTGAAATGTTGTATCTATATTCATAAATCCATGATAAAAGCTCAGAGAATGATAAGAATGGCACAGGTGCTCCTGCCACAAATTTGTAATCACAGGTGTTGAATGATAAATGAAGATGGCCATATTACACTGAATTTGCTGATTCCAAAGTAGCATGTTCATGATTTAGCTTGATGTATTGCACGTAAGATGGATCTGTGAAGATGGTTACATCTACCAAGATTCCTAATACCTGCAGAGAAGCATATTAAGATGGGGCATTTCAAGAAATATTTGTGCATTGCAGCTACAGTGAATGAAATTTGTCTCAATTTTCTTACAGATGATGAAGCATGACACTGAGAAACAGCTGGAGAATGGATCCTATGTTTGGCCTAAATGGTTTATGAAGACTTAACACCCTCTTCATGTTATTGATGGTTATAGTTAGTTATGTTTTCCACAGATCTCATTCATTTATGTGACTGTAAGCTGGCCATTTATAGGTTTGATATGTGTTTAACTATTAAAAAATTCCTCTGTGGTTGAGTGTTGTTAAGGAGAATTGTCTAAACATCTTTAATCTACATTTTAAAAACTTATGCCCTCTGTCAGACATTCTGTTTCAATGGTTACCTTGGCAGAGACTTTTACAGCTGCATATTTCACCGATTTCTGTGCAACAACTAGATTCAGTAAAGGGCAATGCAGATCATTTTGGTAGTGCTACCCTTGTGAATATATACGTTACTGTCAGACTCAGATGGACTGTTGATAGCAAATTTCATAATTGAATAACTATACTGTGATGCTGTGATTAATATTTCCACCTGCTTAAAGAAATGCCTGCAAAGTGTGCAGATGTGGAAGCACCACACCATAATTCAAGCTACTTTTTTCGTCATGAATACATTTTGCCTAAGTGAGGAGTTACCCCAGAATATTATCTCATAAGAAAGCAGCGAATGAAAGTGTGTTAAATTACTGACTTTTGTATCCTCAAAGCTGGCAATTATTGTTATGGCAAAAGTTATTGAACCAAAATGTTTTAACAGGTCTAGTACATGAGTTTTCCAGTTTTAAGTTTTCATCAATATGCACACATAAATACTTATATCTTTCTAACTGCTTATTATTTGTTATTGGTATACTATGTTAATAGGAGATCGAATATTTCTGAAAGTCAAAACTGGATGAACTGTGTTTTACTGAAGTTTAAAGCTAGCCCATTTACACAAAAACAATCAGTAACTTTCACAAAAGCACCATTTAAAATTTTATCTATTAATGCTTGTTTGTTCAACTTCACAACAATGCTTACATTATCTGCAAATAGGATTAATTCTGCCTCCTGATTCAAATAAAGTGCCAGTTCATTAATGCAAACCAAGAACAGTAGTGGGCGAATGCCCAAACCCTGTGGAACATCTATTGTAATTTCTTCCTATGAACATTATCCTTCTTTGTATTACCTGAACAGCCTAGGAAATGTGAAAGCAGTACTAGAAGATGGGTTCTTGTAATTTATGCTTGGTTGCCAGGCATATCTGCCCAAGACAAGGCAAATCCTTTGTGAAAGACTGTGTCATTCTGTTATCTGAAGTATTGTTTCATGAGTTAAAAAACTATGTTTACTCTTTATTGACTTGCCATCACATGAGTAGCCAGTATTAAAGTTTCTCACAAAGATAGTAGGACAACAATGAGCAAGATAAAATTTCTAGTCTAAGATTTTCCAAAAATCGACTGAAAAAAGTGAAAACTGTATCTATGCAACAGCTAGAACATTATTTCTGTGAAAGGTAAGCAATATTTTTGCAAACGGGGACATTAATTAATCTGGATGAGTCAGGTTTGAGAGAGACAGAGAGTTTGAAGTTTGAAGTAATTGATAACTGTATGCTTCTCCTCTGTATCAAATGACATCATTGTACACTATTTACTTTGAAATCCCTATTGAAGTAACAATAACATATTTACAGCTTCTGAAATTTGTCCAAGTATTTCAACATGTCTAAGACAAAGATGTCTACAATATGCAGCTTAACTGACAAAAGTTTATCCAGCAACAAATCATTCCTTGACAGACGAATCTCATAAAATTTGCAAGAGATACTTACATACAAAGCATCTTCAAGTAATTTTTCTTTGTCATTCATTTCATCCATTAATTGATCAAGTTGGTTCTGCTGACCTGACAAAGAAAAATAAGACAACATAGCAAATGTACACAAAGGTTTTGCTTCATTTTTAGCAAGAAGTCATGTATCTAATGCTAGTGTCCATTTGTCATAGAGATAGCATTACTATTTGTAATACTTTTCAACTCTTTCATTTCTATTTTTTTTCAGAAAAGCATAGTGAAAGTAAAGACTTTTGGTGCTATTAACTGTTTCTTCAACTCAAGAAGAAGTGATTACATAAATAAAAGATGTCTTCTTAAAACAACTCTGACAATAAAGTTCGGTGAATAGTCCTGTAACATTAACGTAGATGAACTATGAAATACAGTTACCTTACTGTCCTTCAAAATAGTCATCTCCCATAACTATGCACCTCTGCACTCTGCAATACATGTCCTGGAAACTTTGCACCATGTCTTCCTTGATGTTCAAAAGCCGCATCACATTTTGTTGGATGTCAGAAATATCGTCAAATCTCTTTCGTTTCAAAGCAAGTTTGAGATGATGGAATAAGATGATGTCTGGAGGATTGAGATCCAACAAGTATGGTGGATGTTCAAGTTGCACCACCCCCTTTCTTGCCAGGAACTGTTTGACGATATTGACTGTGTGTGGGTGAGCATTGTTGTGAACAAAAAACCAGGAACCTTGTTGTGTGTACTGGGGTCGTACCCTGCATAGACGTTGCATGAAACAGGTCAAAATATCAATGTACCATGCCGTGTACAATGTTCACTATCAAAAAAGGTGATGAGCATAATTTTGATCCACGATTTTTTGGCTCTGACTTTTTCCTGATGAGGTGATGTTGGAGAACGCCATTCCTTGCTTTGCCATTTTATTTCAGGGTTGTACTGGAGATGCAAGGTTTCATCCTCAGTGACAATATGGTTAAAGAAATTGGGTGTCACTTATACTGTATCAACAAAATCCTGTGAAGCTTCTAAACGTGCCTGCTTCTGATTGTCAGTCAAGTGATGTGGCTCAAGACAACACATATTCCTCTTCCCTAACTCCTGGGTACGGAATTGTCGCACAGATTCACGGTTTGTGTGCAGTTCATCTGCTATCATGTGCACAGTTAATCGATGGTCATTCAGGATTAATGTCCTTACTTGCTCAATGTTTTCATCACTGACAGTGGTCGCCCGTCGTACACTACAGGGATTGTCAGTAACACTTTCCTGGCCTCCTCAAAAACAGGTGAACCACTCAAACACATACTTCATGGACAGTGCTTGATCTCCATAAACATGTACCAGCATTGCATGCATTTATTTCAGTGTCTTGCCAAGCTTAAAACAAAGCTTTAAATGGTTCCTTTGCTCAGTCATTGTCCTGTTCTCAGTTCAGAACCAACGCACTAAACAAGCACTTTGTCCAACAGGTCTAACATGGAACACACATGATGCTCAAGTGAACTATGGTGGGGGCAGGTTGTCAACACTAGCTGCTATGCAGGTGCAGCATTGTGAGTCGCCCATGTTGCCTGATTGACCGTTCTGACTTCATTCACTGAACTTTATTGTCAGAGGTTGAATTGTACAATGACAAGTTTACTGATTTGTGAGTACGCAGAAAAAGTTGATATTCACAATTTCAGATAGAAGAAAAATACCTACCAGAAGATGGGAATATATACATAAAAGATGTTTGCTTACAATAATGAAGTAAGATTTACAATAAAATGTTTATTCATTTGTGAATGCACAGAAAAAAAACAACCGCAGTTTGATAAAGAATGGAAATATCTACCAGCTCTTGAAACAAAGAAGCAGACTAGACTGATCAAGGAATCCAATACAGATAGCTAATTCCTGGCTTTCAAAACATTTAAAAATGCTTCTTCCAGCAGGCGTAAAGGATTAGTTAAGATATAAAAAGAAAAATCACTGGAAAAGTAGGGCATAATATAGGAATGGAAAAGGCATTCTAATCTCCAGGACAGGACAGAAAAATTTGGTAGACAAGGAAACAGAGTAACAATGTTCTGTAACTGATGAGATTCATATTTCACGCTATTATTAATGACCTGTGGCAACATGAAAATGGATGGTGTCTCTAAAGCCAGTGTAGTGAAGTAGGAACAGTTTTGTGACAGGTTGCTGCTATTATTGCAGTGCCTACTCACATTTATGTGGGCTTCTAGACTATGAGAGTCAGTTATTTATAATGCACAAAGTGGCAAATCTATTGTTAGTATGGCAAACAAGGCAGTTCATGATTTCAGAACAGACATCTTTAGAACACATCAACTGAATATGAGTGAGGTCAGTGTACACAGTGCATCTTATGACGATATTATACTTTTCAAAGTTTCCTTCAGACAGGTTGCCTCTTAAGATGACCTGAGGTTTTTGGATGACTCTTCCATCATGAAGTCCTTAGGTCGTCTTAGGAGGCAACCAATTCCTTTGTGGATTGAAGAGTGCTGTTCAATAATCTGGGTTAGGTTTTGGCTCTGTGATGGTTTAAGCATTACCCAATGGCAGAAAAGATCACATTATTTTGATTAATGAGAGCCAAGGCTCAATGCATCACCAATGACAGCAAGAAAAGGTCATGGCAAGTGTTCCTGGACTCTCTAAACTGCTCCACTTGTTCTAAAAAAGTATGGGAAGCCACCTATAGTGACGTTATTTAAATACAGGAGTCGTCAAACAACACCCGGAGACACTGCATGGAAAATGGCAGAGTATTTTGCACTGGTTACTGCCAATGCCAGACAGGATCCATTGTTCTGTAGTTAACATGTCACTATGGAGAAGGTCGAAATGGACTTCTGGTCCACCAATTCAGAGTCCTACAATTGCTCATTCTCCATGTGGGAATGAACTTAGCACTGTCTGACTCTCATGATATGGCACCTGGTCACAGCCAAATATGGTACAGTGTGCTGCAGCACTTGCAGATGGTGTCAAAGAAAATCCTCCTACAATGTTTTAATTTGACTTGGCTGACAGGCCAGTTTACTGCCTCTTGGTGAGATGTAATTTTGATACCTGTCCTCAAACAAGGAAGGGACTGAATGTGTGCGAATGCTTATGGGCTGTCGCCTTAAAGAGCTGTGTGGAAAACAACCTAGAACTGTCACCAGGTTTGGATATTAGAGACCAGGCAGCCCCTTAACCACTCTCACTGTGGATTCAGGAGATATTAATCAACTGTTGACAACCTGATGCTGCTAATAGGAGAAATCCAGCAGGCTTTCCTATGTAAGCAGCATTTTCAAGGAATATTTATTGACATCAGTAAGGTGTACGACACTACTTCAAGGCACAGTATTCTCAGTCAGCTACACCAGTGGGGTTTTCATGGCCACCTCCCCATATTCATTTGATCCTTTCTCTCAAGACGCCTTTTTAGGTACTGAGTTGGTAACGAGCTAACTGATAGTTTTGTCCTGGAGAATGATGTTGCCGAGGGCAGTGTTTTAAATGTCATCCTCTTTGCCATTACTATTAATAGTGTAACACTCCCAGACAAGAGTCCTGCTCCATCTCCTTATTTGTCAGTGATTTTGTGAATTTACCTTAAATGCATATATTGTTAGTTATTTAGTTAGTTACATGTTCCATAGAGCATTTTAATGATTCTTTTATCAAAATGATATGGAATGTGAGAGTTTATAGGATATGCATCCATGATTAATGTTATCATTAATGAACTCATTGTCATTTTATTCCTCATCATGCAACTACACTTAGAAACAATATTTTTTTTACTGGTTACCAGTTTTTAAGTAGAAATTCATCAGTGGAATAGAAGGAATTGTCCAGTAGAAATGTTTTTAAATTTCTTTTGCTACCTGTCAGACATTTTATGTTATTGGGCAAATGGTCAAAAATTTTTATTGCTGCATATTGGCCTCCTTTTTGAGCCACTGACATCCTTAGCAATGGGTAATAAAGGTTATTTTCCCTCCAGTGTTGAAGGGTTGTTTGTATGGACATCGCTGTTCTTCTCAAATTGTGATGAATTATTTATGGAAAATTTAATTTATGAAAATATGTGAGGGTTGGAACTTTAATAGTGGCAACTATTTATTTGCAGCTCATACAAAATAGATACATTTTTCAAAGTTTTACTGACCTTCAGAGTAGTCACCAGTAGTGTGTAGAACCCATTGCCAGCGATGTGGAAGTCATAGGATACTCTTAGTCGTGCCAGTTGTGCTGACAGTTCGAGCAGTGAGGTCTATTGCCTGACGAATTTGTAGCAGTTCTGAAGCAAATGCTGTGAAATGTTTCCTTCAGTTTAGAAATCGAGTTGAACTCATGAGGGAAGTCAGGGGAGCAGCCCCATCAGTCAAACAAATCAGTAACAGCTTGCACTGTATGTGGTTGAGCATTGTCCTGCAAAATGATGGTCATGTCCTGCAGAAAGTGTCATCACTTCTGTCTCTATGCTGTTCATTTTTGGAACACAACCTACAACCAGCTTAGAGACAGAAGTGATGACACTTTCTGCAGGACTGACCATCATTTTGTAGGACAATGTTCAAGCACATACATTGCAAGCCGTTACTGATTTGTTTGACTGATGGGGCACTCCCCTGACTTAAGCCCTCTTGAGCTCAGCTCGATTTCTAAACTGAAGGAAACACTTCACAGCATTCGTTTCAGAACTGCTACAAATTTGTCGGGCAACAGACCGTGCTGCTCGAACTGTCAACACAACTGACACTGCTAAGATTGTCCTACGAGTTCCACATCACTGGCAACAGGTTATACACACTGCTGGTCACTACTTTTAAGGTCAGCAAAACTTTGAAACATGTATATATTTTCTACGAGCTGTAAATAAATAGTTGCCACTATTAAAGTTCCAACCCTCCTATACTGTGATGGTGCAGTTAAAATACCTAGTTCCTTTAAGGGGTACTTTTGTGCAATTAATACTTTGTTTCTAAGTGATGAGTTATCCCAGAAAATTACTCTGTACGGAATTACTGAGTGAAAATATACAAAATACATTGTGTCTCAGGAGGTTCATACATTTGTTTTTAAAATTAGCAATTATACTGTGTCAGTTCATCAGTCCACCATGGTGATTTGAACTCTCAAACCATTGGATTGTAGCGCACTGTGTTGGGGGTGCCACTCTGTGCCAGTGCTGGTGATCTGAGGCATGTGGACCAAGGCGAGGCAGAGACTGCTTGGCTTGCTTGCAGAGATGGTAGTTATGGCTGGTAGACAGGCACAATACCTGTGTTGATACATGGTAGTAGTGTGTACGTTGTGGACTTCAATTTTTGACTCACACACATAGACCTTTTGCTTGACTTGCCTGTTCACCGACGTTGTGTAGCTTTGACAGCTTGCTGCAGAATTGTCTCTACTCTGTAGTGAGTATTCCATAATTATGAGTTGTGATCAGCCAAGGTAGTTTTGACAGCTCATTGCAGAATTTGTGCCTGCTCTATTGTGGGTGTTTCATTATTATGCGTCCACCAAAGTTGCATGGCTGTTGGTAGCTCATTATTATGGATTGTGGTCAACCAATGTGGTTTTGTATTTTCAGTTTGTGATATCAAGCAATGCTAAGTTAAAGAAATGCTAAGTGAGGTCACTGGGGCAGCCTTCCCATTGTACCATTGCTTATAGGTAGAGGTGCTTAGTTTGTTGGCTTAAGGTGTTTGGTGGTGTCCTTTCAAACTTTAAGTAGTTTTTAGGTTAGTAGTGTGTACTCTCAAACATTTAATGACGTAGATGGAAAACTGAATTCTACTCCAGTGTGATTGTTTCCTCCTTAACACATGTTTATAGCAGGGAGATGCTTGTTCACTGCATGTGTGAAATGATGGTGCAATCCATGTGTTATGATTGTTGGTTTAATACATGTTCTGTCAGTAGTATTTTTGAGTTCGATCTCATAGAATTAGAGC
Organism: Schistocerca americana; assembly: GCF_021461395.2. NCBI lineage: Eukaryota > Metazoa > Arthropoda > Insecta > Orthoptera > Acrididae > Schistocerca > Schistocerca americana. Next base: position 1,035,399,977 of record NC_060119.1, on the reverse strand, counting down.
AAGAAAGGGATTGCCTTCCTTGTAAGAGAAGGACACTATTTAGCCATACATTCAGTCAACCTTGCTGTTGAGTGCCCGTAAACTCCAAGCAATCACAACCACTATTAAATATTGCACATATGTGGCTTTAAAGCAACAAAGGATAAGACAACAAACTAAAATGTCACATCACTGTAAAAGTGATATGTACAATTGTCCTGATATTATATGCAGTGCTGTTCTACGTCAAGAACAATTGCAGAAAAGTCTAAAAGTTGGTCAGTACGCTCAATGTTATAAATGAGGATATAATAGAGGGAAACATTCCACGTGGGAAAAATATATCTAAAAACAAAGATATAAAAACAAAGATGATGTGACTTACCAAACGAAAGTGCTGGCAGGTTGATAGACACACAAACAAACACAAACATACACACAAAATTCAAGCTTTCGCAACCGACGGTTGCTTCATCAGGAAAGAGGGAAGGAGAGGGAAAGACGAAAGGATGTGGGTTTTAAGGGAGAGGGTAAGGAGTCATTCCAATCCCAGGAGTGGAAAGACTTACCTTAGAGGGAAAAAAGGACAGGTATACACTCGCACACACACCCATATCCAACAACACATACACAGACACAAGCAAATGTCTGCTTGTGTCTGTATATGTGTGGATGGATATGTGTGTGTGTGCGAGTGTATACCTGTCCTTTTTTCCCCCTAAGGTAAGTCTTTCTACTCCCGGGATTGGAATGACTCCTTACCCTCTCCCTTAAAACCCACATCCTTTCATTTTTCCCTCTCCTTCCCTCTTTCCTGATGAAGCAACCATTGGTTGTGAAAGCTTGAATTTTGTGTGTATGTTTGTGTTTGTTTGTGTGTCTATCAACCTGCCAGCACTTTCGTTTGGTAAGTCACATCATCTTTGTTTTTAGATATATTTTTCCCACAATGTTATAAATACTATCACTAAAATTCAAATTTGTTTTATAAGGTAACTAGAATATTCATCAAGGTGAATATGATTTAGCCATTGAAAATCAACAAAAGCAAGAGGAGGATAATGGAATGTAGTCGAATTAAGTTGGGTGATGCTGTGGGAATTAGATTAGGAAATGAGACACTTTAAATAGTAAAGGTGTTTTGCTATTTGGGGAGTAAAATAACTGATGATGGTTGAAGTAGAGAGGATATAAAATGTAGACTGGCAATGGCGAGGAAAGCGTTTCTGAAGAAGAGAAATTTGTTAACATCAAGTATTGATTTAAGTGTCAGGAAGTCGTTCCTGAAAGTATTTGTATGGAGTGTAGCCATGTATGGAAGTGAAACATGGATGATAAACAGTTTAGACTAGAAGAGAATAGAAGCTTTCGAAATGTGGTGCTACAGAAGAATGCTGAAGATTAGATTGGTAGATCACATAACTAATGAGGAGGTATTGAATAGAATTGGGGAGGAGTTTGTGGCACAACTTGACTAGAAGAAGGGATCGGTTGGTAGGACATGTTCTGAGGCATCAAGGGATCACCAATTTAGTACTGGAGGGCAGCGTGGAGGGTAAAAATCGTAGAGGGAGACCAAGAGATGAATACACTAAGCAGATTCAGAAGGATGTAGGCTGCAGTAGGTACTGGGAGATGAAGAGGCTTGCACAGGATAGAGTAGCATGGAGAGCTGCATCAAACCAGTCTCAGGACTGAAGACCACAACAGCAACAACATTGAAAATGACCAAATGATACATTACATCTTGAATAAATTCTGCCTGGATTATCTGTCGTTTAACATTTTGTCAATAAGCAGAGAAATGTTTTACAGCCAGGTCAATGAAATGAATTAAAAAATGAAAGAGGAGGATAAAAAAGAAGACGGAGATGAAACAAAAGTGTTTGTACTATATGTAAGAAGAATTTTCACAACTGAAGTCAGTTACCGAAAGGACACAGTACCTATATCTGATCCTGTAATTGTTTTAAATGGTTGGTTCATTTATGTTACAAAAGATTAGTGGTTAACTCCAAACATGCCACTTAAGAATAAGTTTTCCTGAAGTAAAATTCTTTTATCAGTGTTGGCCGATAATGTGAGCTGTGACACTACAGAATTCGAGTGAGCTTCCAAAGGCACTGGTAGCTATAGTAATTGTTGTACGATACTGTATTACGTGAGTGGTTTTGAAATCACACGCTGTCAGAGTGTCAGTTTGTGCTGTGTTGGCTTTTTGTTTCCATGTGAATGACTGTGGAAAACAAGGTGTAGTTACCTCAGGTTTAGGGCATAGAAGGCTTTTTGTACTCAACATAACAGCTTGAGTGGAATGCTGCAGTTGAGAGCTGTTGTTGTATGTTCTGCTATGCCACAACATGACATGGCATGGACTCAACTAATGTCTGAAGTAGTGCTGGAGGGAATTGGCCTCATGAATCTTGCAGGGCTCTCCATAAATCTGTAAGAGTACCATGGGGTGGAGATCTCTTCTGAACAGCACACTGCAAAGCATTCCAGATATGTTCAATGATATTAGTGTCTGGGGAGTTTGGTGGCCAGTGGAAGTGTTTAAACTCAGAAGAGTGTTCCTCCACTCTATAGCAATTCTACATGCATCAGGTGTCACATTGTCCTGTGGAATTGCCCGAGTTTGTCGGAATGCACAATGGACATGAATGGATACAAGTGATCAGACAGTGTGCTTACATATGTGTCACCTGTCAGAGTCATATCTAGATGTGTTAGGGGTCCTATATCACTCCAACTGCACATGCCTCACACCATTATAGATCCTCCAACAGCTTGAACAGTCCCCTGGTAACATGCAGGGTCCATGGATTCATGATGTTGTCTCGATACCTGCATGTCCATCCACTTGATACAATTTGAAATGAGGCTTGTCTGACTAGGCAACAAGTTTTCAGTCATCAAAAGTCCAATATCAGTGTTGATGGGCCCAGGCAAAGCATAAACCTTTATGTCATGCTGTCATCAAGAGTTCACGAGTGAGCCTTCAGCTCTGAATGCCCATATCAATGACTTTTCATTGAATGGTTCACACGCTGATGGCCCAGCACTGAAATCTGCAGCAATTTGTGGAAGATTGCACTTCTGTCATGTTGAATGATTCTCTTCAGTTGTTGTTGGCCCCATTCTGGCAGGATTTTTTTCCAGCCACAGCAATGTTGGAGATTTGATGTTTTACCAGATTCCTGATATTCACAGTACACTTGTGAAATGGCCATATAGGAAAATCCCCACTTCATCACTACCTCAGAGATGCTGTGTCCCATCGCTCATGCATCAACTATAACACCATGTTCAAACACACTTAAACCTTGTTACCCTGCCATTGTAGCAGCAGTAACTCTTCTAACAACTGTGTCAGCCACTTGGTGTCTTATATAGGCATTGCTGACCACGGCACCGTATTCTGCCTCTTTATGTATCTCTGTATTTGATTAGGCATGCCTATATCAGTTTCTTTGGTATTTCAGTGTATAAGAACTAAGTGAATTTAATACCTTGCTTTAAGTGATATTACAGTTATTGAGACTAAGCAGTTGTAAGAGACCTGTAGATTGGCAGTAGTTTGGGTGCAGAGAAAACAGCGGCCACAAGACTGGTAGCCTTAGAAGTGACTGTCACTAACTTGAGATTTGGTGGTATGTGTTCTGTGTGTGACTCTCTTAAAAACCTTCTATGTGATATGTGGATTAAGCCTGTGAAATGTGATGTCCTTGTATAGTGAAGTCTGGCATTTTAATGTTTCACTTATTGAAAGATGGTTTTGAAGATGACAGCACATGACAGTGAAGCTTAAGTGGGTTTCATAATCATTATTAAAAGAACCTGTTTTTTTAGTATTATAACTGTTAAAATTTCTTAGGTGTGGAGTTCCAGAGTGCATTAGAGTCCTTGTTTATTCACTATATTTTTAAGGCTGGTTATTTTATGGTTCTATAGTTGTTTTCCTTTAAAGGGCAGATCTCATTGCTAGATGCACAAATTGATTACTCTATACAGAGTGAACTTTTGCCCCCAGTTGCTTCCCCAATATAGACGTTCACAAATGTGCCGTTCCTGCCCCAGCAGTGTGTACCTATGATGCCAGGGATTTGGTGTCAATCAGCACATCACTAGGTCTAGATACAAGGCTCAGAGAGACTGTGGAATTGGAATTTCCAGAGCATAAATATAAGGGAGTAAAATTAATAAATGAAACTTGAATCAGCACGACCTATCCTCAATTAAAAACCCAGAACTCCTCTCCCCAGTTTTCTTGGTATTATGTGGTGGCACAATTACAGGTAGCAACGCATGGCTTATAATAAGAGGAATGGGATAGGTCATGCTGAGTGGCTTAGGCACCTGTATAAAGTCAGTGGGTATATGTTTTAACATGTCGGCTCAACCCAAATGTGAACATCAACTGCTGCCAAACCAGGAGCTGCAGTAAGAGGTACATGTCAGAGGGGCCCATAGTGATGAAACCGTGACTGAACAACTGCTGTGATTAAAGCAGCTGATGGAGGTACTGATCACCTTTATGTGGTGGAGAAGGGGAGTGATATGGTAATATGGTGGAGAAGATGAGTGAGGAACTAGTGCATATCCAAGTGGCTGCTGCAGAGGTGCATGGTTGTAGAGAGTTATTTGATGGTGAGTTCCCAACATTAGCTTAGCAACAAAGAATGAAAGTTAGAGCTGTACATAATCAGAACAGATTTCAGGATTTAGGGGATGCTAGTGGAAAACAGGGACAGTTGAGATGTAGGGAATAGCTGAGGGCTCAGTTAGAGGAACTTAGAGAATGAGTGAATGGATGTGAGATGGAAGGTACTAGTGAAGCGCAGGCTGCTGTACAAAAGGCAGGTATGGATCAGTCATTGCTGTGACAGGTTCTGAGTGGCAGGACAAAAGAACCAAAAGAGGGATCCCAGGACAAACAAGTGATCAATCCTCTAGGTTCACTGAGGGAGCAAATAAACTAGATAAAATGGGGGAAATCAAGCAAGAGGAGTAATATGTTTGCTAAGATCAAGAACTTGTTCCAAAAAAATACTGTGTCCTTTTGTGATGACTCTATAACCAGTATTGTAAATTTTTTTATATGTGTTGGTCGATCTACAGGCTAAAGGCGAGAAGTTAGGAATCAGTGATCAAGAAGTGTTATCAGTAATTGTGATTAAGGTTGCAGGTGGGTTCTCGAGGGTTATTAAAGAAGCCACAAATAAGGGTGAGCCTTTAAAACGGTTACATCATTGGACTGCTGGTGAGATGATTCTGGGGTATGCCATGCAAGAACTCATTCATTCACATTATGATAGAGAACAAGGTTCAATGAAACAGTGGGAGAATATGTTCAGATGGTCAAACACAGTGTTAAGCAACTTTGTCTCAAATACAGAGAGCAGCAAATGGTTGATCATGTGATTGAGGGTTTAAGCTGAGAGCTTCCTTATGCCAATGACCTACTACATTCAGTGAACTGAATAGGTTGGTTAGTCATATTTGAAGTGCTGAATATACTGAACAGACTTGAGAAAATAAGGCCTGCATGTCCTTGGGAAGTGAAGGTTCCAGCAAAATGGAACAGGGAGATCAACTGTGAGTTGTTATAGGTGTAACTGCGAGGACCACATTAGGAGGGACAGTAATCATTGAATAGTTGGTGTTGTGTACCACCCAATGGGTCAGCTGCCTTTTGTCTGTTGCTAGATCAACCATGAGCCCATGTGTGCCCTCCTAGACTTGGGTAGCACAGTTTCCACTCTTGATTATCGGTAGGTATGCTGGAGCAAACAGCTCTGCAAGTTTCAACCTATACAGACTGAATGTGGCCAGTTTGTTGCACCCAATAACTCCCAAATTCGGATATTTGGGATTGTGGTTGTTACATAAAGGATTGCAGAAGAAAATACGCTTTTGGAATAATGGAGAATATCACCACTGAAGCAATTCTTGGATCCAAGCTGATTGGCAAGGTCAATATACTTTCCAACTGGTCCCATAACTTTGAATTTATATTTAAGTGCAGCATCAAGTTCATATTGGCATGATGACTCGAATCAGGCAATGGAGTCTCTACATCCAAAAAAGGGCATGGGCATGGAGATGGACTTGAGTCAATTGCCAGAGTAAAACTGGAGTTATATTCAGAGGTTATGTGAAATGTTTCTGGATGTGCTGATAGAAAAGTTGGGCCTCATCCATATAATGAAATATAAGATGCAGATCATGGTTTACACATCCACGCCAGGACCCCATATTTGTTGACTCCCCCATGAAGGAGGCAATTAAAGCAGGCTGTGAAAAAAATGATTAAGAAAGGGGTAATACGCCCTTCAACATCACTGTACTTGGCCCCAACATTTACTGTCAAGAAGCTGCAAGGTAGCACACATCCTGTCATTGACTACCACATATTAAACAAAAAGATGGTCCTGAGATCTGTTCCATTGCCAAATCTGCACTGGTTTAAATGTGACGAGGTATTTACAACATTAGATCTGAATTAAACATACTGTCATATCCTGCTAGAGGAAGCATCCAAACCCATGACAGCATTCAGAACTGATTGGAATTTATTCGAATTTAACAGGGTGCCATTTGGTCTGTCTACCAGAGTTGTGGTGTTGTAACAACTTTTGAATGAGAACTTTGATGAGATTAAGTTGGATTTTGTATATCATTACCTCAATGGCATGGTTATTTATAGCAAGTATGGATAAACATATTAGGCATTTAGAGGAAGTCTTCATTAGGCTGTGAAAGACAGACTTGACAGTTAACCCAGAAATGGGTAAATTTGCATGTAGTTGTAAAAAGTTTCTGTCATATAGTGTCCGCAGAGGGGCTGACTAGTGACCCTGAAAGGATAGAATCAGTCGTTCAACTTTCCCACCCCGACCCTTTTTAAGGGTACTGATAACCTTGCTGTTGAGTACCCGTAAACTCGAAGCAATCACAAACACTATTAAGTATTGCACAAATGTGGCATTAAAGAAACAAAGGATAAGACAACAAACTAAAATATCACACTACTGTAAAAGTGATATGTACAGCTGTCCTGATATTATATGCAGTGCTGTTCTATATCGAGAATAATTGCAAAAAAGTCTAAAAGCTGGTCAGTGTGCTCAATGTTATAAATACTGTCACTAAACTTCAAATTTGTTTTATAAGGTAACTAGAACATTCATCAAGGTGCAGATGATTTAGCCATTGAAAATGACCAAATGATACATGACAACATCAATAAATTTTGCTTGGATTTTCCAGTGTTTAACATTTAGTCAATAAGCAGAGAAATGTTTTACAGCCATGTCAATGAAATGAATTAAAAAGTGAAAGAGGAGGATAAAAAAGAAGAAGGGAAGATATAGAAGTAGCTTCAGGTGTGTCCCATTATTGAATTAATTAATTAATTTTTTTTTTTTTTTTTTTTTTTTTTTTTTTTTTTTTTTTTTAGGATATCTGTATTAAGACATGGTATACTGAACACTGTTTTTCTTGTCTTAAGCAACAATACGCATCGCAAACTTCACTACAAAATCATTTTCACCATGTTGTATTACAGCCAACTCATACAAATATCTGGATGTAACACTTTTTAGGGACATGAAATGGAATGATCACATAGATTCAGTTGTGTGTAATGCACGTAGCAGACTCTTCTTTATTGGTAGAATACTGGGGAAGTGCAGCCATCAGCAGTGGCTTCTGAGGTAGTGCAGCTGTGCTGTGGCACCACTTGTATAAAACAGAGAGAAAGAGAAATCTATGTGAACTGTGCTTCAAACATTGTTTTGGAGTATGTATTTTCTGATTTGAAGGGGTGCGCTTCTCCACTCGCAGTAGTTTTGTGAAGCGTGGAGCCAACTGTAGATTGGCACCATCTCTCCTCATAAGCGCTGTGTAAAAGGCTCAGCCTTTGGTTTCTACACAGTTCTTATGGCGGAGGTGGAGCCACAGCTAGTCTGACTCAGAGCTTTATGTTCCTTCTGCCAGAGAGCAGTAAAGTGTATGACCTTTAGAAACATGATCTCCCATCTAGCGATCATGTTAGATTTCTTGTAATCCAGTTTTACAATCTTTCTGCAAGTTAATGCTAATGCATCCCTAAATGCTAATTAATGCTTCATTATGCTGATTACAGAAATAATAAACTTAAATATCATTATAAATAGCTATATGCAATTTGAATATAATTATGTCCTTAGATTATGTAGCTAAGAAGCATTATCTCAATATTGGATATTTCAAACAGTGTTATCTGCAAAGGAAAATTCAGTTGACTGTGAAAATACCAAACATGAACAAAGTAAATGAGTTATTACAAAGTAATTTAGTGACAGGATTCTCAGATAAAAAACACCATGTAGGCCAGTCCCGAATCTGAATCTGTAGCAGTAAATAAAAATTCAGCGCCATTAGTTCAATCCAGAAATTTACCGAAAGAAGAAATGGATTTATGGTTGTGAAGAAAGTGACACAGTTTTTTGTTTTCCTCGTGTGTTATTTGGGGCACTGTTCATTGGTGTAAGTCTGGAATAACTGATATTGGGCTTATACGGTCTAAAATGAAAGTACATGAAATGGCAAAGCAACACATGAATAATGTGCTTAGTCTTTCATTTCTAGGCAAAACCAACATTCAGCAGAGATTAGAATCGCAATATAGACAAACAATTGACAGCCACAACAAATGTGTAGAAAAGTATGTAAACTGTATTTGATTCTGTGGTGCTTTGGAACTGGCTCTCAGGGGCCATGATGAATCTGATGCCTGTCAAAATAAGGGGGTTTTTTGTGAGCTAATTCAGTTCAGTGTGGAACTGGATAAAGATCTTCAAGTTCACTTTGTTCAAGCACCAGTGTTCAAAGACTGTTAACAATGAACTACTGCAATGCACACTGGAAGTGTAATATGATGAAGTTTGTAAAGAAATAAAATGTGATGATCATGTTGCAATAATTGCAGATGAAAGCACAGATATGTCTTGCAAATTTCAATTGGTTATTGTTTTGCATTATTTTGTTGAGGGAAAACCTGTATATAAAACCTGTATATAAAACTATAGCTGTGAGTATTCTGAAAGAAACTGAACCATTAATTGGCGATGATCAAGCAAAACTAACAGCTCAGAGTTACGATTGTGCAAACGGTATGAGTGGCAAATTGAATGGGGTTCAGAAATTAATTGAACACAAATATCCACATGCAAACTACATCCATTGTTATGCGCTTCAGTTCACCCTTATCTCTATGGCAGCCCTGTTAATCATAAAGCCCACGTCTTTTTTGCACACCTTTCAGGTAATTCTTCTTTCTTTTCTAACTCACCACAGAAATCAAAATTGTTGTATAGCATTATTCAAAAACCTAGCCCCGTGTGTGTGATGAGATACAATTACCATTTGAGAGTAGTAAAAGATGTTTTTGAAAACAGGGAAAAATCTTATTACTGGTATGGAATTCACTGGAAGAATTGAGAGCATAAAACTATCTTCTACAGCTCCATAAAAAGACTAAAGAATGGCTTAACACAAGGATCAGTGCTCGCACCACTGCTGTTTAGCCTCTATATTGCAGACCTGCTGGAAACACAAGCAAGAAAGTTCGGGTATGCTGACAATTGCGCCCTCGCTACAAGATGTAGCACAAAACAGAGGTTACTTGCTTCCATCTCAACAACAAACTCACTGAAAAGGAACTCAACATTCGATTTGAAAACACCATTCTCAGGCACAATAAAACTCAGAAGTACTTAGGCATGATGCTGGACAGAACAGTATCTTTTAAAGAGCACCTAACAAAGACTGTCGAAAACTTAAAGACAAGAAACAACATTATTCAAAACCTCTGTGGTACTACCTAGGGAGCAACAGCCTCCACTCTCTGCACCTCTGCTTTAGCAATTGTATTCTTGGCTGCTGAATACTGTTCTCCGATTTGGCTAAACAGCCCACATGCAAAAAAGGTGGATGTCCAGTTGCATAACACTCTAAGGATGATTTCTGGAGTAATTAAACCCACTTCAATCCAATGGCTCCCAATATTAAGCCACATCCTGCCACAACACCTGTGATGTACTGCTGCCCTTGTATGTGAATACAAAAACATTATGGGAAATCAAAGCCTGCCAATCCACCAAGACATTGAGGCTGCAAACACTAATAGGCTTTGATCTAGCAACCCGCCAACAAGAACAGCAAGGACCTGTGTAAAGAAGGTTTCAGAATCACAAATGCATGGTCTGAAAAATGGAATGCATGGTAAAACCATAACATGCCTTGCATCACACAAAAGCCACCTGGGTGTGACCTACCATGCAAAATGTGGTCCACTCTAAATAGGATTTGAACTTGTCATGGCAGATGTGCAAACTCCCTGTATAAATGGGGTGAATTACCATCCCCTCAGTGTGACTGTGGAGAAAATCAGACCATCAGCCACATTGTTGAAGAGTGTTCCAGAAGAACCTATAATGGGAGCCCCGATGACTTCCTGCTCGCATCTCCAGAGTCAATTGATTATATTAATAGAGTTGATGTTTGTTTGTGATCCTAAAACTTTGTTATATAAGTGATGTTTGTTTGCAATTATTAATGTTTGTTATATTAATGATTCGTCTGTTTCTTTCTTATGTGTCTGTATTGCCATATGATAAATAAATAAAATAAATAATACTATTGAGAAAGCTGGTTCATAAAAAGAAAGACTGCAAGATAATGAATTCATTTTCTGGCTATCATTTTTCTATAAGATAATGCCTCATGCAGATGTACCTTTTAATCAGCTTCAGCAGAAGATAACTGAACTGACCACAGCAACGCAAGACAACCAGAACTTCGAAGCAGTAACGCGAAACATCAAAGAGGACATTGGCTCCATCCTTAATGAGATTAGTTTCAAAAATGATGAAACAATGCCTGCCAAGAAGCCATGGATTCTTGGTGGATATGAAACAAGAAATGCTTTTGAAGTGTGTGATGCTGCCCTTTCTGAAATGAAATTACGTTTTCAGCTCACTGGACACCTCATTGCAGCCAACTTATTTAATGTAAATCACTTTGACAAATACAGCACAGATTTTCCAGGGAAATACCTTGAAATTAAAGACATAAATACATTTCTGGAAAAAAGGAAGTTGAAGGGTGAGCTTCAAATCTTGTATGCTAGGCCTGAATTGAGAGCAGTTGCTGACGCAGTTCCGTTGCTTTCACTGATCTGAGAGGTTGAAATTCATGACACATTCAATGAGACCGTTAAAGTTTTGAAACTGCTAATCACAATACCTATCTCAACATCAGAAGCTGAGCAGTGCTTTTCAATGCTTAAGAGAATTAAAATGTTCCTACAAAATGCCATGGAAGATGAATGACTGAGTGCCTTAGGGATGCTGTCCTGTGAGAAGTCATTTGTAAAATTGAATGTTTCAGTCTGAGATGACAGATTTATTTGCCAACAAGAAGGAGTGATGAATCGATTTACAGTATCATTCCTACTAATTATTTTGATGCTGTCTTCCCAAAATCGTGGAGTTGCTGCTTTTGGTGAGTACAACACTTATAGTTTTAAATGTTGGTAATCTGATTAAATTTGCTTCGCAAAATCCAGATTACAATTTTGAATAATTTGTACATGCTTTATTATTTCTTGTACTGGTGCTCATGTTGTAGCAGACACTTTTCTGGTGGCAGTTGGCCACAAAACCTGCAAACCACACCTCCCTTTCACAGGGCTGGCAGCCTATGTCCATGTTCTGTGCTCCTGGAAAGGCAGAACCAATGTAATAATGTATAGATGGATGCTGATTCCATATGGTGTAGTGAGAGTCGTATTCGAACCCTGTGACAGAGCAAGATTGCTCTCTGCACTCATTTCAAATTAAGAAATGGAAACAATCAGCAAGTACAACTCAAAGCAAAGTGGAGCACATAAATCATTTGGGAAAGCTAGAGTGCAATTGTTAGCTGAGGTTGGTAGTGTCATTACAAGGCAGTTCAGGCCCGATCTCCACCGGTATCTTAAGCAACTATACATTGAAACATCCCCTGCTTATGTCTGCCACATAAAAGCGACCGAACATACCATGTCAGAAGTGAAAAATTATGTTGTTGATATGTGTGTGCACATGTGCATTTGTGTGCACAAGAGAGATTTTTGGAGTCAGTGTTACATTTTATATCTCATGCAGACATGTGAAAAAGATAGCTGAAATACCCCCCCCCCCCCCCTCTCTTTCTCTCTCTCTTATACAAACACTTGTCAGCATGTTCTCCAGGAATATATCAATCTCTTACTGTGCATAAGAAGGCCGCTGTTGTAATAAGTGTTTATTTCTGTTGCTCTATATGTTTTGTTTGATGTAATATCTTATGAAATATATGAATTTTCAACAAAATTCTGTAATACTTGTGATGCTATGAAACTAAGTTTTTTTTTTTGACACCACCAATGGAACACCTCAGTCGCTGCCACTGGCAACCATTCGACAAAGGAGATTGCTAACAAATCACTCGAATTAACAGTTCAGGGATACTGCTCAATTGTGTGGAACCCAAACCAGATAGGATTAACAGGGAATATTGAATGTATACAGAGAAGGACAGCATGAATGGTCATAGGTTTGTCTGATCTAAGGGTGGGTGGCACAGAGATACTGGAGGATTTGGATGATTCTTGAAGATAGATGTAAACTACCCCAGCTAAATGTATTAACAAAGTTCCAAGAACTGGCTTTAAATGATGACTCCAAGAATACACTACAGTCAGTGCATATTGCTCACAAACTGACACATTCCATCAATCACTCTTCCCACACTCCATATGTGAATGGAACGGGAAGAAATCCTGATAACTGGCATAACAGTGATCTACATGATTAATGGAAAATCTCATATAAAGATGTGAAACAAATACTACAAAGATATAGAGGGGCTGGCCAGTACTTACCTCAGCTCAGTACAGCCAAGAGATAACACAAAACAGAACAGAAAATTTACATTCCTAGCTTTCGGAAATTTGTTCCTTCATCAGGGAGGAGAGGGGGGAAAAAAGGGAAGAAGAGAAAGTGGATTCACTTACTCACAACCCAGGTTATGAAGCAACAGGGAAAGGTAAACAGGGAGGGTAGCAAGGATGGAGGCATAGTTGTCAGAGGAAAGCCAAAGATATTCTACTGTTAAGTACTGTGCCAGCTTCAAACCAAAGAGGATGCATACAGAAGTAAAGAGGTATATAGTATAAAGATAAACACAACTATGTAGGATGAAAAGATATGTGTATGGCTAAAGAGGAGAGGGAAAAAGAATAAGACTGAAGAGTAAATGGGAGTGATGTTGGTTAATGTAGGTTCAGTCCAGGGGGATGGCGGGATGAAAGGATGTGTTGGAGTGCAAGTTCCCATCTCCGCAGTTCCGAGGGACTGGTGTTGGTTGGGAGAAGCCAAATGGCACGTATGTTGTAGCAGGTTCCTAGGTCCCTAGAATTATGCTGGATGGCATGCTCTGCTACTGGGTATTGGACATCTCCTAGGCGGACAGTTCGTCTGTGCCCATTCATGCGGTCAGCCAGTTTAGTTGTCGTCATACCGATGTAAAGGGCTGTGCAGTGCAGGCATGTCAGCTGATAAATGACATGTGTTGTTTCACATGTGGCCCTGCCTTGAATTGTGTGTGTTTTACCAGTAGTGGGGCTGGAGTAGGTGGTTGTTGGGGGATGCATGGGGCAGGTCTTGCATTGGGGTTGGTTACAGGGGTAGGAACCGCTGGATAGAGGAGGTGGTCTGGGAACAATGTAGGGTTTGACAAGGATGTTACGGAGGTTAGGGGGGTGATGAAAGGCAACTCTGGGTGGTGTGGGGAGAATATTGTCAAGGGATGATCCCATTTCAGGGTTTGACTTGAGAGAGTCGTATCCCTGGCGGAGTAATTTGTTGATGTATTCGAGGCCAGGGTAATATTGGGTGACAAGGGGGATGCTTCTGTGTGGTCTGGGGGTAGGAACATGGTTGTTGGATGGGGAGGAATGTATTGCTCTGGAGATCTGTTTGTGGACAAGGTCTGCAGGATAGTTGTGGGAGAGGAAAGCACTGGTCATGTTATTGGTGTAATTGTTGAGGGATTTGTCACTGGAGCAGATACGTTTGCCACGAAAACCTAGGCTGTAGGGAAGGGAGCGTTTGATGTGGAATGGATGGCAGCTATCAAAATGAAGGTACTGCTGTTTGTTTGTAGGTTTGATGTGGACAGAGGTGTGGATGTGAGCTTCAACAAGATGGAGGTCAACATCCAGGAAGGTGGCTTGGGTTTTGGGGAAGGACCAGGTGAAATTCAGACTTGAAATGGAGTTGAGGTTATGGAGGAAATTAAGGAGTGTTTCTTCACCATGAGTCCAGACCAAAAAGATGTCATCTATAAACCTATACCAGGCCAGGGGAAGCAGCTGTTGTGTCTTCAGGAAAGCCTCCTCCATGCGACCCATGAAGAGGTTGGTGCAGGATGGAGCCATCCTGGTTCCCATGGCCATTCCCCTGATTTGTTTGTAAGTTTGGCCTTCAAAAGTGAAGTAATTATGGGTGAGGATGAAGTTGGTAAGTGTGATAAGGAACGAAGTTTTTAGAAGATCTTTGGGTGGGCGTTGGGAGAGGTAGTGTTCAACGACAGAGAGACCATGGGTATGTGGGATGTTTGTGTAAAGGGAGGTAGCATCTATGGTGACAAGAAAGGTTTCAGGTGGGACGGGAGTGGGAATGTATTTGAGGCATTCTAGGAAGTGGTTTGTGTCTTTGATGTAGGATGAGAGTCTGCAGGTGATAGGTTGTAGGTGTTGGTCTACCAGAGCTGAGATATGTTCTGTTGGGGCCTTGAAGCCTGCCACAAATGGACGGCCATGATGGTTCTCTTTGTGGATTTTGGGTAATAAGTAGAATGTAGGGATACATGGCTCAGGTGGAGTGAGAAGGTCTATGGAAGCTGTTATGAGGCCTTGTGAGGGAACTTTCTCTTCTTCAGTGTGACATATTTTCGTCACCAATTGTGCTAATTTCATTTCTCTCCCTCCAATTATCTTCTTCTGTTTATAGTCCACTTCTCTTTATTTATTTATTGATTTATTTATTTAACATTCCGTAGTTTTAATGTTCGTTATTCGCTGTTTTCCAGCCAACAATCACTGCCAACAATCTTTTCCACACCTACCAGTATCATCCATTTCCGTCAATTTCGTGTTGCTGGCGATCCTTTTGTGCCATTGGCTATCTTTCTTTGCCACAGGCAAATTTTTGGGACATATTTACGCCACCCACGATCTTTTTTGTGCCACCCGCGATCTTTTTGCACCACCTGCGATCTTTTCGCGCCACCCGCAATCTGTTTTGCGCCACCTGCGATCCTTTTTGCGCCACTCGCAATCTCTTTTTTTAAGCAACGTGTGTTTGTTTGCCCTGACCTGGACATATTTGCTTGGTCTGGTGAACCTTTATCTGTACTTTTCTTATTTAGTGGTCTTCCTTTGGTATTGAACATTACCAACAGATTTTATTTTCTTTCTCGTCCTTCCCTCTTTGTTTTATTCCTTCTTATTATTACTATTTTAACTTTAGTTATTTTATTTCCCTACCCACCAGTTATCCACTATGTACCCTAATCCTATACCGCTTCACTTTCGAAGGCCAGACCTACAAACAACTCAGGGGAATGGCCATGGGAACCAGGATGTCTCCGTCCTATGCCAACCTCTTCATGGGCCGCATATGAGGAGGCTTTCCTGAAGACTCAACAGCTGCTTCCCCTGGCCTGGTATAGATTTATAGATGACGTCTTTGTGGTCTGGACTCTTGGTGAAGAAACACTCCTTAATTTCCTCCATAACCTCAACTCCATTTCAAGTCTGAATTTCACCTGGTCCTTCCCCAAAACCCAAGCCACCTTCCTGGATGTTGACCTCCATCTTGTTGAAGCTCACATCCACACCTCCGTCCACATCAAACATACAAACAAACAACAGTACCTTCACTTTGATAGCTGCCATCCATTCCACATCAAACGCTCCCTTCCCTACAGCCTAGGTTTTCGTGGCAAACGTATCTGCTCCAGTGACAAATCCCTCACCAATTACACCAATAACCTGACCAGTGCTTTCCTCTCCTGCAACTATCCTGCAGACCTTGTCCACAAACAGATCTCCAGAGCAATACATTCCTCCCCGTCCAACAACAATTTTCCTACCCCCAGACCACACAGAAGCATCCCCCTTGTCACCCAATATTATCCTGGCCTCGAATACATCAACAAATTACTCCACCAGGGATATGACTCTCTCAAGTCAAACCCTGAAATGAGATCATCCCTTGACAATATTCTCCCCACACCACCCAGAGTTGCCTTTTGTCGCCCCCCTAACCTCCGTAACATCCTTGTCAAACCCTACAATGTTCCCAGACCACCTCCTCTATCCAGCGGTTCCTACCCCTGTAACCAACCGCACTGCAAGACCTGCCCCATGCATCCCCCAACAACCACCTACTCCAGCCCCGCTACTGGTAAAACATACACAATTCAAGGCAGGGCCACATGTGAAACAACACATGTCATTTATCAGCTGACATGCCTGCACTGCACAGCCTTTTACATCGGTATGACGACAACTAAACTGGCTGAGCGCATGAATGGGCACAGACAAACTGTCCGCCTACGAGATGTCCAATACCCAGTAGCAGAGCATGCCACCCAGCATAATTCTAGGGACCTAGGAACCTGCTACAACTTACGTGCCATTTGGCTTCTCCCACCCAACACCAGTCCCTCGGAACTGCGGAGATGGGAACTTGCACTCCAACACATCCTTTCATCCCGCTATCCCCCTAGACTGAACCTACGTTAACCATCCTCACTCCCATTTACTCTTCAGCCTTATTCTTTTTCCCTCTCCTCTTTAGCCATTGATATATCTTTTCATCCTACATAGTTGTGTTTATCTTTATATTATATAGCTCTTTACTTCTGTATGCATCCTCCTTGGTTTGAAGCTGGCACAGTACTTAACAGTAGAATATCTTTGGCTTCCCTCTGACAACCATGCCTCCATCCTTGCTACCCTCCCTGTTTACCTTTCCCTGTTGCTTCATAACCTGGGTTGTGAGTAACTGAATCCATTTTCCCATCTTCCCTTTTTTCCCCTCTCTCCTCCCTGATGAAGGAACAAATTTCCGAAAGCTAGGAATGTAAATTTTCTGTTCTGTTTTGTGTTATCTATCAGCTGTACTGAGTTGAGGTAAGTACTGGCCAGCCCCTTTATCTCTTTGTTGGTAACTGACATAATGGGACATACGCTCTATGATGCACCTCATAGTGGTTTGCAGAGTATAGATGCAGATGCAAGTGTAGATGTAACATATCTGGCTGCAGCACCAGGCAAATTTAACTATGTGTATAAAAGTATGGTCTGAAAAGAATAAAATTTCATAACTTGAGCTGCTGTGTTCAAGCTCTTCTCAAGTACACCCTCACATCATGACAGGATCTTGTCTACACATTCTACTGTTTCAGGTAAATACAACATTTTTTTAAAGAATCTGTTTAGTGCATTAAAACAAAAACTCTCATTGAACTGATAATGTATTTTAAAAAGATATTAAAAGCATGTTCTCCTGTCATAGTTGTTATAAATGTATGATATGACTATGCAGTCAACTCTGCTCTTTGCTGCAGTTTCGTACTGGCAATTTGTCTGGATGGACAGTCATTGATATAATGTCAAAATAAAATGCAGTGCAGAAGTTCCAACAGCTTTATTACATGAGAAATGCTTTCAAGGATCACCATGCCTCTGATAAGTGGGATGCACCTTACACATGACTAAAATCAGATGTACTGGGTCAGTGCATCGGGGTTTTCCACAGTGACACAACTTGTTGAGGTGTCACACAGCACTTTTGGGAAAAGATGAGTTACACCCTCTGTTCTCATTGATGAATGATGATCATGATTTTAATAAAGTTTTTTTATTAATAGTTAAGTTTTGGACAGCATATTCTGGGAGAAATGGTCTGTTAATATCTGCAGACAGTACGAGGTACATGGGCACAGCATATCTGCAAGCTGGAACAATAGTTTGGTGTCTCCACACTTGTTCTTAGACATTATGGTCTGGAGGTATTGTGGCTACTGAAGAACAGCACTCACAATAATGATAGTGACATCACTGAAACAAAACAGATAATTTTTATAACTGTCATTCATTCTCAGACATTTACTTTGCAAAAATGTGTTTATGTTGTACAGTGTAGTGAACCAACGCATCTGTAATTCAAAAAATTGAAATATGTATTTGTTATACATGTTGGAGTGAAGTTATCTGTCAGTGTATAAAAAAGCTTTAATAGAACCGGTATTGGAAGAAGAAATTTTCTTGGTCAATACAGAGATTTGAGGAGGACCCAGCATTGTTTCAGCCTCTAGCATTTAGGACTCTGAAAAGGAAAGGAAGTCCACTAAGAAGAGCAGCAGCATGGTTATTCAGATCTGATAAGCAGGCCCAAATGATAATTAACTCATGACATAGGTGACCAAGAAAAGAATAATATGTACAATTCTTTGATCACCAAGAGACACAGATCAAAATGAAATGTTCCAGTGTGTGAAAAACATTTGGGAGGATGTGTTGCACAAAGAAGGACCAAGATATTTGTAAAATGTGTCTATAGTCAAATAACAGTTTGGGAGACATGGGAAGGACTGTATGAATGACGAGCCTGATTTCACTTCATAACGAATGTAGTTGAAGCTTTGATGAGGATATCATTAAGTTTTTTCAGTCTGGGGTCATGTTACGTGATGGCAGGGTGCTCCTTGCAGCTGGTTTGTGAGGTGAGTGCAGAATTAGGGGCGTATATGGATATGCCTCACACTTCTTTCCAAGAGCCTGGAATGAAGAAAGAGCAGTGAAGCACAACTGTGATTTGATTATTTTACCTATAGACAAAAGCTCCACCACAGTCATGAAATGAAATGTCGTGTGGCTAGGGCCTCCCGTCGGGTAGACCATTCGCCTGGTGCAGGTCTTTCGATTTGACGCTACTTCGGCGATCTGCGTGTTGATGGGGATGAAATGATGATGATTAGGACAACACAACACCCAGTCCCTGAGCAGAGAATCAAACCCGGGCCCTTAGGATTGACAGTCTGTCACGCTGACCACTCAGCTACGGAGGGCGGATAGTCATGATGAGCCACATTGATTACACAAGTGGAAAATATCCATCAGTTTTCTGACTCTTCCACCTCCAAGCCCTACCATTGTGACCTCATACCAGAAGTCAATGTAACATTTAATAATATAGCGGAGATGCTGAGTAATAGATAGGCACAACAAAAAGGCTGTCACAAATTAAGCTATCGGCCACCAAGGACTTTGTCAAAAGTAGATCACACACACACACACACACACACACACACACACACACACATGACTGCAGTCTCTGGCAGCCGACACCATACTGTGAGCAGCAGCTGCAGAGCATGATGAGAGAGGCAACTGGATGGGGTTAAGGAGGAGGCTGAGGCGGGGAGGATGAGGGATAGTAGGGTAGGGGTGGGGAATGGTGAAGTGCTGCAGGGACAAGGTAAAGAGAGGGTAGGGCAGCTAGGTACAGTCGGGAGGTTAGTGGGGAGCAGGGGAGAGATGGGAGGGTGTAAGGGAACAGGAGAGAAGTAAAAAGATTGGGTGCGTTGGTGGAATAAAGAACTGTGTAGTTCTGGAATAGGAAGAGAGAAGGGCCTTGAAGGGTGAGGACAATGACCGACAAAGGTCTAGGCCAGCAGGGTTACGGCAACGTAGGGTATATTGCACATGCTGTGAAGCAGTCAATGAAATGAAGAACTTCATATTGGGTGGAGTGTTCAGCAACAGGGTGGTCCACTTGTTTCTTGGCCACAGTTTGTCGGTGGCCATTCATATGGACATGCCCACATAGAATGCAGCACAGTGATTGCAGCTTAGCTTGTAGATCAAATGACTGGTTTCACAGGTAGCCCTGCCTTTGATGGGATGTGTGGTGTTTGTGACAGAGCTGGAGTAGGTGGTGGTGGGAGAATGTATGGGACAGATCTTGCATCCAGGTCTGTTACAGGGATGTGAGCCATGAGGTAAAGGGTTGGGAGCAGGGGTTGAGAAGGGATGGACGAGTATATTGTGTAAGTTTGATGGACGGTAGACTACCACTGTGAGAGGCGTGGGAAGGATAGTTGGCAGGACATTTCTTATTTCAGATATGATGAGAGTAGTCGAAACCCTGACAGAGAATGTAATTCAGTTGTTCCAGTCCTGGGTGGTACTGAGTTGTGAGGGGAATGCTGCTCCTTGGCCAGACAAGACTTTGGAAGGTGGTAGGTGTCTGGAAGATATGGCACAAGAGATTTGTTTTTGTACAAGGTTGGGAGGATAATTACAGTCTGTGAAGGCCTTAGTGAGACCCTCGGTATATTTTGAGAGGGACCATTGGTCACTGCAGGTGTGACGGCCATGGGTGGCTAGTCTGTATAGAAGGGACTTCTTGGTATAGAATGGGTGGCAGTTGTCGAAGTGGCGGTATTGCTGATGGGTAGTAGGTTTGATATGGACTGAGGTACCGATGTAGCCATCTTTGAGGTAGAGGTCAAAATCTAGGCCCATCCCAGAACAAGACCGGCAAGACTTGTCGTGTACATCCTCCCACAACCATGTACTCCAGTCCGTTCACAAACATCACCTATCCCATCAAAGGCAGGGCTACCTGTGAAACCAGTTGTGGTCTACAAGCTAAGCTGCAACCACTGTGCTGCCTTCTCTGTGGGAATGACAACCAACAAGCTGTCTGTCCGCGTGAAGGCCACTGACAAACTGCAGCCAAGAAACAACAGGACAACCCTGTTGCTGAGCACACTGCCCAGTAAGACATTCTTTACTTCAATGACTGCTTCACAGCCTGTGCCATATGGATCCTACCCACCAACACCAGCTTTTCTGAATTGCGCAGGTGGGAACTCTCCCTGCAATATATCCTACATTCCCATAACCCTCCTGGCCTTATTTTGTGTTAGTCATTGTACTCACCCATCCATCCCTTTCTCTCTTCCCTTTCCAGTACTACACAGCTCTCAATTCCACCAATGCACAGTGTCTTTTTACTTCTTTCCTTTTCAGTTACTCTCCCCTGTCCCATGTCTAACCTCCTTACTGTACCTGTCTGCCCTACCCTCTCTTCACCTCATCCCTGTATGCTGTAAAGGGACATTCTCCTCTATCATTACTTTTCCTGAACAGAAGTAATTGCTACTAGAACTAATTTTCTAATTTGGATAGGTTAATATTATCTCAACTGTTTATCCAAAAAAATATCATCTAATTTTGTACACAATATATTGTATTTCAAGCTAAAAACTATGAAACTGAATTACTTAACTTTCGTTGTTATAATCGATATGTATGAGCTCTGTATATTCAGTTAAATTTTTTTTTTTTTTTTTTTTTTTTTTTTTTTTTTTTTTTTTTTTTTTTTAGAAACTTTTGAAATTACGAAATATGTGGCGCCCTCAAAATATCTATTATTAATTACACAATTTGGCACTGTTTATTATTTTTATTTCTGGGTTCATTTATTAAATAATAGTGTAAACTATTGTCAAGAAAGATTTTAAGCCCTTTGGAATATTGTTATTACCACAGAGTGAAGAAGTAGTGGGCATGCCTCTGATGTGATCGTATGTGATTTTTATTTTGGAAGAACAATGTACACTCCTGGAAATTGAAATAAGAACACCGTGAATTCATTGTCCCAGGAAGGGGAAACTTTATTGACACATTCCTGGGGTCAGATACATCACATGATCACACTGACAGAACCACAGGCACATAGACACAGGCAACAGAGCATGCACAATGTCGGCACTAGTACAGTGTATATCCACCTTTCGCAGCAATGCAGGCTGCTATTCTCCCATGGAGACGATCATAGAGATGCTGGATGTAGTCCTGTGGAACGGCTTGCCATGCCATTTCCACCTGGCGCCTCAGTTAGACCAGCGTTCGTGCTGGACGTGCAGACCGCATGAGACGACGCTTCATCCAGTCCCAAACATGCTCAATGGGGGACAGATCTGGAGATCTTGCTGGCCAGGGTAGTTGACTTACACCTTCTAGAGCACGTTGGGTGGCACGGGATACATGCGGACGTGCATTGTCCTGTTGGAACAGCAAGTTCCCTTGCCGGTCTAGGAATGGTAGAACGATGGGTTCGATGACGGTTTGGATGTACCGTGCACTATTCAGTGTCCCCTCGACGATCACCAGTGGTGTACGGCCAGTGTAGGAGATCGCTTCCCACACCATGATGCCGGATGTTGGCCCTGTGTGCCTCGGTCGTATGCAGTCCTGATTGTAGCGCTCACCTGCACGGCGCCAAACACGCATACGACCATAATTGGCACCAAGGCAGAAGCGACTCTCATCGCTGAAGACGACACGTCTCCATTCGTCCCTCCATTCACGCCTGCCGCGACACCACTGGAGGCGGGCTGCACGATGTTGGGGCGTGAGCGGAAGACGGCCTAACGGTGTGCGGGACCGTAGCCCAGCTTCATGGAAACGGTTGCGAATGGTCCTCGCCGATACCCCAGGAGCAACAGTGTCCTTAATTTGCTGGGAAGTGGCGGTGCGGTCCCCTACGGCACTGCGTAGGATCCTACGGTCTTGGCATGCATCCGTGCGTCGCTGCGGTCCGGTCCCAGGTCGACGGGCACGTGCACCTTCCGCCGACCACTGGCGACAACATCGATGTACTGTGGAGACCTCACGCCCCACGTGTTGAGCAATTCGGCGGTACGTCCACCCGGCCTCCCGCATGCCCACTATACGCCCTCGCTCAAAGTCCGTCAACTGCACATACGGTTCACGTCCACGCTGTCGCGGCATGCTACCAGTGTTAATGACTGCGATGGAGCTCCGTTTGCCACGGCAAACTGGCTGACACTGACGGCGGCGGTGCACAAATGCTGCGCAGCTAGCGCCATTCGACGGCCAACACCGCGGTTCCTGGTGTGTCCGCTGTGCCGTGCGTGTGATCATTGCTTGTACAGCCCTCTCGCAGTGTCCGGAGCAAGTATGGTGGGTCTGACACACCGGTGTCAATGTGTTCTTTTTTCCATTTCCAGGAGTGTAATTTTGAATTTGATAATGTGAAAATTCAAAAGACAGTGTGATATAGTAAAACTGTGAGACAGTAAATTATTATGAAAACAAATAATCTGCACAGGCTTTCTTCAGAATTGTTTACATTAGTTGGGGCCATGAGAACCTAAAATTTGAAAATTTCATTTCAAAAGTCAGACCCCTAGACATGAAGACCCAGAGCCAACTACAAGAAAAGAAGCTATGTGAAAAGTTTATTGTAAATCTCACTCCTCTCAAAATCTATTAAAAGAGTTAACCATACAAATAACTGTGGCAACAAAGGAGGGAGGGGTAGATTACAAGTGGTGGCATCACCCCAGATCAATTCACTAACAATGAAGTTTTGCCTGTTGCAGAAAATAAAGTACTTTATTGCATTCAAAGTTTTTGTATGAATGAGTTTCTGATGACAGAAAGAAAGGAAGGACATCAAATAGGAAAACATAAGTACAAACTATTTGTGAAGTTAATTTGTTGGTAGACTTGTGTGCTTGTTAGCAAAATGAATAGGGATGAGGGTAGGAGTGAGGTAGAGGTGAAAGCTATAGGACCCAGTCATGAGATGTCTGAGCCAAGTAAAATCTTAGTCAGCAAATAAACAGTAAAAACTAATATTTTGCCATTAATTTTGACGAAACTAGAGGAAATGAAGACAGATAATGATGACAAATTTAGTGCAGTTAATGATCAGTTAAATGAAATAAAAACAGATAACAATAGCAAATTTACTTAACTACAAGGACAAGTAATTGACTTATATGTAAACTAATGTAACTATTTTAGATAAAAAAATTTCAGCATTTCAGGAAATTCATGTGAACCAAAGCCTGTGTGCAAGGAATGGTATTGTGTGGTCCAACACTCCTATCAAAAGTTTTCCATCAGACAATTTACATACAGTGGATTTTCTGCACCACCTTAGAGATAGTTTTGTGTCACACACGAATGACAATCAAAAAATTAAATTTGTTAAAAGATATCTTGAAGGCTAAGCTCTATAATGTACAAATGTAAATTTAAGTCAGTGGGAAACATATCAAACTTTCAAGAAAAGTTTTTTTAAATAAATTTTGGTTGGAAGCTGAACAGGGGAGAATCAAAAATTTAAAGTGATCTTTTGCATGAAGTTTCTGACAACAGAGAAGATGATTCAGATTTTGGGTGTCCTTACATTAAAATTAAGATTGATCAATGTGAATGTAACTGATTGATACAAGTAGCCCAATTTGTTATATATCTGAACAATTTGGAGACAGACCAAGTATAGTAAGAATTTTGTGGAAATGTCCATTTTATGTGTAATGATAAGAGGAACTACTGGTAAGCAAAGCAAAAGTACTGTTAACTTTTATCTGGAAGAAAATATACACTGTGTTTGTGTGTTTGCAGATTCATATGATTATATAATTCTGTTTTGTTTGTCAGGAATGTAGTATGTAAGATCATGTGATTTCTGAAGTTATGTCTTATCTATTGACTGAATTTAAATCTATGACACATTATATTTTCAGGTTCATACAACTGTGTAATTATGTTTTGTAATAGATTTGTGCTTTAGAATTTTATACATGCATGCCAAAATACTTTTCTTTTTTTTTTCCACTGATTATCATGTGAAGAGTTTCTAGTACTTTCTGATGTAAAACCTGTCAACTTTTTTTATATGAATAGACAGAGCACACGCCATGTGATGTGGAGGGAGGTACTGAACGGCATACTTCGTACATAAAACCTTTTCCAGATTTGATGTGAGTGCTAAACAGGAAGTAACATATCTGTTGAAGTATGTAATGAGAAATCTAGGGAGGAAACTGAGAGGTGTGGGTAGATCCACTTCCCACACTCCTGTATGGCTGCACCCTTGCTGGTCCAGTTGACTTACAAGAGATCATGGGTGCTGGGTAATGTACTCAAGCATCTGTCAACTTCATGAGTGTTGTGACTTAGATATGTAAATTGTTAGCCAAGAAATTATCCTATATGAAGAATTCATGAAACTATTTGTTTAGAAAAATTGTCACTGGCATGAACAGTGTTATTCCACATAAATGTATGTTTTTTCAAGTAGGCAGATTAACTTTCCAATACAGTATGTAACTTTAAATCAGCATGTATTCTTTTTTAGCAATTGTAAATGAATCTTCTAGACCTCTATGTACTTAGGTTAGTTTGTATGAACAATTAGCAAATAGTGTGGAAGACTGGTATAGACAGTGTAACAAGATGTATACATGTCTGATTTCTTACATTGATTTTTGTCCTCAAGCTACTTGAATATTTCATCATTCAAAGCTATTTATGACTCTGATTACCTGTATTTATCCCAAGTACTGCAATATTGTATCTCATTGGGATTTGGGCTGTGGGCAAACTCATCCTTAACTCTGTTGTGTATACACTTGGTCATTGTGACTGTGTGTTTGTACTCAAGGAAAGCGTGCAACTATTGATTGGGGCTAGATGCTTCCTATAATTACTCTTTTCATATAGTTGAACTTATTGATATATGATTGTGAACTGTAAACATTTTGTTGTGTCAAAACATTTTTGCTTGTGTGTAACTGATGTGGTTTTGATTCATGGTATAATGTGACATAGAAACAAAAGAGGTAGAGAGATGTGCTAAATGTGCTTCAGTTTTTTAATTGCTTTATATTTGTCTGTTCATCTCAATAAGTAATAGTGGGTGGAAGAAATGTGAGTTCTGCTGAATTAATGCTGTTAAAAAAATGGGTATTCCAATTGTACAATAAAAAGTGTTATCAAGATAGTAAAGCTTATTTGCACTGTCATATTCTGTTCATTATTCTGTGATGTGCTGAGAATCCTGTCTCAAGAGGAATGAAGCTAACAAGAAGAATTCATGTGAGCAGAGGAGGGGCTATCTGGAATCAGTGTTGTCATACCAATCTCCATGCACAATAGCAGTAACAAGAAAAGGATGTACGTAAATTTACAAATGTTAAATGCTGACTATATGTATTGAATATTGAATGTCTGTTTATATTAGTGCCAGTTAAAGTTCACTCAGGATATGTGTACCTTCCATTTTTTTAAAAATTGTTCTTTCAAAATTTTCCCTGTAACTATTTAAGCAACAAATTTTTATTAAGCTTTCCAATATATATCACATTTGTAGTCCCCCCGCCACTATTTAGTGGGTTGGTTTCCACATCATAAGCTTAGGCACTAATATTTTTAATTATTTTAATTATTGTGTTCTTTCATGAGTCAACATATCCTTGCATACTCTGGTTTATGTGGCTGGTTGATTTTGTGTTATATTCCTACTCATGTTTGAGTATATTCTTCTGGTCTGTACCCATCATCGTGAGTTTTTTTTAGTCGGCTCACTCGTTGTACACTTATGCTCTGAATTTTTTTCTTCTCTTTTGAATATTTTGAAGGTGTGACTTTATAGATATAAACTTGCAATTTGTAATTCTAATAATTTTCATTATCTCTGCTTATTTCTTTAGTTTAGTGTTGTAATGTTGTAGTCTTGACACTATCATTTGTCTTGTGACAAAATGTTCCACAGAATAGAAAATCTGAATGCCATGTCCTGACATATGTATAAATTATGACATGTGTAGCAGGTATTTTTCTTATGTTTTCTGTAATGTTATGTATCAGATACTTCTATACATTTGCATTCTATCGTTTGGCATCATTTTGTACACCTTTTGGCAAACCTTGTAGTAGACAACAAAATATTGTAAACATATTGTTTCCATATCTTGTGAGGGGGATATTGCAAAGGGACATTATGCTCTAGCATCACTTTTCCTCAACAGGAGTAGTCGGTACCAGAACTAATTTTCAAATTTGGGACAGGTCAATATTATCTCAACTGTTTATCTCAAAAATTTCATATAATTTTGTACACAATATGTTATCTGTCAAGCTGAAAACTATGAAACTGAATTGCTCTAGTTTCCTTCTTACAATCAATATGTACGAGCCCTGTATGTACAGTTAAAATTATTTTTCTTCTAGAAACATTTGAAATTACAAAATATTTGGCACTCTTAAAATTTCTGTTTTTATTTACACAATTTGGCACTGTTTATTATGTTTATTTCTGGATTCATTTATTAAATAATAATATAAATTACTTGAAGTTCATTTGTCAAGATTGTGAATCCTTTAGAATACTGTTATTACCACAGAGTGAAGAAGTAGGGGCCATACCTCTGATGTGATTGGATGTGTTTTTGTATTTTGGAAGAACAGCATAATTTTGGCTTTGTTACTGTGAAAATTCAAAACACATTGTGATATAGTAAATATGTGAGACAATAAACTATCATGAAAACAAAAAAATTGCACAGGCTTTCTTTATAATTATTTACATCAATTATAATCATGAGAATCTAAAATTTGAAAATTGCAGCTTCAAGAATCAGACCTCTAGACACGAAGAACTGGAGCCAACTACAAGAAAAGAAGATAAGTAAAAGGTTTATTGTAAATCTTACTCCTCTCAATGCTTATTAAAAGAGTTAACCATACAGACAGTTGTGACAACAAAGGGTTTTCCATTATTTGATTCCTTACTCAAATTGCTTGGTCTGTTCTACCAGTTTTTCCACAGATCCACCTCTCTCCTTATCCCAACTATTTTTCAAACTCCATCTTGATACTATTCAAAATTCTTCTTTGAGGACAACATACACAGACAAATCCACAATTTGACCAAGGGCACATGTATACCATCAAGATCCTAAACTCCTGTGTGGTTCATATTTATTATTTGTATAAACATGATGTGAACTAAGGCTAGGGCATTCTATCCTCTTCTCTCCACAGCCTCAACAGCTTCTCCCCTATCAGTTTTATCTGGATCTGCAGAGCCCAGTTTGCCACCTTCTGTAAAGGTGCACCCTCTCATTGTCCACTGTTAACCCAAACTGGTTTAACTACACTATTTCCAAGGGCTCCAACTACAATCCCTTATCTCCCAAAGTGACATTGTGTCTTGAGCACCCAGTCTGTTTTGTCACATACCTTACTCTATCAGTGGCAGAGCCATCAGTAAAAAATGCTTGCAACTCCCAGCACAGCCTTTTACGTGGCCGTAAATACCAACATACTGCCCACTCTAAAGGATGATCACTGTTAAACTGTGTAACTACACAGTTGAAAAATATTCTGCTCCATAAGCTTGATTTTAATGGCTGCTTTGCAATCTATGTCAACCCTCCCCTTGCCCCCCTCCCCTCCCCCAACAACACAATACATACCAGCTTTTCTAAATTACACGGGCGAGAATTGTTCTTACAGCACACTGCTTGATCCTGCAATCCTCCTGGTGTCAATCTCCCCTAGTCTCTATCCTATATATACCTGTGACCCTGCTTCCCACATCTTTGTGTGAGGCACCTGTGCCTCAGCAGACCAAAAATTGCCACATCCCTATACTTTTCTCTTGCTGTCTCTTCCTCTGAGCCAATAGTCTTTCTTCCCTCCATCACTACCTACCTCTCTGCCCACATATTCGTCTCTCCCTCTTCTCCTGACACAATCCCACAAACAGCTTTGGTGTAGGACTGGGACAATATAGTTAGGCAGCACACTATGGATAGCTGCATATGTGTATATGGGTGTTTTTTTGTTAGTTATTTCTAAAGTCTGAGCAGCAACATTTCCAATTTTGTTTATGTGCATTTTGACCACTGAGTGCCTTAACTATATGGTGAATCATTACATTTACTCACCCTATTAGATGCTATACTCAATTGTTTATGAAGGAGTAATATTTGCAATTATTTCATATATTGAAGACAGCTGGTTTGGACTTATCTCACTATCAAGTGGTGATACAAGTCTTCACAACCAGTAATAAAGAAAATTACTTGGATGTGTCTATCTTTCCATCCTGCATGCAGGCTATTTTCAGCATTAAGTTGTCTACTCTCCAGGCTTTTATGAACTGATTGGCTAATATAGTCACTGTACATTAAAGGAAAGTATTTTGATATTTTGCTAAATGTCACAAGTTCAGATGCATAGCTTACATGTTGGTAAGAGGATCATAGTCTAGTGATCACTCAGTGTGTGGTTAAACTGATGAGAGGGATTCGTCATGTCACTTTTTCAGTTGTACAGTTTATTTATTTATACAAGTGTGCTTATCTAATGAAGAATATATGGTAGTATGTCATACATATCACAACAGATGGAAGTGTTCATTTACATTATTGTTTTACTTACTGGAATTCTTAGCACAAAGCTGTTCATTTTGCTTCTGCAATATGTCATTTTCTTTACTTTTTTCTTCTAGCTGTTTGCTTAAGGTTACAAAATCATTGTTCACAGCATGCAAATTATCTTGTGATGATTTAAGTTCTGCTTCCCTTTGATCAAGTTGTATGCATACCACATCCAATTTTTGCAAGAGAGCACCTATGTGTAGTTCTGCAGACTGCAGGTCATGATCCTTGTTTCTCATTGCTTCGATAAGTTCTTCTTTACATTGTTTTTCCTATTAAATTCATACAAATTCATGTGGTTAGTGGAATTTTTAGTCCATAAGTCATGAAAGAAAAAAATAAATGTGAAGTGATATGTGGACAAAAATGCAAAACAATTTTCATAAAAATTAAAAGCTATATGACAATAACCATTCTAATTTCATATGTCAGCCATAACAGTCAACATAACACAACAGAAGAGAGAAGTGCACATTTAGGATATTCTAGGTGTCAGTTAAAGTGCCTATATTGCATCACATAATGGAACACCCAGAATGGAATAAACATAATATTATGAAAAGGATGGATTACTACTTACCATACAGTGGGGATACTGAGATGCAGACAGGTGCAACAAAAAGACTGCTAAACAAGTAAACTTTCAGCCAAAAGGCCTTCTTCTGAATTAGTGAATTAGACAACACACACACACACACACACACACACACACACACACACACACACACACATTGTAAGTGAATTGTTTTTCTAGATATGAACAGTAGTGTAGACACTGAACTGGCAGCATATATCATATTTTGGATTATGTGGGCAACATTTGAGCTGCTATTTAGAGGTATTGGTACAAACATAACTGTCATCTAGTGACTGAAAAATAAATCTTTGCAGTTGATTAGAAAAGGAAATTTTAAAGGAAAGAAATATGTTTAACTGATACACTTGTTAATTACTATTAGCATAAAGGTGAATTTCTTGTGGTGACATTTTACAGTTCTTTGGTAAATGTTTAAGTAACTGAGCATTGTTTAGCAAGTATGGGTGAGAAAGACAATAAATACTAAGTGATTATTGATACATAAATGTGAGCTGTCATCATTGAGTGGTGTTCTGTTGCACTCATAAATGTTAACTATATAGTTGTATAGTTGGGATTAGCTTTTAAAAAGAAACTTTACCAGTGGATGTGGTTAAATAAGTAGTGAAGGCTAGTGCTTTGTAAGTGATTTATTGCTGTTAAACTTTCATTTGTGCTATATATAATGCATGAGTACTTGCACTACTAAGTATTGTGCAGTGAGTGATGTATGTAGGAACTTCAGAAAATCACTTACACATGCTGTTCTGTGCTAAGACCACAGTGCGACAATAGTGACACATTGTCAAAAGAGATTACATGATTTGGGTTACCAGCAGACAAAGTCCTGCTGCAATATGGTTAATAGGTGCATTACTGTGAGAGAGTGAAATGGCACTGTGGTAATGGACCAAATACAAAGTCACGTTCAGCCATAGTGAAATGTGGCCAACAATTTGACTAAGCCTGCACAGATATAGGTGATCCTGATCTGCCATACAGCCTAGATCTTGCACTATGCTATTTCCATCTTTTTGGCATGTTGATAGAACATCTGGGGGTTGAGATTTTTCAGTGATGAGGACATGCCCATGGCAGCTCTCAAATGTTCTTTGACTAAGGAGAGGATATCTGTTGTCAACGAACTGAACAATTTGTAAAACTTTCTGGCCACTGTTTAGAGAGACGTAGTGACTATATTGAAAAATAGGTCACACGTATGTGTCACTTTGAAGTGTACTGAAACATTCAGTAAAACTAACTTTGCCTGCCTTAATAATGTGAAACTTACTTTTTGAAGTCCCCTTGTAACTGACTTGATCTGCTAGGTAATTCTGTACAATTAAGCAGTTATGTATATTTTTGTCTCACACTTGTTGGCTGAGAACAAAATAACTATAGTATTACTGTACACTGCTCGACATTGTAAATAATTATTTTTGTTGGTTGTGAAACCTTGTTCTCAATAAAATTAGCTTCAATATCACATCTTACCTCTACAGTGATCATTTTTGAGAACATGTCATTAAACCAATTAGAGGTTAATTACTTTGCTTTTGAAAAATGAAATTTTAGATAATATTGATAATTTGTATTGGAAAACTAAAGTTGAAAATGTTTCTAATGCACTAACAGGTTGTGTTGGAGCCAATTAAGTTTTCAAATCATTTGTGCACTGAAATTAGATATAAAGATTTTCAGTACATCACATCTTCCAGCCCTCAGATATGAAAGAAAAGACATTTTAAAATATTTACCACAAAAGCTGCTTATTATTTATCAGCTGACTAGTTTTGGGCTCTGCCCATTTTCATGAGTCACCTATTTTGGATATGGGATAAGTTTGGTGTGGATAGATCTTTTTACATCATCATACTTAAATATATTTCAGATTTGCATTGGTCTATGGTGGATAATGAAGGTACCATTATTAAGAAAAATATATTTTATGCTCATGCAGTAACATACTATGGTAAGCTGTAACTACAATTGTGACATCCATTAAACACTGATTGAGCTATATTTAGGTGTGATGACTTAAATAGAACTCTCCAAATTAATCTTAACCCAGATAAAAGATAGGTGGTTTGTATAAATGGGCAAAACACTAATTTAGTCAGCCAGTAAATAATTAGCAGCTTTGGTGTTAACCATTTAAATGTCTTTTCTTAAAATTAGGTGTTAAAAGGGTTTTCATCAAAATATTAAATGGCAAGTTCTTTTACTAAAACATTGTTAATTTGTGCATTTATGAACAAATTGTGATATTTTACAGTGCTTTGTAACATCAAATATTTGGTTTTCATATTTTCTTCTTTTTGTTGGACCATGCTATTTCAACTGTGTTTGCCTTACATTTTCCCCTGCCAGGATTCCCACATATTTTTTCCATGCTGAGCCTACTGCTTCATTCCATGTTTTTCTAGTCTTTAAAACTCACCTTCCTTGGAAACCAAGGTACTCTTGGAGTTACTTTTTGAGCAGAATGTGTTTATGATCATCCTCTGGGGTTATACCCATTTCTGAATAGTAAGCTACTGAAGCAAATCTGCAAGTGTAATGAAAGTAGTAATAGATAAACCACACCTGGAAGACTAATAGTGGTAAAAGAGCACATAGGAATTATGTACATTATGCCCAGAGGATGGAGAGTGGTGTGAGAGCAAACCTGAAAGAACACAGTAGAAACATTGCACCTGGAGGGCAGATATGAGAGCAAGAGCATTGGAACAGTAAAAAGTTGTACTTGGAGGGTATACAGGAGTGTAGAAATGGTTGAGAAAAAGGAATGTTGCACCTGGAGGGTGTATGTGAGTGAATGAGCATTGAGAAATTTGAAAACAAGTGTGATTATTAGGCACAGGAAGGAAAATCCAAAATTGGGCGCATGAATTGGGCACAGGGAGAATATGTGTAAAACTTGCAAATGGATTGGGCACAGAAAAGGCAGTCAGAAAATGTATTATGTTTTAGGCCCTGAAAAGAAACTTGGAAAAGGTGTGCATGAATTAAGCATTGAGAGCAAACCTGACAAGTAGGAGGTAAATAAATGTAAATGTCGTGTGACTAGGGCCTCCCGGCAGATAGACCATTCGCCGGGTGCAAATCTTTTGATTTGACACCACTTCGGCAACTTGTGTGTTGATGGGGATGAAGTGATGATGATTAGGACAGCACAACACCAAGTCCCTGAGCAGAAAAAGTCCCCGACCCAGCCGGAAATCGAACCCGGGCCCTTAGGATTGACATTCTGTCGCACTGACCAATCAGCTACTGGGGTCGCACAAGTGGGAGGTATAGCATGGAATCCTGACATGTTGGTAATAATGATTCCAATGACTGAGTGTGTGGTAAAGCACAGGAAGTGCAGGAAAAATAATAGGCATGAGGTTGGAGTGTGGGAAAAGGACAAGATATGATTATTTAGGCTACTTATTGATGATAGCAAGGAATGTTGGGTTCAGTTACATCTAAGATGAAAGCCCATTGGTGGGAGTTGCTGGAAGTTCCATGCACGCTGAAATGCAGTTCCAAGCATGGACAACAGTGGTACTTGGTTCTGGTACTGTGCCAGAAGTGAGAAGTTGTGGCGTTGCTGTGTGGAGATGTTTGATCCTGGAGACATGTCAGGGCAGTGTCTGGGTACCTCCAGTGCCATGGTGACATGGGGTACCTTCTCCAAAATCTGTTCTTGTATGTGCATGTTATGCAACAACTACAGAACATGGGGTTGCAACTAAATCAATGAGGAATATACCACAAGGAGAACTGTATATTACAACACCATGAGCATGTAACACACTTGTAAAGACAATGTCCACTTAGGGTAGAAAACACAAGTGCAGCTAAGAGACACAGAAATCCTTCTTGCTAAATGATATGGGATGGAAAGTTAGAAAATGTTTGTTATCATTGCTTAATTACAGAGGAAAAAAATGATGAAGTCATTGTCAGGAACTGGGACAAAACTGAAACCCACTGCCAACTGTGGGATGAAAAATGTTGAAACCCCTGAAGCCGTTGCCAATGGTGTGACAAACTGGAAACCAGTTGCCAATGGTGAGGTGAAACGGGAAAACCTTATCCTCATTGCCATTTGATATGACCAGTGCTGAGGCTGATATGAAAAGATTAAGGCCCAGGTACACACACAACAGAGAGTTCATTATTAATATCATAAAAGTACACTTCTCAGTTCTGAAACTGTGATATGGAATGAACACAAAAGTAATCTTCCTAAAGTCTCTCTTGTTGTTACATTACTAATTGTTTTAACCAAAGTTCAATTACTATGTCTTGATGAATCACCAGTTCAAGGAAAAATAACAGAAAGTCTAAATGCAAAGTACCACAATGTAGAATGGCGGCCTCAGAAACCAAAGAAACTATTTTCTAATCTTTTTTTATTTCTTTTGCATGTCTAGTTCCATAGGACAAAATTGAGGAGCAAATCTCCAAGGTCATGGAACGTATCAGTACATGAAATTACAACATAAAAATAATAACAGACAAAATAAAATGCTTATGAATGCACAAAAGGCAAGCCATAAGTTTTTGTGAATGCAATCAACAATATAACACAAGAATCAGCTGAATTTTTCAAGGAACTTCTTGAAGAATAGGTGTGACCCATGAGGAAACTCTTAAGTTTCAGTTCGAAAGTACAGGGATTAGTAGTAAGATTTTTGAATTCTTGTGATAACTTACTGATGTAAAGAGTATGCAGCATTATACCGCACACCTTCCTGCACTAGAATCAAGGAAGTGCGATCCAAATGAAGATTGGATTTCAGCCTAGTATTAACTGAATGACAGCTGCCAATTCTTGGGAATAAGTTGATGCTGTTAACAAGTGATGGTAGTAAAGAATATATATTGAGTGGCCAATGTCAAAATACCCAGACTTATGAACAGGGGTTGACAAAACATTCGCGAACATACATCACTTATTGCCCAAACCGCCCATTTCTGAGCAAAAATATCCTTTGAGAATGTAAAGAATTACCCCAAAATGTAATACCATATGTCATAAGTGAATGAAAATAAACACAGCAGACTACTTTTCATGTTGAAATATCACTTACTTCGGATACCATTTGGATAGTAAAAATGGCAGCATTAAGTCTTTGAACAAGACCCCAGACATGGGCTTTCCACAACAATTAACTATCTATCTGAACAACAAGAAATTTGAACTGTTTAGTTTCACTGACCATACGAGGGTAATCTCAAAAGTAAGGTCTCCTATTTTTTTATAAGTATATAGATCTGTTTATTTCTACAATGGTTTACATCAGTTCACAGCTGGAACATTTAGCTATTTTTCGAGATAATCATCATTTCTGTCGATGCATTTTTGTAGACTCTGTGGCAGTTTTTGTATGCCCATGTCATACCAGCTCGCTGCCATGCTGTTCAGAAAGTTATGAACCTCTTCTTTCATCTCATCATTGGAGCTGAATCGCTTTCTGCCCAAATGTTCTTTTAACCTAGGGAACAAGTGATAGTCACTGGGCACCAAGTCAGGACTATAGGGTGGGTGGGTGATTATGTTCCACTGAAACTGTTGCAGGAGAGCAACGGTTTGCTGAGCAATGTGTGGGTGAGGGTTGTCATGGTGAATGTGTACAATTAACGCTGACAGGTACTATGGGACTCTGAAAACACTCAAATGGACAATTCAGAACTGGAGAAGAGGAATGTTGAGCAAGGGCATACACATTCTCCATGATCACACAACAGTTTCAGTGGAACATAATCACCCACCCACCCTATAGTCCTGACTTGGCACCCAGTGACTATCACTTGTTCCCTAGGTTGAAAGAACATTTGTCTGGAAAGTGATTCAGCTCTGCAGACGAGATGAAAGAAGAGGTTCATAACTTTCTGTACAGCATGGCAGCTCGCTGGTATGATATGGGCATACAAAAACTGCCACAGTGTATACAAAAATGCATCGACATAAATGGTGATTATGTCAATAAATAGCTAAATGTTCAAGCTGTAAACTGATGTAAACCATTGTAGAAATAAACAGGTCTATGTACTTATAAAAAATAGGAGACCTTACTTTTGGGTTACCCTCGTATGCCCATTCTGTGAAATTAAAATGTCAGGTTTTGTTGGATTGTATGTTAGAAACTGCAAATACTGAGTCATACTGTGATTTATCATTAATTTATTTTCTACAAGCCATGAACTTATGTCATGAACTGCATTATTTGAAACAGTGCCAATGTTGCACAGAACATCCTTTACTACCAAGCCAGTCTTATAAGCAAACAGAAATATTTTAGAATCACCTATAATACTAGAGGGCATATTGTTTATATAAATAAGGTACAGGAGCGACCCGAGCATAAGGGCTCTGGGGCTCGCCCCCTCCCCCCTACGCCCCCCCCCCTCCCTATTTGACTGTGCCTAACTCAGACCCCACATCATAGCCATTCTCAACACTGTGGATAGTGACCTTTTGCTGTCTATTGCTAAAGTAAGAGGTGAACCAATTATGAGCTACTCCTGTATTTCATGCTTGTCCAACTTCTGGAGCAATTTTTTGTAATTAACACAATCAAACACCTTAATTAAACTAAAAAGGATGACTAGCTTTTGAAACCTTTTGTTTAATCCATCTGGTACCTCAAACAGAAAAGAGAATATAATATTTTCAGTTGTTAAGGCACTTCTAAAACCTAACTGTACATTTGATAGCGAATTATGTAAAATAAAATGATCAATTATCGTTAAATACACATCCTTTTCAATAACTTTGGCAAACACTAATGGCATAGAAACAGGTCTAAAATTTTCTGCATTATCCCTTTCTCCCCTTTTATAATACAGCTTTACTACTGAGCACTTTAATCATGCAGGAAACTGACCATTCTTGAATGAAAAATTGCAAATATGGCTAAGTACAGGGTTAACATGTGTAATACAGTACTTTAATATTCTACTAGATACTCCATCATATCCACAAGAGTCCTTTAGTCTTCAGTGATTTAATTATTGACTCAATCTCCCCTTTGTCAGTATCACAGTGGAATATATCAGACATCAGTCTCAAAAAAGTATTTTCCATGAGAGTTGTATGACTCCCTGTAGGAACTAAGTTTTTATGTAATTCACCAGCAATTCTCAGAAAATGATTATTAGATACTTTTCATATATCTGACTTATCACTAACAGAAACATTTTTACTATGAACTGACTTTATATTGTTGACCTTGTGCTGCTGACCAGACACTTCCCTCATGACTTACGATATGGGTTTAATTTTATCCTATGAATTAGCTACTCTTTTTGCATACCACATAGTGTTTGACTTTGAAATAACATTTTTAAGCACCTTACAATACTGTTTGTAATGAGCTACTGTAGCTTGATTGTGACTACTTCTAACAGTTTTGATATAGATATCCTTATCCCACTAGTCAGCCACCCAGGCTGCCTTTTGCTACTAGTACCCTGTTTCTAATGGAAAGCAACTTTCAAATAACATAAGAAATGTGTTAAGAAAAGCATTGTATGAGGGTCATTTAATAAGTAATGCCTCACATTTTTTTTGTTCAGTATGTATTTATTGTTAAGAGTCAGAATTTGGTGACAATATGCATCAACATGTATTGTCCGTGTTCTATTTTTCTACGTAGTCTCCATCACATTCTATGGCCGTACACCAACATTATGGAAGAGCATGCATTCTGTGCCAGTAAAAGCTCTTGCCCTGTAGGCATAGCCATGTTTACACTGCATGACTGACACTGTCATCATCTTCAAAATGTGTTTCCCATAGAGAATCTTTAAGTGGCCCAAAGAGATGGAAGTCTGAGGGTGGCAGGTCTGGACTGTAGGGTGGATGAGACTATGATGTCCAACCCAATTTAGCAATGTGTTCGCGGGCAGTTTCTGCATTTCATGAGGCTGTAACTTTCTTTAATCATCGCCTAACTGTACTATCAACTGCAGCATCACCATACACTGCACACAAATGCTTAAGGATGTTCACCACGGTTTCTTTTTCTGCACTCAAGAATTCAGTAACAGCACACTGCTTGTAATGTGAGTTGTATGTAGATGCCATTTCAATGCTGTACTATGGCCCTGCCACCTGCCAGAATGGTTCAAAACTTCACCACTGCACAGAACGAACACCAAATGTGACTCACCAACAAGTATGTTTGTCTGTGTATATTAGTAGCGTTTTAGAAAAAAATTGGGGCATTACTTAATGAATGACCCTTGTATTTGTCATCTATGCTACTGGCACTATAAATATCCTGCCACTCTTGTTCCTTAATGAGGTTTAAAAAACTCTCTATTACCACTGGATTAGCTTTTCTACGTAAAATTTATCCATACAAGTGTGTGATCTACACTTAACTGATAAATGTATTAGTATCACCTTCATCAATTCATGTTCAAGACTGTGCGTCTGAGACTGTGCCTCATTCAATTTCTTGTTGGTACTTGCACACTCTGCATGCAGTGATTGCAACTCTTGCTGTGCACTGGATAATAGTTTCTTATTCTGCTTTGCTCTTGCTGTAGCTCTAGCTAGTTTTTGTTGTATCCTTGTAATGTGGTCTCCTGCAGTTTCCATGCTGGCACAGAGCATGCGTTCAGAGCTTCTTAATGCTGCCAGCTTCCACTGATATATGTCCACTGCATCAGCTGCTTCTACATTAGCAATCTAGAAAGCAAACAAATGAGTGCTGAGCTCACAAACAAGAAATTTTTTTTATAAGTGAGACAGGGCTATATGAATAATTGCATAACTCTAGTGTTTTAAACACAATCTATTTATTTTCCTATGTTGTATCATGGTACAGTACAATTCATTAACATGAATCTGAAGGGACTGAAAAATCAAAGTTTGTTTAAAAAAAAAAAGTTTTAAGTGGAAAACACAGATTTTAATGTTTATACATGTGCAGTAGTACAGTGATGCACAATACACTTCAGTATCACTTGCTTTACATTATTGGAGACTTCTAACACTATAAAGTGACTGTAAAAGTACAAGTACTCACAAATGACACTATTTTCTTGGAAAAAATTCAAACATGGTTCACTGATGTTCATGAGAATGAAAGTATCTTGTAATTTCACAACCAACTGTAACTATAGTGTCTGTAAACCCAGCAGTTACGTTGGATGTTGAAGCAAATTGTTCTAAACTGTCCAAGGCTGTAAACATCTACTGACATGTAGGTGGAATGGTATCTGTATTTTCCTCCTCCTCACTTTCTTCTGGTGACCCTTCTTGCATCTCAGATTCCACAGAAGCACATATGGTAAAACTGTCTTCTGCACTAATGAATTCCTGGAAACTAATCCCAGGGTTCACAGTGTGAAGTGGCATAATTTAACTTGTGGACATCTGCATTGTTGCTATGTCTCCAGGCTATGTTAAAGCACTTCTGTATATCATGTGACACAGAATTCCAGGCTGCTGTGATGGCTTTCATAATGCCAAACATATTACAGTTTGGGTTTGCAATATTGTTTTCAGCAGCATGAATTGCAGCTCTTACAAGTTGCTACCAATAACCTCTCTTCAAGATAGAAATAATGCCTTGGTCAAAGGACTGAAGGCAATTTGTCACTTTTTGTGGAAAATAACTGAACCTTTATGTTCGTTAGATTCAAATACTGTATGTTGTGGGCAGTACATATATCCAATGTAAGAAGAACATGACTATTTTGAGCAATCATTTGACTGATGCAATGAAGAAGCCAAGTGCAATATGGTGTGCCATCGATCCAGGCTTTCTTATGGTAAGAGCAGATGCAAGGAAAAGTATCCGTATTTATGTTTTTAAAACAACTTAGTTTCTTGGCCTTGCCAATAACCAAGGGATGAAACTTCTCACTGCAGTCTGCATTACATAAAAGGGCAGCAGCTGCACATTGCTTGCTGTGCACTTCACCATGATACTTATCTCCTTTTATGTCCTGAGTGTGATTTGGAAAAGCTTTGTAGAAAAGTCCAGTTTCATCTATACTGAACACATCACAAGAGGCATAATTTTCTCTCTCTTCATTGAATTCAAGCAACTAGCTGTTCACACATTCATCATTTACTTTATCTGCTTTACTACAAATTTGTACAGATGAAATTGAATGTCTCTTTTGGAACTGATACAGCCAGCCAGCAGAACAAATGAAGTCTTCACTGCCTATATTTTTGGAAATTTCATTTGCTTTTGAGTGACTTACAGGGTCACATAAGAGTATGTTAGATGAACACATATGATTGAACCATTCTAGCAATAATGTCTCAATGTCTTCATACTCTGCAC
This sequence comes from Schistocerca americana, assembly GCF_021461395.2. Lineage (NCBI taxonomy): Eukaryota > Metazoa > Arthropoda > Insecta > Orthoptera > Acrididae > Schistocerca > Schistocerca americana. The sequence goes on along the minus strand of NC_060119.1, from coordinate 1,035,359,699 downwards.
TAAAAAGTTGTTTAGATTTAATTCTGGAACCTGATGCAGTAACAGCAATGATTTTTTCCTCAATTCTTAATTATCATAGATGTGAATATAGGATTATCAGATCACAATGCACTAACCTTTAATCTCATTGCAACTCCTAAGGAGGAGGAAAATAAAAAGGAGTACAAACGATTTTTCTCTACTGAAAATTGTAATCAGTTCACAAGTAATTTAAAAAATGCAGTTTGGACAGAGGTCTTGGCACAAACAAACACAAATGATGCTTACAATACATTTGCTTCCACTTTTATGACATACTTTGAAATGTGTTTCCCAAAAAAGCTTTTGAGTTATAGATCATCTGGATCCAAAGGGACCTGGATTACACCCGGAATTAAAAAGTCAAGTGAAACCATGAAATTACTAAGTTTAAAGTTAAAAACATGTCATGATCAGCAGTTTGTTGAGTATGTGAGGACATACAAAAAGACTTACCGCAAAGCAATAGCAAAATAAAAATTATTAACTAATGATAGATTAATAAGGTAGGCTAGTAACAAGTCCAGAATGATGTGGAAAATGGTAAAAAAGAACCTGGGGGTCAAACTAAAGAACAGGAAATCAATCTTAAAAATAATGAAAATATCCCCATAGAAAAAGATGCCATGGCAAACTATGTAAACAATTATTTTGTAAATATTCTCCTTACTTTAAGTAGTAAATTTAGGCAACAACTAACAGTGACGACTCCAATGGTAAATACCAGCATGATGGCAATCCCAACAGATGAGCATGAAGTCCTAAAAGTCATTAAATGCTTGAAATCCAAAATGTCCTCTGGGTTGGATGATGTACCTGTATCAATAATTAAGAAAATTGCTTCATGTGTTGTCAAAGCTATAGTGCACATAGCAAACTTGTCCCTTAGTGAAGGGATATTTCGGGATAAACTTAAAATCTCTAAAGTGATACCTCTATACAAAAATGGTGACAGACATAAAATAGAAAATTACCGACCTATATCTCTCCTCCCAGCCTTCTCCAAAATACTTGAGGAATTAATGAAAATCAGGGTTACAAAATATCTAGAAAAACATAAACTAATAAATAACAGTCAACATGGTTTTCGAGCAGGGCACAGTACAGAAACAGCCATATTGGACTACACAACAGAAATAGTAAGAAATTTGGAGTCAAATAAACAGGTTGTTGGAATTAATCTAGATTTATCCAAAGCCTTCGATACTGTCAACCATGTAATATTACTAGGGAAACTTGAAGCAATAGGCATCAGGGGTACTGTTAAAAAATGATTTGAATCTAATCTGCAAAACAGGTCACAAGTTGTTGAGCTGAGGTTATTCAACAATCTTCACAATTTTAAACTCATATCTGAACCAAAACAAAGTGAAATAGGTGTTCTACAGGGCAGCATTCTGGGCCCATTGTTATTTCTAATTTATATCAGTGATATACAGGCTCCAGACAGCTCAGCCAAAATTCTACTATTTGCAGATGACACGAGTATTATAATTAGTGATATAAAAGAATCATTGTGTACTACAGTAGAAAAAATGCTCTCATACAGACAGTCATGGTTTTATTCAAATAAGCTGACATTAAATACAAAGAAAACAAACTTTATACAGTATGGAAGCAAGTGTCAAGGGGAAAATATGTGCCTTATGCTGGACTGCAAACAAATAGAAAAAGTGTGCACCACAAAGTTTCTGGGAATGCAAATTGACCAAGATTTAAACTGGAATGAACACAGTGTATATCTTACTCAGAAACTTAGCTCAGCATGTTTTGCCTTAAGAATAATATCCAAGGTATTTAGAAAGGAATGTATTAGAGCAGTGTGCTTTAGTTATTTCCAATCAGTTGCAAGCTATGGCATAAGTTTTTGGGGAAAAACCAGGTCAAGACTAAATGACATTTTTATTATGCAAAAAAGAGCTATTCGTATCATGGCACACAACCCACCACAAACTCACTGTAGACCCTTATTCAGACAACTAAAGATACTGACAATACCAGCAATATATATTTTTAAATGTCTGGAAATGATCAGTAAAAATAACTGTGATCTCCAAACCAACTCAAGCTACCATGATCACAATACAAGGCATTGTAGACTTCTACATTCCCTATGTAGCAAAAACTAGAAGTCAGAAACATGTTAGCCACTTAGGAATAAAGCTTGTAAATGCACTTCCATTTCAAATGAAAGAATTGAAAGGCAGAAATAATTTCAAGTGTGAAGTAAAAAAATACTTGATGGAAAAATGCTACTACAGTGTAAATGAATACCTGTCTCAGACTGTGGATTGAAACCTGTACTAATTTTTAAAAAAATTTAAACTAATTTAATTATGTTTTCAACTTCATAATTATGGTTCTTATGAAACATCTGTTAAATATCCATAATACGTTTTGTGTATAAGGCGTAGTTCATGATCTATAATTGTTTATCATGAGCACGTACTTTTGTTTTTGTGTAATAAGTTCTTGTACACTACTTATGTACTATGTGTATGTAATTTGTTTTGCTGTTTTGTATATGTTTGTCCATTTATGATGTGTATGTGTTGTTATGTGTTATGTGTAATCAAATGACAAATTCTGTATCACGTGTGTGATCTATTGTGTGCTAAATAAATAAATAGATAAAGTAGATTTGGGAATTTCAAACTGCTCTGCAATTGCTGTTTCCTTTGTACCACAGTCCACTTCATCAAGAATCTTAATCTTTACTTGTACATTTATAGCTGTATGTTTTATTGAATTTACTTAAATGTACCGTACACACTGACTGTTGAGGTGATAATCATGGCTGCTGACCTACAGTACATTAGAAATGAATCAACATTGAGTATTTGACTTTGTAGTTACATTTCTTGCATTCCTTTCAGAAAAATATTAACACTTAAAATACAATAACAACATGAGTTCATGTTACATTTAATCACTGTAGGGACCGGAAAACAGTTCATAATTCACCGTAACTGAAATTTGTGTTAACCGATAAAACTTCCCATAAGAACTAATGTATTCCTGCTGGGGTCAGTATTTGTTTTTTTTTTTTTTTCTTTACATTAACCATGAGTCTGTCTTAAGTGAGTTCACACTAACGAGGTTATACTGTATAAAGTCTGATGCGACTGCTGCTTATTGTCAGCAAATTTTGTATATAGACATTAAAAACTATCCACTATGTGCCTAAAAGGAAATTATGAAAACTAATTTATATCTAGTACTCTCTTTCTGACTGATCAGAATAGCGGAGAATAGAATATTAACTGAGCTTTCAGTATTTTTTATATAACTGGTCTCATGAAAGTATGCAATGTAGTTTTGTGCAGTAATCACACACTTCTATACAAAAACAACTATTATATAAACACCATAGGAAAAGTACTTACACAGCAATTAAAAATGATTGTTTTAACTCTTAGATAAAATGTATTTTAAAATTACTAATTTATAAGAATAGCCATCGAAAATTTGTTGTACTTTCCTGTATGCCAAGTTTATAACACTTTCTTATATTAGTTAATTGCACTGAACAACCTGTGTGTGACATCTTGTAGAACAATTTTAGAGTGAAATAGGACCCTGTTTTCCTTATTGAATTAGTCATTTCTCTTCTAATGACAACATTTAAAAAAAATCTGAATTTTTTTAGGAGTTTAAAATATTCTCATAATTTCCTTTGCAGTTAGCCCTTTAAATTTTAGACCTGTGTAGTTACCAGATATTTATATACCTTTCCATGGCCTCACTGCTTTTATGAAACTTGTCTTTCAGAATAATTTCCTGTATCCTAGGAGTGTTTGGTTTTGGGGTGTTCCATACTGCTGATGAGTAATATTTTAGTGATGTGTTTTGGTAACGCCAGGTAACATTGGTAACTCCTGCATGTTTATTATCAGTTAGTAAAAGAGGGAAACATTCATCAGTTGTTTGACCATCATGCAGTTTATGAAACCAATCTATTATTTTTCTCTAGTTTCTCATATTGTTTATGTTGGTCTAACTAAGAATCCTGAGTGTATCAAGTCTTTTTGTAATACTGAAAACTGAGTTTTCTATTTTAAGTCACAGTTCTATATGGTGAGATATTCCTAAGTCTGTACCACGTCCTAGGCTCTATCTGTACCAATAATTACATTTCCACTCATGCATCTAGCGCAGTGAACTTTTCATTGAGACAGCAAAAACACAATGACTGCAGAGAATTTATAATGTGATTCACTCTTTTTTTCTATTTGGGCTTATGTGTCTTTATTAGCGTTACATCCACTATTATATTAATGTTCTAAATTTTCCATACCACAATGGCAACTTTGTTTCACCAGAAAATTTGTCCAATATTTCCAGGTTTTTCAGGTTGAAATTACTTATTTCCCTGAACCATTTATGTTCATACGCGAAAGCAAGTTTTTATGGCTGCAAAGCAAATTTTTTAGTTTCCCATAACACTTATTATTGATTATTCCACATTAAGTTAGATTTACGGGTTTATCAACAATTCTGCAAGTAAAAAGCTCTTGTCACCATTGTTTGCCACCATTTTGTGCCATGATTTACCACTGCGCTGTAGCCAAATTTATTAAAACAGTTTTAGAAGTCCAAGACAAAGGAGAATATGTAAATGCTATTTTCCTAAACATCATGAAGTATTTGACACAGTTGATCATGAAACACTTCTAGGTAACCTTGATGCACTGGGAATAAGGGAAAAGGGGGGGGGGGGGGGTTACAAATAAATGGTTGAGGTCTTACCTAGGAAATAGAATTCAGAGGATATACATCTCCCAAATTTCTAGTATCTCAAAATATATGGTTGTAGAGGATGGCCAGCCAGCATGAACACATCTTTGGATTTTTACGCAAAATGTTATTTTGAAGGTATCAGTCACATATTTCAAACACTTATCCAGCTTCACTCCTTACATCTGTACAATGCATATGCATCTGTGAGAACCACAGAATCAGCATCAGGGGTATGCTTTTCAGCACTCTACTGAATAACATTCTTCACCCAGGCAATTGATAGGGAAATTGGAAAACAAATTATGTGTAAGGTTTCTGGGGCATTTTGGAGGGCAGAGCACAATATAGACTCCTTCTTGTACTTCAGCCTTCAGATAGAGCAAATGGCTTCCCACCATCTGCCTCTGGCTCTGTTCTTCAGGACCAGCCACCAGTCACTCAAACCTAGCTGCCTCCTCTCAAACTGCCTATTCCCTTTCTTGTATTTGAACACCTAGACTGGCAGTTGTCCTTTACATCCACCTCAGGTGAGCCCTTCTGTGCTCCATAATCTCAGAATTAGTCCAAGTTTACTTCATTTCACTTCTTTATTTCAAAAACCTCCATTCTGATGCCCTTCTCTCCCCTCATGACCAAGCTGTATTTCTTGCACCTGTGCATGTGTAACATCTTTCAGATGAAGGATATCCAAAAATTGGAGTGTGTTAGGCCCAATACATTGATAGTGGGGGAAGCCAATGATGTTTACAAAATTGAATTATCAAGTGCTGTCGAAAACTTAAAGGAAATACTCGTTACCACTCAGAGTAAAACAATGGTTGTCATTGGAATTCCGCATAGACATGACCTCATAAATGATTAATGTGTAAATAAAAAATCATAAAAGCCAACAAACAGTTCATGAACATATGCAAAATGTATGAACGCGCTCAATTTCTACCTGTTAACTACCTAGAGAGAGGCCATTTTACAAGACATGGTATGCACTTAAACAGAAAGGGAAAGAGACTTCTTAACCATAAAATTATGGAGATGTTGACAGCAACAGCAGAACCCAGATTACCATGCCAGCCACAAATAATAGTACAGCAACCACCACCAACTACAGCAGTGAAACCATCAAAAACTACAGCAACAAAAAGCCACTATCAATATCAGAAACAAAACCACCTTCATCAGCTGATAGAGCACAGCCCTCACCAGTGGCAGAAATACCAGCGGCGACTGAAACACTGAAACAGGACAATCCTCATCAGATGTGGCAGGAACTACAGATGCAGCAACATCATCTCAATCCACAGCAGAACTACCATCATCAGAGACAACAACAGAGCCTTTATCACAAGTGGTGGCAGTATCAGCATTGCCAAAATCAGGACTATCATCATCACAAGAACAAGCAACAAGGGAAGAAGCAACAACAGAAGAACCAACAACATCAACAGAAGAAACAACAGCAGAAGAATCAATAGGAGCCACTCATAACAAGAGAAAAACTTCTTCACTACCATGCCAACTTAAGGATTTTTAGTAGAAACTGGGAGGAAAAAAACATTAAGATAAGTAACCTACAAAAAGTTGTGTCTGCCCAGTTTAGAGTAGATCAATTTGATGACATCGCATCTAGAATAGCAAATAATAATCTTTTATGCATTTGAATATTGGAGGTTTGTCAAGTAATCTGGTCAGTGAGCTTCATGACTTAGAAATATTTCTAGAGAGAACAAAATGGTCTGTAAAGGTTATTTGCTTAAGTGAACATTGGCTTAGAGATGAAAATGTAAATTTATTGAACAAACTTACATATTATGAAGTAGCAGCTAGGTTCTGTATAGACAATGGGTATGTTGGTTCATGTATTCTGGTGCATTCATCAGTAAAATACCAGACTAAGCAAAATTTCAATAATTTAAATGAAGAACACATATTTGAGAGTTGCTGCATAGAACTTAAGGACTATAACATGCTGGAACTCAGCATATATCATACTTATGGTTACTCAATCTCCTCCAGTTTTCTGGCCAAACTTGAAAATTTACTCCAGCAACTCAAATTGAAAAATTATGTAAAAATATTGTTTTTTATGCTGATTTTAATATAGACGTGAGAAAAAATGACAAATTTGCCTTTAAGATGGAGGAGCTGATGTCCACACATGGTTTAATTCTAAATTTTGTACAAATAACAAGGGTAACTGCTTCATCGGTATTCTGCATAGATAACATTGCTAGTAGCTTAAACTACAGAGTACCAGAACAATGTATAGTAAGCTTAGGTTTCTCAGACCACAGTGCTCTATTAGTGCCATTACCCTGTGTAAGCCCAAAGCACATAAAAAAGAAAATCAGAAGTTTTAGACAAGAAAATATAGAAATGTTTGTCAATAAAATCAGACTCATCTCATGGCTATTTACTGCTAAGTCCTCAGTAAATGAAAATTTCAGTAACTTTCTGTAGGCCTTGTTGATGGTGTTCAATGAATGCTTTCCTTTTATAACTATAAAAACTGACACACCTAAGAAGGGTTCATGGATAACAAGGGGTATTCAGAGTTCAAGCCTGAGGAAAAGAGAACTTCATATGGAGGTGAAAGTCAGTTGAGACCCAGAATTCTTAAATTATGTAAGGCAATATAAGAAAATCTTTGATAAAGCTGTCAGACAAGCCAAAAAATTGGTGAATAATAATTACATTTCAAATGCTAAAAGTAAGTCTAAAGCAATATGGACCATTGTAAAGAATGAAATAGATATCAAAAAAGACAGGCAACAGAAACTTGAATTGGTGATTGAAGGTGAGACTTTTTGGGATCCTACACAAATCTGTGAAGTGTTTAACAGCCACTTCATAAATCCATGTAAAACTGATGAACTTTCACTGTCAAACATGTACCATGTTTCCAGTTTATGTAAATCCACTAAATGTAAATTCAGCCATATATCCTACTCTGAAGTAGCTTAAATCACAAAGTCCTTGAAGAATTTAAATTCTGTAGGTTGGGATGAAATTCCTACAAAAATAATAAAGACAGTCACCCATAATATTGCACATCCTCTGTCCCTTATAATGAATCAATCTTTTGAGGAAGGATGTTTTCTCAATAGACTGAAGTATGCAGAAATATGACCCATTTACAAAAAAGGCAGACATGATGAAGTGAGTAATTATCGACCAATATCATTGTTATCAATATTTTCCAAAATATTTGAAAGAGCTGCATGTTACTAAATAGTTAACTATAATAATCTGCATAATATTATCCAGAACAATCAGCATGGTTTCCAAAGAGGACACTGCACTGTGCAAGCCATTAATGAACTTATTACAAAAATTAGTAGTAGTCTAGATAAAAATATTAATGTATTGGACATCTTTTGTGACCTATGTAAAGCCTTTGACAAGTAGATCACAAACTATTACTTTGCAAGATACAAGCATATGGTTTTAGTGACAATTCGCTGAGATGGATGCCATCTTACCTAATAAAAAAGAAACAAAGAATAGTAATAGAAGAAACTGGTAAGAGATTCTTCTCAAGGTGGAAAGATACAGAACAAGGTGTGCCACAAGGATCTATCCATGGGCTAATATTGTTCTTGTATTATACACTCCTGGAAATGGAAAAAAGAACACATTGACACCGGTGTGTCAGACCCACCATACTTGCTCCGGACACTGCGAGAGGGCTGTACAAGCAATGATCACACGCACGGCACAGCGGACACACCAGGAACCGCGGTGTTGGCCGTCGAATGGCGCTAGCTGCGCAGCATTTGTGCACCGCCGCCGTCAGTGTCAGCCAGTTTGCCGTGGCATACGGAGCTCCATCGCAGTCTTTAACACTGGTAGCATGCCGCGACAGCGTGGACGTGAACCGTATGTGCAGTTGACGGACTTTGAGCGAGGGCGTATAGTGGGCATGCGGGAGGCCGGGTGGACATACCGCCGAATTGCTCAACACGTGGGGCGTGAGGTCTCCACAGTACATCGATGTTGTCGCCAGTGGTCGGCGGAAGGTGCACGTGCCCGTCGGCCTGGGACCGGACCGCAGCGACGCACGGATGCACGCCAAGACCGTAGGATCCTACGCAGTGCCGTAGGGGACCGCACCGCCACTTCCCAGCAAATTAGGGACACTGTTGCTCCTGGGGTATCGGCGAGGACCATTCGCAACCGTCTCCATGAAGCTGGGCTACGGTCCCGCACACCGTTAGGCCGTCTTCCGCTCACGCCCCAACATCGTGCAGCCCGCCTCCAGTGGTGTCGCGACAGGCGTGAATGGAGGGACGAATGGAGACGTGTCGTCTTCAGCGATGAGAGTCGCTTCTGCCTTGGTGCCAATGATGGTCGTATGCGTGTTTGGCGCCGTGCAGGTGAGCGCCACAATCAGGACTGCATACGACCGAGGCACACACGGCCAACACCCGGCATCATGGTGTGGGGAGCGATCTCCTACACTGGCCGTACACCACTGGTGATCGTCGAGGGGACACTGAATAGTGCACGGTACATCCAAACCGTCATCGAACCCATCGTTCTACCATTCCTAGACCGGCAAGGGAACTTGCTGTTCCAACAGGACAATGCACGTCCGCATGTATCCCGTGCCACCCAACGTGCTCTAGAAGGTGTAAGTCAACTACCCTGGCCAGCAAGATCTCAGGATCTGTCCCCCATTGAGCATGTTTGGGACTGGATGAAGCGTCGTCTCACGCGGTCTGCACGTCCAGCACGAACGCTGGTCCAACTGAGGCGCCAGGTGGAAATGGCATGGCAAGCCGTTCCACAGGACTACATCCAGCATCTCTACGATCGTCTCCATGGGAGAATAGCAGCCTGCATTGCTGCGAAAGGTGGATATACACTGTACTAGTGCCGACATTGTGCATGCTCTGTTGCCTGTATCTATGTGCCTGTGGTTCTGTCAGTGTGATCATGTGATGTATCTGACCCCAGGAATGTGTCAATAAAGTTTCCCCTTCCTGGGACAATGAATTCACGGTGATCTTATTTCAATTTCCAGGAGTGTATAAATGACCTGCTGACTAACATAAATTCAGACACTATTCTTTATGCGGATGACACTACAGCAATAGTCTGTTGCAAGGAAAGTGAAAATTTAATTAGTCATCTTCAGCAAGCCTGGGTGAGAAATAATGGTCTGAAATTAGATCTAACAAAGACACAAACCATTCACTTTACCACAAAAAAGCTGTATAGGATATACTAGAAATACCATATGAGGACAATCACCTTTCCACCACAAACTGTACCAAATTTCTCGATGTAATGCTGAGCAAGAATTCATCATGGACAGATCATGTAGATGCCATGTGTCATCATCTAAATGTCTAATTTTGCAATGAATGTTATAAGCAGTGTAACAGGAACACCACTCAAAAAAGTTGTATATCATGCATATTTTGTGTCTGTGATTAGATACGGTATAATTTTTTGGGATCAGAGTAACCAAACTTACAGAGAGTCTTTTGGCTACAGAAAAAAAATCATTAGAACCATGGCAGGTGCAGAAAAAAGACAATTGTGCAGACCTCTGTTCAAGGCCCTTGATCTTATGACTGTTCCTGACCTCTATAGCTATGAGATCAAAACTTAAGCTGGAAAGACCATCTCAAGTACTTATCCCAAAGGCTCAATTCGGCATGTTTTGCATTGAGGATATTATCTAGAGTATGCAGCACAGACTGTACTAGACTAGTGTATTTTGCTTACTTTCAGTCCATCGTGTCTTACGGCATAGTGTTCTGGGGTGAAACTAAATCAAGCTTAACAGATATCTTCAAATTTCAGAAAAGAGCTATACGAATCATAACACATAACTCTCCAAGAACTCATTGTAGGCCCCTTTTCAAAGAACTGCAAATACTCACAATGCCATCACTGTATATTTTTAAAAGCATTCTGTGTACAAGAGCACATATGAAAAATCTACGTACAAATGAGGACTGCCATAATTATAATACTAGAACTTGTAAGAATTTGTATATAGAAAGGGTAAGGACAACACAAACCCAAAAGCATGTAAGTTATTTTGGAATAAAAGTCTACAATGCTCTGCCAGTGTACATGAAGGCAATAATAGATGAAGTAAAATTTAAGACTGAGCTTAAAAATTACCTTTTAAGCAAAACTTTCTATGACGTAGATGAGTACTTTGATTGTGTGTAAATGTATTGCCAAAAATTTTAATTTATATGTCTAAATTTGTACTTTTAAAAAATGCCTTGAAAGTGATATTCCATTATTATGTCTGTAGTACTTGTACTAGTATGATAACTTTGTTGTGACAATTCCTACATCATGTAAATGATATACAGGAAGATAATAAAATGAAATGAAATGAAATGAAAATAAGTTTTCTAAACAAAACCCACAACTTTTTGAGGATAACCTGTTTAAGCATGATTATGAAACAAGAAACAAATATTGGTATAAGTTACGAACTCATAGACTAAAACTGCTGGATAAGACACCTTACTATATGGGTATGTTGTTGGGAAATAAAGGCTGTGAAAAATTTAAAAAGTTATGAACCAGAAGGATTTGGACATCATTTAAAAAAATACCTAGCAAGTAAATATTATTACAGTGTAGAAGAATTTATGACTGACTGTCACAAATAACTGTGCCTGATGTTATATTTTACTCTGTTATTCTATAAAAGTACTTTAAGTAAATACTTATTCTTAATTTTACTTTATTTTCAACATGATTATTTTAAATAATTTTCTGGTACTTAAAATTACAAAATACCTGTAATTATTCTGTATACTTACAATTAGAAAGTAGCTTTATACTGAGGACTCGCCTATGTCACAATCATCTGATTGGATACGACATGGACTTCTATACAATTAAAAAAAAAAAAATAAATAAAACAAGTCTTAATGTGCATAATGTGATCATATTTTCTATGTGTTTTTAGATATTTATGTTGATCAGCAAGTAAAATGAGGCAAATGTATCAAAGCAATTGTGAAAAATGTGTAGGAGTGACAAGTTGATAGTTGACAGGACGCTGAAACACTCTCTTTGCGAATGAGGTTCTTTGGAGAAAAGGAGTGTTCTTTTTACTGCATTAATGTATGTTTGTATTGTGGTCATGCGACATAATAAAAGTGATCAATTCCAGTGTAAAATCAATGCATGCATTTTCTTTTATGTAGTGTAATTACTCCTACATAAGTGGTGATCCCGGAACTATAGTGGTGTGGCAGTAGACAAGTTTCTTTACACAGTTTCCACGTCTTCTCATATCGACTTGTTGTCTGCACAGAATCTCTTCTGCGACATCGATGATGTCATCCAGAATATCAAGAATGAGCTTGACATGATGCAGCAAACACCTCAGTCCACAGTGCCACGGATTCCTACACCTCATACTGAGTTCGTCCACGACGTTACATTTCCAACCACGCCGTGTGTACCATTGGTTCCCATGCCGCTGCCACAGAATATTGCCTCACACAAACAGCCTGCAGGACATGCCGATGTCAAACCAAATATACTCGCATTTTCATCACCCACATCGGTGTAGTTCCCACGAGTTTCAGACTTTCTGTTCGCTGGCTCTTTCGGCCCACCCACATCGTGATTACAAATTCGGCCCCCGCCTTCTGTTCCCAAAAGTTTGGAAATTTTGTTCGCTACTATGGAGAACATTTTCGTGCAGCAACAAATAGTTGATGATTTTGAACAGTTTACGCTAGTGATATGCAACCTGGACCAATGTGCTTCATCAGTGGTATTGGATACAATTATGCAACCCTCATCACAACAAGCTTATGCCACTGTCAAGACGGCATTAATTTCATGTTGTGCAAAACTTGTGGATCAGCAGATAACACAGCTCCTGTACCATGAGAAACGTGGTAACAGGTAGCCTTCAGACTTTTATCAGCATTTACGTGCTATGGTGGACCCTTCTGTGTTCTCAGACAAATTACTTGTGCACATCTGGCAACAACAGTTACCTTCACAGGTGTACTTAACCTTAATTGCTTACAACGGCCATCCATTAGGCGAGTTGCTGCAAGTGGCCGATAGAGTACAATCCGTGCTCGACTTGCACGCCACAGTGGCTGCTGCCACAACCACCTCGCTTAATGACTCACCACTGGAACTGATCAACGCAGCACCACCAGCTTATGCCACCACGACCGCACGATGAGTGCCGGATGTGAACGAAGATCTCCGATCCCTCCGTGCTGCCATCGATCAACTGACCACCCAGCTGCAGCGTTTAGAGCCACGTGATGTTGTGGCAGCCGAAACATGCATGCGACCTCACCAGCTGACACACCTACCATGTCATGTAAACAACAGCACCAGTTATTGCTGGTTTCACCAGTGTTTCGGCATGCAAGCCACGAAGTGTAAGGCGCCGTGCTTGCACTCAAACGTGTTCCATGGCCTGCTTTATGCACAGCCGACCGTGACGACAAGCAACTGTGCCTAATCTCACAGACACATGGGAGGAAGACACCCATGTTTCAGCGCAAGCCTACATTATGTGGATCAACTTCTCCCACAGCTGTCAGGTATGCAGCTTCACAAAGACTTTTTTTCCTAATCGTTCTACAGGATGGATGTTTTTGGTTGACACTGGCTCAGATGTCAGCACTCTGCCTGTAAATTGCTTTCCTTCAGACAAGCGTGTTGAAGAGACCACCTTGAAAGCAGTCAGTGATTCAGTCATCCACACATATGCACAAAAACACTGGCAGTGGACATTGGGCAACCAGAAAAATGCAATTGGACCTTTGTTATGGCTGACATTTGACCAACTTATCCTAGGAGCTGATTTTCTGGTAAAACATGCGTTGTCCGTGGATTTACACAAGTCACACCTCATCCATTCTACCAATGGATGGGTCATCCTGGGAATACAAAGATGTCTGACCTCTCATGCATTCCAAGAATAGACAACCTTAGTGCACCCACCTGGGAGGACACCATAGAGATGAAGGAGTCTGACCTGCAGAAGGCCCAAATGACATCAAAACAGTTGATGGCACAACAACAGGCTCCCACTGTCTCAACCATACAGGCAACACCCAAGCCACAACACAGAACAAGAAAGAGCAGGGTGAAGACAGTGCACCACATCCGTACAACTCCAGGCCCACCAGTTTCCTCATGTGTTCGCAGGCTTGCACCTGATTGCTTGCAGGAAACCAAGACCGTTTTCAGTGAAATGCTACAAGAAGGAATTATACAGCCATGCTCCTCTGCTCTGCACCTTGCCCATAAAAAGAATGGGTCATGGTGCCTGTGCAGTGATTATCGAGCTTTGAATACCCAAACTGTTCCAGACAGATACCCTGTGCCACATATACAGGATTTCACCCATTCACTGGCCAGGGCTACCATATTCAGTGTTTTAGATTGCCGTAAGGCTTATAATCAGTTCCCAATGGCAGAGCAGAACATACCAAAGACTACAGTGACCACCCCATTTGGGCTGTTTGAATTTTTGGTGATGCCATTTGGGCTGAAAAAAGCTGCCCAAACATGGCAACGGTTTCTAGACAGCTTGCTAAGAGGGCTATCATATTGTTTTGCTTATCTAGACAATATTGTGGTGTTTTCTGAGAACATCTCTGACCATGAGAAACGTGTGAACGAGGTGGGAAGCAGGCTTAGTGCTCACAGAATAACACTTAACGAGGACAAATGCGTGTTTGTGGAACCTGTGGTGACCTTCTGGCATTTTCCCATGCCAGAGAAGCTGGAGTTGCTGCGTACTCTACCATGGCCTTAAACCTACCGCAACCTCCAACAGTTCCTAGGAATTACAAATTTCTATCTTTGCCACCTCCCCGGAACAGTAGCTATCCAGAAGCCACTGAACAATGCCTCGGCTGGACACAACAAAATTGGCTCAAATAGCTCTGAGCACTATGGGACTCAACTGCTGTGGTCATAAGTCCCCTAGAACTTAGAACTACTTAAACCTAACTAACCTAAGGACATCACACACATCCATGCCCGAGGCAGGATTCGAACCTGCGACCGTAGCGGTTCCAGACTGTAGCACCTTTAACCGCTCGGCCATTCCGGCCGGCAACAAAATTGGCAAGCACCCACTTCCATGGACACCCGAGATGAACTCTGCTTTCAAGACACAGCAAAACAGCCTACACAATGCAGTGGGGCTTGCACATCCTGCACCAGGAGCTCAGCTAGCCCTAGTAGTGGATGCAAGCCAAGTTGCAATAGGTGCAGCACTTCACCAGATAGTGAAGGGATATTGGCAGCCGCTAACTTTTTCTCACAAAAGCTACAGAGGGGTCAAACTCGTTGGAGTGCATATGGCAGGGAACTCCTTGCAATGTATGAAAGTATCAGGCAGTTCCACCCTTTCATTGAGGGCAAGCCGTTCACCATATACACTGACCATAAACCTCTCATGGCAGCTTTCTACAAAATCAACAATTCATGTTCCACCCCCCCCCCCCCCCGCCCCTCCCTCACCAGGCCTGCCATATCAAGTTTATATGCCAATTTTCGACAGATATTCATCACATCCATGGGGCTGACAACATTGTGGCAGACTATTTCTCATGCATTAATGGGATAAGTCCAATGTTGGATTGTTCTGAATTGGCAGAGCCTCAGGCTTCAGATGCGCAGCTGCAGTCCTTGTTGGTGGACTCATCCACTGGCCTACATTTGCAACTTGTGGACGCCACCTGTAGCCCAATTAAGGTATGGTGCGACATCTCTACAGTTAGACCAAGCCCATACATCACTCCCCAGTTCCAATGAAAGGTATTTGACAGCATTCACAACCTGGCACATCCAGGAACCAATGCCTCAGTGCAGTTAGTGACGGACTGTTTTGTGTGGCCTTCAATCAAGAAAGATACACGGGAGTGGGCCCGCAGCTGCTATCAGTGTCAATGTAACAAAGTGGGACGCCATGTTCATGCTCCAGTAGGACAATTCCCAACTCCAACAGCACGTTTTGGCCATGTACACATTGACTTGGTCAGACCTCTCCCTCCTTCAGAAGATTAGAGGTACTTGTTTACAGCAGTGGATCATTGCACACAGTGGGCAGAGGCTACACCAATCAGGGACATTTCTGCAGCGACTACTGCTCGAGCATTCTTGGAAACTTGGGTAGCTCATTTTGGGTGTCCATTTTTCGTTACCACCAATGAAGAACACCAATTTGAGTCGACACTGTTCCAACAACTGTCAAAGCTCAGTGGCTTCCAACAAAACCAGACAACTAGTTACCACCCAGCCAGCAACGGTTTGGTGGAAAGGTGGCACTGGACTTTAAAGGCTGCCCTGATGTGCCACAAGGACTCATGGATGCCATTGGTTTTGCTGGGATTATGGACCACATTAAAAACAGACATCAGTTGTTCCTTGGCAGAGTTGGTATATGGAGAACCACTACGTGTTCCAGTGGAATTTCTTACACCAGTTCCTCTCCCAGTTGAGACACAACTACCCCACCTCTTGCAACATATGAGGAAATAGGCAGAGATGCCATGTGCAGCCCCAATGTCTCAGCATGGTACAGACCTGGTACGACATGCTTTACACCCGCCATACACCGGACCATACCAAATGCTAGGACGGGACACACACACACACACACACACACACAATGGATATCCTCCTCCAGGGAAAGCCGACCAAGGTTTCCATTGAGCAGGTAAAACCTGCTTGGACAATGACAGCACCGACTGCAATCTCACAGACAATGTTAGACACACCTTACAACAAACCCACACCCATTGCAGAGCCAGACAGTGGTGACCCTCCGGAGCTCCACACCACGGGACCTAATGCATCAGCGGAATCATTGAGCAGCACCCACAACTGCACCACCTGCACTCGGGCAGGTCGAGAGGTGAAGTTTATGTACCCCACCATACCTGGTGCACCACACTTCAGGGGGTAGGGGGCCATGTGGTAGTGACAATTCAATAGTCGACAGGACACTGAAACCCTCTCTATGCAAATGAGGTTCTTTGGAGAAAAGGAGTGTTCTTTTCCCCAAGATAATGTATGTTTGTATTGCGTTCATGTGGCATGATAAAAGTGATCATTTCCAGTGTAAAATCCATGCAAGTGTTTTCTTTTGTTAGTGTAATTACTCCTACAAATGTGTCACATGAGGAATCAATGTGGTAGCACTGACAGCAGAGAGGATCCAATGCAGCAAAAGTAGGTGTGCATTTCTGATTTGTTTACTGATAGTTTTTGTTTTGACTGGAATATAGTTTCTGTGATTGAATACTCTTGTTTCTTAATGAAAAGTTTATACAAGTGAATTCTTGATAAAGCAACTGCTGTAACTGAATAATAACATTTGTGGTGACCATGGCTTTACATACACAATACTAGTTTCACCGACATAAAGTGCACACATGGAAATCAACTTGAAAATGGAAGACAAGAAGTTACAGACAGTTAAAAGACAGCAGGAAGAGGAAACAGTAATATACAAGCCTTGCCAATTGAAGTTTTATCTGTGTCGGGTTGATCAGCAGTGGATTAGACATAGGCTTGATCTAATGAGTGGATCACTATTTACAGCTGTTTCAGCCACAGATCCATGAAAACTTCTTTTGCACAACTGTAAGAAATTTTTTCTGTAGTAGAATAATGAACAACAAGATGGAATTTGCCTGTGTGTCAGCCAGATTGATCCAAACTTTGTATCCATGGTGGAAGGTATCATTGTCACTTCACCAACTTCTAAATGTTATGATTGGTTAAAATTAGCTTTGATACACTAGGTTTTCAGATCAGCAGAACAACAGATTCTATAGTTATTGTATCATGAAGACATTGGAAACAAAAAGCCCTCCATAATATCTCTGGGACTTAAGAAATCTTGCATCTGACGCATCAATGCCAGACTTATAACTTCAGCTGTTGTGGACAAGCCAATTGCCAGAACCAGCGAAAATCAGCGTAAATTCGTACATGGAATTAAGCTTAGGTAAGGTGGTAGAAATGACTGATCAAATTTAGGGAACATCCTCACTTCTACCATCAGTTACAGAGTCCCCATGGCAACAAAAGCAACAACAGAAGAAGTCATGGCACTAAAAAGCCAGAGCTCTACAGATATCCAAGAAGAGTTGCAACAAAGGAGAGAGACAATACAAAACTCACAATGCTGTGTAGTTACATTCAATGGTACAACAAGAACAATCAGAGGTTTCCAACAGATGTTGAGAGGTCACAGGAATGACTTTCCTACAAAGAACAGCAGTTCTCACCCAGATCAATGCCAGTTTTTCTGGTATCATAACCATTTTGGTCAATGGCAATACAATGCAAAGCACAATGTAAGTACTCAAACTCCTAGAGCAGCTGAAGATAGCTGCAGCCAGCTGGGAAAGTTATATACAGTACCAACACTATAAAAATCATGATAACAGCTGTCACATCCAGCAGCTCCATAGTGAACAGCCATTAATGTGCATGTCTGGTACAACCAGAATGACAGATCCTGAATGTGATAATAGACAGATAAAACAGTGCAATACTGACTCTCCACTCAAGATGCTATGAGTATGAAGACAACAAACACCACCACTACTCTCTGCTATGAACAACTCAGTAATTTGGAAATTCACTGAGAAACTAAACTAGACTTCAGAATTAGCAAGAAGTATCAATGGAAACATATTTTAGCAGATGTATCAGAGTGAATTTCCTACCTCATTTCAATTTGCTACCAGACATCAAGAACAGTTGTTCAATCAATAACAACAGGTGACATCACTAAAGACAGCTAGACACATCACCTTGCAAGACAAGTACAGTAATCGTTAGCTAAAAACATTTTTACACTGCAGCTTCAGCAAATCCCACCAATCACCAAGCCAAATGGTGGAAAGAAAAGTTTGAACCATAACAGACGCAACACAAAAAATTTTATCAAGAGTACTCCAGTATCTGCACACCTGTGGAAGCTGCCACAAAATCACCTGGCAACAGCCAAATAGGAATCTGACAAGCTACTATGAGACACCACAATTTAATCCTCTGGCAGTCCTTGGGCACAGCCACTGCTTCCCCAAGGAAGATAAAATGTGGAGCCCATGTGGTGACATCTGGGTTTTAAACACAAGTATAATAGTTGATAAGTAAGTGGCGTCAGATGTGCAAGACTTTAACAGATTTCTAGCCATATCAAATTTTCTTAGTATAATGGATTATGCAAGAGCTTAGACACAAACTCTAGTAGCAGAAGAGAACATACCCAAGACTGCCATTATAACCACTTTTGGCATTTTTCAAAATGTTTATACAGCTTATGTACTTAAATGCAGTCAAAACATGCCAACAATTTATTGACAATGTTTTGGGTTATATTTCTGTTTTGTAATATGACATATTCATTTTTTCTAAAACTGCAAGCAAACATACAGTTCATTTTTCAACTCCTCAGTGATTATGGCATAACCAAACAATAACAGGAAGTGTGTGCAAGAACAAAAACAAATAGCTTTTTTGGGATATTTGGTTACAACATCAAGAATTTCTCCTTTACCGGATGCCACCATCTCCCAGGGACAGCAGATTACAGGAACCTTTCACAGCAACACTCACAGGAACTATTGCCTAGGGCAAGCACAACACTGTTTGGTTATCAGAAATGCAACAGGTTTACAAGGCAGTGAAAGAAAGTATAGTCAATGTGACACTTTTAGCACACCCTGTTCCCTTAGCACTTATAGCTATCAAGGCAGTAGCCAGTCATATGGCTACAGGGCAGTTTTACAATACAATAAATCTGCTTGGCAGCTCCTTGCATATTTCATGAAAACTAAGTGAAGAAAAAAGGGGGAGTGAATATGGCACAGTTACTGACAGTTTGGAAGCCATCAGACCCTTTTGGGCATTATTGGACTCTACAGATTTCATTATAATCACCAACCATAGACCTCTAACATTTGTTTTCAAGCAGTGTGGTGAACACAATTCTCCAAGACAGTGCAGGTAAATAGAATTTATAGAACTGTGGGGTCGATAGGTCATATCGACCACAAAAATTACAATCTTTGGAACATTAACTGCTCTGACCAGCTGCCATGTTTAATTCAGTCTGCCTTTTTACTTCATACAGTGTTCATGTGTATCAGTCTTTATGGTAAAATATATGTGTATATAGAAAACTTGGGAACTATTTATTACGTATATTATGATCTGTATCCAGAATCCCATAGAACAATTCACAACTGACATACAGCATATACCAGGGACAGAAAATTTTCTGCAGATTACCTTTCATGAATAAACAGCATATCACCCAGCATTAACTGTAATGAATCAGCAGTGGTACAAGGCAACAACACACAGCTGCATGAGTTCCTCTCAGAAAAGAAAACTGGTCTCTCAACTAGCACGAGTATGGTTGGCTAATTTACATCCAAAAATGTGATGCAATGTCTCTACAGGAAGGCAACACCCTCTGTAATTGAAAACTTTCTCCAGGGAAGGATCTTATAATGTTCATGATCTGGCACATCTGGATATAAAAAACATGGGATGTCTAATTGCAGTCTGTTTCCTTGTGGTCCAGTATAAACAAAGGGTGAAAAATATGAGTACAATAATATTTGGCTTGCCAAAGGAGCAAAGTGGGACATTTATCCAGCCCCCTTTCTGACATTTCTGATTTGTCTTCTCTTAGTTTTTGCTTTGACTGGAATGTAATTTCTTTGACTGAATATTCTTGTTTTTCCCTGCAAAGTTTATGCAGCTGAATTTTTAATAAAACAACCAATTAAATGCTGTAAATAAATAATTACATTAAAAGAATTTGCAGAAAGTGCTATACCCTATGAATATTAAGCTCAATTAGTAGTAGTTTATGTCCAGGAACAACATATTTGAACACATACATTCTATAATTAATTGTGGAATAATATTCTGGGGTGCAAATGCTCAAAATACGGAAAATTTATTCACACTGTAAAAGTAGAACATTAGAATAATGAGCAAAGTCCACTGCATCCAGCTATTTAAAAAATTGGGTATTTCGACAGTTACAAGTTAATACATGTTCAAATTACAGTTTCATACACAAAAACAATGAGCAATATGCAGCAAACAGCTTCATACACATCAGAAAACCGGATTGAGTGGTTGCCTGTATTATTATACCTTTGTGGCTTGCTTCTCCAATCTCTATCCTGATTATTCTGATCACTTCTATCTTCTCTCCACCTGTTATGGTTATTACTGTATTCATAATTAATACTGTCTCCCCTTTCATGATACCTTCCACTCTCCCTATGTTCCATGTATTTAGGTCTGTAACACAATGCCCTGTCCATATTATCCACAAAATTAAGAAATTCTTCCACTGAATCTGTTGCACTGTGAATCAAATCCCATTGCAAATGCTCTGGTAATCTTCTCTTTAGTGTAGATATTTCTGTTAATATGCCCAGTGGCCTATCCAGATGATTTAATTTATTCAGTTCTCTAACACAGAATTCTCTCATACTTTCCTTTCCACTCTTTTAACTGGATACATTCAAAAAATCGTTTTGCAATCTTGTTTTCCACTCTTTTAACTGGATCCATTCAAAAAATCGTTTTGCAATCTTAATTGTTTTGCTTGGCCCCAGTATTTGTTCAATAACAGGTTTTCGAAGGTTTTAAAATCACAAAATTTATCATCATTTTGGTTTGCCCATGTTTGAGCTCCCCCTTCCAACTGCCTCTTAACATATTTAATTTTTGCCTGCACACTCATCCCTGTCACAAAGTTATCCTTACACGCAGCTAGAAAGTCAACTGCATGGTATTTATTCTCCCCATTAAAAGGTTTTGACTGAAATCCATGCCCCAGAGGATATCCCAACAATAAATTTCCATTCCCTGCTGCCACAGTATTAACTGTTTCCCTCAAGACATTTATTTCCCCTTCTAATTCCTTTTTATTGTCAGTAATTCCATTATGGCAATCCAGCACTCCTATCTTAATGGATTCAATGTCTGCCTCTGTTTGTCTTTGAAATAATGTGCATTTCTGTTCCTGTAGCTGAATCTGCCCCACAAGATTACTTTGCACAGTGTCCACCTTGGCTACTAGGCCTCTTTCAACCTCATCAACTCTCTCGATAATTCCCTCAACAATTTTAACTGTGTTTTCAACTTTATCTGTAATTTGAGTGAATTTGAGATCTAGCTGATCAAATTTTTCACTCACTGTCTTTATTTTATCACTAAGCCTTAATTCCATATCCCCTATTTTCGAATCCATTTCGTCAACTATTGCAGTTTTTATATTCCCTATTTTCGAGTCTACTTCTCCTAATTTACTAGTAAGTTTTACAAAAAATGTGCTGAGGTCACTTCCTGGTATCCAGCCTATTTCTTTTGGCATGCTAGGGCTACTACAGGTACTCCTAACATCCACTGATTCGCCTTCACTTTGAGATTCACGCGTCTCATCGGCCATGGCTAATGAAAGGACACAATTTTGCAATGTAGCTGCTGGCTGTACGTATCTTTTATATCCTCGTGTGACGCGACGTCTGCAGTGAGCTCCGCAGCACAGCTATGCAATGAATCGTAATCGGCGGCGTGGACACACAGCAAACTCAATCAGGAGCGAGAACACGTTGCTTAGGCCCCTGGCAGCATGTAGTCGTGTTAGTCGGTGGCACGGACGATGACGTTGATCGTCAGCAGCACGTGGATACAGCTTCGACTGCTTTAGCCGTAGCAACACATGGACGTGGCACGGACGATGGTTTCTTCTCGCGGCAGTACGTATCGCGGCACGGATGACTGTTTTACCCGCGGCAACACGTGGACACGGCAAGTATGGTGGTTTTACCCGCGGCAACACGTGGTCGACTCATCAGACTGTGTAACTGACTGCTTCACAATCGTGGTGGCATTATATCGGCGTAACCACGGGGCAGCGCGTATCTTGTCCAGCACAAACACTCCAGTACTGCTAATGCACCGATTTAGCTCAGAGCCCCCACACTGACTGTTCAAAAGCCTAACATCAGACGGACATTCAATTCCGAAATACTATGGAATATGGAAGAAAGTCCTATCCCGGACGAGCCCCCAATTGCAACTGAACTCGGGCTCGTTTACTACCTATTTTTCACGTGGCTCATCTGTAAAGGGGGTTGGTAGTAAACGGTTGCATTTGCACCCCTATTATTGAGTCTGATATTGGCTGGCTTTTGAAGAGCAGTGAATTGAACTATACACGTTCAGATTGAAACTTATTTATTCAAAAGAAACACTTTAATGTTGTGGCCATGCATTTTTAAGTTCACAAATAATAATCGGTGCAATTCGTACATTGTTTGTCTCACACCCACACACTTTCACTTTGTTCCTTCGCATACCCTGGCGTCCATGCTTGCACTCACGGCACTTTGCTGCTCCCAACTCGCCACCACAACAGCCAACGACAAAAGACCACGATTTTCCCACTCATATCCACAGTCCTGAGTCGGGTCACATGACACCACAGTAGTCAAAATAATCGCTAAACATGGCCACAATTCATTTACAATATTTTATAATATTTAAATACTTAAATCTAAATACATTATATAATTTTACAAATTATCACTACACTTATATAATTCGTTGCAATTAAAAGAAAACCAAAACACTATGCAACGGAACTACAACGTCCATCAAAACACAAAACAAGTATTTTCCGGTCTATTTTGCCCAGCATATTATCTCTGCTGCTGTGCTTTAAATTTTAAATTACTTGAAAGAGTGCCATATTATCCCCTGTTACCTTACATACTTGAAAGAGTTCCATATTATCCCCTGTTATCTTACAACCTAACCACTATATTTTACCATGGAGTTCAAGCTATGTAATAAACTGCAAAAAGAGATCACAAACATAAAGGAATGTCTTAAAGTACAAGGGTTGATCAGAATCTAAGGTTATAATGCTGAAATTCCTAGCATTCTCTAGGTTATAGAGAAATTGGTATGTGTGGTGATTCTGATAAATGCAGCTGGTAACTGTGCAGAGTTTCAGTCACCCACCACCTAACATGCTAGTTGTAGGTGAACACAAATGGCCAATAATTGGAAAACTGTTCTGATGAGGAAATCTGCTCAGTTATTTGATTTATGTGGGCAAAACATGTAAACACTACTGAATTTCACTGTCAGCTGGTAGAGATATGGGCACAGACTGTAATGTCTCATCAGCATTTCACAGAATGTTGTCAAAAGTTTATGGCTGATAGAGAAAATGTCACTTAATTCCATCACTGGAGATGTGAAGAGCTTATCCACATTTTCATACAGCAAGCAGCAACTTCAACACTGATATGACTGCAACCAACAAGGCAAAATATTTTCATATTAACAGTCTTTAGTAGTGTATCAGAACAGTGAACCACATAGTTTGCCAAGGTTCTACTACAGTTTTGTTAAAGCATTTGTTAGAATCATTGTCCCAAAGTCATATAACAATCCAAAGTTCCCTGTCCATTTTGTTAAATATAAATTTGTGTCATTCTGTGTGGTCAAAAGATCACAGTTAAATAATTGTACTGTTACAACAATCTCGCAGTGTCATATAAAAGTAACATCCTATAATAATTGTTTACTTTCAATCTGAAGAGACAAAAAGTATGGTTGCTTTGATAGGTCCTTGTAAAGTTCAATTTTATGAGATTTCCTAACTTTAAATTTGATTTATCTGAATATTAACTTTATGTAACTATTCAAAGTAAAGATGAAAAGCATTAAGCCAGATCAGAATATCTTAGTCTGCCTCTACCCTGTTTCCAAGTAAAACTGTCGCCACAAAATCATTAACATAAATTTACTTCTGCCACATTTAAAGAAATAAGTATTAAATATGGATTTAAATTGCTCCTCCCAAGCTGGTGACCAAAACAATCTTTGTTGATATCGTATCATTTCAGTAAATCTATCATAAGGTAAAGCTAAATAGCTGCAAGCTGTTTGCTGCAGGGGTGCAGATAAAACCAAATCAAGGTAGGCCATATAAAGTGTTGTGTATGTAACAATTTGTGACAGAGACCAGTCCCGAAAATTGACACCCATTATCCATACATCACTTTGGAAAGGAGTTTAAATCATAAGCCATATTGATAATAGTATTCTGCTATGTAACTTGTGTCAAAATTTGTGTCAGAGATTGTTGTTAATGTTAGTAAAAACAGTATAATGTTGTGGAGTTCTAATGAAAATGCATGAACTAAAAGCTGTTTTTTTCTGAGAAGCTTTTTTCTTTCTTTCTTTTTTCTTTCTCTCTCTCTTTTAAAGATGATGTAACTTACCAAACAAAAGCATTGGTTTGTTGATAGAGACACAAACAAAGACAAACACACACACAAAATTCAAGCTTTTGCAATCCACGGTTGCTTCATCAGGAAAGAGGGAAGGAGAGGGAAAGACAAAAGGATGTGGGTTTTAGGGGAGAGAGTAAGGAGTCATTCCATTCCTGGGAGCGGAAAGACTTACCTTAGGCGGAAAAAAGTACAGGTATACACTCGCACACACACACATATCCATCCGCACATATACAGACACCTATGGTAGATTACGGTAAAAAGGAGAAGGTGAATACAAAGTGAAACTACTTGCACAAACAGAAAGAGAAAGTAAGATGACAGAAAAGATTTCGGAATGCAACAGTGACAATAACAAATGTAATTGTTGGGTTCAAATTAATGATATGAATATAATAGAGGGAAACATTAAACGTGGGAAAAATATATCTAAAAACAAAGGTGATGTAACTTACCAAACAAAAGCGTTGGTATGTTGATAGAGGCACAAACAAACACAAACACACACACAAAATTCAACCTTTCGCAATCCATGGTTGCTTCATCAGGAAAGAGGGAAGGAGAGGGAAAGACTAAAGGATGTGGGTTTTAAGGGAGAGGGTAAGGAGTCATTCCAATCCCGGGAGTGGAAAGACTTACCTTAGGGGGAAAAAAGGACAGGTGTACACTCGCACACACACACATATCCATCCGCACATATGCAGACCCCTTTGAACCCAACAATTACTGTTGTATTTCGAAATCTTTTCTGTCATCTTACTTTCTCTTCCTCTTTGTGCAAGTAGTTTCACTTTGTATACACCTTCTCCTTTTTACCGTATTCTACCATGGTGTCTGTATATGTGCGGATGGATACGTGTGTGTGTGCGAGTGTATACCTGTCCTTTTTTCCCCCTAAGGTAAGTTTTTCCGCTCCCAGGAATGGAATGACTCCTTACCCTCTCCCTTAAAATCCATATCCTTTCGTCTTTCCCTCTTTCCTGATGAAGCAACCGTGGGTTGCAAAAGCTTGAATTTTGTGTGTGTGTTTGTGTCTCTGTCAACATACCAATGCTTTCGTTTGGTAAGTTACATCATCTTTGTTTTTAGATATATTTTTCCCATCCCTGCTACATAATGTTAAAAATGGTTTGATTACACACAGTTCGACATTTAGAATACAAAGGCAAATCTATCACATGTTGAATCGGTGGGTTCCGTTACACTCTCCAAAAACAAAGACATTTAAGGTGACACCATCCATTAGGAAGGTGATGGCCATAATGATTTGAGACAGCATGGGCATCACACTCTTGGAGTTATTGGAAAGAGGGAAGACATTGACCAGTGACTAATATTGAAAGACCCTGATGTGATTGTGTAGGACAGTTAGTAGTGCAGCTTATTAGGTGAGCTGTACTTAGCCCAGAACTGAGATTTTATGTGCTATGATAGTGTTTAAACTCCAAGTGAGTTGAATCTGTTAAGAAGGGTAGATAAGAAGTAATATTACTGAAGTACTTTTAAATTTAAATTTTTTTTCAGTTAATATTGTATGACTATGCAAGTGCTAATGTGAGATATGGAACCCGATGTAATGGGCGTATTTGCAGAATTAGAGGAGTTGAAGGAAAACCATTAAAACAGAATTAACTTCTAGCATTGGTACACAAGGAGCTATGATTTCTAATTTAGAAAAAATAAAAACAGAATTAATTACTGGCATTAAACCACATGGCAATAAGATTTCAAATTTGCCTAAGGAATTAAATACTGAAATGAATAAACATTGTGACATAGCAAGGAATGAAGTTAATGAGCAGTTGAAAGAGGTACACAGTGGACTAAGGCATTAAATGAGCAGATGTAAAATATGTGAGATCAGTAGATGCATTATAACTGGTTAACATAGCTAGGGACCCAAATGCTTTGACTAGTTTGGAGAAATGTCTATAGGCATTAGCTGAAAAAAAGATCGAAAGAATGTCAAATCTACTATCACTATCACTAATTCTCTGTACAATATCGTCAATGAATTTCAGAAGTTGTGGTAAACCTTAAAAGGTACCCCAAGAAGTACAAAATAAAATGACTGTCACTAGTTCTGGGTATCAGATGATTCAATAGAGGAATTTCTAAGGGGAAGTAGGATGACTTTGTCAAAGCAGTTACTTAAATTTAATCCAGATGGTAATGTACTTCAAACTTCTTTTCTAGGAGTGTTCTTTCAATCTTTACCAAAGAGTTGGGTAGATTCTAAGAAAATATATTTTACACTTATTTATCTAGTAGGAATTTGGAACTGCTCATTCAGAAGAATTTAAATCTTGGGACAATTCACAATAAAAATTCTGAAGAAAATATTGGTAATCTGTATACATTAGAAATTAATACTAGAATCATGGGATCCTAAATACTATAACAAAACAGTGGAAGTGTCTGCAGTTCAAACTGTAGTAACAAGCCGAACCCCTGGATATGTTTAAGGTAACTTTTAAAAAAGAAACTGTATGTCCAAGCGGGTTTACAAACGTATATGCCAGTATAAACCTAAGTTACAATAAAATTTAAGTTGTCATGGACATGAAGGTGAAAATTTAAGCACTGAACTCGGGGTATGTAGAGGAAGGATGAGTCCATGTGGCGACACTAATGTGTGTCAAGGTGTTAAGTCCTACTGTAGGAAGTATGTGTACCACAAAGATTGCCTTAGATAAATCTCAAGTAATTATTATGAATTGTATGTGTAATATATTAGTCTTATTATTGTCTGTGAGTGGAATAAAGTTTGGTGGTTGTGGATTGGCAGTGCAGTACACATGCCATAATTTTGCAGATGTGATGTAACCTCTAATGATGAGAGTATTATTTAAATACTTAAGCTGGATTCAAACTCCTAATGCCAGAGATGGATGTGAAATTTAATGGATGAAGACATTATGGAACAGCAGTGTTGGGATGTATTTCGTGGGACGCGGGTACCAGACTGCATCGACCTCCATTAACCAAAGAGTTGTATCGAGATCAGTGGAGTCTTTAACATATTAATATTCTCAGTGAAATTTAGTTATCAATGATAGATGAGTTTTTAATTGTGTTAGTACTGTCTTTAACATACATTGGTCTCTTTCTATCCTATCCTCAGAAAAAGCACAAAAGTAACAAAAAGGTATGTTATTTGAGTATAAGGAACATATGTCATTCAATAAGCTACATGGGTGAGCAGACCACAAAAGAGATAAACACAAGAATTATCTGTTTATTTTATTTATTTATTTAGTGCCTGTATTATCGCATTCATGATACTGGACTGTCAAAGTACAAAACAGTATAAAATATTATATATTTACATGTACAAAATCTTATCATTTGTATCAACACATCTTTACAACAAAACATTATTCTGCTTAATTAGGTTATACAATTATATACATACATACAGATAAAATAAAAGCTTGTGATTTTATTAAAACTAGTAAATACCAGTACTTTAGTTAAATAGGTGTAGTAACATACAGTACAAAAGTTTGGTGCATAATTAGACACATACATGGATAAACAAAATTTAGTTTTGTCTAGGAATGGTTTGATAATTATTAATTTTTGTTTAGAGAGCTATGAAACAGACCTACAGATTTGAGCAAAATTCCAGGTATTCATTAATGCTGTAGAAGCTACTGCTTATTAATAGATATTTTTGCAAGCTTTGTTTGATTAGAGAAAATGAGCTTTAGTATGTTTTGTACATATGCTTTTCTACCTTTTCTTTCCTTTTACATGCAGTGGTTGGACTTCATATGCTTTTTACAGTGGAGATTCGTTAGTCTAAGATATTAAATATACACTGTAAGTCATTAAACACAGAGGTACTTATGAACAAGACAAAATATATTATGTCACTAAGTACAGACATATGTTTTTATACTTGTAAAATAATGTGAACGATCACTTACTTACAAACTGAAGACCAAAAATTCATTACTACAAGCATGTTCTTATCTAATCTCTACTGACTATTCATAACAGTGTAGTTAGGATCAATTTCCAGGGCTTGTATGGATGAAGTTGAGACAAGTTCATTCTGTAGGTTATGACTAACCCATTTCAACCTAAAAGAAGATTCAGGTGATACAAGGTAAAGCAAGTGCAAAGTACTGACTCAGACATTCATATGGTAAACTAGTGGATCATTTGTATGTATTTTGATGTACATGTTAGTGACATAAGATGGATTTGGGGGGGGGGGGGGGGGGGGGGGAAGAAAGAGAGCTAATACTGATCTCTAAAAGAGGTTGTTTGCTAATGTCAGTGAAAATGAAACAGGGTAGCTCGCAAACTGCTGGGCTGCAGTAGATGGACTTAGTATTATGTGTTGTAAGAGAGTGCTGATGACTTGTTTTAAAAGATGAAAATGACTTAATCTGAATAAACTCACATTGTTTCCAATAAGAGTGCACTAGTGGATAAAGGCTTTGCGTAAGTGTAAGAAAAATGTGAAAGTTATTGATATATTATGTCTTTTAATATAAATAAGAAGTATTAAAGAGCTATGAAGTAAAGGTTCTGTATTCCACTATTATTTAAAAAGATGAAATAGAGATTAACAAACAAATGTACCTAAGTATTCTCTACAGGATATGGGCAGCTACTGCTACTTTATAATAGATACAACAAATAAGCGTCTAAGGAAATGTAAAAAAGTAAGACAGAACCATTGGGTCACAGTCATCCCAGACTATATTTTCTCATGATTTCTGACATGCGTGGAATGAGACCACTTTGATAATAAAGAAATATAAACATTGTAATCTACTAACAATAAACAGATCATTGGCAAATAACCTTTGACAACATATGCATGAAAATGTTATCCATAATAAAAGGGAAAAGAAATGCAGAAAGGATGAGAGAAGGCTCTTTATTACATGTTCTGAAAGAATACACATGAGTTATAACATTGCAAGAAGCTTAGGAAAAAGAGTACAAAAGAACTAGTCAAGAAACATGCATTTAAAATAACTGAGTAAAGTCGATATGCTGCAGAGAAACTTCATGATTGGAAGGTATAAAGGTAAGGGTCAAAGGCTAGGCTCGCAGTTACAATTTTTAAGATGGGGTGGACCCAGTTTTACACTCCTGGAAATGGAAAAAAGAACACATTGACACCGGTGTGTCAGACCCACCATACTTGCTCCGGACACTGCGAGAGGGCTGTACAAGCAATGATCACACGCACGGCACAGCGGACACACCAGGAACCGCGGTGTTGGCCGTCGAATGGCGCTAGCTGCGCAGCATTGGTGCACCACCGCCGTCAGTGTCAGCCAGTTTGCCGTGGCATACGGAGCTCCATCGCAGTCTTTAACACTGGTAGCATGCCGCGACAGCGTGGACGTGAACCGTATGTGCAGTTGACGGACTTTGAGCGAGGGCGTATAGTGGGCATGCGGGAGGCCGGGTGGACGTACCGCCGAATTGCTCAACACGTGGGGGCGTGAGGTCTCCACAGTACATCGATGTTGTCGCCAGTGGTCGGCGGAAGGTGCACGTGCTCGTCGACCTGGGACCGGACCGCAGCGACGCACGGATGCACGCCAAGACCGTAGGATCCTACGCAGTGCCGTAGGGGGACCGCACCGCCACTTCCCAGCAAATTAGGGACGCTGTTGCTCCTGGGGTATCGGCGGAGGACCATTCGCAACCGTCTCCATGAAGCTGGGCTACGGTCCCGCACACCGTTAGGCCGTCTTCCGCTCACGCCCCAACATCGTGCAGCCCGCCTCCAGTGGTGTCGCGACAGGCGTGAATGGAGGGACGAATGGAGACGTGTCGTCTTCAGCGATGAGAGTCGCTTCTGCCTTGGTGCCAATGATGGTCGTATGCGTGTTTGGCGCCATGCAGGTGAGCGCCACAATCAGGACTGCATACGACCGAGGCACACAGGGCCAACACCCGGCATCATGGTGTGGGGAGCGATCTCCTACACTGGCCGTACACCACTGGTGATCGTCGAGGGGACACTGAATAGTGCACGGTACATCCAAACCGTCATCAAACCCATCGTTCTACCATTCCTAGACCGGCAAGGGAACTTGCTGTTCCAACAGGACAATGCACGTCCGCATGTATCCCGTGCCACCCAACGTGCTCTAGAAGGTGTAAGTCAACTACCCTGGCCAGCAAGATCTCCGGATCTGTCCCCCATTGAGCATGTTTGGGACTGGATGAAGCGTCGTCTCACGCGGTCTGCACGTCCAGCACGAACGCTGGTCCAACTGAGGCGCCAGGTGGAAATGGCATGGCAAGCCATTCCACTGGACTACATCCAGCATCTCTACGATCGTCTCCATGGGAGAATAGCAGCCTGCATTGCTGCGAAAGGTGGATATACACTGTACTAGTGCCGACATTGTGCATGCTCGGTTGCCTGTGTCTATGTGCCTGTGGTTCTGTCAGTGTGATCATGTGATGTATCTGACCCCAGGAATGTGTCAATAAAGTTTCCCCTTCCTGGGACAATGAATTCACGGTGTTCTTATTTCAATTTCCAGGAGTGTATGTAGGTATGGGAGAGAAGGAGGATAGGCAAACCCAAAAGGGGATGAGTCTATAGAAGGAATGACCTGAAGAACCATTTCTGAGTGGAAGGATAAAGAAAGTGACTCTCACATTGCACACAGTATCCATCTGGAGGATAAGGTGTTAAGTTAAGTGTGGCTCTTACAGAGACAGCAAGTTGGAAAGTGACTATGAGTCACACATATGAAGTATTCTCCAAAATAGTTAAAAGCAAATAGACTTACCAGAGCAATGATGATTCTCTGAATCCCTGTTTCCCTATATGTTTGATTAAATACAGATCTGAATTTGAAATCATGGAAAGTAGATTAAAATGTCTGCATGTATCTACTTATTGTAAATAAAGACAAACTTTTTACATCTCAATAAATTTGAGAATCTTATACTGTTACAAGCTATTCAAATGGGTTTACCTTTGAATAAAAATACTGTAACAATGATACAGTCTGATTAGAAACAGTAAAGGTTTTGGATATGTATTTAAGTTAGTGCAACAGTGTATTATCAAAATAATTGTAGGGTAATAAGACTGCAATAAAATGTTAAATGAGAAAGTAGTTTACCAGATCAGAATACAAGAAACAACCTCAAGGGTAAATTAATATTCAGTAGCAATTTTAATATCTAATGTTATGAAAGAAATGAGGATATTAAAAAGACACAATACCTTTTTCTCAAGGTAGTTGAATTAAGTGATAGTAAAAATCTAAAATGGAAATGTATATTACAATATTCACTATTAATAAACCAAATAATCATTAGTTGAAAAAACAGAGAAAAGCAAAACGCATTGGTATGTTTATATTGTGTGAATGGAAAGGAGTTTGGTCTTAAGAGACTTTTAATAATGTAAAAATTTAAGAAATATTAAAGGTTATAGAATGATTGTAGTTAATTAAGTATGTTGTTTTACATGACATCTTTCATATTAGTGTGAGAATCTGTGGTGTGACATTTTGTTCATTCAGAACAATATGTTACACTTCTTCCTATCAAACTGAGGGACGTGCATGTAAAAATGTAGTAGAGAACTTTCTACTGTATATAATGGTTGGGGAGAGGGATACTATGAATTCTCCAGAGCTGAAGTAATTATGGTAATACACATAAAATTAGCCACACCAGGAATTGTATGTCCAGAAACGCATGCAGGTACGAATGTGTGCAGGTTAAGAAACATTTTGGCAGTTCTGAAACATTACTTGAAGATTAATTCCTTTGAGATGTGGTTTATGGCTTGATATTCTCTCTTCATGTTGACTTCTTCTCCAAATAGATCGATTTAAAAATGCAAGTCCTCATTGCATTGGGAGGTGGATATTTGGACATAGCTCAGTAGGAGAATGAAAACTTGCAACTACTGCATCTTGTAACTTTTAAGTAACACAATACTGGGAGAGTGCAATTACAAATGTCTTTATTACACCAGCTAGCTCAGAAGACTAACACACCAAGATCAGTGAGAAAAACAAAACAGGTACAAAAATAATTGATAGTTCAGCCTACACTTTTCTGTTAACTTACACAGATAATCATACCTCCCTATGATATTTTTGCTGCATAGGGATGGCTTGAATATTTACTTATATGTGTAGGCCATTTAAAGAACGTACACAACTTCCAAAGTAGTACAGACATCAGTCATAACATCACATTGAATCCCAAAACTATGTTTTTATATCCTGTAACAGTACATCAGATAGAGAATGCCATCAGCAAACTAAAAAATAAATTATCCTGTGGCACCGCTGGTATTCCAGACAAAATCATTAAACACAGCAGATATATTACTCCTCTTCTTGTAGATATAATTAATGCATCTTTCAGTACTGGCACTTTCCCTAAAAAGCTGAAACAATCAATTATAAAACCATTATACAAAAATGGGGATCCTTATGATGTAAAAAAACTACAGGCCTTTATCAGTGTTATCTTGTTTTTCAAAAATCATAGAAAGATTAATGTATGGAAGACACTCTACTTTCCTAAAAATGAGTGGAATATTGGTCAATGGACAGAATGGCTTTCGAAAGAATAGATCAACTGAAACAGCTATATACAACTTTCTAAAACTTGTCCTAGATTCCATTGATAATAATGAAGTAAATTGTGGGGTCTTTTTAGATTTATCAAAGGCCTTTGATGTTATTGATCATAAACTACTGCTTGAAAAACTTAGTTGCTATGGAGTCCATGGTACTGCTCATGCATGGTATAAGTCATACTTATCTGGCAGATGCCAGAAAGTAGAAATAGTTCATGATGGAAAGGCATACTTTTCTGGTTATAAGGAAGTTAGTTATGGGGTGCCCCAAGGTTCGGTGTTGGGATCCCTGTTGTTCATGATATTTATAAATGACTTGCCAAACTATTTAACACAAGCTGATTGTGTACTTTTTGCTGATGATACAAGTCTCTTTATTAAAGCTCAGAATGAGACTGACCTTAACAGGAAAATTGAAACAACAACAGTTGAAGCAAGTAAATGGTTCAGGGACAACAGTTTATTTGTGAATGAGAAAAAAACATTATGGATGAATTACAGACATGTTTCAAATAATGTGAAGCCCAATATAACTGTGAAGCTAGGCCAACAGAATATACTACAAACGCCAAATACAACATTCTTAGGAATATGGTTAGATGAGGATCTAAAGTGGGACGAGCATATAGATGTGCTCAATAAAAAATTAAGTAAATGTTGCTATGTATTTAGAATGCTCAAAAATTGCTGCAGTGATCAAACAGTACTGTGTACATATTATGCATTTATGCATGGTCTTTTACGATATGGTGTCATATTTTGGGGCAATTCAAGTCAGGCAAAACGCTCTTTTATTATTCAAAAATGAGCGATAAGGATCACAAAAGGAGCTGCTCCTAGAGATCCATGTAGGGAATTTTTCAAGGAATATAAAATCATGACTCTTCCATCCATTTACGTCCATGAAAGTATATGCTTTCTGAAATGTCACCCCCAGTTTTCTTCTTTAAACAGTGAGTTCCATGACTATACAACAAGACAGAGTAATGACTTTCACAGAGAAGTGCATAAGAAAGCCCAGTACAACAAGAGTGCAATATACCACCCAAAAATTCTCTATAGTGCTCTTCCCTTAAAAATTAAAAAGATTCAGAAGCTGAGCAGTTTTAAAAGTGAACTCAAAAGAATGTTAATTAGTAACAGCTTTCACAGTGTTAGTGAATACATGAGTTCTTCAGAAAGATAGCGTGCCTTCACCTATCTTATAAGTCACTCATATACAAACTTGTGTCGTGGGGTAGACTCTTTTATGTACACACAAAAATTAATTAATTTGTCAATATAGAGTGTTATAAGCATTGTTTCTTGTTGCTGTCCATTATACACAGAATATATGTAACTTATTTGTGTCCTATATTGTTACAAATTTATATCATGTAAGCTATAATTGTTTTTGCCCATATATTTAATTCAGATTGTTCACTGATATTTTTGTACACAATATGTTGTTATTCATATTTTTTCTGTATGTAACATTTGACAAATCCCATATCATTGTACATGATAAAATGGGTGCTCAATAAATCAAATCAAACTGCCCCCCCCCCCCCCCCCCCTTACACACACACAAACTTTATACTGGCATGATCCATACAGGCACATTTTAATTCAGTCTGTAGTTTGATTATTGCAATCTAACCACTGCTATTGTAGTATTGTCCAGTGTGCACAGCTCACCTGATGTATGCTGCACATGCACTTGACTTCGTTAATACTGTACTCAAGTTGAGCTGCCCATGAGTTTGCTACAATTTCACTAACTTGCACAAAGTCAATAAAAGTGTTGATCCAATTGCTGCATCGTGGTGTGGCGAGGCTTTGCATAGTGGAAGCATTGATGTTGTGGTGAGGAGTTCCATTATTTATGGCCCAGGCACTTGTTCCTGTCATAATACACGTTTCAGTGGCTGAACCTGGCTCAAGCTATCAGCATCCCAAAGACACTTGAATGAGTTTAAGGTGAGTTTCCAATGCTTTTATTCATTTCCATGCCCTCTCTGTGGTAGAATGTCTTGTCAATACCCATGTCTGTTATAACGTCAAGTTTAACACATATATTTCAGAACGACACAATACATATAAGTCACAGAGTAAGTTCACAAGCAAGACATGTGTACACGTTAGCATTCGAATGAGCACTGAGTCCCAGTCTAGCGGCCACTGCTCGGTTGGCTGCTTAGGTGGCACAGCTGCTGCATGGCTAGCAGACAGCGCCGCACGTAGAGGACGCGCGTAATTGCGCGGCGGCTCTTGGAATGATTGGCGAGTCACAACACTTTTCCCCCCTTTGAAATTGTTGCACTGGTCTTGATGGAGGTGTCCTGGAGATGGGTAACGTCCACAGGCGTTGTTTGACTCGCCGTAAAGTCTCGAGGAGGAGGCTTCCCGTACGGACGGAAGTGTCCCCGATGATAACGGCTCGAGATGACAGGAGACGTAGGGGTCGAATCTGCTGGGGCCCCATGCACCAATCTGCCCGTTGCGGCAAGTCCAGTTGATATGACAGGAGGCATGGGCGATGTGTTGGTGTCCGTTGGAGGAGGAGGCGAGTAGATTTGCTCTGACAGAAGATGGTCATCCGGTTTCTGCATGGGCACGTCTCCTGGTGGCGTCCGTTCTTGTGCTGGCATCGCGATGACGGTGAGAGGGCTGCGTTGTGAGTATTGAGAGATGCCAAGATCCTGAGCATCAGGTAGAGCCAAAGGTGGTGTAGCGGCATTCGGAACAGCCGTTGCTGGCACACGAGGCCGAAGCTGGTCCGGACGCACTGCAACACCTGTGTCCGTCTGGATTTCATACAGGCGTCTGCCACGGTGTCTTAAGATGCGGCCTGGGCTCCATTTTGGCTGCCTGCCATATCCCCGTACCCAGACGAGGTCGCCGGCGGTGAACCGGCCAAGTGAAGGCACCTACGGCTGTGAGGTGGAAGGCCGCAGAAGATGAAGTAGCGCGCGGGGCTGTCGGGCATGTAAGAGCTCAGCCGGGCTGTGGTCGCCCATGGGGGTGAAACGGTAAGACGCCAGAAACTGGAGAAGCGCATCATCAGCAGCAGAAGAAGTCAGAAGTTTCCGCATCTGAGCCTTAAATGTGCGGACCAGTCGTTCAGCCTCACCGTTGGATTGTGGATGGAACGGCGGGGCCGTGACATGCATAATGCCGTGACGAGCACAAAAATCCGCAAATTCAGAAGAGGCAAATTGTGGACCATTATCCGTAACAAGAGTAGAGGGGAGGCCTTCCAAGAAAAAAATGTGAGCGAGAGCACTGCTGGTTGCCGCAGTGGTAGGCGACGTGCAACGGACAATGAAAGGATAGTTAGAGTAGGCGTCAATTATGAGGAGCCAATAAGCACCTAAAAAGGGTCCCGCAAAGTCAGCATGAATGCGCTCCCAGGGCTTCTCAGGCGAAGGCCACAGTGACAAAGATGACTTCGGGGCAGTGGCCTGTGACGCACAAGGGCCGCAGGCAGCGACCATGTGTGCTATTTGAGAGTCGATGCCAGGCCAGTACACATGACAGCGCGCCAGAGATTTTGTGCGAGACACACCCCAGTGCCCTTGGTGAAGGAGGCGGAAGACCGAAGCATGCAAAGACGCAGGTACCACAACACGCGGCGAAGCAGTGTCAGTGGAGAGGAGGATAACACCATCCTTAGCCGTGAGGCAGTAGCGCAAAATGTAGTAGTACCGCAACGGATCAGAAGTCTTAGTGGACGGGCCATTTGGCCAACCCTTCTGGATACAGCGTAAGACCCGGGAGAGGGTAGGGTCAGAACCCGTAGCAGCCGCCAGCCTGTCCCCAGTGATGGGGAACCCGCCCACAACCCACTGCTCAGCAACATCAAGGTGGAAACACAAAAGTTCGTCCCTATCGAATGCCTGATCAGGACCCATGGGAATGCGGGACAGAGCATCAGCATTCGCATGTTGAGCCGTTGGCCGGAAATGAATCTCATAATTGAAACAAGACAAGTAAAGAGCCCAACGCTGGAGGCGGTGTGCAGCCTTGTCGGGAAGTGACGTTGATAGATGAAACAAGGAAACAAGTGGTTTGTGATCCGTAACAAGATGAAATTTTGAGCCATAGAGAAAAAGGTTAGGTTAGTGTTGTTTTAACGTCCCGTTGACAACGAGGTCATTAGAGACGGAGCGCAAGCTCGGGTTAGGGAAGGATGGGGAAGGAAATCGGCCGCGCCCTTTCAAAGGAACCATCCCGGCATTTGCCTGAAACGATTTAGGGAAATCACGGAAAACCTAAATCAGGATGGCTGGAGACGGGACTGAACCATCGTCCTCCCGAATGCGAGTCCAGTGTGCTAACCACTGCGCCACCTCGCTCGGTCATAGAGAAAAACAGCAAACTTATGAAGAGCATAAATGATGGCCAAAGCTTCCATCTCAATTTGAGAATACTTTTGTTGGGCATTTGGAGGCATAAGCAATGGGTTGTTCCGAACTGTCAGAAAAACAGTGCGCAAGGACTGCCCCAACCCCGTATTGAGAGGCGTCTGTGGCAAGAACAAGATGTTGGCCAGGTCGATAAGTAGCCAGGCACGGGGTCTGTTTCAGCAGTCTTCAATTTCTGAAAAGCCGCTTCGCATGACGCGGACCAGGGAAAAGGCACGTTTTTATGCAACAGGCGATGCAACGGCTGAGGCACCGAAGCCGCAGATGGTAAAAACTTGTGATAGTATGCTATTTTCCCCAAGAAGGCCTGCAGTTCCTTAACAGATGTAGGGCGAGGAAGGGCATCGATCGCAGCAACAGTTTGCTGAAGCGGACGAATACCATCCCGAGAGAGTTGAAACCCCAAGTACGTGACAGATGCCTGAAAAAACTATGATTTCTGAAGATTACACTTTAGACCGGCAGTCTGTAAGACATGAAATAGTGTGCGGAGATTTTGAAGATGTTCTTCAGTGGTGGAGCCAGTGACAACAATGTCGTCCATGTAATTGATACACCCAGGGACAGGGAGCAATAATCGTTCCAAGAATCGCTGAAAGAGAGCAGGGGTGCTAGTAACCCCGAATGGTAAGCGTTGGTATTGATAGAGGCCGAAAGGCGTGTTACGGACCAGAAACTGCCGGGAAGCAGTGTCGAGAGGAAGTTGATGATAAGCTTCTGACAGGTCAATTTTAGAAAAATACTGGCCTCCAGCAAGTTTAGTGAACAGTTCTTCAGGACGGGGCATAGGGTAAGTGTCGATGAGGCATTGAGCATTTACAGTGGCTTTGAAATCGCCACAGAGATGAATATCACCATTTCGCTTAGCAACGACAACGACAGGAGAGGACCACTCACTGGAAGTGACAGGAAGCAAGACCCTTGATATAGTGAGACGATCCAACTCCCGTTTTACACGATCACAAAGGGCCACAGGAATGGGCCAAGCCCAAAAAAACTTAGGCCGAGCAGTGGGTCTGAGCATGATATGAGCTTCAAAGTCGTTTGCACGGCCTAACCCAGGAGAAAAAAGGGACGAAAATGTCGTCGACAAGGAATCCAGTTGAGCATAAGGAATAGCATCAGAGACAATATTGACAGAGTCATCTATGGAGAACCCAAAAACGCGAAAGGCATCAAAACCAAAAAGATTTTCTGCGTTGCTCTGGTTGACCACAAATACGGGAACAGTGCGAACGACGGATTTGTAAGATACCTCAGCATTAAACTGTCTCAAGAGAGAAATCTTCTGTTTATTGTACGTCCGTAATTGCCAAGTGACAGGTGACAGGAGTGGAGAACCCAACTGAAGATACGTCTGAGAATTAATTATTGTGGGAGCAGAACCGGTATCCACTTGCATCCGAACATCTCGACCAAGGATTTGGACAGTGAGGAATAACTTCCCTGAAAGGGAAGAGGTGCAATTGACAGACAACACAGAATCAGAATCAGCATCATGTTCATGAACATCATGTTTGTGGTCAGATTTGCAAACGGAAGACACATGACCTTCCTTTTTGCAATTGTAACACACAGCCCAATGTTGGGGACAATCCTCGCGTGAATGTTTCGTAAAACATTGCGGACATGAAGGAAGTTGCCGGGGGTTTTGCTGCAGTTTCTTAGCGGGTTGTTTACGGCTAGGCCAAGGCTGCGCGTGGGAGCGCACTGTTGCCACGTCGGCCAGCGGGGACGTGCCGCACGCGTCGTCAACAGCGCACAGAGGTTGTATTTCCCCGACATCACCCCAAGCCTCTATTTGCGCCCCAGCGGCGCGAGAAATTTCAAAAGACTGCGCAATGGAGAGAACTTCATCTAGAGTCGGATTCGCCAACTGAAGGGCACATTGCCGAACTTCTTTGTTAGGCGCCGACCGGATAATAGCATCCCGTACCATGGAATTGGCATAGGATTCTTTGTGAACGTCAGTAACAAATTGACACTTTCGACTGAGGCCGTGAAGTTCAGCAGCCCAAGTGCGATAGGATTGATGTGGCTGTTTTTGACAACGATAAAAGGCAACACAAGAGGCTACCACATGCATTTGCTTTTGAAAATAGACAGACAGAAGTGAGCACATTTCAGGAAAGGACAAAGATGCAGGATCCTTCAAAGGAGCCAATTGCAACAACAACCAATACATTTGGAGTGAAATCCAGGAAAGGAACAGAGACTTACATGGTTGTTCGTCCGTGACATGAAATACCAAGAAGTGCTGTCAAAGACGTTTTTCATAATCAGACCAGTCTTCTGCCGTCTCGTCGTAAGGAGGAAAAGGAGGTATAGCCAATGACGAGAAATGTCCCGCATTTGATGCCGCGATGAAATCGCGAATCACTGGTGTCAGAAGCGTTTGCTGTTCAAGGAGATTTTGCAATAGTTGCTCGACAGTAGCCATGGAACCCTGTGGGTCAACGGTGAAAAGGAAAAATCCACTACCTTGTCGCCAATTGTTATAACGTCAAGTTTAACACATATATTTCAGAACGACACAGCACATATAAGTCAGAGAGTAAGTTGACAAGCAAGACATGTGTACACAGTAGCATTCGAATGAGCACTGAGTCCCAGTCTAGCGGCCGCTGCTCGGCTGGCCGCCTAGATGGCGCAGCTGCTGCATGGCTAGCAGACAGCATCGCATGTAGAGGACGCGCGTAATTGCGCGGCGGCTCTTGGAATGATCGGCGAGTCACAACAACGTCTATCAAGGATGTAAGTGTTTGCTACTGCCCAGCGGCGGCACACATTTTTTATGGGAACACACATGGGATTATGGGTTTCAAAGCTTTACAAAATGTTTGTAGCACATTTATAATTGTTAGTTAACATATGCAAACCTGGAGAAAATATTCAGCTTTACATTGCATTGTAGTTTTTACGTTACATCATTGTTATGATAACTCCAGTATTTAAATTTTAAAATATATTGATGTGCTGGGTTTTTGTATTTCTTACTCTGTACATATACATTTTCATATGGCATTTAAATTTGTTTATGTAAATATTGTACAGAACTTTACATAAATGGTGCACAGAAATTACTCATACAAGACAGTTGATATTACATACATTTCTTGTGATTTCATGTCACACATCTTTCAGTATTTATATTATCATTTTTATCACATTTACTCTCAGGCATAACCGTTTTGAATGTTCATTTGTGAACACTCTGTATTCATAGTCTCACATTACTTTAACATTACACAGGCTGTCATTTTTTTTCAATCTCATTTTCCAGTATTGACAAAACATTTGCATACAACATTATCACATGATGTGCACACACATTGCACCTGATGTAAGTATCCCTCACTACAGATGCTGAGGCAAGAAAACTTCATAACAAGAAATCATGATAAGACTACATAATTACATTTAGCTATGTCTCCAACAAGTTTACTAGGATGTGTCTAACCATCTGCAGGAAATTTTATGGACGGGAAGAAACATTCACTTTTATACTACCACTGCAATCCTTTGTTCATCATGAGAGAACTACTAAGAACATCTTTTCATGCGTATCTATTTGTGTTAATCCACTTACTTTGTGTTTAATATCTACTGATACAGTCTGACAGTACAATATTGTGTTATACAAGTGTCATCATCAGTTGTATACAGTTTACTTCACTGTCAGGTGCTTACAATTCCTCTTGCTACATGATATCACTCTTTTGAATTCTGTTGTGCATGAATATGTCGCTACAAGAATTATGCAAATGAACAAGAGTAAAACAATATTGAGACAACTTGTGTTCATGTGCACATGTACAGTAATAACTCTTCCTTGGCACTCTTCTCAGTCACGTTGACTTGTAACTCTTGGTCTGATGCCTTTTTATTTGGTAGCACAAGACCTAAATTCATCCTTTTTATACATCTGGCATACTTTAGCTTTTTCATACACACATTCACACCATCACACTCACACATATTTTCATAGATATAATTATTTATTTTCGGTGGGCCCTGATACCTATTTTGTTCCCTATTTTACCTAGTATGTGGCTCT
The DNA here is from genome assembly GCF_021461395.2 of Schistocerca americana. Classification (NCBI taxonomy): domain Eukaryota; kingdom Metazoa; phylum Arthropoda; class Insecta; order Orthoptera; family Acrididae; genus Schistocerca; species Schistocerca americana. Next base: position 1,035,317,537 of record NC_060119.1, on the reverse strand, counting down.
CCATTGTTCACTGGAAGGACCTTAAATACTAACTTAAAACTAAGTGCATAGTTACTCATTGGCTACTAATGCATCACACCTTGAATACTCATTTTTTCAGTTACTATCAGTACACCACTTATTCCTTATCAATTTTTCTATGAGTTGTAAGAGCAAGCATGTTCATACGGTGGTTGTAGTTTTGACTCACCTTTTCAAGTCTTGAAAGAAAAGTGATGTCATAGGCGGGCCACAATTCTATCTCTCCAAGTACATTCAAGACTTCATTTATATTCCTTCATTCCTCATGTAAATAATCCTTTTTGTGGAAGCTTTGGAGCTTGTAAATAGCCACTTGTATAAATGTATATAGCTTGTACATAGTATCATAGCATGTAGCTAGTTTCCTGTAGACAGTGTTTACTTCGTGTTGTATATATACATCCCTTAGCATCGTTCTTCCTAATCTATTAATATTAATTTAATTCTGTAGTACAGAAATTTTAGTTCCTTAGTAGTCAACTCACATTATAAAGTTTTCTTTATGACTAGATTGCTTGGTGATTCTCTGCTAAGCTACAATCGTCTGGCAGCGATCCGTCAACTTATGCTGCGCTGTGCACATGCGAGGAGGTTGTCAGCCTTCAAGCTAGTCACTGCACTTGTGCAGTTCTGTCCTCACTCCATTTCATCATTTATACATGCTGTGCCTCAATCACATGCCTATTGTGTGTTTAAACACTACAGTGTCAAAATATATAATTTCCTGCACTCAGCAAGGGTAATGTTTCCTGCACTTCTCTGACTCGTAAACACACAATGAAAATCTTAGATAACTAAAATTTATATCCTTATAAGGGTACACACAAGAAATAGGCAAAATAAAATCTTTCCTGAATACTAAACACCAGTCATAATCATCTCTTATATACACTTGCGTACATTGCTCCAAGCCATGCTCGATCAGTGTCAAATCCTGTTTAGTGCACAAATTCACATAATTTTTTGTGTGAATAGTGCCTTTTTTCATGACCACTGTTTAAGTATACTAACTTAAAGGCTCCTTGGGGGAGGGACATTTTTACTACAAATGGCCCAGTGTACAGCAGTTGCCACTTGAAATTCAATTTTACCATACTTTGTTGACTTTGGATGAGTCATGAGGAGTACTTTTTATCCTTCATTAATGTTGTCAAAATCAGTTTGGCATTGCTTGGTGCATAACCAGGGGTGCTTCTCCCATAGAAGATTTAATAGAGCACCACTATTTAAAAGCTGCTGTGGTATAAATTTTCTGAAGAAAAATACTAATCCAAGATACCTCTCTAACTCTTTCTTATTTTGAGGTACAGGGCAGTGTCTGATAGCGTTGAGCTTCTTAGGGTCTGGAAGTACACCTTGAGGTGATATAGTGTGTCCAAGAAATTTAACCCTTTACTGACTGAAATGTGACTTCATTAGGTTGGCTGTGACTCTGTACTCTGAAAAGTTATACAAGACTTGAGCCAAGAGCCTTAAGTGTTCTGACCACATGAGAGCAGCAGTCAGTAAATCAACAACATACAACGTGAGTCTATTTAACAATTGAGGTCCTAAGGCTCGATCTAAAGCAGAAATAAATATGCCTGCACTGATGTTTAAACCAAAGGGAGAACACAGTACTCATAGCATCTGACCCCACATACAAAGCAGTGTACTTTCAGATATCTTCATGTAGTGCAATTTTCCACTGTGAGTCTTTGAGATCTATCATGGTGAGGTACTTAACGTTATGGAATTTAGGAAGTTGTTCTTCCAGGTTGTCAGGCCACATCTTGACAGGTACAATAATTTCATTTATTCCTCGTGCATTGAGCATGATGCGGACACTATTGTCTGATCTGTTAATGGCCAAAATAGAGCTGCAGCATGAAGATAAGAATGCTTGACTTATTTCCCAGTTTAGCACTCTATTGGTCTCTTTCCTCAGTCTGCTTCTTGGCCTATGGAATGGAATAAGATGTAAAGCAGAAGGTTTCGTGTGGGTACACCTCTATTTTGTATTTGTATCCTTTGATTCTGCCAGGGCATCATTCAGAAACATGAGAATAATGTACTAAGAGCTCCTGCAGTTCTTCCTTTTGTTGTTCTATAAGACACACTGACTCACTCACCTCAGTATGCACAATCTCATGGCCTATTTCCTCTTCCTATGACTGCTCAATTTCCTGTGTGTTTACAAATTCAGGCAGATTGTAGCGCAGTCGTTGGGCATTTGTACAGGTTAGTTCATACATTCTTTGCGTGTTTCCCTTGCATTATCTAGGCATGGACGCATGTTTCAGTAACTGTTGTTCAACATCAATTATAATGGACAGGGACTGTGATTGTTGTGTTCGGATGAGAGCTGAGTTGGCATCCCTTCGCTCACAGCTGCAGGCGGCACTGATTTTGGTTGGGCAGCTTGAGGCTGTTGCCAATGGGCACCACTGTGGGGAGCCGGACTTGGGTATCTCGGGGATGTCAACCTCGTCCCATCTGTCCCCAGATCGGTCTGCCACTGTGTTTGCCCCGGTTGCTGCCCGTAGCGGGGCTGAGCCCTCACCTGTGGTTGATTGGGAGGTCGTTCCAAGGCGTGGCATGCAGCAAAAGACGTCCCCAGAGGCTGATCAGAAAGCCTCTCCGGTGCGTCTGACAAACAGGTTTCGGGTACTGTCTATGGCTGAGCCAGATGCAGCTGCCTGCCTTGTTTCAGAGGATGATTCTCAGCCTTCAAGGTCTGGGCAGTCGCAGAGGGTGGGCTTGTTGGTAGTTGGGAGCTCCAATGTTAGGCGCGTAATGGGGCCCCTTAGGGATATGGCGGCTAAGGAGGGGAAGAAATCCAGTGTGCACTCTGTGTGCATTCCCGGTGGAGACATTCTCGATGTGGAAAGGGTCCTTCCGGATGCCATGAAGAGCACAGGGTGCAGCCAGCTGCAGGTGGTGGCACATGTCGGCACTAATGACATGTGTCGCTTTGAATCTGAGGAAATTCTCTCTGGATTCCAGCGGCTATCTGATTTGGTGAAGGCTGCCGGTCTTGCTTACAAGATGAAGGCAGAGCTCACCATCTGCAGCATCGTTGACAGAACTGATTGCGGACCTTTGGTGCAGAGCCAGGTGGAGGGTCTGAATCAGAGGTTCAGACAGTTTTGCGACCGTGTTGGCTGCAGATTCCTTGACTTGTGTCATAGGGTGGTGGGGTTTCGGGTTCTGCTGAATAGGTCAGGAGTTCACTACACTCAGCTGGCGGCTACACGGGTAGCGGAGGCTGTGTGGTGTGGACTGGGCAGATTTTTAGGTTAGAAGGCTTCGGGAAAATACGGGGTGGGCTGCAATCTCAAAGGGTGCATGGCAAATACAGGACGTGCTTGGATCAAGGAACAGTCGGAATTGTAGTTAAATTGTTGTAGTTGTGCTGGGAAAGTCCCTGAGCTTCAAGCGCTAATAGAAAGCACAGAAGCTGAAACTGTTATAGGTACAGAAAGCTGGCTAAAGCCTGAAATAAGTTTTGCAGAAACTTTTACGAAGTCTCAGACGGTGTTCAGGAAAGATAGATTAGGCAGAATTGGTGGTGGAGTGTTTGTGTCTGTCAGTAGTGGTTTATCTTGTAGTGAAGTCAAAGTAGATACTCTGTGCGAATTGGTATGGGTGGAGGTTATACTTAACAGCCAAACTAAGTTAATAATTGGCTCCTTCTACCGACCCCCAGACTCTGATGATATAGTTGCTAAACAGTTAAGAGAAAATTTGAGTCTCGTAACAAATAAATACCCCACTCATACGGTTATAGTTTGTGGGGACTTCAACCTTCCCTCGATATGTTGGCAAAAATACTTGTTCAAAACCGGTGGTAGGCAGAAAACATCTTCCGAGATTGTCCTGAATGCTTTCTCCAAAAATTATTTCGAGCAGTTAGTACACAAACCCACGCGAATTGTAAATGGTTGCGAAAACACACTTGATCTCTTAGCCGCAAACAATCCAGAGCTAATAGAGAGCATCATGACTGATACAGGGATTAGTGATCACAAGGTCATTGTAGCTAGGCTCAATACCGTTTCTTCCAAATCCACCAGAAACAAACGCAAAATAATTTTAATTAAAAAAGCGGATAAAGTCTCACTAGAAAACTTCCTAAGAGAAAATTTCCATTCCTTCTGAACTGACTATGCAAATGTAGACAAGATGTGGCCCAAAGTCAAAGATATAGTAGCAACAGCAATTGAGAGATTCATACCTCATAAATTGGTAAGAGATGGGACTGATCCCCCATGGTACACAAAACAGGTCCGAACGCTGTTGCAGAGGCAACGGAAAAAGCATGCGAAGTTCAGAAGAACGTGAAATCTCGAAGATTGCCTAAAATTTACCGACGCGTGAAATTTGGCATGGACTTCAATGCGAGATGCCTTTAATAGGTTCCACAACGAAACATTGTCTTGAAATTTGGTAGAAAATCTGAAGAAATTCTGGTCGTATGTAAAGTACACAAGTGGCAAGATGCAGTCAATACCTTTGCTGCGCAGTGCCGATGGTACTGTTACCGATGACTATGCCGCTAAAGCGGAGTTATTGAACGCAGTTTTCCAAAATTCCTTCACCAGGGAAGACGAATGGAATACTCCAGAATTTGAAACACGAACAGCTGCTAGCATGAGTTTCTTAGAAGTAGATACCTTAGGGGTTGCGAAGCAACTCAAATCGCTTGATACAGGCAAGTCTTCAGGTCCAGATTGTATACCGATTAGATTCCTTTCAGATTACGCTGCTACAATAGCTCCCTACTTAGCAATCATATACAACCGCTCGCTCACCGAAAGATCTGTACCTACAGATTGGAAAATAGCGCAGGTCACACCAGTGTTTAAGAAGGGTAGTAGAAGTAATCCATCGAACTACAGACCTATATCATTGATGTCGGTTTGCAGTAGGGTTTTGGAGCATATACTGTACTCGAACATTATGAATCACCTCGAAGGAAACAATCTATTGATACGTAATCAGCATGGTTTCAGAAAACATCGTTCTTGTGCAACGCAGCTAGCTCTTTATTCGCACGAAGTAATGGCCACTATCGACAGGGGATCTCAAAATGATTCCGTATTTCTAGATTTCGGAAAGCTTTTGACACCGTTCCTCACAAGTGGCTTCTAATCAAGCTGCGGGCCTATGGGGTATCGTCCCAGTTGTGTGACTGGATTCGTGATTTCCTGTCAGGAAGGTCGCAGTTTGTAGTAATAGACGGGAAATCATCGAGTAAAACTGAAGTGATATCAGGTGTTCCCCAGGGAAGTGTCCTTGGACCTCTGCTGTTCCTGATCTATATAAATGACCTGGGTGACAATCTGAGCAGTTCTCTTAGGTTGTTCGCAGATGATGCTGTAATTTACCATCTAGTAAGGTCATCCGAAGACCTGTATCAGTTGCAAAGTGATTTAGAAAAGATTGCTGTATGGTGTGGCAGGAGGCAGTTGACGCTAAATAATGACAAGTGTGAGGTGATCCACATGAGTTCCAAAAGAAATCCACTGGAATTTGATTACTTGATAAATAGTACAATTCTCAAGGCTGTCAATCCAACTAAGTGCCTGGGTGTTAAAATTACGAGCAACTTCAATTGGAAAGACCACATAGATAATATTGTGGGGAAGGCGAGCCAAAGGTTGTGTTTCATTGGCAGGACACTTAGAAGATGCAACAAGTCCACTAAAGAGACAGCTTACACTACACTCGTTCATCCTCTGTTAGAATATTGCTGCGCGGTGTGGGATCCTTACCAGGTGGGGTTGACGGAGGACATCGAAAGGATGCAAAAAAGGGCAGCTCGTTTTGTATTATCACGTAATAGGGGAGAGAGTGTGGCAGATATGATATGAGTTGGGATGGAAGTCATTAAAGCAAAGACGTTTTTTGTCGCGGTGAGATCTATTTACGAAATTTCAGTCACCAACTTTCTCTTCCAAATGCGAAAATATTTTGTTGAGCCCAACCTACATAGGTAGGAATGATCATCAAAATAAAATAAGAGAAATCAGAGCTCAAACAGAAAGGTTTAGGTGTTCGTTTTTCCGCGCGCTGTTCGGGAGTGGAATGGTAGAGAGATAGTATGATTGTGGTTCGATGAACCCTCTGCCAAGAACTTAAATGTAAATGCAGAGTAATTATGTAGATGTAGATGCAGAAACATGACTGTAGGACAGAATTGTATTCAAATATTAGCAGTGTGTTTTGGTTTGTTTTCTGTGGCATTTGACTTGACTAGATGTATTGAATATTGTTGCCTGTTTGCAATAAAATGACACTTCCCCTTACCTACGTTAGCTTGTGCTTGGTACTTCCTAAAGGTGTCAATGCTGAAAGGCAGTTTACTATTAGCATTTCAGCCACAAGAAACAAATGCATCGCAATTTGAGTAGGAATCAATGCCTGCAATTTTAAACCTTTAGACTAACCTCCTACAACTGTTTGGATTTTACAGCTTTGAACTGGAAACATCATCATGTGTCCATATTTTTGTAACTGGTCAAACAGGCCCTCTGAAATACCATTGGTATCCTTAAACCAAGTATTTGTGCACTGATTGCTGCCTGTACTGCTTGCCTGCCTGTACACAGTTGGTGATATCTTCTTGACACAGGACATCTTTGATATCACCACAGTTGTCATACATAAGAAAATAATTTTTGACTGGTTCCTTGCTCCCACCCCTATTACTGGTCATCAAACAGGGCCTATTAAGACCAGTTTGAGCTTTCTGAATTAACTTGACCACTGATCTCCTCATTAAGTGTAACCTCAACTATGAGCACATTATGCATATCATTTCACCAGTTAGTATCTTGTGCGGCTCTTTATCTCAAATTTCATTTGCCCACTATCCGAAACATAATTTTGATTGTATTGATTACAGTCAGGTGGTGGTGGTGGATTATTTTGTCACCTGGATGCATTCTGCCCTTGCCAGTGGCCATTTGGGTCATTGACCCCAGTTGGAGGTGTACTGTGAGTTTGCTGACTATAGCCTCTCTGGCCATTAAATCCTGACTGATTGGAATTCTATCTTTGGTTATTTTTATTTCTTCACTTGAATTTTTGCCCCTTTCCATTACAAAATTGTTCCTGTTGGTATTGCTATGAAGGGGATATGGCTGCCAACCAAGTTGGTTGTTATTGGCATTCCCACCAAGTTGTTCATTAGTTTGTGTGGGGTCTGCCTGCATGGTATCACTTTGCGGTTGTGTTGGTCTCTCTTTGTAGGTAAGATCAATGGAATCAAGAACTAAGAGGATATTCTCTATATCATGCTCATGAGTGATGGTTAAATTCTCACATAGTTAGCCGGTAGTCAGCTTTTCAAAATTTTTAGGACATCTACGTGTGGTATCGGGTTTGTCTAGTAGTGGGTTTTATTTAGATACTTCTTGAAGTACCTTCTGAGTCCTCCATGTTTACTGCTGAATGATGTTTGGTTACACCATTCATAGCTCAGTCTCTCTTGTACTGCAATGGACCAGAACTTGTCTAGAAATGCCCTTTCAAACTGTCTATAGGTGTGGTATTTTTCTGCCATGTCAGTGGTCCCTGTGTATACCCTACCACAAACTGTATCTTCTGTGTTTTGGTCCAATTCTTTGGCAAAACATTCCAGAAGGCTCTTATGAGTGTGACTGAGTCTGTTTGCTTACCTTTGGAAGAAAAAAGTGGAAACTGCCTGTGTAGTAATAATCCTTCATCTGCGAGTAAAATAAAAAGGAATGCAGCACTGCCCATCGCTGGCATGGCATTGTTTCAATGTATCAGATTGTATTCTGAATACCTCTGTGTAACAGTGGCACAAGTCAGCTGTGCATGTTAAAGTTGGAATGTATTTCACCTGACAGGTTAGTGTTGAAGTGCGGATGGACATTTGGATTATCTTTCCTGTCTTTTGACACATGATAACTAGGGGCAGAATGTTCCGTTTCCTTTTCAGTTTTACTAATGATGTTAGTCCATGATTTTTCCTCCACTGATTTCAACCTCTGATCTATTTCAGCTCTTAGTTCTGCCTTCTGTACATTCATCACTTCCTCAGTTACATGTATATAATTCTTGTGTTCCTGGACTACATAATGTGCCAGGGTATTGCCTTGGTCTAGTGTACTGGCCATGGTTTCATTCTTTATTTCCTTAATGTATTTGTCCTTCCTTCCTTGCTCCTTTCTCATGAACTGAGTGTTTAAACTTATGCTACCTAGTTGCAGTGACAGGTCTTGCACCTGTCCAGGTTTGCAATCAATCAACGGCACCTGCGAGAGCATTTACATGCTGGGACAACTGTAACTGCTCCTGCTGCATATTTGTCTGAGCCTCAGCTATGTCCTTCACCTTTTTCCAAAAATGTTCTTGTGTCTTGCCTACTGATGACACTCTTTGGATTGAATTATTTATATCTTGTGACAAATCAGTGAGAAATTGTGTTTTTAGATCTTTCCCCATACCGACAAGTTTATCTGATAACTCATTTGAAAAGTCAAGTCAGCTCTCAAATTTTTTGTCAGAAATTGAACTGTTGTGTTAAGCTGGTTCTGAAAGCATCAAGAGTTTGCTTTTGCTGTTCAAGTGATTTCCCTTTGTTTTGAAAAATCATTACATTTTCATCAATACTTTGTTTTGGCTCTTCCTTGTCCTCATTCTTGATATCGTTGAAGCTTTGTTCCAATAACTGTTGTCAAATTTGGATCATGATGGAAGATTTCTGGTGTCCACAATGCACCCTGTCCAATCATGTTTGCATTGGGGATAAGTGTGATAGGCAAAGAATGATTTAATAAGCCTGCACTGTGGTGTGTTACATTTTCACCTGGGGAAAAAAATACTCCCTGGAGAAAATTGTGACAGTGTTTCATCTACTGTCATATCATATCATTTCAAATGATAATGTTACATCATCTGTGTCCATATTAAATGAAAAATGTAATTGGTCTTTGTCACTGTGACCAACATTTTCAGTTTTGATTTCATTTGTTACGACATCCATGTCAGCAACATCTTGTGCCGGCTATGTGGCAATGGACTGGCAACATTGTGCCTATCTTGTGTACTCATTATTTGATAATTTTACAAAATGACAAAATAAATGAATACTTTTGAAAATGAAATATTCTGTTTGTAATAGTGAAGATACAAAACCTAGTCAGTGGTGCCTCACTAACATTGTATCAAATACATTGTCAGTGTAGCTCAACTGTATGCACACACTCCTCTCTAAAACTAATTTTCTGTCCACATGTCTATGTATTTTATGAGAAAACTTCAGTTTGGGAATTGGATTAAGATAGGTATTACGATCACTACTGGCAGAGGCACTACTGCAGTCATGCATGCAATGGATCATGAATTTTCTACCTTTTCATTGGCTTCTTCACTCCTTCCAGAATTAATTCTCCAACTGATTATGTTTAATCTTTTATACATCATGTGATTCCAGCTCGATATTTACCTTGTGTCACCAACAATATACAACAATGATGGCATGATTGTGGTGGGTATTCTTCTTTGTTTTAACTTCTTCTCTGAAAGGATCCGTTTAAAAATGCAAGCCCTTGTCACATTGGGAGATGGATGTTAGAATGAAAGACAATGAAAAATTGGGACTTTCACATGTTTTAACTTTTAATTATCACAACACTGGAAGAGCAGAATTACAAAAGTTTTTATTGCTCCAGTTCAAAAGACCGACGGACACCGAGACCAGTGAGAAAAACAAATTAGGTACATAAAATAATTGACAGTTTAGCCTTCACTTTTCTGATAGCTTATTCAGATTGTCATACCTCCCTGTGGTAGCTTTGCCACAGGGGAACAATGTGAATATTTACTTGTATGTGTGGGCCATTTAAAGAACCTACAAATATCATCTGTGGTTTGATGTATGCGCAGAAATGGTGTGAGCAGCTCAAGCACAGAACATCGTCAAGGCACAATGGTGATCAAGTGTTTCCACTTGCAGTGGTGAGGTCACTTATACTCTGGTGTCATGGCTTCTTGGAAGGCACATAACAAGAGGTGCTGCTAGTAATGACTGCCTCTGGAAATAGTTGAAGAAAGCTTAACAAAAATATCATTCTTTTCTGAGATTGTGTATGGAAATCATTACAAGTAACAATTTATGCAAGTTATGAATTGAAAAGAGATCTGTCCACCCACCCACAGTTATAAATGTTCTTACGTACTGGATTTGAAACAGAGAAGTGTCATTGAAAGACGTTAATGGCATTTAGTAGTTGCATGCTTTGGAGCTCTCTTATAGCCTTTGACAGTCTGTAGGAGGTGAAGTCACATGGCAAGGTTTTGTGGCACTTGATAATGGGTCCCTTACATCAAGAAACTTTTTAGAAAGGTAACCATAAAAAGATATAGTCGAGATAAAAGTTATCACAGCATCAGGGAGAAAGATCATTTGGAAGATAACACTTCATTTTTGCTTAGCCCATCTGCAGAACTCTGCTGTTATACTCCAACTTCTGGGAAGGGATCACTTTGGCAGAGCATGCAGGGGGAGGAGTTTTGGTCGACAGAGTCTTTCTGTCAGGTAGTCACTGCAACTCGTCTCAACAATGGTGGAGTCTTCATTTGCAAGGAGGATGATGGATTAGGATCTGTTACCAGGCTAACTACAGCTGTCCTTTCTATTGCAGGAAGATTAGTGTTCTAACAAAAGCGCCCTATGAAAGAGTGATGGGCCTGGAATATCACCATGGGTGGTTAGCTAGGGTGAGGGGAAGGTCACAGTTGGATGATTGTATGAACTTCCTAAAGTGTTGTCCCATCTTTCAACCACCCTACAGAATCCAGGTCTGTCCCCATGCCATTCCCACCTCCAGCCACATGCCACAGTGGCCATCTGGATCCTTCCGTCTATAACATTCCCTTACGAATGATAAGTAATAAACACTAACATAAACCTTTTTCTAACAAACATTCAAAAAACACTAAGAATCATTGTGTGTTGCAAATATGTATTTTATTTATCAAAAATTATTTTTTATAATTAATGTAATCATCAAAGAATAACTATATGTTAAAAAATGTGTTCTAGAGCTACATTATAATAATATCTGACGTCATGTTAATGAAATGTTATGAAAAGAGCGCTACTACAGATTTCATTCTCTCTCTTCTGTTTGCTTTCGATGCTGTGTGTGTGTATGTGGGTAAATTTGTTGAATATTTCAATATACGCTTATAGAGCATTTGCTAGAATTATTTAAGTACTGTAAATACATTTCCACATCAAGTTCATTAAGATTTTTCAGCATTTAGCATTTTAGCTGTTCAAGAATCATCGCTGCTGAGCTGCAGCCACCACCATTATGTGGCAAATATGAATTTAAACTGACCATGCAAAAGATGTACGATTTGCAACAATTTTAATTAAGTTGTTTCATTTTTTAGAGCAGCAGAGAAGCTGAGTAGTTCAATTTATAAACATTTTATTATTGCATGACTTAAAATCCCAGCTTAAGACTTGGCCTGGCCTAACATAGACACTTATAATATTTTGTGAACAGTAAAGAGTTTTGCTATCAAAAGTCAGTGAAAGCATTGACTAATATAACAGTAAAGTATTTTTCTCACAGTCAGATTACTACAGATACTAAATAAGTTCTATGAAGGCCAATGCGAATCTTTATGCCTCTCTCCACCCTATTAAAAAATTGTGATACACAATGTCCTAAATGCAATGTGACTGAACTTAGCCAGCAAATAATAATATTCATTGTTAACTGCATTATTGTGGCCAAACAAAAATAGACAGAATTTTTTCATTATGATTTTCAGACATTCTTCAACAACAATTAACAATTTTCAAATCTCACTTAATAGAAAAAATAATAATTAAATGGAGAGACAGCATACCTCTTGCACCAGCTTCTCTGAACTATACAGGTGGGAATTATCTTTGCATCATCATTTGCTCCCATAATCATCCTGGCCTCAAAACCTGGTGACCTACAGTTTCGGCACCCTCCACCCAGCAGTTGCCCTTCCTCCATCCTGTCACCCCTTCCTAATTCATGTCCCCAAGTCACCTTCAGCATGTGTCACTCCCAAACAGCTTCGAAAATTATGCATCACATGCCTAGCCTGTGTACCTGCAACACCTCCCTCTCGCATTCCTAACACTCAGACCACCAGAATCCCATCCAGCCCTTAGCCATCCACCGCCAATCCCTCTCCCTGCCTCCTGTCTTTCTCTCCCTCTATCCAGCCCATCCAACACCACAACCTTATCCACTGGCTTTTTCATTATTCTTACCTTACATATTCCTGCTATAAATAAAACAATGGAAAGTCCAGATTGGAATATCAAGAATATTATGAAAAGGGTAGTTTGCTACTCACCATAAAAATGACACACTGAGCTGCAGACACACACAACAAAAATGTTACACATTGAGCTTTTGGCCAAAGTCTTCTTCAGAAAAAAAAACAACACACACATTCACACAAGCAAACACACTTCACATAGATATGACTGCTATATCTGGCCACTACAGCCAGATAAATAAATATGTAAATAAACCTTGAGTGTATGAGATATCCTGAAAGGAACATACTTCAGATTGTTGTCAGTGGAATGTAAATTAATAGACATTGTTAGCAACAATGTATGTCTCTTGAAATTGATGATCTTCATCATATGATCATTGTTTGATTTAAATGTGGCATTGCAAGAAAAGGAAAAAAGTACTACGAGGTGGGTTTCTTAAAGTATGGTCCATTTTGTTGTAGCCACTAGCAGTTCATGCACATACCACAATGAGCACATGCATCATGTACTGGCATGCCTTGGGAACAACTGTGCTCAGTTTTGGCTCTGTAGCTAACCGGTACATCTCTGTTCTGTGCTTTCAAAATGTTTAAGACTATCAACTCGCCCGCTGCGTGTGAGGTTTGCTCAGTGATATGGTTTTGTGAGCAAGGAACCTGTCTGCTGCAGAAATTCATCAACAGATTTGTGAAGTGTACGGTGAAACGGTTATGAGTGAAAGCAAATTACGTAAGTGGGTACAAGAATTCACAGATGGCCATCACAATTTCCATGATGAGGAGCACTCTGGTCACCCTTCTTTGTTTACAGACGATTTGGTAACTTCAGTTGAAGCAAGGATTCATGAGAACAGGCACTTCACTATAACAGGTCTCTCATTGAATTTCATGATGTGTTGAGATCAGAGCTTTACAACACCTAAAGTTTAGGAAACTGTCCTCCCGTTGAGTCCTGAAACTCCTAACAGATGACCACAAAAACCAAAGATTTGAGTGTGCAATGAAGTTCTTGGATCATTATTATGAAGAAGGTGACGGCTTCTTGAGTTAGATCGTAACTGGAGATGAAACATGGGTTTTGCGTATCATGCCCAAATTGAAGTAACAGAGCATGGGATGGAGACACATACACACTCGCCTGTAAAGGTGAAAGCCAAACAGACTCTGTCCCAGCGCAAAATCATGATGTTGGTGTTTTGGGATAGGCATGGTGTTTTGTTGGTCGACTTCATGCAATGAGTAACCACTATCAATGCAGAAGCATAGTGCCAAACCCTGAGAAAGCTATGCAGAGCGATTCAAAACAAAAGACGCAGCATGCTGACAAAGGGAACTGTCCTTCTCCATGACAATGCAAGACCTCACACAGCAGGTCAGACCCACGATTTATTCGACAGTTTTGTTGGGAAGTTTTAGACCACCCACCCTACAGTCCTGATTCTGCACTGAGTGATTACCATCTGTTCTTCCACCTCAAACAATACCTCAGTGGCAACCGTTACAATGATGACGACGAGGTGAAAAGGGCAGTGAACTCTTGGTTATCGGAGCAGGTGGTAAGTTTTTATGAAGAGGGTATTTTAAAATGGTTGAGAGGTATCATAGGTGTTTCAACAAACTTGGCAACTATATCAGAAAATAGAGTGAAATACATACTTTCTGAAAATAAATTTACTTTTTTGAAATAACCTTTTGTTGTGTATTTATGTTCAAATGGACCATACTTAAAAAACATGCCTTGAACTTTGGACGAAAATTAGTAAAAAAGATCCAAGCTTTCCTATTTAATGCTGATCTACAAACTGTAAGTAGGAGGACAGTGCAAGTTCAACAATAGCAAAGAGCTCTTCCAATGTCAGATTACAGCTGATTCAATTAAGCTTGTTACATTCCAGTTCAACACCTACGTCTCCTTCTCCTCCCTCCACATTGCTCTTGGTTAATTCTTTATGATGGTCTTGGCCAATAGTGGGGAGCCTCCCACTGCTCTCTGCCAATAAGGATCATTTGTGAGATTAGTGGAATAGGCCAAAATTCAGATGTGCCTGCCCATTACAAAAAAATTGATATATGTTTATGTGTCCAGACCTACAGACCAACAATGCAGATGTAACTGCACACTGTAAATGATTAGTTACCCGACATTAAGATAACAAATTAATTCCCAAGCATCCTTTTTTTAGAGCAATTACATGATTCTAGTCATTTGTGCTCTGTAATGAAGGGATCAGATTCATTATGTAAATAATAACAGTGATATAACAAATTAATGTATCATTTCTTATCATCACAAGTTTTTTAATATGTATTGTTATTACAGTTTTAAAATCTTTTGGTTCATTTACAAATATTTGTAAACTTAATTAACAACAAATGATATTTTTGTACCTTAAAGATGACCTATGTACAATTTCCTTTCTCAATTAATACTATCTAATACATACAGTATATATACAAGGTATACATGCAGACAAGAAATAACAATTCCTGGATTTCCCAGTTAAAAAAACACCTTTTCCTGGGTGAAAATACAATATATCCTGGCTGAAAGTATATTTTTTTTCTTTCTTAAGTGACAATTATACTTTCCCTCAAAGCTGTAAAACTTATCAATCCTTTGTATGGTAAAGGTTTTATACACCAGCACAGAACCTGCCAGCACTTTATGAAACAAAGTCCAACAAAAAACAATGTACTTTGCAAAGACCTTCAATGCGCAGCAACATGCACAGCATATTTTCATATTGTGAAATTTTAGAGCAATGAATACAGTAGTTGTACTTAACATATATGTTTTTGCTTTATGCTTAATATTTTAAGAAACAAAGCCTGAGTATATCACGCACTGCAATTTACTCAACGTGTGAGTCACATATTGCTTGAAAACAAGACTCATTTCGTACGAGAGCACGACACAAAGGTCTCACTACCTGTCACTTGACATGTGCTGCCTTCCATTGTCTACTTATATAATTACTTTGAAAGAAGCAATTGTGGACATTATAAGTGTTTGGAGTATGGTTTGGAGAATTTAAAACAGTTCACTGGCATATTGAAGCTTTGGACTTTTTCAGTGTGTGCTACCTTTTAAACACAAATGTGCCACTAAAATTTTAAATAATCGCATAAATGGCTGGTTTCCATATCCAAATTTTTTTTATGTGGACTGGGCTGTTTGACTGTCTTTCTGTTCTATCTGAAGCACCACTGGGCTGTGTCCATTTGACTTCAAGCATGGCTGTCATGAAGTTCAAAAATGACATTTTTAATAGATCCGAATGATAGTTCACATATATGATACATGTGTATGTTCTGTTACTGCTTAAATTGTCTGTTACGTGTGGAGTAAGATCTCTTATTTGAATCGTCAGGGTATTGTGTGCTTAGTTGTTGGATGAGAGGTGGGTTGATGTGGATGCCTTATTGTATAGAGGTTTTGACTTATTTTTGATGTAAAAAGAGATGTGTGGTTTAATTGTGTATTCCCTAATGTCTGTGTTTGGCATATATCTGTCAGCGTCAGGTATAGTGCGAAGAATTCTGCTCTGGAGTGACTGTAATTTGCTGATGTGGCTATCAGATGCCATGGAACACACCTCTGATCCATATAACATGGTAGGCAGGATGATGCTCTTGTGAAGCTATAGCTTTGTCTCAACTCTTAGCCCCCTACCCTTGAGGAGTGAGTACAGTTGGTTGTAGACTGTGCAACCTTTAGCTTTAGTGTTCTTTATGTGTTTTCCAAACATGAGTCGTTTGTCTAGAACGATTCCGAGTTAAGTCACCAAGTTGCTCCATGGATTGTTCCTCAACACAGTCTGGTGGAGTCAATTTGTTAGTGTACAGAAGAGCTATGGTTTTTTCCGGGTTTTTCTTGGTTTTCCAGGCCTCGCACCATTTTACGATTGCATCGAGATGCTCTTGGAGCTGACCGGTTATGAAGTTTAAATTTATGCTACTCTTAAAAGCTGCTGTGTCATTGGTATATAGCGCAATGTCACCTCTAGCCATTTTTGGTATGTCATTTGTGTAGAGCGTGTACAATATGGGGCCCATAACCAAGCCATGTGGGATCCCAGCCACAGCGTTGCTGACTGAGGTGACACCTTTGCCCCACCTGACAGAGTACTTTCCCTCTGCCAGGGATGAATCAATCATGCTGATCATGTGCCCCAGAATGTCTAACTGAGTTAGTTCACCAATCAAGCCATCACACCAGACTTTATTGAAAGCTTGTGTGATGTCTAGGAAGACTGCTCCTGTGCTGTTTTTCCCTGTCTCTCGACCTACATATGTGGTCCACCAGATGTTGGGATTGATGGGCAGTGCTATGTTCAGGATGGAAGCCAAACTGCTCAGGGGTGATGATGTTGTCGTCTTTTACGAACTGGGAGAGGACTCATAGGATTAGACACTCCAATACTTTACTGAGGAAGGACAGGAGTGAGATTGGTCTGTAGCTTTGGCGTAGGATGGGGATTTTGTTTGGTTTTGGTATGTTTGTTATCTGAACAGTTTTCCAAGCAGGTGGGAAGTATGTTAAGGAAAGGCACTGGATGCAGATTGAGGTGAGGTAGGAGATTGTTGAAGGAGGTAGGTGTTTCAGATGTGGGGCGCATACCTTGTCAGGACCAGGGGATTTGTTGTTCCGTAAGTGTCTGATGTTGGCACACACAAGGCAGGCAGAAACTGGTGTGAATTCTGTTTCTGGCCTGGTTTCTCTCTATTGAGCCACTCGTTTGATTGTTGTTCTCCCCTGACTATCACTCTTGTCATCTTCAACGACGTGTCTTTTGGAATTGTGGCTCTAGTGATCTCACCATTATCTCTGATTTTTCCTCATCATCGTATTGTATCCCACTTGGACCTCGGAGTGGCCTGTCTACCCTGGGAGTAGCGATCAGTGATTTTGTGGTCTTCCATATTTGGTTCACATTGTATTCTGCACTTTCAAGTTTCTCTTCTCCATTGAGGATTTTTTGCTCATGTAGTTTTTGCTTTACCTGGACTTCTTGTCACTTAAGCAAGTGATGGTTGGTGGGGTCATGGTAACATTGCCACTCCTTCCTCACATGCTGAATGACTACCAGATCCCAGATATTAGGGGTCAGGTCACTGGCACCAGGTTTGGTGGTCACCCTGGTGCTTTTCTCTCAAGCACTGGTCTGGAAGACCTTTGTAAAATACTTAATTGCTGAATCCACCTATCTTTCATCATGCATCTGTGGTACGTCCTCCTGATGATGTCCTACCAGGGTGGAACATTGTTCCCAGTCAGTATAGTAAATAGTTTATGGCATCCTCCAGTATATGGCTTCAACATTAGCACATTCCAGAACAACTGGAATGTGGTCTGAGTCCATCTCATAGTGCACTGTGGCTGCCGTTTTCCACCCTAGGCCCCTGCACAGGAAGATATCCAGGATATCTGGACTCTGCTGGTCGTTTTGCGGGATATGAGTAGTCTCCTCAGGAATGGTTACCCTCACTGAGGCATCACTCTCAACAAACAGTGTCAGTCTCATGCCATGTGTGTTCACAGATCAGCATCCCCAGTCACCACATTTGCAGTATCAGCATCCCCAGTCACCACATTTGCAGTTTAGGTCCCCTACTATTAGTACACACTCGAAATTATCTGTCAAGGTCTGGAGGTCCTGTGCACTACTGTTCCTATGGGGCTGTTTGTAAGCAGCTATTATTGTGAGAATGGTGTTCCCCTACCTTTAATTCTACACCAGCAGCCAAATTTGGCATCTCGACCGTCCAGTGGCAAATCCTCTGCAGCACAAGGACGGCCACTCCGCCACCAGGTCTGCATTTCAGGTGTTAGCCAGGCCGGTCGATTCTGTGGACAGAGTAGTTGCACACTTTAAGTTGACTGGTTACAGATAGATGCATCTCTGAGATACAGGCAACGTCTCTAGCATGCTGGTGTAGAAATGACTGAAGTTGTATGGTTTTGTCAGAAATGCTCTTTGCATTCCAATTTACGACTTTGAAATTTGTACGCCTAAGGGCTATTGAAAAATGTCATGGTGGCTTGTGCAATGATCTTCACTTTCATGAGTATGTCTGACTCTGTGCACACTGCTATTATTGTGTCCTTGAGTTTCTCTATTATGTTGCTACAGTTAAATCCAGGAAACATTGCTTTGAAATCTTGCATTAGGTTTACGAGTTTGCTTACTGCAACTTTGCAGCTCTTGTGTTGCCAATGTCAGTTCTGACACAGCATTGGCAGTGTTACAGTTGGCGTATGTGTCTTGGGCAATGTGGCTGTAGCTGGAGGCAGTTGTCCCCACTGTGAGGACATTGGTGGGGGGACTACGACAGTGGGACAGGTCGACACATTTTGCGTCGATCGGAGTCCAGGAAATAGCGCTTGGTTCATTTGAAAATGTTTGTCAATTTGTTTGTTGTTCTCACACAGGTGCAGGCACAACAATAGTCATTGTGGCTGCTTTCTGTTGCCTCTGGGTATGCACTAGTCTTTGATATACCTCGCAGCCTCGATAGGTGGCCGGGTGCTTGCCATTGCAGTTTCTTTTTGGCACAGTTTGGTTAGATGTGGGGCAGCACGTTTAATACACCAGGGTTTCAGGTGGCAGTTTTGACTTGTGTGATTATATCTTTGGCAGCAGTGACACTGCCCCAGAACCTTCAGGCCTATTGTATTTCTTGATAATGTCCAAAAAACCTAAAGTGAATCTGACTGAGAAAATTCTTTGTGCATCTTCATTATTTTCAATGATCGCTAGAAAGTTCGTTTCTTTTTTGCAGTCACCTCCCTCATTGCATGGGTTTCAAGAACTGATGCACGCTACTTTAAAGCCTTCTGTGATCAGGTTTTCTTTTATTTTGACGACATTAGCATCAATCAGAAGCCTTTTGATTACTACCCTTAGTGACTGCTTTGGCTCTATCATATAAGAATGAAATTCGGTTTCTCTCTTTTCCAGCTCTGTCGTTAATATGTGGTAATCCTCTAGCAGCTCAACCTGTAATTTTGTGGTTCTGGGGCATATTCTGCCTTGAGCTTGCCTTTTAGCCCAACTTTTAATTCCTTAACCAGTATTGATACTCACTGCATTTTGTATGCGATAATCAGTGGTAACTGCTCTTTCTTACATTTCACTACACGCATTTCACCTTCCCCTTCTGTGCCTATGTTTTCCAGAGCTGAAAATGCATTTGCTGTTGGAATGTTTGTAACTGTTTCCTCATCCCGTCCCTTTTCCACTGCTTTATTGCTTTGGTCACTGCAGTCTATAACCCATCTGTTCTCACTGCCTGAGCTACTGTCCTCCTCGATCACTGACACTAACCTCTCCTTGTTGGTGTTGACTGTTGTCTGTGTGGATGATTTCTCCCTATTCTGGTTTTGTGCACTCTGGTGAGTGCTGCAACAACCTGTGGTTGAGATTACACTCATGGTAAATGACAAAGCCATGCTATTGGTCAATTTTATGTGGCTGTTTAAGTTTTGAATGAGATTCAAATGCTCCGTGGTTTAAGAAATTCATCATACACCCTGAGATGTAACACAACTCACCTTGCATAAAAGTAAATATACTTTGAAAGTTGTGCTTCTCAAACCATCATGTGCAATATTTCCCTGCAGCCTGTTCAAAATGTAAACAGTTGTGATGTAACATTCATCGAAAGCAGTTTGTTGTTTCAAAGTATTGTACATGATTAATCACTGCTTTAGGAAAAGCCTTTGACACATTCTGCTGTCAGCAGATGCTTGTGTGTGCACTATGTCTTGTTGATGATGTAAATGGTGCATTTTCTTCACAACGAATGTTTTATTTTGGTGTTATTCTCTTGTTTATGTTTTACTGCTGCAGTACAGTCTTCAGTAGTGGGATAAAGTAAAATTCTCTGTTAGAGTATCAGTTTTCATCAGCTAAAGTTATAAAAATTTAATTGAAAACCAAAACAAAGAAACATTCCTGGAATTCTAAAAAATCTGGGATTTAACGCTGAAAGATTTACCACAGTTTTCCCAGTTGTCCCGGGGTGTACACAACCTGGCTATATTATTTACACTAAAATTAGCAGGGAATCTATGTACACCATTTGCCACTTAACTGATTGGTTTTTCACTCTGTGTACTGTTTTATACATATTTACTTTTAATCATTTTTCTGTAATTGTTTTTTCTACAATTGTATAGCATGCACAATACACTTAAAAGAATGCACCAAAGGAATCATCTGAATGAGACAAATGTGCTGTACATGTACAGACAAAAAAATGATCACAATTTCAGAAAAATTGGCTGATTTAGTCAAGAGGAAGATCTTCACAAATTGAGCAAGTCAATAGGTCCATGTCTGGCCCTTTTGGAAGCAGTTATTCAGCTTGGCATTGACTGACAGTTATTCAATGTCGTTGCTAAATTCTGTCCAATTGATTTGTTAGACTATCAAAATCACATGTAGGTTGGAACATCCTGCACATAATGCTCCAAAAATTCTCAATAGGGGAGATATCTGCCCACCTTGCTGGCCAAGGTAGTTTTTGGCAAGCATGAAGGCAAGCAGTAGAAACTCTTGTTGTGCGCGGGCAGGCACTATCTTGCTGAAATGTAAGCCCAAGATGGCCTGCCATGAAGGGCCACAAAATGGGGCCTACAATGTTGTCAATGTGACACTGTGCTGTGATGATGCTGCGGATGACGACCAAAGGGGTCCTTATATGAAATGAAATTGTCCTCAGACCATCACTCCTGGATACTGGGCCATACGGTGGTGATAGGTTGATATCTCACCACTATCCGGGATGTCTCCAAACACATCTTTGTTGATCTTTGGAACTCAGTTGAAAGTGGGATCTATCACTGATGATAATTCAACTTCAGTCAATGAAATTCCAGGCCAAAGATGTGTTTGGAGAAGTCCCAGACAGTGGTGGGACATCAATCTGTCATCCACCACACAGTCTGACAACCAGGAGTGATGATCTGCAGTGCTATTTTATTTTGTAGCACGACCCCTTTGGCTGTCATCTGCAGTGCCCTTACAGCACAGTGGTATGTTGACAATATTCTGTGCCCTGGTTTGTTGCCCTTCACGGGCAAGATAATGCCTACTTGCACACAGAGGGAGTTTGTATGACTCGACTTCACGCTTGCCAAACCATACCATGGACAGCAAGTTTACCAGCATTTGGAGCATTCTGAGAAGAGATATTGGTCATCTCTGTGTGAGCTGCAGTTATGTGAATGTGTGTGTGTTGTCTACCTAAGAAGAAGGCCTTCTGACAAAAAGGCCATATGTTTAGCAGTACTTTTGTTGTGTCTGTCTATGACTCAACATTTCTATCTATATGGTGAGCAGCAATCAACCCTTTTCATAATAATATCATTATTCCATCCTGGATTCTCCACTGTTTGATTTTCCTACCAATATAATCTATATATAAATTTAAATTAATCACACTTTTTATAAGTCAACCAACAGAAGTTATAAAGTACAGCATTTCTGGAAAAGAGCAACATTAAAAATGACAGATAGAAGCTGCATACTGGCATATAGGTGAGCGAGCAAATAATGGAAACTGATTAATAATTTAAAAAATGAATGGAAAGAATAATTGAAAGAAATTGGAAGGTAATTTATAAATCTGTACACACATTCTGGTTGAATTTTAACTGGTACTAATACCAACAGACCTTCAGTGTCAATACATTTAAGATCAATATTCAGATTTTGAGTTATGTACTGTTTCACATTAGTTCCATTGTGTGTAGTGCTGAGTACGACAATGCTCACACGTGATCGCCCCTCCACTGCTCGCGCAAATTTCTCTCATCCGCTTCGAACATCATGATACAGGATTCTTAACATGGGCAAAATGAAGAACAGAAGGGTGTGATTGATGTAAATATATGAATAAAATTAGCCTTCATAATGACTTTTATAACACTTTTGAAATACATGATTGGAATACACATTTTTAAACAATATTAGCACAATGAGCTAATCATACGTCTGCCCACTGCCACTTATTGAAACAAAAAGGTGAAGATACTGGAATTAATAAATTGAAGAGCATATCTCTTCTCATTTTGGTATCAAAACATCATCTTTGCCACAAAATGGTGTGTTACTTTACCTTTGGCTTCATTTGTTACATGTATAAAAAGAAAAGAACGAAGAAAAAAAACTAATAATATGGTTCATCATAATTGCCCACTGTTGTGCACTGACATCATATGGAGATGCGCAGTGTCTGAGCCGATTTCTCATTTTGAGGGTTGATAACCCTGGCCAGTATGGGCATAGCCTTTATTTTCAGCCATTGGAGTTGTTCTGGATGGTTATCCATTTATATGGAGATATCATCTTCTTTTAACTCACACATATATATGTTTTCTCTCCTAACAAAGTGCTTGCTATAACTGCATAGTCCCATTGTTTGTCCATCAGCATCTGCCCAGTGTTTAGCTAGCGAAGTGTGCACACACAGCACAAGGGTCGTTACCATCCCAGTTAGTGCTCACATGTTCAGTATCAGGCCCAGAGTGTCCATGTAACACATTTACAGTAGCTTCACTGCACAAATTTGTGAAGCTTGTGTTCAGTGGCATGAACCTTTGTGAAATATTCAATGCAGTGACAACTGATTTCCATATCAGCGGCCCAAGGAATTTATTTCACCTTGTCGCTCTCACTTATTCAGTGAGAACACCAGCTCTACAGCCAACATCTGTTGACAAGGTAAGTTTCTTTCCACTTTTACTATGTTGTTGAGCACAGAAAATTCATGTTACACAAAGTATTGCAATCTTTAGTTTGTCAAGCATACACATGCATATATCACACTAACACTTAACACTTTGCAGTCAGGTTTAGTAAGTTCTTGTACTTTGCTTTTGAGCATCTTTCATACAATTGAATACATAAAGTTTCTGTAGTATCCTTTCCACATACTATACACATAACACTAAAATATACAAATACAATAACAAAATACACTTATCCTATTAATTTGCTGACATGCCATTTTCATCACTTATATACAATATAGTCTGGTTGTCATTTTGCTAAGTACATTTTGTTTAGTTAAAACTTCATTACATTGTTTGATTCCAATTATAAGAGTACACATTTTACATGTGTTTTATTATACATTCTTCATACAACATTCATACAATAATAGATTCTGTTATCCTTTATGGCATAAAGTGACATACATATCATTTCAATTTACAATCGTAGCAAATCCACCTGCTTTATTTCTTTGTTTGTTGTCTTCAGTGTCGACATACTCCATTGCTATGCTGGCTGAAAAGTGGCGTTTCTAAGTTGGACACTGGCTATTTTAAATAATGTAGCCAGCAGATGCACAGTTGCATTTCACTGTCTTTTACTTTCACTATGCACAACCCCCCAACCCTCCCCCCCCCCCCCCCCCCCAGTAATACACACTTACATATGTATGGCCAGTGCACTATTGTTTAACTTTCGATAAGCCTCATTAATAGTTAGCAGGCAAACCATCCACATACTGCTACAATAGTTTCCTGTTGAACATCTATCAGCAGTACAAACCTACCCACATAATTCACAGTTCTCGAAGAATAAACAGGTATGCATGGAAACAGACAATGTCATTGTTTTTACACATGGCCTATTTGTTTAACACTTATTTCACTGTTAAGTCGCTGCATTGTTGTCGTTCTAACCAACACAGGTTACTTGTCTGAAACTCGTCCATGGACTGACTGACTCATGACCAAAAATTGGGTCCTTATATATCCTCACAATAACAGGTGCTGAAACCACACATTGTTTAAAGATAAATTTACAGAAATTACAATTAAAACTTAACTCATTAAATTAACTTGATACGTTGAAAAACTGATTCTTTCTAACAGTTTCTTCCACTACAGGGGTTAAGCTGGATTATTTGTTTAAATCATGAAATTAATAAATATCGTTACCCAAACAATACTTTGGACAAAACTGTTAATTATTTTGGAATTAATGAAAGGTTGGCTTTGCTGACATGTTTTCGAAGAGAGCCAAATAGATACTTTAAGATTACTAGTATTTTGTCTTCCAAATGTTTATAATTAGTACAGAATTTATATTTGTTTATACACCACAAGAGAATTTAAGTTATAAAACAATTACTGATTTCGCCCTATAATGAAAGGTACTAACCAGGAATAGTGAAAATAAATTAGAAAATCAATTACATACCTAAAACTTATTATAGTTTAATAAGTTTTAGGTATGCAATTGATTTTCTAATTTATTTTCACAATTCCTGGTTAGTATCTTACATTATAGGGTGAGTTTAATAAGTCAAGGCTGCAAAATACTAATGAGAATTCTTTACAGACGAATGGAAAAACTAGTAGAAGCCGACCTCAGGGAAGATCAGTTTGGATTCCGTAGAAATGTTGGAACACGTGAGGCAATACTGACCCTACGGCTTACCTTAGGAGCTAGATTAAGAAAAGGCAAACCTTCATTTCTAGCATTTGTAGACTTAGAGAAAGCTTTAGACAATGTTGACTGGAATACTCTCTTTCAAATTCTGAAGGTGGCATGGGTCAAATACAGTGAGTGAAAGGCTATTTACAATTTGTACAGAAACCAGATGGCAGTTATAAGAATCGAGGGACATGAAAGAGAAGCAGTGGTTGGGAAGGGAGTGAGACAGGGTTGTAGTCTCTCCCCGATGTTATTCAATCTGTATATTGAGCAAGCAGTAAAGGAAACAAAAGCAAAATTTGGAGTAGGTTTTAAAATCCATGAAGAAGATATAAAAACTTTAAGGTTCGCCAATGACATTGTAATTCTGTCAGAGACAGCAAAGGGCTTGGAAGACCAGTTGAACAAACTGGACAGTATCTTGAAAGGAGGATATAAGATGAACATCAACAAAAGCAAAACAAGGATAATGGAATGTAGTCGAGTTATCTTGGGTGATGCTGAGGGAATTAGATTAGGAAATGAGACACTTAAAGTAGTAAAGGAGTTTTGCTATTTGGGGAGCAAAATAACTGATGATGGTCAAAGTAGAGACGATATGAAATGTAGATTGGCAATGGGAAGGAAAGAGTTTCTGAAGAAGAGAAATTTGTTAACACCGAGTATAGATTTAAGTGTCAGGAAGTCGTTTCTGAAAGTATTTGTATGGTGTATGGGAGTGAAATATGGACGATAAATAGTTTGGACAAGAAGAGAATAGAAGCTTTTGAAATGTGGCGCTACAGAAGAATGCTGAAGGTTAGATGGGTAGATCACATAACTAATGAGGAGGTTTGAATAGAATTGTGGAGAAGAGGAGTTTGTGGCACAACTTGACTAGAAGGAAGGATCGGTTGGTAGGACATGTTCTGAGGCATCAAGGGATCACCAATTTAGTATTGGAGAGCTGCATGGAGGGTAAAAATCGTAGAGGGAGACAAGAGATGAATACACTAAGCAAATTCAGAAGGATGTAGGCTGCAGTACGTACTGGGAGATGAAGCAGCATGTCTGCTTGTGTCTGTATATATGTGGATGGATATGTGTGTGTGTGTGCGAGTGTATAGCTGTCCTTTTTCCCCCCTAAGGTAAGTCTTTCCGCTCCTGGGATTGGAATTACTCCTTCCCCTCTCCCTTAAAACCCACATCCTTTCGTCTCTCCCTCTCCTTCCCTCTTTCCTGATGAAGCAACCGTTGGTTGCAAAAGCTTGAAATGCAAAGAATTTGGCGAAATAATTAGAACACCCAAAGCTTTATCTAATCTGGAGGAATGGTTACAGGAGTTTGTAAATTGTAAAATACAAGAGAAAGTAGAATTAGCTAACAGTAGGACTTACTGTTTGTGTGTTTTTTTTATTGTGTCTATCTACCAGCACTTTCCCATTTGCTAAGTCATGGAATCTTTGTTTTTAATATACTTTTCCCATGTGGAATGTTTCTTTCTATTTTATTCAAACTACAAAAATATATAGAAAAGTAATTATTAAGTAATGATAAATTAATAAGAAAATTGGGTAATAAATCAAGAACTACTTAGGAAAATGTGAAAAGGAAAAAGGTAAGGGTCTCAATGGTCAGGAAATAGTACTCAAAAATAGTTAAAATATTGAATTAAAAGATGAAACTCTGGCAAATTACAAAAATAATTACTTTTTAAATATACCTGCATCATTAAGTAAAAACTTTACTAAACATGAGAAATTAACAGCCCCAAAAGTATACAGTAGTATGTTGTTAACTCCCACAAATGATAATGAAATATTAAAGGTGATAAAGAGTCTAAAATCAAAAATGTCTGCAGGTCTGGCTGAAGTCTACTAAGGAATAATTAATTAATACAACAGAAACAGTAAGCATCAAGTTAGTGTCCACTAAGGAATAATTAACCAATACAGTGGAAACTAAGTTACCAAATTCAGAAAACACTTTTGACAAAGTTAGCTAAGGAGTTGATGGATGAAACGGATAACCAATGCAATTTTATTAGAGAAAGGAAGTCAAAGAACAGTTTGAAGACTCAGATGCCAAGACTAACAATGTAGTTCAGTTTGCTGACAAAGAATTCAAACAGGTTAAGGATCAAATCTCAGAGACAAAATAATTTGTTACAGCATTACAATAATGCAAAGAATTTGGCGAAATAATTAGAACACCCAAAGCTTTATCTAATCTGGAGGAATGGTTACAGGAGTTTGTAAATTGTAAAATACAAGAGAAAGTAAAATTAGCTAACAGTAGGACTTACTGTTCTATGAAACATATTACAGGGACACGACTAGTTCAAGAATTTCATCTAATATTAAATGAACTACTGCATCTGTCAAAGGGATTAGCTCTGGTAGAGATTATGACTAAAACATTTATACGAGAACACTTGTTGAAAATATTTAACTGGACATTATCACCAGATACTGACTTAGAAAAATTGCAAGAGAGTGCAGGAGAATTCTGCATAAACAGGCACAGAAAAGAATCAAGGTTTTTAATGATATGGCTATTACACCTAGCTTTCAAATAGACTATCTGGTATTAGTAAGTGATTTTCATCATAGCTCAAAGTTAAAAAAGAAAATAAATAAATTTTTCCCTCATTACAGGCAGTGATTCAAAGTGCAAGATACAGCACATTTGAAATCAGTACATTTCGTAGACTCTGACACAGGACAAAATAAAGGATTGTACAATACAGATACGCTTAAAAAATTCAAAGCCCCAGGAGAGTTCCCATCCTTTGTGAATTCAGTGGATTGATGACCACCAGTTGTCCCAGCTAAATTGTTTCCATATTTCTCTTTTTAGTTTTACCATGGACCATTTCTTTATTCTTCATCTATTTTGTTATCTTTTAATACTATCAATTTTTCTGCAAAAATAACTGTAAGAAAACAAAAAGGCACTGAGCTCGACCTGAAAATGGTCTGGTAGTCCTCTATGTCTGCAACAGATGAATGCACAGCATTTAGTGGTTGCCTTGTGACTACTGAACTGCTAAGGTAATATAACAGATGATCAATTAGTCCATAAACTTAACTATACTCCAGATTAAATTTACCATGAAAATACGGCTGTTAATATTTCCATGTCATTTATTTAATTAATTGTTACCATATACATGTGGTACACAAAAAACTAAGAATAGGAACAATTTTTGGTTCATTTGCATATGATAATATTAGGACTTGGAGAAATATATATGGTACTATAAAATGTGCAGAAAATGGGAAAAGCAACGAAAATGTGCTCTAAAAAAACTATGAATGCAGTAAAATTACTATTTAAGAATGACAAGTAACATCTTTTTGGTTTTATACAATTTATAAAACTGAATAAAGAAGAATAGCATGGTTGGGTTTATATGTGACCTTTTTTTTTAGGAGAGGTCAGTAATGGGTAGTGAGGGAGCAGCTCTTTAGAGTACTAACAGACAAGCAGACTGACTTTAATTATTATAATGACAGTTTGATGATGACTTACACAAAAATACTTCCCTTTCTACTGTATTTCAAAAGGGTTTGTTAGTCAGTTTTTGGGTTTTCTGCAACAGTGAAAGCATGGCAAAGGCATTCTGCAGGAAATACCAAACACATTCTTTCTCCAGCGCCAAGGTAAAGTACCTTACGTGACGGGGTCTCGGGGTTTGGTGCAGTAAGGGAATCTATCCATGGGATACTGTCTTATTTTCTCCTTCGATCCTAATATATCTATCCCTTTGTTTCCTTTTCCTACTTCTCCCTCAGGAGTACCAAATCTATCCTCCCTCAGCCGAAGTTTCTATTGCAGTATCTCTTCTTTTTACAGTCCACATAATTGAAGTTACAACCTATAATAATAGAATTCCACTGGAGAGTATTTCATGCATGATGTCAGCAACAGACTGACAGAATTTTATCCAGTATACATTAGATGACACGTCTCAGTCACACCTCATGTTGTAGGGGAGAAGAGTCCATGAAGGATGCAGAAGGCAAGGGAAACATGAGTAACAGAACAAGAGATAGTATGCTAAAGAGTCAACAATTTAATGAGATGATGTACTTATCTTCAACAAAGAACTATCTTAAGTAGGATAGGGGTTAGTATGTTAATGTATGGTCATTATGAAGGATTTTATAGAACAAGAGATGAGATGCTAACATTCTCCAAGTACATGAAAAAGATGTATGTAGAATAGATCTATATAGTCAAGTGTTGTCTAAATCTAGTAGGTGCAAGAGAGTGAAAGATAAGAAAATATGTATCAATAATCAAGAGCAGAATACATAGAGGTGATAAGTATGTGTACGTGGTGGTGTTGTATGGATTATAAACAAAAGTAACAAGTAAAAAAAAGTTTAAAAAATGAAGCTTTACAATGCAGAGGTAGAGAGTAATCAGGTGAAACCAGGGTAAAATGATTACGGAGAAACTTTTCATTTATTGTGATTAAAGATTGTACAAAAGGACTAGTTGTTGCATTTAGGGGTGATGAATTTAAAGTGGGGCATTCCCAAAATCACAAAACTGGTGTTGGAGATCTGTAGGAAGAATTGCCTTTGCCTTAGTCAGATAGATCCAAAGGAGGAATGACCTGTACTGATTTATGTAGGTAGGATAGGTATAAGGATAGGTAAACGTATGGAAGAGATGGTCTATACTTTGGTCAGGTAAACCCATTGGGGGAATGACCTGTATCATATTTTTTTGTATGTGAAGTGAAAAAGGGGGACATCCGAATCTATAATGGTATAGAGTTTAACACAGTGTCTGTCCGTAGAATGAGTGTAAGTACAGTTAATACACAATTTGTTGTTGTTGTGGTCTTCAGTCCAGAGTCTGGTTTCATGCAGCTCTCCAGGCTACTCTATCCTCTGCGAGCTTCTTCATCTCTGAGTAGCTACTGAAACCTACATCTTACTGAATCTGCTTAGTGCATCCTTCTCTTGGTCTCCCGCTATGATTTTTACCCTCCATGCTTCCCTTTAATACTAAATTGGTGATTCCTTGATACCTCAGAATGTGACCTACCAACCAATCTCTTCTATTAAAGTTGTGTCACAAATTCCTCTTCTATCTAATTCTGTTCAGTACCTCCTCATTAGTTATGTGATCTTACCCACCTAATCTTCAGCATTCTTCTGTAGCACCACATTTTCAAAGCTTCTATTCTCTTCTTGTCTAAACTATTTATTGTCCTTGTTTCACTTCCATACGTGGCTACAGTCCATACAAATACTTTTAGAATAGACTTCCCGACACTTAAATCAATACTCGATGTTAACAAATTTCTCTTCTTTAGAAATACTTTTCTTGTCATTGCCAGTCAACATTTTACATCCTCTCTACTTCGATCATGATCAGTTATTTTGCTTCCAAATAGCAAAATTCGTCTACTACTTTAAGTGTCTCATTTCCTAATCTAATTCCCTCAACATCACCCAATTTAATTCTACTGCATAACATTATCCTTGTTTTGCCCTTGTTGACATTCGTCTTATATCCTCCTTTCAACACACTGTCCATTCCATTCAACTGGTCTTCCAAGTCCTTGCCTTGTCTGACAGAATTACAATATCATCAGCAAACCTCAAAGTTTTTATTTCTCCTCCAAGGATTTTAATTCCTACTCCAAATTTTTCCTTTGCTTTCTTAACTGCTTGCTCAATATACATATTGAATAAAATCATGGATAGGCTACAACCCTGTCTAATTCCCTTCTCAACCACTGCTTACTGCTTCCTCCCTTCATGCCCCTCGACTCTTATACCTGCCATCTGCCTTCTGTAGAAATTGTAAATAGTCTTTCGATCCCTATATTTTACCCCTGCCACCTTCAGAATTTGAAAGAGAGTAGTCCAGTCAACATTGTCAGAGACATCATTCTGCTCTCAATTGTAAATAAAATTTTGATATCTTATCTACATTTGATAAACAGCAATGTATGGGCTAAAATCAACTATATGTGTAGTTTACACAATATTTTTATGTATATAGACTAAAGTGACAAATGAAAATTTGTACCAAGGCCCAGAATCAAACCCCGGTCCCCTGTTTACTAGACAGGTGCATCAGCCACTAAGACAGCTTAGCACAGCAGTTCACACAACTGCATGAATTACCCTGGTCAGCCTCCCTCCTTGATCGAAATTCTCGCTGCCGCCCCAGTCTACTTTAAATTCACCCTGACACAAGAACAAAACTGTCAAGGCTCTCCATGTTCTGGAACAACACATTTGCATTGAACATAAATGGGGGCTCCAGCCTGAAACCCAGGTGCAGGTATTTATACAACTGAAATGACACAGTTTCAGAGACTTTTACTGGTCTCATACAAAATATGATATGTGCAGTTGTGTGAACTGCTGTGCCTAGGTGGCTTAATGGTTAATGCACCTGCCTCTTAAGCAGGAGACCCAGGTTTGATTCCTGACCTCGATACAAATTTTCACTCACCACCTTATTCTACATCCATTAGATCATATCTGTATGAGACCAGTAAAAGTCTTTGAAATTGTGTCATTTCATTCACTTACACAATCTATTTTTACCTCTGCAAACTCTTTAAAATTTCATGCAGTGCTTTACTCAATATGATGCAGCACGATAACTATGATGAATAATGAAAAGATGTTCCATCAGTTAACAAGAGAAGATAGACTGTAAACTGTGCAAAATTCAAATTATTTCACTGAGTAGTTTTCAATAAAGTTGGATTGCAATTACTTCATAGCAGCCACAACGCCATCTCTCAACACAACTAGCAGCGTTAGCCACCAGGCAAGCAACAACAAAGCCACAATCATCATAGAATGCAGAGAGAATGCTTGTAGAAGTCAATGGAGTAATATTTCTTTGTCACTGTTCATGTTATCATGTCTGTGTGAAATACTGTTAGGAACTTCTTTGGTTGTTGCAAGCACAAACTGTGTTTAGCAGACTGCACTTTGTAAATGTTTTATTACCTGTTCCACACTGATTTACTTAAAATGGTACTGTTAATAAAGAGTTATGCTCACTGACTGCACATTATAAACTGTGATTTTTCAGATGATGATTTTCATTACAAGAGTTGTTACTGAAATTTCCACTGATTGCGTGGTCATCTAAGTATTTGTGCCATGTAAACACCATATTTAAGAAACTGGTCATTGTCTAACTGGTCAGTTTAAAGTGAATGAAAATGTGACTAATTGAAATTAGAAAACAATGGTACTGCATCTGTTACTGTACAACATGCATCAATATCAAAAAAGGTTCCCGTGTGGATGTAACAGGGGCACTATTGAGAAGATGAGACATGAGCTGGGTTAGTACCATGACATACCATTTGGTATGTGACATTCACCAAGACAACTGTAGGATGGTTTTAATTAAAGTTCCAGTTTCAAAATGCTGTAAAAAATGAACTGCTGTTCAGAACAATCTCAAATTTGAATGGAATATTATCAAAGAATGCGTAAACATTATGGAAACAAAAATTTAATGAACATTTTCCCCACTAGATGGCAGTGCAAGTGTTATAATGTAAATAGGTTTGGCTGCAAATGACAGATGAATCACAAAATGACAGCTATGATGTGAGCTGCACATTAAAGCAACTGTACTGTGTGGTATGAATGACCACACCAAGTAACAATGACATCAGTTTTTAACTATACTGAGCGGGGAGGGGGGAAACAAACATAAAAAGCAACAATGACCTTGACTTTTTATTATGCTGAAGCCAAAATCCACAAAAAAAGCAGCAATGAAATCAGTTTTTAATTGTTATGAGACTCGTGGAAGACATATATGCTATTCACTATTTTCTGCTGCAAGGTCAAATCAAGAAACAGCATGTTCCACAACACAAAGGAGTACCGTAGGTGTCATGTTCAGAATGCATTGCACAATGCATGCCTTCAATTCTGCTACCTTTGTAGTTGGAGCACAGAATACAGCGTCTTTCAGATAACCCTTCAGCCAGAAGTCACACAGATTAAAATCAGGTGATCTGGATGGCCAAGATGTAGGGAAATGGCAGCTGATAATGCTAGTAATTCCAAAATGTCTCTTCAGCAGCTGCTTCACAGGCTGTGCAATGTGTGGAGGACTACAATCTTACATAAAAATGATCCTATCTATTCAACCATGATGTTGAAGGGTTGGAATGACATTGGTGCAAAAAGACTGTTATAGTGTGTACCAGTGATGGTACAGGTAACAGGATCAACAGGACCAATCTTCTTGAAAGAATAAGGATCTACACTAAACAATGCTGTCAACCCACACCTCACAGTTACCTTTGCAGAATGAAGTGGTATCAGTTGATATACAAGCGGATTTTCTGTTGCTCATATACTGCAATTCTATGTATTGACATGTCCTTGGAGATGGAATTGGGCTTTGGCTGTCCACAGAATGTTCCATGGACATTCATTGTCAACATTCCATGCAGGCAAGAAATTCTAGGATATACATTTGTCTTACTGCTAGGTCAGCATGAAGCAACTCCTGGACATGATTAATCTTGTAAGGGTAACAATAGACGATGTTTTGTAGAATTCTATGCAAGATGCTCACAGGTATGTCCAAAAACTGGGCAATTGCATACCACTGCTCAGTCCCTCCTGCAATGCTGTGGCCACATCTTCTACTGATGCTGGATCAATTGTTTTCCTCCCACTGCCACACTGCATTGTAAGGGCATCTGTGTTTTTGAATTTTGCAATCATCTTCTCCAGACCCTCAGCAGATATTGGACTAATACCTTTTTTCATATCCTTGACTGTCCAGAACTTCTGCAGAGCTACTGGTGCACAGTCACATTTCATGTAAAACAGCTTTACCAGCAGTGTACAATACTTTATTGAGACAGTTATGTTGAGTGTCTCAGATGAAAACTGAGGAATAGCCATGTACCCTGTGTGTATATTTTGCTATATTCTGGCACTTAGAGTGACCTCTAATGATAAAATTTCTGTTAATTTTTTTCCATAACATTTCCCCATTCTTCAATAATATTCTGTTCAAACTCATTCTGAGCAGTGGTTCATTTTTTACAGTGATTACAGTGATTATTACTAAGGTTCCTGTTTCAAAACAGGAACCTTAGCAATAATCACCCTGTATGTTTCGAATTCCAGATTTCATTATGCCAGAATTTGACTTCTTACCTAGTGGCTTTATTGTTTAATACACTGGAGAAATATCCTGATAACAGATAATCTGACAATAGGGAATTGTACAGTTTTGGCTCATCCAGTAGGGTGCCAAATATTGTTTGTGAAATTGCCTTCCCATTAAGAAATTTTTAAAATGCAGCATTCAAGTATAGGAATCCTGACTATTAGATTCCCAAAGTATGTAAGCATGTAGTAAACCAACAGGTTTTCTCAACACTCTGATATCCATGGAAGCAGTGCAAATAGCTTTATTGCTAAGTGAGTAATATTTCTAATTGGAGTGAAAAATTGGTATGTTAGTGTTGAGATTATAGCTGCTATAAACAATAATATAGCTTCCTTTTTCACATATTATGGTTCACAGTATTTACAAGTTAGCCCTAACTTGTATTTAAAATGTTTGTTATTCCTAAAAAAACTATTAATTATGATAAAAGGCTAAAATCATTTGCATTGTGACCGTATAAAATTGTTAATGGCCCAGGTTTTATTATTATGATTCTATAATCTTCATGTCTTTTGAAAATGATGTGTAGGAGAGCACCAAAATCCTAGAGTTGTTTACAGGTATTAAGTTGAAATATGCTGCTTATTTTCTTTATATTTCTTACACTATATGCTTTGAGAATGACAAAAGTTCTGATACTGGTATAATAACAACATAACAGTGACAAAAAAATAAATTATTATGTACATCTTCTAACATTTATAGACAGAAAAGAATAAATTGTCACATTTTTTCGCTTGTTCTTATCATTTCATCTGCAGGTTGACGTTCCTTACCATGTACTGCACTTCTACACTCACGTTACACATTTTCAGTAACACACCAACCTGACCATTTTTGAGTGCCTCTTCAAGCCTCGATACAATGTCATTAAGATGCTGTTCCTGAGCTGGAGTGAAAAGGAAAATCATGTCTTGTTGCCTCCTGAAGGAACTGGTAGGCCTTAGCTCAGCGTTCTGTGGCTGTAGCAACATAGGTTCAAGATCAAACAGTGATCTTGAGAGAGTGTTCAGACTGTAAATAAGAATGATTGAGAAAAAGTATAACAAAAAGATATATTTTAGATAAAATAAAAAGCAAGTATTAACAACATCTGTACTATCTACTAAAACAACAGGAGAGCTGGAGATGGAGTGAGCAACAAGTGATTGAATCTCATATCAGTAATTTTGCTCATATGTCCTCATCAAGCAAAAGTTAGTACAGGAGCTGAAAGAATGGGAAAGTTTTCCAAACCAAAAGTATGGAAAAGCAATCAATAAAATGGCAAAAGCTAAAATAAAAATGAACAAATGTTATATGAAAGGAAACACTCTTGAATGAGAGATTAAGAAATAAAATATGGAGGATTCAATAGTTATTATAAGCTACAAGATAGTTGCTGTTAAAAAAAACTCATTTTAAATGAAAAAAAAAAAAAAAACCAACTCATTTTAAATGTACTGACCACAGGCATCAGATGTTTGTCTCAGAGAATCATCTAGCACTGTACACAAATATCCACCAAGAACATGGCCTTATATATCTTCAAAGTCTATCCTTGACTGTGTGGATGCTCTGTCCCTGTATGCCGGAACCATAATGCCCATTTCCTTGCTACTGTGGAACACTATCTTTCCTTGCGATGATGTGATGCCACATCCACCAGATTCTTCATAACAGAGCTCTGCATTCTGTGACAATCTCCAACTTAACCAATTCTGTGTACACTGTCACCACTGACATTACTGTGGCACTGATAGAACATAAACATTCGCCACTCATTATGTCATCGACTCTCATTCACTGTCTTTCAAACACTGAGTTTCTTAGAGGTCTTAAGCACAGTGCAGAGTTCTAGTTTCAGTTATAAAAGTTTTCATGATTGCTTTATTGACACACTACAGAGTTAGGTATCCACACTGTTACTAATTAACATTGGTTCTTGATATTACACTGGTTGAAATGAGTGCTTTCATCAACACTCAGAGTAATTAGCAGAAGGAAAAGTCATTTGCAACACAATTAGTTGGAAGAAATAGAGCGGAATGAGGCATCTAAACAATTCCTTCACCATCCTTATAAACAACCATCTCCTGACCAACAATATTATGAAAACGAAAGTTGCTACTCACCATACAGCGAAGATGTAGAGGCACAGATAGGCACAACAAAAGACCGCCACAAATAAAACTTTCAGCCCATAAGGCCTCCATCAAAAATAGATCACACACACACACACACACACACACACACACACGTACGCACGCACAACTGCAGTCTCACATTGCGAGCATCAACACCAGTGCATGATGGGAGTAGCAACTGGGTGGAGGTAAGAAGTAGGCTGGAGCGGGGAGGGGGAGGGATAGTAGAGATGGGGTGGTGGACAGTGCAATGCTGCTGGGCAGTGCACATGAATGAGTTGGAGTGGGTAAGGCAGCTATGTGTAGTCGGGAGGTTAGACAAGAGGCAGCAGAGAGATAGAGAGAGGGGGTAGTGGGAAAAGAGAGAAGTAACAAGACTGGGTGTGATGGCAGAACGAGGCCTGTATAGTGTTGGATTGGGCACAGGGAGGCTGGATAGGTGAGGACAGCCTTACATCCACAGAAAGAACCACAGTCCACCATCTAAAAATAGATCCTGACCTTATAATCCTACTTGCAGACAAAGGCTCTGCTACTGTTGTTTTGAATCACAAGTATTACATTCTCTGTCAGGGTTTCGACTACCTCTTGTCATACAGTGCAATGAGAAATGTCCTGCCCATTATCCTTCCCAACACTCCCACAGTGGTATTCCACTGTCCACCAAACCTGCACAGTATACTCGTCCATCCCTACACATTCACTGATCCCAACCCCTTACCTCATGGCTCATACCCCTGCAATAGACCTAGATTCGATGCCTGTCCTATCGCCACCTACTACAGTCTGATCACAAAAATTGTTGGCTCCCTCAGATTTCAACTTGTTTCCCCCTTTCATCCTTCTCACGATCCTATGGCCCATCCTATGCCAACCTATTCATGGGTCATCGGATGAATCCTTCCTACACACCCAGAATCCTAAACCCCTCACCTGGTTCAGATTCACTGATGGCATCTTTGTGATCTGGATCAAGTGTGAGGACACCCTATCCACATTCCTCCAGAACCTTAGCAACTTCTCCCCCATTTGTTTCACCTGGTACTACAAAGCCCAAAGATGGCTACATGAGTACCTCTGTTCATATCAAACATACTAACCACCAGCAATACCTTTGATAGCTGCCACTCGTTCCATACCAAGAAGTCCCTTTCATACAGCCTAGCCTTCCCTGGTCATCGCATCTGCAGTGATGAGTTGTCCCTCTCGAAATATACTGAGGGTCTCACTGAAGCCTTCACAAATCGTAATTATCCTCCCAACCTTGAACAAAAACAAATCTCCTGTGCCTTATCTTTCCAGTCTCCCACCACCTCCCAAAGTCCCACCACCCAGATACAGCAGAGCATTCCCCTCATAACTCAGTAACACCCAGGACTGGAGCAACTGAATTACACTCTCCACCAGGGTTTTGACTACCTCTCATTGTTCCCTTAAATGAGAAATGTGCTGCCCATTATCCTTACCACCCCTCTCACAGTGGTAGTCCTCCATCCTCCGAACCTACAAAATATTTTCATCCATCCCTACATGACCCCTGCCCCCAACCTCTTACCTCATGGCTCATACCCCTGTTATAGACCTTGATGTAAGACCTGTCCCATACAACATCCCACCACCACCTACTCCGCCTTGGTCTCAAACATCACCTATCCCATCTAAGGCAGGCTGCAACCAAACTACAGCCGTAATATTTCCCGAGGGCATGCAGCTTTACTGTATGGTTAAATGATGATGGCGTCCTCTTGGGTAAAATATTCCAGAGGTAAAATAGTCCCCCATTCGGATCTCCAGGAGGGGACTACTCAAGAGGACGTCACTATCAGGAGGAAGAAAACTGGCGTTCTACGGATTGGAGTGTGGAATGTCGGATCCCTTAATCGGGCAGGTACGTTAGAAAATTTAAAAAGTCAGATATAGTGGGAATTAGTGAAGTTCGGTGGCAGGAGGAACAAGACTTTTGGTCAGGTGAATACAGGATTATAAATACAAAATCAAATAGGGGTAATGCAGGAGTAGGTTTAATAATAAATAAAAAAAAAAAAAAATAGGAGTGCAAGTAAGCTACTACAAACAGCATAGTGAACACATTATTGTGGCCAAGATAGACACGAAGCCCATGCCTACTAGAGTAGTACAAGTTTATATGCCAACTAGCTCTGCAGATGACAAAGAAATTGAAGAAATGTGTGATGAAATAAAAGAAATTATTCTGATAGTGAAAGGAGATGAAAATTTAATAGTCATGGGTGACTGGCATTCGGTAGTAGGAAAAGGGAGAGAAGGAAACGTAGTAGGTGAATATGGGTTGGGGGGAAGAAATGAAAGAGGAAGCTGCCCGGTAGAATTTTGCACAGAGCACAACTTAATCACAGCTAACACTTGCTTCAAGAATCATAAAAGAAGGTTGTATACATGGAAGAAGCCTGGAGATACTGACAGGTTTCAGATAGATTATATAATGGTAAGACAGAGATTTAGGAACCAGGTTTTAAATTGTAAGACATTTCCAGGGGCAGATGTGGACTATGGCCACAATCTATTGGTTATGAACTGTAGATTAAAACTGAAGAAACTGCAAAAAGGTGGAAGTTTAAGGAGATGGGATCTGGATAAACTGAAAGAACCAGAGGTTGTACAGAGTTTCAGGGAGAGCATAAGGGAACAATTGACAGGAATGGGGGAAAGAAGTACAGTAGAAGAAGAATGGGTAGCTTTGAGGGATGAAATATGAAGGCAGCAGAGGATCAAGTAGGTAAAAAGATGAGGGCTAGTAGAAATACTTGGGTAACAGAAGAAATATTGAACT
This sequence comes from Schistocerca americana, assembly GCF_021461395.2. Lineage (NCBI taxonomy): Eukaryota > Metazoa > Arthropoda > Insecta > Orthoptera > Acrididae > Schistocerca > Schistocerca americana. Next base: position 1,035,278,646 of record NC_060119.1, on the reverse strand, counting down.
TAATTGATGAAAGGCGAAAATATAAAAATGCAGTAAATGAAGCAGGCAAAAAGGAATACAAACGTCTCAAATATGAGATGGATGGGAAGTGCAAAATAGCTAAGCAGGGATGGCTAGAGGACAAATGTAAGGATGTAGAAGCTTATCTCACTAGGGGTTATCTTACATCCTTACTGCCTACAGGAATATTAAAGATACCTTTGGAGAAAAGAGAACCACTTGTAAGAATATCAAGAGCTCAGATGGGAACCCAGTTCTACGCAAAGAAGGGAAAGCAGAGAGGTGGAAGGAGTATGCAGAGGGTCTATACAAGGGTGATATATTTGAGGAGAATATTATGGAAATGGAAGAGGATGTAGATGAAGAAGAAAGGGGGCATATGATACTGAGTGAAGAGTTTGACATAGCACTGAAAGCCCTGAGTCAAAACAAGGCCCCCAGAGTAGACAACATTCCATTAGAACTACTGACAGCCTCGGGAGAGACAGTCCTGACAAAACTCTACCATCTGGTGAGCAAGATACATGAGACAGGCGAAATACCCTCAGACTTCAAGAAGAATATAATAATTCCAATCCCAAAGAAAGCAGGTGTTGACAGATGCGAAAATTACCAAACTATCAGTTTAACAAGTCACAGCTGCAAAATACTTATGCAAATTCTTTACAGACAAATGAAAAAACTAGTAGAAGCCATCCTCGGGGGAGACCAGTTTGGATTCCATAGAAATATTGGAACACGTGAGGCAATGCTGACCCTACGACTTATCTTAGAAGAGAGATTAAGGAAAGGCAAACCTACGTTTCTAGCCTTTGTAGACTTAGAGAAAGCTTTTGACAATGTGGACAGGAATACTCTCATTCAAATTCTGAAAGTGGCAGGGTTAAAATACAGGGAGCGAAAGGCTATTTACAATTTGTACAGAAACCAGACGGCAGTTATAAGAGTCGAGGGAAATGAAAGGGAAGCAGTGGTTGGGAAGGGAGTGAGACAGGGTTGTAGTCTCTCGCCGATGTTATTCAATCTGTATATTGAGCAATCAGTGAAGGAAACAAAAGAAAAATTCGGAGTAGGTATTAAAATCCATGGAGAAGAAATAAAAACTTTGAGGTTTGCTGATGACATTGTAATTCTGTCTGAGACAGCAGAGGACTTGGAAGAGCTTTTGAATGGAATGGATAGTGTCTTGAAAGGAGGATATAAGATGAACATCAACAAAAGCAAAACAAGGATAATGGAATGTAGTCGAATTAAGTCGGTTGATGCTGAGGGAATTAGATTAGGAAATGAGACACTTAAAGTAGTAAAGGAGTTTTCCTATTTGGGGAGTAAAATAACTGATGATGGTCAAAGTAGAGAGGATATAAAATGTAGACTGGCTATGGCAAGGAAAGTGTTTCTGAAGAAGAGAAATTTGTTAACATCGAGTATAGATTTAAGTGTCAGGAAGTCGTTTCTGAAAGTATTTGTATGGAGTGTAGCCATGTACGGAAGTGAAACATGGACAATAAATAGTTTGGACAAGAAGAGAATAGAAGCTTTTGAAATGTAGTGCTACGGAAGAATGCTGAAGATTAGATGGGTAGATCACATAACTAATGAGGAGGTATTGAATAGAATTGGGTATAAGAGTAGTTTGTGGCACAACCTGACTAGAGGAAGGGATCAGTTGGTAGGACATGTTCTGAGGCATCAAGGGATCACCAGTTTAGTATTGGAGGGGAGCGTGGAGGGTAAAAATCATAGACGGAGACCAAGAGATGAATACACTAAGCAGATGCAGAAAGATGTAAGTTGCAGAAGCTACTGGGAGATGAAGAAGCTTGCACAGGATAGAGTAGCATGGCGAGCTGCATCAAACCAGTCTCAGGACTGAAGACCACAACAACAACAACAACATGGTATGCCCATAGGAAAATGTACAGCAATTGAGAAAGAATTACATAAGATGGAAGTGTGTGGCATTATTGAAAGGAGTATCAATGCTTACAATAATCCACTGGTAGTTGTGTCAAAGAAAAATGGGGGAGTGAGAATAGTTCTTGACTCTAGGCCTTTAAAAAAGATCTTATACAGGGAAACAGACCATCCTGAAAATATCGATGAGCTGTTGCAGAAGTTCAAGGATATAAAATTAATGTCAAGTCTAGACTTAACCTCAGGCTTTCACCAAGTACCCCTGGCACCCAAATCTAGGAAATACACTGCTTTTCTTTACAATGGCCATTGCTATCAGTATTGTGTAGTCCCTTTTGGCTTGAACTCATCGGTAGCAGAATTCATTAGAGCTTTAGGCCATATGCTTGGGCAGGAACTTGTGTCCAAATTAGTGGTTTATGTAGATGACATTTTAGTAACTGGACAAGATTGGAATGAGCGTGTTGGGCTTTTAAGACAGGCATGTGAGAAACTTAGAAGAGGGGAAATGACACTAAGACTAGAAAAGTGCAAATTTGCAGTACCTGAGTTAAAATTTTTGGGACATGTCTTAACAGAAAAAGGAATTTTGGCTGATCCAGACAAAATTAAAGCTATTGCAGAGTTTCCTATACCCCTGTAACAGACAACAACTGAAATCATTTTATGGGCTATGTGGCTTCTACAGAAAATTTGTAAGTAAACAAAGCTTAAACACACCCTGTCTAAGTAACTTGTTAAAGAAGGAAACTGTTTGGATATGGAGTAAAGATTGTCAAGAGGCTTTCGACAGAATAAAAAAGGAACTGAATAACCACAACCTGTTACACAGACCAGATTTCAATTTACCTTTCTGTTTACATACTGACAGCAGTGCTTATGGGCTAGGTACTGAATTATTTCAAGTAAAAGAAGTCAATGGAGAGACAGTTCATGCTACACTTGCATTTGCAAGCAGAATGTTACTGAAGCATGAAAGGAACTATACAGTCACAGAAAAAGAGTTATTGGCTATACAGTGGTCATTTTGAAAATTCAGGACCTATTTACTTGGACATAAGGTAATAGTGTACTCTGATCATAAAGCCTTAAGCTATATACAGGAATGCAAGCTCTATCATGATAGGCTTACAAGATGGGCATTGTATTTACAACAATTCAACTTTGAAATTAAGTATATTAAAGGCACTGACAACATAGTTGCAGATGCTCTATCAAGGCTACCAGTAGGAGGGGAAACAGAAATTTTTGATCAGACTGAAGAAAAACAGTTTAAAATGAGGTATATTAAAGGGGTCACAGATGAAAAAGTTGTTAGATCATTGCCGGCTGAAGTGGCCGTGCGGTTAAAGGCGCTGCAGTCTGGCACCGCAAGACCACTATGGTTGCAGGTTCGAATCCTGCCTCGGACATGGATGTTTGTGATGTCCTTAGGTTAGTTAGGTTTAACTAGTTCTGAGTTCTAGGGGACTAATGACCTCAGCAGTGGAGTCCCATAGTGCTCAGAGCCATTTTTTTTTGTTAGATCATTGTGTGATAAAATCAGGAGGAGCCAGAACCATGATGCAAATTGGAAATTAGTAAAGAGCTGTTTAGGGAAAAAGGACTATGAAAAATTAGACAAGTACTATAAGGTGTTTAGAGGTACTCTGTTTAGGAGAACTGATGAAGACTTGGACAACTGGAAACTATGCTGGCCTGAGGAAGAAGCTGAGAGGTTAATTAGATATACTCATGAGAGCTACGGTCATTGTGACATTCAGAAGTGTATGCAGAAATTACAAGAAAACATATAGTTCTACAATATGGCCAAGAAAGTTAGAAAAGAATTGTTGACTTGTGATAAGTGCCAACGAGTCACAGTAAGTAACAGAAAATGTCAAGGTGAAGTGCAAAACATTATTCCTGCACAACCTGTGGACTTAGTCGCTGTTGATTTCTATGGGCCTCTTCCAAGGAGTAGGAGTGGCAACTGCTACATTTTTGACATGGTGGATGTATTTTCTCAACTAATCAAGTTGTATCCTGTCAGAAAAGCCACAGGTAAGGAGATAGTTATAAAAGTTGAAAAAGACTATTTCTTAAATGTTGGGAAACCAAAAGCAATCTTGTTGGATAACGGTTCTCAGTTTTTGTCAAAAGTTTGGAAAGCCTTTGTTGATAAATTGGGAAACAAATATGTTCAAATATCTCTATGTAATCCGTCGTCAAACCCAGCTGAGAGGTATATGCACGAGATTGGTCGTTTATATCGTACATATTGGAGTCATAAACATCCTGCATGGTATGACCATGTACGAGACTTTGAAGATGTTATGAACAGCTTGCAGCACTCTTCCACAGGATTTAGGTTTCATCTAAAACCAGACAACATTATCACTGAACTCGTAGAATTTCCACCATGCACAATGATGACTATGCGTGAACGTGAAGCCATAGTCAAAGAAACCATAATAAAACAGTGGGAAATTAGAAAAAGATGACATGTTGGCAAGATCAAAGCAACCAAGTTTAAAGTAGGAGATTATGGTTTAGTAAAATCACATGAGAAATAAAAAATTCTAACTTCTGAAATAAAGAAATTCTTTAATATATACATGGGTCCATTAGAGATTGTAGAGCATCCACACCCTAATGCATACCGGTTGGTGTATCCTAAATCCAGGAAAGTTCTCAGGCTAATGAATATTGTTTCATTGAAATTGCAAAAACAAAAGGGGTAAGACTATTCTGGGAAAGTTAAAAGGTGACTCAACAAAAAATTTTCACTGGAAATTATGAAATTTTATATATATAAATTGTCTGATTTTGATACAGTTTTGTGCCCTTGAAAATGTTTATTATTTGTTTAATATGTATGTACTGTATGAAGCATTTGCAATGAATTTTCTGTGTAATACGCTTGCCATGTTAGTTCTTGATATTTCTGTATGCTTATGCAATTTGATTGATATTTGATAATTTGTGCAATTTTAGCTTGTGTAACTTTCTCACACCACACTTGTTGAGACATCTTTTAAAATGCAAGCCACGAATCAGCACTAAATCTGTCTTGCAACAATTAAGTTTTTTTAATTTTTTAAATCTTAAAGGCGGAGTCCCAATTACTACACACTTAAGTGCTTGAAATGTCCAATTCTACTAGGAGATAATCATTTTTAGTAAATCACATGAATTACTGTATATTTCTTTCTCAACCTCTGCAAAAGCATAGGCAGTAATATTTTTTTAATTTTGGTAGATACATACAATTCCAAAACTACCTTTGCACTTTTACTGTGAATATGAACCCTTGTAACAAACAGCCTGTAACTTTACTTTTGAAAACGATTTAATTTTTTATCCTTGGAGTAATGTCTTTGTCTCAAGACATTTGACACCCAATATGTTAATGCATTTGTATTACATGTTTATTGAATTTATTGTTGTTTAAAGGATCTTTTTTGGACCAGTTCATACCTTTGTAGTATTACTCAGACAGATTCGGTAAACTTCTCCCACTAGATAAACATTACCAGAAGGATAACTATGTATCCTAACCATGTACTTACATATAAACATTATGTAACTGTAAGGTGATCTCTGTATGTGATGTTTAGATTACATGGCATTATAGTCAATGAAGTGATACAAACACCTAAGCTTTGGAAACAGACGCACTGCAGGACAAGCAGAAATCAGAGCTATTAACGGAAGTCACCTATGTGCAGATGGACAATGTGGGACATTACTGTGAGTAGTTTGAAAAGTGGGCAGCAAAAGAAAATAAAACAAGCCTGTAGTTAAAAGTTACAGTAATTCAATGGTTTAACGTGAAGTGCTGCAACATTATGGACTCTTCTAAGTGAAAATTGTAATTCTTCTTTTGTATTTCATTTACTCTAAGGTTAAAAATTGAATGTTTTCCTTTACTTTGTAAACCAATTTCAGTGTTAGCATAATTTAAAGGAATCAGTCCTATTAAAAATTTTAATTTATTTAAAATCATATTCTTGGCAGTTCCATTAGTCTGGTGTCAGAATTTTGTTCGCATTTTGATACTTACAAAATTCTTGGGGGGTTATTGTAATGAACTGACAAATAGACATCATTTTGTTATATTATACACTAAAGTCGTGTTAAAAAAGCTATTGCTTAAGATAATACTAAGTTAGGTGTTGCGATCAATAATCGATACTGGAATTCCATGTTCTTTGTAGCTTATGACCGTGATCTTTGGTCTACAATGGGTTTTCGGCCACTTGAGTGTTGGCCGTGGTTGAGTGTAGTTGTGTATCTAGTTTTGGCAATAAATATGTGTTTTTGATACAAAGAAACAGTGGAATACTGCGTCATTTTTCGATAGTCCAGTGATAATTAAAAAACCTGCAACTTTTCTTGGACCCAGAGCAGCAAACGAATCATCGCCTAGACAATGAGAAGCCACATTCACAACGCAGACTCGGCAGCATCAATAAAGGAGACATCATGGCAAGCTCTACTAATGTACTATACAGCCATTAGCCACAACGTAACAGTGTCCTTATGGAGATAACTTTTTCTGCACAGTAGAGCGGGTTCAAATGGGTCAAATGGCTCTGAGCACTATGGGACTTAACTACTGTGGTCATCAGTCCCCTAGAACTTAGAACTACCTAAAACTAACTAACCTATGGACATCATACACATCCATGCCCAAGGCAGGATTCGAACCTATGACTGTAGCAGTCGCGCAGTTCCGGACTGCGCGCCTAGAACCGCTAGACCACCGCGGCTGGCAGAGCCGGTTCATGACACCACCAACACCAGCTTTCCTGGTGGCACTTTCCCTGCAATATATCCTATGTTCTTGTACTACTCCTGGCCTCACCTTTCATTAGTCATTGCCCTTACCCATCCCTTCTTGTTCCCGTTCCAGCATTGCACAGCCCTCATACCACCACCACACTCACTCTTTTTACTTCTCTCCTTTTCTTCTACCCCTTCCCCCCACCGCTCTCCTGCCCCTTGTCTAACCTCCCGACTGCACATAGCTGCCCTACCCTCTTCACTTCGTCACTGTGCACTCTCCAGTAGCACTACACTGTCCACCACCTCTACCTGACTATCCCTCCTCCTCCCCACCTAGTGTCCCCCTTACCTCCACCCAGTTGCCACTACCACATGCACTGGTGCTGCTGCTCGCAGTGTGGCTACAATTGAGCGAGACAGCAGACATGTGTGTGTTAGTTGCACATGTGTGTGTGTGTGTGTGTGTGTGTGTGCGTGTGTGTGTGTGTGTGTGTGTGTGTGTGTGTGTGTGTTGTCTATTTTTGATGAGGGCCTTACAGGCCGAAAGCTTTATTTGTGACAGTCTTTTTGTTGTGCCTATCTGTGACTCAGAACCTCTGTTATATGGTGAGTTGCAACTTCCTTTTCATAATATTGTTAGATCGCATCATGGATTTTCCACTGTTTGATCTCATGACCAATAATTATTTCTGCCTTGGAGGTCTAATCCACAAATAAATTCATTCACTTTCCACTGGTTCTACCTTTGTGCCTTCCTATATAAACCTTTTTCTAGGCCACTTATCTATGCAAACAAATAAATTCATGAAATTGCCACTGATTCTACCTTAATGCCTTCCTATATCAACCTTTTTCTAGGCTGCCTACCTATGCAAATCGTTATACACCTAGCCCAATTCACATTAAGGGATAACATTGAGATTAATTTAACACACGGAAAAAGTATATCTGCTCTTTTTTCAAGAACCTCTATATACTCCCAAATCCATTCATCTGGACCAAATGAGCCACTTTCTAGAATTTTGAGCTCAACTTCTCTGCTCCTGTCTATAGAATTAACCACCAACAGTAACTTTATCTTGAGTGCTGTCAATTTGTCCACATCACAGTGTCTTTACCCCACTATCTTGTCATCTGCGATGGCTGTATCTGAAGTGGGAAGAAAGAGTTATATTAGCATGCTGATAACCTTACCAGACCTAAAAAACAGTTTCCTGCATCAGTTCACACTGTTTCCAATAAATCCATCATCACTGTGAATCAGACATTAGTTAGTACTCCCTCATCAAACCTTCAAAAGCTCAACTACATTCTTACTCAGGACATTGATTACCCTTCATTGTGCCCAGTAATTAACAATATGTTGTAGAAAAATTCTGATATTACCACTGAAACAGCAGTACACAACCCACCCAGCTTATATAACATCCTAGACTATATCCATATCAACTCTACTTCCAAGCAGCCATGTCATATATTGACTGTACTGTTATTATAGCTGTGCTTCCTTCTGAACATACTGAAAAATGGTACAACATTGACTTCAAGAGCTGCTTCACATGTGCCATTTAGATCTCCTTCCCCTTTCCCGTGCAGCACTCATGACCTTTTCCTCTCCTGCAATTTTCCAATGCATTCTTTCTATATTACAATGTAATCTCCTTCCCACACTATCTCTCCCTCTCTCTTTTTATCTCTAATATTAATCAGTATTTTGTGTTTTTCAGATAACTACCTCCCTCTCCACTTCCTCCAATACTGTGCAAAAGAGAGAGAGAGAGAGAGAGAGAGAGAGAGAGAGAGATGTGTATTCAGACTAGATAAAGAGAAAAAACTTGATACTTATGAGATCTTCTCATCTGTTATGTGGTTTATTTGGCATCCACCTGCACATGTGTAGGGTCCTTTCAGCATTATTTTTTCATTTCTGCCCTGGAACTTCCACTGTAATAGTACTAAGAACTCACTTTGTAATGGGCATGATCAATAAATAACAGCGTCTGATTCTTTTTGAATGACTGTATATTATTATGTACATAATTTAGGAGTAATGACAATATTTTGTAAAGGATAGATCACTATTCACCATACAGTGGAGATGGCATTAACAGGCACAACAAAGGCTTAATAAACATGTATATACATTAATACTCATTCCACATATCATGAATATGACACTTCATATCTAAAAATACATCTATTGAGTAGAAGGAGTTCTCATTCAGAAATACTTCTAATTTGTTTTTAAATATTGGTAGACCATCTGTCAGACTTTTAATGTTACTTGGCAGATTTTTACGGCAGTATAATTCACCCCTTTCTGTGCCAAACTCAGATTTAACCCAGAATAGTGAAGATCATCCTTTCCTCTATTGTTGTAGCTATGCACTAGGCATCGTGAAGGTACAGTGAATACCCTGAGTTTCTTAATGTCTGCAAGGTGATCTTAGGTGGGCTCCAGCTATTATTTTGATTACATGCTTTTGTGCAATGAATACTTTTTCTCTTAATGATGAATTACCCCAAAATATGATGCCATATGAAAGCAGTGAATGAAAATAGGCATAGTACGCTAATTTACTGATACATTTATCACCAACAGACTTCTATTCATAATTTATATTTATCAATGGTGTTATGCCACTTACTGTACAGAATTGTATATACAGCACTCTCTCAAAATTTACTGAGGGTCCATTTGCAGAGAACCACTTAACAATTTTCTGAATGACATTATTTGCAATTTCCTCAGCTGATTCTTGTTTGTTGCATGTATCATCAGAAAAAAGAACTAGCTTTGCATCTTCATGAATATAGAATGGCAAGTCATTAAGATACACTATGTGATCAAAAGTATCCAGACACCTGGCTGAAAATGACTTACAAGTTCATGGTGCCCTCCATCGGTAATGCTGGAATTCAATGTGGTGTTGGCCCACCCTTAGCCTTGATGATAGCTTCCACTCTTGCAGGCATACGTTCAATCAGGTGCTGGAATCTTTCTTGGGGAATGTCAGCCTATTCTTCATGGAGTGCTGCACTGAGGAGAAGTATCGATGTCGGTCAGTGAGGCCTGGCACGAAGTCGGTGTTCCAAAACATCCCAAAGGTGTTCTATAGGATTCAGGTCAGGACCCTATGCAGGCCAGTCCATGACAGGGATGTTATTGTCATGCAACCACTCTGCCACAAGCCATGCATTATGAACAGATGCTCCATCGTGTTGAAAGATGCAATCACCATTCCCGAATTGCTCTTCAACAGTGGGGAGCAAGAAGGCACTTAAAACATCAATGTAGGCCTGTGCTTTGATGTTGCCACACAAAACAAGGGGTGCAAGCCCCCTCCATGTAAAACATGACCACACCATAACACTACCACCTCCGAATTTTATTGTTGGCACTACACACGCTGGCAGATGATGTTCACTGGGCATTCACCATATCCGTACCCAGCAATCGGATTGCCACATTATGTACCATGATTTGTCACTCCACACAACATTTTTCTACTGTTCAATCATCCAATGTTTATGCTCCTTACACCAGGGGATACCTCCTTAACATAGCACTATCTGTGCGGGCGAGGATGTTTGCGTGCTCTGGATCTGGAGGGCTATGCCGGCGGTAGTGTAGCTACCACCAGGGTCACCCACGCCCGACAGACCAAAGGGGACGAGCCAGACAAAGTGTGTCCCACAACAAACTATCATTAGCCATCTCCTATCCTATCCTAAATGTCTCCTTTTTCCTTACCATTATTAAACCCTTGCCAGAGATATGGCGAAGTCCTTAACAGCAGGTACAGCGGAGAAGAACGTCTATGGTATGATGCAGCTGGCGGAGGAGGCTCCCTCTCCCTCCTAAGGGCAAATGATGAGTGGAACCACTGCTCTGTGGTGAAGAGGGATCTTCAAAGGCTGAGGGAGTAAACCCTGAAAGAAAATCCTTGGCTGCATTAGGCTTAGCAGGCCAGCAGATGAGAAAAAGTTGTTATTGCTTTCAATCAAAGAATGAGCCTCAAATTAAAAATACCTAATGTAGACAGCACTTCTTGTTCCACTGGAATGAATGACAGCTCTTCACAGCCTGAAGAAAAACCAAGGAATGCAAGAATGTACACTAAACAAGAACATAAAACTAGAACCCAACAAAAAGACAAAAACAAGTTGAGAGTGGGAACATTAAATGTGATAACCTTGACAGGGAAGACTGAAGAGATTGTAGACCTGATGGAGAGGAGAAAGATTCATATCCTTGGATTGAATGGGGCCAAGTGGAATGGAAAAACCTCTAAATTGCTGAGAGGTGGGTACAAATTGTACTGGCAGGGTCAGAATAAAGAGGCAAAAAATCGAGTGGGGTTTGTGTTTCACAAAGATATTGACCCAGTTACAGATGTACCTTTGTAAGTGAAAGGATAACTAGAGCAATAGTGAACGTAGGAAAGGATAGTTTTACTATACTCCAAATAAGAGAAGACAACTGTATGAGAACTGGGGATCTGAATGCTCAGATTAGGATGGATAGAAATGGATATGAGGAGGTGATGGGCCCTTTTGGATACAGAAGACGAAATGTTGAGGGTGAAGAAATTCTAAATCTGTGTACAAGGAATCATCTTTTAGTGAAGAATACATTCATCAAGAAACAAGACAGCCATAAGATTACTAGATATGGCTGGGATGGCAAATCTAAGACAGTTACAGACTATATATTAATGGACAAATTAATTGGATGAAAAGTAAGGGACACTAAAGTTATACCAAGTGAGCACTTGGATAGCGACCACAGGTTATTAATAGCTGATATAAATTATAAGATGAAAAGTTTGAATGCTGTACAAAGAATACCAAAAATTAAGAAGTGGAAGTTGAAAGAAGAAGAAAATAAGAAAAGTTTCCAAAATCTAGTAGCACAAGAACTGCCAAAAACTGAAAGGGGTAGTGTAGAGGATGAGTGGAACCTATTCAAAACATCAACAGCTAACTGTGCTGTGCAAATATGAGGCAAAATAAAGGGCAAAGTGAAAGATGAAGAAACCAGTTGGTGGAATGATACAGTAAAAGAAAAACATAATATGGCAAAGAAAAACATGGAGTTTGAAAAAAGAAATCAGAACCAGTGGCTGGTACCAAAGGATGATCACAAGGTGAAAACAATGGAGAAGGAATACTGACAAAAGAAACTCCAAGCAAAGAGAATTGTGAAAGAGGAAAAGGAGAGGAGTTGGGAAATATTCACCCAGAAACTAGAGCAGGACATCAAAGGGAACCAAAAACTGCTACATGGGTTACTGAAAAGTAGAAGATCTGATAGAGAAGATGTAAAAGCAATTGAAACAGAGGATGGTGATATTATCAGGGACATGGAAAGTATCAGAGAAGCAATGAACAATTATTTTGAAATCTTACTGAATGGGGAAGGTGCACAAGAAAGTGACACCGAAGTCATTGAATTATAAGAAGAGCAGGATCCAATCTCTTGGTTAGAAAATGAGAATTTCCTGAAACAGATGAAAACTGGGAAGCCAGCTGGAGTAGATGAGCTGACAGCGGATATTATTAAAGCGACAGGAATCCATGGAATACAATGGTTATGCTGGTTGCTGGGCTGATACGGAAAAAGAAAACAACAAACTGCCGGATGAATGGAGAAAAGGAATTATAATACCATCATTCAAGAAAGGTATTGGAAAGAAATGCACCAACTACCTTATGTCAGCTCTACAAAAAATTAGGAGAGACAGAGTCATGAATGATTCTGTAAGGAGAGACCTGCAGGTGACATTGACTACACAGGAGAGAATGAGTGCTTTGAGATTGAAGTGGTTCGGTCATGTGAAGCGAATGCACCCAACTCGAACTCCACACCAGTATTTGGAGATGGAGGTACCAGGAATAAGACCAATTTGGCGGCCTAGAAAGAGATGGACAAACCAGTTTAAGGAAGATCTCAAGAGGAGAGGAGTGACGTGGGATGTAATGGAGAGGGAAAAGTTATACAAGGACAGAAACCAATGGAGGCTTATCATTCACAAAGTTCCTACCCAGGTTGCTGGAAGGAAATCCTGATGATGATGACACCAAACAAGGCATCATTTGGCAGTTACCAGTGTGATGCGTGGCTTATGAGCAGCAGCTTGACCATGAAATCCGAGTTTGTTCACCTCCCGCTTAACTGTCATAGTACTTGCAGTGGATCCTGATGCATTTTGGAATTCCTGTGTGATAGTCTGGATAGATGTCTGCCTATTACACATTAAGACCCTTTTCAAGTTTCAGCAGTCTCTGTCAGTCAACAAAGGAGGGCAGCCTGTGCGCTTTTGTGCTGTACGTGTCCCTTCATGTTTCCACTTCACTATCACTTCAGGAACAGTGGACCTAAGGATGTTTAGAAGTGTGGAAATCTCATGTACAGAGGTATGGCACAAGTGACAACCAATCACCTGACCATGTTCAAAGTCCGTGAGTTTCGCGGAGTGCCCCATTCAGCTCTCTCACGATGTCTAACGACTACTGAGGTTGCTGATATGGAGTACCTGGCAGTAGGTGGCAGCACAATGCACCTAATACAAATAATATGTTTTTGTAGGTGTCCATATACTTTTGATCACATAGTGTATATTAATAACAGTAAGGGACTTGAGACTGAACCCTATGGGACATCATTCTTGATACCTCCCCAGTTACAGAACTCTGTTGATTTTTCCAGACTATCTGTACTGTTAATTTCAACCTTCTGCATTCTTCCAGTTAAATATGAATTAAATCATTTGTGCACTTTCCCATTCAAACAACAATACTTAAGCTTATCTACAAGAATTTCATGATTCACTCAATCAAAAGCCTTTGAGAGATCACAAAATATCTCACTGGGTTTAGTTCAGTTATTCAATGCATTTAATGTTTGATCAGTGAAAACATATATAGAATTTTCTGTTGAAAAGCCTTTCTGAAAACCAGATTAATGTTTTGTCAGTATTTCATTTTTACAAATATGTGATGCTACTCTGGAATATTTTACTTTTTCAAGACTTTTGGATAAAGCTGTCAGAAGTAAGATTGGGTGTCAGTTGTTAGCATGAGACCTATCCCCTTTTTTATGCAATGGTTTAATAATAGCGTATTTCAGTCTGTATAGAAAAATGCCCTGTTTCAGTGAGCTACTACATATGTGACTGAGATTTCTACTTATCTGTTGCGAACAGGCTTTTAGTACTCTGTTGGAAAGACCATCAATTCCATGTGTGCTTTTACTTTTGAGTGAATTTATTACTTTTAGGTTAAATTTTAAATTAGCATCAGGTTTCCTGCGCACCTCATCCCAGTTAACTGTTGCAAGCTTCCCTAAAATTTTCAATTGTTAAATCATTAACTGAACGCACTATTTTGGAGGACTGTTTTGCTTTACTGTATGGAGCTATGTCATATACTGTAACAAGCTGTGCATCATGATCAGACAGACCATTCTTAACAAGAAAAGTTTTTATTTGATTAAATTTATCTTGGTCTCTAAAAACATTATCTATCAGTGTGCTGTTTTCCTGTATCACCCAATAACTGACATCAAATTGAGAGAACCAAGTAATACTTCAAGGTCAACCTATCTATTGGACTCTTTCAGAAAATCCAAATTGAAATCCCCAGAAACAACAATTTGCTTCCCTATGTCTCATAGATAGCACAACAGAGAATCCAAGTTTTTCAAAAATAGCTGAAAATTTCCCAATGGGAACCTATATATGGCTACAATTATAAAAGTAGCATTATTTAGAGTAAGCTCATACACGCTTGCTTCTATACATTGCTCTACAAAGAATTTTTTAGTTTCCAAATTTTTCACACTATGACAGATTTGACATATATGGCAACTCCTCTTCTCTCCAACTGTGCTGAAAGCTTATATCAATCTATATTTACCATTTTCGTATTATTTTTCACTGTGCTTTTATGAGAATCTTACAACGTACTATTTTTCACTGTGCTTTTATGAGAATCTTACAACGTACTATTTTTCACTGTACTGTTATGAGAATCTTGTGATATTTTAACATTTCTAGTACTTGCCTGTCTTGATCTTAGCTCAAAAAAGAGATACTCCCATGAGCTTCATTATCACCCCCCCCTCTTGTTAATGACTTTGCTATCATCCCAGCTCATTTACTCTTCCCTTTCCTATTAAGATTCAGGCCATGGCTTGTGAAGTCTCACCCACTAATACCATCAACAGGAACCAAACCCAAGCCTGATGAAGTAGCCATCCGAAGCAGCTGATATAGCTCCATATTGACACTCCTGACAGAGCTGTTCATTTGGGGCTGATCATACTGCATGAAAGCAGAAATCAAGCCAACATTTGTATGGTTCATTGCAGATGCTATTTTTACCAGGTCACACTGAATGTTGTAGCCCTGATCTCTGTCAATATTGTTTTTCACTCCACCCACCACCACAACATGATCCTGCATTGTAAAACCCTTGCACAATGATCCTTCATCCTCTATCACTTGGCAAATACATGCTCTGGGCTTGAAAATACTTGTGACCTGCTACCTGTCACCTAATTTTTCCTGCAAGATTTGGCCCACAGCTCTTCCATGGCTACTAGCTAACAACAGTCTGCCTGCTTAGCTGGGTGGTAACGTTACTGCCTCCCGTTCAGCGGGCCCAGGTTCGATTCCTGCCCGGGTTGGAGATTTTCTCCACTCATGGACTGGGTGTTGTGTTGTCCTCATCATCATTTCATCCTCATCACAGGCACGCAAGTTGCCCAATGTGGCATCGACTGAAATAAGACTTGCACTTGGTGGCTGAACTTCCCTGGATGGGGCCTCCTGGCCAACGATGCCATACTCATTTCATTTTACCTAACAACAGAACTTTCCTCCTACTTTCTACTATTTTTAAACAGTTGGATTCCTAGTGAATGTTTGTTGTGTGCTGACTACACTTACATCTACCTGAGCCTCTTCCTTAGCTGACTGAGGTAACAAGGCAAACCTACTGTTTGTGCCAATGATGAAACTGTCAGATATTGTTCTCTTTCTGTGGTCTCTGTCCCCTGCAACCACTTCCCACCTTTCTTCACCCTTCTCCCTCCTTAATCTCAACAATTCCTCCCAAGCACTATCCAGTTCAGCCGTAAGGGCTCTAATCTTCCCTTTCTTTTCAACTGTTTTCCTGTCCCTTGAACATACTCTGCAATACCATGGAAGAGACTCATTTACTTCCCTAATTCCCATGCCATTACATTCCCCCCCAATGCAACCATCTATCACACCAGCTGCACAGAAACTCAGAACTAACTTTCCTACGGCAGCTCAAACACTTTTCGTTTACGGTTGTTTACAATATTTATCTAGACTATAACAGTAATATTCTTTTAACTACAGGTCAGAAGAGTTATGTGGAACATTAATATAAGGGTATACTATTAATATAGAAATGTAATGCACTTAAACTAATGTTAAAATCAAAACCTGTATACCCAAAAAGTTAGGCTTAAGATCGTTAATGTGCAATTCATACTTTATGTGTTTTGAAAGTAAATAAAAGATAGAACTTAAAACCTTTAACTTCCTGAGTATATACAGCACTGCTAAATACATGTGCAATGAAAACAACCTAAATTCTTCATTTAATACTTAAGCAAATGTCTTAGATTTGTATGTAAACCTATGTCTAAAATACGCAGAAACCAGCCCTTAGGTTATGTTTTAATTTTTTTTTTTTTTTTGAGAAATACTTTGAAATGAGTGAAACCTTCAATAGATAATATGAAACTTCTTTTGGTATAATATTAACTTAATTTTTATTATACAATTAACTACTTATATTCACAAGGTCAATATTCAAGTGTGTGTGTGGTCTGAACCAGGGCTGCCAAGCAGCAAAGAAGGTCTCTGTGTGAAATAGATAACATGCACACACACATTCATGCAAACACAGCTCACACATGCTCATGACCCATGTCTATTGCCACTGAGTCCAGTCTGCAAGCAACAGTGAATGACGGGAGAATCAATCTGGGTGGTGGGGCTAAGCAGAAGGCTGGGGTCGGATAGGGGAGGGAGAGCAGAGTGTGGGTGGGTGACAGTAAAGTGCTGTTTGTGAGAGCATACAGGGACAAGATTGAGACAGGGTAGAGCAGCTAGGTGCACTTGGGAGGTTAGATGGAGGGTGGGAAGAAGGCGGAACAGGAGAGAAGTAAAAAGCTCCACCACCCAGATTAATTCTCCCATCATGCACTGTTGCTTGCAGTTTGGCCTAAGCAGCCAGAGAGAGTGGTCACAAGTGTGTTAGTTGCATTTGCATGAATGTATGTATGCATGTCATCTATTTCAGAAGAAGGTCTTCTGGGTGAAACTCACATGCTAAATTGCTCTTTTCTTGTGCCTGACTGTGACTCAGCATCTCTGCTATATGGTGAGTAGTACTCTGTCCATTACATAACAGTAACGACCTCACGCACGCACGACCACCAACTCCAGCATCTCAGGCTCTGGAGTTGGCGGTCGTGTATATGTGACGTGTGCTTGCTTGTGTGTGTCCATGAATGTTGTATCTCTCTCTCTCTCTCTCTCTCTCTCTCTTTACTGATGAAGGCTGTGGTTGAAAGCAATATGTGAGTGTCTTTTAATCATGCCTGTCTGCAACTTGATGTGTCTTCTTTACGGTAAGTAGCAATCTATCTTTTCCTACAGTGTTGATATTCCTACCTGGATTTTCCATTGTTTGCTTTTCGTAATAGTGTCATTATTCCAAGCTGGGTATTCTACTGTTTAATTTAGGAGTAAAGGAGACCAGTTACCAAACAGTACAAGTTTTTAGTTGTTGACAGCCACACACAAAAGAGGAAGAAGGAAAAAGAAAGAAAAAAGGAAAAAAGGGAAGAAAACTTGATTACGATCTTTTGGTGATGTGAACTTCTTGAAAATGCTTGCTGCACAGCGTGTGGCCTCCTTCTTCACATTACGTAGTTGTGGACAAAGTCATTGTGGAAACTGTGTTTGGAATTTACATAATGGCTTTTAATTTCACTCTGTTTGTAGAAGTACGAAGACTATGAGCAAGTATTGTTTGTAACATTTTCTTCAGTCAAATGGAACTATAAACTGAGGTGACAAAGGTTATGGGATACCTCCTAATATTGTGTCAGACCACCTTTTGCTGGCCATAGTACAGCAACACAACATGGCGTGGACTAAGCAAGTTGTTGATAGTCCTCTGCAGAAATATTGAGCCATGTGCCTACATAGCCATCCATCATAGTCAAAGCATTGCCAGTGCAGGATTACATGCACGAACCGATCTCTCAATTATGTCCCATAAATGTTTGAAGAAATTCATGTTGGGAAATCTGGATGGCGAATTCATTCATTTGAATTTTCCAGAATGTTCAAACCAATTGCAAACATGTGTGGCCTAATGACATGGCGCACTATCATCCATAAAAATTCCATCTTGTTTGGGAAAAACAATGACTGCAAATCGTGTCCAAGTAGCTGAGCGTAACCATTTTCAGTCACCGATGGTTCAGTTAGACCAGAGGATCCAGTCCATTCCATATGAATGCAGCCTACACCATTATGGAGCCACCACTAGCTTGGATGGTGCCTCATTGATAGCTTGGGTCCATGGCTTTTTGGGGTCTCCACCATATTCGTGTCCTACCATAAGCTCTTACCAACTAAAATCGGGACTCATCTGACCAGACCACAGTTTTCCAGTCATCCCAAGTCCATTAATATGGACATGAGCCCAGAAGAGGCATTGCAGGTGATGTTGTGCTGTTAGCAGAGGCACTCGCATCGGTCATCTGCTGCCATAGCCCATTAGCACCAAATTTTGCCGCACTGTCCTAATTATCACATTCATCATATGTCCCACATTGATTTCTGTGGTCAGTTCATGCAGTGTAGCTTGTTTGTTAGCACTGACAACTCTATGCAAACAATGCTGCTCTTGATTGTTAAGTGAAGGCTGTTGGCCCTGTACTTTCCATGGTCAGAGGAAATGCCTGGAATTGGTATTCGCAGCACACTGTTTACACTATGGATTTGTAAATTGAACTCCCAAATGATTTCCAAAATGGACTGTCCCATTTGTCTAGCTCCAAATCACATTCCACATTTGAAGTCTGTTAATTCCTGCTTTGTGGCCATAATCACATCAGAAATCTCTTCATATGAATCACTGGAGTACAAATAAAAGCACTGCCAATGCACTGCCTTGAGCAGCCACTGGTGAAGTATCAGTGCAGCAGCAGTGCAGTAGCAAGTTGCATATTTAGCTTTCATATTTGTTTTGTAGTTCGATTCTTAATTTCTTTCCGAGTGTCTTTGCACTTGCATATTTAATTACGTAAAATCCTTGCATATTCTCGTAGTTGAGAGGAGTAATATTGCTTATTGATAGCCGTAGAGTATAAATTTGCAGAGTCGTTAGTCAGTTGTTTGTTTTGGACAGCCAGTGCACTTTTGACACAGCTCAGTGAGCCTTGAGCAGCCACTGGTGAAGTATCAGTGCAGCAGCAGTGCAGTAGCAAGTCGCAGTTCGCGAGCAGCTGAGCGTGCTGTTGGCCATGGTCAGCCGCCTTCAGGCTGCTGCCTCGAGGTGCAGCACCGGCGGAGGGTCTGGCACGTCGCTTGAGACACCCCAGGTGTCGCTTGCTGCCTCCGCTGACTCAGCTGCCGAGGCACCTTCTAGTGTACCCAGCGCGTTGGGGCCGCCCTCACCTCAGGGTGAGTGGTGGACTGCAACGCGTTCGCGTCGCTCAAGGCAGAGGGTCAATGTGGAGGCTGTCCGGCTGGCCATCACTGATGGAATGATGCACAAGATAGTTACCACTGCTGGCCCTCCTATTAGGTACAAGGTTAGACGCCTCAACCCTATTAAGTTTCACGTGGCCCGGCAGCAAATTAATGAACTTTTGGAGGTAGGTATCCTGCAAACCATCAGACAGCAACTGGTCTTCACTGATTCACCTCACCCTCAAACACAATGGTTCTTTCCAAATGTGTGGTGATTACAGACATCTAAACACTCATACCGTCATGGACCATTTCCCCATGCCTAACATACATGATTTCATTCATATGTTATTGGATGCTGCAATCTTCAGTGTTATTGACTGTAAACGTGCCTACCACCAGATTCCCGTAGTGCTGGAAAAGATCCCTAAAACAGTTTTTGTCACGCCGCTTGGTTTTCTCCAATACAATGTCATGGCATTTGGCCTGAAAAACATGCCAGAAATGTGGCAGCGATTCATTGACTCCGTCTATGACAGTTCGAGTCTTGCTTTGCATGTATGGAAGACATACTCATTTTCAGCAAGTCAGCTGAGGAATATAAAAATCATTTATCCATGGCCCTCCAGACCTTGCAAATCCAATGGTGTTGAGGTCAACAAAGACAAATTCCAATTGCGCCAGCCTTCTGTCATATTCTTGGGTTATACCTTCTCCGCCAGCCTCCCAAATCTTGCGTGCTGGCCATCATGTTAATGCTGCCCCCTGCTACTTACAAAGAACTCTGACATTTCCTTGGCACATTAAATTACTACTGCCATCACCTGCCCTCTTCTGCCGCTGGTCAGGCTCCGTTGACAGACTTGCTGTTGGGTAAACAGACTTCAGGACTCAAACCCGTTTGCTGGACTGCACCTATGCTGCTCTGTGGCATCGACAGGTCATATCAACCATGAACAACATGATCTTTGACTGAGATCAGTTCATTCGAGCCGCCGTGTAATTCTAGGAGTCTGCATTTATGTGTCTTGTTGTATACATGTGTACGACTATTGTGGAAATATATATTTATGTGCAGATATTTGTGGGACACTTTGTTCAGTATACCTCTACATGTATCACATTCCCATAAACATATTTCAGCAGGAATTTCTACACATGAACAATTTAACAAGAACATATATAATACTAATGGTCATTTTGCAGCTTGCAATACAATATATACAAAATATTAACGATTTATTATACAATACATAATCTTTATTGTTTCTTTTCTTTTCAAATTGCTGAACTGTCCTGCATGAATTCTTCAATTGAATAATCACGTTTTTCCACAAGTGTATCAAATAACAATCTTTCTTGTGGGTCAGACTCCATATTTAACTGATTTGTGTTATTGAATTTATTGTAAATTTTTAATCCCATGTACAATGATGTTTGAGAATAAAGTTTTAAATTATGAGAGGGAAGTTTGAAACTCTGTCTGTGTCAAGTACTGTAATTGTGGTTGAAATGAAAATTGTCAAATGAATTTTTATTTTTATAGATGAAAATAAAAATTTCATAGATGTACAGAGAAGGAATGGTTAGCATTTTTAATTTTTTAAATAATGGGTGACATGATGTTCTTTTTTGGATTAAACATGTTTCTTATCATTATCTTTTGAAGTGTAAGTAATCTCGCGCTGTTCATAGAGTTTCCCCAGAAAATTATTCTGTATTGAATTATAGTCTCAAAGTAGCTGTGGTAGACTATGTTCCTGGTGTCCATATGGGTGGAACCAGGTAAGACATTCCAGGCATAAGCTAGGCTGTTTAGTTTGTTTGCTAAGAAGTCTACATGTGCCTTCCAATTTAAATTTTTGTCAAGATTTAGACCTAGAAATATTACATAAGTTACTTCAGTCATTTCCTGATCACCGTGCACTATTTTTATGGGAGATACTGATGATGTTTTAGCACTGAACTGCTCTAATTGTGATTTAGTGACATTGAGTTTCAATCCATTTTGCTGAAATCATAATTCTAGGTTTCCCTTGAAATTTTCCACAGTATCATGAATTTGTCTAAATTTTCATTTCCAATTAAAATTGAGGTGTCATCTGCGAATAAAACTGTCACTTGCGAATGAGACAGGAACTGAAATTGAGAGTAGCAATTCGAAAGCTGAAATACTTAACTCCATTTTCAAATGTTCCTTTACAAAGGAAAATCCAGTACAACTGAAAAGATGACTGAAATAAGTTTTAGTGTCAGTGGTGTTGAGAAACAGCTGAAATCATTAAAACTGAAGAAATGTCCAAGATCCGATGGAATCCTTAACAGATTCTACACTGAATTTGCAGCTGAGTAAGTCACCTTCTAATTATAATCTATCATAGATACCTCAAACAAAAAACTGTGCATATTTGGAAGAAAGCACAGGGCACAACCTTTTACAAGGACAGTATAAGTGATCCACAAGATTACCGTCCAGTATTCTAGACATTGATTTGTTGTAGAATTTTTGAACAGATTCTGAGCTCAAACATAATGATGTATCTAGAACAGAATGAACTCCTCCTTGCCATCTAGAATGGATTCCAAAAACATCAATCATGTGAAACCCAACCTGCACTTTTCTCACATGACATACAGAAAGCTTTGCATTGTTGCAGTCAAATAGATGCACTATTAGTAACTTTGGGTGTGCTCCAGGGAAGTGTATTGGGAACCTTGATGTTCATGTTGTATGTTTATGACCTTGTGGACAATATTAATAGTAACCTTAGACTTTCTGAAAATGAAACAGTTGTCTATAATGAAGTATTGTCCAAAAGAAGCTGCATAAATATCCATTCAGATCTTGATGAGATTTCTGGGTTGTGCAAAGATTGGCAACCTGCTTTAAATGTTCATAAATGTAAAACTGTGTACTTCACAAAACAAAAAATCAGTATGCTATGACTATATCAGTGAGATACAGTAGAAATCAGCCAAATCATACAAATACCTGGGTGTAATACTACGAAGTGATATGAAATAGAATGATGACATAGGCTCAATTGTTGGTGAAGCAGGTGGCAAACTTCAGTTTATTGGTAGAATATATGGGAAGTGCAATCAATCTACAAAGGAGAGTGCTTACAAGTCACTTATGTGACCCATTCTAAAACACTGCTAAAGTGTGTGGAACCAGTATCAAATAGGACTAAGAGGGGATACTGAACATATACAAAGAAGGGCAGCACAAATAGTCACAGGTTTCTTTGACCCATGGGAGAGTGTCACAGAGATGTGTGTGTGGGAAATCTTATGGAACTTAACTGCTAAGGTCATCAGTCCCTAAGCTTACACACTACAGCCACACAGTCCAGGACTGCAGCGCCTTAGACCGCTCGGCTAATCTCGCGTGGCATCACAGAGATGCTGTTGAAATTGAACTTGCAGACTCTTGAAGATAGACATAAACTATTCCAAAGTAGCCTAATTAACAAAGTTTCAAGAACCAGCTTCAGTTGATGACTCTAGGAATATACTATAACTCACTACATATCACCCACATAGAAATAGTGAGGACAAGATTAGATTAATTACAGCGTGCACAGAAGCATTTAAACAGGCCTTCTTCCTACTGTCTATACCTGAATGGAATGTAAAGAAACCTTAATATTTGGTACAATGAGTGTTGCCTCTGCCATGCAGTTCACAGTGGTTTGCAGGGTATAGATGTAGATGTAGATCTCCCTAAGGAAGACATGTCTCAATAGTCAAGGTTTTATCGATTTTGATGGCAATGAAAATCATTGCAAGCTTGGGATTAACAGCCAGATTGATCCAGCTTAACAACTATGGAAATTTTATACATTACTCTATTATATTAAGGAAGCATTAATGCATAGCATAGTTTATGTGGAGTGGCCATTATTTATGCTACAATTAGCCATGCCACAGGATTTGCATTATAATATAATTGGTGAGAGGAGAAGTTTTAATTTAATCTTAGTTGAAATAATCCCTAAATTTTGAGGAGCAAATAGGAATGAGAAAGTTGTCCAGAATTTAATCTGTGAATTAAGATATTCATTGAGAGTTATGTAAATATGTTTGAGTATTATTTAATAAAATAATGAAGTACCACGAAGAAAGGTTTGAGACATTTTTTCAGGCAAATGTTGAAATATCATTTAAGTGTGGGCTGTTACTATCACATATAACATACTTGGGTTCACTTTCTACCCATTTTTGTACCCAGCAATGAACTCTGAATGTTATCATAATATTTACTGACCAGTAGTAGGTTCTTGGCATGAAGACAATATTAGGTGAATGTGATCAACATAAACAGACAAAAGCTAAGGGCTTAAAAATAAGTCATGTGGAACATGCTGCCTGTAGAAACCAAAACATAGTTGTTTCACTTAAAGTAGCTGTAAAGTCAGAGTGGCTTCAAAAACCAAACTGACATTCATTGTGAGCATAAACGTCAAATTAGTACAATCAAATATCTGAGGAAGCAATAAAAGTACAATGAACAGCACGAGAAAGGTGGGTAAACATAAACAATAAAAGCAATCTTCAAGAATATAAGAAAGTAAAATGAGAGACAACAAGAATACTCAGGGCAGATAAATGGAAAAAATGTAACTTTAAAGCTACAGGAAACTGAGGGGGGCAGGTAAAAAAACAAGTAGACAAGCAGATGAGAAGTGGAGGCTGATAAAGATGGGAAGATGGTAGTTGTACTTGCTAGTTCATTAAATGAGGAAGCCCCTGAAGAGAAGTTTTAGTAAAAGTATGAAACAGTTGAAGTTATTGAAGAGGATGTGGAAAAGGCAATAAACAGTCTGAAGAAGAGGAAGACATCAGGAGAAGATGAAGTAGAATCAGAGATGATTAAGAAGGTAGCTGAAGACTTAATTAAAGAGCTGACAAAACTAACCAAAAAGAAATGAAGAAAGCAAGAGATAGCAACAGAATGGAAGCTAGCTGTCATTGTACCAATCCATAAGAAGAGAAGTAGAAGCATCTCACTGCTGAATATGAGCTACTAGGTTTTATACTTTATAACATAGGAAAATCTTAACTCATACAGTAAGGAAATAGCAGGGAATTACCAAGCAGGTTTCAGGTCAGGAAAACTACAATTTACCACATATTTACCATGAGACAACTATGGGAAAAGTATTGGGAATTTAAAAAACCAGTATTCACCGCATTCATAGTTTTTTCAAAGGCATAATATAGTATATACACATGATAATGTGATACACTGTTACTCACATTACTTAACTTTGTCCTTGAAAAGGTTGTATGCAAGGTGAAAAGACTAAGAAAGGGAATCAGTCTAAATGGAAATATGCAAATACCACCATATGTAGATGATATGACAGCTATACCAGAGTCAAGGAAAGGTAGGCTTGAGATTCAACCAAAAAGGATGAAATGATGGAACTAGGTAGAAGGATCAACCACAATGTGCCTGGGGATTTATGAATCAGAGAAGATAGTTAATAACTTTAAAAACTTGGAATCATACTTCAGCTATATGAATAATATCTGAGTAGAATGATACCAACAAGTCTTTAATTCTGTAGTGTATATGAACATCCTAAAACCAATCATGGAATCAAAGGCAATATCAATTAAAGTTAAAAGGAATTCATGTAGTACAATAATAGCCCCAGTGCTGTTAAATGGCATGGAAAATTTGAGCATCACAAAGAGCTAAAGAGAAAAACTTATGTTGTTTAAGAGGAAGATTCTAAGAAAGATATTTGAGCCAGTGAAGAAAGAAAAAGGATGGAAGAGACTGGAAAATGAAGAAATATATATGACAGATCAGCCCAATACTGTTAGTGGGTTAGAGTATAACTGTTATACATTTTGTGAGAGTGACAAATGGGACTATTCCAAAAGTAAAGTTGGTAAGAAGGCCAAATGAAAAGCATCCCCCAGGAAGACAAAGATCAAGATCGGAAGATGGACTATGGAAAGATCTGCAACAAATAGGATTCATAGAAAACTGGTTGGAAGCTGCTCGAGACAGGATCTAGTGGAGGTAGTTTGTAGGATCAGCGCATGATCTGCAAGAGCCCTGGCTGCCATTTAAGTAAATAAGCAACTAAAGTTCCACTGAGTTCTGCCAAGCTCCTGTTTAGCTTGTCCTGTACACCAGTCATCTCCATAACCAGCCAAGCTGTCAGCGCTGGCAACCACAGCATCAAAAAACTCTACCTCCAGCATGGTCCCTAGTGGCCTCACTGTTACCTTGAGCAGTTGTCACCTGCCACAGACTACACGCTCATGGGTTCAGCTCCATATTCAGCATGAGCTGCTACACCACCCCTGTGTAGCGTACAATCACTGTTCACCTGCTAACCATGGTCTCGCTGGACACTGCCTGTTCTATGTGCTTTGACCCACTAGGGAGTCACCAGGTGCTGCCACTGTTCACTGATACACTATGTCTCATGGAATTCAGCATTTATGGAGAATTTCTTATTTCAGTGATCAAACATAAACTCTCAGAGAACTTCCTATTGGTGGACACAGTGTTAACTTTTATCCTTGTTGTCAAGCAATGACTCTTATTTCCTAGTTATTCAAGTTCTATGTTCAGTGATATAACAAAGTACTGTACACCACTAACGGTGGCATATCAGTAAGTTTCCCTTGCAAACACAGACATAAAAGAACCCTTTGAATAACAGGAAAGACAGTGCATGTGGCGCAAGAAGTAATGTCTTTCTTCGAAGTGCTGTCAATATCATTGTTCTTGCTCACTCAGTTTTTCTGATAAAAAATAAAATAAATAAATAAAAAAATAAAAAATAAATAAAAAATAAAATGGGAACTGTAAATCAGAGAACAGTTCCAACTGAACCACATAAATCATACTTGGTGCTCTTTCAATGTTGCAAACCTATGAATGTTCTACCTGCTATGGCTCTTTGTTTCTAATTTTAAATATCTACATGCTTGATTTTGCGTAACATTTATGCTTCAATATACAAACTGAAATTTTAAGTGGTTGTAGGAAATATTTAACCAGGGAATTTTGTTCACAATACTAAATGCTGCTGCTTGCTGCTGCTCTGTGATTATGACATATTTATCTGATCTGTTGTAATCATATTTATTATTTCTCAACAGTGGGTATGTCATATCTCCCATATTACTCCATCAAAATTCATAACTGGAACATAGTTTTCATGATTTCATTCACCACAAATGATGAAAAATACACAAATAGTTGAAAGTTAGTTTTTTTGGTAAAAAACTTTATATTGAATTTTTTTTTTTTTTATAAATGCCATATGGAAGAAGCCATCTACTGACAATGTGTTTAACTAACATGCATGACATCTGTCACAGGTGTTTAAAGTCTTTATACAAACATAGTTTATCACTTGATTTTGGTCATACACTTCAACATAAAGAATTTACTAACAGTCTTGTTTTAGTATTACCGACAACAGCAATTGCAGGTATTTAATTTCTTTAAAGCAAGCATTATGCACTGCACATATAAATCGAATTACATCAACATTCATTATCACAGTAAGTACTGTTTACTATTACAACTTAATTTATTTAACTTTTAATTCATCACTACTTTACAGTATTTGCCACATTAAATTACACTCTTCTAACCTCAATATCATTATTCTGCTTATTTATTTACATAACTTAATTTTCCATTGCTTTACAGCATTTGAAACATAGTATGACAGTACTGTTAATCCGCATTGCCAGCAAAGGTGAAACAAACATTTACTGCCAGATTAATTTTTCTTGACAAATGATTAATTACAAAAACCAAAAACTGTTGAATGTCGGCTAACTTTTTTCTTTTGCATTTCAGATTTTCATGAAGCCATGGGGCACAAGATGCAAACTGAAATCGATGCAAGTCACAGATCACAGAAGAAGACATTCCAGACAAAGTGATCAACAAAAGCAGGTCCTACAAGTGTGGTTTGAAAAGTTCTCGGAATCACCATGAACGGTCAGAGTTAGTGCAATGAGTTGTTCATGTGATATTCACTGGACTGTTGCCTGTAAATATGTGCCATGTCAATGCTCTTGGAAGAGAGCTGTGGTGGTGACATGGCTCCGTTGTTGTTCCTGCTCAGTGATTTGTGAAGATGGAAAAAAATTGAGATTCATAAAGAAAGGTATGAAAGGAAAGGGCATTCATGTCAATTTCCAATATACACTGGGGGGCTCCACTCATTCAAACTGTTGCCAAGTGGACAAATGAATTTAAATTTGGTCGTCAGAGCTTAGATGATGATCCGCGCAGTGGTCAGCCAAGATGTGTCACTACTCCAGAAATCATTGCAAAAGTGCAGAAAATGGTCATGGAGGATCACCAATTGAAAGTGCATGAAAGTGCTCATGCTTGCCAGATGTCATCTGAAAGGGTATATCACATTTTAACTGAAGAATCAGAAATGAAAAAAAAAAAAAAATCTGCAAGATGGGTGCTGCGACTCTTGACGCTGCATCAACGCTTGAGAATGGACACATCGGAACAATGTTTGGCCCATTTTAGGAGAAACAAACAAGATTTATTGCACTGGTTTATGACCACAAATGAAACTTGGATGCACTGCTATACCCCAGAGACAAAACAACAGTCAAAGCAGTGGAAACATACTAATCCTCAGCCCCCAAAGAAAGCAAAGACAATTCCTTCGGCAGGAAAGGTCATAGTAACAGTGTTCTGGTATACAAAGGGGATTCTGTTTGTAAGTTATCTCCCCACTGTGCAAACAATTACTGGAAAATACTATGCTAACCTTCTGGACAAATTGCGACAAAAGATACGTGAAAAATGGCCAGGTTTAGCGAGGAGGTAAGTCATCTTCCAACAAGACAATGCGTCCCTGCATACATGTGCCATCGTCATGGCAAAATTACATGAACTAAGGTATGAATTGTTGGCACACCCACCTTATTCACCTGATATGGTTCCATCAGACTTCCATCTCTTCCCAAAACTGAAAATTTTCCTTGGTGGGATAAAGATTCACTTCAAACGAAGAACTGATAGCTGGAGTTGACAACTATTTTGCAGGCATGGAGGAAACTCATTTTCAAAATGGGATCAAGGCACTGGAACGTCATTGGACTAAGTGCATTAATCTACAATGAGGCTATATCGAAGAATAAAAAAAAGTTTCAGTGATGTAAGTACTTTTTTTCTATTCCGTTCCGAGAACTTTTCAAACCTCTCTCATACCTCAGCAAGATAGAGAGGTTCAGTGCAAACACAGACAATGTCGATTCAATGTTCAACAGCAACATTTAGTGGAAAACAATTACTTTGTGTCACCAATTTACCTTCATGATAATATTAGTGCAAGAAGACAACTACACAAAATTCCAAAAACATATTGTTCTGCTTGCCTTTTCACTAAAGACAATGAAGTGCAAATACTCAGTGTTGGTAATGTGGCATTGCTTGGCAAGGTTGTCTGCAGATGAGTTCAGTGACAATTCAGCTAACATGTGTTGCCACAGGGAAAGGTTACTAAGAATCTATTAAAGTTTGTATAGAGCTTCAAAATCTGACAGAGATGATTAATGAGTATGCTAAGAACTACCTAGAGAGAAAAAAAAAGAAAACAGAAAAAATACATGTACTAGTAAGAGTCTTTGGTTATGTTTTTGTTACCAAATTGCAAAAGAGTGATATCCCTCATACACAAATTCTGCAACTTCTGTAAAATAAAGATGAATCACATCCAGTTAAAGATATAGACTTCAATTTGTGCAGGAATTCCAAATAAATAAACAGACCCTGAACTTTTTGAAGTTATTCAGGAATGAACGGCACTCAGGCCTTGTGGTAGTATCAATCCATGCATGCAAGAACAAAAATGTGCCAAAAAGTATACAAAGATTTTTAGTAGGAAATTAATTCAAATGTTAATGGCCACACAGACAATGCAAAAATGGTGTAACAGTGATAGATCAATTACTTATCATCGATAATTGGTGAATTGTACCATACTGCAGATTTCTCAGTAGAAACTATGCTCTCATATTAATATTGAGTATTGTTCCTCAATCAGATCTGTTAAATACTTGTATAAACGACATGAAAGTGTATCCACAAATGTTTACAGTTGCATTCAGATTCATAAGATCAACAATAACTTATCGTTGGTGAAATGGACATCTGCTTGAGCTGTTCTTATGTGCCACCAGAGGCTATATGGCGATTGCATGAATGTTTACTTTTCCACTGATCTCATTATAGTTATACTCACTCTCATTTGACGTATGGGACAATCTTGTGGGGAAATAATTGCTACTCAAAATGCTTATTTACAGCCCAGAAAAAAGCTGTCAGACTGATATGTAAAGTACCACCTAGAACTCACTGTAGAGAATTATTTATTAAACTTGTAGTATGACCTTGTTATGTATATATATATCTCAATGTCTCTTGTACATTAAAAAGAACTTGTCTAGCTTTGATCTGAATTCTGATGTACAGAGTTATAACACACGACACTGTAATGATGTAAGAAAAGACTACTGCTCATATACCAAAACTCTAAACAACTTCAAACACACATCTGTAAAGCTATTTAGTAAACTACCAGAGTCAGTTAAGAGTCTGAAGCTGAAAAAATTTACGATATTTTTAAGAACTTTATTAATTCAAAATTGTTTTTATACAATGGAAGATTTCTGTGAGCATAATTTCTAACATAGATTAACTATTTGTGTATTTATTGTCATTGTTATTTGTACATTTATTGATGTTGCTTATACAAGATTTACATCCCTGTAAATGTTTTGTTTTTGAGCAATAAAAATCAATCAATCAATCATAAAACTGAGTGACAGAAAACTACATAGCTGGCTTACCAGAAGAACACAAAGCATACTTTCAGGCAGGATACAAAGCTGCTGCTAACCTTCATAGGGATCCCAAACTCATGGCATTTTTTAAATCTTGCAGTGGTAATATTACTGCCTCCAAGGACCTTCACCATGAAATTCCACAATATTTTGTGTTGTCAAAAAGGATGATGGGTTATTCGTAGGAGACACACTAAGTTATTTGGACACTACTAAGAGTCAGTCCATCTGACATCAAATGATGTTTTATCTCTGAGTATTACTTCTGTATGTCAAAGGACTGCAGTCATTTGATGCTCTACACACAGTTAATGGAATACTGTGGCACTTATTTCTCCAAGTTGCAGAAAAATTGCATCCTCATTAATGATGCCAAATGGAAAAGAATCTTGCAGGACACTGCCAGACACCATATACCAACACATCTGAGACAGTTTTTCAACATCATGTGCATATTCTACTCTCCTGTCAATATACCTCAGTTTTGGACAATATTTCAGGATGCACTTTCAGAAGATTTTCAGAGGCAGCACATTTCACCTAAAATGTACCATCTTGCATTGCAAGAATTAGAAAATGTTTTTAAATATCATGACAAATCTTGCCAACAACTCAACCTGTTGACCCCTGTTGTAATCACTGGACAACACAGCATAAATCTACAATGTAGAAGAAGAACACATGAATGGAAAGAAAATTTACAAAAAGATAAATGAAAAACAGAAAGCAATAGCTAAGGAAGTCCCACATTCAGTAAGAAATAAAATTCTCAATTGTTACTTCATTGACAGACCAGGAGGCTCCGGTAAAACATTTGTCTATGGAACTTGGTGCCGCATTTTATGAGGTGAAAACAAGGTTGGTTCAAAATGGTTCAAATGGCTCTGAGCACTATGGGACTAAACTTCTGAGGTCATCAGCCCCTAGAACTTAGAAATAATTAAACCTAACTAACCTAAGGACATCACACACATCCATGCCCGAGGCAGGATTCAAACCTACGACATAGCGGTCGCGTGGTTCCAGACTGTAGTGCCTAGAACTGCTCGGCCACTCCGGCCGGCAAACAAGGTTGTTTTAACAGTTGCGTGGACAGGTATGACGGCCAATCTCCTATCAGGGGAATGCACATCAAACTATTTTTCAAACTACCTGCACCCATCTTGAATACATCTGTCTCATCATTTCACACTCACATGAACAATACACAGCTTCTTTGTAACTCTGATCTCATCATTTGGAATAAGATTTAAATGTTTCCCAAAGATGCACTAAGGATTGTCGATCAACGTTTGAGGGACATCAGGAATAATAATCTTCCTTATGGAGGTAAAATAATTTGTTTGGCAGAGATTTCTGTCAAGTACTATCTGTCATTAGACAAGTTAATAGAACAGTAATTGTCAAAACCACATTTAAACGATCACTCTTATGCTCTCACTTTAATATTCATAGGCTGACTCAAAATATGGAGGCAAATAGTGATCCCATTTTCACTGAATGGTTACCTGAAATGGGAAACAGTGATTAAGGAAATCAAACAGATTACTTCAATAAAGTGATCGAAATTCCTGAACATTGTTACTGCAATTATGATAGTTTTATTACCACCACAATCAATGCCACAGATATTAATGAATAAAATGTTCCACAATTTTATTCAACAGCAATTCTGTGTCCAAAAATTATGATTGTACAACAATTAATGAATATGTCATCTCCAATTTCTTACCTGGAGAGGCAAAGGTTTACCTAAGTTCTGACTTTGTCCACATTGAAGAACTAAACAATGTTCAATTTTACCTGCAGAACTCTTGAACTCTTTAAATCTTTCCAGTTTCCCCCTCACCAACTGCTTTTAGGGAAAATTGCTGTTATGTTAATTAGAATCTTAGTGCTAATCAGTCATTAAATAATGGTGCAATATTAATGGTAATTCATTTAGGTGTATACACCATTCCTGCTAAATTCATTGGCTCTAATAAAACTTTGCTCATACCCCACATTACCCTCACACCTTCTGATCCTACTATGCCTTTTGCAATGATAAGAAAACAGTTCCAATACAAGTAGTTCTTTATATGACCTTTATCAAAGCACAAGGTCAGATGCTTGAAAGTGCAGGATTTTATTTACCAGAATCTGTTTTTTGCATGGACAATTATATGTGTTTTTTTCCACAGGTTTGCACATTCAGTGGTATTTATGAGGGCCAGACAGTGAAAACAACAATTTAAGTGACGTTTTATTTTCAACATAATCTCCTATAACTTCAATGCACTTCATCCATTGGCATTCCAGTGTCATTATCCCCTCTCTGAAGTGCCCGTGCATAGCAACAATGGCTTCTTGACTGAACAAGAAGCACTGATCAGTGGGGAATTTCATCAGTTTTGGGAAAAGATGGAAGCCTGAAAGAGCCAAATCTGAGGAAAAGGGTGGATGTTCCAACACTTCATAGTGCAACTCCCTCAATTTCCCACTGCCAAGACACTTTTGTTGGCAGGTGCTATGTTCTGGTGGAAGATGATTTTTTTTTCTTTTTTAAACTGGGTCTGTTTTTACAAATGCTTGCATCCATTTTCATTAGAGGTTGAGAGTGGGATTTTTGAGCTATGGTTCTACCTTTTTCAAAAGAATCAATAAATAAAATTCCTTTAGCAGCCCAAAACACCAATGCCATGATCTATCTAAAGCTGAAGCCATGAGCCTTCTACAAAAAGCAGTGCAAAACAAAATTAGTCAGATGCATGTAACCTATTTTACAGTCGAAGAGATTGAGAAGGTAATAAGGCAAATGAAAAATAAAAATTCCACTGGTGTGGATAACATATCTATCAAAGTATGGAAGCACTGATACGAATTTATTCTCAAAATTCTCTGTCACATATTTAATGAATCCATAAATCAAGGTACTGTTCCTAATGGACTCAATTATGCAATTCTGAGACCACTGTTCAAAAAAAAGACGATGGAGCTGATGTTCCCAACTATCTGCCAGTTTCATTGTTAACAAGTCTCTCTAAAATCCTAGTGAAACTAATGTTCAAGAGAATCATGGACCATCTTAATAAAAGTAACATCCTTAATAGAAATCAGTTTGGATTCCAAAAGGAAACTTCAACTGGACACACCATTTTCTCATTTTTCAACCAACTCCTGGAGCCCATAAACAATAAAATGTCATCAGTTGGAAACCTTCTGTGATCTGTCTAAAGCATTTGACTGCGTAGATCACAAAATTCTACCTATGAAGGCTGAGCACTATGGATTAAATGGTAAAGTAAGGATGTGGTTCACGTCATATCTAGATGACAGAAGACAGAAGGTAGTATTGAACAACTCTGCAAGGCACCTATCTGCTCTGAGTGGGTCACAGTAAGATGTGGAGTATTACAGGGCTCAGTGCTTGGTCCCTTACTTTTTTTCATCTTTATCAGTGATCTGTCATGCTGTATGACACAAAAAGCACACTTCATTCTGTTTGCTGATGACACAACCGTTTTGATTGACTGAACACCCAACTGCAGTCCAGAGAACACTACAACCACTGTATTCAAAGAAGCTCTAAATTGGTTCACTTCAAATGGTCTGCACTCAATGTTAACAAGACTGAATACACTCAGTTTCAAACAGCAAATAAAAAACAGGAAAATATTGAAATAAAATGTGGTGACAAAGAAATGTTGAGAGTTGGGTCTTCCAAATTCCTGGGATTACACATCAGCAACAATATAAACTGGTCAGTTCACATTAACAATCTATGTAAAAGACTGAACTCAGCAGCATTTGTCATTTGCTCAATTTCATCTCTGTGTGACTTGGAAACAATTAAAGCTGCATGGCTAGGATATCTCCATTCACATGTGATACATGGCATCATATTTTGGGGTAACCAGTCACAAGGAAAACAGCTCAGGATCCTCAACATGCTGTCTCAGTACATTTTTTCACTAATATGCTTTGTGAGCAATAATCATGCTACTTACAAAATAAACAGTGAAAATCATGGTCATGATACAAAGATATAAAAAATCTCAGCATAGTACAGAAAGGAGTACATTTTTCAAGCATAAAATTATACAATAAACTTCCATTTCATGTTAAATCAGTCATTGGGAATATGCCTAAATTCAAAAAACAGCTAAAACTTTGTCTTCTGATTATTCTTTCTATTCTTTACAGGAATTTTTTGATGGTGTTTAACCGTTAGTACAATGAGTTTGGTTTTAAGCATTCCTATAAGAACGGACTATGTACCACTGACATATCAACTGATTACAGATTCCTTTTTATATGTATTAGAAGGTAAGACTTATAATTTGTTTGTGTAATCATTATTACCACTATAATCTGTGTTGTTGTTTAAAACATGAACCTCATGTATCTGTTTATATATGATTTAGTTTCTAAGCCTGTAGACCATTTACATATGGTTATTACTGTAATAACCTGACATGTTCTACATCCTAGCAATACACTCACATCAAGGATCTGTGGAACACGAAAACAAATAAATAAATTAAACTGAATAAATTTCCCACTGATGGCATTGTCTTTGCCTTCTTTAGAGCTGAATAACTGACTTTTATCTACTGCACAAACTGCAATTTGCTTTCGGGTGTGTAGTGGTGAATCCACGTTTCATCCACCATCATGTATCAACACAAAAAATCACTTCTGTTTCTGTTAAAACACACCATGAACTTTTCTGAAAGTGTCATGTGAATACATTTGTGATCTGCATTGAGCATGTACCACATATATCTCATGCAAAGGTTTCTCATGTTAAATTTTTGGTGCAAGATATGACCAACACATTCCTTTTATATCCCTGGAGCATTAGTAATTTCACATACCTTTACATGCCTGTCCTCCAAATTCATATCATGCACTTTGTTGATGATTTCTGGTGTGCTTGCATTTTCTGGACTCCTTCTTATGGATCATCTTGGAGCTTTCATGGCCATGTTTAAACTTGGCCACCCACTCATTAATGTTGGAAACTAAGGTGAAGAGTTGCCCTATGCATTTACAAGCCACAAATGAATTTCAGTTAGTATTAAACCTTCTTTTACATAGAATTTAATCACTGTGTGACACTTGATTTTTCCATTTTCAACACCGTGCACACCACAACTGCTTCAAATAACTGCCTGCAGTCAACTGTTGTCTGGAATGACTGGCAATTTTATGTGGCATCTATAAATCAAGTACCCATGTAAGGGCTGTGATATCTGTATGACGCTGAGAACTTTTCAGATGGTCCCCGTATGTCTCTAATAAACACATATACAGCCAAAAAGTATACAATGATCACATTACAATTGATAATGTTCCTTTCAAAGATGAATTTTAAATTAAAGGAGTTTTAAAAATAAAATTAATCTGACAAAGACAATATAAGCTTTTTATATGCTTTACAATTATCCATGTTGCATATAAAGATACCGAATTTTTGCAATGAGGCTTGTGTATGACAATGTATGGTACAAATATGTTCCAAAAAGCCATGCGTGAAAATTCTGTTTCTCAGGGGATCATATCTTGGATTCTATTGATTACAGAGATAAGGGATCAAGTGTTTTGGATATCCCTTCGCCTAGCGGCCAATTGTACACCTATCAGAGAACTTATGTACTGTAGCTATCCCACACTACCATGTCAAAATTGAAACACTACATATTTCTTCCAGCCCAGGAAAATTTAGCAAATCTGTTCGTTCTTTTGCATTGTATGTGGTCTAGAGTGGACTTAAGAAGGCACCATTTGTTTACGGATGATTACTGAGAAACCCCTAAAAAAAAAAAAAAGCAATGATTTTGGGGCATGAAAAGTACCAGTTGTGGGAATGGCCACTTCTGTAATTTCTATCCATGGCAGAGCACCAAAATTTTTACCATATTTTTTTAATATGATATTCTCAAGGACCTTCAATGCTTTTTGTGATATCATTATCTGTTACTAAGTTCCAGAGACTCAAAGTTAACACACACTTACACAGGAAAAAATACACATAATATCTGGTCTGGGATGTAAATGTTGTTTTAACAGTCATAGCGAACTCATGGCAAGTGTTCTAGGATCACTGCAAAGATTCTGTGGTCACCAATCTATGTTTTTAATCAGCATTTTTTCCACTACATTTTTTAACAATCTCTCTCTATGTAATGAGCACTTCACACCTATACAAATATGCCCATAGTGGTGGTCAGTGACATGAAGTGGGATAGAAAAGCTTTTAACATGGGTGAAAACAAATGGACTGCCAAAACCTATGTAAAATAAGAAATACTGCAAATTCATTTAAATATTTCTAATAACATTTTTAGTCTTTTAAGACACAAATCATAAGCTTGTATAACAGCAAAAATAGGCAATTGTTGACAATACCCTTTTTTATATGTATGTTCTGCCACCTCTTCATGAGTAGATTTTTTAACTATCCAATTACATTAAAACACAAGCTTGGCATTTCCAAAGAACTGCAATCAATGAACAAGGTATCAAGAAAAAAACATAAAACAAACAATTTTGTGCTAACTTCATATTATGCATATTTATTTGTTGTCTACATGTGTCAAAGTGTGTAAATATTTTGAAGCATATAAATAAAGTCAGAACTTTAGTGACCTAGAGAATTAATTTTATATAAGCAGCACACCCTTCTGTAGCAGAGAAAAGAAGGGAACCAGAAGAAAAATGTTGCTACCAGAGCACAAAAAAGGAGAATACATTTCTCTTTAAATGACCCTGACAGAAAAGTGGTGAATGAGCTGCCTCAGCCCTCATTCCTCACCACAAGTTTTGGCATGCAAACATATTCTTACTTTTTTGTCCTGAAAGAGAGTAGCAGAGAAACAGTAATGATGGGAGAGAGAAGAGACACTGCCAGTGTGAGAGAAAGAGAGAGGAGACAGTGATGGTGGGATAGCAAGTGTGACAGTGAAAAAGAAAGATATGAATGAAGGCAGTAGCAGTGGGAGCAAAAGGGAGAGGAGATACTGGTGATCAGTGAGAGACAGTAGCAGCAATAGAGAAAGAGATGGATGGAGACAGAAGCAGTGGGAGCCAAATAGAGAGACAGGGAAATAAAAAATACAGATGAGTGGCAACCATACAGAGGTTTGGGGAGGGGGGGCTGTACCCTTCCAGAGCAGCAAAACTTTAACATATAGGTACTGGGGAGGGTGCATTTCGGTCAAAAATTTTAAACACTTGGGAGTAGGGGAAAAATAAGTTGGACGCCCCGGAATTTTTCAGCTGCTGAGGTGTGGTAACGGAGACAGTGACAGTCGGAAAGAAAGAAAAAGGGGACAGAGGAAGTGAGAGAGGAGAGAGTGGCAGTGGGATATACTGTCAATCAATGTGTGAGAAAGGAGAGAGAGAGAGACAGAGAGAGAGAGAGAGAGAGAGAGAGAGAGAGATGCCAGTCAGAGGGATATGCTGAGTACAAAGGCTTAACTACAAAGAGAGACTTGATAAAAGGATTTAAGAATGTTCTCTGTTAAAATTATTAGTGAAGAAGGCAGAATGAGGATTGACACAGTTGGTTGCCAACTTTTCTGTCAGATTATTTTATATAGGAACATGTTGTTGTTGTGGT
Organism: Schistocerca americana; assembly: GCF_021461395.2. Taxonomy (NCBI): domain Eukaryota; kingdom Metazoa; phylum Arthropoda; class Insecta; order Orthoptera; family Acrididae; genus Schistocerca; species Schistocerca americana. The sequence goes on along the minus strand of NC_060119.1, from coordinate 1,035,240,738 downwards.
CCTCAGTCCTGAGACTGGTTTGATGCAGCTCTCCATGCTAATCTATCCTGTGCAAGCTTCTTCATCTCCCAGTACCTACTGCAACCTACATCCTTCTGAATCTGCTTAGTGTATTCATCTCTTGGTCTCCCTCTATGATTTTTACCCTCCACGCTGCCCTCCAATACTAAATTGGTGATCCCTTGATGCCTCAGAACATGTCCTACCAACCGATCCCTTCTTCTGGTCAAGTTGTGCCACAAACTTCTCTTGTCCCCAATCCTATTCAATACTTCCTCATTCGCTATGTGATCTACCCATCTAATCTTCAGCATTCTTCTGTAGCACCACATTTCGAGAGCCTCTATTCTCTTCTTGTCCAAACTATTTATCGTCCATGTTTCACTTCCATACATGGCTACACTCCATACAAATACTTTCAGAAATGACTTCCTGACACTTAAATCTATGCTCGATGTTAACAAATTTCCTTCTTCAGAAACGCTCTCCTTACCATTGCCAGTCTACATTTTATATCCTCTCTACTTCGACCATCATCAGTTATTTTGCTCCCCAAATAGCAAAACTCCTTTACTACTTTAAGTGTGTCATTTCCTAATCTGATTCCCTCAGCATCACCCGACTTAATTCGACCACATTCCATTATCCTCGTTTTGCTTTTGTTGATGTTCATCTTACATACTCCTTTCAAGACACTGTCCATTTTGTTCAACTGCTCTTCCAAGTCCTTTGCTGTCTCTGACAGAATTACAATGTCATTGGCGAACCTCAAAGTTTTTATTTCTTCTCTATGGATTTTAATACCTACTCCGAATTTTTCTCTTGTTTCCTTTACTGCTTGCTCAATATACAGATTGAATAACATTGGGGAGAGGCTACAAGCCTGTCTCACTCCCTTCCCAACCACTGCTTCCCTTTCATGTCCCTCAACTCTTATAACGCCATCTTGTTTCTGTACAAATTGTAAATAGCCTTTCGCTCCCTGTATTTTACCCCTGCCACCTTTAGAATTTGAAAGAGAGTATTCCAGTCAACATTGTCAAAAGCTTTCTCTAAGTCTACAAATGCTAGAAATGTAGGTTTGCCTTTCCTTAATCTTTCTTCTAAGATAAGTCGTAAGGTCAGTATTGCCTCACGTGTTCCAGTGTTTCTACGGAATCCAAACTGATCTTCCCTGAGGTTGGCTTCTACCAGTTTTTCCATTCGTCTGTAAATAATTCGCGTTAATATTTTGCAGCTGTGACTTATTAAACTGATAGTTCGGTAATTTTCACATCTGTCAACACCTGCTTTCATTGGGATTGGAATTGTTATATTCTTCTTGAAGTCTGAGGGTATTTCGCCTGTTTCATACATCTTACTCACCAGATGGAAGAGTTTTGACAGGACTGGCTCACCCAAGGCCATCAGTAGTTCCAATGGAATGTTGTCTACTCCGGGGGCCTTGTTCCGACTCAGGTCTTTCAGTGCTATGTCAAACTCTTTACACAGTATCATACCTCCCATTTCATCTTCATCTACATCCTCTCTCATTTCCATAATATTGTCCCCAAGTACATCGCCCTTGTATAGACCCTCTGTATACTCCTTCCACCGTTCTGCTTTCCCTTCTTTCCTTAGAACTGGTTTTCCATCTGAGATCTTGATGTTCATACAAGTGGTTCTCTTATCTCCAAAGGTCTCTTTAATTTTCCTGTAGGCAGTATCTATCTTACCCCTAGTGAGATAAGCCTCTACATCCTTACATTTGTCCTCTAGCCATCCCTGCTTAGCCATTTTGCACTTCCTGTCGATCTCATTTTTGAGACGTTTGTATTCCTTTTTGCCTGCTTCATTTACTGCATTTTTATATTTTCTCCTTTCATCAATTAAATTCAATATTTCTTCTGTTACCCAAGGATTTATACTAGCCTTTGTCTTTTTACCTACTTGATCCCCTGCTGCCTTCACTACTTCATCCCTCAAAGCTACCCATTCTTCTTCTACTGTATTTCTTTCCCCCATTCCCATCAATTGTTCTCTTATGCTCTCTCTGAAACTCTTTTATCTCATCACACATTTCTTCAATTTCTTTGTCATCTGCAGAGCTAGTTGGCATATAAACTTGTACTACTGTAGTAGGTGTGGGCTTCGTATCTATCTTGGCCACAACAATGCGTTCGCTGTGCTGTTTGTAGTAGCTTACCCGCATTCCTATTTTCCTATTCATTATTAAACCTACTCCTGCATTACCCCTATTTGATTTTGTATTTGTAACCCTGTGTTCACCTGACCAGAAGCCTTGTTGCTCCTGCCACCGAACTTCACTAATTCCCACTATATCTAACTTTAACCTATCCATTTCCCTTTTTAAATTTTCTAACCTACCTGCCCGATTAAGGGATCTGATATTCCACACTCCGATCCGTAGAACGCCAGATTTCTTTCTCCTGATAACGACATCCTATTGAGTAGTCCCCACCCGGAGATCCGAATGGGGGACTATTTTGCCTTCGGAATATTTTACCCAAGAGGACACCATCATCATTTAATCATACAGAAAAGCTGCATGCCCTCAGGAAAAATTACGGCTGTAGTTTCCCCTTGCTTTCAGCCGTTTGCAGTACCAGCACAGCAAGGCCATTTTGGTTATTGTACAAGGCCAGATCAGTCAATCATCCAGACTGTTGCCCCTGCAACTACTGAAAAGGCCGCTGCCCCTCTTCAGGAACCACACGGTTGTATGGCCTCTCAACAGATACCCCTCCGTTGTGGTTGTACCTACGGTACGGCTATCTGTATCGCTGAGGCACACAAGCCTCCCCACCAACGGCAAGGTCCATGGTTCATGGGGGGGGGGGGGGGGGGGGTATAGGAACATATTCGCCTCTTTTATGGTCTGACAGAAGCATTTTTTCTACTGTTTATTTAATACATTTACTTATTTATGCATTATTGTATTATCTGTCGTGACTGATCAGGATAGTGCATGAATTATTCACACAGGTCAGACAGTAGATGCAAAAAAGCTTCAACAATTTTAGGGCCTGAAAATTTTTTCACTAGATAACCATACAAATACTATGAAAAGGGATGTGAATAAGTACTGCATTCTTCCCATTGCTATTGAAAACATTGTTCTTGCTCATTAATGTTTGTCAACAGAAATATGTTACTTGAAAAAATGGAATAAAATTGAAACATTTGATGAGACAGCATTTGGAATTGGTTGCCAAATTTCTTTCAGTAGACTCCTTGTATCCCCAATGTATGATCATATCAGTTGCTACAGTTAATGATTTGCATAGCAGTGGTGTCTCTATTGATAAAAATCAACTGATTTTCCATAGCAATAGTATCTCAACTGGTAAAGTATTTTACTGGTTGACAACACAGAAATACTATCTCAAGGCCACACAACAGCAGACAGCACAGTCTACATAAAGGGCAGAGGGAGTGGTCGAAGTTTCAGGACTAGACTGCCCCCCAAAAGGCAGAAGCCTCACCAATGATCAACAGCATGAGGATGCATAAGGAATTGGAAACCACTGCATTAAAGACACTTGGTGTGTATTCACAGGCCTTGTGGACTGTAACTGAAAATGTGTGATTATGCTCTCTCCATTGACAAAAGTTTTATGGTCAGTCTCCCACTGTTTTAGCATCAGTCTCCCATTCAGACTCTCTGGGAAGGGACTGCCAAGGGGGAGATAACCATGCAGAAAAGATTGAATAATCAATGATATGTCTAGCTGGAATGTAGAATGTCAGAAGTCTGAACATGGTAGAGCAGCTAGAAATTCTGAAGAGGGAAATGGAAAGGCTTAGTCTAGATACAGTTGGGGCCTTTGAATTGAAACAGAAGGAAGATAAGGATATATCCTCAGACAAATATCAATGGTGACAGAAAATAGAAATATGATTCACTACAAACAGGAAAGTAGGGCAGAGAGTGAGTTACTGGAAAACGTTCAGTTGTAGGAGGAAAGTAGGGCAGAGAGTGAGTTACTGGAAAACGTTCAGTTGTAGGGTTTTTCTCATTAGAATCGACAGCAAGCCAACGGCAGTGACAATATTTCAGCTACATATACTGACATCACAAGAAAAAGATGAAGAGATAGGGAACGTTTACATACAGGGTGATTATAATTAAAGTTAAACTTTCAAAATGCAGTAAAAATAACACAACTGGTCAGAATGATGTCAAATTGCAACAGAATATTATCAGAGACAGGGGAAAATGTATGGCATAAGAAAAAAATAATGTGAAAATTGATCAATAGATGGCACTGTACATGTCAGAATATGTAAATGAAAACACCTGTCATGCGCACGACCAATTGAAGTTGGTATAAACATGCCATGTACACGGATTTTCCTCCTTTTGCATCTGCAGCGTTTGCCGTGACTGTCTCAATGCAGGATCGCTCTGCTTCTAAAGCTATATTACAAGAATGATGACTGTGCACACATCACTGTGCAGAAGTTCCAGACTCTGAAGGGTTTGAAAAAGGACGTTGGTCTGAAAACTGCGGCGGGTCTGCAGAAAATGATTTGGAAATTCAAAAAGACGGGTTCTTTTGGTGTGCAACCTGGTAGAGGAAGGAAATGAATTGATTCGACATCAGTGGAAGCAGTAGCCACAGCAATGCAGGAGGAGACAAGTGGTGGTGCGCAAACATGTCGTGCATGGAGAATTGCCTGAACATTGGACACACACATGAGCACAGTGCACAAAATCCTACAAAACACCCTTCTTTGCTATCCATTCAAAGTTATCCATGTGCATGAATTGCTTCCTGCTGACCTACCAGTAAGAGAGACCTTTGCTTCAGAATTTCTTGTTTGCATGGAAGTGGGCAATGATTGGCCATGGAAGATTTTGTGGACAGACAAAGCCCACTTCCATCTGACAGGATATGCCAATACACAGAATTGTCAGATACGGGCAATGGAAAATCCACACACAAATCAACCAGTACAACTTCATCCTGGAAAGGTCACTGTATGGTGCGGATTTATGGCATCATTTATCATAGGGCCAATTTTTTTGAAGGGATAGGTGCTTCCGCTCCTGTTACCTGTGCCATCACAGGTAAGCACTATGAGTGTCTTTTGCACAACTACATCATTCCAGCTCTTCATGGATGTGTGGATGGGATCATTTTTATCCAAGATGGTGCACCTCCGCACATTGCAAATCCAGTTAAGCAGCTGCTGAAGCGCCATTTCAGAAATGCTAGAATTATCAGCCACTATTTCCCTACATCCTGGCCGTCCCGATCACCTGATCTTAAACCGTGTGACTTCTAGCTGTGGTGCTATCTTAAAGATGTTATGTTCAGTGTTCCAATTGCAAACTTAGCTGTACTGAAGGCACACATTGTGCAACACATTCTGAACGTGATCCCGGAAACACTTCAATCAATTGTGGAACATACTGTTTCTCAATTTCAACTTGTTGCAGAAAATGGTGGACAGAATATTGAACATGTTTTGCACCAATCACATGGGTATTAATGATCCAATTTGATTTTGATTGATGCCTTTTATGTAATTTCTGGCCTCAGGACAATTAAAAACCAATGTGATTGATGCTTTTTATGTGGTTTTTGGCCTCAGGACAATTAAAAACTAATTTTTCCCATCTGATGTGATATGACCTTGCTGTGGTGGGTGCGTTTACACAACTAACAGTATCACACCTGTACACCCAAGCACACAGAGTAATAAAGTTTGTTTGATGTCAAGCATACACCTTAGGCATTGTTGTACGATTCATTTGTCACTTGTAGTTGACCACTATTAAATTATGATGCTTACAGTGCCATCTATTGTTACATTTTGATACAATTTATTTTTCTTCTGCCATATGTTTTCTCCCTTCTCCAATAACACTCCATTGCAGTTTGACGTCATTTTGACCAGAGGTGTTATTTCCACAGCGGTTTGAAAGTTTAACTTTAATTGTAACCACCCTGTATGTATTGAACACATAATTCCTTATGTAAAGGGAGATGAAAATCTGATAGTCATGGACGACTGTGGTTTGAAGGGAAGGAGCAGATGAAATGGTTATGGGAGAATATGGGCTTGGTAGCCAGAATGAGTGAGGAAAAGAATAATTCAGTTCTGCAATAAACATCAGTTAGGAACAGTGAATATACAGATCAAAAATCACAATAGGAGGAGGAGGTATACTTGAAAAAGTGCTGGACATACAGGAAGGTTCCTGCTGGGTCACACAGTGATGATAACGAGATTCCAAAAACAGATATTCAATTTTATGGCATACTCAGGAGCAGATAAAGACTCTGATCACAGTTTAGTAATGATGATAATGATGAAGAGTAAGAAATAGGATACTGAAGTAATGATAAGATGTGGTTGATGTCCTCTGAGGCCGTAGATGCTATCATAATTAATATTTGAGTAGGCAGTTCACTTGATGAAGAATGGACACCTCTCCAAAGGACAATCACAGAAGCTGAACAGACAAATGTGGGCACAAGGAACGTAACTGTGAAGAAACTGGGTAACAGAACAGATATTTAAGTCAACTGACAAAAGAAGAAAGTACAAAAATTTTCATGGATATTTAGGGATGCAGAGATATAATTTGAATTTTGAATATTTTAAATTTTTATGGTGACTACCTTTTCAAATATTTTTGATAGTGATGGAAGAAGATAGATTGGGCAGTAGTTTCCCATTTCTTCTTTTGTGCCTTTGTTTGAACAGTGGCTTAACTACTGTGTACTTAAGTGTGTCTGGAAAATAAACTTCTTGAAGGGACTGGTTAACTATTGTACATAATGGCTCTGCAGCTGTTTTAGACACTGTTTTTAATACAATACTGCAACTGTTTTAGAGACTGTTGTTGGTGCCCCTTCCCCTCCTGCTGATGTTTTACTTCTCAGTGATAATATCACATTTTCTATATCTTTTACAGTAGTTTCGCTAAATGTACCAAGAAGTTCACCTTCAAATTGCTCAGTGTTGAAGAAACTTGCCTTATCTGGGTAACTTTCTACATTGATGTTTGCTTTGTTTACATTTATAAAGAATTCCTTATGTAATTCAGAAACCTGAGCAGGATTTAAAACAGTAGTGTCCTCTATCTTGTTTTCAGAAATATCATGACCTCTGGCTGGTGCACCTGTTTCAGCTTTGATCACTGACCATAATGCCTGTGACTTGTTTTCACTATCCAAAATAAATCTGTTATTTGCAACTTCTTTTCTGTGTTTGCAACCTTTTTAAAAATATTTTTTTACACAGGTAACACAATCAGAACTTTTGGTATGTTTTAGTTCCCTATATAGATGTCTCTTTATGGGACTAGAGATTTTTATTCCTTTAGTAATCTACTTTACTTTATTTCCAACTTTTTTATGATGTACAGCAAGAGGCAAAGTTTCATTACAACGTGTAGAAAGTTTTCCAAGAATGCAGCAAAATTTTCAGAACATGAAATACTGTGATCTACAGCCCACTCCAATTTATTTAATCTGTCTAAGATGAGAGAGATACCTAACGTACCGGTACCAGTATCTGAAGGAGTGGTAGAATATGGGGTACCAGCAGAAATGTCAGGAACATCCAGCAGAGTTGAAGAGGAAACAATTTCTTCAGATGAGAAAGTCTACAAACCTAGTGTAAACTCATGAGCACCTGAAACCCCCAAGGATGAAGCTGTCAGCACATTCGACACACTTAATGCCTCATGCTCACCTGTAACTAGGACTGCAACCACACCAACAGCCAATAACCATTCTACTAGATCCAGAAACTCATCAGCTGCTCTGCAGAAATCTCAAAGGAAGAGCCTCAGGATAAGAAGGGCTGCTGTGCGTAGTGACTATTTTTTATGGGATCTTCGCAATTCAAAGAAGAAGAAAAGGCAGAATCTTTACAGTATCAGCAACAAGAAAGTACAAAGGTAAATAGTGCAGCAAATCCACTACTTGAAACTTTAACAGTTTTATACCAAAATGTGCAGGGACTAGAAAGTAAATTAGATGAAATAGAAGTTCTATTAACTGACTATCTAAAAGACATTAACATACTATGCATAAGTGAGCACTGGGTAAAAGAAATGCAAGCATCTAGCATAATTATTCCAAATTTTGAAATGATTAGCAAATTTTGTAGAAACAACCATAAAGGGGGTGGGACATGTACTTATGTTAGGACAGCGGTAGAATCAAAAGAAATTAAATGTAAACTAACATGCATAGAAAAAGATTTTGAATACAGTATATGTGAGCTAACCAAATTAAAAATTACTATTGTGTGTTTGTACCGATCATCATTGGGCAACTTTGCCATTTTTATGGAAAACCTTGAGGAACTACTGAATGAACTTAAACATAACGTAATTGTTCTTGGTGATTTTAATGTTAACCTTAAGAATGATTGTAGTAAACAACAGCAACTGTGCAATCTGTTTTTGTGTCATAATATGATGGCAACTGTAAATGAAGTTACCAGATGCGAAAATATGTCTGAAACTATAATAGATCAAGTATTTATAAACAAGGACAAGTGTGAATATAACACTGAAGTAACTGACACTGGTTTCTTGAATCACAAGGGTATCAAATTGAGTTTAAATGTCACATCTTACAAGAATCCCGTTATCAATAAAAATTACAGAGAAAGGAGATTTATAAATGATGACATCATAAGAATTTTTAATAACATTCTGGAAAATAACAACTGGGGCAGTGGACCAAGTGGTGATGTCAACACAAAGTTTGACTCATTCCTTGAAAGCTACAAACACTGCTTCAATATTGCCTTTCCTATAAAAAGAGTCAAAACTAAACATAAAACCAAAACATGGGTTACACAGAGGATTAGAAAGTCATCAGACACTCTCAGAAAGTTAAATAAATCAGCCAAGAAGAATGTAGCACTGAAAGCACATGTGAAATGTTATAGAAGCCTGTACAAGAAAGGAATAATTGCAGCTAAGGAGGTTGATAATGATTCATATATTGAGAAAGGTAACAACAAAATGAAGTCAACTTGGGAGGTAATAAATAAAAATATAGGTAGACACAAAAGAAAAGATAACAGCTTTGTCATTAAAAGTGGGGGTAAAAGTGTTAAGGATCCACTTCAGATTGCCAACATATTTAACAAACATTTCACAAAGATAGCCATAAATTTAATTAAAACTAAATGCAATTCCAATAGCAAGGTAAAAATCCCCATGTATGACATGAAAATGTTCCTTTATCCAGTAACTGGATCAGAGCTACTAAATGCTATAAATAAGTTAAAAAATAAAATGTCATGTGGGTATGATGGGATTCCTGACAAAGTCATTAAGCAAAGCGCAAGAAACATAGCCTCACATCTCACTGAAATTATAAATGAATCCTGTAAGACAAGGGTGTTTCCATCAAAACTTAAAATGTCAACTATAAAGCCACTTTACAAGAACGGTGATAAATATGATGTTGGTAACTTTAGGCCTTTATCAATGTCATCAGGTTTCTCAAAAATAATAGAAAGGATAATGTATCACAGACTATACAAATTTCTTATTAAGAATAGAATATTGGTTAATGCGCAAAATGGATTCCGTAAAAATAAATCAACTGAAATAGCTATCTTCATTTTTTTGCAACTTGTTCTAAATTCCATAAATAGAAAGGAATTAAATTGTGGATTGTTTTTAGACTTATCAAAGGCCTTTCATGTCATCAACCATAAGTTACTGCTTAGGAAGTTATATGCCTATGGGATACGTGGAGTTGCCCACAAATGGTTTGAATCATATCTGTCGGACAGGTATCAGAAGGTGGAGATAAGCCATGCAGATAGGACATATTCATCAAGATTCGAGAGAGTTTTGTACAGAGTACCCCAGGGATACGTATTAGGGCCATTACTGTTTTTAATATTTATCAATGACCTACCAAGTCAACTATCTGAAGCAGATGCAGTAATGTTTGCTGACAATACGAGTTTGTTTGTTAAAGCAAATAGCGAAGCTGACTTACAGGAAAAACCACATTAGCAATAGATGAAGCAGACAGATGGTTTAATGAAAACAGACTCATTGTGAATGCCAAAAAAACAACGTGGATCAACTTCAGACATATTACAAATAAAATAAAAACTAACCTTGCAGTAGAACTGGGTAAGTGTAAGACTGAACAAGCATCATACACTAAACTCTTGGGAGTATGGTTTGATGAACACTTAAGATGGGAAAAGCATGTAATGTCATTGAACAAAAAATTAAGTCAAACATGTTATATACTTATATCTAAAAACAAAGATGATGTAACTTACCAAATGAAAGTGTTGGCATGTTGATAGACACACAAATGAACACACACACAAAATTCAAGCTTTCACAACCAATGGTTGCTTCATCAGGAAAGTGGGAAGGTTTTAAGGGAGAAGGTAAGGAGTCATTCCAATCCCGGGAGCGGAAAGACTTACCTTAGGGGGAAAAAAGGACAGGTATACACTTGCAACACACACACACACATATCCATCTGCACATATACAGACACAAGCAGACATGTCTTCATTACAGGTACAACTGGTTAAAATATTCTCTTTACATGTTGCTGACATTTTGTCTACTCAAGTAAAGTCAGTGAAATTAACTCTGAAACCCAATATTTGAATCACATTGATGAATTTTGTCTAGTTGTTGGCTTCACTGGCTAAATGTATGTTGAAATCAGCAGTTATTAAGACTCTTTTCTTGGTTTCTTTTTGAAGTTTTTGCATTAGGCACTGTAATTTCAAAAAAAATTGTTTCATTATTTCTGGACCTGGAACCCTATACACATAAAATTTTACAATATTTTGTCTTAACTCTACACAGCAGTTTTCATAAACACATTCTTCACTAAAGGAATCAAAATCATATCTTGCTTTATTTCCATTGATCTTTCCACAAGTATGCATGATCCTCCTTGAGTGCAATTAATCAAAATCATATCTTGCTTTATTTCCATTGACCTTTCCACAAGTATGCATGATCCTCCTCGAGTGCAATTGCTACAACAAAAGCTGACAACATAAAAATCAATGAAGTTACTTAACATTTTGATACTATCCTTTGTAAGCCAGTGTTCATTCAAGCATACAACATGATATTTGGCATTTATTACAAAACAATTTCCAAGTCATTAAGTTTTTTTCTCTGCCATTTGCATAATTTGATCTTAAGCCATTTATGTTCAAGTGCATTAAGAACATATTGTTACTTTTTTCAATATTCTTAATGGTATCTGTTTTGAAACACTGTTTGTGTATTTTTGTTTCAACTTTGTTATTAATTTTCACACCCCCATCTCCGCATGTTAGATTCCCTTACTAAGTATGATCTTACAAATATTGTGACTTTGGCCTAGGGGGCATGAGGCATGGCAGAAAATATGGTTACAAAGCAGTGTGCAGGAAGGACTGTGGACAACTTCAGTTTAGTGCCCGGTTGGCATGACGGCTGAGAGGTGGTGTTGTGATGCTGAAGTGAGAAGCTGTTTCCCACTATGGCTGGACCGGCTATGAGGATTCTTGGAGCCATGGCTACCTGGAGTGTATACCGAGGGAAACTGATAGCAGCTGGAGTTGCTTTGGTGCACTACTTTTGATAAAAGATGATCTAGCCACTTGAATACTGAGTCTGTGCTCTAATCTTGTCTGCCTGCAATGGAATGAATGGTGAGAGTCTTTTGCACTCTGTCTAGCACTGCTGTTTTCTGCAAAGCTACAAACTGTGCTCTATGGGAGTCACCTTATATGCTCCAGGTTTGAATTCCAGTGTGTAGAATTAAAGACTGTTAGAAGTGTTGGCCTTACCTGCTTGCAGCTTACCACTGATCTGCAAACTCAGCTCCTAGTGTAATAAGTTGTTAAAGCAAGGTATTGTTCTCGTAGTGCAGTTCAGTCTGTGAAAATTGTTATTAGTTCAAGTCCGAGATGCAGAGATTGTTTAAGATAGATATGGCTGCCATGATGTGTACAATAATCCTGGGTCTCTGTCTGTTTTAGATGACCATTTATTACTGTGTACTCTAGCAATATTTTTGCAAAGTGTAGAGACACTGGCTGGTGGACCCAGTTGCAACCAAAAATAATAATATTAGCACTAACCCAATGCAAATGAGCCAGTGCCAGAATGAGGAATGGTGTCATGCCCACTCCACTTGTATGTATAGTAGTAAATGTATAGTAATCTTATGCAGTTCTTTTATTGATGCTGTGAGTTTCGTAAGTTCTGTTTCATTACATGTGATTCTCTTAAGTTACTATGGATATTGTCATTTTATACAAGTTTCTACCTTGAAGTGTTTAATGGACAGATACAATAAGCCCACTGGCTCTTACAGGCAAGCTCTGTGTATAAATGTCGCTGCATACTACTTTAATCCAGGTAAAGAAATTTAGTATCTCAATTCCTTAAATTTTGTGTGAACTATAGCCCCTGTTTATGTTAACTGCTTCTATGGGTGGAAGTCCATTAGATGTTTAATGGTTTGGGCAGGTGCCTTGTAAAATTTTGAAAATCAACCAACTTTGATTCCATCAGGAACTGTTGTGCACAGTGACCGTAGACTATAATAAAGGAGAGGTACTCAGCAATCAGCTGAAACCCCATTAGTTTTTATTACTCTTGCATATGAAGATTTTTTGAAATTTTGCCATCTTCAGTGCATTTGAGTAACTGAAATGTTGGTAGCTGCTACAAATTTTTGATAATCATTCTCAGAATAGTAATTGATTTTTCCTGAGGTTCTGTAACCATGTAGGTGTTAATTGTTCAAATGGGCAGAAACCCATTGGATGTGTCCAACCTTTTGGGGCTCATGCCCAATGAAAGTTTGTTCCTTTTAAAAATTGTTGATCAAGTATTAAATTAAATTTCTAATTACTGAAAGGGCAAGGCCCATCAAATTTTCCCAATTGCTAACCTAAATGTTTGAGGGCAGAGGCCCAGTAACTTGTTGTTGAACAAATAATTTTATGAGTAGGTCACATTTTTAATACAATGTGTCTGTTCAAAAATTGTTCTGTAAAATAGTTGTAAAGTAATAACTGATGTGTTAATAAACTAATTTTTTTAACATAAAAGCTCAGTGGCTATCTACTTTAGGAGCTTTGTATCCAAACAAACATGCTCTATGGTTCATTCTCTGCCATCAGATACACAGGGTAGTAGTGTGTGTGGTTGTGCTCGATGCATAAATTCTTTGGTACTGAATAATTAGGATAAATTAGTAGTTGGTGATTGTTTATCAGTGGTATTGTAATCTTTCTCTCTGTTTGCAACATCCTTGCCATGGGAACTAGAACTGTGTTGGATTTGATGTACTTAAGACAACCTGCATTATGAATTGCATGTTAAAGAGGGAAACAGATGAGGGCAGCATGTCAGAGTTGCACCAGCAGCTGTGGGGCTTGTTGCTTTGTTAGAAGGTACCTCCCATTCCTGGGCTCAGAAGTTAAATTTGATTTGATTTGATTTTTTATTGGTCCAGTTTTATCATACAGCACAAATTGCACAAATTATCTTGGAGACGTCAAAGATACGTTACAATAATACATAGTATTAGCAGAATAGTAGGCAAATTAAAAATGGGTACCTATTACAATTAATTTTGTTACATATTCATAAATTCTCTGACAGAACACAAACAGTGCTTTATTAGAAATGCATTTAGTTTAGCTTTAAATATAGGATGAGTAGCATTTTTTATTTCCTCTGGTATCTTATTGTGTATTATTATATCAATGTTAATTATGCTCCTCTGATAGGTGGTTGTTCTGTGATATTTTTGATTTCCCTCTGGTATTATAGTTGTGTACATTTTCGTTCTGTAGCAGTTCACCTGTTTTCAGGAGGTAGTCCCTAGTGAACAAGATAGTTTCATGAATGAATAAACTTGGAACATTTAGAACACCAAGCTCAGTAAAATGGGATTTACAGGACTCCATCTTTTTAAGGCCCGAAATTATTCTTAGAGCTCTTTTTTGCATCCTAAAAATGTTTACACCGTAAGTTGAGTATCCCCAGAAAACGATCCCATATTGGAGTAGTGAGTGGAACTGTTCATAGTATGCCTGCAGTACTGTTGTTTTGCTTGTTGTAGTCTTATACAGATAACCCGGACGGTGTAACACTGTGCCAAGATGTGCTGGCCGTGCACCAAGGCATGTTTAGCCACAGGGTGATCCTCATTACCAACAAACACTGTCTGCCTGTGTCCATTCATGTGAATGGACAGTTGTTGCTGGTCATTCCCACATAGAAAGCTTCACAGTGTAGGCAGGTCAGTTGGTAAATCACGTGGGTGCTTTCACACGTGGCTCTGCCTTTGATCGTGTACACCTTCCAGGTTACAGGACTGGAGTAGGTGGTGGTGGGAGGCTGCATGGGACAGGTTTTACACCGGGGGCGGTTACAAGGGTAGGAGCCAGAGGGTAGGGAAGGTGGTTCGGGGATTTCATAGGGATAAACTAAGAGGATATGAAGGTTAGGTGGACAGCGGAAAGACCCTCTTGGTGGAGCGGGGAGGATTTCATGAAGGATGGATCTCATTTCAGGGCAGGATTTGAGGAAGTCATATCCCTGCTGGAGAGCCACATTCAGAGTCTGATCCAGTCCCGGAAAATATCGTGTCACAAGTGGGGCACTTTTGTGGTTCTTCTGTGGGAGGTTCTGGGCTTGGGGGGATGAGGAAGTGGCTCTGGTTATTTGCTTCTGTACCAGGTCGGGAGGGTAGTTGCGGAATGCGAAAGCTGTTTTCAGATTGTTGGTGTAATGGTTCAGGGATTCCGGAATGGAGCAGATTCGTTTGCCATGAAGACCTAGGTTGTAGGGAAGGGACCGTTTGATGTGGAATGGGTGGCAGCTGTCATAATGGAGGTACTGTTGCTTGTTGGTGGGTTTGATGTGGACGGACGTGTGAAGCTGGCCATTGGACAGATGGAGGTCAATGTCAAGGAAAGTGGCATGGGATTTGGAGCAGGACCAGGTGAATCTGACAGAACCAAAAGAGTTGAGGTTGGAGAGGAAATTCTGGCGTTCTTCTTCACTGTGAGTCCAGATCATGAAGATGTCATCAATAAATCTGTACTAAACTTTGGGTTGGCAGGCCTGGGTAACCAAGAAGGCTTACTCCAAGTGACCCATGAATAGGTTGGCGTATGAGGGGGGCCGTCCTGGTACCCATGGCTGTTCCCTTTAATTGTTGGTATGTCTGGCCTTCAAAAGTGAAGAAGTTGTGGGTCATGATGAAGCTGGCTAAGGTAATGAGGAAAGAGGTTTTAGGTATGGTGGCAGGCGATCGGCGTGAAAGGAAGTGCTCCATCGCAGCGAGGCCCTGGGTGTGCAGAATATTTGTGTATAAGGAAGTGGCATCAATGGTTACAAGGATGGTTTCCGGGGGTAACAGATTGGGTAAGGATTCCAGGCGTTCGAGAAAGTGGTTGGTGTCTTTGATGAAGGATGGGAGACTGCATGTAATGGGTTGAAGGTGTTGATCAACAGTGTTACACTGTCCGGGTTGTCTGGATACTTCCCACTAATACCATCCTGTCAGAACTCTGGAGATGGGAACTTGCCCTTCAGTATATCCTCTCTTCTCGTTATCCGCCAGGCCTCAATCTCCGCTAATTTCAAGTTGCCGCCACTCATACCTCACCTGTCTTTCAACAACTTCTTTGCCTCTACACTTCCACCTCGACTGACATCTCTGCCCAAACTCTTTGTCTTTAAATATGTCTGCCTGTGTCTGTATGTGTGGATGGATATGTGTGTGTGTGCGAGTGTATACCTGTCCTTTTTTCCCCCGAAGGTAAGTCTTTCCGCTCCCAGGGTTGGAATGACTCCTTACCCTCTCCCTTAAAACCCACATCCTTTCATCTTTCCCTCACCTTCCCTCTTTCCTGACGAAGCAACCGTGGGTTGCGAAAGCTTGAATTTTGTGTGTGTGTTTGTGTTTGTTTGTGTGTCTATCGACCTGCCAGCACTTTCGTTTGGTAAGTCACATCATCTTTGTTTTTAGATATATTATTCCCACGTGGAATGTTTCCCTCTATTGTATCCATAATATTTTAACCAATTACACATATAATGAGGCAAATAAGTTTTGTTTAGATTTAGGACTTTCTGATCATTGCAGTCTGTTTATGGAGTTACCAAAAACAATAGAACCTTGCTCAAAAAAAAGCTACACCAAACACCAGTTCAGCAAAGAAAATGTAAACTTATTCTATCATAGATTAAATAAGGTGGAGTGGTCTATAGATCATAGTATTTCATGCTCTGAAAACTTTGCTACTTTTCTGGAAAAATTCCTGCTCGTTTTTAACTTTCCCCCTTACTGTATGTCATAAAAATTAGGAAACAAAGTAAAGTGGATTACTGAAGGTATAAAAATCTCGACTGCAAGAAAAAGACGTCTACATAAGGAACTAAAACATAATAAAAGTCCTGATATTGTTACCTATGTAAAAGAATACAAAAATATTTTTAAAAAAGTTGTAAAGGCAGCCAAAGAACAGGCAAATAATAGATTTATATTGGATAGTGAAAGCAAGTCAAAGGCGTTATGGTCACTGATCAAAGTTGAAACAGGTGCCACAGGTAGATGCCATGATATTTCTAAAATCAATATAAAGGATAAAACTACTGTAAATCCTGCTCAAATTTCTGAATTGTTTAATGAATTCTTTATAAATGCAAACAAATCTAATGTCAATGTAACAGAGTATCCAGACACGGTAAATTTCTTCAACGGTGAGCAACTTGATGATGAATTCTTCAGTACCTTTACAAAAACTACAGTAAAAGATATAGAAAATGTGATACTGTCACTAAAAAGTAAAACATCAGCAGGATGGAATGGGATGCCAACAAAAGTGTTAAAAACAGTCTCTGAAATAATTGCACAGCCTTCAAGAAGGTTATTTTCCAGGAACACAAAAGTACGCAGTAGTTAAGCCACTATTCAAAAAAGGCACAAAAGAACACATGGGAAACTATCATCCAGTATCTCTACTTCCATCACTGTCAAAAATGTTTGAGAAGGTAGTCACCATACAAATTCAAAATTTCATAGAAAAATTTAAAATAATTTCAAAGAAATCAGTATGGAATTCAAGAAGGTAAAACCACAATATCTGCTATAAATACTTTTGTTTATAAAATTAGCTCGTCTCTAGACAACTCAATGCATGCTACAGGAATTTTTTGTGACCTATCAATGACCTTTGATAGTGTGAATCACCTCTTGTTACTTTATAAACTGGAAAAGTATGGAATTAGGGGCACGGTATTAGAATGGTTTAAATCCTATCTAACCAACTGAAGACAAAGAGTGATTGTAACATCAGAGAGAGGAACATATACTTCAGGATGGAAAACCATTTCACAAGGAGTACCCCAAGGTTCTGTCTTAGGTCCCATTGTGTTTTTGTTGTACATGAATGATCTGCCACTTAATATTGAGTGCCACTCAGTTTTATTTGCAGATGACATATCTTTAATCATTGAAAGTAACATTACAGATCAAATTCCACAAACTGTATTAAATACTCTAGAAAACTTAGGTACCTGGTTTGATTTAGATGGGTTAAAATTAAACATGGAAAAGACTCAGTTAATGCAATTTAAAACAAAACAAGCTAATTAAATGGTATTCAGGTCAGTCACAGAAACCACGATTTGCAGGAAGCTAGCTGTGTGAAATTCCTAGGAATGCAACTAGATAAAAATCTATCATAGGGGTCACACATACAGCACCTTGCAAATAAATTAAATAGCCTAGCATAGGAAATGAAAATATTGTATGATGCTGCCAGTATCGGCATAAGAAAAGTAGTGTATCACAGCTACTTTGAGTCAGTAATAAGGTACAGAATTGTATTTTGGGGTACCTCAAACCATATGTGTCAAATATTAAAACTTCAGAAAACCATCATTAGAAATATGCACAATGTAGGGTGAAAAAAATCGTGTCACCCACTTCTAAAAAATCTGAGTACACTAAGTGTTCCCTCACTATAGGTATATGAGTTGATTTCTTTGCACACAGTAACCCTGATTTATTTGTAGCAAATCATTTTCATCATGATTACAACACCAGAAATCAAAATGATTTTGTGCTGCCCATCCACTGTTTAAAACTTAATACTTAAACTCCACATTATATGGGTATGAAAATTTATAACAAAGTGAAAGGATGAGAATGACTCAGCATAAATTGAGAAACACTGAAAAATCCTTATATGAGAAACCAGTGTAGAAATGTTACTATTCAGTAAAAGAATTCATAAATGACAACCTGAAAATTTGAGCAGGAGAGAGCAAATGCTTAAGACTGTTAATCTTAAAAGTTTGTTACTTTTGAAGAAAAAATTATTAACTGTTTAATTAAGTAGTTATTCAGTACTGGATATTATATTACTGGTATTACAAGGAAAATTGTAAACCAGTTTTTGTGTTCTTACGAGTCTCCTATACTTTTAAGTCAATGGCTTGAAATAGTATGTAATGAGACAATAAACTTCTACTTCTACTTCTGTCACCTTATATGTGTGTCCCACTTTAAGTCTTGCTGAACCCATAGACCCAAAAATTTGATGACACTTATATTTTCTAGGGGATCATTTTTTAATTGTGCTTGAATAGACGTTTGATTTGTTCAAGGAATTAAATGAAAATTGACACGCAGTTTTTTCAGTATTTATTATTATTATTATTATTTCCCCTCATGAACCATGGACCTCGCCGTTGGTGGGGAAGCTTGCGTGCCTCAACGATACAGATAGCCATACCATAGGTTCAACCACAACAGAGGGGTATCTGTTGAGAGGCCAGACAAATGTGTGGTTCCTGAAGAGGGGCAGCAGCCTTTTCAGTAGTTGCAGGGGCAACAGTCTGGATGATTGACTGATCTGGCATTGTAACACTAACCAAAACGGCCTTGCTGTGCTGGTACTGCAAACGGCTGAAAGCAAGGGGAAACTACAGCCGTAATTTTTCCCGAGGGCATGCAGCTTTACTGTATGATTAAATGATGATGGCATCCTCTTGGGTAAAATATTCAGGAGGCAAAATAGTCCTCCACTCGGATCTCCGGGCGGGGGCTACTCAAGAGGATGTCGTTATCAGGAGAAAGAAAACTGGCGTTCTACGGATCGGAGTGTGGAATGTCAGATCCCTTAATCGGGCAGGTAGGTTAGAAAATTTAAAAAGGGAAATGGATAGGTTAAAGTTAGATATAGTGGGAATTAGTGAAGTTCGGTGGCAGGAGGAACAAGACTTCTGGTCAGGTGAACACAGGGTTATAAATACAAAATCAAATAGGGGTAATGCAGAAGTAGGTTTAATAATGAATAAAAAAATAGGAGTGCGGGTAAGCTACTACAAACAGCATAGTGAATTTATTATAGTGGCCAAGATAGACATGAGCCCACGCCTACTACAGTAGTACAAGTTTATGTGCCAACTAGCTCTGCAGATGACGAAGAAATTGAATAAATGTATGATGAGATAAAAGAAATTATTCAGGTAGTGAAGGGAGACGAAAAATTAATAGTCATGGGTGACTGGAATTCGAGTGTAGGAAATGGGAGAGAAGGAAACATAGTAGGTGAATATGGATTGGGGGTTAGAAATGAAAGAGGAAGCCGCCTGGTAGAGTCTTGCACAGAGCATAACTTAATCATAGCTAACACTTGGTTCAAGAATCATAAAAGAAGGTTGTGTACATGGAAGAAGCCTGGAGATACTGAAAGGTATCAGATAGATTATATAATGGTAAGACAGAGATTTAGGAACCAGGTTTTAAATTGTAAGACATTTCCAGGGGCAGATGTGGACTCTGACCACAATCTATTGGTTATGAACTGTAGATTAAAACTGAAGAAACTGCAAAAAGGTGGGAATTTAAGGAGATGGGACCTGGATAAACTGAAAGAACCAGAGATTGTACAGAGTTTCAGAGAGAGCATAAGGGAGCAATTGACAGGAATGGGGGAAACAAATACAGTAGAAGAAGAATGGGTAGCTCTGAGGGATGAAGTAGTGAAGGCAGCAGAGGATCAAGTAGGTAAAAAGCTGAGGGCTAGTGTAAATCCTTGGGTAACAGAAGAAATATTGAATTTAACTGATGAAAGGAGAAAATATAAAAATGCAGTAAATGAAGCAGGCAAAAAGGAATACAAATGTCTCAAAAATGAGATCGACAGGAAGTGCAAAATGGCTAAGCAGGAATGGCTAGAGGACAAATGTAAGGATGTAGAGGCTTATCTCACTAGGGGTAAGATAGATACTGCCTACAGGAAAATTAAAGAGTCCTTTGGAGAAAAGAGGGCCACTTGTATGAATATCAAGAGCTCAGATGGGAACCCAGTTCTAAGCAAAGAAGGGAAAGCAGAAAGGTGGAAGGAGTATATAGAGGGTCTATACAAGGGCGATGTACTTGAGGACAATATGATGGAAATGGAAGACGATGTAGATGAAGATGAAATGGGAGATATAATACTGCGTGAAGAGTTTGACAGAGCACTAAAAGCCCTGAGTCGAAACAAGGCCCCGGGAGTAGACAAAATTCCATTAGAACTACTGACGGCCTTGGGAAAGCCAGTCCTGACAAAACTCTACCATCTGGTGAGTAAGATGTATGAGACAGGCGAAATACCCTTAGACTTCAAGAAGAATATAATAATTCCAATCCCAATGAAAGCTGGTGTTGACAGATGTGAAAATTACCGAACTATCAGTTTAATAAGTCACAGCTGCAAAATATTAACGCGAATTATTTACAGACAAATGGAAAAACTGGTCGAAGCTGACCTCGGGGAAGATCAGTCTGGATTCCATAGAAATGTTGGAACATGTGAGGCAATACTGACCCTACGTTTTATCTTAGAAGAAAGATTAAGGAAAGGCAAACCTACGTTTCTAGCATTTGTAGACTTAGAGAAAGCTTTTGACAATGTTGACTGGAATACTCTCTTTCAAATTCTAAAGGTGGCAGGGGTAAAATACAGGGAGCGAAAGGCTATTTACAATTTGTACAGAAACCAGATGGCAGTTATAAGAGTTGAGGGACATGAAAGGGAAGCAGTGGTCGGGAAGGGAGTGAGACAGGGTTGTAGCCTCTCCCCGATGTTATTCAATCTGTAAGTTGAGCAAGCAGTAAAGGAAACAAGAGAAAAATTTGGAGGAGGTATTAATATCCAAGAAGAAGAAATAAAAACTTTTGAGGTCTGCCGATGACATTGTAATTCTGTCAGAGACAGCAAAGGACTTTGAAGAGCAGTTGAATGGAATGGATAGTATCTTGAAAGGAGGATATAAGATGTAGTCGAATTAAGTCGGGTGATACTGAGGGAATTAGATTAGGAAATGAGACACTTAAAGTAGAAAAGGAGTTTTGCTATTTGGGGAGCAAAATAACTGGTGATGCTCGAAGTAGAGAGGATATAAAATGTAGACTGGCAATGGCAAGGAAAGCGATTCTGAAGAAACGAAATTTGTTAACATCGAGTATATATTTAAGTATCAGGAAGTCGTTTCTGAAAGTATTTGTATGGAATGTTGTCATGTATGGAAGTGAAACATGGACGATAAAATAGTTTAGACAAGAAGAGAATAGAAGCTTTCGAAATGTGGTGCTACAGAAGAATGCTGAAGATTAGATGGGTAGATCACATAACTAATGAGGAGGTTTTCAGTGAATTGGGGAGAAGAGAAATTTGTGGCACAACTTGACTAGAAGAAGGGATCGGTTGGTAGGACATGTCCTGAGGCATCAAGGGATCACAAATTTAGCATTGGAGGGCAGCGTGGAGGGTAAAAATTGTAGAGAGAGACCAAGAGATGAATACACTAAGCAGATTCAGAAGGATGTAGGCTGCAGTAGGTACTGGGAGATGAAGAAGCTTGCACAGGATAAAGTAGCGTGGAGAGCTGCATCAAACCAGTCTCAGGACTGAAGACCACAACAACAACAATAGTGAGTTTGTTTTTTGTGAACCACTCAATTTTTGCCAAGGGGTTTGCTATGTGGTGAGCACATGCTTTTAATATGAAATCAGGTACTTCATCAAGACCACTTAACATTTTATTGCTTAATTATTTAATTTTAGTTATAATTTCATTGGTGTTTGTTTCATAAACATACAAAGAGGCAGTCAAGATCACTAACTTGCTGGAGAAACTTGGAACTGGTCCTCAACAGTATACTTGAATGAGTTCTCATGTAGTGAAGTGAAGTATTCATTGAATTTTTCCACAACTGATTTGGGTCTGTGACTTCTAGTGTTAATGATACATTCTTTCCCTTTGTCGCTGAACTACAAGTTTCTTTCTTTATAACTCTACACGTGGATCTCATTTGGTTAAATGAACAGACAAGTTGATCTGTGGTATCGGTTCAGTAAACTTCTTAACCTCCTGTTTTCAGTGGCTCAGAGTGTTCATGTTCTGTCTGTTGCAGGTATCAGTTACATCAAATACACTACTGGTCATTAAAATTGCTACACCAAGAAGAAATGCAGAAGATAAATGGGTATTCGTTGGACAAATATATTATACTAGAACTGACATGTGATTACATTTTCATGCAATTTGGGTGCATAGATTCTGAGAAATCAGTACCCAGAACAACCACATCTGGCTGTAATAACGGCCTTAATATGCCTGGGCATTGAGTCAAACAGAGCTTGGTTGGCGTGTACAGGTACAGCTGTTCACAAAGCTTCCACAAGATACCACAGTTCATCAAGAGTAGTGACTGGCGTGCTGTGATGAGCCAGTTGCTCGGTCACCATTGACCAGACGTTTTCAATTGGTGAGGGATCTGGAGAATGTGCTGGCCAGGGCAGCAGTCGAATATTTTCTGTATCCAGGAAGGCTCGTACAGGACCTGCAACATGCGGTCGTGCATTATCCTGCTGAAATGTAGGGTTTTGCAGGGATCGAATGAAGGCTAGAGCCACGATTCGTAACACATCTGAAATGTAATGTCCATTGTCCAAAGAGCCATCAATGCGAACAAGAGGTGACCGAGTCATATAACCAATGGCACCCCATACCATCACACCGGGTGATACGCCAGTATGGCGATGATGAATACACACTTCCAATGCGTGTTCACTGCGATGTCGCCAAACACGGATGTGACCATCATGATGCTGTAAACAGAACCTGGATTCATCTGAAAAAATGACGTTTTTCCATTCATGCACCCAGATTCGTCGTTGAGTACACCATCGCAGGTGCTCCTGTCTGTGATACAGCGTCAAGGGTAACCGCAGCCATGGTCTCCAAGCTGATAGTCCATGCTGCTGCAAACGTCATCAAACTGTTTGTGCAGATGGTTGTTGTCTTGCAAACATCCCCAACTGTTGACTCAGGGATCGAGACGTGGCTGCACGATCCATTACAGCCATGTGGATGAGATGCCTGTCATCTCAACTGCTAGTGATACGAGGCCATTGGTATTCAGCATGGCGTTCCTTATTACCCTCCTGAACCTACAGATTCCCTATTCTGCTAACAGTCATTGGATCTCGACCAACGTGAGTAGCAATGTCACAATACGATAAACCGCAATCACAATAGGCTACAATCTGACTTTTATCAAAGTCAGAAATGTGACGGTACTTATTTCTCACATCACAACAATGTTTCGCCAGGCAACGCCGGTCAACTGCTGTTTGTGTATGAGAAATTGGTTGGAAACTTTCCTCATGTCAGCTCTGAAAAACTAATCATTTGCATATCACAGTATCTTCTTCCTGTTGGTTAAATTTTGCATCTGTAGCACATCATCTTCATGGTGTAGCAACTGTAATGGCCAGTAGTGCAGATATTATGGTTGACAGTCAGGTCGCAAGATCAAATTTTTCAGATTCTGGATGTATTAATATGTACACCAATTCATCTTTCCCTTAGCACAGGGGAGGCTGAGTAGGTTAATAGCTAAAGCATCAGGGAGTGATGGTTCCCTCACAGTCCTCCACAAAAGGATTCTTGGCAAGTGTTTGGGGACACACGGGTGGAAAGGTCTGATTGATGGATATTTTTAAGAAGGGCAGGCCACTGATCAGTCATTAGCTGATTATGTGGACAGGATACATATGGCCATGGCTTCCCTATGCATGGATACCCCACTAAGTGAAGTTGTGGTTAGCATTCTAGAGGGCATGCAATGAAAGACCAGTCACAGGTCATATTTACCAGCAAGCCACATTCATTCTCTGACTTAGACCATACAGTAATCGGCGAAGAGAATTTTAAGCATGGGGATGAGAAACAGAGGGCTGAATAGTTATCTGTGAAATGTGGTGTGAATTTCAGCAAGAAGTTATTGAATAAATACACTCCTGGAAATGGAAAAATGAACACATTGACACCGGTGTGTCAGACCCACCATACTTGCTCCGGACACTGCGAGAGGGCTGTACAAGCAATGATCACACGCACGGCACAGCGGACACACCAGGAACCGCGGTGTTGGCCGTCGAATGGCGCTAGCTGCGCAGCATTTGTGCACCGCCGCCGTCAGTGTCAGCCAGTTTGCCGTGGCATACGGAGCTCCATCGCAGTCTTTAACACTGGTAGCATGCCGCGACAGCGTGGACGTGAACCGTATGTGCAGTTGATGGACTTTGAGCGAGGGCGTATAGTGGGCATGCGGGAGGCCGGGTGGACGTACCGCCGAATTGCTCAACACGTGGGGCGTGAGGTCTCCACAGTACATCGATGTTGTCGCCAGTGGTCGGCCGAAGGTGCACGTTACCGTCGACCTGGGACCGGACCGCAGCGACGCACGGATGCACGCCAAGACCGTAGGATCCTACGCAGTGACGTAGGGGACCGCACCGCCACTTCCCAGCAAATTAGGGACACTGTTGCTCCTGGGGTATCGGCGAGGACCATTCGCAACCATCTCCATGAAGCTGGGCTACGGTCCCGCACACCGTTAGGCCGTCTTCCGCTCACGCCCCAACATCGTGCAGCCCGCCTCCAGTGGTGTCGCGACAGGCGTGAATGGAGGGACGAATGGAGACGTGTCGTCTTCAGCGATGAGAGTCGCTTCTGCCTTGGTGCCCATGATGGTCGTATGCGTGTTTGGCGCCGGGCAGGTGAGCGCCACAATCAGGACTGCATACGACCGAGGCACACAGGGCCAACACCCGGCATCATGGTGTGGGGAGCGATCTCCTACACTGGCCGTAAACCACTGGTGATCGTGGAGGGGACACTGAATAGTGCACGGTACATCCAAACCGTCATCGAACCCATCGTTCTACCATTCCTAGACCGGCAATGGAACTTGCTGTTCCAACAGGACAATGCACGTCCGCATGTATCCCGTGCCACCCAACGTGCTCTAGAAGGTGTAAGTCAACTACCCTGGCCAGCAAGATCTCCGGATCTGTCCCCCATTGAGCATGTTTGGGACTGGATGAAGCGTCGTCTCACGCGGTCTGCACGTCCAGCACGAACGCTGGTCCAACTGAGGTGCCAGGTGGAAATGGCATGGCAAGCCGTTCCACAGGACTACATCCAGCATCTCTACGATCGTCTCCATGGGAGAATAGCAGCCTGCATTGCTGCGAAAGGTGGATATACACTGTACTAGTGCCGACATTGTGCATGCTCTGTTGCCTGTGTCTATGTGCCTGTGGTACTGTCAGTGTGATCATGTGATGTATCTGACCCCAGGAATGTGTCAATAAAGTTTCCCCTTCCTGGGACAATGAATTCACGGTGTTCTTATTTCAATTTCCAGGAGTGTAGATCATGGGGGAGAGTGATCAATGTGTTTTCAGTGTGGGAGAGGGAGACATTTTGTTAGAGACTTTAAGGAGCCATGGTAACAGAGCATGAATAGCTGATGCCAGAAAATGTTGTGAGGGAGAGTTGCCTCCTTGCTGTTTCATGGCTGCTGCAAAGTTTGTAGGATTAACATAAGTTGCTTACTGTTCATGTGTGCTGCTTTGGGTTCAGAATCAGTCTGCAGATTGCTTGATTAAGGAAGTAGGGTACCCTTTGTTGATCATAAGTGGTATAATGTCAATAGGAGTATTGCTCATTTTCTCTGATTGCAATTGGTTAAGGAGGATTGCTGGCCAGTCTCGAATGAAACCATGAAAGTTGGTTAGAATAGGCAAGTTAACATGGCCATGGACATTGTTAGTGGTCAAGCACTTGATAGTGCAAATGTTACTGGGATGCAGTTTTAAATACATACTCACTGTGTACTTGATTATTCTCAGAAAGAATTCTATTTCAGATTTTGTTCTACTGAAATATTTAAATTTTGTAACTGCTGAGTACTGGGTGGTGTGTTTCAGGTACAATTTGAAGGCTTGGGGTTCAATGGCAAGCAGATACAGCAATCACAGGTGACGCTGTAATTGCTGTATCAGTACCTAGAAGGTCTTTCAGAGAGGTTAGTGGTCATGCATAAAATAGAGTACCATATTAGATTGACTGGCCAAATTCCAGTGAGCCAGTAACCCCACTGGCTCTCACCTCCTAAAATGAACGAGCTACATAAGATAATGAGCAAATTACAGCAGAATGGAGTGATTAGCCCATCAGTGTCCACAAATGCATCTCCAATATTCTTGGTTCCAAAACCTAATAATGCCATAGACAGACCAGTTGTGGAGTACTGGCTTCTGAACCAGAAGGTTGTTTTAGAATCTGTACTATTTACCAATTTATACATTTGTTTGACTTGGTTTACTGGGGCTTGTGTTTTTACCATACTAGACTTGAAACAGGCTTACTAACAAACACCTTTAACAGAAGACTCCAAACAACTAACTGTGTTTTGTACTGATAATAACGGGTATCAGTTCAATAGGGCACAATATGGGCTTGCTATAGGGCCAGCATTCTTGTCCTGTTTGCTTCACTCAGCTTTGAGTGAGTTAAAATTTAAATCTGTGTACAATTATCCAGATGATGTGGTCTTCCATAGTGCCAATTTTCAAGAGCAATTAGAACATCTGAAGCAGCTCTTGATTTGACTTAAAGAAGTGCGTGCCAGTCAAGACAAGTAAGGTCACATTAGCTAGGAGTGAAATATCTTTTTTAGGACACACTGTGTTGGCAAAACAAGATAGTATTGACTAATCGAGCACTGATGTCATCCATGAATTTCCAGTATTTGGAATTTTTAAAAAATGTTTCTCATTTCATTGCATTGATGATTTTTTTCAAAAGTTTGGGTCCAACTTTATTGGGACAGTGGCTCCCCTCAGTCAGCTGAGACAGAAGGGAGAGAAGTTTGAATGAGGTGAGAGTCAGCAAGCCATCTTTGAATCTTTAAAACATGTCATCAGTATTGTTCCATTATTTGGTATACTTGACCTTAATTTAAAATCAAACAATCAAAAATCCAGGATGGAATCAAAGATAAATTGCTAGTGGAGATTTTAATTGAAGACAGACACTACAAAAAGACTGCTATCAAGTGAGCTTTTGGCCAAAAGGCCTTGTTCTAAAGTAGACAACAAACACGCAGGCATTCAGGCAAGCACAACTCTTACATACATGATGACTGACTCTGGCCACTGAGGCTGGACTGTGGGCAACTGTGCATGATGAGAGAAGCAATCTGGGTGGTGGGCGTAAGGAGAAGGCTGGTGTGCAGAAGAAGAGGGATAGCAAGGTAGGGGTGGGGGATGGTAAAGTGCTGACTGTGGGAACATACAGTGATATGGTGAGGACAGGGCACAGCAGCTAGGTGCAGTCAAGACGTTAGGCAGGGGGTGGGAGAGGGGAGGGAGTGGGGAAGGGAGTGTAAAAGAAGGGAAGTAAAAAGGCTTTAAGTGCATTAGTGGAACAGAAGGCTGTGTAGTGCTGGAGTGGGAACAGGGAAGAGGATAGGTGGAAGAAGGACGTGACTAATGAAGACTGAGGCCAGGGGGATTATCAAAACATAGGATATATTGCAAGAAGAGTTCCCACTTGCACAACTCAGAAAAGCTTGTGTTTGTAGGAAGGATACAGATGGTGCAGGATGTGAAGCAGTTGCTGAAGTGAAGAACATTGTGTTGGGCAGCGTACTCAGCAACCACATGGTCCAGCTGTTTTTTGGTCACAGTTTGTCACAGGCCATTCATGTGGACAGACAGCTTGTTGGTTGTCATGCCCACGTGGAATACAGCACATAGGTTCACGCAGATGTTTACAGTTCAGGTATCATGGCAGTTAATTTACAAGAGCAAGGAAGGGAATGTAGCCCTTTGGTATATGTGTCAAGGGCACTGTTTGGATCTGAACTATGACATTCCATGTATGATTTTATCCAGAACACGGAAGGTTTCAGTTAGGGACAGATAACTGGGTGCGTTAGTCCACCCACATAATATGGGGAGAACAGCGATATGGGCAGTGCAAATTTTAGCTATTCACTTTTATGTTGTGCTTAATAGAGGGTCACAAAATCAACTGATAAACACACTGAGGCAGACATTCCAGCATGAAAGGGAAGAGGAAGTGGAAGGTGAGTCTGAGGCAACATTATCTGCTGGTATGGCAGAGGTGCCCAGTTCCCAAGTGACTGCTGCCATCCTAACCCCAACCCCAGCATTATTCTGTGACCTCCAGCAAGAGCTGGAAAAGGGTGGGGAGCTGAATGTGATCTGAATAGAATTGAGTGAGGAGCTCCTTTTGAACAGGTACTCACTGCAGAATTGACAACACTCCTGCATTTACCTCACGAGTTCTGGGTATTTCGTTTCAGCCACAGTATTACTTATATAGCTACCACAGATTATTACATGCAAGATTCATATGATGAGTACTTTAACTGGAGCTTGTACAGTGCATTCATCATTTACTATGTGGGCCCACAGAGAAAGTGGGATAGTTCAATGAATTGCCTGAGCATAGTATTTAATATCATGAATCATGAAATGAACAAGACAACTCCCGCCAGGTTGATGTTTGGTTTCAAGATTACCACCTCCTTGAGCAATCTCTGTTCTTTTAATGAATTGTTGCCACAGTGTGTGGACCCTGACGGTATGAAGGCTACATGGCAGGCACTGAGGAGGAGCATCATTCTTGCACACCAGAAGAAAGCCTATACCTGGAACAAGGGGAGGCATGCAGTGTCAGAGGCAGTAGATGACAATGTGTATATGAGAAATGCTTGGGAGTGCATTACAGGGGAAAAGGGGATAACAGGGGAGATGCTTCCAACATATGTTGTTCCCCCAGAACGTTATATGTGCATATTGATTTTTCTCTGTTATCACAGTCTGGTGCAGAGATATTGATTGTGAGTCTGGCCTAGGGGGCATGCATTGCTGGGAGAAAATGGTTGGTAAGCAGTACGCAGGACGGATGGTGGACTTCAATGGTTTTGTGTCCAGTTACTGTGATGGCCAAGACGTGGTATTGTGATGCTGAAGTGAGTAGCTGTTTTCTGCTAAGGTTGGACTGAGCAGTAGAGCTTCGGTTGACAGGAGCATATAATGAGGACCAGGAGAGCAATAGTGGTTGGAATAGCTTGGGTGTACTAATTGTGGCAGGAAGACTGAGACTGTGCTCTGGTCTTGTCTGCCTGCAATGGAATAAATGGTGAGCATCTTTTATGCTCTGTCCAGCAGAGCTGTTTTCTGCAAGGCTATGAGTTGTGTTCTACTGTATAAGTGACATTCACCTTATATGCTCTTGGTTTGAATCCCAGTGGGTAGAACAAAATCTGTTGGAGGTGTTGGCCTCACTTGTGCACTACTTAACACAGATCTGCAAACTCAGTACCTAGTGTAATAAGGTGTTAAAATGAAATATAGATCTCATAACTCTTTTCAATCATTGATAATTATTATTAGTTCAAGTCTGAGATGCAGAGATTATTTAAGGAAGATGTGCCTGCCATGATGTGTAAACTAATTCTGGGTTTCTGTCTGTTTTAGATGCCCATTTATTACTGAGTATTGTAGCATTGTCAGCGCAGAGCATAAAGGCACTGGCAGATGGCACCAACAGCAACCAAAAATAAAAATACTGGTACTAACACAGTGAGATTGAGCCACTGCCAGAGAGAGGAATGGTGTCACGCACACTCCGTTTGTATGCCTGGTAGCTGGTGTATTGTAATTTTATGCAGCTACTTTCATTTATGCTGTGATTTTTTGTAACCTCTGTTTTATTACATGTGGTTCTCTTATGCTACTCTCTTTATAGTCATTTAATAAAAGTTTCTGCCTTGAAGTATTTAATGAACAGGTACACTTCGTCCATTGGCTCTCACAGGCAAGCTCTGTGTATAAATATCATTGCATACTACCATAATTTGGATAAAGAAATTTAGTTTCTCAATTCCTTAAGCCTTATGAGGGCTACAATTGCTTCTGTGGGCAGAATTCCATTAGATGCATAATGGTATGGGCATGTGTCAACTAAAATTTTAAAAATTCTTTCATTGATTTAAGGGCAAATCCTGATACAGGTTTCTCAATGCCTTCTAACTTAAATGTTGCTTACTGCTACAAATTTTTGACAATCTTTCTTATAATGTCAACTGATTTACACTGAAGAGCCAAAGAAATTGCTACACCTGCCTAATATCGTTTAGGGTTCCCATGAGCAGGCAAAAGTACTGCAACACGAAGTGGCATGGAGTCAACTAATGTCTGAAGTAGTGCTGGAGGGAATATACACCATGAATCTTGCAGGGCTGCCCATAAATCCTTGAGTACGAGGGGCTGGATATCTCTTCTGAACAGCACATTGCAAGGTATCCCAGATATGCTCAATAATGTTCATGTCTGGGGAGTCTGGTGGCCAGCAGAAGTGTTTAAACTCAGAAAGGTGTTCCTGGAGCCACTCTGTGGAAATTCTGGACATGTGGAGTGTCGTGTTCTCCTGCTGAAATTGCCCAAGTCCATCTGAATGCACAATGGACACGAATAAATGCTGGTGATCAGACAGGATGCTTAGTTTTATGTCACCTGTCAGAGATGTTTCTATACATATCAGGGGCCCCATATCACTCCACCTGCACACGCCACACACCATTACAGAGCCTCCTCTAGCTTGAACAATCATCTGCTGAGATCCTGGGTTCATGAGTTCATGAGATTGTCTCTGTACCCGTACATGTCCATCCGCTCAATACAATTTGAAACAAGACTCCTCTGACCAGGTGACTATTTCCAGTCATCAGCAGTCCAATGTCAGTGTTGACGGGCCCAGGCAAGGCATCAAGGGTACATGAGCGGGCCTTTGGCTCCGAAAGCCCGTATCGATGACATTTTATTGAGTTGTTCACACTCTGTCACTTGTTGATGACGCAGCATTGAACTCTGCAGTAATTTGCAGATGAGTTGCACTTCTGTCATGTTGAAAGATTCTCATCAGTCATTGTTGGTCCCGTTCTTGCAGGAGCTTTTTCTGGCCACAGCAATGTCAGAGATTTGACGTTTTATCAGATTCCTGATATTCACACTACACTCGTGAAATGGCCTTATGGGGAAATCCCAACTTCATTACTACCTCGGAGATGCTGTGTCCCATCACTCATACGCCGACTATAACACCATGCTGAAACTCACTTAATTCTTGATAACCTGCCATTGTAGCAGCAGTAACTGATCTAACAACTGTGCAAGACACTTGTTGCCTTACATAGGCATTGCTGACCACAGTGCTGTATTCTGCCTGTTCACATCTCTCTGTGTTTGAATAGGCATGCCTACACCTGTTTCTTTGGCGCTTCAGTGTACAGTCTTAGACATAAAAACTGACCGCTGGCTGGCTGCCACAGAGACTAAGTCCGAGTCATTCACTTAAGGTGGCTAATAAAACTGACCGCCCCTGACAACGCTAAGTCCGGCCATCTGCACAGTCTGGCAACACTGTAAGATGTGAAAGTGTGAGGAGGAAGTGTTGTCTACTTCCTAGATGTTGTCGGATTGTGTGAGCCCGTGGTCTAGTGGTAATTGTCATGCATTCTAAACTTATGGTCGTCTGTTTGCGTCCAACTGTATTTTTTTTTTCTTTTACAACATTTTGGCCGTCATCTAAAGTAATGAGTCTGATTGAATATCGAAGGTAATTGGCTTCACACTCTACCCACCAGCAGTAACAAGTAGTTCCAGAAACAAATTCGCAGGACAGCTCATGGAAGCGTCACGATCAGAATAGCTTATGCTCGAGCGTTTCCTCGTACTGCAACTGCTACCGGCCACCAGCCAGATGCCACGCATCACCTGAAATCCGTTGCCGCCCAGGTGAACGTGGCGCGACGCTGTCAGTGTATGTATCAACTGTCATGTTTGAATTTAAAGTTCTAGTTATCATCTTACAGTTAAGCATTGGATTTTGCATACCTGAAAATCATGAACTACAGTTGGGTGAATGCAGAGGAGGCAGCTAGAAAGGTTTGAACTGTGTGTGGAGTGAGTGCTTTTGGAAAAAATATTCCAGAAAAAGATATTCTTGTTTCAACAAAGATCGTTCTGGCATGAATGAGTTTCCACATTAAGGAAGTCTCAACTACTGATATATGTGATGGATTACCGTTTAAGCATCATATGACATTTGCATTCAGCAGGCAAAGTTCAGAAGTCTGTTGTAGGAATACTGCATGCTCTAATTCGAAACAACAAAAATCAACGGAGTAACTATTATTGAACATCGTCAGGTCACTCATTGAGCACTCCTATGCAGTAGTGTTACTAGTGAGAAGCTATGATGCCTTTATCGTTAACTTCTTAAGAAGAAATGAAAGGCTGAGCCCCACCAAAAGACGTAGACTAGAGTAAAGTGTAATGTGAACCTAATATTTTACATCTGATAGCTCCAAAAATGTGTTTTGGGATACGAATTCTGCCCCAAGGGGTGTGTGCATCACAGCTGGAATTTGTTGCCAACAACTGAGACACCTTTAGGTCACAGAGTAAGAAAATCGACCGACAAAACTACATCGCCTGTGCTACAGCATGATAACACACACTGTTGATTTGAGAAACAAAACTACCCAGGAGATTGATAGGAAAGTCGTCTCTCAGGCACTTGTATTGATAGGGAAGTCCTCTCTCAAGCACTTGTCACTCTCATCATACACTTGTAAAATTTTACCTTTCCAGCTCTTGATCGATCGACCATTAAGGCAATTGATTTCTAGACGAAAATATTCTTCAAACTACAAGGGTTTAATGATATTATTAGAACCAGTAGGTTTCTACAGGTGTAGAATTTGTAAACTACTTTAACAATGTCAGATTGTTTTAGATATCATGAAAGGAAATTCTGCTGCTGATTAATTTCTCTTTGATGGTTACTGTTGTGTTTGGTAAACTGATGGAAAACACAATTAAAGTATTCACTGTACTAATACAAATTAAAATCAGCTTATTACGGAAAAATCATGACAGAAGTCTGTCTTAATAAAGTGGGATTATGAATTTTGCATTATCTTAAGGTTTTCGCTCTGACACTAAGAGGTACTAAAAGTAGCAAGAAAAATTTTGCTTGAACGTTATCTTACAATTCCCTTATTGAGTTTTTATCTGCCTGCTTGTAGATCTGCTACAAAAGAATTAAAAATCTGGCTTTCGGCAAGTCTCGAAAAGCGAATGAAAGCACCCTTCACCTGGTAGACAAGTATGTTACTTGAGAACTGGTTTTTTCCTAAAGTGGGTAGACATCATTTTGAGGTTGAAATGTTAGCATATGTCAGTCAGACGTGTGCCGTTGGTGTAAGCGTTTCGGTGTGTTGAATTTGTACCCATATTTTTCTGTAGGCTTTTTCTGTCCCAAATAGAGAGTTGAAGTCTCCCATTAGTATCTTCACGTCATCTTGGTGAATTTTGCTCATAGTTTTTTCCAGAGTATTCCAGAATTTTTTGACATTTTCGGTGTTTTTCTTATTTTCAATGTTAGTGGGGGCATGCGCATTGATGAGTTTATATTTTTTATTGGGGCTCTGAATGAGCATAGTCATAAGTCGATTGTTGATGGGTGTGATTTCTTTGACAGAGTTGATGATAGATCTGTGTTCGAGAAATGCCATGCCAAAGATTGGTGCGCATTTTGCTACCTTTTGTTGTGTTTACCTCTTGAAGATGTGATGGTTTTCATAATGCAAGGTTTCATTGTCAGTTAGCCGTGGTTCTTGAAGAGGAAGGATGAGAATTTTTTGTCGGTTAACTTCTTATGTGAGATTATTTAGTTTTCGTGTTTGGATCAAAGTATCGACATTTTGTTTTCAAATGCATGTTTTCTGTTTGTAGGGAAATTTACCAGAGATCTCCAATATTCTCTGCCGTGCAAGCCTGGACCCCTCAGAATCCAAAAATCCAGCTGCCGCCTGTCGGCGGGTGGGTTGTGTACCACCTGGGGTAAAGTTGACTTTGGTTGCACACTTCATGTTTGCTTGTGTTTCTGATGTGTACATAGTTCCTCGTAGTCAGTGCGTACACAACTTTCCCACTAGAGAGCACCCCACTAAGCACAACAGCGCAGGCGCCGCGCTCGTCCATCTCTGCACTACGAGATGGCGCTGCCATAGAGATGGACCAAATTCTGCTTCAGCCGATCTGCATATTAATATATAACACAGCCAATGAGATTGCTGCTTACGTAGAACCTTTTCTCCTCGCGGATCACACTCGCGCAGTGATACATGAACCCGCGAGGTATTATAACGAGTGTACAAACCTCCGATTAGTCAGTCTGCATTTGTCTGCACCAGTCTGCATTTGTCTGCAAGTTTGTACGAGTTCTACATTTGTCTGTACCAGTCTACAGTCAAGTTTCAGTCTGTGCTCAATAAGATTACCATATTCCTGTACCTAGCCATGAAGATAAATATATAGACACTTTTGTCAAGAATCAGAGATATATGTGAGAATAAGATTAACATACCAATACCAAAGGAACTTCAGATTGTCAATTGTAAATAGCATACAAAACCAAGTTCAGTAATTTTTATGCTTGTTATTATTTTAATAAATTTGTGTGAAATTAATCAAGTTCTGTTTAAAGTTGGTCACCGTCAGCCTGCTACTCTAAGCGTGCAAGTGGCATTTCTATCGTCTGACCTAATGGCAGAAGATAAACACGCCACAATAAGACCACGAGACATATTGCTGACACTCGCCTACTTTGTTAGAGTGACAAGTCAAATAATCTGATGGTGTGTGTACTGAAGGTCTTACAGTATGCTCACCACAGTTTCATTGGTTTGGCTGGATGATACCAGGACCAGATATGACCAGACAGGACCAGAGGATGTTCAAGCCTTTGGAAGCAAATATTTTCAGCCGAGCTCATTGAGCTAACAGACGGTGACCAGAGTACCGGTGATTTTCACTCAGACATGTCTGGATTTTGGGTTCAATGGATTGAGTAGACATTTAGGATTGTGTTAGTATTTGGTTCACCCCAAGTATTTGATTTCCTCGATACCACCCATGTGTGGGAGGCTTTCCACTATTCGCCACACAGGATTATTATTATTATTATTATTATTATTATTATTATCATTATTATGTCATCAGGAAATCTGATATGGTGTATCTTCCCACCACTAAAATAGATGTGTATTGTTCGATTTAATATTTCCATCACATAAACATGGGTTGTGATTATGTTACATTGCAGCTAGTAGACATATTTCTCGTTTTTTCTTAGACAGTTGCTAAATGTTACTCCATCAAAGGAGTTATGTGTGCAGCATTGTTGCAATACAGACGTTCAAATTATCCAATTTCTGTAATTTCATTTCGATACAATATTGTTCTAATCAGATTCAGCCAGTCAGTCTTATTGTGGATATCCGACTACAGCTCTCATCATATGATAGACTGGGTAAACCACATTCTTAATCAGACTGTTGAATGTAGGCCACTTATCTCTGATGGGGCCTGAATTCTTAAACACTATGGAAAATACTAATACAATGTGCTTATTACAAATACGTTATTTAAATATAAAAATATGAAGTAACGAGATAACAGTTTATTTACAGGAGCAGAGCCCCATCCATCATAGCAGAGCAGTGCAAGATTGGTTTCAGGGCCAAGACAGAATAAAGCTGTTGCCGTTTGTTCCATGATCACCGAACATCAACCAGATAAAGAATATGTGGGCAGAGGTAACAAGGTCATTGCCACGTGGACCTACAAATGCAAGCGACCTTTGGACGAATATAGAAAACGTATGGTGGGAAGTAAACCATCATGCTACACTGTCGACGACTTAATGAAATCAATGCCCCTACGCCTTCGAGAAATCTTACGTAATGATGGTGGGTGGGTTGGTTACTAAAAGTATACTCGTCTACAAAACCCACGTGGACCACTCTCTGATAATCGGTCAAGCTTTGCTTTGTTGCAGCTCTTTAGCATACAAGCCCACTTACTTTCAGTCTACTCCTTACAATTCTTGCAATCCAAGGTAATTGAAAAATCTCATTCACTCGACGCCAACTGAGGAATTGATTAGTGATGTGTTGTTCAACTTACAGTAGTCGTCAAAATCACTGAAATCAATGACTGTTTGTGTGTTTGTTTGTGTGTGTGTGTGTGTGTGTGCGTGTGTGTGTGTGTGTGTGTGTGTATTTTCATGTTCAAGCACAATCTGAATCAATACTACTAACATTAGAGAGACAATAAATATTGCATCAAATATGACTGTAAAGTATTTTAATGCGATGGGAAGTTACAAACTGAATTTTTACCCAACCCACATCCTGCATATTATGTTAAGTAAGTAAGATGTATTAACTCCATAAATCATTAGGAGAGACAGTGCACTCCTGTTGTCGCAGCTCATGACAAGTACAGCAATTAGCAGTGCCCAATGCCGCCACAATTTGTTTATGTTGGCCGAGTGTGGTCACTGCAGCAGCTGCTTCACCATAAACAGAAAGAAATCACCTTGGCTCTTACTGCAGTGAGCAGACATCACTGCCTGCATGTTCTTATAGCAACAAACATGAGACTCTACTCACAGGTGCCATGGAGGAATTGCAATGGGTATCATGTCGTTAGTCATCAGAATATTTACCAGTGATGAATGTCCACTCTATTTGAATCCCAAAAAATGGGAACTTTCTCACAAAATAGTGTGAGATGACACCAAAATTTATCTAAGACATAAAAATTAATTGCAACATTTTCATGCACACAGCAGTAGCACACAAGGAAATATTATGTCTTGGAAGCGTATATTTCATTTCCTCTTCTCGTATCAACGCCCTT
The DNA here is from genome assembly GCF_021461395.2 of Schistocerca americana. NCBI lineage: Eukaryota > Metazoa > Arthropoda > Insecta > Orthoptera > Acrididae > Schistocerca > Schistocerca americana. Next base: position 1,035,203,520 of record NC_060119.1, on the reverse strand, counting down.
GTCCTAGCATGAAGTGAGAAAACAAACACAAAAAACTAAAGTTCCTGAGAAGCATATAAGTCATTTCTTCTTCTCATATCATAGCTTTTGTTTTAGCATGAAGTAAAAAAATACACAGCTTAGGGTTCTGAAGCATAATATGACACCAGATTCTTATCGTAGGCGCTATCGGAAAAGCAAAAAGCAGGGAGTTGTCCATTCTTTTGTCCAACAGTCTGTTTCTTTTCATGAATTACTACAGCTCAGAGATTCTTATTTAAGGATTTGTGGGCATCAAGTTCTTCGGCAGAATAAGCCTTATATTATTGTGCTAATTTTGGTATGGGCAAAATGCAACAAAGACGAGTTCCCCTAGAGCAGTGAGGATATTTGCACATGTCTGTATTCAGCAATGACTGCCAGCTGCCACAACACTTCACAGAATCCATGTGGCAGGCAACGTAACTGTGCATGCACTTCAGAATTCATTCAGTAAGACGTCAGGAGATGGAAATGTCAAATTAACGTCACTTTCCGAGTCATATTCAATCCAGAATGAGGTGTTATTAAGGTAGTTGAGGGTTCTAGCAATTGCGCTTTGATAATTTCCATATGAGTATTCCGAAAGCCAAAAGAACCTGTTAGTGTGAAACCATCGGGAACTGAATTAATATCGGACTGCAAGAACTTGAAACAATACGTGGACTCGTCTCTTCGCAGGGTGACCTATTGCTGTTATTTAGGATTCTCTCCATCCTAGGCATAATGCAAATGGAACATGAGGCACTTTCCGCTATTCTTGACAAACATCAGTAACTTGTAATCACTGCGAGTTACAACTGTGTGATGATAATGGTACAGGTTGTCAGTAGTAGTCGTGGTGTTGTTGTCAAACTGCTTACAGTAACGTTAATGGTGTGCGTTCCTTGTAGAACGTCAAAAGGGTGATGGAAAAATACATAAACATTCATTCAGAAACATATTCACAATTTAAGTTATTATGCACTGGAAGCATATGAGGTCTGTAACGAAGCCACATATTTTTCAACAAATGAAAGAAATTTCGGAGCCGGAGGGGTTTTGCCAAATTAGAACAGTTCTGACTTTAGAACCAACATAAAAGCAGATTCCAGGAATAAAACTGTCCACTTCTTTGTAGCCCACATAAAGCAATAGACAAAAAATTTTGAAACCATTCCTTATAGCTGTTGTTTTTCTTCAGCTTAAAATGTTCCTCTGCAATATAAAACATGTACTCTTCTAAGTTTGAAGTTTTGTTTGTTAACACATAAAACACAAACTGTCTCAGAAGCCACAAAAAACTGTTATTCTTTGTGGACGGGTAACATTTCCAGTTGGGTTGTAAAGCTTCAGTTATCGGTAAATGACTTTCTGCGGTTCTGTTGATAGTGCTAATTCCTTCCTATTCCAGTTCCAAATTCTGATTCTATTTTCACATAAGAACATGTGTGCTACAATTTCTACAAGCCAACATTTGTCGCAGTATGGAGATGGTCTCAATTTGATATTCCATAATCGTTCTGTGGTGGGTATGGTTTCGTTTACAACGTCGTACCGTACGGCAGTGGTAGAATTTTCTTGTTGATATTTTTCCAGACGTTCATCCAGTTTTTAATAGGTTAATTTACCAGAATTTGGTTGTGTAGACGATGTCTGGTAATACAATCATAGATGGTTCTAGTGTTGGTTTGTGCTGGTGGAAGTCTATTCCAGTTCCAAATTCTTAATCTATTTTCACATAAGAACATGTGTGCTACATTTTCTACAAGCCTACATTTGTCGCAGTATCCAGTTTTTAATAGGTTAATTTACCAGAATTGGGTTGTGAAGACGATGTCTGGTAATATAATCATAGACAGTTCTAGTGTTGGTTTGTGCTGGTGGAAGTCTATTCCAGTTCCAAATTCTTAATCTATTTTCACATAAGAACATGTGTGCTACATTTTCCACAAGCCTACATTTGTCGCAGTATCCAGTTTTTAATAGGTTAATTTACCAGAATTGCGTTGTGAAGACGATGTCTGGTAATATAATCATAGACAGTTCTAGTGTTGGTTTGTGCTGGTGGAAGTCTTATACAGCTGCAATCGACATAGTACTTTTGGACGTAATCTAGGCTGGCATCTATATCTGCTACACTAACAGGAGCATTCCTATCCCCAGGATCTAATGAGAGGAAAAGAGATTTCATAATGTCTGTCTCAGTGGCATGTATTATTTTAAAAGCATGAGTTAGAAACAGTGTGTCACATCTAGATTTAATGTCTTTAATTCCAAGTCCTCTGTTTTGCCTCTGCAAAGTCGCCGTGTGGAAGGATACTTTGAAGATATTTTTTTACACACATACCAACACACTGCAGCTAGTATTTTATGTGCGTTGACCTGTGGTATGGGTAAGGTTGCTGCGACATGATATATTTTGCTAAGTATGTATGTATTTAAAAACTGAACTTCCTGCAGTCGGTCTAATGATCGCATGTCATGGTCCTTCAACAAGGCTCCGATGACATTAAGTTTCCACTCCCAATTGTTCGTAGCCATGTGCTTGGGATTTGCCCTTAACCACAATCCGAGTTGGAGTCTCTCTTCAGTTACATCTAACCAGTGTGCACCTATTGCACTATTGTAAGAACCGAGATGCAGTATTTTCGATTTAAAATTTTGTAAATATGTGGTAAGATATTATTGGACCAAGCTGCTTAGGTCATCGGTCCCTAAGCTTACTCACTACTTAATCTAACTTAAACTAACTTACGCTATGGACAACACACACCCATGCCGGAGGGAGGGCTCGAACCTCCGACGGTGGGCACTATCGGGACACAGCACCCAACCTCTCTGCAGTACCTATCTACACACGCTCCCCATCAGATGCGAATTCCCATCTTTGCAGCATACCACATGTGCGGTACCCCCTGCCCTCCCCCCCTCCTGCCTCACACCCCCCCCACCCCACCCCCTCGTCCATTATTCCACTCACTCGCAGCCACACTGCATTCCCGCGAAGGTTCGGATCATGACGTGCGTCTAGCACTGAAAACTTTTGATGACCAGTCAAGACCTGAATAATTATACAGGATGTTTCAGGAGGAATAGAAAGTATTGTAGGAGGTGGTAGTATAAGCAAATTGCAGAAAAAATGACATATGACATGTGTCCAATTTTTATTGAGTACATATATCTGAGTTTTTTCATTTCGTATGTCTACACTTCCTTGAAAATGAGCTTCCATCATTATTGGAAGAGGTTCCTTTGGCTACTCGAATGTGTATGTTTCTCCAGCATGTCGGGGCTCCTGCACATTCTAGTCGTCAGGTGACATTATCCAAGTCTAACATTTCCAGGAAGATGGATCAATAGATATGGGCACTTTTCTTGGCATCCAAGGTCCCTGGACTTATCTCTTTTTATTGTTGGCTGTGGGGATGGTTAAAAGTAAAGTCTACGAAGAAAAAGTAAACCCAAGAGACTATTTGATCGTTCAGATGGAAAGAGAGTACCGTATTTACTCGAATCCAAGCCGCACCTGAAAAATAAGACTCAAATCAATGAAAAAATTCACGAATCTAAGCCGCACCTGAAATTTGAGAGGAAATTTTCGCCATACGGAATGTTCGAATTCACCCTAAGTCTTCACTTTCTGAACAAAGGCAGAATATCTGTCAGGAAAGCTGAGAACAATAAGCCAGGCCATGCCTGTCTTCTGGTGGATGTGCCAATGACAGTGATGTCAATAACAATATTGTACAGCAAATATACATTGCCAACTCAACCTCTGGAGAAGCTCCAAAACTGTGAATCACGTCTCATGAATACACTTTCGAGGTTTCGGTCCGATTAAGTCAGTAAAACACAAATAATTGCTGCACTTACTAATTTATGACACTTAGTTTGCATTCAGTGCATCGATGTATTACATGTAATTACACTATAGCCCCTAAACGTAGTTGCAGAAATGCGAATAAGACTCATTGACATAAAATGAGGATATTGTGGCCCTTGCCACCCACAACTTTGAGATGAAGCTATAGTCACGTTCGAGGTCCCTCACAGAACACATCAGCTGGTATCCTTCCTGGCAGTATAACTGAAACTTGGCAACAGTGCAGAACATGTTTGGCAACTCTGTGACCGACGAGTTACTTCCTTGATGGCACAGAACTAGCCTGCTAAATTCACTTGATATTATCATGTCATTTCAATTGAATAGCGTGATTTTCTCTTGAAATGTGACATAAGGATATCAATTAATGCTTTTGAGTCAACAAAAGTCGTTCCACATGGGAAATACAAAAACTCTCATCTCTTATGTTGTGATTTATCTGCCACAGCAGCTAGTGGGCCTATAAGTAAGTCAAATACACCCCACCTGTTCACTAGCTCCTAGGTAATGTGCTTGTCTGTCTTGTGTACGCAGACTTTGTTAGCATTTTGAGACTCGCTGAAAGCCAGACTCTTAATTATTTTGTAGCAGAGCTACAAGCAGGCAGATACAAACTCAATAAGGGAATCATAAGGCAACGCTCGAGCAAAATTTATCTTGCTACTTTTAGTACCTCTTAGTGTCAGAGCGAAAACCTTATGTTACTGCAAATTCATAATGCCACTTTTGTTTTCTGCTGACATATTTTTTGTTGTTGTGAATACATAATTTTATCTATGAACTGCCACATTTCCATACTACTTGCAAATGATACAGGACATGAAGTAAATACAGACCTTTTTGAAGTCAAAAGTCGATAACATCCTACTAATTCATGTTAAAATAGGCTCAGTCATCTTACAGATACTTAATGCTTTATTAAGATAGACTGTTGTCATGATGTTTCCATAGTAAGTGGAATTTAATTTGTATTAGTACAGTGAATATTTTAATTGCATTTTCCATTAGTTTACCAAACGCAACAGTAATCATCAAAGAGAAATTAATAAGCAGCGGAATTTCCTTTCAACGCTATTCTAAAATTCAATCTGACATTGTTAAAGTAGTTTAAAAATTCTACACCCATAGAAACCTACTGGTTCTAACGATGTCATCAAACCAGTGTAGTTTGAAGAGTATTTTTGTCTAGAAATGAATTGCCTTGATGGTTGATCGATCAAGAACAGGAAAGGTAAAATTTTACGAGTATATGACAAGAGTGACAAGTGCTTAAGAGAGGACTTCCCTATCAATACAAGCGGCCGAGAGACGACTTTCCTATCAATCTCCTGGATAGTTTTGTTTCTCAAATCAACAGAGTGCGTTATCAAGCAGTAGCACAGGTGATGTAGTTTTGTCGGTCAATTTTCTTACTCTGTGACCTAAAGGTGTCTCAGTTGTCGGCAACAATTTCCAGCTGTGATGTACACACCCCTTGGGGCAGAATTCGTAGCCCAAAACACATATTTAGAGCTATCAAATGTAAAATATTAGGTTCACACTACCCTTTGCTCGAGTTAACGTCTTCTGGTGGGGCTCAGCCCTTCATTTCTTCTTAGGAAGTTAACTAAAGGCATCATAACTCATCACCAGTAACAGTACTGCATAGGAATGCTCATTGAGTGACCTGATGATGTTCAATAGTAGTCACTCTGTTAATTTTTATTGTTTTGAATTAGAGCATGCAGTACCCCTACACCAGACTTCTGAACTTTACCTGTTGAATGCAAATGTCGCATTATGCTTAAGTGGTAATCTATCACATATATCAGCAGTTGAGACTTCCTTAATGTGGAAAATCATTCATGCCAGAACGATCTTTGTTGAAACAAGAATATCTTTTTCTGGAGTATTTTTTCCAAAAGCACTCACTCCACACACAGTTCAAATCTTTCTAGCTGCCCCCTCTGCATTCACCCAATAGTAGTTCATGATTTTCAGGTATGCAAAATCCAATGCTTAACTGTAAGATGATAACTAGAACTTTAAATTCGAACATGACAGTTGATACAAACACTGACAGCATCGCGCCGTGTTCACTTGGGCGACACTGGATTTCAGGCGGTGGATGGCATCTGGCTGGTGGCCAGTAGCCACTGCAGCACAAGGAAATGCTGGAGGGTACGCATTTCTGATTATGACGCAGCCACGAGCTGTCATGCGAAATTGTTTCTGGAAGTACTTGTTATTGCTGGTGGGTAGAATGTGAAGCAAATTATCTTTGATGCTCAATCAGACTCATAACTTTAGACGACTGCCGAAATGTGGTAAAAAAAAAAAATTAAAAAAAAAAAAAAAAATAGGACGGGAACAGGCGACCATAAGTTTAGAATGCGCGACGATTACCACTAGACCACGGGCTCACACAATCCGACAACATCTAGGAAGTAGACAACACCTCTTCCTGACACTTTCACATCTTATAGTGTTGCCAGATTGTGCAGATGGCCGGACTTAAAGTTGTCAGGTGTGGTCAGTTTTATTGGTCACCTTAAGTGAACGACCCAGACTTAGTCTCTGTGGCGGCGTGCCAGCTGTCAGTTTTTATGTCTAAGATTGTACCTTGTTGGCTGTAGCCATACTGATGTTAATTGTTTAAGTTTTTTTTCTAAAATAAGAGCTCAGTGGTTTTCCACTTAAGGATCTTTATATTCAAGCAAAACAGTTCTATGGCTAACCCCTAACCCCCTATCATCAGTTCCACTCATTACATACTTATTTTCTTTAGGACTACACTTCAAGTGGTGTAAGAACTTATGTTCCCTAGTTTTCCCTATAATGTTCCTATATCAGATTTATTTTTAGATTATGATGAATGCAGTGCTCTAAGCTTACTGTCTGCTTCTTTATTCATCTGTTCTGCTGGAGCTTCTAATGAGCAATTGAAATAAATGTGTGTTAATACAAATTCAGAAGTTTGTTTGTGTTCAACTTGGACTTACAGATTATTCAGGAAAGTAAAACTGAAACTTTAAAAGTCACCAATCTAGCTCTAAACTGTAAATAATTACAGTATAATACCTGTTAACATAGTATTAAAGCTTCAACAGCAATCATTAGATTTGTGTGAATAAAAACTGTTTTTGTTCATACCTTTTTTCAGGGAAGTAGGTATTATGAACAAGTGAGAGAACTTGTGTTTTGACTGATTCAGGTGCTATATATAATGCCATAGCAAGTAATCTCTGAAGAACTACGTGATCCAGCATGCCTGAATATGCCTCTTGCCACATGCAATTATGTGGTGCCAATTTAGACATCAGTAGCAAAGCCTGCAAGGAAAAGAAATTATGAGAAACACCTGCAAATAAATCTAGCAAGACAACATTATATGATGTGGCACAAAATCCACACAAAAGTTAAAATAGATGCTATCTTTTGTGTCTTTTGATATAAGATACAAAAAGCCAGGGGAAAATTAGATTCAGTAAGATAATGTTCAGAGGTGTAGGAATAAGATCCATACAAAAGATAACAGAGGCACTGGTGTTTCAATCATATGACTGAAGATATAAAAAGTTTAGACAAAATTGGGATATACTTCCTGTAGACAGAGAACTCCCAGGACTCAGTTCAATATTACAGGGCAGAACACGAATGAATTCAATAGTGACAGCTCTTAAATGAATTAAATTTAAGAACAGAGCACTAGCAGATGTATCAATACCATGCGGCATATGTGAACAAAGTAATAGTAAAAGTCCATAGGAGGGAAATCAGGGTGGACAAAACATAAAAACGTCATAAAAAGCAAACAATGGGTGGGGACACTTTACTGTTATCCTAGCCTCAAGAATCTTAGGTTATATGCTCCTTCCAGGGTCATTTTAAGGCTCAAGTGACACAAGCTGCTGCTTGGGGTGCCAAGCTGAGTGGCATGTCAGAGAAGACAAGGTGTAAGATTTGCATACAGTACATATCACAATTAGTAGTGAAAACTGACATGACTGAAAGTGTATGAGGGAAAAGAGGAGATGGGAGGGGGACATCAAATATGAGCTGCTTGTGTGGAACAATGTTCTTGAACTGGCCCTGACTTCCTCTCGAAGTGTGTTCATAACTTTATAACTTCCCACATCACAATACTGCCTATATATCATACACTAATCATTCTCATTCCAGTATCATCACTGATTAGACTACTTCTTCAAATAGAGAGCCATCTGTTAAGTGAACTTTCTTCCACAAAGCCTACTAGTTCACAGAAACTGAATGTTACAGAATCAGATATCTTACCAGCGACTGGTTTCCATCCTATGTAACTGAAAGAATACCAAAAATCACAAGAAGAAACTCAGGAAATGTACACAATAAAACAGCATCCCAAACTGGGAAAAATCACAGCAATGGAGTAAGTTCAGTGCTTGAAAACATAAAATTTTTTTTGGAAACAAAATTATGAAAAGGATGGTTGCTACAAACTGTACAGCAGAGATGCTGAGTCACAGATAGATACAGACAAAAAGACTGTCACAAAATGAGCTATTGGCCAACAAAGCCTTTGTCAAAAAAAGACCTCTCTTCAACTCAGCATCTCTGCTATATTTTTTTATTTATATCGCATAAATCCAATACTGTGAGACATTTGCATGTATGTAGGACATGTCAGAATTATTACAAATAATGCAAAACGAATACATAAAAGTACCTCTTGCAAGAGGGTATCTGGTATAAGACAAAATATGCATTAATAGGTATAGAAAAAATTACATTAAAAAAATGGTTCATCTTAATAGCTAAATGAAAGACACAGTATTGTTAACAGTGGTTGTGAGTATCGTAATGCACAATAGCACATCAAGTTAGTAAATGAAAAAATCAATTACAGTTAACTTTACTGAAATATTCTTCTACCACATAGAAGGAATTATCTAATAAATACTGTTTGAGCTGTTGTTTAAATTTGGGAAGCTCATGGATAAGTAATTTCAGTGATAGTGGGAGAGCATTGAACACCGTGCAGCTCATGTAATGGACTCCTTTTTGTACATTAGTAAGGTTTTTTGAGTCATAATGGAGTTCCATCTTCCTCCTGGTATTGTGGGTATGGTATGAATCATTGGTTTTGTACAATTGTCCATTTTTACCAATGAAACATAACAGGGAGTAGATGTATTGGCATGCAGTTGTCAGTATCCCTAATTTTCTGAAAAGGTTCCTACAAGAATGTCTAGGCTGGACTCCACTCAGTATCCTAATAACTCTCTTTTGGGCAATGAATATTTTTTTGGATAAATACTGATTACCCCAGAAAACTATGCCATGCAGCAATAGTGCATGGAAATAATTAAATTAAGCAGTTTTTGTGGTATCTCAGTCACATACAGTGGAAATAATACGAACAACGAATGTTGCTGAGTTGAGTTTTTTGTGGAGGTGCAAAATTTTTTCAGACCATTTTAGACTCTTGTCAATGTGTACACCCAGAAACTTGGTTGACTCAACTTGTAGTAACTCACTACCATTCAATGTAATACTTAATTGATCTGGGACTTATTAACATTTAGTGATAACCCATTATTTACAAACCAATTACATACTTCACTAAAGACAATATTGGCCGATTCCTCAAGATTGAGGTTGGGAGTTTTGTTGATGAGGATAGAGGTGTCATCAGCAAAAAGAGTAAAGTAAGTTTCAAAGCTAGTACACAAGGGAAGGTCATTGATAAAGATGAGGAAGAGAAGGGGTCCAAGTACAGAGCCCTGAGGAACACCACAGCCAATAGAGCCCCAGCTAGATGACACAGAGTACCCCTCAGAGTCATTCAACATGACCTTCTGCTTTCTTCCAGCTAGGTAGGATTTAATCCAAGAGCCAACTGAGCCACTTATACCATAATATTCATCCTTTGCTAAGAGTATTTCATAATTAACACTATCACAGGCCTTAGAAAGGTCACAGAAGATAACAACACGAGACAATTTATTATTAAAAGACTCTAAGATTTGATGGGCGAAGGAAAAAATAGCTTGTTCTGTTGATACACTCTGTTGAAATCCGAACTGGCTACTGTTTAATACCTTATAATGCTTGAGGTGTTCAATAAGTCTTTTCTGAACCAATTTCACAAGAATTTTAGAAAAGGTTGTTAAAAGGGAGACAGGTCGATAGTTGGTAACGTCGGCTTTATCACATTTTTTAAAGAGAAGTTTGACAATAGCAAACTTTAGTCTCTGTTTGGTTTTCCTCTTCTGGTTTCCACAAAACACAATGAATGCAATTCTGTATTGCATGAGGTCTGAACACAATGGTAGAAATAATGCATGAGGGAAAAACAGTAAATGAAACACAAAATTTTAAATTTTTGGGTCTTTATATTGATAAAAACATGAATTGGAATTCACTTGTTACTGATTTCAAACATCTGGGACCAGAAACTTCTGTATAATGACAATATCAGATACAGAATAATAATATCATTAGAAAGTAGACTTAGTCTTCCTATTTTCATTCATTAACGTCTTGTGGCACCATATTTTGAGGTTCAATCTCAGTTTAGTAACAGTATTAAGTCTCATAAAAATAACAACAGAAAGAAGTATAAATATTGCAAGGAAATTTCTAGCAGAATTTAAATAATTTAGGAGTACACATGACCACTCACTGAATAGTAAAAGCATTGACTCTTTGACAGGCATACAAAAAAACAATGAAAACTTGCTAGCTTTCAGAGAAACACACACGCACACACCACACATATACATCTACAACTACATTCATACTCCGCAAGCCACCTGTCGGTGTGGCGGAGGGTACCTTGAGTACCTCTATCGGTTCTCCCTTCTATTCCAGTCTCGTATTGATCGTGGAAAGAAGGATTGTTGGTATGCCTCTGTGTGGGCTCTAATCTCTCTGATTTTATCCTAATGGTCTCTTCGCAAGATATACATAGCAGGGAGCAACATACTGCTTGAATCCTCGGTGAAGGCATGTTCTCGAAACTTCAACAAAAGCCCGTACCGAGCTACTGAGCGTCACTCCTGCAGAGTCTTCCACTGGAGTTTACCTACCATCTCCATAATGAAACTTCCTGGCAGATTAAAACTGTGTGCCCGACCGAGACTCGAACTCGGGACCTTTGCCTTTCGCGGGCAAGTGCTCTACCAACTGAGCTACCGAAGCACGACTCACGTCCGGTACTCACAGCTTTACTTCTGCCAGTACCTCGTCTCCTACCTTCCAAACTTTACAGAAGCTCTCCTGCGAACCTTGCAGAACTAGCACTCCTGAAAGAAAGGATATTGCGGAGACATGGCTTAGCCACAGCCTGGGGGATGTTTCCAGAATGAGATTTTCACTCTGCAGCGGAGTGTGCGCTGATATGAAACTTCCTGGCAGATTAAAACTGTGTGAGGTTCGCAGGAGAGCTTCTGTAAAGTTTGGAAGGTAGGAGACGAGGTACTGGCAGAAGTAAAGCTGTGAGTACCGGACGTGAGTCGTGCTTCGGTAGCTCAGTTGGTAGAGCACTTGCCCGCGAAAGGCAAAGGTCCCGAGTTCGAGTCTCGGTCGGGCACACAGTTTTAATCTGCCAGGAAGTTTCATATCAGCGCACACTCCGCTGCAGAGTGAAAATCTCATTCTGGAAACATCTCCATAATGCTTTTGCGATTACTAAATGATCCTGTAACGAAGCGCGCTGCTCTCCATTGGATCTTCTCTATCTCTTCTATAACCCTATCTGGTATGGATCCCACACTGGTGAGCAGTATTCAAGCAGTGGGCGAACAAGTGTACTGTAACCTACTTCCTTTGTCTTTGGATTGCATATCCTTAGGATTCTTCCAATGAATCTCAGTCTGGCACCTGCTTTACTGACGATCAACTTTATATGATCATTCCATTTTAAATCACTCCTAATGCATACTCCCAGATAATTTAAGGAATTAACTGCTTCCAGTTGCTGACCTGCTATTTTGTAGCTAAATGATAAGGGCTCTTTCTTTCTATGTATTCGCAGCACATTACACTTGTCTACATTGAGATTCAATTGCCATTCCCTGCACCATGCGTCAATTCGCTGCAGATCCTCCTGCATTTCAGTACAATTTTCCGTTGTTACAACCTCTCAAAATACCACAGCATCATCCGCAAGAAGCCACAGTGAACTTCCAATGTTATCCACAAGGTCATTTATATATATTGTGAATAGCAATGGTCCTATGACACTCCCCTGCGGCACACCTCAAATCACTCTTACTTCGGAAGACTTCTCTCCATTGAGAATGACATGCTGTGTTCTGTTATCTAGGAATTCTTCAATCCAATCACACAATTGGTCTGCTAGTCCATATGCTCTTACTTTGTTCATTAAACGACTGTGGGGAACTGTATCAAACGCCTTGTGGAAGTCAAGAAACACGGCATCCACCTGGGAACCCGTGTCTATGGCCCCCTGAGTCTCATGGACGAATAGCGCGAGCTGGGTTTCACACAATCATCTTTTTCGAAACCCTTGTTGATTCCTACAGAGTAGATTTCTAATCTCCAGAAAAGTCATTATACTCGAACATAATACGTTTTCCAAAATTCTACAACCGATCGACGTTAAGAGATATAGGTCTATAGTTCTGCACATCTGTTCGACATCCCTTCTTGAAAACGGGGATGACCTGTGCCCTTTTCCAATCCTTTGGAACACTATGCTCTTCTAGAGACCTACGGTACACCGCTGCAAGAAGGGGGGCAAGTTCCTTCCCACATTCTGTGTAAAATTGAACTGGTATCCCATCAGGTCCAGCGGCCTTCCTCTTTTGAGTGATTTTAATTGTTACTCTATCCCTCTGTCATCTATTTCGATATCTACCATTTTGTCATCTGTGCGACAATCTAGAGAGGGAACTACAGTGCAGTCTTCCTCTGTGAAACAGCTTTGGAAAAAGACATTCAGTATTTCGGCCTTTAGTCTGTCATCCTCCGTTTCAGTACCATTTTGGTCACAGAGTGTCTGGACATTTTGTTTTGATCCATCTACCGCTTTGACATAAGACCAAAATTTCTTAGGATTTTCTGCCAAGTCAGTACATAGAACTTTACTTTCAAATTCATTGAACGCTTCTCGCATAGCTTTCCTCACACTACATTTTGCTTTGCATAATTTTTGTTTGTCTGCAAGGCTTTGGCTATGTTTATGTTTGCTGTGAAGTTCCCCTTGCTTCCGCAGCAGTTTTCTAACTCGGTTGTTGTACCAAAGTGGCTGTTTTCCATCTCTTATGATCTTGCTTGGCACATACTCATCTAATGCATACTGTACGATGGTTTTGAACTTTGTCCACTGATCCTCAACACTATCTGTACTTGAGACAAAACTTTTGTGTTGAGCTGTCAAGTACTCTGAAATCTGCTTTTTGTCACTTTTGCTAAACAGAAAAATCTTCCTACCTTTTTTAATATTTCTATTTACGGCTGAAATCATCGATGCATTAACCGCTTTATGATCACTGATTCCCTGTTCTGCGTTAACTGTTTCAAATACTTCCGGTCTGTTTGTCACCAGACGGTGTAATATGTTATTGCCACGAGTCAGTTCTCCGTTTAACTGCTCAAGCTAGTTTTCAGATAATGCACTTAAAAAAATTTCACTGGATTCTTTGTCCTTGCCACCCGTTATAAACATTAGAGTCTCCCAGTCTATATACAGCAAATTAAAATCTCCACCCAGAACTATAACATGGTGGGGAAATCTACTCAAAATATTTTCCAAATTTTCCTTCAGGTGCTCTGCCACAACAGCTGCTCAGCCAGGGGGCCTATAGAGACAACCAATTACCATGTTTGAGCCTGCTTTAACCGTGACCTTCACCCAAATTATTTCACATTTCGGATCTCCATCAATTTCCTTCTATACCGTTGCACTTTTTATTGCTATAAACATGCCTCCCCCTTCACTTTCCAGCCTGTCTCTGCGGTATACATTCCAATTGGAGTTTAGAATTTCATTACTGTTCACCTCTGGTTTCAGCCAACTTTCTGCCCTAGTACTATGTGGGCATTGTGACCGTTTATTAATGAGAGCAGTTCTGGGACCTTTCTATAGACGCTCTTTCAGTTTACTATTACCACATTAATATTGTTATTTCCTGTTGCGTTTTGCCTACTACTAACTTGCCGCGTCTCAGGAGGTGTCTTGTCGGGCCTAGGGAGGGAATTCTCTAACCTAAAAAACCCACATGTGCACTCCACACGTTCTCTGCTACCATTGTAGCCACTTCCTGTGTGTAGTGCACGCCTGACCTATTCTGGGGGACCCTACATTTCCCCACCCGATAGCGGAGGTTGAGAAATTTGCACCCCAGATCTCCGCAGAATCATCTGAGCCTCTGATTTAAGCCTTCCACTCGGCTCCAAACATACACAACTGTGTCAGCTGGCCAGAGAGAAAGGTGGAAAGAGGAGAGGGGCAGATGCGTGAGGAGGAGTAGATGGACATAGATGAGAGGAAAGATGATATGGACACAGGAAGGGTGGAAGAAGATATGGCTGGAGATGGGGAAGAGGAGATGGACAGATAGAGGAGGGAGGAGGATATGGAGAGGCAGAGAGGTAGTGAAAGGAGATGGACAAATAAGGGAAGGAGTAGATGCAGAGAGGGGGGGGGGGGGGGAGGAGGTGGAGATGAAGAGACAGAGAGAAGGGCAAGAGGACAGGGACAGATAGAGACGTGATGATAAAGTGGGCAGAGAGTTTGTAATGTAACTGCCAAACAGACAACATTTTGTTATATTATACACTAAAGTCATGTTAAAAAAAGCTTTTGCTTAAGATAATACTTAGTTAGGTGTTGCGATCAATAATCGATATTGGAATTGTATGTTCTTTGTAGTTTATGACCGTGATCTTTGGTCTACAATGGGAATTTCAGGCACTTGAGTGTTGGCCACAGTTGAGTGTAGTTGTTTATCTAGTTTTGGCAATAAATATGTGTGCTTTTGTTACAAATAAACTGTGGAATACTGCATCATGATTTCGATAGTCCAGTGATAATTAAAAAACCTGCAGCTTTTTCTTGGACCCAGAGCAATAAAAGGAATCATCGCCTAGACAACAAGAAGCCACATGGACAACGCAGACTTAGCAGCATCAACAAAGGAGACATCATGGCCAGCTCTACTAAAGTACTATACAGCCATTAGCCACACCATAACGGTGTCCTTATGGAGATAACTTTTCCAGCTCAGTAGAGAGGGTTCATAACAACTGGGGGCTCTGTGCCAGGATTAAGACATTTATATGTACTGGATGGACAAAATCTGTTTTGCAGAAGTCTAATGACCATGTGGTACAAAGAAGTGCTATACATGGGAGTCAATGGAGACGAAATGAAATAGTAAAGTGGACTGACCACATGAGTGAGGACCCAGACTGAAAAGATAAGTACATCTGTGTAGTGCTGTTTATTCCTTTTATTATCTTGTGTGTGAAATTTTATGAAAATGACCATTGTGAAAGAGGAAAGTGGTGCTGAATCTGAGCAGGATGGTGAAAATTTGTTAGTCTTTGGGGACATAGACATGCCGATAAAATCGGAAGATGAGTCAGTCAAAGAAGAGGATCAAAGTCTTAATTCATCAGAATGTGAGATTTTGGACATTAGATCACTGATACAAATGATGGAACAATCGTTAGCTTTACATCAAACAGTTGTAGCCCGCTTACAATCTAATGAAGAACAATTGCAAAACATGGATCAGATGGTCGCAGACAGTTTTCGGGTCATAAATCAGAAAGTGTCACGTCTAGAGGAACCTATGAACAAAAAAATCTCCATAATGCTTTTGCGATTACTAAATGATCCTGTAACGAAGCACGCTGCTCTCCATTGGATCTTCTCTATCTCTTCTATAACCCTATCTGGTATGGATCCCACACTGGTGAGCAGTATTCAAGCAGTGGGCGAACAAGTGTACTGTAACCTACTTCCTTTGTCTTTGGATTGCATTTCCTTAGGATTCTTCCAATGAATCTCAGTCTGGCACCTGCTTTACTGACGATCAACTTTATATGATCATTCCATTTTAAATCACTCCTAATGCATACTCCCAGATAATTTAAGGAATTAACTGCTTCCAGTTGCTGACCTGCTATTTTGTAGCTAAATGATAGGGGCTCTTTCTTTCTATGTATTCGCAGCACATTACACTTGTCTACATTGAGATTCAATTGCCATTCCCTGCACCATGCGTCAATTCGCTGCAGATCCTCCTGCATTTCAGTACAATTTTCCATTGTTACAACCTCTCAAAATACCACAGCATCATCCGCAAGAAGCCACAGTGAACTTCCAAACTTCCAAGCAGAGTAGATTTGAAACTAAATGTTGTGAATGATAAAGTGGAAACAGTCAATAACACAGTAAAACTCCATGAGATTGAAACTAAGACAAACGTTAGTGAATTTAAAAGTACAGTATCAGAGATAAGCCAGAAGTTTGAAATATTTAGCAATGATGTAGCTAACGAAAATTTTTCTATAAACATATGTACCTTGTTATCCAATATTCCAGTTAAAAACTTTTCTAATGGGTGTAGTTTGCTCTCCTGTTGACTTTCTGCAGAGTTGTAGAGACAATTTTTTGCTCAATATGAGCGAAAGTTTCAAAATTAAATTTGTTAAAAAATTTTTGGAGGGGGAATCTTTGTCATGGGCCAATCAAAATTTGTCTATGGACATGTCTTATGCAGAATTTGAAATTGAGTTCTTAAAACTGTTCTGGGCTGAAACTGAACAAGCCAGTATAAAGAGCGAGTTCCTGAATGGACCAAATTACAGAGAAACACAGGGGACTATGAAACAGTTTTGTAAAAATCAATTGAAGAAACTTGTACATTTGGGTAAACCCTTTGATGAGCTCACACAGATAGATGCTTTAACGAGAAGGTTGCCAACAGATGTGCAATGGGACCTAGTGTATGGACCAGATGACAACACTGAACAATTTCTAAACTACGTGGACAAACTTGACAGGGTTATAGACAAAGTAGGGAAACCAAGAAACTATTTCAATAACACACAAAAAAGTGGGGATCATTGTTGGGGAAACACTAGTTTTAACAGGAGGGAAAACAGTAGGCCCAACAACCATAGTTTTCATCATAGGGAACAAAATAGTCACAATATTAACAATAATTTCCATTCAAGGGAAAACTATAATTTCCATCCAAGAGGACAATTAGGGAACAATTGGAACAGAAGTAATAACAGGGAGTCTGAAAACAGGAATTGGCGTGAACATAGTGACACCAGGAGTCAAAATGCTATGGGAAGTCATGAAGTAAAAAACTAGCATGCGCTTCATTGTTGGTCCACAAGGTAGGGGCGAAAAGCATAGATAATAGATGGACCAATGACAGTGACTACATTGCACCAAGAGATATATCTCAAGTAATGAATAGTTATCTTATGAATGTGTACTACCCTCTAAACACAGCACCTGTTAAGAATGAACACATTGGTTGTAATAAAGAGCCAGAGAAAATAATTGACTTAGTTGAATTTTATGAATGGACAGAAGCTTGTAGTTTGTCAGAGGACCAGCACATTAATGATTTAAATGATTTAGGAATTGATGGACTGATGAGGTAACCAGGTGAGCAAATTGTTGACACTGATTTAATGAGCAAAGAATTAAATACACTTGGGTGTGAAAGCAAGGTTTTAAGTTTTCGGGAGAGAGAGGTTGATGATTGTAGTATTTGGGAAAATGAAGATTTAATGATACATAATGATGGTGAAAAATATTTTGTTTGCTTGAAAGAGGAAAGGGAGGCATTAGGTGTTGTGGGAGAAACTGATATGCATGTTGTAGATGTACCCAAGGTTATTATTAACAGTTTAAGTGGTGTTAATGCCAGTGTCAAACCAATAGGCTCTGTAATCCAACATCTTATGAAGGAACCTGGGCAGATGATAAAGATTCCCTAAACAGTAAAACTGACTGTGCAAGTAGGCTATCATTTGCAATGAACAAAGGTGAATTATTTCTTTATAATATGTGGCTAAAGAGTGATGCAATTAGAAATGACAGCAACTTTAGAAAAATGATTCTTAATATGTCTCAAAGTTTATATCCTGATTGGTGGCAAAATACTAAACATATTATTGTTGAACAACTGAAGGATAAATACCTTAGTGATGAACAATGTTATATGGGTGAAAATATTTGGATTAATGAAATTATCAATGCAAGCGACAGTGTTAATGATGTGTGTGTTAATGTAATGACCGTAGATAGTAAAGGTGACAGTAATATAGGTACTTGTAAGTCAGGAAGTCATTGTTTCGGCAAAATTCAATATGATTTGTTGTATGAATATGATCAGCCTGAAAAAAGTGATGACATAGGTAGTCCATTCATTAGAGCAAAAGTTGGTACCTGGGAAGGCGAGTGCCTTATAGACACACGGAGCCAGGTGTCGGGAATAGCTGAAATACTAAGCAAAAAGCTGAAGTGCGAGAAAGATTACATTTAAATGCCAGTCATTGGGGTGAAAATAAGAGGAGCTACAGGAAAACATAGTAAAACTGTGAAAAGACAAACTTTGTTATCTTTTACAATTGAGGGAGTCACATTTACACATGGATTCCTAATTATACCAGGCCTCAGTGAGGACTGTATTCTCGGGATGTCATGGATTCAGAGTGTAGATGGAAGATTTGACGGGGGAGGACAAAAACTTATCATGAACACTAAATGGGGGTGTATCTCCACCAAGTTTGTCATATCAAATACAGTTTTGTGTAATGATAAATTTAACACTATAAATCTTGTAAAGGAGAAAAGATATGTTGACAAACACATAACAGAGCTAGATTTAAGTGAAGCAGATTTCAACACACTGGTAAACACTAAGATTTCAGAAGCTAGCGGTCTAAATGACGAGCAAAAACAGGAACTAGAGTCTTTGTTACGGGGATACAGTGATGTCTTTAGCAACATTTCAGGGAAAGTTAGGGGTTATGAATGTACTTTGCTAGTAAGACCACATGATCCATTTTTCATAAAACCATATGGTGTGCCCATAGCAAAACATACAGCAGTTGAGAAAGAATTACATTAGATGGAAGTGTGTGGCATTATTGAAAGGAGTATCAGCGCTTACGACAACTACCCACTGGTAGTTGTGTCAAAGAGAGATGGGGGAGTGAGAATAGTTCTTGACTCCAGGCCTTTAAAAAGATCTTATACAGGGAAACAGACCACCCTGAAAACATTGATGAGCCGTTACACAAGTTCAAGGATATAAAATTAATGTCAAGTCTAGACTTGGCTTTCACCAAGTACCCCTGGCACCCAAATCTAGGAAATACACTGCTTTTCTTTACAATGGCCATTGCTATCAGTATTGTGTAGTCCCTTTTGGCATGAACTCATCGGTAGCAGAATTCATTAGAGCTTTAACCATGTGCTTGGGCAGGGACTTGTATCCAAATTAGTGATTTATGTAGATGACATTTTAGTAACTGGACAAGATTGGAATGAGCATGTTGGGCTTTTAAGACAGGCATGTGAGAAACTTAGAAGAGGGGGAATGACACTAAGACTAGAAAAGTGCAAATTTGCAGTACCTGAGTTAAAAGTTTTGGGACATGTCATAACAGAAAAAGGAATTTTGGCTGATCCAAACAAAGTTAAAGCTATTGCAGAGTTTCCTATACCCTGTAACAGAAAACAACTGAAATCATTTTATGGGCTATGTGGCTTCTACAGAAAATTTGTAAGTAATCAAGGCTTAAACACACCCTGTCAAGTAACTTGTTAAAGAAGGACACTGTTTGGATATGGAGTAAAGATTGTCAAGAGGCTTTCGACAGAATAAAAAAGGAACTGAATAACCAGAACCTGTTACACAGACCAGATTTCAGTTTACCTTTCTGTTTACATACTGACAGCAGTGATTATGGGCTAGGTACTGAATTATTTCAAGTAAAAGAAGTCAATGGAGAGACAGTTCAAGCTACAATTGAATTTGCAAGCAGAATGTTACTGAAGCATGAAAAGAACTATACAGTCACAGAAAAAGAGTTATTGGCTATACAGTGGTCATTTTGAAAATTCAGGACCTATTTACTTGGACATAAGGTAATAGTGTACTCTGATCATAAAGCCTTAAGCTATATACAGAAATGCAAGCTCTATCATGATAGGCTTACAAGATGGGCATTGTATTTACAACAATTCAACTTTGAAATTAGGTATATTAAAGGCAGTGACAACATAGTTGCGGATGCTCTCTCAAGGCTACCAGTATGAGGGGAAACAGAAATTTTTGATCAAAATGAAGAAAAACAGTTTAAAATGAGGTATATTAAAGGGGTCACAGATGAAAAAGTTGTTAGATCATTGTGTGATAAAATCAGGAGGAGCCAGAACCGTGATGCAAATTGGAAATTAGTAAATAGCTGTTTACGGAAAAAGAACTATGAAAAATTAGACAAGTACTATAAGGCGGTTAAAGGTACTCTGTTTAGGAGACCTGATGAAGACTCGGACAATTGGAAATTATGCTGGCCTGAGAAGTAAGCTGAGAGGTTAATTAGGTATACTCATGAGAGCTATGGTCATTGTCGCATACAGAAGTGTATGCAGAAATTACAAGAAAACATATACTTCTACAATATGGCCAAGAAAGTTAGAAAAGAATTGACAACTTGTGATAAGTGCCAACGAGTCAAAGTAAGTAACAGAAAATGTCAAGGTGAAATGCAAAACATTATTCCTGCACAACCTGTAGACTTAGTTGCTGTTGATTTCTATGGGCCCCTTCCAAGGAGTAGGTGTGGCCACTGCTACATTTTTGTCATGGTGGATGTATTTTCTAAACTAATCAAGTTGTATCCTGTCAGAAAAGCCACAGGTAAAGAGATAGTTACAAAAGTTGTAAAAGACTATTTCTTAAACGTTGGGAAACCAAAAGCAATCTTGTCGTGTAACGGTTCTCAGTTTTTGTCAAAAGTTTGGAAAGCCTTTGTTGATAAATCGGGAATCAAACATGTTCAAATATCTGTATATAATCCGTTGTCAAACCCAGCTGAGAGGTATATGTGCAAGATTGGTTGTTTGTGTCATATATATTGCAGTCATAAACATCCTACATGGTACGACCATGTACGAGACTTTGAAGATGTTATGAACAGCTTGCAGCACACTTCCACAGGATTTTCACATATGAAATTAGGTTTCATTTAAAACCAGACAACATTATCACTGAACTCATAGAATTTCCACCATGCACAACGATGACTATGCGTGAACGTGAAGCCATAGTCAAAGAAACCATGATAAAACAATGGGAAATTATAAAAAGACGACATGATGGCAAGATCAAAGCAACCAAGTTTAAAGTAGGAGATTATGGTTTAGTAAAATCACATGAGAAATAAAAAATTCTAACTTCTGAAATAAAGAAATTCTTTGATATATACATGGGTCCATTCGAGATTGTAGAGCATCCACATCCAAATGCATACCGGTTGGTGTATCCTAAATCCAGGGAAGTTCTCAGGCTAATGAATACTGTTTCATTGAAATTGCATAAATAAAAGGGGTAAGACTATTCTGAGAAAGTTAAAATGTGACTGAACATAAGTTTTTCACTGGAAATTATGAAATTTTATATATAAAAATTATCTAATTTTGTTACAGTTTTGTGCCCTTGGCTCTGGCTCTGAGCACTATGGGACTTAACATCTTAGGTCATCAGTCCCCTAGAACTTAGAACTACTTAAACCTAACTAACCTAAGGACATCACACACATCCATGCCCGAGGCAGGATTCGAACCTGCCACCGTAGCAGTCCCGCGGTTCCGGACTGCAGCGCCTAGAACCATACAGCCACCGCGGCCGGCTGCTTTGTGCCCTTGAAAATGTTTATTATCTGTTTAATATGTATTCACTGTATGAAGTGCTTGCAATGAATTTTCTGTGTAATACGCTTCCCGTGTTAGTTCTTGATATTTCTGTATGTTTATGCAAGTTGATTGATATTTGATAATTTGTGTAATTTTAGCTTGTGTAACTTTCTCACACCACACTTGTTGAGACATCACTTAAAATGCAAGCCACTAATCAGCACTAAATCTGTCTTGCAACAATTTAATTTTTTTTAATTTTTTTTAATCTCAAAGGCAGAGTCCTAATTACTACACACTTAAGTGCTTGAAATGTCCAACTGTACTAGGAGACAATCATTATTAGTAAACCACTTGAATTACTGTATATTTCTTTTTCAACCACTGCAAAAGCATAGGCAGTAATTTTTTTAATTTTGATAGATACATACCATTCCAAAACTTTCATCCATGATTCTATCTTTGCACTTTTACTGTGAATATGAACCCTTGTAACAAACTGCCTGTAACTTTACTTTTGAAAACAATTTAATTTTTTTATCCTTGGAGTAATGTCTTTGTGATAAGACATTTTACACCCAATATGTTAATGCATTTGTATTACATGTTTATTGAATTTCTTATTATTTAAAGGATTTTTTTTGGACCAGTTCATACCTGTGTAGTATTACTCAGACAGATTCTGTAAACTTCTCCCACTAGATAAACATTACCAGAAGGATAACTATGTATCCTAACCATGTAATTACATCTAAACATTATGTAACCAAAAGGTGATCTCTGTTAAACATTACAGTCTTTCAATGGTTTAATGTGAAGTGCTGCAACATTATGGACTCTTCTAAGTGAAAATTGTGATTCTTCTTTTGTATTTCATTTACTCTAAGGTTAAAAATTATATGTTTTCCTTTACTTTGTATAACAATTTCAGTGTTAGCATAATTCAACGGAAATAGTACTATTAAAAATTTTAATTTATTTAAAATCATATTCTTGGCACTTCCATTATTCTGGTGTCAGAATTTTGTTCGCATTTTCATACTTACAAAATTCTTGGGGGGCTATTGTAATGGAACTGACAAACAGACATCATTTTGTTATACTATACACTATAGTCGTGTTAAAAAAGCTTTTGCTTAAGATAAGTTAGGTGTTGCGATCAATAATCTATATTGGAATTGTATGTTCTTTGTAGCTCATGACCGTGATCTTTGGTCTACAACGGGTTTTCGGGCACTTGAGTGTTGGCCGCATTTGAGTGTAGTTGTTTATCTAGTTTTGGCAATAAATATGTGTTTTTGTTACAAATAAACTGTGGAATACTGCATCATGATTTCGATAGTCCAGTGATAATTAAAAAACCCGCAGCTTTTTCTTGGACCCAGAGCAGCAAAGGAATCATCGCCTAGACAACGAGAAGCCACATGGACAACACAGACTTAGCAGCATCAACAAAGGAGACATCATGATCAGCTCTACTAAAGTACTATACAGCCATTAGCCACACCATAACGGTGTCCTTTTGGAGATAACTTTTCCAGCTGAGTAGAGAGGGTTCATGACAAGTTGATGGGAGGAAGAGATCAAGACAGAGAGGGTGGAGAAGGGAATGTATGCAATATAGGTATTGATGCATACTCATACTCAGGCAAATTCATGAGGAAAAGGCTAGTATATAGACAATATTATGAAAAGGAAACTAGAAACTCACCATATGGCGGAGATGCTGAGTTGCAGTGAGGTACTGAGAGTGGGAAAGGAGGATATGGACGGAAGGTGGGAGGAGAAAGACATGGTCAGAGATAGAGACAGTCACAAATAAAGCTTTTGGCCAGTTGTGTTTGCATGTGTGTGTGTGTGTGTGTGTGTGTGTGTGTGTGTGTGTGTGCGCGCGTGTGTCTATTGTTGACGAAGGCCTTACTGGCCAAAAGCTTTATTTGTGACAGTCTTTTTGTTGTGCCTATCTGCGACTCAGCATCTCCATTATATGGCGAGTAGAAACTTTCCTTTTCATAATATTGTTACATTCCATCCTGGACTTTCTAGTATAGAGACAAAGAGAGAGAGATTCACCTGAGTATGAATCAGATTTGATGCACAAAGTCCTTGCCCTGGGAGGACCAACGTAGCGGGGTTTATATTGCTATAGCTCTAATATTTACGGACATATAGACATGCATGTTTTAAGCCCCTGCTGTATAGGCTGCAATGCATGACAAGTGTGTTATGTGGGAAAAGTATTAATCTGCCTTATCAACCTGCTTTGCATTGCAGCCTACACACCAGGGGCACAAAATGGTTTTGCAGCCTCTGACATGTAAGTTGCCCAGCACAATGGGCATGTTGTGTTGTAGTAGTATCTGCTTTCTTTATCAGCGTCTGTGCATGGCAGTCCACACATCATGGGAAAAAAAGGTTCCCAAGCACAGGCATATAGGCTGTCCTGCCTGAGAACTGAATTGTGGGAGAAGTATCAACCTACTTTATCAGTCACTTTGCAGTGGCTACACCTACAGCAGGTGGTCATACCTGGGGTGAAGGTTAAGATGGATAGAGGGGATGAATAAAGAGGGACGCAGGAGGGGATGGATAGGGACAGAGTGGGGGGGGCAGAGGGTATGAATAGGGAGAAAAAGGACAGGGAAGGGTGCAAAGGAAGGGATGGGGAAGAGGAGATGAACAGAGAGAGGGGGGCAGAGGAGATGGACAGAAAGGAGGGAAGGAAGACAATATGGGCTGAGAGGTGGGAAAAGGAGATGAGAAGTTCAGAGTGTGGGGAGGTGATACACAGAGGGGGCAGGAGGAGATGGACCAAGAGATGTATGCATTATATGTGACATACATGTACACAGGCAAAGCTTTGGGGAAAAGACTAGTGTATAATAAAACAGACTGTAAGTATGTATGTATGTATGGGATCTCCTGCCAAACTCTGGACTGATTTCAACCTAATTTAACACACAAACAGCAAACTTAATGAATGTCAGCACTGTGGGGCTTATAACCTCTGAGCTCCAGTACGGGTGAAGACACAGGTAAAACTTGTTTTTATAGTCCCAGGCAAATAGGCTCCACTGCATTACATACATGTTATTTAGGAATAGTATCAGCCTGCCTTATCGAAATGCTCCAATAGGGCAGCCTATAAGAACAGTTTTTTCCAGCTGCCCTGCATGACATGCGTGTTGTGCTGGAGTTGTACTGACCAACTTCATCAAACTTGCTTTGCATGGCAGCCAATACATCAGTGACAAAAACAATTATTCTTAAGCTCATGTCATGAAGGCTGCTCATCATGACAGGTGTGTTGTGAGAATAGTATTGGCCTGCTTTATCAACATATTTTGCAGTGACTACATGTGCAGATAAGCACAGCTGGGGGGAGGCTGAGATAGATAGAGGTGAATATGGACAGATTGAAGAAGTAGGGGAAGGATGGGCAGAAAGAGGGGTGATGAGGACATGAACAGAGAACAGTAACAGGTATGGTCAGGCAGATGCAGGAAGTACATAATAATAGAGAAATGAGGAGGAAGAGGAGATGGGTGTAGAGGTGGGTGGAGAAGATGGACCAAGAGTGATGGGAGGAGAAGATTTGTGCAACATGGATATGAAGAGGTAGAGAAAGAGGAGGCTAGGGAGATTGGGTCAGATGTGGATAGGATCAGTGGCTCAAAAGGAAGTGGAAAGAGTGATAGGGGCAGTAGATGGACATCCAAGTCACGAACTGATGAGGAGCTGCAACTTCCATCATCCAGAGTGCCTTCTGAGTCAAGGGTGCAGATATTGTTCATCTGTTCCTGTACACAGCCTTTGATGCTCCTGGACTTTCTCCTGTTGGCAGGCTGCAGTGTAATTCAGCATGACCACATACACTCCAGCTTACCTACCTCCCCTAATTGCTAGTGATTATGGGGAGTATGGACAACAATGCCAGTTTGGCAGAGCCAGTGAGCACGTGATGTTGCTGGGTGCTGATTCTCCTGCTGCCTCTACCGCCACAGTCGGGACAGCACACCAATCCCTGGCATTATCACACTGAGGCATAGCATGTGCCACATCTGCTCCACCACCACTGCAAGTAGCCCATGAATACAACTGTGTATCTCTGAACAATAAATGTTTACTTTGTTAATGATGTTTCAGTAGCATGTTTTGGCATCAGAGAAGCCATCTCACACCCAGCCTCTGCTGACCAGGTCCAGGAGTGGTGGGCCAGCTAGATGCTGACACTGATAGCATACCACAATCACACTACACAGCGTCCAAACTCACAGGCATTTCAGCACTATTCGTAACTGAAAATGGAAATTATAGGCTCCACAATTGTAGGAATTTAAATTATATCTTCCCCTCTCCCTTGCTTCTTGGTAGGCCTGAAAAACAGGAACTGAACTTACAGAAGATGACAGTGTTGTAATTCTGCCAGGCATATCTTTGTATTAGTATACTAATTATGTACATGTCCAGCAAAGTCGCAAGGCATGGCATGAAAGAAAATATCTTCCAGTGCCAGGTCTCATGGCAAATCACCTGTGGAAGATGAGAGGTCTGCTGTGGACTGCCATGACCTCATTTGTCAACTAGTCAATGTCTACAGCATGATATTTGGTGTATCTATTGACAATGACCCTTAACTACATGATTTTCTACACTACATGATTTTCACCTGTAGTGCGATCTGGACTCAGTTGTTACCTGCTGACAATGTTTGGCTATCACACAGGCTTGCCTGCCTGCCTAATATGGGACTGTTTTTGTGCATCACTCAACTGACCATTGTGTTTTAAGTGAATAAACTGACAGCAGCTGAGTGCATCAAGAGCACAATTCATATCTGAATATTTCCCAACTGAACCTACAAACATTGTTCTCTATCACAGATGTGTGATTTATCCAACAAACTATCAGAGTACTGTATTGATGAAGAGGTATTCGCCTCCAGAAACTAGTTTTCTGTACTTCCAGAAAAGTCATGAACTATTACTTTCTGTGATTTAACTAGAAACATGTTGTATTAATAAAATATTTGTTGTGAAGAAGAAGCCTTCCAATGGTGGTAAAATGAATTTTTTGGAGCTACAATCCATCTTGTGCTGTCTTGTCCGGCCATGTTGCTGTTTTGACCAGAATGGACCAGCAGTTTTTCAGGTTCCAGAAACAACAGTTGGAGCAGCAGCCCAAGCTCATACAGACTCTGAATGATCCAGAACAGATGCAATTCCTTTTGACAATCCTGGCTTTCCAGACATCCAATGAACTCAAGTAGACTGAGAAGTGTATCACTATTTTGCACTTCATTTCCAGGCGAGTTACTGTAAGTGCTTTCAGCTACAACCAGCCTTTCTTTTAGCTACAAACCCAAAAATGGTTCCTTTATCTGACCCAAAAGAGCTGTCTTTCATCACTAATCACTCACTTTATTTGAAAATTTTGTTAGAAAAATGCTTGTAGGGGCCACATGTTTGGAGTTCCTTCATCATCATAAGGCTGCATCAGCCAAATATACATCATGGGTTACAGATCTACAAAACCTGGTTAGAAAATGCTTGTTATCATGTTCTTGTGGACTATCATGCACAGTATCACAATACATGATGTGGTGATTAGATTAGCATCAGGGAATGAAGTGTGGGCTCAAGTGCTCTTGCAGTCAGATACTGCATTAGCTGAAGTTTAGTGTATCACTAGGGCAGCTGAGATTTCTCAAGAAGCTTATGCTACCATTTCCACAGACTGAAATATCACAATTTTCATCTCAATTGGCAAATGTGGCACACCCTTGCCCACCTGATGGTGAAATTGTATAAATATCAGCAGTCCTGGTGGCAGTGGAGTGGCTTCAAATTCAGCAGATAGGAATTACACACAGTACCAAAACAGTTTTTCCATCCAGCCTTAATGAAATTTTTGCAGTCTGCTCAGTTGTCCTGATTTTTCTTCGACATACGATGGATTTATTTGCTCACCTCTTCATGATGTTCAGTAAGATCTTTCTAACAGGGTAATGTAGAAGATTTCCAGAATGAGATTTTCACTTTGCAGTGGAGTGTGCACTGATATGAAACTTTCTGGCATATTAAAACTGTGGGCCGGACCGAGACTCAAACTCGGTCTCTGTCGAGTCTCAGTCTGGCACACAGTTTTAATCTGCGAGAAAGTTTCATGTAGAAGATGTTTGGCAAAGCTGTCCGCACCTTTGACAGTCAAGTGCATTGGTGCAAATGAATGATATCACTGACCCAATCAATAGTTCAAGCTATACCCATTTTAATCTTTTTTGAACCGAGGGAATTGGTCTTGATTAAAATAATCAGCAGCTAAGCTGTGGACTTGTGCTCATCATGAAATTTAGATACTACATCAGGTACTTTTGGGATTAACATACAAGCAAGTAACAAGAACCCTTCCTGTCAGTGCAGTACCAGAAACCTTAGGGGAAAATATTTTTGGCCTGGCTTTGTGTTCCTGGGGTGTCCATTCATCCCATTTTACCCAGGGCAGTCCCATTTTTCTCCGAGTTCCACTGTCCCAAAAGTTGTTTGGGGATACTCAAATGGAGGAGGAGGAGATTAGTGTTGAATGTCCTGCTGATAATGAGGTCATTAGAGTTGGTGCACAAGTTCGATTTAGGAGAGGATGGGGACGGAAATCGGCCATGCCCTTTCAAAGTAAACATCCAGGCATTTGCCTGAAGCCATTTAGGGAAATTACAGAATTGTTGTCCTCCTGGATATGAGTCCAGTGCACTAACCACTGTGCCACCTCGCTCAGTATGTTCAATGTTCTGCTTTTTTGTGACTCTGCATGGCTGAAATATTTTATGCTACAGGATGTTTGATTTACAATTTAGTGGCATTGCATAAGTATATACATTAGGAAGTGCCACTTATTAAATTTACTACAATCTTTGGTTATTTACTGTTAATGTTCTGCACTGTTGTTAGGATCGATTCATGTTCACTGTTTCACCATGCCAAAATGAAAGTGTAATTTTAACAACAAAATAAAAAGTGAGCTTACTTTTATCAATGGCAGTGAAAAAAAAACTTTAAAATGTATGTTTCACAAAAGAAACTTTTTAGTAGGACACAGCGGAAAGTCTGACATTATGAATCATATCACGATGAAGAAACATTGCATGAGTGTTCAAACAGAAAAGCATTTCTTGATAAAATACATAAGAGTTTAAAGTATGATGACAGCACAGCAGAATGATTGTAAAAAGTTATTTGGGATCATCTGAGTGCATGATACAAAGGTAAAGTTCTGTATCCATTAAATTTTGTCAATACAACTTGTGGCCCCTTTCTCCTTAATTGTAACAGTATTTTTTCTAAACTTTTACTGAAAAATGAAATGTACTTCCTATCTGTTCCACCTTTCAGTTTTCTATCCAACACTTGGTCCAAATAACTGCTCCCATAAACTCCTTCCATTCTGCTTTGAAACAATTCAGACTACTATTACATGTGCTGAAGTGGATCCTTCATATCTCCAATATGCTCCTTTTTTCCCCTCTGTGAATGGCTTCTAATTTTTTTCACCAGCATTACATTAAAAGAGTCAGCAGCACTGAAATTATTCAAAATCTGCCTAATTCCTTTCGATATATGTATTCAACTTAAAGTACAATTAGATTGCTTAGAGTAATTAAAATTGCTGTCCCTGATTCCTTATAGCTTATGGGAACTACCCTTATTTATTGTTCGCATACCATTTGACTGATATACATTTGTGGGTTTTTCAGAAATATGGTAAACACACAATTAATTGTGAACATATAGCCCACTCCATGTCCTAATGAATTACATTCAAAATTGGCAGGTGGTTAATATTTCTCTAAGATCAATCTTCCGGAAGCATATTTTCAACTTCCTTTGTATGAGACTTTGAAAGCTACTATGCTATTAAATATTGGTTTTGGTTTCTATCAAAGAACTCAAGAGGAGCATATGCCTAATCTCGAGCAAATATTTTCTGTTCTTTTGCCAGCCAGGATAAAGTGTAATTTGTCAGAATGCTCCTCCTTTCAGCCTTCAATTAAGTATATGGCATATATCCATTAAAAAATATGAAAAAAAACTGTTAACATCCAAACTTATCAATTCCGCACTGCTTTCTTTTTATCCTCTTAATCGGTGATAACAGTCAATGACTGATATCTGACAGAATTCCTGCATGGACACCTTCATCATTCCTTCTTAGATCTGTTACAGCCTCTGGCAGTATAAAAAGAAGTAGCCACACCTTTTCAGGTGCACTTCCCCAGCTAGGCACACACACTTGTATATATTCTTGGTTGTGTAATTGGCTCCATCACTGCCCAGCAAGGCTGCCAGCTGGTCCTAGTTGCCATTCCTCAAGGTACCAGAACCATATCCATTTACACCATCCAGGGCAAGCTCCAGATCCAAATTTACCACACTGGTGGAGCTGGGAGCAGTCTATCTCACCCACTTCAATGACCAATGATAGCAGACATGGGGTCCAGTTCCAGGACATACCAATCCTCCAGCTGTAGCCCATTATCCCTATGAATTTGTATCTGAGAGATAAGTAGAAGGCCCCCCAGTCACATTACTAGGTCTGATGTCAAAACCACAGCCTTCTCTAGAAGCATCAGGAAGCCAAAAGTCTGAGACACTGTGACCCCTGCCTCTTCAATACCACTCTTGTGAGTGGTTCCTGCACCAACAGCAGTATCAAAAGGTAGCACCCCTGGCTTTGCAGCAGAACTCACCTTAGCCTCTCCCACACTTGCTGGGATGATTTGTACCCTATATGCTGATTCAAAGAGGGAAGGATCTTGTAAACCCAGTGAATGCATTGCTGAATGAAAAATAATTATGAAAATGTCTGTTGAGGTTGCCAGATGAATGTGGAAAGATACACCTGCTGGCATGAGGTCATATGGCATGTCACACACAGAGATTTAAGGGCTGCCCTGGGCAGAGGTTTATTGCAGCTGCTCCAGTGCAACTATCGACAAAAATCCTGTGCTCTGTGATTCTATTCTGGACCATGATATGGACTATATTAATACCTATAGTCACATTTGAATGGTCCACAGACTTGTCTTATGTGATTTTGTCCTAGACCATGATATGGACTATGTTAATAGTCAGCATTTGCCTGGTCTACAGACTTGTCTGCCTGCCTGCCAATGTGGTACTGTCTTCACCCATCATTCAACCAACAATTGTGTTTCCAGTGAATGAACCAATAGCATACAAGTGCACTGAGAGCATGGTTCATATCAGAGTGTTCTCCATTTGAACCTACAAACAGTGTTCTAAAACATGAATGTGTGAGTTTGCAACATATATTCAGAGAAGTATAATGACAATGAGGTATCCACCTCTCGAAGTAATTTGTTTTTTGTATTTTTACTTTCTGTGATTTGAATGTAAGTAAGTAACACTTAATAAAATGTGTTTTGTTGAAGGAGCAGACTTACAACAGGTTTATCATGAAAATACATCCACTGGCATGATTTTTAGGACTCAACTTCCCCATATGGAAACTAATGCACAACCTTTTCTCTGAGCTGTTCCTTATTGGTATCCATATTGCAGTGACAGGTTTTGATTGGTTCATGGAGTTCAGACACTCATGACATGATCCCTTTTTGTTCTATTTAATTGCCCACTGGGAGTTTACTCTTGCTAATTGTAAGTTTGCAAGATTCTCTGCAGACGGATTGCACTTGTATCTTTGGTGTGCATCTTCCCTGTCCCTCATTGCAGAGCAATATAGTTCACTTCCCCAGGGACAGACTGCCTCCAATAATAGTCTCAAAAATTTGCTGTGGATGCATCTGAAACATGAGTAGATTATATTTGTAATGGCCTTGCCATGTGGCATCATCTGTATGTAAGGCTATGTACCATCTCTACTGACAGACACATCAAGATGACTTTCAGGAAAATGTAAGCTTACTGCAGTGAGCAGCTTGGCATGTTCTGCACCACAAATGAATGTTGTCAATGGTATTTCCTGCTTCTATTGATACTGAAGCATTAACCTCAACAGTGGGATGTTTCACAAATGATGCAGATGAGGTTATGGATGATGGAGGCTTCATGAAATTAAGTAATTTCTTTGCTTCAATGTATTTTACATATTTTGTAGCTTTAATTTAATGAACTTTAATATCTTATGTGTAGACTGTACTCTCTCTTTTCCAAGCTTGATATTTACTTGGACAGTTAACATATGTTGGCACAGTTGTGCATCCTTAATTTGCTCATGAACTGGTTGGTCACAATTTCTGAAAGAAGTATGATCTTTACAGCCGAGTGCAGAATCGCCAAATCTTAGGTGCACAGCAGATTTGCATAAACAGATAATCATTTAAGCATTAGGATCTAATGTGATAACACTGGACTGCCAAATTAAATAGAATGATGAAACTGGGAATTTTTTGATGCTACCATTCACTCTCTTCATTATGTTCCCCATGTTCATAACTTATTCATCTGCACATTCTTTTTGTTTGTAGATAGGATCTTCATTTATCTATGTGATACCATCTAACTGTTAGAATTTACAGTTTTATACCATTAAGTTTCAATGGGATTTCTGCCAAGATTCTTAGATTTCAGAAGTAATGTTACTTGCCAGGCAGTCATAGTATTGCTAGAATAAGTACCACTGCAGAGTCTCTTTACTGGTCCTAGGCCACTTGTAACATCATATAGGTCTTTTTGGGCCTATAGGGGAGGCATCTTATCAATGGTCCCCTCCCCCAATCAAGAAAGCAATTTAACAAACTGAGAATTCTATCATCAAGATACACATATCTGCTAATGAGACTTAAGATTAACAAAATAAACTTGCTTAAAAGGAACTGCAGAATTCATTCAGTGAATGGTAGACAATACTGTTCATATGTGTATACATTCAGTTTATTTATAAAAATTGTAAATTAGTAAAATATATTTGCAATTACAAAATCTGTTTATATACAGAAGACATAATACAAGCTTGTTCATCTGATGAAACCATCATTATTTGTCTTTCTCTTGTTTCTCCCAAAACAGACTGGTAAATGATAAGACATTTCTACCGGTAGGCCTTGGATTACATCACCCTCTTCTGTTAACCATTTATAACACTTAAAATGAAATAAATCCATGAACTGTACGTATATTGTTGCTGGTGTGTTGTCTTAAATGTTGTGTAAATTTCATTCTGGAGTTTCAAATATTATACAGTTTACTATTTTTTCCTTCTGACATGTTTCCATGTATTCTTCACAAAAGCATCACTAACAAAACTGTCTGGTTGCATACAATACCCTAGAATTCACAATGTAGCAATGATTGTGTTTATTTTGAAACTTCCTTACAGTTTAAAACTGTGTGCCAGACTGGGACTTGAGACCAGAACTTTGCTTTTCACAGGGAACAATTTTACAGACTGCACTATCCTGGAATATCTTACGCTCTGATCTCAAAGATTAAGTTCTGTCAATATATTTCTCCTATAATCCAAACATTACAAAAGTTTTCTGATTCGTCTTGCTGCACTAGCACTATTCCCCTGGGAGAAAGGATAGTGCAAGTCCAGTAGCAAGATTGATACCATGAGAGCAGGATGTAAATCAAACCTGGATAGATCAGTCAGTAAAGGAATTTTCCATGATGAAAGACAAGGTGCTGAACTTGAGACCCAGTCTAGCACACAGTTTTATTCAGTCAGGACGTTTTAAATCAGTGCACATAATCTTGCAGAGAGAGTGATTTAAATTCAAAACATTTCCTAGTCTTTGGCTAAGCTGTTTCCAAGTGATGTCTTTTCTTTCTCTGAGCTCTAGTCCAGCTCATCATGATGATCTCTCCATTGGCAAAAGATTCCGGAATAGTCCCCCATTCAGATCTCCGGCAGGGGACTGCCAAGGGGGAGGTTACCATGAGAAAAAGATTGAATAATCAACGAAAGGATAACGTTCTACGAGTCGGGGCATGGAATTTCAGAAGCTTGAATGTGGTAGGGAAACTAGAAAATCTGAAAAGGGAACTGCAAAGGCTCAATCTAGATATAGTAGGGGTCAGTGAAGTGAAGTGGAAGGAAGACAAGGATTCCTGGTCAGATGAGTATCCGGTAATATCAACAGCAGCAGAAAATGGTATAACAGGTGTAGGATTCGTTATGAATAGGAAGGTAGGACAGAGGGTATGTTGCTGTGAACAGTTCAGTGACCGGGTTGTTCTAATCAGAATCGACAGCAGACCAACACCGACAACGATAGTTCAGGTATACATGCCGATGTCGCAAGCTGAAGATGAACAGATAGAGGAAGTGTATGAGGATATTAAAAGGGTAATGCAGTATGTAAAGGGGGATGAAAATCTAATAGTCATGGGCGACTGGAATGCAGTTGTAGGGGAAGGAGTAGAAGAAAAGGTTACAAGAGAATATGTGCTTGGGACAGGGAATGAAAGAGGAGAAAGACTAATTGAGTTCTGTAACAAGTTTCAGCTAGTAATAGCGAATACCCTGTTCAAGAATCACAAGAGGAGGAGGTATACTTGGAAAAGGCCAGGAGATATGGGAAGATTTCAATTAGATTACATCATGGTCAGACAGAGATTCCGAAATCAGATACTGAATTGTAAGGCATACCCAGGAGCAGATATAGACTCAGATCACAATATAGTAGTGATGAAGAGTAGGCTGAAGTTCAAGACATTAGTCAGGAAAAATCAATACGCAAAGAAGTGGGATACGGAAGTACTAAGAAATGACGAGATATGTTTGAAGTTCTCAACGCTATAGATACAGCAATAAGGAATAGCGCAGTAGGCAGTACAGTTGAAGAGAAATGGACATCTCTAAAAAGAGCCATCACAGAAGTTGGGAAGGAAAACATAGGTACAAAGAAGGTAGCTGCGAAGAAACCATGGGTAACAGAAGAAATACTTCAGTTGATTGATGAAAGGAGGAAGTACAAACATGTTCCGGGAAAATCAGGAATACAGAAATACAAGCCGCTGAGGAATGAAATAAATAGGAAGTGCAGGGAAGCTAAGACAAAATGGCTGCAGGAAAAATGTGAAGACATCGAAAAAGATACGATTGTCGGAAGGACAGACTCAGCATACAGGAAAGTCAAAACAACCTTTGGTGACATTAAAAGCAATGGTGGTAACATTAAGAGTGCAACCGGAATTCCACTGTTAAATGCAGAGGAGAGAGCAGATAGGTGGAAAGAATACACTGAAAGCCTCTATGAGGGTGAAGATTTGTCTGATGTGATAGAAGAAGAAACAGGAGTCAATTTAGAAGAGATAGGGGATCCAGTATTAGAATCGGAATTTAAAAGAGCTTTGGAGGACTTACGGTCAAATGAGGCAGAAGGGATAGATAACATTCCATCAGCATTTCTAAAATCATTGGGGGAAGTGGCAACAAAACGACTATTCATGTTGGTGTGTAGAATATATGAGTCTGGCGATATACCATCTGACTTTTGGAAAAGCATCATCCACACTATTCCGAAGACGGCAAGAGCTGACAAGTGCGAGAATTATCGCACAATCAGCTTAACAGCTCATGCATCGAAGCTGCTTACAAGAATAATATACAGAAGAATGGAAAAGAAAATTGAGAATACGCTAGGTGATGATCAGTTTGGCTTTAGGAAAAGTAAAGGGATGAGAGAGGCAATTCTGACGTTACGGTTAATAATCGAAGCAAGGCTAAAGAAAAATCAAGACACTTTCATAGGATTTGTCGACCTGGAAAAAGCGTTCGACAATATAAAATGGTGCAAGCTGTTCGAGATTCTGAAAAAAGTAGGGGTAAGCTATAGGGAGAGACGGGTCATATACAATATTACAACAACCAAGAGGGAATAATAAGAGTGGACGATCAAGAACGAAGTGCTCGTATTAAGAAGGGTGTAAGACAAGGCTGTACCCTTTTGCCCCTACTCTTCAATCTGTACATCAAGGAAGCAATGATGGAAATAAAAGAAAGGTTCAGGAGTGGAATTAAAATACAAGGTGAAAGGATATCAATGATATGATTCGCTGATGACATTGCTATCCTGAGTGAAAGTGAAGAAGAATTAAATGATCTGCTGAACGGAATGAACATTCTAATGAGTACACAGTATGGTTTGAGAGTAAATCGGAGAAAGACGAAGGTAATGAGAAGTAGTAGAAATGAGAACGGCGAGAAACTTAACATCAGGATTGATGGTCACGAAGTCAATGAAGTTAAGGAATTCCGCTACCTAGGCAGTAAAATAACCAATGACGGATGGAGCAAGGAGGACATCAAAAGCAGACTCGCTATCGCAAAAAAGTCATTTCTGGCCAAGAGAAGTCTACTAATGTCAAATACCGGCCTTAATTTGAGGAAGAAATTTCTGAGGATGTACGTCTGGAGTACAGCATTGTATGGTAGTGAAACATGGACGGTGGGAAAACCGGAACAGAAGAGAATCGAAGCATTTGAGATGTGGTGCTATAGGCGAATGTTGAAAATTAGGTGGACTGATAAGGTAAGGAATGAGGAGGTTCTACGCAGAATCGGAGAGGAAAGGAATATGTGGAAAACACTGATAAGGAGAAGGGACAGGATGATAGGACATCTGCTAAGACATGAGGGAATGACTTCCATGGTACTAGAAGGAGCTGTAGAGGGCAAAAACTGTAGAAGAAGATAGAGATTGGAATATGTCAAGCAAGTAATTGAGGAAGTAGGTTGCAAGTGCTACTCTGAGATCTGAGATGAAGAGGTTAGCACAGGAAAGGAATTCGTGGCGGGCCACATCAAACCAGTCAGTAGAATGATTTAAAAATAAAAAAAAAAGTCCAGCACTGTATCAAGAGTATTTCAGTGAATTTTTTAATGTGGGCTAGAATCTAGAGTTGAAGATATGAGGGTGAGTTGTGAATTGCACCTAGAAGCCCACTTGGTAAGATTGCTGACAGAAAAAGGCAAAGTTTTTGGTTGGGAATACAGGACGACACAAAATTTAAACTGTCAGGAAATTTCACAACGCATCAGCTCTTTACCCACAGGAATGACCACCATAAAACTGTGGCTAACTGCCAACACCTAATTGCTGAACATGCTGCACACGACAACATTAATGACATTGTTAGCTCTTTCCATACCCATACCATTCAGCTGCTCCTCTCCAGCACCAGCTCTTCTGGACTACATAAGCAGAAACTTTCCCTCACTCTCACAATCACCCTGGAGTAATTTTCTGAGAAAGACCTTCCTAGTTCCAATCCCTTCGATCCATCCACATCCATGTCATTTTTATCCATGATCCTAGAACCAGTTGCTCTGGACTGAATAGACTGGAAATGTGCTCCTAACATATCCTCCATTTTCATATTTGCCAGGCCTAAAGCCCTACTCTCCTTATATTCCCATCTCCATACCCTTAGCCTCACTTTACATCTCTTGTTGTTTCCTACATCACTCCTCCCCTGGTAAAATCTTGATATCTCTTTTTTTTTTTTCCTCTACATTTTCCCTGCCATTTCACATCCTCTTCCTTTCTTGTCACATTTTCAGTCCTCATTTTGCTTGGTAAGTTGAGAGCTACTTTCCTCCCTCTCTATGTGGCTGCTACAATATCTCTATCTCCTCCTTGCCCCACGAATTTTACCCATTTACCTCCACATTTTTTAAACCACACAACAGTTCATAAACAGACAATGATGCTTAATGTGGATGTGTTTTATCACTGTATGTAGGAGAGTGCACTTCAACCACAGAAAATGCAGTATCTCAAAAGAAGTGTGTGTCTATCTGGCATGCAACAATCATCTACAGGTGAGTGTGTTACTTCTTCTCATTCAATTTTATTCACAGTTGATTTCAACAGAGACTGCACCATTAAGTTAATCAATATATTGAATACAGCTGTGTTTCCTGTAGAAGTAATGAATATGATGAGTATTGCCAAAAAGTTTGACAGTGCTCAAACACTGGCACAATGCAGAATGCACATTACATCCTGTCAGTAGGTCACCTCCATCACTGTCAGAGATCAAGAAACCCAGCAGTAATGGACAGAGGTGAATGAAAGTATAGAGAGCTTAAAAAGTTCTAGCAGAACTATTTTAGTAACATGTTTGAATGTTTTTTCTCAGCAATGGCTGGAAGCAATCTGCCAGACTGTGGAAAAGCATTGGCATTGTTTTAAAGTTCTCTCTGTTTTATTCAAAAATGAGTTCTTATACAATGTTAAATAATTTAAATATTTTCTTTGTACCTCAACAAACAGGGAAACAATTTCTTCTTTGAAAACAATTTTTCCTTCAACACACTCACTATTATCAAAAAGGGGCCTGAAAAGTGAAACAATGTGTTCAGGACACATTGCTGATAGGATCTGAAACAAAGAATAATGAAAACAAAATTTGTTAGTTGAATACAGTTGTGATTTTTACAGTAAAATAAATTTAAGCAACACAGAGAAAGAATGAAATGAATCAACAAATTAGCAGAGGTTTGGCAGACAGTTACAAAACGTTCACCACATTTTCCTAAATCACAATATTTGGCTAACTCTGAAGTTACTGTTATTCTGCTACTAAGTAAAACTGTCATTGGTTTGAACACCACAATGCTTTTACTAGGCATGCTCCAAATGAATGTGGTATGCCATTGCCTTCCTCTGAACACTGAACTAACTTACTTGTCCAGCTATAGGGGCAACACAGTTTAACATGGACTCTGAACCATAGTGCAACAGGCATTTTTCACACTGATGAAAACTGCCAAAGGTGAAAGAAGTGATAAATTATAAATAAAAATTGTAGGACCAACTGGGGTTGTAGCTCAAGACATACGGATCTGTAGTCTAGTGCTTTTCCACTCAACCACCAAGTCATACTGATATTCAGCAAAACATTGTGACACCTTGGAAATGAGGCTCTTGACTGAAATTCTCTTCATCAGTCATGGTCAGAACATTGTTGTGTGTAGCAAAGGTTTCTATACAACTGAATGTCACGCTC
Source organism: Schistocerca americana (assembly GCF_021461395.2). NCBI lineage: Eukaryota > Metazoa > Arthropoda > Insecta > Orthoptera > Acrididae > Schistocerca > Schistocerca americana. Next base: position 1,035,164,753 of record NC_060119.1, on the reverse strand, counting down.
ATGCAACCTGTCAGCAATGAATCTAGCTCATTCTTCCAAAGTTAATAACTGCATTAATAATTTCCTGCTGATTTACTTCACTGAAATGCTACAAACTGCATATTTTAAATTTCCAACCTAATAAAGATATTGCCTTATAATAACAAATCTGCTTTATTAATTTTTATTTATTGTACTGCATAAACGAATGATTCCCTTTGCTTACATGATGGTGAATGTGCTGCTTTATTTAATCTTTTTGTTTCTTTTTAAAATATGTTTTAGATTAACTGATGTTGGTCCTGAATGTGTTATATAATTGTTTACATTGTCTTTCTTGTGTGGAATGTGATTGTGAATAGTGAAACTGGCAGTAAATGTTGGCATTGTCAATATTTTTCATAAATCAATGTGGTATTTCATTCATTTTTTCATCAATAGTATATCATACTTTTCAGCATCCCAGTATAATATAACTACACTCCTGGAAACTGAAATAAGAACACCGTGAATTCATTGTCCCAGGAAGGGGAAACTTTATTGACACATTCCTGGGGTCAGATACATCACATGATCACACTGACAGAACCACAGGCACACAGACACAGGCAACAGAGCATGCACAATGTCGGCACTAGTACAGTGTATATCCACCTTTCGCAGCAATGCAGGCTGCTATTCTCCCATGGAGACGATCGTAGAGATGCTGGATGTAGTCCTGTAGAACGGCTTGCCATGCCATTTCCACCTGGCGCCTCAGTTGGACCAGCGTTCGTGCTGGACGTGCAGACCGCGTGAGACGACGCTTCATCCAGTCCCTAACATGCTCAATGGGGGACAGATCCGGAGATCTTGCTGGCCAGGGTAGTTGACTTACACCTTCTAGAGCACGTTGGGTGGCACGGGATACATGCGGACGTGCATTGTCCTGTTGGAACAGCAAGTTCCCTTGCCGGTCTAGGAATGGTAGAACGATGGGTTCGATGACGGTTTGGATGTACCGTACACTATTCAGTGTCCCCTCGACGATCACCAGTGGTGTACGGCCAGTGTAGGGGATCGCTCCCCACACCATGATGCCGGGTGTTGGCCCTGTGTGCCTCGGTCATATGCAGTCCTGATTGTGGCGCTCACCTGCACGGCGCCAAACACGCATACGACCATCATTGGCACCAAGGCAGAAGCGACTCTCATCGCTGAAGACGACACGTCTCCATTCGTCCCTCCATTCACGCCTGTCGCGACACCACTGGAGGCGGGCTGCACGATGTTGGGGCGTGAGCGGAAGACGGCCTAACGGTGTGTGGGACCGTAGCCCAGCTTCATGGAGACGGTTGCGAATGGTCCTCGCCGATACCCCAGGAGCAACAGCGTCCCTAATTTGCTGGGAAGTGGCGGTGCGGTCCCCTACGGCACTGCGTAGGATCCTACGGTCTTGGCGTGCATCCGTGCGTCACTGCGGTCCGGTCCCAGGTCGACGGGCACGTGCACCTTCCGCCGACCACTGGCGACAACATCGATGTACTGTGGAGACCTCACGCCCTACGTGTTGAGCAATTCGGCGGTACGTCCACCCGGCCTCCCGCATGCCCACTATACGCCCTCGCTCAAAGTCCGTCAATTGCACATACGGTTCATGTCCACGCCGTCGCGGCATGCTACCAGTGTTAAAGACTGCGATGGAGCTCCGTATGCCACGGCAAACTGGCTGACACTGACGGCGGCGGTGCACAAATGCTGCGCAGCTAGCGCCATTCGACGGCCAACACCGCGGTTCCTGGTGTGTCCGCTGTGCCGTGCGTGTGATCATTGCTTGTACAGCCCTCTCGCAGTGTCCGGAGCAAGTATGGTGGGTCTGACACACCGGTGTCAATGTGTTCTTTTTTCCATTTCCAGGAGTGTAATATAATTATAGTAGTCCCACAGAGATCTGCAATAAAAATTTAGGCTTATTTAAGGGAAAGACCATTATTACCAGAAACACTTATTTTTGTGTGAAAAATTTAACAAAAACATGAACCACTAGAATTATTATCAAATAGTATACAAAGTACCCAACAAGTCATATTCAGGTTATCTCATGTGCATTACTATTCCAACTGTCTTGCATTACTACATATAGGAGTTGGACAAAAATATAGAAACACCATGAGAAATGTAGATTTTGGCACAAATGCATATGCGAGCCACGCCAGCAGGCTGTACTTTTGTATTCGACCGTAAGCGGCACGTGTGCAATGTCCTCAATACATTGCAAATGTCAGTCATGGTCAGGATAGTATTGTGTGTAGTTGTGAGTGCATTATGTCAGAGCTAAGTGAATTTTAAAGTGGGGAAAATTGTTGGTGCTCTTATGTTGGGTGGTTCTGCAACCAACATACCTAAAATGTTTCCAGAAGCACCGTATCTACGTCTACATAGATCCTCTGCAAATCACATTTTAGTGCCTGGCAGAGGGTTCACTGAACCACCTTCACAATTCTCTATTATTCCAATCTTATATAGCGCATGGAAAGAACAAACACTAAACCTTTCCATACAAGCTCTGAGTTCCTTTATTTTACCGTGGTGATCGTTTCTCCCCATGTAGGTCAGTGTCAACAAAATATTTTCACATCCGGAGGAGTAAGTTGGCAATTGGAGTTTCGTGAGAAGATTCAGTTGCAACAAAAATGACTTTCTTTTAATGATGTCCAGCCCAAATTCTGTATCATTACTCTAACACTCTCTCCCATATTTCATGATAATACAAAACGTGCTGCTCTTCTTTGAACTTTTTCAATGTACTCTGTCAGTCCTATCTGGTAAGGATCCCACACTGTGCAACAGTATTCTAAATGAGGACAGACAAGCATAGTGTAGGCAATCTCCTTAGTAGATCTGTTACATTTTCTAAGTGTCCTGCTAATAAAACACAGTCTATGGTTAGCCTTCCCTGCAACATTTTCTATGTGTTCCTTCCAATTTAAGTTGTTCACAACTGTAATACATAGAAATTTAGTTGAATTTATGGCCTTTAGATCAGACTGATTTATCGTGTAGCCAAAGTTTAACGGATTCCTTTTAGCACTCATGTGGATGACCTTGCACTTTTCGTTGTTTAGGCTCAACTGCCAATTTTCGCACCATTCAGATGTCTTTTCTAAATCGTTTTGTAATTTGTTTTGACCTTCTGATGACCTTATTAGTCGATAAATGACAGCATCATCTGCAAACAACCAAAGACTGCTGCTCAGATTGCCTCCCAAATAGTTTAAATAGATAAGGAAAAGCAAAGGGCCTATACACTACCTTGGGGAAAGCCAGAAATCACTTCTGTTTTACTTGATGACTTTTGTCACTTACTATGAACTGCAACCTCTCTGACAGGAAATCACATATACAGTCACATAACTGAGACGATATTCCATAAGCAAGCAATTTCACTACAAGCCACTTTTGTGGTACAGTGTCAAAAGCCTTCCGGAAATCCAGAAATACGGAATCAATCTGAAATCCCTTATCAATAGCACTAGATATGTACTACATACAAGGAAAGCAGGAAAATGCCATCCTCTAAGTACCAACATGGACAAAAATGTGTGCTGAGTGATTTGACATATGGTCATTGAAGAGGATTGTGATGAAAAATAAGAGGACAACAGCTGCAAAAGTCTCTACACAATTGAATGTCACACTCATGAAACCTGTCAGCACCAAAACATCATGAAAGGAGGTCTACAAGCAGGATTTCAGGGTGAACTGGAATTCCAAAACCACCCTTCAGTAATGCAAATGCCTGTAGCAGGAAAATATGGTGCCAAAGCCATGAAACCTGGATGCTCAAACAATTGAAGAAAGGCATTTATGGGTCTTATTGCACAATGTTTCCAACAATTCGGACTGACCAGGTCCATCCTATGGTACAGTGCTTGTTCCCCAATGGTGATTCTGTCTTCCAAGATAAAAAGGTCCCCTGTTCACACAGTTTGCATAATCTAGGACTGCTTTTGTAAGCACAAATATCAATTGTTGCATCTCCTCTGGCCACCACAGCCACCAGATCTCAATATTGCTAAACCTTTGTGGGAGAGAAGGGTGCACATTTGCTATCCACCTCAATTGTCATGTCCTAAACTTGCCACTATCTTGCAGGAAGAATGTTATCAGGTTCCACCGAAAACTTTACAAAATCCATATTTATCCATTCTGAGAACACTGTAAGCTGCTTTGAATACCAACAGTTTTGCTACCCCATATTAAGTATAGTAATGTGTTGTGTTTTATGGTGTTTCCATATTTTTGCTGACTCCCTGTACCTGCATACCCCATACTGCTAATGTTATCTCATCACTTAACAGCAGGGCCATATTTTAGTGTCACAATGCCTCATTTTGTTTTATAGTTTTCAAAGATCTTTTACATCATAGACAAAAATGTGAAAATTAAAGATGACCAGGAACTACAAGATATTAATTGCATATCTGTGTGTTTTGAGAAAAAAATTATCTGGCATTAAAAATGAAATTTTAAGAACAGACACATGGCAGTTTGAAATTTTGGACCCATGCAGATTTAAAAGTGAAAGTTAATTAAAATTAAATCGAAACTAAGATACATAAAACCTATAAAGTGCAGTCTCTGTGTCATATCTCTCATAGTAAAATCATGCAATACCAGATAGAGCAGGCACTGAGTTGTGAGACAGGTGCCAGAAATATTTTGGCTTTTGGGCAAAGTCCTCCTTCAGAAGTAGAAAACACACATACACTCAGACCACAGCTCACATACATCTCCATTGTCTCCAGGTACTAAGGCCTGGACTGCATATGATGTGAGCACGGATCTAACTGGGCTAAGTAGTGGAGATATGGACGAGGCATGGGACAGAGATGGGGGCAGGATTTGGGGTAGGGATGGGGGAATGTGCTACTGCTGCCTTTGGGATTGTGCAGGGATGCAGTGGGGACAGGATAGGGCTGCTAGGTGCAGTATTGCATCGGAAAGCTGTGCTTGGAGAGTTTGGGGAGGGGGCAGGGGTGACAAGAGGGAGGGAGAGATAGAAACAGAGAAATGGAAAAGACTGTATAGGTACACTGGAAGAATAGACACATGTGTAATACCGAAACAGGAATAAGAAGGGGAGGGTGTGGAGATAGGCAGGTGGAGAACAGGGACTAAGGAAGGTTTAGGACAGGGAATAGGGATGGTTGAACCATAGGGATTACAGCAAGAAACAATATGTTGTAGGGAGGATTCCCACTTGCATAATGCAGGGAAGCTCATGTACTGGGAAGAATATAGATGATATCAGCTGTAACGCAATCATTAAGGTGAAGTCATCATGTCCGTGTCAGCATGTTCACTGACTGGGTGGTCCAATGTTCACTCGGCACAGTTTGGTGGGAGCATTATGTATAGAGACTGCTAGTTAGTTGTCATATCCATGTAGAATGTAGCACAGTGACTTTGGCTAAGTTTGTAGATCACATGGCTGCTTTCACAAGTAGCCCTGCCAGTAATGGGGTATAGGAGATGCCTGTGACAAGGAATAGGTGGTAGTAGGAGGATGTATGGGACAGGTCTTGCATCTGATCTATTGTAGGGATATGAGCCTCAGACAACGGGTTGGGAGTAGGAGTGGAGAAGGGATGCACAAGGGTATTGCACAGGTTTGGTGGGCAGTGGAATATCACTGTGGGAGATATGGGAAGAATATCGGGGAGGATATTCCTCCTTTCAGGGCAGGATGAGAGGTAGTCAAAACCCTGGCAGAGAATGTGATTCAGTTGCTCTAGTCCAGGGTGGTACTGAGTCAAGAGAGGACTGCTCCTTTGTAGCTGGACTATGGGTATAAGGGGATGGTATGTGACTGGTGGGATAAGATATGGGAGATTTCTTTCTGGAATAGGTGAATAGTGATACAGAATAGGGAGGCATGCATAAAATATATAATGGAAACTGACTAAAAATTGCCACTTAAATAATTTAAAAAATTGGAAAGAATAATTGAAAGAATTGGAAGGTACACATATCCTGAATGAACTTTAACTGGCACTAATACCAACAGAACTTTGAATTTAATACATATATTCAGCATTTAAATTTACGTACTTCTCTTTCTTGTTACCACCATTGTGCATACAGCTTAGTGTGACAATATTGGTTCTGTATCGCCCCTCCTCAGCTCACACAAATTCTTCTTGTCTGCCTCAATCCTCTTGATGCAGGATGAAATGATGAACAGACAGTTATGATCGGCATGGATGTACGAATTAACTTAGCTTTCCTAATAACTTTTTGTAACACTTCTTTAATATGTATGGTTGAAATACACATTTTTTAATGGTTTTAACTGGGCAGAACTCGTCATACGTCCACCTGCTACCACTTATAGAGACAAACAGGTGAATGTCTAGACATTAAAAAACTGAAGAGCATATCTCTACTTGTTTTGTTTGTGACCCAATAGTAATGCTGGTGCAAAATAACTTATAATTTTATATATATCTTACATGGATAAAAAGTAAACAAGAGAAATAATAATAATTTAAGTCATTACAATTGACCCCCCCTCCCCCGCTCCCCACCCTGTGCACTGATGTCATATGGAGGCGCATACTATCTAGGCTTAATTCCCTTTTTATGAGTTGATAACTCCGGCCAGTATGGACATGGCCATGGCCTTTATTTTTCAGCCATTGCAGCTATCTTATATGGTTATCAATTTATATAGGCATGTCAGCTTCCTTTAACACATACATACATAACTTTTCTTTTGTAACAAAGTGCTTGCTGTAACCGCATATTCTCATTATTGTCAGTCAAAATTTGCCCAGTGTTTAGCTTGCAAAGCATGTGCAAGCAAATCAATGTCCGTTACCATCCCAGCTCGCTTTCACATGTTTAATACAAAGTCAGGGTGCCCATGTCAAGCGTTTACAGTAGCCTTCATTCCACAAATTCGTGAAGCTCGTGTTCAACGCCATGATCCTTTGTGAAATCTTTGATGCGGTGACAACTGGTTTCCATATCAGCAGCCCGAGGAATGTATTTTACCTTGTCACTCTCACTTATTCAGTGGAGACACTAGCCGTACATCCGGTACATTGGACATCCGTTGACAAGGTAAATTTCTTGTCCCTTTTATGACAGAAAATTCATGTTTTTACAACATTGTCAAGCACAGAAAATTGATCTTGGAGTATTGTCATCTTTAGTTCATCACGCACACACTCACGTATCTCACACGCACACTTAACACTTTCCAGGGAGATTTTGTATGTTTTTGTACTCTGTTTTTGAGTGTCTGTCATACTGTTGTATTACACAAACTTTCTGTAGTGTCCTTCCCACGTCCTATACACACAACAACAAAAAATACAAATGCAGCTACAAAAATAAACTTATCCTATTCATTTGCTGACATGGCATTTTTGTTGCTTGTATATATTATAGTCTGATTCTCATTTTTAGTACATTTTGTTAAATTATAATTTTGTTACATTGTTCAATTCCAATTATATAAGTACACTTTTTACTCTTGTTTGGTTTTACATTCTTTACATAACATTCATACAATAATAGTCTGTTTTCCTTTATAGCAAAAGTTGGCAAATATCTCATTTCAATTTACAGTGACTTCTTGTTGAAGCATATTTATAAGTTTCAAAGAATTAAAGAAGTGAACAGTAGTCACGGCAATAGATTCCACATGCTGCTCAAATAACTACGGGTGGCCTCACCTCTCCAGCATTCTCCAGGAAGGATCTACACACTACAGGGTTGAGGAAAGTTCATGGAAAGGCATTTATGGACTCAGTTACATTTCGTTGCTGGTATTAACTCTGTTCCCAAGAACAAAATAGTTTGTTGTTTCGAAACACAACACAAACCTGACAATACAAAACATGGCAAATACTTATTCAGTGTTTAAAAGTGCAGCTCAATATTTACTTGTTATGTTCATTGTATAAATGATAACCATTTCACATGATGAGGTATACAGAGTTCTATTGTCAATACAACATGTTACGTACAATGAGTGTAAACCAGTATTTACATAAATATGAGGGTGAGTCAAATGAAAACCTTAAATTTGTAATAACAAATCAAAATATCACGCCGTTATCCTGTAAGTTGGTAAGTGTGCTACAAACTGCCTGCAGAATGGCCTGTAGGTGGCAGCATCGTGCAGATGCACACATACCGTTGCAGTATCAGTGTAAAGATGGCCGCCCCACTTGTGACTTGCACCAGGGAAGAACAGCATCCTGTTATTTGGTTTTTGCATAGTGAAGGTGTGAAACCTATTGAAATTCATCGACGAATGAAGGTTCAGTACGGTGATGCATGTTTGTCACAGCAGCAAGTCTATGAATGGAGTAGAAAGTTCACAAATGGTGTGACTTCTGTAGTAGATGCTCCTTGTCCAGGTAAGGCACAACGAGTTGTGACTCCACACAACATTGCAGCAGTTGAAGCCATAGTGATGGAAAACTGCTGAGTGACACTGAATGACATTGCAGCATGTTTACAGATTAGTCATGGGTCAGCACACCACACTGGGCATGATGTGCTCCAGTTTCACAAAGTGTCTGCAAGATGGGTGCCATGGCAGATGTCTCCTGAAATGAGAGAATGTGTTGATCCTTGTGAAGTACTTCTTCGGTGCTTTGAACAAGAAGGTGATGGCTTCCTCGCAAGAATCGTAGCTGGGGACGAAACATGGGTTCACTTCCACAAACCAGAAATGAAGAGAGTGCGCAAGGAATGGCACCATTCCTCATCACCAAAACCAAAGAAGTTTCGAACAGAACCATCTGCAGTGAAGGTTATGCTGACTCCCTTTTGGGACGAAAAAGGTGTCATTTTTGGAGCATTACATACCTAGAGGGACCACTGTCACCAGTGCATCACACACAGATCTTCTAAAAAACCATCTGCAGCCTGCAATCAAATCAAAGTGACATGGATTGCTGTGAGCAAGTGTCCTTTCGCAACATGATAATGCAAGGCCCCACACTGCTTGTACAACAGTTGAAACAATCACAGACCTGCATTTTGAGTGTCTTTCTCATCCACCATACTCACCATACCTTGCCCCAAGTGATTTTCATATGTTTGGACCACTCAAAGACGCAGTGGGAGGAAAGAAGTTCCGCTCCGATAAAGAGGTACTCCACGTGATGCATGAGTGGTTGCGCAGACAACCAAAAGAATTTTTTTCTAGAGGAATTAATGCGCTTTGTAAGCAATGGAGGACATGCATTGAGTGTGGGAGAGATTATGTAGAAAAGTGATACAGCTTTGTACCACTTCTGCACAATAAATAATATTTAAAAAAATATTTAAGGTTTTCATTTGACTCACCCTCATAACAAATGTGCATAAAAACTTCAATGTAAATCAGGTGTTTAACGCTTTCATGGGTAGACGACACTCACAGTAGTTAAGTTTCAACTCCTTGTTCAGCATCATATATGTGCAACTGTTTTATTCTACATATATTTTCACACTATCACATTCATACATATCATAAACTTGCAACTATATTTACTTGCAGTGCAGTCATTTCTTATGTTCATTTGGTACCTAGCACTCGGCAAGCATTTATTTTACTCCACTTTAGGATGTGTCAATGCATCATTCCCTGGAAGAAAGTATTTAATACTAACTTAAAACTAAATCTTCACAGATAAGTGTATACTGGCTCGATGGTCACTAATACCTCTTTCATATAATCAACCATGTACTCATTTACTTCAGTTTGCAGTCATGGTATCACAAACTCATTTAATGTCATGGGAGCATCTCTACTTACCTTACAAATCTGAAAGATAGAGTGTATTATAAGCGTGGTGCGATCTCTTATTTAGTTTGCCACTTATATTGTACTAGCTCGTTTACCTGCAGCAAGAGTTTTCTGGTCCCTCAATTGTAATTAGTGCGTACTCTATCAATGCTTAAATTTGTAATATATAGGTATAATGTATAGAGTAGCATAACTTCAGTAGATATCTCATAGTTTAGGATCCCTTTCCATGTATATAACCCCTTAGCTTTTCTTTGTTTGTGTGCATTGTGTAGATAGCCATAGTTATAGTATAGATTCTCCATTAATTTTCTATGTCCCTTTTTATGCAGTAGGCTTCAAAAATACTAGTGCAAGCTGTAGCTCATAGGGTTTATTTGCTTTGGGTGCTCCAACACTTTCAGATGTGTCTGTCATGCACGTGTTTGCAGTTTGTTGACTAGCTTTCTCCCCATGCGCATGCACTGTGTTGTTCTGTTACCACTAATGTTGCAGCAAGTAGTGTAGTGCATTGTATGCTACCATGTGTTTCACAGGTTCGTCTATTCATTTACAACTTGGCTACATGCAAGGAGAAGTGTTGTGTTTAACATATTGTCATCTCTAGAAACATAAAAGTAAACTTTTTCCTTGTTACATGCACTCACTCTATCATTTACACATTTGACATATAAGAAAAAAAACACAAACAAAAATTTTCCTTATCAACTAACAACATAAGTTCTGGAACGTGATATTCCAGCATCCAAAATCTAATATTATTATACAATTCTAATGTTCTGATGACTTAAAGTGTGAGTATGGGTGTGGGTTATACTCATTTATTACCCCAAACCAGATTCCACTTCTTTATGTGGTGACTTACTTGGAATTTTGCAGCCCCTCTTCTTTACGGGATAGTCGGCTGCTAGAAAATCTCTTGCCTTCTTCTCCATCGAATAGCGCTAGCCTATTTCTACTTATAAAATGAGTAGACATACAGACTTTCCTTTTTGCCAGTTAATGATATATTTGACTTTCATGCACAATATAATTCCCACTTTCAACATACATATGTAACTTTCTGTAAGTACCTTGTATCATCGAACATTAGACACAAAATGAGTTACAGTTAAAATAAAGTTGGCTTGACTACCATGACTTTCTTAAAATGAATCAGAAAATACGTCTTGCCTCTACCAAGGCTGAGTCAAGAGTCTACAAGAGTACTTTTTCCACTGTTCTTGTTTCACATAACAATTGTCAATGACACAATAAGCACAGAGCTCCATATAGATTCCATGGTTCTTCCTTACCCACACACTAACAGGTACTTGTTGGTGATGTTCGACTGCCATGTCTACTTTCTTCTCATGACTGATTTTAGACCTGCACACATGAACATGTGATGTGCAGTGGGAAGGATTTTACCATCCCACACTTGTATCTAGAATATCATGTGTTCGAGACAGTAGAAGGCTGAGTGGTTCCAGAATGTACACAGAAATTCTCGAATCACTACAATATATACAACTTGGAAGGTATACCTACCTTGATCATATCTGATAAAGCAGGTGTTGTTCAAGCTCATGCCTCACTCTACTCCAAGGTCACAGAGTGGGGGCCTACCATGACCAGTTTAAGTATTCTGGCATCGCAGTGGCATCGGTCTCTGGATAAGGCAGAACTTCCACTATGTAGACTGTTGGTGTCTGATTACACCAATTAATATCCTGTGAGCCTCTCGACTGAAATTCTCTCGGCCTCTGCTCATTATTCATCATATGTGTGTTACATTGCTGGCAAAATTCAGCTGTCTGTGGGTTATTCGGTTGTCTGTTATTGTTTTGCATTTGCCAGTAACTTGTGTCTGTACATATGAACGTGCTGGCCATACACTATTCGCACATTATAGATGTTTTTGCTAAACTTTGCCCATTTCTTTTATATCTGTCTTTGAATTTACAGCTTTCGCTATTGCCGTTGTGATTACCGTAACCATTACCATAGGTTTGTGTGACGTTAAGTTGCCCTCTATGTTGTACTATGAATTCATTGTTTACTTGTTGGTCTGTAAATCTATGTGGCGCTATTGGCGTATTAACACGCTTGGGTTGTACTAGTCTCTCTTTCTATATCAAATCTATTGAGTCCAGTACAGATAGAAAGTATTCAGTGTCATGTTCTGGGATTGTACCGAGTTTTTCCCTAATGTGGGCAGGAAGATGGCTCTTTAAATTTTTCAGCACATCTACTTGAGATACCAGGTTCATCCAGTATCTAGTTTCATTCAAATATTTTTCAAAATATCCCCTTAAGCTTCCATACTTACTATTTAATGGCTCTGGGTTAAATACTTCATGTCTGAGCCTCTCTTGTATGGCTTCAGACCAATACTTATCCAGAAATGCTCTCTCAAACCATTCATAATAGTGGCAACATTCCACCATGTCTGTAGCCCGTAGCAGGATGTCATCCTGTGTGTATCCAACAACAAATCAAATTTACTGGGCTTTGGACCAGGTACAAGGTAAAACATTTCAAAATGCTCTGATAAAGACTACAGGGTATGTTCTTTTCCTGTCAAAAGTAAATAATGGGAACTGTCAATGCCTAAGTAATGTTGACAAACACACTACGCAGTCAGTGGCATGTATGTTTATGTTCACTTACATAGCGCATGGCAACTGCGCTTGCTCGACAGGTGCAACTGCTGGCAAGTGTGGTTGCATTGTGCAACCTTTGCTGTTTTCCTTCAACAGGCTAACCCCATATTGTGGGTAAACAGAGAAAGTATCTAACTTCTCCAAAAGCATAGGTTTGTTTTCTGTCATAAGTTGTTTTGGAATGTCAGTAGTTTAGCAACACTGTCTCATAAGCTTTCCTCTGCTTCCTTTAAATCCTAATGTGTTTTAGCTAGAAGTTGACTTTCTTTCTCTTTTAGAGCTTCTTCTACAGTATCTACATAAATTTTGAACACTCTGACACTACCTTTACTGCAAGGGTGCTGACCTTATCCAGATTCCGGGCCTCAGCTTTTTCAGTTATTTCCTTTACATCTGCACAAAACTTATCTCTCTGTTTTCTGGCAAATTCTGATTCTAAACTTAACTGGTCTACTCTTAGATGCAATTTGTATATTTTTGTAGGTAGGTTCTTTCATGCATCTTGCAGCTTGCTGACTGTGTTCGTCACATTTTTTACTGACGTTTCCACTTGGGATTGAGTCTCCTAAATTTGAGAATATTCTTCACTAAGGTTTTGTAAGTCATCTGCAAGTTGTCCCTGTTTACAGTCTACAGGTGTTACTTTTTCGATTAACATATTTATATTGTGGGACATGTCAGTAATTATTTCTTGTTTTACGAGGAGCTATCCAAAATTTTCGAGACTGGTGATGCCATCTGTTGAAAACCATACCTTTGGACAAATGGTCACCATAACCCTCGAAGTAGTTCCCATCTGCATGTACACACCAGTTCCAGTGCTTCTGCCACTGCTCAAACATTTTCTGGAAGTCGGGTTCTTTGAGGATGTTTATTACCACCAGCGATGCTTCTTGAATCCTCTCTAGTGTCCAACCGACAGCCTTCCAACTTGAGTTTCAGTTTTGGGAATAGCTTGAAGTCGTAAGATGCCAAATCTGATGAGTACAGTGGGTGGGGTATAACTGCCATGTTGTTTCTTGCCAAAAAGGTCCTGGTGAGCAAGAGTAATAGAAGGCAGATTTCAGTCTACCTAACAGATCAAAACGAAAATTTCTGTTCCGACACTGACAATGTTGAGTGTTTATGGAAAACGTTTAAGGCAATCATAAAATGCGTTTTAGACAGGTACGTGCCGAGTAAATCTGTGAGGGATGGGGAAAACCCACCGTGGTTCAACAACAAAGTTAGGAAACTATTGCGAAAGCAAAGAGAGCTTCACTCCAAGCTTAAACGCAGCCAAAACCTCTCAGACAAACAGAAGCTAAACGATGTCAAAGTTAGCGTAAGGAGGGCTATGCGTGAAGCGTTCAGTGAATTCGAAAGTAAAATTCTATGTATCGACTTGACAGAAAATCCTAGGAAGTTCTGGTCCTACATTAAATCGGTAAGTGGCTCAAAACAGCATATCCAGACACTCCGGGATGATGGTGGCATTGAAACAGAGGATGACACGCGTAAAGCTGAAATACTAAACACCTTTTTCCAAAGCTGTTTCACAGAGGAAGACCGCACTGCAGTTCCTCCTCTTAATCCTCGCACAAATAAAAAAATGGCTGACATCAAAATAAGTGTCCAAGGAATAGAAAAGCAACTGGAATCACTCAACAGAGGAAAGACCACTGGACCTGATGGGATACCAATTCGATTCTACACAGAGTACTCGAAAGAACTTGCCCCCCTTCTAACAGTCGTGTACCGCAAGTCTCTAGAGGAATGGAAGGTTCCAAATGATTGGAAAAGAGCACAGGTAGTCCCAGTCTTCAAGAAGGGTCGTCGAGCAGATGCGCAAAACTATAGACCTATATCTTTGACGTCGATCTGTTGTAGAATTTTAGCACATGTTTTTTGCACGAGTATCATGTTGTTTTTGGAAACCCAGAATCTACCCTGTGGGAATCAACATGGATTCCGGAAACAGCAATCCTGTGAGACCCAACTCGCTTTATTCGTTTATGAGACCCAGAAAATATTAGATACAGGCTCCCACGTAGATGCTATTTTCCTTGACTTCCGGAAGGCATTCGATACAGTTCCGCACTGTCGCCTGATAAACAAAGTAAGAGCCTAGGAATATCACACCAGCTGTGTGGCTGGATTGAAGAGTTTTTAGCAAACAGAACACAGAATGTTGTTATCAATGGAGAGACGTCTACAGACGTTAAAGTAACCTCTGGCATGCCACAGGGGAGTGTTATGGGACCATTGCTTTTCACAATATATTTAAATGACCTAGTAGATAGTGTCAGAAGTTCGATGCGGCTTTTCGCGGATGATGCTGTAGTATACAGAGAAGTTGCAGCATTAGAAAATTGTAGCGAAATGCAGGAAGATCTGCAGCGGATAGGCACTTGGTGCAGGGAGTGGAAACTGACCCTTAACATAGACAAATGTAATATATTGCGAATACATAGAAAGAAGGATCCTTTATTGTATGATTATATGATAGCGGAACAAACAGTGGTAGCAGTCCATCAACAAAGGAGGTGGCTTACAAAACACTCGTTCGACCTATACTTGAGTGTTGCTCATCAGTGTGGGTTCCGTACCAGGTGGGGTTGATGGAGGAGATTGAGAAGATCCAAAGAAGAGCGGTGCATTTCGTCACGGGGTTATTTGGTAACCGTGATAGCGTTACGGAGATGTTGAGCAAACACAAGTGGCAGACTCTGCAAGAGAGGCGCTCTGCATCGCGGTGTAGCTTGCTCGCCAGGTTTTGAGAGGCTGCGTTTCTGGATGAGGTATCGAATATATTGCTTTCCCCTACTTATACCTCCCGAGGAGATCACGAATGTAAAATTAGAGAGATTCGAGTGTGCACGGAGGCTTTCAGACAGTCGTTCTTCCTGCGAACGATACGCAACTGGAACAGAACAGGGAGGTAATGACAGTGGCACGTAAAGTGCCATTGGGTGGCTTGCGGAGTATAAATGTAGATGTAGATGTAGATGTAGACGTGTGGCAGGGTGCGTTGTCGTGATGCAGCAGCCAGTTACCTTGACGCCAAAGTTCAGGCCATCGTCCCTGCACGGTTTCACAGAGCCATCACAAAACATCACAGTAGTACACAGAATTCATGGTTTGGTTGGGTGGGACAAATTCTTTGTGCACAATTCTTTTGCTCTTCACTTTGCTCTTCACCTATCTCGCTTTTTTGGGTCTTGGAGAGCCTGAGCTCTTCCACTGGGACAATTGTTGCGCTTTTCCCGAGATTCGCACAGAATTTGATACACACATGTTGTTCTGTTCACGGATCCATCGTAAAATCGCCACACACCAAACACAGAGCATTATGGAAATCACTTGGCACACTGATGCAGCTCTCGCCACCTAGTGGTGCAAAGATCTACTACTCCTACTTTCCAGATGGCAGCACCAGTCCCAAAAATTTTGGATTCCACCTCATAGTTGTTTACCGAGCTCTGTCAACTTTCAGGATAATTCGTCAGATAATTCAGTGCGTATAGTTTTGCTCACCTCACTGAACTGTGGACTAATACTGTTCTTGAAATTGTTAAATGCCTGATTTTGCTGTGTAAGCTGTTGTCCTATATTTTCCTGACATTTTGTGAACTGCTGTGTAAACTGTTGTCCTATATTTTCCTGATATCTTGTGAACTGCTGTGTAAACTGTTGTGTTATTAGTTGCACGAGTTATGTCAAATTGTATGTCTCACTAGTATTTACATTGCTTTTGTGAACTGTTTCCTGTTCTTGTGTTTGCGACGACGTGAACAAATAACCAAAGAAATTTTCCCCGTCTCACGCTTCAGTTTCACTATTTGAAAAAATGTTTCCCAATGTAAATCGAGACATTCTCTTCAATCGTCATAAAAGTGACATCATGATTAGTTGTATTACCAGTGTCACCAATTTTTAATAGTGGAATGCCAATCTGGTTGTTTTGGTGGCCATCGGCAGATCACGAGTTGGCGCATTACTTTCAACTGTTGCCAAGCTCGGATTTCTGACATCTTGGCATACTGCATTTTCTAATGAGTTTTCAACAATGGCCATTTCCTTTGACTCCATTGTGAACCATATTTAATAAAATTAGGAAAAACAGTTTCCAAACACGAAATTTTGTTTGCAGCAGTACTTTTCCATTAAAGCAGATTTATGTGCATATTCATTAATGAACCTGATTATTCTCTGAAACAGTCTTAAAGAAACTGAATGAATTGTTTTGCACTTTAATGTTGACTTTACACAAATTTTCATCTTTCCTATAGAAATGCACTGTCCATAAAGGATATTAATTGGAAGGAAAAGAGATTATCTACTGCGAGAGGCAGCACCAAGCGTGGCCATATCAGCATACAGTGTAGCAGCTTCCGACCTTTACTACTGAAATCAGCATTCCCAGCGCATCTCGCTTGTAGGCAGAATTTAATTTTAATTTGCTCCTTCAAGTTTTTATTGGTCCCAATCTCATGGGAATCTAAAAATGCAACAAAGGTCTCATTAGTTTCTTGTAACAATAAAAGGATCATTTATCTCAAAAATTATTTTACCTCAACAACAGAAAGGTCTGTCATATTCCTCTCGGCGCTGTCCTTTATGCGGTTGCCATTGAATAGTGGCTGGAATACGGGGGGCGGGGGGGGGGGGGGGGGTGCATAAAATATAATATATAATGGAAAGTGATTAAAAATTGCTGCTTAAATAATTTAAAAAACTGGAGAGAGTAATTGAAAGAATTGGAAGGTACACATACCCTGAATGAACTTTAACTGGCACTGATATCAACAGACCTTTGAATTTAAGACATATATTCAGCATTTAAATTTACATACTTCTCTTTCTTGTTACCACCATTGTGCACAGAGCTTGGTATGACAATACTGGTTCCAGATTGCCCCTCTCCTGCTCATGCAAAAATTCTTCTTTTTTGCTTTGATCTTCTTGATGCAGGATTCTCGGCACAGGCAAAATGATGAACAGACAGGTATGATCGTCATGATTGTACAAATAAACTTTGCTTTTCTAATAACTTTTTATAACACTTCTTTAATGTACGGTTGGAATATACATTTTTAAACAGTATTAACTCGGCAGAATTCATCATACATCTGCCCGCTACCACTTAAAGAGACAAACAGGTGAATATTTAGAAATTAAAAAATTGAAGAGCATATCTCTACTTGTTTTGTACCACTGGTACAAAATAACATATTATTTTATAAATATCTGATATGTCTAAAAAGAAAAGAATGACTGAAATAATAATAATAATATGATTCCTTACACAGGTTACAATTTTGGCTTCCAAAGGGTTCATTGATACCCTTGGCACATTTGGTGAGGAGGGACTCAACACTACAGATGCAAAGAGCATGAGTGTCTATGCTATATGGAAGGGACTTCTTGGTGTGGAATAGTTGGTTGTTGTTAAAATGGAAGTCTGTTAGTGGTTGGTAGGTTTGATGAGGTTGGAGGCAGTGATATAGCCATCGTTGAGGTGGAGGTTAACGTCAGGGAAGGTGGTTTCTTGGGATGAGGAGGACCAGGTGAAGTGAATGGGGGGAAGACTTCGAAGTTCCAGAAGAATGTGGATAGGGTGTAATCATCCTCAGTCCAATTGATGAAGATGTCATCAATGAAACTGAACCAGGTGAGGGATTTGGGATACTGAGTGGTCAGGAAGGAGTCCTGTAGATGTCCATGAACATGTTAGTATAGGAGGTGCCCACTGCTGCTCCATGGATTTGTTTATTGGTGATGCCTTCCAAGAAGAAGTAACTATGGGCAAGGATTTAGTTGGTGGTGGTTACAAGGAAGTAGGTTAAATGTTTAGGTCAGCTGGGCATTGGGAAAGGTAATGTTCAGTAGTGGCAGTGCCAGTGACGATCAGGGCACTGGGTGGTACAGGGACAGGAACTGTGGAGAGTTGGTGGAGGAAATGGTTGATATCTTTTACATAGAAGGGAAAATTATGGCAAACAGGCTGAAGGTGTTACTCTACAATGGCAGAGATTCTCTATATCATGGAACAGCGACCAGCCAGAAGGGGGCATCATGGGTAGTTGGGCTTATGAAATTTAGATAGCATGTAGAAGACAGGAGTGCAAGCAGGGGCGGGGAGAGAGATAGACTTAGGGGAGAGGTTCTGGGACATACCTGAAGATTTAAAGTGGGAC
The DNA here is from genome assembly GCF_021461395.2 of Schistocerca americana. Taxonomy (NCBI): domain Eukaryota; kingdom Metazoa; phylum Arthropoda; class Insecta; order Orthoptera; family Acrididae; genus Schistocerca; species Schistocerca americana. The sequence goes on along the minus strand of NC_060119.1, from coordinate 1,035,146,157 downwards.
TGGAGATCTTTCTGTATTTATGGAATGGGGCCACTGTGACAAGGCTTGTACATGGACATATCTCACAACTGGCAGAGTCCTTCGAGTTCATGATCACAGCAGTGACCCATTTGTCAGCAGATAGTATCATAAAGTATCATAAAGTCAGGATTAGGTTCCAGCTGGTGGACTATTCTTTCTGCAAATGTGAGATTGGTTACCATCTTGAGGAATTTAGAGAATGATGGTGAGGAACCTCATGAACCATGGACCTTGCCATTGGTGGGGAGGCTTGCGTGCCTCAGCGATACAGATAGCCATACCGCAGGTGCAACCACAACGGAGGGGTATCTGTTGAGAGGCCAGACAAACGTGTGGTTCCTGAAGAGGGGCAGCAGCCTTTTCAGTAGTTGCAAGGGCAACAATCTGGATGATTGACTGATCTGGCATTGTAACAATAACCAAAACGGTGTTGCTGTGCTGGTACTGCGAACGGCTGAAAGCAAGGGGAAACTACAGCCGTAATTTTTCCCGAGGGCATGCAGCTTTACTGTATGATTAAATGATGATGGCGTCCTCTTGGGTAAAATATTCCGGAGGTAAAATAGTCCCCCATTCGGATCTCCGGGCGGGGACTACTCAAGAGGATGTCGTTATCAGGAGAAAGAAAACTGGCGTTCTACGGATCGGAGCGTGGAATGTCAGATCCGTTAACCGGGCAGGTAGGTTAGAAAATTTAAAAAGGGAAATGGATAGGTTGAAGTTAGATATAGTGGGAATTAGTGAAGTTTGGTGGCAGGAGGAACAAGACTTATGGTCAGGTGACTACAGAGTTATAAACACAAAATCAAATAGGGGTAATGCAGGAGTAGGTTTAATAATGAATAGGAAAATAGGAATGCGGGTAAGCTACTACAAACAGCATAGTGAACACATTATTGTGGCCAAGATAGATACGAAGCCCACACCTACTACAGTAGTACAAGTTTATATGCCAACTAGCTCTGCAGATGACGAATAAATTGAAGAAATGTATGATGAAATAAAAGAAATTATTAAGATTGTGAAGGGAGACGAAAATTTAATAGTCATGGGTGACTGGAATTCGAGTGTAGGAAAAGGGAGAGAAGGAAACATAGTAGGTGAATATGGATTGGGGCTAAGAAATGAAAGAGGAAGCCGCCTGGTAGAATTTTGCACAGAGCACAACATAATCATAACTAACACTTGGTTTAAGAATCATGAAAGAAGGTTGTATACATGGAAGAACCCTGGAGATACTAAAAGGTATCAGATAGATTATATAATGGTAAGACAGAGATTTAGGAACCAGGTTTTAAATTGTAAGACATTTCCAGGGGCAGATGTGGACTCTGACCACAATCTATTGGTTATGACCTGTAGATTAAAACTGAAGAAACTGCTAAAAGGTGGGAATTTAACGAGATGGGACCTGGATAAACTGAAAGAACCAGAGGTTGTACAGAGTTTCAGGGAGAGCATAAGGGAACAATTGACAGGAATGGGGGAAAGAAATACAGTAGAAGAAGAATGGGTAACTTTGAGGGACGAAGTAGCGAAGGCAGCAGAGGATCAAGTAGGTAAAAAGACGAGGGCTAGTAGAAATCCTTGGGTAACAGAAGAAATGTTGAATTTAATTGATGAAAGGAGAAAATACAAAAACGCAGTAAATGAAGCAGGCAAAAAGGAATACAAATGTCTCAAAAATGAGATCGACAGGAAGTGCAAAATGGCTAAGCAGGGATGGCTAGAGGACAAATGTAAGGATGTAGAGGCTTATCTCACTAGGGGTAAGATAGATACTGCCTACAGGAAAATTAAAGAGACCTTTGGAGAAAGGAGAACCACTTGCATGAATATCAAGAGCTTTGATGGAAACCCAGTTCTAAGCAGAGAAGGGAAAGCAGAAAGGTGGAGGGAGTATATAGAGGGTCTATACAAGGGCAATGTACTTGAGGACAATATTATGGAAATGGAAGAGCATTTAGATGAAGATGAAATGGGAGATACGATACTGCGTGAAGAGTTTGACAGAGCACTGAAAGACCTGAGTCGAAACAAGGCCCCGGGAGTAGACAACATTCCATTAGAACTATTGACGGCCTTGGGAGAGCCAGTCCAGACAAAACTCTACCATCTGGTGACCAAGATGTATGAGACAGGCGAAATACCCTCAGACTTCAAGAAGAATATAATAATTCCAATCCCAAAGAAAGCAGGTGTTGACAGATGTGAAAATTACCGAACAATCTGTTTAATACGTCACAGCTGCAAAATACTAATGTGTATTCTCTACAGACGAATGGAAAAAGTGAAAGAAGCTGACCTCGGGGAAGATCAGTTTGGATTTTGTAGAAATGTTGGAACACGTGAGGCAATACTGACCTTACGACTTACCTTAGAAGAAAGATTAAGGAAAGGCAAACCTACGTTTCTAGCATTTGTAGACTTAGAGAAAGCTTTTGACAATGTTGACTGGAATACTCTCTTTCACATTCTAAAGGTGGCAGGGGTAAAATACAGGGAGCGAGAGGCTATTTACAATTTGTACAGAAACCAGATGGCAGTTATAAGAGTTGAGGGACATGAAAGGGAAGCAGTGGTCGGGAAGGGAGTGAGACAGGGTTGTAGCCTCTCCCCGATGTTGTTCAATCTGTATATTGAGCAAGCAGTAAAGGAAACAAAAGAAAAATTCGGGGTAGGTATTAAAATTCATGGAGAAGAAATAAAAACTTTGAGGTTCGCCGATGACATTGTAATTCTGTCAGAGACAGCAAAGGACTTGGAAGAGCAGTTGAATGGAATGGACAGTGTCTTGAAAGGAGGATATAAGATGAACATCAACAAAAGCAAAACAAGGATAATGGAATGTAGTGTAATTAAGTCAGGTAATGCTGAGGGAATTAGATTAGGAAATGAGGCACTTAAAGTAGTAAAGGAGTTTTGCTATTTGGGGAGCAAAATAACTGATGATGGTCGAAGTAGAGAGGATATAAAATGTAGGCTGGCAATGGCAAGGAAAGCGTTTCTGAAGAAGAGAAATTTGTTAACATCCAGTATTGATTTAAGTGTCAGGAAATCATTTCTGAAAGTATTTGTATGGAGTGTAGCCATGTATGGAAGTGAAACATGGACGATAGATAGTTTGGACAAGAAGAGAATAGAAGCTTTCGGAATGTGGTGCTACAGAAGAATGCTGAAGATTAGATGGGTAGATCACATAACTAATGAGGAAGTATTGAATAGGATTGGGGAGAAGAGAAGTTTGTGGCACAACTTGACCAGAAGAAGGGATCGGTTGGTAGGACATGTTCTGAGGCATCAAGGGATCACCAATTTAGTATTGGAGGGCAGTGTGGAGGGTAAAAATCGTAGAGGGAGACCAAGAGATGAATACACTAAGCAGATTCAGAAGGATGTAGGTTGCAGTAGGTACTGGGAGATGAAAAAGCTTGCACAGGATAGAGTAGCATGGAGAGCTGCATCAAACCAGTCTCAGGACTGAAGACCACAACAACAACAACATGGTGAGGAAATTCCAGAATGTTAACAGAGGGAGATTTGATGGCAGCGAGGTTGGATCACTGTTGAATGGGGGATTCAAGTAAATCAGGCACGGTTGAAAACTGGTTTTTGATTGAGCTTGATCAGCAGCATTTGTGGCAAAAAAGTGTTTCCACTGTAGGGACCAATAGGTCTTTAACAACTCCAGCATGATTGAACTTGAAAGTGGGGCAAAAGGAAAGGAATGATATGTCTGTGGGACTGAGGATTACAGAGGGCAGGTTCATGGTTGTTTTGTGGACCTGTTAGGCTCTGGGTTCTTTAGGGTGGTAAGAGGGAGTTTCTGAAGGTGTGGTAAATATAGTAATTTTGCAAGGCAGGATTTGGTGGCTAGACCAGGATGCAAGATAGGTCTGAAGGAGGCTCTTGTAGTGGTGCTGGATAGTGGTAGCCCAAGGTGGTAGCATGAGTGAAGAGATTGGACAGTTCTGACATAGCATTGTGCATGCTGCTCTAATTCCTGGATGACAAAGGTTTCAATCTGGAAGATGGAATGCAGGAATTTGGAATTGGAAATCAGGAGAATTTTATGGACGAGAAGGAGCTATTGCAAGAAGGTTTGACCCTGATTTATACGGTTTTGCAGAACTAATTTGGTGAGGTTATGGGCTGACAGTCATTCTTGAAGGAGGGGTAGCACATGGAGATAGGGAATTTGATGGTCAGGGAACCTGAAGTGATTCCACGTGCCAGGCAACATTGCAGGAACAGTACGTGGCACTGGATTCTGATTAGGGATAGGGAAAAGTTTTTGTATTGGAGCAGATGCAAAAATCAAGGATCCATAGTGGAGCATAAAAAACATTTGAAAATATGTAAGAATTACCTAAAAATTAATTAGAAAATCAGAAAATGATGAAACAGATGAAATACAGTGAAAAAACTTGAAACCTAATAAACTGGGGCTTATAATGAAAAATGAAGATGAATTAAAATGGTTGAGGAAATGGGATGAAATCAAAGTGACAACCACTGTACCACATTCTATGTGGGCATGACAGCCAATAAGCTATTTGTCTGCTTGATTCATCAAACTGTAGCCAAAGACAATTGGACCACGCAGCTGCTAAGTTATGCTCCCAAAGGCTGCACTATCATATTCCCCCATCCCCATCCTCCTAATCTTCCCCCTCCCTGGCCCCAGCCTCTTCCTTAACCCCACTACCCACCCCAGCAAGATTGATGTTCTGTCATATGCAGTCACATCTGAGTACCTGGAGACAATGGAAAGTTGTTGTTGTGTGTATGTGTGTGTGTCTTCTACTTCTGAAGAATGACTTTGTCTGGAAGGTGAACTATTTCTAGCATTCTTTTGCATTGTGCCAGTCTGCAACTCAAATCCACCTCTATGTGGAGAGTAGTAATCTATCCTTTCAATATTGTTGTTATTCAAACTGATGAAACATCATATGCCTGAGATTCATAACTCAGTCCTAGAGTTTCAGATCTTCTTTTTAATATATGTACACTTCAAATGAAACTAAGTCACAGATTTTTAGTGTCCTGTGGCACACAAACAACAGTAGCATATGACAGTATGTTCTCCAGTACAGATCCACTACACTGAATTGGTTGAGATTATCTGTGTAATGTCAATGAGAAGAGAACCCATCATGTACCTAGTGTAATGTAGCAGACCAGGAAACACTATAGTGAAGTGACTGATGCTGGGGTGATGTACATCTCAGTACATAGGCAGTAAAAAAAAGTTTTATAAATTACTGTTAGCATTGTCATTCTTAATTCCTCTAAACATGAATTTACAGATGCTTGAAAAGCACACTACTGGAAATGATATCATTATTACTTTACAGAAAACTACTTTCATAGAACTGAAGCACCAGTGTAGTGTGTGACAGCTTGTGGATCCCAGGGCAAAAACACTGTCAACAGTTGCAAATAAGTTTGACTATAGTATTAGGTGTGACCTGGATGTAATAGGTGCAGCAACAGCTCACACTTGTGTGGGGTTTGTGGGTGTTTTGCAGTGCCATGACCAGCCCTGGGTTAATATGGCTGTCAACCGTGTTAACGGAGAGCTGGGGTGGGGGGGGGTTACTGTTGGCAGAAACTAAATCTCATATCTGTGCTGCACCTGTTGATGCAATTGGGAGGTGCAGTTACACTAGTCATGGCCCGCACCTGAATAGGAGGGGGAAGGATAGAATAGTTGATCTTCTTGCAGAAAATGTAAGGGGGGGCGACACGAACACAAGATAAAATACCTATGATTACTGGAGTCAGAGGGACACATTTTTTAGGTTAGAGTCAGGTTACAGACAGAGAGTATTGAAAGAGATTAAAACAGAATAGTGCCATAATGTCTGTAGCAGTATCCAAAGAAATAAAATTTGTGTGTTTCATCAGAACATTAGAGGACTGAAAAATAAGGTAGATGAACTTCTTGTATGCCTAGAAAATGGGGTAAATTCTGAAGGTATAGATGTTTTATGTCTCTCTTAACACCATGTAACTGCAGGGATGGAGAAGTTAAATTTAAGGGATTACAGATTAGCATCTTATTCATGTAGAGTCAACATGGAAAAAGGAGGAGTTGCTACTTATATAAAAACTGGACACAAAGTCAAAAATATTGAAACAAATAGTTTTTGTGTAGATCAGATTCTTGAAGCATGTGCTTGTGAATTGCTACTGCAATATACTTCTATAGTATATTGGAAACAAATAAGCCCTCGGTCACAAATATTAAGTCAAAATTGACCTGGTTTCAATGCTACTATGAGCATCATCTTCAGAATTAGACTAACTGTTCTAAAACATATTACGTATATAGGACATTAATAAAATTATAGTTTGTACTGACTGGAAAAGATGCAGTACTTACAATTCACATATGTACCTAATATGTTTTAGAACAGTTAGTCTAATTCTGAAGACCAGGTCAATTTTGACTTAATATTTGTGACCGAGGGCTTATTTGCTTCCAATATAATTCTGACACGGTCACTGAACCTCAGCAGCTATGTTCAAAGTTTTACTTCTATAGTAACTGTAACAATCTACAGATCCCCTCACAGTAACTTTCAGCTATTCATGAAAAATCTTGAGGCATTATTGAGCTACCTGTCAGACAAAAAGAATCAGTTAGTGGTTTGTGGTTATTTTAATGTAGATTTCTTAAAAGATACAGATAGGAAAAATAGCTAGAATCTTTGTTTGGTTGTTTCAGTCTAGTATCTGTTGTAAATTTTCCAACTCGTGTGCAGTGGGATAGTAGGTCACTTATCGATAACATTTTCATCTACAGTGTTCAGGCAGAAAAAATTAATGTGTACCCAGTTGTTAATGGGCTATCTGATCATGATGCACAGTTAAGGGAAATAACACATACAGCACCTTACAGGATTCAGGCAGGTTCATACAAGGCAGGGAGGCATATTAATGTGAACAGGATACTGAGCTTTAAGTGCAGCCTAGAAGAGGTAGAATGGGATGAAGTATACACAGAAAATGATGCTGATGCCAAGTTCAATTTATTCCACCGTAAATTTGTCTCAATATTTGAGACTTGCTTTCCTGAAACATTAGCCAAAAAAGCCATTACAGAGTCAACTAAGCCATGGATTACTAAGGGAATTAAGATATCTTGTGAGAGGAAGAGGGAAATATATGGACAGGCCAGAATAAGTAAGGTTCCAATGTTACTTGCTTACTACAAAAGATACTGTAATATTTTAAGGAAAGTCATTAAGAAGTCGAGAAGCTTATGTATTCTGACAGAAATTACTAATGCAGATAGTAAGATTAAAACTATATGGAATATTGTCAAACGGGAGACAGGCCTGCCTGACAGTGCACAGCATACCATAGCAATAAAGTTAAATGATGATTTTATGAGTGATAATTCACAAGTTGCAAGTATTTTTAACAATCACTTTATGAATGGAGCAGCAAAAATACGGTTAAAGGGTTCAGTTGAAGAAGCAAAAAAAATGTTAAAAATGTCATTACCCAGGACTTTGGGCCTTTAGAAATAGCACCAACATCTCCCACTGAAATTAAGGGAATTATAAATATATTGAAAAACAAGAGCTCATGTGGTATTGATGGAGTATCTAAAAGAATGTCGAAGTGCTGTTCTAACTTAATAAGTGGAGACCGTAGCGATATACGTAATGCTTCGTTTGCACAGGGAATTTTTCCAGAAAGATTGAAATACACAATTGTCAAACCCCTTCATAAGAAAGGGGACAAGAGTGACTTAAGTAATTATAGAGCAATCTCATTGCTGACTTCATTTTCTAAAATATTCAAAAAAGTTATGTATTCAAGAGTAGTCTCACATTTAAGTGAAAATAATTTACTCAGCATGTCACAGTTCGGATTCCGGAAGGGTTACTCGACTGAGAATGCTATCTACACATTTACCTATCAAATAGTACAAGCCCTAAATAACAAATTATCATCAGTTGGTATTTTTTGTGATCTCTCCAAGGCATTTCACTGTGTGGATCATGTCACACTCTTAGAAAACCTCAGGTTTTATGGAATTGAAGGCCATACACACAGCTGGTTTGAATCGTACTTAATGAACAGAAAGCAAAAGGTTGTGCTGAATAGCAAAAATAATGTTGGGAGGGTGGTAGATTCTAGTGAATGGGGAGTTATCACAAAGGGAGTCCCACAGGGCTCAATTTTAGGTCCTCCACTGTTCCTTATTCATGTCAATGACCTTCCACTTAACGTTCAGCAAGTGAAACTAGTACTTTTTGCAGATGACATGAGTGTTATAAAAAATCCCATTCCAGAAAAAGCAGCTGAAGATACTGTTAAGGATGTCTTTCAAAAAATTATTAAGTGGATCTCAGAAAATGGACTCACCTTTAGTTTTGAAAAAAAAAAAAAAAACTCACTATATTCAGTTCTGTGCACCAACAGAGTCATACAGACAATTGATGTTGCATATGAACAGGGCTCAGTTAACAGGGTAGATATCTCCAAATTTTTGGGTGTTCACATTGATGACAACTTGAACTGGAAGAAGCATATTACTGAGATTCTCAAACAACTAAGTTCAGCTTCTTTCGCTCTTCGTATGATCACTAGTCTTGGTAATAAACAGATCAGCCTCCTAATGTACTTTGCATATTTCCACACGATAATGTCTTATGGAATAGTTTCCTGGGGTAACTCACCACTTAGACATAAAGTATTGATTGCACAAAAGAGAGCAGTGAGAATAATTAGTGGTGTTCACCCAAGGATGTCATGTAGGCACCTTTCCAAGGAGTTAGGTATTTTAACTGTACAAAGTACATATATTCACTAATGAAATTCGTTACAAATAATCCATCTCAATTTCCAAAGAACAGTGATGTTCATACGTACAACACTAGAGGGAAAAATGAGCTTTCCTACCCATTATTGAAGCTGTCAGTTGCTCAAAAAGGAGTACATTATTCAGCAACAAAAATCTTTGATCATTTGCCCAACAACATAAAGTGTCCAGAAGGTAGCAGATCAAGTGTTAGATCTAGCTTAAAATCATTTCTTTTGGACAATTCCTTCTACTCCATGAACGAGTTTCTGTTTCAGAAATGGTAAAAAAAGTACCTCTAAATGTAGTTGCATGTGTAGAACTAAAAATTTCAGTAATATTGATATATATATCTTGTAATCTTACTTGTTCCACATCCTATCGATATTGACTTCAGCACATGGCATAGTGAGACAGTTACACCTCTTCACATTGTCCCTGGCTGGGGCTGATAAATGGTTGCTGGTTTCTGCCTGGAGGTGCTGAGTCAATACCCTGCACTGCTGAGGCCAGTAATGTTTAGAGGCCATGGCCATTGATGTCAGTGGCACTATGAGTTGTGTTGTGGTGACATTCCACCTGGGAAATGGCTCATCAGCTCTGCGCACACGAGAGTGGGCACCATCTGGCACTGTGGCACCAAGTCTCAATAGGAACTCAGCATCAGAGGCAGCAGGCTTGTTTGGCAGGTCGGTGGAGCTGTGGCACCCAGTCATGTGAAGGACATAGTGCTGGCAGCAAGCACAGCCTGGTCTCAAACTCACTGCTGCTACTGGTGATGCACAGTCATCTCGCTGTCCAGCATCACTCAAGCATTGTGATGGTGTTGCTGATTTCCAGTGATGAAAAGTGCCCTCTGCCTTAAAATCCAGACTTATTTATGTGCAACCAGCATGCATTTGTTTCACTAAAACCCATTTCCCAGTCACATTGCTATAACAAGAGACTAGCAATGAGGTGGTGACTGCCCCCTTGCTACATGGTTACCACTGTGCAGTGTCATTTACCACTGAGTTCAGTTATCCACGCTTTGCAATCCACTGACACATCTGTTATTGTGACCCCCATGTCACCACACTGGTGGCTACCAATTCTGGCTGTTAATGCAATGTTCTACATTGGCTTCCATTTCCCCTTATTTTTGTTAAAGACTAATAATTTTCTGTAAAAAAAACTCGGTAGTGGCACTACATTACCCTACCCTACAGAGAAGACCCAGAGCCTTGTGTCTTACTTTGAACAGACTTCCACTAAGGTAATTTTACCCCTTAACCTACAGATGAATACATTATTACTAGACTGGTTATTCCTATTTATTGAACTAATCATGAATTTAACAGACAGCTCTCCATCCCTTGCTTAGGGAATCTACTATATGGGAACTTGAATTGTACATGGATCAGATCTATGAACACCCTTTTATCTCAGATACACAAATGCTAAGCGAAGTAAAATCAGAGTCAATGTGGTGCTAGGAATTGTGACACTTAAGGTTATGGTTAGTTGACATTTTCCATCTCCACATTGACTTACACGCTGCAGTCACTGTTCTGTTGTGATTATTCCTTCCTGCAAGGCTATCATCTGACTTTACAAATGGTTGTGTTACGTTTAACAGAGTCACTCCTGTCATAGTGGTTGGCAAACGAACTGTAGGTCCTGTAAAGTCACACTTAGTCTTGTTGATCAACAGTTCACTAGCCTGTAAGTATAAATATTTCACTCCCCTGATCTTTCCTTGTTGTAGCAACTGGCCACCACTACCACGCTGTTGTATACTGAGCTTATCGAGTGTAAAAATGATCTCTGAAAGTACAGTATCAGCTTGATCACTACTTACGGACAGAAAAATCTGCCCGCCCCCCTCCCCCCCTCTGCTTCTGAATAATTGCATGACATATGCAGGTCCACCTGTGGCAATGTGTGCCAGGCAAATGGTAACCACCCCACTCTGGCACTGCTGAAGCTTACCCTCAGTCATCTCCAATTGTTGATCCCCGTCTAATAACACTCCCTCTTCTCTCACTTGCACAAATTTTCCCACTGCCGCCAACTTCAATAGGTAGGTGTGCACTGCATAATATTTAAATACTGGATGCTTGCTTGCTACTAGTATCTGCACTGCCACACACAATTGTGCATTATCTGTTCTTACCCCCACTGCTACACTAAGGTCATAGAATGGCAAGTTCTGGTTAGACAGCTCCAATATTAGCTGCAATTCCAGCAGTAACTCTTCCTGAATTTTCTTCAATCCTTTCAAATATTACTCAGGGGGAGCACGAATGGATTCACCTGCCTGTGAAGTGTTCGATGCATGGCTTCTTGTAAGTTGTCAGGTCCACACTTGTATCCCAAAGTCTATCATCTAAAGATTGCAATTATCTTGTGATGCTATCCTTACATCCAGTACCTGCATTCGTGCTTGTATGGCTTCCAAATCCTGATTCAAAGTACTAGACAAAGGCCTACCATAATCCATAACCCCTTGGGTAAACCATTGAATTAAACATCTGTTGTTTAGCACTCCACCCTCCAGATTCATGATCTGCATAGAATTCCACTCTGCTGTTGCTCTATTGTTCACAGCCTGGTCTTTCACAGCTCCTGTAGTTTCATTCAATGTGTTCATATCACTTGTGACTTCTGTCCTGAATAAGTGTGTCAGCATTCTATCCATCCCCATCTTACCCTTCTGGGCTTATGTGGAATGCTGGCTGCTGGCACTGTTCTGAATACCTCTTACAACTGCTCTTCATAAAGTGCATGTGCCCTGAGTAACTTCCTGTGTTCCTTGGTGATTTCCCTAAGCACCCCATTATTATTCACTAACTGTTGCACACCTGAGAACACCTCTTGTTCAAGCCCCCTTACTCATTCCATAGTTCCCAAACATAAACACTAAGCTCAGTGAATAACTATGGCTGAACAACACTATGTCTTGTTGCCTGGACAATACAACTTCTCTGTCCAGGTTAAGATTCTGCAGTGCCCTAACTGCGTCTCTGGAGGCAATTTACAGTACTGTCAACATCAGCATGGACCATTGTCACCCCAGAAGCCTACTGTGCCTGACAGAACATCTGTACACACCATAGATAAATCATATCTAACACCAGAGGTGCTGGCTTTTAAAAATTAATGTGGATGCTCTTCATCATAATTCACAAATGTTGGAAACTAAGCATCATCAAAATCCAGTTTCAGGTATTTTTGAACATGCAACACTTGTTAAAGGTAAACATACTATTGTTTATTAGGTTTTTTTCCCACACTAATTAATAACTTCTTCTTTCAGTGCCTATCCAGTCTGGATGTTGGTGATCATGATGGCTATCTTTCTCTTGTTGGTAGCAACACAGAATAGTCCTGTTGAAGACATACTGAATCAGCATCTAAAGTTGTCAAACCAAGATATTCGTCTTCTTCCAGGACCTCTTTTACTGTTGATTCTCCCTTAAGGAATTTTTTTTATAGCAAATCATATCTATTCATATTACGTATGGTATGTCCTAGATATTGCAACTTTCAGCATTTCACCATCTTGATTAATTTAGGTATTGTGTTCATTATTCTCAAAACTTCTACTTTTATCAGTCTCTGGGTGCAAGGTATCCTCAGGATCTGCATATAAAGCCACAATTCAAAGGCCTTCAACTTCTTCTCCATGTTTTTATTTAAGGTCCATCCCATATAGGAGGATGGAATATATGTAGCAGTGCAATATCCTGATTTTTGTTATTAGAGTTAGGTTATGGCTTTCAAAGGCAGCACTCAATTTTCTGGAATACACGTCTTGCTTTCATGATGCAAATCTTGATTTCTTGCAAGTTTTCCCAATTTTAATTTATTATGGTTCCAAAGTATGTATATTGTTTTACCCTTTCTATAGTTCTTTGGCTTATGACTAAGTTTACTCCTGTAATATTTTCTGTACTTACGATGATGAGTTCTGTCTTTGAGGTGTTTATTTCAAACCCAAACAGACTGCTAACTCTTACAGTTCCCATTAATAATTGTAACGCTGAATAGTGTCAGCAAATGCAATAGTATCATCTGCGTATCAAATGTTGTTTAATCTCATTCCATTTATCAAAATTCCTTATTATACTTCTTCCAGGGGTTTTCTAAATATGAATTCTGAGTATATATTAAATATCATGGGTAGCAAGATATGTCCCTGTCTTACTCCCCTGAGAATTTTGAGTGCTTCAGTGTGTTCTCCATCAATAGGCACACTGCTGTTTGACTCCAGTACAGGTTCTTGACAATTCGCAAATCTCTTTCTTCCATTCCCTTATTTCTCAAAATCTCCATCAATTTGTCGTGTTTTACTCTATCAAAAGCCTTCTGGCAATCTGTAAGGCAATCACATACATTTTTCTTTACATCTCTGAAACAATACTTGTACAGTGAAGAAGGCTTTTCTCATACCTACAGCATTAACAAACCCAAACTGATTAGTCACTATTTGTTTCTCACATAGAGACATTATTCTCTATATCACCCTCAAAAACAATTTCAAGATATGGCTCATTAAGCTTATCATACTATAATTTCCACATTTTTTGCATTTTGCTTGTTGGGCAAAGTAATTAACTCTAATGTCAGCCACTCCAATTAAAAGTTTCCAGATACATAAATTAGGCTGAAAATTTGGGTTAACCATTTTACATGATTTTCATCCATCAATTTTAAGAACTCTGCTTCTACTGTACCTGGTCCCATTGCCTTTCCATCCTTCATCTGATTGACAGCTGTTTGAACCTCTACTTCTAGTATATCTGTACCACTTATTTCATTTGTACTTGAATTAAAAGTACATCTAGTATCATGAAATAAATTTTCTATGTATTTTTTCTATGTCTTTTTCTTGTCTTCTTATTCCACTGTCAAGTTCCCTCCTTCATCCGCTAGTTTTTCACTGATACTCTTCCTATATTTCTGTTATTTCTTTGACTTTCTTGTGTGCACTGAAACCATCATATTTACTTTGATAAAATTAAACTTCCTCACAGTGCTCCACTTTTTCATTTTCTTATGCCTCCCTTGTTTTTCTTCTGATGTCCTTATTTATCTTTCCGTATTCCGCTGGGTTTCCCTTATTTAATTTCCTTCCCTCCATTAGATTCTGTATCTCATACATCATCTGTGACTTCCTCTTCTTTCTCTCTGGCTTCATGTACTTTTCTTTTATTTGCTGTGCAAAATTGTGTAATTTGTGCAATTCCAAATTGACATTGCTACTGGTGATGTCATCTGTGTTAATTGCCAAGTTGAGTTCTGTTTGTATATTCTGTTTTACTATCAGGTCTTCCATTTTCCTCAAACTGTAGATCTGCTTTTTCTTTCTCTTCATTTTAACTTTAAAAACTCTGACACGAAGTGCATGATCAGAGTTTACATCTGCTCCGGGGTATGTTTTTACTGATGTGCAACTGTTCCTGAAATATTTATATATTATTAAGAAATCAGTCTGTTTCTCACATATTACTCAGGATACTCTGGTGAGTGGGAAGAATGAAGACCAGAGCAGCTTACACAGTTAGGTGATGGGGTGCAAGGGTTCCCCATATGAAGAAAGTGGCCATAGTCACCACAGATTGGAGACTCCCACGTATACAGTCTTCAAGGTGTAGGTTTAAAATAGGTGTTCGTGATCACCAGATTATTTGACTCTGCAAAATTTTCAAGATCAGCCCCTCCAGAATTCCTCTGTCATAGTCCAAATGGTCCTACCACATCTGATGTTCTAGCTTCCCCTACTTTTGGATTACAATCTCTCATCACAATTGTCAACTCATACGTGTTTTCTCAAAATTCCATTTATGTTATCATAAAATTCTTCTATCTCTTCATCTTTCCAGTCCATTGTAGGGGCATACACTTGTATTATATTTATAACACTAGGTCTACCACTCAGCTGCAGTAACATTATATGGGCTGATACGGGTATGATACTGAATTCTTTTTTCCTTCATGTACAATGGATACTCTGGTGAGTGGGAAGAATGAAGACCAGAGCAGTTTACACAGTTAGGTGATGGGGTGCAAGGGTTCCCCATATGAAGAAAGTGGCCATAGTCACCACAGATGGGAGTGGCACTGTATCGGAGGACGTGTGGCCAAACTTGAGGCAATGGAAACAACGCATTGGAGGTGGAATGTACTGTTTCATGTAGCAACTGTACACCATTACCTTGACCTTCTCAGGCAGGGCAGCCCCCTCAAATACCACGATGAAAGTGCCGGTGTCTACATGATGGTCCTTAGGGCCTTTCTGGACATGCGTCATCCCAAATTAGCAAGAAGTTCATCATTGAACTCGAGGGGAAGGCAAAAGTCTTCCCATCAGTGCTGGTACAGACCAGCTACTGCAAAAAGGGTTTCACCCCAAGCTGGCAAGTCTGGCCCTCCTTCCACGGAGGGTAAGGCTGGGAAGGCAGGAACAGGAACTGAGACAAAGCAACATTAAGGAAGAGATGCAGCCACAGTAGAGTGGCCAGAAAGTTCAGCACATTTCATGTGTCAATGTTGCCCTGGTGTCGCCAACTCTGAACAGGGGCTCGCCTTGTGGTTGCCACCCAGCCACAGCAATAGCCACCTGGCAGGACTGTCATTGCTGGGCAACCACTCCTAGGCTTGCACAAAATATTCACAGCATGGATACCAGCAGTATGATTCCAGTGGTATCCTCCCCCCCCCCCCCCCTCCCCTGCATGGACTGACTACCGAGCTGGTGACCCATCAAGGAAGTAAAACAATTTTGATGTGGAGGGATGGGAAGGGAGAAAAGGGAGAGGGAGGAGGACAAGGACGAGGGGGAGACAAACCCACGCCAAATATGCTACAGAGGGAGTTCTTCCCCATATGGCTATGACTACAGATTTCAAAATTGGAGATGGAGGTCAGACCCCTGAAAGGGACCAAAAAAGAAAGGCCAAAAAGGAGGAGGAAAAGCAACCAACCAAAACTGTAAGGTGAAGTGAAGTCATGAGGACAGCCAAGCCAACATAAAGAAGAACACCAAGAGAAGGAAAGGAAGGGGCAAAGGGAAAGGAAGAAGGACAGTGAAGGAGAAGGAAGGGAATGGAAAGCAGCCCAGAAAATCATAAAAGTTGCAATAGCTCAGGGACTCACGTGCACCACACATGTACCCACAAAAGAGCTGTTGGTTGGCCCCCTGGGGGAACAAATTTTGAGATTTCTAGGGTGAGCAAAGACATAAGTTGACGAAAGTTGTAAGGACATCTGTATCTCTAAACATGTGAGCAAAAATTTTAAGTACTAACATCAACATCTTTTGCAATGAATTGTTTTTAGACGGAGACAGCAAGCCAGATGGTATATATGTTTCATTAAGACCACTGATATTATTTTATTTTAATAAAACAAAACACATTTGGTGACAAAAATACATAGTTCGTTGGAGTCACAAGACAGATTTAAAATATCTTCACAGATTTCAGAAATAACATTAGAAAAAAAGTAGGCCTCTTGAAAGAAGTGTCTAAGGCAGCTAAGAGTTGCGTAAACCAACACTATAGGTGACTGCCAATAAAATGTTGGTTCTTCTATGTACGTTATTGTTGGTTATTGCCCACTGCATCATGTCTATTATTTTGTAGGAATTGTGTGGTTTTTCTTCCACAAAATATGGAAGTACATAGTGTAAAAACTGCCAGTGACTGCCACAATTTTCTTCATCTGATCATCCATACTTTCTAATATATAAACTACTTTTAAAGTGCCAAAATGTGCTAGAATAAATAAAATGTCTATAAAACACCACAGTTTACAATGTTCTTGGGCTGAGACAGCCGCAATTCCTGAAATCCATTGCCCATGGTCTCTGGCCTGAAAAGGAGCACCGAATCCTGAGTCCATGGATAAAACATGAAAATCTGCCGCATTATGCCACACACGAGCAGACCTGACTTGCAGCACATCGGTGAGACTAGATCCAAAAGCACATTAGTGGGAAATGATGGGCTTCAGATTGGCAGACCTGATCCGTTAGAGATACTCACAGAAATGGCATGCAGTTTTGGCGCATCATGGACGTCCCCTGGTGGGGCCAGCTATCTACATGTCACAGACACCATGTTGATGAAATCAGACCGTGGTAATCAATCCATGCAACAGATAACTTGTGCAAATGCTCTGAAAATATGTACTAATGAGGATAGGCAACAACTCACCATAAAGACAATCACTGAGCTGCAAACAGCCACATAGAAAGTAAGAATGAGGGAGAAGGGCCGGCCGGAGTGGCCGAGCGGTTCTAGGCGCTACAGTCTGGAACCACGGGACCGCTATGGTCGCAGGTGCAAATCCTGCCTTGGGCATGGGTGTGTGTGATGTTTTTAGGTTAGTTAGGTTTAAGTAGTTTCAAGTTCTAAGGACTGATGACCTCAGATGTTAAGTCCCATAGCGGTCAGAGCCATTTGAGCCAGGGAGAAGGGAAGTGGCTTATGTACTCAGATGCGCCCAGCCAGCGACGATGCACGACATCTCAGTAAACAAAGCACTTCATTTACTGAGACAAAAATGAGATTTTTCCAGTGTTTTCGTTTTCAAATTTCCATGATGTTTCCCTGATTTCCCTGACACATTTTAAATTCCCTAATATTTCCTGATTTCCCTGAGTTCCAGAACATGTGGCAACCCTGGAGAAGTGTAGTTGTGGTGTCACAGCCATATGTAAAGATTCCCCCCTCACCTTTGTTAAGATGAATATCTGCTTAATTACGGCATCAAGAATGTCTAATAAAATATTTAATATATTGACAATTTATCATCTTTGAAAGACAGCAATATGTGAACTGTGCAATCATTAAATATCCCTTCTGAATGACAAAGATGTTAGTGTCTATCAAACAATTATAAATACAATGGACCAATGAAAAAAAAGCTCTCTTCCAATTAGACCTGTCTTGCAACTAGAACTTTCCTGCAGTTAGGTCTCTCTAGCTATTAGATCTTTTTTGATCAATGTTGCTGTGCTGTACTGTTTAATGTCAGTCTCAGTAGACTGAATATTCATTAAAAGTAAAAAAAAATATCTTTTTCATTATGATTAGGCTACATCATTTGAAAAGTCACTTTCATTTTAGTTAAAAAGAAAAAAATGTTTTCAATCAGTGAAAGTAATATAACTAAATACGAAAGCTTTTTCTTTGGTTCACAATTATTTCAACCTTTTTGCATGTAATTATTATTTGCATATTACATAAATCAGAAACTACAAGTAACTTTTCTCAGTGCGATTATTACCAAAGGAAACTCCTTTTCTTTTCACAGTCAGTAAAATACCAAAGGAATTGCTTCCAAGCTACCCGTGGACCATAGCTGTTTTTCAATTTTGAAGTAAATGGAAGTTAATACAAGCTCTTTCTTATTCAGCTACAGCCAAAAACATAGTTCCAATAAGTAATTTTACATAACCATTAATGCTCTTGATTATCTCATTAAGAATATAAAGTCAGTTTCACTTAATTACAGGTGGTAATGTTATATAATGACAAAGATAAATTCAAAAGAACACAGAAAATTTAAGAAACATTTAGCTTTAGGACCAGGAATAGATTTTTGAGTTCAAGTTCCTCGAGGTAAAAAGTAACTGTTCCTAATTCTGGAAAATAGTTCTCAATAAACGTATTCTACACCACCACCTGACAGGGCAAAGAGGCCATACAGCTACACGATGAATAAAGGTAGTACTGTGGACAGTTTGGGAATAGCCAAGTATTGCAAGTCAGTTTGAGGACCCACATAAATAATTGGTCATTTTGTTCACATTTGATAGATATTCTCTCACCATGGTCTCATTTTGCATTGCCACTTGGGTCACAAGTTTCAAAGAATAGGCCAAGCAGTGAAAGTGCAGAACTCCTTGAAACCCATAAAAAGTGCTGGTCATGTCTGCAGCTCCGTCAGTTGCAATACCTCTGCTTGATTTGATATCTACAGAAAAATAACTGAGAACATCCATTAAAATTGTCAACAATACTTCATCTGTAATAGATTCAGTATTATAAAAACCAAAAAAATTATTAATTTGAAAATTATCATCATTGACACAATGAAAACAAATCAAAATTTGCTCATGCTGAGATAGGTCACTAGTTTTACCCACAATTATCGAATTGTATTGGGAATATTTTAATAACTTTATCAAATTGTGTAAGGCTTCGTTGGCCATAATGAACCCTACTTAATTTGTTATATCACGTGAAAGCCATTGGTATTTTGAATCCCAAAGTCTAGAGGACAGATTGGAGTTATCTTCAGAAACTAACTATAACAATTCATTATAATTAGAATTTTCATCTGTGTGACCACGGATTGGTGACCCCTGTACCATCAGACAATGCTGTGTAAATAATATTCTCAACAGAGCTACTCTTACATAACCAATTTCTCCCTCCTCTACACAAGACATTGAACACTGCATGTTCACGCCTTCATTAAATTCACTTTTCCTGCTACAGCAAGACATAGGATAATTTAACTTTTCATGACAATAAAATCTTTCTAACACTTTTTTTCCAAGGAGAAAAACTGATTTCAATTAATTCTTCTATCACATCTTCATCTTGTTTGGGTTTCTTCACAAAAGGCTCACTAGAGCAATTCATTTCCTTACATACAGAACAGAACACTTTACTACACTTCTCATCATATAACATCCACTTATATTTATTTTTCCACTATTTTTGAAAGGAACAGTCACCACCAACATGACCTGTTTTATTTGTTTCAATCAATACAGGAACTGAATCAGAACCATCATAAACAGTATCTACATATGTAGTGGGCAAATCATTTTCCTTTACTGATGACATAAAAAAATTATCAATAACACAAATCAACTACAATAAAGAAATAAACACAAAAATTTGTAACTGTAAATGATATTTTATTATGGAAAAAAGCATTACTGCTCCATAAGGAATGATACTGAATGAGTGAATATTTGGACATCTATTGATGCAACACATGTGGTGTAAATCTCTGCCAGCCATTGTCTGTTTGGAGGAACATTTAAAATCTTTCATCACATTTTCACAAAAGAGCTACACTGAGGCCTTGTCAGATTCTTTCTAGAGGGATGAGAAATGATAGGCCATGCTTCCATGGGCCAACGCAAGAGTGTGATGTCAACATTGGCTTAACTGACAGCTCTGAAATTTTCCCCATTACCCCCCTTTGATGATGAGCAAGTAACCCCCTTGGATGATGAGCAAGCACTGAAGCACCCTCAAAGTTGGGCCCCTGACTAGCACACTCTCTTAACTACAAAAATGTCAACCACACATATATACACAAACAAAAACAAAAAAATCACAAAAGACAATACATAATGATTACTTTCTAGGCATTAGCACATACTGCACTTGAGGAATCTGGACCTCCTCAACTCTTTGACAATCCCTTGGTTTCTTCTTCCATGGTTTCTTCTTCCATGGTTCCTTCTTTGTTTCCTTCCCACTTTCTGTGGAATCACTTCTGGCCCACTCATAAATGTTCATAAATGGCCATCATGAGCAATTACTGAAGCTTGATATTTATTGGTGAAGTAGTCTCACTCTGATATGGGCCCGGTGCCATATTAAAAACTTCTTCATTTTTCCCTTCGAAGTGTAGGGACTGGATAATACCAACCATTGACCCACTCTGTACTGCAGCAACATTCCCACTCACTTCACTCCATCTTCTTGTTTTTTCGACATCTTTCATGTTTGTTAGCTGGACCCTTCTCCAAACTTTTCTCACTTTTCGAATGAATTCTCAGACTGACTCACCATTCCTACCTGACTTTTGTCTAATCATCTCAAGTGGTGATGGCATCTACTTCCAATACAGCCCTTTGCAAGTGTGTACCTTGGATCTATACACACTCAGCACAAAGCCTAAATATTTATCCCAATCTGAATGGGGTACGTTCATGTAATAACACAGCATTTTCCCAATCATCTGATGAACCTATTTGTCTTTTTGTTAGACTGAGGATGAAGTGGACTTGTTTTTAGTTTCTACAGTCTTAGTAACTAACACAATTCTTTTCTCAGGTCTGACAAGAAATTTATCCCCTAGTCAGTAACTGTTGTCTCTGGCACCCTGAGCTTCAGTATCCATCTGTTCACCAACTCTTATTTGATTTCAATAGCCTGTTTGTTTAACATTGGCACCATCTCTACAGAATGAGAAAAATCAAACAATGGAAAATCCAGGATGGAATGTAACAATATTATGAAAAGGAAAGCTGCCAATCACCATATAGCAGAGATGCTGAGTCACAGATAGGCACAACAAAAACACTGTCACAAATAAAGCTTTCGGATAGTACGGCCCAACAGAAAAATGATCTATTATGGTCAGCACAAAATGATACCCACTGGCATCTAGTTGGAAGGTCCTAATATGTCCACCACAATAAAACTGAATGCTTCTGTAGCCTCTGGCAACCTCTGAGGTAGTACCTGTTTCCAGTTCAAATCTGCATGGTGCATACACTCTATACAACTTGCAACATATCAATCCACATCACTCTTTCTATCCCCGCCCCCCTCCCACAGTGCTGCTCACCCACTCTCATGACCTGACAAGACATGATCATGCATCTCACCTAACAACTCCTTTTTCAGTACTGCTGGCACAACCAGGCATGGAACTAATTTTGTCTCTCTGCTCAATAAACCATCATATTCACTGAACTGCTGCTTGCTTTATTGCTCTTCATTGATCAGTGCATCCTGCCATTTGTATCGGTGCTATCTTTCTGTTCAGTCTGTATCCATTTCATGTTTCTTCCCAGGTTCATGGATTACTTCATACTCAAATTCATTAATTTTCAATGCCCATCTCTTCATTCTAGTGGATGGATCCTTAAAACCTAGTAACCACTTTGAAGCAGCATGGTCTGTTACTGCTTTGAATTTTTTACCATATACAGGATGCACACAAGGAAAAGAACAAAAAAATTCCCGATTTTTCCCAGATTTCCCAGTTAAAAATATACTTTTTCCCAGATGAAAATACATTATATCCCTGGTGAAAGTACATTTTTTCCATGTTAAGTGACAATATACTTTCCCTTGGAGCTGTAAAACGTAGCAATCCTTTAAATGGTGAAGGTATTATATTCCAGCATAGAACTGCCTGGCACTTCAGCAAATGAAACACGTCAAAGAACAACGTATTTTGGAAAGATCTTTGATGCATGGTGACATTTACACTGCATATTTTTATAATATGAAAGTATAAACAGCAATTCCATCAATTCCAGCAACAGGAATACAGCACAATAGGTTCCGAAACAATAAAATCAAGATCGTGATGCACTTTTGTCAGCCACTTGCAGCTCATGTCATGTGATCTTGCCAGCTGATGACAGCAGATATTCAGAGCATAGGACACATGATGTAGTCAACCAACAGCAAAATCATTGTTAAGTAATGTGATCAAATAATTAAGAAAATTTAATAGTTTACATTAATATACATTCAGCATAGCTACAAGAAAAGCAAACTTTCACACATAATACCGGTTGTCAAAAGTTTTTCTGCTGTTTTTTCCTGAGGGCGTGGTAAGGCAGTTCCATAATAGCACAGCTTAAATTGCAGCAGTTGAACATTTCTCACAAGCATGGTTACCAGCTTCACTGCCATACACTGAACATCTGATGGATGACATGGCTGAATACATGGCATTTCAAGCATTTCAACTTTTCTATAGTAAAGCCAATTTTGGGCAAAATTCCCCAAGAACTCGCTTCACACTTTTTTAAAGGATAGTTACACTTTTTGATATCATTATTGCATGATTTGTAATCTATGAAAGAATTAAAATAAATATGAAAAACTTGGTCTTTTTTAGCACATGGTATTCTTTAAGATATGCCAAACACAATTGTGCCCCTAAAATTTTAGATAATAGCATAAATGGCTTGTCTTCTGGGACTGAAATTTTTCGAAGTGGATGGTCCTCAGTGATAAGTTTTGAATGAGAGTCTAATGCTCCATGACTTAAGAAATTCATCGCACATTGTCACAAGTAACATAATTCACCTTGCATAAAAGGAAATTTGCTTTGAAAGTGATGCTTCTCAAACCACTGTTCACAATATTTTCCCATGACCTATTAGAAATGTAAACAGTTGTGACATCAGACTCATCAAAATGAGGCCCATGAAAAAGAAACATTGAAGACAGATCTTTGACACATTTTGCTGTCAGCACGTGCTTGTGTGTGCACTGTGTTTCATTCCAGTAAATGGCACATTTTGTTTGCAAGTAAAGTTTTATTTTTGTGTTGTTCTCTTGTTTATGTTTTATTGCTGCAGTATTATTCTGCAGTAGCAGGCTAAAGTAAAATTATTTGTTAGGTTATTAGTTCTTACCAGCAAAAATTACAAAAATTTAACTGAAAACTAAAAAAATGAAAAATTCCTGGAATTCCACGAATGTGTTTTGGCGCTGGACTATTACTCTCCTCTATTACTCTGTTGGCCAACCGTTGATTTGTAAATTCATCTAACATTGCTTACAATGACTATGGTATGCTGTATGGTCTTTGGTAAATGTTCTTTGTTACTTGGCGGAATCCTGCACAGTTTGACTGGTGTAGCAGGTAACTACTCTTGCAGATAAAACAGATCTTAAAACTCCAGTAGCTGTTATTTCATCTTCAACCTCTCTATCCCCTTCAAATGCTTCAGTTTTTCATGAAATGCACTTCTAGCAGCATCCCGTATCCTTCCTTATTCTATACTGCCTGTGTGACAATCTTCCTCATCTGGTGTCTTCAACATGGTCAACAATGTTCCTTTCAGTAACTTCACTTCCTCAATGCCAAAATTATCTATTGCCTCCACTTTACTAAACAACACACTTCATATATTTCATTATATCCAACATACATAACACAATAACTGGTAAGTAAGGCTTCACATTATCTACATTTACTTCCTGGTGCCTTCTGACATACAGTCATGCTAATCAAGCCTTAATGTCATCAGTTATGGTCAACTGTCTCATATACCAGATGCTTCTCATGAAAGATCAACACTGACATTAGCTTTCCACAGTCAGAATCTCCTCACATTAAGTTCCACTACACATTGTCAAATGTCAGTTATGACATGATGTTTATGCAGAAAGTACAACCCTAAGTAGCTATCACTTACATGAGACACCACCTCCACACTCTCTCTGAACTCAGGAGTATCAAATGAAAAATTCATCATTACTGACCCCAATAGTCATATATCATCATTCCCTGCTCAAAGCAATTTGTACTGTGGTGGGTTATCCCTTCTCCCACACACTAGCTCTCTTGACGCCACTGACACATGTGCCCCTGTGTCCAATAAAACTCTACATTCTCTACCATTTATTACATCCATTACGGCACATACCTCCTCTGTATCTGTTTACTCTAAATTTACTTTCACCCTGAACTCCTGTTGGCAGTCCTGTGGTTCCCTCCGAAGTTTAACAGACCCTCCCTAACTCCCAGACCATCTCTACTACTACCCCTGTATCCCTGTCAATGACCTACACCTCCTTTACAACCATTCTCATTAAATTCCTAATAACTATGAACAACTGGAGACTGTCAAATCCTTTGCCTACCTGGGTAGTAAAATTACATCAGATGCAAGACCAAGGAAGAATATCACAAGCCAAATCCACCAGGCAAAAGCTGCTTTTAACAAGAGAAGAAACCTTCTCATATCCAGTTATACACACATACAGCTCAGGAAAAACCTCACAAAGACACTTATTTGGAGTGTGCTGCTGTATGGAAGTGAAACATGGACATTCAGAGAAGCAGAAAAAACATAAAATAACAGCCTTTGAGAGGTGGTGCTACCAGAGAATGCTCAAGAATTCCTGAGTAGACAATAAATCAAATGAAGAGGTGCTCCACGGGGTGAAGGAAGAGAAGCCTTATCTGGTGAAGGTAATCGAACACAAAGGAATGCATCAGTCAGTCATCTGCTGAGACATGATGGTATCATTAGAAGTATCATTGACAGGACAGTAGAAAGGAAAAACAGAAGAAGCAGACTGAGACTAGAATGTTTCAACTAGATCATGGAGGATACCATCTGCCCCACATATACCATTCTCAAGAGGATGGCCAAAGACAGAAATGCATGATGAACTGCTAGTAACCAATCTGATGGTTGAAGACCAAATAAGAAAGAACCCCTGCTATCCTCATCACTTTTTTGTGACTGGTGGCATGCCTTTTGCACATGCTCCATTTGCCCACAACTGAAACACTCTACATTTGATGCAATACATATCTTCAGTCCCTCAGTTCTGTTGTCCTCTCAATTTTGTAGAAATCCAATACCAATCTAACCTCAGTGTAACAACCTTTAGGCACCCCTTTCTGGTACTAAACGCCTCAGAAAAGCATCAAGTGCACATTGCTTGGCCTTTTGCAGTACCACTTTGTTCACTTCCTCATTTTGTGACAGTTCATAAGTGTGCACATTCTTTTTCCAAATTCTATCAGCAAAGCCTTCCACTGCCTCATTATGCCTGCTCGAAACCATACCCAACTGCTCATGAAAAAATTGTGCACTGTTTCACTCTCTATACTTCTGCTCCAACCTCACTTCAGTTCATCAAAACTTTCTGCATTGTGTAATGCTTCTATGCATTCACAAACAACTTTGCCTCTCTCACTAAATGCAACTTGCAAACAGCAATAATTGTTTATCTGACCAACCACCTGTCAACTGATGCCTGGAGATCCTCTACAAATCTTCTCAGATGCCCTATCAGAGCAGGGAGAGACAAAGTTAGCAATAGCTGGATCCACTTCTAAATTTTGCAATTTCAACGTATCTACTGCATCACATTTCTCTGCCAAACTATTACATAAAGTTACCTCAGCTGCCCGAACTTGAGCTACCTGATTCACTAATGATTTTACCACCTCATCCTTCATGACATGGTGTGACTCAGATTTTGCAAATTGCCTCACTTTTACTCACTGCTACGACACAGAAAAAACAAGGGTATATAATAAAAATTAATATATATAGAACAGGTAGTCAGAGAGTAATTGCTCTATCAACCTACTACCTCTGTCTAATCATGAGCCACCTGAAGTCTAGATGTTGACTAGCTTGTGCAAAAAATGATAACAGTAAAACACTTCAGCACATGGAGCAGAAAGTGCAAGAGAATTACAATCAGTACAACACACAGGCACTATCCACTCATCCCTATTGTGCAACCCTAAACTGTGGCAAATCCGTCAGTTTCTCTGGTTTCACAAAGGTAACCCTCATATAATCTCACCACCAAAACCATGACCTTATAAGGAAAAAATGGTCTCACTCAACCTAGACAAAGATACTGTGGGATGTGGCTTGGGCAATACACTGCAGGAGTGACACTCCCTCTGCTGCTGTCTGCAGTGGTACTGGCATCCATGACACCATTCTGAAGTGCCGGGGTGGTGTTTGATGGGCAGTGGAGTGCAAGAAAAACATTGTTAACGGTTACAAGTTGCTTTTCTTGACTTTAATACATTGTTTAATGAGGCAGCCACACCTCTCCTCATTGTCCCTGGCTGTTGTTGATGAACGGCTGGCAGCTTCTGCTCAGAGCTGCTGAGCCAGCGCCCTGTGTTGCTGAGCTGGACAGCATTTACAGGCTGTGGCCATTGACTTCAATGGCGCTAGGTGTTGTGCTGTGACAGTGCTCCACTCAGAAAATGGCTCTTCAGCTTCACAATCATCCACAGTGGCAGCGTGTAAAGTCTAAAGTGTGCAGGGTACAAACTGATGCCTTCAGACAGGAGTCAGTCAGCAGCTGGTGTTGTAACTCAAAATCCCACTAGGGGTTCAGTGTCAGAGGCAGTTGGTTTGGTTAACAGGTTGGCAGGGCTGGGGCACCAAGTCCTGTGAAGGACTTAGTGCTGATGGCAGGCACTGCCCAGCCTTAAACCTGTGGTTGCCACTGCTGATGCTTAGTCGTCTCGCTGTCTGGTGTGGCTCTGGCATCATGGTGGTCCTCATGGTATCCAGTGATGAGAAGTGCCCCCTGCCTTAAAATCCAGACTTGTTTATGGGTATCCAGTGCCCATTTGTTCCATTAAAACCCAGTGGCCACCCACTGAGAATAAGCTTGTTATACACTAATTCCAGAATACTTAACTCTCTTCACTCTTTTGGGAAGAGTGTAGCACCTTTGTGAAAACTTTGTGTCTCCTGTATCATAGCTGTGAATGTAATAATTTGTTTGAAAAAACTTTCTGCCACTGTCTACCACATCAACAGTAAGTACATGTATTAGAATTGAGGGTAAATGCCATGATGGTCTGTGTGTGAATGAAGGCATTTTTCTTGCTTCTAGCTGGATTAACAGTCACACATTGTACTCAGTATCTAACAAATTCATTTTCTTCACATGATATGTGTCTCACTGAGAACCACTGCTCCTTAAGAAGATGAGCAAGTCAGTCACTGAAGTATTGTGCAGAAGAATAGGATCTCATCATGTATGGTATAACTGGAGTGGTGAGTTTCTTGAGAAGCTAATAAATATAATCACTACATTTCAAACAACGGAATGTAACAATATTATGAGAAGGAAAATTTCTACTCACTGAATAGTGGAGATGATGAGCTCCAGATAGGCACCATAAAAAGACTGTCACAAATAAACTTTTGCCCAACAAGGCCTTTGTACAAAATAGACGACACACACACACACACACACTCATGCAAATGCAACTCATATTCACACTGCAACCAGCAGCAGCGGAGCATGATGGGAGTGGCAGCTGGAAGGAGCAAAGAAGGAGGTTGGGGCAGGGAGGGGAAGGGATAGTAGGGTAGGGGTGGGGGACAGTGAAGTACTGCTGAGGAGTGCACAGGGAACAGGTGTAGGGAGGGTAGGGCAGCTAGGTGCAGTTGGGAGGTTAGACAAAGGGCAAGGGTGAGATGAAAGGGTGGGGGAGGGGGGGGGGTGGAGGGGGGGTAGTGGAAAAGGAGAGAAGTGAAAAGACTGGGTGCATTGGTGGAATGAGGGCTGTGTAGTGCTGGAAAAGGAACATGGAAGGGGTTGGACAGGTGACGAAGGTTGAGGCCAGGAGTCTTATGGGAACATAGGACATATTACAGCGAAAGTTCCCACCTGCACTATTCAGAAAAGCTGTTGTTGGTGGGAAGGATCCGTGTGGCACAGGCTGTGAGGCCATCATTGAAATGAATGATGATGTGTTGGGTAGCTTGCTCAGCAGCAGTGTGGTCCACTTGTTTCTTAGCCAAAGTTTGTCAGTGACCATTCATGCGGACAAGCTTATTGCTTGCCATGCCCACAAAGAATATACCACAGTTGTTGCAGTTTAGCTTGTAGGTGACATGACTGATTTCACAGGTAGCCCTCTCTTTGATGGGATAGGTGACATCTGAGACCGGACTGGAGTAGGTGGTGGGTGGGAGAATGTATGGGACAGGCCTTGCATCTAGGGTTATTACACGGATATGAGCCATGAGGTAAGGGGTTGGGAATAGGGACTGTTTAGGGATGGATGTGTATATTGTACAGGAACAGTGGATGATGGAATAATACTGTGGGAGGGGTGGGAAGGATAGTGGGCAGAAAATTTCTTATTTCAGGACGCAACAAGAGGAAGTCGAAAACATGGCGGAGAATGAAATTCACGGTACAGAGTTATGAGGGGAATGCTCCTCTGTGGCGAGACAGTGAGACTTTGGAAGATCGTGGGAGACTGGAAAGATAAGGCATGGGAGATTTGTTTTTTTGCAAAGTTGGGAGGATAATTATGATCTGTGAAGGATTCAGTGAGACCCTTGGTATATTTCGAGAGGAAGTGTTCAACACTGCAGATACAATGACCATGCCTGGCTAGGCTATATGGAAGGGTCATCTTGGCATGGAATGGGTGGCAGCTGTTGAAGTGGAGGTATTACTGGTGGTCAGTAGATTCAATATGGAAGGACGTACTGATGTCACCATCATTGAGGTGGTGGTCAACATCTAGGAAGGTGACTTATTGGATTGAGTAGGCTCAGATAAGGCAAATGGAGGAGAAGCGGTTGATTTCTGGAGGAATGTGGATAAGGAGTCCTCAGCCCTGATCCAGATCACAAAGATGTCATCAGTGAATCTGAACCAGGTGAGGAGTTTAGGATTCTGGGTGTTTAGGAAGGTTTCCTCTAGATGGTTGACTTATAGATTGGCATAGGATGGTGCCATGTGGATGTACAAAGCTGTACCCCAGATCTTCATGGGAGAAGTAATTGTGGGTGAGTATATAGTTGATCATGGCAACCAGGAAGGAAGTTGTTGCAACTCGAAAGGAAGTTGTTGGTTTGGAATAAGTCAGGCATTGGGAAAGGGTACTGTTCAATAGGAGTAAGGCCACTGGCATTAGGGATGTTAGTGTAAATGGAAGTGCCACAGTACTGACAAATAGGGCACCGTATGGTAAATGGAAATGCTGTGTGGCTAGGGCTTCCCGTCAGGTAGACCATTCACCTGGTGCAAGTCTTTCGAGCTGACAACACAACACCCAGTCCCTGAGTGGAGAAAATCTCAGACCCGGCCAGGAATCGAATCCAAGCCATTAGGTATGACATTCCATCGCACTGGCCACTCAGCTACCAGGAACAGACACCGGGTGGTAAAGGGACATGAACTGTGGAGAGTTGGTTGAGGATATTGTTGATATATTTTATATAGGAGGTAGGTTCCAGGTAATAGGTTGAAGGTTTTGGTCCACGAGAGCAGAGATTCTCTCAGTGGGGGTACAGTAACCGGCATTGGTGTCTGGTTGAGCCTGATTGGTAAAGTTGGTGGCAAAAAAGTGTGTCCTGTAGGGACTTGGAGGAGGAGAGAAGGTCTTTAACAAGTCCTGCAAGATTGAATTTGGGAGTGGGGCAGAAGGTGAGGCCTTTGGAATAATAGAATGATATGTCTGTGGAGCTAATGCTTCTGGAGGACAGGTTCATTAATGTGTTTCGGGTGTGTTTAGGTTCAGGGTTCTGTTTGTTGGTGGGAGGGAGTTTTGGAGGGTTGGGTAAATAAATGTAGTAGGTGCAAGAGAGGATTTATCAGCTATTAGCAGATATGGGGGAGGTTTGGAGGTTGTTGTAGAGGTGGTGGACAGTGGTACTCCAAAGTGGGAATAGTAAGCAAGCAGGGCAGAGAGTTTTTTTAAGGTGGCATTGTGCATGTTGCTCTAGTTCTTGGAGAGTAAGAGTTTCAATGTGTGTTATGGTTTTCGGGAATGTGGGATTGCGCAGCAGGAGAATTTTGCAGATGGAGAGGAGGCACTGCAAGGAGGTTTGGGCTTGGTTGATATGGTTTTGCAGGACTATGTTGGTGAGGACTAAGGCTTGGTGGAATTTGAACAGATGGAGGTCATTATGGAAGGAGGGGTGGCAGCCAGAAATGGGTAATTAGATGGTAAGGCCTTTTGGGGGGATTCCATGAACCATAGAACAATGCAGGAACAGTATGTGGGATGGGGTTCTGGCTAGGGGACATTGATGCAAGGAGAGAGATCAATCTGAAGGTACAGGATTAATGATATAGGTGGGAGTAATGTGGGACATAAGATTCTGCACTAACAATCAGTGTGGTCTTTTATCCATCTGATGTGCACGGACTAAACGGTTTATATAGTGTGGCTGATAAGTAGAGCATGCAGTACGGATTGTAAGGTGACAAGAGACGACATGAAAGAAGACAAAGAAGGATGGCCATGGAGGATAGTAATTCATTAGAAAATACTAACAATCTAAAACAGCACTGGGTTAGCATCAAAGAAAAGCCATCAGGAAAAAATCAAACAATGGAAAATCCAGGAAGGAATGTAACAATATTATGAAAAGAAAAGTAGCTACTCACCATATAGCAGAGATGCTGAGTCACAGAAAGGCACAACAAAAAGACTGTCATGAATAAGCTTTTGGCCAACAAAACGTTTATCAGAAATAGATGACAGACACACTCACACTCTCACGCAAACGCACCTCACACACACGACCGCAGTCTCTAGCAGCTGAAGCCACACTGCAACCAACAGCAGCAGTGCATGATGGGAATGGCATTTTGATGGGGGTACTGAGGAGGCTGGGGTGGGCAGGGGGACAGATAGAAGGGTAGGGGTCAGGGACAGTGAAGTGCTTCTGGGGATCAGGCAGGGACAAGACGGAGAGAGGGTCGGGCAGGTAGGTGCAGTCGGGAGATTGGACGAAGGGCAGGGGAGAGGAGGGCAGAGGGGGACAGGGGTTAGCAGAAAAGGAGAGGAGTAAAAAGACTAGATATGTTGGTGGAATGAGGGCTGTGTAGTGCTGGAATGAGAACAGGAAAGGGGCTCAATGGTTGAGGACAGTGACTAACAAAGGTTGAGGTGGGGAGAGTTACAGGAACATAGTATATATAACAGCGAAAGTACCCACCTGTGCAGTTCTGAAAAGCTGGTGTTGGTGGGAAGGATCCATGTGGCATAGGCTGTGAGACAGTCATTGAACTGAAGGATGTCATCATGGGCAGCACACTCAGCAATAGGATGGTCCACTTGTTTCTTGATCACGTTTGTCGGTGGCCTTTCATGTGAACAGATGACTTGTTCATTGTCATGCCCACATAGAATGTAGCACAGTGGTTGCAGCCTAGCTTATAGATCACATGACTGTTTTCACAGGTAGCCCTGTCTTTGATGGAATAGGTGATGTTTGTGACTGGACTGAAGTAGGTGGTGGTGGGAGGAAATATGAGACAGGTCTTGCGTTTAGGTCTGTTACAGGGATATGATCCATGAGGTAAGGGATTGGGAGCAGGACTTGTGTAGGAATGAGAGTGACATACACAATGCTACCTTAAAAAAAATCTCACCCCTGCTCGCTTACTGTTCCCGCTTTGGAGTAGCACTGTCCACCACCCTTATAACAACCTCCAAACCTCCCCCATGTCTACTTGTAACTGATAAATCCTGCTTCGGAGACATATTACATTTACCTCACCCTCCAAAACTCCGTCCCACCACCACACAGAATCTAGAACCTAAACACCCCCAAAACACATTCATGAACCTTTCCTCCAGAAGCATTAGCCCCACAGAAATATCAGTCTTTCATAAAGGCCTCACCTTCTGCCCCGCTCCCAAATTCAATCTTGCAGGACTTGTTAAATACCTTCTTTCCTTCTGCAGGTCCTCACAGTGGACTCATTTTTGTTTTTGCCATCAACCATGCCAATCAGACCCAACCAGTTGAGCCCTGCCTGACACAATTCATTCCTCCATCCAACCATGATATCCCCACTGCCCTGATTCACCCCCTGTTAACTTCCCAGAATTTCGTAACCTCGAACCTTCCCTCACCACCATTTCCCAAACCCCTCAACATGCAAACTAACCTTATATCTGCGGAAAGACCCACAGCCCACCATCTAAAAACTGAGCCCAAACTTATAATCCTACCTGTGGACAAAGGCTACATCACTGTTGCTTTGAAATGCATGGATTACCTGGCAGAAAAACTCCACCAACTGTCAGATACATCCTCCTGCAAACCTTGCCACAGTGACCTCATTCCAGAAGTCCAGCAGGCTCTCCAGTCACTCCTAAAAATCCTAAATCCATTCCAGAACACTCTCCCCGGGGTCCATCTCTCTGCTCATCCCTACTACTCTACACCCTCCTGCAATCTATATGCTTCCTAAAGTCCATAAAACCAACCACTCAGGATGCCCCATTGTGGCTGGTTACTGTAACCTGACTGAGAGAATCTCTGCTCTTATAGACCAAAATCTTCAACCTATTACCTGGAACCTACCCTCCTATATAAAATATACCAACAACGTCCTCCACCGACTCTGTACAGTTCCTGCCCCATCACCACACAGTGCCCTACTCGTCACTACTAATACCACCTCCATTTACACTAATGTCCCTAATGCCCATGGCCTCACTGCCATTGAACATTACTCTTTCCGAATGCCCGACTGAATGCAAACCAACAACTGCCTTCCTAGCTGCCATGACCAACTATATCCTCACTCACAATTATTTCTCCTGTGGAGACATCACCTACAAACAAATCTGGGGTACAGCATGGACCCCTATGTGGCACCATCCTATGTCAACTTCATAGAGGAATCCTTCCTAAACACCCAGAATCCTAAACCCCTCACCTGGTTCAGATTCTTTGATGACATCTTTGCGATCTGGATTGAGGTTGAGGACTCCCTATCCACATTCCTCCAGAAATCAACACTGGAGAAAATGAATTACATTCCTCACCAGGGTTTCCACTCTCTCTCTTTGTGCCCTGAAATGAGAAATGTCCTGCCCACTATCCTTCCCCCCACTCACATAGTGCTATTCTGTCATTTACCAAACCTCCACAATATGTACTTTTCCACCCCTACACAACCCCTTACCGCATGGCTCATATTCCTGTAATAGACCTAGATGCTAGTCCCATACATTCTCCCACCACCACCTGCTCCAATCCAGTCACAAATATCACCTATCCCATCAAAGGCAGGGCTGACTATGAAAACCATCATGTGATCTACAAGCTACACTGCAACCACTGTGCTGCATTCTATGTGGGCATGACAACCAACAAGCTGTCTTTCCACATAAATGGCCACTGACAAACTGTGCCCAAGAAACAACTGGACCACCCTGCAGCTGAGCATGCTGCCCGTGACGACATCCTTAATTTCAATGATTGCCTCACAGCCTGTGCTACATTGATTCTTCCCAGCAACACCAGCTTTTCTGAATAGTGCAGGTGGGAACTCTGACTGTAATATATCCTACGTTCCCACAACCCTCCTGGCCTCAACCTTCATTAGTCATTGTCCTCACTTACCCCGCCCATACCTGTTCCCATTCTAGCACTACACAGCCCTCATTCCACCAACATATCTAGTCTTTTTACTTCACTCCTTTCCGCTAACCCCCTCCCACTCACTTCTTCCCTGCCCTTCGTCTAACCTCCCAATAGCACCTAACTGCCCTACCCTCTCTCCACCTTGTCCCCTTGCACTCCCCCCACTCCTAACCTACTATCATTCCCTCTCCCCACCCCAGCTTCTTCCTTACCACCACCCTGTTGCCATTTGCATCATGCACTGCTGCTGCTGATTGCATTATGGTTTCAGCTGCCACAGAATGCAGTCATGTGTGTGTCCATTTGCACGAGAGAGTAGTGTGTGTGTGTGTGTGTGTATCATCTCTTTTTAACAAAGCCCTTGTTGGCTAAAAGCTTATTTGTGACAGTCTTCTTGTTGACGTATCAGTGTCTCAGCATCTCTGCTATATGGTGAGTAGCAACTTTCCTTTTCATAATATCATCACTACATTTCAGCTGATTATCCATTTAGGTTCTCAGGAATTTGAGATGAGGAGTCCTGCCAATTTAAAATCCTCTAATAAACATTTTAAAAATGGTTTTATTTATTGTGGCAGCAGTATAAAATATGTTTTTAAATTATGTAAAATTGGACAATTTGCTGTGAAATATTTGCTTACTTTTCATTTCAGTTGTAACCCACAGTTGGGGTTGAACCTTTGATATTAGCCAACTTGTTTCATCAACAGATGGTAATATCTTTTTGTTGTTATTTACCGACATTGGTAGTTCAGAACAGAAGTGTCCCACACATCAAGACACAAAGTAGCCATATACTGAATTTACTGTATTAATATTATCAGCTGAAACAACTGCATTCATGAATAGTTTTGTAGGAAGCAATGAAAAACTGTTAAAAGTTGAAAAACATTGTTTAGCTTTTTAAAAAAAGAACATGATACAAATAAAAATATCAGATTTGTAAAAAATATTTCATATTCACAGCGGCTAAGAAAAATTGTGAAGGACAGTTACATACTGAATCAGAAAAATTTTACTGAGAGGTATTTAAGAATACTAATACTGGCACTGTACAAATCATGCATTTTCATTGCCTAGGATGAGTCAATCCTACAAGTTAACTTTCATTCTAGCATGCTGGCACCAACAGTGTTAAAAGTAAAAAATGTTTAACTTTGCTAAGGACAATGAAAGACACAATATAATCCAAATCACAACAGATTGCATAATGTCAATGAGAATAAATCTTTTGGACAGCAACTGTGAAATATGCTCTAGATTGTAATAAAAATTGCAGTTGTATGAGGTTGCATTACCTGTTCTCTCAGTTTCCTTGAGACATTAATTAATTTTTGAAATATTTGGAGAAGGTTTGTACAACATTTCTGTATATCTGTTGCCTGCATCATCTTCATGAAATTGATTTCTTCTAGCATAGATACTAGAACCTGTAACAGTAGTAGAATACTGATATGTGATCATTTCTACACTGCAGTGTTTATTATCATTCACTAACATGATATCATGTTCTGTTGTTTTATGTAAATATAATTTTCTACCTTCTTTCAATATTTGGAGCACTTCTGCATTTTTGGTTTTACATTAATAAATCAAATTGCTAACTTTTTCCCTTCATCTTGTTCCTACGTTGTAGCTACATTGTCTGGAAAGAAAGAAAAAAAAGTGCCCAGAAGGGATGGAGCAAGCAAATGAAACATTTTGGGTTGAAAGGCTATGTGATGTTATTTTAGTGATTACACAGCTAAGTCAAATTTATAAAGAACTTGACAGTATGAGCCAATTTATCAGCATGATGTTGCACCCCTTTTGGCCTGTATGCATGCACTGGTTCGGTTGGGAATGGTGTCATTAACCCATTGTGTCCTCTCCTGAAATGGATACTGATATCCTGGATGCTGGCAATGAGATGAAGTTTACGTCCAAACTAGACCCACACATGTTTTACTCGAAAAATATTTGGGGATGTTGCTGATCATGGAAGTACTTCAGCATCACACACACAATCATTGAGATATGATGTGCCATGTGTGGAGAAGCTGTGTCCTGCTGTAACAAGGTGCCACAGTATTGTTGAATGAAACATAGCACATAAAGATACATGTTGTCTATGACATACTACTATCCCATCAGAGTTCCTACAATCACTACTATTTGTGAACTGACATCATATCCAAAGTTCCCCACATCATAATGCCAGGAGTATCACCTATGTGGCTCTAAAAAACACTGGAAGAATGGGACCACCCTCACACGTCATCACCAAACTTGGTAATGATAAGTCATTCTGGGTAATGCTGAACTGTGATTTATCACTGAATACAATGTGTCAACATTCATCAGCAGTTCATGCTCCCCAGTCATAGCACCACTCTAAATATAGCTACTTGTGTTCTGCTGTTAACAGCAGCCTATGCATGTCATGGTAATTCCCTAGTCCATCTGCTGCTAGTTTCCTACCAATGGCGCAGGATGACACAGATTGTCGCAGGGAGTCAGTTACCTGTTTTTGGATGGCAAGTGCAGATGTATACGGGTTGTGATGTGTGTTGTACACAATATGGTGATCCTTCCTTGAGGTGGTTAAAATACCACCGTTACATGTGTGAGAGGAAGGAAGCATTTTAATTATCACTGACAGTGAGTGAAAATAATTGACAGATTCTATAGTTCTGTCTATAAATGGGCAGAGGTAATAGTAAATTCTCAGTCATACCATTAGGCAACATAGTAATAGTTGGGCCTTGAAACGTAACAGACCATTATGACCATTTAAAATGAATATTTCCCAGTCTAATTCACGATTGCACATGCAAATAAAATATGTAACTCACCTAGAAAAACTTATAACTGAAAAAATAAGTGTTTAATCTATTTCAGTTCAAAGCGTAGAAGCTCTGTAAATGAAGGGAATAATTCCCACGAAGAGAGTCTCTAGTAATTAAAAAAAATATATAAATGTACTATTGTAATTTCTTATTTGAGAGTTTATTCTCAAAAGAAATAACAGACATGTACTAAAAT
This sequence comes from Schistocerca americana, assembly GCF_021461395.2. Taxonomy (NCBI): domain Eukaryota; kingdom Metazoa; phylum Arthropoda; class Insecta; order Orthoptera; family Acrididae; genus Schistocerca; species Schistocerca americana. Next base: position 1,035,109,381 of record NC_060119.1, on the reverse strand, counting down.
CATAGTGTAATTACTGTACTGAGCAGACATGCGTTTATATATGTATTTTCAGTTTTTTGTGTAGATTTTAATTGTTAATTAATCAAATATTGATTTTAAACAATGCCAACGATTGTTTGGGATTGTTTAGAACATATATATAGGGGTAGCCATATTGACATAGGGGAGTCAGAACTTTGTGTGATTTTGGGCAGAAAGCATGTAGTTTATTGTGATTACTTATTGTAAGTATGTTACAACTTATTTCAGACTTCTAAAGACGTTTTTAATTAATATGAGATTAAACAAAAAACGGGGCTAATTATTTAGAAAATAACTCTGTAGTTATTCTTTTTTTATAGTAACTGTCTCTAGGACTTATGCTGCAACAGATTGCCAGGTACGATGAGTAAAACTAACCCCTAAGAATGTTATAGCCTCCACCATTCACAAGTATGAACATGAATGAAAACCAGAGAATTTCAATCACAGTTAATAAAAGTTCACATAACAAAAAATTCTGGAAACATCCCCTAGGCTGTGGCTAAGTCATGTCTCCACAATATCCTTTACTGTGTTCTTGTTATTGAATGTTCCCCATAGGTCTGTTTCAACTTTTCAAAGGCCACACATGCAGATTCACCAAGTTTAACACAAAACTGGATGGCATAACATTGCTCTAAATTCCGCAGTTCCATTTTTGTAATGCACAACAATAACTCTGTTTCACTCTTGGCACTCTCAAAAATTATGTAGTGGTTGTACAGAGCTGAAACTCAGACTAAGCATCTGGAAGAGACAAACACACTGGTCTACACATATAGAACAAAACAACTTTTCTAGATCAGTGTTGGCAACAGAAAATAACATGAAGTTATAGCCTGGACAAATGAATAAGAGTGAACATGATTGATAGAATTCTGTGATTTGCACAATTTAGTTTTCACTAATATTCTTTGTGAGAATTGTTTGTGAAACTAGTACACATGGGAGATGGCAGGAGAGTAAAGAAGACTGGAGACTGTACGCAAATCATGGAATCATGGACTGCACATGTACTCAGGTGTTGGCACTAAAAGTGATCATAACCTCCCAAGGAAATACCAATTGAAGTTCAGGTTGTTGCAGAAATGTTGGGACCTAGATTTATTAAAGGAACTAAAAAACTCAGATTGCTACGAAAGAACAAAAAATGACACCTCAAGTAGCAACTGGTGTGCAAAAATTTAGGAAAAAAACTTTAAAAAAAAGTTACTGAAAATGCAACAAAAAGAGGCAGCTGTGTATAGCAGATGACACACTGACACTAACAAATAAACAAATTAAACGTAAAGAGTTTGCAAGTAAACAATAACAACAACATAAGTAATACAGATATTTGCCTTGCCACAACGGCTGTATGCTATACCTCTGGCCAGAACAATGGACTCAGGATTTGTATCGCAGGATTGTGTTCATCACTGTGTGCAGTTCAACTTAGATGATATTCAGAACAGTGTTTCTTGCGATCGTAATCTGAACGCAGAAGTTAGGTTGCCTCTATTGCTGAACATTCATTCACAGTGTACTCCCATGACCATTACTGTGGTGCCGTATGCAACGCTGCCATTGGGGGTTGGAAGTTCAACACTGACTACTGTAAATGATGTAGCCAACGGTTCCACAATTGCATTTCACAGTTCTTTACTTTCACTGTACACGACCCCCCAATATTACACAGTTATACGGCCAGTGCACTATTGTTTAACTTTCGATAAGCCTAATTAATTGGTTGCAGTCAAACATCCACATACTGCTACAATAATTTACTGTTGAACATCTATGAGCAGTAAAAGCCTAACCACATGATGCACAGTTCTTGTAGAATAATAAGGTACGTATGGAACAGACACTGTCATTGTTTTAACACACAACCTTATTGTGTTACACTTATTTCACGGATGCATTGTTGTTGATCTAACCAATACACGTTCCTCGTCTGAAGCTCGACCATGGACTGACTGTCTCTGACCCAAAAATTGGGCCCTTATATATCCTCACAATAATAGGTGCTGAAACTACATATTGTTTGATGTTTAATTTACAGAAACTACAATTAAAATTTAACTCATTAAATTAACTGGATACATTGAGAAATTGTTTCTCTTTAACAGTTTCTTCTACTACAAGAATTAGGTGGAATTATTTGTTTAAATCATGAAATTAACAAGTATCATTATGCCAACAATACTTTTGACAAAACTGAAAATTACTTCAAAATATAGAAAAATAGAATTTAAGTTAAGAAACAATCACTGATTTTGCCTATAATGAAAGATACTACTATAAATAGCCAAAATAAATTAGAAAATCAATTACATAGATAAACTAAGCACAAAATTAGGTCTGGTGTTATATTCTTTAAAACTGAGGACCAATCTTTCCCTTTTATGAAAATGGAAATTATACTCTACTCATGTATGTTAATACTAATTAGTCAGAAATGAAAATGTGAATTTTTTGGAGGCAGATGGCAAAACAAGAGGGAAAGTAAAAATATCCCAGCTTGCTTCGTCACATCATCATCACTAAAAGTGGACCACGGCCATTCCCCACGACTTTGCAGGCGGTTGACCATAATAATGCAAGTACAGTTTACGGGCCAGCACCTGCTGTTAGTGTTGTGCAACCGATGGACACATATTCCCACCCCCATCCGTTGGCATACATCACCTCACAACAAACTTTACTGCCACCATGTGTTGTGGACTTTAATTCATGTTGCACATGTTCACAATCCGCTCCCCATCTACCACTCCTTCCTGCACAGAGGGTTCTGGTTCCTGCTGTAAACCCACTCACTGTTTCCACAGCACTGGCTGTGCCTGCTGCAATGGCCTTCTGCAGTTTCTCTGAAGTTGGATATTTCATCATGACGTTCCTGGCCGGGGTATCAGTTTTGCGGATCCCGGTTCCTCCCGCCCTTCTGCCCGTTTGTTCTACAGTACCGACCATGCCAGCCATGACAGCCTTCTGCAATGCAACAGGTATGCTCAGTGATCACACACTTGGCAACTGTGACAAACGTGTTTTTGCTCCTATACCCCCTCCACCATTACGCTTGTTTTCTCCACGGGACCGCATGTACCTGCTGCGCTGGACTGCTGCATTACCATTCCCTGGCCAGAACGGGATTTTGCGGCTCACAAACACAATGCAGTGTTCCTGGAGGTTCCTAATTCTCCTCCCCCCCCCCTCCCCCTGGACACCTACTGAATTTACAGCCACTGTCTCGTGGTTTGCTTTGGTAGAGCAAATTTTCGTGCTACACCACGTTTCCGATGACAACTCCAGGTTCCTGTACCTCATGACACATCTTCACGACCACTCGAACCTGATCTGTGACCCGCTCCTCTCTCTGCCACTGGCTACGAAGTATGACTTCGCCAAGAAGACGATTATTGAGTGCCTCGCCTATCCCCCCTGGAGCTCATCCTAAAAATTTTATACGAAGAACACCTTGGGGACCGGACACCGTTGCAACCCTGGCACTGCCTATGTTTGCTGGCCAATGAGCAAACTACGCCAGATATAATGAGAGGTGTGGTCTGCTAAGCTACCCACTGATCTCCAGATACACCTGTTACCATGTTCCTTTGAGTCAATCAGATCATGCTTATGGATCGCCGAGCAGTTGTACTCTCTCTTGCGACTGCGCCAACCTCTGCGTTCTCTGCCACAGGTTGGTATGCCTACACCAGAGATTCGCCCATTTGCTGGTACAGGCAGGGTCTGCTCCACTGCTTTGTCCTCTGCAACGCCTGCAGGCCTGTGCTCACACTCCCCGCTCCACTAATATTTCCGGATCAGGCGCATCCCGTACATGCCAATATACATAACCAAAGCAATCGACGACAACAAGCCACTCCCTCTTGCTAAGTCTGCCACATCCAGCTCACCCATACTACTGGTATCACAAGGTCATCGGTGACGCAGCACAGAAGAGTAGATCACCTTGCCAGCACCCAAATGCCATCTGCAGGGCACAGTAGACACCGATCCCTGTGAGGGATCAGACAGGCCTCCACCTATGCTGCACTCCATACATTCCCCCGTTTTTCCCAATGGCCAATTATATGTATCACACATTTCTTTGAAACTCCATTTTTTCATCGACACAGGCGCGATTGTATCTATAATCCCTACATCGATGGCTCCACCTACATCTTCTCCATCGACTTCACTCCTCCAAGCAATCAACTCTTCGACCCCAAAAACCCTCGAGCTCAGTCAAAGTTAAAGTTTCCTATCACAATCCTCGTTTTCCCTGGACTTATTACGTAGCCAACATAGATGAGCCAATCCTAGGGATGGATTTCTTGTCACACCACAAACTATCTCCTAACAGGAGTGCGAACATCTGACCATCGGAGTGGAAGCAAACCTCATGACTCTGACCCATCATTGGACTGACCCCATGCTTGAAGACTTCATGGTGCTAAAGGTTTCCCTGGCTCGGTCTGTGACACTCGCCCACCCGGACCCCTCGGCAAAACTATTCATTACCTCAGATACTAGTGACACAGCAGTGGGAGCTGCCATTCAACAATGCTCCAGTGACAACATCTCACCCCTGCATTTCGTATCTAAAAAACTGTCTGCTGCACAGAAGAAATACTCCACATTCGACAGGGAGCTCCTGCCCATCTACAAGGCTGTTAAACATTTCAGCCCTGACATTGAAGGACACATGTTCTCTATCCTCACGGACCACAAACCACTCAAGGACACCTTCCGAAACCATCCAGAGGACTGGCCCCCTCGTCCTTTCCGTCATTTCAATCTGGTGTTTCAGTTTATGACAGGCATCAGCTATATCAAGGGGCAAATAATATTGCTGCCTATTTTTTCTCATGTGTCAATGCAGGGCCAACATCATCAATTTGTCTAATCTAGCTAGTCTTCAGGCAACAGATGAGGGCACCCAAGCACTCCTTCCACACCCGACCACCTTGCTCATGTTCACCAAGGCACTATTCTCCAGTGTCGCCGACAAGGTCTGGCATGATTCTTTGACTGGGGTCTTACGCTCGGTGTTACCGGTTCCCTTACACTGTCAGGTTTTTGATGCCTTATGCAACCTTGCTTCATCTGGAAAGACATAAAAAGAGAATGCCAGACGTGGGCTTAAAATTGTGACCCTTGCCAGCGCAACAAAGTCGGCTGCCATATGGTCCCCCCACTGGGTAAATTTCGCATCCTCCAGTACATTTCAAGCATGTCTATATCGATCTCATCAGCCCCCTTCCGCCATCAGAATATTGTAGATAGTCCTGTCTTCTATTGATTGTTTGTCCTGATGAGTGGAAGCCATACTTTTGCTGAACATCATGGCCAAGACGGTTGTCAAAGATTTCATCTTCTCTTAGATCTCCCGTTTCGGCTGCCCAGCCACAATCACAATGACCAGGCTGGCAATACGAGTTGTCCTGTTTGATTTGCTGTGTCACATGTGCAGTATCCACAAAATCCACACCACCTCGTACCACTCCCAGAGCAATGGTTTGGTGGCACCGCACTTTAAAGACCACCCTCAGATGCCATAACTGCCTTTGGCTGGAAGCTCTGCCTTGGGTGCTTTTAGGGTTGAGATCAACGCACAAACCAGACATCCAGGGCACCATTTCAGAGGTGGTTTACAGGGAGAACCCCATCCTGTCAGGTGAACTAGTCAAATCCACCCGTCCACCGTTCAGGAGGGTCCCCCCCCCCCCCTGACTTCATTAGCCACTTGTGTATGCATTTCAAGCACCTGCACCTCTATCCACTGGTTAGCCGTACCCCACCAGTCTCCTACATGCCCGCTTCTCTTCAAGACCATTCCCATGTCATGTTAAGGCACAACACCATACGCCAACCTTTACAACTCTCCTACCAGGGCCCCTTCAAGGTTCTGCAACTTGGGGATTCAACATGTGACATTCTTGTCAAGGATATAGTTTCACTGCATCAGTTAAACCCACATTTGCAGACTCTGATTCTCTGACATTAGGATCTCCCGACACAGCAGATGACCTGGGCCCCCGGCATGTTTCAGACTCCTTGAATGATACGGCACAAGTCACTCAGGCCCATGTTCCCTCACCAGTGACCAGCCCTAGCGACTCTCCTTTTGCTGGTTTCCTGGACAGTTCAAGTGACTCTCCATTCATGGGTTTTCCAACCCGTGCCACCCACGTTGAGGTCGACCCTCCTACAATCGCGTTTCACACCTCAGTTCCACCACACGATGTGGAAGACGTTCGGCTGGTACTAAAGTGTTTTGCCCTCCCTCAGCATTGGGACCCTGTCCTCCCACATGCCTTCATCTTTCCACTTGGCAATATTTGAATTGTCTCTCCACACTTTGGTTCTTCTCTACACTTTGACCCACTGGCTTTCTCTTGAGCTGGCTGACATCTCACCCAACCAAGCCATCTGCAGGACTTCGTGATGGACCTACCACTTTGCTTTCCCCCACTGACTCCATCACTGGGCGACATTGAGGTACCAGTCGCCCAGTTCCCAGACGCCAGGACATCCTTGAACATGACGCAGACACTACAGCCCCCCCCCCCCCTCCAAGATCTAATCACAAGTACTCCGTACTGTATGTGTGTGTGTGTGTGTGTGTGTGTGTGTGTGTGTGTGTGTGTGTGTGTGTGTGTGTGTTGTGGGGGGGGGGGGGGGGGGGGCTGTGTGGCATCAATATGAACATCGACCTGCAAGCAAGGACTCTTTCTCCATTCACAAGTTCTTTGTACAAGAAGTTTGTGATGATTCAGTCTGTTTATGTGACTTGTACATACACGTGTAGTTGCTTGTAAGCAAATTCACATGAACTTTATTCTACTATTCCTTGATCAAGCCACATCTGGACTCAGTTTTAAACAATTTCTTTCCCTTCTGATGACAAACTTCTGGGTCTGCTGCATTTTGGTTGCTCTTCTCTCACAATAATCTTTCTTCTTACGTCAGTGAGCTTCTGTTCTTCTTGTGGAATCACTAAATCTTTGTTATATTCCTTTGTTTCATCACTAACAGAACTTTCAGTATCTAATTCTGATTTGTCTGCTTTGTGGAAACACATATGATGAACTTCTCTTCTGGTTTCCTAATAGTAACTGTTTCTGTTTACTAAAACTTCAGTTTGGTCTAAACGATCATTTTCAACTACCATTTCTAAATTCACAGTTTTTCTAGAAACCACACGAAAGAGGCATCCAGAAGCAAACTGTGATAAATCCGCTTTTCCTTAAAAATGAGTTACTGCCACCATTTTGTTCTCTATACTGTTTTCTATCAATCAAACCCTTAAAATGCACACAAAACAGCTTATTTCTGCCCTAAAACATACCTGCAAAATAAGCTACAGGTACAAAAGTTGGTATATACACTTCTGGTTGCAGAGCAAAACTCAGTGAATCCATTGCATGATAAAGAAGCAGAGTCTGATGAGTCCTTAGCAAGCATCATTATCTAAGAAGGTTTGAAGATGCAAAACTCATTTTGTACCCATTACGAATTTTGTCTGAATAATGTAGATTTCCCTGCTTACGACTTCATAAATGCTAGTTTTGAGCCTCTGAGTGGCAGTTTCATCAAGTGTGCTGCATGCTGCTGTGAAACAGATACAGTAGCACACTGGCATATACTCCTTGACTTGGCTTGTTTGTGAGTGCATAGAGAATGTTTACAGTGTATTTGTTGGATAAAATATCAAGACTGCTTTATCATTTCCTCCATAATAATAGATGTTAATGATCAGATATGTGTACAATCAGTTCCAAAAGGAAATGGTCATAAAAGATCAGCAAATCATCCTGAATGGAAGAGGAATAAAGCAAAACACATGAGGTAAGATTTAATCATCAGCTCTCATATTTTGTGCTGTTTCACTGCATGGAAATAATAAAAACTTCATTACCGGCATATCTATAAACAGTAATTTACACTGTGATGTGTTAAGTTCTTCAGGAGTTTCTTTTTACCCCATGATTGTTGTGGACTGCCTGCAAATGGTGTGCCACTTCCAGGTCCAGCAATAGAAATGTTTGTGTACCTTCACACTTTTGTTCGGCTCCTTGATTTCCACTTCCGGTTTTCTGTGTCACCTGCAGCTGACAACAGCACTGATACTGCGACATACATCATGTCCGACCTCACTTATGGTTGACAGCGGTGCTGACAGTGCAATATACACAACACAGTGTCTGGCCTGACAACAGGATTAAATATATGCATCACATGCCATCCACTGCATAGACGGCTGTGCTGCTTGGGCAGCTGACATTGCCTGAGGAATTCTCTGCAGCGCCTTGGCAAAGTGTGTGACCTACTCAAGCACCACGAACAGCAAGGTGACAAGTGTGGCCATGTCTTCCTTGGTCATGGTGGGTGGTGTAGTGTGATAGGATATGGCATCAGCGCAGATATTGTTGGCAGCATTTGCATTACTGAAGCCTGTCACTGTGATGGTGTCTTCATCAGGATGGTGGATTCTCCCCCTGGGGAGGTTGATCTCTGTTCCTCAGAGTACTCGCCCTTGATGCTTGTTTGTGCAAGCATGCTGTCTTCTGCTGTCCGAAGATGAGGAGGCATTGGGGGCCATCATTTGTTCATTGTTGGTGGTGCTGGTTGGCCTGGGTATGAATGTCAGATGAGATGGTCGGCCTTCTTCTTGAGTGGGACTTTGCATTGGTGGACCACTGTTGCCTTAAACATATCACAGTCATGGTAAAACATTATGTGTGGATCACCACAATTCTTGCAATTGGGACAGCACATCTTGGTTAATGGTCATCTTGTGCTTGCATGTTTGCCCGAGCACTTTATGCGTGTCTACAGGAAGGTACAGTGGCAGGTTGCATCTCCCATCCCTTGGCAGCAGATGCTCTAGGGTGAGGCTTTCTTGTTCTGCAGACCTTCAACAGTGACCTGAGTGCCAGTCACCTTCTTCACTGAAGAAAGCTTCTTGTTGTCCTAGTTGTTATTGCTGATTACCAGCAGTGGAGGTAAGCCTATCTGTGTTGGGGGATACAATGTGTCAAAGCACACCAAATCTGATGTCCTCCAGGGCTTCTGTTAGGAGGCCAGTGTCTGTGAACTTTGGGAACCCTTGAAGACCACCTGGTAGGGAGTGTTGAGTAGAAGCTGGACACATCTTCTTTGAGTGGGTTTTTTGACTGGAGTGATGGTGACTACTTTCATGACCAGAATTTTTTGTTGAGGAGAAAAGTTCTCAAGTCTAAAGTGAAAATTACCTCATCGAGTGTGTAAAATGAAGTGTTCAAGGGTCACTGAATATTTTTCCAATTAGGAATACATGTCCATAATCAGTGTTAAAGGGATGGAGTTGCTGATATCATTAAGCCATCCTGTCAGTGGCACTTCAGATTTGCTTCTGTAAAACAGGCTGTGGTTACCAGAAGTTAATGCGGAAACACACTAATAAGTGCTGAAGTGGCCTGCAGAATGACACTGGTCCATTGGTGAAGGAAGAGGTACATACAGATGAGACAAAGCCTTCTCATCTATGGAACCAAATGTTATCCAAATTGGAAGAGTCTTAAAGGCAGCAAAGGTGAGGGACTGATTTCATACTCAAAAAGCATATCAGGTGAACTTGGGAAAAAAACTAAAATCTTGTTATCTACAAGAATATAATCAATTTTCAAATAGCTGTGAACAATGCAGAGGAGGTATCTGACCTTGAAATTCATCCAGAAGATGGGAAAAGATGCAAAACTCGGCGAATTCAAATTATTTTAGGTTATAAATATAATAGAAGGAAACATTCCACGTGGGAAAAAATTATATATAAAAACAAAGATGAGGTGACTTACCGAACGAAAGCGCTGGCAGGTCGATAGACACACAAACAAACACAAACATACACACAAAATTCAAGCTTTCGCAACACACTGTTGCCTCATCAGGAAAGAGGGAAGGAGAGGGGAAGACGAAAGGAAGTGGGTTTTAAGGGAGAGGGTAAGGAGTCATTCCAATCCCGGGAGCGGAAAGACTTACCTTTGGGGGAAAAAAGGACAGGTATACACTCGCACACACGCACATATCAATCCACACATACAGACACAAGCAGACATATTTAAAGGTTATAACTAGTTAAAAAAAAATGCATCCTCAGTCTCAATAATGCCCGTAAAATACCTTGTGGAGATGAAGTTCTTGCCAATCCTGTTAAGACTACATCTGTATCTTGCAAACTTGGAGCATTCATAGTCTCATAAATGTCTTGCCATAATATATAGTCTGCCATAGTCAATTAGGTCTTGCATACATTTCTAACTTGTAGTTGTTAATACTGTTCTTATCAGCCTTGTCACCTATTGATTATTCGTCTCCTTCATTCATTTAGGTGAGATATGACAAAACTTGTTGCAGTTGAAGGATCTCTTTCCCTTACTTTTGCAGTTGCAATAACCTGATCTGTGTCTACTGGCACCACAATTGAAACAATTTTTGTTTGGATCCCAAGCTGTGTTTTTAGTACTGTATTTCTGTTACTTGAGTCTTTTGCATGTCTCTTCCCTGAGTTCCAAAACTTTTATAGCTGTAGCTTCTGTTATTTTTTTTCAGCAATGACTTCACAGTTCTTTCCTAATGTCTCATTTTTTTCTTTAAATTCTTTTCCACACCAAATGCCATAAAGTAGAACTCTTGTCCCTGAATCATCTTCTGTTCAATCAATCACATACTTAAATAGTGAGTAACTACAAATACCAGCACGCATGGCAATTTTTTTCATTACAAGAAAGTATTCTTGAAGAGACTCTTCCTGTTTCTTCTTTTGCTAAGACAGCAGTTGTCTGATCGCCGCAGCAATTGTTTTCATTGAATTCTTCTTGCAAAGCTTTCTTCAGTGCAGCCCGTGAAGTAAAGTCCTTCTCGCCCTAAATAAAAAGTTTAGACAAACCTTCAAGCAATTTCTTGTGAAAATAAGCATTTGTAGTTCACTCCAACCCATTGAAAATGTCGTATCCTCAAAATCCATGATCCATGGTTTAACTGGACATCCATCACTATAGGTAAATCATTTAACAGCACACTTAATGTTACGTAATGAAACAGAAAATTTACGTTGATTTCGTGAACATGGTTGTGATGAAGCAAGCTGGGATCTCTTTAGTTCCTCTCTTGTTTTGTCATGTGCATCCTTAAATTTATTATATTTTGATTTTTGCCTAATTACCATTAACATGCATGAGTATAATCTGCACTTCCATAAAGAGAAAGGTTAGCCCTCACTCTTAAGGAATAAGCACCAGGTATAATTTTGTGCTTGGTTTTGTGTAGTTAATTAATTTCCTAATTTATTTTCACCATTCATAGTAAATATCTTTTGCTACAGATCATTATAGGGTGAAATCAGTAACATAGATTCTATTGTTGAGTCATAAACAAATATAAATTCTGTAACAATTATAAACATTTGAAAGAAGAACTACTAGGATTCTTAAAGTAGTTATTGGGCTCAATTCAAAAACATACACACATCGAAAATGTCTGACATCACCCTGGTTCCCAGAACTCCTGAAGACAGACATTGACTATGGATATTGTATCACAGATACGGTCCCTTTGCCTGTTCAGAGGTGTCACTAAACCCACCTAAAGATGTGAACAACCATGAATGAGCAGCACCTATTAGATGGAGGGGGTCCGATACCCAATCAGTTCCAGTCATTCCACCAGGAAGGAGATATATGGCTCATGTTGTCTGTAGTTCAACCATGCCTAGACAGTCAATACTGCAGTTTGATCAAGTCCGCATTTTTAATTTGTGCCCGGAAGGGCTCTCAACAAGGGTAATGTCCAGGCATCTCTGAGTGAACCAAAGCAATGTTGTTCGGACATGGAGGAGATACAGAGAGACAGGAACTGTAAATGACATGCCTCGCTAAGGCTGCCCAAGGGCTACTAATGCAGTGGATGACTGCTACCTACGGATTATGGCCCGGAGGAACCCTGACAGCAACACTTTCTGCGGCCACAGGACGTTATGTTATGACTCAAACCGTGTGCAATAGGCTGCATGATCTGCAATTTCACTCCTGACATCCATGGCAAGGCCCATCTTTGCAACCACAACACTATGCAGTGCGGTACAGATGGACCCAACAACAAGCAGAATGGACCGCTCGGGATTGGCATCACGTTCTCTTCACCAATGAGTGTCGCATATGCCTTCAACCAGACAATTGTTGAAGCCATGTTTGGAGGCAACCCGATCAGGCTGAACGCCTTAGAAACACTGACCAGCAAGTGCAGCAAGGTGGAGGTTCCTGATGTTTTGAGGTGGCATTATAAGGGGCCGATGTACGCTGCTGGTGGTCATGGAAGGTGCCATAATGGCTGTACGATACATGAATACCAACCTCTGAGACAGTGCAACCATATTGGCAGCATATTGGCGAGGCATTCATCTTCGTGGATGACCATTTGCACTTCCAACACACACATTTTGCGAATGACTTCCTTCGAGATAATGACATTGCTCAACCAGTGTGGCCAGCATGTTCTCCAGACATGAACCCTATCAAACATGCCTGGTATTGATTGAAAAGGGCTGTTTATGGATGACATGACACACCAACCACTCTGAGGGATCTATGCTGAATCACAGTTGAGGAGTGGAACAATCTGGACCAACAGTGCCTTGATGAACTTGTGGATAGTATGCCACAATGAATACAGGCATGCATTGATGCAAGAGGACGTGCTACTGGGTATTAGAGCTACCGGTGAGTACAGCAATCAGGACCACCACCTCTGAAGGTATCACTGTATTATGGTACAAAATGCAATGTGTGGCTTTCATGAGCTATAATAAGGGTGGAACTGATGTTTATGTTGATCTATATTCCAATTTTCTGTACAGGTTCCAGAACTCTCAGAACCAATGTGACGCAAAACGTTTTTTAATGTGTGTATTTGCAAACCCAGCCCTTACTCGGTTCCAAAGAAGCACCAGGTTTGTCAAAAGTATTGTTTGTATAACTATATCAGTTAATTTCATTATTTAAGCAAATGATTTGGCCTAACCTTTATGGTAGAAGGAACTGTTAAAAAGAAGGAATTTTTCGATGTATTCAGTTAATTGAATGACTTACGATTAGATTAGATTAGATGTACTTTCATTCCACTTGATCCATAGTGAGGAGGTCCTCCAGGATGTAGAACATGTCAGAAAAACAATAATACATGACAAATATTTACAACTGAAACAAATAAGTTAATGTACCTTGCACAGGTCCCAAGTGGAATGATCGTCATTTTTTTTTTTTTTTACAAACACTCATTTACTAAGATCGCATTAATGCACTGAATTTAAATTTAAAAAAAAAATTATTTATTTATAGGGTAATAAACATATAATAGAACTACTACAAAATTTTCATTTACAATGAACACATTACTGCACCGAAATGGTGCAGAAGTTAGATACACAAATCAGTTGGTTCTACTGAGAAATTCATCAATGGAGTAGGAGTTGGCCACCAATAAATCCTTTAGGCTTCTCTTAAACTGAATTTCATTGGTTGTTAAGCTTTTTATGGCTGCTGGCAAGTTATAGAAAATGTGTGTTCCTGAATAATGCACACCTTTTTGTACAAGAGTATGTGACTTTAAATCCTTGTGAAGATTATTCTTATTTCTAGTCTTGATTACATGAATTGTGCTGTTGGTTTGAAAAAGTGATATGTTTTTAATGACAAATTTCATTAAGGAATAAGTATATTGGGAAGCAGTAGTTAGTATCCATAGTTCCCTAAACAGGCTTCTGCACCACATATAACTCTTATTGCATTTTTGTGCCTGGAAAACTTTAGCTTGGCTTGATGAATTACCCCAAAAAATAATCCCAAATGACATTATGGAATGAAAGTCAGCATAATATGCCAGCTTTTCATTTTTATATCCCCTATGTCTGACACAATTCGCATTGTCAATACAGATTTGTTAAGATGCTTCAGCAGTTCTGTGGTGTGCTCCTCCCAGTTGAATTTATTATCAAGCTGTAATCCCAAGAATTTAACACTGTCCACTTCTTCTATCTGCCTGTCATCATATGTTCGGCATATACCCATGGGACACCCCTTACAAGTTCTCAACTCCATGTAGTGTGTTTTTTCAAAGTTTAGTGACAAAGAATTGGCTAGGAACCAGTGGTTGATGTCCACAAAAATTTTATTAGCTGGTCTTCCTAAGACTACACTTGATTTGCTATTTATTGCAATGTTTGTGTCATCGCAAAGAAAAGAAACTTGGCATCTGGTAATGTTACTGACGAAAGGTCATTGATATAGACAAGAAAAAGTAAGGGCCCTGAGATGGAACCTTGTGGTACCTCACATGTAATTAGTTCCCAGTTGGATGATTCCTGAAAGCTTAATACATGTCTCTTTCCTAATAATACATAAGATTTGAACCATTTTGCAGCATTTCCTGTTACACCATAATATTCTAATTTACTTAAAAGGATATTGTGATTTACACAGTCAAATGCCTTTGACAGATCACAAAATATACCAGTTGCCCGCAATTTTTTGTCTAATGAATTAAGTACATTTACACTGTAAGTGTAGATAGCCTTCTCAATATCAGAACTGTTTAGGATTGAAAGAAAAGTTTTCTTTTTCGTTTACAAGATACCTCTATTCCCTGAGTAATCCATCACTTCTTTGTAGACTTTGCTCTAACCTTGGTTAGTTTTGGGGGAAAACAGTGTTCAACTGAGGTAAGCACTTTATTAGCAAAAGTGTTCTATTTTTCATTCATGCCACAAGCACTGTAAACATCACTCCAGTGAACGTCTCTGAGAAGTGTCCTAAAATAATCAATTTTTCGCTTATTGATTACCCTCTTGAGTTCAGATTTAACAGATTTTATGAGGTGCATTCAAGTTCTAAGGCCTCCGATTTTTTTTCTAATTAACTACTCACCCGAAATCGATGAAACTGGCATTACTTCTCGACGTAATCGCCCTGCAGACGTACACATTTTTCACAACGCTGATGCCATGATTCCATGGCAGCGGTGAAGGCTTCTTTAGGAGTCTGTTTTGACCACTGGAAAATCTCTGAGGCTATAGCAGCACGGCTGGTGAATTTGCGGCCACAGAGAGTGTCTTTCATTGTTGGAAAAAGCCAAAAGTCACTAGGAGCCAGGTCAGGTGAGTAGGGAGCATGAGGAATCACTTCAAAGTTGTTATCACGAAGAAACTGTTTCGTAACGTTAGCTCGATGTGCGGGTGCGTTGTCTTGGTGAAACAGCACACTCGCAGCCCTTCCCAAACGTTTTTGTTGCAGCGCAGGAAGGAATTTGTTCTTCAAAACATTTTCGTAGGATGCACCTGTTACCGTAGTGCCCTTTGGAATGCAATGGGTAAGGATTACACCCTCGCTGTCCCAGAACATGGACACCATCATTTTTTCAGCACTGGCGGTTACCCGAAATTTTTTTGGTGGCGGTGAATCTGTGTGCTTCCATTGAGCTGACTGGCGCTTTGTTTCTGGATTGAAAAATGGCATCCACGTCTCATCCATTGTCACAACCGACGAAAAGAAAGTCCCATTCATGCCGTCGTTGCACGTCAACATTGCTTGGCAACATGCCACATGGGCAGCCGTGTGGTTGTCCATCAGCATTCGTGGTACCCACCTGGATGACACTTTTCACATTTTCAGGTCATCATGCAGGATTGTGTGCACAGAACCCACAGAAATGCCAACTCTGGAGGCGACCTGTTCAACAGTCATTCGGCGATCCCCCAAAA
This sequence comes from Schistocerca americana, assembly GCF_021461395.2. Lineage (NCBI taxonomy): Eukaryota > Metazoa > Arthropoda > Insecta > Orthoptera > Acrididae > Schistocerca > Schistocerca americana. Next base: position 1,035,093,585 of record NC_060119.1, on the reverse strand, counting down.
CAATTCTCTCCACTTTCTCGATCATGTCGTCAGACCGGCTTGTGCGAGGCTGAGGTTGTTTCGGTTTGTCGTCACACGATGTTCTGCCTTCATTAAACTGTCGCACCCATGAACGTACTTTCGATACATCCATAACTCCATCACTACATGTCTCCTTCAACTGTCGATGAATTTCAATTGGTTTCACACCACGCAAATTCAGAAAACGAATGATTGCACGCTGTTCAAGTAAGGAAAACATCGCCATTTTAAGTATTTAAAACAGTTATCACTCTCGCCGCTGGCGGTAAAATTCCATCTGCCGTATGGTGCTGCCATCTCTGGGACGTATTGACAATGAACGCGGCCTCATTTTAAAACAATGTGCATGTTTCTATCTCTTTCCAGTCCGGAGAAAAAAAATCAGAGGCCTTAGAACTTGAATGCACCTCGTATATCCTGTTCAGTATTAACATTAAACAGAGGGAAATGCGTGTCATGATCTGAGAGGCCATTGACTACTGGTTTAGTGATACAATTTTGTTCATTGGACTTTTCTATAAAGATATTATCAATGGCTGTTTGTGAGCAATTGGCTACCTTAGTGGGGAACTTTATAGTGTTACTAACTCAAATAAGTTGTTACTGGGACAGTCTTTAAGGAAACCTAGATTGAAGTCACCAGCAACCACTATTTCTTTGTTTTTGGTTGTTAAATGGGGCAGTACAGCTTCAAGGTGGTTTATGAGCAGATTAAAGTTACCTGCAGGTGCGCAATATACGCTTAATATTATGGAGATTTTTTGTGAAATTCTACTTCTGTTGCATATGCTTCCATATGCTGTTCTAGGCAAAATTTTTGAATGTCTATGTTCTTAAATTTATGACAGTTCCTGATGAATGTGGCAATTCCTTTCTCCATTTCTGCTCTACAAAAGTGAGATGTTAACCTAAAACCTAAAAAATTTATAAAGTTCTATACCAGTGGTCACGTGATGTTCAGAGAGGCAGATTATGTCAGCTAGGTTTGAGGACTCTAATTCATCTATGCAGACAAATAATTCATTAATTTTATTTCTCAGTCCTCGAATATTTTGATGCAATAAAGATAGCTGACATTTGACAGTGACAGAGTTAAAATTAGGTAGAGTTGAAATTTCTGCTGGTTGTTGAAAATTCTTAACCAACAGCTGTTTATGCTGATGTAATAAGCTAGAATTATGTTGTTTGGTACCTTATTATTCTGCAAGAACTGTGAACTGTGTGTTTAGATTTTTACTGTTCATAGATGTTCAGTACAAACTATTGTAGCAGTATGCTGATGGTGCCTGCAACCTATTGATGAGGCTTATCGACATTTACAAATAGTGAACTGGCCATATAATTGTGCAATATTGGGAGTTTGCGAACAGTGAAAGTAAAGAACTGAAATGCAATTGTGGAACTGTTGGCTACATCATTTCCAGTAGTCAGTGTTGAACTTCCAACCCCCATTTTTCAGCCAGTATAACAATGCAGTACGTTGACACCAAGGACTATCAATGAAGAAATAAAGCAGGCAAACGTCACATCTGGTGCCCTTTTGGCTGAGGGCTATTGTATTTGGACATAATAAATAAGGACTTGTGAACTCGGAAAAGTGAAAAGTGCAGTTTGAATGGAGTGACTGAATTTAAAATACGTGTGGCACCAGTATTATTGAGAACAGTAAACAAACAAATTGACAGTGAAAGTAATTACAGTATTGCAATAATTTGATAGCACATGAACAAGTAATGCAATAAGAAGCATCAACAACAGAAGATCATCGTTCAAGGTTATAGAGGCAGCCATTACTAATGTTGGACGCAGCAACCAATCTGGAATCAAGCTCGTCGGAGCAGCCATTATGGACGACAGCCACAGCAACCAACTGGAAATCAAGCTCACTGGGGCAGTCGTTATGAAGAGAAGCCACAGCAGCCAATCAGCATGCCAGCTGGACTCAACCCACCTGATGTAAACAAGCATGTTTTGGATGAGTGGGGGTAACTGCAGCAGCAGCAGGAGACGAGTGAATAAAAATAAGGTAATTCATAGCAAAACCCGTTTTATATTAAGTGATACATAATGAGTGACCTTAACGAACAAGATAGTGTGACGGGGGAGAATGGTAAACAGGGGAGTGATGTGATTGATAACAAACCTGTAGAGGTTAAGTTTTTAAATGAACAGAAAGGCTTAATGGGGACTGATTCAGTATACAATAGTGGTTATAAATCAGACATGAATGTAACTTTGAATGATGGGGATGAAAGTCATATTGTAGATGAGATGATAAAAGCATCATTGACCTTGTGTGGTGATGTGAGCAAAATGGACGAAAATCGTTAAGGCTAAGGAGGAAGAATCTAGTAGCAAAAGTCAGCAAAGGCAAAAGTTTATTGGCAGATGGAAAATTGGAAGCGATGTTAAGGCAAACTATGAGTAGTTTGAGTAGTATGAGTATGAAAGAAGTAATTATTAAGTGTTGAAAATAGTATGTAAATGACATTAGTAGTATGAAAAAGACATTAATAGGGTGGAAAAATCTGTAATCTTCCAGAATTAAGTAAGAAAGTAGATGTGGTAGTGAAAGATTGTGATGAAAAGATAAGAAAGTAGTACAGGATAGTAATGAGCAATTAACATTAATGGGTAGTAAATATATAGAAGAGAGAAAGAAACTCTTTGATGATGCTTCCGAGAAACAGTGTAAAGACAAAGTCAAAGCAGCCAGAAAATTTTGTGGTGAAAACAGGGTTAAACTTGAGTACCAAATCAATCAGACTAAAAAAGATTTAGAAGCGGAGATAGAAACCAAGTGTGCAGCAGTGATAGGGGAAAAACTGGTAAAAGTAAATAAAAATGTAGATTCAAAATTGACTGAAATTGAGAAAGAGGTGGAAGAGGTATAAAGTCTAAAGCATAGAATATGTAGTATCCCAAACAGTCCTTGATTTGTTACTTGTAAGAAATACAATAATTTCGGACCATATGGGGAAGTGCATTCGCAGGATTTCAATAGGGAATTTAATGATTTGCCTGAAACATGGACTGACAAAGAAAAAATGTCATTTGTGAGAGGTTTTTTGAAAGGGGATGCTTATGGATGGGCAGCTCACATAGCTGATAGTTGTAATTCGTGGCACAGCATTAAGAAAGCATTTTTAGATGAATACTGGTCCAAAGAGAAGCAGCAGAGAATTTTGAGTGAATTCTGGGGAGGAGAGATATTTGACTCTAGGACATGTACTGTGAAAGGTTCCTGGCAGTTTTGGATAAGAAAACTGAAATACTTGGACAAAGAACTAGGTAGTGAATCAATAATTATGGGTTTAGAAACTAAGTTGCCTCATAAAGTTAGAGAATTGCTTGTACCTGTCTATAGAGGTAATATTAGTGATTTTTTGAACTATGTTGATAAAGTGGAGAGGGTGAAGTCCTCAGTGGAAGACTGTAGGAGGAATTTTGCTGATAACAATTAATCAGGGAGAGAGTTTCAGGTAAACAGGATGAACAGAACTAATTCTACTAGACAATCAAGGAATGTTTGGGTGGAAGATAGCCAGAATGGGCACAGAAATGGTAGGAGAAATTCAAGAAACAGAAATGGAGGACAAGATGGTAATTCTGGATCCAATCATTTAAACTAGATAATGTTCCAGTTTTGGCTTGCACTAGTGGAGGTAGTGATGAAGAGCCACATGTATATAAATGTGCTGCAATCACTGGAAAGGGTAACGTAAATGATACTAGTAAGATGAGATGTTGAATGAGGGTGTGGGTAGCTATGTTTATCCTATAAAAAGAGAGGAGGAAGTCGCTACAGTACAATTAAGTGGTGGAATGGATTGTGTTACTGTCACTCAGGATGTCAAAAGTGTCAAAATGGATGATAATTTTTTAAGAGAACATAAGGAATTCAGGTGTATTGCTTTGTGATCTAATGCTAGAAACAAGGATCAACTAATTAGTCAAGTATTTTAGAACAATGAAAGTGACAGTGGGTGTTATTCAGATAGTAGTTGTAATGATGATAGCAATGACAAATCCAGTAGTGATAAGAATGATGTATATGAATTTATCATTGATAATGATGGCAATGTGTTAAGTAAATAAAGAATAAAGGAGGATAATATCAGGTCTAGAGTTTAATGAGAGTGATAATGAGGAAGAGGACCATGCCATCTGTCATTTGAATGTGTCTGTTAATCAATTTTGTAAGCAGGATGAGTATTAATAAGGATTTGTTGTATAAAGAAGATCACGCGTTAAAAGTAAAAAGGAAGTGTGGCACCCTGTAATGACAGTGTGGGTGTTGGAGAAAACAATTCCTTTATTCCCACTACATTTAGCAATAACTGAACACTACACACATGAATGAATTGTGTAGAAATGAACAGCATGGAATAACTAATTAAAGCTAAGTCAAAGAATAACTATATCACTGCACATAAATTAACACTTCATGGAATGTTTATGATGCACTGTACACTTGTAGGGATCGATTGTCAAAAATAGGTCACTACATGACTCCACCCTTTTATGCTAATGATACCGCAGATTAAATTTCACACGCCTTCCAGCTCTTGTAACTACTTCTTTCTTGAAACCGGGCGGTGCGTCACGTGTGTCAGTGGTTGTGTCAGGGAGTGGTGTAGTAGTCCTCGACGTCGGTCTTGGTGTTGCAGTGACTGTTGTTTGCTGAGCGTTGTGGTGTTCATGGGGTACAGGAACACATCTTGTAGCTTCTCCTGTCTTCTCTGGTTTGTGTTCAGTGGTAGCTGTGGTGTCTGTTGCGTCCAGAAATGCAGGTTTGATACAGTCCACTGCAACTGTGGTGGGTGTACCGTTAATCATTATGCAGAAAGTGTTGGTATCCCTACTGACTACCAGATATGGTCTGTCATATGGTGGCTGCAGTGGTTTACACACAGTATCATTGCGTAAGAATAAATGCGTGCACTTGTCTAGCTCCGCAAAAATGAACGAGTGTCTTCCAAGCTGGTTTCTGGGCATTGTTGGTCTCAATTGGCGTATATGCTCTCTTAATCTTGTGGCGAATTCTGATGCTGTGATTGTATCATCTGCCATACTGTGCAGAAATTCTCCAGGTAGGCGTAACGTTTGTCCACACACCAGTTCTGCTACTGTTGCTTTCAGATCACTTTTTAATGACGTTCGTAGACCCAAAAGTACGATAGGTAGTGTCTCTGTCCAATTCGGTGTTCCGTGACATCTCAGTGCTGCCTTTAACTGTCGATGAAGACACTCAACTATGCCATTTGATGCGGGGTGGTATGCCATGGTGCGTATGCGTTTCATACCTAATAACGTAGCCAATGCTTTGAAAACTTAGGCTTCAAATTGTCATCCTTGATCAGTTGTAATTCTCAGTGGAACTCCCAAACCGGGCAATCCAACCACGAAAAAATGTTCAAGCTATAGTTTCTGCAGTGATGTCCTTCATTGGAAATGCCTCAGGCCACCTAGTAAATCCGTCAGTCACCGTGAGAAAATAACTGTAGCCTTCCGATGCTGAGAGTGGGCCGATGATGTCAACATGCACATGGTCAAAACGCTGATTTGGCGGAAGAAATGTGCCTAATGGTGCCCTGACGTGCTGTGTGATTTTATTCCTCTGGCACGCCAAGCATTGCTTCACAAATGTTTTACAGTCTGTGTGTATACATGGCCATACAAATTTTTGTTTGACCAATCTGAGTGTGGCTCTTACTCCTGGGTGTGACATATTGTGCATTGATGCAATTGCCTGTGTTCTGAATTGCTGTGGCACAAATGGATGTATCATTCCTCTTGCTACGTCACAGTACAACTCAATGCTTGCTTCAGGAAATGTCACGAGCTGTAGCTTCAATCCTTTCTCTTGTTTCAATAGATCACGCAATTCACTATCACATTGTTGCGCAAGCGCGAGGGCGTCATAATCAATGGCCTTTGTCACTGCTTCCACCTGTGCGATGTCATCTGCTACTGTGGACACTGCTTCTATGCGAGAAAGTGCATCAGCTGGAACATTTAGCTTCCCTTCCACATACACAATGCTGGTCGTGAACTGGCTGATATGATCTAAGTGTCGCAGCTGCCTTGGCGATGCTTTCTTTGGCTTTACCTTAAAGGCATAGGTAAGCGGTTTATGATGTGTGTAAATCGTGAACTGTCGCCCTTCTAATGCGTGTCTGAATTTTTTTACTGCCGCATAAACTGCGTACTGCTCACGGTCATATGTTGCCCAACGATGCTGAGATGGTGACAACTTATGACTATAAAATGCAATGGGCTGCCATAACTGATCAATTTGTTGCTGAAGTACGGCACCAATTGCAGTGGACGAAGCATCAACCATGAGAGCAAGTGGAGCATGCGCGACTGGGTGTGCTAATTGTGCGGCCTCCACTATAGCTTTTTTTATAGCGTGAAACGCGGTGTCTGCCTCGATAGTCCAATGCACACTGTGGTTAGATTTAGGTGCGCCTTTAAGTAGTTCATTCAATGGTGCAGTTATCAGTGCATGATTGCGAATGAAGCATTGGTAGAAATTCACTACTCCAATGAATCGTCGTAATTCTCTGACTGTGACAGGGCGGGGGTATTTGTTTATGGCCTCTACTTTATTATGTGGCGGTCGAATACCCTGTGCATTCACCAAATATCCTAGAAAGTGGACCTCTTTCTCACCAAAAACACATTTGGAAGGATTAATGACTAGTCCATGTGTTCGTAGGCAGTCAAACACTTGTGCCAAATGCTGTAAGTGCTCCTCTTCCGATGCAGACATCATCAATAAATCATCTATATACACATAGCAAAAATCTAAATCTCTTGTAACCTCATCCATAAAATGTTGGAAGGTCTGGGCGGCATTACATAGTCCGAATGGTATTCGGCTGAATTCAAATAGACCGAATGGTGTTGTCACCACTGTTTTAGGAATGTCTTCTGCAGCTATATGGATCTGATAGTAAGCTCGAAGTAGATCAATGGTAGAAAATATAGTCTTGCCATGAACATTTGCAGAAAAGTCTTCTATATGTGGAACTGGGTACCGGTCTGGAATGGTCCTTGCATTGAGTTGGCGATAGTCACCGCAGGGGCGCCATCCATTCTTCTTTTTAGGCACGATGTGAATTGGGGATGCCCAACTGCTACTAGAAACTCTGCACATACCTTGTGACAGCATGCTGCGAAATTCCTGCTTTACCACTTTTAGCTTTTCGGCTGTTAAACGTCTAGGCCGAGCGTGAGTTGGCGGCCCTGGCGTGGTCAAAATGTGGTGGATGGTTATATGCTTGACTGGTGGGAGAGTAGGCGATTGCTGTGTGATCTCGGGGTATCCATTCAGTAATCGTATATATGGTGTGTCGCCTGTGACTGTGCGTACCTCTAGTGGTGTGATACAACGGACTTTTCCTGTTGTATGCAGACTAGTAGTCAAATCTATTAGTCACTGACGTCGCAGATCTGGCAGTAAGTTGTAGAAGGACAAAAAATCTGCTCCGATAATAGGCTGTGATATATCTCCCACTGTAAATTGTAAATTGCCTTTCAAACACACGGCATAGCCCGAAATTAAGGAATAATGTTACTCAACCATATGTTCTAATTTTGGAGTCATTGGTGGCATATAGATAACAGTTGTCGCAGCTCCGGCGTGGTAGGCGGTTTTCTGGATATACGGACACTTCTGCGCCTGTATCGACGAGAAACTATAGTTTTGTTTTGTGGTCTGTCACAAAAAGTCGGCGAGTGTTTGCACTGGAAGTTATCGCTGCTACAGTGTCTGCCTCATGTTTCCACTTGCAAGGTGGCATACACTTTTGTGCATCATTACCAAATGTCTTGTGCTACCAGCATAAGTTCTGTAGTGATGGTGATCGATTGCAACTTCGTGACCGTCGACGGCGTGGCCGTTGGTGGTTGTGCATTGTTTGTAATGCAGCTACCTGTGCGGTCAACTCTGCCAGTTGTGATTGTAGGGAGACTAGCGTTACTGTGGGCAAGTTTTCTTGTTGTGGCGTTAATGTTGAGACACTTGATGTGGGATACATTTCAATTTACCTGTCGGCCGTTTGTGCCAGTGCGTTTAAATCGCCTGCACATACTGTGAGAATTTTTTGAGTATCTGATGGCAACCGAGACGACCATATATTTTGTAGCACATCATCAGTTACAGTGTTACTTGCCAGTGTGCGCAAACGTCGTAAGAGTTGTGATGGAGTGCGATCTCCGAGTTCTTCAGTGCACAGTAGCTTCTCTAGCCGTTTTGCCTCTGATTGTGACAAACACGTTATTACTGCGTTTTTAATGGATGCATATCGATCGGTATCCAGTGGTGCAGCTAGGATATCTTGTACTTCTGCTGCTAGATCTTCTGTAAGTGCTACAACCACATAGCTGTACTAAGTTTTGTCCGCCAATATTTGTGCGAGGACGAACTGGCTTTCTAACTGGGCAAACAACAATAGAGGATTATGAAACCAGAATGTTGGAGGTTTTATTGTCACCTTGTTAATTGCACTGCTGGCTTCAGATTGAGACTGGCGAATCGGTCATTATCGTGCTGAAACGAGCGCGACGCGGCTGGTGCGGAAGCTACAAACGTGAACGTTGTGGAACTTCGTTAAACGCTGAAGCCGACGCGGATGTTACATATCATGTCAGGTGTCACCAAATGTGGGTGTTGGAGAAAACAGTTCCTTTATTCCCACATACATTTAGCAATAACTGAACACTACACACATGAATGAATTGTGTAGACGTGAACAGCACGGAATAACTAACTAAAGCTAAGTCAAAGAATAACTATATCACTGCACGTAAATTAACACTTCACGGAATGTTTATGAAGCACTGTACACTTGCAGAGATCGATTGTCAGAAATAGGTCACTACAACAACAAGTGTATATGGTATACATGTTAAGTATTTACAGGACAATGGTAGTGATTTGAACAGCATTTAGCAGGCATTTATTAAATCTATTAAGAACACAGAGGGTGTGGTAGTGATACACGTTTCTGGAAAAAAAATTATGAGTGCTACTGGTAAGCTACCAAAGAGTGTGAAACAAGAGGTACTATTAACTGTGGAATTGGCAGGACAGCTGTTAGAGCAAAATTTCTTGGCAATTCAAAATCTCAGCATTGATGAATTTGGGAATAATTTCTTGTGCAGATGGTATGTAAATAGTGATTTTGCTAGTGGTGCTTAGTTTTAAGTGCAACAGAAGCTGATGTTGTTGTGGTCTTCAGTCCAGAGACTGGTTTGATGCAGCTCTCCATGCTACTCTATCCTGTGCAAGCTTTTTCATCTCCCAGTACCTACTGCAACCTACATCCTTCTGAATCTGCTTAGTGTATTCATCTCTTGGTCTCCCTCTACGATTTTTACCCTCCACGCTGCCCTCCAATACTAAATTGGTGATCCCTTGATGCCTCAGAACATGTCCTACCAACCGATCCCTTCTTCTGGTCAAGTTGTGCCACAAACTTCTCTTCTCCCCAATCCTATTCAATACTTCCTCATTAGTTATGTGATCTACCCATCTAATCTTCAGCATTCTTCTGTAGCACCACATTTCGAAAGCTTCTATTCTCTTCTTGTCCAAACTATCTATCGTCCATGTTTCACTTCCATACATGGCTACACTCCATACAAATACTTTCAGAAATGATTTCCTGACACTTAAATCAATACTGGATGTTAACAAATTTCTCTTCTTCAGAAACGCTTTCCTTGCCATTGCCAGCCTACATTTTATATCCTCTCTACTTCAACCATCATCAGTTATTTTGCTCCCCAAATAGCAAAACTCCTTTACTACTTTAAGTGCCTCATTTCCTAATCTAATTCCCTCAGCATTACCCGACTTAATTACACTACATTCCATTATCCTTGTTTTGCTTTTGTTGATGTTCACCTTATATCCTCCTTTCAAGACACTGTCCATTCCATTCAACTGCTCTTCCAAGTCCTTTGCTGTCTCTGACAGAATTACAATGCCATCGGCGAACCTCAAAGTTTTTATTTCTTCTCCATGAATTTTAATACCTACTCCAAATTTTTCTTTTGTTTCCTTTACTGCTTGCTCAATACACAGATTGAACAACATCGGGGAGAGGCTACAACCCTGTCTCACTCCCTTCCCGACCACTGCTTCCCTTTCATGTCCCTCAACTCTTATAACTGCCATCTGGTTTCTGTACGAATTGTAAATAGCCTTTCGCTCCCTGTATTTTACCCCTGCCACCTTCAGAATTTGAAAGAGAGTATTCCAATTGTCAAAAGCTTTCTCTAAGTATACAATCCTAGAAATGTAGTTTGCCTTTACTTAATCTTTCTTCTAAGGTAAGTCGTAGGGTTAGTATTGCCCCACGTGTTCCAACATTTCTACGGAATCCAAATCGATCCTCCCTGAGGTCAGCTTCTCTCAGTTTTTCCATTCATTTGTAAAGAATTCGAGTTAGTATTTTGCAGCTGTGACTTATTAAACTGATAGTTTGGTAGTTCTCACAACTGTCAACACCTGCTTTCTTTGGGATTGGAATTATTATATTCTTCTTGAAATCTGAGGTATTTCGCCTGTCTCATACATCTTGCTCACCGGATGGTAGAGTTTTGTCAGGACTGGCTCTCCCAAGGCTTGCTGTTGTCTACTCCAGGGGCCTTGTTTCGACTCAGGTCTTTCAGTGTTCTGTCAAACTCTTCACGCAGTATCATATCTCCCATCTCATCTTCATCTACATCCTCTTCCATATCCATAATATTGTCCTCAAGTACATCGCCCTTGTATAGACCCTCTATATACTCCTTCCACCTTTCTGCTTTCCCTTCTTTGCTTAGAACTGGGTTTCCATCAAAGCTCTTGATATTCATGCAAGTTGTTCTCTTTTCTCCAAAGGTCTCTTTAATTTCCCTGTAGGCAGTATCTATCTTATCCCTAGTGAGATAAGCCTCTACATCCTTACATTTGTCCTATAGCCATCCCTGCTTAGCCATTTTGCAGTTTCTGTTGATACCGTTTTTGAGACATTCGTATTCCTTTTTGCCTGCTTCATTTACTCCATTTTTATATTATCTCCTTTCATCAATTAAATTCAATATTTCTTCTGTGACCCAAGGGTTTCTACTAGCCCTCATCTTTTTACCTATTTGATCCTCTGCTGCCTTCACTATTTCATCCCTCAAAGCTACCCATTCTTCTTCTACTGTATTTCTTTCCCCCATTCCTGTCAATTGTTCCCTCGTGCTCTCCCTGAAACTCTATACAACCTCTGGTCTAGTCAGTTTATCCAGGTCTCATCTCCTTAAATTCCCACCTTTTTGCGGTTTCTTCAGTTTTAATCTATAGTTCATAACCAATAGAGTGTGGGCAGAGTCCACATCTACCCCTGGAAATGTCTTACAATTTAAAACCTGGTTCCTAAATCTCTGTCTTACCATTATATAATCTATCTGATACCTTTTAGTATCTCCAGGGTTCTTCCATGTATACAACCTTCTTTCATGATTCTTGAACCAAGTGTTAGCTATGATTAAGTTATGCTCTGTGCAAAATTCTACCAGGCAGCTTCCTCTTTCATTTCTTAGCTCCAATCCATATTCACCTACTATGTTTCCATCTCTCCCTTTTCCTACTCTCGATTTCCAGTCACCCATGACTATTAAATTTTCGCCTCCCTTCACTACCTGAATAATTTATTTTATCTCATCATACATTTCATCAATTTCTTCGTCATCTGCAGAGCTAGTTGGCATATAAACTTGTACTAATGTAGTAGGCGTGGGCTTTGTGTCTATCTTGGCCACAATAATGCGTTAACTACGCTGTTTGTAGTAGCTTACCCGCACTCCTATTTTTTTATTCATTATTAAACCTACTCCTGCATTACCCCTATCTGATTTTGTATTTATAACCCTGTATTCACCTGACCAAGTCTTGTTCCTCCTGCCACTGAACTTCACTAATTCCCACTATATCTAACTTTAACCTATCCATTTCCCTTTTTAAATTTTCTAACCTACCTGCCCGATTAAGGGATCTGACATTCCATGCTCCGATCCGTAGAACGCCAGTTTTCTTTTTTCTCCTGATAAGGACGTCCTCTTGAGTAGTCCCCAGCCGGAGATCCGAATGGGGGACTATTTTACCTCTGGAATATTTTACCCAAGAGGGTGCCATCATCATTTAATCATACAGTAAAGCTACATGCCCTCGAGAAAAATTATGGCTGTAGTTTCCCCTTGCTTTCACCCGTTCGCAGTACCAGAACAACAAGGCCATTTTGGTTAGTGTTACAAGGCCAGATCAGTCAATCATCCAGACTGTTGTCCCTGCAACTACTGAAAGGGCTGCTGCCCCTCTTCAGGAACCACACTTTTGTCTGGCCTCTCAACAGATACCCCTCCATTATGGTTGCACCTACGGTATGGCTATCTATATTGTTGAAGCACGCAAGCCTCCCCACCAACGGCAAAGTCCATGGTTCATGGGGGGAGGAGAAGCTGATATGAAGTATCAATTTTGGAAGGTATGGACAAGTGTGTGCAAATTGAATTAGTTTTGATGACTGGGCAGGTTACTGAGGAAGAAGACAAGAGAGTAAGGTTGGAAATAATAAAGAGAGAAGGATATTGAAGGTATTGCAAATAATCATTGGGAGGAATTAAAAGGTGTTCTCCTGAGCAATTGTAAGGCACTTTCAGGCAGGCTAAGTTTGGTAAAAGATTTTGAGTGCAAATTAAAACTTAAGGATCATGAACTGTTTTTCAAGAAGCCTTACATCATTCCATTTCCAAAAAAGGAAGCTGTGAGAAAAGAAATTCAAAAGATGGTCTCATGGGGGATTATTGAAAGGTCAATCAGCAGATATAATAACCCACTTGTGGTTGTAAAGAAGAAGAACAGTGGTGTCAGGTTGGTTTTGCATGTCTGGAAGTTCAATGAAATCTTAGTAGGGGATCTTTTGGGCTCAAAATTTGTCTAGATGGTCGTCCTCAAAGAGCTGATTTTTAAATGAGAGTTAGACGCTCTGTGATTTAAGAAATTCGTCATTCATTCTCGCATATAATTCATTTTGTGTAAAAGGAAATTTACCTTTAAAGTAACACTTTTCAAACCACCATTCGTGACCTGTTAGTAATTGGTTTGTTTCAGCAGTTGCCAGAGAGTGCCAGATAACAGGCGTCACTGCGCTTGCACAGCTACGATGATGCAGGAAGCCCGCATGTTCGTACGTGTTTAACATTAAAAGATCTTGCACTCTGTCATAAAAGAAATAAGACATTGGAGGATACTTCAAGAGCATTGGACTTTTGTGAAACATACTGAAATGCAAAATAATAATTTGTATTTCCAGAGTCGGATGTAAACCTTATTGAGTACCAATACTTTATTATCTCATGATTTGTTCTTTATTATGGCATAATGCCATACAAGCTAGAAGAAGGAAAACGTGCACTTGAAATGCAACAAACAGTTGAAGCTAGTTAACAGTGTGAAATTAAACATGTCATTTCAAATAAATTGACTGCCTCAATGCAAAAGATTAATAAAAGCCAAGTCACTTTAGAAAACTGACAAAAATAACTTCACTGTTCTGCAAGGTGATTAATGCTTGACTGTCAGAAAGGTGGAAATAAAACCCGAAACTAGTAACATATTTTAGCCTTACGTAATTATGCGAATGTATTTTAATTCATTTGATAGCTCCCGGCCACAGAAATCCATTTTGTCTGCATTTAATGTGAGAGCAATAAATGAAGAGGAAACAGCAAAATTACTAAATGTAAACACAGGTCACATGGAGACTAATCACCTCTCACTACACCTCAGACTGCTCTGTGGATCAGCCCCGGATCTCTGATATTTCAGAACCGGGGCAATATTAGATAGTGGCGCCTAGCCACACATCTGTAGCCAAAAGCGGGAGAAGGTACTACTCACACGGAACTCAACTGCGCATGCACAAGAGCATGCCCGCAACTGCTCGATCGAATCTAACGTAAACAGCTGTCATGTCATGGTCATTGGAGGCAATTTGTTGTTAGGAAGCACTGCATAGTCTTCCTAAAGCTGTTGACAAACTTTGCTGTTGGCAGACACTTGTATGAGCACTGTGTTTTGTTGTTGTACATAGCGTATTTCCTATGCGACTTAAGGGGTTTTATTTTTCCCCATGTTTTGTTGCTGCAGTATTATTCCGTAGACGCAGGATACAGTAATATCCTTTGTTAAAGTATTGGTTCTTACCAGGCAAAATCACAAAAATTTAACTGAAAACTAAAACAATGAAAAATTCCTAGAATTCTAAATTTTCCCAGTTTTCTCCTGGATGAAAAAATTCCCGGATTTTTCCCGGATCTCCCGGTTGTCCCGGGTCGTATACACCCTGCAAGTGCTTTGCATCTATTTCTGAAACTAAAGGAATATTTGGGTGGAAAGCATTTTGCAAAGGATGAAGACTTCAAATAAGTAATGACACCCTGGATCAAATCTATGGTGGTAGATGTCGCATGTTGCCATTAAGACCTTGACATCTATTTAGACTACAATGGAAAATACAGTAAGGTACTGTAACTTGGTAAACAAAGTTTTGTGTTGATATCATTCATTCTTATTTAGTTATGCCAAGATGTTTGTTACTTTCTGCATGACCCTTATTGTATTATTTGTCATCAGGCATGATGAGGAGAAAACCACCATATTAAGTAGAACCCAAATATTTAACTGTACATATACAGTCTAGTATAAATGAGAAAAAAGAAAAGAGTCAGTGTAGAAATCTTACAAAGAATGCTCATTTTAAGACTTTAGACAGGAATACCAGCATTTTTAGTGCACTTGAACATAAATGCATTAGGTACAACCAATAGTAATGGTAGAGTGAATAAAATTGATGAACTGCAGATTTTACTGTCAGAATGCAAAAGTATTAAAATTATTTTGTTTACATGACCATTGGCTTACAAAAGCTTATGTCACAATTTTAAATAAGCTAAACAATTTCAGTGTAGCCTCAAGTTTCTATAGAAGAAATAGTACCCATGGAGGCTCATGCATACTTGTAAATAACTCTTTAGAATACAAACTGAAAGATGATTTCAATTTTCTAAATGAAGAAAGATGCTCAGTTAAATTGGGAAAACCAAATATTGTCATTATATCAATATACAGAATTCCAGGTGTAGCAGTAATAAAATTATTTTTACTAGAGTTCATGGGTCCTTTACAGAAAGTCAGTAATGACAAAAAGAAAAGGATTTTAATAGCCACTGACTTCAATATAAATTTATTAACTGAAAACAATGACTCAATACAGTTCATGGACCTGATCCAAAAATTTTGGTTCAAGACGAACTTCACAGAATTCACAAGACAAAATGACAATACACAAACCTGTACCGACAATATTCTAACAAATTATAAATTCGATAATGCAAGGAAGCTATAGGAGATTTAAGACTTTCAGCCCATTCCAGTTCGTTTAGTAATATGACTAATACAAATGAACAAAGTACTAGAAAAACTTGCAGCAAAAGACATTTTACTGTTGAAAATTTAAAATTGTTCTGCTCTAAATTAGAAGAGGTGGAGTGGCTAGCCCACAATGAGATTCCAATCTCTGTACATTTTTACACATTTTTTGAAAAAATTTCACATGTAGAGTGTGCCAGACAAAAGTGTCTAATAAGATCAATTGGATCATTGCTGGAATAAAAACATCCAGTGAAAAAAAAGACAACTACAAAAGGAACTAAAATACAACAAAGATCTTATTTTCATTACCTATGTTAAAGAGTAAAAAATCATATTTAAAAGGATAGTGAAAGCAGCAAAAGAAATGTTTAATAATAAATACATCTTGGCTCATGGAAACAAATCAAAGGCAGTATGGTCCATCATAAAATCAGAACTGGGCATTAGAACTGGCGCCAAAGATATTTCTAAAATTACGATGGGGAGTAAAATTGTAACAAACCTGGCTCAGATGTCAGAGTCATTCAACACTGTTTTTATAAATGTGTATAAATAAGATGTAAATGTACTTGCTTATGCAAAAAATGCATTTAAGACACAAGGCAAATTTGAGAAAATTTCAATTAGAGATGTAGAGAAAACTATATTACAGCTAAAAAACAAAAATTCCACTGGGTGGAATGTCATACCTACCAATGCAGTGAAAGCAGCAGCCAGGACAATAGCTCATCTCTTTGCTCAGTAGTTAATAAATCACTGAAAGAAGACTACTTCCCAGATGTCCTAAAGTATGCAAACGTAAATCCTTTCTTCAACAAAGGCACAAGAGAAGATATGAGGAACTACGACCTGTTCTCTATTGTCCCGATTTTTTTCAAAAATATTTGAAAAAGTGATGTTAGCACAAATTAAAAAATTTATAGAGAAATCAAACATAATTTCAGATAATCAATATGGCTTTCAAAAAGACAAGAGTACAATACAGGCCATTAATGAGTTTGTGAAAAAAATCAGTTCTGCCTCAAACAAGTCGAAAAAAAGTTGTAGGATTGTTCTGTGATTTCAAGAAAACATTTGATTGTGTAAACCATCATTTGCTCCGGTATAAAATGGAAAGGTACGGAATTGGTGGTTGTGCTTTAGGGTGGTTCAGGACGTAACTCATGAACAGAGAACAAAGGGTAGTTATATCATCAAGTAAGGGAAATTTCTTCTCTGAATGGATGATTATTTAGCAAGGTGTTCCACACAGCTCCATTCTGGGTTCAATTTTGTTTTTACTGTACATAATTGATCTACCCCTGAACTTAAATTGACACTCAATTTTGTTCGCTGATGATACTTCTGCTCTTGTTGAAAGCAATGACCCCAAACAAACTCCTTCAACTGTCACAAAACTATTAGACAGTTTGGAAAACTAATTCCAATTAAAAGGGCTACAACTGATTACAGGGAAAACACGAATGCTGCAGTTTAAAACTAAAAACTCTAAGGTAAAAGAATTCCACATTAGTCATAGAAACCTAGAACCGAAAGAAGCAAACTATGTTAAATTTTTAGGCATGCATTTGGACCAAAATCTATCCTGATCTTCACACAAAGTATTTAGCCAGTAAATTAAACAACCTGATGTACGCAAAGAAGATTCTGTCATATTCAACTAGCATGCATTCAAGAAAAATATTTTACCGCAGCTACTTTGAATCAGTTATAAGGTATGAGATTATTTTTTTGGGGAGGCGCAAGCAAAATGACTAGAATCTTAAAATTACAAAAAGCAATTGTTAGAAATATGTCTAATGGAAAACCAAAAGTATCCCGTTGCCCACTGTTAATAAATTAAAAATATTAAGTGCTCCATGTTTGTACATATATGAACTGATTGTTTTTGCATACAGTAGCACCAAGTTATTCATAGACAATAACTTTAAACATCAGTACAATACTAGGAACAAGGACAATTTCATGCTTCCCACTCTTAGATTAAAGCTGTTTCCACAAACCCCAGAATAAATGCATACGAAAATTTACAACTTTCTCAAAAAGAAACAATAATTCATAATCATTTTTTTGCATTACACATTAATTGTAATTGCAGTACTGATGAATCCCCTGCACATTAAATCTTGTGCTTTAACTCTGTATGTTATGTGACGATAAAAAATTCTGGTTCTGGTTTATTGCCAGATGTTACTTTTTAATTCTATTTTATCATATGGACTTGTCCTTCCACTGATGACAATTGAGGATTTAGTAACGTATATCTTTATAAATACTGTTGATGTATATCTTGATAAACCACACCGTGGTTATAGTGGGTGGGGCAGGTAACAGTATTGACAGAGATCCTGGGTACAGCATAGAGTGTGACCTGGCGAAGATTGCATCAGCATCGAGGCATACCAGTGTTGAGTTTGTATCTGTTCTTGGGCGCCATGACCGACCTCATTTGAACTCTTCTGTCAAGAGAGTTAATTTGGAGCTGGAACGGCTGCTCATGTCGGGTGCGGGGTCACACATTGGTGTGGTTCATGTTGATTCTGTCAGTAGGTGGGATTATACTAGGCATGGCCTTCACCTCAACAGGAAGGGGAAGGGTAAATTGGCTGGGGAAATAGCAGGAAAGTTAAAGGGGGGAGGCACTGTCATGAGTGGTAAAATACCAGTGGTTATAGGATTCAGAAAAGACCCTTTTTTAGGGTAGGGAGGACAGAAAGAAAACAAATTTTAAGAGAGGTTAGAACTGAGACAAACCTTCAGTTTGAGAAAGAAATCAAAAAACATAATTCCAGCTTATTACATCAACATAAACAGCCATTGGTTAAGAATTTTCAACTGTCAGCAGATATTTTAACTCCATCCAATTTTAAGTCAGTCAATGTGAAATGTCAGCTATCTTTATTGCATCAAAATATTCGAGGACTGAGAAATAAAATTAATGAATTAACTATCTGCATAGATGAATTAGAGTCTTCAAACCCAGCTGACATAATCTGCCTCTCTGAACATCATGTGACCACTGGTATAGAACTTTTAAGTGTTACAGGGTTTAGGTTAGCATCTCACTATTGTAGATCAGAAATGGAGAAAGGAGGAGTTGCCACATTCATCAGGAACTGTCATAAATTTAAGAACATAGACATTCATAAATTTTGCCTAGAACAGCATATGGAAGCATGTGCAACAGAATTAGATTTTCACAAAAAATCTTTCATAATATTAAGTGTATATCGAGCACCTGCAGGTAACTTTAATCTGTTTGTAAACCACCTTGAAGCTGTACTGGCCCATTTAACAACCAAAAACAAAGAAATAGTGGTTGCTGGTGATTTCAATGTAGATTTCCTTAAAGACTCTCCCAATAAGAACCTATTTGAGTTAGTAACACTATCATTCAACTTAATTCCCACAGTAAAGTTCCCCACTAGGATAACCACTTGCTCACAAACAGCCATTGATAATATCTTTATAGAAAAGTCAAATGAACAAAATTATATTACAAAACCAATAGTCAATGGCCTCTCAGACCATGACATGCAGTTCCTTCTGTTAAATGTTAATACTGAACAGGATATAAAATCTGTTAAATCTGAGCTCAAGAGGGTAATCAGTAAGCCAAAAATTGATTATTTTAGGACACTCCTCAGAGACATTCACTGGACTGATGTTTACAGTGCTCATGGCATGAATGAAAAATATAACATTTTTGCTAATAAAGTGCTTACCCTATTTGAACACTGCTTTCCCCCAAAACTTACCAAGGTTAGAGCAAAGTCTACAAAGAAGCCATGGATTACTCGAGGAATAGGGGTATCTTGTAAAACAAAAAGAAAACTGTATCTGTCAATCCGAAACATTTCCAATGTTGATGCTATAGCACATTATAAGAAATACTGCAAAATATTAAAGACTGTAATACGGATGTCAAAGCAAATATATTACAAGGAAAAGATAGTCATATCAGATAACAAAATAAAGACAATATGGGATATAGTGAAGGAGGAGACCGGTAGAACCAGACATGAAGAGGAACAAATAGCATTAAGAGTAAATGATGCATTGGTGACAGATGTGTATAGTGTTGCAGAACTTTTTAACAAACATTTTATAACTGTTACTGAAAAGATGGGGTTGTCAGGTTCGGTAGATGCTGCTATGGATTACCTTAGACCAGACATTTCAAGTAACTTCCATAATATGAATTTGACCCTCACTACCCCAACAGAAATAATGTCCATCATAAAATCTTTAAAATCAAAAACATCTAGTGGGTATGATGAAATATCAACAAAGTTAATTAAAGAATGTGATTCTGAGCTAAGTAACATATTAAGCTATCTGTGTAACCAGTCGTTTATCAGTGGAATATTTCCCGAATGGCTGAAATATGCTGAAGTTAAGCCACTGTTTAAGAAGGGAGATAAAGAAATAGCATCAAATTTCCGTCCAATTTCACTGTTGCCAGCATTCTCAAAAATTTTCGAAAAAGTAATGTACAGTCGTCTTTATAACCATCTTATCTCAAATAACATACTGTCAAAGTCACAGTTTGGATTTCTAAAAGGTTCTGATATTGAGAAGGCTATCTACACTTACAGTGAAAATGTACTTAATTCATTAGACAAAAAATTGCAGGCAACTGGTATATTTTGTGATCTGTCAAAGGCATTTGACTGTGTAAATCACAATATCCTTTTAAGTAAACTAGAATATTATAGTGTAACAGGAAATGCTGCAAAATGGTTCAAATCTTATATCTCTGGCAGGAAACAAAGGGTGTTATTAGGAAAGAGACATGTATCAAGCTATCAGGCATCATCCAACTGGGAACTAATTACATGTGGGGTCCCACAAGGTTCCATTTTGGGGCCCTTACTTTTTCTTGTGTATATCAATGACCTTTCATCAGTAACATTACCAGATGCCAAGTTTGTTTTGTTTGCTGATGATACAAACATTGCAATAAATAGCAAATCAAGTGTAGTCTTAGAAAGATCAGCCAATAAAATATTTGTAGACATTAATCACTGGTTCCTAGCCAATTCTTTGTCACTAAACTTTGAAAAAACACACTACATGCAGTTCAGAACTTGTAATGGGTGTCCCAAGAGTATATGTCTAACATATGATGACAAGAAGATAGAAGAAGTGGACGGTGTTAAATTCTTGGGATTACAGCTTGATAATAAATTCAACTGGGAGGAGCACACCACAGAACTGCTGAAGCGTCTTAACAAATCTCTGTTTGCAATGCGAATTTTGTCAGACATAGGGGATATAAAAATGAAAAAGCTGGCATACTATGCTTACTTTCATTCCATAATGTCATATGGGATTATTTTCTGGGGTAATTCATCAAGCCAAGCTAAAGTTTTCCGGGCACAAAAACGTGCAGTAAGAATTATATGTGGTGTGAACTCAAGAACATCCTGCAGAAGCCTGTTTAGGGAACTAGGGATACTAACTACAGCTTCCCAATATATTTATTCCTTAATGAAATTTGTCATTAAAAATATATCACTTTTTCAAACCAACAGCTCAATTCATGGAATCAATACTAGAAATAAGAATAATCTTCACAAGGATTTAAAGTCACTTAGTCTTGTACAAAAAGGTGTGCATTATTCAGGAACACACATTTTCAATAACTTGCCAGCAGCCATAAAAAGCTTAACAACCAATGAAATTCAGTTTAAGAGAAGCCTAAAGGATTTATTGGTGGCCAACTCCTTCTACTCCATTGATGAATTTCTGAGGAAAACCAACTGATTTGTATATAAGTACAACATAACTTCTGCACAATTTCAGTGCAGTAATGTGTTCACTGAAAATTTGTGTGTGTGTGTGTGTGTGTGTGTGTGTGTGTGTGTGTGTGTAAGTATAATCTAACTTCTGCACCATTTCAGTGCAGTAATGTGTTCATTGTAAATAAGTATTACAGTAGTTGTATTACATGTTTCTTACCCTATAAATAAATATAAAACTTTTTTATTTTAAATTCAGTGCAATAGTATTTGTAAAATGACTCTTAGTGTTCATTAAAAAATGACGATCATTCCACTTGGGACCTGTGGAATGGTACATTAGCTTATTTGTTTTAGTTTAAATATTTGTCATGTATTGTTGTTTTTCTGACATGTTCCACATCCTGGAGGACCTCCTCACTACGGATCAATTGGAATGAAAGTAAATCTAATCTAATCTAATAAATATTGTTTGATTAGTAACATCTATGAGGACAAAGTGAATGTTGCTAGGAGGTTCCTTCTTATTTTTCTACTATACTGGTTTTTGTGTCATGCATTTTGTCCACTGCCAAGAGCACATTTGAAAATGGTGGTACCATTAACTTACATAGCACACACATATGGGTGGTTGCTGATATCAATGATGCAGTTGGTGATTTGGTGCTAATTGGCAATGCCAATTTAAACACTATGTGTTGTGTGGCATTATCCATAATCAAAGACTAGTCCATGCATGCTATTTTGGAATGAAAAGGAGCAGTGCAGCTGAAATTCCTATTAGACAACTGTAAAATACCCTTAACAATTTGTCATGTCATTGGGTTTCTTCCATACTGAGTTGCCAGAAAACTTAGGCTGGGCATGTACCAATGTCTGGACAACACGTCTGAAAGACTGTGGATCACGCATCATATTTTGGTGCATTCGCCTAACCAGTTGCTGGATCATAATCCACTGGATTTTTGTCACAAAGACACACTGAAAATGCAGTGCACACTAAATTGGTTAGTAATCTCAGCCTTCTGTAAAAGCATATCCAATGCATGTGTGTCTCTTACGCACAACTCAAGGGAGGGGGGTTAATCATCACTTGCCTTCAACACTCCCAGAGACTACTACAGTAGCACAGATACATCATTCTTCATGAGACGATGTGCTGCTATCCTGTAGCACACAATTAAGTGATAACAGTTTGTGGTGCAACGTAACTCACTTAGAAACATATTGTATGATGAGTAGCCATTTTTCCTCATGCAGTTCCACCAAAGATTTTCTCATACATTAGAAACAGTCAGTTTTCATTGATCAATTTTAACTTTGTTACTCGAGAATTTGAATGGAATCTGTTGGTTCTACATTACTGAAAGTATCTTTTGTATTTACATTTCTTCTGAGCTAGATTTTGAAATGTTTGCTTTCCTTTTTAAGTATTAGCGTATCCTGTCCATTTTTTATCTGTGGCATCATAATTACTGTCTTTATCAGGCCATATTTAAATTACAACCAATGCTGTTTTTCTGGGGGAACGCTGGGGGATGCGTACCCCTAAACTTTTTCGTCAACAAAATAATTTTTTTACGATGATGAGAACTTGGAAGAGTGCCAAAGATTTATTTCACAAACGTAAATATGTTATTTCATTTTTTTGTATTTGTAAATGCAATATGAATGATACCAGTGCAGTTTGTGGTGGGAAAAGCGATTTCATTGACTGTTTCAAGCATTTCGAAGCTGCAGCAACTGTTCTCGACAACTGAATTGCTGACAGCCAGTTCAATAAGCATGTAGTGCCCTCACCCACTAGTATGGAGCAACGGTAGTGCTAAATGGATATGCATACACTCAAACACCGAGCTACCAATAGATGTTTCCACGGTCCCGCTACATGATGATGTTGATGACATCATGGCTAAAAGCAAACGGGTGGTATCCCATGCTTCAGTTATAAGTAATTTTCACTGTGTTATATACAATGTCAGAGTACCCTCAAACTTTTTCTTAGAAAAAAAGCACTGATTACAACAGTATGAAGTACACGTAAGGTAGATGTGTGCATGTGTGTGTTTGTGTGGCAGAATGATCAGTATTGTACTCATTTTGTATACACAGTATCTTATGTGGGAGGCTGGAAATATAAAACAAGTGATATTCTTAGTGAAAAATTACCATGATAATGGTGTTGTAATTGTCTCAGAATGTGACTTTTTATAAATGTATAACACAAATTAAACTTTCTGTGCACTTTTCATTTATTGTTGGACCTGATAAATACTTATTTTCACAGTAAATATGATGAAATTTGATTCTTCCTCTCATATTAGTACAATATGCTGGACTATGATGTGAATCTTGAACTTTTTGTAAGCAAAGCAGTTATCAGTTGGGTTTGAGATAAGGTCTGGCACATAATTTTAATCTACCAGAATTTTAATTAAATTAGACACTGTGAGAAAACTGAAGGTCGTTGTTGAATTAAACAATGTTTGTCAAATGTATCGTACTTTGAACTTCGTTCAGTTGAAAAATCTTACCAGTAATCCTGTTTCAAGTTGTTCAAGTACAGTTTCCTCCAGAACAGTGGATGAAGTGAGCTGCTCTGAATCGGTTTCATCTTTTCCAGCACTGTCATTTGTGTCCATTTTTTCATCTTTGATACTGTAAGTAATGTCCTGATCAGGCCATATTTCCATTATAACAGCATGCAGTACACACAGGGCACTGGTAGATACTGTTTGGATATGAATCCATCTAGAGATAAAAGAAAAAAATTATGAAGTGTTTTTTCTGAAAACATATCTGAGTAACCCTGCACATGTAAGCGACACCTCCAATCTTATAGTTCAAGTTAATTGTGGATACAATTACAAAAAGTATAGTAACTTGATTCACTATGGGAGAAAGCAGCATCTACAAATAGAATTGGTGAGTATTGCATGTAGTCACACATTTCTGTTTCTGCAATGTACCACTCAATTATTACAATATTAAAATTCTTTTTGTTTTTAACATCATCTTCAATGAAGCCAATTTTTTTCACACTGCTGAAATTCTAAGGATATCCAAATGTAACGTTACAGATTGGGATGATATCTGATGATGCACTAAGAATAAACAAAATCAAACAATGGAAAATCCAGGATGAAATAATAACAAATTTATGGAAAGGGTATTTGCTACTCACCATATAACAGAGATGTTGAGTCACAGATAAGAACAACAAAAAGACAGTGAAACAAACCTGATACCAAATAGGGCTTCACCAAAATAGACAACACACACAAACACACACACACACACACACACACACACACACACACACACACACACACAACTGACCAGTCTCTGGCTGCCAAGGTCAGACTGAGAGCAGTAAAGCATGAGTGGGTGGTGGAATAAGGAAGAAGCTGGAGCGGGGAGGAGGAGGGATAGCAAGACAGAGGTGGGTGACGGTAATATGCTACTTGTGGGAGCATACATGGATGAGTTGGGGAGAGGGTAGGGCAGGCAGATCCATCTGCAAAGTTAGATGGAGGGCAGGGAAAGTGGAAAAGGACAGAAGGGAAAAAGACTGAGGATGTGTTGGTGGAATAGTGGGCTGTGTAGAGCTGGAATGGGAACATGAAAGGGAAAAGGTGGGTAAGGACAATGACTTACAAAGGTTAAGGCCAGGAGGGTTACAGGAATGCAGAGAATGAGAGTTCCCATCTGCGCAGTTCAGAAAAGCTGGTGTTGGTGGGAAGGATCCAGATGGTGCAGACTGTGAAGCAGCCAATGAAAGGAGAACGTTGTGTTGGGCACCATGCTCAGCAACTGAATGGTCCAGCTATCCCTTGTCCATAGTTTGTCGATGGCCATTCCTGTGGACAGACAGCTTGTTGGCTGTCATGCCCACAAGGAATGCAGCCCAGTGGTTGCAGTTTAGCTTTCAGATCATAAGACTGTCTCATGGGTAGCACTGCCTTTAATGTGATAGGTGATGCTTATGACTGGACTGGAGTAAGTGGTGGTGGGAGGATGTATGGAACAGGTCTTGCATCTAGGTCTATTACAGGGATATGAGTCATGAGGTAAGGTGTTGGGAGTTGGTGTTGTGTAGGGATGGACAAGGATATTGTGTAGATTTGGTGGTCGGCAGAATACCACTGTGGTAGAGATGGAAAGGATAGTGGGTAGGACATTCCTCATTTCAGGGTGTGAGAAGATGTAGTTGAAACCCTGGCGGAGAATGTGATTCAGTTGCTCGAGTCCTAGGTGTTCCTCTGTGGCTGGATGGTGGAACTTTCGGAGGTGGTGTGTGACTGGAGAGGTAAGGCATTGGAACTCTGCTTCTGTACAAGGTTGGGAGTGTAATTATAGTCTGTGAAGCCTTTGGTGTCACCCTTGGTGTAATTGGAGAGAGACTGTTCATCACAACAGGTGCGACAGCTGTGAGTGGTTAGACTGTATGGAAGGCACTTCTTGATATGGAATGGATGGCAGCTGTCAAAGTGGAGGTATTGCTGGTGGTTAGTAGGTTTGATATGGACATAGGTACTGATGTAGTCACCTTTGAGGTGGAGGTCAACATTGAGGAAGGTGGCTTGTTGGGTTGAGAAGGACCACATGAAAGAATGGGGGAGAAGCTGTTGAGGTTGTGGAGGAATGTGGATAGGGTGTCCTGACCCTAGATCCACATCACAAAGAGGTCATCAATGAATCACAACCAGGTGAGGGGTTTGGAATTCTGAGTGGTTACGAAGGACTGCTCTAGATGGTCCATGAGTAGGTTGGCATTGAGGTGCCCTTAGCTGTGTAATCTAGAAGAAGAAGAGCTCATCATCCACTAAACACTTAATTTGTGAAGAGATGGCAGGTTTGTATGCACACACAGGGAGTCATCATTCCTTTTAGTATTACAATTATGCTATATACTATTAGGTTTAAAAATGGATCTTTTTCTCGTATGGAAAACACAGGAGGGAATATAAATTGTGCAGTCAATGTTAAAATTTCAAATTCCTTGAAAACATTTCTGTACGATTCCAACAGCAGACTCCTCTTGTGATTCTTATGCTCCTTTCTGTGCCTATAGCACTTTTCTAGCCAATGGCTCACTCTTCTCATAGTGAACATTAAGTCTCAGCTTAAGAAATTCCTTTTACAAAAACCTTTCTACACATTAGAAGAATATGATAGTTAAATGGAAAATAAGAAACATTCTGGAATAACAATGTAAATGCAATTCATTTGAATCATGTCACATGTCAATCAATGACATATCAGAAAAATTTATTAATGTGTTTTGTATCAATAATTGCAATCTTTACTGCTTCTGTATATATATAATGAATAATTTGATGTCGAATAAAATATTGTTGTTGTTTTTTCAGAATAGTTTACATCTATCTTCAAGAGTCCTCCAGTTCAGTTCCTTCAGTATCTCTGTGACACTCTCCCATGGATTAAACAAACCTGTGGCCATTCATGCTGTCCTTCTCTGTATACATTCAATATCCCCTAGTAGCCCTATCTGGTACAGGCCACACATTCTTGACAGTACTCTAGTGATCCACTGGAAATCTCCTTTGTCAACTGATTACATTTCCCCAGTATTCTACCAATAAACTGAAGTCTACCACCTCTTTTACCCACAACTGAACCTACTTGATCATTTCATTTCATATCCCTACAAAGTTTTGAACCCAGATATTTGTATGAGTTGGTGGATTCCAACACTGACTCACTGATATCATAGTCATAGGATACTATGTTCTTTTGTTTTGTGAACTGCACAGTTTTACATTTCTTAACATTTAGAGCAAGTTGCCAATCTCTGCACCATGTTGAGATCTTATCAGGATTGGACTGAATGTCTACACAGCTTCTTTCAGATAGTACTTCATTAATGATAATTGCATCATCTGCAAAAAGCATTGTTTACAAGATCATTAATACACAATATGAACAGCAAGGGTCCCCAACACACTTCCCTCGGGCACATCTGAAATTGCTTCCACATCTGAAAATGACTCACAATCCAAGATAACATGCTGTGTCCTCCCTACTAAAAAGTCCTCATCCCCGTGATGAATTTCACTTGATACCCCATATGATGATACTTTTGACAGTAAGCTTGGGTATGGTACTGTGTCAAATGCTTTTCAGAAATCAAGAAAAAATGCAGCTACGTGGTTGCCTTGATCCAAAGCTTTCTGTATGTCATGTGAGAAAAGTGTGAGTTGGGTTTTGCATGATTGATTTTTTTTTTAAATCCATGCTGGTTGGCATTGAGGAGGTCATTCTGTTCAAGATACTTCTCTATGTCTGATCTCAGAATATGTTCTAAGATTCTACAACAAATCAAATTCAAGGATATTGGATGGTACTTTTGTGGATCACTTCTACTACCCTTCTTGTAGATGGATGTGACCTGTGCCTTTTTCCAAGAACTGGAGATGTGTTTTTGTTTGAGGAATCTATGATAGATTATAATTAAAGGAGGGGCTAACTCGGCTACAAATTTAGTATAGAATCTGACTGGAATTCCATCGGAGCCTGGAGCTTTGTTCAATTTTAACGATTTCTGCTGCTTCTCAACCCCACTGACACTGATACTTATTTCATTAATTTTTTCAGTGGTATGAGGATTAAATGTGGCAATTCTCATGGGTTTCCCTTTGTAAAGAAGCATTTGAAAATTGAGTCAAGTATTTCAGGTTTGGCTTTGCTATCCTAAGTTTTGATTCCTGTCTCATTCACTAGGAACTGGACACTAACTTTGGTGCCACTAAATGGCTTTTGTATGACCATAATTTATTTTGGTTCTGTGAAAAATCACGTGACAATATTCTGCTACAGCAGTCACTGAAGGCACCATGCATTCCTCTCTTGACACCCAAACGTGTTTCATTCAGCGTCTCTCTAGCTACGGCACTACACTTTGTTTTACACCTATTATGCATCACATTAATAGAGTTGGAAACACAGAAGTAAGCCTTATGCTAACACTTTAACACAGCAGTCTTATAGTTTTTAACTATGTATACAGCAGGTACTGACAGAGGTCAAGCCTGAAATACTACAGTTACTGCCTAACTCAGCAATCAATGAGCGATAGCCATTACCAAATACTTTGTGTTCTCCACTTTGCTTTGTAATTTATATTCCTTCCTCATGTTTGTCCTTTCTTCTTTTGCAATGAGTGCAGTGACTAATTCTAGTCCACTGTCAGGTTGCAGAATGGCTCCCATAACACAAAAAGGAAGCTCTGATGCACTTGAATGTATGTCAGTTCTGCTGTCATTGTCTGATTAAATATGGGAAACATCTCCACCAGCTAACCAAGTTTAGTCAGTTGTAACTGCCTTAATAAAACAGAAATGACAATGAGTTGCTCTTGTGGGCCAGCCAGTATGCAATATGAATAATAATATACCCTTAATGTAACTATCAAGCAGTTATAATGAACCAGAAACAGTTCACTGTAGTAAATACATTCATAATTATCACAAACTTGAAAAGCAATAAATGTTCAGAATCTGCAAAGAAGTCTTTCTTGGTGACTGTATTACTTTAACATTCACTTCTGAAAAGTATTTACATCATAACCAAAACCAATGACTTTGTATATGAGAAGTAAATTGTCTTGCAAATTAAATACAGAACTACAACAAGCTTATTTTCAATAGCAAACATTACTTTCTCTTTTAGTTCCACTGTGTGTTACCTTGTGAACAGGAACCAACATTTTATATCCTTTTGATCTGTTCACTCACATCTGCATAGCCGTACTACTGCTGTCTCTTCTTTGCTTAGTACTGTCTTGCCTCATACAGTTGCTTCCCATTTCTCTAAACATCTCTTAAACTTCCTATAAAAGGCATCTGTGTTTCCTCTGGTCATGCCTGGTTCTACATCCTTGCATTTGTTCTCTAGCCATACCTGCTTAATCATTTTGCACTTTCTTTCACACTCAGTTTTTTAGACATCTGTACTACTTCTCACCTATTTCTCACCTTCATCTGCTGAATTTTTAAATTTTCTAGTTTTGTCAATTTAAGTCTGTAGTTCCAGTTTTATCCATAGATTTCTACTATGCCTTGGGTTTTTACCCATATGATATTTAGCTGTATTCACTATTTCATTTCTCAAAGCTATTCATTCATCTTCTATTGAATTCCTTCCCCCTGTTTCCCCTGTTCAGGAATACATTGTGAAGGCCTAGTAGCATATCTGTCTCCACCAAGTCAAAAATCTATGATTACCAAAATATATATTTCTACAGGTCATTTGATGGTCTAAAATGGCCCATGCATCAAAATTTTGGGACTCCTTCATTAAATAATGAGTGGAAACATGGCTGGCTAAAGTCTTTATCACCTGGGACAGTAGTTTCCAGGTGGACACTATGCCCACATACTGTGAAATTTAGATGTTAGGAGAGAGATATGTGCAGAAGTGAAGCCATGAGGGAAGATTGTGAGCTGCACCTACATAACTCAGTCAGTATGAGAATTGCCCTCGAAAGGTAACCTTCCTGGTTTGAGTCCCGATCCAGCATGTAGTTGTAATAGTTTTAAAAAAAGCACATACTTTGCTGGTCTGTGGATGAATAAACAATGAACTTATGAACCAACCTCATATTCTAAAATGGCTTGATTGTACACAACATACTAAAGAAATTACATAATGACAGAAGTGTGTCATCTGTTTAACAATGTACAGCTATTGATAATACAACTTAAAACACTGAATATAAATATAAAATAATCAAAAGAAACTAAACATTTTATAATGCAGTAATGATGTGACATGTAATTGTTATTGGATCAAAAAAAGACCTAAAAATAAGAACAAATTCTAAGAATACAAGTGAACGAGTTGTATAAAAGTCATAGAAAATTCTTTAGATCTACATGCATGCCAACTGTAGCCTACTTCTAGCGATAGTAGCCATGGTTAAGGCATTTTCAATAGAAAATAAAACTACATCATCATTTTCTTTTTCGCTAGTGAAGAAAAAAAACAATTATCCTAGAAATGAGAACAGCCATCTCTGTCCATCTGAACCTATTAATTTGGATTATTTCAACTGAGTTCTTACTGTAACAAGAGTTGTCATTGAGCAGACTTACTCTATACTAACCGTAGTGCTAATGCAACCATAGCAGCAAACTGAGCTCTAACTGCCTTCGCACCCATTGCGGCAACAGCTGCAAGAAGTTCTAAGCATAATGCGATACTGCTTGGCTGCTTTCCATCAGACATTTGATTCAAAAGATCCTGAATATCCAACTGCAAGCTACAAAATTAAAAAAAAAAAAAAAAAAAAAAACATTATGGAAAAATGAACTAGGATCCTCTGTGAGTAATGCTATAAAATACTTAAAAAATAATTCATAATGTGACATTCCTGCAGTAAGAATTTGGTAAACGTAAAGAGACCATTAGTGCAAAATAGGCTTTTTTACATAATATTGATATAGTTCCAAGGAAGACTAATATCGATTGGAAAAGCTGTGTAACATTTGTCAAACAAAGCTGAAAAATAATACTTTTAATTTTATGAGTCCTCTTAAGTGTCTAATTAAAATATACATCAAAAAAGGAAAGGCAACTACTCACCTATAGCTGACTGATTTGTGTGTGTGTGTGTGTGTGTGTGTGTGTGTGTGTGTGTGTGTGTGTGTGTGTAGAGGGCCAAGGGAGAGAGAATGCTTGCATTTTGTTATAAAATATAAATAAATATGTCAGAAAGGTATCGTAAGAATGTATAACATAGCTGGTAAGAGCAATGTATCAAAAGGCACACAGAGAGGTATAACTTCCCTATCAAAAATATCTTTCTTTTTCCTTTCAATACCAATAGTTACTGACACTGCAGCAGTCTTATGGCCACTGTTTCTCTCTTCAGCATTAACTGATTTTGATCATTTGGTTCTGTCAGTTACCAGGAGATAGAAAACATTGCTTTCATGAGTCATAGCCCTAAGTGCTTGAAATTATTTTCAAAAAAGGTTTTCACAACCATCTCACTCGATTCATCACATCTGACACCCGGTCTATCAGTTTTACAACTGGTGACCTAATATTATCATCTACTACAGTATCATGACCACCAAAGTTAGCTGTGATATACAACAAGTTTTCTCTGGAGCATTCTGTCACTAGTGCTCTGGAGGCAGATGATCCATAAAAGCATCAAAGTACCATTTTTAGTCCATCTTGGATGCATACCTTCACTCAAATCATTCTGCATTGGGATCTGTCACACTGTCACATTGACCTAAGTGCTTGAAATTATCCATATACTAAGTGACTATCCTGGGACCCTGCATCAACTGCAGGTTACCTATGTAATGGCTTCCAGAGGCAACAAAAAATTTTATTTTCAGTGTTGCATGTAATTATTGACTGAATTTAAAAATTTAAAATGCTGTCATAATCTACTCATTAAGAGTTATAATCTTATATTACAAGTTTAATGAAATAACAGAATTATCACAATTAGAGCCTGTGTGTGTGTCTTGAGGCAAATAACTGATAGCATACAAATACCCAGACTTTATTCATCCAGTATTTGTAAATGAGTGCACTTTGCGACTTCTAACGAACTTTAAACACAATTTCAAACCTTTAAAAACTATTAAACATTGAGGGTGTGTGAAAAACTTTGCTATTGTTTAAAACTGAGTGCAAATTACTCAAACTAAATTCATCCAGTGTTTTGTGGTGGCTCCTTCCATTGCCTTCATCTGTAGCAGCAGATGAAGGGCTGCATAGACTGGAAACCAGCCTCCCAACACTGTCAGTGGTCACTTCTATCAGATGGAGAGATTAGATGGCCACACTTTCTGGACATGAGGCATGCTGAATCATCACACAAGCTATTTCTTGTTCTGCCCCTTTGAGGCAATCTCCCTGGACATGCTCTCAGCAGCTTGCCCACACACCAGCTTGTGGATCACGTTGTCACATGCCGTATTTCGCCAAGGTATCCAGGAACTGCAGAATTCTTATCCATACTCATTGTTACTTTTCTGTCACAGTTTGTTTAACAAGAGGAGTGCTACCATGTTTTTCCATGCCACCTTCTTGAGCTGTGTCTCCTCGAGGAGCTTTTGCTGACTACGTGTGGACAAAGCCTGGTGCTGGATGCCCGGTTCGTCCTTCCAGTATCAACAATTGGAATATTGCATGCAGTGTAGTGCAAATAGTGCAGTGAAGTGCAGTGCACGCCAGGACTACCAGACAGATTTATTACTAATCTATCTCCGGCTGTTTTGGCACCACCTTGCTGCCAAGAGCGCCATTGAAGCAGGGTTTCCCACACCACTGGTGACATCAAATAAGAGGCTATGAACCATTCATGGTCCACCTGGTCCAGACCCTCCTTGAGTAAGAGGTATTAGCTCATTTCAAACGTAACTGGAGTCATTAGGTCTTGGGTTAACATATTAGAACCATCCTGTGTGGCTCTTCCAGCATGCCCCGTCACTTTGTGCTATTTTTAACTATATCAGCAGTTAGACATGTATGATCCTTAGGTGTTTAGAAGGGAACATAAATTGTACTTTCACTAGTGATCCCCTCTAAACCAAAGCATCAAGTCTCATTACCGAAACATGCTGGTTTTCCTTTTTTGTTAATCCCATTAGCACAAACCACTTTGTCACAAAATCAGTTCCCATTAGGCAGGCTGGATGCATCCTGCTCTCACCTCCACCTGTCCCTTGCCTTCTCTACCCTCCTGCAGCCTCCCATGCATGCCATCACTCTGCAGGCATCACTGCTCCCTGCCCGCACCTCTCCACGCAAACCCTCCCTTTGCACGCACCACTGCTCCCCTTCCACACACCTCCCTGTGCCCCTCCACATACATCATACCACCACGCACACCTCCACGTCACTCCCACAGCTGACAGATGTGCACCTGATGCCAGATGCCCTGTTCATCCTCCCAGTATCGACAATTGGAATACTGCATGCGGTGTAGTGCAAAGAGTGCAGTGAAGTGCAGTGCACACCAGGACTGCTAAGTGTATTTATTACTTTTCTATCCCTGACATTTTTGGCACCCCCAGCTCTGAAGTTTGCCATTGAAGCAGGTTTTCCTGTGCCAATGGACAATGCCGAATTGAAGGCTGTAAGCCATTCATGGTCCACCTAGTCAGACCCTCCTTGAGTAAGAGGTATTAGCTTGTTTTGAATGTTACTGTAGTTATTAGCTTTTGGGTTAATATGTTAGAACCAGGCCATGCGGCTCAACCAACATGCCCCATCATTTATTGCCATTTTTCTTAACTAGCACACCACTTAGGCATGTATGCCCTTTAGATGTATAGAAGAGAACATAAATCATTCCTTCAGTTTCTTAGTGAGACTTCCCACAAGCTTTAAGCATCATTTCAACCCATTTCTAACCCTTTTCTCCTTAAATGTATAACATCAAATATTTAACACACTAACTCATTTGTAAAGTGATCAGATATTTGCAGCTGTCTTATAAATGAGAGTTCAGTCCCTTAAAAAAAACTGCTGCAATAAACATGTCAGCAATGTTAGCATCTAGCCTCTCTTTGAAATATATATTCCAATTGAAATTTAAGATGTTACTGTTACAATACCAGAGAAGGAAAGTAGCTTCTCACCATTTAGCGGAGATGCTGAGTCATGATAGGCACAATAAAAAGATTCACACAATTAAAGCTTTCAGCCATTAAGGCCTTTGTCAGCAGTAGATACACATACACACAAGCACACACACACGCTCACATTTCATCCATTCTGTTAAAGGATTCCTTGAGAAGTAGTCAGCATCCTTATGTTTGCGCCCATTTTTATATAACATTGTGACACTGTACTCCTTATGTCTCAGTGTCCACCTGCCTGTTAACCCAATGTATCCTTCAGGCTAATCATTCAGCATAGAGAATGGTGATCCATCACCATGGTAAATAAATTGCAAAATAAATGTACCCACAACTTGTTGATGACCCAAAGAACAACAAGGCACATTTCCTTGGCTGGGAGTAGTTCATCTCAAACTTGGAGAGACACTGGGAGCATAAGCTATCATGTTTTCAGTAACTTCCTGAATTTGCACTAGAGCTGCACACACCCCATAACTGCTACTGTTAGTGTGAAGTTCTGTCTCAACATTCTCCTCATACCATGCTTGGACAGCATCTCCATGCAGTAGTTCTTGCAAGGGACATGACATATTACAGAACTTGTGTTTGAATTACCAGTAGTATGAAGACATTCTGAGAAAACTTCCCACATCACAAATGTGCCAAGGACTCAATGTGCCTGTAAATGCTCTTATTTCTCCTAGACTAGGATAGCTTTGCCATTAACTAAGTGCCTCAGAATTTTAATTACTTGCAAAATGGAATGCCACTTATTTGGCCCTAGGTGGTGGCTTGCACTCTGGACACACTTCAACATGGTTGTCACATGGCTTAGATGTTCTTCAGATGTCTTCAAAAAAGGACAATACCATCTAGATAACAAAAAACATGTAGCCCATTTAAGGTGTCAAAGCAGGTTGTCCATCACATGCCCAACGATGGCTGGAAGGTTACACAGTCCAAAAAACATAACTTTGAACTCACAGAGGTCATCACATGTTATGAAGGTAGCCTTCTGCTAAAATCTTGTTATTAGTCATCCACGGTGAATTTTCATCTGTGGCAGCCTCAATTTCACAGATGGTTGCCTCTCTCAGTTTTTCAGAGGTTGGCAGCTATGTCATTCATGGTACAGCAATGGGCTTCAGGGGCTTCATCCCATAGATTGACTATAATCATCTGCCATTGACAAGCATGAATATGGCTGTTGTGACAGTTGCGGTATTATAATTGTTGAAATTTCTCTCTCTGCAATAGTGTACAACATATCCATTGAGTCCACAATGGATACATATTGACATTTCTTCCATCCTCCAAATGTCTCTTCTGAGATGGGGCATTATACTTAGTGGATGTGCTCATTATATCTGCATCATTTAGATGCTGCTTTTTTGTTTTATGGTGGTGGAACAAGTTCAAGTTGGCTGAGTTTATTCTTCATAGAGTGTTTGACTGGTGACAGAGATTGGTGCTAAATACTTCAACATTCTCTATTATCACCTGACATTTCAGTCAACACTCATGACTGCTAACTGTTTTGTACTTAGCTTGACATTTCTGATTGCCACAAACTTCTGTATATCTTCTCTTACTGCCTGGAATATGTGAGAGGTGAGGGCCATGGTGGGTATTCCACAACTGCCATAGGGATTGCATTCAGTAGTTCATCATATCATCATATCTCTTTCATCCTTTCTCCCTCTCTCTCTCTCACTCACTCATTCTGTTGCCCTCAATACACGGCACTACCTGAATGCCTCTGGTATTGTGACGTCCTTTACCAGATGAGCTTGGCTCATGTCTTCTATGATTCCTTTCATCAAATTGTCAACTTATGTCATATTCAGATTCACAATGTGGAAAAGCCAAAATTTTCTGTATGTAGGTTGGTGCCATTTCCCAGTGACATAGGGCTCAGTTCTTCAGTTGATCTCTGCTCTTCAATTTTTCTTCTGCCAGGTTGATTTCCTGCTGATTGTCACCAAATGTGTTCTTCAGTTAGGCCTGGAATTTGTCACAACTGTTCAGTTCCTGTCTGTTGTTCTCAAGCCACTGCTGTACTGTGCTGTGCTGTCCAACTAAAAGTACACATTTGCCAAACACATCATGTCATCTCACCTGTTGTATTTGACACCTTGACCAAATCCTTTGAGCCATTTCATAGGGCCCTGACCAACGTCTCCAGAACCCACTGATGGCTGCCTGATATGCAGCTGACATACAGCTGCTTTGGAACCCATTGGTCTCTTGAATAAATGAAACGATGTATTGCTTATATTCTGGTTCCTATCTGTATTGTGGATGCCTCTTACATTGCCTAATTCGAGCCAAAATGATGCAGATGTTTTCAACTACCTAGTATCTCCATCAAACAGTGTGCCATTGTAACTACAATCGAGACCAAATCTGAAAGCAGGGGCATCAATGAAACACAACACTTAGCACTAAAAGCACCTTTATTACTGACATCAACATACAAACAGAACAGCACTGCCTCCTGGATAGAGAGTGCTCCTGCTTATACAGACATAGTATATTCTAGAACATGCAAACATTACAAATATACTAAATTTTGAAAACCTTCTAGAAATGATAAATACTAAATAACAAATATTTGCATGGGGCCATGTTTGAACTAGTGACTTGCAGCAAGCCATATGGTGACAAAAAAGCATTACTCCACACTGTACGCAGCACAGCTTGAGCAATAGGACCAGTATAGCATTTAATACAAGAATATCCCCAACAACCTACTACAGTCAGTAGTAAAACCACTAAACAAAAAACATACAGGAACTGTCTTAAATTTGAGAACATACATTCATAAATTTTGCCTCAAAC
Source organism: Schistocerca americana (assembly GCF_021461395.2). Classification (NCBI taxonomy): domain Eukaryota; kingdom Metazoa; phylum Arthropoda; class Insecta; order Orthoptera; family Acrididae; genus Schistocerca; species Schistocerca americana. Next base: position 1,035,056,887 of record NC_060119.1, on the reverse strand, counting down.
TGCATATGGAAGCATGTGCAACACAAGTAGAATTTCATACAAAGTCCATCATAATATTAAATGTATATTGGCCACCTGCAGGTAACTTTAAACTAGAATGAGATTTTCACTCTGCAGTGGAGTGTGTGCTGATATGAAACTTCCTGGCAGATCGAAACTGTGTGCTGGACCGAGACTCGAACTCGGGACCTTTGCCTTTCGCAGGCCAGTGCTCTACCAACTGAGCTACCCAAGTACGACTCATGACCCAATCTCATAGCTTTCAATTCCACCAGTACCTCGTCTCCTACCTTCCAAAGGCAAAGGTCCTGAGTTCGAGTCTCGGTCAGGCACACAGTTTTGACCTGGAAGGAAGTTCCAACTTTAAACTGTTCATAAACCACCTTGAAGCCGTACTGGCCCATTTAACAACCAAAAACAAAGAAATAGTGGTTGCTGGTGACTTCAATATAGATTTCCTTAAAGACTCTCCCATTAAGAACTTATTTGAGTTAGTAACACTATCATTCAACTTAATTCCCACTGTAAAGTTCCCAACTAGGGTAGCCACTTGCTCACAAACAGCCATTGATAATATCTTTATAGAAAAGTCCAATGAACAAAATTATATTACAAAATCAACAGTCAATGGCCTCTCAGACCATGACATGTGGTTCCTTCTGTTAAAAGTTCATACTGAACAGGAAATAAAATCTGTTAAATTTGAACTCAAGAGGGTAATCAATAAGCAAAAAATTGATTATTTTAGGACACTCCTCAGAGACACTCAGTGGAGTGGTGTTTACAGTGCTCATGGCATGAATGAAAAATATAACATTTTTGCTAATTGAGTCCTTACCTTATTTGAACACTGTTTTCCCCCAAAACTAACCAAGGTTAGAGCAGAGTCTACAAAGAAGTCATGGATTACTCAGGGAGTAGAGGTATCTTGTAAACCAAAAAGAAAACTGTATTTGTCAATCTGAAACAGTTCTGTTGTTGATGCTATAGCACATTATAAGAAATACTGTAAAATATTAAAGACTGTAATATGGACATAAAAGTAAATATATTACAAGGAAAAGATAGTCATATGAGATAACAAAATAAAGGCAATATGGGATATAGTGAAGAAGACTGGTAGAACCAGACATGAATAGGGGCAAATAGCATTAAGAGTAAATCATACATTGGTGACAGATGTGTGTAGCATTGCAGAACTTTTTAACAAACATTTTATAACTGTTACTGAAAAGATGGGGTTGTCAGGTTCTGTAGATGCTGCCATGGGATACCTCAGACCAGAAATTGTAAGTAACTTCCATAATATGAATTTGACCCTCACTACCCCAGCAGAAGTAATGTCCTTCATAAAATCTTTAAAATCAAAAACATCTAATGGGTATGATGAAATATCAACAAAGTCAATTAAAGAATGTGATTCTGAGTTAAGTAACATATTAAACTATCTGTATAACCAGTCGTTTATCAGAGGAATATTTCCTGAATGGTTTAAATATGCTGAAGTTCAGCCACTGTTTAAGAAGGGTGATAAAGAAATAGTGTCAAATTTCTGTCCAATTTCACTTTTGCCAGCATTCTCAAAAATTGTAGAAAAGGTAATCTACAATCAGCTTTATAACCATGTTATCACAAATAACAAACATACTGTCAAAGTAGCAGTTCAGATTTCTAAAAGGTTCTGATATTGAGAAGGCTATCTATACTTGCAGAGAAAATGTGCTTAATTCATTAGACAAATAATTGCCGGCAACTGGTATATTTTACGATATGTCAAAGGCATTTGACTGTGTAAATCACAATATCCTTTTAAGTAAATTAGAATATTATGGTGTAACAGGAAATGCCACAAAAAGGGTCAAATCTTATGTTTCTGGCAGGAAACAAAGGATTTTATTAGTAAAGAGACGTATTAAGCTATCAGGCATCATCAAGCTGAGATCTAATTACATGTGAGGCCCACAAGGTTCCATTTTAGGGCCCTTACTTTTTCTTGTGTACATCAAATATGACCTTTCATCAGTAACATTACCAGATGCCAAGTTTGTTTTGTTTGCCAATGATACAAACATTTCAATAAATAGCAAATCGATTGTAGTCTTAGAAATATTGGCTAATAAAATATTTGTGGACATTAATTCCTGCTCCTAGCCAATTTTTAGTCATTAAACTTTGAAAAAACACACTACATGCAATTCTGAAGTTGTAAGGTGTGCCCCATGAGTATATGACTAACATATAATGACAAGCAGAAATTTGAAATTTAGTGCATTAATGTAATCTTAGTAAATGAGTGTTGTAAAATGATCCTTTCATATAGTGTTCACAAAAAGGATGATCATTCCACTTCGAACCGGCGATAGGTACATTAGCTTATTTGTTTTAGTTGTGAATATTTGTCACGTATTATCATTTTTCTAACATGTTCTACATCCTGGAGAACCTCCTCACTACGGATCAATTGGAATGAAAGCAAATCTAATCTACAGACCAGTCTTACTATCACCAAGCTTTTTGAAAATAAATGGAAGATTCATTCATCAAGGGTATCTAACTTTTTGTTATAAATAAAATAACATTTAACACTCAAAACAGTTTCAGGAAAATCAGATCTACTGAAACAGCTTTTTTGAGTTCTTAAATCAAGACTTTAATGTTACAGGCTCATGGCAGCCCTGTACTGCCCCTGCACACTCCTACATACTCCCACAGGCAGCACTAGTGTACTAGCATCTTCCGCCACCTTTACCCTGGTATCCTTACCCATCACCATTCACACCTCATCCCTATCATCTCTGTCCACCACAGCTACTTGCTGCTTATGTCTGAAACAGTCGCAGTCAGATCCCTGTGCACAGAGACAGTGGCGAAGAGTGTGTGTGTGTGTGTGTGTGAGTGTGTGTGTGTGTGTGCGCGCGCGCGTATGATTGTGAGTTGTCCTTTTGTGAATGTGTGCATGTTTCTACTTTGGAAGAAGGACTTCGTCCAAAAGTTAAATACTTTAGCACTAGTTTTCAAAATGCCTATCTGTGACTCAGTGCCTGCCCTATATATGGGTAGTAATGTACTCTTTCCATAATGTTGTTATTCCATCCTGGACTTTCCAGTGTTTGAAAGTTAGTTATGAAGTTCCTGAAGACTTAATGTTAGGCAGAAGGTCTCTGAGACAACAAAAAGAGCAGTAAGATGATTAACACACCCTTGCAGTGTGGTAAATAAAAGAAAATGGTACGAGCTTTAGAGATATGAGAATGAAATCCAGAAACAGCATAAGAAATTTTCAGTACAAAACACCCAAGTCCACAATTATTAGGGTGTCCACTTTTCTCGTTTTTCCTAGTACAGTCCCATCCTTTTTTCCTAAAATGTCCAGCTGTCCCAAAACTAAGTTATTTTGAGCTTCCTGATGTTTTATTTGCCATTCACTGCACAATATGCAAGTATTATAGTGTGAAGCTTGCACTGTAAATATTGCGGAAATGTAAAGTGCTATTAATGTGCAGTTTCCACAGAATGGACTAGTAGTCAGGGGCTTGTATTGTTAGTCAATAAACAGACTGTAATAAAACTTTGAATTTTTTTTGTGCAAACATAGATTTTTTTTTAAATGGAGCAATGCCTATTTACATCAACAAACTAAAAGTAGGGTAGATTAGAGCATCAGTGGTGTTTGTTGCAGGAATCTAGAGCGAGTCATTTATGAAATTTTGTACTGTGCACTGTTTCCACACTGACGCTTGCTCCTGACATTCAAGCTGTGTGTTGCGAGGTTTGATGTTGTTATGTTTGCTTACAGTGTGGTTGTAAATTCCCTACTACTTACTAGTCAGTTAGCGTATGACAATCTGAGCAGTAGGTCATGAGTGGACTATAGGATTTACCAATGCAGAGGAAGCTGACATACTAATGGTGTATGGAGAGTGTAGAAAGAATGCATTTCATTCTTGTGTGTCTATGTGGCAAGATACCCCAATAAACATCAACAGCTTGACAATTATTTATCAATGTCTTTAACTAGTTACATGAAAGCGGTAGTGTAACATCTAGATAATCTAATAGAAGAAAACAAGTGAAGATAGATGACACAGAAATTAATGTTCTGGCTGCTGTTGCAGTTTATCTACGCGTTAGCTCCCACACATTTACACGAGGAAGCGGCATGAGTCAAGCAAGTGTCCTACACATTCTCCATCAACATTGGTTCCATCGCTATCACATCTCTCTCCTTCAAGAGCTGCATGGAAACAATTATGAGAATCAAGTTGAATTCTTTACATGGGCATTATGACAGGATACTCCAGATGGATCATATATCTTGTTTAGTGATGAAGCCACATTTACCAAGCATGGCCTGGTAAACCACCAAACTTGCACTATTGGTCTGTTGACAATCCCCATTGGTTCATGAGATGGGCCGTCAGCATCTACGGAGTGTAAACATGTGGTGCGGGATAGTGAACCAGCAGCTCATAGGCCTATTATTCATAGATGGAACACTGAATGCATGTAAGTATCACCACCTCCTAACAGACCACTTTCCACAGCTGCCAGAAGAGGTTCCTCTGTACACTATGATGAGCCTGCGGTACCAACACGATGGCTGTCCAACGCATAGTGTATGAATTACTACAACATGTCGTGACAAAGCAAGCTGGCATATTTTTACTTCCCCTCTTGTTTTGCCATCTGACTCCGTAAAATTCAATTTCTTTAATTTTCAACTAATTACCATTAACATACACGAGTATAATCAGCATTTTCATAAAAGTGAACGGTAGGCCGTAAATTTTAAAGAATATACAACCAGATCCAATTTTGTGCTTAGTTTTATGTATGTAATTGATTTTCTAATTTATTTTGACTATTCATAGTTAGTAAATTTCATTGTAGGGTGAAATCAGTAATTGTTTCGTAACATAAATTCTATTGTTGACTTTTCAACAAATATAAATTCTGTACTAATTATAAACATTTGGAGGAACAACTAATAGTATTCTTAAAGGGTCTATTTGGCTCTATTTGAAACCATGTTAGCAAAGCCAGTCCTTAATTAATTCCCAAGTAATTAACAGTTTTGTCAAAAGCACTGTTTGCATAACTATATATGTTAATATCATCATTTAAATTAATAATTTGGCTTAACTCTTGTAGTAAAAGAAACTGTTAAAAAGAAGTAAGTTTCTGATGTATTCAGTTAATTTAGTGAGTTAAGTTTTAATAGTAATTTCTGTAAATTAAACATGAAACAATGTGCAGTTTCAGTGCATATTATTGTGATGATATATAAGGGCATGATTTTTGGTCCTGAGACAGTCAATCCACAGCCGAATTTCAGACAAGAAACCTGTAATGGGTAGATTAACAACAATGCATCAAGTTAACTGTGAAATAAGTGTAACATAATTAGGCCATGTGTTAAAACAATGACAGTGTCTGCTCCAAACATACCTTTTTATTCTTCAAGAACTGTGAAATATATGGTTAGGCTTTTACTGCCCATAGATCTTCAACGGTAAACTATTGTAGCAGTATGTGGATGTTTGCCTGCAAACTACTAATGAGGCTTGTTGAAAGTTAAACAACAGAGCACTGGCCATATAACTGCGTAATGTTGGGGGGTTGTGAACAGTGAAAGTATAGAATTGCGAAACAAAAATGTGCACCTGTCGGTTACATCATTTAAAGTAGTCAGTGTTGATCTTCCACCCCCCATTTTTCAGCCAGTGTAGCAATGCAGTACATGGACACTGAGTATAATCAACAAAGAAATAAAGCATGTAAACGCAACAATGTCTTCATGAATTGTTTCCAAATTGTTGCACAGGATGCAGAGGACCTGTACCCTGGCCAGCCCATTCCCTAGATTTCACAACTGTAGACTTTTTCTGTGGGGAAAACTGAAAGATGCTGTCTATAATGACATACACAACTACACTCAATGATATGAAATGATGTACTACTGCAGCCTGCCCAGACATCTCTGCTAAAATACCATCAAATGAGTAGTGGTCGTCCCATACCAGACTGGAAGCATGTATTGTCCCTACTAGTGGTCCCTTTGAACACAACCTGTGATGGTCAGTTGTCTTGTTAATGGTCAGATTCCACGTAACTATATATGCACTTCTGTTGTTCTTTAGTGTGTGCGACCACAGGTATTGTACAAAATAAGATATCTTGAAATGAAACAATACAAAATCCAGGCTGAAGTGCATCCTGCAACAAACTCCACTGATATTCTAATCTATCCTGCTGTCATTTGTTACTCAATAAGCCTTATGTCATTTTAAAAAGTGTATGCTCACACAAAATTACACTTTTTAACTATTTTTAATATCTGTGTTGTCTAACAATATGAGCCCCTGACTACCAATCCATTCTGTGAAAACCACATATCAATAGCACTTTCCATTTCCGCAACATTTGCAGTGCTAGTTTTAGGTGATTCACGCCATATACACAAGAAAGTGCCACCTGTACAACTTGCTCTTCAGTCTTTTTTTATTTATTGTTAACATTTTGCACTCTTGGTAGCACCGATTCATGTTCACTGTACCAACATGCCAAATCGAAGGTGTAATTTTAATAGCAATATAAAAAGTGGCTTTACTTTTACTACTGGCACTGGAGAAACTGTAGAATGTGTGTTGTGCAAATCAAACATTGCTATTGCATATGGTGGAAGGTGTGACATTGTGAGTCATTTTAAGAGGAAGATACATCACATCAGTTTTCATCCAAAGAGGCACTTCTTGATATAACATATAAAAGTGAAAAATACAGAACCAGTGGAGCAGAACAATAGTAAAAGGCAATAAGAGGATCATCTGAGTGTGCATGATGCAAAGGCAATATCCATTAAATCTTGCCATCACAATTTGCATTCCCCGTCTCTCCCACATTTCGTTTATTTAAGAAAGAATTCTAATAATAGTTTCTATAGCATAGAGGCATACATAAATTCTAGATACTGGCAGAGAGCTGCCACATAATGAATAAATATATATGATGTGTGTACTATGTCTTTCATGTAAAGAAAATTACTGCTGCTGCTTCTTTATTTTGAGTTTTGGTGCAGTGATGTACCCCACAACTGCAAAAGTGTAGCAGGCAAAGAACAATAATATCTGTGTGTGTGTGTGTGTGTGTGTGTGTGTGTGTGAAGTGTTGTGAGCAGGTGAGCAGAATGGTATGAGTGGGATGGTGTGAGTAACGACTAAAAAATATTTAATAATAATAATTGTTATTATTATTATTATTATTATTACACTGGTCAACAATGACACATTTTCAAGAACAGAAAAGGGTGTTCCATATGTATTTTGACCACCCACACATGAATATGTTGTTTGTTTTTTGTAGAGACCTCAGTTTTAAAAAAAACTTCATCACATCAGAACAGTTATAAAAAGCAAATAGGCAGATTTCTTAAGAATTGAAACCTATCAAGGCTGCACTCATGATGCAACTACCACAAAGTTTTCTTGTAATTAATCTTTTACAACATGGCACCAATGCATGTGACTCACTGTTTATTGCTTGCAAACACCATGTTCTTATCAGTCATGAGGAAAAGCTTCCTTTGTATGGCTGTGCATTCATGAGCGTGAATAGTGCAATCTAAATATACCTTGAACCGGGTGTTCCATTTGGTTCAGTAGGGCATTTGTGTCAAGTGTTTGTACAATGCTATGGGTATGTTTAAATCAGTCAACTTTTGCTACATTTGTGGGGAGTACACTATTAAATCGTGCAGACAATTTGCGATACCCTTAGTGAAGAAATTGTATGACTTTAATTTTGGGTGCAAATAAGGTGATCAGGACTGAAAATGGGCACCAAGTATTGTCTATGTGAAGTATTCATCTTGTCTTAAAGGTTGGGTGAAGAAAAAAGGTAAAGTTGCAATGCCTTTTTCAATTCCGATGAAATGGAGGGAACCAACCAATCACATGGATGATTGCTATTTCTGCATGGTTAAATGGCAGGGATGAAGGGCAAGGGTACAAAGACAATCAAGTATCCCTCCATCAACACAGCCATTTGACCCATACCACACAGTTCTTCCTTACAAGCCCCATTCATCCAGGCACATCTTAATGGAAGTTTTATCCCATATCAAATCTAGTACAGATGTGGAGAATGCAAGCTCTGATTTCAATTAGGAAGAAATGATGTCACATCTCCTGATACAAAATGATCTAAACGACCTTTTTAGGGACCTGAATCTTTCTAAAGCACAAGCGGAACTTTTGGGTTCACATCTGAAACAGTGGAATTTATTAGACAAAGATGCTACAGTTCATTTCTTTCGACATTGTCTGGCTGCCTTCACACCATTCTTTGACATGGAAGACTCAGTCTGTTACTGCAATGACATGAATGGTCTCTTTAATGCTATGGAAATGGAACACATTTCAGCAGAATGGTGACTGTTCATTGACAGCTCCAAAACTAGACTCATAGTGGTACTCCATGATAGCAATGTTTATCCTCCTGTGCCCATAGCTTTGCCACTATTTTGAAAGAAACATACAGCAGTATGGAACTTTTGTCAAATAAAATTCAATATAACAACAACCAATGGCAAATATGTTCTGACTTCTAAGTAATCAGGATACTTACAGGATTACAATCTGGGTATTTGAAGCATTACTGTTTTCTCTGCAAATGGGATAGCCATGATTTGAAGAGTCATTATGATGGATTTGGCCTGCCCATATACCAATGGAACTTGTTTGGAAGAATGTAGTATACGTTCCACTGGCAAATTTGAAAGAAATTTTGTAATCATCACTTCACATAAAACTTGGAATTATGGAGTCGTCATTGTTGCAATGGACAAAGGTGGACATGGTTTTCTGTACTTATATCAGAAATTCCCCTCAGTGAGTGAAGATAAAGTGAACGTAAGTGTGTTTGTTGGTCCTCAAATTAGATAGCTTATTCATGATCCTGATTGTCATAACTTTGAGATCTCTTTAATTGGACTGCTGGAATTATTTTAAAAAACTAGAGAGCAGGCAATAGTGATGTGTTAGTCAATGAACTCTTTCTACAATGACAGTTATAACATGTTGACAAAACTGTTAATTCTTCACTCACGCTTAGGCTGTTTTCCTGATGGTGCTTCTGGACAAGTCTCCGATGAACATGGGGGAAGATTTCATCAGATCATGTCTACATTGGAGCAGCACTATGAGGGGCAATGTGCATGAAGTATCATGGATGACTACTGTTGGACACTACTGCAGGATAGTAGTGCCACATGTAAGAGGCATAGCAAATGTTCCAACATAATTTAGGTATGTGTGAAAATGTATTTCACTAGCATTTCATGCTCTTTGTGTTTATAAATCAGCATTTACAGATGAGATCGTTTTGTTTAAGCAACACAAAAACCGAATACAATTAGACAGTGACTGGTACAATTCACACAAAAACTGTGGGAGCTGTGCAAAACCCAGTGCCAGATTCATGTTCAGCAGGTCAAAATACATAAGGATAACATATTTTGGTGCTTAGAAATTTTACAAAGTTGAATTTTGTAGACCAGTGTTAGTAGATTACCTTCCCAAAAATTTCATGAAATGATGTGGGTGGAAAGACTGACCCATAGTTGTAGTTATTTGTGATATTATCCATTGCATAGAAAGACCTAACAATTGCCTCCTGCACTGCCCTGCAGGTTGTTGTTGTTGTTGTTGTTGTGGTCTTCAGCCCGAAGACTGGTCTGATGCAGCTCTCCATGCTACTCTATCCAGTGCAAGCCTCTTCATCTCCAAGTAATTACTGGAACCTACATCCTTACTGTACTCATCTCCTGGTCTTCCTCTATGATTTTTACACTCCATGCTTCCCTCCAGTACTAAATTGGTGATTCCTTGATGCCTCAGAAGGTGTCCTGCCAACCAATCCATTCTTTTAGTCAGGTTGTACCACAAATTTCTCTGCTCCCCAGTCCTATTCAGTACCTCCTCAGTTACATGATTTACCCATCTAATCTTCAGCATTCTTCTGTAGCACCACATTTCAAAAGCATCTATTCTCTTCTTGTCAGAATTGTTTGCCATCCATGTTTCACTTCCATACATGTCCACACTCAATACAAATACTTTCAGAAAACACTTCCTGACGCTTTAGATGTTAACAAATTTCTCATCTTCACAAATGCTTTTCTTGCCATTGCCAGTCTACATTTATATCCTCTCTATTTTGACCATCATCAGCTATTTTGCTTTCCAAATAGCAGAACTCATCTACTACTTTAAGTGTCTCATTTCCTAATCTAGTCCCCTCCGCTTCACCTGATTTCATTCGAGTATATTCCATTATCCTTTTTTTGCTTTTGCTGATGATCATCTTATATCCTCATTTCAAGACATTGTCCATTTCGTTAAACTGCTCTTCCAATTCCTTTGGTGTGTCTGGCAGAATTACAATGTTATTGGCAAACATTGAAGTTTTTATTTCCTCTGTCTGGACTTGATTTCTCTTCCAAATTTTACTTTTGTTTCCTTTACTGCTTGCTCAATATACAGTTTGAATAACATTGGGGATGGGCTGCAACCCTGTCTCACTCCCTTCTCAACCACTAATTTCCTTTCATGCCCCTCAACTCTTATAACTGCCATCTGTTTTCTGTAGTAATTGTAAATAGCCTTTTGCTTCCTGTATTTTACCTCAGCCACCTTTAGAATCTGAAAGAGAGTATTCCGGTCAACATTGTTAAATGCTTTCTCTAAGGCTACAAGTGCTGTAAGTGTAGGTTTTCCTTTCCTTAACCTATCGTCTATGAGAAATCATAAGGTTAGTATTGCCTCACATGTTCCTACATTTTCCTATAATCCAAACTGATCTTCCCCCCGAGGTCAGTTTTTACCAGTTTTTTCCTTCTTCTGTAAAGAATTTGTGTTAGGATTTTGCAACCATGATTTACTAAATCGGTAGTTCAGTAATTTTCACACCTGTCAGCACCTGCTTTCTTTGGAATTGGAATTATTATATTCTTCTTGAAGGCTGAGGGTTGTTTACCTGTCTCATACATTCTGCTCACCAGATAGAAGAGTTTTGTCATGGCTGGCTCTCCCAAGACTATCAGTAGCTCTAGGGGAATGTCGTCTACTCCGGGGGCCTTGTTTTGACTTAGGTCTTTCAGTGCTCTGTCAAATTCTTCTTGCAGTATCACAACTCCCACCTCATTTTTGTTGACATCCTCTTCCATTTCCATAATTGCTCTCAAGCATATCTCCCTTGTATCGCACTTCTGTATACTCTTTCCACCTTTCTGCTTTCCCTTCTTTGCTTAGGACTGATTTTCCACCTGAGCCCTTGATATTCATACAGGTTCTCTCTTTTCCAGAGGTCTCTTTAATTTTCCTGTAGGTGGCATCTATTTTCCCTTGTGGTATATGCTTCTAAATCCTCACATTTGTCCTCTATCCATTCCTGCATAGCCACTTTGCACTTCCTGTCAGTCTCATTTTTTAGACATTTGAATTGCCTTTCACCTACTTCATTTACTGCATTTTTATATTTTCCCCTTCCATCAATTAAATTCAACATCCCTTGTGTTACCCACGGATTTCTACTAGCCCTCGTCTTTTTACCTACTTCATCCTCTGCTGCCTTCATTATTTCATCTCTCAAAGCTACCCATTCTACTTCTACTGTATTTCTTTCCCCTGTATTTGTCAATCATTCCCTAATGGTCCCTTTGAAACTCTCAACACCTCCTGGTTCTTCCAGTTTATCCAGATCCCATCTCCTTAAATTCCCACCTTTTTGTAGTTTGTTTAGTTTTAATCTACAGTTCATAACCAGTAAATTGTGGTCAAAGTCCACATCTGCTCCTGGAAATGTCTTATAATTTAAAATCTAGTTCCAAAATCTCTGTCTTAGCATTATATAATCAACCTGAAACCTTTCGGTGTTTCCAGGTCTCTTCCACGTCTACAAACTTCTTTCATGGTTCTTAAACCAAATGTTAGCAATGATTAAATTATGCTCTATGCAATACTCTACCAGGCAGCTTACTCTTTCATTCCTTTCCCCAGTCCATATTCACCTACTATTTTTTTCTTTTCTTCCTTTCCCTTCTATCAAATTCCAGTCCTCCATCACTATTAAAGTTTCGACTCCCTTATCTATCTGAATAATTTCTTTCATCCCCTAAATCTCTTCATCATCTGCAGAGCTAGTTCGCATATAAACTCATATGACTGTGGTGAGTGTGGGCTTCATGTCTATCTTGGCTACAATAATACATCCACTGTGCTTTCGCAGTAGCTTAACCGCATTCCTCTTTTCTTTATTCATTATTTAAACTACTCCTGCATTATCCCTGACCGGAAGTCCTTCTCCTCCTGCCACCAAACTTCACTAACTCCCACCATATCAAACTTTAACTTGTCAATTTCGCTTTTTAAATTTTCTAACCTACCTGCTCAATTCAGAGATCTGGCATTCCATGCTCCTATATGTATCCCATCCTAGATTCCGTTTTGTTTCTCCTGATGATGACATCCTCCTGAGTAGTAACTGCCTGGAGATCCAAATGGGAATCTACTTTACCTCCAGAATATTTTATTCAAAAGGATCCCATCATCATGTAACCATACAGTAGAGCTGCATCCCTCTGGAAAAATTATAGTTGTAATTTCCTCTTGCTTTCAGCAGTTTGCGACCAGCACAGCAACGCCATTTTGGTTGATGTTACAAGGTCACATCAGTTGATCATTCAGATTGTTGCCCCTGCAATGACAGCAAAGGCAGCTGCCCCTCTTCAGGAACCACATGTTTGTCTGACCTCTCAACAGATACTCCTTCATTGCAGCTGCACCTATGGTACATCTTTCTCTATCACTGAGGCACACAAGCCTCCCCACCAGTACGAACATACACTGAAGCACCAAAGATACTGGTATAGGCATGCTTATTCAAATATAGAGATATGTAAACAGGCAGAATATGGTGCTGTGGTTGGCAATGCCTATATAAGACAACAAGTGTCTGGTGCAGTTGTTAGATCAATTACTGCTGCAACAATAGCAGGTTATCGGGGATTTTCTCATACGTCCATTTCACAAGTGTGCCATGAACATCAGGAATGCAGTAAAACATCAAATCTTCAATATCGCTGTAGCCAGAAAAAGATCCTGCAAGACTGGGACCAACAACAACTGAAGAGAATCATTCAACATGACAGAAGTGCAACTCTTTCAGAAATTGCTGCAGATTTAAATGCAGGGCCATCAACAACAACCTTACTAAAGACTGGAAAGTAGCACAGGTCACACCAATATTCAAGAAAGGAAATAGGAGTAACCCAATGAATTACAGACCCATATCACTGACCTCAATTTGCAGTAGGATTATGGAGCATATACTGTACTTGAACATTATGAATAACCTTGAAGAAAATGACTTATTGATACATAAGCAACACAGATTCAGAAAATATCATTCTTGTGCAACACAGCTAGCTCTTTATTCCCATGAAGTAATGAGTGCTGTCAACGAGGGATCTCAGATCGATTCCATATTCCTAGATTTCCAGAAGGTTTTTGATACCGTTCCTCATAAGCAACTATTAATCCAATTGCATGCATATGGAGTATCATCTCAGTTGTGTGACTGGATTCACGATTTCCTCTCAGAGAGGTCATAGTTTGTAGTGATAGACAGTAAATCATTGAGTAGAACAGAAGTGATAACTGGCGTTCTGCAGGGTAGTGTCATAGGCCTTCTGCTGTTCCTGATTTACATGAATGATCTGAGCACCCCCTTAGATCGTTTCCAGATTACGCTGTAATTTACCATCTAGTAAAATCATCAGATGATTAATTCCAATCACAAAATGATCTAGAGAGAATTTCTGTATGCTGTGAAAAGTAGCAATTGTCACTGAACGAAGAAAAGTGCAAGGTCATCCACATGGGTACTAAAAGAAATCCCTTAAATTTTGGGTATATGATAAATTGCACAAATCTAAGGGCTGTCAGTTGATTAAATTTCTAGGAATTACAATTACGGGGAACTTAAATTGGAAAGATCACGTAGATAATACTGTGAGGAAGGCAAAACAAAGACTGCGCTTTGTTGGCAGGAAACTTAGAAGATGTGAGAAACCCACTAAAGAGATAGCCTTCTTTATACTTATCCGTCCTCTGCTGGAATATTGCTGCATGGTATGGGATCCTTACCCGGTAGAATTGAAAGAGAACATCAAAAAAGTGCAAAGAAGGGCAGCTCGTTTTGTGTTATCGCTCAATAGGGGTGAGAGTGTCACTGATATGATATGCGAGTTGGGGTGGCAGTCACTGAAACAAAGGTGGTTTTCTATTTACGAAATTTCAATCACCAACTTTCTTCTGAATGCAAAAATATTTTGTTGACACCCACCTACGTAGGGAGAAATCATCATCATCATAAAATATAAAAAATCAGAACTCAAATGGAAAGATTTAGATGTTCCTTTCTCCCACGATCCATTCGAGAATGGAATGGTAGAGAAGTAGTATGAAAATGGTTTGATGAACCCTCCACCAGGCACTTAAGTGTGAATTGCAGAGTAACCATGTAGAAGTATATGTAGAATAAGAGTCAGTGTGTGAACTATTCAATGAAACATCATTGATATGGGCTTTCAGAGTCGAAGGCCCACTTGTGCACCGTTGATGACTGCATGACACAACGATTTACACCTTGCCTGGGCCCGTCAACACCAACAATGGACTGTTGATGACTGGAAACATGTTGCCTGGTGGACAAGTCTCATTTCAAATCATATCGAGTGGATGGATGTGTACCGTTATGGAGACAATCTCATGACTCCATGGACACTGCATGTCAGCAGGGGACTGTTCAAGCTGGTGGAGGCTCCATAATGGTGTGGGACACGTGCAGTTTGAGTGATATGGGAGCCCTGATACATCTAGATAGGTGACATGTACGTAAACATCCTGTCTGATCACCTGGATCTACTCGTGTCCATTGTGTGTTCCAACGGACTTGGTCAATTCCAGCAGGAGAATGCGACACCCCACATGTCCAGAATTGCCACAGAGTGGCTCCAGGAACACTCTTCTGAGTTTAGACACTTCCGCTGGCCAACAAACTCCCCAGATATGAATATCATTGAGCATATCTGGGATGCCTTGCAACATGCTGTTCAGAAGAGATCTCCACCTCCCTGCACACTTACAGATTTAAGGACAGCCCTGCAGGACTCATGGTGTCAATTCCCTCCAGCACTACTTCAGACATTAGTTGAGTCCACACTATGTCTTGTTGCTGCACTTCTGCTTGCTCGCGGGGGCCCTACATGATATCAGGCAGGTGTACCAGTTTCTTTGGCTCTTCAGTGTAACTATTCCTCCAGAAAGCTTCAGGATGAATTCTATCAATCTTTTCCTCTTTTAGTTAGTTTTGCTATAAAATCCTCTTCCCCTAATTTCAGTTCATTGCTTGTTCATTAATTACTCAATCTACCAAACTAATCTTCAAAATTCCTTTGAAGTGCAACATTTCTAAAGCTTCTACTTTCCCCTTGACTGAACTATATACCCTCCAAGCTTCACTATGCTGCAAGGCTACATTACAGACAAATACTCTCAGAAAAAGACTTTACAAAAGCTAAATTCATATTTGATGTTAACACATTTCTCTTTTACAGAAAAGCTAATCCTGCTATTGCCAATATGCATTTTAATTACAACTCTATAAATTTCATACATATAAGTTTAACAATGAAAATGCAGGGTGGAACAATGATAGTATGAAAAGGTTAAATTGCTACTCACCATATAGAGGAGATGTTGAATCACAGACAGGTGCAAGAAAAAGTCTGCTATCATGTGAACGTTCAGCCTAAAGGCCTTCTTCTAAATTACACAACACACACATTCATACAAGCACAACTCTTACACACTTGACCACTGTCTCTGGCTGCTGAAGCTGGACTGCAAGCAACTGCACATAATGAAAGAAGCAGTCTGGGTAGTGAGGATAGGAAGGAGACTGGGATGGGGAGCGTGAGGGACAGCAGGATAAGAGTGGGGGATGGTAAAGTGCTACTTGTGGGACATAAAGGAATTTGATGGGAACAATGTAGGGTAGCTAGGTGCAGTTGAGAGGGAAGCAGGGGCAGAGAAGAAAAGGGAGAAGTAGAGCAGGGAAAAGACTAGTGGGTGCATCAGTGGAATATAAGGCTGTGTAGTGCTGGATTGGGAGCAGGGAAGGTGATGGCTGATAGAAGGACAGGGACTAATGAAGGTTGAGGCCAGAGGGGCTATAAGAATGTAGGATATATTGCAGGGAGAGTCTCCACCTGTGCGCTTCAGAAAAAAATGGTGTTGGGAGTAAGGATCCAGATGGCACAGGCTGTGAAGCAGTCACTGAAGTGAAGAACATGGTGTTGGGCAGCACGCTCAGCAACTAGGTGGTCCACCTGTCTCTAGCCCATAGTTTGTCAGTGGCCATTCATGTGGACAGACATTACGATCGTTATCACGCCCACACAGAATGCAGCAACAACCTCTTAGCAACTAATAATCCTGAGCTAATGTCAAGCATCGTAATTGATACAGGGATTGGCGAACACAGGGTTGTCACAGTGTACTGTAACACCCAAAGCCTCTAAAAATAAACAAAAATGTACCTATTCGAAAGAGCAGTTAAAATGCACTTGATGCCTTCCTGGGAGACAATCCCCTATCATTCCAAATTAATAATGTAAGTTCAGACAAGAGCCGGCCGGTGTGGCTGAGCGGTTCTAGGTGCTTCAGTCTGGACCCTCATGACCGCTATGGTCACAGGTTCGAATCCTGCCTCGGGCATGGATGTGTGTGATGTCCTTAGGTTAGTTAGGTTTAAGTAGTTCTAAGTTCTAGGGGACTGATGACCTCAGATGTTAAATCCCATAGTGCTCAGAGCCATTTGAACCATTTTGTAGACAAGATGTGGCTTGAATTCAAAGAAATAGTATCAACATAGTTGAGGGATTTATACAAAATAAATTAACAAATGATGGAGCTGATCCCCCTTGATTCAGAAAACAGGTCAGAACACTGTTGCAGAAACAACAAAAAAGACTGCCAAATTCAAACAAACACAAAATCTCCAAGATTGGTGATCTTTTACAGAAACTCGTAATTCAGCACAGACGTCAATGCAAGATCCTAACAATAGTTTCCACAATGAAAAAATCAATGCCTTCTCTGCCCGATAGCAATTGAAATACTATTGACAACACTGCTGCGAAAGCAGAGTTACTAAACACAGTCTTTCAAAATTCCTTCGCCAAAGAAGTCAAACTAAATATTCCAGAATTTGAATCATGAACAGCTGCCAACATGAATAACTTAGAAGTAAATATCTTCGGAGTAGTGGAGCAACTTAAATCACTTAATAAAAGCAAGTCTTCTGATCCAGACTGTATGCCAATTAGGTGCCTTCCAGTGTATGCTGATGCAATAGCTCCATACTTTACAACCATATACAGCCACTCACTTGACGAAGGATCTGTACCCAAAGACTGGAAAGTTACACAGGTCACACCAATATTCATGAAAGGTAGTAGGTGTAATCCGCTAATCCGCTAATCACTTAATAAAAGCAAGTCTTCTGATCCAGACTGTATGCCAATTAGGTGCCTTCCAGTGTATGCTGATGCAATAGCTCCATACTTTACAACCATATACAGCCACTCACTTGACGAAGGATCTGTACCCAAAGACTGGAAAGTTACACAGGTCACACCAATATTCATGAAAGGTAGTAGGTGTAATCCGCTAAAGTACAGGTCCATATCATTAACATCGATATGCAGCAGGATTTTGGAACATATATTGGGTTCAAACATTATGAATTACCTCAAAGAGAATGGTCTGTTGATACAAAGTCAACATGGATTTAGAAAACATCATTCTTGTGTAACACAACTAGCTCCTTATACACACGATGCGTTGAGTGCTATTCACAAGGAATTTCAAATTGATTCTGTATTTCTAGGTTTACAAAAGGCCTTTGACACTGTACCACAGAAGCAGCTTGTAGTGAAATTGGGTGCTTATGTCATATCACCTCAGTTATGTGACTGGATTTGTGATTTCCTGTCAAAGAGGCCACAGTTTGTAGTAACTGGCAGAAAGTCATCAAGTAAAACAGAAATGATTTCTGGCATTCCCCAGGGTAGTGTTACTGGCCCTCTGCTGTTCCTTATCTATATAAGTGATTTAGGAGACAATCTGAGCAGCTATCTTAAGTTGTTTGCTATGATGCTGTGGTTTATTGTCTAGTAAACTCATCACAACATCAAAACAAATTGCAAAGCAATTTAGAAAAGAGATCTGGATGGTGCAAAAATAGGCAATTGACCCTCAATAATGAAAAATGTGAAGTCATCCACATGAGTGCTAAAAAGAATTCATTTAACTTCAGTTACACAATAAATGAGTCTAATCTAAAGGCCACAAATTCAATTAAATACCTAAGAATTACAATTATGAACAATTTAAATTGGGAGGAACACACAGAAAACGTTGTGAGAAGGCAATCAGAAGACTGTGTTTTATTGGTAGAACACTTATAAAATGTAACAGAATTACTAAAGAGACTGTCTACACTATGCTTGCCCCTCCTCTTTTGGAGTACTGCTGTGCGGTCTGGGATCCTTACAAGATGGGATTAAAAACAGAGTACACTGAGAAAGTTCAGTGAAGAGCAGCATGTTTTGTATTATCATGAAATATGGGAGAGAGTGTCACAGACATGATATAGGATTTGGACAGACACCGTTTAAACAAAGGCGTTTTTCGTTGCTGCGGAATCTTCTCATGATATGTCAGTCACCAGCTTTCCCCTACAAATGCGAAAATATTTTGTTGACACCCAACTACATAGGTAGAAATGATCATAATACTAAAATAATAAAATCGGAGCTTGCACAGGAAGAAGTTTTTTCTGTGCACTGTTCAAGATTGGAATAATAGAGAAGGTGAAGGTGGTTCGATGAACCTTCTGTCAGGCACTTAAGTGTGATTTGCAGAGTATCTGTGTAAATATAGATGTAGATATAGGAGCTCGAAATTTAGCATGGACTTCAATGTGAGGTGCCTATGATAGTTTCCACAATGAAACTTTGTCTGGAAACTTGGCAGAAAATCTGACAAGATTCTGGTCACATGTAAAGTATCCTAGTGGCAAGACGCAATCAATGTATTGCCTGTGTGATAGCAACAGAAATAGTATCGATGAGACTGCTGCTAATGTAGAGTTACTGATCACAGCCTTCTGAAATTCCTTTACCAGAGGATACGAAGTAAATATTACAGAATTTGGATCAAGAATAGCTACCAACGTAGAAGTCAAATATCCTCAGAGTAGTGAAGCAACTTAATGTACTTAATAAAAGCAAGTCTTCTGATCCAGATAATATACAAATTAGGTTCCATTCAGAGAAAACTGATGCAATAGCTCTGTGCAATTGTCGATGGCTATAGAGGTAGCATGACTCAATATTTCTGGAGGGGCTTTCAGAGACCTTTTGAGCCCATGTTTCACTGAGTTGCTGCACTGCACCAGGCAAAAGGAGCTATCCCAAGACTTCTGTCAACTCAGTGTAGTGTATACTAAATTTAACTGATGAAATGAGAAAATAAGAAAATAAAACTGGCAAAAGGGACTGTAGACATCCACATAACGTGATAGAAAGAAAAAGCAAAATGGTGAAGCTGGATCAGTAGAGGAGAAACATAAAACACTAGAACCATGCTTGTAAGACAGAGAAGTGCTATTTATAGCAAAATTAAATAAATCTCTCCAGGAAAGAGAAGCCACTGGACGAACATCAAGATTTCGAATGACAAACCATTACTAAACAAAGGAGACAGAGTTGTACAGTGGAAGGAAATTAAAGAAAAAACTTAAAGTCAATAGTATGGAAAGGGAAGAGGAAGTGGATGAAGATGACATATGGAAACCAATATCATGAAAAGAATTTGGTGAAGTACTGGAAGACCCTAGTGGGAACAAGAAACCTATCTGGAATACATGACAATCCCTCATTATTTAGCACAATGAGAGACCCAAGAACTGCAACACTGTTAAACTGGGTATGTGTGATACATGACAAGCAAAATCCTCTCAGCCCTTATGAAGAATTTAGTAACCCCAGTACCAAGGAGCTGACAGATGTCACTATTACTGAAACTCACTTTAGTAAGTTGTGGTTGCAAGATATTAATGTGAATTGTTCACAGAAGAATGGAATGAGTGGTAGAATTTGATCTAGGGGACGATCTGCTGGGGTCCAGTGAGATGCAGAAACATGGAAAGACATACTGACTCTTTAGGCTTACAAGACAGACTAAAGAAAGACAAACTTATATTTACGACCATATAGAGGAGATGTTAAGTGAAAGATGGGCACAACAAAAAGACTCCTATAATGTAAAATCTCTGTCACAAGTCCGTCTTCTAAAGCAGAAAACACATACACATTCACACAAGCACAGCTCACAAACACATGAGTACTGTCTCTGGCATCTGAAGCCAGCCTGTGAGTACTGCGTATGATTGGAGAAGCAATCTGGGTGGTGGGGATAAAGAAGAGCCCAGGGCAAAGAGGGGAAGGCGTAGCAACATAAGGGTAGGGGATAGTAAAGTACTACTTGTAGGAGCATCCAGGGACATGCTGGGGACAGGGTAGGACAGCTAGGTGTTGCCATGATAGGGAGGTGGAGGGGGGGAGCAGAAAAGGAGATAGATAGAGGAAGGGGGAAAAAAGACTCGTGGGTTCTTGAAGGAATAGAAGTCTGTGTAGCACTCGGGGTGCCCATACAATAGCTTGCAGGGTAGGAGGGGGGCCAGACCTGGGGATTTTGAGTATTTTCAATATTTTGGAAGACAAATGGTGACTTGTAAGCATCCAAAAAAATGTTTCATATCTGACCATATTAGAAAGTTGTGTAACACTGACTTTTAAGTCAAACAATGGAAAATCCAGGATGGAAAGTAACAATATTATGAAAGGGATAGTTGCTACTCACCATATCGCAGAGATGTTGAGTTGCAGACAGACACAATGAAAAGACTGTCACACAACAAGCTTTCGGCTAACAAGACCTTTGTCAAAAACAGATGACTGACATGCATGCGCACACACACACACACACACACACACACACACACACACTCTCTCTCTACTGACATGCACATAACCACTATAGCACTTGTGTGTGGTAGTGTGGCTTCAATTGCCACAGACTGTGGTCCTGTGTATGAGTTGCATTTGCATGAATGTTTTGTGTGTGTGTGTGTGTGTGTGTGTGTGTGTGTGTGTGTGTGTGTGTGTTGGTCATCTATTTTTGACAAAGGCTTATTGGCCAAAAGCTTATTTTGTGACACTCTTTTTGTTGTGCCTATCTGCGACTCAGCATCTCCACTATATGCTGAGTGGCAACTATCTCTTTCATGAATTTTAAATCATTTTTATTAAAGAAAAGCATCTGAATGCACTATATTTCTTCCATATCTCTGAGAGATGAGAGGAGGTCGAGGCTGTGACCCCATCCCCCAAAACTCCTTTGACCACAGATAGGGCAACCTTGGTTGTGCTGGAGTGGGGGCAAGGAAGGGGATAGGTCAGGGAAAGATAGGGACTAACAAAGGTTGCAGCCAGAGGGGTTGTGGGAAAGTAGGATATATTGCAGGGAGAGTCCCCAATCGCACAATTCAGAAAAACTGGTGTTGGTAGAAAGGATCCAGATGGTGTAGGCTGTGAAGCAGTCATTGAAGAGAAGAACATGGTGTTGGGCAATAAAGTCAGCAACTGGGTGGTCCAGCTGTCTCTTGGCCACTGTTTGTTGATGGCCATTCACGCAGACAGATAGCTTGCTCATTGTTGTACCCACAAAGAATGCAGCAGAATGATTGCAAATTAGTTTGCTGATAACATGGCCGCTTTCACAGGTAACCCTGCCATTGATGGGATAGGTGATGCTTTTGGCTGGACTGGCATAGGTGGTGGTGGGAGGATGTGTGGGACACTTATAGCACATAGTTCTATTACAGGAATATCAGCCATGAGGTAAGGGGTAGGGAGCAGGGGTGGAGTAGGAATGGACAAAGATATTGCATAGGTTTGGTGGCAACAGAATTCCAATGTGGGAGGGGTGAGAAGGATAGTGGGGGGGATATACCTCATTTCAGCAGAGAATGTGATTCAGTTGTGCCAGTTCTGAGTGGGACTGAGTCATGAAGGGAATGCTGCTTTGTGGATGGACGGTGGAACTCTTGGAAGCAGGGGATGACTGGAGAGACAATGCTTGGGATATCTGTTTCTTTACAGGGCTAAGAGGCTAATTTCAGTCTGTGACAGCCTCATTGAGACCCTCACAGTATATTTAGAGAGGGACTTCTCATCAGTACAGATGTGACAGCAATGGGTGGCTAGTCTGTATGGAAGGAATTTCTTGGTATGAAATGATAGACAGGTGTTGAAGTGGAGATATTGCTAGAGGCTGTAAGTTTCATATGGAGGGAGTACAGATGCAGCCATCTTTGAGGTGGAGTTTTACACTGAAGAAGGTGGCTTGTTGCATTGAGGATGGCAAGGTACAGCAAATGGGGGGAAAAGTTGTTGAGGTTCTGGAGGAATGTGGTAGGGTGTCCTCACCCTCAATCCAGATAGCAAAGATATCATCACTGAATCTGAACTAGGTAGGGGTTTGGGATTCTGGGTGGTTAGGAAGAATTCTTCTAGATGGCCCGCGATTGGTGCCACACAGGTGCCCATTGCTATACAGTGGATTTGTTTGTAGTGATGCCTTTGAAGGTGAAGTAAATTTGGTTGAGGATATAACTGATCATGGTGACCAGGAAGGAGGGTGTAGGTTTGGTATCAGTAAGTTGCTGGAAAAGGTAGTGCTCAATAGCAGCAAGGCAACAGGCATTAGGGATGTTATTATAAAGGGAGGTGACATCAACAGCAACAAGGAGGATTCTGTGTGGTAAAGGAACAGGAGCAGTTGAGAGTCGGTAGAGGAAATAGTTCATACCTTTTATATAGCAGGTTACGTTAGGCGTAATAGCATTAAGGTGTTGATCTACGAGAGCAGAGGTTCTCTCTGTAACTAGCCGCAACGGGGCAGCCTGGGTAGTTGGGTTTATGGACGTAAGGAAGTATGTAGAAGATAGGAGTGGGGCAGGGGGGGGGGGGGGAAGACAGACCTGGGGGAGCATTTGTAGGATGGGCCTAAGGATCTGAGGGGATGCAGGAGATCCTGTTGCACTTCTGGAATGGAGTCACTAGGGAAGGGTTTGTAGGTGCACGAATCTTACAGCTGATGGAGTCCTTATGCCAGATAACCCCTGCAATTCAAAACCATAGAGGTGGAGCAAGTAGGATTATGAGGCTGGGTTCAGGTTTTAGATGGTCCTTCCTAAAGCAAAACCATAGAGGTGGAGCAAGTAGGATTATGAAGTTGGGTTCAGGTTTTAGATGGTGCTTCCTAAAGCCCATAAACCCAATCACCCAGTATGCCATATTGGGGCCCATTACTGTGCCCCACAGAGAGAATCTCTGCCCTTGTAGACCAACACCTTCAGCTTATTGCCCAAAACCTACCCTCTTATATAAAAGACGATAACCATTTCCTCCACTGATTCTCTCTAGTTCCCATTCTTCTACCACACACCGTCCTGCTCTTCACTATTGATGCTACCTCCATTTACACTTAACCCTAATGATTATGGCTGTGCCCCTGTTGAACACTACTTTTCCCAATGACGGGCTGATTCCAAAACTACAACCTCCTTCCTGGTCACCATAACAAACTGTATCCTCATCCACAATTACTTCACTTGCGAAGATATCACCTACAAGCAAATGGGCACCTGCATGGCACCAACCTATTCATGGGCCAAGTAGAGGAATTATAAAACCACCCAGAATCCCAAACGCCTTACCTGATTCAGATTCACTGATGACATCTTCATGATCTATATAGATGGTGAGGACATTCTACCAAATTCCTCCAGAACCTCAACAGCTTCTCTCACATTCGCTTTACCTGGTACCCTTCAATGCAGCAGGCCTCATTCCTCGATGTTGACCAATACCTCAAAAATCACTACATTATTATCTCTGACCATATTAAACCTACCAGTCACCAGCAATACCTGCACCTTGACAGCTGCCACCCATTCCATACCAAGAAGTCCTTTCTTTACAGCCTAGCCACCCATGGTTGTCACATCTGCAGTGACAAGTGGTCCCTCTCAAAATATACCAAGGCTCTCGCTGAGGCCTTCATAGACCAAAATTGCCCTCCTAACCTTGTACAGAAACAGTTCCCCCAAGTATTATTTTCAAGTCTTCCACCATTTCCCAGAGTCCCACCATCCAGCCATATAGGAGCATTTCCCTCATGCCCAACCAGGACTGGAGCAACTGAATTACATTCTCCACCCAGGTTTCAACTACCCCTCGTTGTGCCCTGAAATCAGGAATACTCTATCTACCATCCCTCCCACAGTGGTATTCCTCTGCTCACCGAATCTATGCAATATCCTTGACCACCCCAACTCCACCCGTGCTCCCAACCTCTTGCTTGATGGCTCATATCCCTGTAATAGACCTAGATGCATGACATGTCTCATACATCCTCCCACCGACATCTACTCTACTCTGGTTACAAGCATTATGTGGCCTGCCGCTTGGGTTCTGAGGCCATCCTTGGTTCCTTCCGGCGGCTGGCTGATTTGGTGAAGACAACCAGCATCGCACGCGGAGTGCAAGCTGAGCTTAATATCTGCAGCATAGTGCCCAGAGTCGATCGCGGTCCTCTGGTTTGGAGCCGTGTGGAGGGTCTAAACCAGAGGCTCAGACGACTCTGCGACTATAATGGTTGCAAATTCATCGACCTCCGTTATTGGGTGGAGAACTGTAGGGCCCCCCTAGACAGGTCAGGCGTGCACTACACACCGGAAGCAGCTACTAGGGTAGCAGAGTACGTGTGGCGTGCACACGGGGGTTTTTTAGGTTAGAGGGACCCCCCCTTGGGCGAAATGATAAAATACCTGACGGCTTACCAGAGAGGACATTATCATCGTTGATAAAGAACGTCCGTCCTCAGAGACCAAAAACAGGAAAAGTTAACGTAATATTGGTAAACTGCAGGAGTATCCAGGGCAAGGTTCCTGAATTAGTATCTCTTATTGAAGGAAATAGTGCGCATATAGTATTAGGAACGGAAAGTTGGTTAAAACCGGAAGTGAACAGTAACGAAATCCTAGACACAGAATGGAATATATACCACAAGGATAGGATAAACGCCAATGGTGGAGGAGTATTTATAGCAGTAAAGAATTCAATAATATCCAGTGAAGTTATTAGCGAATGCGAATGTGAAATAATCTGGGTTAAGTATCAAAGGTGGGTCAGATATGATAGTCGGATGCTTCTATAGGCCACCTGCATCAGCAACCGTAGTAGTTGAGCGCCTCAGAGAGAACCTGCAGAACGTCGTGAAGAAGTTTCGTGATCATACTATTGTAATAGGGGGAGACTTCAATCTACCAGGTATAGAATGGGATAGTCACACAATCAGAACTGGAGCCAGGGACAGAGACTCTTGTGACATTATCCTGACTGCCTTGTCCGAGAATTACTTCGAGCAGATAGTTAGAGAACCAACTCGTGAAGCTAACGTTTTAGACCTCATAGCAACAAATAGACCGGAACTTTTCGACTCCGTGAATGTAGAAGAGGGTATCAGTGATCATAAGTCAGTGGTTGCATCAATGACTACAAGTGTAATAAGAAATGCCAAGAAAGGAAGGAAAATATATTTGCTTAACAAGAGTGATAGGGCACAAATCGCAGAATATCTGAGTGACCACCATCAAACGTTCATTTCT
This sequence comes from Schistocerca americana, assembly GCF_021461395.2. Lineage (NCBI taxonomy): Eukaryota > Metazoa > Arthropoda > Insecta > Orthoptera > Acrididae > Schistocerca > Schistocerca americana. The sequence goes on along the minus strand of NC_060119.1, from coordinate 1,035,030,964 downwards.
GAGGAAGAGGATGTGGAACAAAAATGGAAAAAATTCAGAAACATCGTCCAGTACGCCTTAGATAAGTTCGTACCGACTAAGGTCCAAAGCGAGGGGAAAGATCCACCGTGGTATAACAATCATGTACGAAAGGTACTACGGAAACAAAGAAAGCTTCATCATAGGTTTAAGAGTAGTCGAATCATAGCTGATAAGGAAAAGCTGAACGAAGCAAAAAAGAGCGTAAAGAGAGCAATGAGAGAACCATTCAACGAATTCGAACATAAAACATTGGCAAACAATCTAAACAAGAACCCTAAAAAGTTTTGGTCATATGTAAAATCGGTAAGCGGATCTAAATCCCCTATTCAGTCACTCGTTGACCACGATGGCACCGAAACAGAGGACGACCGAAGAAAGGCAGAAATACTGAATTCAGTGTTCCGAAACTGTTTCACTGCGGAAAATCGTAACACGGTCCCTGACTTCAGCCGTCACACGGACGCCAAAATGGAAAATATTGAAATAAACGATATCGGAATTGAAAAACAACTGCTATCACTTAGTAGCGGAAAAGCATCCGGACCAGACGAGATACCCTTAAGATTCTACAGTGATTATGCTAAAGAACTTGCCCCCTTTCTATCAGCAATTTATCGTAGATCGCTGGAAGAACGTAAAGTACCTAGCGACTGGTAGAAAGCGCAGGTCGTTCCCATTTTCAAGAAGGGTCATAAATCAGATGCGAATAATTATAGGCCTATTTCGCTTACGTCAATCTGTTGTAGAATAATGGAACATGTTTTGTGTTCTCGTATTATGACGTTCTTAGATAATACAAATCTCCTTCATCATAACCAACATGGATTCCGCAAACAGAGATCATGTGAAACTCAGCTCGCCCTATTTGTCCAAGAAATTCACAGTGCCGTAGACACTGGCGAGCAGATTGATGCCGTATTCCTGGACTTCAGGAAGGCATTTGATACGGTTCCGCACTTACGTTTAGTGAAAAAAATACGAGCTTACGGAATATCGGACCAGGTTTGTGATTTGATTCAGGATTTCCTAGAAGAAAGAACACAACATGTCATTCTTAACGGTTCAAAATCTGCAGATGTAGAGGTAATTTCGGGAGTACCGCAGGGAAGCGTGATAGGACCTTTATTGTTTACAATATACATAAATGACTTAGTTGACAACATCGGTAGCTCCGTGAGGCTATTTGCAGATGACACGGTTGTCTACAAGAAAGTAGCAACATCAGAAGACTCATACGTACTCCAGGAGGACCTGCAGAGGATTAATGCATGGTGCGACAGCTGGCAGCTTTCCCTAAACGTAGATAAATGTAATATAATGCGCATACATAGGGGCAGAAATCCATTCCAGTACGATTATGCCATAGGTGGTAAATCATTGGAAGCGGTAACGACCGTAAAATACTTAGGAGTTACTATCCGGAGTGATCTGAAGTGGAATGATCACATAAAACAAATAGTGGGAAAAGCAGGCGCCAGGTTGAGATTCATAGGAAGAATTCTAAGAAAATGTGACTCATCGACGAAAGAAGTAGCTTACAAAACGCTTGTTCGTCCGATTCTTGAGTATTGCTCATCAGTATGGGACCCTTACCAGGTTGGATTAATGGAAGAGATAGACATGATCCAGCGAAAAGCAGCGCGATTCGTCATGGGGACATTTAGTCAGCGCGAGAGCGTTACGGAGATGCTGAACAAGCTCCAGTGGCGGACACTTCAAGAAAGGCGTTACGCAATACGGAGAGGTGTATTATCAAAATTACGAGAGAGCACATTCCGGGAAGAGATGGGCAACATATTACTACCACCCACATATATCTCGCGTAATGATCACAACGAAAAGATCCGAGAAATTAGAGCAAATACGGAGACATACAAGCAGTCGTTCTTCCCACGCACAATTCGTGAATGGAACAGGTAAGGGGGGATCAGATAGTGGTACAATAAGTACCCTCCGCCACACACCGTAAGGTGGCTCGCGGAGTATAGATGTAGATGTAGATGTATATCAAAGCCAGGGCAACCTATGAAAGCAGTCATGTGATCTACAAACTAAGCTGCAACCACTGTGTGACATCTACGTCCACATGGCAACTCTGCAAATCAAACTTAAGTGCCTGGCAGAGGGTTCATTCAACCAACTTCATAATAATTCTATAATTCCGTGATTGTACAGCATGAGGAAAAAAACGAACACCTATATCTTTCTACACAAATTCTGATGTCCCTTACTTTAGTAAGATGATTGTTTCTCACTATGTAAGTCAGTGTCAATAAAATATATTCACAGCATATTCTATGTGTTCTTTCCAATTTAAGTTGGTCATAATTGTAATTTTGACATATTTAGTTGAATTTACAGCCTTTGAATTTAATTACTTTATCATGTAACTTAAGTTTAACAGATTCGTTTTAGCACTCACGTGGATGCTCTCAACTTTTCATTATTTAAAGTCAATTTCCAATTTTTACACCACACAGATATCCTATCAAAATCATTTTGCAATTGGTTTTGATCTTCTGATGACTTTACTAGAGGATGAATGACAGCATCACCTGCAAACAACCTAAGACTGCTGCTCAGATTGTCCCCTGAATCATTTATATAGGTAAGTAACAACAAAGGACCTATAATACTACCTTGGGGAATGCCAGAAATAACATTTGTTTTACTCAATGACTTCCCATCAGTTACTACAAACTGTGACATCTCTGACAGAAAATCATGATTCCAGCCACCAAAAACATATTCTATAAACAGGCAATTTAATAAAAGCTGCTTGTGAGGTACGGTATCAAAAGCCTTCTGGAAATCTAGAAATACGGAATCAATTTGAAATCTTTTGTTGATAGTACTCAACACTCTGTGTGAGTAAAGAGATAATTCTGTTCCACAAGAACAATGGGTTATAAAACCATGTTTACTGTGTGTCAGTAGACTGTTCTCTTTGAGGTAGTTCATAATGTTTGAACACAACATATGTTCCAAAAGCCTTCTGCATATTGACAATAATGATATGGGCCTGTAATTTAGTGGATTACTCCTATTAATGTTCTTGAATATTGGTGTGACCTGTGTAACTTTCCAGTCTTTGGGTACGGATCTTTCGTCGAGTGAGCGGTTGTGCACTGATCTCTCAATTGTGTCCCATAAATGTTCAAAGAGATTCATCTCAGGTGACTGGGTGGCCAAATCATTTACTCAGATTGTCCAGAATGTTCTTCAAAGCAGTCACAAACAACTGTGGCCCAGTAACATGGCACACTGTGATCCACAAAAATGTCTTTCTTGTTTGGGAATATTAACTCCATGAATGGCTGCAAATGGTGCCCAAGTACCGAAACACAACCATTTCCAGCAATGATCAGTTCAATTGGACTAGAGAACCCAGATAATACCAAGTACACACAGGCCACATGCCACTGTGGAGCCACCACCAGCTTGCACAGTGCCTTATTGACAACTTGGGCCCATGACTTCATGAGGTTTGTACAGTGCTTGAACCATCAGCTCTTACCAACTGAAACCAGGACTCACCTGACCATGCCACAGTCTTTCAGTCATCTAGGGTCCAACCGATGTTGTCACAAGAAGAGGAGAGCTGCTGCAGGTGACATCGTTCCGTTAGCAAAGGCACTCATGTTAGTCATCTGCTACCATAGACCATTAATGCTAAATTATGCCACACTGTCCCAACGTATACATTTGCCGTACATCCCACATTGATTTCTCTGCTTATTTCATGCAGTGCTGCTTGTCTGTTAGTACTGACAACTCTATGCAAACACTGCTGCTCACGGTCATTAAATGAAGGCCTTCAGATACTGCACTGTCCGTGGTGAGAGGTGATGCCTGAAATTTTCTATTCTTGACACATTGGATCTTAGAAGACTGAATTCCCTAATGATTGCTAAAATGAATGTCCCAGACATCTAGCTCCAATTACAATACCATGTTCAAAGTCTGTTAATCCCTGTCATGCAGATACAATCACGTCTGAAACCTTTCACATGAATCACCTGAGTACAAGTGACAGATCTGCCAATGTACAACCCTGTGTGTTGGATACTACTGCTACCTGTATATTGTTATCCCACAACTTTTTTCATCTCAATGTATTTTATAGTTAGGGAAACCACAGCTTAGATTATACATTGTTACTGTAAAGAAATTTCCAAAAATTTTGCAAGAAATCTTAAAATTTTTTAAATCATTTTTTGAAAATAAACAAAAATTCTTCAGCGAATGCATCCTTGAAGGATTTTCATTCATTACAAAAAATTAAAGGATTTTTTAAGATGTTTTGGAGAATTTTTGTAAGTTTCTTTACAGGAACAATAAATTTAGTACACTGTGTTGTTATTAAAATATTTCTACCAGATCTTGTGTTTTTGCCCAGTTATTCCTCTGTTGCCTTCATTATTTCATCCCTTAAAGCCAGCCATTTATAGGTAACATAAAATGGAATTTCTCGTTCAACAAGAACAATTTCTGTGAAAGGAATTAGTTGAAGAAAGCGAATTTAAGTATGTGATAACTAATCATTACAGACAAATAGCTGTGAATAACATTTACAACGGTCCCTACTGCTGCTATTTGTCATTATCAGCACAGTCCTTTTCTCCACCATGAACAGAGTCTGTTTGTTCCCAACAGCCATTCCTCAAAACACAATATTATAACTGAGGATTGAATATAAATATCCAAAACAGGTCACTCTGAGACATGAAATGTTGCAAACTGAAGCAAGGATTCAAAGGGCATAGAAAGCAGTAGATACTCTATTTGCCAAAACCCTTACATATGCTGTCCATTTAAACTGGCAGTCTGCATTCTTCCCCCAGAATTTGGTCTCATTTACACATTTTAATAGAGCACCATTGACTTTTAGTCTAGCACCATTGTGTATTTTATTGAATCAGAAGTTCATGCAGTTCGTCTTCTTTATGTTTAGCATTAGTCTATTGTCAAATGAATATTTCTGGACATCTTTGAGGGCATCATTGGCTTTTTTTTTTTTTTGTCAGCTGTGTTGGTGTTTTATTTCTGACCTGTAGCTTATGGTTCTGTCATGTGCAAACAGTATTTTTCTCCAGATTTGACACACTGTGGAAAATCGTTAACATAATTTGCAAAAAGGATTCTGCCCGGTATGCTCCACTTCGGTACAACTATATTAATATATTTTGAGTCTGACAAACATTTGACTACTAAGCATCTTGAGATATGTGAAATTTCAACTCGCTGCACTCTGTTTTTTAAATAAGACTCAAACCACTTACTTACCACACTTCTTATTTATAATATTTCCACTTTATGTAATAGGAGTCCATGGTCACCAGTATCAAAGTGTTCGACAGATCCAAGAAGATACCAGTTACATGGTAGCCTTTGCCCAATGTTTCAAGAACTACTTTTGTAAACTCTGAGCCTTTTCTGGGCCTACAACCAAATTGTTCATTGAGAAGAAGATTATATTCATTTAGGTAGTTCATTAACCTATTTTCCTTCATTGTTTGCATTATTAGAATTGGAAAATAGTGCTGCAACTGCTCTGTAGTTTTTTGCATTTTCCACCTTACCTTTCTTGAGTAGAGGTAATACTCTAATTTGTTTTAGGTATTTGGCAAAGCAGCCAGATCTGAATGATAAATTTCTCCTAGTTGTTGGCAGGAGTACCATAAGTTTTCTGACAAGTCCCTGATAGATAGAACTACAGACTCTGGAAATTGCTGCTGTAATTTCTTAGTAATGCTGCTGAAGTATGTATTTGTAAGTGGTTCTTTGGATGACTTATTTGTACATTATTATTTATAATTTATGAATTCAGGTGTTTTCTACTGAAATATCTTGTCTCTCACTGGATAATGTTCCAGGCTAAGTAGGTGTTGGGCAATGGCCTTGCCACAGTGGATACACCGGTTCCCATGAGATCACCGAATTTAAGTACTGTTGGGCGTGGCCGGCACTTGGATGGGTGACCATCCAGCCACCATGCGCTGTTGCCATTTTTCGGGTGCACTCAGCCTCTTGATGCCAATTGAGGAGCTACTCGACCGAATAGTAGTGGCTTTGGTCGAGAATACCATCATAATGACCGGGAGAGCAGTGTGCTGACCCCACACCCCTCCTATCCGCATCCTCCTCTGAGGATGACATGGTGGTCGGATGGTCCCGGTAGACCATCGTGGCCTGAAGTCGGAGTGCTAAGTAGGTGTAGGCCATGGCCGTTAGGCTTGGAGCAGTGATCATTGCTGTGTCCATGAGCTCAGTGTTGTTGAGCCCTGCACGTAATATTCTCATCAACCTATAGCCAGTATACATGCTGTTGAGCCAGATTCTTCACTCTAGAAAGGTCCCAGTGGGAATGACACAGGAGTAACAAGATATGAGAGTGCAGAACCTCCATAAAGCACCACTTGACATTGATGGTCATCTAGATTCAATACTGAGACATCTTTGAAAAAATAAACATATGGCATTGCGAAAAGAAACAATGAAGTTTCTGGGAGGCTGCTGCAGGAAGGGCCTGAGGCCATCTGGCTTGTATGAAATGGCAAATCCATCTCAATATTGGATTTTGATGGGTGTCTGCTGTGACATCTCTAGAAGTGACGGAAAACTCTTCCACTGACAGTTCCAACTGTGAATCAATGTGAAAGCAAACACTTTCTTGTTTATCAAAGTCCTCATAGGGAACAGTGACAATGGATCTGCATTCTCTTGCTAGACCGATGTATGATAATAGATGGAATACTGGTAATTTGATAAGAAAAGAGCCAAGCATTGTAATCTTCAAGATGTCTGTTTATGCAACTTTGACTTTGGGTCATGATCTTTTACCAATGAAATCAAGCATATTGTTGCCGTAAAGGAAAATACTGAACTTTTGGAGACTAAAGTTAATTGCGTATATTTCCTTCTCTATGTGGTAGTAATTTTCTTGGGCCACGGTGAGTGTGTTAGAGGCAAGTGTGATAGACCATTCTGATCTATTTGGGTACCTATGTGACAGAAAGGTCCCAACACAATAGGGTGACAAATCCACAGCCAGTACTAGCATGAATGAGGCTAATACAAGATCAGATGAGGAGTAGCTTCAAGGCATTGGTGCAACTTAAGAAACACTTGGTGTCAATCCTTGGATCTTAGAAACAAACAGAGAAATACATTTTCTCCACAACTGATTCAAAGTTGGACTACTGTTGAAATTTGGGTCATCAACCTGGCATAAAACATAACCTTGACCATAAAACCCTTCAGGTCCTTCATGTTCTTCAGTGCAGGAATATGAGAATGATATAATGAAGGCTTTCATGACCAGATGACACTGCTGCTGGTAAATCTTTCGGGATATAAGGTCATGGTCCACAGAACTCTCCTGTTCCGAATATTTCATCCAGAACTGTGCTGGACATCTTCAGAAGTGTTGTTTCCCTCTTGAGTCTTGCTGGCGGATGGGTTGGACATCTGAGAGTGATATACACTCCTGGAAATTGAAATAAGAACACCGTGAATTCATTGTCCCAGGAAGGGGACACTTTATTGACACATTCCTGGGGTCAGATACATCACATGATCACACTGACAGAACCACAGGCACATAGACACAGGCAACAGAGCATGCACAATGTCGGCACTAGTACAGTGTATATCCACCTTTCGCAGCAATGCATGCTGCTATTCTCCCATGGAGACGATCGTAGAGATGCTAGATGTAGTCCTGTGGAATGGCTTGCCATGCCATTTCCACCTGGCGCCTCAGTTGGACCAGCGTTCGTGCTGGACGTGCAGACCGCGTGAGACGACGCTTCATCCAGTCCCAAACATGCTCAATGGGGGACAGATCCGGAGATCTTGCTGGCCAGGGTAGTTGACTTACACCTTCTAGAGCACGTTGGGTGGCACGGGATACATGCGGACGTGCATTGTCCTGTTGGAACAGCAAGTTCCCTTGCCGGTCTAGGAATGGTAGAACGATGGGTTCGATGACGGTTTGGATGTACCGTGCACTATTCAGTGTCCCCTCGACGATCACCAGTGGTGTACGGCCAGTGTAGGAGATCGCTCCCCACACCATGATGCCGGGTGTTGGCCCTGTGTGCCTCGGTCGTATGCAGTCCTGATTGTGGCGCTCACCTGCACGGCGCCAAACACGCATACGACCATCATTGGCACCAAGGCAGAAGCGACTCTCATCGCTGAAGACGACACGTCTCCATTCGTCCCTCCATTCACGCCTGTCGCGACACCACTGGAGGCGGGCTGCACGATGTTGGGGCGTGAGTGGAAGACGGCCTAACGGTGTGCGGGACCGTAGCCCAGCTTCATGGAGACGGTTGCGAATGGTCCTCGCCGATACCCCAGGAGCAACAGTGTCCCTAATTTGCTGGGAAGTGGCGGTGCGGTCCCCTACGGCACTGCGTAGGATCCTACGGTCTTGGCGTGCATCTGTGCGTCGCTGCGGTCCTGTCCCAGGTCGACGGGCACGTGCACCTTCCGCCGACCACTGGCGACAACATCGATGTACTGTGGAGACCTCACACCCCACGTGTTGAGCAATTCGGCGGTACGTCCACCCGGCCTCCCGCATGCCCACTATACGCCCTCGCTCAAAGTCCGTCAACTGCACATACGGTTCACGTCCACGCTGTCGCGGCATGCTACCAGTGTTAAAGACTGCGATGGAGCTCCATATGCCACGGCAAACTGGCTGACACTGACGACGGCGGTGCACAAATGCTGCGCAGCTAGCGCCATTCGACGGCCAACACCGCGGTTCCTGGTGTGTCCGCTGTGCCGTGCGTGTGATCATTGCTTGTACAGCCCTCTCGCAGTGTCCGGAGCAAGTATGGTGGGTCTGACACACCGGTGTCAATGTGTTCTTTTTTTCATTTCCAGGAGTGTATATACTGTAGGGAAAGGAGTGTGGCCAAAGTTACACATGATAAGCAGAGACGATCCTCATCCAAGATAAAACTTAACTATCCATTGTCATCTTGTCAAACATAAAAAACAGTTTAGAAATTCTGCAGAACTACTGTCCATATGTCGCTAAGTCGCTAAGTTTCATGGTCTCTTCTTCCCTATTAAAATTATCCCTATGTTTATATATATCTGTGGATAATAGTTCATTGTCATACATAAAATTTTTGTTTCAGGGAACTTCACTTTGTGAATTTCTGGCTGAAAAACATGCTCTGCTACTGGTGATTTGTCTATTTTCCCTAGTCAGCAAAGACTTTTGTGTTCCTTTTGCCATGTATTCAAGTTTCTCTTGGTTGTTCGAATATAAACTGTATCACACATACATGGAATTTTGTATACATCACATGCTGACAGAGGAGGGCATTTATACTTCACTGATTGGAGTACTTGATCTACTTCCTTTGTGGTCTAAAAACTGGTCTAATGTCATGTTTCTGTAAAATCTTTCCAATCTGATCTGTTACTTTTTTAACAAAAGGGAGAGAGACTGTATTCTTTCCTTGTTTTTTTGTGCTTGTCAGCCTTCTGTTATTTGATCATAGAATTCTGTTTACTTCTTTCTCTGAGAAGCCATTTTTCTTCAAGGCCTGATTTAGATGTTTTAATTCAGCATGCACATATTCTGGCAATCAAACCCTTTTGGCTCTATTGGCAAGACTTTTAATGACACTGCTTCTTTATTGTGTATAATGATTAGAGTTCTTATGTAAATATCTGTCCATGTGCATTACTTTTTGAAAAATCTTATGTTCCAAACTTCCATCGGTGTGCCTCTTTACTAAAACATCCAGGGAATGTATTTTGTTGCCACTTTCTATTTACATGGTGAATTGGATTTTTGGATAAATTATTTAGAAAACCAAAGAATTCATCCAAAGTTATTTTACCATGCGTCCAGACCAAAAATCTGTCGTCCATAAACCAATATGAGCGAGATGGTTTCTTATATGCATTTTCTGAAGCTGTCTGTCTGAATTTCTGCATATAGAAATAAGCTATAGAAGGATCTAAAGCGTTACCCATTGCTACACCATCAAGTTCTTCATAAAATTCATCATCTCACTGGAAGTAAGGTAATACCTGAAAAGAGCAGACAAATCTCCAGGAAAAATATCCATTATAAATATCATAACTTCACCGACTGGGATCATAGTGAATAAAGACACTATGTTGAAACCGACATTTCTCACTCCCGAAGATATCCTTGTCAGTTTATATTGAAGGAACCAAGACAAGTGTGCATGCATGGCTAAAGGAAAACAAAAGTCTTTGCCAACTAGGGAAAATAGACAAATCAGCAGTAGCACAGCATGCTCTTCACCCAGGAAGTCAAAAGTGAAGTTTTCTGAAACAAAAATTTTATCCACAGCTACGTATAGAAGCCATTGAAATATATAAACATACAGTTACTTTTAATAGGAAAGAAGAGAGCATGAAACTTTGTGACATATGGACAGTAGTTCTGAAGAATTGCTAAACAGTTTTTTATCTTTGACAAGATTACAATTGATAGTTATGTTTTATCTTTGACAAGGATCATTTCTGCTTATCACATGTAAGACTCACCACACCCCTTTTTCTACAGTATGTATGTTGATCTCACACATCCAACCAATGAGTCAGCAAGACTCAATGGAGAAGCAACACTTAACACCTCTAAAGATGTCCATCACAATTATGGATGAAACATTAGGAACAGGAGAGTTATACCCAAAAAAGCTTTATCAGCAGCAATATGGGAAATGGCTGCCACATTCTCTGACATCATTTTGAGGGCATCTCTGTTAAGGATAAATTCTCTGTACTTATTGGAAGGCTGAAAGAAGGAGCATTTTGACAAATTATATTTAAATCTAGATTGCAGAAGTGAAGAAAAATACTCAAAAAGGATTTGACATGTTCCAAGCCAAAGGCCATCCTGTGACCACTTTATCAACCAGATAACTGACAGTTTGTAGAATATTGGCAATACATTGTTTTAAAAATTTCTGGAAGACTGCTGATGCACTAGCAATGATGAAAGGTATCCGTTATACTGATACAGGCCAATAGGAATATTTAACAGCAGAATAGCTTTATAAGTACCATTCTAAGGAAGTTGGAAATAAACTTATTAAAGACGGATCTTAAGAGAAATACAGACCACTGACTGACCTCGAAAAGATTCATCAGGACATGGAACAGTTATAGCTCCGCAACCAACTGAGCATTTGCTGTATTTCTGAAGTCCCCAAAAGTGCTTAACACACTGGTATGTGAACAATGAATGAAGGTAATGACCATCTGCTATAAGGAATTGGGCACAGTATTTTCATTCCTCTAAGCTATCAAGTTCTACTATAACTTCATGGCGCAATGCTCAAGATATCAGACAGACTTTGAAAAATTTCAGTACTGCTGACTTTTTAATGGAAGGTTGGTGAAAAAAAGCCATTCTGAAGCCCGGAGAAGACAATGGAGCATATTTGAGATGCAAAGAATGCACTTGTGTACGTAGAACAGTATTCTAAATTGATTGGACTGAGTGTTGGGTAGAAAACCCGAAGGCTGTATATGTATTTGGGTCAAACGTGTTTTCCACTGATGATTGTGTTAGTATAAAGAAATGAAGGGTTCTGGTTAGTTGCTTATACATTATTTCCAAAACTCCGTGATCAAGTATCAGAATTTCATAATGAACATAAGTTCACAGCTTAGCCCGCTACTGATTTTGAATGTGGAGACCACAGTCAGAGACGTATAGGCAGATTAATAATTGAGACAGAGGTCACAGTATCAAAAAGCAATAAAATGACAATACAACAAGCATTTGCTGACAACAAAAGACAGCACTGTACCTTCGAATTTGTGATGTCATTTATTTGCATTGGCCCACTCGACTGCCAACAGCATGGCCATCAGCTATAATCTGACCTTGGTGAAAACATTGTTGACGGACATTGTGATGTGGGTAACTACATCTAACATGTGTAGAAAAACAATCAGGGCACATATATAGTCTGCTGAAATTCTGTTACGGCTGGGAGGAAAAACTGTTATGGTGTTGAGTTTGATTCCTGTCCAGTCAAGGGGGAGCCACTCCACTGTCAACTGGACTGTGTTACATTTCTGAAATTTCACAATCATTTGCCAATTGGGATGACAGTTCTGAAACTTCACAGATTGTGGAAGTGATAGTCAGACTACTTGAGAAATCTCAAATGCCATACAAATATACAAAACTTCAACTAAAGAAGGATCTGACTGCCATCAAACTTGAGCATGTGCTTCACCCTCCAGTGCAAATCTAATCACCACATCATGTGTAAATGATTCTGTATTTGACAGTCCATAAGAACACACAAACTTCTATTTTCTGCTCCTACCCCGTAGATCTGCAGTCCATGATCCATAACTGTCTGATGTTGCCTTACAACATTGAAGAAACTCTAAATGAGCAGCCACCAGACGCATTTTTGTCACAAAATGTTAAATCAAGTGGCTAGTGGTGATGGGCAGCATTGATGGATCAGAGACAGGGGCCAATTTTTACACAAGATAATACAGCTGTGAGTTTGTAGTTAATAGAAAGGCTTGTTGTCACTCAGGACACTTATGGTCAGGTTTATAGATAATAGAAAAACTTTTTGTCACTCAGGCACTTAAGGTCACTTGCCTTGAAATGAAGTGCTAAAGGCTTTCAATACACTCCCCAGTCCTCTTAAGCTTCACTGAATGGCTGGAAAGCTGAAATGCCAGAAGCAATTGTAAACATGCTGGACTCATCTACTGCTTTATGAGCTCGTGCTGCTGTTGAAATCTATTGTTTCCTGAGCTCAGAAAATTGCATTTCCATCATAGATAAAACACTCAGCAAAACAGCTTGACAAGTCCTGTTCCTGCATGAAATGAGTTTCAGTTCCAAAAAATCTTCATCACTACTGTTGTGAGTCTGCTTCTTCAACAATGCAGATTTCATGACACACAAATTAAAGTTAAATAAAATAAAATAATAGTGTCCAAAGACATAGGACTTCTGGAGGTTAATACCTCATCATCAATAGTACTCTGAAAGTTTATTGAATGATTCACATGTCTATCTTGGGGAACTGTTTATAGGTGTAATTGGGAAGCACTCAGTTATGAACCATGAAGTGCAGCTTCATTGTAAATAGGCACACTAGAGAGCTTGCTATAAACTTTGGCTGGATAAGATGTGGGACAGTGGCATTCTATGGTAGTCCTTAAATCTGCCACATGTGTTTTACCATGTGACCTTGTGCTGGCAGATTTATCCTTTTATGCTACACCATGACTGATGGCTTTGTCAGATATATTCATAATTATACCACTCGATCCCTCGGTACGTCTTGTAGGATTAAAAGCGTAACCTTCCTGACAGTTTGTCATGAAGAAATCACTAAGTCAATGTGTATAATGCAGCATTCTTTCTCAACAATTCTCTCAAATACATTTTGTACACTATATGTATTAGTGAGCTCAAGTGATGTTATCTTTCTTACATTTATACGTTCAGAAAGTTAAAAAGATTATTGAGAGATTCTGGCAGCATAATCTATCAGTAAAACATAATCATATTATTTATAATGCAAAAATAACCAAATTCAATAGATTAACTTCATAAAATATTCAAGAAGAACTTCATATAGCACCCAAGACATGCATTCAACAAGTCATTGCACACCTTTTATATTTATGGATTATTACATCCTTTGAGTCAGCTTCTGTGAAAAGTTCTACACAGAAGTCAACAGTCTGTCTTAGCACAAATATCTCTCCATTCTGAAGAGCATCAAGGGCTGTTTTAAATGATGACTTGCAAAAGCTAAGAATCTCTACTTCTGGTATGTCATTAGCCCTCAAAATTCTCATCATCTTGAAAGCCTGTGTGATGAAAATGGTGAAAGTAACAAATAAGAATTCAAATGCAGTATTACTTTAGTTATGAAATTTTATTATGATAATAAAAGAAATCTATTTACATCATTACAATTCAGTATATTATGAATTAAAGAGGCACCTGGAAAATAAAAATGTTAAAATCAATACTCCACATATCTCTTTGTAGAGTTAAATGATATTAATTCTTGTCTGATGAATGTTTGCTGCTACAGAAGTCCAATGCACCTCGATGATAAATTTTGCTACATCTTGACAATTATTAGTGATCTTAGTCTATGTGTGTACATATTCAAAGAGATTACTTTGAATTACTACCAACAAATATAATACATTTCTAAGCTAGCACGTCCAGGTAAGATACAGAGGATGAATATGCAATGATTCTGCATTGTATTTAATCTTGTCCATCAGTGTAGCTATTACAGTATGATTTAGGAACATAGACAAAATAGAACTGAGATTTTCTGATCCCCACAGCTTCCTTGACCACTGAATCCCGACTTTCTTGTAATCCACGGAATCGCCAGTGGAAATACAAAGTTATATGCAACCAAACCAATGGTTCAGAGGAAAATGGAAGTCATAAACCATGCTTAGAGCAGATACTAACATGTTGACTTTTAGATGAAGGCATAGATGCACCTACTAGTAGATGGCACTTATTTGGCCTCATGGTTGAGTACTTTTGTGGGCAAATGTGAAATAATGAACATAATTCAACATATTTTATTGATAGTTTAAAAACTTTTAAACTTAACAGTTCTAATTTACTAGTTTGTTTTGACATCATCTCCCTGTTTCCTAGAGCACCTTTCGTTCACTTTTTATCTTTAATTAGGTGCAAGTCTGAGGAAGACATAACGGTATTATTTAAACATGCACTAACTTTCACTTACTTCTTATTTGATAACCAATATTTTGAATAGACTGAATGTGTTGCACTCTATTGTCCATTGTGGACCATTCATTTATGGAGGATTTTGAAGAAAAAGCTCCTAACTCTGCAGTTTTAATGCTGACAGTTTTCTGGAGATATGTCAATGACACTTTCATAGTTTGACTCTGGGGAGGACAAATTGGTGAAGTATCTTGGGCATCTCAGCTCCATTCAGCAAAATACCAAGCTTACTGTGGAGAAGGAAATGAATGGCTATCTACCATTGTGTGTACCGTGCTTCCACCCAACTGATTTTTACTTGGAGGCATTCAACTGCTACCGTCCACTGTAAACTATAAGAGTACTTTTAACTTTATTTCTTAGGGCCCAAGTAATGTCTAATGATGGTTGCTTACCGGGATGAACTGGTGTTCCTCAAGAAAGTATTCAGTAGAAATGGATAAGCTCAACAAAAGATTAAGAGAGACTAGACCAAACAAAGTTAAGAGATGCAAAGTCTACAGCCTGTCTTCCATCTGTGGAAAATGTTTCTTCAAAAACTGTCAGAATAATGAAGAAGTATCATAAAGTGTATGTGATCTTCTGCCCACTAGTTAAGATGGCAGCTGTCACCGGACCTATGAATGATGATTTACTTTTAAAAAGTCAAATATTTATAAAATTCCTTGTGTGTGTAGTAAAAGTTACATAGGACAAACAATGTGCACTGTACAAGAATGGTACATCAAACATCCATGACATACCTGCCGTCTACAGCCCATCAAATTTGCAATGCCTGAACATTGTTTTTCCAGTGGTCATTCCATAGATCACAAGGAAGTCTAGATAATTGCCAAAGGATTCAGCCCTGCAACTTTGTGTCACATTATTTTGGCTCTTGAGCGTATAAATCAGCAAACATGGACAATTGCCTTTGAGATGGCCGTATGGTCAACAGCTGAAATATCAGAAGATGAAATATCGCTGTCCCAGATACAAGCTCAAAAGAGGATGGAATATCACTCTGATTATTGAAATTGATTAACTGCCATTCTCTCTCTCTCTCTCTCTCTCTCTCTTCCTCTCCCTCTCCCTCTCTCTTGTCCTTAAGGTTATGATTATTCATATTCCATCTAAAACTTTTCATTGTCATGATAATTCACATTAAAAATAAATGACCCACTTTGGATAGTTCAGTGCATTAAAGCACCTGCTCCAGGACTTGGGGAAGTGCAATGACCCCCGATCAAAACTGCCTCACAGATTAACGATGAGCGGCCAGTGTGCTGGCAAGTCTGGATGTGGTTTTTATGCAATTTTCCAATACCACTTCGGTAAATACTGCGCTAGTTCCCAGGTTACATGATGCACAAACATTTTGACCATGTGATATACATTAGATGCTGATAGAAGGGTAAACTGATTCCTCCCAGGGGCAGCTAGAAGTAGCTTCAAAATGCTTTTGGAAGTGGTGATCCCATCAGAATAATAGCCTGTATACAGGTACAGTTCTTCATAAAATTGGAGAAGTATCATAGCAGTACTGACCAAGTATTAGCTAGAAAGCTGTCCCAACCTGGTACTGGCAAGATATAGGGCATCTGAATGGATGGATAAATTAAAAATGAATGATAGTAAAATTAAGTGAAATTTTAAATCCAAATTTGAATTTAAATCCACATTTGCATTAAGGTACAACAACACGAATTGTTTATGCCCTAAATTTTAATTTTTGTACTTCATAATTTGGCTAGAGAATTTTCCTTTCCTTCTTAGGACAGTTATTATATTAGCAGGCTGCTTTTTTATTTGATAGAAGAGGGAAAGGGGGGTGGGGGTGGCAGAACGAGGAGAAAAGTCTGAGTTTGCAACAGTCTGCAAGTATACTTCTCCTGAATAATTTCTGTAAATTTTAAATGCATCAGAAACTGGACTCATAAAAGCTACATAACATTGTTTGCAATTACATTGATTGATTTTCATATTTCTGTTATGTTAATTAATAATATGTCTTACAATATTAAATAACAGTGGAAGGTATAAATTTTGTTAAATCAAAACACACATGACAATATATGCCCACGAACCTACTATGCTGTCATAGTAGGAGGAGGGATGATACTCCTACGTGGCGCGTCCCAGGTGGCGGATAGGGAAGTCCTCATCTGTTTACCGGCGGACTTGAGTGAAATAAAATAGCTCTCGCGGACCAAACACATCCTCTGTGGTTAACAACCATAGTTGTAAATCGGAGCTTGCTCCAACTAAGGTTGACAGTCTTCAAAAGTCAAAAATGGAAAGGTCTTTAAGAAAAAAAATTCCACCATCCTGCTCAAAAAGGCAGGAAAAGGCTACATCGGATTCGGTGGGTAGTCAACTAGAAGACAGCAATGAATCAGAGTGTTTGTAACCATCAAAATGCACACTAAAACACAAAAAGAAGATTAAACATGAGCAAATAAATTATATAGTAACACACAACATAAACTCACTAATTCAGACAGGAAAACTCAAGGAGCTCACAGATGAACTAAATAAACAAAAAATTTTAATAACAGGGATCCAAGAAATGAGCAACACCACAGAGTACCCATTCAAATCACAAGGATACAGAATTTATAATGGGAAACCAGGACCAAGAGCAATGAAACAATGTCCCCAGTTTGGAACAGGGTTTTTGGTAAACATAAAAATAATAGATTCAGTAACGGATTTCCAAGCAGTATCACCAAGAATTGCGACTCTAAGCTTTAAAACAACGAATAAAACCTATACAATAATAAATGCTCATGCCCCAACAAGTGAAAAAAATTGTCTAACAAAAGCAAAGGAAGGTAATAGAGGGAAGCATTCCACATGGGAGAAATATATATAAAAAACAAAGATGCTATGACTTACCCAACGAGAAAAGGCTGGTGGATAGACACAATAAAAGCACACACAAACATACACACAAATTTCAAGCTTTCACAACCCAAGGTTGCTTCATCAGGAAAGAGGGAAGGAGAGGGAAAGACGAAAGGATGTGGGTTTTAAGGGAGAGCGGAAGGAGTTATTCTAATACCGGGAGCGGGAAGACTTACCTTAGGGGGAAAAAAGGACAGGTATACACACACATACACACACATATCCATCCGCACATATACAGACACAGGCAGACATATGTAAAGGCAAAGAGGTTGGGCAGAGATGTCAGTCGAGGTGGAAGTACAGAGGAAAAGATGTTGTTGAATGACAAGTGATGTACGAGGGGTGGTAACTTGAAATTAGCGGAGGTTGAGGTCTGGTGGGTAACAGGAAGAGAGAATATATTCAAGGGCAAGTTCCCACTTTCGGAGTTCTGATAGGGTGGTGACAGTGGGAAGTATCCAGATAACCCGGGCGGTGTAACAGTGTGCCAAGATGTGCTGGCCGTGCACCAAGGCACGTTTAGCCACAGGGTGATCCTCATTACCAACAAACACTGTCTGCCTGTGTTCGTTCATGCGAATGGACAATTTGTTGATGGTCATTCCCACATAGGAGGCTTCACAGCGTAGGCATGTCAATTGGTAAATCACATGGGTGCTTTCACACGTGGCTCTGCCTTTGAACGTGTACACCTTCCGGGTTACAGGACTGGAGTAGGTGGTGATGGGAGGATACATGGCACAGGTTTTACACCGGGGGCGATGATTTTAAGAAATCCAGGACTCCATCCAATACTAATTAAAATAATACAACTCACTCTAACCAACACCAAATCAAAAGTGAAGTTTAGAGGAGAAATTTCAGAACCATTCCTCATAAAAACAGGCTTAAGACAAGGTGACTGCCTATCACCATTACTGTTCAACTGTGCACTGGAATACATAATAAGAGAATGGTACAAGGACAATCCAAAGATGATAATAATTGGAAGTGCAAAAGATGATATTAGCTTAAACTGCTTGGGATTCGCTGATGATCTTGCTCTCCTAGCCAACACCGTTCAAGAAGCCAGGCAACAAGTGAAATCACTACAAGAAATAGCAGAGAAAGTAGGCCTTAGAATATCATTTGAAAAAATGGAGATTATGCTAATTGATCCACCACTTGCAAACAAAATTACAATAGGAGAACAGGAAATCAAAATTGTTGATAAATTTAAATATTTAGGCGAAATATTAACATTCAATCTAAATGAGAAGCCATCATGGCAGAATAGAATAAAAAAACTGAAGTATGCAAATTACATTACCAAAACTACATACAACAAAAAAAGCCTATCTATAGATGCAAAATTAAAACACTGTAAAACAGTTACACAACCAGAAATAACATATGCAGCTGAAACTATCTTTAAAACAACTAATACAGCAGAAATTGACAGAATACTAAAAATAGAAAGAAGAATAATTATGACATGTATAAATAAACAGTATAAAATAAATGGACATTGGAGAATAGCATCAAATGAAACAGTATATAAGAAAATAGAATCAGTCATGAGCACGATCAGGAAGAAACGCATCTCATTCTTTGGACATCTGTTGAGAACTCCAGAAAACAGAATTAGTAAAAAAAATAATACAAAAATTGTGGAATAGCAAAAGCGACATTAAATGGATCACAGAAATTAAGGAAGATATAAAAGAACTCCAAATTACAGTAGATGACCTAGAAAACAAGACAGAGAAAATTAGAATACTGCAAGACCTGGAAATCAGACTACAAATGAAAATCAATAAAAGGAGTACAGGAAGAGTGGTCTCAGATGAAGAAAGAAAGAAAATATCTGAGAGAATGAAGAAATATTGGGCAGACAGAAGAGCAAAACACCTTTCATAGAAGAATAGACTCTAGTAATTATATTACCTAAACATCATATTAAGTTACTGTTGAGCCAAATTGTATCCCTGGGTAACAACTTGTTTACAACTTTGTATTTTGACTAGAGTGGTCCAATGTAGGTCATCAAATAAATAATAATAATAATAATAATAATAAAATAATAATAATAATGACAATATATGCACAAAACTTTTGAAATTCTGTTACAAACCTGGATACTCAGATGTGTATCACAATTAGACATAGACATACGCGTGACAATTTTTAGGAAGTCTCTAGTATCAATGCAATGTGCCAGAATACAAAATCCTACCAAATTTTTATGGCAGAGATTTACAAGGACACCAAGAGAAGGGCCAACAAGTTCTTGGCTTCCATCATCTGCAGAAGTAGTACCACATACCCATAAAACCAGTGTATGTATAAGACCTGGTATTAGTGCCTCTTGCCATGTGACTTCTATGTCATATGTTAATTCCTGTGAGAGAAAAATTTCAATTCCTGTAGACATAATGCAACCAGAATCATCCATCAGTGTAGTATATTTAGAATATTATGTGACAATGGAATTGCTTTGATAACTCCAAATACACAGCATAAAATCACATAAATCCAATTTATGAAATAAAGCTTTGAGTATGTTCTATTTGCTGGTTAATGTAAAAATTACAATTTTCAATAATCCAGAGCTGAACAATGAGTAAAACATAACAATTAACATGAGTAGAATGAAGCATAGTTTGGCATAATATTTTCATATAATTATGCCCTATGAACAAATCAAGCATTCAACATTCAGTTCCTCATCTCCGTTGGTTTTTTTTTTCCGTATGTTAAGAAGATCAATGTAATATTAAACACACACTTCCCCAAGGTTATATTCCACCTTATTATCATTCTGGAAATGCATGCCACACAATGTTTCCTTTATCCAAGGAAGGCCGAGAAGTAACTGGGTGCCACGCCAGGAGCATATGTGGTGGTGCGGTGTTGGTGGTGATGATAGTGGGGGGGGGGGGGGGGGGGGGGGGGGGTTAGAATGTAATAGGCCAAGGAAAAAGCAAATGTGACTGTGCCTGAGCAGAATGAGTTGGAATGTTGTCACATAATGAAAACACCCTTTCACCCTTTGTCTTGAAAGTCTCCCATAAACTTCTCACACACATTCAAAAGCCCATCAGACCAAAGCAGCAGCGGAGATGAGGCAGCTGTGGTAAGCCAATCCAGATGACTTCTTTAGCTGCCTAACTGCAATGGATGAGTACTGAGTATATTGCTATGACCTTGAGACAAATGAACAAAGAAAATAGTGGAAACATACGGCTTCAGCACAGGAGTCAGTCTTGGCTATAAGTAGTGGCTGACATCTGCAATACTAACTGGTTGGGGTCCAGGCAGCAAATACAAATAACAACATTGCTCACAGCTCCTGAAGAAAATGACGGAGTCATTAAGTATGTTCACAGTTTGCAAAGGATGGTGGAAGTTGGACACCTGCAAGTATAAACTGGCATGGGGGGTTTTAGTAACAAATTCTGCTCACCAACTAAGATTAATATAAGATCAAATTTGGCTGGATTTTGATCAGTTTTAAGATGAGAAGTTAATGTAAGTTAGGTGGATTTATTTATTCAGACGTTGCACCTGATGTTGATAATGTAACTGTTTTAGCTACTCCTGAAGTCATTAGCAAGTTTTTCAAGCCTTGGAACAAGTACTGATAGTATAGATCAGGAATAAGTAACAATAAATGATGCCCTCTTTACTGCCTATGATCTGTACACAAGAGGTACATGTGTGTAATGTCATGCAAGGGTGTTTCAACAAAATCAAATTTAAGAAGCAGAGGTGTCACTATCTTCTGTCAGCAAATCCGATAGTGAATTGTCAGCAAATCCGATAGTGAATGAAAAAAAATCTCCATTTGTATACAATGAATGCTAAACTATCCACAAACATGAATTTAAATGTGTAATGAACATTCCACACACAAACTCTGGGAAATACGTGTCTCTACTATAGCTGCCTTGAACATGACAATCGAACTGACCAGACTACATTTTTTTGTATTAAACCGATTGAGATGGGCACCTTCAATGTGTAAGTATGAATGTAAATATTGTGATTATAAAGCTGCATGGTGTTTGTGGATATGACTGTACGAGTTATGAACAGTCCTGAGCTACTAATAACTGCAATTTGCAGAGATTCATAATATGACAGACAGTGAACTGCTTCAGTCAAGAGACAAAATATACCAGCCACAGTTGAATCAAGCTGTGCTGCAGACTGCTTTACCTGAATGATAGCAGTTTATGTTATGGTAAGGACAACTTCTGCATTCAGTTTAAAGAATTTTGAAACTATAATTCAGATTCCTTTCAGGAACATATTACCTTTATATTTCATAAATAAAGTTTGTTGACACTTGTTGCATGAATGTTTCATGTACTCCTGCCATCTGGTGTGCTGGATGGCGATTATGAGAGCTGTGCCTCTAATAATCCCATGAGTCTTATGTGGAATTAAGATATACATCCTTGACTGGATGATCAAGACAGTGGCAACCATATATAAATTGAACATTACTAACCAGTTACATCGGGATTTACCTTGTCATCAACAACTTATTACCAGAGCAATTTCTCTTGTTGATCTATGAAACTGTGCAAATTCATGTCCTCCACTTAAAAACTATACAAATCATATTTTAAGACATCATTCACATGAAAAACTTTATAAAAGTCCAATTTTCTGTAATAGGAAGAGGATAATTCATCAAAAAACCATAGTATTGTAACAAAAATGAAATATGTATTGAAATTTAAATGTCACATGAGGTCAACGGCTCTGCTTGTGGTTTTACTGGTTTTCCACAAGACCAAATGGTGGAGTAACATAATAAACTTTTAATCCAGGGCTAAGAAACAGTCCAGCTTCATGTTATTATCATTATTATTGTTATTATTATTATTATTACACTTTTATGGCATCTTTCTACCCCTTTAGTCAATTACATGCTGGTCATTTTCTTAGATGAGTGATGTTTTGTTCCTTTCAAATTACCCAATATCTTATCATTTGTCCTGATCTTTTACATCTTTCCTCATCTCTAAATATCCTTTTCACTGTATGTTGTTTGTCTACCATTGGTTTAACTCTTATGTTCTTGTTTTTCAGTTTGTTCTATTTTGTTTTCCAGATTATCCAGACTTTCTTCTAGCTCTTTCATATCATTTCTTTGATCCATTCTACTTGTTATTCCAGCTTTCAGAGTTTTTCTACAATTCTTCCTGTTAACCTGATTTCTGGTGTCCTTTAATGTAGCCAAAAAAGATATCCTCATTTTACCCATAGTATTCACAACTGTCTCCAGTTCCCTGTACACCTCTTTTTTGGCACTATCCTTCATTGACCCTTCTGATATTTTTTTATTTGTGTGTGTTCTACCCAGCTAGCACTCAAGCTTATTTCAAGGTGGATATTGAGTTTAGGTTCAGTTGAAAATTCAAGATTGAAAAATCAACCTATTACACAGCTTGTTTCAAGGTGGGTATTGAGTTTAGGTTCAGTTGAAAATTCAAGATTGAAAAATCAACCTGTTACACAGTTTACATCAAGCTGTAAAAATTTAGCTTGAATTAAAATAATTTTCCCAAGCTTGAAATAAACTGTAATTTCCCTGAAAGGCTGTACAGCAGATGCGCGCGCAGCATAGCTTCCATAGACGTCCACGGGAAGCGCCACAAGCGTTAATAAGCCGTGACGTAAGGGTGTTGTGTGTGACGTCATGACGGCGCGGAGTTTGGTTTTAGTGTGGCTGTCTCCAGTTCTGTTTTATCTTATTTTATTTACTTTTCTGAGCCTTGCTATGTTTACGGCCATTTTACCTTTGTGACGCGCGTTAATGGTTGTGGTTTGTTGACAAGTTTGTTTTATACTAGAAAACAGTTCGGTACGTTAATGTTACAAATGTTAAATATTACGTAATGTAAAGTTACGTTTACGGCCATTTTACCTTTGTGATGCGCGTTAATGGTTGTGGTTTGTTGACAAGTTTGTTTTATACTAGAAAACAGTTCGGTATGTTAATGTTACAAATGTTAAATATTACGTAACGTAAAGGAATACCATATTCTTTTACGTAGAAAAATTGAGCCTCGATAAAAGTGAAATGGATTACCAGCTAAGAATACATATTACAAGTTGTTGAGCAAAAAGAGGTCATTTTAAACTAACTCTCTAATACGTGGCACAAATAAATTAAAACTTCTTCATAATTTTTTCACACCATTTCCATTCTGATATTTATTTAATTAATTAGGTTCAATAAATTCAGATTAATATTTATATAGCTTAAAACAAGCTGTAAATACCAGGCTGTATTCCATGTGTGTAGATACAGCTGGAGCCAAGCTTGATAAGTCAAGCTTGAAATATAGCTTGAACTCTGCCAACTTTGATGTTTGTTTCAAGCTTGAATCCAGCTAAAAGGCCTGAATATTACAGCTTTGATCAGGCTTATATACTTGAACTTTACAGCTGGAAACAAGTTT
The DNA here is from genome assembly GCF_021461395.2 of Schistocerca americana. Taxonomy (NCBI): domain Eukaryota; kingdom Metazoa; phylum Arthropoda; class Insecta; order Orthoptera; family Acrididae; genus Schistocerca; species Schistocerca americana. The sequence goes on along the minus strand of NC_060119.1, from coordinate 1,035,006,808 downwards.
GAAACCGGCTTACTGTGCTATCTGGGTAGCTATTCCTTGTTGTCAGTTCTGTTTCTCTGAGTGACTTTAAAAATTTTAACTTGTGTGTGTTACCTCCCACTGAACCACTATATTGTAGAGTTTTATTTTGTTTTTATTGACAGGCTTTTTCTTCCATGTAGACCATGCCAGTTTTCAAGCCTTAATCATTTTATTAGATCTTTCTTGCCAAGCAAGTTTTACATTCAAGTTGTATCTTCTAATTTCTCTTAAGTATCTAAATTGTTTAACTGAATTTTTCATTTCTGTGTTTTACTGTTATGTGGTTTATTACTTGTTGGTCTGTTATCATCACCTCAGTGTTTTAGAATGATATCTGGAGTCTTATTTTTTGTTCTGTATCATTTATGCTTAATATCTGATTCTTGGCTTCTGGTATGTAGTGTAGTTAGGTTGTAATGCTAAGCTGTCTGCAAATCCTTAACTATTTAAATTTTTTGATCTTTCTTTGTACTGATTTATATTTTCTTAGGATTTCCCTTGTACCATTTCGCATTAACTAATCCAGAGCACAGACGGGCTGTAGTAGTGAAAAAACATAACCCTCTCTGAGTCCTGCTTTAGTCCTTTTTTAATTGCAAATGGCTCACTTAGTTCTCTGAATTTTACACTGAGAGAGTTAATTTTATCATGTACAAAATGAAAAATAAATTAACAAAAATGTAATTCATATGATCCCATGTAAAGTAAATTAATTCTTGATATGAGTAAATCTATGTGACATTCAAAGAAAAATTTAACTGTGCTTTAATATTTCAGGTTCATTATTCTAAACTTCTTTTTCTTGGTTTCATGTAAACATGTTACCGTATGTATCATGTTTTTATGTATGCTTTGAAAAGTCCGATAACTCTGGACCCAAAATATCACATCCATATCCCATCCTTTAAACACAAAACATAGAAAATGAAAATAAAATTAAAAATGTAGGTTAAGAAAAGATTAAAAATCAATATGGCCTTCAACCAAAGACAAAAATCAATAATAAGGTGAGACCATCACTTGTGGCTATCAGGCTGTATGTCAGACGACAGTCATGTTTTCATCCCACCACTGTCTGCAACATCTCCAGACATGTCTTCACTGGTCACTGGCACTTGATTTGCATGGGACTCATCAATGAAGACAATTCAACTACAGACAATGAAATTCCCAGCTGCAGACATGTCTGGAGATGCCCTGGACAGCAGTGGCACACAAACCAGATTGTCACTTACCTAAGCAGATCCAACAACTATCAGTTACTGATTTGCTCACTTTGCGAAGCTCTTTCTCTTGAATAAACCGTTAAATTTTTCTGAAATTGTTTGCCTGTGGATGTACATCACATATACCAATTACTGTGCAATTGCGATAATCCTTCATGGTGTGGATTCTCTCCTCACCCAAGAAGGTTTGGGGCAAAAATGGGATACTAGACTCTGATAACTTTTTTATTTACTTTGCCCTGTTCTGAAGGATAAAAGGAGATAAAACTTTGATGTGTGACTTAATGAGTACAAACAGAAATAGTTTCTCATCAGAACTTTCACATTCTAAAAAATGGAATGACATGACTTTGATTATAGTAAACCATCCTCATGTAGTAAAAGAAACATTCAATTTAGACCAGACCCAAAATGTTTATTTTGCAGAGGGTTTCTCTGATGCAATGAAAACAAAAATAATTTTGCTGAATTCCATTTAGTAAATGCATAATTACCTTGCTAATGTTCACTGATTTGTAACCTTTGGCATTGCACAACATTTTGATATGTTTTTTAGGAAAAGTGCTGTACTGAGAATTATCAGTCAGCAACCCACTGGAGAACCACACTGTACTCAAAAGTACCACTTTTATAAAATGGTAAAAAAATCAGAATTCTAAAAAAGTTCACTGTTGTTTTCTTACTATTAGCAATGGTAATCCATAAAAACTGAAAATTTCATGTAGTTTGGAAACACAGGGTTAGCTTGCAAATGGTTTTTGATAATATTTCTACTTAATTTGATTTTATTTGTTGATTATTAGTGTCTAGCAGAGTAATAACGTAACAAATAGACTACTACATACAGTACTGCCAAGATTTTCTTGACCACAACTAATTACATGACAATTTTGTAACTTGGAACATTTTCAATATTTGGAGAAACCTTACCTTTCTAGAGCAATGTTTGTGTTTTCAGAAAAGGACTGCAGCACACAAAAAGTGAATGTCATCATTTAAAAATGAAGTAAGAATAGACATAAAAGCTCTTTTATGGGGCTGGCTACAAGTGAAATTCCATCAAGTGTTACAAGGTAGCTACAACATTCTCCCCTACATACACAATAGTTGTATGAACTAGTCTGTTATTTATATTGTATTTTACAAAACTTTATTGTTCACAGGACTTTTTCATACAGATGACAATGGTATATTTAGTTCTTATGGAAACATTTATTTAAAGCAATACACTCATAGTTCACGATTCCAGTACCGGTGTATCATGTGCATTTCAAAATTCCATACTGCAAAAAACTGTTAATCCGAGACTACCATAGCTCATTTAAAAGCCCTTATTCTCCAACTTCCAACAAACTTTTTCCAAAAAGTAATATTTCCAAAGTTACTCATATTAAAAATTTTTTGGCTCCAGAATGTTTGAGTCTTAAAATGTACTTCTTTCTGAGTGCCAAGGACATGATTTCATAGCTCAGACTTTTCTGTTTCCTTAAACTTGTTAGTTTGATAATTATTCTAATTATAGAATTTCACCTTCTAGAAACGTTTTGGTGAACTTTGGGAACCCCTGTTGCTCTTACATAAAAAGGTAATGATAATTTTTCCATTTACTATTTGTACATTATTAGTTAAACAAACTTATTTCACTCCTTATTGTATACCTGTATTTGTTCCTTTTACTTTTCCTGCCTGTTATGTTAATACTTAAAACAGAACAGCTTAGTACTTTACCAATCTACAATTTTATGTAATATGTATGTCTGTAAATAGACACCACGAATAAAGTCACAGTGATGAAGGGATTAGGAGTCATCACATAAACAATCTATACGTCACTCTATTATCAGACAGTCAGTGTCCAAGAGTGAAAATGTCAACATCATGTTGCTATTGTTCAGTTCACACTACATGGTCAAAATGAAAACATTTGTGAGAAGTTCATGTGTAGTAGTCAAAATGTGACCAGCTATATGAGTTAGATTGAGTCCACTTGTTAAACAGTGCAGTCGCTAAGTTATTAGTCAATGTAAAGTTAGTATGCTTATTATCCGTGTTACCACTTGAAAAACTCTATTAAGCCACTCGTAGATTATGTGAAGTGCTGACCTGTGGTATATTAACTAACAAAATCACTAACAATGAGCCGACCACAGTTGGTTTACAGAAATAAATGCAAACTAAAGAGACACAAATTTGACTGTGTTGTATTATTAGGCCTTTATTTACTTGTAAAAAACCTATTAGTTGGCTGAAGAAGATACATGGATTTTCTGTATTTAGAAAGTGTGTTAGTGAGAGAAAAATAGAAATTTATGTTTACATGGGATTCTATAGCATCAATATTTTGTGAGCATATACTAAACATTTGGCTTAAAAAAAATACTGTAAATCAATTACTGATTGCACAACCTAAAAACATTATTAATGAAATGGTGAATTATTGCTAGAAATTCAACTGTCTTAAAATAAACAAAAGTGTGATTTGTACTAATTACATTTGGTTTTTCATGATCAAGGAGTGAATACAATAGGGCAGCAATGGACAGTAGTTGGCAAATAGCTGACATGTATGCCATCAGACAGGTGGACCATAACCTATGTGATCACACAGCCCTTAACCCACCAATTGCTTAGTGGTTCGCACATGCACAGAGTCACCTGGCAGGTTGACTATTCTACCTGTGCCTGCCTATAGGGTGAGCTTACAGGCTCTCACAGGCAGATATATCCCACAGTGCAGTATTGGAACAGTCTGAATTACATGGCAGGACATTTGGTTTAGTCATGTTGGGTTTATGCCAAACCAACATTAATGCAGAAACACAAGCACGTTACAAATATGTCTCAGACATGTTTCTCATTCAAGAAATCACATCATCTCAAATGTTTATATCTGAATATGGGTTCTTCAACTCACAACACTCAGTTTAGGATACTCTTATCTGTATAATTCTGACTCTACAGGTTTGCAACACTCTGTATTTGTACAGGCACTTTACTGCATGAATTTACTTTATCATCAACAAAAGCAATAAAATAATGACAAAAAATAAATATAATGGACATTTTTTTTTCTACCTGCTTATTACCTAACCTGCAGCAGTTTCAAAAGTTGTATCTTCTGTTGAAATAACAATGTTGCAGCACCAGCAACAAGAAGACGTCCAAGTACACTTGCAAAGCGATGTATGTGAAGTAATGCTGTCTTAGCAGCTGGATTTTGAGTGGCTTGCTGCAAGACTGATACTGAATTCCACACAATTTTTGATCTTGGTGCTGCCACAAAAATCCGCAGTAACTGGTGCAGATGACAGTAAAACTTCGTTGCATGTATACTATCTGGATCAAATATACTCATATCTGTACATACAGACAACACCTAGAACAGGAGAGGTAGTGCCTTGTAAAGAAATATACTTTGAAATATCTGTACTTTAATATTGTCATACTAAATGATTTAGTCTTTTATACTACAAATATAACACCTGTAAATAATGTTGCACTAAATACATTGATGTTATTTCCAACCACAGAGAATGAAGTCAATAAAACTGTTCAAAAACTACAAAATAAAAAGCCAGTAGGCTTAGATGAAGTACCAATGTGTGTACTGAAACAATGCATAGGGGTTATACAAGGCCCCTTAACAAATATAATAAATGAATCCTTCGCATCAGGGACATGTCCAGAGCAGTTAACACAGGCAGGAGTTGTACCTTTGTTTAAGAAAGGTAATGCAGAAGACATAGAAAATTACCGGCCCATTTCCCTGCTGTCAACATTCTAAAAAATAATAGAAGCAATTATGAAAGACAGGTTAATGAATTACCTGTATTTAGGTTAATGAATTACCTGAATAAATACAATCTTTTAAGCGAATCACAGTGTGGTTTCTGAAGTGGCAAAAATACAGAGTCAGTCATAGTAGAATTCACAAAAGTTGTACTTGATGCTCTTGATAAAGATGAGTGTGTCACAGGCATATTTTTGGATCTTTATAAGATGTTTGATACAGTCGACCACAAGATTCTATCAAATAAATTAGAACCATTAGGAATAAGAGGGGTAGTTAATGACTAGTTTCGATCATACCTAGCAGATAGGGTACACAGAGCAAAGATAACACATACTTCAAATAGATCTATACATTTAATAAAACACTTATCAGAACCAAAATACATTAATATAGTGGTTCCACAAGGTAGCATATTATGACCGATACTATTCTTTATATACATCAATGACTTTCCCACTAGTGTTACTCATGGTGAAAAAATTCTCTTCGCTGATGACAGCAATATTATAGTCACTGAGAAAACAAGAGAACTCCTTGCCGAGAAAGCAAATGAAACTCACAAGGAAGTTTATGACTGGTCAATAAGCAATAAAGTGACACTGAACATAAAGAAAACTAATGCCATGACTTTCAGTTTGAAAAGTAAAAATGACGATGTTAAATTAAATGTAGATGGCACCTCTATAGACTGTGTAACAAATGCAAAATTTCTTGGAATGAATACTGATTCTCAGTGAACACAAAAAGGTACTTGCAAACAGAATGTCATCAGCATGTTATGCCCTTAGAATCCTATCATCAGTGTGTAACATGCGGTGTCTTTTAGTTACATATTATTCATATGTACACTCAATTCTTAGCTATGGCATTCTTTTTTGGGGAACAAATGCACAAAATTTGAACACAATTTTCAAACTCCAGAAAAGAGCCATAACAATGATAACTAAAAATACTAGTTGAGCTCATTGCAAAGATCTCTTCAAAACATTGGGGATTTTAACTGCTGCATCTGAATACATTTACCAGTCAGTTATACACAACAAAAATAACATTGGTAATTACTATACAAACAGCTCTGTCCATGACCATGCAACAAGAGCTAGACTGAACTTAACATTTACCAAGAAAAAGTAAACATAAAACTCAAAACAGCATTTTCTACCAAGGAATAAAATTGTACAATAAATTACCAAAAGAGATTAAGGAAATTGCAAAAATAAACTTACTTAAAAAGGCAGCTAAAAAGTACCTGTTATGCAATACATTTTATACATTGAAGGATTACTTAGATAAAACAGAGTAGGGGTTTGATAAGAAAAATATTGTACAATAATAACGATTATAAAACATCCAACATTCCACATAACACCTTCACTTTATGTTTTTACCTTCTTTTTTCCTGTCTACAAATACCGTATTATATTATATCTAAACAAAAGTCCATAAATATTTGTGTATACGAATTAGATTATTTTAAATTGGTCAAAACTTGTAAATACTTTGACAGGTCATATATCCTTGTAAAAAAGAGATCTACAGATGAATGAAGCTACTACTACTACATACACGCTTCACAAACTTAAAAGGCAACAACAGGCAATCATGGAAATTTGGTAATTAAAAATCAAACAATGGAAAATCAAGGATGGAGTAATGACAATATTATGAAAAGAATAGTTGCTACTCACCATATAGCAGAGCCACTGAGTCATAGATAGGCGCAACGAAAGGAGCTCTGGTCTCGGCAGTCAGAGACTATGATCATATATGTGTGTGTGTGTGTGTGTGTGTGTGTGTGTGAGCGCATGTTGCCTAATTCCAGTGAAGGCATTTTTGGCCAAAAGCTTACTTGTTCGACAATCATTTTGTTGTGCCTTTCTGCAGCTCAGGATCTCCACTATATGGTGTGAAGCAACTATCCTTTTCATAATGTGATAGTCAAATATCCAAGGTGATGAAACCAGGGGAAGGTCTGTGACACAGGCTGAATTGAGAGAACAGTTCCAAAAAAAGAATGAAATATTGGTTAGAGCTCTTGCGCAGCACACATTTTAATTTTTCACATGCAATAATTACCTGTCTGTTTCAATAATTTAAATGTATTCAAAGCACTATGTAATGAAATGAACAACTCATCAGACATGGTTTCTATTCCTTAACTTACTTATTATTTAGCAATTTACCAGCACAGGGAAAGCAGATTTCACATTGTCAAACTCTATGTACTTATTTATTTCTAGGGTTGGAAATTTCAAACACTTAACCCACAAATACTGTGTGAAATGTAGAAGGAAGAATCAAACATAAATCAAGCAGTTCTTTCTAATGAGATGAAGGAGTTGTAAAGCTGACACATTATCATTTTTACCAGTGGAAGACATGAGTAAATTATGTAGTGTAATGTAGTGATTTGCTTTAGGCAGGCATAAAGATATAAACTGAATATATTCACCGATTTTGCCTGACAGGATCTTGAACTCATGAACCAAATATGTGGAAATGAAATGAACAGCATCTCTGGGCATGAAACCAGTTAAATGCAATGACATAAAATGATACCACTGAAACCCATTCAAATACCAGGATCTTCAATTTTTTATTTATTGTGACATTCAAATGGAAAAGTGCTTTGATGGAAAGAGTGAAAATGAGGTAACATAAGAGAAAAAGGGAGTCCCAGGGGTCAAAATGAATGAAAGTGAGACAACTACAAAAAGAGTGGTCAGTGATTTCAGAACTGGAAAGATCATGACGATTGACAAACTTTGAAAAAGGCAGAGCGCATAATTCTGTCTGAGTACATTAAACAGAATGAATAGAAATATAGCCAATGGCCTTGTGCTGTGATATTTATTTATTTATTTATTTATTTGTCCATATAAATCTCTTTTTAAGTACATATATTGTACACAGGATATTGGACAGAAAACATTTTTTGGCTATTGGATTTTCAAATATCAAACATAAATTTTATAAATTTTTATGACAAATTGGATCTATACAGTTAATAATTACAAATTTTTGAAATACTGTATATTTATAACTTATTTCTACAATTAAAGATACAAATTACATTTTTTCTTGCATAAGATACTGTGAGACTGAATAGTAGCAGTTTTTCAGAAGGTAGGATGTCACAGACTTTTTAAAGCTTTGTAGTTCAGTAAGAGATTTTATATGTCTTGGTAATCTGTTGTAAAGTTTTGTTCCTGCATGATATACACCTTTTTGGCGTAATGTGGTGTTACAATGATTGACGTGTATGTCACTGTCTGACCTGGTACTGTAATCATGGACACTTTTGTTTTGAGGAAAAAGGTTTTCTTTTCTCAGTATGCTTTTTTTGACATGCGTGACTATTTCCAGTATATAAATGCAGGGAAGGGGTAGGATCTTTAGGTCTTTAAAGAAAGGTTTGCATGATTTTCTGCTGCTCACTTGTTTCATTATTCTTATAATTGCCTTTTGTTTCCTGAAAACTGTTATGGCCTGATGTACATTTCCCCAGAAAATGATACCGTACTTCAGTATTGAATGTACACGAGCAAAGTATACAGCCCTAACTGTTTCTGCACTAGTACTGTTGCAGAGAATTCTTACCACATAGCTCATTTTTGCTAGTTTTGAATTTAGGGCTGTGATATGAGTGTTCCATTTAAGATTTTCCTGGATATGAATCCCAAGAAATTTAGTTTCATTGACAGAACTAATGTTTTGGTTACCTATACATATTACAGGTTGTGCCGGATTTTTATTTTGATCAGTGTGGAAATTCATTAGTACAATTTTTTGGGGATTAACTATTAGCCTGTTTCTGGTAAACCATTCAGACACTCCTTTTGTAATATCTTTTGCAGATGCAGTAAGATTTTCTTCATTATTCCCTTCAATCAATAGACTGGTGTCATCTGCAAACAGTACTGGTTCAGAATCCCTAACGTGTGATGGGAAATCATTAATGTAGACCAAAAAAAGAAAGGGACCTAAAATGGAGCCCTGTGGAACACCATGAGTTAGTCCACATGGTTCTGAAACGTGTACCTGGAGTTCATTTCCTTCTGTGTACTTAATTTCAGTTACCTGAGAACGATATTCCAAATATGATTTGATCCACTGATTTGGCACACCTCTTCCACCATACCATTCGAGCCTCCTCAGGAGTATAGAATGATCAATCACATCAAAAGCTTTTGTTAGGTCCAAGAATAAACCTGAGATATTTCTGTGGTTGTCCACTGCATTTACGACATGGTTTATCAGATTGAAAGTGGCAGTTTCAATTGATCTCTGTGGTCTGAAGCCATGTTGACACCCAGAAATAATATTATTCTTGTCAAAGAATGTAATTAGTTTTGAAAGGAACACTTTTTCAATAATTTTCGAAAACCCTGACAATAGAGACACAGGCCTATAGTTACCCATACATTGATGATCACCTTTTTTATATAGGGGTATTACTTTTGCCATTTTCAGTTGCTGAGGGAAGACACCACATGATAAGGATGAATTGCATATGTCCAATAAAGGTGAAAGTATTTGTCTTGCTGTTATTTTTATAATATAATCTGGAATATCATCAATACCAGTTGAGTACTTACTCTTCAGTGAATTAATGGTATTTAGGAGCTCTGTTGGGCTTACTGGACTGAGGAACATGGATATATTATTTATTTCAATAGATGAAAGTTCTTTCCATGTTGTATTAGGTGGATTTCCAAATTTTTCCTTCACTAATTTCCCAGCAACAGTTGCATAGTAAGAATTGAAACTATTTGCAACTTCCCTAGGGTCAGTGACATTCTTGCCATCATGTGATATCACAATATTTTTGTGAGTTGTCTTCTTCCCAGTAAGATCCTGCACAGCTTTCCACATGGACTTAGTTTTATTGGATGACTTCATAATATATTTGTCATTTTCCTTAATTTTTGCCTCCTTTATGATGCGTTTCAAAACTAGCTTGTATTTTTTGAAATAATTAATAAATTCTGGACTGCTGTTGGTTTTTGACTGCAGAAAAAGTTCCCGCTTCCTTTTACAAGATACTCTGATGCCTGATGTAATCCAGTTTCTGAATCTATCTGTGCTCTTGGAAATAACTTTCCTTTGTGGAAAAGCTATGTCAAAGTTATGCTTGAATATGTTCAAAAAATGTTCCATCTTTTCGTTAGTATTAGAGGTATCATATACTTCTCTCCAAGATTGTTCACTGATTAGGTACTGGAAGTATTCACTATTTTTCTCACTATAAATCCTTTTATGGATAACATTTTCTATACTGGTCAAAGTGTGATTTACAGGTATGGTCAGTAATTGTGAAAGGTGGTCACTATAGCTGGTATCAAAGTTTTCTGATGTACACTTGTCCATGTTTACACATACCTGATCAAGGAGAGTGACACTAGTTTTAGTTACATGTGTTGGAGAGCTAACAGTAAGACAAAGATTGTAGGCTTTTATAATATTTAAAAACGTTTCCCTGTGAGGGCTATGGCTCAGAAAGTCAATATTAAAATCACCACATAGTACCACTGTTTTCCCAGTTATCTTAAGTTTGCCTAAAGCAAGGTCCAATTTTTTGAAAAAAATACTTATGTTGCTAACAGGAGATCTATACACACATAAAATAATAGTGTTTTCAGACATTAACTCTACAGCTGAGATTTCAAAGTCTCTTTCACAACCAAGTTTGCAAACAGATGTTATACTCTTATAATCTACATTTTCTTTTACATATATACAAGTTCCCCCATGTTTTGATTCCATTCTACAAAAGCAGTTTGCAAGGTTAAAATGTAATATTTTTAAGTACTGAAAATACTCATTTTGTAACCAATGCTCACAAAAACATAACACTGAAACATCTTTCCATTCACTATTGAGGAGTATATTTATTTCATCAACTTTGTTTGTTAATGACTGTACATTCTGTTGTACAATCTTCAGTCTATATTTGCAATTTAATTCTGCATCACATTTATTTGTGATACAGTCTACTTCCCTAAAAAATGCCCTTCACCCTTTTTATAAGACATTGCATCTTTCTTTATGACCCATTTGTCCAAAGTACTTTGGACTGCTTCTATATTAGGCCTATTGTGATTCCAATTTGCTAGACGACAGATTTCTTCAACCAAAAATTGTTTCCCAATGTGATTTAAATGAAGGCCATGGCTGGTGTGCATGGACCTGTCTAACATACTTACATTTATTAAGTTCAAGTACAGAAACTTTTTGCATACAGTATCTATCTCTTTGTTTACTCTTTCTATTAACTTATTTACACATGACCAAGGAGGAAGGTCGTATCTGTGTGGTTGATTTACAACAGTTACATTTGTGTTGCCTAATTTGGGTAGCACACTTTCAAGAACAGTGATGAGTTCACTACCCTTATCTCTGGCAACATCATTCGCACCTGCAAAAATTACGACACAGTCTTTTGGGTTAAGGTTTTCACACGATTTTACCACTGTTTTTGTCACTTCTGCAATGCCTGCTCCTGGTTTGACAAAGGCTTGGACACTTGCGTTAGTTTGTGTATCTGCTACCTTTTCTGCTATCTGACGTCCATGATTATCGGCAAAAATCAACACTTTTTGTTCTTTTTTGCACACTTGAGGCCAGTCGACTGATTTTTTAATCACATTTCTTTGTTTAGGATGCGACATGCGCGAAAAATTTACAGTGCACGGCTGTTGTTGTTTGTAATTATTATCTGGACTCATATGTTCCTGATTGACATTGTTTGTGGAATCACGTTTGTCATTATAACTATTTGATGCACTTACTTTATTATTTCCAAGTTTTGTACTGGTTTCCACAGTAGTTCTTCCTTTGATTACATCACTCGTAGCTGATATTTCTTCCAGGTTCAGACCATGCTCTGTTTGTTGAGTTTTACAGCCAAGATGTTGCAGCTGTTTCTCCAATAAGGCTACAGTCCTTTTAAGTTCACTGATTTCACTGTTTTTTGCAGTTAAAATGAGACGAAAATCATCGCAATGTTTACATGTCGATGTCACTGAATTTGCATTTGCTACGGTTTTTTCACTAGATTTTGATCTTGTAATGATTTCGTTTGCGTTTTTTGCTTTAACTTCGCAGCAGTAACATTTTCCAGGTCGAACAACGATACTTTTTTTGCACTGAATACATAAAGACTCATTCTTTTTTACGTTTTTCGTGGAACTCGATTTTCGTGAACCTTTTTTCACCGCCATCTTGAAATAACACGAGTTCCTATCAGATCACCACAGTTAAGTACCATTAGGCTTGGTTAGCACTTGTATTGATAACTGTCTGATCTGCCTAGTGCTGTTGGCAAGCGGCATGGACTCAGGCCTTCTGAGGCCAATTGAGGAGCTACTTGACTGTGAAGTAACAGCTTCAGTCACAAAAACTGACAACAGCAAGGAGAGCAGTGTGCTGACCGTATACACTTCCATATCTGCATCCAGTGATGCCTGTCAGCTGAGGATGACACAGTGGTTAGTCAATATCACTGCACCTTCTGAGACCTACTTAAATGGAGAGATAGAAACAGAGAAATTGGAGAGTTAGTTAGTTAATTAGTTCCATGTTTCATGGATCATAATGCATTCATTTTACTTTCATATCACAAATTTATTTGTACACATAGCTACATGCTGAATAATATAAGCTATTGTTGCTGTTATTTACTTACACACACACACACACACACACACACACACACACACACACACACACACACACACAGTGCTTGATTCATGACAGTACACATCAGTACTCTGTACTGGTATCTCTGATGGGAAAATATCAGAACTGCAGATTTAGAAATGTGGTATGACAGAAATTTTGGGGAAAAAGATGTTGAGACACTGGCAGTTCCCTTTCAGTTAACAAACGAAATACTATCAAAGTATTTTGGGAGTGTGTTTTAGACAACTGTGAGAACTTTGGTGGAAATTGTGAAAACAAAGAGAACTATCCCACAAGTTAACTTCCATTGACACTACCATCAAGACAGTTTCAGTGTCATCTAGTGAATGCAAATCTGATCATTACTGATGGCAGAGCTCCTCTGTTAACAAAAACTGTTTCTTCCCCACTTTTTATAAAGTGTATTGGTTCACCACTGAGTTGTTTTGACCCTTCATGGTACATGGAATCTTATCTGCTTTGTGGGGTGCACTCTACTATGGACACCAGCAACATCGAAGGGGAGAGATCCAAAATAAAATCCTTTCAAAGCTTAGGACAGTTATATAAATCGTAGGTTAAAACATTTAAGATTTTTCCCTGATTCAGTATCTTGTAGTTCAAATTCATGTGTGTTCACCTTACTGTAATTTCTCTTTGGTAACAAATCATAAACTGAGAAATAATGCCTAACTTAATTAATAAAATGTGTAATAAAATATCCTCACTGCATATGATAAGATTTATTTTTTACCAGTACAAATGTTGTAGTCACATTTTTAAAATGCTTAGAAAAGTGTTAAAATAATATTTTAAACATCTTCCAGAAGGTCACAGTATTAGAACCTCTTGTTTTGGAAATCAAGCAATGTGTGTGTGTGTGTGTGTGTGTGTGTGTGTGTGTGTGTGTGTGTGTGTGTGTGTGCATACACAACAATGTATTAAAAGATAGGTTGCTATCTACCGTAAAGATGACACAGTAAGTTGTGACAGGCACAATTAAAAGAAACTTACACATAAGCTTTCTGCCACAGCGTTCATCAGATAAAGAAAGAGAAACACATACCATTCATTTACACAAGCAAGCACACTTCACACTCAGATGAGAATGTAATTGTCATGTGGAATGGAAGCAGCAATCTGGAGGGGTGTGGATGGGAAGGGGAAGCAATAAATGGGTGGGGGGAGGGGGGGGGGGGGGAGTGCCATCTGGCAGAGTGTACACGGACTAGACTGCCAACATGTGCTGCATCCGTAGGGTGCAGGGCAGGGAGATGGGGGAAACAGAGTGAAAAAGGAGAGGAGTGAGGGAAGATGGGTGGGAGCATTGGCAGAGGGTGATAAAAAAAGAAGGTGGGAGACAAGAAAGAGAAGGTGGTGATAGGTCAGAGGAGGTGGTAACTGTAGGGTGTAGGGACAGTATGTTATCGTAGGTTGAGGCCGGGATAGTTACAAAAGCACAGAATGTGTTGTAACAATAATTCCCAACTGCACAGTTCAAAAAAGCTGGTGGTGGAAGTGAGGATCCAGATGGCTCAGGTAGTGAAGAAACCATGTATGTTGGGCCACAGGGTTTTTTGGAAGTGCCTATTCATGCTGATGGACAGCTAGTTGGTAGTCATACCAACATAAAAAGCCATGCAATGATTGCAGCAGAGCTGGTATATGACATGGTTGATTTCACAAATGGTCCAGCCCATGATGTGGTACAACAAACCCTTGACAGTACTGGAATAACAATTGCTGGGTGGATGGATTGAGCAGGTCTTGCACCTGGGTCTTTCACAGGGATCTGATCCTTGTGGCAAAGGGTAGGGATTGGAAGTGGCTTAGGGATGGACTAGGATGTTGTGGAGGTTGGGTGGGTGATGGAACAACACTTTAAAAGGGGTGGGAAGGATCTCGGGTAGGATGTCCCTCATTTCAGCACTTGATGATAGGTAATCAAAGCCCTGGCAAAGGATGTGGTTTAACTGTTCCAGACCAGGATGATATGATTCTTGTGGCAAGGCATTTGGATTGGAAGTGGCTTAGGGGTGGACTAAGATGCTGTGGAGGTTGGCTGGGTGACAGAACATCAGTTTAGAAGGGATGGGAAGGATTTTGGTCAGGATATCCCCTGATGACAGACAATCACAGCCCTGGCAAAGGATGTGGTTGAGCTGATCCAGTCCAGGATAATGTTGGGTGATGAAGGGAGCATTCCTTTGGCTGGTTTTTGCGGGTGGATGGAGGATTGGAGTGTGAGGGGAAATAGCATGGGGATCTGTCTGCAAACTAGGTCTGGGGGTTGTGCCTGTCTGTGAAGGTCTTGGTGAGGCCCCTAGTACACTGGGCAAGGGCAATACACAGTCATTGTATGTACAACAGTTGGAACTTAAGTAGTGGCAACTATTTATTCACAACTGATACAAAAGAGTTACATGTTTGCACCTGTTACTGTCCTTCAAAGTAGTCACCAGCGTTGTGTAGAACCCATTGCCAGCAATGTGGAAGGCGTAGTATATTGTTAGCAGAGCCTGTTCAGTTGATGGTGTGAATGGAGCAGTCTACTGCCTGTCGAATCTCTGGAACAGTTCTGAAGCGAATGCCACAAAACAGTTCCATCATCTTCAAAATCAAATTTAAGTCACAAGGACTTAAGTCTGGTGAGTATAATGGATGGTACAGTACTTCCCAGTCCCATCGACTGAACAGAGCAGCCACAGCTTGCACTGTATGTGCCCGCACATTGTCCTGAAAAATGATGGGTGGGTTGCGCAGAAAGTATCACCACTTCTTTCGCAAAGCTGGTCGCAGGTGATGCTCCAAAAACAAACAGTAATAGTGTGCACTGATGGTCTGCCATGGAGAAACATAATGTATTAGGATAACACCATCACAGTCATACATGAGAATCACCATAACTTCCACCATACTGGGGCTCTGACGCACTTTTGACTTTCACGGTGACCCATAATGATGCCATTCGTTCGATTAGCATTTCAGCTTTGGCTTGTACGATGTGGTCCACGTCTCATCCACTGTTACAACATGACATAAGGAAGTCTCTCCTTCATGCTCATAGTGCTCCCAGTGCATCTGAGCAGCGTTGTAATGCATCCATTTCTGCATTTCCGTCAAGTCATGCAGAACCCATCGTGATGCAATTTTCCGCATTCCCAGGCATTCCTTCAGGATGCAAAGCACAGTTGTATGCACTAATCCAGTTTTGTGGGCGATTTCACAAATCATATGGCGTTGATCACTGTCCACTAACATGGCAACAGCATGTACTTCTTTTTCAGAGATGCTAGGACGACCTGCTCGATGCATGTCTGCCACAGTTTGTCGACCTTCGTTGAAGGCTTTTACCGAACGTGCCACTATTCTGTATGGCAATGCCGATTCCCCATGCACCTCTTAAAGACCTTGATGACACTGACGTGCTGTACAATCTCCGGCACATTCAATCTTGATCCAACTCCACTGTTCCTGTTTCGAAAACATAGTGCCACGGTTACGTTAGACCGCTCACTCACAAGTGACTGTGTTTCCTTCTATTGTGCGCACACCAGTGATGTGGGACAGGCAAGTCCATTTGCTTGGAGGTAAGGTAGGTATGTCACAAAGTGTGCTATCAGCAACAGTAGTAGATTCCATTGCATAGTGACTCCACAGCAATGTTGCCGCTATTTAAGTTCCAACCTATGTACACCATCCCAGTGTAGCCAGGTGTATGAGAGGGACATTTTGGCATGAAAGGGATGACTGCTGTTAAAATGCAGATACTGTTGGTGGTTGGTGAGTTTAACGTGGGCAGAGGGGTGGATAGACCCATCAGAGAAGAGGAGGTTAATGTTTAGGAAGGTGGCATGCTGGGTTGAGGAGGGCCAAGCAAAGTAGCTGGAAGAGAAGGCATTGAGGTTCTGAAAGAAATAAAATTGAGTGTCTTGGCCCTGAGTCCAGATCATGAACATATCATCAATGAGCCTGAAAAAGAATAGGGATTTGGCGTTTTTAGATACTAGGAGAGTCTCCTCTAGATGGCTCATAAAGAGTTTGGCGTAGGAGGGTGCCATGCAGTTGCCCATGGCCGTGCCACAGATTTGTTTGTATAAATTCCCATCAAAATAGAAGTAGTTCTGAGTTAGCATAAAGTTAATAAGGTATATGAGGAATAAGATAGTGGGTTTGGAGTCTGAAGGATGTTGAGAAAGGTAGTGTTCAATAGCAGTAAGACCATAGGCATGAGGGATGTTGATGTATAGGGAGGTGGCATCAACAGTGACAAGTCGGGATCCAGGAGGTAAAGAGGTGCAGATGGTGGAGAATCGGTGAAGGAAGTGTTTGGTATCTTTGATGTGGGAGGCTAGATTACAGGCATTTGGTTGGAGGTGTTGGTCAATGAGGGCCAATATTCTTTCAGTGGTGGCACAATAAGGAGCCAAAATGGGGTGTCCATGATTGTTGGGTTAGTGGATTTTGGGAGCATGTAGAAAGAGGGTGAGGGGGGAAATGGACTCAGGGGAGAGGTTCTTGGTAGAGCCTAAGGCTTTGAGCAGGGATTGGAGATTGTGCTGGACTTCTGAGATAGGATCACTCTGCCAGAGTTTGTAGGTGGAAGAGTGCTATAAAGAGTGTTAGCGGCAGTTGTGTTAAAGATGACTGCCTTCACTGGACCTGAGCATGCTAGCTGTGATTTTGGTTTGATGAATCAAAGTCGGCAACAACAGTTCAGCGTAATTTCCATACCAAGCACGCGAAAGATCCTCCTAGTACGCCTACAAGTTATGAGTGGCATAAATGCTTTGTAGAAACAGGGTGGTCAGTAAGACATGGGAAATCATCAGGTCGTCCAAGCACATCTGATGACATTGTTGAGTGAGGGAGACAACATTTTGTCAACAGCCCTACAAAATTGACCCAGCGCGCAGCTTGTGACCTGCAAATCCCACACATGACTGTTTGGTATGTGTTGAGAAACTGTTTGCATTTGAAACTGTACAGATAGACGATCGTACAAGCAACAAAAGACACTCATAAATTGCTTGGAAGAACTTCTGTGCAGATATGTTAAATTGATTACATGAGGATGGACATTTCTTGGACAAAATCATCTTTGCTGATGAGTCGACTTTTCACTTAAGTGGCAAGGTTAACACACATACCTGTAGGATTTGGGGCAGTTATAATCCACATCAAACATTGCAACATGTTCGTGATAGCTCTAAACTGAATGTTTTTTGTGTGTTGAGCAAGAACATGGTGTACAGCCCCTTCTCTTTCCATGAGAGAAACATCACAATTTTTGATACCGCAGATCGATGAGGGTGATCAAGAAGGAAATGTTTACTTCATGCAAGATTGTACACCACCCCACTGACATCTGGGATTTTCTCAGTGACCACTTTCTAGGTCAATGGATTGGCCATGATGCACCACTGCATGGCCCCCAAGCTCCCCAGTCCTGACACCACTCTCAAGGTTATCGTGTTTTGTTTGTGTGCTGTCTTTTCTACCTGAACTTCGAGCAAGAATTTACGGCACCACTGAACAAGTTACACCTGCAATGCTACAGCTAGTTTGGGAAGAAATGGACTTTGTGATGGGATGTGTGCAGGATAAACAACAGAAGCTACATGCAACATCTTTAGTTTAAGGTAAGAAAACTTGATGTGTTTCCCTACAAAACAACACTGTTCTATATCATCTTTCAATGAATTTATATGAATTTTTAAAGTTGTTAAGTCCTTTTTGAAACATCCTGTACTGATAAAGGCATGTGGAGTAATCCAGCTGCAGCTATCATGATTATTTTACCAAAACAATAATCATAAACACCCAGCAGGCTTATAGTTAGGTCAGAATAACATGTTAGTATCCTTTATATGTGATGCTGTTTGACATGCCACTTGAGTTTAGAAAATAATGGAGATTTTATTAACCCCTTTATTTATCTTCTTTCTCTTACATACTAGTAAATGTTTGTAATCTGAGCAGCTGTCACTATTTTCCACTAAATATCAGTTATAAGGTATTAAATTTTTAATTATTTATTTCAGGAAGGAATACATGGGAGCAAAAACAGAATCTAGCATGGGGAAGAGAAAAATTCTTATGGGAGCATAATTTGACAAATTTCTCTATGTTTTTTGTTTGCTTATATAAATGTCCCTGTTGCATGTGTTGTCTAAAAAGGATGAGTTGGCAATACTAACAAAACCCAGTAGTACCTATATGTGTGTGAGTAACAGCCTGGAAATCACAAATAAGCTGACAGAGCTCTAATAGTGATAATAAATTTGAGATTGGTTGAGCCTTAAACCTTAACACTATTACTCATGTAAGACTTACTTCATATTTATGAAGGGATAAAGTTTAAATATAAACAAACAGAGAAAATGAGAATACTGTTAATTCAACCATACAGTCATTTAATTAGGCTATAATAAGGTTCCACTGTCCATCCTAACATACAGTGGAAAGATTAATCATAATTACATACATCAAAAAAAGTTTTGCGTCACCCTCTTTCCCAGAATCCTGAAGATAAACACTCACTGTGAATATTGTATCACAGACACAGTCCATCTGACTGTTAACATATGTCACTAAACCCACCCAAAAACGCAGACAACCATGCATGACCAGCGCCTATAGACAGAGGGGGCTCAACAGCCAATCAGTTCCAGTCATTCCACCAGGAAGGAGGTACACGGCTCGTATTGTCTGTAGTTTAACCATGCCTAGATGGTCAATACCGGGATTTGATCGTGTCCACATTGTTACTTTGTGCCAGGAAGGGCTCTCAACAAGGGAAGTGTCTCGGAGTGAACCACAGCAATGTCATTCGGACATGGAGGAGATAAAAAGAGACAGGAACTGTTGAAGACATGCCTCGCTCAGGCCACCCAAGGGCTACTACTGCAGTGGATGACTGCTACCCTCGGATTATGGCTCGGAGGAACCCTGACAGCAATGCCACCATGTTGAATAATGCTTTTCATGCAGCCACAGGACATTGTGTTACAACTCAAACTGTGCGCAATAGGCTGCATGTTGCCCAACTTCCCTCGCGACATCCATGGAAAGGCCCATCTTTGCAACCATGACACCGTGCAGTGTGGTACAGATGGGTCCAACAATATGCTGAATGGACTGCTCAGGATTGGCATCACATTCTCTTCACTAATGAGTGTCGCATGTACCTTCAGCCAGACAATCGTAAGAGACATGTTTGGAGGAAACCTGGTCAGCTGAACGCCTTAGACACACAGTCCAGTGAGTGCAGCAAGGTGAAGGTTCCCTACTGTGTTGGGGTGGCATTATGTGGGGCCTGTGTACATCGCTGGTGGTCATGGAAGGTGCCATAATGGCTGTACATTACGTGAATGCCATCCTCTGACCGATGCAACCATATTGGCAGCATACTGGCGAGACATTCGTCTTCATGGACAACAATTCACATCCCCATCATGCATATCTTGTGAATGACTTCCTTCTAGAGTGGCCAGCATGTTCTCCAGACATGAACCCTATCGAAGAAGCCTGGGATAGATTGAAAAGGGCTGTTTGTGGACAATGTGACCCACCAACCACTCTGAGGGATCTGCACCGAATCACCATTGAGAAATGGGACAATCTGGACCAACAGTGCCTTGATGAACTTGTGGAAAGTATGCCACAATGAATATAGCCATGCATCAATGCAAGAGGACTTGCTACTGAGTATGTGGTACTGGGTGTTAGAGGCACCGGTGTGCACAGCAATTTGGGCCACCATATCTGAAGGTCTTGCTGTATGGTGGTACAACATGCAATGTGTGGTTTTCATGAGCAATAAAAAGGGTGGAAATGATGTTTACGAGGGGGGACCCAAAAGTAACCGGAATTGTAATGCTGCACATTGTGTACTTGTAGTAGCAGGTTGCGTCACCAGAGGGTTGTAGCAGGAGCTCTGCTGAGTCATTCTGCCACACGGCGTCACCCAACAGTGAGAAGTGTGGTTTCTTTGGCAGTTCTTTGAGTGTGTGTACAGTGCAGATGTGACACGAGGAAGTGGCTAGTTCTTACAAACAACATGTGGCAGTGAAGTTTTGTTTCTTGCTCGGCAAGAACGCAGAAGAAACTGTTGCAGTGATTCAGACAGCCTACGAAGACCATGCTCTTAGTAAAATGCAAGTGTACGAATGGTTTTCTAGATTTAAAGAGGGAGAAATGGTGGTTGAAGAATCAGCCCCATTCTGGTTGACTTTCAACTGCTCAAAGCGAAGACAACATCGACAAAATCTGTGATCTCATCAGTGGAAATTGACGCAGGACAATCGACTAACTCGAGAACTTGTGCAGGTTGTCCTGGGGCTCAATTCAGTGCATCTTGACCATCGATTTGGGGATGTGAAGAGTGGCAGCAAAATTCGTGCCAAAGCTTCTTACCGGAGATAAAAGGGATCATCACATTCAAGCCTGTCTCGAAATGAAGGACACGTTCAAAGATGATCCACATTTTTCAAACAAAATCATTACAGGTGATGAGTCATTGTGCTATGGGTATGATCCAGAAAGTAAACAACAGTCATCATAGTGGAAGTCACCTGGCTCACCTTGACCAAAAAAAGCTTGACAAGTGAAATCGAATGTGAAAACGATGTTGATCTGTTTTTTTTGACATCAAAGGGATCATACACTCTGAATTTGCCCCTGGAGGTTATAAAACGGCTTCGCAGAAGTTTGTCATGAAAACGTCCGGCTTTGTGGGATTTTGGCATGTGGTTCCTGCATCATGACAATGCTCCCACACACAGGGCTCTCAGTGTTCGCCAGTTTTTGGCCTCAACGAAGATGACTACCTTGACCCAAATGCCCTATTCTCTGGATTTAGCACCCTCGGACTTCTTCCTATTCCCGAGGATGAAAAGAGACTTGAGAGGGAAGCGTTGTGCGGATGTTGAAGATGTAAAACGCAATGTCACGAAAGTGCTAGCAGGTATCAAAGAGGACGAATTTAAAAGGTGCTTCGAACACTGGAATGAATGTTTGGACAAGTGTATTAATGCTAATGTAGAGTACTTCAAAGGAGATTAAGGTTGTATTTGAAAACAATGAAGTATATGCTTTCTAGAAAGAAATTCCGGTTATTTTTGGGTCCCCCCTCGTATGTTGATCTCTATTCCAATTTTCTGTAGAGGTTCCAGAACTCTCGAAACTGAGGTGACGCAAAACTTTTTTTGATGTCTGTACGTGATAATAAGGTTATTAAAAGAAGTCCTTTGTTTTCAGTGGCAAACATGGGAGATACATTTCTGATAATGGTGTACCAAAGAACAGAATAAAATAGTACTCTGGTGTGATCATATTACCACAAGTCAGCTATTGGCTGGGTAGCATGTTTCCTGGTGGTGTCCAAGTCCATTGGATGCAAACATAATTATGCAGACTATTATCACTGCCCATTTCAACTACTTGACCTACCAGGTTATACGCTCTCAACAAAAAAGAAGACAATGCTCCAGGATGGAATTTTCTTGATTGGATGGATATCGGTAGATGTGATGTACATGTACATAAAAACAAATGATAACAATTTCAGAAAAAATAGATTATTTATACAAAAGGAAGAGCTTCACAAATCAAGTAATTCAGTAATTCCACCTCTGACCCTTATGCAAGCAGTTATTTGGCTTAGCATTGATTGATAAGGTTGTTGGACGTCCTCCTGAGGGATATCATGCAACATTCCATTCAATTGGAAGGATATTGTGGCATATTCTATCCAACTGGTGCATTAGATCACCAAAACGCTGAAATGGTTGGAAAGGCCCTGGCCTTAATACTCTGAACATTCTCAGTTTGGGAGAGATCTGGTGGCCTTGCTGGCCAAGGTAGTGTTTGGCAAGCACAAAAAAAGGAGGTAGAGACTCTTGCTGTGTTTAGGTGAACATTATCCCACAGAAATGTAATCCCAGAATGGCATCAAGAAGGGCAACCAGATGGTGCGTAGAATATTGTCAACATACAACTGTGTTGTAAGGGAGCAATGGATGGCAACCACAGGAGGTCCTACTATGAAAAGAAATGGCACACCAGACCATCATTGCTGTTGGTGGGGCATACAGAAGGTGATAGATTGGTATCCCACTGCAGTCCGGGACATCTCCAGACACATCTTCAGCCTTGGATCTCATTGATTGACATAGAATTGTATTCAGTTATGAGTCCTGCATAGAGCTGAGCCCCAATGACTAGTGAAGATGTGTCTGCTGATGCACCAGACAACAGCGGGATACCAATCTGGCTGTAACCAGCCATACAGCCTGACAATTTTCATACATTGTTATCCACAGCACCCTTGATCAAAGGCAGACCCACGTGTGAAAGCACCCACGTGATTTACCAACTGACCTGCCTACACTGTGATGCATTCTATGTGGGAATGACCAGCAACAAACTGTCCATTCGCATGAATGGACACAGGCAGACAGTGTTTGTTGGTAATGAGGATCACCCTGTGGCTAAACATGCCTTGGTGCACAGCCAGCACATCTTGGCACAGTGTTACACCGTCCGGGTTATCTGGATACTCCCCACCAACACCAACCTATCCGAACTCCGGAGATGGGAACTTGCCCTTCAGTATATCCTCTCTTCTCGTTATCCGCCAGGCCTCAATCTCCGCTAATTTCAAGTTGCCGCCACTCATACCTCACCTGTCTTTCAACAAATTCTTTGCCTCTACACTTCCACCTCGACTGACATCTCTGCCCAAACTCTTTGTCTTTAAATATGTCTGCCTGTGTCTGTATGTGTGGATGGATATGTGTGTGTGTGCGAGTGTATACCTGTCCTTTTTTCCCCCTAAGGTAAGTCTTTCCGCTCCCGGGATTGGAATGACTCCTTACCCTCTCCCTTAAAACCCACATCCTTTCATCTTTCCCTCTCCTTCCCTCTTTCCTGATGAGGCAACCGTTGGTTGCGAAAGCTAGAATTTTGTGTGTATGTTTGTGTTTGTTTGTGTGTCTATCGACCTGCCACTTTCCTTGACGTTGACCTCCACCTGTCCAATGGCCAACTTCACACGTCCGTCCACATCAAACCCACCAACAAGCAACAGTACCTCCATTATGACAGCTGCCACCCATTCCACATCAAACGGTCCCTTCCCTACAGCCTAGGTCTTCGTGGCAAACGAATCTGCTCCAGTCCGGAATCCCTGAATCATTACACCAACAACCTGACAACAGCTTTCGCATCCCGCAACTACCCTCCCGACCTGGTACAGAAGCAAATAACCAGAGCCACTTCCTCATCCCCTCAAACCCAGAATCCCCCACAGAAGAACCACAATAGTGCCCCACTTGTGACAGGATACTTTCCGGGACTGGACCAGACTCTGAATGTGGCTCTCCAGCAGGGATACGACTTCCTCAAATCCTGCCCTGAAATGAGATCCATCCTTCATGAAATCCTCCCCACTCCGCCAAGAGTGTCTTTCTGCCGTCCACCTAACCTTCGTAACCTGTTAGTTCATCCCTATGAAATCCCCAAACCACCTTCCCTACCCTCTGGCTCCTATCCTTGTAACCGCCCCCGGTGCAAAACCTGTCCCATGCACCCTCCCACCACCACCTACTCCAGTCCTGTAACCCGGAAGATGTACACGATCAAAGGCAGAGCCACGTGTGAAAGCACCCACGTGATTTACCAACTGACCTGCCTACACTGTGATGCATTCTATGTGGGAATGACCAGCAACAAACTGTCCATTCGCATGAATGGACACAGGCAGACAGTGTTTGTTGGTAATGAGGATCACCCTGTGGCTAAACATGCCTTGGTGCACAGCCAGCACATCTTGGCACAGTGTTACACCGTCCGGGTTATCTGGATACTCCCCACCAACACCAACCTATCCGAACTCCGGAGTTGGGAACTTGCCCTTCAGTATATCCTCTCTTCTCGTTATCCGCCAGGCCTCAATCTCCGCTAATTTCAAGTTGCCGCCACTCATACCTCACCTGTCTTTCAACAAATTCTTTGCCTCTACACTTCCACCTCGACTGACATCTCTGCCCAAACTCTTTGTCTTTAAATATGTCTGCCTGTGTCTGTATGTGTGGATGGATATGTGTGTGTGTGCGAGTGTATACCTGTCCTTTTTTCCCCCTAAGGTAAGTCTTTCCGCTCCCGGGATTGGAATGACTCCTTACCCTCTCCCTTAAAACCCACATCCTTTCATCTTTCCCTCTCCTTCCCTCTTTCCTGATGAGGCAACCGTTGGTTGCGAAAGCTAGAATTTTGTGTGTATGTTTGTGTTTGTTTGTGTGTCTATCAACCTGCCAGCGCTTTCGTTCGGTAAGTCACCTCATCTTAATTTTTATATGTAATTTTTCCCACGTGGAATGTTTCCCTCTATATATATATATATATATATATATATATATATACACACACACACACACACACACAATCCATGTCTGCTTGTGTCTGTGTATGTGCGGTTGGATATGGGTGTGTGTGCGAGTGTATACCTGTCCTTTTTTCCCCCTAAGGTAAGTCTTTCCGCTCCCGGGATTGGAATGACTCCTTACCCTCTCCCTTAAAACCCACATCCTCTCGTGTTTCCCTCTCCTTCCCTCTTTCCTGATGAAGTAAGTGTTGGTTGCGAAAGCTTGAATTTTGTGTGTAAGTTTGTGTCTGTTTGTGTGTCTATCGACCTGCCAGCGCTTTCGTTTGGTAAGTCACATCATCTTTGTTTTTAGACATATTTTTCCCACGTGGAATGTTTCCCTCGTGTGTGTGTGTGTGTGTGTGTGTGTGTGTGTGTGTGTGTCGTGTTTGCATGAGAGTGTGTATGTGTGTCTGCCGTCTATTTTTGGTGAAGGTCTTACTGGCTGAAAGCTTTATTTGTGACGGTCTTTTTGCTGTGCCTATCTGTGACTCAGCATCTCCACTATATGGTGAGTAGCAACTTTCATTTTGGTAATACTGTTACATTCCATCCCTGAATTTCCATTGTTTGATATATTTGTGTGTGTGTGTATGTGTGTGTGTGTGTGTGTGTGTGTGTGTGTGTGTGTTTGTACAGCTAAGGGGGATAGGCCAAGTTGTTCTCTTGTGCCTCTAAATCTTAATGGCAACAACAATTGGAACAATAAATCTGATTACAATAGTCTGATTACAATAGATGTCCAATTATAACCACGAAACTATGATCCAAGACCCAGTGAATAAGCATGTGCCACCAAGTGCTTCAACTATATGGCATGGTCGCCTGTGGGGGAAAAAAGGAGCAGCTAGCCAAAATTCACAATTAAGGTAGCAGTGAAGTTGTTCTTATCAGCATTCCTGTGAAATAGGCCCTAGCCAGACTGGCTTCTTAAAGTTACTGAATTTCTACAAGTGCTTGGTCATCAGGGTCCATGTGTTTGGATTCAAACCCAACAGCAACTTCATGTATAATGTCTTTGGACGTTAATAATATTGTGTTGCATGAGCAGAGCAAGCTGTTAAATTTTCTTTCAATCAGTCATTATGACATGTACTCTATAAGTATGTAAATTGGTTACCTTTCAGATGACCCGTATATTTCTTTGAATCTTACAAGGGAAACTCCCCATCACATCCCCCTCAGACTTAATGGTAAGAGGGCCTGTCAAAATCTGATCACAGATCAAACACAAAAACAGGAAAAGGTGGACTGAACTGTGAATAAAAAAGGCAAAATTGAAACAGTGAACAGTCCAAGTGCAAGAAGTGTAACATAGAGCAGCCTGAAGCAGCACTTGTGTTGTGGTTAAGTGGTCAAGGTGTTGCAAAGCCAAGAGGGCGAGCTGTGTTCAAACCTCCCATACGCCAATCTCTCTCTCTCCCATTTCCAACACCCCTCCCCATCGCGGTTCGGTGTATTCAAATTTTTCTGTGTTGTGGTGTGCTGTCCATTTGCAACAGTGAGGTGTAAGGTACTGATCTATAATGACAGTTGATTCTGCACAACTACTCTACTAGCAGCCAAAAGAAAGCAAATGGCTTTCAAATGGGAACTGCAAATGTTTGATGAGAAGGTGACACGTCAACCAAATCTTCCACTGAAAACATGTCTGGTGTGTCATACACAGAATTTGTCATAAACAGCATTTTTCACAGTAGCATATGATAGGAATATCTTATTGACGGACATAATTGGTCCACCTTGTAGGTGAGTGAGATATGCCTCCTTGCATCATATAGGTGTTCGTATGACTGAATGTGTTCACTCCCAAGGAAATGACGAAAACACAAAATTTGTCACATAATCTGCAACAAATTAACTTATCAGTTTCACAATCACACAGTTTCTTTGTGCTATGTCAGAACATATGTTTTTATCATTTTTGAAGCTCCATTCCATTTTGGAAGTTTTGACTCTGGAATTCCTTCGTTGTAACACAGTTCACATCAAGTTATTTATTGTTTTCATTTCTGTCAGGCATGTATGTAGTATCTCGCCTGCTCTCACTATTCATCACATTTACTTGTGACGGTAAGATACTCTTATCACATGACTCATAGTCTACAACCAATGTATAATAACAACTGCCAAGATGACAGGAAGAGAATAAACATTTCAATCATCAGATGGACAGTTCATAACATTGTGAAAAATAAATAAATGGCACAAGGGCATTTTGAACATGGCTCACCTGTGTGGCAGTTCAACAGCGTGACCACTTAACCATGACACCATTGTTCTTTTAGGCAGCTCTATATTGCACTTCTTGTTCTCCGACCATTCACTGTTTCTATTTTGCTTTTCTTTCACAATTCAGTACACATTCTTCCTGAATGAAATTTTCACTCTGCAGTGGGATACGTGCTGATATGAAACTTTCCTGACAGATTAAAACTGTGTGCCATACTGAGACTCAAACTCAGGACCTTTGCCTTTCGTGGGAAAGTGCTCTACCATCAGAGCTACCCAAGCATGAATCACGACCCATCCTCACAACTCTAATACCACTGGTATCTCACCTCCTACCTTCCAAAAGCTGTGATAATGGGTCGTGAGTCGTGCTTGGGTAGTTCAGATGGTAAAGCACTTGCCTGTGAAAGTCAAAGGTCCAACTTAAGAGTTTCAGTCTGGCACAGAGTTTCAATCTGACAGGAAAGTTTCGTATCAGCGCACACTCCAATACAGAGTGAAAATTTCACTCTGTAAACATCCCCCGGGCTGTGGCTAAGCCATGTCTCTGCAATATCCTTTCTGCCAGGAGTGCTAGTTCTGCAAGGTCTGCAGGAGAGCTTCTGTGAAGTTTGGAACCTCAGGACTTCCAAAGGTTAGTACCAAGTGATATAGAAATGTTTTTGTCACAGTTTCTGCCATCACATTGGCAATCAGCACTGACACAAAGTATCGAGAAAAGTGATCAATTATTGACAGGGTATACTTACTTTCTTGCTGTCTCTGAGGGAAGGGTCCCATTACATCCAAAGCCATGGTTTCAAAAGGCACAGAAGCTTCCAACAATATCTAGTGGAATTTGTGGATGTGTATGTTGCACCCATTGCGCTTACAGCGAAAGTGTGTGTGCATACCTCTCTACGTCATGGAGCCTATTACACCACCAGTAACGGGCTGCAAAACAAGCATTTGTGGCTTGCTTACCTCTGTGGCAAGCTTCAATGTTTTCATGACATTGAGTAACGATATGAGACTGAAGTGCTTTCAGTACCACTGACTGATTTCCAAGATGAGTCTCATGATTTGTTTGCAATCTTCAGATGTAAAATCTGGGAGTGTGGCTTACTGTTTACATTTGGTGTCATCTCTACACACTTCCTTCAATTCTCCAATAAGTAGGCTACTTTGTCTACCTGTACTACATAGGCCCCTCTGCTTAAGCATCTCCATTTTGGTGAAGTCTGCCTGGTTTATGGTTTACTTCATAATCACACTCACTCAATTTTAGAGCCCAGCATGTTAAGTGGCTGCTAGGTTCTTTTAAATTCAGGAGCCATAAAAGGGCAGCATGGTAACCTACCACAGCAAACTTTCTACCAAACAAATAACTTAAAATAAATTACTCCCAACACCAAGGCTAACAACTAATTTTCTGTTGTACTGTAATTAACTTCAGCTTTGTTAAGTGATAAGAAGCATAACCAATCAGTTTTTCTTCCCCATCTTGTTCCTAGATCGAAATGTAACCTACAGAACAATGAGGCATCATACTACAACATGAATGGCTTATCAAAATCAGGGTGTACAAACAAGGACACATATTTGATTTGTTACATGTCACTTTTGCATTCTGTGGGCCATTCGAAGGCCACTCACTTCTTCAATAACCTTGTTAAAGATTCAGTTACTGTATCATAGTCTTCTACGTAATGATGATAACTGTTTACCAGTTCCTAGAAAGGTCTGTAACTCGTTTACATTAGTAGAAGCTAGAAAATTGTCTATTGCTTCCATCAGCCATGGATCTAGCTTAGAAGTGGAGCTAACAACACATCCTGAGTACTGAACCTGTGACCCTGCAAAAAACATTTTTTCTAACTTCATACTCAGGTGAGTGTTTTGAAGTCTCTCCAAAACACTTCTCAATAGCTCAGCGTGATCCTCGATGGTTCAAGAGAACATTATAATGCTATCTAAATAAACCAAAACCCTCGAAACACCAAGTCAGCAAATCTTTTAAATGTGTTGGGCACATTTCTTTCCTTTCAAAATAACAAGGTTAAAATGCAGTCTTTGGTTGGTCTTGAGAGGCTATTGGAATTTGCTAATATCCTGAATTCATGTGCAAAGCAGTGAAAAATTTTCAGTTTCTCAATCTGTCCAGGTCCAGTATTCAAGGCAAAGAATAGTGTCAGAGGAAGTGATTTTATTTAGCACACTCATGTGTACATAATCGTAATTGGTTATGACCAGGGGCTGGCAGTTGATTGCATAATTCCTGCAGCAAGTTGTCGGTAGATAATTTCTTTCACAACAGTCTGTAAATGATACAGAATACTGTATGGTTTCTGCGCTATTGGCCTAACATTCACCACTGGGATCTCATATTAAGGAAGGTCATTAGCTCGCAAATATTTCCTTTCTTCAAACAACCGTGTGTAGTCTAATCCTCTAAGACCTGGTACAATGATCTCTGTTCAGAGACTGCCTAATGCACCAAGTTTCCTTGCAAATTATTCTTAGGGGATTGTGTGATTTTGTATATTTTTCTGATAGGCAATGGCTTCTTCATAAATTGTTTTTCTCCTAAGGAGGTATCTCTTCAGTAATTAGTTTCTGCCTACTGGCCAGTACTGTTCCATGGGGTATTGTAATATTACCTACACCAAAATTAAACAATGGAAAAAACAGATGGAATGTAATAATATTATGAAAAGGGAAGTTGCTACTCAGCACATAGCGGAGATGCTGAGTCGCAGATAGGTACAACAAAAAGACTGTCACAAATAAACCTTTTGGCCATTAAGGCTGTCATCAACATGACACACACACACACACACACACACACACACGTACGCAAATGCAAATTCAACTCACACACAAGACTGTAGTCTCAGGCAACTGAAACCACATTGCGAGCAGTTGCACCATTGCATGATGGGAGTGGCAACTGGGTGGGAGTAAGGAGGAGGCTGGGGCGGGGAGGAGGAGCAATAGTATGTTGGGGATGGTGAACAGTGAAGTGCTGTAGGTTAGACGGAAGACAGGGGAGAGGTGGGGAGGGGGGAGAGGGGAGTAGCAGAAAAGGAGAGAAGTGAAAAGACTGGGTGTGATGGTGGAATGACGGCTGTGTAGTGCTGGAATGGGCTGGATGAACGAGGACAGTGACTAATGAAGGTTGAGGCAGGAGGGTTACGGGAATATAGGATGTATTGCAGAGAAAGTTCCCACCCGCGCAATTCAGAAAATCTGGTGTTAGTGGGTAGGATCCATATGGCACAGGCTGTGAAGCAGTCACTGAAATGAAGGATGTCATGTTTGGCAGCACTTCACTGCCCTCCACCCCCACCATACTATCCCTCCACCTCGTCGCCCCAGCCTCCTCCTTACCCCCACTCAATCGCCACTCCATCATACACTAGTGCTGCTGCTCGCAGTATGGTTTCAGTTGCCTGAGACTGCAGTCATGTGTGTGTGTGTGTGTGTGTGTGTGTGTGTGTGTGTGTGTGTCATCTATTGTTGATGGAGGTCTTAATGGCCAAAAGCTTTATTTGTCACAGTCTTTTTATTGTACCTATCTGTGACTCAGCATCTCCACTATACGGTGAGTAGCAACTTTCCTTTTCATAATATTGCTACACCAAAATTATCTAGACATTAATTCTCTCATTTGTAATTTGCCAGTGCAGAGGCCTCTCCGCACGTGGACATGAATTCCATCCGAGACTTCTTTCTGAGTGAGCAGAACCAAGAACAAAGTTTCTTTATTGCCTTGAACTTTTGTTATCACTTAAAGAATTACAGTGCTGCCGTTTATTGGTACAGGGTTTGTTGCCTTTAGCTGCAAGACACGCAGTATATCGAAATTTTGTGGAGTGGTGCCATTCCCAGGAGTTCCTCACAGCTGTGAGCTACTGTGGCTGACAAAATAATTGCTCCACTGAATATAACAGTAAGTGACAGTGGTCAACCACATCCTGGAACAGATGTAGAAAATCACTTCCTAAGATGACATAAAAATCAGGCCTTAGTTTCATTATGACTTCTATCTCAAACTCGTGTGATCTCTCATCAATTACCAATCTAATGGAACGTGCTCCTGTAAGGTTTATTATTTCAGAACCCAAACAACTAATACAGCAGAGAGGCAGATTCAGTGCCTGCTTGTTGCCAGGAGACAAAAACAGTAAACTTACTTGGGTGCCTGTATCAAAAAACCCCAATAATTTACCGGATTTACTGCTCTCACTGGGGTGGGGTTGGGTCGCTGTGCCTGCCTTCGGCAATTCCAAAACTCTGAAATGACTGGTTTCCTTAGATAACAGGCAGCAGGGTGCCCAACATTTATCAGCAGTGTGGTCTCACTTCTTGTAGCACTAACAACTGACCTCGGTGGTAGGTACATGGCAGGGGCCATCCCCACAGGGAGAGAAGGAAACAAAGTGGAGTGCCTCCTCTCAGACAAATGCTGCACACACTGCTCCATACACACAGTTTCGTGAGGCCACCTTAATTTATTGCCCTATTTGTGTACTTATTCCTTTAATTAATGTATCCACAACTTGCACCATGATCTCTTCTAAGAAAACTTTATTTCATGCTACACCTGTTCCCACCATGTTTGTTCGGCAGGAAATGGCACATACTTGGTCAGCAAATAACTTGAAATAATCTCCCAAGCTTTAACGGATGGTAGAAGGTTTGGTGTGGTAGCAGGTGATTCCTCTCTTATATGAATACCACTCAAACACCCCATGACCAAGACTTTTAAATTGTTAATATTTTTTACTGTGACCACCAATTCCACATAAGTTCAATCTGAAATGCACCACTGCCACTTCCTCCTAATATCTCAAATATTTTGTAGAAAGTGGTCACTTCTTTCGTGGGTCTTCCCGGAAAGGGGAGGATGAAGTTGGCTGTGGTTAAGCTGTTTACCATGAAAACTGGCAACATTTCTGATTGGTCATAATGGTGCTTCCTGTTTTACTCTTTACTGCCCCCTTAAGGCCATGTTTTTCTCAACAAGATTTGCAATGAAATCTAGAAATACCTGCAGTACATCTTCACTGTCTACTGCCTCGGTTTTTGGCAACTTCACACCCTCATCAATTACTTCCATAGCCGTGCTACCTTCGGCCCCTCTAGGGCTCTCGAAGACAAACTGAATATTGCGTCTGTCTTTGGCACAGATCATGGCAGTGTGACTTCAACTTGTTCCTCCATGTTTCTGAGAGTGAGTTTTCTTATTCCCTTCTCCAGCTCAATATTTTTAACTATCTGACAGTTTATTTGTCTCCAGGAAGAAATAATTGAGTAAGTGCTGGCAACAATCGGGTAAGTGCTACCATCCTCAGCAATGTCTGCTAGCTGGGAGCATATTAAAAACATGTTTACACACAAAATGGCAACTATCAATTTACTGTTAACAGTAGTAAACAATGCAAAAGTAGAATATAATTCCTACAAAGACATAACCTTCTTTGTTGCTATATTGGCACAATCATTTTCCAGTAAGGAATGAAAAGCAGAAGCTTGCAACACTCACATTAGAACCACCAGCCCAAAATCATATTAACTCTTGAAAGAATCTTCAGAGAAAATTGACCTCTGAATATATTTTGGAAAGGCAGAGTAATGTTCATAATTGTCAAGCAAAAGTAATTACCAACAATAATAAAGGTAATAAACATCCAAACAAGATATATCTAAACTGCCTTTCTAGAACCAGTTTGCATTCAGGTTACCACACAATAATTACATTCAACAAACATTGAAAATTTCCAAATTATCCTACTAAGTAAAGATTTCTCCAAACAAAGGTACAATACTGAGTAACAGGGGAAATTTAATTTTACACCCTGTACTTCTAAGTATTGAGGGTAGGAGGATGGGGGATGGAGGTATCCAAACAAAACAACAACACTAATGAGGCATAAAACCACAGCCTGATACCACAACATTCATACTTTTTCAGCACTGAAAGTAGCTGCAGTGAAACACGTAACTTAATGTTGCATGGGCAACAATGATGTGATGCACGGGGGGTGGTGACAGGTCACGGTGGTCATGGCCACACACACACACACACACACACACACACACACACACACACACACAATATCCACATGGCAGCAACATGGGTGGCAAGAAATGAACCCCCTAGTGTTGAAAAAAGGATCCTCGGGTTGGAACATCCATGAGCAGTGTGCATCCATGCCAATGACACACTGCCAAAACAACACAGGAGTTTAGGCCCATAAGGTGCGTCAAAACTCAATTCTGATGCCAACTGCCCAGGATATCACAGAATCAGGACTTAGGGGTAGGCATCAAGACTTTTTCAATAATAACAGAAAGATTTGCTAAACAGAGGATGTGTATCTCACAGTACAGAGCACAGAAGGAGCACCTAGGAAAAGTGGCTTAGAGGAACTATTCTACTTGAATTATGAAGGAGTATGGGGAGGATGCATGTTGATAGGTCAGAGGTGTTGAGGAGAGTGACACAAATGATTTAAAATTCCACTTTCTGTTCACAATCTTTGGTGCCTCATGTGACATCCCTCCACGTTTCCTATAGGTGGCTTATTTCAGGTGATCCATTATGTGCTTCGCCAGCAGTATTAACTATGGGATCTCTGCTGAGCTCAGCAATGCTGGCCAATACTGAGCAGGAGCTGCAGGAGCACATAGGTCACTTCAAGGGCAGGAAAGCATTCCATCCAAAAATTTGCAATAAAATTTTACAGTATCCTCAAGTCAGTGAGCCCCTTCAAGCACATATCACTGGATGTGGGCCCTGTAGTTCACCAGTGCCACAGCTCTCATGTTACCTTAAACCAGCCAAGAATACTACATAATACCATATTTTACCACATAGTGAACAAATGCAAAGTTAATACTATACAGGTAGTGTTTGTGAAAGCAATTTTTGATGACTCTCATTCAGTAACATGAACTTAGCTTGTTTGAGACATTTTCAGTGTATCCCAACTAAGGCCATCCTGGAGCCAGATTCCAAGAAATTTTGTGCTGTTTACCAACTGGACAGTTTTTCAAAGCACTGTATATTAATGTTCTTATTTCTAGTGTTTTGGTTGCTTAATACCATATCTTTGGTTTAATTCACAATCAGTCTATTTTTTTGACATAGGTTCCAGATATTGCTGAAAATTGATATTATATGTACTATGCTGGAGTGTTTCAACATTCTTAAAACTGGTTAAGACACTTGACCATCTGTAAACAATATTTTGGAAATTTTGATTTGATACCAAGTCATTTACATGCAACAAAAATTAAACATGAGCACACACAAATCATTGTGGTAAACTGTAATTAACACCCCGGTGGTCAGTTGTTTATGTTGTTGTTGTTGTGGTCTTCAGTGCAATGACTGGTTTGATACAGCTCTCCATACTACTCTATCCTGTGCAAGCCTCTTAATCTCCAAGTAACTACTGCAACCTACATCCCTCTCAAACTGCTTACTGTATTCATCTCTTGGTCTCCCTCTACAATCTTTACCCCCCATGTTTCCTACCAGCATTAAACTGGTGATCCTTTGATGCCTCAGAATATGTCCTACTAACCAATCCCTTCTTTTAGTCAGGTTGTACCACAAGTTTCTTTTCTCCCCAGTCATGTTTAGTACTTCCTCATTAGTTACATGATCTATCCATCTAATCTTCATCATTCTTCCGTAGCACCACATTTCAGAAGCTTCTATTCTCTTCTTGTTTAAACTGTTTATCATCCATGTTTCACTTCTATATATGGCTACACTCCACACATAGCCTACCTCATTTACTACTTTAAGCATCTCCTTTGCTAATCTAATTTCCTCACAATCACCTGATTTAATTCAACTACATTCCATTATCCTCATTTTGCTTTCACTGAAGTTCTTCTTATATCCTCTTTTCAAGATACTGTCCACTCTGTTCAACTGATTTTCCGAGTCTGTTACCGTCTCTGACAGAATTACAATGTCTCCCTCGACTTGAATTCCTACTCCAAATTTTTCATTTGTTTCCTTTACTGCTTGCTCAATATACAGATTGAATAACATTGGGGATAGATTACAATCCTGTCTCATGCTCTTCTCAACCACTGCTTCCGTTTCATGCCCCTTGACTCATAACTGCCATTTGGTTTCTGTACAAATCGTGAACAGCCTTTCACTGCCTGTGGTACATGGGGTCTCATTGTTTGGAATTATTTCAGAGTTTCCAGTAGACAAGTCAGATAAATCTAATAATAACACAGTTGCTACATGATCATAAAATTCAGTAGAAGCAGTGGGACTGTGTTCATGTGATACATTTTGAACTTTTTATGGAGTTGATACTTCTCACATAGCTACTACATCATTGCACATTGGTCACAGTTGGGTAATAGTTCTGCATTTAATGATTCTTTTGGTTGATTTATTTTTTTCTATCATAGTGACTAGATCTTTCAACACTGCAACTTTCCATTCTTCTATTGCTGATACTAACCCACTTTCACATCAAACAGTTGCTGTCAGTGACATTGGGAGTGTAGTGTTTTCAGCCACACAGTTTGTTTCTACTGAAATTATTTTTGCCGATATGGTTTCTCCAAGTGATTTCCATGCAGTCCATGTCACGTAAACTGTCTTCTTTCTTTGAAATTCTGTGATCTGATTTTTATTGGTCATGTAGATTACATGCTGTGCAAGTAGTGTAATACAGGACAAATTAAGTGAAAGAATACAATAGCTGTGTTGTACACTACATGGAATAGTGGTTAGCAACACTGTATGGTGTGTGGCAGGTTGCCAGTTCTGTTCTGTCTGTACACTGGTGTCTGTCACCTTAGTCAAAAATAGTAAAAAAGGTAGAATAGTGGGAAAAATTGGTGTAATTATAAATTTTTGTTTTGTGGTGGGAGGGAATACCATCAAGCACATACTAAAAATCTTGACTGATGGGGTGTGAACATGGGGGTGACGGTGAGGGAGTGGCGGTTCAAAAACTTGAATAGTGCAGCTTCTAGCGAAAATGCTTCCAACTACAAAAGTAGACAATGTTAAATTTCCTACAAGAAATGTCCTATTCATTTTTTTCTCTGAGACTAATAGTTTTCATGATGCTGGGGATGGAAAAATCAAATATTATTAAAAATAGTGTTTTAGTGGTATAAAATTAATGTTTATTGTTAAACGAAATGGGTTAAGAACTAATAATAAAGATGTGTACCACATCTAAGTGCAGTATAACTGTACTGAGAAATAAACTATTTTAGGGTGGTGTGAAGGGCTGGAGAGGAGTTGAAGGTAGAGTGTAGTCACATGGGGGAAGCCAAGTTGCCATGTCTCACAAACTCCCCTCATTCGTAGGTCCATAAACCAAAGAACGAGCAGGCAATTCAGACTCTCTGCACCATAATACCCCACAATATGCAACCACAGGGTTTTTACAAAATTAGGGAATACTGAAGAAGAGGATATAGCCTGTCAACTTGGACCATGACTTCATAAGCATGCCACATATGACAAATGACAAGCAATTGACAGCATAAGAGCAATTCGGGGATGGGGACTGCATCTTTCAGCACCATCTAGCACTTGCTCATAATCTCAGCCTGTGGCAGAGTTGTTAAATGATAATAACATCCCTGCAATGGACTGGCCTGCACTAAGTCCTGACCTGAATCCTATAGAACACCTCTGGCATGTTTTGGAACACTGACTTCGTGCCAGGCCTCACCGACCAACATTGACACCTCTCCTCAGTGCAGCACTCCATGAAAAATGGGCTGCTATTCCCCAAGAAACCTTCCAACATAACTTGAATGTATGCCTGCAAGAGTGGAAGCTGTCATCAAGGCTAAGGGTGGGCCAAAACCATATTGTATTCCAGCATTACCGATGGAGGGCACCACAAACTTAAGTCACTTTCAGCCAGGTGTCCATACACTTTTGTAAACATAGTGTATCTATATTCTGTGTAGTGTTGGTGCACTCTGTGCAAAATAAACACTTCCCAGGCATTTCTGTGCACTGCATTGCCTGCGATTCATAAGGTGGGTTGCAGAAGGGTCAGTATAACTTTGTGAACCACCCTTCAGTTGTTTCTTGTGATGTAGTCACATAGAGAAAGAATGGGGAATCACCTTCTCACTCTTCAAATTGCACACCTATGCAGGAGGTGGTGCATAACTACAATCCAGCGGTTTACCTTCCCTTATGCTCCTATCACCCTCCCCCCCCCCCCCCCCCCCTTCTCTTTCAACCCTGTTACACCACCAGATCATCCCTTAATATGGCTTTACTGCACACATATGTGGTACACACATTTAATATTTGTTCTTAGCCCACTTCCTTCAAAAGTAAACATTAATTTTATACCATTAGAACCTTATTTTTAATAATCTGCAACCCCATCCACTGCAACCTGCAAGCTATTAGTCCTAGAAAAAAATGAATAGGAACATAACTTCTTTGTAGGACATTTTTTACTGGAAAATATTTTCATTGGAAGCCACTGTTTTCAAGTCATTCAAGTAAAATGTAAAAAATGAGTTACTTTTTAGTGCCTCCTACCCTCATGCTCACACCCCACTGGCCATAAAAAATTTACACCTACATGTATTTTTACCATAATTCACCATCATTGAGTGGAATATGTAATGAGTGTGGTGTTATTACTAAGTGTTCTACTTCACTGATGAACTTGCTTTCAGATTTGGACTTCATTGTGGTTATGGTGTGACAGTATTACATGTTCATTTTAGGTATCACATAAATATATTATTGTAGCCATTTTCTAAGAACAATTAGTTGCATATAATATTACAATCTGCGGTTTACTGGTTTAAGTTTAAGTGAATGCTTAAAAATGGAGAATAGATTGAAGTAGGTCTACATATTTTGATTCTACTGATGTAAATTACATTTTTATAATTATAATTGAACAAATTAAACAACATTTTTATCATCTTTTTATAAAAAATTTGATCTATGAAGAATGTTTTTAGTTTCCTCTCAAATAATAATTTCCTTTTCCATACCAACTTATTTACTCCCTTGTGCATATTCGTGAGAGTTTCAGAACCATGGTAGAAATTTTTCAAATAACTTGTATCTTGGTTGTGAATGTTGCAATTTGTCTGAAAGAGTTTTTTGTGAATTGTGTTTTATTTGTCTCATAATATACATAATCAAAATCATTTGATTCAGGTACAGGAGAGACATCAAATTGTAGTAAAATTTCGTTAACAGACAGCACCACAATAATAATACAGTTTTGTTATGCATACAACAAAATCCAACACTTAATTATCCTTTACTCAAATGATCATTTCATCCTCTATGAATTCCTCTATTGAATAGTAGCATTTCTCCCATAGAATCTGAGGTAGTCTCATTTTTAGAGATTCTGGCTTCATATTAAATATGTTTTTGCTCAATAACTTGTTGTACATTGTCATCCCCATATAGTGTGCAGTCCATGCATATAATTTCAACTGGTGTGTGGGTAGCAAAAAATTATTTTTGTGTTATATATATGGTTAAAATGATTCTCCTCAAATTATTCTTGTCTTATGTGTAGGAAGATTATAATTTCATGATTTATATGGAGGGAACAGTTAGGATTTGCAGTTTCCGAAATAATGGGCAACAAGACTCTGTTTGCTGTGCAGTACAGATGTATTGGACAATTTTCTTTTGTTGTTTCAGTATTCGAGATACTCTACTTGAACTCCCGCAGAAAATTATCCCATCTCTAATTACAATTTCAAAATAACTATAATATGCAATTTTTCGTGTGCTCAAGTCAGTGGAATTTGCTAATATATGCAGAGCAAATGCAAAACTGATTAGTTTATTTGATATGGAGTCAATATGTGTATTCCAGCTTAAGTTCTTGTCCACACTTAGTCCCAGGAATTTGACCGTGTCAACCTCTTTCATAAGTTAGTTGTTATGTTACATTTAAGTTTCACACATTTTGAATGTTTGGTTTTGAAATGGGTTTTCGCAATGTTCAGTTTCAACCCATTTAACTGGAACCAGTTCTAAGGCATCCAGTGTGCTTACAATGGAGCTCTTAATTTTTTCTGCATTGTTGTCTTCAATTAAACGAGAAGTATCATCTGCAAACAGAACTTATGGGAATTTATGTTTATGGGTAAGTAATTTATGTAGAACAGAAACAGGATTGGCTCCAAAATGGAGCCTTGAGGCACACCTCGTGGCACTGTACTCCATTTAAAATAACAACTCACTGCATCTGAGGTGACAGTCACCATTTTGTTGTGTAACTACGACGTTAGCCAATTTAGGGCATTGTCCTTAAACCCGTGTTTATCTGATTTGTAAATAAGCAAGTCATGGTTCATGGATCAAATCTTTTTGTGAGATGACAGAAGATACCTGCAACTTTACTCCTCTGATACAATGATTTGCTTATCTATTCAATAAAGTTATTCACTGCATCCAGAGTGTCATTTCCTGATTGAAATCCAAACTGGTTACCTATAATAATATCATTTTTACAATTAAGTTTTTGATTTGGTTTGCAGCTACTTTCTCTAACACTTTTGACACATCTGGAAGAACAGAAACAGGCTGACAGTTTCCCATGTCTTCCCTCAACCCTTTTTTGAACAGAGGTCTGACTTTGCTTTACTTCAAATCATCAGGAAAGTATCCCTGTTCAAAATACTGCTTGAATATTTTAGTTAGGGGAGGTCCTACTATGCCACACACTGTTTTAATCACTATTACCTGTCATTGGCTTCAAATGACATCCCCTTTTTAAAATTTTAAAACTTTTTCAACTCTTGCAGTATTTCCCCAGAAGATTACACTACAAGAGACCCTAGAATGGAAATGTGCAACATTATTTCTCTGTTGACAGTGCAAAGCATAATACACTAAGCTCTCAAATACCTTTGACAACAAAGGCAGCATAGAGAGGGGGCCAATAGTTTGATATTACATGCCACCCTCTACTTTTGTGAATTTGGATCATCACCGCATGCTTTAGAATATGTGAAAATACCACAGTTATCATTGACTTGTTACACAAATAGCACATGATTTTAAAATCCTACTTGATACACTCCCCCCACCTCCGTGAACCATGAACCTTGCCATTGGTGGGGAGGCTTGCGTGCCTCAGCGATACAGATAGCCGTACCGTAGGTGCAACCACAACGGAGGGGTATCTGTTGAGAGGCCAGACAAACGCGTGGTTCCTGAAGAGGGGCAGCAGCATTTTCAGTAGTTGCAGGGGCAACAGCCTGGATGATTGACTGATCTGGCCTTGTAACACTAACCACAACGGCCTTGCTGTGCTGGTACTGCGAACGGCTGAAAGCAAGGGGAAACTACAGCCGTAATTTTTCCCAAGGGCATGCAGCTTTACTGTATGGTTAAATGGTGATGGCGTCCTCTTGGGTAAAATATTCTGGAGGTAAAATAGCCCCCATTCAGATCTCCGAGCGGGG
The DNA here is from genome assembly GCF_021461395.2 of Schistocerca americana. NCBI lineage: Eukaryota > Metazoa > Arthropoda > Insecta > Orthoptera > Acrididae > Schistocerca > Schistocerca americana. Next base: position 1,034,965,962 of record NC_060119.1, on the reverse strand, counting down.
ACTACTCAAGAGGACGTAGTTATCAGGAGAAAGAAAACTGGCGTTCTACGGATCGGAGCGTGGAATGTCAGATCCCTTAATCGGGCAGGTAGGTTAGAAAATTTAAAAAGGGAAATGGATAGGTTAAAGTTAGATATAGTGGGAATTAGTGAAGTTCGGTGGCAGGAGGAACAAGATTTTTTATCAGGCGAATACAGGATTATAAATACAAAATCAAATAGGGGTAATGCAGGAGTAGGTTTAATAATGAATAAAAAAATAGGAGTGCAGGTAAGCTACTAGAAACAGCATAGTGAACGCATTATTGTGGCCAAGATAGACACGAAGCCCATGCCTAATACAGTAGTACAAGTTTATGTGCCAACTAGCTCTGCAGATGACGAAGAAATTGAAGAAACATATGATGAAATCAAAGAAATTATTCAGATAGTGAAGGGAAATGAAAATTTAATAGTCATGGGTGACTGGAATTCAGTAGTAGGAAAAGGGAGAGAAGGAAACATAGTAGGTGAATATGGATTGGGGCTAAGAAATGAAAGAGGAAGCCGCCTGGTAGAATTTTGCACAGAGCACATCTTAATCATAGCTAACACTTGGTTCAAGAATCATAAAAGAAGGTTGCATACATGAAAGAAACCTGGAGATACTGATAGGTTTCAGATAGATTATATAATGGTAAGACAGAGATTTAGGAACCAGGTTTTAAATTGTAAGACATTTCCAGGGGCAGATGTGGACTGACCACAATCTATTGGTCATGAACTATAGATTAAAACTGAAGAAACCGCAAAAAGGTGGGAATTTAAGGAGATGGGACCTGAATAAACTGACTAAACCAGAGGTTGTACAGAGTTTCAGGGAGAGCATAAGGGAACAATTAACAAGAATGGGGGAAAGAAATACAGTAGAAGAAGAATGGGTAGCTTTGACAGATGAAGTAGTGAAGGCAGCAGACGATCTAGTAGGTAAAAAGACGAGGGCTAGTAGAAATCCTTGGGTAACAGAATAAATATTGAATTTAATTGATGAAAGGAGAAAATATAAAAATGCAGTAAATGAAGCAGGCAAAAAGGAATACAAACGTCTCAAAAATGAGATCGACAGGAAGTGCAAAATGGCTAAGAAGGGATGGCTAGAAGACAAATGTAAGGATGTAGAGGCTTATCTCACTAGGGGTAAGATAGATCCTGCCTACAGGAAAATTAAAGAGACCTTTGGAGAAAAGAGAACCACTTGTATGAGTATCAAGAGCTCAGATGGAAACCCAGTTCCAAGCAAAGAAGGGAAAGCAGACAGGTGGAAGGAGTATATAGAGGGTCTATACAAGGGCGATGTACTTGAGGACAATATTATGGAAATGGAAGAGGATGTAGATGAAGATGAAATGGGAGATATGATACTGGATGAAGAGTTTGACAGAGCACCGAAAGATCTGAGTCGAAACAAGGCCCCAGGACTAGACAACATTCCATTAGAACTACTGACAGCCTTGGGAGAGCCAGTCCTGACAAAAGTCTACCATCTGGTGAGCAAGATGTATGAAACAGGTTAAATACCCTCAGACTTCAAGTAGAATATAATAATTCCAATCCCAAATAAAGCAGGTGTTGACATATGTGAAAATTACCGAACTATCAGTTTAATAAGCCACAGCTGCAAAATACTAAAGTGAATTCTTTACAAACGAATGGAAAAACTAGTGGAAGCCAACCTCAGGGAAGATCAGTTTGGATTCCATAGAAATATTGGAACACGTGAGGCAATACTGACCCTACGACTTATCTTACAAGCTAGATTAAGGAAAGGCAAACCTACGTTTCTAGCATTTGTAGACTTAGAGAAAGCTTTTGACAATGTTGACTGGAATACTCTCTTTCAAATTCTGAAGATGGCAGGGGTAAAATACAGGGAGCGAAAGGATATTTACAATTTGTACAGAAACCAGATGGCAGTTATAAGAGTCGAGGGACATGAAAGGGAAGCAGTGGTTGGGAAGGGAGTGAGACAGGGTTGTAGCCTTTCCCCAATGTTATTCAAAATCCATGGAGACGAAATAAAAACTTTGAGGTTTGCTGATGACATTGTAATTCTGTCAGAGACAGCAAAGGACTTGGAAGAGCAGTTGAACAGAATGCATAGTGTCTTGAAAGGAGGATATAAGATGAACATCAACAAAAGCAAAATGAGGATAATGGAAAGTAGTCGAATTAAGTCGGGTGATGCTGACGGAATTAGATTAGGAAATGAGACAGTTAAAGTAGTAAATGAGTTTTGCTATTTGGGGAGCAAAATAACTGATGATGGTCGAAGTAGAGAGGACATAAAATGTAGACTGGCAATGGCAAGGAAAGCGTTTCTGAAGAAGAGAAATTTGTTAACATTGAGAATAGATTTAAGTGTCAGGAAGTAATTTCTGAAAGTATTTGTATGGAGTGTAGCCATGTATGGAAGTGAGACATGGACGATAAATAGTTTGCTACAGAAGAATGCTGAAGGTTAGGTGGGTAGATCACATAACTAAAGAGGAGGTATTGAATAGGATTGGGGAGAAGAGAAGTTTGTGGCACAACTTGACTAGAATAAGGGATTGGTTGGTAGGACATGTTCTGAGGCATCAAGGGATCACTAATTTAGTATTGGAGGGCAGCGTGGAGGGTAAAAATCGTAGTGGGAGACCAAGAGATGAATACACTAAGCAGATTCAGAAGGATGTAGGTTGCAGTAGATACTGGGAGATGAAGCAGCTTGCACAGGATAGAGTAGTGTGAAGAGCTGCATCAAACCAGTCTCAGGACTGAAGACCACAATGACAACAATAACTTGATACACTATCACATCCAGAGTAATTTTAAGATTTTTACAATTTCTTTATGTGGTTTTTTTTTAGCAAAGTCTCTTGTTTGGCTTGGTTTGTAGGTGATTAAGCAGCTCTATGGCTTCTGTGGGACATTGTTATTATGGTTCCCTGATATTTCAGCTACAGTAAGAAAAATTCTGAATTTTGAGGCTACAACATTTTGATTATTCTGGTCTGTACCATTACCAGAGGACTGTAGTATCCTAGTTTGTTCTGATTTTATGTTCATATTAATCTCAGTTTTTATGATGGTCTAGTGGTTTTTAGTTTATTGTTCGACCTGCTAATTATATGTGCATAATGTATCTGACTGGCCTTCCAGATTACACATGTTAGGATTTTAGAGTATTTCTTGTAAATATAATTCACTGCTCACTGCTAGGTTTCTACATATCCTCTCTTCTACACACACACCGTAACACTCTTCTTGGGACATATTTCAGTGCCAATTGTTAACCACTCATTCCTTTCACCTCAGTTTGGTTTGACTTTGTCTCTGGAGAAGCAGAATTCAAAGTGATTGGGAAATAAGTTCCAGTATAAATTGAATTTCTCATTCACTGTGACTGCTGGGTGTACTTCCTCTCATAGTTCCTGATGTAAACTATTTCTAAGCAATCAGGTAGCTTCAGTACTTACTGTTCTAGTACATTTAACTTGTGTGTGGTCATTTACTGTTTTTCTCCAGGCAGGTTTTAAGTGTGTCATTTGACCATCATGTTACTGTATTCTGTGGAGTCCAGAAATAAATTATCATTCATGATCGTGCTGTGCCCATATGCCCATATACTCTTGTTGGGAAGCAAATCATACGGAGTAGGTTGAAAGTGAATAATGATTCCAACAACATATGATGATTATTATTTGAAAGAAAATTACTGTTAAAATCACTATGTAAGCATACTATGATATTACTGTTATTCCTTTAAAGATTTGTAAGAGCTTATTTTACCTGGAAAAGGATCTTTTGAATGGTTCCCACAGGTGAGGTGCCCTGTTATTATTATGAGGGTCTGAGTTTCCAGTTTGAATCTGACAGTACAGCATTAAAAATGACGTTGGTGTGATGAATGGCAGCTAGCCCTAAATGTGGGAAAATGTAAGTTAATGCAGATGAGTAGTACGATCAAACCATTAATGTTCGGATGCAGTATTACTAGTGTCCTGCTTGACACAGTCAAGTCGTTTACATGTCTGAGCATAACGTTGCAAAGCAATATGAAGTGGGACAAGCATGTGAGAACTGTGGTAGAGAAAGCGAATGACTGACTTCGGTTTATTGGGAGAATTTTAGAAAAGAGTGGTTCACCTATGAAGACTGCATATAGGACGCTGGTGCTACCTATTATTGAACACTGCTCGAATGTTCGGGATCCGTACCACGTTGGATTGAAAGAAGACACCGAAGCAGTTCAGAGGCTGGCTGCTAGATTTGGTTACCGATAGGTCTGAACAACACACATGTGCTACAGAGATGCTTTGGGAACTCAAATGGGAATCCCTGGAGGGAAGGCAACATTCATTTCAACAAACACTACAGAGAAAATTTAGAGAACTGGCATTTGAAGCTGACTGCCGAACGATTCTACTGCCGCCAACATACACTACACGTAAGGACCACGAAGATAAGATACGAGAAATTAGGGTTCATAAGGAAGCACACAGAGAGTCATTTTTCTCTTGCTCTCCATTTGCGCGTGGCACAGGGTGCCCTTCCCCATGCACCATATGTTGGCTTGCAAAGTATCTATGTAGGTGCAGATGCAGAACTACAACCTGACGTGAAACTGTCATGGACAGGACAGCGGTGGCCGCCGCACAACGTGTGAACAGAATTCCATTTAAGCTACATGTTTCTAGGTGCGGAAATTTATTGTAGCACACTGCGGAATACGCTTGGGTCTTTCGCTGTACGATGCAGACTGCAGGACGCTGCCCGAATCATTTCCCTATGCGCGGGGTGGTGCGTGTCAGAACGTAAGAAGTTAAAGTGCGCTTTTTTATAATTTCACAACTGTACATGATAGAGCGATACGAGAATTACCTTCTTACACTTTCTTTTAATCCACTGAAAATTCTGTGCTGTTGAAACAGAGAAATGTTTAAGCTTTTAAGAAAAGTCAGCTATTCGCGCTACTCGATATTTATCATGTCACATCTCATAAACTATGTGTCGTACAACAATATAATTTCATAGCTGGCTTCAGCAGTACATGTCGATAATGGGTCCAAGCTTTCTGGCCAGTAGAGTCAGCAAGAGTGAAGTAATAAATTAACATGTCAAGTATGAATTTTTTTTAGCAACCCAACATCCGAAATATAGTAAGAGACAAACTTTTTCTCTTTACACTTTTTGTGGGGGGGTCGAGCCAATAAAAAGTTTCGGAAAAATAATAATTTATTTTTACAATTTGTTGGAAGTCTATGGGTTCTACACTTTTCCTTAGATGAAAACGACATTGTATGGTTCACTAGCGCGCTGTTATCGTAGGCACGGTGCAGTGCAGTGCGACTGTATTTGCGGACGCAGCAATGGAAAAACATGCAGCGCAGTGATCGATATAAAACCTGTTAATTGTGGCACTCAGTAAGTAAATGCAAGTTAGGGAAGAGGGGGGACAGTGCATATCATTGGGAAGAATAATCAGGAAGGGCAGAGCAGTTCACACAAATGTTGGTACACCGTGAAGAACAAGCGTGTAATATGTTAGTAACAAAACGATTGTTCGACGATTCGGAGGAATGCCAGTTCCCACTGCCTTATAATGCAGACGTTCCGGAAATTAAAGAACTGACCACGGACAACATGACATCCTCGGTAGGTGTCGACGGTTACACCAAAGCTGAGGGATTCACTATGAGGAACAGATTCACTGATTACTTCAACGAGCAGAATTTTAATGCTGTCATAATAATAATATCGCACGGTGTGTTTGCACTGTGTGGGTATGCAGCGCGGTCTTGCACACATTTCAAGCAGCACGCAGCGGGATATCTCGCAGCTACAAAAACGTTAACTTTAGTAACAATTCAACTTGGATTGACTTGAAACCTCCTCAACTCGAGTTAACCTGGTTTGGTAATGCGAGTTGACCCATATCTCGGCACGCCTGTTATACCTACATAGGTCTCGTCCCACACTATAGGTTAAATTTGGTTATACTAAAGGTCAACTGCCACTCCCTGTACCAAGTGTCAATCCTCTTCAAACCTTCCTGCATTTCGCTACAATTTTCTACCGTTGAGATTTCTCTGTATACAACAGAATCATCCGCAAAAACGCTCACGGAACTACCACGTTGTGTACCGTCATTTATATGACATGTACTGTGAAAAGTAAAAGTAATGGACTGCAACACTCCCTTCGGGTATTCCCGAAATTACTATTACATCTGAAGACTTCTCGCTATTGAGAATGACATGCTATTCTTTGCTTTCTACAAACTTTTCAGTCCAATCACACAGCTACAACAAACTTTCCAGTCCAATCACACAGCCAGTCTCATATTCCCCAGTCTCGTATTTTGTTGATTAGACGACAGTGGGGAGCTGTACTGAATGCCTCATTGAAGTCAAGAACACGGCATCTACCCGTGCGTCGGTATCTACTGCTTCCTAAGTCTCATGTACCAACAGAGTAAGTTGGGTTTCACATGATTTTTGTTTTCGAAACCCATGTTGATTCCTGCAGAGGGGATTTTTTGGTCCTCAGAAATGTCATAACACACATAACGAGCATTAAACATGTCCCAAAATTCAACAACAGACCGCCTATAGTTTTGTGCGCCTGTTCGACGACCATTCTTGAAAATGGGAAGGATCTTTGCTTTTTTCCAGTCATTACTGTACTTTTTTCCCATCCTTAGGAACACTTCGCTCTCCAGATACCTAAACGCTGCTACAAGAGGGGCACGTTTTTTCGCACATGCTATGTGTTATCGTACTGGTATCCGTCAGATCCACCGGTCTTTCCTCTCTTGAGCGATTTTGTTGCTTGGTCATTTGCTTCTATACTTATACTTCTTCCCCGAAGGCGATGCTATCTTGTCCAAGTCACAAGGCCAGAAGCGTGATACAGTGGTTTGAGGAGCATGATAGTAAACTCATGTTGACGTCTTGGCAACTAAATTCGCCTGATCTGACACCAGCAGGGCACGCCCGGGATGCTATCGAGCACCAACTCTGCGTCCAACTGCAACCGTCATGTAATTTACGCGAATTGCGTGTTCTACGCGTAAATATCAGGGGCCTGGAAAACTACCAAGGCCATGTCTAATCAAAGCCGCGCAGGATCGCTAAAAGGTGCGACCAACACGCTATTAAGCAGGTAATTATAATGCTTCGGGCTGGCAGCATTGATATGTGGAATAGGTGATGTTGGTATCACAGAGATTTAAAAAAAAAAAAAAAAAAAAAAACAGAATCTGGGTCAATTTGACGCTCATATGCACAGTTTCTCGCTGCCGTCACGACAAAAATTAAACATCTCGCAGCGAAATAACGCTATCCGCTATGTGGTTCATGAATTGCCTTTCGACATTTCGAATTATGCGAGTGCTATTGAAAGTGGCCGTTGGTCTTTGAAGCTACATGACAACGCGGGCACATGCTGTACTTTAAAATGTTGGATACAGAGGGCTCCTCGATACGAGTCATCGGCTGTGGCGAGTAGCATTGGAAATATATGACAAGCATCGCACAGTAAATATTATGCCGAATGTGACGTCATATCATTGTGGATTTCGTGGACGTAATAAAGAGAAACAGTGAATAAAAAATTATCTCGTCGCAAAAAACTTCGACTTAAGGATATTTTAATGAAAGGAATGTTTTGTTTTTTTTAAGGAATAATTAATCGAGTGCCGTAAAAACACACACTACCGCTATCTGGATGTCAGATCATACAGTACGAAGTAGAAAGAAGTTAGTCTGGTAAAAATGGAAACTATTCGGAAATACGCTTCAATTACATGTCTGTCAAAGGGACATTTCATTGCGAATTTAGGCTACAGATTCTATAGATTAAATATTGAACACTAAATCAAATCATAACTGAAAACTGTCGCTACCGGTATTGTTTGAAAAAAATAAGAACTACCGAACTAATAAATAAACATTAATTTTCTCAAATTACACTCCTTGTAACTAATAAAACCTTGCTACCGAACTTAAGAGGCCAAAAGTATTCACAAAAAAGTAAACTGGAAATGCACGTACGGTCTCCTTATTTTTCCAAAGTCTGCTGTTGTTAATAATCACTGCCACGAGAGGAAGTCAACACGGTGAATCAGTTCCATATAGACTGCCAATCAGATTCTTGGAAATTTTATTTACTTGGCGAATAAATGTATCTTACATTATATTAGGAAATCGCGAAACAAAACAAAATAAATCGAGATATATTCGGAACTATGCCGAATAAGCATCACAACGACCAAAATGATATGTTGAATCGTCAGTATGTCCGCCAATGACAATACTCGTTCGTAAGTAACATCATCTACATTTTTCTACTGTTAAGTCGTAATTGAATCACATAGTCCATCGTAAATACAAGAAGATTATTGCAAAGAGGATCATATATCTCAACGTGCGACACCGATCAATCAGGTTTACAAATTGTCTTTTACCGTTTGAAGTTATGCGAGAACATCTGCAAGTGGCCGAAATGTCGGTCTGTAAAACAACATGACAACGGTGTCACATACCATACTTGAAACTGTTTTCGTGTGTTGCAGTAATCTTTAATATCACCCCTAATAACACATTCGTACTGGTAATTACAACATTGTAAAGCCTTGTTGTTTTCCTTCTACATGCACCCCCTTCCTGGTAGTGCCAAGAATAAAATAAATGTTATTATTAGGCTCTTAAATTCTTACCTCCAACTGCGCCTCCATTTCGTTAATGTCCTCTTCTTGAAATGATTTTGAATAATTCTGTGCACTCGAAATAAACGCCTTCATAGCATCCATGACTGTATAACTCACGGTGTTTCACATAATAAAATATTTACTTCTACTTCTATACGCAAAGAATAGTGAATAAGCCACAGAGAAATTTTATTTTCGGCCTCAACATTAATTTCGAAAATTTCCATAGAACTTCAACTTCCGATTCTGGTCATGAGTGATTTACTAAAGTTTTTTTCTGTTACATAGAACACTGCAAAGTCTAATAGCTTGACATTCCACAAAGTGGTCTGTACACTACGGAAACTAACTATGAAACATTTGCTTCAAAATCTTAATTACAGTTAGCCGATGTTGCTTCTGCGAACGTGCTCCAGCTCACAAAGTTGTTTACTGCCAGAAACGGCTTCACATTTTTTTAACAATAAATATAGCCGATTTCCGTAAAAAATGATGCATCCAATACCCGAGTGCACAACACGAGCGTCGCATTTCATGAAACCCATAGAGATGAAGTAAATCAATGCAACTCCTTGGTATTTCATCCTTAGGTAGGTGCGAAGGTGGAGATCCACTTACGGGCGCCTGGAGTCATTTATATCTCCGCATACAACACATACTTTAGGTGCTTTCAGTAATGATAATCTTCGCTGTATGGTCTTTGAAATATTCTTCCAGATAGGGAAAACAAACTATCATTTAGTAACAAGAAACATGAACGATTTATTTGAATACACTTGAAAATAACACTAACACAATCGTAATGTGGAGAATTTATACTAATACTCGTAATAAATTCATCCTAAATCACTGACACAATCTCCACACATTATGTTTGCATGAGCTTTGCAAATAAAGGATTTGCATCTTGAGCATTTCTGAGAAGGTTTTGTCGTCTTTCCTGGGGCATAATTTGCACCTCCCATGAGAATGTATGAAAATTGTCGGTTAAGACTAACCCAAGAAAAAAGGAATGCATATAGGGGAAAGAAGAAATCATACACCAAACTGATAAAAAGACTAAACCGACATATTATGAAAACAAGATAGCAAATATCGCTAAAGACCATATGGTCTCTCATAAATGAAAATAGGAAAGGTGTAGGTGTGGAAAACACTGATATCATAACATGGAAGGGAACTCGGGGATGCACAAAATGTCAGCAATACTTTAAACAAACATTATACTGAAGTCGTGGACAATTTAAAAACTCAAAATAATACTTCCAAAACAAAACCACAATAAACAATCCATATGAGACAAAATACTTGTCTCTGACCCCAACTAATGAATCAGAAATGTAAAAATAATACATAGTCCAAAAACAAAAAACACTGAGGGACTAGGTGGTATATCCACTAAACTAATTAAATGCTGTTTACAATGGGTAGTAAAGCCATTAGCCTCTCTGATAAACTTGTCCATAGAAAAAGAAATATGTCCAGTGATACCTGAAAAAGAGTAAAGTAATCCCTATACATAAAGGAGGCTGCAAAAAAGACCCAGGAAATTGCAGACCTATAAATGTTATTACATCTGTACTCTCTAAAATAATAGAAACCATAATAAAAGACACAATATTAAACTTTATGCAAACATGCAATATTCTCAACAATGAACAACATGGAATCAGAAAGGGCAAATCTACCAAAAAAGCAGTAGCTAAATTCGTAACACTTGTAACTAAATCAACTGATGAACAGAAGAAAGTCTGTGGTATGTTCCTGGACCTATCTAAAGCATTTGATTGTTTATGTCATTACAGCCTGTTAGAAAAGCTTCATTGTTATGATATAATGGGGAAAGCAGTAGACATCATTAAATCGTTTTTGGAAAATAGGAAGCAGTGTGCAGAAATAAAGCAAAAAGTGAAAAATTATATGACAAGTGTCGACTCAAATTTTGAAATTGTGAAATATGGAATTCCTCAAGGATCCATCCTTGGTCCACTACTTTATATTTTGTATGTCAATAATATGACCAAATCAGTATCTGATAGTGTAGTCATGTATGCAGATGACACTTCATTTGTTGTTACCAGTTCTACAACAGATGACCTTCAAGAGAAGGCTTCACTAAATATGAAAAGTGGAAACAATTATTTCAGGAAAAACAACCTCTGTAAATAGAAACAAAACAACATATCTGCTGATACATGCAAACAAAAACCACACTTTGGACAAGATCACATTCAGCCTTGGAGACCTAGAACTAAAGGAGACAGACAGCTATAAATTTCTAGGTGTATCAGTGGATAAGTATATGACATGGGAGAATCACATAAATAACATGTACAGCAAAATAGGTTCAAGCATATTTCTGATGAGAAAAATGTCAAATTCAGTAAATATACAGACAATAGACAAACAATGTACTATGGACTAGTCTATTCACGCCTCTCATATGGTGTCCTGGCTTGGGGAAACGCTGCAAATGTGCACACACAAAGGGTATAAAGATTACAAAAGAGAGCTGTACGATGCATTGCAGAAATATCGCCTAGAAAATCCTGCAGAAATAAATTCAGGGAGCTACAAATTTTAACAGTAGCATCAGTATATATCCATGAAATAATTATATACTTAAAAACTATCTGCTCTGCATTGCTAAATGGAGAATATCACAAACATAATACAAGAATAAAAAATTATTATCATATAGAAGAAAGTTGGCTATAATTAACAAAGAACCTGTAAACGCTGGATGCATACTGTACAACAGTTTACCACAATGTATAATGTTGATGGAAAGTATGTATCTTTTTAAAAGGAAATTAAAAAGACATCTGATCAATATTTGAACTTACAGCATTAAAGAATATCTTGAAATAAATAATTAAATAATGTGTCAGTATATATTTTTTATAATGTACTTTTAATGACATTTTTTTGAAAAATCTATAAAATATATGTATTGTCTTTTTGTAACTAGCAAATATATGCAACAGTCAGACTATAAAGGCAATCACATGTAAACTGATATACATCACTCTATTTTTCCATTATGTATAAGTGAGATTTATGTAAACATGAAGTGTCCAATATTGTTGTAAGAAATGATCCACAGACAAATAAATAATAAAGTATAAAGAAGGCCAGGAGCATCAGGGGCCAATCCTGACAGTTTTATATCATCTCCCAAATGTAATATTTTTTTCTTAAGAGCTTGGGAATATTATCCGTACATTGCTGCATTTTGATGCAACCAACGATTCTCCTAATTTCCTTAGGAATTTTCGTCTTGGTAGGTAATCAATTTTCGGGCCAATGTTACACGTCAATGTATGTTTATGCATCAAAATTTGCAAACTGCTGATTGCATGGATCGACCCCACCTTTGGCACCATTATAAAGGGTGATTATTTTGGGCTCTGCTTGCACACCGGTTGACATGTCGATGGCAACATCATGACACATTGTTGACAATAATACCTTATTTTTGGCACTAGCGTTTGATGCTAAAGTCGTGTCTTTAGTCAACCCAAAAACACTGCTGTAGACTGTTTTATGCTTGCTAAGCTGAAATACTGGTGGGATTTCACGCTTGTTTTTTGGTAGGGCCCCCACAATTGTTAACTTTTTCATAAGGAGAAGCTGAGCTAGTTATTAACTCGTATACCAATTGTTCACAAGCTAATATCTGTTGGTACCAGCAACACGTTCAAGCAACCTCTTCACAGTTGATAATACACCATACTGCAATACTAATTTTTTACTGACTCTGTGTACATATTGATGCCACTGAGGTCACTATATATTCATCAAACAAAATAGAAAATGAGTCGATGACCTTTACTTCACTTTTGGTGTACTCCTTTCTTCCAGGTAAATGAGTTATGATACTGCACTTCCAGGTTGTGAAGGCTCTTTCTTTATTTTATACACATGTCTTTGCATACACAAAATCTATCCTCTGAGCACTCTACCTTGAATTCATTTCCTTCTTGTTGTGTCAGAAGCTTCCTCACGTTACTCCACATGGTCCTCATCTTATGTATTCACTCCTCCTACGTCTCCATCGACTTCATCAGTCTCCTGTCAACGAAATTCCTCAAATATTCCTTTGGTCATGTGGGATGCTACCATCTGAAAATATAATGACTGGAAATGGTACATTGGTAAAAGTGATAATGAAGCAACTGCAAGGTTGTCAGTGTAACTAAATATATAGGTATGTGTGTGTGATTATACTTCATTCACAATTATATCATTTATACCAAATATTATGGCAAACTACAATTCTAATTGTAACTTATCTTCTTAGCAACTGATGCACTCCCAGGCACATGGGGTCAGGCAGGCTCACAACAGCTGGACAGTGATTGACAGGAACAATGGCAACACACTGGTCGCCAACTGCAGTGAAGAGTGGGAAGGTACTGAAATTGTAAACAATGGCAGGTGGCAAGCTTCAGGATGCGACAAGTTGGATCACTCACATGGACAGAAATGACCCTGTGGCCAGTTAGGCTATAGGGGGCCCTCACATGTTCAATAATATTGTCAAACCATCAGTATATTGACCGCCTGAGGGCGTGTGTTGACTAATTGTCAATACTATAAATATTGATGGTAAGTATTGATGGCCCTCAAAATATTCTCAGTAAAGTCGATACATACTGAACCTGTGACGTCAAGTATTGTCAGTTTGACAATATACTCCATTCAGATGTTGACAGTGCATCATGAACCAGCCATATGGCGTTAGTGTGCACTGTTTATGTTTTCAGTTCAGCTTTGCGCATATCATACCTCAGATTCATTTCTTCAAGTAGCTTTTCGACACAAAATAATTTTAATAGATCAGTGTGAAGGTCATCATGGTATGTAACATTTCAGGATTGTCAACGAAGGGTTCTCTATGACACAGCCTGAACATGTCTTGCCAGGCTGATATAACTGAGTCACAGGTTCCATAGAATATTACTAATTGCGTTTGCTGATATTACTGAACAAAACTGTTACATCACTGACATCGTTATTAGTGAGTGGAAATATCAGTTTACTCTATTTTTCTTTTGTTGAGTTTTTTCACATAAAGATCTTCGCAGATGGGATAAGTAACTAGTTACTCTATGGTTTACAGCACGCTCCTAAATTAAGTTGCAAATCATCCCTTTAATTCACAAAGTCATGTCTAGAGAACCAGCAAATGTGTCTTCCACCTGCTAGATGCATACACCACAATCGATGTTCTCTCAACGAAATGAAGAAGCGAAATGTGAAGCAGCAGTCAACCGAAAAATTTACGTGGGCGGGAATAATGGCCCAGCGCAAACACATGTCCATATTGAATGTTCTCAAATTTCCACGCTATCACGAAAGCTGTCCAACACAACAAAGTATTAGTTCACTACTGAGCCGCCTAACGAACTACACTGTTAAGTCAGCTACATTCCTACACTCCAACAGGCCTTTCCATTTGGACAGCTCCTACCATTAACAGGAAATGTGAATCATTCCCATCACCGGCGCTGCATGCCAAGCACCTGAAGGCAGAATCATCCTAGAAAACCGGTCACATATATGTTTTATCATTGTACTCACAATTAAATGTTACGATTGTGGTCTCAACTGAACGACATTTGACAATGAGAGAAGTATTGGAAATACACCCTGCTGACAGCTGTGGCTCTGGAAATAGAAATATCTGTACCATTCTTATGAACTGACATACTCTTCCCTTTGCTGTCACAGCATTCCACGTCAAATCCATACCTTCCTTTGCACATGTCTGAACACGAACACATACTTTATAAAACTGACGCCCAAGGCAGACCCATCATACATCCCCTACTACTAAGTACACTCCTGGAAATTGAAATAAGAACACCGTGAATTCATTGTCCCAGGAAGGGGAAACTTTATTGACACATTCCTGGGGTCAGATACATCACATGATCACACTGACAGAACCACAGGCACATAGACACAGGCAACAGAGCATGCACAATGTCGGCACTAGTACAGTGTATATCCACCTTTCGCAGCAATGCAGGCTGCTATTCTCCCATGGAGACGATCGTAGAGATGCTGGATGTAGTCCTGTGGAACGGCTTGCCATGCCATTTCCACCTGGCGCCTCAGCTGGACCAGCGTTCGTGCTGGACGTGCAGACCGCGTGAGACGACGCTTCATCCAGTCCCAAACATGCTCAATGGGGGACAGATCCGGAGATCTTGCTGGCCAGGGTAGTTGACTTACACCTTCTAGAGCACGTTGGGTGGCACGGGATACATGCGGACGTGCATTGTCCTGTTGGAACAGCAAGTTCCCTTGCCGGTCTAGGAATGGTAGAACGATGGGTTCGATGACGGTTTGGATGTACCGTGCACTATTCAGTGTCCCCTCGACGATCACCAGTGGTGTACGGCCAGTGTAGGAGATCGCTCCCCACACCATGATGCCGGGTGTTGGCCCTGTGTGCCTCGGTCGTATGCAGTCCTGATTGTGGCGCTCACCTGCACGGCGCCAAACACGCATACGACCATCATTGGCACCAAGGCAGAAGCGACTCTCATCGCTGAAGACGACACGTCTCCATTCGTCCCTCCATTCACGCCTGTCGCGACACCACTGGAGGCGGGCTGCACGATGTTGGGGCGTGAGCGGAAGACGGCCTAACGGTGTGCGGGACCATAGCCCAGCTTCATGGAGACGGTTGCGAATGGTCCTCGCCGATACCCCAGGAGCAACAGTCTCCCTAATTTGCTGGGAAGTAGCGGTGCGGTCCCCTACGGCACTGCGTAGGATCCTACGGTCTTGGCGTGCATCCGTGCGTTGCTGCGGTCCGGTCCCAGGTCGACGGGCACGTGCACCTTCTGCCGACCACTGGCGACAACATCGATGTACTGTGGAGACCTCACGCACCACGTGTTGAGCAATTCGGCGGTACATCCACCCGGCCTCCCGCATGCCCACTATACGCCCTCACTCAAAGTCCGTCAACTGCACATACGGTTCACGTCCACGCTGTCGCGGCATGCTACCAGTGTTAAAGACTGCGATGGAGCTCCGTATGCCACGGCAAACTGGCTGACACTGACGGCGGCGGTGCACAAATGCTGCGCAGCTAGCGCCATTCGACGGCCAACACCGCGGTTCCTGGTGTGTCCGCTGTGCCGTGCGTGTGATCATTGCTTGTACAGCCCTCTCGCAGTGTCCGGAGCAAGTATGGTGGGTCTGACACACCGGTGTCAATGTGTTCTTTTTTCCATTTCCAGGAGTGTATAATACCTCATCAAGAACTGATTGTCAGCAATAGGAAATAATAGTGATCGAAAATCAACCATTGGGGGGGGGGGGGGGGGGGGCACGTCTCGTAAGTTTTCCTTGCGAGTGCTACCACTGTGTTTTAGAAAGAGAGGCATAACCATCTTACAAACAGTCAGATGTTAAAAAACACAGCCATATTACCATCACAAGTGGTCTTGGTTCTACAGGTGCACACAAGTATCCATGATGAAAGCTATACTGGCTTTATAAATCGAGGTATGGCATTACCTCCAAATGAATTGGTTTTTCAAGACAAATACCCAGACGATGATTGCAGAAGTGCATAATGTTAGACCAGCAGTTCGGTTACACGTAGCCCACGATGCAACCGCGTGATAAAATCGCTGAATTTTGAAAGTGATTCGGCTAAGGAACGTGGTATGAAACCGGTATTTGCAGCTCCCTTCGCCGCTAGATATTTCTCCAGTATTTGTAGTGTATTCTGCCTCGATATCATGTCAGAGGTTCGGTGATATATACACTGACTTATAGGCGATGACTAATTGAGGAGGATATCAAACAGTAGTAGATGTTGTGCTGATTGATGTCGTAAGAAATATACACTAGCTTTTCAGATCTCTAGAGTCATGTATTCTGCTAGAAGTGATGTCTATGATTTGGAATCAAGTCCCTCCATTCAAGCACATACCTGTGTTGGATCCTATGCTTTAATGATTATGGCCACTAGTGAATCATATTTACGACACTCTCATATCTCAAAACAAGTCACCTCTCTCGAACCTATCTACTACAGTAAAATTCCGCCTCGTTTTAGGTAGTTCCTATGCATCATGCAATAGCCCTCTCAGGCTCTGCACTGCCATCCCTGCAGCTTTGCGCATGTGATTATTCCAATGTAAGTCGGAACTGACTAGAAGTCGGAGGAAACTACATCTACCAAATTCTGCATACCGTGCAGAAACAGGCTAAGCTGTGTTACTGTGACAGGACTGTGTTTTGACCATTTGATGGAAACGGAAACTGAGAGAAGGACGAGGATTTTTGCTACTGTATTGTGGAGCACCCCTCCCCCCCCCCCCCCAAAAAAAAATACATACAAGTACTACAGATCCATGTCCATTCACATCTATCTCCCCAACATGTTATCTTCATTATTCTGTACCAACCTTCAGAGACAAATTACGAACTATAAAAGCTCAACTAACTTCATCCAATAGAGAACTAGGAAAGATTTTTACTGCATCTCTCTCCTCCCATATATCGAAATGCATGCAAACTTGAGTACATGTGACTATCCTATTAAATATACAGGTATTGATCAACTGCACAGACCAGTTTAACGTTTCATCACCTGTACTGTAGAGGATGATCATTTCCCGTGGACTACATTGTAAGTAGCAAGAGATGCCTCCTGTGGCTCTGTCTCGTTTGAAACATTGTTTTTTTTCTTTGCTCTAGTACTCTTTGTACACTGCCAAACATTTGGTTTTTTTTAGTACGACTGTGAGGTCTGTGTTAGATTCTAAACTTACATGAAGACGTTCTGATCCCTGACTTCTTGCCGACAACAAGGACATCACCCCAGAGTACCTTTATCCAAGACGTCGCACTGTGACGTGTTTGATGTCATTCAAGATGGCTGCTGCGACATCAGCTGATGACGCTAGTGACTTTATTCAAGGTGGCTAGTGTGACATCAGTAGATGACGTGAGTACCATTTCCCAAGATGGCTGCAAAGTGCCACACCCGCTGCCAAGCCCCCAAGGTGGTAAGTTTCAATTTTGGAGGGAAGATAGGTCAGTTGGGTTACCACTAGATATCGCATGGTGTAAATGATATTGTTACTGCTGTTACCATAACACACCGCACACACTGGATGATTTAAAATAAAAGTCATTTACAACACAAGGAAATTGGAAGAATTTTTCGGTGTTGGCGTTAGTTTCAAATGTTTCAAATGGCTCTAAGGACTATGGGACTTAACATCTGAGATCATCGGTCCCCTAGACTTAGAACTACTTAAACCTAACTAACCTAGGGACATCACACACATCCACGCCTGAGGCAGGATTCGAAGAAGGAACCTAGCAGCAGCGCGGTTCCAGACTGAAGCGCCTAGAACCGCTCGGACACAAAGGCGGCTGGCGTGGGACTCCAAACTCCATTTAAACTCAATGGTCACAGTGACAGAATAGCTTATACCTCTGCGTTCCATTTCGACTGAGTCCTCATATTGCAGTGATGTATTTTATCACTGTTTCGGTGCTAGCCATCCCAAGAAGGCGTCACCCCCCCACAAAACTCTTTCTCCAACTCAAACAATTGTTGTCAGTCAATCATAATATGGTAACCAACAGCATACCAGTGGACGGACAGGATGGAAAAGACACCTCCGATGTACTGAATTAATAAGCATTAGAGTTGCTTGTGTGAACAGTTTTACAAATTTTACAGTAATTTCAACACCGACCAATGATGTGACATGGCTGCCTGCATCTACAATTGAAATGTAGGAAAGGAAGTCCACAGTCATATTTTAGCACATTTAACAAGAAGGAGAAGCTTTCAGAAAATGACAAATATAATTATAATATACACTCCTGGAAATTGAAATAAGAACACCGTGAATTCATTGTCCCAGGAAGGGGAAACTTTATTGACACATTCCTGGGGTCAGATACATCACATGATCACACTGACAGAACCACAGGCACATAGACACAGGCAACAGAGCATGCACAATGTCGGCACTAGTACAGTGTATATCCACCTTTCGCAGCAATGCAGGCTGCTATTCTCCCATGGAGACGATCGTAGAGATGCTGGATGTAGTCCTGTGGAACGGCTTGCCATGCCATTTCCACCTGGCGCCTCAGTTGGACCAGCGTTCGTGCTGGACGTGCAGACCGCGTGAGACGACGCTTCATCCAGTCCCAAACATGCTCAATGGGGGACAGATCCGGAGATCTTGCTGGCCTGGGTAGTTGACTTACACCTTCTAGAGCACGTTGGGTGGCACGGGATACATGCGGACGTGCATTGTCCTGTTGGAACAGCAAGTTCCCTTGCCGGTCTAGGAATGGTAGAACGATGGGTTCGATGACGGTTTGGATGTACCGTGCACTATTCAGTGTCCCCTCGACGATCACCAGTGGTGTACGGCCAGTGTAGGAGATCGCTCCCCACACCATGATGCCGGGTGTTGGCCCTGTGTGCCTCGGTCGTATGCAGTCCTGATTGTGGCGCTCACCTGCACGGCGCCAAACACGCATACGACCATCATTGGCACCAAGGCAGAAGCGACTCTCATCGCTGAAGACGACACGTCTCCATTCGTCCCTCCATTCACGCCTGTCGCGACACCACTGGAGGCGGGCTGCACGATGTTGGGGCGTGAGCGGAAGACGGCCTAACGGTGTGCGGGACCATAGCCCAGCTTCATGGAGACGGTTGCGAATGGTCCTCGCCGATACCCCAGGAGCAACAGTCTCCCTAATTTGCTGGGAAGTAGCGGTGCGGTCCCCTACGGCACTGTGTAGGATCCTACGGTCTTGGCGTGCATCCGTGCGTTGCTGCGGTCCGGTCCCAGGTCGACGGGCACGTGCACCTTCCGCCGACCACTGGCGACAACATCGATGTACTGTGGAGACCTCACGCCCCACGTGTTGAGCAATTCGGCGGTACGTCCACCCGGCCTCCCGCATGCCCACTATACGCCCTCGTTCAAAGTCCGCCAACTGCACATACGGTTCACGTCCACGCTGTTGCGGCATGCTACCAGTGTTAAAGACTGCGATGGAGCTCCGTATGCCACGGCAAACTGGCTGACACTGACGGCGGCGGTGCACAAATGCTGCGCAGCTAGCGCCATTCGACGGCCAACACCGCGGTTCCTGGTGTGTCCGCTGTGCCGTGCGTGTGATCATTGCTTGTATAGCCCTCTCGCAGTGTCCGGAGCAAGTATGGTGGGTCTGACACACCGGTGTCAATGTATTCTTTTTTCCATTTCCAGGAGTGTATATACACAGTGATGGACACAGAAAAAACGAGAAACGATGCAAGGTAAAGTGAATGAGCAATAGCACAATTTTGTACATGCAGAACATTTAATAACAATGCAATTGTACTATCCTTTAATTTTTCCATTTTAATTATATATATATATATATACCCATTCATTTTTTTTATCTTTATAATTCGTATCGTTATCTGGATTGGGCGTTGAGTCGCCTAATTGAAAAAACCCTGGTGTGGAGCCTACACACAGTCAGCTACATGAGTAGCAGCCTCTTGCCGTATAGTGCGCACATGACTCATGTAGGGAGACCCTACAATTCTCAAACCCTATAGCGCAAATCCAGGACGTTGCAGCCTTGCTTTTCTCTGGTTTAGTCCTTCCACTCGACTTAGAACCAAAGGCGCAAGATCAGCTCTAGGAACAGTGCTGCAAATTGTGAACTTCTTTCAAACTCCATGCACAAGGCTGTTCTTCTCCACTTCTCTGCTAGTCGTTAGAATGACTCAAGTATGATCTTGGAACTGATACAAAAGACATCATTTGCTCCAACATCCGCAGTCTGCAGTTGGTTGCATCCTGTTCCCTCAACGGCTGCTGGAATAGCCTCGACAGGTTGAATGAGGCCCCGAGGCATACACAGTGAGTTTACCTAGCGTCCTTTTCTGTCCCTTGTTGCCAATTCCAAAAGGGGTACCATCATTCACTCATGTTTGAACTGTCGATGATTAATAAACCCCTACACTTTTGCACTTGCCCCCTCCTGACACTGGACAAAACAGGTTTCCCACATACAGGGGAAATGAGTCCCACTGGCTCAGTTTCAGTTTCAGTGAAAGATAGCACCTCAAATTTGTTGGTAGGGGTGATCAGTACAACACTCAGAGTCCTCCCTGGCTCCATCTACCGTGTACGGGTTCCTTAGATCTACCTTTGACACGCCACTCACAGTCAAGTGGACGAGTAGTTACAGATCTTGTACTCTTTGCAGAGGAGACAGGACATACAGAAGAGCACAGTTCTTGAGGTACCTCTGGTACCGGATTCACAGATGCACGACTCTTGAGAGCTGTTCCAGCACATCGATTCTTAGCATCTGCCAATCTAGCAGCTATTGCGGTTTCCAGCTGCTTGAAAACGTCAACGAACTCATGCTGTGTTTCGAGGTGAGGTTGCATTTTGGTTGGTGCAATGTGTTAGATGGTGTTGAACAGATAACATTAAATTAAATTCACTTATTATCTTTTAATCTGTTGAGCTAAAAAACTGCCAATGCCCTAGAAGAACTGAAGCAAATATAAAAACGAGATTTCTTGTAAGGTAACACCAAACTCTGTGGTATAGATTACTAGTCTCCTAAAACATATTGAAGTTAATTACAGTTGTTTGAAAACTCGAAAACAGAGTTAATTTACGATAAATGTGCAAAGAGGCAGAAATCCAAAAGATAAGCCTTGTAAAATGTTTGAAAACCAATCACCATAGTGTTCATTGTGTAAGCAAATAAGAGTGTGGATCTTAAAATATGTTAACTTAACATTCAAGGACTGAAAGATAAAGAACTTATCATAAATGAGTTTGGTCTTGATAACAAGTTTGATATTTTTTACTTGAGTGAACACTGGGCTAATGAGAATGAAATTTGCAGTTACCAAATTTGACAATTTTAGTATAGTAAATAGCTACTGTAGGAAAGAGCACATTAGAGGTGGTGTGGCAATTTATTCCAACCAGTCACTCAATTGTACAATAACCAAACTAGACCTAAATTCCTTGTGTGATGAACAGCACTTTGAAGTTACGGGTATAATCATTAATAGTCATAAGCTAATAGTAGTATCCATGTACAGATCACCAAAGGGAAGCATTAACATATTTTTAGAAAAAATGGACATGCTACTGAGTGAATTAAGTAATATTAAATGACTACACTATTATATTGCAATAGGAGGTGATTTGAATGCTGATTTTGATGTTACTAAACGTAAGGGTAGCGTTGCAGATCTGGAAAACTTACTAAGACAATACAATTTACATCATGTAAATAACAGGCCCACAAGAAACAGAGCACACAAGAAACAGGCCCACAAGAAACAGAGCATGTTTAGATAACATCTTTGTAAACTTCAAGACCACTGAAGACACATGCGAAGTTGGAGTGTTTCCATTCTCTGAGCATGACTCCGTATCTCTAAATTATGCAAGTAAAATTCCCCTGAATAGAAGCAATGCAAACAGATCTGTCCCAACAGTTATGATTAGCAGACCCATAACTGAGGATAAAATTAACACATTTCGTAATTCCTTTGCTGACAGAGACTGGTTTGGCCATTGTAGTGTCGATGTACATTACACATCAAGTAATGACCTGCCAGCGAAAATAATATTTGATAGATTTTTTAATGCATTCTTGACCCTATTTAACCATAGTATTTCCATAAAGAAAATCAAAATAATGGACAGCAGCCACAAATCCAGATCTCAAAACAGACAAAATATAAGGTACACTAAACAGCTGACAGATCTAAAGAAACAAGTTTTGTTACTGTACAACATATACAATAGTATGAAGTCTGACTATGCCAAATCAGCCTATGTGGAATGCAGGAATGAATACAAAAAAGCCATCCTGCAAGCCAAACAAACCTCCAGTGCCAACAGCATACATAATTCCACCAACAAATGCAAAACCGCTTGGAAACTAATTAGCAGTGCTGCCACAGATACTAAAAAAGACAAAATTAATATTCCACTTCAAACACTCAATGAGTTTTTCATTAATTCAGTGAGAGAAATAGGAGACGCAATTATCAAACCAAACATTAGTCCATCAGAGTTACTCTCCCAAAATTGGGGTAGACAGTCACTAAATACAAGCATGCTAACCTTCTCTGAAGTATCGCCTAGATTTGTACAAGGGATCATAAAACAACTGAAATCATCTGATAGCTTAGATATATATGGCATGTCATGCAACCTGCTAAAAAAAGTGTGTGATTGCATTCTGTACCCTTTAACCCATTGCATAAACTAGTGCTTACTTGAGGGATATTTTCCTGATGAGTTAAAACTGTCTAGGATCGTTCCGGTATACAAGAATGGATATAAAGACTCTCCATCTAGTTACAGGCCTATTTCAACAGTACCCACATTCTCCAAGGTAATAGAATGCATCATGTACCAACAATTATCATCTAACTTTGAGAATCTAGGAATAATTAATGCTACACAATACAGGTTTAGGAAGAATCTGTCGACCATTGATGCAATCAACACGGTAGTCAGTTACATCATCAAAGTTTTGAGAACAAAGGCTCTGCTCAGGTCTCATTCTGTGACCCAAGCAAGGCCTTCTACCGTGTTGAGCACACACCACTACTAGAGAAACTAGAATTCTACAGTATCAAAGGAAACAGTCTCAGACTATTAAAAGCTTATCTCAACAACGGTAAACAGGTAGTTTGTGTTAGGAAGAAAATGTCAAACATGGAAAATGTTAAAGTAGGTGTGCCTCAGGGATCTGTACTGGGCCCCTTCCTATTTCTGATAATGATCAATGACCTTCCTTCGTTTATTAGATCCACCACTGTATTGTATGCAGATGATACAACTGTTCTTCATAGCAGTAACAACGTTAATTATCTTAAAACCTGTGCTGAAAATACACTCACTCACGCAACATATTGGTTCAGAGCAAATGGTTTCCTGCTAAATGAAAATAAAACTCAGCAGATAATCTTCACTCTAAGAGACAAGCCACTATCTGATGACCCTAGTTCTGTTAAATTCCTGGGAGTTTATTTAGACGAAAAGTTATCTTGGAGCCAACATGTAAACTATATTAGTAGTAAGCTATCTAGAGTAATTTATTTATTGAGACAACTCAGAAATTGTGCACCTGAAACATACATCAGATCATCTTATTTTGCATTTTTCCAACGTTTAATATCCTATGGCATTATCTTGTGGGGTAACTGTAGTCATATACATGACATCCTATTATTGCAGAAGAAAGCCATTAGGATAATTACAAATTCTTCACATAAGGCTCACTGCAAACCATTACATACTAAACTAAAAATTATGACAGTAATAAACCTCTATATATACAATGTCTTCATCTTTGCGAAGAAGAACCTACAAGATGTGAAACGCAGAGAAAATGTACATTTTTACAACACAAGAAGCATCAAACACATATACATGCCTTACCACTGATTATCAAAATCAATAAATAGCTATAAAGTCACAGGGCACAAACTATTTAATAAGCTGCCACATGCTATACAGCATCTTCCTGAACATACATTCAAAGAAAGACTGCATGAATGGATTATTGGCCACCCGTTCTATGATATCAATGAATTCTTCAACTGTAAAATGCAGTACTCCAACAGATGACCCACTGTACATTTATTGTGATATAAGCTAAAATATTTCAGTAGTCAATACCTTGTTGCATTGTATTATAAATTGTATCTTCATCTGCCGTTGTCAATTGCTGTAATGGCCTAAAGACAATAAAATCTTTATTATTATTATTACAATTATTATTATTATTATTATTACTCCTCTTTAAGGAAAAAGTAGGTGTAACACAATATGTTAGAAAATCTGCTACATTAACTATTTCACAAACACGTGTTTTACCTGTTAATTGTAGATTGTGCAAAGGAAAATGATAGCTTCCGAAAATTCTCAAAAACGCATGTTTAATTGTGTTTACATGCAATGAAATTCAGAGGTGATGTACTGTTTGGTAGTAACTGAGAACCACAAACGCTGATTTGTTATGAAGTGGGTTATGTATCCAAAACATTCGTATCGGTAACACAAAAAAAGTTTTGTAAGCATCCGAAAATTCTCAAAAATAACCTATTCTTCACGTAATTATACAATGAAATAAGGGACTGATTCTTTTGAAAAATGATAGGCCTACCGGTCTAAAAAATTTTAAAAGATCACAACTAAGTTTAAGCCCACATTTGACAATAACAGTACTAGTTTATCACAGCACTTGCGAATGTTCGAAATATCATAGTACACCACAATACAAAAGGGTATTGATACAATCAGTGAAAGATTATGAAGAAGTGACGCGACTGGTAAAATATGGGAATCTAGATCCTCAAATCTGGATCCCCATCTTGTAAACACTGTCTCACACAAAGGAAAATTCCGAAGTCCTCTTATATATATATAAATAAACGTGCGGATTGCACGGATTTTTCAATTAGCTGTTTCTGTGCACACTTCTACCCTGGCGTGGCGAAGAAGAACCTGCACCTTCAGTTAATCTAGGTCAAAATCGTTAAATTCTGCAGTACCAACAAGGTACGTATCCTGCCTGTTGGAACTAAGAATCAGGATGACCTGAGGAATTTCAAACCCAATCTTCCCAAATTTGAGTCCTGTGTCCTGAACACGTTTGAAGTACACAGTAGCACACACTGAACAAATTACATTCACAATAACACAAACACTTGTTTGACATTCAACAACCAAACACACCACCTGTACTCTATTTCGTTCACAAACAATACTTTTCCAGCCTCACGTCAGAAAGAAGCTGCATTTGTGACATATCTGAAATAGACAAATGGAAAGTAACAGCATAAATATTCTTCTATAATGGTGCACAGTAAAGCAGTAGTTATGCTACCTGTGCATACTCAGAAAATATTGTAATGAATTGGAATTGGCATGAACCAACAGATATTTACTCAATATGTGTAAACAGTCAAGTAGAAGATCGATGTACCATAACAATATACATTAAATTGTGTTTCATTCTATTTGTGTTCTCTTTTGCATATTTTCTCACAGCAGGAGACATTGATATTGCAAGTAGATTATCTGTGCTAGTCTGCCCATTTTCCAAAAGGGACACTGTTTCTGCCCCTAAAGTGAGTTACCAATTTTCCGTCAGCCTAGGCTGAAGGTGAGGTTTATGCTGCTTATAATATAACACAGACATCTGATAAATCTTTTTAATTAAACTGCATGGGGCAAATTCAAAGAGAAGCCTCTCTCAGATACCGAAGCTTTAGAAGGAAATCGTCAGATACATGCACACTGTACAGAACAAAATTTCCAATTATTTTAGGAACAAAATCTTATCCATTACGCTACAATACATGTATAAATGTAAAATAATCATTTCTCTAGAAAAATTGTTGAAGGAGAACCATTTTAGTCACATTGTCCAAGACATAAAATTTATTTCATACTTTCCACATGTGAGACATGCTGAATGAACTCTTTTTTTGACTCCATGTAATACTTAATAATTAATAAGACTCCATATGAAGCTGGATTCTTGAAAACAACGGCTACATGATATTCTCTGAGAGAAGCGCTGCACTCCAGCAAATGAACACCTCCAGGATGAACTGATGAACTGAGAAAGGTGTAACTTATTAATGCTTCGTTGGTCCGATAATATAGGTGGGAGCCTTCAGGAGTTGTACTAGAGTGTGTGATAACCTGACTGTGTAGTTCAGCTGTTTTCAATTTTGCTATGGATCCTCCTCAGCTAACATTCACTTCATATGTGTGTGTGTGTGTGTGTTTGTTATGCGTGTGTGTGTGTGTGTGTGTGTGCGTGTGTGTGTGTGTGTGTGAGAGAGAGAGAGAGAGAGAGAGAAAGAGCTAGAGAAATCTGTACTGTCAATGTTTACGTTCGCACCTTATATATTAAACTAATTTTCGTAGCACAAAGTTTCGGTGAGTATTGTAATGCGAAATATGTACATACATCGTAGATACACTATGAAAAATACAATGGGGGTCCATTAAATTTTTTTTTACGACTCAACTATTCATTTGGGAAGTTTGAGAATTTTTGTGTTATTTCATTAGGCTTTGACACATACCCGTAGTGAAATTAGTGTTAATGATTTGGAAACTGCGATCACATCAAGTGCAGACAGAAGTGTGACACAAATCACATTTTCATAAAGAGTATGGCGACTCTTAAGACGCCGCTTCAAATACCTTAACTTGGAAAGAGAAAGCCTATTAACAAAATTTCACGCTTTAAGTGGTTAGTATAGGGATATACGACATCCTCCCACATATTCACACAGGGATCGTCAGGACAAGATTAGAATAATTCCTGCACACACAGAGGCATTCATACAACCATTCTTCCCGCGATTCATACGTGGATGGAACAGGAAGAAACCCTAATAACTAGTACAATGGGACGCAACCCTCTGCCAAGCACCTCACAATAGTTTACAGAGTATAGTTGAGTATGAAACAGTTTTGTGGCTGTACCTATTTGCAAAGCATACTTCTTGTCTTTGCATAAGATAAAGGAAACTGTCTCAAACATCTAATATTGTTCATCACAATTCAGAGTAATTGCTTTAAACATTTTTCTATAAGCAGCTGGTAGGTGATAATCTTCAGTCTAGCGTAATAACATAAGAAATGTCGTTTTTACTCTACTGTTTACATGCAAAAGACTGGAACTTCAAAATGTCTTCGTTAGCCAAAGATACGTGGAGGACAGCCACTAATCATTTCATAGCTGTGAATGCAAATTGATGTACGAGGTTTGTCCGGAAAATACGTATAATAGTTGAATAATAACTTTATTGTACAATTATTCAGGTATTACAACATGGTCTTCGTCAAAGTACTCGCCCTGAGACGCCGCGATACACTTCTGCCAACGCCGTTTCCACTGTTATTAACAGTGCTGAAAGTCTTCAGTTGCGATGTTGTTCAGTTGCCGTGTCGTTTCCGCCTTGATGGCTTCCACATCTCCCAAGTGCCGCCCCCAAAGCACCATTTTGCATTTCGGGAACATGAAGAAGTCACATGGGGCTAAATCGGGTGAATAAGGTGGGTGGTCTGTCACGGTGATTGAGCTTCGGGCCAAAAACTCGCGCACAACGAGCGACGTGTGAGCGGGCGCATTGTCCTGATGAAGGATCCACCTGCTTCCTTTTGCCCACTCCGGTTGAACTCGGGCCACACGAGCTCTGAGACGTGTCAGAACTTCAACGTAAAAATTTCCGTTCACTCTCTGGCCGGGAGGGACAAATTCCTTGTGAATAATGCCCCTAGAATCAAAGAAAACAATCTACATTGTCTTCACATTGGACCTTGATTTTCGCGACTTTTTTGTTCTCGGTTCTCCTGCTAGTTTCCATTCCTTGCTTTGAGGACTCGTCTTCAGTGATGACTCGGTTGAGAAAGTTCCCTCGTTCCTCTTCTTCCAACCAATCCTCACAGCACTCAACCCTCTTTGCTTTCTGTTCTGGAGTCAAGAGCTTCGGTACGATTTTCGCACACAATTTCTTCATTTCAAGTTTTTGTGTCAGGATTTCGCGAACGATTGTTTTGGGGATTGACAGCTCGTCAGCAATCATTCTGACTGTCAATCTACGGTCTTTAAGAACACAAGCCCGATTTCGTTCAACATTTGCATCGGAACTCGATGTCGACGGGCGTCCTGGGCGAGGGTCATCGTTCACTTCTTCTCGGCCATCCCGGAACCTTTTTAACCACTTGTTCACGGTTGGTTCCTTCAGAGAATTGTCTCCGTAAACCTGTTTCAAACATTAAAAAATCTCACGGCCATTCTTGCCTAACTTTGCAAAAAACTTGATGTTGACGCGCTGTTCCTCAATCAGAGAGAGCTCCATGCCGACGGCAAGTGAAAAAGGGTAACTGTCAACAAGCTGCCGCACACTCCCACCTTCACGCAAAGTGTTCTGACTCGAACTGAGCGTTGATGGGACTGATTACAGCAGTAGTCCCACCTGGCGGTGACTGCAACTTGTAACATAAAGACATTATTCAACTTTTATACGTATTTTCCGGACAAACCTCGTACATTCTTCATATGATGCATCAATGTTTTTGACAAAGCTTTGTCGTAATGCTTCCAGTCTGAGTGTCCATATTGCTAAGTCCAGTTCTTTGCTGATTGCCTGTACTTAAAAGATATAATGACGATGTCATATTTGTGAACAGAGCACGAAACAAAAATTTTACTGTAGGCCCTACGTAGATACCAGCACACATTTCGCAACGCTTCGAAAAGGGCCAGTTCTGATATACTACGTTTACGTGCGATACATCTTCAGAAAGATAAAAACAAGCTTTCGGAAACCGTGTTTCGCTAGTGTATAAACATGTTTAGATCTGAAGCGGATTTACTAGCCCAATAAAATATGGCGTCTGCAAAACAGCTGTGTGAGTTTCTTATTTAGTCAGCGCAATTACTTTCCCTATTCACGTAAATGTCTGCAGCTCATGGTCCCGCTTCCCGAGCCTGGGGTCCTTCACTCGATTCCAGGCGGGGTCAGGGATTTTCACCTGCCCCGAGATGGCTGGGTGTTGTTGTGTCGTCTTCATCATTATCATCATCATCATTCATCCCCATTACGGTCGGAGGAACCACCTCCGTTAGGACCTTGCCTAGTACGGCGGTGCTGGTCTCCCGTATCTTTCCCCGTACGAGAAGCGAGGGACTTCATTTCCATTTTCCAAACTGAATCAGTTTTCTCTCACAGCTCTCTCACAGTGAAAATGAAGATATAAAAACTTCACGAAGCAAGAAATTGAACACACAAGCGTTTACTTAAAAAGCCAGCTGTCGGGCTGGGTTAGCACTTGGATGGGTGGCCATCTGGTCTGCCGAGCGTTGTTGGCAAGCCAGGTGCATTCAGCCCTCGTGAGGAAAACCGAGGAGCTACTTGATTGAGAAGTAGCGGCTCTGGTCTCGTAAACTGACATACAGTTGGGAGAGCAGTGCACTGACCACATGCCCCTCCATGTCCACATCCAGTGACGCCTGTGGGTTGAGGATGACACGGTGGCCAGTCGGTACCCTTGGGCCTTCATGGCCTGTTCAGGTGGAGTTTAGTCTTTAGTTTTAGTTTACTTGAAAAAGTAACATTAAGTGAGCTTACTATGTGCTACCTAGGCATGACTCCAACACCGCCGAGTCCTATTGCATGCTTTCACACTCCAAAAACTTTTCTTGGTTTGTGGAATTAACCCATAACATGATACCATAAGACATAATATAGTAAAAATAAGCAAAGTATCAATTGTCACTCCCTCTGAAAAAAAGAGATATAGTGCCACAGTTTACATTTACAAGTATTAACCTCCCCAAAAATCATGGTCAGATGTTGGTCACCTCCCTTAAAACCATGATCAAATGTTGCTCACCGTAGTCGAAGCACCCACACTGAATGTTTTCCTAAAATATTTCAAATAGGTTTTCGTGAGATAATGGGACGTCTTTCCGCAAATAACTGACAGTTGAGGCTTTGAAACATACCTGCTTTGTTTCCACACCTGTTGAAGGGAGCAGTGCCTGTTGTCGTCGCGTTTTCTGTATGTTTCCAATGTTAGTAGTTAGTGCATTTATGTAGACAAACAACACAGTACAGTGGCTCATAAAGAATGACTTAACTGTAAATCTAAAAAAAAAAAAAAATACATCTGTGCTCATCACGAAAAGGGAATAGGGAGATGCATGCATGCATGTCCAAAGGAACAGCCACTGCAGCGACTACAGACATTGTGAAATTTATTAAATGAATTTGCAATTGCGAATGACAGCAACCATCAGCTGTAGAATGGAATGACGCCAATGAAAATATGTGCTGGACCGATACTCGAACACGGCTTTCCCGCTTATCACGAGTGGCGGCCTTACCATTTGGCTACCCAAGCACGGCTCATGGCCACAGCCAAACTTCTGTATGTCATCAACCATGCGTCCCAGTCTGCCACAAAATTTCATTGTTGTCATTCCATTCTATAGCTGATTGTTGTCCTCATTAGCAAATGCGAATTTATTTAAAATTGGAAGAAGTTATTTGTACAAATTTTTTAAACTATACCCTGTGTTCACAACATGTATAGGTTTTCACCACTGATACCGAATGTTTTGTCTATCCCAGCATCATTGCGATGGTTAATAAAATCAGTAACGCCGTTATCGTTGTGTAATTTCCCTAAGAGTTCATCAAGAGATTCATTAAATGGTTTAATGTTTCTCTCAATGTCTGCTCTTGAGTCAACGCCCTAACCATTGGAATCGTAAATCTCTTCTATGCCATGATGATCTTGTGCTTTGTCGACATCTTGTTATGTATGAAGCGGGCTCCTTCGTAGGATGCACCTTATACAGGGTGGTCCATTGATCGTGACTGGGACAAATATCTCACGAAATAAGCATCAAAATAAAAAACTACAAAGAACAAAACTCGTCTAGCTTGAAGGGGAAAACCAGATGGCGCTATGGTTGGCCCGCTAGATGGCGCTGCCATAGGTCAAACGGATATCACCTGTGTTTTCTTAAATAGGAACCCCCATATTTTATTACATATTCGTGTAGTACGTAAAGAAATATGAATGGTTTAGTTGGACCACTTTCTTCGCTTCGTGATAGATGGCGCTGTAATAGTCACAAACATATGGCTCACAATTTTAGACGAACAGTTGGTAACAGGTAGGCTTTTTAAATTAAAATACAGAACGTAGGTACGTTTGAACATTTTATTTCGGTTGTTCCAATGTGATACATGTACCTTTGTGAACTTATCATTACTGAGAACGCATGCTGTAACAGCGTGAATACCTGTAAATACCACATTAATGCAATAAACGCTCAAATTGATGTCCGTCAACCTCAATGCATTTGGCAATACGTGTAACGACATTCAACAGCGAGTAGTTCGCCTTCCGTAATGTTTGCACATACATTGACAATGCGTCGGTGGATTACGATAGCAAATATCCTTCAACTTTCCTCACAGAAAGAAATCCGGGAACGTCAGGTCCGGTGAACGTGCAAGCCATAGAATGGTGCTTCGACGACCAATCCACCTGTCATGAAATATGCTATTCAGTACCGCTTCAACCACACGCGAGTTATGTGCCGGACATCCATCATGTTGGAAGTACAAAGCCATTCTTTCATGCAGTGAAACATCTTATAGTAACATCGGTTGAACATTACGTAGGAAAACAGCATACATCGCACCATCTAGATTGCCATCGATAAAATGGGGGCCAATTATCCTTCCTCCCATAATGCCGCACCATACATTAACCCGCCAAGGTCGCTGATGTTCCACTTGTCGTAGGCATCGTGGATTTTCCGTTACCCAATAGTGCAAATTATGCCGGTTTACGTTGCCGCTGTTGGTGAATGACGCTTCGTCGCTAAATAGAACGCGTGCAAAAAATCTGTGATCGTCTCGTAATTTCTCTTGTGCCCAGTGGCAGAACTGTACACGACATTCAAAGTCGTCGCCATGCAATTCCTGGTGCATAGAAATATGGTACGGGTGCAATCTGTAACCTCCCCCTCACTTATCGACCTTAATGACAGTGAAAAATTAAACCGCGTGTACCTAATGGGAATTTTGGAAAAGCAATCGTCACCGAAGTTAACCTGTCGGTAAAGAGGGAGGAAAGGGTTACATCTAAATGGAAGGAAAAATGCAAGTGAAACTGGTGGAAATTAATTTTGAAATAGGGGTAAAGTTAATAAAGAAAGTAAATGTGCAGCCGTTACGTTAACAATTAACTAGCGGTAATTAGTTATTTGAGATTTGGGGGAAATCACGGTCGCCAGTCCTAAGGACAATTACTATAGTAACTGAAAAAGAAAGGTTATTACACATATAATTAGCACTAGAAGCGTGGCAACTGAAGGTTGACACGTGTAGTGTGAAAACTGAAAGTTTGTCAGAAGTAATAAATTTCGCTACACCCTGACTTAATTTAGCAAAAGAATTAATAAAACCGGAAAAACGAAAGTTAATTTAGTGACTGAAGTTAATAGTGAGCTTTCTTTCTGAAGCACATCGAAATCCAGTAAAATACGGTTAGTCTTGGACTACCTCAACAATCATTTCAAAAGCAACTTGACTCTACGCAATTTAGAAACAAGAGATTTAACTTTGAACTTGAATTAAATGATTCTGAACTATTAACAATAGTAAAATTTAGTACGTACCAAGCTGAGCTGCAGTCACAGGTAAGCTAAAATATGCTAACAAAACTCGCACTCTAAATTTGTGCTCGTGTAACCTAAATATTGTAGCCAGCTACTGAACTTTGAAATTAAAGCAGTGAAATCTAATTATATTATTTTAATGCTGGCGTTTGAATTTCAATGACACTCGGGTTCATTTCGGAAAAGGAAGGGACCCTGCTTGGCAATGCAATTGGGACAATGAGCAACAAAGGTTCATGCTAAGTTGCTGTAATTTTGCGAGGCAAATGGAACAATTTGAAAAGCTGAGGTCTGCCATACAGTTCTGAAACTTTACGTGCTTTTAGTCTTCCTTGTTGGTTGATTGAAGGTTTGAAGCCGTCGATCGAGGAGGTGGCGACAGTCACTCATTGTCGGCCGTCGCTGATGCAGAAGCTGGATGTTGGCGCGCCTTCTTCTCGACACGGTCACCAGGCGAAACGGGCTCTTGATGTGCGCCAGCTAATGCTTCCCGTCCGCGACACCATGTCAGAAACTATCATCGCGAGTCGAGCGCAATTACATGCTGCCAAACCCCGAAAGCGCGGCAACTCGCGGGAGCGTCACACAACACCTGCTCCACTCGCTACTCCCACCAGACTCTCACTGTTCTGCCCGCGCTCCACGCGGCAGAGTTAACACTACCAAAGATCCTACACACTTTGATTCTTCACACGACCCATCGATGTAATCGTTCGATAGCAGTTTTCCCTAGGCAAGACCCAGCGTAAAAATACAAATAATATTTACGAAACAAACCAATTATACATCGACATGAGTGCATAAATATATATATACAAACAGTAAAACAATTACAATATATAAAGAGACAGAAATGTCATATCTTGAGGTAGCAAAACAAGGAAAAAAAATAATAGTACAATAGATGGAAATATGAGGATATGCATTTCCGGCGTTACACGTGCCCCACATTGTCTGAGGATGTTCGTGTAACGTAAACAGACTCAGAAAATGTCCCAAAAAAGAAACAGCGGAAATGCATATGCTCAAAACATCAACAAAATTTAGCATTCGTCTAATTAATCATAAATCAATTTTTAGACCATAATAATTGAGTGGAGACACTCCTAATCTTATTCCACTCTGTCATCTTGCACAAAATAAAACAGGTTGACAACATATCAGAATTCATAGAAAACACAGAAAATGGTTTAGCTATTCCAAAATCATTAAAATTCGTAACACTACAAGAAATGGAATACTATTTACAAAATTAATCGGAGTACATGGTCACAAAAACAGGTAGATCAAAATACGCAAATTAATTATTAATTACATAGAATACACATTTTATATAACCTTTTCGTAATTAATACTCTCGTCATGGGAGTCCATTAAACGCTAAACAAGAAAATAACACACATCAGATCGAAAAAAACATAAATATTGACAGTAGAATTCTTTCAGCTGTCCAGGAAAAAAAACAATTCCGCCTTCCGTACTCGCAAGTACAAAGAATGCCGATAGCGGCCC
Organism: Schistocerca americana; assembly: GCF_021461395.2. NCBI lineage: Eukaryota > Metazoa > Arthropoda > Insecta > Orthoptera > Acrididae > Schistocerca > Schistocerca americana. The sequence continues at coordinate 1,034,931,426 of NC_060119.1, read as the reverse complement.
AAGAGCCGACAGCGGCACCGCCTCGCCAGTATTGTTGCGCCCGCCTGTGCGGCACGCTTGATCTCACTCGCCTGTGTAACGGCATTTCCAGAACGTCCGTTTCACTGAATTCTTTCGGAAAACCTCACTCCCGAGTAATCTCAAGGAGTCCATAAACACTATCACAGTGGATAACTCAACACTGTCCATCATCACACATGTACAAGCCTGAAACTTAAAACAGCGTCTAAGTACATCGGCAATGACTAGTAAAACACATATTCATGGGATCTCACAGCTAGTTACAAAATCATATTTACATTGCTTAATCTACTGTGACTTAGCTGAAAACTTAAACTAGCAGCTTGGATTTTTAAATTGATTAATATTCAGTAACTCTTAAATCATTTAATCAACATAAATTACTAATTAATTACAACTTCTTTAATGACCTCTAGGTCAGGCAAAAGCATCGCCACATGGCACATCCTTAAATCTTACACTCTATATCTACATACTGCACAAATTACCCTATCTGTGGTACTAATCAATCCTTGGTTGGTACAATTTCAGGTCTACAATGTTTCGTATACCTAATAGCTTTCCAGAGCTTGGATACTCTAAGCAATAAGCATTTGTGTGAGGTATACCAATGACTTTATATGGTCCATTATAAACAAACTTAAATTTAGAGATTTCATTGTCTATCTCGCTCGATTTCTCATGAGCTTTTACAAGTACTAAGTCTCCGATTGCAAACTTAGCAAAACGCGCTTTAGCGTCATGACGACGTATGCGAGCATCGGCTTTTAGCTTCATTACTTCTCGCAAACGATCTTTTTTCACACCAATACTAATGTTAATCCGTGGAGGGAATTTGATTATCTCTTCCAATTCACTTTCTACACTTTTGTCAATGCCGAAATTCCTCACATTACAGTAGTTCAAATTCATACCTACGTCAATACCATTCGGCCAGTTAACAACGTGTATAGGCTGGTATTGCCTATGCACACCGTCTCCTGCCTCGTCAAAACTAACTACTATTGCTTTATCTTGTGACGTACATGTCAAAGTTTTGCTTTCGCAATTAATCACTGCACGGTACTTTAATAGCCAATCTAACCCGATAATTACTTCCGTAGCTAAGTCTGGCACGACGACAAACTCTTGTTCAAATCGTGCTCCACAAATCTCGAAGTTGACAAAAATTTGTTTCGTGACCGGTTTACTGGCCTTCCCAGTAGCACCGATAATTTTCACTCCTGTTACTGGCATAACTACGATGTCAGGTCTGTCTTTCAGTAACTCAAATATTTTGCCAGATACAGCACTCAATTCTGCACCGGTGTCAATCAACACGTTTAGTTGTAGGTCGTGCATATTAACAGACACTACTATCTGTCTACACTTGTCCTCGACGGTTTCTTTATTTTCCCACAGTAAATCCTCGTCTATATCCAGGTCATTCCAGAAAAAACCATCCGGCTTTGATCCTAAATCCGGTTTATCTGGCGGCTTTTTCAGCCTCTGTTCACTTACAGTTTTAATTTCAACACGTTTGTCCTGAGGCTTAGTCTCAAGCTTCGCCTCCAATACCGAAACCTTTTCCTGTAACTCGTCAACTAGTGAGTGTTGCTTTGCTATCAATTCACTAATTTTCACTTTCGTTGATTCCTCTTTAATCAGATTGATCTCATCTGCCAATTTACCTGGAGACATGTGCCCAGTAGTATCTGCAATTACTTCCTCTAGATCTGCGCAACCCACACTGTTATCTTCTGACCGTATAATGTCAGCTCTAACCTCATACACGCTGTAATCTACGTGCTTTTCTACCAATTGTGTTCGGCTATCACTAAAATTTTCGTAATCTTTCTCCTTAATTCTCTCGCAATGTTTAAACTGGATGTTCGCGTCGGATGGGTCGGCTACTTCTACCATTACAACTTTCGGTAAAGTCTGCCGGTTAGGGCCAGAACTTTCCGTTACTACTTCAACATTCAACTCCTCCGGGACGAAACACGACGCATCTTGCTCGTGCTCCCCATTAACATCAACTATTTCTAGTAAAGTCTGCCGGTTAGGGCCAGAACTTTCTATCACTTCACAATCACTATCTTCCTGCGGGACGAGACGCGGCAAATCCTGCCCGCGCTCCCCATAAACACTTCTCCCGTACAGGCCACTATAATCTCTTAGTTCGTCGTATAAGCGACCGAACTGCCTTAACCAGACCTCATCTCTCTCTGCATCTCCTCGCTCGATGACGGACGTTTTATCCGACATCTGATCTTCTTTCAACACTTGCGAATCATTCTTAAACTCAATCTCCAGTTCCGCTGTGGGTATTACAGCTGCCACTTTATAGTCGATTTCCGGAACACTACTTAAATTGTTCTCACTGACAGTGAATGTATTTTCTACTGCCGTGTCTACAGCTGATCTACTACTTGTGGGCGCACTCCTTTCTCCTAATACTGGCACACTCTCCCGCCGTTGATTATTCCATACGGAATTTTCATAACGACGACACCTGGGTTTTCTCCTGTTATTGGGCCGCCAAAATTTCTCCACGCCCGGTCGGCCCCTCACCGGCGCGGCTAATGGTTTCCCTGTCTCGTCCCAGCAGATACGCTCCCCGGATACTGCTGAGGCGGCTGGTCACACCCTCTGGCGTTATTACTATTCTGCGCAGCCCGTATCATGCTAGTATGATACTGGTTTCCGTCATTCCGGTTATTATTTGCATTGTACCGATTGTCATTACGGCCCGAACCATTATTGTTATTGCTGCCAAGATTGCGGTATGCATTATTCCCATAGTTATCGTTGTTGTGGTTCCTGTTGTTGTTACCACGGCCTCCACCACTGTCGCGATTATTGCGCCAATTGTCCTCGTCCTCAACTCTTTCCAGGAAATCATTGATTGTCCTGTAATTGCTTCCTACGTAGCGTTTTGTATCATCTGGAAGCTTCTTGTAGAGTTCCCAGACTATTTCGGATTCCGTGCGGTGATCACGCAAATATTCCAACTTGCGGATCCAGCCCTCACAAAACTCCTTCATCGAGCCGCGCGGATTCGCATCGAAAGGCCTCGATACGACAAATTCGCGCCAGACACTTTGCTGTTTTTGCTCTGACCAGTATTCAGCCAGAAACAAATTTTTAAACTCGTCAAAAGTCAGGTTCGTAATGTTGAGGTTTAAGCCCCAACGCTTGGCATCACCAGCCAGCACATCAATAACCGCATTAATTTTTCTCTCATTAGTCCATGATCTGGGTAAAACTCTTTCACAATTCTTAATGAAATCCGTCGCGTGTATACCGCCTTTTTTCAAGGGGTCGAACCGCTCCTCTTTCGTCAACAATTCCGAACGATGTGCATAGATTGGCACATAGCTCTGTTTTTCGTCAAGTTTCCTTTCTAATTCCGACACCCTCGTAATCACTTGGCAAGTGGTTGTCGCAAGCGTTTCCACTTCCCTCTTTTTCTCTTCACAGGTATTAGCCTGCTTCGTCACTTTGGTATCTACTTCGGATACTAAAGCCTTTAAAGTTTCCACCTTCTGTTGATCCTCTTTCCTCACTAATTGAATTTGTTCCGTCACCTTATTCTCGATGATCGGAGCAACTGATTCTCCTACACTTTTCTCGATTCTGCTAATTTCAGAATTAAAACGAGTATTTATGCTCGCAATTTCCGCCTGAACGCCTATCATTTCCTGTTTAAGATTACCGATTTCGGTATTAATTACAACAATATCTTCTTTGATTTTATCAACTTTTGTGTTAACAACTCCAACATTGTTGATAACAACGTTAATAGCTTTGTTCTGATTGTCTAGCATCCGTTCAAATTTTTCAGACTGAGCTTCTTGCTTGGCAGCCTGAACTTCTTGTTTGGCAGCCTGATCTTCTTGCTTGGCCGATTGACTCTTGATTTCGTTAATCAAAACATTCAATAAATCAGTTAAATTCCCGGAAACTACCGGTTTTACTTCCGTAGCGGCTTCCACTTTAATTGTCCCCCCGTATTCGTCATCAAGGGATTCAGATTTGATTTTCACTTCTGATTCCGAAACATTTTCTAAACTTTTGAATTCCATTTCTGCTCTTTGTTGCGTTTCGGTGGTCGCGTCTTTCATGCTAGCCGCCTGCGTTTCCCACTGTTCGACCGATTGTTCCGTATCCAAGTCTACCAAATTTTGGCAATTGTTGCCTTCACTCATTTTAATAATTTTCAATATAACTGCCAAATCTCAAATATAATTAGGATTACTCCCACTACTTATTCTCGCTGACGTAACGGCCTGTACGTAACCAGTACTTTGTTACGAGATTTGCAACATACAAAATTCGTGTCCAGAACAACCTCAAATCCGAAGATTGTCCTGTCACGGTCGCCACGTGTAACCTCCCCCTCACTTATCGACCTTAATGACAGTGAAAAATTAAACCGCGTGTACCTAATGGGAATTTTGGAAAAGCAATCGTCACCGAAGTTAACCTGTCGGTAAAGAGGGAGGAAAGGGTTACATCTAAATGGAAGGAAAAATGCAAGTGAAACTGGTGGAAATTAATTTTGAAATAGGGGTAAAGTTAATAAAGAAAGTAAATGTGCAGCCGTTACGTTAACAATTAACTAGCGGTAATTAGTTATTTGAGATTTGGGGGAAATCACGGTCGCCAGTCCTAAGGACAATTACTATAGTAACTGAAAAAGAAAGGTTATTACACATATAATTAGCACTAGAAGCGTGGCAACTGAAGGTTGACACGTGTAGTGTGAAAACTGAAAGTTTGTCAGAAGTAATAAATTTCGCTACACCCTGACTTAATTTAGCAAAAGAATTAATAAAACCGGAAAAACGAAAGTTAATTTAGTGACTGAAGTTAATAGTGAGCTTTCTTTCTGAAGCACATCGAAATCCAGTAAAATACGGTTAGTCTTGGACTACCTCAACAATCATTTCAAAAGCAACTTGACTCTACGCAATTTAGAAACAAGAGATTTAACTTTGAACTTGAATTAAATGATTCTGAACTATTAACAATAGTAAAATTTAGTACGTACCAAGCTGAGCTGCAGTCACAGGTAAGCTAAAATATGCTAACAAAACTCGCACTCTAAATTTGTGCTCGTGTAACCTAAATATTGTAGCCAGCTACTGAACTTTGAAATTAAAGCAGTGAAATCTAATTATATTATTTTAATGCTGGCGTTTGAATTTCAACGACACTCGGGTTCATTTCGGAAAAGGAAGGGACCCTGCTTGGCAATGCAATTGGGACAATGAGCAACAAAGGTTCATGCTAAGTTGCTGTAATTTTGCGAGGCAAATGGAACAATTTGAAAAGCTGAGGTCTGCCATACAGTTCTGAAACTTTACGTGCTTTTAGTCTTCCTTGTTGGTTGATTGAAGGTTTGAAGCCGTCGATCGAGGAGGCGGCGACAGTCACTCATTGTCGGCCGTCGCTGATGCAGAAGCTGGATGTTGGCGCGCCTTCTTCTCGACACGGTCACCAGGCGAAACGGGCTCTTGATGTGCGCCAGCTAATGCTTCCCGTCCGCGACACCATGTCAGAAACTATCATCGCGAGTCGAGCGCAATTACATGCTGCCAAACCCCGAAAGCGCGGCAACTCGCGGGAGCGTCACACAACACCTGCTCCAGTCGCTACTCCCGCCAGACTCTCACTGTTCTGCCCGCGCTCCACGCGGCAGAGTTAACACTACCAAAGATCCTACACACTTTGATTCTTCACACGACCCATCGATGTAATCGTTCGATAGCAGTTTTCCCTAGGCAAGACCCAGCGTAAAAATACAAATAATATTTACGAAACAAACCAATTATACATCGACATGAGTGCATAAATATATATATACAAACAGTAAAACAATTACAATATATAAAGAGACAGAAATGTCATATCTTGAGGTAGCAAAACAAGGGAAAAAAAATAATAGTACAATAGATGGAAATATGAGGATATGCATTTCCGGCGTTACAAATCGATGTAGATGTAGCATTCTCAACACCGACGTTTTTGAGATTGCCGATTCTCGCGCAATTTGTCTGCTACTGATGTGCAGATTAGCCGTGACAGCAGCTAAAACACCTTCTTGGGCATCATCATTTGTTGCAGGTCGTGGTTGACGTTCCGCATGTGGTTGAACACTTCCTGTTTCCTTAAATAACGTAACTATCCGGCGAACGGTCCGGACACTTGGATGATGTCGTCCAGGATACCGAGCAGCATACATAGCACACCGCGGTTGGGCATGTTGATCACAATAGCCATTCATTAACACGATATCGACCTTTTCCGCAATTGGTAAACGGTCCGTTTTAACACGAGCGATGTATCAAAAAGAAAATACCGTCCGCGCTGGCGGAATGTTACGTGATACCACGTACTTATACGTTTGTGACTATTACAGCGCCATGTATCACGAAGCGAAAAAAGTGCTCCAACTAAAACATTCATATTTCTTTACGTACTACACTAATATGTAATAAAAATGGAGGTTCCTATTTTAAAAAACGCAGTTGATATCCGTTTGACCTATGGCAGTACCATCTAGTGGGCCAACCATAGCTTCATCTGGTTTCCCCCTTCAAGCTAGACGAGTTTCGTTCTATGTAGTTTTTTCGTTTGATGCTTATTTCGTGAGATATTTGGCCCAGTCACTATCAATGGACCACGCTGTATACATTCCATCCCATTCTATCAACCTTCACAATGCTGTGCACATTCTTTAAATTCCATCAACCTTTACAGTTAAAGTCACTTTCTTTCATAGAATGTTCTGGGTGTACATCAGTAGTTCCTTAACCCCAGCATCTAAGTCGTTGCTCAGCTCAGAAAGGTCTGAAGATATGTCTCCTCTAGGTCCCTAACTTTACTTTCCAAAGGCTGAAATTTTCCGTCTATGTACAGATGCATTCTCTGTCTATATACACCTATCCCATTGGGCTGAGTGCCTAATGTGAGTGCGAACTTGTTCATGGTGTGATGTAAACTAATGTCACTTTTTCATATCTATAGATAAAGATACTCCCGAAAGTTCTGTCTATATCTACCGTCATTTAATTTCTTGATTTATCAATAATGAGAAACCTGTACTGTGTGTGATTCCAGAAATCTGTGCATATCTTCACAAAAGCGTTGAATGACACGTTGGTTCCTATATGGGCCCAGTAAATTTGTTTTAAATTCAAATTGTCTTCTTTGAAAGCTATAACGAGATTTGAATTATCCCGCACCAACTGTTTTGGAATTCGGGAATATGTTTGACACAAACAAATTACGTCAAGACCCATATGACCACCAAAACAGAAGTATCATAGAATTTCCTACTGGTTTTCCACAGTATCATCATCAAATACGAACAGGGTGTTTGGCTTTACTTTTTCTGATGGAGATGTTCGACTGCTTTGACTGAAAGTCGTGTTTATTACTCCATCGACACCCTGCAGTATCTATTGCAGTAACTGGTACTTAGGCTGAAACAGCTTTCTTTAAAATACACTTACATGCTCAAAGCACACTCTATCCAGGTGTGTTATCAGTGACATGACAACATTTGTCTTGCTGCAGTTGGATGGACCTACGATTATTGCGTGTTTCATCGGGTAGGAGTATTTCTTTCTTCTTGTTCTTCTGGCCTTCTTCTGCACCATCATAGGACCAGTCACTTACAACAAAATCTTGATATATATATATATATATATATATATTACTGCTATATATTACTGCTATCATTATTGTCCGCACAATGTCTAGAATACTGTAACAGCACCAAGCTGTCTGAATCAATTGATCACCACAATCAGTAATTGTTAAACTAAATTATATATATATATATATATATATATATATATATATATATATATATATATAAGTGATTCAGACAGCTTGGTGCTGTTACAGTATTCTAGACATTGTGCTGACAATAATGATAGCAGTGATATTATTATGAGAAGTATGACCCAAATGGAAACACAATTTGTGTAATATCCATAATTTTATTCAACAGTCATATACAGAATGCCTAATCAACAAAATCAGCTGGTTCCTTATTTTCACACATGTACAGAAATTTGCAAATAAAGCTTTATTATACACACAGAATTCAGTCTCAAAGTGATGAGTGTTCCTTTACCTTCTTCTTTTGGCACTGTATTGATGCACTGTTGTACATTGTCTACAGACACACTATACATATGGAGATAGTTTACAGTGTCTTGATATACAGTTTGAAGATAAGGCAGACCAACACAACAGATAGCACCATTTGTAGACTGAACAAATTTGTAACGGTGGAGTGTTGCAGTTAAATGGATCGGCCTTTAGATCTCTCCATGAGTACCACAGCATTGTACAATGATGTGACAGATAGTGTCAGACCAGCACAGTAAATGTCTGGAGGTGGATAAGATTGACAACACTCGGAGGTCAGCTGTTGATTGATGTAGGGTTCTGCATGATACAGTTAATCCCATTCCAACTCTGTAAAAGGCACTTTAACAATTCTCATTGCATTTTCAACTTCTAACACAGTATGCTAAAAGCTGTCCACTGATGCTTCTATACCAATATTTTAGCACTTTGAACCATTTGCTGTTAAATTATAAGTTGAATTGAAAAGCAGTAGAGCACTGGCAGGACTTGGCAACTTCTCATCAATCACATCAACACACTGTTCTTGCAGTAACACCAGAATGTTCTTGAATGGTGCCTGTGTGTCAGGGACGAGTGCTGAACTGCACCACGTGGTGTAGAGCTCCTAGCATAATTCTTCTGAGAGTCAGGGACTGGCCGGATGCCTTCAACGACAAGTGGGATGGATAATAGACCTAACATGTTGGCCAGGTGAGCTACAGGATGCCACGGTGCTGCTGCTGGCCCCAAAAGGCCTGGAGGTGCTGCTGGTCCAGACATGCAGGAGCTCGCTGCAAGTTTTGACATGCCGAATGTCGCTGAACACAGAAGAAGAAACATTAAGAATCCTCAAACAAAGTTATGGAGTTGGACAAAGAAATGGAACTAAACCAATGTATTTACTTTTACGCTTCTTCTGTGAGATGGAGGCAGATGAACATCTCATCAGGTGCTGCGGAAGCTTCATGATTCTTCCACTGAGTGACTGACTGCTACTGAGAGCGCATCATCTTATATCCCCCTGACGTCACGGTCACATGAGCGGATGTACCATTCTTGCGCCCCTATTGGCTCCCGCCAATTTTCGTATAGGTGAGGGGTGATTGCTGTATTCCTATTGGTTTCTGTGGGACGTCCTGGGGGGAGGGTGGGAGATCGTTTCAGATCGCTCTCTGTTGCAGTTTTGTGAAATACTACTCAGTGCATATTGGGCTGCATTCATGGTCGCATGTGTTGCACGCATTATGGGCAACTACATGTACATCTACATACATAATCCGCAATCCACCATACGGAGCGTGGCGGAGGGTACCTCGTACAACAACTAGCATCTTCTGTCCGTGTTCCACTCCCAAACGGAAAAATGACTGCCTACATGCCTCTGTGCGAGCCATAATCTCTCTTATCTTATCTTTGTGGTCTTTCCATGAAATATAAGTTGGCGGCAGTAAAATTGTACTGCAGTCAGCCTCAAATGCTGTGTCTCTAAATTTCCTCAGTAGCGATTCACGAAAAGAACGCCTCCATTCCTCCAGAGACTCACACTCGAGTTCCTGAAGCATTTCCGTAACACTCGCGTGATGATCAAACCTACCAGTAACAAATCTAGCAGCCCGCCTCTGAATTGCTTCTATGTCCTCCCTCAATCCGACCTGATAGGGATCCCAAACACTCGAGCAGTACTCAAGAATAGGTCGTGTAAGTGTTTTATAAGCGGTCTCCTTTACAGATGAACCACATCTTCCAAAATTCTACCAATGAACCGAAGACGACTGTCTGCCTTCCCCACAACTGCCATTACATGCTTGTCCCACTTCATATCGCTCTGCAATATTACGCCCAAATATTTAATCGACATGACCATGTCAAGTGCTATACTACTAATGGAGTATTCGAACATTACGGGATTCTTTTTCCTATTCATCTGCATTAATTTACATTTACCTATATTTAGAGTTAGCTGTTATTCTTTACACCAATCACAAATCCTGTCCAAGTCATCTTGTATCCTTCTATAGTTCAATTCTTTTATCTTGGCGGCTTGCGCATGCCCGCCCAGACGCGGGACATTGCTGCGTTGCCAGTTGCACACGACGCACGCGCCAATAGAAGCAGCGCCATAGTATAGCATAGTTCGCAAGCGTACGTTTAGGGGGGGAGCGCGCAGTTCATGAAGTAAAGCCACCACGGCCGCATTAACCCTTTCGCTGCTACAAAGACGTGCTCCCTGCATTCCGCGCTGTGCGCGATTTTGTCACTGCACTGCTCGCCTGTGCAGACACATCGTGTTCCGACTGCTTTGACACACTTATCATTCGATTTCACAAAAACTATTTGGCTCAAAAATTTGATTTTTACACATCTTCTTCACTGCACCTTCCCCCCCCCCCCCCCCCCCCCCCCATAAATGACTTAATTTGATTTCGATGTTCAGCGCTCATATTATGCAGCATTAAATATAGTAAACCATTGCACGAAATTTTGAAGAGTTTGCAGATGTAAAAGTCTATAGAGTATACTTTCCGTATGGTCTATTTTAGTTGCCACAACGTTGAGAATGAAATGTGGACAAGATAACTAAATTTCATATAAAATTTACTGTATAACAATAGCTCATTTAAGTACCACATAGGTGTCGTATGTAATATTGAGAAATATTCCGTCTTTCGCGACTGTAACAAAAGTTTTATTTATACTGAGCACGTTTGGCTTTATTTTAAAGCACTTCAATCAATCAAAAGGAAGTAGACAAAATACATTAAACAAAACTGTGGTCTTACAAAAACATTAGGACTAGAATATACCGTCTATCAGTGAAGTGCTCTGAGCTATGTCAAATATAATTTTTGTGTGTGGCACACACAAACATCATTTATTTGCTAAAACACCGATTTGCCAACACAAACTTGAATATTGTGTTACCGCAGCACAAAACTACGAAAGGTAACTTGGCAATGGAGGAGACAAAATACTGTCCACTGAAGATGCTTCAAAAGAGAGAAACGCGTCTGGTCTAAATAAGTCCCTTATTACAGTTGCAGAAGAGGAATATATTTCAGTACCATTGGTAAAACTGCGACTGTGGAACAAAAACAAGAAAGAGAACATGAGTACCATTGTGTATGTGCCATACCTTTCCTTGATTGAAGTGCTTTAAAATAAGGCCAAACGCGTCCGGTGTAAATAATACTTTTATTACAGTCGTGAAAGACGGAATATTTCTCAATATTACATACGACACCTATGTCGCGCTTAAATTAAACGAGATATTGCTATACAGTATTCTCAACATTGTGGCAACTAAAATCGACCATACGGAAAGTATACGCTATGGACTTCTACCTCTGCAAACTCTTCAAAATTTCGTGCAATGGTTTACTACATTTAATGCTGCATAATAACTGCGTTGAACATCGAAACAAAATTAAGTCATTTATGGGGGGGGGGGGGGGGGGGGGGGGAGGTATCAGTCACGAAGACGTGTAAAAATCAAATTTTTGGGCCAAATAGTTTTTGTGAAATCGAATGATAAGTGTGTCAAAGCAGGGGGAACACCATGTGTCTGCACAGGCGGGCAGTGTAGTGATGACAAACTCGCGCACAGCACAGCACGTGTCTGCTACAGCGAAAGGGTTACTGAAGAGACAAAGCACTAGAAATTTCAAAAAATTGCATTCAAAGAAATATAATTCGTGAAGTAAGGCACTTCGATATTGTTTTTAAAAAATGAAAATATTAAGCAGTGCACAAGGTTTGAACTCATAACCCTTCACGTAGCAGCCAAACACCTTAGCTGTTACGCTAACGCACCTTGTCTGAGTACATAACGCCATGAGGACTATAACACGTCACGCAAAATACTGACAAACACTGTTGGTATGACTATGAATTACTCACGCTTCGTCGAAGTACAATAGGAAATAAACAATTACCGCTGTTGTTTATTGCGAAAAAGCGGTTCGTGAGAGCGATACAAACACCTTTCCTTGCTATCGCCTGAATTAGGAGTCTTATTGCTTGTTTGGTTTAATTAATTAAGAGAATATGAAGCAATTGGTATAAAGAATGCTTTTTCCAAACTTTCTATAAAAGAATGTCTGCTATCAAGACATTGCTTTTGTTCTATTACTTTATTTATGACTGAACGTTTCTAAAACTGAAGACACTCGTCCATGCTCTGCACTGCAGTCGAGATGTGGCAACGTCGTTCTCTGTTCATTGGCTGACTGTGTTTTGTGATGTCAGATGCGCAGAACGAACCTAAACTCGGCCACCAACATAAATGACGCGCACTTTACAGTCACTCAACGACGACACCTTCCCGTGCACCACAGCGTCATCAGCAAACACCCGTACATTGCTACCCACCCTATCCAAAAGATCATTTATGTAGATAGAAAACAACAGCGGACCTACCACACTTCCCTGGGTCACTCCAGATGACACCTTCGCCTCCGATGAACACTCACCATCGAGGACAACGTACTAGGCTCTATTACTTAAGAAGTCTTCGAGCCACTCACACATTTGGGAACCAATCCCGTATGCTCGTACCTTAGTTAGGAGTCTGCAGTAGGGTACCGAGTCAAACGCTTTCCGGAAGTCAAGGAATATGGCATCCGTCTGATACCCTTAATCCATGGTTCGCAAGATATCATGTGAAAAAAGGGCGAGTTGCGTTTCGCAGGAGCGATGCTTTCTAAAGCCGTGCTGATGCATGGACAGCAACTTCTCTGTCTCATGGAAATTCATTACATTCGAACTGAGAATATGTTTGAGAATCCTGCAACAAACCGATGTTAAGGATATTGGTCTGTAATTTTGAGGATCCGTCCTTCTACCCTTCTTACATACAGGCGTCACCTGCGCTTTTTTCCAGTCGCTCGGGACTTTACGTTAGGCAACAGATTCGCGATAAATGTAGACTAAGTAAGGAGCGAATGCAGTAGAGTACTCTCTGCAAAACCGAATCCCATCAGGACCCGGCGATTTATTTGTTTTCAACCCATTCAGCTGCTTCACAACCCCAGGGATGTCTATCACTATGTCCTCCATACAGGAATCTGTACGAGACTCAAAAGGCGGTATGTGTGTACGATCCACCTGCGTGAAAGATTTCTCAAATGCTACATTTAAATTTTCAGCTTTCGTTTTGCTGTCTTCCGTTGTCAGGCCAGACTGATCAGTGAGTGACTGGATGGAAGCCTTCGACCCGCTTACCGATTTTACGTAAGACCAGAATTTCCTTAGGTTTTCAGCAAGATCTTTTACTAAGGTATGACGGTGGTAGTGGTTGTATGCTTCGCGCATCGCTCTTTTTACAACAGCAAGAATCTCTACTACCTTTTGCCTGTCCTCATTCTCCCGATCTTTCTTGTACCGCGAGTGTAACTGTCGTTGCTTCCTGAACATTCTCCGAATTGCGCTGTTAAACCACGGTGGGTCTTTTCCGTCCGTAACCCACTTTTTCGGCACATACTTGTCCAATGCGTGATTTACAATGTGTTTAAAATCTGCCCATAATTCTTCCACGTCCATTGCACCGGAAGTAAATGAAGTCGATTCATTTACTAAGTGGGATCCTAACAACTGCTTATCTGCTCTTTCTAGTAAGAATACTCTCCTAGCCATCTTGACCGAATTTTTAACTTTCGTAACCATAGTCGTAATGACAACATCATGATCACTAATCCCTGTCTCAACACTGACAACGTCGATGAGGCCTGGCCTGTTCGTGGCTACCAGATCTAAATGTACAGGAGTGTGCTGATGTTCTCAAATGTCAGTACGTACAAGATCTCAGATGCATTTAGCGCTATGATCTATTTGTGTCGGCAAATTAATTACAAAAAAGAATAATCATAGGATGGCAGTGATTATTTTATGCGATCTATTCGATTTACACCTTCCAGAGCTTTTCCCTACCGTGTCTCCTGTGTATTCTTAAACATTTAATTTGATAGGGTAGTGCAAACGGACTATTTCCATCCATTTTTTATAACACAGTTGTGACATTATAAGAATGGCCTATTTTTTCCGCCCAAATAAAGAAAAGCACAGCCCAGCATTTCCCACCTATTTAAATAATCTTTTAATAAATAAACAATATAGTGCTTGAATTTAATACCACACGAGTTCCTCCCAGTCTGTCAGCTCAGCAGTGACTGACACATTTCCCCTCCAAATCACAAGTGGGGGAGGGGAACGGAGGAGGGGCGCCCTGTCTCCTGCACACTGATTAAATAAAGAACGTGCAAACTGAAATGATCAACAAATTATTATGTCGTTTGATTTTAATTTCGTGTCGTGAGATCCGTCCTGTAAAGTACAGACGGAGACTTTTTCCTGCCAATTACCAGATGAGTGCAGAGCAGCGAGGAGAGGGAAGAGAAAGGCTGAATTTCCCAGGAATGGAGGAGAGAAAGAGGCTCGGAAATGGGAAAGGATTACTAAAAAAAAGTCCTTTTTCCCAGAGGGTTGGAGGAGAAGAGGAGCTACTTAGCAGAAAAATAGGTTAAGGGGAGTGGGAGGGGGTGGGTGGTTTAATTAATCAGTTTAATTAATTAGCACATCAATTTGATAGCAAAAATGTCGCAGAACCCGCTTTATACAAATATTCATGTCATTTTAGTTTTGAATTTCACAGCTAGTCTTACCCTTAAATCAACTGTCAAATCAAAACAGCGTAACTGCACTTGCTTCTTTTTGCAAGTGGAGGCTATTCATAAAATGAAATGTATTCACAGCTCTGAATATGGACAATCCTCAGTTGTTGACAACGAAAATTTGTGCTGGACTGGGACTCGAACCAGGATTTCCCACTTATAACGAGTGGTCACCTTACCATTTGGCTACCTCCACCGAGCACGACTCATGGCCTCATCCAACCATGTATCTACAACTAGAACTGTTGATATTTTTAAAATATCGGGAATCTGATACATTGGTATTTAAAAATGTAAAAATGTATTCAATGACTCTCCATGTATCGAGAAATATCGATCACCGATAGATCGACGGAAAGAAAATCGATGTACCGACATACAAGATTATCGCCTGCACATTGTATATATGCTGCCGATTTGAGAGTTGTAAATTTAAGTATTGATTGTTGTTTGTATAGGTCAACAAGCTAGCAGCCTGCCTATCCCCCTATTCATTTCTGCAAACGCCAGCAACCTAGCAGTTATACCGTCAAAACTGTGTAGTGAAGTTAAACGATGCGGTTTCTGTTAGTAGCTCCGATCGTCGATTACGACAGCACTCCTCCTCACATATCTCCGCCCACTGCAGATACCGATCTTATCAATTTTTTTTCATCATTTTCAGCAACTTTTCTTGGTGAATGCCGATGAGAAGAAATAGTTGTGTTATAAATTGTTGTTTAACGCAACTGATGGCCTTTTCCTTCATCAGAAATCTGGTTATTCCATTCTGACTGCCACTCCTCTCCCCCCAGCGCATTCGGACTTTCTCTTTTTGCCACCAATACTTGCTTCGCACAGTCAAAGAGAAAGATTGGATGTGATGAAAGCTCAAAAACTTGTAAGACTCCTTAACATAGTAAAAGTAAAATTATGTTCTACTACAATTTCAAACATTTACCGAAAACTGCGGAAGACACGTAATATAATATAAAAATGTCGGCACTCGATATTACTTACCATTTCTATATCAATATATTGGGAAGAGAATATAGCCAATTATACTGATACTCTCTGGAAAAGATATCAATATATCAATTGTTTACCAGCAGCCAAATCTACAACATGTACTCGTTCATCCATTATGGATATTCACGTAAAGGGGAGACATTTTACCTGCTTGAAATTTGCTTGCCTGATGTCGGCCTGTATTACTCCGAATTACAATCCAAGCACTGAAGCGACTACAGCCATTATGAAACTGCGAATAAATTTCAACTATATCGTAATGGCTATAGTCTCTGCAATGCCTGTACGTTCTAACATGCATGAATCCATAATAACACAGGCACTGCAATATCATGTCGATAAAATTCTCCTTGCTATGAGACTACATCATCAACATGATAATTTCTCTGACATTTTGGCACATGTTACTGGTTGACTTCAGGGCATTTTTATGGCTGCTGGCATACAGACTGAACTGATTTTGATTAGATCTCTGTAGATGATGTAAAAATTCGTCTGCACTTGACAGCCCAGACACTACTCTTTTTTTTTTTTGACAAAAATTCGTTTTTTTACACAAAAGCGTTTGTGCAGAGCACACACACACTCTAACATCTCCTCATCAGTATGATCCACTTCACTGAAAACATCGACTTCTAGACAAGCATTACATAAATTAATTACATCGTCATCAGTCTTAACTGCATCAGGTACGTCAAAGGTTTCAACATTACTACGATACTTTACCTGAATTCTAAACTAGATTCCAGCTGACCATTTGACTGTTTCTATCCTGATAGTAATTTTACATTCAGTGATTTCCGACTTCATTTCACTAAGCTGAATGTAGTTATTCTTAATTCCATTTTTAGTTCGTTTCTCCCATGCACACTGTATTCTGTGTTGCCACTACCAAACTAAATAGTTTTTTCTGTTACCTAATAATCCAGTTTACTTTTAGTTTCGTCTATTTTGTTAGTAGTACTCAGTGTTTCATTTGATTTTGCAATTTTAACTTTGGATTCTGTTGTCTCATGACCCACTTAACTAATGATTTATGGTATGTTCTATGGGACCAGACTGCTGAGGTCACTGGTCCCTAGGCTTACACACTTAATCTAACTTTAAACTAACTTACACTAAGGGCACACCCATGCCCAATGGAGGACTCGAAACCCTGACGGGGGAAGCCGCGCGAACCGTGGTAAGGCGCCATAGACTGCATGGCTACCCTGCGCAGCCCCAGTTAACTATTTATTTGTAATTTCTTAGACTTTCCCCCGCGATTCGGTGTCATCTCGTGGAATCGGGTGTACTGCCGGTGGCCTGGGTTTTCCAACACAGTATTTCGACGTTGTAACTCGGCTTCTTCATCAGGTGTTTCCTGTGACTGGTCGACAAGTCACTCACTCACTGACTTGACTTTAGGAGATCTCTTGATTTCGTTTCTTCTGTAGTTCTGGCACTTGTAGTGCCTTCCCTACGTATTTGCTCTATCCGTTTGGATTTTTAATTCCTCTCTTTTTGCTGTGTCTGCTCCAGGTATCATTCTTGTTTTATTAACATATTTCTCTTATTACGCGCTTTATTCACGCAATAGGTCCGGCCACCTTGAGGTCGGCCGCCAATGTAGCTACACTCCTGGAAATTGAAATAAGAACACCGTGAATTCATTGTCGCAGGAAGGGGAAACTTTATTGACATATTCCTGGGGTCAGATACATCACATGATCACACTGACAGAACCACAGGCACATAGACACAGGCAACAGAGCATGCACAATGTCGGCACTAGTACAGTGTATATCCACCTTTCGCAGCAATGCAGGCTGCTATTCTCCCATGGAGACGATCGTAGAGATGCTGGATGTAGTCCTGTGGAACGGCTTGCCATGCCATTTCCACCTGGCGCCTCAGTTGGACCAGCGTTCGTGCTGGACGTGCAGACCGCGTGAGACGACGCTTCATCCAGTCCCAAACATGCTCAATGGGGGACAGATCCGGAGATCTTGCTGGCCAGGGTAGTTGACTTACATCTTCTAGAGCACGTTGGGTGGCACGGGATACATGCGGACGTGCATTGTCCTGTTGGAACAGCAAGTTCCCTTGCCGGTCTAGGAATGGTAGAACGATGGGTTCGATGACGGTTTGGATGTACCGTGCACTATTCAGTGTCCCCTCGACGATCACCAGTGGTGTACGGCCAGTGTAGGAGATCGCTCCCCACACCATGATGCCGGGTGTTGGCCCTGTGTGCCTCGGTCGTATGCAGTCCTGATTGTGGCGCTCACCTGCACGGCGCCAAACACGCATACGACCATCATTGGCACCAAGGCAGAAGCGACTCTCATCGCTGAAGACGACATGTCTCCATTCGTCCCTCCATTCACGCCTGTCGCGACACCACTGGAGGCGGGCTGCACGATGTTGGGGCGTGAGCGGAAGACGGCCTAACGGTGTGCGGGACCGTAGCCCAGCTTCATGGAGACGGTTGCGAATGGTCCTCGCCGATACCCCAGGAGCAACAGAGTCCATAATTTGCTGGGAAGTGGCGGTTCGGTCCCCTATGGCACTGCGTAGTATCCTACGGTCTTGGCGTGCATCCGTGCGTCGCTGCGGTCCGGTCCCAGGTCGACGGGCACGTGCACCTTCCGCCGACCACTGGCGACAACATCGATGTACTGTGGAGACCTTACGCCCCACGTGTTGAGCAATTCGGCGGTACGTCCACCCGGCCTCCCGCATGCCCACTATACGCCCTCGCTCAAAGTCCGTCTACTGCACATACGGTTCACGTCCACGCTGTTGCGGCATGCTACCAGTGTTAAAGACTGCGATGGAGCTCCGTATGCCACGGCAAACTGGCTGACACTGACGGCGGCGGTGCACAAATGCTGCGCAGCTAGCGCCATTCGACGGCCAACACCGCGGTTCCTGGTGTGTCCGCTGTGCCGTGCGTGTGATCATTGCTTGTACAGCCCTCTCGCAGTGTCCGGAGCAAGTATGGTGGGTCTGACACACCGGTGTCAATGTGTTCTTTTTTCCATTTCCAGGAGTGTAGTTGTCCGTATTGGCTATTAATGAGTTTTCGGATCGCTGCTACTCTTCATAGAATTGTCAGGTGGTCTGTATGATGCTGTCCTTTAACACTGGAGCGCCAGCCTGCTCGTGAAGCTGCCTAATGGGGAAGCGTCTGGGTAGGTGCAGACCAGTTTCTATAATTTTCAATGTCGATGTTGGTAGCATTGCCCCATATCAAAGAAACATACTCTATAATGGGCCTAATAAGTGCCAGATGTAGTGTTAATCCACACTGGTTGGATTAAGTCGTTGTTGGATTTAAGACTGGTTAAAGCATGCTTAGGCGACCCAACGCATTTCCTCTCACTTCATAGACTTGAGGTTCCCAGGTCATATGACAATATAGGGTCATGCCAAGGTATTTCAAGGTTCGTGATCGTGGGATGGGAACTCCCATGACACGAAGCGGCACTAAATCTGCAGGAAGCTTTTTCCTGGTGATGACCAGGGATTGGCTTTTAGCCACATTCATCTTCAGTGGCCAGTTGGTCGCCCGAGATCCAACGTTGTCACATGCTTCTTGCAGACGACACCTCATTATCTGCACGCTGAGACTGCACGCAAAGAGTGCAGTGTCTTCTGCAGAAAGCACAAGCTCGACTCGTGGAGTTTTTGACATGTCAGACATATACAGGCTGTTACAAAAAGGTACGGCCAAACTTTCAGGAAACATTCCTCACACACAAAGAAAGAAAATATGTTATGTGGACATGGGTTTGGAAACGCTTACTTTCCATGTTAGAGCTCATGTTATTACTTCTCTTCAAATAACATTAATCATGGAATGGAATCACACAGCAACAGAACGTACCAGCATGACTTCAAACACTTTGTTACAGGAAATGTTCAAAATGTCCTCCGTTAGTGAGGATACATGCATCCACCCTCCGTCGAATGGAATCCCTCATGTGCTGATGCAGCCCTGGAGAATGGCGTATTGTATCACAGCCGTCCACAATACGAGCACGAAGAGTCTCTACATTTGGTACCGGGGTTGCGTAGACAAGAGCTTTCAAATTTCCCCTTAAATGAAAGTCAAGAGAGTTGAGGTCATGAGAGCGTGGAGGCCATGGAATTGGTCCGCCTGTACCAATCCATCGGTCACCGAATCTGTTGTTGAGAAGTGTACGACCACTTGGACTGAAATGTGCAGAAGCTCCATCGTGCATGAACCACATGTTGTGTCGTACTTGTAAAGGCACATGTTCTAGCAGCTCAGGTAGAGTGTCCCGTATGAAATCATGATAACGTGCTCCATTGAGCGTAGTTGGAAGAACATGGGGCCCAATCAAGACATCACCAACAATGCCTGCCCAAACGTTCACAGAAAATCTGTGTTGATGACGTGATTGCACAATTGCGTGCGGATTCTCGTCAGTCCACACATGTTGATTGTGAAAATTTACAATTTGATCACGTTGGAATGAAGCCTCATCCGTAAAGAGAGCATTTGCACTGAAATGAGGATTGACACATTGTTGGATGAACCATTCGCAGAAGTGTACCCATGGAGGCCAATCAGCTGCTGATAGTGCCTGCACACACTGTACATGGTACGGAAACAACTGGTTCTCCCGTAGCACTCTCCATACAGTGACGTGGTCAACGTTACCGTGTACAGCAGCAACTTCTCTGACGCTGACATTAGGGTTATCGTAAACTGCACGAAGAATTGCCTCGTCCATTGCAAGTGTCTTCATCGTTCTAGGTCTTCCCCAGTCGCGAGTCATAGGCTGGAATGTTCTGTGCTCCCTAAGACGCCGATCAATTGCTTCGAACGTCTTCCTGTCGGGACACCTTCGTTCTGAAAATCTGTCTCGATACAAACGTACCGCACCACGCTAATGCCCCGTGCTAATCCATACATCAAATGGGCATCTGCCAACTCCGCATTTGTAAACATTGCACTGACTGCAAAACCACGTTCGTGATGAACACTAACCTGTTGATGCTACGTACTGTTGTGCTTGATGCTAGTACTGTAGAACAATGAGTCGCATGTCAACACAAGCACCGAAGTCAACATTACCTTCCTTCAATTGGGCCAACTGGCGGTGAATCGAGGAAGTACAGTACATACTGACGAAACTAAAATGAGCTCTAACATGGAAATTAAGCGTTTGAAACATGTCCACATAAGATCTTTTCCTTATTTGTGTGTGAGGAATGATTCCTGAAAGTTTGGCCGTACCTTTTTGTAACATCCTGTATAGAGTGTACAGCAACGGACCAAGAACAGACCCCTGCGACATTCCCGCCCGGATTAGTCTTGCTTTGGATATGAAACCGTCCTCTCGAAAGTGGAAAGTGCGGTCGTTTAGGTAGGATTTGAGCAGGCGTACGTGTGACACTTGCACAGAGGCCTTTATGCCACACACTGTCGAATGCCTTGGAGACATCAAGGACTACCGCACCAAGGTACTCTCTATGTCTAGCGCACCCAGTGTCTGCTCAACCAGCGTAAGGAAATGTTGTTGGCTTGAGTGCCCCCTCCGGAAACCGAACTGCTCTTCCGGAAGGAGGCGCTCATCCTTTACATGTCTGCACAGTCGTTTGGCGTAAGGCCTTTCAAAACCCTTAGAAAGGGCTGGCAGCAGGCTTATCGGCATGTAATTGTGCGCAAGTCTTGTATCCTTACCAGATTTCGGAACGACAACAACCGCTGCGTGTTTCCATGCAGAGGGGAAGCTGCCAGTTCGTAAGATGTTATTAAAGCTATCAATCAGAATATAGACTGCACCTTGCGACATTCGGAGGAGAATGGTGTTTTTGATCTCACGGACACCGCCTCCTTTATAGGGGTTGAGATGGGAGGGCTGTACATGCACTTCTTCCTCAGTTAATGCGTCAATGACGTCGTTCTCGCCCCGATTTACCAGGAAAACTGACAAACGCTCTTCCACTAATCGTATATGATTGTCATAAGCGTGAAATGGTTGTCATAAGAGTGAAATTCGCCGCAAAAGTGTCTCCCAACGCATTTGCCTTGGCTTCTGGTTCGCAATCTCACTCCCGACTTGTAGAGGTGCTATACGACGTGTGATATGAAAAAAATATAATTGAATATGATTTCAATGTTAAAACGAGTGCGCTTCTCTTAATTTTTCTTGGCGATCGGACTTTGCTTGCTTTTTAGTTGAGGGTGCAGGCGGTGGACTCCCGGAACGCCGGCACTTGTCGTAATCACGAAAATTCTCTTCCTATAGTTTTCCTCTTCACTTCAATAAATAAAATGCTTGATACTGTTTTTTGATATCATATTATTCACGCACACATATGATATATCGATATCGCAATACTTCATATCTAAAACCGTACATCCTCATCGATCTTCTACATACAAGAGAGCCTGTAACAGTGTCTGTCTAAACAAAAAACTGTACAAAAAGTTAAATGAAAAAATGTTTTTGTTTGTCTGCGCCTTACCGTGCATTCATAATTAGCATCTTTGCTAATGCTTATGTTCGATCGATGTTTCATTTTTGTTTTGTTCTTAAATAAATATTAACTTTGTGGATTCTTGCGGGTCTTTCCTCATTTACTTATACAATTGCCCCCACACTGTACGTTATTATACACACAGAATTCAGTCACAAAATGATAGGTGTTCCTTTACCTTGTTCTTTTGGCACTGTATTTATGAGATGTTCTAAATTGTCTACATGCACTCTACACATATGGAGATAGTTTACAATGTATGGAGACATATAGTGTTTTTTTTTTTTAATTTGCATTTACGTTTGCCGATAGGGTTCAATACCCTTTTTGTAGGCTTCTTTTTTATTTAATGGAATGGATATATAGGCTTTATCTATGTATGTTAAAGTTCTACAAGAAATTAAAAGATTATGTACATAATATGAGAGTCATTTACATATTTAAATTTAGCGCGCTAACAATAATGTGCAGTTTGCTTCATTCTCGCTCCTGGGTTTCGCGCTGGCGCACTGGCTGATTTGGCGGCAAGAACCAGTTGCCAACAGTCAACATGTTAAATGTTACAGTCGTACGTGCGTGCACTCGGTTTCTTAATGTTGATTTCACATTGAGTGTCACACTTTCACGTGAGTGCCACGTATCGAAGAATTGCTGCGGCGTTTGTCTTCATTCTGGGTACAGTGGCTGTGTGCTTATTGTTCAAAATCCGACGCCGTGTCAGAAGATCTCCATTTTTACAGCCCGGGCGTCATTATTGCCCGTCGTACTCGCATTTTCAGCGGAAAGGACCCTGACCAACAGCATCCGTCGATGAGATAAGTACCGGCTCGAACAACTATAGTTCAGTTGTCAATGTATCACGTGTTGTGAGCCACGATACTCAGAAATTATCTCGTTGCACACGAATTTTCGTGTCACCCCACTTGACCGTCCACTTGTAGAAAGACACATATAGTTGCCCAAAACATTGTATAAATTGCTTGTCTTTAAAGTTCATTTCGTCATGGTTTCCAGTGAAAATTCATACAAGTATTGAGTTAAAACAATACACATAACATGATAGCTTATACCTATGGCTGACATTGCATCCATTGCTTATACTACGAACATAAATTTCTCAAGTTTTATAACGTCATAAAATATTCATTAACTGGGTTCTGTTACTACAGTTTGTTTGTTAGCTTCAGCCTATCTTCGTTCACATCACATATACAAATTAATTACACAACACATTTTTATGACCCAATACAAGCATATGACACATTTTTGTTTCAGTTTATAGATATGTTTTTATCACTTATGGGAGCTCATTTCTTTCTT
Source organism: Schistocerca americana (assembly GCF_021461395.2). Lineage (NCBI taxonomy): Eukaryota > Metazoa > Arthropoda > Insecta > Orthoptera > Acrididae > Schistocerca > Schistocerca americana. The sequence continues at coordinate 1,034,907,784 of NC_060119.1, read as the reverse complement.
AGGTAGAGGAGGGATAAAACATTCGAAATAGGACTAAAACATTGCGCATTGCCGGCTAACTAGGCTTGGCGCCACCTCATTTGTTTTGGAGGGAAAAAGGGAAATACTCATCTACAGGTTCAAGTATTTATGAGGAACTGTTACTCGTACAATCATGGACTAGTTGCCAAGGAACTTTGGTTCATTGAAATAATGTGTACCGACTAGTCATTGACGAAATCTCATCCTGTTTCTTTATGTGCTAGTGCTGTTACTTCAATTCACGCGTTGCTTAGTGTGACGCATGTCTTTTATTCATCGTATACTTATCTTTCTCAGATACCTGGAAATGTCATTGTTCAAGCCTTCGTGTGACATGACAAAAAATTAACTGGTTTTTGTAAAATCTCATGCTTAAATGTTTATGTGTACTCTGCAGTGAATAGGTATTGATAATTGCCACGGAGACACACTTCGACGATGCAAATTTCATTTTTCATTTGCCTTATGACCTTTGTCTAATTATCCTTATAACTAAATTGTTTACTCGACGTGCGGCCCGTTTCTTCATTTGGTACCTGCTACTCTCAACGTAAATCTCTTCTTCTGCGCCGTGACGGTGCACTGATCGCTGAAAGAACAAAACTTAAAAGTAACTTAAAACTAATTGCATTTCGTAGCTTGGTGGCCACTGATACATTTGGTCATTGCATACTTCCGCAGAAATTTCCGTATTTTGTTTAAATTCATAGACATTCGTTTATTCTGTTAGCCTCTGAGATTTCTTACGGTATTTTGTCGTTAGCCCTTAGCCTACAGGTCTCTTACAGTTTTTCATAATTCTTCCTTTTGGTTGTAAATATGTCATATATAGCTTAGTATTTAACTAAATCTCTGTGTACATATATCAATAGGTTCCTTAGTTCTTAGTTAGTAGATGTATTTGCGTGGTATTTCCGTTTACCTTGTATTTAAGTTACGTACATATTGCATTCCGCATGAAGCAGTGTATTACTTCTCATTGCTGTTAATTTTTATGTCTATGTATACAAATCAAAAGAATAACTTACGCCTATACACATTACTTTATCTTAAAATACACTCCAGAAGAACAATTACACTTAGAATTATGTACGCTATGTACAATTATCTTATGATAAAAAAAATATGTTACCGCACTTCGTCATTGTATAAAGGCTTTTCTTCGTCATTCTATAAAGACTTTTATTACTTTGTGAGGTTGGAGACCCTTGTCTCTCCCTGTTTTCTCATAGACTAGTCTGTACGTCCCAGGGTATGGTATTTTGCAAATTACATGTGGTCCTGAATAGAGTAATTGCAAATTCTTATTTAGTTTGCCAATTTTTGTCAATTTAGGATGTGTTCATAAGAGGACTCGTTGCCCTTCAAGAAACTGTGTAACGCGTTTCAGTTTCTTGTTATAAATTTTCTTTCTATACTCGGCGCTGTTTTCTAGTGTAACCATGGCTTGTCTGATTTTGTCTTGTACTGTCATTTCTGTAGTGGGTACCTTTGGTATGGACGACTCCCACCCATTCGTTTGTTTTTTCCGGAACATCAATTCATTAGGTATGAAACCTGTTGAAGCATGTGGAAGGTTATTGACAACTTGCATGAAAGGAGTTACATATTCTGCCCATCGGGTGTGTTTGTGAGGGGTGTATGTCCTAATAAATCGGTTCCATTTTTTAAAGACTCGTTCAACTGGGCTTGCTTTTGGGTGAAAAACGCTTACCAATATGTGCTTTATGGCCTGTCAGGTCATCAATTTTTCCACTTTTGCCCAACGAGACATGAAGCATTATCATTTAGTAGTACCTTTGGTTTACCTACTCTTCTCATATTACATTTTCATATGTTTTGAGAAAATATCATATAGTACTTTACTTCTTGGATAAGGACCAGCTCTGTCCAGGGGTACTATATGTAGAGGGGTTTTTGTGAATATTGGGTGTAGCTCAGTACATTTAGACACATTGGACTGTTTTGACTTTTGACATATTGCACACTTTCTTAATATCTGTACGACTCGCCTTCTCAAATTTGGAAAATAAAGTGTTGCAATTTTTTCAGTACATTTGCATACTCCGTAATTTCTCATACCTCATTCGTGTGTCATATAAATTCATCGATATAATCTTCAGAAATACACACACCATTGATCAGATTTTTCATTTTTCCTATAAAACAAAGCTCCCTTGTACTCCTGATACCATTTACTTACCTTTCCATCTTCGTTTTGCTTAAGGTTTTGCATGAGTTTACTCCATCTGTGATCTTACTGTTGTATAATTTTCATCTGCTTACAAAACGTATGGTAATCAGACTGTTGTGTTATACCTTGCATTAATAACGTTCTGAGTTCTGCATCTTGCTCTGATAATTCACCACATTCCTCTGAGCCTTGTGGTAGCCTAGACAAGGCATATGCAGTAACGTTCTGACTTCCTTAGATATAAATGATTTTGAAATTGAATTCTTGTAAATACAGACACCACCTAGCTAATCTACGGTGCAATAGTTTACATGTTAAAAGAACTGATAGTGACTGATTACCACAGTAAACTTTGGTATTCTTACCCCACAAAATATATTCGAACTTTTTAAATGCCCATATTACCGCTAAACTTTCCAATTCTGCCACAGAGTAAGATCTTTCTGCTTCTGATAACATGCAACTAGCAAACCTGATGACCTTGGGTACTTCCTTACCTTCTTCCTCTCGCATCTGGAACAAATATGCCCCCAGCCCTTGAGATCAGGCATCTGTGCATAGACAAAACTCCTTGGACATATCAGGGTGGCTAAGAATGTTTGCATTGACTAATGCCGGCTTAATGTTATTTAAGTCGTCTTGACACTTATCATCCCATAACCAAAGCCTATTTTTTCGTAACAAGTTGAACAATGCATCACTGTTCATCATTGTTGTGGTACGAATTTACGAAAAAACGAAGCTAGTCTTAAAAAGGCTTTTAGTTGTTTTTTATTCCTTGGAGCTGGACATTTGCGTATGTTTTCAAGTTTTTTCGGACCAGGTAATATACCTTGTTCTGACACATGTCTAAAAATTTGACTTGCTCCTTATGAAACTAGACTTTTTTAAATTGGCTGTTACTCCATAATCTGCAAATCACTGAAACGCCTGTTCAATGAGCCTGATATATTCTAACCAAGTGAGTGTAGCTATTAGTGTGTCATCTACATAAACAGTGACTTTGCTAAGCAGTTCTGGTCCCAAACCCTTGCCCAATGCGCTAATGTTCAGTCCAAAAGGTAGAACATGGAATACGTAAATTCATAATCTTTTATTAGTCCAAGCTCCTTAAAGGAAACATTGTCATACTTAAATAACAAGTTAAAAAGTTCTTGTCGTTGGATATCATTTAGTACCTGTGATTCACTTAGTTTCTGCTCTACCATTTCGTAACTAACCTCAGTGTTTGCTTCTTGTTCAGTATCAAATTTGTTTGTGAAATATACAGCTGGAAAGGTACATTGTACTCTTATATTTGACTCTGGTTTGTTTTTGTTACTTTAATCAAGTGTTTTGACTAAATCAATAGAAAAAAACTGGTCCTTAACATAAAAGTGGCGTTTACCATTACCTGTGTCAATCTGTGTTTTGTATGTTCTAAATGTGTCCATGCTAATAAGACACTTAACTATAAGTTTGTCAATTATAAGAAAGTTGCACTTCACTGTAAAATGTTCAATTTTTAATGGAATAAGCGCCTGATGTTTAACCAGTTTAGTCTTACGGCCTGCAGCAGTTTGCACCTTGCAATTTTATACAGGAAATGTTTGGAACTCACCTCTCTTCTTCAATTCACAAAAACAAAACAAAAAAAAAATGCATATGACATTAGGTTGGTTATTGGACCTGTGTCTAAAATTAACTGTGTGTCAATGTTGAATATATTAACCTTAATGATTGCATGTACTTGTTCTTCCTTGACTTTATCTGCTATATCTGACTTACGCTGATACAAATCATCCTTGATGTCACCTCATTTGTCAAACCTTATGAAACATGTTGCAGTTCTGCGTTGCTCCCACTCCATTAGAGGTCAATAGCCTGGGGCTTAACTAGACCGGTTGGTGTTTTCCAACGACGTAGTGTGACTTAGTTCATTACCTGGAGGAATTTCGGTGAGTTGCAATGTGTGTGTACTTCGCCAATTTGTATCGTTAGCTGCTGTGCAGTTATTTTGCTGCCCAAAGGTCAGCTGCGGTAAAGAGTAAGGCATGGCATTGTTGTCGCTCGTCGGCCACTGCTGCTACTGGTTGTTTCTATTGATGTTCGGCGGCCTTGTGATGGTGAATTGTAATTCGCTTGTGCGTTGTGATTACTCCTGTTGTTTTGAAAATTTCTTTTAAATCGTTTGTTTTTTCCGTTCCCATTACCTTACTCGTTAACTCTAGGTATGTAATTTTGCTGTTGTGTGTACCAAACTTGGTGTGTGTTCAAATCACGTTTTGCTGGCTGATTTACATAATTAAGTTGTTGTTGTGCCTGGTTTTCTGTTGCTCTGTTGGGTACAGGTCTTTCCTCATAGACTAAGTCGATAGACTCAAGTAATGATAAAACATATTCAGTGTCATGCTCTGGTGTTGTTACTAATTTTTCTCTAATATGCTATGGTAAACGACTTTTCAAAATTTTTAACTCGTCTACCTGTGATATTGGGTTCGTCCAATAGCGTTTCTTGTTCAGGTATTTTTCAAGGTATCCACGTAGACTACCGTATTCGCCTTTGAATGGTGTGGGGTTGAAAACTTCTGAGTCTTTCCTTCACTGCTTTAAACCAGTATTTATCAAGGAAAGCGCTTTCAAATTGGATATAAGTACTGCACCATTCGGCCACTTCAGTTGCCCATAAAAGCACATCAACTTGCGTATATCCCACGACAAATCGGATTTTCTGTACTTCCGTCCAGCTGCGTGGAAATACATGACGAAAAGCACTAATAAATACTACAGGATTCATTCTTTTGCCTTCGGTACTGAATGTATGAAACTGTCGATGTCTCAGCAAACCTTTGTCTGCAAAAATAGTTGATAGACACGTGGCATTTTCGATTGTATTTATATTGTTATTGTAGTCACCTGTAATTCTGACTGGTAATTGTTTAGCTATTGGAGTTGTCGGTATGTTTATATTTTGCAATCCACAACTGTCACTGTTAACTGCTGTGGGACTCGTGACTATTCGTGAATAGATTCCAACAGGTTGTGGTTTGTTCACTATAGCCTGTGTATTATTTACATGCATATTTCGAGATTCGGTAAGGTGATTTCATGTGAAATCACCCAGTGGCCGTTGCCCTTGTGTTACACATTTTTCTGAAAATTTGGTGTAAGAATGTACATAATGAGTTAGGGTTAAAATATTTTTTCTGGAATTTTTTGACCAAAATTGTAATTAGGAGACCATTTTGAAATGTGCGGCCCTTCTACCAACTGCCGTTGAGAAACGAAGTGCCTTGCAAGTTTTTAACCACCATAATTTTTTTTATTTATGAATCAATTTTATTAAATTAGGCGTCATTTGAAATTAAAACAATAGAGCTATAATATTGTTTAAGTGCTGTGTCTAAGCCACAAATGTTTGAAAAGTTGTAATTAATGTAATTAGTCACCAATTTTTTTTCCAATTTCTGGAATTTTTTCAGCAGAATCACAAGTTTTACCATCTACACTTTTGTTTCAAATAATTTCTACTGCCATACATTTCAACATAAAAAAATCAGAACGGTGTTTGTCCTCTATTGTTAGATCTTACACTTTTTCAATAATGCTATAATAATTAATTGCTTCAAATAGCTAAACAACAAAGAAAAATCCAGTCTAGTAGTAACACTCACATGCAAACACAGGCTGTGTGACTAATTAGAGAACAAGAAAAAGTTTCAAACAATTTAGTTCTTTTCTGCAACATAAACAGTTGATTAAAAATCTTAATGGAAAACAAATTTTTTTTTAGGTTTTGTGTCAGCAGTTGTGTGTCAGAAGAAAAGTAGTAGCAATGAAGAGCTTGAGTTAATAGATTTGTCAAGCCTGAATCAAGCTGATACTGAATTATTGAAGCTAAGAAGCGCCTGTGAAAATATTGAGAGTGTTTGTTCTTCTCACAAAAGGCTCTATTTGGGAACACTTGAAGACAAGCAATTTGCTGTGACCATTTTAAGAAGCATGGTAAAAAGACTGCTAAGAAATCTTTGAAACCTATTTCTTTAACCATGGCAAGGAAATAAAAAACCCTTGGACTTATCCCAGGTACCAAGCTGTGCATAACATGCTGTAAGGACATTTATCTCCTATGGGGTATAACCTTCCAGGGATGGATGAATGTGAAGTTGAAGATCAAGAAAATACACCAGATCCATCTACAGCTCTTCAAAAACTTAATGAAAGTTGTGAATTACTTGAAATGTCACAATTTAAGGTTACCAAGAGAACACAAGACAGGCGTCCAGAATAGATTCGATCCAAGTCTCGTCACTTAGCTTTAAAACTCCAGCAAACAGCATCAGAAGTGCTACATGTTCCAGTGAAAAATGTGTCTGAAGAAACTGGCAGTGCAGAATGTACAGATTGTAATATTTTAATGCAAAAACTTAAAGAGAAATTCATCAGAAGTTCTGTTACGGAAAAACTACAAATACTTACCTTAGCACTAGCTGCACAGAGTAAAGAAAAACCCCGAGTACATGTAAAGAAATCGAGATTATTGCTAGCAGAAGATGGTATTTTGTCAAAAGGGAGTTAAAAAGTGGGAAACAGAACAGGTAAGGATGTGGAAAAACGTGTCCAGAGTTCTTACTATGAAGATGATATACACTCCTGGAAATGGAAAAAAGAACACATTGACACCGGTGTGTCAGACCCACCATACTTGCTCCGGACACTGCGAGAGGGCTGTACAAGCAATGATCACACGCACGGCACAGCGGACACACCAGGAACCGCGGTGTTGACCGTCGAATGGCGCTAGCTGCGCAGCATTTGTGCACCGCCGCCGTCAGTGTCAGCCAGTTTGCCGTGGCATACGGAGCTCCATCGCAGTCTTTAACACTGGTAGCATGCCGCGACAGCGTGGATGTGAACCATATGTGCAGTTGACGGACTTTGAGTGAGGGCGTATAGTGGGCATGCGGGAGGCCGGGTGGACGACCGCCGAATTGCTCAACACGTGGGGCGTGAGGTCTCCACAGTACATCGATGTTGTCGCCAGTGGTCGGCGGAAGGTGCACGTGCCCGTCGACCTGGGACCGGACCACAGCGACGCACGGATGCACTCCAAGACCGTAGGATCCTACGCAGTGCCGTACGGGACCGCACCGCCACTTCCCAGCAAATTAGGGACTCTGTTGCTCCTGGGGTATCGGCGAGGACCATTCGCAACCGTCTCCATGAAGCTGGGCTACGGTCCCGCACACAGTTAGGCCGTCTTCCGCTCACGCCCCAACATCGTGCAGCCCGCCTCCAGTGGTGTCGCGACAGGCGTGAATGGAGGGACGAATGGAGACGTGTCGTCTTCAGCGATGAGAGTCGCTTCTGCCTTGGTGCCAATGATGGTCGTATGCGTGTTTGGCGCCATGCAGGTGAGCGCCACAATCAGGACTGCATACAACCGAGGCACACAGGGCCAACACCCGGCATCATGGTGTGGGGAGCGATCTCCTACACTGGCCGTACGCCACTGGTGATCGTCGAGGGGACACTGAATAGTGCACGGTACATCCAAGCCGTCATCGAACCCATCGTTCTACCATTCCTAGACCGGCAAGGGAACTTGCTGTTCCAACAGGACAATGCACGTCCGCATGTATCCCGTGCCACCCAACGTGCTCTAGAAGGTGTAAGTCAACTACCCTGGCCAGCAAGATCTCCGGATCTGTCCCCCATTGAGCATGTTTGGGACTGGATGAAGCGTCGTCTCACGCGGTCTGCACGTCCAGCACGAACGCTGGTCCAACCGAGGCGCCAGGTGGAAATGGCATGGCAAGCCGTTCCACAGGACTACATCCAGCATCTCTACGATTGTCTCCATGGGAGAATAGCAGCCTGCATTGCTGCGAAAGGTGGATATACACTGTACTAGTGCCGACATTGTGCATGCTCTGTAGCCTGTGTCTATGTGCCTGTGGTTCTGTCAGTGTGATCATGTGATGTATCTGACCCCAGGAATGTGTCAATAAAGTTTCCCCTTCCTGGGACAATGAATTCACGGTGTTCTTATTTCAGTTTCCAGGAGTATAAGTCGCATTTCGGCTAATAAAAAAGACTGTCTGTCTGCCCCTTCAGAAAATGGCAAAAGAGTGTATAAGACAAAAAGACTAATTTTACATAATCTGAAAGATGTATACTTAGCTTTCAGAGAAAAATATCCTGAAGATAAAATTGGTTTTACTAAATTTTGTGAAGTCAGGCCAAAAGAATGTGTTACTGTAAACAGTCATGGTATGCATAACATATGGATATGCACGTATCACCAAAACGTAAAACTGTTAATGCATGCTGCACATGTGAAAGAACCGTACACTGAACTTCTACAGAAACTTGTGTGCAATCTCAAAAACAAGGAGTGCATGCTGTATCACTGTTCTCAGTGTCCTGACTAGTATGAACTGCACAATTTTTAACGGAGCTGTAGTCCTTACAAGATTGTGAAATTGTTGGATTCAAACAATGGATGAAACCGATCGACCTACACTGGAGACATTAATGAAGACGGCCGATGAATTTGTTGAGTATTTCACGCAAAAACTTCAAAACCTAACACAACATCATTATGAATCAAAATCTCAGAGTCACTACTTTAAATCAAGCAAAGAAATCCTCTGTGATACTACATGCATAATCATAGTGGATTTTGCAGAGAACTATACCGGTTTGCTTCAGGATGCTGCACAAGGATTTCACTGACAGAACGTTCAAGTCGCCCTTCATCCTTTTGTGGTTTACTTTAAAGCAGATGATTGCATTAAGTCAATGTCATTGTGTTGTACAAATGACTGTTTGCAGCTTTATATAAACACATCCTATGTTTTCCAGAAAACTGCTCTCACCTATGTATTAGAACATTCACCAAACATCCACCATGTTATGCACTTCAGTGATGGCAGTTCTGCACAATGTAAAAACTTTAAAAACTTTTTAAATTTGTGCCATAACAAGCAAGATCATGGAGTAACTGCAGAATGAAATTTTTTGCCACTACTTATGGCAAAAATGCGTGTGATGGAGTTGGTAGTACTATTAAACGTTTAGCAACAAGAGCAAGGTTACATTGTCCATATGACAGTCACATTTTAAGTCCAAAAGATCTGTTTACATTTACCAAAACTCATGTTCCAGGAATACAAACATTTTATGTTACAACAGAGGAAATAACAAAGTTCACAAACATGTTACAAAAACGATATGAGACTGGTTCTACCATTCCTGGGACAAGAGTGAATCATTTTTTAAAACCACTGAATGAAAACAACTTACTGATAAAGCGTGTTGCATCATCTACTAAAATCATTCAAGTTCCTCTTGGAATTCAAAATACTGCTGCTAACACAATTAAAGAAGAAACATTTGTCACAGCTATCTATGATAACCATTGGTGGCTTGGAAAAATTCTAGAGATAAGTGAAGAACACGGAGATGTGAAAGTCAAGTTCATGAGTTCAAGTGGCCCTACCTCAAGTTATTCATGGCCACTCCACACTAATGTTTGCTGGATACCTTATGAAAACATTTTAATGACTGCCTGCTCGTAGTGCAAGCACAAGTATTGGTCGCTTATAAACTTTTGAATCAGACATAATATTGTACATTGAAAACTTGTTTGAAAGAATGAATGATATTTAGAATTTTATAAATGTGTGTTATGAGAACTGACCATCATTTGTGACCACTAGGTAAGAGTCACAAAATGAAATGTGTATATTATTATTCATGTTCTTTCTGTTTTAAATGATTAAACAGAACAAGCACCCTTGGTTGGTTGGTTTTGGGGAAGGGGACCAGACAGCGAGGGCATCGGTCTCATCGGGTTAGGGAAGGACGGGGAAGGAAAGCGGCCGTGCCCTTTTGAAAGGAACCATCCCGGCATTTGCCTGGAGCGATTTAGGGAAATCACGGAAAACCTAAATCAGGATAGCTGGACGCGGGATTGAACCATCGTCCTCCCGAACGCGAGTCCAGTGTCTAACCACTGCGCCACCTCGCTCGGTGCACACACAAGCACCCTTCTGATTTTTTTTATGTTGAAATGTGTGACAATAGGAATTCTTTGAGACAAAATTTAAAATGGTGAAACTTGTGATTTTGACGAAAAAAATTCATGAAGTTTGTAAAAAAATTTGAAAAATGACTTTAATTACAGATCTGCACATATTTATATGCACAGTTGCAGTATTTTCATAGTTTAGTGATATAGTTGGTCCTTTCATCTTTCTAACGACACCAAATTGAGTAAAATTGATTTATAAATAAGGGAGTTGTAGTAGTTTAAAACTGTCAATCTACCTTTCGTGCTGATGCCAGTTGGAGAAAACGCTAGACATTTCCAAATGGCCTCCTGACTACAGTTTTGATCTAGAAAAATCTGAAAAAAAATATTTTATCACTTTCTGTTTATGTACTTTCTTACACCAAATTTTCACATACGTCTGTGACATAATGGCAACGAGATATCTTTGTTTTGGGTGATCTTAAATGAAATGAGCTGTAATATTTTCTTCTAAAAAATTGCGGATCCTTTATTTCGTGGCTTGTAGGTTAATGTTTACCTTTTTTTGATTTGATTTTCGTTTTTCTATATAGCCTTTTCTACTACATCTGAGTATAACTTGCAATCGATTACTAACTTCTTTAAAATGATATTACCCTTATCTAACGTACCTACTGCAGCTTGACTAATGATATCACTCAGATTTTCATTAATCTTCTCTCTCTCCTTCTTAGCACATGTTGAGTCAACTTCTAATATTGCTACCCTTAACGTAAGCTCTTCTACAGCTAGAGGTACACCTTCATAGTCTCTATTAGTCTGTTAACGACAGTGGTTACCTTTTTTACTGTCGAAACCAGCTGGTTTTGTGTGGCTTCAGTGTTTGTGTTTATGTCTGTGACTTTCTTTATCAGTTGTTCTACTCGATCGTAATGGTCATTAAAACAAACTACCGTCTGTTTTACCTCCATAATGTTACTATAACATCAGAAAGTACTTCATGCTTTACTTGTGTTTTCATATCATTCAATTTTTCGTCAAGTTCAGTGAGAAAATTTTTGGCTAAGTCATCGAGTTTCTATGAGACCGTGTCACGCAAATCCTTGAATACTTGGTTTTGTTCTTGCTTCATTGCATTTAGATCTTGTGTGACAGTGTTTTGTTGCTGTTTCACCATGTTCATATCTTGTGTCAAATCATCAATTTTGATACTCATATCTTGTTTCATATCACTGAGATTGGTGTTTATGTTATATAATAATTGCCAAAGCAGTGCATCAGTTTTTCTACCGTAGTTGCTGCCCTCTGTGCTACGCAAAATGGTTCAAATGGCTCTGAGCACTGTGGGACTTAACATCTGAGGTCATCAGTCCCCTAGAACTTAGAACTACGTAAACCTAAACTACCCTAAGGACATCACACACATGCATGCCCAAGGCAGGATTCGAAGCTGCGACTGTAGTAGTTGCGCTGTTCCGGACCGAAGTATGCTTCCCAAGTTAATGTTTGTGTTGTTACCAAGAGGTGTCTGTAACGTGTTGTCAAGATTCATATTTGGATCGCTCTCTGACGTTTCATTCATGAGCGGTATGTCGCTCTGGGAGATCTGTAACACTGGCTCATCAATTATAAACATTGTGTAGTCAAGGTTATTCTGTCATGGAGCGTCGCTATCATTTGTCACACCTGCGACACTTATCTCTGATATACTAAACCTTCTGCAGTAGGCGCCTGACCTTCAATTGTTCGTTCTCGCAATTCTACACCATCTTGGCTGATTGCGTTTTCGCTATCGCTTTCAACAATGCAATCCGAAAATAAAGGAAGTAGGTTAAAGTACGCTTGTTCACCCACTGCTTCAATACTGCTCAGCAGTGTGGGATCCATACCAGATAGGGTTGATAGAAGAGACAGAGAAGATCCAACGGAGAGCAGGGCACTTCGTTACAGGATCATTTAGTAATCGCGAAAGCGTTACGGAGATGATAGATAAATTCCAGTGGAAGCCTCTGCAGGAGAGACACTCAGTAGCTCGGTACGGGCTTTTGTTGAAGTTTCGAGAACGTACCCTCTCCCTCCTACATATATCTTGCAAAGAGACCATGAATATAGAATCAGAGAGATTAGAGCCCACACAGAGGCATACCGACAGTCCTTCTTTCCACGAACAATACGAGACTGGAATAGAAGGGAGAACCGATAGAGGTACTCAAGGTACCCTCCGCCACACACCGTCAGGTGGCTTGTGGAGTATGGATGTAGATGTAGATATATTTTTCGGCCATCTTATATGAAAATGCAAAAAATAAAATCCTCGCAATAACGTTATCATTTCATACGCTAATTATTAGGGGAGAGTGGGGGAAATACATGCACCTAATGAAAAATCGATGTGAACCATTCGTTACGTCATTAAAACCTACGAAAATAAGTACATACCATACAATGGACATTTCTCCACACATTCCAATCGTCTGTAAATAGTTATAAACAGTACCTTAATTTTGAACATTAAAATAAAAAAAATGCAAATGCGTGGTATTCCCCACCCCTGAGGGTAATGACCAGCAAAGTACTTGGTAATAACACGTAAAGCAAACAAACCATAAAAATTTACAATACTTGCTATTCTTATTTGCTTATTAGTTACTAAAAATAGTAAACAGTATATTTAAGAACGAAATAATGTGATTCTACAAACATCTCTCCTAATTTTCGGTTTTTACATTTTTATTGATGTGAAAAGAGTTCATTTTCTCATACAGCAAAGATCCCACTTGTAACCTTTTGGAGTGTTCGAGCCACTACATTCTTCATGACTCGATCTGCTACAAGAAATACATCCGTACCATAGTTCTCCATATTTCCCAAACTCATCATAAACTTAACAGACATCTTCTGAAATCGCCAATGGATCTATATCATCCATTTCATCGTCATCACAAATGTTCTGCAAGTCCAGATCTAGGTCATCCTCGCTGTTACTTTCACTTTCTTGGTGGTGTTTCTTTTTATATAATGTCTGTTTCTTCTTCGAGACTTTTTTAAGTTGCAGATTTCTGCACTTATCTGCTTCATCCTTAAGATTTCTTTTCTTGTTTCCTTCAGCTTTCTTTTTCATGGCTTCTTTTTGTTTCTTTATTGACAACTCCGTTATTCTTCTCTGGAGTTGCTGTAAGGATAACTGACTTTCCCTTGGCTTGTTTCGTCTTAGGAAGAATTTGTTTTTGTTTTGGAACAGGAGATTTGCCTAATACACTAACGTGCTTGACACATGCACTTTTAGTTGATGTTGTTGTGACCTCTTCTAGGCCTACTAGAAGTAGAACATCTTCTGCTGAAGATCCAGGAATCTGTTCTTGACACCTTTTGGGGATATGTGGCTCGTTTGTAGGTGCAACCACTTCATTTCCATTTGTTGCATTCGGAACCTCTTCATCTTCAAGGACAACATCTCTGAAGATCTCACATTGTTGTAAGTCGTCATGCTGAAATTTATTTGGATTGAAAGGACAAATCCCACATGCCTTAAACCCTGACTGCCCTTTGTCCATGGTAGCGACCTTAATATATGTCTTATAAAAAGTTCTGCTAACCCATATGGTTTAATTTTTTGATACACCTGTGAATTCATATACATGTCACATTCACGATTGAAAGCTGATTTCTAAGAAGAAAAGGATGTAACATCTAGCGGTTGAAGCTTGTGAGAAGTGTGTGGAGGTATGGTTACCATGACAATAGAATGTTTTTTACAAAATTCAAAAATATCAATTGAAATGTGGCTGCTGTGATTATCTAAAATCAGCAGCACAGGGTCATCAGTAGTTGATTTTACATTGTTCTGAATATGTTGGATCAATTCGAAAAATAATGACTCATTGGACCAGCCATTAACGGAACAACCATACATTGCTCCAACTGGTCCACCTTTACTTAAGAGATTTGACATCCTCTTCCTGGGGAAGATAAACATAGGGGGGATGTAGGAACCAGCAGCACTGAAACAACATATCACAGTCACATTTTTCCCCCTTTCCCAAGACGTGGCCCCACCTATTTGTTTAACACCTTTAGGAGCCAAAATTCTCTCGGGCTTTTGTACAGTTTTTATGCCCGTTTCATCGACGTTGAACACTTGCCCCTCTATAAATTTATATTTTTCAAAGACATTTTCTAAATTTTTAAAATATGCATTAACCTCTTCTTCATTAAATGTCTGTATTCTGTTAATGCTAGTTGCCTTAGGTTTTCTCATGCTAATACTTGGGTTTCTTTTTAAAAATAGAGCTAGCCAATCCTTTCCAGCTAACCTAGATGACTTATCAAAATTGTTTGCAATGTTGTTAGCCTCTGCATACTCAAATGCAATCTTTCGCAGCTGGATGCATGTAATGCTATAGAACAGCTTGGCCCATTTTCCTGTTCTGTCGAAAATGTTGGGTTACTTCTAAGTTTTGGACCCTCAGTATTTTTAGCCTTCATTCTCGTTCGTGGAATAGTTTCATGAATCCCAAAAGCTCTTGATACTCCTCCTATTTTTCTTCCAGATTTGATGGCATCAAGAGACTTGCAAAGTTCCTCTTGTGTCCATTTTGCTTCCTGGTTTATTCGTTTATAATATCTACCCATCTGAAATTTAAAAAAAAAGCCTTGTTAGTACTGAAAATATAACCTGCAAGGGGGAATTCCACACACTTCAACAGTTGCGTGGCATTACCCCACCGTAAGTTCGATGACTAACCTAAGCATAACTCGAGACCTAATTCAATTAGCAAGACAAATCTACAATTAAATTAAAGGTTTCATCTAGGGTTAGTAGTTGATACACAAGAATTACATTAAAGCAACTAATAGTAGCACTTACCTTGCAAAATACAGCTGACCAAAATTACATGAGACACGCTGAAAATAAACAATACTGCACTGCTCCAACAATGCCACTGGAGGAGGAGGAGGAGGAGGAGGAGATTAGTGTTTAACGTCTCATCGACAACGAGGTCATTAGAGACGGAGCACAAGCTCGGGTTAGGGAAGGATGGGGAAGGAAATCGGCCGTGCCCTTTCAAAGGAACCATCCCGGCATTTGCCTGAAGTGATATAGGGAAATCACGGAAAACCTAAATCGGGATGGCCGGACGCGAGATTGAATCGTCGTCCTTCCGAATGCGAGTCCAGTGAATGCCACTGGAAAATGGCTGGCGTAAGCTGCGTAGTAGTTGTTACTCCTGCCAGGAGGGTGTAGCACCAACTGGGAACAGCTTACGCCATTCAAACTGCATAAATCAGCCTGCCTGTGATTACTCACATGCGTGTAATTCCCCCACCTTCCCCTTGATACATGTAATTTACGTAATGTCAAAGCCTGTTTCGCATCTATTATTATGTACAAACTATTGTGTCAGAATTCTTTATGTTTTACTGAAAATGCGTACCACACTGAAAAATACCTGTAAATTTTTCGCCAGTAAAATTCAATAAAGGAAATAATGAGGAAAAGGTTCCTATCTACATCAAAAGAGGCGCTACCAAGTGTAACCAACTTGTGTAGCTGTCCTGCCTTTGCTGCGCTGGACAAAACAGCTTACTAGGAAAAATTTTACGTGACCTCAGTCCAGTTGTTATTTATTTCAAAAATTTTCTCCTCAATTTTGCCTTTTTGCGTTACTTGCTCCCCATCATGGTTCACGTAAACAGAAAATATACGCAATTTGTTTTTATAATTCATAACAATGTCATAGAAATTTCTTACTATAACAGCAGTTAACAAACACTACTCACGACTGGTGCCCTGAAGTCCTGGCACACAAGTCCACAGTTGTAATATGAAAAAAAAAACGTAATTGAATTTGATTGCGTTGTTAAAATGTCTGTGTTTCTCTTAATTTTTACTAGCGATCAGGCTTCGCTTGCTTTTTAGTTAAAGGTGCAGGCGGCGGACTCCAGGAACACTGGCGCTTGTCGTAATCACGAAAATCCTCTTTCTATAGTTTTCCTCTTTAGTTCAGTAAATAACATGCTTGATACTGTTTTTTAACATCACATTGTTCACACACACACACACACACACACACACACACACACACACACACACGATACATCTAGATCGCAATACTTCATATCTAAAATCGCTCATCCTGATCGTCCTTCTACATAGAGAGAGTCTGTAAGTGTGTCTGTCTATACAAAAAGCAGTATGAAAAAATGTTTTCTTTTGTCTGTGACCTAACGCGCATTCATAATTAAAATCTCTGCTAATGCTTCCGTTTGATCGATGTTTGGTTTTTATTTTGTTTTTAAATAAATATTAACTTTCCATCATCCTGGGGATTTTCACCATGTACTTATACAGATGTTTCTTCCGCAGGAACTGTTTGCTGATGCGCCATGCCCTGTTATCATCAATTCGAAGGTGGCTATTTTTCCTTCTCAGTCCCGATTTCGGTGCTGATCTACAACTTTCATTTCACGGCGAAGGCGTTGAATCACCATTTCGTCGAGGTTGCAATGTCAGCTGCCATTCTCCGTGATGAGTTTGGCAGAAGCTGTCGGGACAAATCTCGCTGTTGTTGAGGTCGCGGGGGAGTGACTGCATCAACGGTTTGCAGCGTGAGATGCGGGAGTAGTGTGACCGCCTCATCCAAACTGGTTTCGTCAGGGTTAGGGTTGACAGGAAGGGTATCTTCCAGGTGCACTTTAAAGTGATCCTAGTCGACGTTCCTTAACTGTCGTCAGTCATTCACTGGGGAATTTCTGTCCGGGTCAAGGTCAAAAATAACTGGCACTTGATTCAACGAAAGTGCAAGTGTTATATCGCTTTTTGGGATGGCAACGTCTAGGACATCCGGATGGCCACGGTGTGGGTAAATAGTTGGGTCGTAAGGCCCCCTATTATCGCATCGTGTGCCTCAGCTCCGCGCAAGAAGCGATGTCCGCTGAGATTGGTAATGTACGAATTCCACTTGGCATGTTTCGCACTCAGATCACTGCTTATGAATACTCTGCCACGCATAGAGAGGAGCTGATCGACAAATCGTGGTATTAAGTTCCCTCTAGGTAGGCGATATTCTGCTATAAACGTTGCTTGTACCATCGACGTGCTGACTGAGACACCTGTTGCTTCAGTAACTTCGAGCACAGGAAGCTGAACTAGGTAGTGTCTGAGTGTTGTTTTGACGTAGACGGCCGTGCCGCCTACCGCCGTTTCGCGATCAATTCGGTAGCAGCAGTAGTTAGCGGCTCGCACGTGTTCTCTGGGCTTGAGGTGCGTTTCACTGCCGGCCTCTGGTGGCCGAGCGGTTCTAGGCGCTTCAGTCTGGAACCGCGCGACCGCTACGGTCGCAGGTTCGAATCCTGCCTCGGGCATGGATGTGTGTGATGTCCTTAGGTTAGTTAGGTTTAAGTCGTTCTAAGTTCTAGGGGACTAATGACCACAGATGCTAAGTCCCATAGTGCTCAGAGCCATATGAATCATTTTTGTGTTTCACTCATCAAGCAGATATATATTCCTTCTTCTCACAGGAACTGACGAAATTTGCTGTTCTTTGTACGAATTCCATTGGCATTCCAAACACACATGGTTAAACCACGCATCAGTATATTTTCCATGTTAGTTTTGTGGTTTTCCCGCAGGTATGGCCTCTAGAGCCAGCTTCATTGCAGCCACAGTTGTCTGTGGGGGTTTCAGTATGAGCTGCTTCACTGAAAGGTTCTGTTCATAATGGTTCTAATGGCTCTGAGCACTACGGGACTTAACATCTAAGGTCATCAGTCCCCTACAACTTAGAACTACTTAAACCTAACTAACCTAAGTACATCACACACATCCAGCCCGAGGCAGGATTCGAACCTGCGACCATAGCAGTCGCGCGGTTCCAGACTGAAGCACCTAGAACCGAAAGGATCTGTGCCTTCAGCTCATCTCTGTTGCTGGAACTTGTCTCTACACTGAATTGACTTTCTGGTGAAGAGTTTACAGTGCTTTTTAACTCAGATTGCTGAGAATCTTGGACAGCACACTAATGTCTTTGCGGCAGCTGTGGAAAGTGCTCTCTCTTCCGTCCGCTCCCGTGACCGGCTATGGCAGTCGCTGGGCGTTCTCTTTTCGGACTTCGCCCTGGAACGACTACCTCCACTTTTTGAGACAGCCCCGCCGATCACCGTCTGCCCACCAACATTGGTTGTGCTAGGATGCGGGCTGATATCTGTATTCTGAATACCTATGCGAGTTTCACTTTCGACAAGCTGACCGTATCGCATATTTACGCCTGGGCGGCGTCTGGTGTTCCCTACACCGTCCGCGCCCGCTTCGGCCGTTTCTGGCGGTGCTATTTATCGCTAGGCGTTCTGTCTTCCGTCGCAGTCGCATTCGGCAGGATATCCACTGCTGCTCTTACTGCCTGACCCAACTATCTCGAGGTTTTTTTCTCTTGGTACTTTTCTTATTTTTTCCTCTCAGCCCTTCAAACCGCTACCCTTCGTTCAATTTTCGGCCCAATCTATCTCTAGATGAGCGCGTATTAATATTAACTTTAAACAGACGTACCCAAACATCGCAGCACCCACATCCTGCGAGACCTCACTTTAGTGAAAACTAATCCTTATGCAGAGTTCGAAGTAGACCTGTGTTTGCCATCACACCAGTGTGGGCGTGGAGGGGTCCCACCTCTTCCAAAAAAGAATAAAAAAAAACTTCCATCTGCGCCCGTTTCCGCTGTTTTCCCCGATGGCGGCCGTGCCAAGGTGTTCCACACAAGGCTATCGACGCACTGTAGACGTTTCTTATGCTGTTGGCGGCTATTCCAGCTATCTGTTGTGCCCCTGTCATTCTCATGGCCTCGTGGGTTCGGTAAGCCCTTACAAGGTTCGTTGTCCGCCGAATCAGGCTGCTGTGGGAATTATATTCTGTCCGTACACGCCGAAGCAATCTCTCGTGTCGGTGAACGCCGTCTGGAGTTCTGTACTGTGTCTGCTCTTAGGATGTGTGGTGCCTGAGGTTTCGGGTGGTTGATCTTGGTCCCTATCGTGTCCATGAATGCTACAGTAGTCTCCCAAAGAGGTAGTTGCTGACTGGTGCTCCATAGGACATTCGATTACGTTAATTACACCCCTTGTTGTTTGAGGTTTTTCACTGGAGAAAGGAACTTTTTCCCATTGTTTCTTTAGTAATTCTATAGCCGGATTCCATTCCATATTGATCAGGTATCCTGTCATCCAATTGATCAGGTTCTCTGTCATCTTAATTCGATAGATTCAGTAATTACACTACCCCAGAATCTGGGCATCTGAGCCAGGAACCTGGTTTCATCATAATGCATGACGTGTTCAAGTTCCAGGCAATATTCTGCTACTGCCGAATTAATGGCCAGTCACAGCCTGGTATGTCTTTGGTGTTCTTTACATATTATTTCAACTGTTCTGGTGGTCTGACCCATGTAAGACATACAAAATTCACAAGATATATGGTAGATACCAGATTTTCTCAACCCCAGATTATCTTTGGCTGTTCCAAGGAGCTGCCTGGTCTTCTGAGGTGGGGAGAATACACTTCTGATCTTGTGTTTTATCCGAATGCTACTGATC
This sequence comes from Schistocerca americana, assembly GCF_021461395.2. Taxonomy (NCBI): domain Eukaryota; kingdom Metazoa; phylum Arthropoda; class Insecta; order Orthoptera; family Acrididae; genus Schistocerca; species Schistocerca americana. Next base: position 1,034,887,970 of record NC_060119.1, on the reverse strand, counting down.
TTAGCAGATATAGAGTCTACATACGGTAGAAAGGCTACACTCCTGGTCTCTTCTTCTTCTTCCTCTTCTCTCGTTGTATCAGGTCGTCTGGTGGAATGTGATTTGTGGATGTCCCTGTTTGAGGACCCGTTGTCTGTAAACACTTGCTATAAATGTTCTAAAGTTTCTGCCAAGCAGTCTAAGTATGACAGTATCTTGGTTTGGTGTACAAGTGTTCTCAGTATCCCTTTCTTCTGCGCCAGATGATGGCAGCTGTCAGCCTGTACATATAAGTCTGTGTGTGCTGGTTTCCTATACATACTGTGATATAACGTGTCGTCTGTTTTCCTTTTCACCAGGACATCCAGTAATATAAGCTGACCATCATTCTTTAGTTCCACTGTGCACTTAATTTTGATTTGTCTCGGGATCAGATGGTCAAGGAACTCGTCCAGTCTTCTCCGACCATGTGGCCAAATGACGAATGTGTTGTCAACATACCTGAAGAAGGTCAGCTGGTTGGCAGCAGTTGTATGTGCCTCATACTCGAATCTACCCAAAAAACAGATTTGCAACTACCAGAGATAAGGGCTGCTCATCGCCACTCATTCAGTCTGTTCATAAAATTGGCCTCCACATAGGACGTAAGTCGATGTTAAAATATGCTTGATATGGTCTAGCAGAGCTCCATCAAATCTCTCACTGATTAAATTGAGTGTGTCCTGAAATGGTGCCCCTGTGAACAGAGACACAACATCGAAGCTGACCATGATGTCTGTGTTCGAGATTCGTAGGTTTTTGAGATGTTCCACAAACTACGAGCAGTTGGGGATGTGGTAGATGCACTTTCGCACATATGGTGTTAACATCTTCTTTAAGTTGGTGACTGTATGGTATGTGGCTTACAACTGGGCACAGCAGTATGTCCTCTTTACGGACCTTGGGTAATCCATATAATCAGGGTGGCACTGGTGCCTTAGCTCTGAGTTGCTGGACAACCTTCTTTGGGTGTCCTTTTTCCATAAGAAGAACCCTGCTTTTCCTGTCTACTCGATTGGAGGGGGGGGGGGGGGGGGTCTTTCTCTAGTTGATTGTAAGAAGAGTCCTCTAAAAGTTCACGGATCTTCTATCTTCTGATCATAGTTGGTCTTCAACAGCACTACAGTAGAGCTGCCCTTATTCACCGCGAACACCGCTAAGTTTTCATCTTCCCGCAAACTCTTGAAGGCCATCTTCTCATCTCTTGAGATGTTTCATTTGGATGGCCTGGCTCCAGAGAGTGCACTGCACATCTCTCTCTGAATCTCTTCTGCAGCACTTGATGGTAGAGTGTTGACCACCTGCTCCACAGAGCTGACGAAGCTGGAAAACAGTAAGTCTCTAGCAGTGACTGCAAAGTGGCGGCCCCTTCTGAGTACTTTTAAGATGGCATCATTCAGTGTGTGATCACTCAGATTTACCACCTTGCCGGTATCGTGCTTGTTGCACTCTTTTACTCATGTGCTCAAATTTCGACAGTTGTTGAGCTGTAGCATTGTGTTTGGTGCATGCTGCCACTGACCATGAGTACTGTCCATCCTGTCACAATCCTCTGGTGGTAAGTAGCTGCCAAGTCCAGATGCAGGCGTAGCAGCTCCTTGGAGGTGACAAACAGTCTATGCCGCATATCATGGACCCGTTTCCTTACCAGGAACATACTGGCATGATGTCTGATCTTATTAGCCGGCCTAGTGTTATATGGTGTTTAATTTTGGCAAATACAGGCACCACATCTCCTTCTCTGCACTTAAGTAGGATACTGAACGAGATCACCATCCTCTCTTTGCACTGTTGTGGCTCATCCAATAGCTCCAGAAAGTGTTTGCAGACAATGGATACTCAAACAGGGACATCCGCAAAGCGCTACAATCCACCAGACGACCTGATATAATGGGAAAAGCAGAAGAATAAGAGGCCAGGAGTGTAGCCTTTCTACTGCATGTAGGGCCTATATCTACTAAGATCAGTAGGATTCGGAAAAAACACAAGATCAGAAGTGTGTTCTGACTGCCTCAAAAGATCAGGGCGCTCCTTGGAACGGCCAAAGATGATCTGGGGGTAAGGAAACCTGGTATCTATCATATACCTTGTGAATGTTGTATGTCTTACATCAGTCATACCACCAGAACAGTTGAAATAAGATGTAAAGAACATCAAAGACATACAAGGCTACGACTGGCCCCTAATTCAGCAGTAGCAGAATATTGCCTGGAACTTGAATACGCCATGCATTATGATGAAACCAGGATCCTGGCTCAGACCCCCAGATTTCAGGATAGTGTGATTACTGAGTCTATCGAATCAAGATGACAGAGAACCTGATCAACTGGATAGCAGGATACCTGATCAATATGGAATGGAATCCGGCTATAGAATTACTAAAGAAACAATGGGAAAAAGTTTCCTTCTCTGCTAAGAAACCTCAGACAACAAGGGGCATAATTAACGTAATCGAATGTCCTATGGAACCCTTGGCAGCAACTACCACCTCCTCTGGAGGCAACTGTAGCGCTGACAGACACGAAAGTGAGCAAGATAAAAAATCCAAAACCTCAGGCACCACACATCCTAGGAGCAGATACACTATAGAACTCCAGACAGCAGCCACTGCCACTAGAGATTGCTGTGACGTGAATGAACAGAATGTGCAAATCCCATGGCAGTGTGATTCGGAAGACAGCGGACGTTGTAGGTGTGTACCGACACATCTGTTTTTATAATCTGTAAGTGAACATGCAAACGTGTTTCGATTTTTGGTCTTTCTAAGGAAAAATATCACTTCATAGTCACCATCATCATATTTATTCCTGATCACTTTACAAATATAGTGACCTATTGTTGCCAGGGAACACTATTAAAACATAATTCACTCAAATAGCTGGTCTAATTTTTTTCTTCTTTGACCTCGTTTTGACCTTTAATATCTGCATTTTCTGTGTAATATAAAGGATCACAAATTTTGTCTTTCATTGTTCCAAGGGAGTCATATACTTTGGAAAACAGATTTCTCTTGTCGAATATAGTTTTCTTTGCGAGTATCACCACTCACTGTCGTGAATGATCTTCAAACCCTTTCTTTTAACTGGCTTCTTTGTTGTAATGCAAACATTCTATATATGAAATTAGGTCAAATCTGTTGAAGGAATCATCAGCCAAGTCATGAGGCCTATGACAGCATGGCTTCCATTCTGTGGTGCAATGGGTAAGTTAGAGTGTAAACAGGCAAGGAATCAGAGTAGTTTTTGTCACCAAGGAAAATTACAGAAAGGTTGTGACCTGACAAACATACTCTCAGGTTCAGTGTACCAGGGATTTATGATATTCCTTGTGAGTATGGTATCAGTTATGTGGGACAGCCTATACAAACTACTGCTAATTGCTGTGTTGATCATCACCTCAAGCATATAAAAAGGAAAATCTCCAGTTTCCGAGAACTGTTTAGTGAGTAAATGTAAGATAGCCTTTAAGCAGATGAGGGTCTGGCCCATATTTCTAGCTGTTGGGTCTCTGTAATTGCGGAAGCAGCTGAAATTAGACTGTATGATCACAACAATACACACACTGGCTATGTAATTATCAGTTTATTTATTTGCTAATTTCTAATACAAGAACAGACCACATGTTGCACATGAGGCAGTATATATGAATATAATATAATATTTTCACACAATTTCACATTAATTAGTATAATTAAGCAATGCATGGAAGCATGCACTTCGGAAAGAAAAATTACAGAGAAAAACATAACTTAGTTCACCATCTATTACAAGTGATGGCACTGCAAGCTATGCTGGACAGCTTGCAAAAAGGTGGCATATGGATGCAGAGGGTGTTGTTTTAGCATATGCTTTCTCCATGATGTAATTTAGCCAATTCCATTGTGTCCACTGGGCATAAGTGTGAACCTCATTAATTTTATGACAGTCAGACTTGGCCCCTGACAATGGTGATGGAGGCAGCAATCAAAAGCATGGGGTTCTATTCAGATTTCATGTGGAATCTTATGAGAGAACTTTTAACCAACGTGAGTAAGATTATTGTGTAAAACTGATAGTTTGACATCTTACAGAAGCCTCCTCATTGTCCTTGAGTTTTACACTCTCATGTCAATATATTAACCCCCTAATTTTATTTGCTGTTAATAATAAGTGTGAATTTAGGATGATTTGTGAAATTAAATGCCATAATACTTGCACAGAATGTTTCTCTGCCTGGGATTCAGAATAGAAATTTACATTCTGGTGCAAAATCAGAATTTTATCTGTGATGGATGGTGCTGATCTCCATGACTGTTCCTTTATTCTACATCCTGTAGTCTAACCGGTTGCTGGCAGGCATCAGACAGAAAACTGGAAACCCCAGATATTAAATAAATGTTATTACTTTTGAAACTGTGATTTACTGCCATATGGAGTTCTGCTCCACAGACAGCCACTGCCAATGGGTCTGAAGATGACCACAAATAAATTCAAATTGTGATCGACAATGATTTAAAGTAAATTATCCAAAATAAATATAAAGTAAAAGAGTATCTCATTAGCCTTCTCTCCTATGATTAATCATAATGTTAGGACTCAAGGATGCATGTACTGGATAACAGTAATGTTCATATTAAACAGATATTTAACTTTACAGTTATATGAACAGCTGATGGTGCTCTCTAAAAATTATAAAATGGTTTGTATGAACTATTAGAGGAAAAACAGCTCAGTAAAAAAACTATTTCTAGCTCTCTGTACTCGTAGTTACTTCCTCTGGGAATATGAATACATTTGGAAAGATTGGGAATGAAGGTAGAGTCATTCACACCACAAGTCGAGAGAAACCCACCAATATTGACCATTGATGCAATTCATTCTGAAGTACCACTTGAATTTTTGGAGTCCCCACTTAGTCAGTTTAAGAAAGAAACCAAGCAGTTCAGAAGTAGACTTCTAGATTTCTTACTGGTAGGCTCAATCAACATGTAAGTATTAGGAGATGCTTCATGAACTCAAATGAGAAATCTCTGGACGAACATGTTCTTTACATGGAACACTATTGAGAAACTTTAGGGAATGTCATACAAGGTACCCATCACCACATACCGTATTGTAGCTAGCAGACTATGCCCTATGTTTATAATACAGAATATGGAAAAGAACCATGAGTGAATGTCTAATACATTAAAACATACGAGATCACTCTGAAACTTTGTGATTTATTTTAAATGTTTTGTTACACATTTCACTGTAACTGATAAACTGTGATTACCAGTGACCTACTTCTATAACAGTCTCACGATTTGGAGATGTGAGTATTGTCTAGACCTATTAATTTATTAATAATTCCTCATTCAGCTTTGTTCATCACAATGCCATATAAACATAAACTGGATTCTGAAAAACTAAATAACGTATAGGAAGATGCAGTTCATGCATAACATTGACATATACTTCTTTGTTTACACAACAACGACCAAAATTGAAGCGTAACACATACTTTTCCAGGAGCACAATATTGCCCCCCCCCCCTCCTCAGCCGGCCGTTGTGGCCGAGCGGTTCTAGGCGCTTCAGTCCAGAACCGATCGACCGCTACTGTCGCAGGTTCGAATCCTACCTCGGGCATGGATGTTTGTGATGTCCTTAGTTTAGTTAGGTTTAAGTAGAGCCATTTGAACCCCCATCCCCTCTGGAATTCTATGGACTTCTCTGTGATGTTGTCTGAGGCCTAAGTTACTTGAAGGGCGATTATTTCGTTAGTTGTGGAACTCGTAAAGTTTGAGTGTGGAATAGTTGTTGTGGTGACAGATGGACATATGGTATTGCCTAATATTTACGTTTGCATTATATTTGAAGGTACCATATTTATCACACTTCTCGCAATAATACCTAAAAGAACAAGGTAAAATCAGAAAATAAAGTAAATGAATAAGCATTCAAAGAATACTTTGATACATATTATGAACAATATCATACACAAACCGCAGTAAATGTATGTAACTTTTACATGTATTTGGTCCGCTTTTCCGCATTTGCTACAGCTACAACCGTGTTAGTCTGTCACCGCATTCGTGATTATTCGCATTCGAACCAGGTTTTTACATTAAATTCCCGTAAGTAGGGTTCAATTGAATAATCTGGACTTATTTGACGTTCCAAAATGACAGCTGTGTGCAGATCTACATGTAATGGCTTTTAAACAACAGGTGAGCGACGTCGCTAATGTCAATGGAGCTCATTACAGTTCTAGTCACCAGGCAGCACTGCTACACAAGTTCTGTCTCCCTGATGACGTCATGAGCCTCAACCAATCAGCAGACCCAATTCCTTGGCGTCCCTAGCCGCAAGTAAGTATGAAGGCCAGAAGTGGTAGTAAAGACAATTGTTAAACACAAGGCTACCAACATGAGAACTTATACACAAATCGAAATTTTGCCCTATGTTACACTGTACTCTTTTCCCTTCTGTTAGTCATATATAAAGCAGCCAGCAAATTTAAGTTCATTGGTAAGCTGGCAAACGTTTGACTACAGAGGTCATCTCTCGCAAAAACTTGCTTGCAAAATTTCGACAACCAATGTGAAGAGAGAAAAATCTGAATATATTGCAGTATGCCAATCTAGTAGTGAACGTGAAGGCAAGATTAAACTTATAGTCTGTACAACGTGCACAGGATCATTTCTGCTGTCATTCTCGCATTCCATTCGTGGTTGGAACGGGAAATAACTCTTATTATGTGGTACAATGAGAAGTGCCCTCTGGTGCGTATTTCACTGTAATTTTGCAGAGTATCGATGTTGAGTGAAATAGTGAGGGATGAAATCGTCAAGTCCCTCCTGTAAGTGGTTTAACAAGGGAATGGTCCTACTTGTCATGTCGAAACCTGTGTTGCTTTTTTTACCACTGCGAGTTAAAGTTGCAATTAGTCTGTATGCAGAATTTTAGCTGCTGACATGACCCGGAAGTCAGTAAACAATTTTATGAAATAAGACATTAATGTCGCATGGTTTCCGCGCTTATAACTGCCTCTTGTACAACCCTGACCTCTGTCGCTACGTTATACCAACGCCATCTAGGGACAAGGTGGCGTTAGCTACGCGCCGCTCTCTTGCCACAGCAGTGAGAGAGCTGATTCCCCCCAGTGAAAGCGATCATATGATAATTAAACATTCGTTGACAAATATGGCTGATATGTTATCTACAACATTCTTTCCAAATAGCTATGAAATAGACACAAATAAACATACGGTTTAGAACACGTCCAAATTTTATTTCTTGTAATTACCGCAAAAATGCGAACTATTGATACAATATTCAAAACATAGGTTTTTTGTGCACCAAGAACATACAAGCAAAGACGACATATAACAGCCCTGCGAATCACAGACGTTGTTAGATGTCCGTAGATAAAACTGGGCTGGTGTTAGGAATGAATCAGGCCTAGTATCAGTATATTTCGAGGAGTGCCACGCATATTTAATCAAATTCTGAAACCGTGAGGAGGAAAATTGATGATGTACTACTGATTGCAGCTTGAGAATATTGTCACGGTGATAGACAGGAAATTGCAGTGATCTGCACACAATAATTTTCTCTGTTAGTTTTCTGTAAAATGCCTTCCACTGACGGATAAATTCTCTGTCTAAAGGTTGAATTACGTTCGTCGTGCCGGGTGGAATCTGAAGTATCTCTACTTCTTTGTCAGGGTGGGCTCGAAGTACAGCTTTTATGACCTGACCACGAATCTAGAAGGAGAAGAGATTTGTTCCCGCAGAACGGAAGAAAAGCATGACGCATGAAAAATGTAACGTTTTCATTTCCCATTTTTCTAGACTTCGATGCGTCTGCCACAAGATTGTTTGCGTAGAACATTGTTCTTTTGACACGTGGTCCAAAACGTCCAGTTGGTTCTTGAAGACACACATATAGTTTAGGCAGCAATGAGCCATCCAGACTAATTATGGCCATTATAGTGTATGAGTGGGTGAGTGCAGTCGTGGACTGCGCAATCGTCTCAATATGTTTTTCCCCTTTGAATGACAGTGTTCTTTTCGCAAGCATTTCTTTTTGAAAACCTGACTGATCTGCATTGTACACGTACGATTCACTAAAACTAGCGATCTTATTTTTTGCATTCGAAAGTAAAGCTTCTATCATTTCGATTTGTGTCACATCATTTTCCGACCTGTTTCTCGATACAAATTTTGTTATTTTTCATGCCACAATTTTATGTGATCTTTTGAAGCGACTAATCCAACTTTGAGAAGCTGTAAATTCTTCATTGCCTATCGCGTTGGCAATCTCTAACGCCCAATCACGCAAAGTTGTATCGCTGACACTAAGTGACTGTTGTCTGGCATCGGTAAATAGCTCAAAAAGTCGCACATTTATCTCCGTCCCAATTTCCAGTCGATTCTTACGTCGTCCACCGACTTCCATTTTCCGTCTATACAATTCACGTACGGAACGGACAAAGCGATACTTATTTTGAACAGTACTGACACGTAGGCGTTTCTCACCACTTTCGTTCAACCAATACGTCACCGCTTTTTCTTTCTCTGATAAGGCAATTGTAGTTGCTAGTGTTACTTTCGGAGATAACTGATGATGGTACGTGGCACTATCACTCGAAGAGTCTTCGTGAGTGGAACTTTCGTCGGTGTCTTCGCCGTCTGTAGATTCACAGTCTGCAATATCGAGTGTTTCAGTTGTTTTTAGTCACACGTCTGCGCCATTTACATGCTCGTCTAGAAGTTTAACAACCATGTCGCACAACACATAGTCTTCACGCGTGTTTTCTGTTGATTGCTTCATTTGGCGTCTGTGGTATATCTCCATGGCAAGCAGCAAAACATTTACAGGGTTCGCCATCACCTGTGAGGGGAGATTGAATGTTCACCGTAAAGTGGCTTGCGGAACATAGATGAACATGTACAGAACATCTTTCACATCTCTAACCAGTTTCTGGACGGTATGTTTCGAAATACGTACCAGAAATTAAAAAGACGTGCATGCTACAGAAATGAATATTCTTTTCCCCTTTCCACCAAAACCGAGCAGCGATATTCCTTTTAGTGAACGCCGCGATAAGACGGCCGCACTTCCCGACCATGCGCACAACGCTCGCGGCTCGCCATTTTCAGGGGTGGCCAGCCGTCACTACAAGCGCCAAGCAGGGAACACAGCCATGTTCGTGATTTTTTTCAGGTGACTTCCAGTTCATGTCAGCAGATACAATTTTGCATACGGACCTTTTGCACAGTTAACTAACAGTGCTAAAAAAAGCAATACATGTTTCGGCATGACAAGTCTGACCATTCCCTTGTAAGTCCATTGTGGGCTTCTTGTTGTACGTTTAAGAACATGGGCTTAGAACGTTAATAGCATTATTGTAAATGGTAAATTAGTAATAATGGGAGCTGCAGCTGAGAGCGTACTGTCGAATTTTTCTGTTGATTATGTAAGTATATCAATGCCATTTACTTCGAGACTGGACACTATCTTACCGTTTTACGACGGGAACTGGCGAATTCACACTGTACACTACTGGTATCTCCATGACAGAAAGAAGTAGCTTCCATGACTGCAACAGAATACAGTTCTACATCTTACAGTGAGTTACTGGAACACACTTCACTGGACAAATGCGAAGTTTAATTTCAGTTTATGGTGTAAACACCCCGATTCGATTGTGCAACAGAGAACACTGAAAACTGAGCATATTTATAATTACTTTATGAATAATTACACTAGCATGCTTATGAAAGCAAAGGGATGGCATATGACGGACTTTATCTATTCACTTTATTTGTTAATTCTTACAAGAAGCATTACTCTTCAAGTACAAAGATGACCACAGGAAAGCGTTGCCTTCTGTTATGTTGGCGAACATGGTGGCTATGTACTTGTAAACAAAAATACGTAGTGACAGCGTGCGTGGGTGCGAAACAAAAATATTGTGAAACACTCAATGAAGTCACGAAGACGTCGGCATATCTGTGTGAAACACATGGCAACACTTCCGAAATTAACCAGAAGAATTTACCGAAATTTAAAAAAGTGAAGGTAAGCACTGAATAACTAACGAATAGTAAGTTTGTTGAAATTGTTTTTCATTATTAAATTATTGACAGTCATGCTAAAACTGGCAGAGTTGACTGGTATTTGTGCACAAATAAACATTAATAATGCATATTTGCGCAGGATTACATGTTCTGTCGTTGGCTTATGATTGTAATGGCTTGCATTAAATGAAATCATTTCCCGGTTCTGGCTGTAACTGATAAAAGCGTAAAGTAACGTCATTGAAATAATTTAGAAGGCCGCGAACCCTCATTACAAGATCTTTTGAAGATAATATAGTTTTAATTTTAAATTAGAAAGATTTTAAGTGCAGTCATCTCTGAATGGTTGACCAAGAATGAAAATACCAACGCTGTTGATCATCTTAACCACCACAAACGTTGTTATACACACTGACAGAAGTGGTTTTGTACTGAAAGTAATGTTGAGCCTATCGATAGAACATGTCTAATTTGACACAAACCGCTCATTAAAATGAAATATGCGTGAAGTACATTCCTTACAACATTTAGTTATTTTCGTGACATCACATTTGTTGGTTGCACCAGCTTTCAATTAGACTCTTACCTTCCTATCTAATCTAGGTCTTGGCCCAGGATACAGACTTGACTGTCAACACGGCCTACATTTAAAAACCGTAATAAATAAGCAAACATTATTTTTCTTTTTGCACTGTAGTAGATTATTTACAACAAACTACACGGGAAAATAAAATATACTGTGAAGCAGTAGTCAGAATGCCCGTCTCCTCAAACAAATGCCAACAAGATGATTGTGGGTGAGCAACACATATTATTCTTACAGCACATTTTAGGCAATTACTCCGTATGATATTACTGAATGAGAATATGTCAGCTTACTGATTTGTATCTCCCCAAGCTTTTCAATGATTCTAAGTGCAAAGGTGGTTGAACTTAGTTGTTTTAGGAGTTCCAAAATGGGCTTTTTCCAATTTAAGTTCTAATCAATAAGGACACCTAAGAATTTTGAAGTTTCCACCTAATTTGTTTTGTCCTCACCCTGTGTTACATGTATTGTTGGTGTAGTATCTGTAGTTCTCCAACTAAATTGTTAATGTTCCCCAGATCTGATGCAGGGAGATAGTATGTCCTTCCTGTTGGTGTCATTGGATCCACTCTTGTGATAATGTCACTTTTTCTGATGACAGAAGTGTCTGTTTTGACAGGAAACACAAGTGAAAGAGATGGTCCATTTTGATGCAAGAAGTTGACCTTTACTTCATCTGTTTCTTCACATGTTTGTAAGACATATGCAACCCACCCAATGACTGCCATAAATACAGGCAACAAATCCATTTATATTTGTTAACAGCATTTCATTCACCATAGCAATCACTGACTCTTCTCTACTCACTAAAGAAGCAGAATATGTCTTTGTCTTTACTAAACCTTTGTTAACAGGTATTACACTATGAAGTTTATAGGTATCTGGAATCGTTCTTGTATTTTTTAAATGTTGTTTCAGCTTGGCCGTATATGGAAACTGATGTATAATGGAAGACACATGAAGGAATATTTTCCTTGCACCACTCAAACAACTGTCATGATGTCAAAATATGATTTTCATAAGATCACTTGAGTCTGGCAAGTCTTGGTAATCTCTTTACAGTCCCTGCTACCCCATCACAAGGTCCTTTACCATGCACTGTAGCAAAAAATGTCATTCTGCTGTAACATCAAAATCTTCTTGATGGTGGGACAGATTCATAAAATTCTTTCTGTTTTTGTATTGGGCAGCACATCCATCTGAAAAGTAATAAATGTGCCTTGGATTTGAAAACTGACATCTTAAGAAATTGATGAAATTTTTCTGGAAAGAATAAACACACACTGTATCATGCTGAAGGCAGTCAGATATTTCCACGTATGATACATGTCGTATTTCATTAGTGCTTGAGTCTCTGTAGTAAGCTACAAATGGGTGAATTGTAGCCTGTGAATTATTCCACTGGAATCCTTGTACCTCATCCTGAATGGTGAAGGAGTAATTTTCTGCAAAGTCACAAGGAACAAGAAACTCATTTATTGTGAGACCTTCTTTGGTGATTTTACAGAAATGTGACTGCTACTGGGAGATAAATGAGTGCGGTAGGAGCTGTTGTAACCTTGATGTTAACACCTCAATGAAATCATCTGTTGACTTTCTTATAGCCCTCTTGAACTACCCTGCCTGTAGCTAACCAACACTTACATGCAATTTCGTCAGTGCAATTCTTACCAAACAGACCATACAGATAATCAGTTAGGCTTGCCACACCTGGACAATAGGGACATGAACTTAAGAAACATGCTGGTAGTGCAGGATTACATGTAACAAATGCTACACAGTGCTTGTATGGTGGTAATGTGTATTCTTCACTCTTCGTTAGTGCTTTAAGTTTACAACCTTCAATCATTAACTTGAAATTCTGGTGCAAGACACACACAAACAGCATGGGTTCCACTGGCATTGGCAAAAACACAGTGCTTTGGCCACAAGTCACAAAATTTGGAGTCCAATATTTATAGCTAGGTATTTATCTTTGAAATGTGCTTACAGTTCCTCAAGGTTGTGCAACACTAGCTGCTTTTGTTTATGTACTGTAATTCCATTTTCTTTCACATACACAAAGTCTTTTCTTCCTGACATCATATGGCTCACGTCATGATCACGGTAAAAATCACACATACACTGAACAGTTTTCTCACATAATGTCTTACCTGTCTTTGGATTTGGTGTCACTAGTATACCATGTTCTGCTACTAACTGTTTTGCTCTCTGTACCATGTAACCTGAAGCAGAAAATTCTTTCATAGTTTTCCTTATACTCCAACTCTTTGAAAGTACAGTTAGAATTTGCATTTTGTCGTACATGCGATCTGATTTGTGAAACTTATCTTTCTGCTTGGTGATAATTTCACTTTCTCCATTTTCACTCTCTTCTTTTTTCGGTTGTGCCACATAAGTATGCTCCAAAACAGATGCTATGTTTTTCAGTTTTTGCTTTGGGTACTTTTTCTCACTCTGAAGCCTCTTTTTCTTCACAGGAGATTCACATAAATGTTGTTGTTGTTGTTGTTGTTGTCTTCAGTCCTGAGACTGGTTTGATGCAGCTCTCCTTGCTACTCTATCCTGTGCAAGCTTCTTCATCTCCCAGTACTTACTGCAACCTACATCCTTCTGAATATGCCTAGTGTATTCATCTCTTGGTCTCCCTCTATGATTTTTACCCTCCACGCTGCCCTCCAATGCTAAATTTGTGATCCTTTGATCCTCAGAACATGTCCTACCAACCAATCCATACCAACCGGTCCATTCTTCTTGTCAAGTTGTGCCACAAACTGCTCTTCTCCCCAATTCTATTCAATACCTCCTCATTATTTATATGATCTACCCATCTAATCTTCAGCATTCTTCTGTAGCACCACATTTCGAAAGCTTCTATTCTCTTCTTGTGTAAAGTATTTTTCGTCCATGTTTCACTTCCATTCATGGCTACACTCCATACAAATACTTTCTGAAACGACTTCCTGACACTTAAATCTATACTCGATGTTAACAAATTTCTCTTCTTCAGAAACGATTTCCTTGCCATTGCCAGTCTACATTTTATATCCTCTCTACTTCGACCATCATCAGTTATTTTGCTCCCCAAATAGCAAAACTCCTTTACTACTTTAAGTGTCTCATTTCCTAATCTAATTCCCTCAGCATCACCCGACTTCATTCGACTACATTCCATTATCCTCGTTTTGTTTTTGTTGATGTTCATCTTATACCCTCCTTTCAAGACACTGTCCATTCCATTCAACTGCTCTTCCAAGTCCTTTGCTGTCTCTGACAGAATTACAATGTCATCGGCAAACCTCAAAGTTTTTATTTCTTCTCCATGGATTTTAATACCTATTCCGAATTTTTCTTTTGTTTCCTTCACTGCTTGCTCAATATACAGATTGAATAACATCGGGGACAGGCTACAACCCTGTCTTACTCCCTTCCCAACCACTGCTTCCCTTTCATGCCCCTCGACTCTTATAACTGCCATCTGGTTTCTGTACAAATTGTAAATAGCCTTTTACTCCCTGTATTTTACCCCTACCACCTTTAGAATTTGAAAGAGAGTATTCTAGCCGACATTGTCAAAAGCTTTCTCCAAGTCTACAAATGCTAGAAATGTAGGTTTGCCTTTCCTTGATCTATTTTCTAAGATAAGTCGTATGGTCAGTATTGCCTCACGTGTTCCAACATTTCTGCGGAATCCAAACTGATCTTCACCGAGGTCGGCTTCTACCAGTTTTTTTTCATTCGACTGTAAAGAATTCGCGTTAGTATTTTGCAGCTGTAACTTATTAAACTGATAGTTCGGTAATTTTCACATCTGTCAACACCTGCTTTCTTTGGGATTGGAATTATTATATTCTTCTTGAAGTCTGAGGGTATTTCGCCTGTCTCATACATCTTGCTCACCAGATGGTAGAGTTTTGTCAGGACTGGCTCTCCCAAGGCCGTCAGTAGTTCCAATGGAATGTTGTCTACTCCCGGGGCCTTGTTTCGACTCAGGTCTTTCAGTGCTCTGTCAAACTCTTCACGCAGTATCGTATCTCCCATTTCATCTTCATCTACATCCTCTTCCATTTCCATAATATTGTCCTCAAGTACATCGCCCTTGTATAGACCCTCTATATACTCCTTCCACCTGTCTGCTTTCCCTTCTTTGCTTAGAAATGGGTTTCCATCTGAGCTCTTGATACTCATACAAGTGGTTCTCTTTTCTCCAAAGGTCTCTTTAATTTTCCTGTAGGCAGGATCTATCTTACCCCTAGTGAGATAAGCCTCTACATCCTTACATTTGTCTTCTAGCCATCCCTTCTTAGCCATTTTGCACTTCCTGTCGATCTCATTTTTGAGACGTTTGTATTCCTTTTTGCCTGCTTCATTTACTGCATTTTTATATTTTCTCCTTTCATCAATTAAATTCAGTATTTCTTCTGTTACCCAAGGACTTCTACTAGCCCTCGTCTTTTTACCTACTTGATCCTCTGCTGCCTTCACTACTTCATCCCTCAAAGCTACTCATTCTTCTTCTACTGTATTTGTTCCCCCCATTCCTGTCAATTGTTCCCTTATGCTCTCCCTGAAACTCTGTACAACCTCTGGTTTAGTCAGTTTATTCAGGTCCCATCTCCTTAAATTCCCACCTTTTTGCAGTTTCTTCAGTTTTAATCTACAGTTCATAACCAATAGATTGTGGTCAGAGTCTACATCTGCCCCTGGAAATGTCTTACAATTTAAAACCTGGTTCCTAAATCTCTGTCTTACCATTATATAATCTATCTGATACCTTCTAGTATCTCCAGGAATCTTCCATGTATACAACTTCACATAAATACTGAAGGCTAATATTTAAAGCATTGAGTATCAGATCTTATGCTACTTCATCTTCACTTAAAACTTCTCTGGAAGTACCTGGACAACTGAGGCAGCATCTGCAATGATTGTTGGGTTTTTTGATTTTATTTTCCTACATTTACTGCAAATTTTTCCACCTAACAATACATTATGATATTTGTTTATCATCCACTCCTGAACATTCCTTAAATTCTTCTGTACTTTGCATGACCTTTTTTCCTAAACAGATTGCAACAACACAATTTTGACATGAAATCCATTCCGTACTAAATATTATTTTACGACACATTTACATTGCACTTTGTTAAACAAGTCACACCCATAAAACATGAAAAAAATTTAACAGGCTAATGTTGATTGGTTGAAATAAAAGTGTCCCCTCATTGGCTCTTCGCAGCTAGAAATACCAAAGAACTGGTGTGAATAAAAGTAACTGCTATTGGCTGGTGTTATAGAAAAAGCTGGATACATAGCTGCGTACTGCATGTTGATGGTGTACTTAAGTTGACAAAATGATTTTTTGTGCATGATGCCTTTGGTTTGCCATCCTGATATTTACCATATCTATAATAACATACTGGAGCAATTAAATGTATTTTTTTTTTTCAAAAAAATTGAATGTGGGAAAGTCAAAGGTCAAGGTCAGTGACCTATAGTATGAAAATTCTCAGAAACCTGCCATGTGGCATATCAATGTAAATGTATAATTGTTAGCTTTCCAATGGTACCATTTTCATTGCTGTAACTGAATTAGATCAAGAATTATAGTCATTTATGTTGTGACATACACATGTAAATTTAGTACAAATTCCAAATTTTCCAGACCTGTAACTTCCTTCACAGTTGTAATACACATCTGCAAATTGGTATTTTTCCATCTCTTATCTGGGTCATTGAATGCACTAAATTTGAAAGAAATCCAATTGGGTCAGGTTGAGAGGTGTGTTGAATTGATATGGAATGGCCCATATGTGAAGAACGATGGTGGAGGTGAGATTGAGCCTTGGGGAACCCCATATGTGCTTTGTCTACAGTCAGAATTGTCTCTCCAAACTGTGATAATTGAATTACTAAATACAGCTTATGCATTCTTATGGTTAAATATAACATTATCCATTGATTGGCCACACCATCAGTCTTATAAAACTTCAATATATCTAGCAGAACACTGGGATTCACAGAGTCAGGTGCCTTCGATAGGTTACAGAAAATACCAACCGCTGCTATTTTATTCTTTAATGCTCATAAAATCTGGTGAGTGAACATGTAAGTAAATAAAACAAATTATGTGCACTTTGGGAACATAAGCCAAAATTAATGTTTATATTTTGCTTCGTACACTGCCAGATGAGATAAAAAAGTTAGAAGATAAATACAGCTTCAAGGCAATGAATGTTTTTTCCAGTGTGTTTACACATGTAACAAAGAACATTTGTCTGAATAAAATGTTTACAGAATCATTGCTGTGCGTGTTTCATTTGTTGCTTATGAATAAGGGTCTATGAATTTACGAGAACAAAAGTATTTACATACAATGTTGACCTTTAAAGTTGCAACACCTTGACGACACCATACAACAGATGTCAAATTGACATGAAGTCTCTACATGCTTGGATATGCAGATGCTTGACATTTCAGTACAATCACACAAAGAAGGTAGAGGTGAAGTCATTTACATTCTACATCTACATCTGTACTCTGCAAAGCACCGCAAAGTGCATGTCAGAGGTTTCATCCCATTGTACCAATTATTAGGTTTTCTTCCATTCCATTCATGTATGAAGTGCGGGAAGAATGATTGTTTGAATGCGTCTCTGCATACTGTAGTTATTCTAATCTTATCCTCCCAATCCGTATGGGAATGATACAGAGGGGTTTGTCACACATTCTTAGAGTCATCATTTAAAGCCAGTTCTTGAAACTTTTTTAGTAGACTTTATTGGCATAGGTCATGTCTATTATTTACAAGTCGGCCAGCTCAGTTTCTTCAGTGTCTCTGTGATGAATTCCCAAGAATCAAACAAACCTGTGACCATTTGTGCTGCCCTTCTCTGTATACGTTCGATATCCCCTGTTACCCTATTTGGTATGGGTCCCACATGCTTGAGCAGTGTTCTGGAAGCAGTTGCATGAGTGATTTGTAAGCAATCTCCTTTGTAGACTGATTGCGCTTCACCAGTGTCCTACCAATAAACCAAAGTCTGGCACCTGCTCTACCCATGACAGAGCCTATGCGATCATTCTATTTCATATCCCTACAAAGTATTACAGCCAGGTATTTGTATGAGTTAGTTGATTCCAACAGTGGCTTATTGATATTATAATCATAGGATTCTATATTTTTTGTTTTGTGAAGAGCACAATTTTACATTCTTG
The DNA here is from genome assembly GCF_021461395.2 of Schistocerca americana. Lineage (NCBI taxonomy): Eukaryota > Metazoa > Arthropoda > Insecta > Orthoptera > Acrididae > Schistocerca > Schistocerca americana. The sequence goes on along the minus strand of NC_060119.1, from coordinate 1,034,870,102 downwards.
AACATTTAAAGTAAAGGCACCACTTTGAAATCTTATGAAGATCTGACTCAGTATTTATGCAGCCTATTTTAGGCAGTACGTTATTATAGATGAAGTTTTCCTTTGTAAGGGAACAGTTTAGTATGGAGTTAAGCAATTGAGTTTTTGCTTTGATATCCTCAGTTTCAGTTCCTGTCTCAACGATAAAAAGCGTGAGGTTACTGTTAATATTGTCTGCAAGGTCATTATTATTATTATTATTATTATTATTATTATAATTATTCCTGTATGGGCCCAATAGGACCATGTGAGGTCCAATCCATTAATGTCACTTTTGATGGTTGACCTTCCCCCTTGTGTACAAATTTGTACATTGTCTTTCTTTCATCAGACCATGGTGTTCCAGTCTGTTTTCAGATTTCCCTCTGACCAACTTTCCAATCAAATACCTTTTGTCTGAATGTTTTTCTATCTGTAACATCTACGTGAGTTATACTGGCTTCTTTAAGATCCTCCTTAATCACAGTGTTCAGTTTAATTGGCTCAGTTTTGACCTTACTTCTGTTTTTGAAGAATTCTACTATTTGTTTTGTCAGACTAGTGGGTGCCTTTGTTTTAATGTGCCATAAAATTTAAGTCTTCATTTTCTCATGTCTCCATATGTGTCTGTGTATTCTTCTATTTCCTTATTATTCTAAGCCTAAAAGTTTGTGCATCAGTAATTTTGGGTCAAATATTTCCGTAATAATCTTTCTTTCTGTCTTTTGAATTTCTTCAGTATCCCTCTTTCTATTTAAAATTAAACTTTCTGCTGCATAAAGGTATCCATGTTTGAGTACAGTGCTGTAATGCCTAAGTTTACTGAATTTTGAAAGTGATTTTTTTATAATAAGTATTAATTGTGTTAATCTGAATGCAGTTGCCATTTTTTGAGAGCAATCTTCTTTTGTAGCTTTTTTAAGACAGTTTTGTTGTATGACTTCCCCCAACTTTTTCCCCAACTTCTTTAAGAATTTCAGTTTGTTTTTGAGCTGTGGTCATATCTTTAGTTAAAATAGCCAGCTCATCTGTAAAGGCAAGGCAATCTACTCCAATATTATTTTTATCCAACTTGGTTGATTGATCTATATTTTGACTTTACTTTTGCCCTCGCCATTCTGTAATCAAGTTAAACAATAATGTCTAGCACTTGTCGTTATATCATGAATTTATCTTTAGAGCTATTGTTGGTTAATGTTTCCTGAATCGGTGTTAGAGTTTTATTATCTAGATCTTGTTCCTTTAAAATTTGGAAATGAGATTCACGATCAACTGAGTTGTAGGCCTTTTTAAAAGCCACAGGTATACATACAGTATTGTAACCAGAAATCCTTTGGTGCCTAAGGATTAGTTTTAAATTACAAATTTGTTCCGGACACGATCTATTTGGTCTAAGGCCTTCTTGGTATTCCCCAATTTTAGGTTCTAACTGTTCTTGGGCTTGATCAAGTAAACATTGCAAGAGAATTTTGTGTGTGACTGGGAGAAGAGAGATTCCTCGGTAATTATTAACATCAGTTCTGTCCCATTTTTTATGCAGTGGATGAGTTAGGGCAGTTTTCCAGTCCTTGGGTATTTTCTCAGTCTGCCAGATATGTCCTATTAGTTGAGTGATCTCTTTTATAGTGTTAGGGCCAGCTGATAGTAGTAGTTCTGCAATTATACCGTCTTCTTCGGATGCTTTATTGTTTTTAAGCCTCTTAATTTGTTTAATTATTTTGATTTCATCAGATTGTTCAATGTTAAGGTTGGTGTTATTAGTTTGCTGTGGTAGGAATTTATTTGCTGGTTCTGGGCAGTTTAATAGTTTTTCAAAATAATTAGCAATAACCTTACAATTTTCCTAGTTGTTAAGAGCCAAACTGCTGTTTTCATTTGTGAAACAAAGACTTTGAGGTTGGTAGCCAGTTAGTTTTGTTTTGAATGTTTAGTTTCTTGTATTGTTCTTTTGGAAGTCTTTTTCGATTTCTAAATGTTGGGCATTTTCGTAGTTTCTTTTAGTCTATTGGGTTAATTTAGAGGTTTATTTTCTTACAGTTAGAAAGGTGTTTTACTTATTTTCAATTTTTTTTACTGTTTGAATTTTTTAATGCCTCTTGCCTAGACTTAAATGCTGTTTCACAGTCCGCGTCCCACCATGAGTGTTTTTGTTTGTTACGAAGCGGAATTAAATTTTTTGCTGTTTTGATGAACTTTTCTTTTAGGCTTTGCCAATTGTTGGATTGGTTTTTGTCAAGTTTGCTCGTTCGAGTTGGGATTATTTTAGCAGTGTCAAATTTTGGGATAACATTTTTTTTATTTTCAAGAGTTTTTGAGGTTGAAGCTTTACTTTTATTCACATTAAATGATGATCAGAATTGGTATTAGCCCCTTTTCTACCTTGAACATTTAAAATTTCTGTATAGTTAGGGTATGAAATTGCTACATTATCAGTTTGAAATGCCCCAGGTTTCTTTTTGAAATGTGTTGACATGATTGTAAGATTAAAATTTTTGCACATTTCAACAAGTCTTTTTCGATTTTGATTTTCCATTTATGCGCAGGAAATCCACCCACCATTTTCTTATATTTTTCCTCTTTTCCTAATTGAGCATTAAAATCGCCCATTAAAATTTTAAAATGGTTTGGGGGAATTTTTGAGATGATGCTTTCTAACATTTCCCAAGCGTCCCCAACTTCTTCAGGTTTTTTACGGTTATCCTCATTGGCTGGCATATGGGCATTAATTAAAGTGTATACTTTATATGCACATTTTAGTCTATTAATTTGGGTTTTACCTCAGTTATTGAATTTAAAATATTTTTGGAGCCTGCAAGAGCAACTCCCAGATGTGGGGTATTAGTAAGTATTCCTTTATCAGTTTTACTTTTAAAAAGTTGATAATTACCAAAATCAATTGTGTTATTGTCTGGTCATTTGTGTTTTGTGTAGTGCCAAAATTTGAATCTTCTGTTCTTTTAATGTGTCTCCAAATTTATGAAGTTTACTTGCTTGCAAAAGTGTTTGTTTGTTAAGTGTTGCAAAAAATGTATTTGTTTTGGTTTTAAGTCGGCTAGAGGACTCCAACTTCCTCTGTTGAATCATAGTGCATTTTAACCTGGCTGCCCCAGAACTTGTAGGACCAGTTACGCCAATAATGCTGGTGGTGGGTTGACTCCATGGGGTAATATTGTGATTATAAAAATGCTCCATGATGATTGTACCTGGAATCAGGAGTGTTAAGAATGGAAGGGTTAGTTCCAGAATATAAATTTCAGCCACACTACTAGTGAACAGACACTGACCACTTTCCTGCTTGCTACAAGACAGAAGTAAAGTGGATTTGGTTCAGAACTGTTTATTCTGTATTCGCAGCTGCCCACCATATCTGATGGAACGCTCACTATCCGCCACCTGTGACCTGTCCAGTACCCTAGACAAGGTTGGCTTCTTAGACTTTTGGTTACAAAGACTTGAAACCTGGTCATTAATATGTAACATGAACAGCCAGGATCCCAATGCACTTCCCTGGGGCACACCTGAAGTTATTTCTACATCTGACGATGACTCTGCACCCAAGATAATGTGCTGTGTCCTACCTACCAGAGAGTCTTCAATCCAGTCACAAATTTCACTTGATAATCCATATGCTCGTACTTTTGAGAGTAAGTGTATGTGTGGTACTGAATCAAATGATTTTCAGAAACCACCTGAATGCCGTGATCTTAGTATGTCATGTAAGATAAGTGCGAATAGGGTTTTACGTGTTTGTTGTTTGCGGAATCCATCCTGGATGGCATGGAGGAGGTCATTCTGTTTCAGATACCTCATTATGTTTGAGTTTAGAATATTTTCTAAGATTCTACAGCAAATGAATTTCAGTGATATTGGATGATAGTTTTGTGGATCACTCCTACTACCCTTCTTGTAGGTGGGTGTGACTAGTGGTTTTTTCCAAGAACTGGGCATGATTTTTTGTTCAAGGGTTCTATGATAGATTATAGTTAGAAGAGGGGCTATCTCATCTGCAAATTCTGCGCATAATCTGGTAGGGATTCCCTTGGGTCCTGGGGCTTTGTTCAATTTTAACAATTTCAGGTCTTTCTCAACACCACTGACACTAATATTTATTGCTCATCTCTTCAGTAGTATGAGCATCAAATTAAGGCAATTCACCTGGGTTTTCTCTTGTAAAAGAACATTTGAAAATGGAGCTAAGCATTTGAGCTTTTGGTTTGCTACCCTCAGTTTCTGTTTTATTCACTAAGGACTGGGACTAACTTTGTTGTCACCAACAGCCTTGGTCATCAGTCTACTGACTGGTTTGATGCGGCCCGCCACGAATTCCTTTCCTGTGCTAACCTGTTCATCTCAGAGTAGCACTTGCAACCTACGTCCTCAATTATTTGCTTGATGTATTCCAATCTCTGTCTTCCTCTACAGTTTTTGTCCTCTACAGCGCCCTCTAGTACCGTGGAAGTCATTCCCTCATGTCTTAGCAGATGTCCTATCATCCTGTCCCTTCTCCTTATCAGTGTTTTCCACATATTCCTTTCCTCTCTGATTCTGCGTAGAACCTCCTCATTCCTTACCTTATCAGTCCACCTAATTTTCAACATTCGTCTATAGCACCACATCTCAAATGCTTCGATTCTCTTCTGTTCCGGTTTTCCCACAGTCCATGTTTCACTACCATACAATGCTGTACTCCAGATGTACATCCTCAGAAATTTCTTCCTCAAATTAAGGCCGGTATTTGATATTAGTAGACTTCTCTTGGCCAGAAATGCCTTTTGCGAGCACTTCGTTCGTGATCATCCACTCTTATTATTCCCTCTTGGTTGTTGTACATATTGTATATGACCCGTCTATCCCAATAGCGTACCCCTACTTTTTTCAGAATCTCGAACAGCTTGCACCATTTTATATTCTCGAACACTTTTTCCAGGTCGACAAATCCTATGAAAGTGTCTTGATTTTTCTGTAGCCTTGCATCCATTATTAGCCGTAATGTCGTCACCTAGCGCATTCCCAATTTTCTTTTCCATTCTTCTGTATATTATTCTTGTAAGCAGCTTCGATGCATGAGCTGTTAAGCTGATTGTGCGATAATTCTCGCACTTGTCAGCTCTTGCCGTCTTCGGAATTGTGTGGATGATGCTTTTCCGAAAGTCAGATGGTATATCGCCAGACTCATATATTCTACACACCGATGTGAATAGTCATTTTGTTGCCACTCCCCCCCCCCCCCTCCCAATGATTTTAGAAATTCTGATGGAATGTTATCTATCCCTTCTGCCTTATTTGACCGTAAGTCCTCCAAAGTTCTTTTAAATTCCGATTCTAATACTGGATCCCCTATCTCTTCTAAATCGACTCCTGTTTCTTCTTCTATCACATCAGACAAATTTCAGACTCATAGAGGCTTTCAATGTATTCTTTCCACCTATCTGCTCTCTCCTATGCATTCAACAGTGGAATTCCCGTTGCACTCTTAATGTTACCACCGTTGCTTTTAATGTCACCAAAGGTTGTTTTGCTTTCCTATATGCTGAGTCTGTCCTTCCGACAATCATATCTTTTTCGATGTCTTCACATTTTTCCTGCAGCCATTTTGTCTTAGCTTCCCTGCACTTCCTATTTATTTCATTCCTCAGCGACTTGTATTTCTGTATTCCTGATTTTCCCAGAACATGTTTGTACTTCCTCCTTTCATGAATCAGCTGAAGTATTTCTTCTGTTACCCATGGTTTCTTCGCAGCTACCTTCTTTGTACCTATGTTTTCCTTCCCAACTTCTGTGATGGCCCTTTTTAGAGATGTCCATTCCTCTTCAACTGTACTGCCTACTGCGCTATTCCTTATTGCTGTATCTATAGCGTTGAGAACTTCAAACATATCTCGTCATTTCTTAGTACTTCCGTATCCCACTTCTTTGCGTATTGATTTTTCCTGACTAATGTCTTGAACTTCAGCCTATTCTTCATCACTACTATATTGTGATCTGAGTCTATATGTGCTCCTGGGTACGCCTTACAATCCAGTATCTGATTTCGGAATCTCTGTCTGACCATGATGTAATCTAATTGAAATCTTCCCGTATCTCCCGGCCTTTTCCAAGTATACCTCCTCCTCTTGTGATTTTTGAACAGGGTATTCGCTATTACTAGCTGAAACTTGTTACAGAACTCAATTAGTCTTTCTCCTCTTTCATTCCTAGTCCCAAGCCCATATTCTCCTGTAACCTTTTCTTCTACTCCTTTCCCTACAACTGCATTCCAGTCGCCCATGACTATTAGAGTTTTGTCCCCCTTTACATACTGGATTACCCTTTCAATATCCTCATACACTTTCTCTATCTGTTCATCTTCAGTTTGCGACGTCGGCATGTATACCTGAACTATCGTTGTCGGTGTTGGTCTGCTGTCGATTCTGATTAGAACAACCCGGTCACTGAACTGTTCACTGTAACACACCCTCTGCCCTACCTTCCTATTCATAACGAATCCTACACCTGTTATACCATTTTCTGCTGCTGTTTATATTACCCGATACTCATCTGACCAGAAATTCTTGTCTTCCTTCCACTTCACTTCACTGACCCCTACTATATCTAGATTGAGCCTTTGCATTTCCCTTTTCAGATTTTCTAGTTTCCCTACCACGTTCAAGCTTCTGACATTCCACGCCCTGACTCGTAGAACGTTATCCTTTCGTAGATTATTCAATCTTTTTCTCATGGTAACCTCCCCCTTGGCAGCCTTTACATGTGACCAGAATTTCTTTCGGTTTTGTGAAACATAATTTGAATGTGTTCTGCTATGATAGTCACTGGAGGCTTCACACGTTGCTCTCTTGACAGCCACACACATTTCATTCAGCATCTCTGTCTGTAGCCCTATGCTTTGTCTTACATCTATCTACATCTACATCTACATGAATACTCTGCAAATCACATTTAAGTGCCTGGCAGAGGGTTCATCGAACCACCTTCACAATTCTCTATTATTCCAATCTTGTATAGCACGCTGAAAGAATGAACACCTATGAGCTCTGATTTCCCTTATTTTATTGTGGTGATCGCTCTGCCCTATGTAGGTCGGTGTCAACAAAATATTTTTGCATTCGGAGGAGAAAGTTGGTGATTGGAATTTCGTGAGAAGATTCCGTCGCAATGAAAAACACCTTTCTTTTAATGATTTCCAGCCCAAATTCCGTATCATTTCTGTGACTCTCTCTCCCATATTTCGCGATAATACAAAACATGCTGCCTTTCTTTGACCTTTTTCGATGTACTCCTTCAGTCCTACCTGGTAAGGATCCCACACCGCGCAGCAGTATTCTACAGGAGGACGGATAAACATAGTGTAGGCAGTCTCCTTAGAAGGTCTGTTACATTTTCTAAGTGTCCTGCCAATAAAACACAGCCTTTGGTTAGCCTTCCCCACAACATTTTCTATGTGTACTTTCCAAATTAAGTTGTTCGTAATTGTAATACCTAGATATTTAGTTGAATTTACGGCTTTTAGATTAGACTGATTTATCGTGTAACCGAACTTTAATGAGTTCCTTTTACTACTCAGGTGGATGACACCAAACTTTTCATTATTTAGGGTCAACTGCCACTTTTTTCACCATTCAGATATTTTTTGTAAATCGTTTTGCAGTTTGTTTTGATCTTCTGATGATTTTATTGGTCGATAAACGACAGCGTCCTCAGTAAACAACCGAAGACGGCTGCTCAGATTGTCTCCCAAATCATTTATGTAGATAAGGAACAGCAAAGGACCTATAACACTACCTTGGGGAATGCCTGAAATCACTTCTGTTTTACTCAATGACTTTCCGTCAATTACTACGAACTGTGACCTCTCTGACAGGAAATCGCAAATCCAGTCACGTAACTGAGACGATATTCCATAAGCACGCAATTTTACTATGAGCCGCTTGTGTGGTACAGTGTCAAATGCCTTCTAGAAATCCAGGAATACAGAATCTATCTGAAATCTCTTGTCAATAGCACTCAGCACTTCATGTGAATAAAGAACTACTTGTGTTTCATAAACCCATGTTGACTGTGTGTCAATAGACAGTTTCCTTTGAGGTAATTCATAATGTTTGAACACAATATATGTTCTAAAATCCTGCTGCATATCGATGTTAACGATATGGGCCTATAATTTGAATATTGGTGAGACCTGTGCAACTTTCCAGTCTTTGAGTATGGATCTTTTGTTGAGCGAACGCTTGTATATGATTGTTAAGTATGGAGCTAATGCATCAGCATACTCTGAAAGGAACCTAATTGGTATACAGTCTGGACCAGAAGACTTTCTTTTATTAAGTGATTTGAGTTGCTTCTACGTTATTCAACTTGGCGGCTATTCTTGATTCAAATTCTGGAATATTTACTGCGTCTTCTTTTGTGAAGGCATTTCGGAAAGCTGTGTTTAGTAAATCTGCTTTGGGAGCACTGTCTTCGATAGTATCTCCTTTGTCATCGTGCAGAGAAGGCATTGATCGTTTCTTGCCGCTAACATACTTCACATACGACTAGAATCTCTTTGGATTTGCTGCCAGGTTTCGAGACAAAATTTTGTTGTGGAAACTGTTATAGGCGTATCTCATTGAACTCCGCACTAAGTTTTGAGCTTCTGTAAAGGACCGCCGATCTTGGGGATTTTGCATCTGTTTAAATTTGGCATCTGTTACACAGTAATCAATGTTTGTTTAGAAGTTTATTTACAGTGACTGTATAGGGTCCCTCCCATTATGAACTGTTCAATTGGGTACATATTTATCCTCCATTGCATGATCAACCGATCTTTAAAACTTGAGCCATAGTTCCTCTAAATTGTTATGTTATGTTATGTGGTTTATTCATCTCATTACATACAATTTTCAAATCATTAGATTTGATGTACAGGAGACATGTCAAGGTTTACAAAAGAAACTTTTTTCACTTTTTTTAAGAGAAATACAAAAGTTTACATTATATTTTACATTTCTAAGTTACAGCTGCACATGTACATAAAATAATAAATGTATTACAATCCCTGTGTTCAGATTGTGAAGCTGTCCTCAATGAATTCATCGAGAGAATAATAACACTTTTCCACCAGGAGAGTAAAGAGCAATCTTTTCGGTGAACCAATCTCCATTTTAAATATATTACTGCCTTTTATTTTATTGAAAATTTTTAACCCCATATACTCTGGCGTTTGGGCATAAAGTTTTAAACGATGTGTTGGAAGTTTGAAGTTATCTCTGTGGCGAGTGCTGTAATTGTGGTCAAAATGGAAATTGTCTAGTGTATGTTGATTTCTATATAGGAACACCACCATCTCATATATGTAAAGTGAGGGGATAGATAGTACTTTTAAATTTTTTAACAGTGGTCGACAGGATTCTCGTTTTTTTGCAACACACATGTTTCTAATTACTTTCTTTTGTAATACTAGGAGCCTAGTGACATTTGCTGAATTTCCCCAGAAGATTATGCCATAAGGAATAACTGACTCAAAGTAGCAGTGATAAACTATCTTTCTGGTATCTATGTTTGTGGCACCTAACAAAATACACATTACAAATGCTAAGTTGTTCAGTTTATTTGCTAAGTAATCTATGTGTACCTTCCAATTTAAATTTTTGTCAAGATTTAGGCCTAAGAACTTCACGTGGTTTGCTTCTGTGATATCCTGATCATTGCAAGTTATCTTTATTTCACTCCTTTCTACTGATTTAGCTTCAAATTGCATCATTTTGGTTTTAGTTACATTTAGTTTTAGTCCATTTTGATAGAACCAAGATTCCAGTTTTTCTAAAGTATTTTTGGCTTTTTCTGGAATATTTTCAGATACCTCATTTTCAATTAGAACTGATGTATCACAGCAAATAAGACTGAATGAACATCAATAGCAAGTGGTAGGTCATTTACGTAAAAAAGAAACAGATAGGGACCCAATATCGAACCTTGTGGGACTCCTTGGGGAACTGTTTTCCAGTTTGATGAATAATTGGTTCCATTTGAAGTTAAAATTACTCTTTGTTTCCTACCTGACAGGTAAGAGCTAAACCATTTTAAAGCAGTGTCTCTGATTCCATACATCTGTAATTTGTGGAAGAGTAATGCATGGTTCACTGAATCAAAAGCTTTAGTCAGATCACAGAATATACCTGTGACCTTTCTACCTTTATCTAACGTGGAGCATATTTTTTGGATAAATTCATTTATAGCATTTGCAGTGCTTTTTCCCTGTTGGAATCCGAACTGGTTTTTAAAAATTATATCATTTACAGTAAGAAAGTTATTAATTTGTTTTGCTGCAATCTTTTCAAACACTTTAGAGAAGACCGGCAAGAGAGAGATAGGGCGGTAATTCCCCATATCTTCTGTCGATCCTTTCTTGAATAGAGGTTTGATCTCACCATATTTCAATACCTCTGGAAAGCATCCCTGTTCATAAGATTGATTTATAATAGTTGACAGTGGTTGGGAAATAATATCGTACACATACTTGATTACAGATGTTGTTATTTCATCCCACCCATGTGAGGTTTTGTTTTTTAGAGACAATATTTCCTTTTCCACATCCCTTTGGGTTATTTTTTCAAATTGTTTAAAAGATGTGTTTTGGCTGTTTTCCAAATTTGTGATGCCCTGATAGAATGTCATATCCACATCCGATCTTACTACGTTTAGGAAGAATTCATTGAAACAACTTGACATCTGAACAGGGTTTACTATAATTTCATTTTCGTGTCTAATTTTCAAAATCTCATGAATTTTTACTTTGGCTCCTAGTTCAGACTGAACAATTGACCACACTGCTTTTGTCTTATTTCTGTGTTCTCGTATGAATTTATTATTTGCCATTTTTTTAGCTGCCGCTACAACTTTCCTAAATACAGCTTTATACTGTTTGACATAAATAACAAAATCTGGATTTCTGTTTGATTTTAACTCATTGTGGAGCTCTCTCTTTCTGGCACTAGAGATCTTTATTCCTGTTGTAATCCATTTGAGTTTACCATTAACCTTTTGCTTATATCTATGAGGAAATGATTCATTAAATACCTCTAAGAAACAATTTAAGAATTTGTCATAGTTTATCGAGCTTGAACTATTGTAGTCTACAGGCCAGCTTATTATACTTAATTTACTGTGGAATAAATCCATTTTACTTTTACTGAGATCCCTTTTTATACACTCTTCTGGAGGCTTTAGGTTATTTGCTTTTGGGAGCTCAATAAACAGAGCTGAGTGATCTGAAATACCCAAGTCTAAGCAGTATTCTCCTGCCGTATGCCGAAAGGTTCTATTGTACTATGATAATCATTGTTTACACACCCATGTCATCATCACTGATAACAGTTTTGATGTGGACATTCTCGAAGAGGTCAAATCTACTTGTTGCCGTTGGATCCAATATATTTCCATCATCAGTAGGGTTCTGAACTAACTGTTGTAGGTAGTTTTCACAGAATGCATTTAATAATGTTTCACAGGATGTCTTATCGCTCCAACCAGTAACAAAACTGTAATTTTCCCAATTGATTTTTGGATGATTGATGTCCCCACCAATGACTACAGTACAATTAGGGGACTTATGTACAAGTGAACTGAGGTTTTCGCTAAAGTTTTAGACTTGTTAGTTAAGTATTTACATGTTCCATGGATTATTGTGCACAGTAAAGTGTAATGATGTGGAATGAGTCATTTTACATTCACACCACAAATTAATTTGTACCTGTGGATATGTTCTGAACAGTTCTAAGTTTTATTACGGGGGTGGTTTGAAAAGTTCTTGGAACAGAATAGAAAAAAAAGTACATACATCACTAAAACTTTTTTTATTTTCCAATGTAGTCTCCTTGTGGATTAATGCACTTGGTCCAACGATGTTCCAATGCCTTGATCCCACCTCAAAAATGAGTTTCCTCCAGGCCTGCAAAATGGTTGTGAACTCTGGCTATCAATTCTTCGTTTGAAGTGAATCTTCATCCACCAAGAAAGATTTTCAGTTTTGGGAAGAGATGGAAGTCTGATGGAGCTGTTTGTGTAATTTTGCCTTGGCAACAGCACATGTTTTTCATCCAACATCAAGAATCACGGCACCCATCTTGCAGATAATTTTTTCATTTCTAATTCTTCAGTTAAAATATGATATACCCTTTCAGATGACATGTGGCAAGCATGAGCAATTTCACACACTTTCAATTGGCGAGCCTCCATGACCACTTTCACAATGATTTCTGGAGTAGTGACACATCTTGGCCGACCGCTGCGCGGATCTCCATCTAAGCTCTCCCGACGAAATTTAAATTCATTTGTCCACTTGGCAACAGTTGAATATGAAGGAGCAGAATCCTCCCATGTATTCTGGAAATCAGCATGAATGTCCTATGCTTACATATCTTGCTTATGAAGTACTTAATCGCTTCTCGAATCTCGATTTTTTTCCATCTTCGCAAATCACTATGTGGGAACAACAACAGAACCACGTCAATGCCACAGCTCTCTTCCAAGAGCACTGACATGGCACATGTGTACAGGCAGTAGTCCAATGAATATCACGTGAACAACTTGTGCACTAGCACTTGTCCTCTAGTGGTGATTCCAAGAACTTTTCAAACCACACTCGTACATGAAGAGATGAGTCTGGTGGCCAGTAGAAGGATCCAATTGTTTTATGCCCACACCTGATACTGAGTCTTGCCCAAACAATCTCATATGCACATTCAATTTCTATCTTGATGGATTCGTGTTTCTTGTCTACAGCGACAAATACACCATCTCCGTTACCTATTTGCGTATCCTTTTGATACACACTTAAATTTTCCGCAAAAATATCAGTGCTGTCAGTTTCATGTTTCAACCGGCTTTCTGTACCTAGTATATGTAAGCTTCACTGCTTTTCATGAATGCTTCAAACTCTGGCACTTTGTAGAAAATGCTTCGGCAGTTTACTGCTAGTATTTTAGAAGTATCACATGTGGGAGGTATTTTTGTGATCTTGCACTGAGACCTCTGGGTTTCCTACAACTATAGTTACATGGATTGGATTGAGAGTAACCTAATCTGAAAAACCAATGTGTGCACTCCATATACAGTCAACTACCTGAGTAGCAGCCTCTGACATGTAGTGCACACCTGAACCTTTTAGGGGGACCCTACAGTTCTCAATCCTGTGGTGCAAGTCCAGGAAATTGCAGCCTTGCTTTTCCCTGGTTCAATCCTTCCACCCGATTCAGTACCAAAGGACCACTATCGATTCTGGAGACAAAGTTGCAAATTGTGAGTGTCATTTAAACTTCATTTTAAGGGAAAACTATATGTAATACAATATGTTAGTTGGAATATCTGCTACAGTCTTTAAATCACAAAAGCTGACTTTCTAAAAATTGTAGGTTATGCACAGACAATGATCGCTTCCAAAAATTCTCAAAACTGCATATTTGTTTGTGTTGATGTACAATGAAATTCTAGGGTGATCTACTCTTTTACAATGACTGTGAAGCACAAACTGTGTTTTGCTATGGAAAAAGTTATGTATCAAAACACTTGTACTAGTAACTTACAAAAATATAGTTCTGTAAGTATCCAAAAATTCTCAGAAATAACCTGTTTCTCACATAATTAGACAATGAAATTAGAGAACAGTTGTTTTGAATGAGGCTAGGGATACTCTTATCAAAAATTTTGAAAGAGCACAAATAAGTATCCAATATCCAATTGACGATAATAGTTAGAGTGTATCACGGTATTCATAGATGTTCGAAATTTCATGATTTATATAGCAATACAAGTGGGTATTGATACAATCAATGAAAGATTATTTAGAAGCAATGCATATGGTAAAATATATGAATCAGGAATTTCAAATTGACACACAAATCTTGTACAAGCAGTCTCACACAAAGTCGACTTTTATATATACATAAACATATGGAGTATATGGATTTTTCACTTAACTTTTTCTCTGCCAACTTCTACGCTGGCATGTCGAAGAAGAACATTGTAGCTTGAGTTTATCTTGGTCAATCTTGGTCAAAATTGCTAAAATGTGCAGCACAAACAAAGAAAATTTTCTGCCTGTTGCAACTAACAAATGTATTCTGTGTATAAGGAAAGAGTCTGCAGTGCATTCCTCATACAGAAATCGCATATGAATGATGGTTGTTTGTGCAAAGATTGTGTTATGCATTGTGAAAGGAGAAATGTCTGCCATCATGTACCACAATTTGACAGTGGCAGGATCGTTGCTGAGTGACACTGCAGTTTATTGGTCTGTGATATTACTGCTAACTGGGATCCCACAACTGCCATGTGAATATGGAATCAGTGGCGTCAGGAGACCATTCTCAATCCAACACCGGATCTCAGGGGCCACACATAATTAGTACCCGTGAGAACAGATACACTGTTCACATGACAGTGCAGGTTTGTAGACTTACGTTTTGTACCTCGAGTCTGCAAATGACCTCATTTTAAGCAAGGCAAGTATCCATGGGGACAGTGAGGAGAGGCTTGGATCACTGAGGATTTCCATCACAATGATCATTGATGCAGCTTTCTATGTTGTGGCTGCAGAGACAAGTGCATCACAGTGGTGTGTCTGAATGTAAAAGAGGGATACAAAGTCAAAAATATTGAAGTGAATTGTTACTACAGAATACTTCGCTCATAATTGTAACAGTCTACATATCCCGTCTAGTAAACTTTCAGATATTTATGAGAAATGTCGATGCGTTATTGAGCTATGTGCCAGACAAGAAGGTACATTCAGTAGTTTGTTGAGATTTCAGTGTAGGTTTCTTAAAAGATACATGCAGGAAAAGTGGATTATACCATTACTTGGGTGTTTCATCTCGTGTGCAACAAGATCATGGGACACTGATTAACAACTTTTTATAGATGGTGCTCAAGCTGAAACAGTTCATGTGTACCCAGTTGCTAAAGGACTATCTGATCATGATGCATAATTAACGGAAATAAACAGTATGGCCCCTTACAGCCCTGAGGCAGATCATACAAAGCAGTGAGGATTATTAATGAGAGCAAGATACAACATTTTAAGAGTAAGCTAAAAGGAATGATATGGGATGAGGTATGTGTAGAAAGAGTTAAAGTCAAATTCAGTTTATTCTATAAAAATATTAGTAAATGTGTTCAATGTTTGAAAGTTGATTTCCTAAAAAATTATCCAGAATATTAAAATGTCCAGAAGTATGCATTTGTTGATAGAAATAAGTAACGCAGGTGGTAAGATTAAAACTAAATGGAGATGAAAATCTAATAGTCATGGGGGATTGGAATGCAGTTGTAGGGGAAGGAGTAGAAGAAAAAGTTACAGTAGAATATGAGCTTGGGACAAGGAATGAGAAAGGAGAAAGAATAATTGAGTTCTGTAATAAATTTCAGCTAGTAATAATAAATACTTTGTTCAAGGATCACAAGAGTAGTAGTTATACTTGGAAAAGGCTGAGTGATAAGGGAAGATTTTAGTTAGATTACATCATGGTCAGACAGAGATTCTGAAATCAGATACTGGATTGTAAGTCATACTCAGGAGCAGATATAGACTCAGATCACAATGTAGTAGTGATGATGAAGAGTAGACTGAAGTTTAAGAGATTAGTCAGGAAGAACGAATACACAAGCAGATGTGATACAGAAGTACTAATGCATGATGAGATACGCTTGAAGTTCTCTAAGGCCATAGATACCGCAATAAGGAATAGTTAGTAAGCAGTACAGTTTAAGAGGAACAGACATCTCTGAAAAGGGCAATCATGGAAGTTGGAAAGAAGAATGTATGTACAAAGAAGGTAACTGCTAAGAAACGATGGGTAACAGAAGAAATACTTCAGTTTATTGATGAAAGAAGGAAATTAAAAAAAATCAGGAATACAGAAATACAAGTCACTGAGGAATGAAATAAACAGGAAGTGCAGGGAAGCTTAGATGAAAAATGTGAAGAAATCAAAAAAGAAAGAACTGATTCAGCAGATAGGGAAGTCAAAATTACCTTTGATGGAATTAAAAGCAAGGGTGGTAATATTAAGAGTGCAACGGAAATTCTGCTGTTGAATACAGAGGAGGGAGCACATAGGTGGAAAGAGTACATTGAAGGTCTCTATGAGGGGGAAGAGTTGTCTGATGTGACAGAAGAGGAAATAGGAGTCGACTGAGAAGAAATAGGGGATCCAGTATTAGAATCAGAATTTAAGAGAGCTTTGGAGGACTTAAGATCGAGTGAGGCAGAAGGGATAGGTAGCATTCCATCGGGATTTCTAGAAACATTGGGGAACGGGCAACAAAATGACTATTCACATTGGTGTGTAGAATGTATGAGTCTGACAATATACCATCTGACTTTGATTCCGAAGACTGCAAGAGCTGACAAGCACGAGAATTATTGCACAGTCAGCTTAACAGTGCATGCATCCCAGTTGCTGACAAGAATAATATAAAGAAGAACGGGAAAGAAAATTGAGGATAAGTTAGGGGCACCAGAGAGGCAATCCTGACACTGTGATTCATGATGGAAGTAAGACTAAAGAAGTTTTGGGTCCACTCCTATTCCTTATATATTTGAATGATCTTCCACTTGATATTTAACAAGCAAAATTGGTATTTCTTGCAGATGATACTAGTGTTGTTATAAATCCCATTAGAGAGGAAGCAACAGAGGAGTTGGTAAATGACATTTTCCAATGAATTATTAAGTTGTTCTCTGAAAGTTAGCTCTCCCTAAATTATGAAAAAACAAACAAACAAAAAAAAAAAAAAAAAAAAAAAATCACACATCAGTTCTGTACAACAAATAGAGTCATGATTAGATTACAGATTGCATTCAGTTTTTGTTTCACAGATCCAAAAATCAGACAACTCTTGTGGGTGTGGAATATGTCAGAAAATATAACATACAACATATAGAACACTTGAATATAATACTCACTTCCCTGATCATTTGTCAGGAGATTGTCAAAATATGTGAATACTGTACAGTAAACTGGAACTGAATATTTACAGAATTAATACATTGTCAGAATGAAACATAGTTATGCACTTTTAATAAATTTATTGTATACAAAATACCTAATTTTAACTGTTGTGACCAAGTGCTGTCGAAAGTGAAATCCAACAGACATTTTTTACTTAAGCTTTTCTAACAGTCACTGTGAAGATATTCATCTTTAGAGCAGAAGGAGTTGCCTCTGAAAAAGTCTTTCAGACGCTGTTTAAACTGTGCTTTACCTGAAACCAGATTTTTAATTATTACTGGCAATTTATTGAAAATGTCTGTTCCTGAATATTGGACCCCTTT
This sequence comes from Schistocerca americana, assembly GCF_021461395.2. NCBI lineage: Eukaryota > Metazoa > Arthropoda > Insecta > Orthoptera > Acrididae > Schistocerca > Schistocerca americana. Next base: position 1,034,852,773 of record NC_060119.1, on the reverse strand, counting down.
TTGGGTCAAGAGAACGATTTTTGGACTTTATAATTTTCTCATTCCTGGTATTGATACTATATTTTGAGCTATTGGTTGGAAATAGAGACATTATTTGTGACAAATTTCATTAAGGAATGAATATATTGAGAAGTAGCACAGCTCCTTGAACAGGTTTCTACTTGATGTTTTTGAATTTACACCATAAATGAGTCTTATTACATGCTTTTGCTCTCTTAAAAACTTTTTCTCAGTTTGATGGGTTACCCCAGAATACGGTCCCATATGATATGATAGAATGAAAGTAAGCAAAATATGCAGGTCTTTTTACTTTTATATCTCTGACATCATTCCCTTTGCAAATACAAACTTGTTTAGGTGCTTCAGCAGTTCTGTGATAGGCCCTTACCAATTGAATTTTTATTGTGTTGTAATCCCAGAAATTTAATGCTATCAACCTCTTCGATCTGTGTGTCTTCATTTGTTAGACACATGCTGGAAGGAAATCTCTTACAGGTTCTGAACTGCTTACGGTGTGTCTTTTCTAAGTATAATGAGAGTGAATTACTTTTATACCATTTATTAATGTCAGTGAAAATTTGATTACAGCCATTTCTAGATCTGTACCTGACTTGCCATGTATTGCGATGTTTGTATCATCTGCAAAAAAAAAAAAAAAAAACGAACTTAGCATCTGGAACTTCTGTTGCCCTGGCCAACACATTCTCCACATCTCTCACCCACTGAAAAATATTTGGCTCTATTTTGTTGAGAGATTAGTATGACTGCTCTCACCAGTCACTACGATTAGTGAACTCCAGCATTGAGTTGAAGCAGCATGGAATGCCATACCCATTCTGTCATCCAAGTTTCAATTTATCAAAACTTAGCCAGCAGACTTAGTAAAAATTCGTACATTGTGTGTATCAGATGGAGAATACGTAGGTAAACAATTAGTAGTGCAGGTAGTCTCTTCCAGAGCCATTCAGATCCCTACCCTGCCATGTGTGATGAAGTCAAGGGAGGGCTGGTGTAACAGCCACAGTTATTGTTGAACGTTCTTTGCATCTAAATGGCTCTCCGAGATCTACATCTACATCCGTACTCTGCAATCCACCATATGGTGCATGGCAGAGGGTACTTCGTACCACAACTAGCATCTTCTCTCCCTGTTCCACTCCCAAATGGAACGAGGGAAAAAATGACTGCCTATATGCCTCTGTGTGAGCCCTAATCTCTCTTATCTTATCTTTGTGGTCTTTCCGCGAAATATAAGTTGGCGGCAGTAAAATTGTACTGCAGTCAGCCTCAAAGGCTGGTTCTCTAAATTTCCTCAGTAGCGTTTCACAAAAAGATTGCCTCCTTTCCTCCAGGGACTCCTACCTGAGTTCCTGAAGCATATCCGTAACACTCGCGTGATGATCAAACCTACCAGTAACAAATCTAGCAGCCCACCTCTGAATTGCTTCTATGTCCTCCCTCAATCTGACCTGATAGGGATCCCAAACGCTCGAGCAGTACTCAAGTATAGGTCATATTAGTGTTTTATAAGAGGTCTCCTTTACAGATGAACCACATCTTCCCAAAATTCTACCAATGAACCGAAGACGACTATCCAACTTCCCCACAACTGCCATTACATGCTTGTCCCGCTTCATATCGCTCTGCAATGTTACGCCCAAATATTTAATTGATGTGACTGTGTCAAGCGCTACACTACTAATGAAGTATTCAAACATTACAGGATTCTTTTTCCTATTCATTTGCATTAATTTACATTTATCTATATTTAGAGTTAGCTGTCATTCTTTACACCAATCTCAAATCCTGTCCATGTCATCTTGTATCCTCCTACAGTCACTCAACGACGACACCTTCCCGTACACCACAGCATCATCAGCAAACAGCCGCACATTGCTATCCACCCTATCCAAAAGATCATTTATGTAGATAGAAAACAACAGCGGACCTACCACATTTCCCTGGGGCACTCCAGATGATACCCTCACCTCTGATGAACACTCACCATCGAGGACAATGTACTGGTTTCTATTACTTAAGAAGTCTTCGAGCCACTCACATACTTGGGAACCAATCCCATATGCTCGTACCTTAGTTATGAGTCTGCAGTGGGGCACCGAGTCAAACGCTTTCCAGAAGTCAAGGAATATTGCATCTGTCTGATACCCTTCATCCATGGATCCATGGTTCGCAAGATATCATGTGAAAAAAGGGCGAGTTCCGTTTCTCAGGAGCGATGCTTTCTAAAGCCGTGCTGATGCATGGGCAGCTACTTCTCTGTCTCAAGGAAATTCATTATATTCGAACAGAGAATATGTTTCAGAATCCTGCAAAAAACCGATGTTAAGGATATTGGGTGTTAAGGAGATTGGCAGTAAAATGTTCCAAGGCTTGTCGTACTACACAAAGTGCAACAAAATCTTCATACTAGTGCGAGAAGCTTTCTCATTGATGGGCCTGATATCATCCTTCATTACATAATTGAAGCTAAAACCCAAACTTTTGCCTGCGTTCCTGACTATAATTACGCTTGTCTGTGCCAAGATATTTCCTGAAAGTAAAACTCATAGGTCACATAGCTGTGCTCTCCTATTGGCTTAAAAATGCAGATTAAGAGACAATAATCACTTAGTTGTACATTCCCCTCCAGTGACTACCACATACATGTAAGAATTTCTTGGTCACTACAACATTTTACTTTTTGTTCTTAGTCTGCACCCTAAGCAAGCTGCTGTTAGGATCCTTCTGAATGTGAGTTACCTACATAGTCTTGTCAATACACTCTCCAAAGCATGCAGCTGAGATGTGTTAGATGATAATATCAGAGATGCAGTGTCTCTTAGATCATTTCTGTGGAAAGGCAGGCTGACTGCATTCAGTTCTTGTGATCTAGCCTGAACATTACTGTAGCTTGAAGTTATATTAACTCATCGTGTGTAACTGCCAAATCAGCTCTAGTTTGAAAGATTAGCTTCTCTTTTCCCATATGGTGTATGGATTGTGGCTTTGTGGTATAGGGATTGTGCCAGTTATTGCATTCAGCTAAAGTGACGCATGTGCTCCCCCCCCCCCCCCCCCCAAACACACACTCTTTTCTGACGTATTTCTCACCATTTAACAAAGACTGCTCTCATCTGTCGTAAATAACCAATTTTTAGACCAGTGCAGTCATTGTAAATTCTGACATATTTCTCACCATTTCTCACAGATTGATCTCATCTGTCGTAAATAACCAATTTTTAGACCAGTGTAGTCATTGTAATTTGTGGTGAAGTAATAGTGGAACATCACAATGTCTAGTATCTTTGAGTTAAAAGTCTGTTATATTTTGATATTTCTAGCTGTACTGCAGAATTAAGAAATCTGTGCTTTGATGTGACAGCTCCAAATCAGATTTCTACACCATCTTTGTGTATTATTGGACACCCGGTAAAATGATTTCTGTACTATAATTGAGTCAGCATAAAAAAATCCCTGACAGTTGCAGTGAGCTGTAGGTAGCGTATTATCGTGTCTACATCAACCAGTCACATAACATAATTTGTAAATGTCCCTACGACAAAACCTCTATACATGGCTGTTGTTTTTGCCAGCAGCCATTTGCACTTCACAGTTGAAAGCTGGGAACAGTGCTGCCAGCTTCAGGGATGATACCTTGCGCTAACTCAACAATAGGTGTGTGCATTTAGCTTTCTTTTCGACTTTGGATAAAATCCTGTTTGATAATTTTTGTTCTTCTTGTAGTTATCATTACAGCAAAATACACAATGAGTGGCATAAGGTTGGAGGTACAGTGGTCTCGCAGTCATCCTACCAAGTTCATTACGTGGGGCACTGAAATTTATCTGTACGAAGTATTATCAAAAGCTGACACACCAAGAGCAACATGTGAGTATCTTTCAAAGGTATTGCAGTTTAGTAAAAAGGTTCTTGTGATTTACAAATAAAAGCTGACAAAGGTTGCTTGTTGCTACCTAAAACATAACAGTTTTGTTTGAAAATATAAAATATACTTCTTCCTTTTTTCTGGTACAGGTATAAAGGTGTCAGACAGTACATATGCGAATCTGCTAGCCACAAATTCGAGCCATCACTACATCAAATGCATTGACATATTTCCTCACCCAGAACCGGATATCCTCCTGGCTGTAGGACAAGCGAGTGGCAAAGTAACACTCACTGCTTTTGGACCAACTGTCTTTGATTCCAGAGGGATTACTGGCAAGGAACTTGGTATGTATTACAAACCCTATCTCTCTTTCTCTCTCTCCTCCCTCCCTCCCTCCCTCCCTCCCTCCTTCCCTCCCTCCCTCCCTCCCTCCCTCCCCCTCTCTCTGTGTGTGTTTGGGGGGGGGGGGGGGAGATGGGGGACGGATGTTTTGTTGTAATCTTGGAAGTGTGATACTTTTCAAATGTATTGGTAAGTTACTCAGTGAATATCAACTAACTGTCAAAATTAACTTTTTTCCTAATTAATTTTTCATTTTGCAGTGGAGTGTATGCCTATATGAAGCTTTCTGGTAGATTAAAACTGTATACTAGACTGAACTCTAACTCTGGACCTTTGCCTTCTATGGAAAAGTGCTCTACTGACTGAGTTACCCTAGCACAACTCATGCAACGTCTGTGCCTCTGATCCATTGCTATCATTGTGTGTACTATCATCGCTGTGGATAGTAGATACCATTAGTGAATTCTTTTTCCATTTCTTGTTTGGAACTTATGAGCAAAGGAGGCAATTGTTGGCTGGTTTTTCCCCAAATGCAAAAATGCTGCTATTTACTGGTGTACTCTTTGTTGATGGCAGTTGTTGTGGGAGTTCTCTCATATTTTGTGGCAGAGTACTCATACTGTGAGTTGATCATTGGTGAACTGTTCACATTTCTGCCTGTGTACTCAGTGGATTAAATTAGTAGGAACACGACTTTTGCTGCGTTATTGGGTGTGTGGTATGGACCAGTATGCTGTTTTGCTTCATATACTTCTATATTTATGATGTAAAAAAATTCAGTTCTACAATCACAGAGTGCATATACTTTTATACTTATTTTGCAAGCTTATTTGGAATATACTGTCTGAAACAGTGTCATCCAAGGAATCCCTTCAACACCATCTTTATTGTTGTCAATGCTTCTGCACATGGACAAACTCATCAAATACTTGATTGGTACCAGATATCTTTTTAGTTCTTCTACACCCTTTCATCAAATCTTACTGCTTGGAGAAGAGTGTCGAACCTTTGTTTGCTCATCGACACAATAAAAAAATCCGGTGTAGTCTTATCAGTGGCTCACAGTTCATCACTTTTGAGATACTGTGACTTTTTCTCTCTTGTGAGGTATAAAACACCAAGGAAAGCAGACAAATCTTCAAAATCTGTATTTAGGCAGTCTTGAGCACTTCATGAATAAGCTGCTGCCATTCTGTTTAGTTGTTCATTTGTATGTTGTACAATGTGGCTTTTTGCACTAGAAGAAAATAATTTACAGCAATCCAGAACTGTTTCAAATGTTTGGCTCTCTCTTTACTAAACTTGGATGCTGTGTCCCAACGTTCTGATGATCAGCTTTTGCTGGAGGGGCTTTATGCTTGAACTTTTTTTTCCCCCTGTCCCTACCATGAGACACATCAGGATTTGCAGAAGTTGGAAGCAGTTACGGAATTACTGTCAGCCGGCTCCATTGCTGTGTTGATCTCTTCATGATCCAGTATCTGAAGAGATCAAGCATTCTATTTAGATATTTTCGTCTATTTGTTTTGTAGACAAGTCAGTAGGTGTTCGTCTGCCATGACACTCTTCCTGTGAAATTTTATGTATTTTTGCGTCTGAATGAGCTTGTCATGTTCTTGGTGTAAGCAACTGCTTATTTCAGTATGTAAAACCCCATATAAAAGCATCATGGGGGGTGTGGAAACTGTTGGTGGAAGGTTTGAGGACAGTATGTTACCATAGCTTGAGGCCGGGATTTATCTTTTAATGAACAAAGGCTGTGGCCGAAAGATTTATATGAGTTTCTTTTAATCGTGTCTGTCTGCAAGTTGACTTGTCTTCTTTACGGTAAGTATCAATCTGTCTTTTCCTATGTTGTTGGTATTTCTACCTGGAGCTTCTGTTGTTTGAAAGACTTTATATATGCAGAATATGTCCAGAAGAAAACATTAACCTAGTTGCTCATTACTAGCACAGAGAAACAGACTAAAAGAAAAGCATCATAGTGTTTCAGCAATGCACGAGAAATTGTTGCATAACAGCTACTATATGAGAAAAAATCTGAAAATGTTCTCTTCTTGAAACAAAGCTGGAACTAGCAGGCTTTACTTGAATTTGACCGATGAAAGACCTGTGGGCTGCAGGTTAGAGATATCAGAGAAAGCATTGCTAGGGTGACACTTCAGTATCTTTAAAATATGTTTAAATGTTTTAGTAAAATTGTGAATGTTAGCTTTTTTTCTCAAGAGTGGGTGATTAAAGTTTAATTTCTATTTACTTCTTGTATATTAGAAATGGACAACTGCCTGCATGAAGCGTCCTTTGATGTTGTGATGCATAAGTCTTACTGTTTTGAACAGTAGTTACAAAATAAATGCCGTAGAAGTGGAGAATTCAAACCTTTCCTGTTCGTCTGTGCCAGTACAACATCTCTTCTACAAGAAACTTTCAAGGGAAGACATCTGTGTACTGGAGAACTCTTTTGGAAGTTTACCATTGTATTTCAAGATCACAAACACAATAAAATTCTCTAGACAACCTCTAAAGCCAGATAATCAAAGTTTTCAAATACTTTTCATTGGTGTTTGAATAACAGTTGCATATCAGGAATAAGTGATTGTATATAATTTTCTTTTATTGACATGCTGAATGCTGTATTTTTGGTTCTTGTACTTCACATATTTACAGAATCTGATATATGTAAGGTTTTTTGTTTGTGAGCACAGTAATTCACATGTAGAAAAGATTCAAACTCAGGATCTGTAAGTGTTTGAGTACTGTTCACATCTTCTATATATGTTTTTCACATTTTTTTATCTGAAAGCTTAAATGCTTAGCAGTCTTTTCATTGTGGCTCTCTGCAGCTATGCGCCTCTTCCATTGATGAGTAGCAATGTATTCTTTTCATAATACTGTTGTTTTTCCATCCTTCTTTTGAATCCAGGATTGGGACCATCACAGTTGAAGATAAAAATGTAATTTTCCTTTTTTCCTTTTTTATTTGTTTTTCATCTAATTTCTTACTCCAAACCTACTTCTTTTTAATAGAATATACTGTTTGAAAGATAATCACCCTCTAAACAACAGTAGGCTTTCATCAATGCAGAGCTCTAGAATTGTGTGAATTTTATCCACAATGTTTCTAATTTTGAAGAACCTGTTTTCTTCATTGCTGGCAGAGTTGTCACTAAATGAAGCATTTTCAAAATTAAAAGAAAATGATATCTGCACATAATTTCTCTGAAAACTGTGTGATAAAGTGTAGTCCCTGGACCAGCAGTCACTAATTTTCAGTTTTCTTATATGAGTCATAAGCAGTCACATAGTAATGAAGGAATAGAGTCCTTCAAATCCTTTTTACTTCTACACTTACAATTGATACTACACTGATTCTCCTATATTTGAATTGGTACACACTGAGGTGACAATAGTCATAGGATAGCGATATGCACCTATACAAATCGTGATAGTATCATGTACACAAGGTATGTATGGGCAGTGCATTGGTGGAGATGTCATTTGTACCCAGCTGATTCATGTGAAAAGGTTTCTGATGTGGTTGTGGCTACACAACAGCAATTAACAGACTTTGAACACGGAATGGTAGTTGTAGCTAGATGCATGGGACATTCCATTTTGGAAATTGTTAAGGAATTCAATATTCCAAGATCCACAGTGTCAAGAGTGTGCCAAGCATACCAAATTTCAGGCATTACCTATCACCATGGACAACTCTGTGGTCAGTGGCCTTCACTTAACAACTGAGAGCAGTGGAATTTGCATAGAGTTGTCAGTTCTAACAGACATGCAAAACTTCGTGAAATAACTGCAGAAATCAATGTGGGATGTGGACAAAAGTATCTGTTCGGACAGTGTGGCAAAATTTGGTGTTAATGGGCTATAGCAGCAAACCACTGATGTGAGTGCCTTTGCTAACAACATGATATCACCTGCAGCACCTTTCCTGGGATTGAAACAATATCAGGGGGCCCTAGAAGACTGGAGGACTGTGGCCTGGTCAGCTGAGTCCTGATATTTCAGTTGGTAACAGCTGATGGTAGGGTTCGAGTGTGGTGCAGACCCCATGAAGCCATGGACCCAAGTTTCAATAAGGCATTGTCCATGCTGGTGGAGGCTCCATAATGGTGTGGGCTGTGTTTACATGGAATGGACTGGGTCCTCTGGTCCAACTGAAACATCATTGATTGGAAGTCATTATGTTTGGCTACTTGGAGACCATTTACAGCCATTTGTGGACTTCATGTTCCCAAACAGTTGTTTGTGATTGGTTTGAAGAAAATTCTGGGCAGTTTGAGCCTATGATTTGGCCACCCAGACTGCCTGACATGAATCCCATTGAACATTTATGGGGCATAATTGAGACGTCACTTTGTGCACAACATCCTGCACCATTAACATTTTTGCACTTATTACTCTGGGCAAAAGGAGGACCAACACAATATTTGGAAGTATCCCATGACTTTTGTCACCTCATTGTGTAAATAAAATCTTTTTGTTTCATCTGCAAAGGATTTCATCAGGTCTTCTGTTAAAAATACAAGGAAAAATGACAGAATACTGTAATTTTGACCTAATCAGTGCTTGTGTCTTGAAGCTGAATCATCAAATGCATGCACAAATGGCCGAAAATCACTTTCCTTCCAGGAAAATGTGTCACTGAAGCATGCTCTTTTATCAGATAATTCATTCTTACTATGAAAAATGTCAGATTCTGAAGAATTTTCATTGCTTTTAGAGACAGATGAATGTTTCGTACCAGCTGACTTACTTGGCTCAGAACTGTTACTTGGAGATTCTGTTGCGTTGTCATCATCATTATCAAAGATGTATACAGTATATGTAGACTGAAGCAACAAATGAAAGTTTGTACCAGGGCCAGGATTTGAAACCGGGTATCTGCTCACTATAGAGATGCATTAACCACTATGCCACCCTGGCACAGTGGCTTTGCCCAGTTGCACAGACTGTCCTAGCATGCCTCCCTCCTCAGTCCAAATTCCCATTTACATCTCAGCCCACTTTATATTCCCCCTAAACTCGAATAGCATTGCAGACGAATGAACATTTGTTTCAAGGGCAACAGGGCGACATAGTGGTTAGTGCATCTGCCTGGTGAGCAGGAGATCCGAGTTCAAATCACAGCCTTGGTATAAATTTTCATTTGTCTCATCAGTATACGTACATACATCACAAATGTTTGAGACTTGAAAATCGTCTCTGGAACCATATAGTTTCATTCGATTAAAGCAGATATGCATAGGTTTCAGGAAGGATCCCCTGTTTTGTTTGATGCCATGGTGCTATTCCAATGCAGTTGAAGAGCCTCTGCAGTGCTGTTCCAGTTTTGGAGGAATATCAGATGGGCTGAGGTGTGTATGGGGATTTGGGTGTGCTAGGGTAGTCCATGCCGTTGTGCACAGCCACTGTGTCAGGGTGGAATAGTGTTTAGCGCATCTGTCTGCTGAGCAGGACACCTGGGTTCGAATTCCGTCATTGGTACAGATTTTAATTCATTGCTTCAGTCTGTGAGCATACGAGGTGTGACCAGTAACTAATGGGAATTTTTGTTTTTCTTAAAGAATCTTTGTATATTCATCAACATCAACTTTGTCCCCTTCAGACTAATGCCCCTCACTTGTGCCAGCACTTTTTTCAATCTTGGAAGCGCTTCTGGAGCTCTCTTTTCATTATGTTGTTCAACTCCTTCAGCGATTCTGTACTTGCCTCATCAGTGGTAGCAAAATTATGTTCTGTCACGCTTTTTTTCAACTGCAGGAATAGAGAGAAACCGCAGGTGATTGTGTCTGGCGAATATGGTGGATGAGGCAACATTACAGTTTTGTTTTTTGCCAAAGAATCACAGACAAGCATTGAGGTGTGACAGGAGCACTATCATGATGCAACTTCGATGAATGATTTTGTCACAGTTCTGATCATTTTCTTTGGATTGCTTCATGCAAATGGTGCCTAACTTCCAGGTAGTATTCCTTATTGACCACATGACCATAAAGGAGGAATGCATGATGCACTATCCTACTGTATTTGAAGATAATGTGATGAAAATAATAAAGTTTTTTTTCAGGCTTGGCTCTTCAGGCAGTTTCCTTTGGGAAGGTTGCTCCTCCGTTTCAGTGTCATACCCTTATACCCATGTTTTGTAACCAAACCTTCTTTAGAGGTTCTGGGTCTTTGTCATCTTCATTGTGACGTCATTCAACAATTTCATAAAAAACTTTGCTACTACACATTTCATCTCAAAACATTCAAAAAAATTGCATGGCATGAGCCAGAGGATGTGCTGAGATCACCAGCAATTTTCCAGAACCATTTTCTTTATTTCTTCCACATCATCATCAGTTATTGATATGCTTGGACATCCAGGTGGTGATAATCTTAACCATCTTCTCGACCTCCTATGAAACATTTGTACTTCTCATAAACTCTTGTCTTACTCATAGTAGCTTCACCAAAAGTCACAGTCAGTATTTCAAATGTGGTACTGCACTTATTCCATTTTTAAGCAAAATTTAATGGAGATTCTTTGCTCCATCTTTTTTGAAAGTATAAATTTGCCAAGCACTTGAAAACACACATAATCTTTTTGACTTTCAAAAATAAAAGAAATATTTGAAATAGCTGAAAATGCAAACATACAACTTTATCATGTGTACCAACAAGATAAAAAAAACAACTGATAATTCTATATATGAAGCCCACAAAACTAACAAATTCCCATTACTTTTTAATTACACTTGTTACTTCACAGATGTTAGAGGCTTGAAAAAGGTCTCTGGAAATACATAGTTTCATTTGGTTAAAGCACCTATGCCTGTGTTTCAAGCAGGACTGCTATTTCGTTTAGAGGTACTGTTTCAGTATCCAGTACAGTTGGAGAGCCTCTGCAAATGCTGTTCAAGTTTAGGGGAATGTCAAGTGGACTGAGGCGTAACTGGGAATTTGGATTGAGGAGGGAAGCATGCTACAGTAGTACATACAGTTGTGCAAAGCCACTGTGCCATAGTGGCATAGTGATTAACACATCTGACTGGCTTGATTTCTGGCCTCGGTACAAATTTTTGTTCATGGCTTCAGTCTGCAAATACACATCGTAGATGGATATAGTTTCATTTCACTATCAAAGAATTTATTTTCATTGTCACTTCTAGTTAGAATCTCCGAAATTCCTTCCTGTGTCCTACCTTGATGGTGTGCAATTTTCTCAGTCAAAAGTGAAAATGAAAACTGGAACACAAATAAGATCAGAACAACAAATGCGCACAGCCCGGATGTTGGAAAACTGCTGATCACTCGAGGTGAAAATATGGCTACTCGACCACTTAGCTAGCCGCCAAGTATAGTCTGTCTGTAAACTGAAGAGCGAGCAAGCGAGTCCCCACTCTGCCTACCCTGCTACGTCACAGGGCGCTTCTACAGGCTGTTTCACAACGTAGTACCGGCCCTGCGGCGGTGCGCGCTTCATATCTGTGGCGACGCCGCGTACAGATACGTCCCGGCTGTGTTTATTTTTAGACAAATGCATTAAGAGTATAAGGAAAACAAAAGACGATAGCTTCTTCGAAACAAAACATTATAGAGTAAATAATATTAACATAAGAACGGAAGTCAGTATTCTACTACAAACATAGAACCGAATGCCTCTTCATGTGAATGTATGTTCCTCTATTCGTAAGACGAACCAGATATAGTGCAATCAACCTGTAGAATTTAAGGCTTGTTCTTACTAAAATGTAGAAGTTTTCTTTAAAGGGTCTGCATTGGAACTTAACAATTCTTGCAACACGAAGAGTGTTTAAAAAGTAAGCAGAAATTTATAATTCCGTGTTTTGTATTAGTTCGGTTTGCACTGCTTTTTTTGCCACTCTCTTCGTAAACATGTCTGAAAAGTATCTGTGCAATGTTTTGCATATTGGGTATTTACCCAGTTCTCAGTTGTCAAATGGTTCAAATGGCTCTGAGCACTATGGGACTCAACATCTTAGGTCATAAGTCCCCTAGAACTTAGAACCACTTAAACCTAACTAACCTAAGGACATCACACACACCCATGCCCGAGGCAGGATTCGAACCTGCGACCGTAGCAGTCCCGCGGTTCCGAACTGCAGCGCCAGAACCGCTAGACCACCGCGGCCGGCTCTCAGTTGTCAAAAAAGTTATATGTGTTTTGGTAGCATCAACTATTATTTGTTTTGTATAAAAATAGATTAGAGAATCTGTACTAAATTTTGTTATAAGAATGGAATAAAGTGTATCAAATTTTTAGGAATGTTAAATATTGCTTTTGGTGAGTCTCTTATGAGTAAACCCAGAACACACAAGTGGTATAAACATTTCAAAGCAGGCCTTAAAGGACAGCAGTTTTACAAGAATGGGTGAGATTAAAAATGCAGTCAAAAGGCCTATGAACTATCCCAAGGAAATAATTCCTAAAGTGTTTTGGGAATTGGAAAAAGCACTGGCATAAGTGTATAGCATGTACTGGGGAATATTTTGAATAGGATAACATTGTTGTAGATTAACAAGTAAAGTTCTTACCAAAAAATAAAAATTAATATGTGAACGCACCTTGTATGTCAAGCTTTTTACATAGAAGTCCAGAATCGGTATACGTGTCTCGAAAGAAATTTCAGTAGTGTTTAGATTAGCTATTGCACACATGTTTTAAGCAATATTCCTTAGAATCATGTGAATAGTAACCGAGATAGAGTTTTAGTGACAGAGTATATTCAAATGCTGCTGTTCTCTAGGCATTAAATGTATTACGTGATTGAATCACGTTCTGCTAGCGAAACGTTAATTGATTTTACCATGAAGCTCTCAAGTTATTCCTGGTTTTGTACAACAAGTGATAATGGTATTTATTGCTTTGGACAACATTTGACTGTATTTATTTGGAAAATCTTTTACTACCATGTACTACATTTCTACCAAAAGAAATTTCATAGTGTATGAGCAGAGTCAGGCTTGAAAGAACACACAACATATTTTTCAAAAAAATATTCATTGCCTGTTTACATACATCGTATTTTAGAGGTCATCATCAACATTGTCACTATCATTACTGTCGTCGTCGTCGTCGTCCTCGTCGTCATCACTTTCTAAATTAATAACTATAGCGTCTATTATGTCTTCCATAACCCCATCCTTAACCCAATATTCTCTTTCAAGTTTCTCCACATGGAGGCAGTATGCACTCCAGTCTTCTTGACTTATCGTTTCAAAACCTGTAACAATTGGGACAAGTTTTTGTATACGCTCTCTTTCGGTTACGGCAAAATTTAGTTCGGAATAAAACATGGAAGCTCAGAAAATGTCTACATACCTTCTTTCACCAACTGCAGCAACTTCGTCATGCAAATATCTCCAAGAATATTTCTTCCTCTGACGAAATTCTTGAGCTTTGCCCACGCCATTTCAATTGGATTTAAGTCACAGTTGTATGGTGGAAGTCGCAGCACAGTGTGTCCATGGGCTTCAAGTATTTTATTAATTTCAAATACTTTGTCTTCCGGCTTATGTTGTTTAATTAAATCAAATAATTTTGTTTTTCTCATTGTCAACTCAGCTTCCACCTTATTTTTTAATAACCATTCAATCATTTCGCTTTTATTCGAGGACCTAGTTGGAGCTTTGTTGTGTTCCTTGTTGTGATATGAAGCGTTGTCCATAACAATAACACAGTTCGGTGGCAGATTCGGAATCACTTTATTCGATATCCAATTAGAAAAATTTTCGTAGTTCATTTGCCCATGGTAGTCTCCTGTTGCACAACCCGCTTTATAAACCAACTGTGCGTTGGGTAAGAACCCATCTTTTGATCCAATATTCACCACTATAATCCTATTGCTTCCGCTAACATTGTCCATAATGCCCTCAACGCCAGGGCCCTGCCAACATTTTCTGTAAGTAATGTTATTGTCCACCCAAGTTTCATCAATATAAAAGAATTTTCTGCCTAGCTCCCTTAATTTCCTCACTTGGATCAGATACTTACATCGCCAGTCAATTATATCCGTTCTTTCTACGAGAATCTTTCGTTTACTTACAGATCTTTTCCAGGTAAATCCCATTTCACGCAATGTCTTGTGTAAAACATCTTTCTGCCAAGGAAAATGTATTTTTTGTTTCACGGCATTAAGCAATTTCCGTAATGTCGGCACTATTTTTTGGTTTATGTAAAAGTCCTCCATCGTTTGTCGAATGACTGATTTTGTGAAACTGTCTATGACGATGGGTTTCCTCCCTAAATTTTCAGTTTTCCTTCGCGGCGATTCCAGTAAACCATGCGGCTTGTTTTCACGTTCCTTCCTTATGCGTCCTATAGTGGCGAGGCTGACGTTTGCATAAACTGCAGCCCTTTGATTGGGGCTGTTAATGTTAACCAACAGTTCTTTTTGTGTTGCCTCCTTAACACACGCTGTAATAACGTTAGAGACGATCGAACGCTCGTTACTCCGCAAATACGTCCTCTTCTTCGTATTCCGCACATTTTCTTGCAATGCAGGGCGATTATCCATCACTTCGGGATACTGAAGTATATCAGTGAGTACACAAAGTCAACTGACTGACGCTGGCAACAAAGATTCCACAAACAGAAACGACGTATATCAGTATATCACTGCACGCTGAACTACACCGCTAGACGGGTAACAGGGCAACTGATTTTGGGTGGCCCTGTAGGCCAGTGGCAGCGTTCTTCCGGGAAAGGCCACTTCCCCCACCAAAGGCGCTGCTCGCTCTTCAGTTTACAGACAGACTATACCCCATGTTTTAACATGCCTGGAGTGCACTTTTTAACACATTTAAAGCAGTCAGAGGTAACAGGAATTCAAGAAAATATAAAACAATTCTTACAAAAACAGAGTATGTGACCGCCACAATAATACTGCACAAAACATTTCTAGCAAACCAATGGTGAGGCACTCCATTTTCAGGGGTGCCACAAGTTCTGGAAATCAGGGAATATCGGGGAATTTCAAATGTGTCGGAGAAGTCAGGGAAATTTGGAAAAAACACTGGAAGAATCTTGTTTTGCTTCAATAGATGAAATGGCTTGTTTATGAGTTGTCGTGCATTGTCGCGGGCTGGGCGCCACTTCCCTACTCTCTCATTCTTGTTGCTTCTCCCCTTCCTACCACTCTCCTCAGCTTGCAGTCAGTGCTGCCACCACATCTGACCGCTATCCTAGCAGCTGCTGATGAGAGGCAGGGAGGCATGAGGAGTGGTTTGCTTGGATCTGATTCTAAGTGATCACTGACACAGCAGCCAGAGATGGCAGTCAAGTGTGCATGAGTTATGTCTGGGAGATTGTCTATGTGCTCTAGTTTTCTGACAAAGGCTATGGCCGAAAATTTAGCTTTGAGGGTGTGATTGTCTTTTCTACATCCCCCCCCCCCATGAACCATGGACCTTGCCGTTGGTGGGGAGGCTTGCGTGCCTCAGTGATACAGATAGCCGTACCGTAGGTGCAACCACAACGGAGGGGTATCTGTTGAGAGGCCAGACAAACGTGTGGTTCCTGAAGAGGGGCAGCAGCCTTTTCAGTAGTTGCAAGGGCAACAGTCTGGATGATTGACTGATCTGGCCTTGTAACACTAACCAAAACAGCCTTGCTGTGCTGGTACTGCGAACGGCTGAAAGCAAGGGGAAACTACGGCCATAATTTTTCCCAAGGGCATGCAGCTTTACTGTATGATTAAATGATGATGGCGTCCTCTTGGGTAAAATATTGAGGTAAAATAGTCCCCCATTTGGATCTCCTGTCGGGGACTACTCAAGAGGATGTCCTTATCAGGAGAAAGAAAAACTGGCGTTCTACGTATTGGAGCATGGAATGTCAGATCCCTTAATCGGGCAGGTAGGTTAGAAAATTTAAAAAGGGAAATGGACAGGTTAAAGTTAGATATAGTGGGAATTAGTGAAGTCCGGTGGCAGGAGGAACAAGATTTTTGATCAGGCGAACACAGGATTATAAACACAAAATCAAATAGGGTTAATGCAGGAGTAGGTTTAATAATGAATAGGAAAATAGGAATGCAGGTAAGCTACTACAAACAGCATAGTGAACGCATTATTGTGGCCAAGATAGATACAAAGTCCATGCCTACTACAGTAGTAAAAGTTTATATGCCAACTAGCTCTGCAGACGACGAAGAAATTGAAGAAATGTATGATGAAATAAAAGAAATTATTCAGATTGTGAAGGGAGACGAAAATTGAATAGTCATGGGTGACTGGAATTCGGCAGTAGGAAAAGGGAGAGAAGGAAACGTAATAGGTGAATATGGATTGGGGGTAAGAAATGAAAGAGGAAGCCATCTGGTAGAATTTTGCACAGAGCACAACTTAATCATAGCTAACACTTGGTTCAAGAATCATGAAAGAAGGTTGTATACATGGAAGAACCCTGGAGATACTGACAGGTTTCAGATAGATTATATAATGGTAAGACAGAGATTTAGGAACCAGGTTTTAAATTGTAAGACATTTCCAGGGACTGATGTGGATTCTGACCGCAATCTATTGGTTATGACATGTAGATTAAAATTGAAGTAACTGCAAAAAGGTGGGAATTTAAGGAGATGGGACCTGGATAAACTGACTAAACCAGAGGTTGTACAGAGTTTCAGGGAGAGTATAAGGGAACAATTGACAGGAAGGGGGGAAAGAAATACAGTAGAAGAAGAATGGGTAGCTTTGAGGGATGAAGTAGTGAAGGCAGCAGAGGATCAAGTAGGTAAAAAGACGAGGGCTAGTAGAAATCCTTGGGTGACAGAAGAAATACTGAATTTAATTGATGAAAGGAGAAAATATAAAAATGCAGTAAATGAAGCAGGCAAAAAGGAATACAAACGTCTCAAAAATGAGATCGACAGGAAGTGCAAAATGGCTAAGCAGGCATGGCTAGAGGACAAATGTAAGGATGCAGAGGCTTATCTCACTAGGGGTAAGATACATACAGCCTACAGGAAAATTAAAGAGACCTTTGGAGAAAAGAGAACCACTTGTATGAATATCAAAAGCTCAGATGGAAACCCAGTTCTAACCAAAGAAGGGTAAGCAGAAAGGTGGAAGGAGTATATAGAGGGTCTATACAAGGACGATGTACTTGAGGACAATATTGTGGAAATGGAAGAGGATGTAGATGAAGATGAAATGGGAGATATAATACTGCGTGAAGAGTTTGACAGAGCACTGAAAGACCTGAGTCGAAACAAGGCCCCGGCAGTAGACAACATTCCATTAGAACTACTGACAGCCTTGGGAGAGCCAGTCCTGATGAAACTCTACCATCTGGTGAGCAAGATGTATGATACAGGTGAAATACCTTCAGACTTCAAGAAGAATATAATAATTCCAATACCAAAGAAAGCAGGTGTTGACAAATGTGAAAATTACCGAACTATCAGTTTAATAAGTCACGGCTGCAAAATACTAACGCGGATTCTTTACAGACAAATGCAAAATCTAGTACAAGCCGACCTCGGCGAAGATCAGTTTGGATTCCGTAGAAATATTGGAACACGTGAGGCAATACTGACCCTACGACTTATCATAGAAGATAGATTAAGAAAAGGCAAACCTACGTTTCTAGCATTTGTAGACTTGGAGAAAGCTTTTGACAATGTTGACCTGAACACGCTTTTTCAAATTCTGAAGGTGGCAGGGGTAAAATACAGGGAGCGAAAGGCTATTTACAATTTGTACAGAAACCAGATGGCAGTTATAAGAGTCGAGGGACATGAAAGGGAAGCAGTGGTTGGGAAGGGAGTGAGACAGGGTTGTAGTCTCTCCCCGATGTTATTCAATCTGTATATTGAGCAAGCAGTGAAGGAAACAAAAGAAAAATTCGGAATAGGTATTAAAATCCATGGAGAAGAAATAAAAACTTTGAGGTTTGCCGATGACATTGTAATTCTGTCAGAGACAGCAAAGGACTTGGAAGAGCAGTTGAATGGAATGGACAGTGTCTTGAAAGGAGGGTATAAGATGAACATCAACAAAAACAAAACGAGGATAATGGAATGTAGTCGAATGAAGTCGGGTGATGCTGAGGGAATTAGATTAGGAAATGAGACACTTAAAGTAGTAAAGGAGTTTTGCTATTTGGGGAGCAAAATAACTGATGATGGTCGAAGTAGAGAGGATATAAAATGCAGACTGGCAATGGCAAGGAAAGCGTTTCTGAAGAAGAGAAATTTGTTAACATCGAGTATAGATTTAAGTGTCAGGAAGTCATTTCTGAAAGTACTTGAATGGATTGTAACCATGTATGGAAGTGAAACATGGACGATAAATAGTTTGGACAAGAATAGAATAGAAGCTTTCGAAATGTGGTGCTACAGAAGAATACTGAAGATTAGATGGGTAGATCACATAAGTAATGAGGAGGTATTGAATAGAATTGGGGAGAAGAGGAGTTTGTTGCACAACTTGACTAGAAGAAGGGATCGGTTGGTAGGACATGTTCTGAGGCATCAAGGGATCACAAATTTAGCATTGGAGGGCAGTGTGGAGGGTAAAAATCGTAGAGGGAGACCAAGAGATGAATACAGTAAGCAAATTCAGAAGGATGTAGGTTGCAGTACTTACTGGGAGATGAAGAAGCTTGCACAGGATAGAGTAGCATGGAGAGCTGCATCAAACCAGTCTCAGGACTGCAGACCACTGTCTGTGACATATAAATAGCTGTCCACACAAGTAGACTTCCACGACGGGGCAAAACTGCAGCCATTTCAGCTGATCTGAAGCCCATCGTTTCCCACCAATGTGCAAGCCCTACCTGTCGGATCTAGTCTCACTGACCTACCCACAGGCTGGGTCTGTTTGTGTTTGGCATAATGTGGAGGATTTTAGTGGTTTATCCAAGGACCTGGGACTGCAGTGCTCCAGGGCAGGCCAGAGGCCTCGTGCGATGGATTCAGGAATTGCGACTGTCTCACTGCAAGTGCATTGTACAGTGCAGCATTTTATAGACATTTTATTTATTCTAGTACTTTTTGGCACCTAGAAAGTAGTTTATATTTTAGAAAGCATGGATGATAAGAAGAAGTAAATTGTGGCAGTGGCTGGTGGTTTGTATACTATGTACTCATATATTTCTTGAAAGAAAAATCACACAATACCTGTAAAATAATAGACATTACACAGTGGGTAATAACTGACAATAACAAACATAGTAGAACTGATATTTTATTGGTCACCTATAGTGTCGGTTTGCACAACTCTTCCCGCCTTTATGCACTTCTTTCAAGATGTCTACATATTTCTGAGGTTATTTTTGAAATCAGGAAATATATTTTAAATATGTCATTTGACTCCAAGGAAATGCATATTTTTGTCACCAAATGTGTTTCATTCCATTGAAATAAAATGAAAACAGTGGTCTTAATTAAACACATATACCATTTGGCCTGCTTTCTCCATCTAAGGACAGTTCATTACAAAAGATGTTGATATTAGTACTTAAGATTTTTGCTCACAAGGGGGTGAAATTCAAAAGTCCTTACCTTTTGTTGTCAGCTTATGTCTTTACTTACCATTGGGATCTCAAAATTTATCAGGGAAAAATGCTGAAACTTGTCTGTAAATCAGGGAAATATCAGGGAATGTCATTTGGGGAAACTTGCGGCAACCCTGAATTGGCATCACCTCTAAGTTGTCGGGTGTAGTACAACAGTTGGTACTGTGAGAGATGGAAAAGACAGCTGGATGTAGCCAACTTAGTCAAATGGCATGGGTGTGTTGTTTACAGGACAAACAGCAAGATAGGGCCATTTTACAGATTGGTCCTAATTAAACTTCAGAGGAAATGTTCAGGTGGTTCGGTGTTCATCCTTTTTGTCATTCAGAGCCCACTGTGACTGTAACTAGATTTATGTTTGGAGTTGAACATTTTCAGGCAGTGATAAGGGTAATATTTGTTTTAAATACTTGAATAAGTAGAATCGTCACTGCACAAGATCAGGAAAGAAAGTTTTTGATGTTTATAGCAACCCAAGGTGACACAACTTTTGCTGTGTGTAATTGACTCTCTTTGTACATATAAATGAGGGAAAATTTGCAGGCATACACAAATCCACTTTCACTCAGTGTATGTTTGAACCTTGGCATATATTTTAAAATTTCATATTGGGATTTAACATTGTTAGTAGCAAGATACCCAAATATTACATTGTAACAAAGTGTTGTAATGCCTAGCATTTTCGGTTGTGAGTAACACATTCATACTAAGTACAATTTACCTTTAACCACTCAGTACAGATGTTACTTTAGAAATGCTCATGTTCAAAAGCTTGGTTGGTTTACCATTGAAAGTTGTAGCTAATTGTGAAATTTCTGCTATGTAATCTTTACCTTCTCAGTGATCTGCAAACTTAAAATCTGCTATACATTTTGAACTCTTCTGTTTCTTTACTTTTGGATAATAACTGTAAATCCACAAACAGATATTATTGATGCAAATTAGTGGTTAAGTCGCAGAATTAAATAGCTTCTTATGATGTGTTCTTTGTATTGTTAGCAAGCTTTATAAATATTTTTTGAATGGATGGATTGTATGCTTTCTGATGAAATGTATTATTACTTCACTGTTCCTCCATCTCACTACAATTTATTTTTTGCAGTCCCAAGACATTCAAGACAATGTAATGGTGTTGCTTGGAGTCCTGTGGATAGCAATTTACTTGCTGTTGGTTTAGACAAAAACAGAGCTGACCACTCATTGTTGGTTTGGGACTTAACCAGATGTCATTTGCAACAGCAGATGCCTGACAGTGTTCGGCCTTGTGCAGAACTGGGGCTGTCAGAGACAACTCACTCATTAGCCTGGTTACAGCCAAGAAATATTGTATTAGGAATGAACAGTAAACATTTGAAAGTATTTGACATCAGGGGTGAGTTCATTTGGTTTATATCTATGTTCTTGGTATAGCTCTGAAGAATTTATATTGACATGTGTCATTTCAGATTCATTTTTCAAAACTCACTGCATTATCCAATTAAAATTACAAACATTTTGTGCTATAAAGTTACAAGGTGGAAGAGCAGCTGGCATGTAACTAAACTTAAGGTGCCAAAAGTCTGGATACTTGTGACAGACCTATATAAAAGTACATAAAACTAAAAGCTGTCTTAGGTTTGAGAGTTATTATTTTCTTCTTTGGGGAGGGAAGAGGAACAGATTGGGGAAGGTGAGAAACAAGGGGTGCTTTACTCAGACCTCAACTTAAGAGGGAGCCATCTGTTGTTGTGAATCTGGTGTGTGTGTGTGTGTGTGTGTGTGTGTGTGTGTGTGTGTGTGAGGGGCGGGGGGGGGGGGGGGGGGGTGTCCGTGTTCATGTGCGTACTTGATCTCATGAAAATAAGTGATAGCCAGACGTTATAGTTTTCTCAAATGAATTATCCTTGGCTATACATATTTCACATTATCTTACAAATTGTGACGTTGCCCAAAAAGTGTCAGTGGAAGCTTGGAGGCTTGTGGGTGCCAGTGTACAAAAGCTCGCACTAAACCTCCAGTTTTTGAAGCAATAGTTCCTTCATTAAGGGCTATAGAGAAAGAAGGAAGAAACAAATTGTCAATCCAGGACAAGGTGATACGATGCTAGGATAAGGGAATGTAGACATCTTGGCTCCACTAAAGTTGTGGGATGCAGTAACAAGTGGACTGCAGTTACTAGGACTAATAGCATTTTCTAAAGAGTGATAAAATACATGGTATTAACATTTTATTTATGGCGAACATATGACATCAGCCAGAGGACTTTTAGTGTAATTTAGTTTAAACTGTTATATGTTCCATGGATGGTGTCATCATAGTATTGTAGATCATCTCAGGTTAGTCAACAGGTAGCTGTTTCAGTTGGTTCTGTGGCTACACAGTTAACTCACAAAGTTGTCTGTAGACCAATTTAGCCCATGATCATGCTGAGTGAACTTAATTTTAGATTTAAAATTACAGGAAAAAGACACAGTTACACTTGTACAGATAAAAATGATGATAACAACAATATGAAAAGAATAGATTGCTATGCATGGCATAGGGTAGGTGTTGAGTTGCAGACAGGCACAATGAAAAGGCTGCAGTTGCTGCATTGCACCTGTCTGTAGCTCAATGCCTCCTCTGTGCAGTAAACAGCAATCTATCATTTTCATATTGTTGTTGGTTTGCCCTGGACTTTCCATTGTTTAAATTGTTAACGAAGTAGGTGTAATATTGTCTTCAAAGTTATTGTTATCGTCTGTAGGCATTTCAGATCATTGGGTGAATGTGTAAAGAATATTACGATTTTAAAGCTCACTGTATCCTATACTGTGCTGAGCTTGAGTAGTGTTTACTGTTTGTACCCACACTCACAGTAAATTGAATTAGACATACTAACCTGATAGTGTGTAGCTCATCATGTCAGACTTGCATCATGATGTTGACACCATGAGTCACCAAAATAATTAGGGAACCATCTTGATATGTGATCTGTGTTGTACTGTGACCTTGCTATCAGCATATGCTTTGGCACATCAGTCCAGGCAAATTTTGAATTTTTGCTATGTGTCAAGTGGGGCTTAGCATCACTTACACTAACCTCTGTGTCTTTTGATGTGCATTGAGTAAAGGTAGATATATGAAGTGGTTGCTTCTTTAGTCCATTATGTAGAGCAGTTTCTGGATGTATGGTTGGTTATTGGCCATTGTCCACTATTTAACTGGTAATTTGTGATGCCTCTGCCCATTTTTGCAGTCTGTACTTGAGTCTGACTCACTGTCTGTCAGGTACAGCTCAGTGTATAGACATATTACTGAAATATAAAATCTGTACAATTTCAAAATTTAATGAAGGGCATAATATAATGAAATGTGTTTAAAAAGAAGACAGGAGAGTTGGGTTAATTGTATGACCAGTTGAAATATTTAAAATATGCTGCTCCTTGTTAAATATGTCTGCCTGTTTTACACTCCTGGAAATGGAAAAAAGAACACATTGACACCGGTGTGTCAGACCCACCATACTTGCTCCGGACACTGCGAGAGGGCTGTACAAGCAATGATCACACACACGGCACAGCGGACACACCAGGAACCGCGGTGTTGGCCGTCGAATGGCGCTAGCTGCGCAGCATTTGTGCACCGCCGCCGTCAGTGTCGGCCAGTTTGCCGTGGCATACAGAGCTCCATCGTAGTCTTTAACACTGGTAGCATGACGCGACAGCGTGGACGTGAACCGTATGTGCAGTTGACGGACTTTGAGCGAGGGCGTATAGTGGGCATGCGGGAGGCCGGGTGGACGTACCGCCGAATTGCTCAACACGTGGGGCGTGAGGTCTCCACAGTACGTCGATGTTGTCGCCAGTGGTCGGCGGAAGGTGCACGTGCCCGTCGACCTGGGACCGGACCGCAGCGACGCACGGATGCACGCCAAGACCGTAGGATCCTACGCAGTGCCGTAGGGGACCGCACCGCCACTTCCCAGCAAATTAGGGACACTGTTGCTCCTGGGGTATCGGCGAGGACCATTCGCAACCGTCTCCATGAAGCTGGGCTACGGTCCCGCACACCGTTAGGCCGTCTTCCGCTCACGCCCCAACATCGTGCAGCCCGCCTCCAGTGGTGTCGCGACAGGCGTGAATGGAGGGACGAATGGAGACGTGTCGTCTTCAGCGATGAGAGTCGCTTCTGCCTTGGTGCCAATGATGGTCGTATGCGTGTTTGGCGCCGTGCAGGTGAGCGCCACAATCAGGACTGCATACGACCGAGGCACACAGGGCCAACACCCGGCATCATGGTGTGGGGAGCGATCTCCTACACTGGCCGTACACCACTGGTGATCGTCGAGGGGACACTGAATAGTGCACGGTACATCCAAACCGTCATCGAACCTATCGTTCTACCATTCCTAGACCGGCAAGGGAACTTGCTGTTCCAACAGGACAATGCACGTCCGCATGTATCCCGTGCCACCCAACGTGCTCTAGAAGGTGTAAGTCAACTACCCTGGCCAGCAAGATCTCCGGATCTGTCCCCCATTGAGCATGTTTGGGACTGGATGAAGCGTCGTCTCACGCGGTCTGCACGTCCAGCACGAACGATGGTCCAACTGAGGCGCCAGGTGGAAATGGCATGGCAAGCCGTTCCACAGGACTACATCCAGCATCTCTACGATTGTCTCCATGGGAGAATAGCAGCCTGCATTGCTGTGAAAGGTGGATATACACTGTACTAGTGCCGACATTGTGCATGCTCTGTTGCCTGTGTCTATGTGCCTGTGGTTCTGTCAGTGTGATCATGTGATGTATCTGACCCCAGGAATGTGTCAATAAAGTTTCCCCTTCCTGGGACAATGAATTCACGGTGTTCTTATTTCAATTTCCAGGAGTGTATAAGGCTTGCCTATTAAGTTTATACACCAAATGATGATGTTGAAATGAAACATTTTTTTTAAAAAAAAGTTGTTGTTGTTAAAACAATGCTAGCTTGAAAAGCAACTGATGTTTATTTATGGCCAGTGTGTAAAGAAACAGTTTTGTGAAAAACTGTAAACCTTGTGTGAAGACATTAATTGGATGATTTTACATGATTTTCGTAAAGGCCTAGCTTAGCATCACTACCTTAAATCATTTTGTTCAACTTTTGATAACCAGTTGTCAATGTTGTGTTTCTTCTAGTGATGAATTTTGTTAAGGTAAACCAAAATTAGTTATTGTTCCAAAAATCTGTGATGTTGAGCACAACATGATTGAAGAGGATCAACATGTAATTTACTTGAGAGGGATGCTTCTTTAGGTATATCAAAGACTGCAGTATATTCTGTTTTTCATGAACATTTACCTGTGGAAAAAATTGTACACCTCTTCGATTTTGCAAAATTGTGCCAAAGTTCAAACTCAGGCTTTTGTCAATTGGTGTAAGAAAATGCTCAAAAAATTTAACTGGGGAAATGAAAATTCTGTATACAACATCCTAACAGGAAATTGAACTTGGCTATATTCGTACAAGCTGAAAATTATACTACAATCAATTGTTTGGTGTTTCAGGATGAGCCAAAACCACCAAAAGTGGTTTGTTTGTTTGTGGAGCGCTCAGAAGAATATGATCACTTGTTTCTTTGTTACACTGTACATGTTGCAACCATCGTTTTAGAGGAGTGTAGAACTGTTAAATGCATAGTGATATACAACCATTTTTATGCCACATATGGTAGTAGGGAAAGCAAAACAACCAAAAATTTTGCATCATTCTTCATCGATACACCATATCAAAAAATTGGTTATTTGGAGGAGAAAAACATCAAATCAGAGTTTCATTGCCCATATTCATCTGTTTTATCACCTAATGGTTTCTTGTTTTACATATGTCAGATAAAAAATGCATGGATAGTATCTCAAGAAGCTGTTGAATTCTTAGAAAATCACGAGGTACCAACATCAGAGTGGGAAATATGTTTCCAATAATTCTGAGAAACAATTAAATGAATTGCACAAAAAATATTTTTATTTAATTGTTTATGTAGAAACTTAGAAACTGTGTAATAAATAATTAAAAATAACGTTTATTAAATTTAAACCGCCATGCTATTTAGTGTCCTCCAAATGACCAGCACATAGCCTTGCGCACAAACGGGTCAAGTAAACTTACCTTGTAAACTGAATCATCCCACAGCAATTCAATAGAAGTTATACATGTGAGCTATGGAACATGCGAATGACTGACAAAATAACTAATATATTAAAATGATGTATTTAATGACAGTATGTCGCTTTGTATTAGCGACTGCACTAAAATTACTATAGCATCAGCAAGTTTTTGCAGCATTGGGTCAGAACAATAATTATTCTCTAGAATATAATATTCTTGTAGACTGTGGGGAAAGTATTATAACCAGACTCATATTTCATATTTAAGGGCAAAGTTTTCACGTGAACACTCCAGATATTAACTAAGTAATTCTTCTCTATTTATATAGTACCAGAGAGAAAGTAGAAACTGTTTTTTTGAATATACATTGTGTTGAAATTGTGGCCATATGTGTGCTTCTATCTTGCAGATTCGAACAGAGCAGTGAACGCAACTAACACAAAAGCTGTGTTTGGTGTCTGTATCGATCCACACATGGAGAACCAGTTAGCATCATTTATTGAAAACCAGATATATATTTGGGACCTTAGAAACTTTGAGAAGCCTGTGCTCACACTAAATCAAGGGAAACCTGTCACAAAGATTTTATGGTGTCCTACCAGGTTTGTTGCTCTTGGTGTCTCTAGGACTTACATTGGGCCTTATATTTACTATTCAGCACTAGTGCTTACATCTGAAAATGCTGGCCAAGTAAAGAAGACGGAATACAGCTCTTTGTGCCTGTCTTATCACTAGCAAGTAATTTTTCAGTCAAAACATAGTAAGTGGTACATAGAAATGTTTCTGCCTTGGTAATTGCCTAGATTAGTTACGAGCTCATTTATGACATAGTAGAGACGTGCTGTTTGGTATATCTCTGTCCGAACAGACCTATATAGGCCCAGCAGTACTGACTAACTGTTTTGTCATCCTCTGTCAATGGGCGTCACTGGATGCGGAATGCGGATGTGGAGAGACGTGTTCAGCACACCACTCTCGCGGTTGTTATCAGTTTTTGTGACTGGACCTGCCACTTCACAAGTAGCTCCATTATTAACATCAAAAGGGCTGTGTGCACCTCATTTGCCAACAGCACACGGCAGACTCAGATGGTCGCCCATCCAAGTGCTAGCCCAGGCCGACAGTGCTTAACTTCAGTGATCTGATGGTGTTGCCATTGTGGCAAGACCGTTAACTTATTTGGTATATGAGAGTATATAATTAATTAAATATTATGGATTCTGAGTATATAATTCTGAGTATATAATTAATTAAATATTATGGATTCTGACCACAATCTCTTGGTTATGAACTGCAGATTGAAACTGAAGAAACTGCAAAAAGGTGGGAATTTAAGGAGATGGGACCTGGATAAATTGAAAGAACGAGAGGTTGTAGAGAGTTTCAGGGAGAGCATAAGGGAACAATTGACAGGAATGGGGGAAGGAAATACAGTAGAAGAAGAATGGGTAGCTCTGAGGGATGAAGTAGTGAAAGCAGCAGACGATCAAGTAGTTAAAAAGGCGAGGGCTAATAGAAATCCTTGGGTAACAGAAAAAATATTGAATTTAATTGATGAAAGGAGAAAATATAAAAATGCAGTAAATGAAGCAGGCAAAAAGGAATACAAACGTCTCAAAAATGAGATCGACAGGAAGTGCAAAATGGCTAAGCAGGCATGGCTAGAGGACAAATATGAGGATGTAGAGGCTTGTCTCACTAGGGGTAAGATAGATACTGCCTACAGGAAAATTAAAGAGACCTTTGGAGAGAAGAGAACCACTTGTATGAATATCAAGAGCTCAGATGGCAACCCAGTTCTAAGCAAAGAAGGGAAGGCAGAAAGGTGGAAGGAGTATATAGAGGGTTTATACAAGGGCGATGTACTTGACGACAGTATTATGGAAATGGAAGAGGATGTAGATGAAGATGAAATGGGAGATACGATACTGTGTGAAGAGTTTGACAGAGCACTGAAAGACCCGAGTCGAAACAAGGCCGCGGGAGTAGACAACATTCCATTAGAACTACTGACAGCCTTGGGAGAGCCAGTCCTGACAAAACTCTACCATCTGGTGAGCAAGATGTATGAGACAGGTGAAATACCCTCAGACTTCAAGAAGAATATAATATTTCCAATCCCAAAGAAAGCAGGTGTTGACAGATGTGAAAGTTACCAAACTATCAGTTTAATAAGTCACAGCTGCAAAATATTAACGCGAATTCTTTACAGACGAATGGAAAAACTGGTAGAAGCAGACCTCGGGGAAGATCAGTTTGGATTCCGTAGAAATGTTTGAACACGTGAGGCAATACTAACCTTACGACTTATCTTAGAAGAAAGATTAAGAAAAGGCAAACCTACGTTTCTAGCATTTGTAGACTTGGAGAAAGCTTTTGACAATGTTGACTGGAATACTCTCTTTCACATTCTAAAGGTGGCAGGGGTAAAATACAGGGAGTGAAAGGCTATTTACAATTTGACAGAAACCAGATGGCAGTTATAAGAGTCGAGGGGCATGAAAGGGAAGCAGTGGTTGGGAAAGGAGTGAGACAGGGTTGTAGCCTCTCCCCGATGTTATTCAATCTGTATATTGAGCAAGCAGTAAAGGAAACAAAAGAAAAATTTGGAGTTGGTATTAAAATTCATGGAGAAGAAGTAAAAACTTTGAGGTTTGCCGATGACATTGTAATTCTGTCAGAGACAGCAAAGGACTTGGAAGAGCAGTTGAATGGAATGGACAGTGTCTTGAAAGGAGGATATAAGATGAACATCAACAAAAGCAAAACGAGGATAATGGAATGTAGTCAAATTAAATCGGGTGATGCTAAGGGAATTAGATTAGGAAATGAGACACTTAAAGTAGTAAAGGAGTTTTGCTATTTAGGGAGTAAAATAACTGATGATGGTCGAAGTAGAGAGGATATAAAATGTAGACTGGCAATGGCAAGGAAATCGTTTCTGAAGAAGAGAAATTTGTTAACATCAAGTATAGATTTAAGTGTCAGGAAGTTGTTCCTGAAAGTATTTGTATGAAGTGTAGCCATGTATGGAAGTGAAACATGGACGATAACTAGTATGGACAAGAAGAGAGTAGAAGCTTTCGAAATGTGGTGCTACAGAAGAATGTTGAAGATAAGATGGGTAGATCACGTAACTAATGAGGAGGTATTGAATAGGATTGGGGAGAAGAGAAGTTTGTGGCACAACTTGACTAGAAGAAGAGATCGGTTGGTAGGACATGTTTTGAGGCATCAAGGGATCACAAATTTATCATTGGAGGGCAGCGTGGAGGGTAAAAATCGTAGAGGGAGACCGAGAGATGAATACACTAAGCAGATTCAGAAGGATGTAGGTTGCAGTAGGTACTGGGAGCTGAAGGGACTTGCACAGGATAGAGTAGCATGGAGAGCTGCATCAAACCAGTCTCAGGACTGAAGACCACAACAACACAACAACAACAAATATTATATTTACTACCAGCATATCATGCCACATATTTTCAAACTGGATCAAAAACACAATTACTCGGTTCCCTTTGTTACAGTTTTATTTGTTTCAAATGGTTCAAATGGCTCTAAGTACTATGGGACTTAACATCTGAGGTCATCAGTCCCCTAGACTTAGAACTAATTAAACCTGTCTAACCTAAGGACATCACACACATCCATGCCTGAGGCAGGATTCGAACCTGCGACCGTAGCAGCAGCACAGTTCCGGACTGAAGTGCCTAAAACCGCTTGTCCACAGTGGCCGGTGTTTCAAATGGTGTGGCTCTGTGGATTATTGGTAAAGTGCCAGAGTATGGATCCAAAGGTCTAGGGTTCAATCCCCAGTCATTCGTAGGGTTTTTATCTGTCTGTTTTCACTTCTGGCAGAGTTGGTTGCTACAAAGAATGTAGAGTTGTGTTGTGGTTCAGAATCCAATTTAACTGTAGGTCCATTGTAACTGGCTGGATAAGTCAGTTCAAGGTCAAGGAAGGCAATGGCATACCACTTTAAACACAACCATGCCTATTAAAGCACTGTATGCTCGAATCATTCTTCAGACTGATGACGACAGCTTTATTTTGTACTACTGTATGTCAAATGATGCATTTTATGTTGTTTATTTGCCTTTCTTGTGGGCCACCTTTTTAATACAATTTAGTTGAGCTCTTGATGTTTCTCTGGAAGAGTCTTGTCGGTTACTGTAGATGATTGTGTTGTGTAGAATGTGAAATTGCTGTTATGATCATAGAAAGAAGGAGAACTTATTTGCTAACATTTTTCCTGTGTATTATTATTATTATTATTATTATTATTAACAGCAGCAACTGCTGTCAGTAATAGCACATTCAGCATCACATTGTATGTCCCAAGCAGTCTCATATTTACTCATGATGACATTCACAATGCTGTTCCACGTTGTAGAACTTAAAAATGTCAAAGTAAGTTCTTTAAACAGTGTAATTGACTAGTTTTAGTCACTGTTCCTGTACACATATGGTACAGGAGACTTTCACCTATATATACATTTGTGCCATTGTCAACAGACGTAATCTTCTGGGGTCGTTGCTTAGAGATAGTTGCTCCATAAATCTGCATGATATTCGGCACACAGTTGTGGGAACTGATGAAGTAGAACCAACACTCTTGGAGAGAAGTGTGCAGCCATGTAGTACACACAGCATAACATCATTTTCATGGCATCCTGCTTCCGAGAACAGATTAATTGCTATTGATGCTGTAGGTAAGAGAATTAACTTTGAACACTAGTGTACCATAAATATGTCTAGCATTTTGCATATATTAGCATTTTCCTTCTACAGGATCAATCAGGGACTATATTGTATCAGAGAGAATTACAGTGAACTGTTCTCCACGATTTGACCTAGTTTGGATTCATGGTGGAAGATCTCTGAAAAAACTTAATGAAAATTTTGCAGTTTATGGATTATGCGATGATATTTCCACAACAATGAAGAAAAGAGCTATGAATGAATATGGGCTGAAGGTAAGCATTTAAGTGATGGCCCTATCAAATTTAAGTGCAGTCACTTTTGGACTGTTCCGTGGATACTTCTCATTCCCAAGTGTCACTTGTCCTTTCTTCTGTCCTGTCTCCATCTCCCTGCCTCCTTTTTCCTTTCACCTACTCCATCAAACCCAACTCCTCACTCCAATTGGGCTGCAGCCGTGCATATTTTTGAGTTGTGAAAAGAGAATGATTAAGTATCAGATTACAAGATTAGTGATGAACTGTATTTTTCTTACTTGTCACTTCTTCTCCCGTGTGTTTTTGCTTTTAGGAAGCTTTAATTGTCAAGTGCTAGTAATAGTGTTCCATAGATTTTGTGCTTGTTTTGAATACAGTCAGAGAGAGTCCCTTTAGTTAGCCATAGTGCCAGTAGTGCTAGTGTTTGTTTTCAATACAGTCCACAGACAGGTAGTGCTATTTTCATTGTTTTCTACAAGAAGCGTCTAGTAACCACAGTTTAGTCAGCTATCAGCCGCCTTTAGTGAATTAGCAGTCTAGTTAAAAGTTGATCAACTCTCTACAGTAAATTCATTTCTGAGAATGGATAGGATGTGTGACTGCTGTGTACGGACGCAGGAGAAGCTGGCCACTGTTCACGAACAGCTGAACGTGTTGATGGCCGTGGTCAGCCGTCTACAGGCTGCTGCCTCGGAGTGTAGCAGCAGTGGGGATTCTGGTGCGTCGCATGGTACACCCCAGGTGTTACATGCTTCACCCACTGTCCCTGCTGTTGAGACATCTTCGCGGGTACCGGGCGCGGTTGGGCCACCCTCTCCCCAAGGGGAGTGGCGGGTTCAGCGGCGTTCGCGGCGGCGCATGAGGCGGAGGGTCAATGTGGAGGCTGGCCGTGTGGCGTCGCCCGCTCTGCCTGTGAGTGGACATGTGGCCACTCCTTCAGCAAGGTCCGAGCAGGCACACGGGGGGAGGTGTTTATTAGTTATTGGGAGCTCCAACATTAGGCGGGTGATGGAGCCCATTAGGGAAATAGCGGAAAGCTCGGGTAAGAAGGCCAGTGTTCACTCTGTCTGCTTGCTCTCCTCATCCGAGATATGGAGAAATGTAGGGTCCCCCTGAATAGGTCAGGCGTACACTACGCGCAGGAAGTGGCTACAAGGGTAGCGGAGTACATGTGGAGCGCACATGTGGGTTTTTTAGGTTAGAGAATTCCCTCCCTAGGCCCGACAAGATGCCTCCTGAGACGCGGCAAGGTAGGAGTAGGCAAAATGCAACAGGGAATAACAATATTAATGTGCTAATAGTAAACTGCAGGAGCATCTATAGAAAGGTCCCAGAACTGTTCTCATTAATAAACAGTCACAATGCCCACATAGTACTAGGGACAGCAAGTTGGCTGAAACCAGACGTAAACGGTAATGAAATCGTAAACTCAGATTGGAATGTATACCGCAGAGACAGGCTGGACAGTGAAGGGGGAGGCGTGTTTATAGTGATAAGAAGTGCAATAGTATCGAAGGAAATTGACGGAGATCCGAAATGTGAAATAATTTGGGTGAAGGTCACGGATAAAGCAGGCTCAGACGTGGTAATTGGATGTCTCTATAGGCCCCCTGGCTCAGCAGCTGCCGTGGCTGAGCATCTGAAGGATAATTTGGAAAATATTTCGAGTAGATTTCCCCACCATGTAATAGTTCTGGGTGGAGATTTTAAATTGCTGGATATAGACTGGGAGACTCAAAGGTTCATAACGGGTGGCAGGGACAAAGAATCCAGTGAAGTGCTTTATCCAAAAACTACCTTGAGCAGTTAAACAGAGAACTGACTCGTGGTGATAACATATTAGACCTTCTGGGGACAAACAGACCCGAACTATTTGAAACAGTTAATGCAGAACAGGGAATCAGCGATCATAAAGCGGTTACTGCATCGATGATTTCAGCCGTAAATAGAAATATTAAAAAAGGTAGGAAGATTTTTCTGTTTAGCAAAAGTGACAAAAAGCAGATTTCAGAGTACCTGACGGCTCAACACAAAAGTTTTGTCTCAAGTACAGATAGTGTTGAGGATCAGTGGACAAAGTTCAAAACCATCGTACAATATGCGTTGGATGAGTATGTGCCAAGCAAGATCGTAAGAGATGGAAAAGAGCCTCCTTGGTACAACAACCGAGTTAGAAAACTGCTATGGAAGCAAAGGGAACTTCACAGCAAACATAAACATAGCCAAAGCCTTGCAGACAAACAAAAATTATGGGAAGCGAAATGTAGTGTGAGGAGGGCTATGCAAGAGGCGTTCAATGAATTCGAAAGTAAAGTTCTATGTACTGACTTGGCAGAAAATCCTAAGAAATTTTGGTCTTATGTCAAAGCGGTAGGTGGATCAAAACAAAATGTCCAGACACTCTGTGACCAAAATGGTACTGAAACGGCGGATGACAGACTAAAGGCCAAAATACTAAATGTCTTTTTCCAAAGCTGTTTCACAGAGGAAGACTGCACTGTAGTTCTTTCTCTAGATTGTCGCACACATGACAAAATGGTAGATATCTAAATAGACGACAGAGGGATAGAGAAACAATTAAAATCACTCAAAAGAGGAAAGGCCGCTGGACCTGATGGGATACCAGTTCGATTTTACACAGAGTACGCGAAGGAACTTGCCCCCCTTCTTGCAGCGGTGTACCGTAGTTCTATAGAAGAGTGTAGCGTTCCAAAGGATTGGAAAAGGGCACAGGTCAGTCCAGTTTTCAAGAAGGGACGTCGAACAGATGTGCAGAACTATAGACCTATATCTCTAACATCGATCAGTTGTAGAATTTTGGAACACGTATTATGTTTGAGTATAATGACTTTTCTGGAGACTAGAAATCTACTCTGTAGGAATCAGCATGGGTTTCGAAAAAGACGGTCGTGTGAAACCCAGCTCACGCTATTCGTCCACGAGACTCAGAGGGCCATAGACACTGGTTCACAGGTAGATGCCGTGTTTCTTGACTTCCGCAAGGCGTTCGATACAGTTCCCCACAGTCGTTTAATCAACAAAGTAAGAGCACATGGACTATCAGACCAATTGTGTGATTGGATTGAAGAGTTCCTAGATAACAGAATGCAGCACGTCATTCTCAATGGAGAGAAGTCTTCCGAAGTAAGAGTGATTTCAGGTGTGCCGCAGGGGAGTGTTGTAGGACCGTTGCTATTCACAATATACATAAATGACCTTGTGGATGACATCGGAAGTTCACTGAGGCTTTTTGCGGATGGTGCTGCGGTATATCGAGAGGTTGTAACAATGGAAAATTGTACTGAAATGCAGGAGGATCTGCAGCGAATTGACGCATGGTGCAGGGAATGGCAATTGAATCTCAATGTAGACAAGTGTAATGTGCTGCGAATACATAGAAAGAAAGATCCCTTATCATTTAGCTACAATATAGTAGGTCAGCAACTGGGCCCAGTTAAAGCCATAAATTATCTGGGAGTACGCATTAGGAGTGATTTAAAATGGAATGATCATATAAAGCTGATCGTCGGTAAAGCAGATGCCAGACTGAGATTCATTGGAAGAATCCTAAGGAAATGCAATCCGAAAACAAAGGAAGTCGGTTACAGTACGCTTGTTCGCCCGCTGCTTGAATACTGCTCAGCAGTGTGGGATCTGTACCAAATATTGTTGATAGAAGAGATAGAGAAGATCCAACAGAGAGAAGCACGTTTCGTTACAGGATCATTTAGTAATCGCAAAAGCGTTACGGAGATGATAGATAAACTCCTGTGGAAGACTCTGCAGGAGAGACGCTCAGTAGCTCGGTACGGGCTTTTGTTGAAGTTTCGAGAACATACCTTCACCGAAGAGTCAAGCAGTATATTGCTCCCTCCTACGTATATCTCGCAAAGAGACCATGAGGATAAAATCAGAGAGATTAGAGCCCACACAGAGACATACTGACAATCCTTCTTTCCATGAACGATACGAGACTGGAATAGAAGTGAGAACCGATAGAGGTACTCAAGGTACCCTCCGCCACACACCGTCAGGTGGCTTGCTGAGTATGGATGTAGATGTAGATGAATAATTTGAGCACATCACATCATTTAACTATTTAGGGGCAATATTGAGAAGAGATCTGGAAGTGAGGATCAGGTAAAATCAGTGTTAAGGAAGACAAATGGAAGCTTTAGATTTGTTGGAAGATTTATGGGAAGGGTTGTAAAGAAAATTGCATACAAGATACTAGTTTCTAGAATATTGTTCCAGTGTATGGAGGGCTTATCAGGTAGATATGACAACAGACTGTGACGATACAGAATTTTTGCAAAATTAAACTTGGGATTTTTCCCTTAAAAGCCAAAGGTGTGAAGTTTTCTGTACCCTCTTCATCTGTAAATGAATAAACATGGTGGTAGTTAATTTTATGTGGGAGGTTGCACTTTCTAAATAATAGGCAGGTGGATATTTTTACATATGATATTATGTGTTGCTGTAAATATTTGTTTGTATTATTTGCGTGAGGTATTCTTTGGCGGTTGAAGTTCGCCAACAGATACCTTTACGTCACAGGTAGTACTGCATGGAGCTTCCAACACCTTGTGGACTGCTTAGGGGAATGTTGGAGTTGGCAATGTCAGGAGTCATCAATGAGGATGTTATTCGACAATGGATGTATGAATTCTTTTGTGAAATATGTGTAGATTGTTTTAGTGTGAATGAAATCTATACTCGTTTCAGACCTATGTATCCATCTAGTAATAAATGTGAATTGTTATCTGTAATAGTGGACGTTCATTTCAGGACTAGAGATTGGAGAAGAATTAATAAGTGATATATTTAGAAGGAAACCTATGCCAGTATTTTCATGGTAGGCACCCACGTATCTTCTCCTGAGTGTGAAATATGAATCTGCCATGAAGAATTTTGATTCGAAGAGTAACAGAGTAGATGAGACATGTTGAGAAGAATTAGGCATTTAAAAGAGAAGAAACAATTTATTGAAGAATACTACATTTATGATTTTTGTTACACGAGATTGAAGAATTTTCACTGCTTTCATGTTAAATGTGTGTTATGAAGTAATGGTTGCACACGACATCATCACGTATGTGAGCACTGTCATACAGTTAACAAGGCTAGGCAACTACATGAAATAAAGGTAACAAAATGATTTGAATACTAAATAGAAATGGAGATTGGGTTTTATATTTCATTGCTGAAGTGATTTAAGACATTATTTTGATGTGATCTATAAGTACAGCGGTTAAGTGATGTGAATTAAATCTGCGTAATATTTACACTACGGTCGCAGGTTCGAATCCTGTCCCGGGCATGGATGTGTGTGATGTCGTTAGGTTAGTTAGGTTTAAGTAGTTCTAAGTTCTAGGGGACTGATGACCTCAGAAGTTAAGTCCCATAGTGCTCAGAGCCATTTGAACCATTTTAAGTTTTTCTTGATAACGTTAATAAGCAGCCCATTGTGAAAAAAATCAAGATGAAGAAAAATGCACTGTTACACATCATCTAACAACATTTGGCAACTAACAGAAAGTAAAAAGAAGAGTTTTCATACATAGAAATAAATTTAAATTTAAATTGTCCTTCAGTGAAAGTAAATCAAAGGTTGCTTGTAGATAAACAAATCTAAGAAATTCCAGGATGGAATAAAGGTAATGTTATGAAAAGGAGAGATTGTTACTCACCATACAGAGGAGATGTTTAGTCACAGACTGCCACAACAAAAAACAGCTATACATTTAAGCTTTCAGCCAAAGGCTTCCTTCTAAAGTAGAAAACACATGTACACATGACCACTGTCTCTGGCTACTGGGGCCGCACTGCGAGCATCTGTGCAGAGACGTTTAGTAGCAATCTACCTTTTCTATAATGTTATTGTAAACAGATGAAGAAGATTCACATACTATAAAATTTTATTGGATGTATGCTCAGTCTGCAAGAAGATTAGTTCAAGAATGCAATGACATTCTACACAGTAGGTGTGCTCTATCAATTTAATAGTGATTGCCAGCGTGAATTTTGCAATCAGCGGATTTTACACGATATGTACAGGTGGCATGGTCAGCAATCAACACACAGCATCTGTGAACTATGGGTCATGCAGATGACAACCAGCAACAGTACCTAGTGGTGGACAACAACTGCAGACATTGGACAGGCACTGTCAACACTTCGTGTACCAACTTTGAGTTTCCTCTATCAAAACTCTTAGGATGTTCAGTTCATTTAAGAAACAATTTACTGTGCAGTGGTTTCTTAATTGCAATTGATCTTGTCAGTCAATTTGCTGAACTGGTTAGGTGAATATGAAGTTATAAAGATGATTTATAACCAAAACCTTGCTCAGGAAATTTAGTTAATCATTGGCTGCTATACGAAAAGTACTATTAGTGCTATTGTAGTTAATTCACAATACCAATCCTGTCACTTTTTGAATTAAAATTGTTTAGAACTTAACAAAATGGCTCTTTGGAAAGAGTTGTTCATTTTAAATCAACCAACAGAAGTGAATGAAAAAATTACTGAAATAGATGAAAAGTTTTCTGAATTATATAAAAGATTTTTGTGAATAGATAACATATTTCCTCCAATAGGTGACTAGTTTTCCCAAATAGATAACACATTGAGACAAATTTTCAGTTACATCAAAGAATGGACAAATTGGAAAGGAGATTAGAATTGGGCATTTCAAGAGGTCTATGATTCTGATGATAATTTAGATTTAGTGGAAGAAAAGGTAGAAAATGATGTTAAATATGCAGATAATATTAGTCCAGTTCATTCTTTTCTAGTAAATGGAGAACAAACAGTAGAAACTGAAAGTATTTATAGATTTACATGCTAGTGTGATTTCCTGTGATAGTGGTGAAACTGCTCATAATGACACTTTGATAGGTGAAACCATTATCTTAATACTGTTAAGTTATTACATTCAGTTGCTATTGACAAATTGCTATGTTCAGTTATTGGTGAGGACTTAATCCCTTCTGTTACTACTGAGAATTTACCAGCCCCTTTTAGTACTGAGATTTTATCATCATCAGTTACTATTGAGAACTTATTACCTCCTGTTACTACAGAAAAGCTGCTATCTTTTAATACTTAGAGTTTACCATGGTCTGATACTACTAATAAATTGTAATTTTTGTTGCTAATGTTGAAATACTGACTTCAGTTGGTATTGAGAAGTTGCTACTGAAAATTTACTGCCTGCTGCTGTTAATGAGATGTTGCTGCTGTAAAACTCATGGTTGGAGCCTCATCATGTAGCTTTAAGGGCAACAGACCCAGTATACATTGTTCAAATATTAATACTTACTTCAGTAT
The DNA here is from genome assembly GCF_021461395.2 of Schistocerca americana. NCBI lineage: Eukaryota > Metazoa > Arthropoda > Insecta > Orthoptera > Acrididae > Schistocerca > Schistocerca americana. The sequence continues at coordinate 1,034,814,603 of NC_060119.1, read as the reverse complement.
CAATTGTGTCAGACATGAGATAAGTAAGCAGTGAAGTGGTTCCTTCTTGTCTTGTCTAGTTGTACTAGGTAGTAAGTCTTGTAATTTATTTCTTGAGATTTTCGTGGTTCTTTTTGCTGTAGTAGTGTTGCCAGGAGCAGCGATCTTGATGCATTGCTTTGATAGAAAAGATGTTATTTTTTTTACTTTGTAACGATGATGCTATTTTGTAAATATTTACTCTGGTCTTATTTAGACATTGACAAGATATAGGATCTGGCCCCAGGCAACACAGTTCATCGTTACATGTTGTTTTAATAGTTTTTAATATGCACTGCATGTGATGCTTTACTAATGCACTGTTTATTCACGCGCCATATAATGGACTGCACTGTTTATTTAAAATGGCCTGCATTAATATTCATTGCAATAATTTTTTGTGTTAAACTTTGTAGTCTTTACTAGTATGCACACCCAGAGATATGATGTAATTAACTATCAGAAAAAGTTCCAGCTAGCTCACATAAAATTTCACCAGAGACTGTATTATCTGCATTGTATTAAACTGTAAAGTTAACGTACGACTGTCACTGTTAAGTAGTATCTTCGTGGTTTGTAGAAGACTGTTCACACCAAAAACTTCTTATAAAAAAACTTTTTACACTCTCACAGCCTGTTTAGTTGAAAGTCACTTCTTAATGAATTCTCATTTAATAAACAGGTAGTTAATATTTCTCTCTTCATAGTTTTTACTTTGAGAAGTAATTATTTTGTAGGATGAAATTGGGGCAAACTTCATGCAGGGATATCTTTGATTAAAGAACATACACTGTTTAAAATAAACTTTGTTGTACTTTCAGTACACAGCATACATAAATAAAACTTTTACTGCAGTCTCAATTAAAATACCAGAAATCAAATCGATAACCATATATTAGCAACAAGAGTGAGCAACACGTGCAGCAAGCGAGAAAAAGAAGTCAGCTAACAAGTCATGCAGTAGCTTATGTAGACTGAAACAATCTACTACATGACATTCTTTTACTTTGTACTCATATCGACTACTTTGTATTTAAATAATATGGAACTTAAATATTTCAATTTATTAAAAAAAAAAAAAAAAAAAAAAAAAAAGAAAAAAGGGCAGATTAAAATACATTGCTTACAAAAGATGTGAGTGTGGCTTCAGCTGTTAGAGGATTTATGTTTTGGACACAAAAAGTATCTGCTCACATGAGAAAAGTTACTACTTTAAGATTGTATTTACTATTGTGCAGCAAAGAGAGAGAATGTGTAGTAGGTGTGATAAAGAGAGAGTAGTTGCTACAGGTGTATATAATATTTTTTGTTTAATAATACCAGATGCTCTTGTAATTTTGTGTCTGTGGACTACGTAGACCCCACATCACATAGCTCCACTACCTTGTGGCTAGGGAGAATGCCAATCATTCCCACATACATAGTGGTGGGAATTATTACATGACGTGGCACACCAGTACTGACAACAGATGTTACTCAGTATGATGTGGAAATACTGGTAAAACATATTATAGAGTGTTACAATGAGAAAGGTTTACCAGGTAACCAGTGTACTATTCTCAGCTTTTTATACTGAAGTATCTCCAGGATCTTCAAACTATGGTTGATCACTTAGGAGCAAAAATTTGGCATTGATGATGATTCAAGAGGATATTATGAGATTTTTATATAGTTAACTAAATATTTTTATTTAACTGTCGGGGATTGCTATAAAACGTGAAAAGCTGACTGGGTAATCACAGTGTAAAGAATGTTGATGCTAACTAGCTGCAAGTGAAATGGAAGTGTTTTCTGAGGACTTTTTGGCCTTAGCTAGGGGGCAGCATCTGTTAAGGTGAAAATAGATTTTAAAATGTGAAGATTTGTGAAGAGTAGTAGCTTGGTGGTGAATATTTTTATGCTGCTACATGGGGGTACAAATTTTCTGTTTGACATTAGCTCAGGTAGAAGAGTCAATCAGAAAGGTAATGTTAGTAGTTGAAATGCTGAGGGAAACAGAACATCCTCTAAAAGTCTTCCACTATGAGAAACATGCTATAGTTCAGATAGTGGTGTCAGTCCCCAAACTAGTTTATAGATTAAGAATAATATTCTAAATTAATGATTGTGTCATTTCAAGGTGACATTACAGATGAAGATTTTTATGGAAGGTAATTTAGTGTATAGTATAAGGAGTTTTGTAGATTTAATTTATTAAATTCAAAATCTGGTGAGGGTTTGTACAATTTTCTGCTGGATGCTAGTAATAATTAGTAAGTATTTTGTAGAAAAGGAATTTGTACTACTTTGAATTTTCTGAACAATAAATTTGGATTTATATAATTTTTAAGTGAGATTGTCTTAACTAGTGTATGTACTCCAGCTCATCTCTTACCCTGCCTTAACTGAAGGATTTAGGATCAGGCTGTAGGTATGAGGTGTATACCAAAACCAAGGTCCGGTGATCAATATTTAACTGATGGTAGGACTGAATGAAGTTCCATGCATGTAGTGTTGTTTACCGACTCTTTAGGAAACTATTGCAGTGTTGGTTTGATTCAGTAGTTATTTGCCAGTCAGTGAAAGCAAGTCGCAATATCCAAGACAGTCATTTATCCCACAAGTTGTGAGGTGTGCGGCATGATTTGGTTTTTGCTCGTGAAAGGATCTTCAGATTTTGAAATCCATTGTGAGGTATACCCAGGGTATGGACCTGAAATAATGAGTGACAAGTAAGTTCGGAGATGGTGTTGTGAATTTCAAAGTGGCTGCACAAATGTTCATGCTGAACAATGGTGTGGCAAGCCCAGTATTTGGAGCGACAACATAATTGGTGAAGTGAACCAAAAACTTGAAAGTGATCAGCAATTGATGATTAGTGTTCTGGCTAATGAATTCCAAAATATTGCTTGAAGATCAGTTTACAGGATTACCACAGAACATCTTGGATTTTGCAAACTGTGTTTGAGATGGAATCCAAACATGCCCATTTATCAGCACAAAGAGCAGTGAATGCATAGAGCACTATGGACTAGATAGGTATTATTTGTTTTACTACATTGTTATGGATGATGAGTCATGGATTTCGTACACCAATGCAGAATCAAAACTTCAATTGATGCAGTGATGCCATTCAAGTTCACCCAAACCAAAAAAGTTTAAGAAATCTCTGTTTTTGAATCAGAAAGTGATGGCTACCATCTTTTGGGACAAAAAGGGAGCCCTTTTCATTGATTTCATGGACCATGGATCAACAGTTATAGCTAACGTGTAGTGTGAAATGGTACCCAAACTGTGATGTGTGGTCCAAAATTGATGCCATGCAGAACTGTCATCTAGCATAATCCTCCACCATGACAATGCACCCCCCCCCCCACCCCCCACACTGCTGCCAAAACTAAGGAGAAGATTCAAGATTTTCAGGGGGAACTTTTTGAGCACCTCCATACAGTCCTGACCTTGCATCAGGTGACCATTTTCCTATTCTTGCATTTGAAAAAGTTGCTTGGTGGACATCAATTTCAAAACAACGATAAACTCAAGACTGGCACTACAAATGATTCAATTCTCAGGTGGCAGACTTCTATGCAGAATGGTTAAAGAAGCTGGTGCAGCATTACAGAAAATGTCTAGATGTGGATGACGATTATGTGGAAAAGTAAAGTAGATATGTAGTGAAATATTACTGTCAATAAAAACCTTTTCTCGTGACCTTTTTTTCTTGGCTAAGTGCACCTTAGTTTTGGCATATGCCTCGTATAACTGATAAATCAATTCTGTTTATAGTTTATTCCAGATATCATGTGGAAGCTACTATTTTAATTATTACTCTCTCCATAGGCTTGTCATAGTAGGGTGTTAGAATCAATTTTTGGGATGTGTGGGGCTGATGCTAGTGGTGTCCATTCTGTAGAATTGATGAAGATCTGTATCGTCTGGTCCACCCGTGAACTACCTTGAAGCGAGGGATCCTGAAGGGAGGGTTGGAAGGATATATGTCTTTGGTGTCTTTTTTTTCTTCCGTAAGTTTTAACATTCCTGATCTCACTTCACTTTTCATAGTTCTCCACATGGGATACCATTCAGTTCTCCTCCTTTCCACATTCAGTAGTCAATGGAGTGAACACTTTGTGTGCATACCTATTATCACAAGTCTGCCTGAGTTGTAGCATTGCCCAAGTAGCTCGCAGATGAGGTATTCTAATGTTTGGCACCAGAAAGTAACTTAAAATTTTTCTGTATTTCATTTTTAAACTGAATGATTGATGTAGTAGCATATGTAAGAGGGATGATGTGACACCTGCTCAACAGAAGATCAAGAAACTATGACCATTTGACTTTGGAAAAATGATGATGTTGGTGATGATGATGATGATGATGATGATGATAATTATAATAATAATAATAATAATAATGATGAATACAATGAAGTATATGATCATTTGAAGTAACTCAAACTAATAGGTTTTAAGAAGCAAAGCACAATGGTGGGAATGTTACAAGTAAATAAATAATCAATGAAAATGAAAGACAGACATAAATTGTGTGAAGGAAAATTGATCCTTGTTGTAATGTTTAATGTGTGAAGTAGATTTCTCAAAAAATTGTAACATGCTTACTCATTCATGTGGGTCGACTTCTGTGGTGGCACAGAATTTTTTCGGAATTAAATTCGGGTTGTTTTCCTTTTCAGAGGAGTGAAGTTTTCTGTAACCTCACTGTCTATAAATAAGTAAATGCGTTGGTAGTTGACTTTATGTTAATGATTGTGCTTTCTAAATAATGCACAGACGTGTATATCTACAAGGGTTGTTTGATAAGTGCTAAATTTCCATGAAAGAATGGATCACTTTTGTTGCACATTCGTGGTTGGTAAGCTTGGTCGTTCCAAGGTCTCATATAAAGAATTACATCAATGTACAGTGTACTGTTCATTGTCGACAGCTGCCTGAATTGGTCAGTGTGTTGACTGCAGTTGAAATGGGGGGAAACAGTGTTTTATGCTGATATTAAACATTTTAATTTGAAGGGTTGGTCTGCTGCACAATTCCGAACAGAAGTGGATGAAGTTCACATGGACTCTGCACCATCATTGACAACCATTTACTTCTGGATTAATGAATTTAAATGTGGTTGGACAAGCACTGAAGATGAAGCGCATTCCAGCCATCCAATTGAGTGCATCACAAAAGAAACCATTGACAAAAGCCATGATATGGTAACATAAGGCCACTAAATAATTGACTCGAATGATTACTGAAATTGTAGGCATCTTAGATGAGAGAGTGCGTAACATCCTGCACAGGGAAATGGCTATGAGTAGCTCTGTGTGAGGTAGGTGCTGCAATTGCACACAGTTGACCAAAACTGCATCTGGCACAACATTCCAACACAGTACCCGGCAGAGTTTAATCACAACCTGCAAGACTATTTGCACCGAATTTTGACTGTTGATGAAATCTGGATCCATCATTACACACCAGAGTCAGAAAGGCACTCACAGCAATGGACAAGGCCTGTTCAAAGTGCGTTGAGAAAGGCAAAGACCATTTTGTTAGCTAATAAGGTGATGACCACTGCATTTTGGGATTCCCAAGAAATAATCCTCATTGATCACTTGGAAAAAGGCAGAACCATAATGAGACCCTATTATGCTTCATTGTTGGATTGTTTGAAACTTGCAGTGGCTGAAAGAAAAGAGACCAAGGATAGTACACAAAAAAACTTCTTTTTCACCAGGATAATGCACCATCCCGCACATCAGGGAGAACAATGGTGAAAGCACATGAATTGAGCTTCGAATTGGTTTCTTATCCACCCTTTTCACCAGACTTAGCTCCAGATGACCTCTTCCTCTTCCCTAACTTCAAGCTTGAATTGAGATTTGAACTGGTTTCTCATCCACCCTCTTCACCAGATTCAGTTCCCAGTGACTTCTTCCTGTTCCCAAACTTGAAACTTTGTCTTAGTGAGGATAAATTTCATCAAGTGAGCAAGTGATAGTTACTGTCAATGAGTATTTTGCAGAATTTGACAGAACCTAGAACCTATTTTGCCGATGAAATGAAAATGTTGGTGTATCGCTGCACCAAGTTTATATCCCTCAAAGGAGACTATATCAAGATGTAGGATGAGCTGTTTATGAAACATTTTTTCTTGCTTTTTTACCAGACTTACCAAAACACCTTCTACATATGATATTATGTGTTTGTCGAAATATTCATTTGTGTTGTATTATTTGTTTGAACTACTCCTCGGTGGCATGTGGTGGTTGTAGTTCACCAGCAGATGCCTTTATGTTGCAACAAGTAAGGTGTGGAGCTTCCAACTCCATATGGACTGCATAAGAGGTATTGGAGTAGGAAATGTCAAGAGACATCAGTGAACACATTATTACAAGGGATTTATTAATGGTTTTGTAAAATATCTGCAGATTGTTTTAGTGTAGGTGAAATGTACTCTCCATGCAGTCCTAAGTAATCCAGCTTGTAATAAATGTGAATTGTTATCTGTAACAGGGAAGCTCAACAGATGAATTGAGAATGTAAATGGAAAACCTCAGAAGAAAGTGAATGTATTTCTCGTGAAATCCTGTTGGATTTATTTAGAAAGCTTTTATTTGGAGATAACTGAATGACCACTATGAAACCACCGAAGTATATCTTACATAGGGATCATGAGAAAAGGATAAGAGAGATTTGGGTACATACATAGGTATTTAGACAATCCTTTTCTCTCACTCAGTATGTGAATTGAATAGGAAAGAAAAATTATAATATTGGTATGATGTGCCCTCTGCTGTGCACTGTGCAGCGGGTTGTGGGGTATTTATATATAAAGTGCCAATCAAAGAGTTTCCATTGGAGGGCATTACTGCAGTGTATATTCATGAAGTGTCACTCCAGTGCAGGCATATAAGCACCAACATGTAGGCAATGGATTAGTGTGGCATTCATGTCTTTCTGACGTGTGTGCAGCAAATGTAGAAACATTAACTTTGGTGAGGTTATTACCAAATGCATCCAAACAAGAAGAATGTTTATGAGGCAGCATGTCTGACACAAACTATCATTGTGAAATAGTGTGCCAAGTTCCATGCTGGTTGCGATTCGACACATGATGTCGGTCGATGTGGCAGCCCACCCTCAAGTGGGAGACACTTGAGCATCTGCCCTGTAACCCTGATCTTTTCCCGTATAATTGTCATGCCTTCGGTTCTCTTAAGAAAGCTCTTGGAGGGTCAACGATTCTGTCAGATGGAGACATAGAGCAGGCAGTTATGGATTTCTTCACAGAGCAGGACACAGTGCTTTGCCAAAATTAAACAGTATCTTCAACTTGGCGCATCAGTGGGATGATTGCAAAACTGCTTACAGTGATTTTGCATGATTGGCGTACTGATTCTGGACTAGAAAGTTTTCAAACGGAAGTTTTTTGATGCCTCCTTATAGATGTAAATGTATGTGTTACTTCATAAATGAGTTTCAGATACCTTCTGAGAGTCTCTCTGTGAAACTATTTACAAAGATAGGAAGAATCACATATATTAAATTGTACTGAATGAGCTACAATTGGACAAGAAAGCCCAGATTATTCATGTGTTTGAACCTTTAGGCTGCACCAATTGTGCTAATACTTAACTGTTAAAATTTTCCGAGTCCCTCTGGATGAAATGTGATGTTTTCAATGACATACGGCATTTGACACACACACACACACACACACACACACACACACACACAGAGAGAAAGAGAGAGAGAGAGAGAGAGAGAGAGAGAGAGAGGGGGGGGGGAGGGAGGTAGGGAGGTAGGGAGTGCTCTGTAGAAGGAAGGATGATGGGCATTTTGTTATTCTTTTCTAAGTGCTTGTCTACTGTTCAATGCCTCTTCTGTTTGGTGGATAGTGCTTTATGACCTTATAAATGTACAATGTTAATAAGTATTTAATATTTTTTAATAATTTTATTAGTTTGTTACACCTCATCACTCAACTTTTCTTTTCGTTTTGAAGGCATTGCTTTTGTGTTTCAGCCTGATATATCTCAGAATGGAAGATTAGCTGAGGATGAAATGCTGAACTCTATTTGGAAGTGGGTTGGTGTAGCTCAGTCTCTTGTTGAAGAAGGGGTTGTACGTGCAAACTGTGGCAGAATTCCTGGAATTAGGTAGGCCTATTGTTTGTTCATGGTAGTAGCTTTTTTTTTTTTTTTCTTTTTTCTTTTCAGATGTGTCAGATGGTAATAAAGTGATGTTGATTGGAGTGTACTTTATAGATGCTTGTATAAATCTGCTTCTTCCTCTTCTTCACTTCGAGATCTAGGTTACCACCTGTCCCATTTTTATGGTGTTTTCTGTCTTCTGTCCTTTTCTACCCCCTTTTCCCTCTAGGCGCATAGCACATAGTTGCTACAGGAAGCTTAGTATCTTCCGTCCTCTCAACATGATGCACCCACCTGCATCTGGTGTAGATTATTTGTGCTTTTAGTTCCGATTTTATGGTATATTTTTGTTCCTAATCCTGGCCTCTCTTATATATCCTATAATTCTTCTTAGGATTCTCCTTTCATAGTTTTGTATTTTTGTCATTATTTTATGCGTCGGTACCCAGCTTTCTCAGCCATACAGGCATTTGAGAGATGTCATGGTATTTCAAAAGTACCTGGTCTACTTTTATTTTTTAAAGTGTTACACATGGTTTCAGATACTACTTATAAGTTTGTGAGTTTCTTCTTATGACTCTGTCTTTATTATTATTAAGTTCACAGTCATAAGTAAGTTAAAAAAAAGTTCTACCTTTATGTTCCAATGACTACTTTGGTTTTTATTAGCTTATTTTCACTCTCCGTTGGGTATTTTCAGTCCACATATTTCAGTGACATGATAAAGGTGCTGTGTGAAACATTGCAGTTTGTTTTCAGTTTCTAGTTATAACATTTTCAGAATGCAGTTAAATATTTAAAAATTTTCTGCAGTTACGTTTATACATGTGTCAATGTTTTGTTCACTAGTTCAATGATATCATTTATGTAAATGTTTAAAAAGTTAGGTGCACAGAGATGCCTTTTCTAGCTCTCTTGTTCATTGTTATTTATCCAGACTTCTCTATTCTTAAATACATTGCCATTTTTGTCCACTCATAAAGACTTTTCACCACCCTAACCAGTTGCTTTGGACAGTTTTGTTTTTCTGACATAGTCCATAATGAAATCAGTTTCATCGGAGAATTATACTACTTTTTGTCACAACCAAAATTTTACATTTGGTGTTTCATTTTGATTAAGTCCGTTAATGTTGACTTCTGGTTCTAGCAGGTCATGAATGTTTATTTAAAATCACATTTTGTGACATTAAGGCTTAAACTGTTAGCTGTAAACCATCTATAGATCTGTTCAGCTATCATATGAGCTGTGCCTGGTAAGGTTGACAGACCCTTTGTTGGTATCATCAGCATACAAAATTTTTTGAAGAAGTCATTGGAAGATCTTTTATGCAGGTTAAGAACGATAGTCACCCCTGTACCAATCCTTGAGGGATCCCACATGTTATATTCCCCCTTTATATTAGTTTAAACTCTGTGATATGGTCTGCCAGGGAAGCTCTCTGCTTTTTCTTGTGAAGGTAAGCTTCCACCCGTGCAGTAGGGATACCATTGATGCCATAACACTATAGTGTACCATGTAGAATATTGTGATTTACAAAATTATGGACTTTGGCAAGGTCACAGAATAAGTCAATAGTAATTTTTTTGTTGTTTAGCTCTGGTAGAACTTAATTGAGAGTCTTGTATTGCTTTTTCATGTACAGAAGCCAACTTGGAAGGCAGTTAACAAGCTCTGCCCAGTTAAATGACTCTGTATTCTATCATAAGCTACTTTCTCAAACACTGAAAAATTGGAATGAGTGCTAACAGGCCTGTAACAGGAGATGGTTTCCTTATCTCCAATTTTGTAGGTGGGTGAACCACAGCATATTTAAGTATGTCAGGGAATGTGCCCCAAGGCATTAATTGATTACAAAGATAGCTTATGTTAATCCTACCAAGTCAGCACAAGATTTTAATATCAAACTCCAAACATCATCATAGCCTGCAGAAACAACCTGTTAAATTTTGTAGTCTCTTTAGTGGTTGCATCTCTGAAACTTGTGTCTGTTGATGGTGCATGCAGTGTCTGCACAAGCAAATCTGATGTGTCTGCATTTGATCATTTATTAGTGCTTGCTTCCACTGCAAGGAAGTAATATTCGAATTTGGAAGTGTCACCATTTCTGACAGACCTATTTTCTAGGATCTCAGTTTTATTTGCATTGTTAGTTTTCTTTAATTTTGTATAATAATGTACCAAATTATTTTTAGCGTGTTCTTGGAGTTCTTTTTTTGAGCTTAGTGCATAGTTCACTTGTTTTAATTACAGATTGTAGTGTTTTACAGTAATGTTGGTAATGGAGTTTCTGTTCATGACTACAGGCTGTCCTCTGAATTAGCCAGATATCTTTCTTCCTTGCACAAGATACTTTAGTTCCAGAAATTATCCATTCCTTATCCTGTTTCTGTTCAAATCTGACCTTTTTTTAAAGGGTTAAATTTTCTGCTTTGTAAATTTCACCACAATGTTCTTCCCATAGTTTCTCTCTAAACACCACAATTCAGCTATTTTCTATGGTCCTGTGATATAGTGCTTTTCTTCTATGATTTGTACATAACTGGTCAGTATATTATATTGTTAACATATGACCACTACATTCAGGCAAACTATGAGCTATTAGTTTAACAGGTGAATCACTGCAAGTTGTTGTGTCTAAAACAGATTGTCAGTGGCTGTTGCACTATCTTTCAATCCTCTTACAAGGGGACCACACTTGCTTGTCATCGCCAGTTTTGTCCAGATTTATGGTGTATGCAGTCTTGGCCAGAAATGAAAGTGACAGAAGTGGAAGTTGCAGATGGTCAAGTGTTTACAAAAAATATCATTTTTGATGTGAATTGGCTGAGGCATCAGCTATTTATGTTAGTGTATTTTCCATGCAGTGGTTGGCACAGCAGCAACTATTTTTAATTTTTACTTTATTTATACTGCAAAAAGCTAAAATGAAGCTCAGTATATTGTAGTTACTAATATTTTCATATAAGGCATGAAAAGGAGAGGCAAAGGAAAATACGGGATTGCGGATAAATTTACAAGAAGTGATTTTAAGGTGTACATGGGAACTTCATGTATAAAGTTAGGTACATTTTATTTCTTAATTGCTGATGATTTGCTTTACAGTTGATGATGTGGACATATTGGCATGATATTGGTTGTAAAATAGGGGAAGCAATAATTTTCTCAGGATCTTGCACTCATTATAAATGCTATATTTTTACAGTTACTTGGTCGCTTTTAAAGTTTCTATTGAAAAATGAACTTGGTGTACATTGATAAAAGATTTTGTCTTGTCACATTGTTTGATAGAAAACCACACCTAATGCAGAGTTTCGCCAAATATTGGTGAGGATGGCTGGAGATGATGTACAGTGGAATGTATTGTAATGCACTCTTCTCAGTGTTTGATTTCTGTGTAATTTATTTGTGATCCCAAAATTTACTTTGCCTTTCCTTTTCATGCAGTTATGGAAATACTATATATTTAGCATTATTTCAGTTTGTTTATGGGGTAAGTAACAATTGCAAATAAAAAAATAAAAAATGACGTTTCCACGTAGGCACTTAACCCCCTGACCCTCAGATCACTATTCTGTAATCTACTCACTGCACCAACTGCTGCCTGGAAACTGTGCTAGAACTAATGTAAATGGCTCATGCCTCGCTAGACCTATGCCAAAAATGCTATTTTTTACTAAATGTTTGGCCATCTGGGGCTCTTACGTCTGTTACTTCCATTTCTGGCCAAGCCCTGCATTTACCATAAATTTGGAAAAAATTGGTGTTAATGAAAGATGCCTCCTTGTTAGATAAGTTTACTGTTGCAATTAATCCAAAGCTAAACATAAAAAGCTCTTAAGTGCTCTCAATTTGTACTAACTGAAAGAAAATCATCATTAAAATCTCCTCGAATACTGATTCTGCAGTTAAGTTTGCGTAACCTCATTAAAAATGTCTCTGGCTGCTTTATGAGATTTAAGATGCTTCCTACTTGTCAGCTGTAAAATGTCCGTGCTTCAAGGTTGTGAGTTTTCTGATTGACTATTGCAGCACAGCATTCAGAGAGCTTTGTTGAAGGGTCAGAAACATCACTCCATTTTTTTACATGTATAACCTATGTTCATTTCCTTTTACTGTTTCTGAGGTAGTACAATGTTTGCTTGTATCTGTCAAGATTAATCTTTTCAGTTTCAGTGATTTGTATGTGATGTTCTGATATGCACTTCAGATCTGCAGACATTTCGTCTGCCCTATAATTGTCTTGTATGTGTATGAGCAGTTCATCTTTTTAGGTTTCTATACCTTAGCTGGTAAAAACAGAACCCACATAGGATCACATTGTGGTCCACTTGTCTGCCTGCCTGCCTGCCTGCCTGCCTGTCTGTCTGTCTGTCTGTCTGTCTGACTGACTGTTAAGATCCCTTTTTCTGAGTAACAATTAATGCCACATTGTAAGGTCTATGATATCCTGGTGATGTGAAAAATTTGAGCTTCTAATTCCATGCGGTCAAAAGATATGGCCATTTATGATACAGACTTCAGTGCTTGTAAACTCACTCATCAAAACCTATAGGGTGCTTCCCATTGACCTAGAATCATGAAATTTGATGACAAGTAAGGCTTCACAAAAAAAAAAAAAAAATGTGAAAATTGTTACAGTGGAACTTCGATTTTACAGTTTCTTATTTTACGTTTTTCGTGATTCTATGCCACAAATTCGTAGCCCCTATGAAAAACCCATAAGCCCAATGCTAAAAATTCCCTGTTCTTATGTTTCTTTGTAGTAAAGTTAACTCGATTCTTTGTTCTTACTTGACGTCTCACTTGCCTTTGTCTCGTTTTCTTCCTATTGACACTTGATGTGACTGAACGAGTTATAAGTGGCTTAAAAGACAGAAAGTTTGCACTGTGGGTGATGGCACACTTAATATTTCAGGTAGTTGCGGAGAGGAGAGGCATGAGAGAGGAAATTTTGATGTAATTCATGATTGGCATTGCCAACACGAGGTGCAACGTTTAGCTTCACCATGCAGTGATGATGGATTGTGTAGGTTTCACATTATTTTTTGCAGGAACCCATATAATCATGATGTGATAGTGCTGTGAAGACAACCAGAAACAAGGCTATTGATTTGTTGATCGCTATAGTGTCAAGTTGACATCGACAAATCGATGAATGGGTTAGTGGCAGGAGAATGTCATTTGTTGCAAGAACTCCTTGGGGAATATGTTTATGGCTGCACAATGTGTGAAATAGCGAAATATTTGTGACGAGGAAGGATATGAATATTATTGCTCATTGTTCCATTTGCAGCAATTTCAGCTGTTGTCTTGGGTTCCTGCCTAACCACACACTTGGAAATCACCACATATTTGGAAATAAACAGCAAAGTATTTGTGACAAGGAATGAAATGGATTTTATTGCTGCTCGTTTCACTTTCATGAATATAACCTGTTGTCCTAGGTTTCTGCATAACCCCACAAGCGGAATTCACTACACATTCGGAAATAAACAGCCAAATATTTATTTCATCCTTCTTTCTGTAACCACACAGAAATGTTTAACAACATCGAATATTGCAGACCATATTGTGTTATGGTTGTAACGAATGTGATAACAAAGCTAAATTGAGGGGGGTTGGGGGGCAGGCAGAGAGTGCAAACATACAATGGGCATTCAACAAGTTTTAAAAAGTTTTGCTCAGTCGTCTCTAATTATTTTTATTTTTTGCAGAAGGAGAGTGAAATTTTTTGTGAATAATACTTGGAACATTTAGCTATACATTGAGCCTACTCAATGTAGCCTGCATCAGCTGTGACGCATCTGGCCCAACGTTCTTTCCATACTGTAAATGCACTTTGATAAAATTATGTGGATTGACCTTTACACCATCGCTTGACACAGGAAATAAGGTGTTTCTCACTATCAGATGTTTTACCGGGCAGGTGGGTCTTCAGACAGCCAAAGAGGCAAAAGTCAGATGGAGCCAAGTCCGGACTGTAGGGATGATGAGGAACAATTTTCCAACCCATTTTCCTGATTTTCTCATGCATCATAAAGGCTGTATGAGGTTTGGCATTGTCATTGTGTAGTCTGATGAGCTGACCCTGAAGCTGTGGTCTGTTTGTCTTGATGGCACGTCGCAGCTTGTCCAGTGACAAACAGTAACAGTCCTGGTTAATTGTGGAGCTAGGTTCCAAAAAGTCAATGAAAATGACACCACACTGATCCCAGAAGAAGGAGGCCATCACCTTTTGGCCTGCTGTTCATGAAAGTCTAGATTTCTTCTTCCAAGGGGAACCTGGATGATGCCACTCCATGGATTGGGTTTTGCTCTCAGGTTCGGGCAAAAACAACCATGTTTCATCCTGGGTAATGATGCCGTCAAAACACTGTTTCCACTCTTAAGTAAAAGTCTTCATGAGACCCTCGCATCATGAGGATAGAACTGATATTGCATTGGTCAGACTGGAAGCTTCTAGCAAGTAGTTGTGCAGTAGCCTCTTACAAATAGCATTAATATGCAAACCATACTTTGTATAGTGTGACCAAACAATTTCTGTCCTCCTCTTTATTAGTTATCCAATCTACTCTTCAATCTTCAGCATTATTCTGTAGCCCATCTTTTCAAAGTCTTTTATTTTCCTCTTACCTGTGTTGCTTATTGCCTGTGTTTCACTTCCACATGAGGCTACAAACCAGACAACTAATTTCAGAAAAGACTTTATAATATTTAAGTTTATGTTAGATGTTAACACGTATCAATTTTTTAGGAATGTTTTCTTGCTGTTCCCAGTTTGCTTTTTATATCCTCTTTATTTGGACTACAGTCAGTTGGTTTGCTGTCAAGAGCAAAACTTGTCTGTTGCTTTTGGTGGCTCATTTGCTAATCTAATCCCCTCAGCCTCAACTGATTTAATGCCCTTACACTCCATTACCATTATCATACTTTTAAAGATTTTTATTGTATAATCTATTTTCAAGACGCAATTCATTCCATCAACTTATCCCTCAAGTACTTTGATGTCTCAAAACAGAGTTTGAGTTATTGGCAGACCACAAGGTTGCTATCTCTTCTCTCTGTACTTAAATGCATTTTCGAAATTACTCCTTGGTTTTATTGCTTGATGCTTAAGAGTACAGACTGAATAACTATAATTGAAACTATGATGTCATGATTCATCATAATGTCCAGCAAGAAAACTAAAAGTATTTACTCTGCAATATTACATTCAAGCAGCCTTGCCTCTTAATTTCAACATACTTTTTGGGCACTTTTGTTCTCGTGCATAAATATGCTGTGAGTGTAATTGTATAGGACCAGATGAAGTGGATGAGAGAGAAGTTGTTAAGGTTGTGAAGGAATGAATAGAATGAAAATAGGATGTCTTGGCCCTGAGTCGAGATCATGAAGATGTCATCAGTGAATCTGAACCAGACTAGGGGTTTGGTTTTTTGGGAGGTTAGGAAGTTCTTCTCTAGATGGCTCACAAACAGGTTGGCATAGAAGGGTTCCATGTGGGTGCCCATGGCTGTGCCACAGGTTTGTGTGTATATCTTCCCTTCATAGGAGAAACAGATATGTGTCGGGATGGATGTAGTTGGTAAGATCTATGAGGAATGAGGTAGTGGGTTTGGAGTCCGAAGGACGTTGGGAGAGGTTGTGTTTCACAGTGGCAAGGCCTGGGCATGAGGAATGTTGTGTATAGGTACGTGCCATCAGCAGTAATGAGTATGGGTACAGGAGGTAAAGGGGTGAGGATGGTGGAGAGTCAGTGAATGAAGTGGTTAGTATGTTTGAAGTGAGAGGCTAGGTTTTGCACATTTGGTTGGAGGTGTTGGTCAACAAGAGCAGAAATTCTTTCAGTAGGAGCACAATAACCGGCTACAATGGGGTATCCAGTATTATTGTATTGGATATTAGGGAGCATTAAGATGGTTGATGTGAATCGTGAATCTCAGGTAATCCATCACTTCTTTGCTCTTCATTTTCAGAGCAGTGTGGTCCCATCAAATAAATTGAGATGTCCCATATTTTTGTTGTAGCTTTCAATAATTTATGATCTTTTGCTGCTGATATACATTCTTTCTTTGTCCCTCTCTTGCACTGTCCCACAGGCATTTTTCCTTTTCCAGACGATGCAAGGATGATGCTGGTTTGTTGTCAAATCATTTGCCAAAAGAAATCTGTCCATTTCCTCATATGGAAAGCTCTGTTGCACCATGCCCTGTCTTGCTCATTTCATTATCAGGCTGTAGCTTACTCTCAGCTGGGATTCTGCTTCTTTGCACTGTTCAGTTGCCTGGTAACTTCACTGAGAATGAAGACAGTCCATCAGCTCAGTGAATCTAAAGTATCTGGCCCTGTAACTAATACAAAACCTGTAACACCTCATCACAGTGCAACCTGCAGGCAATTTTGATTGTCCATTCCTAATTTTCTTTTATTATTACAATTATCATTATTGTTATTATTATTATTATTATTATAGCCGCTTCCCTTATTATCTCTCAATCATAGCGAAACATGCCAAACTGATAGCAAATTACTGCTGAAAATTTACTATTGAACAACCTTTGTATGCGATATAAATCCACTGTGTAGCATACAACACACGTGTAAAATTCATAGTACAAAATAGTGGAAAGTACTGTCTTAGTACTGCGAAGAGTTAATATTCCATTAACAGTCTGTCGACAATAAAATACTATTGGTTCTGTGTAGATAGGACACGAATACAATAATGGAAACACACACTTATTGGGGCTTGACATCATTTCACTATTCTTCCATTGCGTACATTAAGGAAACAATGACTAACTTCGATGACTGACAGTGCTGAGCACTGAAGCGTGTTGCAGTAGGTAGTGACACATTATGGAAGGTGAGCAAAGTATTAGCACATGTATCTTTGTCATTAACATGGGTTCTGTATAGGGTAATTCTAAATTAGTTACCTAACAGTAACATTAAATAACACAGATTTACTTGCTTGAAATAATTCATTGTCAGTTCTGAGAGTGACAGAGCATCAAGTCTCTTTCTACAAATGTTCCATGTGGCTTCCTCTTGTTATACAGCATATATCCCCTATGTACAAAATTTCTTCTCTGATGCACAGGAGCATGCCCATGGGCAGCACTGACCTTTCTCTCAATGTGCCACTCAACCTGTTTCAACAAATTGATCATACAATAGTTTTATAGTTGTTGCCTGAGACAGAGCTTTGTGATACTCTTTTCTGTAGCTTCTTCTTGCAGCAATTGGTGATGGCATTTTGTGGTACCCCAAGCAATACTTAGCATGTTCCACATCACAGTGTGTCTCCATTCTTACTGTGGTCACACACTATTTCCACTCAATGAGAGAACAGAGCGACATTAGGAGGCATAGGATTGAAACTTGAGAACATAACACAAGTTTGAAGAGCTCCTGAAATTGTTTATTGTTACTTTTAGGTAATTAATATAGAATAACCCCATATGCTTATAAAAGTTACCAGTTTTGTGTGTCATATATGACACAAGGAAAGCAAAAACTTTAATGTCATCTATTTTAAGTATGTACCATCTAGTAATATATGTCAAGCCTCTACATCCCCACATCAGAAGTCTCGTAACTATTATCTGTTCGTCACTACTTTAAGTTGAACAATGTAGAAAAACACACACACACACACACACACACACACACACACACACACACACACACACGTATGCACACCAATCATCACACTTTTTGCAGAACACATTATTTTTTTTTTAATTCAATAAGAGTTGTTTGTTTTATCCTTCCAGCATATTTTTATACAGAAATTAACAATCTAGTTGGTTGATGTTTGATAGAATTCATTCATCTATATTCCAAGAGGAAAAGTAGATCCTGATGGTATCAATTTCTTGTACAGAGGCTGTGAAATATGGTGCAGTGGCCACTTCTTCTTCATTATTGTATTTATCATTGTTACCACCACCTCCTACCTCACAGTGTTCTTTCACTAGTATTTCACACATCTCACATACATGTAAGTCAAAATCTAAATGCAGCAGCCCATTACAAACAGTATTGTAAGGTGCTTAAAAATGTTATTAGGAAGGCAAAAAGTATGAGGTATGCAGATAGAATAGCTAAGTCTCAGGATAAAATTAAAACCATACGGTCAGTCGTAAAGGAAGTTGCTGGTCTGCAGAGACAGGTCGAGGATATAGAATCAGTGCGTAGTGGGAGTGTCCGTGTTACTGATAAGTCGCATATATGTACAGTATTTAATAATCACTTTCTGAATATAGCAGGTGAACTAAATAGAAACCTAGTCCCAACAGGGAATCATATAGCGCTCTCAGAAAAAAGTGTTCCGAGACTGTTACCTGAAATGCTCCTCCATGATACTGACAAGAGCGAGATTGAGTTAATAATTAAATCATTAAAGACCAAGAACTCTCATGGATATGACGGGGTATCTAGCAGAATACTGAAGTATTGTTCTATGTATGTTAGCCCAGTTCTCAGCCATATCTGTAACTTTTCCTGTAGGAGTGGTCGGTTTCCTGACCGATTAAAGTACTCGGTAGTGAAGCCACTTTATAAAAAGGGAGACATTGATAATGTTGACAATTGTAGACCTATTTCTATGCTATCGGTGTTTGCTAAAGTTATCGAGAAGGTTGTATATACAAGGTTACTGGAGCATTTAAATTCACATAATTTGCTGTCAAATGATCAGTTTGGTTTTAGAAATGGTTTAACAACTGAAAATGCTATATTCTCTTTTCAATGTGAGGTTTTGGACGGATTAAATAAAAGGTTGTGAACGCTAGGTGTTTTCTTTGATTTAACGAAGGCTTTTGACTGTGTTGACCACACAATATTACTGCAGAAGTTGGACCATTATGGAGTAAGGGGAGTAGCTTACAATTGGTTCGCCTCTTACTTTAAGAACAGAAAGCAGAGGGTAATTCTCCGCAATATTGAGAGTGGTAGTGATGTTCAGTCCCAATGGGGCATTGTTAAGTGGGGCGTTCCCCAAGGGTCGGTGCTGGGGCCACTGCTGTTTCTTATTTATATAAATGATATGCCTTCTAGTATTACAGGTGATTCAAAAATATTTCTGTTTGCTGGTGACACCAGCTTGATAGTGAAGGATCTTGTGTGTAATATTGAAACAGTAACAAACAATTTAGTTCATGAAATAAGTTCGTGGCTTGTGGAAAATAATTTGATGCTAAATCACAGTAAGACTCAGTTTTTACAGTTTCTAACTCACAATTCAACAAGAACCGATATTTTGATCAGACAGAATAGGCATATTATAAGCGAGACGGAACAGTTCAAGTTCCTAGGCGTTCGGATAGATAGTAAGCTGTTGTGGAAAGCCCATGTCCAGGATCTTGTTCAGAAGCTAAATGCTGCTTTATTTACCATTAGAACAGTATCTGAAATAAGTGACACTTCAACACGAAAAGTAGTCTACTTCGCATATTTTCATACGCTTATGTCGTATGGTATTATTATTTGGGGTAATTCTTCTGATTCAAAAAGGGTATTTTTGGCTCAAAAACGGGCTGTTCGAGCTATATGTGGTGTAAGTTCGAGAACGTCTTGTCGACCCCTATTCAAAAATCTGGGAATTCTGACATTGCCCTCACAGTATATATTTTCTTTAATGTTGTTTGTTGTTAGCAATATTAGCCTATTCCCAAGAATTAGCAGCTTTCACTCAGTTAATACTAGGCAGAAATCAAATCTGCATGTAGAATGCACTTCCTTGACTCTTGTGCAGAAAGGAATGCAGTATTCTGCTGCATCCATTTTCAATAAGCTAGCACAAGAACTCAAAAATCTTAGCAGTAGCCCAAACTCTTTTAAGTCTAAACTGAAGAGTTTCCTCATGGCTCACTCCTTCTATTCTGTCGAGGAGCTCCTGGAAGAGCTAAAAAATTAAGCAATTCCAGTGTTACATTGTTGATTTTCTTCATTTAAACTTACGACTTGTCACCTGAATATGTTTTTTATATTTCATTTTATCTATTTCTAATATCGTGTTATAATTTTGTGTATTGACTCGTTCCATGACCATGGAGACTTCTCCTTAATTTGGTCCCACGGAACAATAAATAAATAAATAAATAAAAGGTCATCATCAAAGTAAACAAACTCCTGGAATGTCACATTTTCAGGAACATCTGTGATTCTACTCTATTCTTGTTCTGGAGCAATGTCATCTTTAGCAGCAACTGATGTACCAAAACCAGCTTTTGTGAAGCAATTTAACACAATCTGTTGTGCTTCACAGTTCCGGACAGCAATAAACGTGTGCATGGCCTGTAGAATTTTGAGTTTCATCACTTATTTCCTTTCAAGGAATGTAATTCACTCTTGGACAACTGCTACTCTGTATGTGGCTTTAACAGAGTGTACTATGCCCAGGTCCAGAGGCTGCAGATGACTTGCGCAGTTTGGTGAAATGAACACAACATTTACATTCCTCAGAAATGGTTTTCCTTGAATGTACAGGGCATCAATTAGTAAGTACTATTTTCCTACCTGCTACACCAATCTTGACATCTAAACACCTGAGAAATTTTTGTAAAGGTATCTGACATCACCCGGGCATTGCCGTTTTACTCGTAAGTAAAAGAGGCATTTTTCTGGGAGTTTTACATTTCTGTGTTATCAGTGGAGGCAACTTTTCACTTCCACCACTATTTTCGTACAATAGTACACTCATTTTTTCTTTACATTTTTATCTCTCTGTCATTTTTCTCCATTAGTGGAACATGTTTTGCAGGAAGTAAATAGCAAAAGACATCAATTCACTTGTGTCAAAAATGTCTCTGGGCTTGTAAACCTGTATCAATCTTGGCAATGTGATGTTCTTCCAATGATGTTCTTAGCCTGTTTGTGTCCATAGCCTTCCTCTGTCCTCCTACACTCTTAAGTAAGAGATTATGATTTTTTTTAAAGTGGTCAAACCAGCTACTTGACACACTGAAATTTTCAACTTTAAACTTTAGGAGTATTTAACAAGTCTTTTCTTGCAGCATGTTTCCACCTTAGGAATGCAGCCACTTCTCATTTCTGGAAAACATTTTAAAAGAATATTTTCCTCAACATGGATGTTGATACTTGAATGTTCTTGCTTTTGAATCCAGAGGA
Organism: Schistocerca americana; assembly: GCF_021461395.2. Lineage (NCBI taxonomy): Eukaryota > Metazoa > Arthropoda > Insecta > Orthoptera > Acrididae > Schistocerca > Schistocerca americana. Next base: position 1,034,793,308 of record NC_060119.1, on the reverse strand, counting down.
AACACTTGCTTTGAAATTTAACAACACTTCCTTAAGTTTGAGTATGACACACTCCGAAGACAGTGCTAAATTGTACTTCTTTGCTTTGCTGGAAAGTCATGGATGTTTGTCAGCTTTTGCTGAGTCATAAGCTTCTACATTTACATGCCATAACTCCAAGAAGGTGGGAATTTAAGGAGACAGGACCTGGATAAACTGACTAAACCAGAGGTTGTACAGAGTTTCAGGGAGAGCATAAGGGAACAATTGACAGGAATGGGGAAAAGAAATACAGTAGAAGGAGAATGGGTAGCTTTGAGGAATGAAATAGTGAAGGCAGCAGAGGATCAAGTAAGTAAAAAGACGAGGGCTAGTAGAAATCCTTGGGTTACAGAAGAGATACTGAATTTAATTGATGAAAGGAGAAAATAAAAAAATGCAGCAAGTGAAGCAGGCAAAAAGGAATACAAACGTCTCAAAAATGAGATCGACAGGAAGTGCAAAATGGCTAAGCAGGGATGGCATGAGGACAAATGTAAAGATGTAGAGGCTTATCTCACTACGGGTAAGATAGATACTGCGTACAGGAAAATTAAAGAGACCTTTGGAGAAAAGAGAACCACTTATATGAATATCAAGAGCTCAGATGGAAACCCAGTTCTAAGCAAAGAAGGGAAATCAGAAAGGTGGAGGGAGTATATAGACGGTCTATACAGGAGCGATGTTCTTGAGGACAATATTATGGAAATGGAAGAGGATGTAGATGAAGATGAAATGGGAGATATGATACTGCGTGAAGAGTTTGACAGAGCACTGAAAGACCTAAGACGAAACAAGGCCCCGGGAGTAGACAACATTCCATTGGAACTACTGACGGCCTTGGGAGAGCCAGTCCTGACATACTCTACCATCTGGTGAGCAAGATGCATGAGACAGGCGAAATACCCTCAGACTTCAAGAAGAATATAATAATTCCAATACCAAAGAAAGCAGGTGTTGACAGATGTGAAAATTACCGAACTATCAGTTTAATAAGTCACAGCTGCAAAATATTAACGCGAATTCTTTACAGACGAATGGAAAAACTGGTAGAAGCGGACCTCGGGGAAGATCAGTTTGGATTCCGTAGAAATGTTGGAACACGTGAGGCAATACTGACCGTACGACTTATCTTAGAAGAAAGATTAAGGAAAGGCAAACCTACGTTTCTAGCATTTGTAGACTTAGAGAAAGCTTTTGACAATGTTGACTGGAATACTCTCTTCCAAATTCTGATGGTGGCAGGGCTAAAATACAGGGAGCGAAAGGCTATTTACAATTTGTACAGAAACCAGATGGCAGTTATAAGAGTCTAGGGACATGAAAGGGAAGCAGTGGTTGGGAAGGGAGTGAGACAGGGTTGTAGCCTCTCCCCGAAGCTATTCAATCTGTATATGGAGCAAGCAGTAAAGGAAACAAAAGAAAAGTTCGGAATAGGTATTAAAATCCATGGAGAAGAAATTAAAACTTTGAGGTTCGCCGATGAGATTGTAATTCTGTCAGAGGCAACAAAGGACTTGGAAGAGCAGGTGAACGGAATGGACTGTGTCTTAAAAGGAGGGTATAAGATTGTAATGGATCTGGGAGATGTGTTATTTTCTACCGGATTTGTCGATACCAAATTGTAAATGTTTTCTTATATTTTTGTCAGAATTTTTTTATTGTAATTTGCTTTATTATATGTTAATTTACTTATGTTTTTGAGAGTGAAAGCATATTGATTACTATTAGTAAATGTGACGAAGAATATCAAAGAGACTGGTTACAAGTGGAAGCTTGTGTGTTGTGTAAAATGTCTTTGACGCTGGAGTCGTCTTTGACTGTAGTCAGTCGGCAGTGAACTCTTGGTGTGTGTTGATGGTAGAACAGTGTGCAGGTCGCCGTCAAAATAATTTGCTAGTGAACAGGAAACAATTAATTATCTTACTACTTTTTCTATATAAACTTTAAGAAGAAACCACATTTGAAGAAATGGTATTTGAAGCACCAAAAATGAGGCAAACGCATTGAACCAGGTCATTTCTGCAGCCGACAAAATTGCATTGTGGAATCATACTTCCACTAGACAACTGAAGCCAAGACAAATATCGCCTTGTAAACATTTTACGGAAAAGGCACTGTCACGAAATATGCCAAATTTAAGTAAATAAAAAATAGTGAGCGTATTTCAACTGGGGGCTCAGCCGGGATACCATATTTCAACTGGGGTCTGTAGCCGGGATATTGTGTTCACGTGATCTTCAACAGTGCTACGAAGAAGAAAATTTTTGTGTGTTAATACCAGTTTTCAGAATGTGTGTTACAGTATTTGTGTTCATTGGGAAGTAAAAGTTTTGGAGAAGTGTTTTGGCAAAAAATATAATTTTCGATAGAAGAAAAAATTTCAAGAATTTTGGTCAACAATCACATGGATGGAAAATGTGGATTTGCAACAGTAGAAGAATGTTCCAGATAAGTCACGAAACCCTCGTATTTTGTTAAAACAATATTTTTGTCTTGTTTTGTATTGTTGTGTATAAATTTTTTTTTCTTCACTATGACTTACGAGATTTTCGAGAGTATTGTGTCTAAAGTAGAAAGTAGTAATTTAATAGACTTCGAAAATCAGGACAGGTCAATTGAAACAGAAAGAACCGATCAATTTGATTTAAAAAGTTTTCTTGTAAATTTCACGAAAGAAATAAATCAGTTGACGACAATAGGACTTACTGGGATGAAAAAACTGATAACATTTTGTTGCAAGTCCAAGCAGTCAATACCCAAGTGGGTGATCTTTCGAACAGAGTTGGCAGTGTTGAGGAAAAATTGAATCTGTGGAAGGAAAAGTAAATGAAATTGATGCTAAATTGAGCGATGAAATTAATACTGTAAAAAATGAGTTACTGGCAGATAGGGAAAGAAATTTAATTGATTTTAATGAGATAAAAGGGGAAATTACAAATTTGGATGAGAACACAAAGGATTTAGTAAAAAATGTACAACAAGAAACTGACAATCGTTTGGTTACTCTAGAAAAAAAAGTAGAGTCCAATGATTTAGAAAACAAAAAATCTGTCAAAGAAATTGCGAAAAAATTGAAAGTTTTGACATTGAATTTCAAAGCAAAAATCACAATGTCAACACATGCAATCTTGTATCTAATATTCCAGTGAAGCACTTTTCGGTAGGTGGACCCTTACATCCCGTTGATTTTATACAGTATTGTAAGGATTGTTTTTTACCTCACTCACCAGATGATATGAAAATTAAATTTATGAAAAAATTCTTGGAAGGGGATGCTTTGACTTGGGCAAACCTGATTGAAACTGTGGGGATGACCTTCTCAGAATTTGAATCAAAATTTCTGGAAAATTTTTGGGATGATCTTAAACTAGAATCAAAAGTGAATTTTTGAATGGGAGAAACTATAGAGAATCAGATGAGAGCATGGAACAATTTTGCAAAAGTGAACTTCAAAAACTTATTCATTTAACAAAACCTTTAGATGACTTGATCAAAATTGATACCTTAAAGAGAAGATTGCCATCAGCAATGCAGTTGAGTTTAGTTCATTGTCCTGGTAGTAATGTTGAGCAGTTTCTCAATTATATTGAAAAGTTGGATAGGGTAACAACAAGAACACACAGTGGGTTTACTCAGAAAGGTAATGGTCCAAATTGGGGAAATGATAACTTTCAAAAAAGGGAACAAAACAATTATCATGGCGTCAGTCAAAATTCAGGGGGATGTAACAATTTTCGAAAGAAGGACCATAATTTTCATCCAAAACAAGAACAACGTTTTTGCGGAAACAATCAGCAAAATAGAGAACACTTTAAGGATCAAAATCACAGAAATTTTGCTAGAGATCAGTACAATAGAAACTACCAACAATCAGGTAATGTTTGGCATAGGAATGGGAACAGAAATGTTGATCAGAGACATTGGCAGAACCACAATCAGCAGTTCAAACAGGAACCAGTTGTAATTCAGGAAATAAAAAACGAGTAGACGCCCCCTTGAAGGTCCTCAGGGTTGAGGCAGAAGGTGAGCATGATGAAAGGACCAATGGATGTGACTATCATAAACCCAAACATGACAGTTCCAAATCTAAGCTATCACATGAGGTTATTAGTTGTTACTTATTGAAAAAATTTCAAGAGGAAAATAATGATGATATTGATAAAGATATAATTTTCAGTAAACAAGAACATACAGCAGATAAAAGTAATTGTGATTCATTTAATTTGACAGAGTTTTACACTTGAGCAGAAAAGAACAACACTTTGTCAGATGATGTAATTTGTAGTAGTTCAGAGAGTGTGTGAATGAAAGAGAGAATGCATGCTGTGAGAATGAAAATATTGGTGAAAGGGATCTGGTAACTTTAGAAAGGGGAAATAATATTTTAGGGGATAATTTGAATGTGTATGACCTGAATATGTATAATGATAATGATGTTGATGATAAAGTTGATAATGATGGTAATGGTATTGATGATGATGTTGAGGAAAGGTGTTTCATTAGTTTAAATTGGGAGTTGGGTATACACATGGTTGAAAATGGATTAAATAGTGAGAATATTATAGAAATTCCCAGGGATGTTACCAGGATGAATAAGGTTCACAAGCAGGGTGTATGTGGAAGTGTGAATTCTGATGTTGTTGGTAAAGAACCTGACTACACAAATAATGATGACACATGTATAACTTCTAGCCTAAGTGAAACGTTTACAGATACTAATGACACACACACATTTCTTATGAATCTATGGCTGAACAGTAAAACTATTTCTTTTGGCAAGAACTTTAGAAAGATGCTTATTAATGTATGTGAAACTATATGTCCTGACTGGTGGAAAAATATGAGATATTTTATTTTTGAAAAGCTGAAGGATAAGTACTTCAATAGTATACAATGTGATTTGGATGAAAATTCTTGGCTATTTGGGTTAATAGAGAGTACTAATGACAATTTTGTATCTTGTGCAAATTTTATAACTGTGACATATAATACATATAATGGTATACCATATGATTCTGATAAAAATAGGTTTGGGGAAATTGAAAGTGATTTATTACATGAGGATACAGGTTCTGAGAAAAGTGATCAATTTTGCAGTCCTTATATAAAAGTTCAAATTGGGTCATGGATTGGTAAATGTTTAATTGATACAGGAAGTGAGATCGCGGGACTATCTGCAAGGTTAAGCAAGAAATTGAAAGCGGGGAAAGATTATGTTGAAATGCCAGTTGTTGGGCTAAAGATAAAAGGTGCTACTGGGAAGAGCAGTAAATTGGTAAAAAGCCAGGTTTTAGTGACATTTTTAATTGAAGGCAAGTTGTTCACACATGGATGTTTTGTAATTCAGGAATTTAATGAAGATTTTCTTTTGGGTATGAATTGGATAGTAAAAGTAAATACAGCATTTGATTGGGTTGGAAGAAAGCTTTTGATAGAAACTAGTGAAAGGGAATACATCCAGACAAAATTTGTGAACACACTTGGTGATCAGAGTAATGGAAACTTTGACAGTATCAATTTACTAAAGGAAAATAGATTGGAGAACATTGAAATTCGTAGATTTGATACTGATGAAGTTGAATTTGGGAGTTTAGTAAATTTGAAAATTTCAGAAACACAAAATTTATCTGGGGAGCAAAAACAACAGTTAGAAAATCTGCTGTGGGAATACAATGATGTTTTTAGTGACATACCTGGTAGGGTAAAGGGTTATCAGTGTGAGCTTCAGGTAAAACCTCATGAACCATTTTTCATAAAACCATTCAGTATTGCAATATCAAAAAGACCTGCTGTCGAGAAAGAGCTGAAAAAAATGGAAGGATGTAATATAATAGAAAGGAGTATCAGTGCATATAATAATCCTTTAGTAGTTGTTTCGAAAAAAGATAGTGGAGTAAGATTGGTTTTGGACTGTAGACACTTGAACAAAATTTTGTTCAGACAGACAGACCATCTCGAAAATATTGATGAGTTACTCTATAAATTTACAGATATAAAATATGTCAAGTTTGGATCCAACCTCGGGTTTTCATCAGGTACCACTTTCGGTTAATTCTAGAAAATTTACTGCTTTCTTGTACAATGGTAAGAGTTACCAATATTGTGTTATGCCATTTGGGTTAAATTCTTCTGTTTCAGAATTTATAAGAGCTTTGGATCATGTACTGGGGCAAGAACTTGCGTCTAAACTGATAATTTATGCAGATGACATTTTGGTTACAGGGCAAAATTGGGAGGAACATTTTTCAATTTTGAAGTCAGTTTGTGAAAAACTTAGAAAAGGGGGGATGACATTGAAATTAGAGAAATGTAAGTTTGCAGTTTCTGGATTAAAATTTTTGGGTCATGTTGTCACAGACAAGGGAATTTTGGCAGATCCAGAAAAAATTAAAGCAATTTCAGAAATTCCTATTCCTAAGACTAAAAAATCAATTAAAGTCGTTCTTTGGGTTATGCGGTTATTGCCGAAAACATATAAGTGATCAGAGGCTGAATGCACCATGTTTAAATCAGTTACTTAAGAAAAACACTGTTTGGGTTTGGGATAAAAGTTGTCAGGAAGAGTTTGATAAAATTAAGCAAGAATTGAGGAAGCAACACTTATTACACAGACCTTATTTTAATTTACCATTTTGTTTGAACACTGATAGCAGTAATTAAGGGCTTGGATCAGAGTTATTTCAAGAAAGAGTAGAGAATGGAGTTAAGATACATTGTACCATAGCATTTGCAAGCAGAATGTTGCTCAAGCATGAGAAAAATTATACAGTCACAGAGCAGGAACTTTTGGCAATTCGCTGGGCTTTTACAAAATTTATAATTTACCTTATTGGACATAAAACCATAGTATTTTTGGATCACAAAGCTTTGAGTTACAAGAGTGCAAATTATACCACAGTAGATTGACCACATGGGCAATATTTCTGCAACAGTTTGACTTTGAAACCAAGCACATAAAAGGTTCTGAGAATGTAGTAGCTGATTCACTTTCAAGGTTACCAATTGGGGGAGAAAAGGAGATTTTTGAACAAGTGGAGGAAAAGCAATTTAAACTTCCTGGCAGATTAAAACTGTGTGCCCGACCAAGACTTGAACTCGGGACATCTACATCTACATCGATACTCCGCAAGCCACCCAACGGTGTGTGGCGGAGGCCACTTTACGTGCCACTGTCATTACCTCCCTTTCCTGTTCCAGTCGCGTATGGTTCGCGGGAAGAACGACTGTCTGAAAGCCTCCGTGCGCGCTCTAATCTCTCTAATTTTACATTCGTGATCTCCTCGGGAAGTATAAGTAGGGGGAAGCAATATATTCGATACCTCATCCAGAAACGCACCCTCTCGAAACCTGGACAGCAAGCTACACCGCGATGCAGAGCGCCTCTCTTGCAGAGTCTGCCACTTGAGTTTATTAAACATCTCCGTAACGCTATCACGGTTACCAAATAACCCAGTGACGAAACGCGCCGCTCTTCTTTGGATCTTCTCTATCTCCTCCGTCAACCCGACCTGGTACGGATCCCACACTGATGAGCAATACTCAAGTATAGGTCGAACGAGTGTTTTGTAAGCCACCTCCTTTGTTGATGGACTACATTTTCTAAGCACTCTCCCAATGAATCTCAACCTGGTACCCGCCTTACCAACAATTAGTTTTATATGATCATTCCACTTCAAATCGTTCCGTACGCATACTCCCAGATATTTTACAGAAGTAACTGCTACCAGTGTTTGTTCCGCTATCATATAATCATACAATAAGGGATCCTTCTTTCTATGTATTCGCAATACATTACATTTGTCTATGTTAAGGGTCAGTTGCCACTCCCTGCACCAAGTGCCTATCCGCTGCAGATCTTCCTGTATTTCGCTACAATTTTCTAATGCAGCAACTTCTCTGTATACTACAGCATCATCCGCGAAAAGCCGCATGGAACTTCCGACACTATCTACTAAGTCATTTATATATATTGTGAAAAGCAATGGTCCCATAACACTCCCCTGTGGCACGCCAGAGGTTACTTTAACGTCTGTAGACGTCTCTCCATTGATAACAACATGCTGTGTTCTGTTTGCTAAAAACTCTTCAATCCAGCCACACAGCTGGTCTGATATTCCGTAGGCTCTTACTTTGTTTATCAGGCGACAGTGCGGAACTGTATCGAACGCCTTCCGGAAGTCAAGAAAAATAGCATCTACCTTTGCCTTTCGCGGGCAAGTGCTCTACCATCTGAGCTACCGAAGCACGACTCACACCCGGTACTCACAGCTTTACATCTGCCAGTATCTCGTCTCCTACCTTCCAAACTTTACAGTTTTGTTCATTGTGGGATACAGAAGTGCATTCAAAAGATACTACAAAACGTTTATTTTTACAATATTGGAAAGAAGATAAGAAAAGAATTGGCAACCTGTGACAAATGTCAGAGAGTTAAAGTGAGCAATCAAAGACGTGGTGGAGAGATGCAAAACATTATTCCGGAAAAACCTTTAGATCTTATCGCAGTGGACTTATATGGAATGTTACCAAAGAGTAAAGGTGGTTACTGTTACATATTTGTTATGGTAGATGTATTTTCAAAATTAATTAAACTATATCCAGTGAAGAAAGCTACTAGCCATGAAATTATAATAAAAATTGAAAGAGATTATTTCACACAGCTGGGTAAACCAAAAGCTATATTATCAGATAATGGTTCACAGTTCACCTCTAAAATATAAAAAAAAAGTTTATTGAAAGATCAAAATTGAAGCATATACTTATATCTGTTTATTTTCCATCCACCAATCCTGCAGCAAGATATATGAGGGAAATTGGGAGACTTTGTAGAACCTATTGTAGCCATAAACATCCAACCTGGTTTGAGCACATTTGAAATTTTGAAGATATTATGAATAACCTACAACATAGTTCCACAGGATTTTCACCGATGAGATTATGTTTAATATTAGACCTCCAAATCTTATATCAGAACTTATTGAATTTCCTAAATGTACACCTTTAACTATGCAAGAGAGAGAAGATATTGTCAGGGAAACTATGAGGAAACAAGGGGAAAAGAGGAATAAAAGGCGTGACAATAGGGTAAAATTAACCACTTTCAAAATTGGGGATCTTGTTCTGGTCAAATCTCATGAAAAATCAAAAATGTTAACTTCAGAAATTAAAAAATTCTTTGATATCTATATTGGGCCTTTTGAAGTCATAGAAAATCCACACCCTAATGCTTATTGTTTGGTGTACCCTAAGTCAAAGAAATTATTTGGTCTCAGGAATGTTGTCTCTTTGAAACTATATAAACAGAAATCATAATTTCAAAATTTAAATAACCTATTATCATCTAAAACAAAAGCCCTCCACTGGAATATGCTTGTTAGTATAAAACTACCTGTACAACCAAGTATGTATATTTGCATGTATAAATTAATAATTTGAAGTCACATGTTAATTGAAACTGATGAAAAAACACTGTTCTAACAAAGAATGAGAGAAAGATTTATTTTTACTTGTTTAAAAAAAAAAAAAAAAAATGAAAAGAAAAGTCTCCTTAGTGAGCACTTCCGAATTTTTCTAATTTTTGGAAGATAAGTCTTCCCTGTGGGTGAAAGTTTCAAAACCAATTTTAGATAAAGCCTCATGATATATGAGCTTATTATTCTTTATACTGATGTTGTGGGGAGCGAAAGTACTCTTCACAAGAATGTGACTTGTAGTAATATTGTAGTAGAGAGGGAAGTGTACATAAATAATTGTAAAAAAAAATAGATAATACTGATGTATCTTTAGCTGTACTAAAAGAAAGAAGAGCATAAAAAACATATAAAATTAAAAAAAAAAAAGAAAATCATAAGCAAAAAAAAAATACAAAATAAGAAAAAACCATGACTAAAAAAAATATAAAATTAAAAAAAATCAGAAGTAAAATATATATATATATATATATATATATATATATATATATATATATATATATGCCTTTTATATAGTCTGCTTGTGTCTGTGTATGTGTGGATGGATATGTGTGTGTGTGCGAGTGTATACCTGTCCTTTTTTCCCCCTAAGGTAAGTCTTTCCGCTCCCGGGATTGGAATGACTCCTTACCCTCTCCCTTAAAACCCATATCCTTTTGTCTTTCCTTCTCCTTCCCTCTTTCCTGACGAGGCAACCATTGGTTGCGAAAGCTAGAATTTTGTGTGTATGTTTGTGTTTGTTTGTGTGTCTATCGACCTGCCAGCGCTTTTGTTTGGTAAGTTTCATCATCTTTCTTTTTAGATATATTTTTCCCACGTGGAATGTTTCCCTCTATTTTTTATATATATATATATATATATATATATATATATATATATATATATATATAATAGAGGGAAGGAGAAGGAAAGACAAAAGGATATAGGTTTTAAGGGAGAGGGTAAGGAGTCATTCCAATCCCGGGAGCGGAAAGACTTACCTTAGGGGGAAAAAAGGACAGGTATACACTCGCGCACACACACACATATCCATCCACACATACACAGACACAATGTTTCCCTCTATTTTATATATATATATATATATATATATATATATATAGAGGGAAACATTCCACGTGGGAAAAATATATCTAAAAAGAAAGATGATGAAACTTACCAAACAAAAGCGCTGGCAGGTCGATAGACACACAAACATACACACAAAATTCTAGCTTTCGCAACCAATGGTTGCCTCGTCAGGAAAGAGGGAAGGAGAAGGAAAGACAAAAGGATATAGGTTTTAAGGGAGAGGGTAAGGAGTCATTCCAATCCCGGGAGCGGAAAGACTTACCTTAGGGGGAAAAAAGGACAGGTATACACTCGCACACACACACATATCCATCCACACATACACAGACACAAGCAGACATTTGTAAAGGCCTTTACAAATGTCTGCTTGTGTCTGTGTATGTGTGGATGGATATGTGTGTGTGTGCGAGTGTATACCTGTCCTTTTTTCCCCCTAAGGTAAGTCTTTCCGCTCCCGGGATTGGAATGACTCCTTACCCTCTCCCTTAAAACCTATATCCTTTTGTCTTTCCTTCTCCTTCCCTCTTTCCTGACGAGGCAACCATTGGTTGCGAAAGCTAGAATTTTGTGTGTATGTTTGTGTGTCTATCGACCTGCCAGCGCTTTTGTTTGGTAAGTTTCATCATCTTTCTATATATATATATATATATATATATATATATATATATATATATATATATATATATATATATATATATATATGGTTATAATAGAGGGAAACATTCCACGTAGGAAAAATATATCTAAAAACAAAGGTGATGTGACTTACCAGACTTACCAAATGAAAATGCTGGCAGGTCGACAGACACACAAACAAACACAAACATACACACAAAATTCAAGCTTTCGCAACAAACTGTTGCCTCATCAGGAAAGAGGGAAGGAGAGGGAAAGACGAAAGGGTGTGGGTTTTAAGGGAGAGGGTAAGGAGTCATTCCAATCCCGGGAGCGGAAAGACTTACCTTACGGGGAAAAAAGGACGGGTATACACTCGCGCACACACACACATATCCATCAACACATATACAGACACAAGCAGACATATTTAAAGACAAAGAGTTTGGGCAGAGATGTCAGTTGAGGCAGAAGTGCAGGGGCAAAGATGTTGTTGAATGACAGGTGAGGTATGAGTGGCGGCAACTTGAAATTAGCGGAGATTGAGGCCTGGTGGATAACAGGAAGAGAGGATATATTGAAGAGCAAGTTCCCATCTCCGGAGTTCGGATAGGTTGGTGTTAGTGGGAAGTATCCAGATAACCCGGACGGTGTAACACTGTGCCAAGATGTGCTGGCCGTGCACCAAGGCATGTTTAGCCACAGGGTGATCCTCATTACCAACAAACACTGTCTGCCTGTGTCCATTCATGCGAATGGACAGTTTGTTTCTGGTCATTCCCACATAGAATGCGTCACAGTGTAGGCAGGTCAGTTGGTAGATCACGTGGGTGCTTTCACACGTGGCTCTGCTTTTGATCGTGTACACCTTCCGGGTTACAGGACTGGCGTGGGTGGTGGTGGGGGGTTGCATGGGACAGGTTTTACACCGGGGGCGGTTACAAGGGTAGGAGCCAGAGGGTAGGGAAGGTGATTTGGGGATTTCATAGGGATGAACTAAGAGGTTACGAAGGTTAGGTGGATGGCGGAAAGACACTCTTGGTGGAGTGGGGAGGATTTCATGAACGATGGATCTCATTTCAGGGCAGGATTTGAGGAAGTCGTATCCCTGCTGGAGAGCCACATTCAGAATCTGATCCAGTCCCGGAAAGTATCCTGTCACAAGTGGGGCACTTTTGTGGTTCTTCTGTGGGAGGTTCTGGGTTTGAGAGGATGAGGAAGTGGCTCTGGTTATTTGCTTCTGTACCAGCTCGGGAGGGTAGTTGCGGGATGTGAAAGCTGTTGTCAGGTTGTTGGTGTAATGCTTCAGGGATTGCGGACTGGAGCAGATTCGTTTGCCACGAAGACCTAGGCTGTAGGGAAGGGACCGTTTGATGTGGAATGGGTGGCAGCTGTCGTAATGGAGGTACTGTTGCTTGTTGGTGAGTTTGATGTGGATGGACGTGTGAAGCTGGCCATTGGACAGGTGGAGATCATCATCAAGGAAAGTGGCATGGGATTTGGAGTAGGACCAGGTGAATCTGATGGAACCAAAGGAGTTGAGGTTGGAGAGGAAATTCTGGAGTTCTTCTTCACTGTGAGTCCAGATCATGAGGATGTCATCAATAAATCTGTACCAAACTTTGGGTTGGCAGGCCTGGGTAACCAAGAAGGCTTCCTCTAAGCGACCCATGAATAGGTTGGCGTACGAAGGGGCCATCCTGGTACCCATGGCTGTTCCCTTTGATTGTTGGTATGTCTGGCCTTCAAAAGTGAAGAAGTTGTGGGTCAGGATGAAGCTGGCTAAGGTAATGAGGAAAGAGGTTTTAGGTAGGGTGGCAGGTGATCGGCGTGAAAGGAAATGCTCCATCGCAGCGAGGCCCTGGACGTACGGGATATTTGTGTATAAGGAAGTGGCATCAATGGTTACAAGGATGGTTTCTGGGGGTAACGGATTGGGTAAGGATTCCAAGCGTTCGAGAAAGTGGTTGGTGTCTTTGATGAAGGATGGGAGACTGCACGTAATGGGTTGACGGTGTTGATCTACGTAGGCAGAGATACGTTCTGTGGGGGCTTGGTAACCAGCTACAATGGGGCGGCCGGGATGATTGGGTTTGTGAATTTTAGGAAGGAGGTAGAAGGTAGGGGTGCGGGGTGTCGGTGGGGTCAGGAGGTTGATGGAGTCAGGTGAAAGGTTTTGTAGGGGGCCTAAGGTTCTGAGGATTCCTTGAAGCTCCGCCTGGACAACAGGAATGGGATTACCTTGGCAAACTTTGTATGTGGTGTTGTCTGAAAGCTGACGCAGTCCCTCAGCCACTTACTCCCGACGATCAAGTACCACGGTCGTGGAACCCCTGTCCGACGGAAGAATGACGATGGACCAGTCAGCCTTCAGATCACGGATAGCCTGGGCTTCAGCAGTGGTGATGTTGGGAGTAGGATTAAGGTTTTTTAAGAAGGATTGAGAGGCAAGGCTGGAAGTCAGAAATTCCTGGAAGGTTTGGAGAGGGTGATTTTGAGGAAGAGGAGGTGGGTCCCGCTGTGACGGAGGACGGAACTGTTTCAGGCAGGGTTCAATATGGATAGTGTCTTGGGGAGTTGGATCATTAGGGGTAGGATTAGGATCATTTTTCTTCGTGGCAAAGTGATACTTCCAGCAGAGAGTACGAGTGTAGAACAGTAAATCTTTGACGAGGGCTGTTTGGTTGAATCTGGGAGTGGGGCTGAAGGTGAGGCTTTTGGATAGGACAGAGGTTTCGGATTGGGAGAGAGGTTTGGAGGAAAGGTTAACTACTGAATTGGGGTGTTGTGGTTCCAGATTGTGTTGATTGGAATTTTGAGGTTTTGGAGGGAGTGGAGCTGGAAGTGGGAGACTGAGTAGATGGGAGAGACTGGGTTTGTGTGCAATGAGAGGTGGTTGAGGTTTGCTGGAAAGGTTGTGAAGGGTGAGTGAGTTGCCTTTCCAGAGGTGGGAAACCAGGAGATTGGATAGTTTTTTGAGGTGAAGGGTGGCATGCTGTTCTAATTTGCGGTTGGCCTGTAGGAGGATGCTCTGAATAGCCAGTGTGGATGTGGTAGAGGAAAGATTGAGGACTTTTATTAAGGATAGGAGTTGACGGGTGTGTTCATTGGCTGAGTTGATGTGTAGGTGAAGGATTAGGTGGGTGAGGGCAATGGATTGTTCAGTTTGGAACTGGTATAGGGACTGATGGAAGGAAGGGTTGCAGCCAGAGATGGGAACTTTAAGTGTGAGGCCTTTGGGGGTAATGCCAAATGTCAGACAAGCCTGAGAAAATAAAATATGCGAGCATAATCTGGCTAGGGTGAAGGCATGTTTGCGGAGGGAATGTAAATAAAACTTAATGGGGTCGTTGTGGGGGTGTTGTGTGGGTGACATGGTATTAGACGGTGGAAAGTGTAACATGAGGTTGAAATGAAAATGAAAGATAAAAATATATGGGGAGAGATAAAGGTGAACTAAAAAGTAACTGGAGATCTGGTATGAAAAAAGGCGAAAAAGTGTTGGTTAAGTTGATCCTGTGGTGAACTTGGGTTGGTAGACAGCGATGTGCATGAAGGTTAGGTGGTTGTGTTGCCGCTGAAACACGTTAAAGGACGGAGAAATTCGGGAAAATTTCGAAAAAACTCAGCAGACGTAGGGGGCAGAACAACTGAGAGAAAATCTGGAATACATTTCTCATAAATTTTCTCAGCATGTTATAGTCTTAGGTGGAGATTTCAATTTACCAGATATAGACTGGGACACTTAGATGTTTAGGATGAGTGGTAGCGACAGAGCATCGAGTGACATTATACTGAGTGCACTATCCGAAAATTACCTCGAGCAACTAAAAATAGGACCGACTCGTGGAGATAACATCTTGGATCTACTGATAACAAACAGACCTGAACTTTTCGACTCTGTAAGTGCAGAACAGGGAATCAGTGACCATAAGGCCGTTGCAGCATCCCTGAATATGGAAGTAAATAGGAATATAAAAAAAGGGAGGAAGGTTCATGTGTTTAGCAAGAGTAATAGAAGGCAGATTTCAGACTACCTAACAGATCAAAATGAAAATTTCTGTTCCAACACTGACAATGTTGAGTGTTTATGGAAAAAGTTCGAGGCAATTGTAAAATGTGTTTTAGACAGGTACGTGCTGAGTAAAACTGTGAGGGACGAGAAAAACCCACCGTGGTTCAACAACAAAGTTAGGAAACTACTGCGAAAGCAAAGAGAGCTTCACTGCAAGTTTAAACGCAGCCAAAACCTCTCAGACAAACAGAAGCTAAACGATGTCGAAGTTAGTGTAAGGAGGGCTATGCGTGAAGTGTTCAGTAAATTCGAAAGTAAAATTCTATGTATCGACTTGACAGAAAATCCTAGGAAGTTCTGGTCTTAGATTAAATCAGTAAGTGGCTCGAAACAGCATATCCAGACACTCCGGGATGATGATGGCATTGAAACAGAGGATGACACATGTAAAGCTGAAATACTAAACACCTTTTTCCAAAGCTGTTTTACAGAGGAAGACCGCACTGCAGTTCTTTCTCTAAATCCTCACACAAACGAAAAAATGGCTGACATCGAAATAAGTGTCCAAGGAATAGAAAAGGAACTGGAATCACTCAACAGAGGAAAGTCCACCGGACCTGACGGGATACCAATTCGATTCTACACAGAGTATGCAAAAGAACTTGCCCCCCTTCTAACAGCCATGTACTGCAAGTCTCTAGAGGAACGGAAGGTTCCAAATGATTTGAAAAGAGCACAGGTAGTCCCAGTCTTCTAGAAGCGTCGTCGAGCAAATGCACAAAACTATAGACCTATATCTCTGACGTCGATCTGTTGTAGAATTTGAGGACATGTTTTTTGTTCACGTATCATGTTGTTTCTGGAAACCCAGAATCTACTCTGTAGGAATCAACATGGATTCCAGAAACAGCGACCGAGTGAGACCCAACTCGCTTTATTTGTTCATGAGACCCAGAAAATATTAGATACAGGCTCCCAGGTAGATGCTATTTTCCTTGACCTCCGGAAAGCGTTCGATACAGTTCCGCACTGTAGCCTGATAAACAAAGTAAGAGCCTACGGAATATCAGACCAGCTGTGTGGCTGGATTGAAGAGTTTTTAGCAAACAGAACACAGCATGTTGTTCTCAATGGAGAAATGTCTACAGACATTAAAGTAACTTCTGGCGTCCAACAGGGAAGTGTTATGGGACTATAGCTTTTCACAATATGTATAAATGACGTAGTAGATAGTGTGCAGGGAGTGGCAACTGACCTTTAACGTAGACAAATGTATGGTATTGCGAATACAGAGAAAGAAGGATCCTTTATTGTATGATTATATGATAGCGGAACAAACACTGGTAGCAGTTACTTCTGTAAAATATCTGGGAGTATGCATGCGGAACAATTTGAAGTGGAATGATCATATGAAATTAATTGTTGGTAAGGCGGGTACCAGGTTGAGATTCATTGGGAGAGTCGTTAGAAAATGTAGTCCATCAACAAAGGAGGTGGCTCACAAAACACTTGTTCGACCTATACTTGAGTGTTGCTCATCAGTGTGGGATCCGTACCGGATCGGGTTGACAGAGGAGATAGAGATGATCCAAAGAAGAGCGGCGCGTTTTGTCACAGGGTTATTTGCTAAGTGTGATAGCGTTACGGAGATGTTTAGTAAACTCAAGTGGCAGACTCTGCAAGAGAGGCGCTCTGCATCGCGGTGTAGCTTGCTGTCCAAGTTTCGAGAGGGTGCATTTCTGGATGAGGTATTGAATATATTGCTTCCCCCTACTTATACCTCCCGAGGAGATCACGAATGTAAAATTAGAGAGATTCGAGCACGCACGGAAGCTTTCCGGCAGTTGTTCTTCCCGCGAACCATACGCGACTGGAACAGGAAAGGGAGGTAATGACAATGACATGTAAAGTGCCCTCCGCCACACACCGTTGGGTGGCTTGCGGAGTATAAATGTAGATGTAGATGTAGATCTAGGCAAATTGTCAATAATGTATGCTACACCATATTTGCAGTTCAAACATTTTAGTTTAACTTCGATATAGAGTGAACCTTTGTTCATGTTCAAACTTACTCTCCTCTATTATAATTATAGCACAGGCAACCAGATAGCCACATAATACACTTGATCGATATCTGTTAATATAATTGTTCAAGTGAAGTAACCTAGCACTAATTATTCACAAAAGTTCACTTGTGGAGAGCACCTACAATTAAGACTGTCACTCAAAAAAGTTTTTAAATCACTGCCCTTGAAATCCAACAGAAGTATCAATAAAGAAACTATGTGTGCAGCAAGTAACTATTGGAGGTGACAGCGTTTATAGGATGATCCTATTGACACAGTGAGCATTACTGACATTTAACATAATCCATAATAATAATTACTATTACTATTACTGTGGTACATTATCCATATTTTCGGACATAGATTTTGCTCCAGTCAAATTTGCCACAAACTGATTGAAAACTGCTTCCAACATGCCTCTTTTACAAGTTTACCGTAGTTAAAACTGAAGTTAACAATATTAGAGAAGGAAAGTTGCTACTCACCATATAGCAGAGATGCTGAGTTGCGATAGGCACAACAAAAAAATTCACACAATTATAGATTTCAGCCATTAAGTCTCAGATAACTAAAACCACACTGTGAGCAGCAGCACCAGTGCATGATGAGAGTGGTGACTGGGTGGGATTAAGGAGAAAGCTGGGGGGGGGGGGGGAGGGGGAGGTGTAGCGTGATGGGGGTGGTGGACAGTGAAGTGCTACAGTTTACAAAGAGGGTAGGAGAGAAGGTTGGGGGGGGGGGGGGGTAAGTAGTGGAAAGGAGAGAAATAAAAAGAAATTAAAAGACTGGGTGTGGCAGTGGAATGACAGTTGTGTAGTGCTGGAATGGGAACAGGGAGGGGGCTGGATGGGTGAGGACAGTGATTAACGAAGGTTGAGACCAGGAGGGTTATGGGAACATAGGATGTATTGCAGGGAAAGTTCTCACATGTGCAATTCAGAAAAGCTGGTGTTGGTGGGAAGGATCCATATGGCACAGCCTGTGAAGCAGTCATTGAAATGAGGGATATAATGTTTGGCAGCTTGTTCAGCAACAGTGTGGTCCACTTGTTGCTATATGGTGAGTAGCAACTTTCCTTCTCTAATATTGTTACATTCCATCCTGGATTTTCCATTGTTTAAAACTGAAGTTAGCTATTATTGTTTACTGTATTTTTCATAAATTACAATTAAAGATATACATTTGTGAGTAACTAAATTGTAGAGGGAGATTTGTTTTAAAAAAGACTTTTGGATGTAACTATAATTTCTATTGAATTATGCTGGTTAGTTTACCAAAACATGAGGTTCTGTTTCAGTAACAGTCTTTTACCTACTGACCTTAATTACTCTGAAGCTAAATGAATTTCAGTGTTGCTAACATATTTTCCCCATCGGCTGTAGGGTTACATTATTTATTTGTATAGCTTTGTCATCTGCTTTATCAGAGTGTTAGCAACTGAACATATGTCTACTTATGAACTATGGAAATGAAATCTGAAATTACTGACATGTTGTAATTAGCTTGCTTTTTAGGTAAACTAATCACACTTATGGATTATAAATAACTGAGAAAAGGTAACAGATAATACATTTATTTTTGATGAACCATGAGTCAGTCTTCAATATTTTTAGGCACTTTGCACATGCCATACCAATAGCACTATCTCAGATATCACAAAACCTAAAGGAAAAGAAAGAAAATGTTCTTAAGGGGAAGAAAAATAACAACTGGAAAGGATCCACCAGCTTTATTACTAGTTCAAAAACCCACACTCTCACCAAGATACAACATTAAGTAGAGTCCATCAGGGGAACAGCATAGCCAATATGATAACACTGGCAGCATGCACTCAGCTACTCACATCATCACAGAGAAAGACTCAGACTGGCTCTGCGCCAGCTTGTATACTGGACTCTGGAATGATCCTATCAGAGGACACACCTGAGGTCAGCACCATCTGAGTACTGGTGCCACAACTATTGATAGTAATGTTACACGAGATACTTGGTTACTATAGCATAGTTTTTAAAAAGAAAATGATAATTTTTATATGATAAAGTTTTTAATTGAAAGAAATTTGAATTTTGTCAAATATGGGAACAGTTGTTCAAATAAATTTTGGGCTTGCAGGCGGTCATTGTTTAATTCATTGCATGATATTTCGACTGGCCACCTGTCAATCAACTTCAGGCAAGCCATTGAAGACTGATGAAGACTGATTCCATTTCACAGTATGTAGCACGCTGTGAATATTCTGCACATGGGTGAAAATCAAGTTGATAGATGTACCACACTTCCTGACGGCAGCACCCTGGCTGGTGGGACTGCTGAGCTTAGCTGTTCTCTGCGTTACTACCTTCCACAACTTTTGGCACACCTGTTGTCTTGTATTGGAGCAAATTGTGAAGATGATGGGGTTCCATGCACAGCCCAACTAGTAGCTACTATCTCAGTTCATCGGCTTTTCCACCAGGTGTATTTCCACAGATTGTTTAATAATGGAGTCCCAGAAAGATATTGCTGTGGTCAAATCATAGTTCTGTCATACTTCATTGAATGTCCAGTGGAAATAAAATGTTTGTCAATAGCGGACTTGTGAAAGGCTAGTGCAATATTGATGTTCAGTGCAGTGTTCTTTCACAGCGCGTGTGGTCTGTCATCTGTCCTGCATAAGGCGTACCATATTGACAAGGTATTTTGTAAATTCCGGCCTTCTGCAATAATAAGTCATCCTTCACTGATTCCAAAAGGATTACAATCTTAAATGGTGGATGGAAAATCACTCTTACCTAAAATTTACAGATTATTCTTGCTGTTCTAAATGAAATGTTGCCCACATAAGGAAGAAAGGCTAATGATTTTGCTGACATGTTCTTCATTTTATCCACTTCCTGATTCTTGGTTTTAATTGACAGTGCCCTATTAATCTTCCGGGTGGAATATCCATTTTTTTCTGAACACTGTCTGTGTTTGAGTATTTTAAGAACGTTTATAGATTGCAATGGGAGATGACAACTTGCGCTTGCAAGTACAAATTAGTATGAGTGGGCCTATAATAAACTGAATACCCCAGAGAGCCATCATTCTTTCATCTAACCAAGACTTCTAAGAAAGGCAGAAACCATCTTTCTATATTTCCATAGTGAACTGAATGTTGTTATGAATGGAGTTGATGTGAAGGAACTCCATCAGTTTATCTTGTCCACGAGGCCACACTATGAAAGTATCATCCACATACCTTGAAAATACAGTTGGTTTAAGGGCAGCTGATTCAAGTGCCCTCTCCTCAAAATTATCCACAAAAAAAAACTTGGCCACCAAGGGAGACAGATGACTGCCCATGGCGACACCATCAGTCTGTTCAAAATATATTTGGCTGAACATAAAGTAAGTTGAGGATAGAGCATGGCGAAACAAAGCAGTGCTTTTCGCCATTTGGTGCCAAAGAAACTGCGAGAAGGTAATTTGTAAAAAGTGATACCACATTATAGCTAACCAAACAGTCATAACTGCTTAGATAGTCTGGGATATAGATGTGATGTGAGCATTTGCCCACCGACAGTCAAAGCAAAGAGGTGAGATGTTAAGCTAAATCACATGTAGGAGCTCCAGTGTTGCTCACTATTGGACATATTGGAACATTTTTCTTATGAATTTTTGGAAGACGATACAGTCTTGGTGGTGCACAACCATGTGGTCTTAACCTCTTGATGATCTCTTGTGATAAGGAGGAAGAATTAAGTAGTGCAGAAGTTTTCTGTTCACACATCCAATAGAGTCATAACCAGTCCTCCTGTAGGTAAAATCACTTAGCAGACCACACATCTTATCATCATACATCCTATGAGGGAAACAAAATGGTTGCATTATCTTTGTCAACTTTCAGTACCACCACATCAGTGTCCTCTCATTGATTTTGTAGTACAGCCTTTTCTGCACTGGTTAAGTTACTACATTGACAAGGAGCTTTCAAAAGAGTGGTGGTGAAAAGTAATACAATGTCTTACTTTGGATGCTGTGGAAGAAGTATGAAGGGAAACTTGCCATGCTTGTGATTCTGGGTGGTGAGTAAACATTCCTGTAGATGACCCATGAATATGTTCACATAGGATGGTGCCATGCAGGTGCCCATTGCTGTACCCCTGATTTCTTTGCAGGTGATGCTTTCGAGGGAGATGTAATTGTGGATGAGGATATAGTTGGTTGTAGGTTTGGAATCCATCAGACATTGGGAAAGGTAGTGTTCAATAGTAGCAAGGCCTTGGGCATTAGTGATGGTAGTGTAATGAGCAGGGCATTGTGTGATTAAGGAACAGGTACTTTGAAGGGTTGACGGAGGAAATGGTTAGTGTCTTTTATATAGGAGCGTAGATTGCGGGTAATAGGCTGAAGGTGTTGGTCTACGAGAGCACAGATTCTCTCAGTGTGGGCACAATGGTGTGTCCTGGATAGTTGGGTTTATGGACTTTAGAAAGCATGTAGAAGGTAGGAATGCATGTAGTAATAGGGGTCAGGAGAGAGACAGAATCCAGGAAGAGGTTCTGGGAGAGGCCTAAGGATTTGAGGGGAGACTGGAGATACTGCTGATTTCAGGAATGGGGCCACTTTGGCAGGGTTTGTGGGTGGATGAATCTGATGGCTGGTGGAGTCCTTTTGCCAGGTAATGCTTGTGGTAGAGCCCTTGTCAGAAGGTGGGATTATAAGGTCAGGATCAGTTTTTAGGTGGTGGATTGTGGATGTAATGTTAGCTTGCATGTTGAGGGATTTGGGGAATGATGTTAAGGTGAGGTTTGAGATTAAGAAATTCTGGAAAGTTATCAGGGGTTGATTTGGAGGCAATGGTGGTGGATTACATTTGGATGGAGGAGTAACCTGAGTAAGGCAGAGTTCAACATTGGTCTGCTTTTGAGTAAGATTCGTAGGATTGGTAGTGAAAAAGTGTTTCCATTGTAGAGAATGGGGGGAGGTGGGAAGCATGATAGGATTTGGGAGCGGGGCAAAAGGGTCAGGCCTTTGGAAAGAACTGATACCTTTGTGGCACTAAGGCTTTTGCAGGAAATATTTGTGACTATGTTTTGGGTCAGCTTAGGTTCTGGATTCTGTATGGTGCTGGTAGGGAGTTTATGTAGGTGGGATAAATGTAGTAGGTCTGTGAGGCAGGGTTTGTCAGCTATGAGGGGATGTGAGGGATGTTTGAAGGCTGTTATAAGGGTGATGGCTAGTGGTAATCCAAGGTGGGAGTTGGAGGTGAACAGGTTAGAGAGTATGTTGAACTGGCATGGTGCTGTAATTTCTGCAGGGTAAGAGTTTCTGTGAGTGTGATGGGATAGAGGAATATGGGATTGCACAGCAGAAGAATTTTAGGGATGCAGAGGAGGTATTGGAAGGATATTTGGGCCTTTTTTGTGTAGTTTTGCAGGACCATGTTGGTGAGGGTTATGGACTGGCAGAATCTGAACAGATGGAGGGCATTGTGGAAGGAAGTATTGGAGCTGGAAATAGGTAATTTGATGGTGTAGCATTTGGGGGAATTCTGTGAGCGAGGCAGGAATAGTATGCGGAACTGTATTCTGGGTTCTGTATTGATGCAGATAAAAGCAGCAAGAAACCATGGGGGAGAATCAAAATGCATAAAAATATGTGATGTAGAAATAATTGCAAAAAATTCGCAAAAATATGCCAAAATATCTGAGAAAAATCACAAAAAGGTCAAAATGGATGAAGTATGGGGAAACAAGATGAAACATGAGGGAGTAGGCTGATAGTGAAAGGTGAGAACAAACTGAAACCTACATGAAAACATAATGAGATCAAAGAGAAAGGTAAATAGAAAGACTATAATGTCAGCTGCAGTTCGGTGATCAGATATGTGTGAAGAAGGGGGACAGAGTATGTCAGTAGATTAAGTGAGGTTAGCATTTGTGAACTGGAATAAGATAGGAGGAGGAGTGGGGGTGGGGATGGTTGTTGCAAGTTCATGTGGAACAGGAAGCTATGGAAAATAATATGTGAAAATACACAAGTGTGACCTAGGAAGAGTGATCAATTTGAAGATCTGTGGTTTAAGGTACTGGTGGTAGTAAAATAGGATATGAAATGCAGCAACAATAATCAGCATGCTCACATAGCCATGTTTCGTCTGTGGATGAGACGATTGATACTGTGTGGCTTGTAAGTCAGAGCGTGTGGTGCGGTTTAGAAGGTGACATAAAAAACAGGAAAGAAGAGAAGGAAAAGGATGGAGTATATTAATGCATTAGAAAATAATAGTAAAGGAAAACAGCACTGGGTTATGGGATGAAAGAAAAGCCGTTAGGCAAAATAAAATGATGGAAGATCCATGATGGAATAATGTCAGTGTTATGACCTCGCCTCTACTTTCTTAAAAGCTAAAGTACAGGGTTCCAAAATGATCTTTACAACTTTGATTTTGTGCATTTCAGAAATGGCGATAGGTAGAAAGGTGCAGTTTGCAGCATAATGTTCAAAATGCCAAAAGTTTTGCTGGTGAGTTATTGACAAAAATATCCACCCTGCAGCAGATGGCACAACATATGGAATGGTCGAAAGACTACATCTGACGTCAGGGTCAGCAGAACTTCTGGACATGTTTTAGAAACACACCACTATCACATCTGACCATCAGACTCTGATACACAAGGTTCAAGGAATCTGGAAGTGTCATGAAGAGGCTGAGATTTGTGTGTCCAAGCATGAGTCATGCAAATGTGGAACAGATGTCTGGGCATTCAAACATTGGTAATGCAAATATGGAACCGATGTAACTAGCAATTATCCAGAGCCCAACCAAATCAATCTGTCAAGTGTCTCAACAGTTTTGGCTACTGCCAACCATGATGTCATATTGGTTGGGAAGAGATAATCTGGATTTTCCAGATGTGCAGTAATTATCATTAAGCAGCACCAAAAACTGTCTGCCCAGAAATGCATGCAGGCATAGATGCAAGCATGTTAAGAATGTTGTGATAATTCTAAAACATAGGATATATATTATGCATGTAAGAATGTTGTGATAATTCTAAAACATAGGATATATATTAATGTCTTTAGTTTTGGTGTGTGGCTTGGTAATTTACCTTTTCTCTCCAATATCGAAATAGATGACAGAGGGATAGAAAAACAATTAAAATCACTCAAAAGAGGAAAGGCCGCTGGACCTGATGGGATACCAGTTCGATTGTACGCAGAGTATGTGAAAGAACTTGCCTCCCTTCTTGCAGCAGTGTACTGTAGGTCTCTAGAAGAGCGTAGCATTCCAAAAGATTGGAAAAGGGCACAGGTCATCCCCGTTTTCAAGAAGGGACGTCGAACAGATGTGCAGAACTATAGACCTATATCTCTCATATCGATCAGTTGTAGAATTTTGGAACATGTATTGTGTTCGAGTATAATGACTTTTCTGGAGACTAGAAATCTACTCTGTAGGAGTCAGCATGGGTTTCGAAAAAGAGGATCATGTGAAACCCAGGTCATGCTATTCGTCCACGAGACTCAGAGGGCCGTAGACATTGGTTCCCAGGTAGATGCCATGTTTCTTGACTTCCGCAAGGTGTTTGACACAGTTCCCCACAGTCGTTAAATGAACAGCGGAGATGCCAGACTGAGATTCATTGGAAGAATCCTAAGGAAATGCAGCCCGAAAACAAAGGAAGAAGGTTACAGCACACTTGTTCGCCCACTGCTTGAATACTGCTCACAGGTGTGGGATCCGTACCAGATAGGGTTGATAGAAGAGATAGAGAAGATCCAATGGAGAGCAGCGCGCTTCATTACAGGATCATTTAGTAATCGCGAAAGCGTTACGGAGATGATAAATAGACTCCAGTGGAAGACTCTGCAAGAGAGACGCTCAGTAGCTCGGTACGGGCTTTTGTTGAAGTTTCGAGAACACACCTTCACCTTCACCGAGGAGTCAAGCAGTATATTGCTCCCTCCTACGTATATCTTGCGAAGAGACCATAAGGATAAAATCAGCGAGATTAGAGCCCACACAGAGGCATACTGACAATCTTTCTTTCCGCAAACAATACGAGACTGGAATAGAAGGGAGAACCAATAGAGGTATTCAAGGTACCCTCCACCAAACACCGTCAGGTGGCCTGCGGGGTATGGATGTAGATGTAGATGTAGATGTAGAATGATGTAGAACAATACCATTGTAGCTGAGGCAGTTATTCTCTCTTTGTGTTGACTTCCTCACCGAAGAGCTGAATTTTAAAATGCAGTCCTCATCCTTTCGGGAAAAGGAAATTAGGATGTAGCTCAGTAGTAGATTGAAAACTTGTGACTTTCACGTATTATAACTTAACACAATACTCAGACAACTCAATTGCATATGTCTTTCTTGCACCAGCTCAAAAGACCAAAAGATACAGAGATCGGTGAGAAAAACAAATGAGTTACATAACAAAATTTGCAAATTAACCTTCATTATTCATTTAGGGTCGATATAATCATACATCCCTATGATATCTTTGCCATATAAATATTTGTTAGTGTGAATATTTATTTATATGTCTACGCCATTTAAAGAACCTCCACAGTTTGCAGGTTGCAAAAAGGAGTCTGAAACTTCACGCTTACAAGGTTCAGCTGCTGCTTGACATGATGACACCCAAAGTGGAAAGCATATATAATAGAGATTCTGAGTCACATTCATGATGACCCAGACTATCTGAAAAAGGTGATGGTCATGGATGAAGCATAATTTTGTGTGTTGGGATTACCTTCCCACTATTTGAGGATCTGGGGCTTTGAGAACCTGCATGAACTTTAGCAAATAAAATGTATGTAGTAGTCCAAAGGTAAACGCAAGGTGCAGTCTGCTTCATGAGCATGTGGTGTAACCTTTTATTGTCTGGATATGTTGGATCAGTTTGCATTTCCACAGGTCGAAGTATTGCAAAACTGCAACCTGACATCATACTGCAACAGTATGGTGCCCCTCCTCACTAGGCCACGGTCATGAAGAGTTTGAACAACATATTTCCATGTCACTGGATTGATAAAGGAGGACCCATTTCATAGCCCCCAAGGTCTACAGACAGAATACCATTAGAATTTTTTCTTTGGCCCTTGTGAAGGATGCTGTCTTTCAGACCCTGGTGCGGGATCTTCAGGAACTATGAGCTCGTATCCGAGCAGCAATTGCACTTGTTAGTGAGGACTTGCTAGACTGGACATGGTAGGAACAGATATATTGCTCAGATATTCTGTGTGTGCTACAGATGCCGCACGCACTGAACTCTGTTAATTGGCAACTAAAAGTTTATGTTTGTGTGGACATTATGCCACAGACCACAATCTCTATCAATCGCAATTTCTGTGAAACATGTATCATCAAAGTTGTAAAGATAAATTTTGAACACCCTGCGTATTTTTACAAATCACAACAATGGAATGTTTACACACAAGTGCATCCTTATACAGTGTAACAAGAAATGTTAATAGACATTTTTTATTCATATTTTATCTGCTTTTCGTAACATATGGCTAAATAAATGTAGTTATCTAATTGCTTTTTAGTCTTCTTATATGTAGTTTCAGATAGTGAACAAATATTGTTTATCAGAGTTAAAAATATTGTAAGATTTTTTTTCTGCCTTAGGAACATTCTCAGGTTGGAACCTGTGCAAGTAAATATGATACCTGGGATGAAGTCAGAGATGGTCACAATGCCTTGGGCAGATCTTGGAAGTACAGGAGCACACGTTGCTGCTAAAATATATAAGTGAGTTGTGAAATATTCTTTATTGAAGTTTTGTAAGTTTATAATTGCTAAGGTAAAAATGCTTTGCAATTCTGTTACATTTTATCACATTTGAGGGCAATGTAAAACAACAATTGTGTATCCTGTATTCAGAATATAAGGCTTTTACATTACATATCTTAGTGTAGTTCTTCAAATGAGAACATTTCACATTTATGTCCTAGTCTTTTATCTCAGCTCTTATGTCTAGTCTCTCTTTAAGCCTGTTTCACAAAAAAGCATTGATGCTCTTTTCTGTTAGTATTTATTTATTTTTTAATTTCAGTAGACAAATTGTGATGAACATAAAATGATACAATGTGGAATTATTTAGAATGTCATTGTTGCATGAATATTTAAAAAAGTGAATATACTGGATTTTTAAATCTGTATATTGGGCCTTTTAAATTATTAAGAAGTGAATATTACATTGTAGTATTATATGAAAATGATACATGAATGATAAACAGTACAGAGAAGAAGGTATAGAAGCTTTTGAAATGTGATGTCACAGAAGAATGCTGGAAATGAGGTGGATGTATAGGATAAGTAATGAAGAGCTGCTGATTTGAATTGGAGAGAAAAGAGCTTTATGCTGTAATTTGGCTAAATTAATGGATAATTCTGTAGTACACACTCTGAGGTATTGTAGATTAGTTAATTTAGTAATGGAGGGAAGTTCAGGGGGGAAATTTTGCAGAGTGAGACCAAGTAAGCAGATTCAAAGAGGGGTTGAGTTAGCTACAGATGCTGTCTATTGCATCACAACACTGAACTGTGTGTGTGTGTGTGCATGTTAAAAAATATATAAAGTGCTTGAGATTCTGATAGAACACAGCATTTGTGTTCAGAAGTACTTCAGATATCCTTTACCAATTCAGAACAGCTTATGGGCTGAAACAGTTACTTCACAATAATAACAATTCTGACAGAACACAGCATTTGTGTTCATAATTACTTCAAATTTCCTTTACCAACGCAGAACAGCTAATGGGCTGAAACAGTTACTTTACAACAGTTTGTATATAAAATTTGAGTTGGGAATTCGTAGTTTAAACTAAGTTAGCCTTACAGATGATACGAAAGTATTATGTGTGAATACTTCTGTTCTGGTAATGTGATAGTGTGTGTTCTAAATAAATAACTTAAGGGATCAGTTGTGTTATTGCTAAGAGTAAATTTTTAAAGTGTTGGTTTGCTGTTTGTTCTGTGGTATCATTTTAATCAAGGAAATGTATTATTGTTATCACACTGATGCAGCTGTTTTTGATTTCTGCTTAATTAACAGCAACAACAACAACAATAATAATGATAATGATCTTTCATGTGAGCTACAGAAGTATTGAGAATAATATAATGAAAAGGTAGTTGCTACTCACCATATATCAGAGATACTGAGTCACAGAAAGGCACAACAAAAAGACTGTTGGAAAGTTATCATTTGGACAATGAAACATTTGTCAAGAATAGACAACAACAACAAAACTCTCTCTCTCTCAAACACAACACACTGTTCCCTTTCTGTGACTCAACATCTCTGCTATATGGTGAGTAGCAACTATCCTTTTCATTATATTGTTACATTCTATTCTGGATATTTCATTGTTTGAAAGAATTGGGAATGATATATAATGCATTTAAACCATGATTATCTTTTCTTTATTGCAGAAGTGAAGAGAGGGATAAAGCATTGCAGCTTTGTGGTTGGAAAATTGATTCCCAATCTTTGTCGGACTTTCTTGATGGCCTAGAGGCGGAAGGATCATACTCCCGTGCAGCTGCCATTGCTGTATTCAACCTCAGGCTGAGACTTGCAGTTGAGATGTTGAATCGTGGCGCCTCTAGGAATAATGATTCCAAATATACAATTGTGGCCATGGCCCTGTCTGGTATGTCAAATATTTATTTGTTGTTGTATCATGCATAGTATTATTTAGAAAGTTGTTAACAAGAACCTGCTTTCATCAATTTTTTTTAGGCCTGCTTAAGTATGCCAGTATCTGTTGTAGTAGACTGGAGCTCCCCTAGCTTTGTGTGGGAGTTGAGTTCACTATTTCCTTTTATGTCCACCATTTATACTAAAAATACTTCCATTATTACAGATAGGGTACTGGGTAGAATGAACATCCAAATTGGCAAGAGAATTTGTAAGTTCAGCTGTCCTGAACACACACAAACACAAATGAGTCAACACAGTTGTAACAGAACACATATCAATTGTCAAAATGTGTTTTTAGTTATAAAAAGATAAGACAGTAAACTACAGTAGTTGTGACCTTGCTGGATATGGAAAGTGTGTGGAAAATAAGGATCTTGGAATTTGTGAAATGCCTTTTAAATGCAACTTCGTTAGTGGAAACTACCATACCACCCTACTGCAGATTGTCAAATAGCTTAAAGACTGCCCTGTGGTAACAGAGCTGTACAACACCCTTAATTTTATCAAAAGGGTTTATGTCATGCAGTTACTTAATGGATTTCAAGAGCAGTGAATTGAAGAATGAAATAGGAATCCCATGGTATAATTGATATATGTAAGTTTATAAAAAATGGTGATGGGGGAAACTGCAAGAAATAGCAACATTTTGATAACTTTCAATACATCTTTATTTTAGAATCCATTAAAGCAGGCTTTATGTGCTAGAAGATGTGGCCATACGTGTAATACCTGACTGAACAAAAAAACATACACAAGAAAAATAGCGTCCTACCTTTTCAAAATGATTTGCAACTGCAGTGAAGAAAACAGTGCCTAAGACATGTCCACACAGACAGGAGCAAGTGATAGGAGTGTTAAAACTTCCACTTGCCCCTTCACCTGTGCCTGCACTTGCACTTCCACCTGCAATTGCACTTGTGAAAACACATCTGATACAATACAGATGGCCCTCTCCAAGCAGATAAGCCTGGAAGACCTAAGAAAAATATACACAAGCTATCAGACAGCAAAACTGGTTTTTCTTTTCTTTCTTTCTTTCTAACCACTTTGCTCCTCACACTGTAAACCGTCTGCCACATTTTCCCAAAGAATCTAAAAGCAAGGTTAGCACAGAGACAGAACTTTTTAAAGTACCTTACCCTCATGCCCTTGGGAGCAGACAAGTTAAGTCCACTCCAGTTTTATGAAACTCTTGTGTGGTACTGGCTATATTATGGAGGCGCAAGTTGTTGAATCATGGAACATGTGCACCTCAACTCCAACAATGTTATGCACCATAAGGAGTTCACACTGATTGTAAGTGCTTTCAGGACCAGTCATTTGCACAACCTCTCTACTGAGACTGGGCAACCACCACATGCCTCCTGAGAGTTGCTCCTAGTGGCCAAGAATAACTCTCAAGTGGACACAGTACTGGAGTGACTTAAGAGATTTACTGTCCTGAGTTCTCTCAAGTAGACATGCCCCCTAGTCCATGTTTGGAGACAACTGCTGTGTTGGTTACCAAAGACGATAGAATGATTTTTAGATTCAATGAGATACTGAAGGGCCTGCAGTCATATACATTTTTAACTCAGTGTTTTATAGACTTTTAAATGAATATCACAATTATGTAACAAACAATAGAAAATCTGGGTTTGAATAATGACAGTATTAGGAAAGAATAGGTGGTCTTTTTGTTGTGCCTGTCTGCAGCTCAACATCTCCACGTGTGGCTGGATTGAAGAGTTTTTAGCAAACAGAACACAGCATGTTGTTATCAATGGAGAGACGTCTACAGACATTAAAGTAACCTCTGGCGTGCCACAGGGGAGTGTTGTGGGAACATTGCTTTTTACAATATATATAAATGATCTATTAGATAGTGTCAGAAGTTCCATGCGGCTTTTTGCGGATGATGCTGTAGTATACAGAGAAGTTGCAGCATTAGAAAATTGTAGCAAAATGCAGGAAGATCTGCAGCGGATAGGCACTTGGTGCAGGGACAGGCAACTGACCCTTAACATAGGCAAATGTAATGTATTGCGAATACATAGATAGAAGAATCCTTTATTGTATGATTATATGATAGCGGAACAAACACTGGTAGCAGTTACTTCTGTAAAATATCTGGGAGTATGAGTGCGGAACGATTTGAAGTGGAATGATCATATAAAATTAATTGTTGATAAGGTGGGTACCAGGTTGAGATTCATTGGGCGAGTCCTTAGAAAATGTAGTCCATCAACAAAGAGGTGGCTTACAAAACACTCGTTTGACCTATACTTGAGTATTGCTCATCAGTGTGGGATCCGTACCAGATCGGGTTGACAGAGGAGATAGAGAAGATCCAAAGAAGAGCGGCGCGTTTTGTCACAGGGTTATTTGGTAACCGTGATAGCGTTATGGAGATGTTTAGCAAACTCAAGTGGCAGACTCTGCAAGAGAGGCGCTCTGCATCACGGTGTAGCTTGCTCGCCAGGTTTCGAGAGGGTGCGTTTCTGGATGAGGTATTGAATATATTGCTTCCCCCTACTTATACCTCCCGAGGAGATCACGAATGTAAAATTAGAGAGATTCGAGCACGCACGGAGGCTTTCAGACAGTCGTTCTTCCTGTGAACCATATGCGACTGGAACAGGAAAGGGAGGTAATGACAGTGGCACGTAAAGTGCCCTCCACCATACACCGTTGGGTGGCTTGCGGAGTATAAATGTAGATGTAGATGTAGATTGTGTGTGTGTGTGTGTGTGTGTGTGTGTGTGTGTGTGTGTGTGTTTCAGAAGCAGGCCTTCTGGCCAAAAGCTTACATGTTTAAGGGTCTTTTTGTTGTGCCTGTTGTGACTCAACATCTCCACTTTATGGCGAGTAGCAATCTATCCTTTTCTAATATGGTCACAAATATATAACAGTATTGGCAGATTGGTGATAGCAGGGGAATTTTCTTTGTTTCTTTGCAAAAGCAGCATAAATATGTAACATAAATGATACATTTTGTTAGCTTTGAGAAAAATACACATTCAGGTTTTACTTTACATTGTGTCAGGTTGATGGAGTAGGTCAGGCTGTTTCAGGTCTGCACCCATGGAGCACAGGCACCCCAAGCACCTACAGCTCATCTGTTGGGCAGGTGTAAGATCAGCTGGAGTGTTGCAGCAGTTGAAAGAAACAATAGTGCATCATAGAACTGATATTTGTGGAAAAAGCAGAATCGTCAGGAAAATGATGCCCTTGTTGGAATACTCTATATTTTATGTTTGCATGTGAGATTGTTAGGTTTCTGGATTTGCCTTGAAACAAGGATAATGTTCTATTAGCAGTGGTGGAGGGTAGATCAGATTATGTGTGGCAGCTGTCAGCATTCAGTACTGCTGTTTTGTGCTAGATTTAATGTTTAACATGCCATGAGTAAGCTTTCATTGCTGAGGAAGCTGGTACAAGTGTCTCCAATGACTTCTTTTAGCTCAAGAAGAGGAATTAGTTATAAAAGGGTATTTAACATGTTGAGCACACAATAAATGCAGGACCATGGAATCTTAAGTAAAGCAAGGTTTCAAAATATTTATGAAGGGAATTATCTAAAACAAAAGGTCAGTGTACGCACATAACCAGTGATAGGAATTATATTTGACAACAGTCTTTGAGACATAGATCTTTTGTGTTTTTTACACCAGTGGTGCTGATCATGTCGAAACATCACTAGATGCCACCCTTCTTCCTGAATCACATAGTAGGCAGCGAAGGTCTGAGTAGTTGGGTTTATGATCATATTTCTAACATTGGGTTTCCTGAGCATTGTCTTTCTGTGATACCTAACATCATTAAGCAGTGTGTATTTATAGATTTGTTCTGAGGATGGTAAAACGGCTGCAGAACTGCACAAAATGTTAATGTAAGCTTTTTGGTTGATAATAGTTAAAGCTAAACATGAACTTACAATTTGTATAAGAATTCAAAATATTGATGGGTGCTGTTTTTGTTTTTGTTTTTGTTGTTGTTGATGATGGTGATCATGATGATGATTACCAGTGATCATTTGGAATGTCCATCAGCTGACATAGTGTGAAAAAATGTTGCAAAATTAATTCTTTTACATTTCTTGAGAGCAAAGTGAAAAATTTTCATCTAAGTATGGGATGCTTAATTCTGTGGAAGAAGAAGAAAGAAAGAATTCTACTTAGACCATTTATTGTTGTGCAGATGTGGATTCTCAGAGGTCTGCATAATACCTGCTACAGCTCTTGTAACGTCTTCAGTGGACTCAAATTGTTTTCCAGCCACAAGTTTCTATAAGTGTGGTACTAATGGAAGTGATAAAATGCCAAATCTGGGGCCTAGGGTTGGGTTCAAGTTACACAAAAAAAAGTAATCAGAATAATGAATGGTGTCAATCATAGACACTCTTGCAGGATCTTGTTTTGAAAGATAGGGATCCATACCACCCCCTCACAGTAAGGTTTTTCCTTGTTGACCATTGTCTGCAAAAAACTTTCCTCTATACAAAGACAACAATGACTGTTATGACTGCAACACAAGAACCAAAAATAATCTACACATTGAATTATACATTGGCCGCAACTTCTTGGTAGGTGGTTGTTACGGTGCCTGTGTGGCTATGATTTACTTTTTTTCTTATCAAGCCAATGTCAGCATGGCGTCTCTTGCCACATTTGTCCCAAATATATCTAGCTGGTGAGGCAGGAGCAGTGGTAGCATTGCAAAACTTTTTCTGACTTAATCAATCTATCAAGCCTTCATCGTGCTTCAACATTCCAGATGATATGTTGTTACGCCACTCCGGTCTCATGCTAGCCCATGCCTTCGACCTGATGGTGTTGATGCCAAAGCTCTCCATATTTTGTTTACAGGAGTCCTTGAACCTCAATATAGAACATCCTTCGGGTCTCTTGGCTGTAGAAATCTCTCCAAGCATCACCTCATGTGGTAATCTTTTGGGATAAATATGGTAGACATGTCCCAGCTAGTGGACTTGTCTCTGCTTCAAGATAACTGAAATGCTGTTGCAGTTAGTTTTAGATAGTACTGCTCTTCATTGGCCACTCATGCCTTCCATTTTATTCTGAGGATGGATCTCAGGCAATGCATGTAGAAAGCATTAACAGGGTGTATACAATCCGGGACAATCAAGAAATCTGGGAAAAACCCAGAATTTTTTCATCCAGGAGAAAACAGGGAAAAACTCAGGAATTTTTTAGAATTCCGGGAATTTTTCATTGTTTTAGTTTTCAGTTAAATTTTTGTAATTTTGACTGTTAAGAATCAATACTCTAACAAAGGATATTACTGTATCCCACTACTGCAGAGTAATACTGCAGCAATAAAACATGAACGAGAGAAAAAAAAATGAAAATAAAACTTAAGTTGCAAAGGAATTGCGCCTTATACAACAACAAAACACAGTGCTCATACAAGCACCTCCCAATAGCAAAATGTGTCAACGGCTTTAGGAATACTATGCAATGTTTTGTAACAACAAATTTCCTCCGATGAGTGTGATGTCACAACTGTTTACATTAGATTCGTTTGAGCAATTGTGAGCGGGCTCATGCGCATGCACAGTTGAGTCATGTAGGAGTGTCCGCCCCAGTAGCTGAGTGGTCAGCGTGACGGATTGCCGTCCTCTGGGCCCGGGTTCGATTCCCGGCTGGGTCGGAGATTTTCTCCGCTCAGGGACTGGGTGTTGTGTTGTGTTCATCATCATTTCATCCCCATCCGGCGTGCAGGTCGCCCAATGTGGCGCCGAATGTAATAAGACCTGCGATATGGCGGCCGGACCTGCCCCGCGAGGGGCCTCCCGGCCATTGACGCCAAACGCTCATCATCATCATCATCATGTAGGAGTAGTACCTTCTCCCGCTTCTGGCTACAGAAATGTGGCTGTTAGCTGTATGAGCAGTAGCAGCAAGCAGCCAGATGCTACCTGGAAAAATTTTACTGGCACGTCCAAGCTGTCAGATTCATGCATGTGCAACGGGCCTGGATCTAGGGTTGGGGGGCAGACTGGGGTATCTGCCCTGGGCGGAAATTTCAGGAGGGGACGGGGTCGTGAAATTCATATTCTTGAGGAAAAAAACATTGTTTCACAAAGCACCTAGAATCCAGCGCACATTGGTGTATCGATTATTCATATGATTTTGAAACAAATCCCTGTTGGATTTTTGAACACACTCTAAGTTGACTTATGACTGAATCATAAGTTGATTTTTGAATACGTGCATTGTGTACGTGATCTCTCCGCCAGGGGAATCCCTGTCACATCTAGAAATAAACTTTCCTGCAGACAAGAGGGGATGGGGCCTACAAGAGCTGAGTGGAATAAAGCTAAACGTGTGAATGCCAATCTCTGTTTGTTTATGTGTTTGACTCAGTTTGCGAATGATCAGCATTGTTATAATTACTAGTGAAATCCATAGATTCAGTTCAGACTACCAGGGTGGAAATAAATGACTAACGGGAATAACAGTAAGAAAGATTATGTAATATCTTTTTGGTGTCTCCAAGAAAATGAAATTTTGACAGAAAATTTTTGGCCAGGCCGCTACAGTACAGTACAGTAAACTTGTAAAGTTGTTCGAAAAGTGTCGTGCTCAAAGTAAATTTCCTTTTACGCAAGATGATCTATGTGCGAGAATGTACGATGAATTCTTTTGCTCACAGATGTTTGACTCTCATTTAAAAATCAACTCTTTGAGGATGACGTTATTAAAA
Organism: Schistocerca americana; assembly: GCF_021461395.2. NCBI lineage: Eukaryota > Metazoa > Arthropoda > Insecta > Orthoptera > Acrididae > Schistocerca > Schistocerca americana. Next base: position 1,034,757,652 of record NC_060119.1, on the reverse strand, counting down.
TTTTACTGGCACATTTGTGTGATTTATCTTATAAAGTGTAACACGTGTGAAGAAGATCAACATTATACGTGAAAGCTTAGCTTCTCTTGCAGTAATATTTGAGACTGATATTATATGCGAAAGCATTTATTTTCTTGTAGTAATAATATGTATATTAATTTAAACCATTAACTTTTCCTGTTTGTGTGTTTGCGCTACTTAATAGTGTTTGACTACATCATGTGTCCTGTGCTCTGAATATCCGCTGTCATCGGCTGGCGAGATCACATGACATGAGCTATAACTGGCTTACAAAAGCACATACCAATCTCGATTTCAATGTTTCGAAAAGTAACGAGTGGTGTATAGTGGAATTTGAATTTATATTTTCGTAATATGAAAATATTCAGTGTACATGTTGCTGCACATCAAAGATCTTTGCAAAACGTATTTTCCCCCCTGTGTTTCATTTTCTAAAGTGCAAGGAAATTCTATGCTGATGTATAAAACCAAAACCATTCCAAGGATTGACAAGTTTTACAGTTCTGAGGAAAAGCATACTGTCACTTAACACGGGAAAGGTGCATTTTCACCTGGGAGAAAGCGTAGTTTTAATCGGGAAATCCGGGGAAAATCCAGGAATTTTTTTTCCTTGTCTGCATTTACACCCTGATTAAGGTGACATTCTTGTTGGCGTAAGTAGTCCATGTTTCCGATTCATACAAAAGGATGCTGAGGACGCAAGTTTGATATACAAGAATTTTGGTGATAAAAGAGAGTTTTTAGTTTACCCAAATAAGTGTAGAGAGCTTGCCAAATTTTGTCACAGCTCTTCCAATGCGAGCATCAGTCTTCTTGTCAACAGACATGTTTGATTCTGCTTGCAGAGTAGTTCCATCTAATGTGATATACAGCTGTGTATTAGCACTCTGAACCGTAATTATGGTCTTACTGCCATTTACGCTCATTGAGAGTAGGTGGTATGCATGACTAAGTCTTGATACTAGCTTTTGCAGCTCTTCTGCAGAGTCCACAACAATTGCATCATCATCAGCATATAGACGTTCATTCTTCAGAGGACTGACATTGAAAAGCCTTCCATCTTTCCTAGTATGCAGGTGTACTCCAACACTGCAATTCTCAAAAGCCACTTGGAGCAGAGCTGAGGAGAAAATTCCAGGAAGTGTAGGCACCAAAACATAGCCTTGTCTTATGCCACAGTTCATATTAAAAGGTTTAGATGTACTACCATTGAAGATTGTGGAGTCATGCATGTTGACATGTAAAGATCTAATTAAGGGCAACAAAGTTGGTGGACATCCAATTTTTTCCAATATGCTGTAGAGTCCCTTCTTACTGACGGCGTCAAAGGATTTGTTGAGATCGACAAAAGCCACATATAATGGCACTTTTATTTTAGCTGCCGCAAGGTGAATAGCATGTCACTTGTGGATCTGCCAGCTCGAAATCCGCACTGTTACTCAGGGTAGATTCGAGCAACCAAAGTTTCCAATCTTTATAGGATTATCCTCGCATACACTTTTCCAGCAATGCTCAAGGGAGATGTTCCTCTATAGTTGTTACAACAATCTCTGTCACCTTTTCCCTTATAGGTTGCTACTATATTTGCATCATGCATGTCTTTGTGGTACTGTGACTTCTTCCCAGCACCGCTGTTGCATTTGGTACACTATCGGTGAAACTCAGTCAGGTTTGATGATTTCAGCCGGAAGTTATCACAGCCTTTATGCTGGCCTGGCTTTAGGCTTTTGAGTGCGAGTTTTAATTCATTGAGAGTAGGAGGATCAACAAGCTCAGACAAAACAGGGTAAGTGGTAAAGTACGCAAAGCTTCTGAAGAAATGTTGACCTCTTCTCAGTATAGGTTAGCATTGTGCTGCACCCATGTGTCTAGCTGCTGGTTGTTATCGTTGATTGGATCACTATTAACATCCTTTATTGCAACTTACTTCCTGCTTGTTGGTCCAATGGCCATTTTGATGCCTTGATACATGCTATAGTAACCTCCTTTGACTCGGCAGATCTGAATAGATTTGCAAAGGCTGGTCCAGTATCTATTTGCACAATGGTGAGAAACTTGTTGCAGATCTACTTTGCAGACCTTGTAATCGGCTGTCACTCATTGGTTCAAATGGCTCTGAACACTATGGGACTCAACTGCTGTGGTCATCAGTCCCCTAGAACTTAGAACTACTTAAACCTAACCAACCTAAGGACATCACACACATCCGTGCCCGAGGCAGGATTCGAACCTGCGACCGTAGCAGTCGCACGGTTCCGGACTGCACGCCTAGAACCGCGAGACCACCGAGGCCGGCTGTCACTCATTGGTATTTAGGATTATTCATAACTTGTACATGAGGATTATGTTTCTTTTCTATATATGGGTGCAACTCACTTTCACATTCAGCAGACCAGTTGGTTCGAGTCCTATCCTGCTTCCCAAATATTCTAATAGCAGTTTGCATAATATTTTCTTTAGCAAGATGCCTCATATTTTAGGCACTGTGCAGCTATCAGTTGCTCAGGATTCAGTTTCATCTCAATATGTTGTGTGAACTTTTTGTATATCACATCATCTTGGATGGCTTTGGTATTGATCTTCACTCTTCGACAGATGCTTTCAACGGAGTGAATCTTTTTTGGTGTGAAATGTGATTTGGTCATAACTAAAGAGTGATGAGCATCTCAGTCAGCACTGTGATATGTACAGGAGTTAAGGACATGATGTAGGTCACATCTTCTGTTTTTGATGAAATCGAGCTGATGCCAATGGCCTGAACGTGGTCGTTTCCATATTACTATGTGCATGGCTCTGTTCCGGAAGTAAGTGTTAATGGTGCAGAGAGAAAGAGAGATGCAAAGTTCGACCAGTCGCTGATCATTCTTGTTCATATTTTCAGTGCCATGTGGGTCAATGCAGTTAGGCCAGTTGTTCCATGTATTCTCCATTCTGGCATTTAAGTTTCCCAGTAACACGAGTTTATCTGATCCATGAATATTCTCTAAGCATTTCTGCAGATCTTCATAAAACTTGTCTTTGACTTCAGGTGGCACTTTTATAGTGAGAGCATATGCTGAGATTAATGTGACAGGGCCTGATGTTGTTCTTAATCTCATAGTTGAATCGAGAAGTCTAAATCTGGTGCAGAACGGAGTTTATTACTCCAGCATCAAGCTGTTTAATGCACTCTCACCACATATCAAACGTCTGCATAAATAATTACCAAAATTCAAATAAAACCTGAAAGAGTACCTAATAGAGAGATCTTTTTATACAGCCAATGAATTTATGAGAGAAAATGAACATCACCACTAAATTTACAATTGCTTTATAAATGCTTTTAATTTCACTATCATATAATAATTTGCTTTCCTTATTAATGTATGTTATTGTTGTACTATTTAACTTACTTTTGCTTCCAGTGTATGTTACAGATCCTTGCTCAATACTCTGATAACTGGATATATGTTCCTTATTTGTCACCTTTTTACATTGCATCTTTAATATATTTATGTAAGTTATATCTGAAATATGTACAATTTGACACACTCCATATCCTTGCAATTTAATTGGCACCTGGATCTGTGAAACACAAAATAAATAAATAAATAAATAAATTAACTCTGAATTCGGGAGTGGGATGGGCACTTGAGCAACCACTAAGGCTTTCTCAGAATTTCCTGAGAGAACTAAGCAGCTATATATGCTGAAGGAACAATGTCTGTGTGTGATACTTTATGCATACTAAAGGATAGACACAACACTAGGTTCTGAAATAGTTTGCCAGTGATATATAATGGGAAACGTCTTAGGAGCACCATTTCATTTCATGTAAAAATATCACACTTGAGAATATCGCCATCATCTGCCTAAATGGTTCTCTGTTGTAAGCAGACTGAATCATGTCTTGAGGTTTTCTTTGTAAATGTATCCTGCCATCAATTTTTACCCTGTGTGTACTGCAGTTCAGGTGACTTTTTCATACTTTGAATGTCCAGTATTAGTTTTCCTGCACTCTGCTAACCTCTGTTTTCTCTACTGTCTATTAAATGGACAAACAAATGTGGGATGGTGGCTCATAGACTATCTTAGACATAGAACCTGGCCATCAGCAGGCAGCTGCAGAGACTAAGTCTGAGTTGCCCACTTAAGGTGGCAATAAAACTGGCTGCCCCTCAGAATTATAAGTCTAGCTATCTGTATGATCTGGCAACACCACAGAATATGGAAGTATTACACAATGTAGACATAAAGTTGCAAGTTTGAGACCACTCATTCATTTATATTTTTTACCGCATTTCAGTTGTCTGATAGACTTATCAATCTGATGGAACCTTAAATATAATTTGCTGCACTTTCTAATGCACCAGTAATAGTAAAACCCTACGTGAAAGAGCCCATGGCTGCGTCGAGATCAGAGTATTCTTGCCTTATGGTGGTCACCACCCGCCAGCTACCAGGCAGTTGGATGCTCGCTGCCCTTAGGGTTGCCATAATTCAAGGACGAAAATCAAGGACAAAATTCGGGGATTATAAAGATGTGGCTGAAACACAGACCGATATGTTGTGCAAACGACCATTGGTTTGCATTTCAGTAGAATCTTCTTCATTACTTTACAGTGGTGATTATGAAGATGTGGTTGAAACCTGGAATCACACAATGTTCTTTCACCTTTCTGCACGTCAGCCAAATCTTAATAATTACCATAATTCAAACAGTAATTCTGTCAGCAAAGAAGTTGTAATTAACAAGGAAAATTAATCCAAGCTTTAATGGTGTCTATAAAGGTGTGGTCAATGATGAAGAAAATTAATTGTAATTGACATTAAATAACTTTTTAATTAAGGCATTGAACACAAATTATTAACATGTACACAATCATGCTGCTACAATTGATATATATCTTTCACTTTATTTCTCTGAGCCGTGGACAGAAGAAAGAAACTCGCTCCAATTCTGAACCAGTCTATGAAAATCTGTTTTTCATGTTATATTGGATTTGGAGCATTGCATTGACTATGTTAAAGGTAGCCTGTTTCTTTCTTCTGTCCATTGTGCGTTCACTAGGGAAAACACTCTCTCCCCATTGGCATTATGCCCTGGAATGGAGAAATAGTACTGCACAATAGCAAGCAGTTCTGAATACTGCTCTTTAGAAACACTGAAACACGTGAGGCAATATTGACCTTACGACTTATCTTAGAAGAAAGATTAAGGAAAGGCAAACCTACATTTCTAGCATTTGTAGAATTAGAGAAAGCTTTTGACAATGTTGACTGGAATACTCTCTTTCAATTTCTAAAGGTGGCAGGGGTAAAATACAGGGAGCGAAAGGCTATTTACAATTTGTACAGAAACCAGATGGCAGTTATAAGAGTCGAGGGACATGAAAGGGAAGCAGTGGTTGGGAAGGGAGTAAGACAGGGTTGTAGCCTCTCCCCGATGTTGTTCAATCTGTATATTGAGCAAGCAGTAAAGGAAACAAAAGAAAAATTCGGAGTAGGTATTAAAATTCATGGAGAAGAAATAAAAACTTTGAGGTTCGCCGATGACATTGTAATTCTGTCAGAGACAGCAAAGGACTTGGAAGAGCAGTTGAATGGAATGGACAGTGTCTTGAAAGGAGGATATAAGATGAACATCAACAAAAGCAAATCAAGGATAATGGAATGTAGTCTACTTAAGTCGGGTGATGCTGAGGGAATTAGATTAGGAAATGAGACACTTAAAGTAGTAAAGGAGTTTTGCTATTTGGGGAGCAAAATAACTGATGATGGTCGAAGTAGAGAGGATATAAAATGTAGACTGGCAATGGCAAGGAAAGCGTTTCTGAAGAAGAGAAATTTGTTAACATCGAGTATAGATTTAAGTGTCAGGAAGTCATTTCTGAAAGTATTTGTATGGAGTGTAGCCATGTATGGAAGTGAAACATGGACGATAAATAGTTTGGACAAGAAGAGAATAGAAGCTTTCGAAATGTGGTGCTACAGAAGAATGCTGAAGATTAGATGGGTAGATCACATAACTAATGAGGAAGTATTGAATAGGATTCGGGAGAAGAGAAGTTTGTGGCACAACTTGACCAAAAGAAGGGATTGGTTGGTAGGACATGTTCTGAGGCATCAAGGGATCACCAATTTAGTATTGGAGGGCAGCGTGGAGGGTAAAAATCGTAGAGGGAGACCACGAGATGAATACACTAAGCAGATTCAGAAGGATGTAGGTTGCAGTAGGTACTGGGAGATGAAAAAGCTTGCACAGGATAGAGTAGCATGGAGAGCTGCATCAAACCAGTCTCAGGACTGAAGACCACAACGACAACAGAAACAGAATCCTCAAAAAATTTAACCCACTTTTTATGAGGCATCATCTCCAAATTCTGGTTACTTTCCTGTGTAAGAAAACATTTCAGTTTCACTATCTGGTCAAATAGCAAACTCTCATCCACTTTGCAAGTTGTGTTTTCTTGCATCCGCTTCAGTGTACATTCAACTTTTTCCCAATCAGGTAAAGCCTTCAACAGTATCCAGTCAAAATGTTCAAGTTCGGGTAAAGGATTGCTCCATGTCATCAGATAATCTGTAACTGTCTGATAAAATGCCATGACATCCTCTTGAAATTTTGACTGCTGGTACTGGGAGAGATCTGACATTAACTCTTTTACTTCCATAGTCATGAATTTACGTTTCTTTCTTTCCTCTAAAACATGCATGAAGTTTTTGAGTTTCAACCTAACCTCATTCACAGAGATGTCCTCTTTCTCAATGTTGGCGATAGCCTCTTGAAATGGACTCATCTGAGCAAGCAGAAAGTGTAAATACATCTCTCCACAAGCATAAGAAAAAAAAAGACTTGAGAAGGCTTGGACACTTATCGAGAGACAGGAAGTATGATTTAGAGCTTGAAACATGTATATGAATCTTTCAACTGTAGGAAATAAGCCCATCCACCTAGTTTTCACATGCCTAAGTAAGTCCTTGTGAGTCATATGGAGAAAATCACAAAGTCCCTTAATGCTGCTACCCGAACAGTATAAATTGAAAATTGGTTGTAGACCTTAATAATTATACTTTGCACATCATGTGAAAGTACTTTGGTTCCACTTTGAATAGCATTATGTAGTACATGGACTGGGCAACCTACCCCTACTATGGACCTGTTTAGTTTGTTTTCAAGTTTCTTGAATACATTGTTTTCCCCTTTTCTTTCAACGCCTCCAAAGTTAGTGTTTGTATTATCCCCCAAAAGCACAAACTTTGTCACTAAGGTTGAATTCTAAAATTATTTTATACACACACTCAGACACTGTACTGGAGGTTTCATTGTCACACTCATTCAAATGCAATAAATTACTTTGAACACCTTGTGTAATGTCAAACTATTGGACCAGAACAGGAAACATTTTTACATGCTTGCGACTACTAGCATCTGTACTGATCCCAACATAGTTAACTTTTGATAGACTATTTTTAACATTGTCTTTTATGAAAGGTGCTATAACATTGTTAACAATTGCTTCAGTTTTAGTTTTTGCACTTGAAATCTGAACTGCTACCTTTGAATCAATAAAAATTTCACTAATGATTTTTGATGTACGAGATGAAGAATTGTATGAATGGTGGTGTTTCACAGCATGAAACGCAAATGTTGCTTCTGCTGCAGCAACCTTTTTAGATTCTGTCTGATTAGCACTAAGAAAACTGGTCAACTGTTTGGAAGTTGAAGCAGAATTCACAACTCTTGGGTGTTTCTTGCTTGTTATATGGTCATTGAGAGCTCGTTTCCCTCCATTGGCGATTGAAATCTAGCAACTGTAATGAAATAATTTAGGATTAGTTGCCATTTAACCAAAAGCACGTGAATTAACATTTTAGTTTACGTACCATATTGCATAAACGGCACAATCTATTGCACTATGTTTCTAAGTGTCACAACTACTTAATGTTTAAGCCTCAAAACGCATGTTTTTGACAGCTCTTTCATTCTATAGTCACCCTGAAAACTAAATTTGATGGTACGGTGAAAATATTTTTTCAATAACTGAAAACCATCGACAGAAAATAAAATTGCGGGAGACTTGGTTTTTAAATACGTACACTTGAGTAATCTGATCAATTATAATACTCATTTGTATGCTTTCTACAAAAGATAGGCATTGTTTACTTTTACGTACCTACAATGCATTGTACTTACCCACACACTTTGCAAATAGCCTCATGATCATTTCTTCCACGTTTAATACTTGGACACGCATTAATACACTCCTGGAAATGGAAAAAAGAACACATTGACACCGGTGTGTCAGACCCACCATACTTGCTCCGGACACTGCGAGAGGGCTGTACAAGCAATGATCACACGCACGGCACAGCGGACACACCAGGAACCGCGGTGTTGGCCGTCGAATGGCGCTAGCTGCGTAGCATTTGTGCACCGCCGCCGTCAGTGTCAGCCAGTTTACCGTGGCATACGGAGCTCCATCGCAGTCTTTAACACTGGTAGCATGCCGCGACAGCGTGGACGTGAACCGTATGTGCAGTTGACGGACTTTGAGCGAGGGCGTATAGTGGGCATGCGGGAGGCCGTGTGGACGTACCGCCGAATTGCTCAACACGTGGGGCGTGAGGTCTCCACAGTACATCGATGTTGTTGCCAGTGGTCGGCGGAAGGTGCACGTGCTTGTCGACCTGGGACCGGACCGCAGCGACGCACGGATGCACGCCGAGACCGTAGGATCCTACGCAGTGCCGTAGGGGACCGCACCGCCACTTCCCAGCAAATTAGGGACACTGTTGCTCCTGGGGTATCGGCGAGGACCATTCGCAACCGTCTCCATGAAGCTGGGCTACGGTCCCGCACACCGTTAGGCCGTCTTCCGCTCACGCCCCAACATCGTGCAGCCCACCTCCAGTGGTGTCGCGACAGGCGTGAATGGAGGGACGAATGGAGATGTGCCGTCTTCAGCGACGAGAGTCGCTTCTGCCTTGGCGCCAATGATGGTCGTATGCGTGTTTGGCGCCGTGCAGGTGAGCGCCACAATCAGGACTGCATACGACCGAGGCACACAGGGCCAACACCCGGCATCATGGTGTGGGGAGCGATCTCCTACACTGGCCGTACACCACTGGCGATCGCCGAGGGGACACTGAATAGTGCACAGTACATCCAAACCGTCATCGAACCCATCGTTCTACCATTCCTAGACGGGCAAGGGAACTTGCTGTTCCAACAGGACAATGCACGTCCGTATGTATCCCGTGCCACCCAACGTGCTCTAGAAGGTGTAAGTCAACTACCCTGGCCAGCAAGATCTCCGGATCTGTCCCTCATTGAGCATGTTTGGGACTGGATGAAGCGTCGTCTCATGCGGTCTGCACGTCCATTACAAACGCTGGTCCAACTGAGGCGCCAGGTGGAAATGGCATGGCAAGCCGTTCCACAGGACTACATCCAGCATCTCTACGATCATCTCCATGGGAGAATAGCAGCCTGCATTGCTGCGAAAGGTGGATATACACTGTACTAGTGCCGACATTGTGCATGCTCTGTTGCCTGTGTCTATGTGCCTGTGGTTCTGTCAGTGTGATCATGTGATGTATCTGACCCCAGGAATGTGTCAATAAAGTTTCCCCTTCCTGGGACAATGAATTCACGGTGTTCTTATTTCAATTTCCAGGAGTGTATATTCTTCTCGAAAATGTACTTTTCTTTTCGACATTTTAAATTTCAAATTCTGTGCAATAACAACACCAGAAGTACACTTCGCGCTGCTGAATGTTAACTTTACATGACCAAAGAATATGAGATACCGACAGCAGAGACATTGTAAACCAACAGCGGAAAACTGAAACAATTGCAAAGAATTGATTATTGCACTGCTTCCACAGTCCGTTCTGAAAATAGCCGAGCGATTCTGAAGTGAAGTGACACAGAACATCAGCACAGGTTTCAACGGCTATCGTCAAGTTTGCAGGAGTTATGAAACACTTGATCGGTGGCCAGTGGCAAAACTTGGGTAAAAATTTTTATATTACTTCCAAACCAATTTTTTTCGTGGAAATTTTCCTCTTTGTCCGGGACACCTGTCTTTGAGCATAAAATCACGGACTGTCCATGAAATCCGTGACGTATGGCAACCCTAGCTGCAATCCAACCAGATGTTGCGGTGCAGAGCACATCGGCACGTTGATATTCCTGCATTGTTAGCATAAATTTCTTTCTTGTTGTAGGTGATTTCCATGCAAAGAACTTTTATAAACAAATACGGCAATATTTCTCTCTCTCTCTCTCTCTCTCTCTCTCTCTCTCTCTCTCTCTCACACACACACACACACACACACACACACACACACAATCACAATACGGCCTTTTTCTCAACCAGTTTTGACAAGTTTCACTGGCTGCGGTTGCAGTTGCCTTACACAACAAAGTTTCGTGCAGTGTAGGTACATCAGAGGAAATGGTGTGCGACAATTTATACAGCATTTCTCATTTTCCATTATTATTGACACAAGCAGACGCACTGGAACACAGGATGTATACGGCCTGGGACAACTGGGAGATCCGGGAAAAACCCAGGAATTTTTTTGTCTGGGGGAAAACCGGGGAAAACCCGGGTATTTTTTAGAATTCCGGGAATTTTTCATTGTTGTTGTTTTCAGTTAAACTTTTGTAGTTTTGACTGTTAAAAACCAATACTCTAACAAAGGGTGTTACTGTATCCCACTACTGCAGAATAATAATGCAGCAATAAAACATGAACGAGAGGAAAAACAAAAATAAAACTTTAATTGCAAAGGGAATGCTTCGTAACAACAAATTGCCTCCGATGTGCGTGACCTCACAACTGTTTACATGAGATTCGTTTCAAGAGTTAAGGCTGGGATCATGTGCATGCGCAGTTGAGTAGTATCTCTTCCCGCTTCTGGATTCAGAATTGTGGCTGTTGGCTGTGAAAGCAGTTGCAGCAAGCAGCTAGATGCTACTGGAAAAAATGTTTTGCAAAGCGCCTAGCATCCATCGCACGTTGGTCTGTCGATTATTCATATGACTTTGAAATGCATCCCTGTCGATTTTTGAACACATTCTAAGTTGATTTCTTAATTAATCATAAGTTGATTTGTGAATGCGTGCATAGTGGGGGGGGTCACTATCTAGTATTGCCCCGGTTCGGAAATATCGTAGATCTGGGGCTGATGCGCAAAGCAGTCTGACTTACAGTAGGGAAGTGGGTAGTCTCCACATGACCCGTGTTTACATTTAGTGGTTTCGCTGTTCCCTCTTTGTTTACGGCTCTCACGTCAAATGAAAACAAAACGGTTTTCTGTGGCCAGGAGCTATCAAATGAATTAAAATACATTCACATAATTACAGAAGGCTAAAATATGCTATTAGTTTCAGGTTTTATTTTATTTCCATATTTCTGACACTCAAGCATTAATTTTGCAGAACAGTGAAGTAATTTTTGTCTATTTGAAAGAAATTTTCTTTTATTAATCTTTTCAGCTGAGGCAGTCAATATATTTGAAACGAAGTGTTTAATTCCACGCTATTGGCTAGTTTCAACTGTTTGCTGCATTTCAAGTGCACGTTTTCATCTCCTAGCATGTATATATATGCCTTAATAAAGAACCAAACATAATACAGTACTGGTACTCCAAGAAAATGTACGTCCCGAAAACCTCACTGGAAAGCTTAATATCAGTTCGAGGCCTACTGCACTTGGAATCTTGACATACGAATGTGCGCTTTAAGTATGCCCTTTAAATGTGCACATTTCAGTGTGGGTCACGAAATTCCGATGCTCTTGGTATATCCTCTGATATCTTGTTTCTTTTATGACATAATGTAAGATCTTTTAATGTTTAACACGTACGAACATATGGGCCTCCTACGTCATCGTAGCTGCGCAAGCGCGGTGGCACCTGTTACCTGGCGCACTCTGGCAACTGCTGCAACGAACCTATTTCTAACAGGTCGTGGGAAAATATCGTGGATGATGGTTTGAAGAGCGTTACTGTCAAAGTAAAGTTCCTTTTACGCAGGTTGAACTATGAACAAGAATGTATGATGACTTTTGTAAATCAGAGAGCATTTGACTCTTATTTATGAATCAACTCTTTGATGACTAGCCATTTACATGAATTTCAAGCCCAGAAGATAAGACATTTATGTCGTTATTGAAATTTCACTGGCACATTTGTGTGATATATCTTAAAGTGTAATATGCGCATAAAAGACCAACGTTATATGTGAAAGCTTAGCTTCTCTTGCAGCGTATTAACCTTAGAAACCAATATTATATGTGAAAGCTTTGCTTTTCTTGTAGCAACTCTATGTAAATTAATTTAAACCATTAACATTTCCTGTTCATGTGTTCGTGCTACTTAACAGTGATGTTGCTATTGGCTGACTACATCACATGTCCTAAGCTCTGAATATACGCTGTCATCAGCTGGTGAGATCACGTGGCATGAACTATGATTGGCTTATAAAAGCACATCACAATCTTGATTTCAATGCTTCGGAAAGTAAAATGTGATGTTTGGTGGAATTTGAATTTATACTTTCGTAATACGAAAATGTGCAGCATACATGTTGCTGTACATCAAAGATCTTTCCAAAACGTGTCTCTTTCCCTGAGTTTTGTTTACTAAAACACCGGGAAATTCTACACCCGTGTATAAGACCATAACCATTCAAACGTATGATAAGTTATACAGTTTCGAGAGAAAATATACTGTCAGTTAACAGGGAAAAAGTATGTTTTCACCCGGGAGAAATCTGGGAATTTTTTTTCCTTGTCCGTGTATACACCCTGGAACATTATCATTGTGTACTACAGGCTGGTTTTGCATGCCTTACCTTGTGCTTGACATTGTCAGACAGTTTTAGATAATGTTAGAGAATATATTGTTGTTCATTAATTTCTCTATTGTGTTTAATAAACTAATTGAAAGATGCTATTAAAATATCCACTGTGATAATACAAATAGATTACAACTTACCATGTTAATTTTACGGCAAAAATTTACATGAGAATTCCTAAATTGGCATGAATAAGTACGGTATTACACACTTTGGATGTCTAAATGGTCCATGTTTATGTGCTATCCCATGCCGTATAGTACGGAAATTTTGTGTTTGAAGTAGACGCATGAAAGCAGGTTAAGGAGCTACTCAGTGCCAAATTCCGTAAATAAAATTGTGTATTCACAGAAACCTTATATTATGTCAACAGAAGCAGAAAAAGGCATTGTAGAATGTGCAATATCATGAGTTTTCCACAATTGCTCTGGGCACTGGAGGTGGTGAGATGACTTACGATGGACAAGTTTTCTTAAGCTTTCCATATTTCAGTGGTCACAGCAAAAGGAACCTGTGACCACTGGAGGTACTCTAGTTTACTTATTAAACTTTACCATTAGATATCAGTTTAATTTTTTGTCAAAAGTAATCCAAAACCATATTCTGAAATAGTGTCTTGTTTCTCCACTAGGCAGTGCCACAAGTTCCTCCAAAATCGTAACAGAACACACACACATATGTAATACTAACAAATGTAAATCCACCCGATGATGGAGGTTTAAACCTTCGAAACGCATCGTGGAAAACATAAAACGGTGACTGGTAACAGTAAACTTGTTGTTTCATTTAAAATCATTGTGTCAGTCTGTTAGAACACGCTAATCTCCAAAACCACTATACGCATTTTCATAGTATTTGCACAGATAACTTCAAATTGCTTGGAGCGTCATATAGGCTTTTTTTCATCAAAATCAGACCACAGAAAAGAAAAATATCCACACAGATTATAAAAATGTATGTTTCTGTGTATGTATGTATGTATGTGTGTATGTCTGTACATCTGTTCCACATCTCCTCCAAAACCACTGGACTGATTCCTACCAAACTTGGCACAAGTATCACTTACTGTCTGGAAAGAATTGCTGTGGAGGTAAGAAATACCTACCTATTAGAGTGGTAGGAGAGGAGGTGAAAAACGAGTATAGGCCACAATGTGCAAATATCCAGATTTTATTCGTCCAGTATTTGAGAATGAGAGCAGTTAGTGACTTATAACAAACTGTACACATAATTTCAAACCTTTATGAAACTTTTTCTTGCTTACAACCCTCACAAAATGATGAAAAGAAAAAAAAAGCTTATCACTTGCTACAGTTTTGCTGTTCATGTAATGAAATTGTCGCATCAGGCATGATAATTTAATTTAGTACTTGTCTGCTACTAACTGTATTGATTAAAGTGTTAATACTGCACTATTTACCAATCAGTTAAGTGTTTAGGCATCCCTTACAGAAACTGAAAGAACAAAGAAAAATTTTCTACAAACATTTTTACACAATGCTAAAAGTTTTCTGGATTGTCTTTTCTGGTATAATTATAGGTGCTGATTTTTTCTGGAAATAGTTAAGATCGATGTTGTACTTCTTCATTGCGCAGTCTTCTAGTCTCTGTAAATTAATTGTGGTTCACCAAAATGAATCGTGTGTTGTTTCCGTGTAACCTGGATGTGGCAATCAGTGTACTTTTTCACTTCACCTTGCTGCATCTTATCCACTAAAAGTCTTTTTTACTGCCTGGTTGATAAAAAAATCAGTTGAATAACTTTGTTTTCACAAAGGCACTTATATTTTCCTTTTAAACCGTAAATATGACTGATTTGCTCGACAAGCCCTGGCAATGACTTGTACAGACAGAACAAGCTAAAGAATAAGGAGCCCATTCTTTGACTTCTGTTCGTGACTTATTGTGTATTCTTAGTTCTTATTATTATCTACAATTGGCAGTAAATGGTTACAAAATAATAAAATTTGAACTCATCTGGGCCCACTGCATCGTTTATGTCACATAAGGACATTATATATTATGCTATAAGACTAAGACACTGCTGTGTTCGGTAATATTGTTTATTACTATTGGTCTATTTCTGCATGATAGCCATCTTCAGCTTATATCAGGTGGTTTTTGATATCCATATGACATTCATGTCTCACTTGACCCGCCAGGGTAGTCGAGAGCACTAATGCGCTGCTTCCTGGACTCGGGTAGGCGCACCGGCCCTGGATCAAATCTGCCAGGTGGATTAACGACAAGGGCCGGTATGCCAGTCAGCCTGGATGTGGTTTTTAGGCAGTTTTCCACATCCCACTTGGTGAATACCGGGTTGGTCCCCAAATTCTGCCTCAGTTACATGACTCTCAGACATTTGAAAAACGTTCTCACTATTTCGTGATTTACACTAGATGCAGACAGCTGGGGTTCACTACTTCCATCCCGGGGGCTTCGGGGTGGCGGCAGGAAGGGCATCTGGCCACCCTCTGAAAGTAACACTGCCAAATCCGTCATAACAGAACCAACCCTGCATTGGAGCAGGACAAGGGCCGGAGAAAGAAAGAAAGAAAGAAGGAAAGAATTGATGACTCACTTGCTGTCATACTGCTGTTTATGTTTGCGCCTACGATGTTGGTGGAGCTGTAATAGGCATTACACTTTTGCTGGAGCATTTATTTGTGAAGTTGTTGAATTATGAAAGTTTATTTCATAATGACATTACTTCACAGTTGTATTAACAGTTGAGTCAGTGATGTTATTTGGTAACCATATAAAGAGAATGGGATACAAGAGTATACTCAAGAAGATACACAAAATGAAGATGAGAGAGAAATGACCAAGAGGAAGACCGAGGGATAGACAGCTGGAAAGTGTGGAGGAGTGTGTTGAAGGAAGAGGTGAGGACTGGACAAGAGTGAACACAGAAATATGGTGGAAGAAGAGGACTAGAGGGAGAGGCGTGTGTTCCAGACCCACCCTGGGGTTGGAAACTGTTCAAGGTGGTGGTGGTGATGATGATGATGATGATGATGATGATGATACAGGTGAAATAAGTGTAAAAATCTCTTATTTTAATGAAAGTTAGTAAGGAGATGACTTGAACCCTAAGGAAGAACACCGGCTACTTTAGAAAGTGTGTAGGACAAGATACATGTTGATTTGAAGAATATTGGGTGAGTTAGGGAAAAATATTTGCTCTTTGTAAAAGCTATTTGTTCTTTGGCTTTTGAAATTTATCATATTTGTGAAAATGCTTGTATTAGTTGATATGTACTACATGATATGATGAAAGTAATGAATACAATGGGTATATAGTCCTTATTGTGTTTAATTCACACTTCCAAGCTATTTGTTATGTTATGTACTCATTGTATAATGTATAGCTACTTCACTAGCACAGATGCATAGATTCGTGCTCCTGTCCATGCTGAGTGGTATGCACTGTTCGGCTGTGATGCTGAAGTGTCGTGTGTTGGGACAGCTTAGGAGGGGGGAGAGCAGAGAGCACATCATAAGTCATCCAAACAGGCAGACACGTGAGGGCAGCTTATGTTATCACATATTCTGTAGCTTACTACTTGCTCACCATCACTCGTCATAACAAAACTACCAATGTGCTCAACCATGGGTAACAGCTAGTAATTAGTAAGAGGGCATCTGTTTATGCTTTCTTGTGGATTAATCTAAATTTTAGAAGCAAACATAATGTTTAAGGCTGCTTTAAATCATTGTTGCAACTTTACATCCCTCTAAACAGGGACAACAATACTGTCATTTAGCTGTCATTTTGAAAGGGGGATTTTACCCGTTAACAATTGTGAGTAGATCTTTCAAAACATATTCAGAATTCTTTTGAATAATACTCACATAACAGTTGTTGCCAATATACAAATTGCACAAATTGCTTTTTTATCATTAAATGTAAATTTATGATACACTTATTTTTGGAAGTAGGCTGATGTACATTATTGTGTCTATAAAATGGGAAAACTGAAATAGAAGACAGAATGTAATCACTCTTGAAACAATATGACTAAGTGCTGCTAGTGATTTACATTGTTTTTAAAACTGAAGGTATTGTTACAAACAGTGGAAAATACAGAATGATGTGTAACAATCCTACAAAATGGATAGTTGCTATCATCCTATATTGGAGATGCTGAGTCACAGATAGTCACAACAGAAAGACTCTCAGGAAGTTAGCTTTTGACCAAAAAGACCTTTGTTGGAAAAACACACACACACACACACACACACACACACACACACACACACACACACACCCCACAGACCCACAGTCTCCAGCTGCTGTGTGTGTGTGTGTGTGTGTGTGTGTGTGTGTGTGTGTGTGTGTGTTTTTATTGCTAGTAGTCTGTTTCTGACAAAGGTCTGTTTGGTCGAAAGCTCACTTCCTGACAGTCTTTTTGTTGTACCTATCTGGGACTCGGCATCTCTGTTATGTGGTGAATAGCAATTATCCATTTCTTAATAAGGTATTGTTACATGTATTTTAGAGAGGCAATGGAGGTTGTGGACATCCAAAACAAATGGGTGCACCATATTTTGCATGGCGAACTGGATAAGAGAATATTTAAAGTATGTTCTTCGTTGAATTTGTGTCAGTTGATTGAAAACAAGTTTGGTGACTGTGTCTTGATATTGATGTTGAACGTTTTAAGTGGCACAAGATTGATTTTGTTTGCCTTTTTTTTGTTTTTCATGAAACTTGGGTATGTCACCACCATGTGCAAACAAAATAGACGGAAAAGTAGTAGACAATAAGTGGAAATCTGACTCCTGACAATGTGACCTACATTTTTTGTTGTATTAAGTTGATATATTTTATATCATTGTAAGATCCTTGGCTGAATAAATTATTATGCTATACTGACCTAGAAAGATCTCAATTGAGTTGTGCATAGAAAACTTTGAATGAATGAAAGGAGGGACCAGTGAAGCACAGCATGTGCTACACTGTGCCCGAGTTTCAGTGTGGTGATAAAAGTGAGGAAATTTTTTTTACCCATTAGCAGAGGGCTATTTCCAGTATATTGGAATTAAAATCTGTACCATTAATGTATCAGTGTTATCAAGGTGTGATGCCTCTCTGCCGGTTTCAGAGCGTCATTCATACTGGGCTTTGCATTCCTCTTCTGGCCGTATATACTGGCAGCCTTGTCCAGTTTTTCATCACATATTGATCCTCTAATCTTTTCTTGGCACAGCTCACACAGTGGTTACTTTTTCGATTCTTGTATTTGTTGCTCCCACCATGTCATTTCATTCTTTCAGCACCAACTCTTTTTACGTTTTATTGCTGCTGTAGAATAAATTATTTTTCACCGTGTGAAGAGTGTATGAGCTCACTAAGTAGACTGAAACATTACATAATTTGTGTATTTACATATTGAGAAATAATTTAAAAGGATAGTTTGTCAACACCACTTAATGATACGTAATGATGTGTCATTTACATACTTAAATGTCATAACTTACAGGCTTACATTCGGTTTAACACCACATATTTTACTCTGAAGTGGGTTTATCTGATTTCCTTTTATTAATGCCTGGTCCAAAAATATGTACCATCTGTAATGTCCCTGTTTGTCCTTGTGGTGTTAAACCCTAATTTTCTCTACTTCTTTGTACTCTGACTTTATATTTTCTTAATATGAGGAGAAAGACATTTTAATTTCAGTTTCAGTTTTTAGTATGTTGTCAACCTATTGGATATAATTTCATTTCTGTTGATAACTAAGAAATTTTTAGCAACAGGTAATATTTCAAATACCTGTTTTCCTGAATTTTATCCATTCTTTCTCCACACTTCGCTAATGCTTTTTTAAAAGATGCTTACTGTTCTTCAGTCTCATTATGCATGGCATTTTTCATTGTGTAAAGCACCATATTTTATTGTGCAATGTTATTCCTTTTTCACTGATCGATGATTTAGCTTTACTAGTACACTGTGGACTCAGCCAACTCGTACATACACTTTATAGGGATAGGAAATCGAATGATCTTATAGGCTCAATTGTGGGTAAAGCATGTGGTGGACTCTGGATTATTGGTAGAACGTTGGGGAAGTACTGTCAGTCTACAAAGGAGATTGCTTGCGAATCACTTGTGTAACCCATTGTAGATTATTGCTGAAGTGTGTGGGATCCATACCAAATAGGACTAACACATGAGATTTAACATATACAGAGAAGGGCAGCACAAATGGTCATCATTATTTTATTATTATTATTATTAATTTTTTTTTTACCCACAGGAAAGTTCTACTAAGATACTGAAAGAAATGAACTGGCAGACTCTTGAAGATAGACCTAAACTATCCTGAAATAGTGTACTAACAAAGTTTCAAGAACTGACTTTAAATGATGACTCTAGAAATGTACTACAACCCCTACTTACCACTCACATAGGGTTTGTGAGTGTAAGATAGGATTATTGAAATACGCACAGAGGCACTCGAACAGTTATTCTTCCCGCACTCCATTAGTGAGTGGAATGGGAAGAAACCCTAATAATTGTTACAGGGGGATGTACCCTCTGCCAGAGAATTCACAGTGGTTTACAGAATATAAATGTAGATTTTGTTGTAAATGTAAAAAGGGATGATATATATTTTATTGTCTTTTTTTTTATATTTTTGCACAGGGTTTTCAGATGATAAAAACAGCATGTGGCGAGAACTTTGCATCACGTCTCGCACTCATCTCTCTGATCCTTATCTGCGTGCTCTATTTGCGTTTCTCACTGCAGACTCTGAGAATTATGATGGCATCTTAGTAAGTATTTATTGTGTAAGTTGTATTGCAAGTAAGTTGTTTACTGAGTAAACAACGTTAATCCTCAAATGTTGTATTTTTATGCTTTGTGAGATGTATAGTAATGAAATAAAATATTCCTTGATAATTGAATGGTTATAGCAAGTAATATCATTGTTGGAAAGCTTTATTGTACTTGGCTTCAGTAATGTGAGAAAATGAGGTTAGCAGTGGTGAGGTGGTGTAAGTGAAAGTTTCTCAACTGAATTAATGATGATCATCATTAATTATGTACTATGATACTTAAATACTTGTTGTCTTATTACAAAACTTCCAAAAAGACATATGCAATTTGACATTTTGACTCCCTGTCAGTTTACACAAATTGAGTTGCAAGATTTGTGGCTATGGTAAAGAGGACACAGAATTTATGTTAATGTGGTAGCTCATGTGTTGAAAAAGACACTTTTGTTATTGACTTTCTGTTGTATAATTTTAATGAAACTGAAACTAGTGCCTTCCTAAACTGATTATAAAATTGGTTCAGAAATATTTGATATAACATACCTTGAGACTGTGCAAGAATCTATAAGCTAGAGAAAAAAGGGAGGCTTCATTACACTATACAGCAGTATAGAACAACTACAGAAAGCTACCATAGCCACAGCCATAACAGTAGAGTCAAAGAAGATTATTTTTTTTTTAGTAGAGGCATCATTTCTAATTCATAATTACCAGCATCCCATTAGAAGCAATGCCTCTCAGTACTTCATCCCTACGTCCATGTATTGTGTTAGTAGATGATGCTTAGTACTTGACTCTAACATTCTCATTATGTCTGTGAGCATTTCATTATTGAAGTTTGCCCTACTGTTATTTCTTCTGAATCAATTTTTCTGTGACAAAATGATGCCTGGTATCAAAGTGTTCTGTGCAACCTTTGTAGCCATTTGTCTTTCTTGGGGCACTTACGTCTTTGTTGTCACACAACAATTTAATCGAGGCATGTTGTGGGGATCAGGATATTTGTCTTTGTAGCCATTGTAGTCACATTGCTTCCTGACAGGCATTAAGTTAATTCCATGTATGTAATTTAGGAGTAAAAGAGACCACTCAACATTGTCAATAGGCACACACAAAAGAGAATGGAAACTTCTTTAGTTTTTGGAAGAAGTCCTTGGATGAGCTAGAGAGCCCGCTTGCATGCACACATGCTAGGATTGTCACATATACTGGAAATCAGGGAACACCAGAGAATTTCGCTTATGTGTCAGGGAAGTTCCAGGTAGGGGGGAGGGGTGACCACTGGAAAATCTCATTTTTAGTTTAGCAGATGAAATAGTTTGTTTACGGAGCCACCATGCATTGCCAGTGGCTTGGGACAGCTAAGTAGCTGCTGAGTGTCCTACTCCGTCCTCCCAACCACTTCTCGGAGTCAGTGCTGCCACTGCTGCTTGCTGCTAGCCAAGCAGTTGCTAACAAAAGCGGCACGGAGGTGTGAGCAGTGCTTTTTAAGAGTATTTGCACAAGTCATTTGTTGCACTGATTTATCACTGCGGTCTCAGTTCAACAACACACTGTCGGTGACTTGTGACTGTGTAAATATTGGGTCATACACTAGTGGATGTTCATGACAGGCCAGAACCGCAAACTATTCCCACAGGTATCTCTGACAGACCTGGCCCTCCTGTCTGAGGCCTGTCGTTTCCCACAAATGTGCGGCCTCTCCCATTGTATCTAGATTCTCTGATCTGCTTGCAGGCCAAGTCCATTTGTTTGTGTTGTAAATTGGTGGATTTTCATGATCTGTCCGCAGTTAAAAATTGCATCTTTTGTCAAAACAAAGTGGAATTTACATGATTTCATCTCTCTGTCATTCTAATGCAGTTATAATTGCGACAGAATCCTGAAACAATGGCTTAGTAAATGAGGAACTGAGTGCAATTCAGATGATAAGCTTATCAAAAATCACATTCTTACTATAAAAATAAGATTTTAATCTCTTCACTTACCTTATTGCAATACTACACTAATGCTCATTCCACCAGCTATTAGTGACCCATAAAAATTACAGCATTCCATTGCAAATTTTACAAAAACTCCTATATCATGGCAGATAAGAAAGTTCTACATTTTATTGTACAGCAAACTATTCTCCTCTTTCTATGCCATCATTTGCCAAAATCTTGTTTCAACACCTCGAACTGTTTGTGAGACATGAGGGATGTTGTGAATATTTCATTCTCATGTGTTTGTGGGATTGGAATTAGGTATTGATCTCTTCCCTTA
This sequence comes from Schistocerca americana, assembly GCF_021461395.2. NCBI lineage: Eukaryota > Metazoa > Arthropoda > Insecta > Orthoptera > Acrididae > Schistocerca > Schistocerca americana. The sequence continues at coordinate 1,034,735,731 of NC_060119.1, read as the reverse complement.
AACTTAAAAAAAAATTCAAGATGTTAGCTAAATTTTGTATGCAGCTATATGTAGCATAATATGCACCAGACACATTTTTGATTGCAACGAATTCGAATTTCACACAGTATAAGACTTTTGTGCAAAATAGCTATGACCATTAACAAAATGATAAACATTTCATCATTCAGCTGACATATAAAGCTGTAACTAATGTAAAAACCCTTTTTTTATTTTTATTTATGTATTTATTTTGAAAAGTTTCTTTAAAATCTTGTGAGAAAGGTTGCAGGTTAGCCAGTGTTAACACTGTGAGGGTGACGTAAACTGGTGTGTGGGGAGAGTGTGGGATAGTGGACATCCTGACTGACTGTGGCTTGTTACAAGGTTTGCGTGGGTGTACCTGATTGTCCCCCCCATGAACCATAGACCTTGCCGTTGGTGGGGAGGCTTGCGTGCCTCAACAATACAGATAGCCGTACCGTAGGTGCAACCACAATGGAGGGGTATCTGTTGAGAGGCCAGACAAACATGTGGTTCCTGAAGAGGGGCAGCAGCCCTTTCAGTAGTTGCAGGGGCAACAGCCTGGATGATTGACTGATCTGGCCTTGTAACATTAACCAAAACGGCCTTGCTGTGCTGGTACTGCGAACGGCTGAAAGCAAGGGGAAACTACAGCCGTAATTTTTCCCGAGGGCATGCAGCTTTACTGTATGGTCGCATGGAGAGCTGCATCAAACCAGTCTCAGGACTGAAGACCACAACAACAACAACAACAACAACAACCTGATTGTCAGACCTGATCTCCAATCCCAAGAACTGCAGGTACTGTGTCAAGATTGGGCATCCAAAAACTTGAAGGCAGGGACTGTAGGTATCCAAGACTCTGTCGCAAATATCCATTGTCCATCAGGAAAAGCCACTCGTGTGGCCAGCTAATGCGAAGGTAGGTTGTAACTGAACCAGAACCATTGTACCTCACAAGGATTTCCACAACACTGTGGGCATTCCCCTGCAATGTGATCCTTATTTGTCCTCTCACTTGTGTTTCAACTTGACTGTGAAAGCACACCACCTTTTGCTTGCTGTGGGGGTGTTGTCAACAGTCAACTTTCTGTCCTCAGTCCTGTGGCAGCTCCTATGGAATTTAGGTTGTAGATCCTGGTGAAAACAGGCAAGGTGAAATTCAGTGTTCAATGGCTGAATGACTGGAGGTGTGAGGGTATGAAGGACCACAAGACATCAGAGTTACAGGAATATTGCACACTATGCAATAAGTCTTTCACTCACAGCAACATGGAGAAAAGGCCCTCATCAGCCACGTGGAAAGAGATAAGCACCCAAGGCAGTTGTGGTGGTCAGGAAGACAGTGGACATTCATCTTTTTGGTCAGTTGTGAGTGTAGTGCTACGATTTCAGGTATTGCATAGACTCTAGGAGGCTGCCTGTGAAACACAACATCTAAGGTCAGTGAATATGAAAAAAGTTTAAGGAAGAGAAAAGTGGAACTCTGGAGCTGGTATTTGAGCCGAGGACTGACTTTTGGACATGTTTCGGGTAAGGTTGTTACCATTCATTGCCCCATATTTTGTGTAATCCATCACACTCAAAAGGTTTCTTAAAGAAAGTCTGGAATATGTTTTTATTTTTACCCAGTGGTCTGTATACCCTCATTGACCATACTGGGATTTTAGTTTTGTTGATTGTGTTGTTTTTACCCTGCCGGTTTGGTGATGCATTATTCCATTAAAAGAGTAGTCCAGTAATGTTTTAAAACATAAGTGAGGACAACAGGAACCTCAGGTGAACTGGGAACCCTTGCCAAAAGGTTAGCATTCCAAAGTGACCACCAGACTGTGGCATTCTCGATCTACCCTTGCAGTGCTTAATGTAACCTACCCACTCTTTTTCCAGTGTCAAGCTTTGGTGTTCATTATGGAACTTGTTGTTGGTATTGCAGTGAAGAGGGAGGATCAGCAAGGTACGGCCCGCAATTTCATTTTCCTAATGTTTTTGTTCTTCTCGCTTCCTCTTTGGATGAGAGAGTTGCTTTCATTAATCCCTTCTTCACCACTTACACATACTGACACTGGATGTATCCATCTGTTGTTGACCACTGTTCTTCCCCTGAGAATATGACATGGATGATGTAATCATGTTATTGAGATATTTGATAATCTTCGGGGTGTTAATGTTTCTGAATAATGCTGCTTGTCATCTGAGGAGATAACTGGGCATGATAATGATGATCTGTTGACACTAGGTGAAATGGTGGTAATTGGTGAATCAGGTGTCTCACAGTTGACAATTGTTTCATCATTCTCCCAGCAACTACAGTGTTGCCTTCACCACTGCCACTAATTCAGTGTCAGCTAACAGTCACATTTCAAAGTACCTGATCCAGGATGATGCTACAAGGTGAAGTATTATGGACCCTGCAGGCTGTCGAAAATCATGTGTCCTTTTCTACTGCAGGCAAGCAGACTGCTTTGTTTCTGGTCATGTTCCCTAATGATAATGTAGCTAGTAACATGCAGCTTGGTTGGACCAAGACATCAAATGATATCATTAATGGCTTAGCTGTGCACTGTAGGAAGAATGGTCTCACAGATCTCGAAGGCGATGTTCCATTTGTAATCTCATTTGACGAGAGCCTTAACCAGGTGGCTGAGTTGCAGCAAATGGATATTACTTTCAGATATTTCCACAGAGTTAACAAACAGGTTGAAATGCATTACTTTTCATTTGTATTTTAGGGCATACAACTGCTGCCAATATGTTGGACGGCTTCAAGAAAGAAACTTCTTTCTGACCTGAATCTTACCAGCATGTTTCAAATATCAATGAATGGGGCAAATGTCAACCTGGACATTCTTGAACGACTTGTGTCTTGTTTTGAAGAGTATTAATGGGGACAGTGTGTCAACTGTTATTGATGTGGGATCTTGTCGTCATACAGTTCATCAGAGTTTCAGGAATGCAGCCTTAAAAACTAACTGTGGCATTTATAATATGTTGAAGAATGTACTTGTAAGAAAAGCAAATTATAAAAAATTTAATAAGCCTAAATACTTACCCTTCCCTAAAAAGTTTTGCTTCGTGCCCTGGCTGGAAAATGAGGCTGTATCCTATCGGGGTGTAAAAATCACCCCCTTCCTAAAGACTTACACAGTAGCACAAGATATTTACAGCTGGCCACTGACTTTGGAGTACCTTGAAGATTCTCTGCTGCCGGTGAAAATATATGTCGTTGCCTTTGTTCCGGGGCAGGTAATTCTCAGTTCGAGGTAATTCCAGTATGTGGCCTCTGCTGCATGTTTCCTGTCCAATGCTTTGTATTCTATTCTTGCAGATGTGGTGTCCATAATAGTTAAGTCTGATGTATTATCTGCTGCAAAATTGGTATGTGATGTAAAACTTGATGACAAAGTTAGTCTTATTCCTGCCAAAGAAATTAACATTAGATCATGTTGTCCAATCTGAGCTGAAAAAGGTAAAATTGCTTGCCAAAGATATTTTAACTTTCAGGACTGATTTCAGGGATTTTGTGATCAAAATATGCTCACTCCTCCTCCTAATGACGATTAGTGTTTTAGGGCGCACAACAGCGAGGTTATCAGCACCCGTCCTCCTCCTAAAGTCACCTTTGAAGTATAGCATTTGTAGATACATAAGCTTTTGCGATCCACCTGTGATAAATAGCAGTCCAAAACTAGCAAGAATAGAATCTCACAGATGAGTGCTAAGGACTGTGATAAAGTTGAGAAAGAATCCACACAACTTCTAGGTAAGCAAGAATTTTTGGATCTCTGTACAAGCTACAAGAGAAGGGAGATGAACATTGATTGTTTTTAGAGAGACTTATTGGGTGGTGAAACTAGCTGTCAGAATTTGTATAGCTTCCTTTAGAAGGTTTTTATTCTGAGCCATGGTCGAGCCTCTGTAGAGCAAAGTTTTTCATTAATAAGGAGTTCATGATGATCAAACAAGAAACCAAGTCACTTGTAGCCATAAGTCAAGTGTATGATGGCCTGCAATCACCTGGTGGGGTCTTCAAGATTAATGTTGACAAAAGAATGATTCTGGACTTTTACAGTGCTCAAGATCAGTATGGTGAGGCTTTAAAGTAGAAGCAATGTGAAAAAGATGAAGCAGGCAAGAGAGCTAGATAGAAGAGATCCATCATCCAGCAAGTTGATGAACTGAAGCCCAAAATGTCATGGATACTGGCCGAGAGGGCCACTCAATTGAGTGGAATTGATTAAGTGATCACTTTTCTCACAAAGGAGGAATTTTCATTGATTGATTTTAATTACTTGTTTGACTTTTTATTGTCTGACAAAGCACTGAGTATTATTTGGGAGAGAAAATGCCACTTTAGACACACCAGTGGTGGTGTTCTTATTTTCAAAATTTTAATGTTACAATATACAACACATTTCTTTTATGTTTCTTGTATGATCTGACACATTATCTTGCCTGGAAAGTTCATAAATCCTGTACAGAAGGAGGAGAAAAATCTCGCTGTTAATTCAAAGTTTGAGTTAACTCATTAATAAACACAGAAATCCTTTAACTAAAAATGGATTTTATTTACAGTTTACCTGTTTGCTCAGCCCCCTGGTCACATATCCTGTAAATAAGACAGTAACTGCCTGTTCATACAAAATTAAAGTTACAAACACGTTCAGAAATGCTTGTCAGTTTATTTGTTTACTTACCCTTCAAGTACCAAAATCTGTCAGGGAAAATGCTAAAATTGTGCCTGGAAATCAGGGAGTTGTCAGGAAATTTCACTTTGGAAAACTTCTGGCAACACCACACACACACACACACACACACACACACACACACACACACACACACACACACCTGTGGACCTACATTGAGCCAGTTAGATAGTGTCTCATCACTTCTGCTATTCAGCAAGTGATCTCCTTTACTCCTAAATTATTTACATTCTAGTAGAACTTTCCTTACTGTATTAATGACATGTATTCCACTTATATTGTTGAGTGTGTTACTGTTGGTGGTATTGATATTCTGTGAAATTGCTGCACCTTGTGACGTAAACAAGAAACAAGTAGTCAGTTTTCTGTCTTCAGTGGCCTCAGCGTACTCAGAATCAGTGATGTCATGATCTTACTCACAAGAAAATCTTTAGGTCCCATCAAATATTATAGGATTCTTTTCATAGCTTACCATTGGGGTATTCCTGGGTTGTTATTGAACGGAATCACTTTTCCAAGGAAAGTTGCTACTCACCATATAGCGGAGATGCTGAGTCGCGATAGGCACAATAAAAAGATTCACACTCATAGCTTTCGGCCATTAAGCCTTTGTCAGCAGTAGACACACATACACGGACTACATATTGCTTTTCTTCATCATGAACATGACAATACCTGTCATAAAAAAAAAGCCAGACAAGCGTCAAGTGTGAGTATGACTCTTGCTCTGATGGTTCTGTACAGACTTAATTATGTATAAATAATAATAATAATAATAATAATAATAGTTATTATTATTATAATGCTGTTTAGCTCAGTGGCCTGGTACAAGTCTTTCTATTGCATGTCGCTTTGATAACTTGTGTGCCCCTAACCTACCTCAGTTATCCAACTGGGAAAAGAGGACATATAGTTTAACATGGACTTTGAACCACTTGTTGTTTTTAGGGTAAAGTGAAGATTGAAAAACCTGCGGTTCTACCAAGATTCAGTCCGTATCTGCCAGTTTCCAGGCACATGTTTTACTGCTGGACCACCAGGCCTGAAAAGTATGTTGATAGTTCATGTTTAGTTTATGATGAGTGAGTTTGTGAGTATAAAAATATATGACATATATATCCATACATTTTGATTGCATTGACTTATAAGCTTAAATTTCTTACACTGCCACGGTACCATGGACCTTAGTATTTGACGTAAATTTTTACTTGCTGCCTCCACCTGTTCCTAGGGGAAAGGGGTCTTAACAGATGGACACACAGATGGATGGACAACACTGGCATTCATGGTTCTAGGTCAAGGGAAAGTACCCATAGGTTTTGATGGGTGAATTTGCGAGTATTGAAACATGTGACATAAGTGGCCATATCTTTTTATTGAATTGACGTAGAAGCTTAATTTTTCACTCTGCCAAAATACCATAGACCTTAGTATGCAACATAAATTTCAACTTGATACCTCTGGCTGTTCCTGAGAAAAGGGGGTCTTACAGTCGGACAGACACATGGAAAACAAAGTGGTACTGTAAGGGTTCTGCTTTTACCAGTTGAGGTACGGAACCCTAAAAATCTCTGAGTCTCTTTGTTCCATTATTTTGCATGTGGAAAGTTTATTTTTACTCACTTGGGGTACGTAGAGCTGATGTGATACCTTAATATTCATCTTCTCTTTGCTTGCTAGTGCTTCAGTATGTGTACAAAAAAATGGTTCAAATGGCTCTGAGCACTATGGGACTTAACATCTGAGGTCATCAGTCCCCTAGAACTTAGAACTACTTAAACCTAACTAACCTAATCACATCACACACATCCATGCCCGAGGCAGGATTCGAACCTGCGACCGTAGCAGTCACGCGGTTCCGGACTGACGCGCCTAGAACCGCACGGCCACCGCGGCCGGCTCAGTATGTGTACAGTCTGGCCTTGTGGTAGGCAAGTTTTTGTCATTAGGTACAACTATTTGTGAACTGAGCATTGTGCACAACTCATGGGTGTCAACAATTACGAAAAGGATAGATTGCTGCTTACCATAAAGATGGCACATTGAGTTGCAAGCAGGCACAGTGAGTAGACAGTTACACCCTGAGCTTTCAGCCAAAGTCTTCTTCAAAAAAGAAAGGAACACACACACACACACACACAAACACACACACACACACACACAGTCCACATGCATACACATACATATATTCACTCATGCAGACACACCTAAAGCACACATGATCGCTATCTCTGGCCGCTAAGGTCAGACAGCAGGTGTTATGTTGAACGAAAGTATCAATCCGCAGTGAGGCAGGGGAGGGGGAGGGATAGCAGAGTTCGCAGGTGGGAGGAGAGAAAGCTGCTGTCTGGTGGACATGCAGGGAGGAGAAGGCGACAGTGTCAAGAGGTTGTGGGGGAGAGGGGTTGGGGTAACTGGGAATGGGAAAAAGAGGCAAATAGAGGGGGGAAAGACTGGTGGACGCATTGGCAGAGAGTGTTACAGAATAAGGATGAGAGGATGTGAATTGGGAAGAGGTAGTAGGACAGAGGGGGCAGAAATAGTTGGGTGGAGGGTGTGGAGACAGTACCAATGACAACCTACATTAACATACTGTCCACACACCCTCCAACTAACAGTTTGTGCCCCCTCTGTCCTGTCACCTCCTCCCAATTCACGTCTCCTCACTGTCATTGTATGACAGTCTCTGCCAACACACTCAGCAGTCTTTTCCCCTCTCTGCTCCCCATTTCCCGGCAACCTGTCTCCCCCCCCCCTCCATCCCCCTCCCCCCTTTTCCCCACAGCATCCTGATGCTGTGCATGACAACCTTGTCCTGTCCCCTTCTAGTCCCTGCATTCTCTGCCAGACAGTGCTCTTCTCTCCCCCCACTCTTACCCTGCTATCCCTTCTCCCTTCCCTGCCCCACTGCAGATTGCTGCTTTTGTTCAACACAACAGTTGCAGTCTGTCCTGAGCTTTTGGAGATAAAGTGTGCAAGAGATGTGGCTGCTTGGGTGAATGTGTGCCTTTTCTTTAAAACACTTTGACCAAAAGCTCAGTCTGTAACATTCACTTTGTTGTGCCTGCCTGCAATACAAGGAATCATCTGTTTTGGTGAGTAGCCGTCTATCCTTTTCATAATTGTTGGTATTCCAACCTGGGTTTTCCATTGTTTGAAATAACATCAGTGTTTTGACATGCGCTGATGCACCAGAGTCTACAGACTGATATTTGTGTATAACTTGTCCTGACACTGATGTCATTAAAATGTCTTATAGCTCATTGCTTTGGAAGTACGTTTTTCACTTGTCTTGTGTTTATTACAACAGTTCAATGCCAGTCTTGTATGTGTGCCTGTCAATGACTCAGCACCTCTGCTGTTTGGTGAGTTGTTATCTTTACTCCCAAATTATTAACATTCTGCCAGAATTTTCCCAGTCATAGTCAATGTTCTATGTTCCATTTCAAAGTTTTATTCTAACACAGTCGAGAATAAATCATTGTCAGTGCATATTTTCCTGCTGTCAGATACCGTAGCAGTTGTTTTGTAATGCATTATGGTGTCTCTGGCAGTCTGTACAGAGCACATTAAGAATGTTATATTATGAGCACAGGTGTGAGAAATAGAATACTGACTTTTTTGCATTACTATACCTGTCCTTTTTATTGCTCTGATATACAAGATATGGGGGAGAACTACCTTTAAAATTCTGTTACAGTATCTTTCAATGTTGACTGTATTATGCAGCCAGAGAATATGAACACGAGTAGTTAACCAAGCATGCCAACTTCCTGTTCCTTTTGGTTGAGTGACTTGTATGGATCTCACCATTTAATGTATAATGACATAGTTTACAGATGATATGTTCTCATTTATTTGATTTTTTTCTGTTTTTTGTTCCACTTGTTTGATGTGTAGAACTTCAAAAAAGGATACTCTAAAATACTTTTGTGTGTTAAATGGTTTGAAGTAATGTTTATTTTTGGCAGAATGAAGCTGGCATTGCAGTATCAGACAAAGTGGCTTTTGCTTGTGTATTCCTGTCTGATGTGCGACTAGCTGATTATCTCCAGCAACTAACTGTTTCATTAACTGAAGAGGGTTCACTTTCTGGATTCTTGCTCACAGGTTAGTTACCTACTTACAAAATGGAAGTACACTGTAGATGTTGTTCTACAAAGATTTGAAAAGTCACACAGCTAAATATTTCATTCTGTCATCTTAAGTAATCTCTCAGCTCTAGACATGTGCATCATATACAGTTGTTGAATCACACCAGTACATATATATTTTGTGTGTATGTAATCTGTAAGACTATAAAAATGTAGATAGTACGAAGTTGAGGGACATTAAATCTAAATTAATTTATGCTATCTAAAAATTGCAATAAAATTATAACAGAAATTATATGTTCTCATTTAATTCATATGATGAACATGAGAGGTATGACTTGTAATCAGCCTCTGTGTAAACTGCAAGTTATCAGATATTGTCATCCAAATGTCTGTGAGATTAATTTCATGGGAATGAGCCACATTCCTACACTCATCAATGAAAACTGCTTTGAAAATTGTTGTAAATAAACTTTTCCTTGAAAATTGGCATCCATTATTCAGTCATTGTGTGTTAGAACTTAATCCATTTGGATGATTCATCCCAAGAATCAGACTAACTTGTGATCAGTTGTGGCTGCTCTTTCTTGTACACTTGTACATCCAGGCAACCGAGACTGTTACAATAAAGTTTAAAATAATACTACTTGAATACTCAGAATCAGAATTCCAGTGTAGTTTGTACAAGCCTGTGGTTAACCAATCTCTGTTATAGATCACTGCAGCCTTTCATTGTTATACCACTAAATAAAAATTCTCCCCGGGGAGCTCGCCACTTGTTGGTGAGATTGTGTTTGGCTACCACAGATTCCCAGCCTTTGCAGCACCTCTTCCCTTTCCATGCTCTATGTCTATTCTGCTGCTATTATTGCTATTATTTTTTTGCCTCCCTTTGAACATGTCTTGGGTATTTTCAGTAACTCGTTCTGAAGTTTCGATAGCCCGGGTTCTGAACAGTCCCTTGTCTGGTTTTTCCTTCGTTCTTTGTTCTCCATCTCCTCCCCTTCATCTGCTTTGGCGTTCGAGGTTTCTGTTTGTTTCTTCTTCCTTCCTGTGTGCTAGTGAAAGCCAGCCAACACATTTGACGCGTAGTAGGTGACTGGATAACGCATAATTCCCATCCCCAGGTTGACAGATGGAGTTCGCAGGTACCCCCTGGTACACGCCAGTCCCAGGGAGCAGTGAATGCCTGAGCTGTTACCTTCCCAATTGCCAATTGGCTCTCTGTCTGGAGTTCGGGAGGTGTGAACAATCAACAGGTGAGCCCCCCTCCGAGAGAGCCCCAGTTGGAAGGAGTGTTCCATCAGAGATGCTGGCAATCATGGGGGATTTTTTCACAATAAGCCACCCTTCTTCATCTCAGTCTACTTCTCCTGAACATAAGCAAAATGAGGCTAAGGATTCTATGATTTCCCCAGCTGCACCTCAGTTCTCCTGGTATCACATACCGAAGAAGGTCAGACTTTGGCAACAGGTAATCCGTTTATTATTAAGAAAGGTGTTGATGCAATTGCAGGCACTGCGAAATCCTGCTTTTGCTTACATAATGGGACTTTGCTTCTGGAGACCAATTGTGATTTTCAAGCCCAACAACTGCTTACAGCTTTGGTCCTCCACAGCTGTCCTGTTTGTGTCGAGGTCCATCATATGCTGAAGTCTTCACGTGGTGTTATTTAGACTTGACTGCATAATGGTCCGACCAAGGGAGAAAGCCAAAATTATCTCTCTGATCAGGACATTACTGTGGTCCATTGGGTAATGAAAACGGTTGGTGCAAACTTAGTGCCTATACGCACTGTTTTTCTTACAGTTGATGAGTAGTGCTTTCACCGAAGATTAAGGCAGGTTATGAAGTCATCACTGTCCACCTGCACATTCCAATTGCATTGCTACCAGTTTCAATGTCATAACCACACTCCCGTGTCCTGTCAAAACACTGCTAAATATGTTACTTACGGTACAGATGCTCCTGAGGGCAATTGCGTGCCTCCTTCTTCCCACTGTATCGGTTTTAATGGTGACCATGCTACCTCATCCTGTAAGTGTCCCATATATCTCAATGAGTGGGCCATCCAAGAGATCTGGGTGAAGGAAAAAGCTCCCTACCCTTTTACTCACAAGTTGTTGGCTTGCCGAAAGACCTGCCTTCAGCCATCTGCCACTTATAGTACCATTGTTACTATGCCTGGATCCATGAAGGATATTGCCATGCAAACGTATGACCTCCTATTCAGTACTGCAGTTGTGAAATTGCCCAGTATCATGGTAGCCTCCCCACACCTTCTCCTACAGTTGTGCAATAAGCCACCAAATCTTCACCACCAGTAGCAAAATCACCTGCTACGCAACCAGCAGGCTACGAAGGACAAAAGGAACATTCCCACAAAAACTTTTGATGTCCCTCCAGCCAACAAAAGTCTGGGTCTTCATCTGCCAACAGTAAAGGCTCTAAGAAATCCAACAAATGCAAACAGTTTTCTCCTTTCCCTACTTGGAGATCCTCTTCAACAGTGTCGCCGCTTGATACCCTCACCCGGATGACCTCCATTTCGTCAGTGTGCGGTGTCTACCGTTTTTCTGACCTGAAATCTCCAGGCTGACCCAGGGAGAATGTTGATGCCTCCATAGATTTCATGGAACATCGTCCTACAGCCTTTACAGCCTACAGCAGTGAGTCTTCGAAGGCTGACACTCAGCAGCCACTGAGGAGACTGCCCTTCATTTGTTCCCTCCTCCACATTTCCGATTATGAACCTTCTCTAATGGAATGTTTGTGGCATTAGATGTAACAAGGAGGAGCTATGCTGTTCTTGGAATTGCAGTGTCCGGTTGTCTTCTGTCTCCAGTAAACAAAATTGCATGCTCAAGACCGCATTGACCTCTCGCATTTCCTTTCGGTCCACTTTGACCCCCACCCACCCAATTCAATTTCATGGGGAAACCATACTACTCATACAAGATGATGCCCATAGCCAAACTATCTCATTGAACACTTGCTGCAAGCTGTTGCAGTCCACATTTTTCCTCCTCAGTTCACCTTTTCTCTTTGTAGCATCTACATCCCTTCGTCATTCACTGTCATCAGGGCAGACTTACTCCAGCTTATTGGTCAACTCCCTCACACCTTTCTGCTGCTAGCTGACTTTAATGCCTGCTATCCCCTTTGGGGCTCTTTGAGAACCTCTCCAAGAGGTTCCATCTTGGCTGACCTCATCTGTCTTAACACTAGAGCACCCACGTTCCTTTCAGACTCCACGCACACCTATTCCCATTTGAACCTCCTGTTCTGCACTGCCCATCTTGCTTATCATTTCAAGTGGTCCATTCTCTTTGACATGTACTCAAGCGAACGTTTCCCATTTGCTATACGTTTGTTGACTTCTACCCCACCTTCACGTAAATGTAAAAGGCAGCTTTCTAAGGCTGACTGGAGGGTTTACACCTCCCTGGTGACATTTGATGAACAACATTCCCCAGTTGTGATGACCAAGTAGAGTATCTTACAAACATTATCCTTACTACTGCAGAATGTTCCATACCTTGCACTACTAGGTGGTAAAAAAAATGTTTATGGAACATCCTTATCCCCGTTTTGATGATACTCTCAATTGCAACTAATATATTTGTCCCACTGGTGCTTCCACTGTTGGAAACATTTTGTGTAGTCGTCTTTAAAAATGGCTGACAGCTCCTCCCTCCTTTTCTTCTTCACATCTTCAATGTTGTAAAATCGGTATCGTTTCCTGCCCTTTTCCACGTGTGGAAATAAGAAAAAGTCACATGGAGCCAGGTCAGGCGAATAAGGTGGATGGGACAGCAGAACCATGCCGATTTTAGCCAAAAACTGTCTATCAGAGAAGGCTGTGTGGGGAGGAGCATTGTCGTGGTGGAAGAAACAGTCTCCTGTCTGCCACAAATCGGGTCTTTTTTTGATGAAAATTGCTGCAAAATCTTCTGAGAACTTCCAAATAAAAGGTTTGATTGATGGTCTGGCCAAGGGAGCAAACTCTGATGAACTATATTCTTGACATAAAAAAAGCAAATCAGTATTTTTTTTATGTTTGACTTGATGACATTTTTTTTTGGCGGGATGACAATGATGTCTTTTATTTGTTAGACTGTTGCTTTGTTTCTGGGTCACAACCATATCACCATGATTCATCACCAGTAATGGCCTTTGACACAAAATCTGGATCGGTTTCAAGCTGCTGTTTCAAAGCATGACATGTTTCAACTTGACATTCCTTTTGTTGTCAGTCAGAACCCAAGAAACAAACTTGGCAGCAACCCTTTTCATTCGCATATCTTCCGTTAAAATTCCCGGAAACAAGCTCCAAGGTAACCCACTAATCTCTGATAGTTGATAAGTTGTGTGTCGAGGGTCTGTGAGTGCAAGCTCTCGAATTTTTTCAGTATTTCCGTTGATTTGGGCAGTTGCTGGACATCCAAAATGAGTTTGTCATCAGTCGACGACATTTTCCCTCGGTCGACGACATTTTGGCTTTTATTAAATTGAGCAAATCACTAATACACTTGAGTTTTTCCCATAGCGTCGTCCTGGTAAGCTGTTTTCAATATTATAACAGTTTCAGCAGCATTTTTACCAAGTAGGAAACAAAATTTCACAGCTGCACAGCTGCACGCTGTTCACTGAAACTTGTCATTATAAAAAACGAAACAAGAACAAAACATTGCTACCAAAAACAGTCACTACATATGATCATAACAAGCCAGGTTGACAACATAGGCACCACTGAACTGGCTCCACCCAAGGCAATGTCATTGCATTCTTTGGGATAGCAAAATAGCTAACTGGATTTACTTTATTAGTTCCAATAATGGTTTCACTCCATCTTCTGTAGTGTGGGGCAGCCTCCATTGGCTCTCTGTGTACAAGCTTCCTTCCGCAGTTTCCAGCCTGACCATAGCAGATGCTGTCATGGTGGAGCCTATTGCTATCACCAACATCTTGGACCGCTATTTTGTGGAGATTTCAAGCTCCACCCACTGTCACCTCTCTTCCTCCCTCAGAAATGAGTGTAGGAGGCTCGGATGATATCCTTTTCCTGTCAGAATCATGAATGCTACAATGCCACCTTTACTATGAGGGATCTTGGCTATGCTCTCATCTCATCCCAATCTCCCACCCCAGGGCTGGATGATGTTCACCTTCAGATCTTGCAGCATCATACACAGTAAGGACAAATACCTTCCTTCTAGCTACCACTCCACTTCTCTCACCAGCTGTGTTTGCAAGATGATAGAACGTATGATTCATTGCCACCTGGTATGTATCTCAAGTCTCGCAATCTACTGAACACTGCACAATTCGGATTTGTGTGCACCCTTCTGCAGTTGATCGTCTTGTCAAAGTTCATGGGGCTCATTTTTTGTAGGAAACTTTCTTGGTCCTGTCACATGTCTTATCTCACCGCACGCTGTACCTGATCCCTCGATGTTCTCCATGTCCTAAATGGTACTTTCTGGGGAGCATATCGGACCACCGTCCTCCATTTATACCAATCCCTTGTCCATTCAAAACTATACTATGGATGTTTCATTTCTTCCTCTGCACATCCTTCTATCTTACTTCACCTTAACACAATCCACCAATGTGGTATACATTTGGCCACTGGCACCTTTTGCATTAGCCCTGTTAAGAGTCTCTACGTAGAAGCTGCTGAACTGCCACAGTCATACCAGTGTGATGTCCTCCTCAGCGGATACACGTGCCATTTGTCTTCCATGCCTGGCCACGCATCCTATGCCCTCTTTTTTTATAACTCCCTTGACTGCCAGTAGGAGGGACTTGCTTCTTCTCTGTAACCTCTGAGAGTTCGCTTTCAGTTGCTGCTCTGGCAGATTAACTTCACGCTACCTGCCATGGTCCTGATGGGTGTGAACCCTTCACTACCTAGGCTTCTTGCAGTGGCCTGTGTGCATCACAGACTTCATTTACTTTCCAGGGACACTACTCTGGATTGAGTCTGTCACTGTAAGCTTCTTGACCCTTGCACAGAACTTAGTGATAGCACCTTCATGTACACCGATTATTTTTGGTGTTGGCTTCCAGAACAATGTTCAATCTTTATAGCAAAGCTCTTTGCCCTTTATCAATACACCCAGCAACACAGGCTTTTTAATTGTATCATCGTCTCTGATTCTCTTAGTGCCCTTCAGAGCCTCTGTGTGCTGTACACGCTCCAGCCCTTAATGCAACAGGTCTAGGAAATCTTCCACTTGCTTGCTGTTCATGGAGTCCCATGGTGGGTTGGTTCCTGGTCATGTCAGTCTGATGGGAAATGAGGCTGCTGACACTGCCAAGGTTGTAGTCCTCCTACCTCAGCCTCCTAGGTCTTCCATTCTTTTGGGTGGTCTCCATGCTGCTGCCTGTCTGCAGATGGTGTCATTTTGGCATCACCACTGGTCTTTTCTTCATGGGAACAAGCTCTGGGGGATTAAACCTCTCCCATCAGCTTGGCTGACATCCTCTTGGCTCTCTCGTTGGGCGGAAATCATTTTAGCTAGGTGGCGTATTCGGCACTGTAATTTTAGCTATTGCCATTTGTTACATGGTGATCCCCAACCACTTTCTGCTTATTGTCATCAACCATTTTCTGATCCGATGCCCTTTTTCTAATTGCTTATGTTCCGCTGTGTGTTTGCTATCTGAATTATTGGCCTTTCTAGCAGACAGTGCATGGGCTGTTGATCACATCTTACTGTTTATCTGTCCTAGCAATATGGTAAAGGACATTTAATCTTTGGTTAAGGACCTCCTCTGTTTCAACGGCATATTTCGTGAAGCTTTCTCCAAGAGGACGTCCTTGTTTTTAGCTCTCTCTCTCTCTCTCTCTCTCTCTCTCTCCTTCTGTCCATTAGTGTCACAACCATTAATGTGTAATGACATGGGTGCTTATGACCTCAATTGTTTTTTTGCCTCCTCCCCCCCCCCCCCCCCCAAAAAAAAAACAGCGGTGCTCTTAATTCATGACTAACCTTAGTCATACATTATTGTTGCCAAATAACTATACAACATGTCTAATGCTTGTAGTGCTTCATTAACCTTATGTAAAATGGCTGCTACATTTTTATGTCTAGTGGTGCACACAACTACACTCTTAGCAACAGGCTTCATCCTTCCGTGGTCTTAAGATAATACACTGTTTTGCTTCAAATTACATATCATTTACCAGAAACAGGATGAAACTGCAGGAAATTAAAGTCCATTAGAAATAAAACTTGACACTATTCTACCAACACTTTAGTAAATTAAAATGTTTGACGGAAGTCTACGGAAAAGCATGTACTTGATTTTTCAAGATTTTTAAATGCTAATTTTATGTAAATAGCTGAAATTTTATAGAAAAGAAACATGTAATAGACATGGTGGAAATGAAGCAAGAGAACCCATCCCAGCTTGATTGCTGCTCAGATCTGTCACAGTCAAGCCTTAGTGCCCAGAGACAGTCGCCCTTTATGTTTGGGTTGGGTTTGTATGAGTTTTTTCTACTTCTGAGGAAGGACTTTCTCCAAAAGCTAAAATATTTATAGCATTTTTTGTTGTGGCTGTCTGAGACTCAGTGCCTTCTCTGTGGGGTCAGTAGCAATCTCTCCTTTCCATATTACTATTAAGCTGTACGAATGTGTTTTATTACAATGAAGGGAGAATAATGACTTGCAACAACCCCCCCCCCCCTCCTTTCCAAGATATTATTCACTGTATCATCAAGTTGCTGTCTTTAATTTGCTACAAATACACTTTCTATCATCCACAATCAAAATAGCTGCAGAGATATAAGTTTACTTCCTCAAAGACACAGGCTTTATTGAATACCACTTAAGTACAAAAAAATCACAGAATATAATAGATCTCAATTCTTCTTGAAATAAACAGACATAGACTTCTGGAGGTTGATGCCTATTGGTTATAAATTTACTGGATAACTCAAACATTAATGCTTGAAAACATTGTAAGTTTGTCTTGACTGGGAACCACTCAAAAGGGGACCACTCTCTCGGTGCACGCATCAAAGGTGGGCCAGTGGTCAACACACTGGCCATCTAGATTTAGGTTTTTTGTTATTTTCCTAAATCACTCCAGGCAAATGCTGGGGTGATTCCTTTGAAAAGAGCGTGGCTAATTTCCTTCCCAATCCTTTCATCATCCGAGCTTGCATCAACCTCTAAACCGCGCTGTTCACAGGACATTGAAATCAAATCTTCTTTCCTTCTTCCTTCAGTGCACACACGTGTTGTCATTCAGTGCACACACACATTGTTGGTACACTCCCAGAAGGCACAACTTGTAGTTGAACAGTGTCAGTACTGCATTATGGAAATAGATGTGCTGAAGTGCATGCCAAACATTGATGACAGGAAATAGTAAAGTGCAGATTAATGTCCAGAAAATAGCCAAGTATCACAAGGTCATCATAAATATGTCCACCAGAGAAGGTGTAGTACACATCTACAGGCTGAGGCAAGTGACCTGAGATGGTCTGTGGCAGTCCTCAAATCTGTCACTGTTATTTATCCCGTAACCTGGCTGTGGTAATGGATGAATCACTCTGCACTGTATCTTGCGACTACACTGGACATATGTGTAATTACATGAATTGGTGTGCTTCTTTTCTTGTCTCCATCTTAGAAACTTGAGTTCCATAAACCTTATTGGTTTATGGGTCCAGTTTAATCATAGAATTTCAGCACGGAAGTTTATTGAATATTTTCTTTGATACACAATTTGAGTTGTATGATGCATATTTTTTTGTGCCTAGTCAGACAAAGGAATCGCAAGAAGCATCATGAAATTTGATGGATCGAATTCCCAGCTATGCAAATTTCAAATCCGGGCTTTGTTTGAACCTACGACATTTTGGATGTGGTGGATGGCCTAGAGCAAAACCCAAGAACTTGGCAACATCTGCAGGAAAACTGTGGGTAAAAGACAGTGCTCTTGCTCATTGTTGCATTTCAACTGTGATTGCATATTTGCAACTCGAATTTTTGATAAAGTGCACTTTTGCTTGTGAAATTCTAATGCTGTGCGCTGATAAGAAGCGGTGTGACTTTGGATTGCAAGCAAAATCCGCACCTCTCTCACATCCGTTGACTTACTTGATATTCTCAGTCAATCTTCTTCTCTGGATAGTCGGTCTTCAAAACCTCCTTCTCCGAACAATAATGCTGGTTACGGGAATTTATCAGACTCACTCTCACTCTCTCTCTCTCTCTCTCTCTCTCTCTCTCTCTCTCTTTCTCTCTCTCTCTCTCTCCTCTTGAAACAAGTGGATACTCGCAGAATACTTTTAGTTCAGCCATGGTATATTTCAACTTCCCCAAAGAACAAATTCACCATTTCTCACATGAACATTTGAATGTTTGCAAGTCAACCGATTCATCTAGCATTAGATTCGATTAAATACATTTTTTACGGTAGTTTTTGCACTCATATATTTATGAACATGTCTTGCTTCTAGCAAGTCCAACACTCGAAGTACCATTAAATGTCTATAGTAAATTGTTCATTTTTCTTTAACAATAATCACAGACACTAAAACAGCAAGGAATACTACATGATTGCTTCTTGCTTTTCCAATACGGCTTATGGCGCGAGCAGCAAACACCTGTCAATGCCGTTCAACCGTTGTGTCCAGCTTGTGCTCGTGACTCCTTTCCAGCCTGCACACACAAACATGTGTCACGCAGCATGTACATTCTCTCACACTTATTTTTAAAATATCATATGTTTGAGATGGTAGAAGGACAAGTGGTTCTGGAATTTACGTAGAAATTCTCGAAGCTCTACATATCCCTCCCCTCAGCTCAAACACGCGATATTTTACTCGTACTCATTATGTACATTATTATTACATAGAATAACAATTCATAATTCCACATTTTTTTATTAACCATGTATAACCCTTTTATTTATTATTTAGCTCTTCTTTTGTCATTTTACTTTGATTATAAAACGGGAGTATTTCACGCAATATTGGAGTCAGTTCTTTTATATCTAGGAGTCATGGGACCTAAACCTTTGGGTTTCCAATCATAAGCTCCAAATGTTCATGACACTTGGGAGTATTTTACTCTTTATTCTGATTCTTTGTACTGCTTCTTTAGTACATAATAACCTCATTAATTATGGACTGTTTGTAGTCTGGCGGAACTCTGGGCAAATGAAAGTGTTCTTTTCGACACTTGTAAACTCACATAAAACATAATAATGATAATGGAATATAGAATTCAACCTTACCAGAATAATTCCTATTAAATGAGTGACTTTCATCATGACACTGACCTTTTCCCCCTAGGATCAGCATCTGTAACTTACACCTGGGTTGACTCTATGTGTGCAGTTCCTCCTCCTGTTTTGGTAGGTATGCCCCTCTTAATTCCTATGCTCCTATGGTACAGGTCAATCCTCTTCTTGGCGCCCCTGTCCGCACAGTATAGGTCAGCCTTTCTTAGGTCTGCCTATCCGCCTTTTATATTCAGTAAATGCTAGGTGTACCCTCCTTATCCTTCCCCGAGTAGGCCTCATGGTTCATCCCCCTAGTATACAGCTTTATGTACACTATAATTAAATATTTCCTGGAAAAAATAAAAATCTAGTTCACACTTCACATTCACTTCTTAATATTTCATTTAATACTGTAGAGTCCTCCTCTACTTCAACTTCTGTAATCTTTAGTAGATACTATGTCTACCCATATTATTTCAACTCATAGTAGATACTATGTCTACACCTAATGATCACATCCCGCTACTCTTATGACTCACCACTCCATCAGAATATTTGCTACACTGACTTTACTTAATTAAGCATCATAATTAACTCCAGACTGTCTTGTGTTCTCCTTCATTACTCATGCCTCCTTCTTATGTATACTCTTTGTAAAATCATCATAGTTTTTCTTTACTTATGTATATATGTGATATGAAATGAAATGATTATAGTTCTTATATGTACATATATATATTTTCCTATATATATGTGTGATGTAGAACCGTCACAGTAAACAACAATGTGTGCATATTTCCCGATGTACACATAACTTCCCCCTACAACACTTGACGGTTCATACCTCTCGACAGGTTTCCAGTTAGTAGTTTCATTGTTTGCATACTCGTGTATCTTTGTGTGTGTGATGATGTGTGTTTGTGTAGCCTGATTCTTTGACCTACTTATATAAAATAAGTTATAGGTTGTTGGAAACTACGGAAAATGAGAAGGACTTCTGCAATAGAAGTAGATGAATATGGAAAGAGGGCAAAAATAGACAGGTACTCAAAAGAGAAGTAAGAAAGGAAAAAATAGAAATGGTTGTTAAGATCGAAGAAGAGAAAGAAGGTAGCTTCAAAGACAGGAAACCCTTCCCACCTTCCTTCCCCAGGATCCGTACTTCACTGGTACTTGAGTGAGAAGCCAGAGGAGGTACGATGTTAAATGTCTCCTACAGAACGGACATTCTCACCTTCATCTTTGAAGTCCCTGAAGAAAATCTTAGCAACCCCTATGGAGTGGCAAATGGTTAAGAATCAGTCACACTTGTCTGCAAGGGTTGCCTGGAAAGTGTGGTGTATGTTCTGTGTTAGCCTTGATTTATTAGTTAGTGTAAATCATTCTTTAATCTATAATACCCACCCCTTCCAAAACCAATACAAACCCTCCCCTTTACATCACATATATTAAAAGTTTAAAACGTTCTATAAAAATATAAAATTATACACTACAATATAATAGTTGTTTAGCTAATCACTTTACACTATATTTTATACACACATAAAATACTCTGTTTAGTTTATGTCTTCTAGACATCACTTGGTTTAAATAGTACCATCATTCTATACCTTTCAGTCAAATAATATTTTATTTGTTTCAGTTCATGTCTAGAGATCACTGTTCATCTGTGTTTCTCTTAACTTGGTTCTAATCTTGTAGTCATATCTGGTTCCCTAATTACTAACATTATAGGATAGTTTAAGAATTCAGGAATAGATTACAGAATTATTTAAGAATTGAAGGGAATTCGGTGGAGGAAAATTAAGTTTGAAGAAACAGCGAAAACGACTAGGGATCCAACAGTCATCACTCTGCCCTTTAACACACAATGGTAACGTCCCTGGGGGACAGATATGACTCCACCTGGATCCCATGGATCTGATATTAATGTCACTTGATTACTCACAGACCAATAATTCTCGTTAAGTTTTGTGTGAAAGTTTTCCTATAGCAAACAATTACCATTTTACTAGGAAACACAACATTAAGTAAAGTTATTCTATTTTCTACTGTGTCATGGACAAGTTTGAATTCTTTGCACAAGTTGTCTGTAACCTTGTTAGTATCATTAGGTTTATAAAAAGCAACAGTCATAACATTTCCGGACATTATACTCTCAGTAATTTCTCGATCTATAATTAGCTCAAATGGTCCCGCCAGACTACTTACATTTATAATGTCAAAGTTGACTATTTTTTCTTTGAAATTTTGTTCTACATTATTTACTCATGTAGTAACAACTTGTATACTAACACCTGGAACTTTTGATTGAATAATCGATATTAATTCCTTAGTCTGATTCATGCTCTCTTTCAAAGTATTCATTTCCTGCTTTACAGCTTTAAATTTAACATTACACATATTTTCGAAAGATCCTGATTTTTCATTGATATCTGATTCTACCTCATTGCATCTGTCCTCAATCTCAAATTCTAATTTTTTTTTTTTTTTTTTTTTTTTGATAACTCATGGAAATTATCATTCTGCTTACCACAAATGTCAGTGAGCATTTTATTTATATGAATATGCAGGGAACTAGTCAATTCATTCTTCAAATCTATCTTAAAATTCTGTACTTTAGTATTTAAAGTGCTGAATTGAGTCTTCAAATCTCCCATGCCTTCACATAGATTACTAAATTTTTTACTTTGTGAATCTACCTTGGCACTTAACAATCCTAAAGATTCATTCGAAATGTCCAATTAAACATTTAAAGTTGTATTCTGAGCATCTAATTTATCATTTAAAGTTGTACTCTGAGCATATAATTTAGCATTTAACTGCAGACTCTGAGCATTTAAAGCTTCATTTAACTGAGCATTTACCGAGTCTAACTAAAGATTCTGAGCTTTGATTAGATTTACTAACTCAGAGCAATCAGGCCCTTCTTTAGTAATTCTCATAGCCATGGCTGGTTCTGACATCTCTCCAACGTATTGTATACTGTCCATGCCTCTATAGACTTTAGCTCTTGTGAGCATTTAATATTAATTTCAATTATACCAATTACATAGTAAAAGTTCACCCCACAGTATTTTGTAACACTTCTTACCACAGTAATAAAGTTTTTATTTCACTCTCACCCGGCATAGAATTCTAGCTATCTTGGTGAGCAGGTGTGTAGTCAGCACTGGTGAACAGCACTGGCGCCAGCGGCGTCGAATGTTGGTTTCGGTGTCGGTGGGCGTATGCGTAATCAGCACCCGTGATCAGCGACTGGTGCTGGCGTCATAGGACTTAGGCTGGTTTCCACGTCTGCGTCCCTGCGATGTGGGTAGAGCCGCTTACTCACCACACCAGATCTTCTTCGATGAATTAGTCTCGTCATATTTCTTCTTAGTTTAATACATCGGAATCTTCTCTCTTTTCTTTTACCATAATATCTGTCTTATGTCTTTTCTTGTATTGCATTTATTACTTTTCACTTTTTGAACTTTTAGGCCAAATCCATTTCCATGAAACAGTTCTCTTGCCTTTTTATTCCTGGTTGCTGTGGCAGCACATCATATCTTCTGCATCGATTTCCTCTCAAAATTCCCATTTTTTCGAGTCCTTTTCACTGATCGCCACTTTCTAACTTTTTTGGATGACAGAAAATAATATCTTCTTATTTGTGTAATCTATTGATCACATATAGGAACTTTAGTGTCAATGTACTAGAACTGCTATGCAAAACAAAATTCTCTTCTTAGACATATAAATATCTTTGTCGTCTCACTCGTATCTCGAACTTTAGAAATAATTAAGTACATTAGACATAAGAGTTGGTTTAAAAACCATATGAAAATATGAACATGTGTCTCCACTTCTCCGAGTCCAAGACTTCTTTCCAGCCTGCACACGTAAACATGTGTCGCGCAGTATGTATGGTCTCTCACCCTTATTTTTAAAATATTGTGTGTTCGAGATTGTAGAAGGACAAGTGGTTATGGAATTTATGTGGAAATTCTTGAAGCACTACAAAATGTAGGAGAAATTGTGCCTGATCCATAATATACTCTCACTCATGAAAAATTGCCACGAGTACTGTCACAGCATATCAGAAAAATCATGAACACTGTGAGTCAGGTCAAGGATGTGTGTGAACCAGTGTCTGATGTAGTGATAAGGGTCAATATCCTTGGAAACCTTCTGACGAAGTTCCATGGCCTAGTCACGTGTATTTTGTACCACTGTATAGATTTTTACTTCCTGCATCTGGTGCTGAAATTTCGTCTGTTATCCACAGAAACATAGACATCTTCTAAAGAAACGTGCTTGTACAAATTGTCCACTCTCATCAGCAGTTTCTGCATCATTTTGAATACTAATGTCCTGTTTATTTCTTTCATTGAGTTTGACCAGTTGTTCATTCAACATTGATTGTTTAAAGGATGCAGCATATTGTTTCATTCTTTCCATAAATAACTTAATAAAAGCTTTTGAACATTCTTGAAATTTCTTCACCGACAGGTATATCTTTAAAAGTGTTGATTTTGCATGTAAATTATACAGTTGTAGCGGCTCAAACATTGCCTCGTCTTGTCTAATTGATTTTTCTAAGTTTCCATGTTTGCTAAATCTATACTCCCAATGACTTCTATTTCTGATTTAAACTTTATCACATGCAAAATAATGAAAAGGTGAATGGAAGCACTGTGTTCATCAACTTCAAATCTAGAGATTGATTATTGGTCATTGTTTAATCGATCACCATTAATGACTATAATAGTTGAGCATCAGTCCATCTATAATTCTTACACTCAAAAAATGGATTCATTATTGCTCCTTTCCATACAAAATCACATATATAATTTCTCCTTCTTGATTTATTCATCTGTAAAATATAAATGAACAACAGTATCCAAATCTTATTCTTTTAAAATACCCTGACAACAGCACACATGGTGTTATGACTCTCCTGTCTGTAGATGTATAAAATAATGGAATGTTTAGAATTCATAAATATGAAAGGGAAGGGGAAACTGGCTGGCGTAATAGCAAGAAATTTAAGGGGGGGAGGCACTGCCATGAATGGTAAAATACCAGTGGCTACAGGTGTTGGAGCAGCACCTTTTTTAGGATAGGTAAGACAGAAAGATGTCAAGTTCTACGAGAGGTCAGGATTGAAACAAATCTTCAGTTTAGGAAAGAAATTAAACAGCACAATTCTAGCACATTGGATCACCAATCACAGCTATCAATTATAAATTTTCACCAATCACCAGAAATTTTATCTCCACCAAGTTGTATCTCAGTCCTAGGTAATTGCATTGATGAATTAAAGTCACCCAACCCAATTGACATAATCTGCCTCTCTGAACACCATGTGACCACTGGTATAGGAACTAGGCCTAAGCACAATGAGAAACTCAGACAGGAGAGTACTGCAAATGTTAGAATAAGGAAAGGTTCTCATAAAAGTATAATTAAAAATAATGTAAGTATATTTCATCAAAATATTGGGAGTTTAAAGAATAAAGTAGATGAGCTTCTGGTTTGTTTAGAAGATTTAGAAGCTGAGAATGAAATAGATATACTATGCCTGTCTGAGCATCGCATTGTTACTGATATGGATAAGGTAAATGTAAGTGGTTATAAGCTCTCTGCACATGTAATGAGAGAAAATATGGAGAAAGGAGGAGTTTCCATATATGTCAAAAGTTATCATTGTGCAAAAAGTATAGAAACAAAAAAGTTTTGTGTAGAGAAACATATAGAAGCATGTGCCTGTGAGCTTAAATTAAATAAAGGCACATTTATAATTGTAACTGTATATAGGTCCCCATCAAGAAATTTTCATCTATTTCTGAAAAATTTGGACTCCTTGTTGTGCTATCTGTCAGACAGGGGGAAGCAAATTATTATTTGTTGGGACTTCAATGTAGATTCTCTGAAAGAGGGTAATATGAAAAATGACCTTGAAGTATTACTCGGTTCTTTCAATTTGACACCCGTTATTGATTTTCCTACTCGGGTGGTAAAGGATAGCAGCTCACTGATAGATAACTTCTTTATAGACCAAGATAAGTTTAACCAGATAAATGCTCAGCCTGTTGAGAATGGTCTTTCTGATCATGGTGCACAGCTAGTTACAATATATGACATAGCTCCATTCAGCAATACTAAACAGTCCTCCAAAGTAGTACGTTCAGTCAACGATTTAACAATTGCAAATTTCAGGGAAAGCCTACAGCAGTTAGACTGGGATGAGGTGTACCATGAACCTGATGCCAATTTAAAATATAATTTATTTCATGACATTTTTGTAAATGCATTTGAAAACTGCTTCCCCAAGAAAATAGTTAAATATACTCGTAAGAAACCTTGTAACAAACCATGGCTTACTAAGGGTATAAAAATATCTTGTAACCGGAAAAGGGAAATGTATCTGACAGCAAGAAAGAGTAGTGACCCAGAAACTATCAAAAATTATAAAAACTACTGTGTTATATTAAGAAAAGTTATTAAAAAATCCAGGAGTATGTGTATCATGTCTGAAATCAGCAACTCTGATAATAAAATTAAAACAATTTGGAATATTATTAAAAGAGAAACAGGTCAACCAAGAGCAGAGGAAGACAGTATTACCATCAAATTGAATGAAAACTTTACGAACAAAAAGTCAGAAGTTGAAAATATTTTTAATAATCATTTTCTAAATGTTGTGGATATAGTAGGATCCAGGTGTTCATTAGAAGATGCTAGGCTGTTAATGGAAGAGGCCATACCTATGCAATTTGATACAATTGAAATCTCACCCACTTCTCCCTCTGAAATTAGGAAAATAATAAACTTGCTTAAAAGCAAAAACTCACATGGAATTGATGGCATTTCCAGCAAAATACTAAAAGCTTGTTCTCAACAGATAAGTAAGATTCTCAGCCACCTGTGTAATAGCTCTCTGGAACAGGGCATTTTCCCTGATAGACTGAAATATGCTATTGTTATACCTTTGCATAAAAAGGGGGATAGATCTGATGTCAACAATTACCGTCCAATCTCCCTTCTAACAGCTTTATCCAAAATTTTTGAGAAAGTAATGTATTCAAGAGTAGCTTCACATATCTGTAAAAATGAAGTACTAACAAAATGTCAGTTTGGTTTCCAGAAAGGTTTTTCAACAGAAAATGCCATATATGCTTTCACCAGTCAGATCTGAATAACCGAACACCACCCATTGGGATTTTTTGTGATCTCTCAAAGGCTTTTGATTGTGTAAATCATGAAATTCTGCTAGACAAGCTCAAGTATTGTGGCATGAGTGGGACAGTGCACAAATGGTTTAATTCGTACCTAACTGGAAGAGTGCAGAAAGTTGAAATAAGTAGTTCTCGTAACATGCGAAGATCAGCACATTCCTCAAACTGGGGAACTATCAAGAATGGGGTTCCACAAGGGTCAGTCTTGGGTCCTTTGTTGTTCTTATTATATATTAATGACTTGCCATTCTATATTCATGAAGAGGCAAAGTTAGTTCTCTTCACTGATGATACAAGTATAGTAATCACGCCTGACAAACAAGAATTAACTGATGAAATTGTCAATACTGTCTTTCAGAAAATTACTAAGTGGTTCCTTGTAAATGGACTCTCACTGAATTTTGATAAGACACAGTACATACAGTTCTGTACAGTGAATGGTATGACACCATTAATAAATATAGACCTTAATCAGAAGCATATAGCTAAGGTAGAATATTCCAAATTTTTAGGTATGTCCATTGATGAGAGATTAAATTGGAAGAAACACATTGATGATCTGCTGAAATGTTTGAGTTCAGCTACTTATGCAATAAGGGTCATTGCAAATTTTGGTGATAAACATCTTAGTAAATTAGCTTACTACGCCTATTTTCACTCATTGCTTTCATATGGCATCATATTTTGGGGTAACTCATCACTGAGGAATAAAGTATTTATTGCACAAAAGCGTGTAATCAGAATAATAGCTGGAGTCCACCCAAGATCATCCTGCAGACATTTATTTAAGGATCTAGGGATATTCACAGTAGCTTCTCAGTATATATACTCTCTTATGAAATTTGTTATTAACAACCAAACCCAATTCAAAAGTAATAGCAGTGTGCATAACTACAATACTAGAAGAAAGGACGATCTTCACTATTCAAGATTAAATCTAACTTTGGCACAGAAAGGGGTGAATTATACTGGCACTAAAGTCTTTGGTCACTTACCAAATAGTATCAAAAGTCTGACAGATAACCAACAAGTATTTAAGAAGAAATTAAAAGAATTTCTGAATGACAACTCCTTCTACTCCATAGAGGAATTTTTAGATATAAATTAAGAAAATAAATAAAAAAATAAAAAAATAATAAAAAAAATAAAAAAATAAAATAAAATAAAAAATAAAGAAAAACAAAAAAACACAAAAAATAAAGTTGTTATATTAACTTAAGTATGTTGTTAAATTAACCTAATTATGTCATGTATTGGAAAATTCGACTCGTTCCACATCATTACGAAATATCGTATTCATGATCCATGGAACTAGTATTAATCTAATCTAAAATCTAATCTAATCTATAGACATTATTCAAATTGAGTGCACTTTTTTTTAATCAATAGCAACACTAATACAGTGAGTGAGAAGCAAGACCAAACAATAAAAATTATATTACCCTTCCGTCTGTCGAGGCTCCTTGACAGAGCCATGGCTCACTGAAATAATGATTTTTCATGTAGCCAGCATGATCCAGGTTCTGGTTTTCAGATAAGAACACTGTGTGCTTAAAATTCCTTCATCTGTTCATTTATTGCTTCATTTCACATGCCAGCAACAACATCTCTGCCCCACCAACATACAACTTCAGCTACTGAGAACAACAAAGACTGTGTATATGACAAAGGTAGTATTTTACATTACAACTGATTTATTTATTGACAATATTTTCTTTGATGTTGATTTGAAAATTTGTAATTAACATTTTCAAAGTTGATGACTTCAAATGGATACAAAAGTACGTAGATAAATTTTGAAGTATGTGTAAAATAATCAATTTTTCTGAAAAATAATGGAACTAGTATTATCTTTTTTGTTAAAACTATACAAAAGACAAAACATATTTTTGAATTTGTTTGTTTAATAGAACAGATTTACCATGTGTATTGGGTAATCTTTTTAACTGTTTCAATGTTTTCTGTGTGTAGTGAAAGCCGGCCACTCATCAGTTCGATGACAAGCGGCAAGCATTTTTGATAAAGATGGATTATCATTCTAAGTTCCTCCCTCAAGCAGCCCATGTCATGCATCCACTAAATCAGGTGGATAAAAAAGGCATTTAATACCGTTAGAGACTGCCTGTGAGTGCATATGCTGGATTTGGCACTCTGCCTTATGCCCTTTTCCCCACCGTTTCTGCTAGTTGTGGCAGAAAATGTCTCTGTGAGAGGTAATTGTGGACCACAAAGCACTGTTTACGCTATTCGGGCAGTGTTCCAGCCTTCCAGAATGCACAGCACAATGAGTTAAGCATTGGATGCTTTTCCTCAACTTCTATATTTATACTAAAAAATACAAACCCATGGCACAACACACAAATATACATGATCTGTCCCTCCTACCCATGGGACCAGATGCAGGTTACGACCAGCAGGAAATCTTATGCTTCCACATATATGTGGAACAGTGACAAACTGTAGATGGGTTACCAATTACCATTGCTCAAATTACTGCAGGCATGCATCACGACCCTATCTTACTGCGACTGCGACTTTGTGCTCCATGGGTGGCCTGCAGACTTTTGAAGAAACCATTCCAGAACCTTGGGACTGGGCTTTCCTTTCCTATCATCTGTTGGTCATCGCTGGCGCCATCCAGATTGACAATGAGGCAGATACTCACCATGCCACTCCTCCATTGTGGGTACTGAGGAATCTCTCAGTTGAAAGCC
This sequence comes from Schistocerca americana, assembly GCF_021461395.2. NCBI lineage: Eukaryota > Metazoa > Arthropoda > Insecta > Orthoptera > Acrididae > Schistocerca > Schistocerca americana. Next base: position 1,034,706,742 of record NC_060119.1, on the reverse strand, counting down.
TTGGTTGGCGACTCGCTTACTTACTAGTGTTCAACAAGGATGTGGAAGCCGTGGTGCACCATTGGTACACTTGTGCCCTATATCATGCTGCTCGACCCCAATCTGTCACCACTTGACCCACTCCCAGTCTCCCTGGGACAACATTCATTTGGACTTTCTGGGTTCCTTTCTGGGCTCCTTGTGATCCATTGTCATGGGTGCTTACTACCCATATGTGGTCAGCATAGTGCTTGTAACAACAGATGCCATGGTTAAGATGCTTATCTAGATTCTTGCCGTCGAAGGGCTTCCCCAAACCATTGTGTCAGCTTTTAAACAATTCATTACCTCAAATGACACTAAGCACCTATTTATTGCATAATTTCTTCCATCCTCCAGTGATGAAGCAGGGTGTAATGTGTGAACATTTAAACAGCAAATATTAAAAGCAGTCGGCACAATCAACACAACCACCACCAAAGGCAGCACTCATGATGTTCCTGAGCACATACGGAACCACTCCTATCCATGACTGTAGCCTGGCAGAGCTCCTTCATTTGAGGCAACCGCAAGTCTCCTCCATTGCTAGCCCCACAGCCCCGCAAACACCAGATTCAGCATGCTAGACAATTTCCATTGGACTTGGCAGTATGGGCAGATTTGCATGTGATGAAAAATTTGTGAATGCTGGCCACCACATATGGGTGGCACCTTATGTCAATTAAGACCCAGAAGGATTTGGAGCATTGTCATACTAACCAACTCTGTCCACATATATCAACGGCACTTCCGCCTGTGGACCACCCTAACTTGGACAGCCCCCATTCACCAGTCACACCACCACAGAGGTATAATTTGCACTGCAGACCAGCAGTGGCAATTTCCATGGTCACAAGTGTGGAGGTTGAGGAGTTTTTCATGCTACCTCCACAACCACGACCTCCCAGCATGTTGCTGGATGCTCCTGGTTCCTCACACCAGCTAATGGACTTCAATGTCAGGACGCCAACTATACCCCAGTTCATCTCCCAAAACAATAGCCAGGACACAGCTGGCCATACATACCCATTTCAGGGGGGAGGGATCTAGTATCCTGGGTTGGCAAGTTTAAAGGCCTTCCAGAGAGTATAGAATCTGCCAAGCACACTAGACAGAGCTACTACTAACACAGCCATGCTCCTTACCCTGCTATAATACTGACCTCTTTCGCCAGCCAGTAAATGTTTGCTGGAGAACTCTTTAAAGTTCCACCATGTCGCGGCACTGCTTTCAGTGACGTGTTTGCCTTGCACTTGTGTTGCTAAACATAACACATCGTTGTTCTTGTTTTTTCACTCTGCTGTGTTTTGGTTACCCTATTTGGATTACTCATCAAACTTGTTTGTTTCTTGTACCATCTCCATATGTCCATTCTTTTAGTCATATTCTGTCAGCACTCAGTGATCCACCGTGACAGTTCCCTAGTGCTTGGCCCTCCTCTGGGGATTGCGGATTCTTTGAGCTTTGAGTTGATTCTGTTCTCGTCCAATTTCAGTCATGATAAAGGAAACTTTTTTTTTTTTTTAAGGGGATTACAAAGTTTATCAACCGCATGCCAACTTAATCATGTTACTGTCAGGATTTGCAAATTTTTGAAAAGAAAAGTCACATTCACAGTACTCTTATGAATCTTGGCTAATTCCATTTACTGTAAATAGTGACAGAGAACCATACACTGGCAGGTGAATGACTCTGGGATTACTAGTCATGCTTCTGTAGCTCTCGTTTCCCTCTCTCGATGAAGTTCATCTGTGACTAATAATAGAAACCGTTCTGGATTTGAAGATTAATAGGTCAAGGTTAACAACAGCAGGCTGTAGTGAATTCTTACTTTTACTCCTACAGACTGTGTTGTTAACCAAAATGGGACACTGCTAGCCATACAGTACGGGAGGGAAGGTATGAGTTTTAGAGCTGTCTGAGGATTAATTGAACATTATGATGATGGAAATTTCTAAATGAAAATGGCAGATGGAAAATGCATTGCAAAAACCATCATCCAAAGGTGATTGTGGGTGACTCTTAACCCATTTGCCTGTGGTGATGGGTATAGCCATTGTAGCAGCTCTATGTATTGTGGTACAATGATGGCTACACCTGTCAATGTGCTGTAGGGGTAACATATGACTCTTCTGTAGCTCTGCGCTTTCTGTAATAATTCTGAGCCATACTGCTGGATGGCACTTGTATGCTTATGAAACTGGATCCACAGCACTAGATGGGACTAGTTGTGTGTTTGTGCAACTGAAGCAATAATTCACATGTTGACTGTGAATTATGACCTCAGTGAGTGACAGAGTGCTTGGTCCCTATAAAGCAGCAGCTATGAAAATTCTGTGTGTTTTGGAAAATAATTATATTAGTGGTGCAAGCAGCAGTGAAGACAATGACATTGCAAATGAGACATCAAGAAGTAGCATTTTGGAGGATGAGGAAATTGTAAGTAACAACAAAGTGTGGCATCACATAAAATGTGTGCTGATGTGACAACAGAGTGTTCCACTGTCTCTTCAAAGTCAGCTCATTGGGACTCGGACAATGAAGCTAATGTTCTTGTAAGTGGCAGTTGCACTGTAACATCTGAAATAGAAGGAAGCAATAGTTTGCAGTGTCCCGGACAAAATCCAACAGAACTTCAAGTCATAAATAGGTTCCTAACAAAAACATTTTTTGAGGACATTGTGAGAGAAACTAACTCTTACGCGGCTAAAACACAGGCTACTAATTCAAGCAGTGACAACACATGCTGGTTTCCTGTAACAGCTGGCGAACTGAAGGCCCACTTTGCTCTCTACATCCTCTTGTCACAGACATGAATACCTTCAGTACAAGACAGTTGGTCACAAAGAAAAATAATTGAGACGCCAATATTTGGTAAAACAATGCCACCGATAAGATTCAGTGCTCTCTCTAGGTATTTGCACTTTGCTACTGAACCACCAAAAACACAAGATGATAAACTGGTGAAAATAAGACCAAGCATTTAGCAACTGCTTGACAAATTTCAAAGAATGTATGTTCTTGGTAAAGATGTTAGCATCGATGAAAGCCTGATGAATTTTAGGGGCAGGCTTTCATATATTCAATATAATCCATCAAAGAGAGCCAAATTAGTTGTAAAAATACATAAAGTATGCTCTTCAGAAAAGGATACTGTTATAACTGAAGATATATACCGGAGAAGAGGAAGAAGATTGTGGTCAAACTGTGTGAGACACTGTTTAGAGAGTGGAGAACTCTTTACATGGACAACTGGTACATCTCTCCCAACTTGGTTAGGAACTTACTAGGTAGGAGAACACATGCTGTTGGGACTGTAAGACAAAGAAGAAAAAAATATGCCACCCATATTCAGTGGAACCAAACTGAGGAAAGGAGGACTAATATTCATGTCATGAAACAATATGCTTGCTGTGAAATGGTCAGACAAAAGAGACGCTCACTTCCTGTCGACACTTCATGATATACCAGAGTATGTGGGGGTACATAAATGTGGAAAAAATTCCTAAGACCTAAGTTTTATCAATTACAGCCAATGAATGGGAGTGTTGACATACACAGCCAGTGTCTTTCCTCATACCCACTTATGAGACAGTATGTCAAGCAATGTAAGAAGATAGATTTTTATCTCCTAGACATAGCACTGCTAAATGCTAGTGTGATTTACCACATATGAACCCAGTGCCTAAGAGGACGATGACAAAGTTCTGGCTCAGTGCTGCAGAGCAGCTCTTGAACAGCACAACTCTCCCAGTCCACACTTGTAAGGGATGACTAATGCAGAAAATCCACTAAGGCTTCAGTAGAAGCTGGGGACATTTTCCAGCAACAATAGTGTCATCTGAGAAGAAAAGTGCTCCCTCCAGAAGATGCAAAATTTTTTATGATTGAAGACATTGTGAGAAAACTTGTTTTAAATTTAATGTATGTAAAGTTGCCCTTCATGTGGACAAATGTTTCATGATATACCATACACAACTAAACTATGTCTTGGTATGATGATGTAAGTTGCTAAAAAAAGTATATTTCTTCATATTTTATAAATAATTGTGTATGTGTGAAAAATTAAAACTACACAGCAGAAATAATTGTATTCCAATGACAAATCTGTTCTCAAAAATTCTACGTGAATGGTTTAAGGGGAGTCTAAATCAGAAAATCATTCTGTTTTTTGTACTATCTTTGTCTCCCAGTCATTCAGCTGAAAGTGAATCACTATCTGCTGTCATTTTCTGAGTGTGGGGTTAGTGAAAGCCAATAATAGCCACACATAAGACTGTTACTAGTGTAATTATTGTGAAAACTAAATTAATTCGTGCAAAACATTATTTTCAGTAATGTTCACATTTTCAAATGTTTCTTTAAGGATTTGTGGACAATACATGTTACATAGAATGTAATTATTTTTCAGGTTCAAGTGGTGAAATCATTCAAATTATGCAAAATTATGTTAATAACACTGGAGATGTTCAGAGTGTGAGCCTTTTAGCCATACAGACCTTCACTCAAGAACTCCTGGATAACGATACTACACAGTCATGGATTGAAAGGTTAGTGAAATACTTCAAACCAACTTTAAATGAAGTAAATATGGGAAATTAGGTTTCACAGTCTTTCTTCAACATACAGAATTGTTTTAAGAAACCTTAGAGCACAAAAATTGCCAAAAAATGTTATGAAAGTTACAGTGTGTGATCATAGTTTTAAGTGCACACATTACTTTTTCTGTAGAGAGAAGAATTGTCAGAAAAAATCAGCAGTCAAATAGCAATAGAAAACACTTTTTTTGAAGTAGATGGAAACACAAACAGTGATGATAATTTCACCTCTAAGGTCTAAACTTTTACTTGTGTTTTAAAAGGTAGAAGGAAACAAGGTTACTTAGGGCTTAATTGCAAAGTCATTTAAGACAACAGCCAAAAGAAGACAGAAGTAAAGAATAAAATTATGAGCAACAAATGAGATACAAAAATCTAGAACTTATAAATTTTGGAGATAGGGGTTTCTGTCCCAAATAATACTGCTCTCGATGAGGAGGTGAGCATAGTCTTCCAAAATTCTGTTCCGGTGTTAGTCTCATGTTATGAACTTTTCCTCAGATGTGAGACTATATTGGTGCAGTACCCAGAAGTGCTGATAGATACCCTTAAAGTAATGAGTTATTTTATGGGGTGCAAATATGTGGTGCAAATATGCTGAGCAACTTACACCACAGACAACTTGGAGAATCAAAGTCTATTAACCATTGAGCTAAATGTACTATGAGTTACTGACTATTAACCAATGTTACTGACTGGAGACTATTGGGTTTCACTTGCACGTCATCAGTGTGGAAACTGGTTATATGGACCCCAGCTTCTGAAATTCAGAAGCATTCAGCTAGGTTGAAACTGCTATGAGCTCTGCCAAGGTAGAGTGAAACTCATTGGGCACCGGCAGCACCACATTTCAGTGTTTGGCTAGACAGATAATAATATGTACCTGAGGAAACCAACTGTCCTTTGAAATTTTATTTAGGCACAATAAATTGTAGAACTCAGTGATCTAAAGATAGATTAATGGAGTTAGAAGAGAAATTAAATTAGATCATATGAGATATGATAGGTTTAACAGAAGGGTAGGGTGGGGGGTAGAGAATTAAAATCAGGTCATGTGTTTTACTGCAGAAGAACAGTCATAGAAGCAATCTCAGAAAGTCTAACAAGACTTTTTTAAAAAATCAACAAAAGGTATTACATAGATACCATTAAAGCCTATGCATCAATGTGCTCACATTCTGATAAGAAGATAGAAGATCTTTACAAATAGTACCAAAATTGATAAATGATAGCAGCAAGCTCACTACAATATTACAATGTGGGATTATAGTGCAAAAGCAGGACAAAAATGAAGGAGAGGTTCTATAGTTGGAAAAATGGATGCAGTATTGGGTATGACAGAGGTTGTGCACTTGTACGGTGCATGCAAATGTTGCTGGTATGGAGAAATTAAAAGAAATAAAAGTCTCAGATGGAACAAGGCAGTTAGTGAAATGAAGGCAAGAATCCATACATACTATAAAATTGCACGTACATTTGTGTATGTATGTATGTATGTATGTATGTCCCATATGTCCTCCTAAACCACGATTTCAACCAAATTCCGTACACATATCACTTACTGTCTGGAAATCATTGCTGTTGGCTGCCTATCTACCTATCAAAGGAGTGGGGATGAAAAAGCAGAGTAGTCCTTGACATGTGAATACCCATAATTTAGTCGTTCAGTATTTGAGAATGAGAGTACTTATAGATGTGCAACAAGTTTTACACATAATTTCAAACCTTTGTGAAACTTTGTCTTGCCGACAACCTCCACAAAATGATGAAAGGAAAAAAGTCTGTTGCGTGTGACATTTTCACTGTTTATGCAGTAAAATTGATGTTTTATTTATATTCACAACACTTTTTCTGACAGTAGGCAGATATACCACTGGATGCACCTACAAAGTTAAATCATTGTACATAAAATAGTTCTGGAAATACAATGTCATAAACATTGAGCTACATGAAAATGCAACTTCCGGGCAAAATTCACTAGAGATGTGGGTGAAATATGTGTACAAATAAATGTGAAATATGTTAAAGATTTGTGTATTTGGACAAAGCCATGGATCAATATCTCATCCTAAACCCCTAGAATGATTCAACAAAATTTGCTGCACATATTAGTTACAACCTGCAAAGAAATACTGTGGGGGCAAAAACCACCAATCTCCTATTGGGGTGAGCATGATAACTTGGATGGAGAATGGGGGAAGGGGATAGGAGGAGATTGGCACAGATTGTGGAAGGGGGGAGGATATGGGCAGATAGGGGAGGGGGAAATGGGCAGAGAAGGGAGAGGAGGAAATGTACAGGAAAACAAAGGAAAGAGAAGAAGATGGACAGAGACAGGGGTAGGAAGAGAGAAGCAGAGAGAGTTGAGAGGAGATGATGAACAGTGTGTTGGGGTGGAGGAGGTGGACAGAGAGAGAAGGTGAAGGTGGAAATGGATTAATAGAAGATTGGAATAAACACAGATGTGCAGAACACTGGGTGCCCAGATAGTGATAGAATGAACTGATCTAAACAAATCTATCTGTGAATGTCTTTGAGAGGAAGCACAAAGGTATAATTAAAATTTGGTGTGAGGAACAGTCAAACACAATAAAAGTATGAAGTAAAGAAAACAGAAATTTATTTTTAGTAGACAGTACTTTTCATCAGTTAAGGTGAGAGAAAATTATACAGACATTCCAAGGTTTCTGTAAATGTTTGTACAATTCAAGAGATTTACCAGAAAAACAGACACACATAATAATGAGAGTCTGTAACTGAAAGCAGATGAGCTGTGCAAAATCACTCAAGGTATTGAGAAAGGAAGGGTACCAGTGAATCATGGTGTTTTAATAGAAATTATTAAACCTGCAGTAATAGTTATAGAAGAGAACTTAAAAAATTATTGACAGAATTTTTGAAAGAAAACTATTCCTCAAAACTGGAACAACAGTATAATTACTTCCCTTGACAGAAAAGGAGATAAAAAAGGCATAAAAAAGCTGGCTTCCCTCTGTGATGTACAAGTTACTCAGTAAAATTATTGCCAGTCATGTAAGGAAAAGGTCATTTTAGTAGGGAAAAGAAACAGAAAAATGGCAAGGAAACAATTTGGCTGTAGAAGTTGATATAGCACAATGGAAAGAATACTTTTGACTCGGGTGCAACAAAATGTGTACTGACAGGCCGTCAGAAATAGGGCATTGATTGGACCACTGTTAGTGTTCTGCTAATGCTATAGACATCATCATCGGGATAGTGAGAAATTTGTATCTGAATGATGACTGAGGCAAGGAGGTTTCGCATAACCAGAACTGTTTTCTGCAGTAATAGATAAAGGCATCAGATCCTTAAACTGGAAAATGACGAAGGGATACATGTTAATGGTACATATCTGAGCCACTTTGTTTGCTGATGCTATTGTGCTGTTTACCTCTGTTTGAGATAGATTTCAGCATTGACTGGAAGATAATAAAGTTTCAGGTGAATAAGTTTTATACTCCCCCTGCAGCCCAAAAAAAAAAAAAAAAAAAAAAAAAAAAAAAAAAAAAAAAAAAAAAAAAAAAAAAAATTGCCACTTGCCACTTCAGACAAGATGCAGAACTGATTCCATTAACAGTGATGACAAGACAAAATCAAACAATGGAAACTTCAGGAAGGAATAGCAACAATGCAGGAAAAGATAGATTGCTACTTAGTGCAAAGATGACACATTCAGTTGCTGACAGGCACAATAAAGACGCTTACACATAAGCTTTCGGTCACAGCCTTTGTCAGAAAAAGAGAAACACACACCATACATTCACACAAGCAAGCACATCTCACACACATGGCCACAAACTCCAGCAGCTTGGTGTAGAGTGAAACTATCATGTGGGATGGAAGCAGTACTCTAAAAGGCATGGGGGAGGGGAAGGGATAGCAGTGTACAGGTGGGGGAGAAAGGATTGCTGTCTGGTGGAGTATGCGGGGACTAGGATGCCAGTAGGAGCAGCATCAGGAGGCTGTGGGGCAGAGAGATGGGGAAAACTGAGCAAGAATGGTGAGGAATGGGAAAGATAAACAGGTGCATTGGCAGAGAGTGGCAAAAAAAATGTGTGGGAGATGAGAATGGGGAGGAGGTGTTAAGACAGAGTGTGTGAAAACTGTGGGGACAGTATGTTGACTGAGGCTGGAATAATTACTGGACTGGAGAATGTGTTGTAAGGATAACTCCCATCTGTGGATTTCAGAAAAGCTGGTGGTGGAGGGGGGGATCAAGATGGCTTGAGTAGTGAAGCAGCCATTGAAATCAAGCATGTTATGTTACAGTTCATGTTGTGTCACAGGGTGGACTGCTTTGCTATTGGCCACAGTTTAGCAGTGGCTGTTCATCCTGATGGACAGTTGGTTAGTAATTGTACCAACGTAAAAAGCTATGCAATGATTGCAGCAGAGCTGGTAAATGACTTTGACTGCTTTCATATGTGACCCAGACCCGTGAAGGACTTGTGACAGGACTGGCATAGGAAGTGCTGGGTTGGTGGATTTGGCAGGTCTAACACCTGGGTCTTGAACGGGGATGTGATCTTTGTGACAGGGGCTTGGGATTGATAGACTAGGATGTTATTTACGTTGGCTGGGTGATGGAACACCAGTTTAGGAGGGATGGGAAGGATCTCGGGTGCAATGGTCTTCATCTCAGGGCATGATGATAGGTAGTCAAAGCTGGAGCAAAGGATGTGGTTCAGTTGTTCCAGTCTGGATGGTATTGGGGCACAGGGAGCACACCTTTGCGACTGATTCTTGGGGGTGCTGTGAGGATTGGGGGTGTGAGGGAAAATGACACGAGAGATTTATTTGCAGATTAGTTCTGGGGGATTGTACCTGTCTTTGAAGGTGTTAGAGAGACCCTCAACATACAGGGCAATGGGGTTCTTGTCATTACCCATGGGCAGCTAGGCTGCATGGGAGGGATTTTTTGTTGTTGATAACAGCTGTTGAAATGCAGGAACTGTTGGTGATTGGTTTAATATGGACAGTGGTGCAGATGGAGCCTTCAGAGAGAAGGAGGTCACTTAGACAGTGACCTCCTTCTCTCTGAAGGCTGTGTTCAGAAGGATCAGGTGAAGTGGATGGGAGAGAAGGTGTTAAGGTTGTGAAGGAATGAAGAGATGGGTGTCTTGGCCCTGAGTCCAGATTATGAAGATGTCATCAGTGAATCTGAACCAGACTAGGGGTTTGGCATTTTGGGAGGCTAGGAAGTTCTCCTCTAGATGCCCCATAAACGGGCTGGCATGGGGGGGGGGGGGGGGGGTTGTTATGCGGGTGCCCATAGCTGTGCCACAGATTTGTTTGTATACCTTCCCTTCAGAGGAGAACTAGTTGTGGATTAGGATAAAGTTAGTATAGTGAATGAGATAGTGGGTTTAGAGTATGAAGGATGTTGGAAAAGGTAGGCCATGTACATGAGGGAAGTTGATGTATAGGGAGGTGGCACCAACAGTGATGAGTAGAGACTCAGGGGGTAAAGAGGTGGGGATGGTGGAGAGTCGGAGAAGGAAGTGTTTGGTACCCTTGACGTGAGATGCTAATTACGGGCAATTTGTTCGAGGTGTTGGTCAATGAGGGCCGAAATCTTTTCAGTGGGACCACAATAACCAGCCACCAGAATTGTTGGGTTTGTGGTTTTTGGGGAGCATTTTGAGAATGGGTGTGTGGGGTGTTACAGAGGTGAGGAGGGAAATTGATTCATGGGAGATGTTCAGGGAAGAGCTTGAGGGTTTAAGCAGGAGTTGGATGTTGTGTTGAACTTCTGGGACAGGATTACTGTGGGAGTGTTTATAGGTGGAGGAGTGGCAATGTTTATAGGAGTGGCAGAGGCCTGTCAGGTTGTTGCATACCAACCACATCCTTCACCGACTCTCCACCATCACCCACCTCTTTACCTCATGCACCCCTACTCGTAACTGTTGATACCACCTCCCTACACACCAACTTAGCTTCTGCCCATTGTCTTACCACTATTCAACACATAACTTTTCCAATGCCCTTCAGACTCCAAACCCACTACCTCATTCCTCATACACCTTATCAACTTTAACCTAACCCGCAACTACTTCTCCTTTGAAGGGAAGGTATACAGACAAATCCACGGGGAGCCACAGGGCACTTGCCTATGCCAACCTGTTTATGGGCCATCTAGAGGGGACCTTCCTAGCATCCAAATATGCCAAACCCTTCAGATTCATTTATGATATCTTCATGATCTGGGCTTGGGACCAAGACACCCTATCTTCATTCCTTCACAACCTCAACCACTTTCTCTCTCATCCACCTCACCTGATCTTCCTCAACTCAGCATGCCACCTTTGTAGACATTGACCTCCTCTCTTAAGGCTCCAGCCACACCACTGTCTATATTAAACTGACCAACCACTAAAAGTACCTGCATTTCGACAGCTGTCATCCCTTCCACAACAAAAGTTCCTCCCATACAACCTGGCCACCCAGGGACAATGAGAAGAAATTCCTTGCCCTGTATGCTGAGGGTCTTACCAAGGCCTTCATAGACAGGCACAATCCCCCAGACCTAATTTGCAAACAAATCTCTTGTGTCATTTTCCATCACACCCCAAATACTTGCACCACACCCAAGAACCAGCCACAAAGGAATGTCCCCTTCATCACCCAGTACCACTCTAGACTGGAACAACTGAACCACATCTTTCGCCAGGGCTTTTGTTACCTACCTGAGATCCTTCCCACTCCTCCTAAAGTGGTGTTCTGTTGTCCACCCAGACTCCACAACATCCTAGTCTGTTCCTATGCCACTCCCAATCCAAGACCCATGCCACGAGGATCATATCCCTGTTCAAGACCCAGTATTAAACCTTTCCAGTCCACCCACCCAGCACTTCCTATTCCAGTACTGATGCAAGTTTATCCTACCCCATCAGGAGCTGGGCCACCTGTGAGAGCACTCATGTCATTTATCTGCTCTGCTGCAATCATTGCACAGCTTTTTTGTATTGGTATGGTAACAAAATGGTGGCAAGAGCAAAGTAGACCACTTATGGTACAATATGCAGCTGAACATAACATGCTTGATTTCAGTGGCTGCTTCTGTACCTGAGCCATCTGGTTCCTCACCTCTACCACCAGCTTTTCTGAACTGTGCAGATGAGAGTTATCCATTCAACACATTCTCTGCTCCAATACTTATTCTGTCCTCAACCTCTGGTAACATACTGTCCCCACAGCGTCCACCCAACAGTTTCCACCCTCTTCTGTGCTATCACCTCCTCCCCATTCTTGTGTCGTACCTCTTCTTTTGCTGCCCTCTGCTAACGCATCCACCCATCTTTTCCCATTTATCTCCTTTTTTGTTTCGTTTTCCCCACCACCCTGCCCCGCAACTTCCTGGTGCTGCGACTGTTGGCATTCTAGTCTCTTCAGACTCTGCCAGAGAGCACCCCCCCCCCACCCCCCTTCCACTTGTACATGCTGGTATCCCTTCCTCTTTACTGGCCCCTCTAGATTGCTGTTAGCGTGTCATATGATAGTTGCGTTCTGACCCGATCTGCCAGAGTTGGCAGTCATGTGTGCGTTATGTGTACTTGGTTGTGTGAATGAATGGTGTGTGTTTCTCTTTTCCCGATCTGCCAGAGTTGGCAGTCATGTGTGCGTTATGTGTACTTGGTTGTGTGAATGAATGGTGTGTGTTTCTCTTTTCCTTATGAAGGCTGTGGCCGAAAGCTCATGTGTAAGTGTCCTTTAATTGTGCCTGTCTGCAGGTTAACATGTCATCATTTTCCTACTTTGTTGATATAACAATACAAGAAGGAATAAAAGATTGTGTCACATGGAAATGGCAAAGATCAGACACACTAATAAAATATTGTCTACCTGCACACAGTCATAAGATAATTAGCACAACGAGCCATGATACATAACCCTACCACTCTTGCTTGGTGATTTTAAAGACAGTTTATAATGGTCTACAATTAGCTTGGAACTTTTCTTTGACAAGTTCTTGTGCAAACATATGTGCCAGTTGATCTTCTGACTTGACACATGTTATAAGAATAGAACCATCATTTATCTCTTTCTAGTTGTCCTCATAGAGTTAAGCTGGCTGTCCCATGTTGACACAGAGCTCCTGCAGGCATGTGAAAAGCCACAGTGCTTCAGCAGCTGCATTGTTTTTTTACAATATACTATACTTAAGTTGTAGATCTGGCAACACATTTTTGTCTGCGAGATCTCCAGGCAACAGATCCACTCGTGCATCTTGGAGACTGCTTCAGTCTGTAAAGTCTTTTCATTAATTTGTAGACTAAGATTGCATTATGCATCAATGAAACCTTCAGGCTCTTCCATGACAATAACTTCTTGCAAATCACCGTTGAGAAAGACAGTTTTTATATCAAGCTGCTTCATGTCCATATCGTAGATTTCAGCCAAAGCTAAAAGAATACAAATTTATTCATACCTAACTGCAGGTGAAAAAGTTTCTTCATAATCAAGTCTGATTTTCTAGGCATATCCTTTTGCATATAGTGTAGCTATACATAGGTCGTATATGCCCTGGGACATTGGGGAAATCCAGGAAAAACTCAGGAATTTTTTCATCCGGGAGAAAGCTGGGGGGAAACCCGTGAGTTTTTAAGAATTCCGGGAATTTTTCATTGTTTTAGTTTTCAGTCAAATTTTTGTAATTTGATGGTTAAGATCTGACACTCCAGAATATTACAGTATCCCGCTACTGCAGAATTATACTGCAGCATTAAAAAAAATAAAAATAAAAAAAATAGAAAACAAAATAAAACTTAATTAAAACTTAACTTGCAAAGGAAATGTGCCATTTACAACAAAACACAGTGCACACACACACACACACACACACGCACACACACACACATGACCATCTGCCAGCAGCAAAATGTGTCAAGGGCTTTAGGGCAAAGACTATGCAATACTTTATAATAAACTGCTTCTGATGAGCACGACATCACAACTGTTTACATTAAGTTCGCTTGGGCAGTTGCCAGCTGGCTCACGTGCAGTTGAGCCACGTATGAGCAGTACCTTCTCCTGCTTCTGCCTGCTTGAGGTGTGGCTGTTGTCTATATCAGCAGTAGCAACAAGCAGCCATATGCTACAAGGAAAATTTTTTCTTGCTGCCTGATTCGCACATGTGCAGAGCAGTCTCAGTTGGAGTGGGGAATGGGTTAGTCTCCACGTGACCTGTGTTTACGTGTAGTGAATTTGCTGATGATTCCTTTTTGTTTATAGCTCTCATGAATAATGAAAACAAATCAGATTTCTGTGTCTGGGAACTATCAAGTGAATTAAAATACATTTACATGATTACAGAAGGCTAAAATATGTAATTAATGTCAGCTTTCTTATTTCCATGGTTTTGGCAGTCAAACATTAATCACCTTGCAATTAATAGTGTGTCTTATCTTTGCCATTTCCAAGTGACTCACAATATTTTATTCCTTTGTGTGCTTTTTGTCTTGTTATATCAACAATGTAGGAAAAAGATGACATGTTAAGTTGGAGACAGGCACAATTAAAATACACTTACACATAAGCTTTCAGCCACAGCCTTCATCAGGAAAAGAGAAACACACACCATTCATTCACATAAGCAAGTACACATACTGCACACATATGAAGTCAGTTTGTTAGTTTGTCAGTTTGTTAGTTTGTCAGTTTGCTAAAGAAATTTGGTTGTATTAATCTTTTCCCGTGAGACAGTCAATTTATTTGAAGCAAAGTGTTTCATTCCACACTATTGGCTAATTTCAACTGTTCACATAATTTCAAGTGCACATTTTCTGCTTCAGGCACATATGACATTATGCCATAATAAAGAATCAAACATTAGGTAATATAGTAGTGGTATTCCTAGAAAATTTACATCCTAAAAACCACACTGATAAGTTTAATATCAGGTTGGGACCTACTTCATTGTGAATCTGGACATACGGATGTGCACTTTAAGCCAAATTATGCACTTTAGTATGGTGGTTTATGAAATACTGATGCTCTTAGAGTTCCCTCTGATGACCCATGCCTTTTTTGACATAATGTAAGATCCCTTAATGCTTTATACATAATAACATATGGATTTCCTATGTCATCATAGTTGGGCACGCTCAGTAACACCTGTTTTCTGGCACACTCTGGCAACTGCTGAAACAGACCTATTTCTAACAGGTAGCAGGAAAATATTGTGAATGGTGGTTTGAAAAGCGTTACTATCAAAGTAAATTTCATTTTACGCAAAGTGAACTATGTTATATGTGAGAATGTGTGATGAATTTCTTAAAACACTGAGCGTTTGACTCTCATTTAAAACTCAACACTTTGAGGACCAGCCACTTAGAAGGATTTTGAGCCCAGAAAACCAGGCATTTATGTCATTATTAAAATTTTCCTGGCATATTTGTTCGATGTATCTTAAAGTGTAACACACGCAAAAAAAAGACCTGTATTATAAGTGAAAGCTTAGCTTTTCTTGTAACTTATTAATCTTGGAGACCAATATTATATGTGAAAACTTAGTTTCCTTGTAGCTACACTATGTATATTAATTCAAACCATTACTTTTCCTATCTGTGTCTTCGCACTGCTTAACAGTGATGTTACTATTGTCTGACTACATCACTTGCCTTATGCTCTGAATATTTGCTGTCATCAGCTGGTGAGATCATGTGACATAAGCTACGGTTGGCAATCACAATCTCGATTTCAATGCTTCGGAAACTAATGTGCTATGTTTGGTGAAATTCGAATTTATACTTTTGTAATACGAAAATATGCGGCCTTGAACTATGAAAATATGCAGCGTTTATGTTGCTGACATCAAAGATCTTTCAAAAATGTGTCTTTTTCTTCTGAAGTCCTGGAAAGTTTTAAGCCGGTGTATAAAAACTTCACCATTCGAAGGGTTGATAAGTTTTACAGTTCCAAGGGAAAGTGTACTGTCACTTAACACGGAAAAGCTATATTTTCACCCAGAAAAAACTGAATTTTTAACTGGGAACTCCAGAAAAAATCTGGGAATGTTTTTCCATTTCCACATATACACCATGTATATACTTCATTATGTTACCATCTGCTCTACATTTGATTTTGCAAACCCTTTTAAAACTGAAAGTTTGACGATCTGGAGGTACGTTGTGCAAGGCCCAGGTATTATTTATTGCCAATAAGGACGTTCCATCTTTCACTGCTTCGTACCAGTTCTCAGAGCCTTTGGATGTCATCGCCTCCAACAGTGGCTGCCTCACAAGCCACATAATTTTGTACATGAACTGGAGGGCAAAGTTTGTTGCAGTTTTTAAGATACATTCGAAGTTGAGTGACCTCAGAAGCACAGCATCCTTGATCTTACGTAACTACATCTCTGTTGTCTGTAGGTTTTTGAATTTCATCTTTAAAAAGAACTAATGAGGTGAATGACATCTTTCCATACACATCAGCATTGACAGATTCTCCTGGAGTACTGGCACAAGTTGGCAAATTTGATATAAATCCCTTCCTAAGCAGTTTTCCATATTGACATGATTAACTAAAGAATTTGTTTAAAACATTTGATTTCAAAATTTGGAATCAAACCACAGTCAGTCATTTTCTTCAAATTATCAAAGTTTATATGCCACAACGTCTTGTGTCATAACAGAGTTAAGCCAGATGGTACACAATTTGACTGTTGAATGAAAACAACATTCTGTAACACTGATTTTCAGTTTTTACACCTATTGCCATTGGCCTTGCCATATTCCCCCTTCCAGATACAGTTTCTGGTTCATTCCTACGTGCGACAGACTTGCCTAATGAATATGGACTTATAATGATCTCTTAGTTCAATAATGTTGTTGCCAGCCTCAAGTGGTTGCATAACACTGGAATCCATGCTTTCAGTGCTACCAGGGAATCCTCCTCCGCTTTGTAATCACATTTTTCTCAAATTAGTGGGCTGCAATTCCTTTTTGAAAATTAAAAGCTATAAGAAAAGTCCTGGACATAAAATGTGTGTTAAAACTTGTTGATTGCAACTGAGATTTTTTTTTTAAACATTAGAAGTTGTTGTTAGTTGATTATAGTCTCTCTGTCAATATCCCTAATTCCCTCACACATAAATTAAGTTTCATTTTTAGGCATCATGCCAGTTCTGTGAATTACTAGCTCAGCCTTTTAGATTTGGATTTGGATTGTTTGGGGGAGAACACCAGACACCGAGGTCATCGGTCTCATAGGTTTAGGGAAGGATGGGGAAGGAAGCCGACCATGCCCTTTCAAAGGAACCATCCCGACATTTGCCTGGAGCGATTTAGGGAAATCACGGAAAACCTAAATCAGGATGGCCGGATGGGGGATTGAACCGTCGTCGTCCCGAATGCAAGTCCAATGTGCTAGCCACTATGCCACCTCACTCGGTTCAGCCTTTTAGATGTAAAGTGAAGCGCACACTTGCCTTAACATTTCTTAAAGTCACTTCAAAATGTGTTTATACAACACAGTCAGCCAGCGAGTAATTTGTGAGTCACAAATGCCAGAACACATTTCTCCTTAAATAAAACAATGGAAAATCCAAGATGGTGTTTAATAATGTTATGAAAAGGGTAGTTGCTACTCACCAAATAGTGGAGATGCTGGGTCACAGGTAGGCACAACAAAAAGTCTGTCATGAAATAATATTTCAGCTAACAAGGTCTTACTCGATAACAGATGATAGACAGATACAGACCCGCGTGCCCACACACACACACACACACACACACACACACACACACACACACGCAAATGCAGCTCATGCATGACCACTGTCTCTGGCAGTTGAAGTTGCATGAGTGTGTGTGTGTCCATAATATTGTTACTTTTCTCCATAAATGGTTATTAATACTCTTCAAAGTTCATCTTTACTATTTAGCTATGAATATCTACTTGGATTTATAAAATCAGGAATGTGTGAGCAGTATCTTTTATGGAAGTCTCATCAAAGTAGCAACTCTAAAACTCTGAGCATTGATTTTGTAGGAATGTATATTATTACTTGACAAAACATGAAATTCTTGTATATGGTCACTGGTGTTGAATCATTATTCCTCTCACATGTCACTGAAACCTTTCTGGCTAGACAAATATCCGAAACCATGTAACAGGTTACATACGTTACACAATAGCAAAACTCAGTATTCAGAGTTATTGTTTTATGCTTCGTGCTCATATCAACTCGCGTGTGTAAATGTCTGTATTTTGTGGAAGGTTTCGTAAGAGAATCTTTGCTTAATACTTCAAACTATCCATTTGCCTTGTGAATATTAACTGTCAAAGTCTTTTGAAACTAAATAATAATTTTCTCATTATACCTACTCACTGCTTAAAATTTCTATGTTACTTCTCTTCATAACCATCTCCAATCACTGCTAGTCATAGGATGAAGATTTCATACAGAGAAGAACGAAGAACTTTTTAATGATCTGCTGGCAAGCTCAGGTGCAACAGTATTAACACCATTTTTACATTTCATTTTATTTCAAATGTAATCAAAGTGGTAGCATGGCAGTGTCTCCCAACTTCAAAGGAGTTCTCTGGTCGCTGGTCAGACTGCAATATCACTCAACTGAATCTGACGTAGTGATGCCTGTAGCTGGCTGGAACACATTGTCATCTCTCATGATTTATGTGAAACAAATAAAGCACATACACAAAATCAGTAAAAAACCTGCAATAATATGAACAGTGTAATTACAAAAACATATGTCAATACTTTGCTGGCATCACTCAGTGGAAATTTTAACTTAATAATTCATGAAAGTTTCATTTGTAAAAATTACATTTCCCAATGGCAAGCTGAGTGACTCCAGAATTAATTGATTTTACTTGATTACTAGGCTCTTCTTACAGTTGAGAGGATAACTCTTTGAGCCCAGGCATCAGAGTCATCTGTCTTTTAGCACTATGGACTCTCCAAACACACTTTCATACAACTTAAACACATCTTAGCTGATGCCAACTCCAGGATGATGAAGATGGACAAGAAGATGTGGGTGCAGGACGGTAGGTCACCATTGCCCCAAGCTAGCTGCTGGAGAGGGCGCTCTCCAACACGCCGATCAAGGTCTCCATCACCTAGCCTCCGCAACCTGAAAAACTAAAGAGTGCAACCTTCCTTGGAGGTGAGGCCGCCGAAGAGAAAAATCCTCTGCTGTCGATCACTACAAAAATGATAGGAAACTATGTTGATATCCTCATGGATGGCTGACCAGCTCAAGCTCTTGTGGACTCCGGAGCATCGTATTCAGTCATTTCAGAGAAGTACCGTCGCCAGTTGCAGAAAACTGTATTCATTGATAGCAAAACATCTCTGCTGAAGGTGGCTAATGGGAAATATGTAAAACCTACAGGAAGATGTACCATTCATGTGGGTATCAGTGGCCATACACAGCCCTTAGAATTCATATTCTTGCAAGAGTGTAGTCATGATGTCATTCTCGGATGGGGCTTTGTGAAAGCTTCTCAGGCAGTTATAGATGGTGGTCGCTCGAAGATTATGCTAGACAAGATGAGATACTATGGTCAGGAAGAAGGATGGCAGTTGGAACTTTTGTGTTGATTACAGGAAGCCTAATAAGATAACTAAAAAGGACGTTTACCCTCTTCCATGAATTGATGATACACTGGATTGTCTGAAGGGGACTAAGTTTTTCCCAACCATGGACATGTACTCAGAATACTGGCAAATCGAAGTAGATGAGGCTGATCATGAGAAAACTGCATTCATCACGCCTGAGGGCCTGTATGAGTTTCAGGTAATGCCATTTGGTTTGTATAATGCACCAGCAACTTTTGAACGGATGATAATCTTCTAAGTCACCTGAAGTGGACGATGTTTCTTTGTTATTTAGATGACATTATAGTGTTCTCAGAGACATTTGATGAAAATATGAAAAGACTGAGGGCCATTCTTAAGTGTCTCCAACAAAGCGGACTGAAACTTAATCAAAGAAAGTGTATCTTTGGAGCAAAAGAAATCAAAATACTTGGACACCTTGTGTCAGACAAAGGTGTGCAGCTAGATCCAGATAAGTTGAGATCTGTAACGTAATTTCCTATTCTTAAAAGTATTAGAGATGTGAGAAGCTTCCTCAGATTATGTTCTTATTACCATTGTTTTATCAAAGACTTTTGTATCAAAACCAGGCCACTCCAAGAGTTGTTAAAAGCTGAAGCTAAATTTATCTGGGTTGTTGCTCAACAAAATTCTTTCGATGTGCTGTGAAAAGCTCTGATGACTGACCTTGTATTTGGCCTGTGTGATAAGAAAGCACCTACAGAACTGCACGCACATGCCAGCACGTATGGGATCGGTGCTGTTCTGGTGCAAATTTCGGGTGGAAAAGAGAAGGTTATAGCCTGTGCTTCTACGACACTTACAAAAGCCGAGAGAAACTACTCAACTACAGAAAGAGAATGCCTTGCTGTGATCTGGGCTATGTGCAAATTTCAACAGTATCTCTGTGGAAGGCCATTCACAGTTGTTACAGACCATCATTCACTTTGTTTGTTGACAGGTCTTAAGGATGCAACAGGACAACTCGCCAGGTGGGCACTGCGTCTTCAAGAGTATGACATTACCATAGTGTACAAAAGTGGAAGAAAACACCAAGATGCCGACTGTCTCTCAAGGAACCCTATGCAAGACCATCAAGACTTTAATGAAGATAGTGACTGTCTCACTGCATTCCAGGATCTCTCTGCTGAGCAGAAGAAGGACACCAAGATATCAGAAATTATGCTTGCCTTAAATCAGCCAGAGGATGTGAAAGGACAATTTAAGGTAGTTAATGGATTACTTTGCAAGAAAAACTTGATCCATTTCGAAAGAGGTGGCTACCAGTGATTCCTTAACACATAAACTTAGATGTTCTACAAAAATTCCATGACACACCTGAACCCAGACATTTAGGATTTATTAAGAAATAGGATAGAATCCACAAGAGGTTTTTCTGGCCAGGGTTATTTAGAAGTATCCCTCATATATGTCGCACTGTCGAGAGTGTCAGAGGAGAAAGACAGTTCCTCAGAAACCACCTGGCTGACTCATACCAATTTCACCAGCTGAAACGCCTTTCCAGCATGTTAGGATTGACCTCCTCAGACAATAGATGGATTACTGTTTACACTGATTATCTGATACGTTATGCTATTACAAAAGCCGTGAAAACAGCCGAGGCATTTGAGGCAGCCAAATTCATCGTGGAAGACATTATATTAAAACCCGGTGCTCCAAGGTCATTAATTACGAATTGGGGGAAAGTTTTTCAATCGAATCTTGTGACAAAGATAATCCATCAGTGCAATGTTACTCATCACATGACGACTGCGTACCATGTGCAAACTAACAGGCTTACTGAACGTCTTAATAAGACCTCGGCCGACATGCAATCAGTGATCGTTAATGTTGAGCAGAGAAACTGGGATGAGGTGCTACCCTTCATGACGTTTGCCTACACCACTACCAAACACCACAGGATTTACGCCATTTTTCCTGGTGCATGGACATGAGGCGACAACGACGATGGACACTGTGTTTCCATTACATCGTGATGACGTGGATGACGACTACATCAGCCAGATGTTAATCAGAGCTGAGAAAGCTCGGCAGTTAGTTCGGCTCCGCACACTGCAGGCTCAAGAAAACAATCACCGAAGGTCTGACGCGAGCCACTGCCCTGTTGTCTACCAGCCTGGTGACCTCGTCTGGATCTTTACTCCTGTTCGGAAGGT
Organism: Schistocerca americana; assembly: GCF_021461395.2. NCBI lineage: Eukaryota > Metazoa > Arthropoda > Insecta > Orthoptera > Acrididae > Schistocerca > Schistocerca americana. The sequence goes on along the minus strand of NC_060119.1, from coordinate 1,034,685,359 downwards.
TGGTCTCTTTGAGAAGCTCCTCAGGCGCTACTTTGGACCTTATAAGATTGTAAAACAGTTGTCTGATGTTACTTATTAAGTTGAAGATTTCGACCCCGACACAAGATGAAGATCAGAGATACGGTCCACATCCTTCGCATGAAACCCTATAAGGATCCTGCAACCCAGGGTAACTTCGAAGCTCCAGCGACAGGCAATAAGCGGAAAGGTGATGAAGAGCATAGCATCAAAAGAAGTTCTAAGAAGATCACCTCCAAGGTGAGAATCAGTCATCAGGAGTCGAAGTATGCAGGACCGATGACTTGTTCCTGGACGCCAAGATGCTGTTCTCTTAAGGAGGAAGCAATGTCACAGAAGAAGCTGAGTAGCACCGTGGTGTAGTGGTTATGATACTAAACTGTTGCATGGAGGGTTGTGAGTTCAAAACTCACCTGGACTGTACAATTTTAATTTATATATTCGGTTCAAGTACATTCTAGAAGTATCCACAAATGTCAAGAATCATTGTACTGGAATGTTCTGTAGCTGTTGTAGCTGTTTGTATACTGTATGTGTTCTGGCCAGAGGCAGTTCACTGTGCACTCTTGTATGTGCAAGTCCTGAATAAACCTTCGTTAAGTGAAGTTAGTGTTCATCACTCATCTAATTACACCTTTTTCTACATGACGATATAATGTATCATATTACAGGTTAGGTAAGTAATAAAATTCTGTTTGACATCCAGATTTTATGTTCAAAGCCTTAAGGCTGCTTAGAACTGGTGCTTATGATGCATTTATGTATATAATATAGTATGTGGCTATTTGCATTCATTTTCCATTTATTCGCTATATATATTACTTCTGGTTCATGACTTGACCGAGAATAAATTCAAGATCTCATTAACTGCTTGCTTCTTCAGTCCACTATCATGTACTTAAGACATACGTAGAAATTATACAGTCAGTATATAATTATCTGAACTTAATCTACACAGTTTCTTTTAATGAAATTTGTAATTGCTGTTTAGTGACTAGATTATCCTGGATACTGTATGACAGGCATTTCCAGTGATTATTTTGCTCCATCGACTTGCTGCTCTCTGGCAAACAATTACTGCTTCACTTCTTTTTGTTATGAAGTTTCATGAAATTATAATATTATACAATTCTCTCAGTTTGGTACATAAAGTTCAACGATCATGGAGTAAAAACTTCTACCTTATTACCCAATACCGGAGAGAAAATTTAATGTATTGTCCATAACAAAAATGCATTTGTTATCGTAACTATTATATCATGATTCTATGCCAGATAGCATTGTCTAACAATTCAGTTGTTGTGAATAAGTACAGTTGTTTGATTCTTCATCTGTTCTTACATATCCCTTCATCATTTCTTTAAGAGCCTTTAAATGCATTTCTTTTTCAATATAAATAAAATTCATATTAACACTCACCTCGATCCTTTTGTCTTGTATAACTTTTTCCAATTTTGTCTTTTACAAGAGTCCCTGGTTTTACCTGCTGAATGCTTGTTCAGTTGTAATGAATAGGAAATTCTCCAATCTGAACCATTCTTATACGACGCTATCTGTGCCAATACATATTACTACCTGCCTTAAAGGAGCAGAATGCCTGAATGGTCTCACTGGTCTCTGTGTCCAGACAGCCCCAGGTACTACATACATGCATTATAGAACATATCCACTTCAAGTAGCAAGGGCTGTGACAAATATTGTATTAATTTGCAACTATTGTTCTCTTGTAGTGTGACTCACGTGTATTCACACAAGTACTCCAAAAAGAAACACTCAAGGTACATCTGCCTAATATATGTACACTACTTAGTGGCTCCCACTGCTCTCACACTGCTACTTACTTAATGATGGACATTATATTGCAAGGTTATTAGGTACTTAAGTACTCAGATTGTCATTTTGCTCAGTCTTCACAGCTATACTCTATGGACTTATGTTTCTTCCCTTATCACTTATGCATATCAGTTATTACAGTGTATTTTAGTTTACTTACACGTATGATACCCTTTTTTAGTTCATTTATCTAACTAATGAAAATAAAATCACTTACCCTTCATATCTATTTAGTATGGCATATGTACCACACACCTCCACTACTACGATAGTTTCTTACCTGTGATACATTATACAGGCCTTTATTAACCATAGATGTGGATTCCTGGAATGGCTAACATATCCCGTGGTCCTTGCAATAACTGGAAAACCTTTAGAACTCTGGAAAGACGTCTGTACCATGACTTTATTGCTCAATTGAAAACAATGCCTCACTGTCATCTCATTACATTCCTTAAATCAATTCTTTGCACACAGAGCCAATATAGCTGTTACCAAGTCTAAAGATACCCGTCCTTTGAACCAATGTCTTTAGATAGATTAAAAAATCTAGTCACCAAGCAGCGACAGGAAAACAAACACATAAAAGCAGGTTGTACTTTTGCAAGCTTTTGGAGCCAGGGGCTCCTTGTTCTGGCAGAAGGGTTGCAGGGGAAGGAAGAGGGGTGGAGGAAAAAGGCTTCAGAGGTCTAGGAAAAGGGGTACGTTTTGAAAAAACCCCAAAATCATGGGTCAAGGGAGACTTACCAGATGGAATGAGAAGGAAAGACTGATTGTTGGGGCCTGCACTGGACGAGATTTGAAAACCTGAGATCTTAAAGGTGGAAGACAGGGTAATATGTTAGACAGAGATTACTGCAAAAGCATTGTGCATGAGTTAATAAGAATGAAAAGCTAAGGGCATTGTTGTACCAGAGGTGGGAGGGGGGGGGGGGATGTCAAAATTAGACGAGTCAGAAAATGAAAGATGTAGATAACTAAAATGGAATGAAGAAAGGACTAGTTACTGTGAAGAAATGCTGAGATAGAAGAAATTAATGTAAATTAAGACAAGGTGGGTGATGAGAACCAAGGACATGTTGTAACACTAGTTTCCAGCTGCAGAGTTCTGGTGTTTGGTGAAACAGGCACCAAGGTCACAAGTGTCATATTGTAGAGCATGCTCTGTCACAGGATATTGTGTGTTGCTGGTATACACCCTCTGCCTATGCCCATTGATTCTAACTGATAACTTAGTGGTGGTCATGCTGATGTAAAAGGCCAAATAGTGTTTACATAACAGCTAGTATATGATGTGTCATTTCGCAGGTGGCTCTCCCTTCGGTAGTATATGTTTTGCCATTTACAGGGCTGGTATAGGTGTTGGTAGGAGTGTGGGTAGGGCAACTCTTGCAGCGGGGATGGTCACACGGGTAGGAGCCATAGGGTAGGGAGATGGGTGCAGAGGGAGCCTAGGGTCTGACAAAGTTACTGCAGAGATCAGGAGAATGATCGAAAGCTATTCTAGATGTGATAGGCAAAATTTCAACAGAGTGGATCTCATTTCAAGGCATGATTTTAGAAAGTTACAGTCTTGTCGAAGTAGCTGATTAATACATTCAAGACCACGATAATACTGAGTGACAAATGATGTGCTCTGAAATTGTTTTTTGGAGGGATCAGCAGTTTCAGGATTGGATGTGATGGCCCAGGAAACCTGGTTTTGGACATGGCTGGTGGCATAATTATGTCCAGTGAAGGCTGAGGTGAGAATGGTGGTGCACTGCTGTATAGTGTCTGCATCCGAACAAATACGTTTGCCTTCAATGCCGAGTCTGTTTGGGAGGGAACGATTCACATGGAAAGGATGGCAACTGTCAAAATGTAAGTACTGTTATTTCTTAGTATGTTTAATGTGGACAGAAGTGTGGAGTTGCCCTTCAGTGAGGACAAGATCAACATAAAGGAAAATGGCATGGGATTTGGAATAGGACCATGTGAAATTAATTGGGAGAAGGTATTTAAAGCTTTCAGGAATTGTAACAGGTCAGCCTCACCTTGAGTTCATATGGCAAAGATGTCATCAATGTACACTCCTGGAAATTGAAATAAGAACACCGTGAATTCATTGTCCCAGGAAGGGGAAACTTTATTGACACATTCCTGGGGTCAGATACATCACATGATCACACTGACAGAACCACAGGCACATAGACACAGGCAACAGAGCATGCACAATGTCGGCACTAGTACAGTGTATATCCACCTTTCGCAGCAATGCAGGCTGCTATTCTCCCATGGAGACGATCGTAGAGATGCTGGATGTAGTCCTGTGGAATGGCTTGCCATGCCATTTCCACCTGGCGCCTCAGTTGGACCAGCGTTCGTGCTGGACGTGCAGACCGCGTGAGACGACGCTTCATCCAGTCCCAAACATGCTTAATGGGGGACAGATCCGGAGATCTTGCTGGCCAGGGTAGTTGACTTACACCTTCTAGAGCACATTGGGTGGCACGGGATACATGCGGACGTGCATTGTCCTGTTGGAACAGCAAGTTCCCTTGCCGGTCTAGGAATGGTAGAACGATGGGTTCGATGACGGTTTGGATGTACCGTGCACTATTCAGTGTCCCCTCGACGATCACCAGTGGTGTACGGCCAGTGTAGGAGATTGCTCCCCACACCATGATGCCGGGTGTTGGCCCTGTGTGCCTCGGTCGTATGCAGTCCTGATTGTGGCGCTCACCTGCACGGCGCCAAACACGCATACGACCATCATTGGCACCAAGGCAGAAGCGACTCTCATCGCTGAAGACGACACGTCTCCATTCGTCCCTCCATTCACGCCTGTCGCGACACCACTGGAGGCGGGCTGCACGATGTTGGGGCGTGAGCGGAAGACGGCCTAAGGGTGTGCGGGACCGTAGCCCAGCTTCATGGAGACGGTTGTGAATGGTCCTCGCCGATACCCCAGGAGCAACAGTGTCCCTAATTTGCTGGGAAGTGGCAGTGCAGTCCCCTACAGCACTGCGTAGGATCCTACGGTCTTGGCGTGCATCCGTGCGTCGCTGCGGTCCGGTCCCAGGTCGATGGGCACGTGCGCCTTCCGCCGACCACTGGCGACATCGATGTACTGTGGAGACCTCACGCCCCACGTGTTGAGCAATTCGGCGGTACGTCCACCCGGCCTCCCGCATGCCCACTATACGCCCTCGCTCAAAGTCCGTCAACTGCACATACGGTTCACGTCCACGCTGTCGCGGCATGCTACCAGTGTTAAAGACTGCGATGGAGCTCCGTATGCCACGGCAAACTGGCTGACACTGACGGCGGCGGTGCACAAATGCTGCGCAGCTAGCGCCATTCGACGGTCAACACCGCGGTTCCTGGTGTGTCCGCTGTGCCGTGCGCGTGATCATTGCTTGTACAGCCCTCTCGCAGTGTCCGGAGCAAGTATGGTGGGTCTGACACACCGGTGTCAATGTGTTCTTTTTTCCATTTCCAGGAGTGTATTTAAACCAAACCAAGGGTTGAAGGCCTATGGATCTGAGGAGAGCCCGCTCCAAGCGATCCATGGAAAGGTTGGCACAGGAAGGAGCCATCGTTGTTTCCAAGCCTGTACCCCCGATCTGTTTTTATGCTGCCCCTCAGTGGTGAGGTAGTTGTTGTTAAGTATAAAGTTGATTAAGGTGAGTGGGGAGGATGTGATAGGTTTTGAATCAGGTGGGTGGTGACTGAGGAAATGTTCAGCAGCAGACAGACCATGTGTGTGGGGGGTGTTGGTATAGAGGGAGGTGGCTTCAATGGTGGCAAGTAAGGGGGAGTGGTGGGAGTGGGACGGGCATGGAAGTCAAAGGATCTAGGAAATTGTTGGTGTCTTTAAAATAGGTGAGAAGTCTTTGTACTATAGGTTGCAGGTGCTGATCAACTAACGCAGATATACGTTTCGTGGGTGCTTTGAAGCCAGCAACTATATGACTGCCAGGACGATTGGGTTTGTGGATCCAAGGAAGGAGGTCAAAAGTGGGAGTGCGTGATTTGGATGGGTTAAGAAGTTCTATGGATTGACAAACATATGCTGTATACACATTCTGACACCATAATAGCCATAACCTTGTTGAATATATTCTGTATGTCTTATCAGAGCATGACTAGGTATGTATGTTCTCCAGTCTGTACTGTTTTCCCTGCATCTTCAGTGTAAAATATTGTTACATAATAACTATTTTCTGTTTTTGCCTGCCTTTAACCATTTAAGGAATGTGATAATCCTACTAGAATCGTGATCAAGCCCTTGCTCCTTTGTAACCATCATACCTCGAGTATGTTCTCATATTTTCTAGCAATATGTCATAAATCTAGTTCTTGAATCTATGACTGAATGTGTATTACTGAAGCCTAAAGGTAACCTGGACAACACATTGGGAATAACACTTTTAATTCCTTCTATATTATTGACTTATGTGTCAAACTACTCAAGGAATAAGACCCAAGTCATAAGTCAGTGGTGTAGCTATACATAAGAAATGACAACATTCGATGGTCAGTGTATACTTTAGTTTTGTTACCAGCTAGTAAGTATCTAAATCTCTTGAAGCTCCACACGGCCACTGACGTTCTCTTCTCCATTACTGTATAATTCCTTTCATTTTGATTCAGAACTCTTATGGCAGAACTACAATGGTTACCTGATTCGTCAGATACATCTCCCTGAAACACTCCACAGACAATTCTATAGTCCGATATATCCTTAGATAGCTTAAACACTTCTTTGAAGTTTGCATAGTATAATAATTAGGTGTTCATTAAGTCTTTTGTGATTCTATCAAGTGTTGCACATTCTTTGTCACTCAATCTCCACATTGACTTTTGTTTTAATAAGTATGTAATATTAAGATCATTTATGTTTGTATTTCTCAGAATCATCCTAAAAAATTGACCAAACTTAACAATGACTTTAGTTGCTTCTTACTTTTTGGACAGGGACATTTGACTATGGGATTCACATGCTGTGGGTCTGGTTATAATCTTGTTGCATCTATAATATGACCCAAAAAGTTAACCGCATTCTTATCAGATGCTGACTTTGACAACTTTACCATAATGGCTTTTTGTCTAAACTTAACATATATCTCCTCCTGTACTAAGAGTTGATCTATCTAATCCTTGGAGGTAATGAATGTGTCATCAACATAAAGTCATATCATTTTTAACAGTTCTTGACTTGAGGTCAAATCTAAGGCTCTCATAAATACTGACCATACATATTATGCTCGACTGATAACATGCAATTTGGAAATGATATACTTTCGAACAAATATACAGAATACTTATGTGATTTGGGGCAGAGACTGACCTGCCTCATTTCCATAGAACTTAATTTATTGCATATCACTGTTCATGAATTATCTTATCACTGTTCATGATTTATCTTTAATTAATTCCATATACCATTTGCTGTAGCACATCATGACGTAACAGTTTGCAGCTGTGTAAATTCTATACCAGGGGGAATAGAAAGCATTCTTGTTATGTTAAGCTCATGCCATACTAAGCCAGGTGGTGCATTGTTTAGCAGACTGGATTCGAATTTGGGTTGATGACGGTTCAAATCTGCATCCGGCCATCCAGATTTAGGTTTTCTGTGATTTCCCTGAATCCCTCCAGTCAAATGTAAGGGTGCTTCATTGGAAAAGGCACAACGGATTTCCTTCCACAACTTTGAAATATTCTGAGCTTCAGCACCATCTCTAATGACCTTAATGTCAACACTGCGTCAAACCTTAACTGGCCTCACTTAACTTCCGGCAACAATGTCCAGCAATTTCTCAGCACGAAAGATAGTTTCCATTTGATATTTCCATGATTGAGAATTACTTCTGTCACATTTCTGGATACTGAAAAACTTTGATTGATCCATCTTTTGCATTTTAACTTTCAAAGTGCAAACCATCAATGTAATTGAATTCTCTTCAAAGACTTGATTGACTTAAAGAAAATTAAACATTATCCTAGTTAGTAAACACTTTTTACAGGACCTATAGTCTGTTCGACAGACTGTAATAAAGTTAATAGAGTTTGGATTGAACAAGTTTTGTTACTTGAATAGAGAAGAATGTACTTTAAACACAAGACACAGAACAGAAGTAATAACTCACCATGTAATTGTGGTATTGAGTGGTCAACAGATACAAAAACAAGACCATCCACACTGCTAAGCTTTCAGAGTGGCTCTTCAGAGGAAATGAATACATACATGCATAGGAACTTTAGAAAGTAAGTAACACATGTTATTCCTCACTAAGACCACAGCTTATCAAGAGTGGTGAATTGTCAGGTCTGCTGCATAAGGGATAGCAAGTGAATCACAATGTGCAATGGAAATGACACTGCAATTGGAAGCATTCCCCAAAGATGAAGTATGCAAAAACAGTACTATTCGTATGGCCAATACGTGTAATTGCACTCAGTGGCCTCAGGTTTGAGTTCTGGCCAGATTGGAGATTTTCTCTGCTTGTGGACTGTGTGTTGTTTTTTCATCATTGTCCTTCATCATCATCACCGATGCGCACGTCACCCAATGTGGCATCAACTGAAATAAGACTTGTAACCCGGTGGCTTAACATTCCCGGATGGGACCTCCCAGCCAACAATGCCAGATGATTTTTTTTTCCTGGTAGTATGTAGACCAAATGCAATGTTGCGTCAAACTATAGTGAAGTGGTGTCGATAATTTGACTCCTTCTGCATTCTCAACGTCCTCTCCTTAGTCTCCCTCTTCCCCTGTTCTATTTCCCTCTTTCAGTTCACTCTCCTAAGTGATTGTGTGCCACTCACAACTTCCTCTGCCTCAGAAATAGTCATTATTCAAATAAATTTCTTTCTAGATAATAATGGAATACATCGATAATTTTAAAAAATTTGTTTGCACATAAATTATACATGGATAAAGGAATTGTTGCTCTGTGCAAGTATAAAGAATTATTTGTTAATTTATATTTGTTACTTAAAAGATGAGTAACGTAGAAGAGTGGGCAACCTTTGGTGACCCGCGGGCCAAATTCGCATAATTCATTAAGCTTGTGGGCCCCCTCATCATGACGCAACAAATGGTTCAAATGGCTCTGAGCACTATGGGACTTAACATCTGAGGTCATCAGTCCCCTAGACCTAGAACTACTTAAACCTAACTAACCTAAAGACATCACACACACATCTGAGGCAGGATTCGAACCTGTGACCGTAGCAGCAGCGCGGTTCCAGACTGATGTGCCCAGAACTGCTCGGCCACAACAGCCGGCATGATGCGACAGCAATGCTCATAGGGCTGAAGTCAAAACTATGAAGTCTACAACTTTAATGTTTATGGTGCAACGTACCAATATGAATGGTACTCCTTCCCTGACATGCCAAGCCACCCCAACAATTTAAGGCTCAAAACACATGTTTTTGAGAGTACATTCATTTTATGTTCACCTGGAATTTCTCCTCCAGGCCAGATTGAAACCAATCGTGAGCTGGATGCGGTCCACAAGCTGCTGGTTTGCCCACCTGTGATGTAGAATATCACCACATTTTCTTTGAATACTTCTCAAACAGAAATGTGTCGTGTCATATGTAACCAGTGTTTGTTCATGTGGCTGAGTGCAGTTTGTATTTGATGAGAAATTTGCTAATGCTTTATAAAGTAGTGTGCCTCATAGGCTCAGAAAAGTTTCAGACTGCCCATAGGTTTGATCCCCTATTGATCCTATCAGTTTTTATGTCTCTTATCACTTCTTTCACCTCTTACAGTGGGGAAAAAAATGCAAAGTCAAGTTAGCAGCTACTCTCCTTACACGGCCATATCAAATTAACTCTGCACTTGCCAGTGGTTCCTCCACTCCCTCTCTAATGAACATTTGAGAGTAGTCTGCATACCTAGGCAAAGATGAGAATTTAGCCAATGGAGACTAATCTCCAACACCTTCCTCAGCTGTACTAATGCTGCTAATCCTAGTTGATATGTTTAAATAGTCAAGCAATTCTCTTCTGTTTGTGATGCTACAAACTCAATGATGAAAGTATGAACTCAGTAGTGATTGGTAGTGATACTATCAACAGACTTAAAATCTAAGGGCTCCTAAAATGACATTAGCGATAATGCGTCACAAAACTTCAGAAATGTGATTCTTTGTGGAATGCTGTGGATATCCAAAATAATTAAATGTTTTTTGGACTAACTCTGACTAGGAAACGTCACCAACTTGTCCTCATATCTTAAGGAGGAAAAAAGCACACTTGCAAGATATCAGCCCCAGCAATTGATCTTGCATGAAAATTTGGGACATAATACTGGTAGTACTCAGTTATGACCTTCTGAAAGTACAGTTTTGATCTTCTGCATGCACAGGATGTTTGTCAGTCACTCAGACCCACAGCAGCCCCCTAGTGCCTGAGCGTATACATTGTAGTTAGTAAGATGTTTGTGAAGCACCATCTTCGCATTATTGACATGCTTTGTTCATTATGTCAAAGTGTCCATTTTCTGACCTGTAGCATGTTCCAGAGATCACTTTGATCTGAATGTTTTTGTGTTGTGATTAAAAAATGCAGTGTAAATGAATGAAACAAGTTAATATCTAATTAAATAAGTATCATAGTGATATTTAACCACTAACACAGCTGTGGTTTTTCCTTTTTTGTGTATTTATTTTAAAGCTCACAATAGTAAAGTGAATTATGTTTTCAGGAGATGTGCTATTCTTCAACATGATTGGCATGATTAAGCTGTTTAACTTCATTTCATAATAATTCTCCAGTTGCGTAGATTTCTTCATTTTTGTTCTGATGTGTACATGTAGCTAGAGAATATTAATGCAAGATGGTCATGTTTCCTTCTGAGTAAGCTTGTGTTACAAGGAGGAGTAATTTTGCGGTCCAGACCTAGGTTTGTGCAGTTACATAGCACTTTGGGATGTAAAAATTTCATGAGGGACGTAAAGTACATAAGAGGTCTTAATATTGCAACACGCTGGCGGCTGGAGCTGAAGTCTTTTTTCCTTCTGGTACATCATTGTTTCTTTTGAACTGCAGTGGATTATTTTCAACAAATTTGAACTGGAATGGATTATTTTCAACAAACTTCATGGGAGAATAAATATACTGTTGAGCTGTAGTCAGAATACCAAACTCTGTAAACAGATGTCTTCAAGATCATTGTGGGTGTGCACCAATTATGACTCTTACAGCAATTTTTGAGCAATGAAGACCTTCTTTCTTAAATATGAGTTACCCTGAATGTTACTACATATGACATTACTGAAAGAAAATATGTGAACTTTCAAGGAAGTGAAAAATGAAATGTCGTGTGGCTAAGGCCTCCTGTCAGGTAGACTGGTCACCTGGTGCAAGTCTTTTGAGTTGACACCACTTTGGCGGCGTGCGTGTCGATGGGGAGGGATGATGATGATGATGATGATGATGACGACAATGACAACACAACACCCAGTCCCTGAGCAGAGAAAATCTCTGGCCCATAATTAATCTCTTTGCATTTTAAATTTACCTTTTATTCATAACTTTTTTTGTTCACAGATGATGAATAAATGTTTTTATTTGTGTAAGTGAACAAATTTTTTCCAATATACATTTTTATTTGTTATTCATGAATAATTATAATAATATTTATCTGGATTTGTTGTTTTTCATTTTTTTATTCCAACCTTGCGACTGGCTGATCTCAACAATGGCAAATTGCTATTCCATGTGCTTGCTACTGTCTGTCCCTCCCACCATCAACCCCTTCTCTTCAACAATCCTATTGTTCCCAGCCGCTTTTCTCCCCTTGCCCACTCCACCCAATATTAGCCCTTGTACCAGGTGAACTGCAGTGTCAGGGCAACGTAACCATGCAAGTTTGTGTGTGTTGGTATGTATGTATATTCTGCTAGTTCTGAAGGAGGACTCATTCAAAAGCTCGGCAACATTTTCAGTTTCACTCTTCTACCAACCACTCCATCCCTCAACTATATGGTGTGTTGTTACCTTTACTCTTTCCATTATCAATAAGACTAAAGCAATGCGTAACCAACATTTCAAAAGGAAAATGCACTTTAAGAAAAAAAAAAGAACAAAGCAGAACAAAGGTGTTATCTGAATGGTACAGAAATTGGTAGATGTGATGTACCTATACAGACAAACAAATGATTCGATTTCAGAAAAATTGGATGACGTATTCAAGGGATAGAGCTTCACAAATTGAGCAAGCAGTTATTCAGATTGGCATTGATTGATATAGTTGTTGGATGTCCTGCTGAGGGATACCATACCAGATTCTGTCCTCATACAGTTCATTATCTTTATGCTGTGTCCACACAATGCAGTAGCCAATTCATGTCCTGAACTAAGTTAATGCTGTCTCCAATAACTTTATTGTTGATGAGGAGATAGAATCTAACCTTTCATCCTTCTTCCTCCTTTCCACAATAACTGTGGTAACCACATACTTAACTTTTATTTTAATTATACTTACTTTTAGTTACTACTTGTTGTTTTGTGACTTTTTCTCTGTCAGATTATATTTCAGATTTTGACTACAGTAATGTTTATTCGTGTCAAAATAAATATTAGCGGCATTAAAATTAACTGTGTAGTAATTTGTTTTCAATATATGTATTGCAGTTACCGTGATTTACTGGACACTTGGCAGCTGTGGAATCAAAGAGCACAATTTGACATTGTATTCAGAACGTGCTGTCCCAGTAAACCACCAGCACAACAAGTTTTCGTCTCATGCAACTTTTGTGGCAAGAGCATATCAGCACAGATGCAGGGTCATAATAAAAATAGAGGACCATTTGCTCGTCTGGGTACTACAGCACAGAAACTGAAGGTCAGTCAGATTGCCATTCTTATACAAAATTGTCATTGACCCAAAACAATTGGTAATGTATTGTCATGTCATAACAGCAATCAGGATCAAATCCAAAACCATGGACTTCAGTGATGCAAAGCACTTAGCACTGAAAGCACATTTATTACGAACACCAACATACAGACACAATCGAACTGATCTCTTGGATGGAGAGTGCTGTTGTTCACAAGGGTGTACTGAAAAGTAATGCCTCCTAATTTTGTATTCTGCTCTCAGTTTTGTTTGAGATATTGCATGTCATGCGTCGCTGATACAAACTGCAAAACTCTGCCACTAGAGTGCTCTGAATTGTAGAGTACAAAATGGCAGCGTGTGATGTAACTGTGTTAGTGTGTGAGAAACAGGGCATAGTAGTCGAGTTTCTAATTGCAGAAAACGTGCCTGAGCATGGGGGTCAGTGGTTCTTAAACAACATTGTGACAGGTGATGAAAGCTGGTCCACCATTTTGGGACTGAAAACAAAAGAGCATCAATGGAGTACCACCACAAAGGATCGCCAACACCAAAAGAGTTCAAGCCCATGCCATCAGCAGTCAAAGTCATGCTCACAGTTTTCTGGGATGTTCGAGGTGTGGTGCATTTGGAATTCGTGCCTAAAGATGCCACCATAAACTCTGCAAAGTACTGTGAGGCTCTCAGAAAACTGAAAGTGTGAATCTGAAGAGTTCGTCGACACAGTGAGCATGACAATACTACAACACACATGAGTGCTGAGACATTTGGAACAATCTGATGCCTGATGTTGAATGCCAACAATCACCCGCCACACAGTACCGACGTGGCCTCATCTGATTTTCAGCTGTTTCCATAAATTAAAGAACACTTTTAAAAAAGTGGTGCAAGCAGAGATGAGGTTGTGGCGCCATCAACAAAGTCAAACATTCTGCAGTGACTGTATCAGCAATCTGGTCTCTCATTGGGAGAAATGTGTTTCTTGCCAGGATGACTGTGTTTGGAAACTATTATGTAGATTTGAAGGATGTAAAATGTTAATAAAGTTTGCTTTATTTAAAAACCTTTAAGAGTTTTCATATAAGGAATTTGTAACCATTACTTTTTATCATGCACTTGTTTACAAACAGAATATTTCAAAATATACAAACACTATAAACACAAGAAATTTTGAGAACATCCAGAAACGGTATATACTAAATAACAAATAAATGATGGTGGTTGGGTTTGAACTGGCAACCCGCAGCATGACAGCTAGTGGCAGTAACCACTATGCCACACTGCATGCAGCACAGCACATGGCATTGTACCATTCTTGGAGAAACAGCACCTCAGTGTCTCAGAAATTCTCATTGGTGCTGACTACAACACCATGGATCTTGATCTTCCCGTTCATCCTATGTATGACAGATCCTCACATTCTGGTCATGTTGTCTAGTCGTCTTTACTGTAATGAGTACTGTAATGAGTACAGCCCCTATCGTGGAAGCTTTGCGGTAGTCGAATGGGTCTTCAGGTTCCTCGAACCTCCTATCATCGATCTGTGCCTCTGGACTGTAATATGCCTTCATATGGAGGACGTGGATATGTCTCTGTGCTTTTGTCTTCATGATGCAGGGTTGTAATCCTCATTCATATGTGATGCCCAGCAAGCGTTGAAGGGTACAGTGTAGTCCAGAGTAGTGCTTTAGTAACTTCTGTAATAGTTCCACTTTCCACACAGGTGTAAAATGCCATACCAAGGCTCAAGGACTGTAACTCACTGGTTGGTGCTTGTCATTGTTGCTTGGTCCTTCTCCTGGGCATCCATTGTCCATATACAAGCCAGGTCTCTTTCTGAAGTTTGTAGTGTCTCATTTTGTGTGTGTTATACGCAAATGTCACAACAGAAAGAGTTGTATTCAAATCTCTCATTTCGACATCAACATACATCGAGAGCATATTTACCAATGTCTTATTAATATGTTCTGTGAGCCCTTTCATCTGTGGATGGTAGGCAGTTATCATCCTGTGGGTGATGTAGCAATGGAAACTGCCTCTGAGACTAGTCAGGACTGGGAATCCTTTCCATGATCAGAGATAATCAAATTGGGTATTACATACTTCAAAATGCTGTCTTCTCCAAGGAACCTTGTAATATCTGAAGCTTTGGCAGGCAGTACAGCTTTGATGACAGCGTAGCGATTGAGGGAGTTAGTGCAGACTATTATCCATTAATTCCTGTTCGTTGACGTAGGGAACCTTCATAAGCGGCCCATTCAAATTTAGTGGAATGGTGCTGCTGCAAATGGAATCAGTATCAGATGCCACAGAGGTAATTGTGGCACACTATTCTGTTGCTATCATTACCCAAATAATGTCTAATGAATTGGTGGACATATGGCTCATGATACCTGTATCTTATCCTGTCCAAAGTCTTCGCGAATCCCTGGTGACCAAATGTTGGAATGTCATGGAAAACTTCAAGATGACTGGCTGTAGATTAGCTGGGATAATGAGGAAACATTTCTGCCAATCAGATCATAGTTTCTCTTACACATTGTTCCCTTTATTAATTGGATTTCTCCTTTGGTCAGTTCCTCCTCCTTCAAGGCTTAAGTGGTCTCCAGCAATGCTTGGATCTTTCCTCTGTTTAGCAGCAATGTTGTTTAATGCAGTGATGACTGAGATTTCTTCCATGCTGCTTTGTTCCACAAAAGGATTGGTTGAAAGGCAGTTGATGTCCTGTTTGCATCCATTTTGGTATATTACTGTGATTTTGTACTCCTGCAGCCACAGAGCTCATCTTGCCAGTTGACCCAACGGAACGTTCAGGCTAGTCAGCCAGCATAGAGAATCGTGGTCCAACACAAAGATGAATGGTTTGCCAAACAAACAAACGTGTTGGTGATCCAAACAACTGCAACCCTCTCTTTCTTGGTTGCAGAGTAGTTCATTATAACCACAACAAAAGTGTGAAGTTCAATATCAGTATTCTCCTCATACAGTGTTAGGACTGGAAAAGATGTTAGCACCTCCTTGAGGACAAGGAATGAACTTTTGTGCACCTTGTTCCAGGAGAATTTGGTGTCTCCCTGCAGTAGTTTTCACAAGGAATGTGCCTTCATACTAAAGTTCTTCAAGAAACACTAGTAGTACAAGCACATACCAAGAAATATTTTCAAATCACGAAGTGGTGAGGAGTTGGGAAATCTGGTACTGCTCTTATTGTCTCTGGATTAGGACCAACTCCATCGCTATTCACCAGGTGCCCCAGGACTTTTATTTTTTTGAAGAGGTGTTTTTTCTGATTCAGGCAGAGGTCTGTCATCTGGATTCACTGAGATATTCTTCAGATATCCTCGAAAAAATGACACTGTCATCCAGGTAGTAAAGACATGAAGTCCTTTTAAGATGTCAAAGAAGGTTGTCCATTACATGTTCAAAAATGAGTGGAGCATTACGTAGCCCAAATGGCATAACTTTAAACTCATAGAACCCATCAGGAGCTGTGAAGACAGTCTTTTCCTGGTCAACCTTGTCAACCTCTATTTGACATAGCTTGTCTGCATGTCTATAGTTGAGAAATACTTTGCTCTTTTCAAGCAGTCTGGGGTGTTATCAATGTGCAGCAGTGGGTAGACATATTTCCTCATGATTTTAGTCAGTCGATGCATAAATCCCATGTGACATCCTTCATGTTCACAAGCACTACAAGAGAAGGCAAAGAACTCTTTGAAGGTTCAGCGATGTCACCTTGCAGCATGTTCCCTACTTTTACCGATTTATCCATTTTTCAGCTGTCAACACCCAGCTATTGGTGGCAGCTATTTGATGGATAATTCTCACTGTTGGTATGTTGTTTTACCATTGGCTGCTTAGTCTGTCTTAACCACTCTGGATTTGAAAGCATCCAGAAATTGTGTCAGGTTGGCTAACAGTTGCTAACATTGTTCCTCAGTCAAGCCGAATCATTTTGACATTTCAATAGTAGCTTCCTCCAATGCTTTATCTGTAGCGGTAGCAGAACATAATTCTTCCTCAGTGGCAATGAGCTGCCCATCGTGGATTGATTTGGATGTTCCTGTGCACATGTCTTTAGGTGTGAGTTCCAGCTGCTCATGGCGATTAGTGATACAAGGTTTTCTGTGACCACCTACAGTATGAATTATTGTTGCTGGTATGTAGATTTCTTTGGTCAGATTGAGTAGCTTTTTGCAACTGACAAAAGCTTTGCAGTTATTTAAACATCTAGATTGACAAATGGAACTTTGCTTGTTGATGACAGTCAGATAACTTCATCTTCGAAGGTAAACAACAGCTCAGAGCAACTTTTTTTAAGCATGCTTATGGGAATAGCTTTGTCAGTCTGGAACTCTGTTCTTCCATGGTCTTATCATGCTTGTGATGACTGCAAGAAGATCCATCCACCCAAGAATAATATAATGAGGACGTTCTGCTAAAATGACAAATTCAAAGGGCTGTGTTCTGTCATTGGTAGTTACTGTTGCAATACAAGTTCGTGTGACTTGGACATATTTTTCATTTGTGACTCTTAACACAATCATTTTCATATCACTGAACATAGTCTTCATTAACTGGTGACAATAAAAATTTGACTTTGCAGAATAAGAAGCTCCTGAGTTGACTACCATCCAGACATGCCTACTGTTGGTGATGACATTGATGAATATACTTACGTCTTGGTATCTGTCAGCAGTGAATGATTTTCATTTTGTGCATCTTACCTCCATATATGGTCTTCTCACTTAGTTTTCTGAATTAAGTTGCTAGGGTATCTCTTTACAGTGACAGGGAACACCTACAGCTTGTTGGGGAATGACCTCAACCCGGGGTACAGTGGTAGGATTTGCTCCACAGGTGGATTGTAATTGTCTGCCGTTGACAGGTGTGAGTAGAACTGCTTGGTGATTGGTGTCTGGCAGTGTAGTAGTTGTTGAATACTTGTTTTCTTTCTCTGCAGTAACATACATGTCTATGGCATCCACAGAGGTAACATTTCTGTGTGTTGTCCTCTGTCCTCCAAATGTCTGTTCTTCTGTGGGACTTTATACTCAGCAGAGGAATTGGTTATACCTTAATTGCCCAAAAAATGGGTTGTTACTCAATGACTACAGCATACGTCTGATTGATAGAGTCAATCTTCCTGGCGCTTTCTACTGGTGGCAGAGATTGGTGCTAGATACACCTTTTCAATATTCCTGTTATCTCCTGATGTATGGGGTCGACATTCATGGCTGCTCTTTTGTGCTTACTCGGTCTCTTGGTTCTGGCTGCCATGAACTACTGTGTTTCTTCTATTACTGCTTGGTGTGTTTATGGTGTCTTCCACAACTGCTGTAGGGACCACATTCAGGAGTTGTCTACTTTTGTTTGACCTTTTCTTTTGCATTTCCACAATGCAGTGGCTCCACCTGATGAATTCCTTCGTTGTTGTAATATCCTTCAACAAAGAGCTTGGTATTTGTCTTCTCTGAAGCCTATCATAAGTGTGAGAAGCTGGCAGCTTTTGTTGTACTCGGATTCAAAGTACGACATAGGGCCAAAACATTCTGTATATGGGACTGTGTCATTTCCCTGTGACAATGGGCCATGTTCTTCAGTTATTCTTCAACTAAATTTCTCCGGAAAACTCTATTGGATGCCTGATGTGCTGCAGATAACTTACTGTTGTTTTGGAATCCGTTGGTCTCCTGAACATATGAACATAGAGAAGGAAGTACTATTTGTATGCTGGTTCTTTCTATTCCTTGTAGATGATGACTTTTACATTGCCTAATTGGAAACACAGTGTTATAAATGCCCTGAAGTATCCAACAACTTCACCGAACAATGCCACGTTGTAACCACAATCAAGTCCAAATCCCAAAGCAAGACCACCAGTGTAGCACAACATTTCCCGCTGAAAGCACGTCTGTTACAAATGCCAACATATAGATAGAACCAAATTGAACTCCTAGATGTAGAAGGCTGCCATTTATACAGACATTGAATTTTCCAGGATATAAAAGCATTATTAAAAAAAAAGTCAATAACCTTCCAGAAACAATAAATACTAAACAACAGATAAATGCTGGTGGTTGGGTTTTAACTGGGGGCCCGCTGTATGCCAACCAATGACACTAACTGCTACACCACGTTGCATCAAGCACAGCTTGTGGCAGTATTTTTTTGAATGAATTGGGTTGTATCCATTTGCTAATTGACACAAAACAGCTTTTTCCTAGTTTTCTGAATTAATTGTGCAGTACTCATATAATTATGTGACATCTGATAACTGATCTGCCGAAATTGAAAATGTAAAGAGTTTGGCGATATTTGATATTTTTCAAATATTTTGTTTTTTGTTGTTATACTGTGTTTATTATTTTATATCTTATTTGTATGACAGTTGCCTTGTATTTTTAGATGTCAGCATGCCCTCAGTGTCGTAAACCATTACCACGATGTGCTATTTGCCTCATGCATATGGGCACTGCATCAGGCACTTGCCCTGGAGGTGTAGCAAAATTGACGGAATTTTCTTCATGGTTCACTTGGTGTCAAACATGTCGTCATGGAGGTCATGCTGGACATATGGCTCAGTGGTTCCGGTAAAGTATTATTGCATATTAGACCTGACTTTCTCCCAGTGTATACACTGTTCAAATAAAGTTCAAAAAAAGTTGAAATAAGTAGTTCTCGTAACATGCAAAGATCAGCACATTCCTCAAACTGGGGAACTATCAAGAATGGGGTTCCACAAGGGTCAGTCTTGGGTCCTTTGTTGTTCTTATTATATATTAATGACTTGCCATTCTATATTCATGAAGAGGCAAAGTTAGTTCTCTTTGCTGATGATACAAGTATAGTAATCACGCCTGACAAACAAGAATTAACTGATGAAATTGTCAATACTGTCTTTCAGAAAATTACTAAGTGGTTCCTTGTAAACGGACTCTCACTGAATTTTGATAAGACACAGTACATACAGTTCCGTACAGTGAATGGTATGACGCCATTAATAAATATAGACCTTAATCAGAAGCATATAGCTAAGGTAGAATATTCCAAATTTTTAGGTGTGTCCATTGATGAGAGATTAAATTGGAAGAAACACATTGATGATCTGCTGAAACGTTTGAGTTCAGCTACTTATGCAATAAGGGTCATTGCAAGTTTTGGTGATAAACATCTTAGTAAATTAGCTTACTACGCCTATTTTCACTCATTGCTTTCATATGGCATCATATTTTGGGGTAATTCATCACTGAGGAATAAAGTATTTATTGCACAAAAGCGTGTAATCAGAATAATAGCTGGAGTCCACCCAAGATCATCCTGCAGACATTTATTTAAGGATCTAGGGATATTCACAGTAGCTTCTCAGTATATATATTCTCTTATGAAATTTGTTATTAACAACCAAACCCAATTCAAAAGTAATAGCAGTGTGCATAACTACAATACTAGGAGAAAGGATGATCTTCACTATTCAAGATTAAATCTAACTTTGGCACAGAAAGGGGTGAATTATACTGGCACTAAAGTCTTTGGTCACTTACCAAATAGTATCAAAAGTCTGACAGATAACCAACAAGTATTTAAGAAGAAATTAAAAGAATTTCTGAATGACAACTCCTTCTACTCCATAGAGGAATTTTTAGATATAAATTAAGGAAAAAAAGAAAAAGAAAAAAATATTTAAAAAAATAAAAAAAAAATAAAAAAAATAAAGTTGTTATATTAACTTAAGTATGTTGTTAAATTAACCTAATTATGTCATGTATTGGAAAATTTGACTCGTTCCACATCATTACGAAATATCGTATTCATGATCCATGGAACTAGTATTAATCTAATCTAATCTAATGTAATCTAACTGATGGGAATGCAGGTGAGTGACGTTGTTGACAACCACTGTGAAATTGTTATTGCGGCAAAAATTCCGACATTGAAAGAGATTATTTGATTTAGACAAGAAATCTCAAAAGTTTGTCATTACAGTTGTCTTACATAGACATCAAGAATGCGTGATCATGGGAGTATCTTTTGATCACTTTGGCCCACACCACTCAAAGATAACTTTGAGACAAATGCCAATGTTTACTGCTATAACAGTTTCCAAACATTACACATTAGTAATTAGTTCTGCAGTGGCACATATGTAGTTCGGTTCATTATTCATACATATCTTTGTACTGTGTAACTCGGAGTAATTTGCTTCCTGCTGCTGCTGCTGCTACTGCTACTGCTGGAACCGTCATTGGCCAGGTCCATTTCATCTGCGAACTAGATCAAGTTATGTGAATTCCATGAAATAATCCTGTTACCAAGTCATTTTATAGTGGTTTATTTATGACAAACTGCACCACTTCTTCTTAGTGGGAGCCCACTCCACATGACAGGCTACATAGTCACAATACTGTATTACAACAAATAGATTATTGCACAGATGTGTGATACACTGGTTGCGTCTCAAAATTGCCTCCAACTGACCTCCTCTGAGCCTTGTGCTCCTCCTATTTATAGATTTTTAATGATGAGGACAAGAAAACTACAGTCCAAGTTAATAAAATTAACAATTAAAATTTTAACATTAATATGAGTAACTATCCACAAAACCTTGCTGAAACTGGCATATACAATAAAAAAGATTTTTACATAGGATATACATCATAATTTAAAAAATACTGAAAAACAACAATGCTAACCTAATTATTCTTAATTATGGCTTCATTACTGAAATAAAAAGATTGCAAACATATATTTGACAAACATCAGTCATAAGACAGAATGATAAAGCCCAATGAGGCCTATGAAGGATTTTACTGTTGCAAAGTTGCTTCTTAATTTCATTGAATGCCTCTTGACATTTAGTTGTCCAATCCCAAACTGAATTTTTCGTTAGAAGTTCTCTGAGACATGGTGCATTAAGTGCCTGTGTACAGACATATTTTCGGTAAAAGTTTGCCAAACCATAAAAAGATCTAAGTTGCTTTTTATTTTTGGGTATCGGAAATTCCTCTATGGCCATGAGTTTATCTTTGTCAGGCAGAATCCCCTTTTCACTAACAGTGTGGCGGCCTAAAAATTTTAATTCTGTCACTCCAAATTTACATTTCTCTAAATTCAGAGTCATACCCCCCTGTCTAAACTTTTTTCCCAATTTGCCTTAAAGTTTCAATATGTTCTGTCCATGTGTTACTAGTTACTAAAATATCATTCACATAAATTACCAATTTGGACAATAATTCCCTACGTAAGACATAATCTAAAGCACAGATAAATTCAGCAACTGAAATGTTGAGTCCAAATGGCACCACACAATATTGATAGCTTTTTCCATTATATAAAAATGCAGAATACTGTCTTGAATTTGGTTCTAAAACAATTTGGTGAAACCCTGATGTCAAATCTAGACAGAAAAAATATTTTGTGTCACTGAATTTATTCAATCATTCCTCCATGGATTCAGGATGGTCAGTTTCCTGTTCAAGGAATTTGTTCAAATGGCGAGAATCCAAAACAGCCTAACACTTCCATCTTTCTTAGAAACAGCAACCGGTGGGTTATTGTACTGGCTGCTGCTCCTTTCCACTATCCTCCATTTTAGCATCTTCTGTAATTCTCCATCCACTAATTTTCTTTTGCAAATTTGGACCGTATATGGTTTGATAAAAAATGGATCATGCTGTTTCATTTTTAATTTACAGACATAATTTTCAACTCTTACTGGCTTATTACAAAAAAGTCACAATATTCCCACAGAAACTGATCTAAATCTTCTCTCTCAGAACTAGATAAGCCATCTGCAATTTTTACTTTGCATTGACTAGCTGTGAAAAACTATTATTATCAAAATTGTCCTCCTATTCCTCCTCTAAACCTTCAATGCATATGTCATCAGAAAATTCAATTTCTCTTATCTGATTACTGCAATTTTCTGTACACTTTAAATGTAATTTGGCCTCATCAGAACTACCAGATTTTGGTTCTGTGAAATATATTTTTAAGTTTTCACAATAAAAAATTGCATTTGCTTTTATTATCCAATTCATTTCCAACAGAACATCTTCATTTAGGTCAACCACCACAAAACATCCTTGTTCAAACAATAAATCCCCAATTAAAAATGAAATCAAAGCTTGTTTGGAAATTGGCTTGCTGTACTTACCTGTAGCTCCCTTAATCTTAACACCTGTTACAGGAAATTCTATGCATGAAGCACTGTTTTTCAACCTTTCTCTTAATTTACCAGATATACAACAAATAGGACTACCTGTTTCTATTAGACACATGCCTTTCCAATTCTCAATTGTTATTTCAAAATTGGACCACCAGATACCTCTTGTTTAGCAGCTTTCACTTCGTCCGTTAATAAATCATTTCCTATTTCTTTAAAATCTAAATTAATGCATGACTGTTGCTTGTTCAGTGAAGCTGTTTGTAAATTACACAAAGACATGTCACTATTAGATGGAATTACTTCTGGATCTGACAAACTACTGCTTTCTGAGTAAGAGGACTCACTAATTATACCTTTCTGACTGCCTGAATTATCACGTACCTCATTGTTTATTTGTGTGTGTTCCACAACTTCATTTTTCTCATATTCCAAATAATCATCATCAAGAAACGATGCTCTAACAAAGGATATTACTGTATCCCGCTACTGCAGATTAATGCTTCAACAATAAAACATAAATGAGAGAAAGAAATGAAAATAACTTAAATTGCAAAGGAAATGCGCCATATACGACACACAGTGCTCACGCAAGTGTCTGCCAATTGAAGATGTGTCAAAGGCTTTAGGAAGACTATGCAGTGCTTGAGAACAACAAATTGCCTCCAATAAGCGTGAAGACGCAACTGTTTACATTTGATTTGTTTTAGCAGTTACGCGCGGGCGCATGCTCAATTGAGTTACGTTTGAGTACAGTGTGTAAACTTTTAGATAGCACACCTCTCCCTAGTCCTGAATCGGTAGAAGTCGGTAAACGTCGGGAGGCTTCGGTAGGCACGCAGTTTCGACTGCTGTCAACATTATGTAGCTGACTGTGTTGTACAAGGTAGCCATTGTCGTCTGCTTCGTTATTGTTTTGCGCTGTAAGGCTCTGCGTGTTTTTATTGTGCAGTTATGCTAAACATTATCAAAATGAGTGAAGAGGCAGTTGCTTGCCCATCTCGGGAGTCGCCAACAACCCCTACCGGTAGGCCTTACCGTTAGAAGGAAACCAGTATTACGTAGTGATGCTCGCAAAATTATATTGCGTTTGATTGAATGCTGCGAAAGGGAAAGGGAGCAGAAAAAATTGCTTCACCCCATTTACAAATCTTCAGTGAGAGCTGCTACATACACAGGACAAAGCATGCGTAGCATTGGAAGATTCAAACAGTTTTCATTGCAATCGGATGAATGGTTTGTGAGTACATAGTAGACAAACATACATACATATATATATATAGAGATTTTAATGTACATGACAATTTCAGTTTCATTTACGAACAACATTTAAAGCGAGTTTTACTCCCAAGCCTTTCGTCTGCTTTCGTGTAACCATGACGAGCAATTTGTAGTCCCAGCACTGCAACTGGTAGGCGTGCCTTGTCACCCCCCCCAACGGCTCCTCTCCCCTCGCCAGCCAATGCTTGCTTCCTCCTCTCCCTGCGCTCCCCTCACAGCTCTGCCATCTTACAGTTAACACAATGTAGTAGATTCTTCCGCTTCTGGCTACAGGATGGTGGCTGTGCCTGTGCAAGCATTTGCAGGCTACCGGGAAAAGGGGGTGCCAAATTCATATCCTTTAGGGGGAAAAAACTTGTTTCACAAAGCGCCTAGCATCCAGCCCATGTTTGTCTATCGATTATTCATATGATTTTGAAACGCTTCCGTGTTGGTTTTTGAACATTTTTGAACACATTTTAAGATGATTTCTGAATGAAACATAAGTTGATTTTTGAATGCGTGATGTCTCTGTCGGGAGAATCCTCGTCGTATCTAGAAATAAATTTTCCACAGACAAAAGGGGACGGGGCTATACGAGCTGAGCGGAGTAAAACCGAATGGATGAATGCCAATCGCTGTTTAATTATGTGGTTGATTGGGTTTGTGACTGATCATTGTTGTTATAATTCCAAGCGAAATCCATAGAATGAGACTACCAGAATGGAAATAAACGTCTGAGAGGAATAACAGGTGAGAAAGATAACGTACTATCTTCTCAGTGTATCCAAGAAAATGAAATTTTGACAGAAGATTTTTGGCTAGATCGCTACACTAGTACGGACCAGTTGTACAGTCCCTGACTAGCAGCCGCGTATGTTCTGTTCTGGAAGTAGCGCGGAAAACGTGTTGTTCGAACACTTAATAACGCCTAACCGGAAAATAATTGCGGGATAACTAAACCTGTGATTCTGGCAGGGTTAGTAAAGTTAATCGGTGAACAAATTTTGACAGTGGTAGCAATAGCTACAGAATTGATGAGATTGTTTGTTAGAATGAGGAAGGAGAAGAAACGGGGATATCACACAAATTATGGAAGAATTAGACGATTCCAAATTTATATAAAAATTTCGTAATACTAATTTTCGATCTCATGCTTGAGAAGCTGGTGCGTATGAATTAAATGTGAAACTGTTTCCTAACATAAAGCTTTTTGCTTGTAGTAGGCCTAATAGGCATTTGATGTTGGTACTTCGTGGATTATATTCTGTCGTGTGATAAAAATGGCCATTTGTGCCAAAACAGTCTCATTTATTTGGTGTGTTACAGAATTGCTGCCATATTAGAAAGGACTATTTTATTTTATCTAGCAGACAGTGACAAAATAGACATAATCAGATCGAGAAACCGCATCAGGCTTGGGTATTATTTGTATTAACAGTTTTTTCAGTGTTAGATAACGACATTTCGACTTTTCATGTAGCAAAACGTTTGACGAACTTTGATGAGGTAATAGATTCTTTCGCAGAAAGGAAAGCACGCCATGTAAACATTAGAGAGAAAAAAAAAATCATAGGCGCTAAGGTTCGAAGAAATGTGTAATTTCTTGCTTATCTCTTGTCAATATTAGTTTTATATATCCTATATTTAATTTTATGTCACACAAAACAACAAGTTGTTAACTAATTGGCAATAAAGAGTTCAGATTTTCTGAAGAGTTCATGTTCTCTCGATTACAAATAATCCCATCCGCTATTAATTGCGAGATTTTTTTAAAGAGGGGCAGGCTGTCAAACAGGCCGACTGGGAGCAGGAGAGGAACCACAGGACGTTTCAATTTCCACTCTCCTGAATATAGTTTTGACTTGCGGTAGAAAAATGCTTTATGAAGAGGCGTGGCACTGCACTTTGGCATACTTAAGACCAAATAATATGTCTTACATTTCCTCGAATACATATGTTTTATGTTTCAGACTTCAGAAAGATGTGCGCTACAAGGTGAACATATTTTGGAAATTCGATTTTTTTTTTTGTATTGAGCCAGTCGCAAATGTCGTAGATCCGGGGCTGATGCGCAGAGCAGTCTGAGTTATTGTGGGTAGTCTCCACGTGACCCGTGTTTACATTTAGTGATTTTGCTGTTTCCCCTTATTTTACTTTCACGTTAAATGAAAACAAAACTGGTATCTGTGGCCGGGAGCTATCAAGTGAATTAAAACACATTCACGTAATTACGGAAGGCTGAAATATGTCATTAGTTTCGGATTTTATTTTATTTTCACCTTTATGACAGTCAAGCATTAATCACCTTGCGGAACAATGAAATTATTTTTGTCTGTTTGCTAAAGAAATTTGAGTTTTGTTAACCTTTTCCGCAGAGGCAGTCAATGTATTTGAAACGAAATGTTTAATTCCACAGTACTGGCTAGTTTCAACTGTTAGCTGCATTTCAGGTGCACAGTTTCATTTTCTAGCATGTATGGCATTATGCCATAGTAAAGAACCAAACATGACATAGCACAGTACTGGTACTTCAAGAAAACAACACTGAAAAGCTTTTATCAGGTCGAGGTCTACTTCATTGGGAAGCTGGACATACGAATGTGCCCTTTAAAGGTATGCACTTTAAATGTGCACATTTTAATATGGTTCACGAAATTCCGATGCTCTTGCAGTATCCTCTGATGTCTTGTTTCTTTTATGACATAATGTATGATCTTTCAATGTTTTATATGTACGTACATACGGGCTTCCTGCGTCATAGCAGCTACGAAAGCGCGGTGTCGCCTGTTATGTGCGCTTTTTAGCAACTGCTGAAACGAACCTATTTCTAACAGATCGCAGGTAAATATTGCAAATAGTGGTTTGAAAAGCGCTACTTTCAAAGTAAATATCCTTGTATGTAAGATTAACTATGTGCAAGAATGTACCATGAATTTATTAAATCACAGAGCGATTGACTCTCATTTAAAAATCAACTCTTTGATGACGAGCCATTTAGAAGAATTTTGAACCCTGAAGATCAGACATTTATGTCATTAAAAATTTTACTGGCATATTTGTGTGATATATCATGAAGTGTAACATGCGCAAAAAAAGATCAACAGTATATGCGAAAGCTTTTCTTTTCTTGTAGCAAAACTATGTATATTAATTTAAACTATTAACTTTCCCTGTTTGTGTGTTCGTGCTTCTTAACAGTCATGTTGCTGTTGGCTGACTACATCACGTGTCTTATGCTCTGAATAACCACTGCCATCGGCTGGCGAGATCACGTGACATGAGCTATGAACAGCTTACAAATGCACATCGAAATCTCGATTTCAATGATTCGGAAAGTAACATGCGGTGTTTGGTGGAATTCCAATGTAATACGAAAATACGCAGTGTACATGTTGATGCACATCAAATATATTTCCAAAACGTGTATTTTTCCCTGAGTTTCGGTTTCTAAAGTGCCGGGAAATTGCACACCCGTGTATAAAACCATAACCATTCAAAGGATTGATAAGGGAAAATATACTGTCACCCGGGAGAAAGTGTATTTTTAACCGGGAAATCCGGGAAAAGTCCGGGATTTTTTTTGCCTTGTCCACGTTTACACCCTGACTGATTTCTTGCTTATTTAAAACCTCTTAAACATTGTAACCTATATGCTCAGATTGCTCATTCTTATCATTACTCTCAGCCAAAATCTCTCGGACATCGATTGAAAACCACTGACTTCCATGTATCTTATCATCACTCATCAAATCATCAATACCTACTAACTGACTAACTTTATCTGCCAATACTTCTACAAAAATCATCCCATCAAGCTCCTCTTTAAACA
Source organism: Schistocerca americana (assembly GCF_021461395.2). Taxonomy (NCBI): domain Eukaryota; kingdom Metazoa; phylum Arthropoda; class Insecta; order Orthoptera; family Acrididae; genus Schistocerca; species Schistocerca americana. Next base: position 1,034,657,405 of record NC_060119.1, on the reverse strand, counting down.
AAATATCATTAACATTGTCATAATTATCATCATCATCATCATCATCATCATCATCATGAGTCACATGCATCTGCTTGGATCTCAGCTACAACGTCAAATCTCTCTACTGCTACATCATTGTCATCTGAATCATCTACTAAAGCATCAATATTTTTGGGTACAGACTTATCATTTTGGCTTTCTACTACATCAGACAAAACTGGATCGTCATCATCATTAACAAATAAACTAGCAATACTATAATCATCATCGTAACTATTCTTGGATACACACTTGTTGTCAAATAAATTTGTCAGGTCCTCATCACTAAGCTTATAACTATTTTGTGTCTTTGTGCCACTATTACTCATTTCTTTTAACATATAGTTCCAAAATTCATATTGCTTATTTACATTATTAGCTTGGTAGTTCCTACTGTTATCAGTGTGATGTTGGTGGTGTGACCTATGTCTGTTTCTCCTACTCTTAGTGTGGTTACGTCTTCACCATCCAGAAACTGCTTAGCTACTTTCACTTTTAATGGTTCTGGCATACCAGGTGTGAAACTGTCTTTGCATTGATATAAGCAGTGCTGTTTTTCTGTGGGAATGCTGGGGGATGCGTACCCCTAAACTTTTGCGTCAACAAAATAATTTTTTTACGATGTCGAGGACTTGGAAGAGTGCCGAAGATTTATTTTACGGATGTAAATTTTTTATTTTATTTTTTCGTGTTGGTAATTGCAATACGAACGATACCAGTGCAATTTTTGGTGGGAAAAGTGATGTCATTGACTGTTTCAAGCATTTCGAAGCTACAGCAACCGTTCTCGACAACTGAATTGCTGGCAACCAGTTCAAAAAGCATGTAGTGCCCTTGCCCGCTAATAATGGACAATGGTGGTGCTAAATGGATATGCGACGCTCAAATGCCGAGCTACCAATAGATGTCTCTATGGTCCCACTACATGATGATGTTGATGACGTCATGGCTAAAAGCAGACAGGTGGTATCTCGTGCTTCAGTTATAAGTAATTTTTGCTGCATTATATCCAATGTCGGAGTACCCTCAAACTTTTTTTTAGAAAAAAAGCACTGAATATAAGAAATTTACAGGATGCAGCTTGACATCTCCAGGAAAAGTTTTTAACCGTACATTGGTACAAGGGTTAGCAAACAGACTGTTGTTATTGTAACAATTAGCAACAAGGTTATTTCTAAATTATTTACCCTTAAGTTGACTGCATAGTTTTAATTTCAGATTTTCTGCTCTTGATCAACTCATCGATAACATTTGTTTCAGTGAATCTGACCCGTTCCTCAATGACGTCAATCCTATCATTTATTACTTTTACTTCTGAGTCAGTGACTTGACTTAAAAAATCAACTTTTGTTTCAATGTGGTCAACACAAATGTTAGTGTCGGCCAATTCCGTATTGATTGTATCTAAATTCTGTTTGAAAGAGTTTAAAGTTGCATAGATTTTCTGAAACTTACTATTCATGCTCTGATTAACATTATCTATGTTCTGATTAACATTCTCTATGCTCTGATTATTATTCTCTGCATTCTGATTAACATTCTTTTCCTTTGAAATTATCTTTCTGTGGCTAATGAAAACCTGCCATAAGCAACAGAACTTTTGGATTTGTATTTGATACTTTCTCAGCAGTATTTGCAGTACTGTCCTTCTCATGAAAGTTGTACCTCAAGATTTGTTATATTTCTGTATTTTCATAAGTTTCATTTATTTTTATATTTTACTGTTTTTGTTGTTTCAGGGAGCATTTGGAATGTCCTGTCACGGCTTGTAATTGTCGCTGCTTGTCATTGGATGCGGCAAGCCAAATTGGTCCTCTACAGTTGTGTAAAGCGTGATACTTATAATTTTGGAACAGTGCAGTTCATTATTATTCTTGTCTTTGCCTGATAGTGCTATTTTCTTATGATATATGTTTTCAGTTGAAAAACAATAGCTTCAACTTCCATACCTGGGTAGTAAAGGGATGCTGTTTTTACAGAAGATCATTCTTGAAATATCCATACACAGCTTCATTTGTGGAAGTGGGGCAGTAGTTCTGCTTCCGCACATATCTGATGTAGGCTGAAGGAGCCCATGTCCATTTAATTCTGGCTAAGTCAACCACAGGACTGTTGCCTTCTTCCACAAATGAAGCAGTGTGTGGATATTCCAGACATGGTCTTTAAGTTGAAACTGTGGAAATTGGTCAACCATGGGACTGCCGCCTTCTTTCACAAATGAAGCGATGTGTGGGTATTCCAGACATGGTCTTAAGTGTAGACTGTGGAAATTGGTCTTATGCCCCTTTACCTCCCTGCTGCAAATATGTTTGAATGTTACTCTCGCTCAAGAGCTCTCACATGGTTTTGCTGAATTTGTTTTAAAGCCGAAAGGCAATAAAACATTCATGGATATTAATATACAGTGGTGAAACATGTCCCAGTGACATTGTTGCATTGTGTGCAGATATAAATATGAGTGACTATTGTAACAGGTCTTTAATATTCCATCAGACTAACTGTTGGTTTGAGACATCACTTAACTCCAATAACTGTGATCTTAATTAGTGCACATGGTCTGTCATAACTGTAAACTTTCAACATTTTAATTCTTTTTTAATTTATCTTTTGTTCTTTGAACTGGAACAAATTATCCCCCCTCCCCCCTTTTTTGGTTTAAGATCAGTGTTAAACTGTACTTTCTGTAAGACTTTGCTCTATAAAGGTCAGAAGTGTGGATGCTGAGCTGCTTCTGGCAAATAACTGAAAATAAACTTTGTGTTCCTACCACTAATACACATGTATAGCAAACTGAATTAGCGGAGTCACTTGATAGGAACTCAACTTTTCTTTGTATCATTTCTGTGTTTAATTAGCTGTACTTACACTTACCACTACTCGTGTTTTGACTACTTCTGCTGCTAAAGCCGTTGTTGTTATCTCCATTCTCTAAGGTCACAGTGTAAACTTAATATTTATTTTCTTTCTTTTGGAGCACTGTCTGTTGTTTGCTCACTTCTGATGTATACTCCACCACTATGGGTGCTTGTTGTAGGGTCAACTCCTACATTTTACCTAATCCATGTCCACAGGCACATAATGTAGTAACTATTATTAGAAGTGGTGGTGTATCAGGCCCACAAGTCCTTCCATCTACAGTTTTGAGACAGATGGAATGAAGCTGTAATGTAAAATACCTGCACCAATTTGATCAATCACTTTGCCTTTTCAGTTTAATGTTACAATAACTGACAACCACATTATTGTCTATAATTAAATACTTATTATGCTGGGCAGATGGTCCAAAGAGAATAACTAATGCACATAAATCAATAACATTTTCTGATAATCTTTTTCTGGTTTTGCCCAGTTAATGACCCAGACATTACTAAAATTCTATCATTTCCTTCAATGGGTACAACAAAATTTCTTCCTTCTTGCTGTGAAGTATTTTTATTCGCATTTCAAATACAGGAAAACTTACAAGTACCACTATTGTTCATAGAATGTAAATAAGATGTTCCTATTATTTAAAGAGCAAGAAGACTGAAATTATGGCATATTTTTGTAATTTCAAATGTTTTAATATTTGGTGTGTGCAATATGAGCATTGCTTTCTGTGTATATTTCATTTGCATGTCCTACAATATTCATTGTAAATAAAAATTTAAAAAATGAAAATAATGAAATGTCAGCTGAGGTTTGGTTTCCCCCCCCCCCCCCCCCCCCTCCTCCTCCTCCTTATTCTGATGTTAATTTCATTGCATATAACATGTTACCTTTTGAAGTGAAGGACCCTCATTCAACTGTTGGGGACAGCGTGAAACATTTCAATCCTTATTGTGTCAAGCTTCTCTGTCTGTTTATCACTGTGAATGGATAGTCTAAAATTTCAACGGAGGTGGTTCATTGGAAGACGAAATTGTAGGTATGTTAACTAAAAACACGGACACCAATGCTATTTTTGGACAGTTTATTCCCATAACATATTTAAAATGGATGATGCCAGGTATTATTCACGGAATACATACCTTATCTGAAAAGGCCTTTAGAGGCCCAATGGTACTGACAGACTGCCTTGTTATCCTGAGAAGACGGGCATCACTGGATGTGGATGTGGTGGTATGCACACCGTTCTCCTGGCTGTTGTCAGTTTTTTTTTTTTTACTGGAGCTGCTATCTCTCAATCAAGTAGCTCCTCAATTGGCCTCATAAGGGCTGAATGCATCCCACTGGCCAACAGCACTTTGCAGATCCAGACGGTAACCCGTCCAAGTGTTACCCAAGGCTTAACTTTGGTGATTTGACTTTAACCAGTGTTACCACTGCGGCAAGACAGTTGGCTCCCAGAATATGTACACAGTGATAATTGGTTAATGCTTACATACAAATACAGTGCTTAGGGATCACAATGTACTTGTTTGCTCATCCGACAATGTTTTACATTAACACTATTCTCAATAACTTATATAGTATTGCTACATGACATGCTTTCACATAGATTTTCACCATTATGATCGACACATTACATGATCTCGTGAATACACTGCTTATCTGCCGTGTCTGCTCTTGATTCTGACTGTTTATAGACTCTCTTTTGATAGCAAAGTGTAACTTCAGTGTCTTTTTGTCTATAGCAAGAAAATGATAAATTAATTAATAATACAAAAGGTAACCAGAACAGATTTTAGGGCTAATTATTTCATGTACCAAATGGTTTGTATCCTATGTTTTACAAAAACACAAGGCTCTACTTCTTTGATTTTGTAATTTCATGCGCAACAAAACTTCCCTGTTATTCAAAAGAGCCACCATTTATAATTTATTTAACAAAAATTTAAATTTAAATATTTCCCTTAAAATACAAAATACGAGAAGTTGAAGAACATCACTGTGTTTCAGAAAATTTTGGGCTTCAGTATTATAAAAACAGATTTTACAACATGACAGGCTATAAAAATAGATGTTGTCTTGAAATAATACTGGGTCTACAACTTTGCTTCTGCCATTTTTTCTCGAAGTTCTAGGTTTATTTTGAAAAAAGTTACAAAAAATTATGATTCATAGTATTGACCATCACTGGCGACTACATTCTCCCATCTTTTGGATAGCATACAGATCCCGTGGCGGAAGAACTGGGCATCTTGTATGGGGATCTATGACTCGATTCAATTTTGCACTTGTTCATATGACTGGAAGTGCTGGTCAGCCAGACTGTTGCCATTGATCAAAAATGGTGGTAGTCAGAGAGAGGAACGTATGGAGAATACGGTGGTAGGGGTAGGACTTCTGATTTCAATGTTTCCATGTGTATTTTGGCGGGTTTTGCAACATGGGGTCGAGCACTGACCTGCTACAAAATTACCTTTTTGTGTCTATCACTCTATTGTGGCCGTTTGTGTTTCAGTGCTGGGCTCAAACGCATCAGTTTGTTTCGATAATGATGTCCTGTGACTGTCTTCGTCTGTTTCAGTAGCTACACAAACGTTCTGTCTTCCACCACCATACCGGTCTTCGACATCAAAATCACCGTTCTTAAGGAGTTGAAAACATTCTCTGCACATTTTTCCACTAATAGCTCCCTCACCATTGGTCTTAACCAGCATTTTAAGAGCCACAGCCGCAGATATCTTCATGTTAAAACAGAAGATTAAAACTTCCCGCAAGTGGCAAGAAATGGGTACATCAGTTGATGTACTTAATCGAAATAACCTTACGATGCAATCACAAATTGACTAATATTTTTATGGCATTATGTTTACAGATGCCTAAGCTTATTGTATTACACCTTTAACCAACCACCTGAACCCCACTTGCCGCTACTGCCATCTATTGCAAAACGGCGGAAACAAAGTTGTAGACCTAATATCTTAATTTAATTAATAACTATTACACTGTAATTTAAGATAAACTAATTACTCTCTCTGAAACAGGAATAAAGGCCTATGAAACTGACTAGGCTGTTGCTTCTTAAGGTTTGACACATGTATTTTTGCATAGTAATTAATGTATGAAATCTTAAAATCATGATATCTTTTGAACTAATTAACTTTATGTGAAAACAATTGCCTCAGAATGTTCAGCATTGGAGAAATTATATTTTTAATAATAATAATAATAATAATAATAATATGAAATATTTTACCAAATAGAAAAGTTCATAAAAGCATGCACACTTATGGTGCAATTGCAGATATATGGTTAGGATAATGAGGTAATGAGGGGGCCATATTAAATGCTTGGATTAAAAATGCTTCTTTTCTGGCAGATCATTAATAATAATGTAAGAGACAGGTCATAAACTGAGTTGATAATGGAGTAGCTTGAATATTCTGTTACAGTTGAGCAAAATAACAGATATAGCATGTTACCTTTTGAAGTGAAGGAGACTCATTCAGCTGTAGGGCACAGCACGTAAATGGGAGAATATAAAAAGACAGGCCAAAAAGTGAATTGAATAAAAAAACTTGCTGCTAGGTACTGTAGCCAGTACTATGTAGGATGCTGCTTCCGTTCATAGAGTCTGAATGTGGAGGGGATGAGATCTGTGCATGTGTGGCAGTAAAGAGTGGGCAAGGTCCACATTGCCTGACTGTGTTGCTGCAGACAACAGTCAGGTTCATTTGCCTACGGTGTTATATGTTCAAATCTATGAGGAGAAAAATAAATTTTAAAACCGATTTTGATCAATTTTCATTAGAGAAATCTTACCTCATGTCTTGATGACATTGCATCCACTACTCCATGCTTTGGTCTGTGTAATGTCAGAAGGCCAGAACAGCTGTCAGAGCATTGTGAAGATGTCAAGTGCAATTTTTCTCAAAATGACAATTGTCTAATGACAAGGTCATTGAAACTAAATGCAGTAATTGACATTTATTGTGACTTGGACTCTATTATAAGTAAAAATATTTGCTTGACAACTGCTTCTACTCCATAGAATTTTTAAAAATGTGTAAGGCATGTATTTGGTGTCATTGACTGTAGTTAAGTGTAATCACTCTGCATAAAAAAGAATTGCTGGTAGAAAAGACTTCTGTAAAAGTCTATCATAAAAATGATCAGCCCGCATCTCGTGGTCGTGCGGTAGTGTTCTCGCATCCCACGCCCGGGTTCCCGGGTTCGATTCCCGGCGGGGTCAGGGATTTTCTCTGCCTCGTGATGGCTGGGTGTTGTGTGATGTCCTTAGGTTAGTTAGGTTTAAGTAGTTCTAAGTTCTAGGGGACTGATGACCATAGATGTTAAGTCCCATAGTGCTCAGAGCCATTTTTTGAACCAAAAATGATCAGTGTGGGGTAATACTTTTCACTGCCTTTGGGCATTATGAGTATAAACAAACTCATTCAATATTACAATGAGAGACCACATTTATAATCCATTGAAAAAGCAAACAATTAACAGTTTTCTGTGAATAAATGATGAATGGAAAAAAGAAATTATAATACCATTGTTCAAGAAAGGTGTTTTTGTTGTGGTCTTCAGTCCTGAGACTGGTTTGATGCAGCTCTCCATGCTACTCTATCCTGTGCAAGCTTCTTCATCTCCCAGCCAGTACCTACTGCAACCTACATCCTTCTGTATCTGTTCAGTGTATTCATCTCTTGGTCTCCCTCTACAATTTTTACCCTCCCCGCTGCCCTCCAATACTAAATTGGTGATCCCTTGATGCCTCAAAACATGTCCTACCAACTGATCCCTTCTAGTGAAGTTGTGCCACAAACTTCTCTTCTTCCCAATCCTATTCAATACCTCCTCATTACTTATATGATCTACCCATCTAATCTTCAGCAGTCTTCTGTAGCACCACATTTCGAAAGCTTCTATTCTCTTCTTGTCCAAACTAGTTATCGTCCATGTTTCACTTCCATACATGGCTACACTCCATACAAATACTTTCAGAAACGACTTCCTGACACTTAAATCTATACTCAATGTTAACAAATTTCTCTTCTTCAGAAACGCTTTCCTTGCCATTGCCAGTCTACATCTTATATCCTCTGTACTTCGACCATCATCAGTTATTTTGCTCCCCAAATAGCAAAACACCTTTACTACTTTAAGTGTCTCATTTCCTAATCTAATTCCCTCAGTATCACCTGACTTAATTCAACTACATTCCATTATCCTCGTTTTGCTTTTGTTGATGTTCATCTTATATCCTCCTTTCAAGACACTATCCATTCCGTTCAACTGCTCTTCTAAGTCCTTTGCTGTCCCTGACAGAATTACAATGTCACCAGTGAACCTCAAAGTTTTTATTTCTTCTCCTTGGATTTTAATGCCTACTCTGAATTTTTCTTTTGTTTCCTTCACTGCTTGCTCAATATACAGATTGAATAACATCAGCCGGCCGAAGTGGCCGTGCGGTTAAAGGCGCTGCAGTCTGGAACCGCAAGACCGCTACGGTCGCAGGTTCGAATCCTGCCTCGGGCATGGATGTTTGTGATGTCCTTAGGTTAGTTAGGTTTAACTAGTTCTAAGTTCTAGGGGACTAATGACCTCAGCAGTTGAGTCCCATAGTGCTCAGAGCCATTTGAACCATTTTTTGAATAACATCAGGGAGAGGCTACAACCCTGTCTCACTCCCTTCCCAACCACTGCTTCCCTTTCATGTCCCTGCTATCTGGTTTCTGTACAAATTGTAAATAATATTTCGCTCCCTGTATTTGACCCCTGCCACCTTCAGAATTTGAAAGAGAGTATTCCAGTCAACATTTCAAGAAAGGTAATAGAAAGAAATGTACCAACTACTGAGGAATCACACTGTTATCACACTGCCTTAAGATAATGGAAAAGGTCATAGAAAAAAGATTGCGGAAAATTCTAGAATACCAATTAGAGGAACAACAGCATGAGTTCAGAAGTAATAGGGGAACAGTAGATCTCATTTTCTCCCTCTGTCAGTTAATGGAGAAGTTTTGGGAAAAAGGAAAGGACTTGACAGCAGTATTCTTGGATTTGGAAAAAGCATATGACAGTGTACCAAGGGGTAAAATATGGGGATGCTTGAGAAAACATAATGTTCCTGATTCCTTAATTTAAAAAGTTCAGATGCGGTATGATGGTTGTGAGAGCAGTGTACAAGTAGGAGGTGGAAGATCAAAATGGTTTAAGACAAAGAGAGGCATTCAGCAAGGTAGTTCGCTCTCCCCTTTGCTCTTCGTTACACTTATGGACACAATCATGAAAGAAATCAAGGAAGAAGAAAATGAAGATCTCAGTGCTTTTGTTTTTGCCATTTGGGGAGAGATGGAAATGGAGTTTCAGAATAGACTAGATTACTGGAACACGAAATTTAAAATATAGAAGTTAATTGTGAGTAGGAACAAGACAGTGGCAATGAAGATGAGCAGGACACACACACCTTGTCACATCATACTGGAGGGGGTAAGGTTGAATGTGTGAAAAGCTTCAATTATCTGGGTAGCATCGTATCATGCGATGGAAGTTCCAAACTAGAAGTCTTAAACAGAATAAGAAAATGCGCTAGCTTCTTCCACCAAGTACAAAATCTAATCTGGGACAAGGAAGTCCCTCAAAGAACCAAACAGACCATGTATAAAACTTATCTGCTGCCAATGTGAAATGAAGTTCCTTAGGTCAGCTCTACAAAAAAAAACTAGGAGAAACAGAGTCAGGAATGATTGTGTAAGGAGAGACCTGCAGGTGACATTGACTACACAGGAGAGGATGAGTGCTTTGAGATTGAAGTGGTTCGGTCATATGAAGAGAATGCACCCGACTCGAACTCCATGCCAGTGTTTGGAGATGGAGGTACCAGAAAGAAGACCAATTGGGCAGCCTAGAAAGAGATGGACAGACCAGGCTAAGGAAGATTTCAAGAGGAGAGAAGTAACATGGGATGTAGTGGAGAGGGAAAAGCTATACCAGGACAGAAACCAATGGAGGCATATCATTCACCAAGTTCCTACTCGGCTTGCTGGAAGGAAATCCTGATGATGATGATGATGTGAATAACTTATGGAAATGCTGACCGATAACATTGAAAACCTCTGATATTTCAACAGGTAATTGTCCCCATCATTTTAAGGCATTTTTGAGTTCATGCATTGAAAATGACAGGAGTTTACCTGCAGAAATATTGGAGCTGTGTTCTTACGAGTTATCAGAGCATACAACATTTTGGAAAAAGCTTAACTACTGCTTGGGGAATATGTTTAATATTATAGTCTGCACTCTTCATAGGATACAGATTCCTAATCAGTAAAGGCCAGGAAGTTCTCATACACTATGTATGCAGTTGAAATGTTGACAAAGACATTTTTTAAAACATGAGTCTTTAAAACTAAGAACTATTATTACTTAACTTTGTTCCAAAGTCTAGATCATAATACCAACGTCACTGCTACATGAGTGCGTTTCTGAACCATCTGCTTGCAAATTTACGGTGATAGGGTCAAGGCTTATATCTGTGTTCACCTTCCTATCAAGGTCTTCTTCTTCCTTGAAGCTTTTCAGCATGCCATACAGACTGTTCTGCACTGAATGGGGATGAGGGGATGTTTTTTGTTGCTTCATGCACATACAATCCAGCTTCTGTTATGTTGAATGATTAGTTTTTTCCCCCTCCCACACAGCTTTTAACCTTTGCACAAATTAATTGAATGTGATTATACTGACAGTGATATGTGGGTACACATAAAACTGTGTGATCACATTCACGTGCAAGAAAGTCAAGTTTCGGTTGTCGCGAAGTACAGCACCAGTGCAGCATGCGTGTGAGAGAATCTCGTTGTCTAGTTGTAACTCGCAGCTAACCACTTGGAAATAGAATGCCAGCATTAATGGAGGGGGTTGCATAGAGCGACTGAAAATAGGGTGGCTTTCCTACATGACGTGGACTTTAGTCATTGAAAGGATATAGTGTGACAGCTGAAATTGACTTGCATTTGGAAGGATGATGGTTCAAGTCATCATCCGGACATCCTGATTCAGGTTTTCCATGATTTGCCCAAATCACTTAAGGCAAATTAAGAGATGGTTCCTTTAAAAGGGCATAGCTGATTTCCTTCTCCATCCTTCCTTAATCTGAGCTTGTGCTCAGTCATGAATGACTTATTTGTCGATCGGCCATTAAACACTAATCTTCCTTCCTTCCTTCCTTAACAGTTCCAATGCTGGAAAAATTAGGATGAGGGTAGCCATGGCCAGGTAATAGGAGGTACTTAGGCACTGACTAGGAATTAAGAGTCCAGGAGCCCAGGCAACAGCGTGGCCAGGTATAGAGAATAACAGTAATAGGAGTGACCTGGATAAGCTAGGTACAACAGCATCAGAGATAAGTGTTGGCTTTGTTGTGGGTTTGCAGTGGCATGGTCATCCCTCAGAAACAAAGCCCTCAGGTGAGTGAATCAGGAACTAACAAGATTGCTGCTGACTTTCAGTGAGGCTTATATTGGTGCATCGTTAACTGCTGCTTTTGAGAAATGAGAATACACCATCTATACCAGGACCGGCCAGAAATTCTGCACGCGTGCGGTGCTCCTGCACATGTGCAACTTCCAGATCACAGCGTGCACGCCGCAGCTGTCAGCGTTCATGTAGTGCATGTTTCTACGCACAGATGTCGCTTTATCCACTTGCTGAGATACTCTGTACCGGCGCATTCTAGTGCTCTTTCCACAGCTTGCAAGCCAACCATGGGAAGGTATTTCGCTTATTAAACATTTAAAATACTGTCACAGTCTACTCATTTAGACGTCTACATTTATGTTAACAGTTTAACCTAGTAAGACAAGTAATACAGTTATTGTTAACAATCGTGAGTTTTTATTAAGGCAGCTTGACTGACGGCACGTAAATACGCATAATGTTTTTGATGTAGTATTTAAGAAAGTGAGCACTTAGCGACTTCCAACGAACATTATACATGATTTCAAATAACATTAAACTAACGCAAGGTTTCCTCTAACTAATTCTCAGTGCCCTCAGCTACACCCACATAATTTCTGTCTCACTGACCTCTGAACAGAATGATAACTGCAGACCTCTCGATGATCACCTGTTATCTCAATACCATTATTGCTACATCTTTCATCAGTTCCGTCTGAAATCTGTATAATAACCGACTATTAGATGAATGTTATGTTTTATCGACTTCAGCTGAACGAGCTATTCACACATTAAAAAAATAACCCCTAAATGTAAGTATAAATTGGAACAATCGGTTTAATGACCAATTTTCCTGATAATAGTAACATGGAGGAGAATGAGGCAATAATGCACAGTTAGTAAACAATAAGAGACCGATGACCACGCTGTCTGGTCTCCTTCCCCAAAACCAACCAACCAGTAAACAATAATTTTTAATTATGAAAGGAATAAATCCAAACATGTTTATCACTGGTCATGAGGAATGATATAGTTAATATCGGGCACAAAAGCATGGCTCATTGACAAACACAAGCAGTTGCGAAGATTTTCATCACGTATGCTTGATCGAAACCTTGATTTATTCACTTCTACCACTGAGAAAAATCTTTCACAAACATATAAAAATCTTTCACAAACGTATGTTGACCCGAACATGGACATAACTCTAGCGGCTTCTCGTTGCAGGCGTAGAAATTCTTGTTGTGAAAAATTTTTGTAGAATTCTTTTATACTTCGCACTGCAAAGAACTTGTCCTTCAGTCTTGTATTGCACTGTAGGTTGATCAGTTCCATCTGTAGATCATTCGGAGCATCTTCAACTGTTGACGAGAATGGTCAAGCAAAGAGGCGAATGACAGTCGACAAACTCGTAACATCTGCAGATCATGCTTGAAATTGTTCCTTAATTTTTACAACTATTGACACATATTCTTGAAATCTAGCACTTTCATGGACCAGTCCAAGAGTTGGGAAATGTGCAGTGTTTTCTGTCAATAGCTGGCTCTCCCAAAGCGCAAGCTTCCTTTCCAAGCCATTTACTTTCTCCAACATGTCAGAAATTAAATTATTTTCACCTTGTAAACTGACGTTCAGGCTGTTCGTGTGAAATGTAATGTCCACGAGAAAAGGAAGGTCTGATATCAAACAAGGGTCTTCCAACATAGGTTCACTTTTTCCCTTCTCATGTAAGAATGTTACTATGACCAAATGTAAATAAAAAAAATATTTTCAGCATTTTTACCTCGACTGAGCCAGAATACTTCGGCATAGTAAGGTATGTTGCTGTACTGTGCTCCTAATTCCTCCAAGAGCCATCAAAACTGACGATGCGTAAGCCCATTTGTCTTCAGATAGTTCACAGTACGCACAACAATTTGCATGACGTTTGCTAATGTTACTGATTTTGCACAAAGCGCCTCTCGATGCAGAATGCAGTGAATTCCATACAATGTCTTGTATGTGCGCCCTAGCTTTTTGCGCATCCATGCTATGAGTCCTCTCTGATGGCCTTGCATTGATGGTGCTCCATCTGTGACAATTGAGACTAACCGATTCCAGTCCATACCGACACCATCAATCGCTTGCTCAACAGCTTGGAGTAAGTCCGCACCTGTAGTAGTCCCTTTCAAAGGTTCTAAGTCCAAAACATCCTCTGTTACACAAAGTGCGTTATCAACACCTCGTATGTATATCACAACCTGGGCTGTATCTGTAAGATCTGTTGCTCCATCGAGTGCAACAGAGAAAACAACCAAGTCTTTAGCCTTATTTATTAGCTGCCTGTGCACATCGCCAGCCATAGCACTGATACGTCTTCTCACTGTTTGTTTGGATAGACTGATTTCTTGAAACCTGCTAACGTTTGTAGGACACACAAGTTCTGCAGCATCAATCAGACACCCTTTCACAAACTCCCCTTCGGAAAAGGGTTTCCCAGATTGTGCAGTTCTTAATGCGATTTTAAAACTTGCTCGCAGTGAGGATTTAGTGTGGTTGTCATTCTGGAAAATTGAAAACAGTACAGTGTACAGTAAAACAGACCTAAATGTAACACAAGAAACTAAGAGTTCAAGAAGTATTAGTTTCTTTGACGTACAGTAAAAACTAGTTTATGTATCTCATCCATTTTCTTAAGGACATTTAATTCTGCTTGCTGTTCTGCACTGTTGAGTACACTACACTCGTCTTTGTGATATGTATTGTAGTGTCTTTCAATTGAAAACTCATGCTGGCCACCTATTATTTGGCGGCACAGCAAACACTGTGAGTTTTCACCAACGGCTACAAAAAAGAATTGCAGTTCCCAGTCGTTTTTAAACGACTGAGAACATAGATATCCCATCCTTTCCTTTTACACAGTACCTGCCATTTCTCAGTACTTCTCTGTTAAGGTTACGGTCACCAGGGGTAAACGAGACTGGGTATGTTGCACTCTTGCTTGTATCACATAAACAGGGAAGCGGAGCCACCGCCATTCATTTAGGACACATGTCTAATAACAGATGTCGCTGTTACTCGCTGTCGCACATGTGCAGCACTTCTGCACGTCTGCACACTTGCAGCGTTTGGCCGGCCATGATCTATACCTTAACAGGAAGGGGAAAGATAGAATAGTGGTATTGTCAGCTGAGAAATAGGTGAAGTGAGGGGTGGGGTGTATCTTCATCAGTAGTAGATATCCTATAATTATACATGTGAGCCTTTTTAAAGCTAAATACCTAATTCAGGTGGACTGCTTTGAAAGAGGTTCAGATAAATGAATCTCACGCACAAAAGAAACATTTAAATATTCTTTCAATGATGTATCAGAAACTTAGAGGACTAAAAAACAAAACTAAATGAACTTCTTATCTGTTTATGTCATCTAGAATACCAATAGGAAGTTGATGTATTGTGTCTGTCTGAGCATCATGTAAATGCTTTATTGGTTCGTGGGTATCTTGTTGGATAACATTGTGGAAGCTGCACAATATTTCAAATAGATAGCTGCTCATCACCTTCAGGTGCTTAGTGACATGTTGCTGCAGTGGCTTGCAAGTATATACGCTAACTTGGTAGAAAAGTGCAGGCGCCAAGATGTGAGGCTGTAACGTCATTATTGATGAATCATAGAGCATGGTGACATCCATAGACCCTGGCTGGAGAAACAGGCCACAGTCTTTGCATGTACAACACAAGAAAAGTGTGGACGCAAATCTTGCCCAACGTATGTGTGGGCAGTGTGTTGACAGCCAGTTTAAGTTTCGATTCTCTGTTCGTGTTGACTCGAATTCGCTCATCTGCAGCTGATGATGTCTTAGTACCACCAGTGCTGGTTCACATGTCTTGCTGAGTTGAAATCCCATGTGTCTATTAATCAGATCATTACTTATACATATTTTGACTGCTTCTTTATTGATGGAGCCCCAGTACGTTGAAGCGAATGGAAGGATCTTTGTCTCTTCATAATTCGTGCTGTGTCCCATGTCAAGACAGTGTTCAGCCACAGCAGACTTTTGTGGCTGACCCAATCTGGTGTGACGTCTTATGTTCAGCGCATCTATCTTTAACAGTGTGACACATTTGGCCAATGTATGATTACCCACATAGGTACGAGATTTTGTATATCCATGGCTTCCATTGACCCAGGTAGTTCGTAACGGAACCCAGCATACTTTGCAATCATGCTGGAGGATGGAGGACACATTTTATTTGATGTTTTTTGAACAGCCTGCCAATCTGAAAGGACATGCCACCAACATAGGGTAGAAAAACCATCCTCGTGGAGTTATCCATTTCTTTTGGCTGTTCTTGAGCCTTAGTGGATGCAGGTTGAAATACATGACAGATGTGTTTAACAGAGTACCTGTTTTGTACCAACACAGACCAAAAATGGCTAATCTCTTCTGATAAGCTCCCTGCATCTGAGGTAACTCTAGCCCTATGAACAAGAGTCTGTGAGTCTGTAATACACCACTGCATTGAGATGGGTGATGGCAGTTCATAGCTCGTAGATGAAGGTCAGTGTGAGTTGGCGTACAAAACGAATTATGAAGAGACAAAGATCCTTTCACTCACTTCAACATAATGGGGCTTCATCAATAAAAAAGCATTTTCTGTGGACCAAGACATCTAAGAACAGGTCTCCATTTTTCTCCACTTCCATTGTGAAGCAAATGCTCAGATGGAGGGAGTTGAGATGTTTCACGGATGGAGGGAATTAAGGTGTTCCACAATTCAGGAAGCGATGCTGCTCCATGTGGCCAAAGTACAAAGGTGTCATCCACATATCTCATTTAGGTTTCAGTCCCACTGACTGAAGTGGTTTTTCCTCGAAGTCTTCCATAAAAAGGTTTGCTACTATGGGAGACAGAGGCCTACCCATAGCAACACCATCAGTTTGCTCAAAATATTGCTCCTTAAATAAAAATTAAGTTGAGGTCAGCACATTTTTGAATAAATGTAAGATGTCCTCTTCCAACTTAGTTCCTATAAGTCATAATAAATCCACCAGAGGTACTAGTGTGAACAAAGAAACCACATCAAAACTCATTAATATGTATCATGGAAAACTGTTACAATTGTTGAGGAATATGTGGGTTCCATCAATGAAAAAAAAAGTGTGGCACTAATAAGACATTAAAAACGGCTTCAGTTACAAAAGAAATCAAAGTACTATGTGTTAGGGAATGGAAATTGTGTGAAGTAGTTAGGACAAATAGAGAAGTAGGACTGATTCATATCACAAGAAATAGTGTGCTGTCTTAAGAAAAGTGATTTAAAAGCATTTGCTTAATGCCTGAAATTGATAAATCAGATAGTAATATTAAATATACACTGCTGGGGAAAAAAAATTAGTACACCTTGAAGGATGGCAACAATTTTGATCCAGTGATGGCAATGCCACCTGGGGATAGTAGATGTAATGATAATAATTTCAATGTCGTCCGCCAGCAGACATCACAGTGACATAACTACCAGAGTGCCATCTGTGTCTACTCTTTAATAGGGAGTGCTCACAGCCAGAAGGCTCAGTGTGCTGCAGATGTGTGAAGCAAGCAAGCACCCATGCCATGGAGATGCATTCATTCTTCTGAAAGCCAACTGGCTGTGTTTGAAATGGGAAAAATTAAGGCCTTCCAAGTGGTGGGATGGTCCTTTCAGAGAATTGCCACACAACTTGGACATGCTGCATCAGTTGTACAATGGTGCTGGTATCTGGTCATGTTAACATTCTTACACCTGTCGACGAGGTTGTGGATGTTCACGCAACACTGATGCCTGCCAGGATCATCATATTCTGAGGGCTGCAGTGGCAGATCGTACAGCCACCACAGCACAGATAAGAAGGCTTGTGAGCTGAGAAGTGTCAACATGAACTGTTGTGAACCAGTTATTAGCAATGGAGCTACAGACACACACATTTCTAGCTCATATTCCACTCACACTCACCTCTAGCTGTCTTCCACTCATGACAGCTTGACAGATGCTGTCCGAGTATCACTTGAAGATGGCATAATACAGTGATTAAAAGGAGATTGTGCCTGCACGGAAGTGATGGTCGTTTGCACATACGATGTAGACCTGCTGACCACTGTCTCATAGAGTGCATTCATCCACGACACACTGACCCCACCCCATGCCTTATGGTCTGGTGTGCGATAAGCTACAACTCTCATTCATCTTTGATGTTTCTGGAGGGAATACTAACCAGAACTTGGAATGTGCAGAATGTTGTTAGATCCATTCCTTTGCTGTTCTTGCAACAACAATATAATGTGTTGTTCAAACAGGATGACACTTGCCCATACACTGCCTGTGAAACTCAGTGTGCTCTGCAAGACAAGCAGCCTGGCCAACACGATCTCTGGACTTGTCTCAAATCGAGCACACATGGGATGGTGGGATGAGAAGAGACTTATGCTACTCACCAACCAGCAACCCATACAGAACTACACAAACAGGTTGAACAAGTGTGGCATAATGTATCCCAGGACAGTATTTGCCATTTGTATGATTGACTGGATGTCAGAGTCAGTGCCTGCATTGTAAATGTAATCGCACTCCATGTACACTGTTGCAACTATAAATCTTGAGTGAACTGAAAACCTCTAAAAGGATGTGCTGATTTTTTTCCCCTGGCAGTGTCAGTATGGACAGTAGTTAAAAGAGAAGAGAAACTGTGAGATTAATTAAAGATTTTTAGGACTTAAATAATAAAGAAAACAGCAAGATAATAAATAATAGCAGTCAGATTGCCAATGTACTTTATAGTCACTGCCTTGAAGTAACTCAGAAGATTGGCATGGGCTGTTCAAAGGATAAAGCAGTAGAATACATGCAGAAACCAATTCCACATATATACAGCTTGCTCTATGCTCTGCCAAAAGAATTAAGACTATAATTAACTCCCTCAAAACTAAAAACTTCCACAATGTTGACAATAAATTGTGGGACAGACTTGATAGCCAGTACTTACTGTCAGGAGGCTAATATTTAGTACTGCTAATAGACAAATAAAATTAACATACCTAGCTTTCACAACTACTCGTTCCTTCTTCAGGGAGAAGTGGGGAGTAGTGTGGGCGTGGTTAAAAAGAAAGGGCACATCACTCTTGCTCAATAGTAAGAGGGGCTCACCTGAATGAGATTTTCACTCTGCAGTGGAGTGTGTGCTGATATGAAACTTCCTGGCAAATTAAAACTGTGTGCCGGACTGAGACTCGAACTCGGGGCCTTTGCCTTTCACAAGCAAGTGCTCTACCATGTGAGCTACCCAAGCACGACTCATGCCCCATCCTCGCAGCTTTACTTCTGCCAGTACCGCGTCTCCTACCTTCCCAACTTTACAGAAGCTCTCCTGCGAACCTTGCAGAACTAGCACTCCCGAAAGAAAGGATATTTTGGAGACATGGCTTAGCCACAGCCTGGGGGATGTTTCCAGAATGAGAATTTCACTCTGCAGCGGAGTGTGCGCTGATACAAAACTTACTGGCAAACTAAAAGCTCTCCTGCGAACCTGGCAGAATTAGCACTCCTGAAAGAAAGGATAAACTTTGGAAGGTAGGAGACGAGGTACTGACAGAAGTAAAGCTGCGAGGATGGGGTGTGAATTGTGCTTGGGTAGCTCAGATGGTACAGCACTTGCCCACAAAAGGAAAAGGTCCCGAGTTCGAGTCTCGGTCTGACACACACTTGTAATTTGCCAGGAAGTTTCATATCCGAGCACACTCCACTGCAGAGTGAAAATCTCATTCTGTAAACATCTCCCAGACTGTGGCTAAGCCATGTCTCCACAATATCCTTTCTTTCAGGAGTGCTAGTTCTGCAAGGTTCGCAGGAGAGCTTCTGTAAAGTTTGGAAGGTAGGAGACGAGGTACTGGCAGAAGTAAAGCTGTGAGGATGGGGCGTGAGTTGTGCTTGGATAGCTCAGGTGGTATAGAGCACTCACCCGTGAAAGGCAAAGGTCTCAAGTTCGAGTCTTGGTCCGGCACACAGTTTTAATTTGCCAGGAAGGTTAAGGAATGCACCTGTTCGTTTGCCCATGAGGGTAGAAAAATATGAAAGAAGGAGATGTCACAGAGTGTAGGAGGCACAAAATAAAATATAATGAAAAAGATTATGGTAGTGAAATAAGAGAGAGGGGTTATAAGTTAATGGAGATTTAGTCCAGGAGGGTGTCAGGATGGTAGGATATTATAATGTGCAATTTATTCAGCAACCAGAATAAATGGTAGTATATTTGCTTGATCTGTCTGTTGGTATGTGATATGAAATTTTGTTGCAAGCAAAACCTGAATTTAATCTCTGAAAATTATCACAAACTTCCAGGCTCAGTTTCGTTCCATAAAAAAAGTGAGCATATAACTTCTCAAAAAATAAACCTGTAAGACAGAAGCCCAAATACATTGCGGATGTAGCATTCTGGTCTTGCTAAAATTCTTTCTGAATAATGAGAATTATTACTTAAATATTTCAGATGAATAATAATTGCCATATGTTCAATTTGAGTTACAAACATATTCCAGTGTATTTCGACTAACAAGGTATTTCATATATTGCCTTAATCAGAATACAACAGCAGTATTTTCTCATAATTACCAGTCAAAATGAAGAATAGATACAAAATGTGGTTGTAAAATGCTCGTTTGCTTGGTTTTATTAATTCTTTCACCAACAAGTGGAACAGAATAGTGAGACAGAGTTTCAAAATTCCCATGCACATAGCTCCTCTGGATTCTTGCGTGAAATTGGCAGAAATAAGAACGTCACAAAATGTACAATCTCATTGTGATACATTACAAAGCCTTTGGGAACAAGTTCCCATCCCTGGAATCCAGGAATACTAATGTCCAGTGGAATGAACCAAATAGCCCCATGTAGGGTAGCAGACACTCGGATCCCTTGAGTCATGCAGTAGAGCACGTTCCGCAGATATTCTGTGTGTTCCCAAGACAAATAGTTCTATGCTCTTTCACATGCTCAGCCATGTTAGTGGTGATCATTCCCATATAAATCTCTGAGCAGTGGACACAAAACAGACAAGAAACAACATGTGTTGTTTTGCAATTTGCTCTACCTTTGATATTGTATATTTCATCAGTGGTAGGGCTGGAATAGGTAGAACTGGTAGGATGCATGTGACAGGTTTTAAAGAGGAGACAAGTACTGGAGTAGGGATAATGGTTTGGGAAAGTAATTTGGTTTGACTATGATGTTGCTGAGGTTAGGAGGGTGATGGAGGGCAAGGTGAATGATATGGGTAAGATTTCAGTGAATGAGGCTCTAACTTCTAGGCATGACTTTCTTGTCTTGGCAGAGTAATTGAGACAGTCTAGGCCTTGGTGGTTCTGGGAGACAAGGTATGGGTTGCTTCTGAGTTTCTTGGAAGTGGGAGGTGTAGTCACCAGGTGGATAGAGTGTAATACTGCCCAGGATATTTGTTTGTGCAAAAGATCTCTGTTGTAGTTGCATAATAAGATACATGGGGAGAAGTTGTTGGTTTGTTCATTGAGGAGATTTGATAATATTATTGATAATGTCTCAAGTAAAGTATTAACATCTTCTGCTTGCAGAACCTCTTTTAAAAGTTCAGGTGGGCATTACATACAGAAAGCAGCTACTATGATAGCGGAGTACATGTAGCATGTACATAAGACTTTTTTAGTGTACAGGCCTGATAAGACACATTCTGGTTTCAGATATAGAAGAATATTATTTTCATTACTCAAAGAGAGTAGCATTCATCATGGCAGATTAGAGAAAGAAAATCTCACTTTTAGATAAATGCAGGAGTGTCTACAGAAAATTCCAGAAATAGACTCAGTTGTATATGGCAAGTTTACTCATGTAGTACTAGAGACAGAAAGCTGCCTGAAACCAAGTGTTAATAGCACTGCAATTCTAAATTATGAATGGAATGGCTGTCAGTGCTGGAGATGAAATTTTCATATTGACTGCTCATGTAACTTGAAATCTGTTTCTTGTTGCTCTTGCTAAACAGAAATAACCTCATATCTTTAATTATATTCCTATTTACAAACATATTCCATGATGCTGTAATGACCTTACGATCACTGAAACCCTGTTCTATGCTGAGTCGAAAAGTTTGAGCCTGTTGGTAGCCAGAAGATCTAATATATTATTTTCACAAGTTGATTTTCTTGATTAACTGCTCAAGGTAATTTCCTGGCCCCAGCAGTCAGAGACAGAGGTTGTCTGTGTGAGCTGCGTTTGCGTGAATGTGTGTGTGTGCATTTTGTCTATTTCAGAAAGCCTTCTAGCCGAAAGCTTGTATGTTCAGTAGTCTTTTTGTTGTGCCTGTCTGCAACTCAATTTCTCTGCTGTATGGGGAGTAGCAATCTACCCTTTCCATAATACTGTCATTATTCCATCCTGGATTTTCTACTGTCATATTAGATACTTTCATAAGTACTGAAATATGCTAATTTCAGTCACTTTACAAGGAAGCTACAAGAAAAGTAATAAGACATATATTAACAACTAGCTTTTAGTCTGCAGCATTGTCCTTGTATACATATGTAGCACCCATGCGCGCGCACACACACACACACACACACACACATTCTCTCTCTCTCTCTCTCTCTCTCTCTCTCTCTCTCTCTCTCTCTGTTTTTCACCATGTGACTTCAGAGAGGATATAAAATGTCTGTGGTATTCAGTCGTTTAGCATGATCTTTGGTCTTGAAACACACTGATAAAATAATTGTCTCACTGCAGTGCACATTCTTACAACTTGGCTGATGCACTGAGCAATGCAAATAAGAGTCAGATTGTACTTCATACTTTTAAAGCATCCCAAGTCAATTAAATACAAGACAGAAACACCAATAGGTTGTTTACAAACAATTTTACATTTACTACATCACATCCCGACCCCACTCGTAGAGGTATCATACTCCCACAATATGTTTATACAAATAACAAGTCAGGAAAGTAACAAATTTAGCTGAAATTGCTTCAAATATTCTTGACTAAGCTTTTATGTTACCTCTTTTCACCTTTAACCTCATTCATAGGGGTGACTTGCTATCACTGTATTTTCTTCCTGATGCAAGTACTATGTATCCCAAGTATGATAGAAATTGCTGCAGACATTAAAATGATAGGACGATACATCATTGTCTTTTAGTCCATCAAAATAGACTAAAACTAAATCTAACTAAAACCAAAACTGATGCAAGTTGGAGCTAAATCATTAGAGCAGATTGAAATAAAGGTAACTTGAAATGATTGGGATATCACAGAAGCGAACCACAAAAAGTTCTTAGGCCTAAATCTTGATTATAATTTAAATTGGAAGGTACATGTTGACTGCTTAGCTAGTAAAACTGAGCAGCTAATCATTTGCAGCATATATTTTGGCAGATGCACTGCTACTTTGAGTCAGTTATTCATTATGACATAATCATCTGGGGAACGTCAGCAAATGTCTGAAAGCAAATAATTAGGAACATATGTGTTGACCACTGTTAAAAACGTTTTATATATGTGAGGTGGTGTTATTCTTATATAAAAATCACCATATATTAAATTCTTTCTGTTTTAACCACAACTACAGCATTCGCCACAGAGAGAATTTTGGATTCCTGACACACCATTTAAAACTCCGTGGCCAAACACTAGAGTATATTGGGTTAAAAATTTGCAATAAAATAAAAGACATTCATACATCTAAAATGGAGTTTGGTTCACTGTAAAGATTACTTTTTAATTTTCTAGTGGAAAAGTCTTATTGAAGGATTCATTGAGGTCAGTTTCACAGTTTCGACAAGGTAATTGTACATCTTATTTCTGCATACTGGAAACTGTGATATGTTTTTGGATAGCAGAAATATATATAAAATAATGTAAACTTTTGTATTTCCCTTAAAAATGTTTCTTATTGTAAATCTTGACATGTCTCCAATACATCAAATAAAATGATTTGAAAATTGTAAGTTGTGAGATGAATAAATCACATATGAGGTGATAAAATCACATCTCACATATGCCAAATGAATCCGAGGGACAAAGAAAATTATAATTTTTTTTGTAATTAATTATTGTCCAAGACAATATCAGGAATAAGAATATTGCATTCCTGCAAGACAAAACTCCATTTAATTTAAGGGCTACTAGTTACTGTTTGTGTGTGTGTGTGTGTGTGTGTGTGTGTGTGTGTGTGTGTGTGCGCACCTGCATGCATGGATGCGCTTGTGTGTGGGGAAGGAGGGTGGGGGTGGGCAGACTTCGTGATAAGGTGAGCAAATGTTTTTAGCAATACATTTAAAAATAAGTTTGTTATTACTTGAAACAAAAATAATAAGGGCTATGATAAATATTTATGTAGGCGATGAATATAAAAATTATCAACTTTTTTTCACAATGACAACTGCTTCACTGGATTAAGACTTCTCTACTTTGTGCGAGACAAATAACACAACATAGTCCATTAGTAAATAAACAAGATGTTGAGCTTTCTCTCTCTCTCTCTATCTCTCTCTCTCTCTCTCATTTTAGACACACACACACACAAACACACACACACACACACACACTCACACACAGAGTAGCTCTTAGCTCTTGCATCCTACATTTTCAATCTTTTTCTGGCTGCACTCCAATCTTTGTCTTTCCCTACAGTTTTACCCTCTACGGCTCCCTCTAGTACCATGGAGATTATTCTCTAATGTCAAAATGTATGTCAGTGTTTTCTACATGTTCCTTTCCTTGCCGAGTCTGTGGAGAACCTCCTCATTTCATATCTTATCAGTCCACCTGATTTTCAGCATCCTATAGCACCACATCTCAAATGCCTGAATACTGTTTCTTCTTTTCCCTCAGTCCATGAACCATTCCTATACAAAGCTAAGCTCCAAATGTATATTCTCAGATATTTATTCCTAAGATTAAGCCAGTGTTTGATGCTAGTAGATTTCTTTTGGCTGGGAATACTCTTTTTGCATGTGCTAGTCTGCTTTTTATGTCTTCCATGCTTCTGATGCCATGTATTATTTGCTTCCGGAGTAGCAGAATTCCTTCACCTTGCCCACTTCATAGTCCCCATTTTTAAGTTTCTCACTAATCTCATTTCTATTACTCTTCATTACTTTCAGTTTTCTTCACTTTACTCTCAGTCTATATTCTGTACTCATTAGACTGGTCATTTCATTCAATACATCTTGTGATTCTTCATTGCTTAGAGTGGGTCTTATCATTCATATTCTTTTGCCTTAAATTTTAATCCCACTCTTGAACTTCTTTTCAGTATCCAGATGGAACATCCTTCTTAGGCTGAGCACTTCATTCTTGGCCTTCCAGCCTTATTGATTTTTCTTGGTTCTTATATATGCTGTATATTACCCATCTTTCCCTGTAGATTACTCCTATTTTTCTGAAAATGTTCAACATCTTACACTATTTTACACTATCAAATGCTTTTTAGGGTGGTGAATCCTGTCAGTATGTCTTTATTTTTATTAAATCTTGCTTCCAATATCAAGCACAGTGCCAGCACTGCCTTTTTAGTGCCTTTGCTTTCCTAAACCCAAATTGATCATCATCTAAGAGAAATCAGTTTTCTTTCCATTCTTCCATTATTTACTCTAGTCAGCAACTTTGATGCATGAACTGTTAAGCTGTTTACATGGTAGTTTTCATACTTATCTACTCTTGCTATCTTTGGGTTTATGTAGATAATACTTTTCTGACAGTCTGGTGGTATAACCAAGATGGTGCAGTGCACACTGGACACTCATTCAGCGGTGACAACAGTTCAAACCGTGTCCGGCCATTCTGATTTAGGTTTTCCATGATTTGCCTAAATCATTTCAAGCAAATGCCAGGATGGTTCCTTTGAAAGGGCATGGCTGACTACTTTCACTATCCTTCCCTAATTCAGTGGGATCAATGACCTTGATGTTTGGTCCCCTCTTGCAAATTAACCAACCAATCTGATGGTATATCTCCAATTTCATAGATGCATTAAGCAGTAGAATTCCTCTTGCACTCGTAATGTTGATGACTTTGCTGTTAATTTAACCAAAGATTGATTTAACTTTTCTATAGAATAAATCTGTCCTTTGGATACCCTTTTTTTTATTTCTTCACATTTTTCTTGCAACCATTTCACTTTAGCTTCTCTGTGCTACATGTTTATTTCATTTCTCAGTAACCTGCATTGCTGTATTCCCTTCTTTTTCTAAGCACTTTTTTACTTCCTTCTTACCTTGATCAATTTAAGTATTCTTTTATCCGAGGCATCTTCAGAATTACCTTCTTTATAAGTATGCTTAAGTGTCCCATTTCTATAATTGCTCTTTTTGGAGATGTCAGTTTCTCTTCAAGTGAACTGTCTACATATTCATTATCACGGAATCTACAGCCTTAAAGAACTTAAGAGACAAATAATTATATCTCAGTTGTTTGGTATTCCACTTCTTTCCACATTGATTCCTCTGGTCAATCCCCTTAAATAAAAG
Source organism: Schistocerca americana (assembly GCF_021461395.2). Lineage (NCBI taxonomy): Eukaryota > Metazoa > Arthropoda > Insecta > Orthoptera > Acrididae > Schistocerca > Schistocerca americana. The sequence continues at coordinate 1,034,631,549 of NC_060119.1, read as the reverse complement.
CCTAACCTTCATCATTACTAAATTATGATCTGAATCTGTGTCTGCTTCTTGCAGTCCACTGTCTCACTTCAGAATGTCTATTTCACCATGATGTAACACTACTGGAATCTTTCCCTATCTCCAGGTCATTTACTAGTATACTTCCTCCTCTTGTGATTTTTGAACAGTGTGTTCACTGTTTCTTGCTGAAATTTACTGCACAACTCAATTAGCCTTTCACCTTTTTCATTCCTACTACTAAGCCTATATTCCCATGTAACTCTTTTTTCTATTCCCTCACATACTGCAGTGTTCCATCCCTATCATTATTAGATTTTTAACCCCTTTTGTGTACTGTATTATCTGTTCATTTTCATAATATACTTTCTGTATTTCTTCTCCCTTTGCTTGTGACATTGCCTTGTGTGCTTGATCTATTGTCCTTGGCCCTGATTTGATAAAAATAATGTGATCTTTCTGCTTGCAATGAATCCTACTCCACCACTTTCTGTTGTTGTTAATATGGTCCAATACTCATCTGATCAAAAATCCATATCTTCTTTCTATTAACTTCACTGTATCAAGACTGAGCCTTTGCTTTCCCTATCCAAACTGTCTAATTCCTCACTACATCCATACTTCTGACATTCCACACTCTGACACAGAGAATCTTACCCTTTCTTTGGTAATTCAGTCTTCTCAATTACAGGCCACATATCCTGTTGATGTACATTATCTGTATTTAATGCATAGTTTTCCTTTGCCTTCTGCATACTCACACCATTGATCATTTACTGATTCCCCACCTTGTAGGACAGGTTTCCACCAAAAGCTAAGGGAACGCCTCAAACTCTGTTTACTCCTCTGCTCTTGCTTACACCCTTCATTTTGTCTCCATTGTGTCTGCAAATAATTGTAAGTAAATTCTGCAATAATTATTAACAAGAAGAATAGAAAGTATTATCCTGTAGCCTTTGTGATAGCTGAACAGACATTGACAAAGTTCTATTGATGCCAAACTCACCACTAAATTATTCACTGAATCTTAATGAAGAGTTTGCATGTTATAAAATTTGGTTTGCTTCAAGAATTTAATAAATGTGTATTTGCTGAACACTAGACATGACTTGGATGTATGAAGGATAAGTGTGCAGAATGTAAGTGATGCTATCCAACAGTATAGATTGTGTTTATTCACAAGTTGTTAGTATCTTTATGTGGTCACGCAGAAGTCACTTATTACAAAACTATTTTCACATTTCACAATTCATGGAAGCACACTGTAATTCATTAATTGGTTATGCAATTCTGTAGAGAAAAGATATTTCATCTGTAATGTTTATTTTGTGATGGATAATGCTTTTTTGCAGGGAGAACATATTACACTTTCAATTGCTGAACACCTTTCTTATGTATTTATTATATTATAATTCTATAAAAATTTCCAAGTTTTGTTAATGTACTTTTTTTGGCCTTATCAGACCAAAAAGCTGTGAATGTTCAAAGGAAGAATTTTTGTACATGTTTTGCTTTTTCTATAACATATGTAGTGATCAATTGTTTTAATTTATTGATGGTGATGTGCAGTTGTTTCTTCTTGTGAACTATGGATTTCTTAAGGGATTTTACAGAGGAGAGGTGAGAAAAAATTGAGAACATCAAAACTTGAGAGTTGGTTATCTTCTTCAATAGATAACTGTGTGCTTGATTAATGGAAAACATCTCTGAGATACTTTCTCTGCAGGGATGCTTTCCTTTAATGAAGCAGACAGATGCCTGTTAGATAACAAAATGAGAGAAGAAGCATTTAATAAATTGTTTGATTTCTCATAAAATGTATGAGAAGTAACTGTTTGCATGTTCTTTTAAATTTTAATGTAATTTTGTAAACAGTTTATTCAGTGCAATACATTATTTTTGCTTTTACTGCTTTGTTTCCTGTTTAAAAAAAAGTGTAATTACATCGCTAAGTGAAGTTCAAGCATTTAATTCCTGTTTCATATTCTGTAATGCTTAGTAGTCAGACATACTCTTCACTCATTAGAACCTCACTCTGCTTGTCTTTATGACTAAATTCTTGTACTGCTTTTAAGAAATAGGCATGACATTTGAATTCTCTTTAAATGACTAGAAATACAGATTTATTTGAGGCAAATTTTTATTAATTATTTGCATAGGGTTACAAAGCACATACGTAAAAGAGTTTCTTTCATGATCAAGTAGCTTTGGCTTACATTATACTAATGATTATGACATAGATATTATAATGTTGTGATTCTGGTGTTTGCAGTTCATACTGTATGTTTAAGCTGGAAGCTCCTAATTAGTGCTTTCAAAAAAGAACCTTGTTTAGTATTGCTTTACTTTTTGGTTATTGCAGTTTGGTAGCTACATCTATATATCTGAACCTACGTTAACATTTTTGCGACATTTATCGTGTTCAGGAGATCTGCTACTTTCTGTATAATTCTTGCATAGAAATCTAATAATAATAATAATAATAATAATAACAATAATAATAACAATAAGTGACATTAGAAAATGTAAGTTAAGATTCTATGGATACATTAAAAGAATGGTCTCTTGACAGACTTACAAAGCAAATATTTGAATTTTTTGACAATAGGAGCAAAGCCAAAACTGATGTGGTAAAATGGATTGGTGAGGTCAAAACTGATCAGAAATTGCTAAGAATTATTCCAGCCAATGCCCAGAACTCCAGGTTTGAATTAGAACAATATAAGGAAAGGATAGATTGCTACTTACCATAAAAATGACACATTAAGTTGCAAACAGGCACAACAAAAAGACACTTCCACATTAGCTTTGAGCCATAACCTTCATCAGGAAAGTAAACGTACGTGTGTGTGTGTGTGTGTGTGTGTGTGTGTGTGTGTGTCTGTGTGTTTCCTTACATGAGAAGATCTTCAGATTCACACACTGCAAGTTGACCAAAAGCTAAAACCAAAGAAAGTGGAACAACGTGGTCTGAAAAGAGAAAGGAAGCCCACTGGAAGAACGTGAGAGAAATGTGAGCATGAAAGAAGGCAAATGCCCACCTCTAAGTACTTTTGAAGTCCTAATGACATTATTCACAAATAATAATAATAATGATAATAATAATAATAATAACCACAGCAGTTAAGTCCCATAGTGCTCAGAACCATTTGAACCATTTGAATAATAATAACAATAACAGTTAGAAAAAAGTACATGAACACAAGGAACTTACTGATTGCTACACTGTTTCTCATTGCCTTCACAACAGAAATTCACCTGCAACAACACAGGATAGGCAAGAGACAAAAAATATGAACTCATCAGTTCATATTTACGGATTGCTGCACTGTTTCTCATTGCCTTCACAACAGAAATTCAGTTCATATTTTTTCTCTCTTGCTTGTCCTGTGTTGTTGCAAGTGAATTTCTGTTGTGAAGGCAGTGAGAAACAGTGCAGCAATCAGTAAGTTCTTTGTGTTCATGTACTTTTTATAAAACTATTATTGTCGTTATTATTATATTAGAGTTTATACAAAATGTAAAAATCAAACAGTGGAAAATCCAGGATTGGTTTCAGTTGCCTGAGACTGCAGTCATGTGTGTGAGTTGCATTTGCGTGAGTGTGTGTGTTTGTATGTGTGTCTGTTGTTGACAAAGGCCATTGGCTGAAAGATTTAAGAGTGAAAATCTTTTTGTTGTGCCTATCTGCGACTCAGCATCTCCGCTATATTGTGAATGGCAACTTTCCTTTCATAATATTGATACAAAAGGTAAACTGTACCAAGTTCTGATGTCTTGTTTGCAAGGCAGTTTGCAGCACAGACTGAATTTAACCAGTTCATTAGCTGTCATAACAGACCACTTTGTAACTGGCTTCATGAAAGTAGCATATTAATTGTAAAACTGCACAAAATATTGTGTTTTAAACAGGTCTCTGTTGTTACAGATGCAGGTAACTATTTTCTGTGCAAATTAGCTATGTAATTATAATTAAGTACCAATAAAAGATATTTAAAAACCAATAATTGTAACTGGAAAGGGAGGAGGGTGGGAGGGGGGGGGGGGGGAGGAGAAGGGAATTCAGTTACTTCAGAAGACAGATGTTTCAAGATGAATTATGAAGCAACATTTGACAAAACAGGTAATACTTTTATAAATCCAAAATGGAGACATCACAACACTGTGCAAAAATCTTAACCATTAAAGCAGCAAAATTGTTACATATCATGCAGGATAAAGAAAGCACAATCCTCTGAAATGTCATGAATAGCAAGAAATCATAGTTTTGAAACATATCTGTAATGGACATCATTACCAACAGGTACTGTTTACTTCAACAACAAAATCAAAACAGAAAGTACATAAGCTAACTTCCCTTCATGAAAACAGGTTCTGTACTGTAGCCGCTCAGTCAGATGACACCTATTGCTATAACCCAAACACAAGTTCCTGTAAATTTCACTAGATAATCTAACTTAACTGATCAAGATTATTTTTATGAACAGCTAGGTACATGGTAAGGTGATCCATATATCTGGTATTATCATTACAACTGCTGAAGGAATTTGTATTTAAAGCTGATTTGCTGATGGGAGCATCTCTGTCTGACTATATCCTTACTAGAATGCAACTGGATGGATAAAAAAAATCTGCTCACCACGTGGTGGCAGGAGAACACTTATAAGGGTACTGAAATTGGCAAACTTCCAGAACAGTGGTTCATTCTTCTTGCAGAAGGATTGAAGGGGCAGGAATAGGAGCGAAGGAAAAGGGCTAGTGAGTTTAAGAAATGGGGAGGGTTTGGTGAAGTCACCCAGAACCCCATGCCATGGAGGATTCACTTGATGGAGTGGGAATACTAGGAATGTTATAACTGGGGATAAATCAGACTTAGACACAAATAGCTGCTAGCTATTATCAGTAAGTAGAGTCTGTAATAAAATTAGTACCAAATATTCTGAAAATTATTATCCAGTTATCCATATAAAGTAAAAATGATTTTATCTTAGGCTGTTTCATGAAGTTTAAAAAAATGTTTGGGTAATGTTTGTATAGGTGCTCTATTTACAAATCTTATGCTGGGAAATCTAGTGCAAATAGCTGTCAAATATAATAATTGTGATGATCAGAACATGAAATTTGAATCTGATTTCAAATTCTCATTCAGTATTACTTTTCCTGTACTACAAGTAGCTCTAAATTAATATTATCTCAGTTTGTATAGGATACTGTTCAATTTTAGTGACTTCCAAATAATGCAAATAATGCTCTGAAGAATGCTGAAGATTAGATGGATAGATCACATGGCGAATGAGGAAGTATTGAATAGGACTGGGGAGAAGAGAAGTTTGTGGCACAACTTGACCAGAAGAAGGGATCGGTTGGTAGGACATGTTCTGAGGCATCAAGGGAACACCAATTTAGTATTGGAGGGCAGCGTGGAGGGTAAAAATCGTAGAGGGAGACCAAGAGATGAATACACTAAGCAGATTCAGAAGGATGTAGGTTGCAGTAGGTACTGGGAGATGAAAAAGCTTGCACAGGATAGAGTAGCATGGAGAGCTGCATCAAACCAGTCTCAGGACTGAAGACCACAACAACAACAACAACAATGCTCTGACAAGCTTAATGTGGCCATATGATTTCACTGAAACTTTCAATAGTTTTTATTATATACTGAACTTGTCCATGTATTTATATGGCTTATTATATGTTAATGAAATATGAAATTGATTTGATTTACACCATTTGAGCTATCCAACTGTATTGTATTTTTTTCTATTAGATATGTTGTTAGTTATTCTGGATTTCTTTCATTTAAAAACTTTACTGATAAATTATAAATGTAAACACAGGCAGTCACAGTGACTGAATGGAATGCCTAAATGATAATTATGAATTTGAATGAACCTTAGGTGATGCATTCAGACAAAAGGAATACCACATGTTCTGTGAGCCAACAACAATTGACAAATTAGTCACACCTACAAGTTGTTACAACATTTTACAGAGTGGCTGTTCAAATTCTGATCAGCCAGCCTCTGCCCTCACATTATCAGACTTGATAGCCATTCCTAAACAATTTCTTCAGAGAATTTTAGAAAAAATTATTAAAATCTTAATGATTTTTACATGTTTGAATAAGTCTATCGTATAACTGATGTTTCAAATCATTACCATTACCATCACTAACGTTCACTGATCTTCAGTAGAGTTAACTGAAATAAAGAAAAAAGATCCACCATTCTGTCCTCAGTTGGGTCAGTCAGGACTGTCATGTCACCCTCAGACAGTGGAGACATTTAGATGCGATTTAGGGGGGAGGGGGCAGGGGTCATTGCACTGCTCACCCAGCTGTTGTTTGCTTTGCAGACCTTGGAGGCACTAGTTCTTCTTAAAATAACTTCTCAGTTGGCATTACATGGGTGACTGGACCCTGCTCCAGCTCTCCTATGAAGGAAAAAATCCGTTGCAGTACTGGAAATTGAACGTAGGTCCTATGTGCAGTAGTCAGGCATACTGACCTCTCAGCTATGGAGGCAGACAGTAGAGTTAGCTACTATATAGTAATTCATTATTTTTGTATTAGCAGATATTTTTAAAACTTATTCAGATGAATAGCTGCCAACTTTGTGTCAGACTGTTTTAGAATTACATTGTGGAGAGCATTGATGCATGTCCTATCAATTTTCAGCCATCTTGCAACTTTTAATATATCATTTCTGCTTGCAATTCGACCTAGTGAGGAGAAAGATGAAGTTAAAGAGAAACAAACAAAGAAACCACAGAAAGATAAAGAAAAAAAGAATGACATAATTACAGAAGATGTAAAAGATTTAATTTTATTTCACGTTGATAAGCCAGAATTTTTTGCTCGTTTGGAATATGTCTTGATTCCTGGAGCACTTCGTTATGCAGTTGATATTAATAGCTGGGGTGACATTGCCAAGGTATGCTAGTATAATATAGACATAAAAGTACTTTATTTATATGTTCAAATTTATTGTTGACAAATTGAAAGGGTTGATGAAGAAAGTGCTAACCCACAAGAGTTTAGTTTTGAGATATTTTCTGTTATATTTTACCTATATAAATCATATATCACAGTGTACTTAGTTGTAAATTTTTTTCGGAATTGTTACAATATTTATTCAGCTATGTAATCTGCTGTATGAGTAAAAAATTTGTTAATAAGTTCTAGAAAATTGTTTACTTGTAGCAATCTCATTATAATTGTAGGTTAGGACTGACTTAATCAAAAATGACCCGGGAAAGGTCTGAGAGCAAATATGTGAGTCTTACTGTCTTTCATCGGAAGGTAGTAAAGCAGAAATGCTAAACATTAGAAAGGAAAAAAACTATTACAGTAGTACTCAGAAAGCAACAATCTCAGAATCTTGCACAAATGAAAGGCCCAAGGAATGTTTTGATGTGGATGGTTTTTAATGCAAGTCGATAGAAATTGTGTATTTGTTTTTGGTGTTTCTTAAGCTTCAGCAGTCAGTACTTGAAATTTTGACCTCAAAGCTTCTGCTTTCGTCAAGTGCAGCCCTTTTATTTTAAGGGGCTCTTTCCTCTCATCCTGAGTAATCATAAGATTGTTAAGTACAATATCTATTGTCTTGCGAGTATCTGACTCTGACAGTTGAAATTCAATATTATACCAGTGTCTTCCCTGAAAGAGTGACTGTATCACCTTTGCAGCACTTACGGAAAGTAATCACTATGAAATACTCTTGCCTTCAGATTGCTACTATACAATACATTATATGTGGGTTTGACATTTGGCTATAATATCTTTGGTATGTGAACATCCTTCTAGACAGCCCAGACATTTACTTCAATATACAGTTAGGCAATTTCCTTGTTCCCCCCTTTTGGTCATTTGTGGGTGTACATTACAACTTGACTTAACTTGGCATAAAAGTTTTCAGACTATTGTACCGCATGACAGAGTAAAAAACAGTACTGGAGAAACCAATGTTTTGACAATGGTTACAGTAGCCTTCTGGGTCAGACCCAGAAGTACGCCACTGTAACCAGTTTCTCCAGTATTATGGTGTGGTACGACTCTCAGAAAACTTTTATGTCAACTGACTCTGGTTGAAGAGGCCTATGCAGGTATATTAACTTGACTTTTTTAATATGATGTCCAAACACTATCTATTATGTTGAAGATCATGGACTGCCACAAAGATTTTCTGCACATGTGGTGCAATTACTCACCTATGTTGATGGTAGGATGACAGGACTTCCACCTGTGAGAAGATTGTGGTGAGTTTGAGTCCTTTTCATAGGAAGTGCTTGTGTAAGACTAAATATAAATTTTGTTTGTCAAAATTGATCTGATTCCAGAGACCTTTATAAACATTATTCTTAAGACATGACAGCTTTCATACACAGTAACGTGAACTACACAGTTCTCTAACAATGTGTCCAGGAACTACTTCCTCCATCATAGTTTTCATAAGGCATTTTGCTGTTTCTCCTTTGCTTGTTTTCTTCCTTTTTAATAATACTTCTTTTCCTTTTTCAGTAGTTTTGTGGTCTGTCTGGTGTAGTATGCGGTCAACTGCTTTCTACTTCTGTTTCAGTTGATGTGATTGTGCTCCTTCCTAAAAGCAAGTGCACATAGATGTGTCTAGAGAAATAAAGCAGAATAAAAACAGTGCTAACTCACAGTGTCTAACATTAAGGCCAAAACAATGGCAACCGTCAAATACATTTCGTATAGATTTTTCTATTATCACAGAGTAAAACAAACCAGTGATTGTAACAACATCACAGGCATTCATTGATATATGTTACATTACATTTACATACTGCTAAAATTAAAGAATTCCCTAAAGTTCTAACAAATGCTAAGTCTAAACATTTTGAGGTTAAACTGGCAGCAGTATAATGCTAAGCCACGCTTGCAGTATTTTCACCATCTGATGAAATTCTGGTGCAGAGTCATGACGTGCATCACTGTCATCAATGATTGGATGTCATCATTAGCATTCATGTGAAATATCATTTTCCTGACCCTACTGCAAGATTTCCATGTCATTGCCCTGTTGACACTGTTGCATGACACTGTTTTCATCTAAAGGCACAAAAATACACATACACTATGTGATCAAAAGTATCCGGACACCCCAAAAAACATACGTTTTTCATATTAGGTGCATTATGCTGCCACCTACTGCCACGTACTACATATCAGAGACCTCAGTAGTCAGTAGACATCATGAGAGAACAGAATGGGGCAAACCACAGAACTCATGGACTTCAAACGTGGTCAGGCGATTGGGTGTCACTTGTGTCATATATCTGTACGAGAGATTTCCACACTCCTACACATCCCAATGTGATAGTGAAGTGGAAACGTGAAGGGACACATAGAGCACAAAAGCGTACATGCCGACCTCGTCTGTTGACTGACAGAGACCGCCAACAGTTGAAGAGAGTCGTAGTGTGTAATAGGCCAACAGCTATCCAGACCATCACACATGAATTCCAAACTGCATCAGGATCCACTGCAAGTACAATGACAGTTAGGTGGGAGGTGAGAAAACTTGCATTTCATGCTCAAGCGGCTGCTCATAAACCACACACCACTTCGGTAAATGCTAAACGACACCTTACTTGATGTAAGGAGCATAAACATTGGACAACTGAACAGGTGAAAATGCATTGTGTGGAGTGACAAATCACGGTACACAATGTGGCAATCTGATGGCAGGGTGTGGGTATGGCGAATGCCCAGTGAACATCATCTGTCAGCATGTGTAGTGCCAACAGTAAAATTCCGAGGCAATGGTGTTATGGTGTGGTCGTGTTTTTCATGGAGGGGGCTTGCACCCCTTGTTGTTTTGCATGGCACTATCACATCACAGGACTACATTGAAGTTTTAAGCACCTTCTTGCTTCCCACTGTTGAAGAGCAATTCACTGTTGGCAACTGCATCTTTCAACACTATTGAGCACCTGTTCATAACGCACGACCTGCGGCAGAGTCGTTACACAACAATAATATCCCTGTAATGGACTGGCCTGCACAGAGTTCTGACCTGAATCCTATAGAACATCTGTGGGATATTTTGAAATGCTGACTTCATGCCAGGCCTCACTGACTGACATCGATACCTCTCCTCAGTGCAGCACTCTGTGAAGAATGGGATGCCATTCCCCAAGAAACTTTCCAGCACCTGATTGAATGTATGCCTGTGAGAGTGGAAGCTGTCATCAAGGCTAAGGGTGGGCCAGCACCGTATTGGATTCCAGCATTAGTGATGGAGGGCACCATGAACTTGTAAGTCATTTTCAGCCAGGTGTCCAGATACTTTTGATCACATAGTTAAGGCTGAAGAATTGTATATTCCAAAAATGCTTTCTAGCAGTTCACACGGAACTACAAGGGTTAGTTGGAAAATAAGGTTTTAATAGCTGTAGCTAATTGTATGTCAAGTGAACACTGAAACACGCATATGCACCAACTAACAGCATGCCTTGACCATCAAACAATGCACTTGCATTGGTACTGTCACAGTGTGCTGTTTACAGTGTCATTTCAAAAGGCTTAAAACAATTGATCAACCTGTAGACTATTTTTGACATAAAGGAATGAGGTACAGGGCTCCAATGTGATGAGTGTCAGCAAAGTGCATAAGTGGGTGAGAGCTTCCGAGGATGGATGGGTAAATCTTTCGAGGATGGATGGGAAAATGTACATGATAAACCACGATCAAGCTGACCATCAGTGATTTCATTGATTTGATCAAAGCTGTGTACAAAAAGATCTGTGTAGAGCAGGGATTCACAATTTCAACGTTTGGACTGAAATTCCCAAATGTGGGTAGAATAACTTTGCACAAAATTGTCTCTGAAAAGTCGCAATTTTGCAAAATGTGCAGACATTGGTTTCCCAGGCTGCTTACTGAGAAACCCAAAATGGAAAGAATGGCTTGTGCTCTTGATTTTTTGACTGAGATCATACAATTATCAATTTTTAGAGAACATTGTCACAAGGAATGAGATGCTGGGTTCTCACATGACCTCAGACTCTATAAACATCAGTCAGTGGAATGGCACCACATGACATCACCAGTCAAAGACAAGGCCAAGCAGACAATCTTAACACCCCGTTATAGCAATTGGAAACTGTGTAGACAAATGGAGAAACATGTAAAAAATCTGTTATGGTTTATGTTTTATTAGAAACCAGACTTTACTCTCTGGATAACCCATATACTTTTTGCCAGGGGTTAAACTGAAACCACAATAGGTAGAGTGGTCAGATTAATTTTCATTATATTGAGGGCTTGCACTTCTTTCCACTTATATAGGAACAATATAGAACAAAATGTTGTTCACACTGGATATTTGCAGTTTGAACAGTTTAGATGTTGAATGAACTACCGCTTTTGCCCAATCAAGTCTCACCTATTATAATCCCAGTACATCTGGATCGACACAAACTACACTCAGATTATGTCCTATAATATGATTGATTGAGTACAGTAACCTAACACTGACGTAACTATTCAAAAAGTTCATGTGTGGCAAACATATATAATTTACCACAGTTGCTAAATAGAGTTCTTAAATCACTGTATTTGAAATCTAAAAGTCATGCCAATGTAAAAGTTTTGCACAGTAATCATCATTTGGAAATATCACGGGGCCAGAACACTATTACCACACTGAGCTTTACTGAAGTTTGGCAACGTCCATGATACTTATTTTACATTCACTGTCCAATCAATCATTTAAAACAAATGCTGGGTTATTGAATAAACTCCCAACCATGTAAACTAGATAAATTCCAGTACACTTTCTGATGTGTTATTTATACTACATCATCTGTGGTACATTTCCCCATATCAGTAGACATAGGTCTTGCTCCTTTCAAACTCATCACAGACTGACATTATTCTGTGGTACATTTCCCCATTTCAGCAAAAATAGGTATTACTCCTTTCAAACTCATCACAGACTGACTTAAAATGGCTTCCAGCAAGCTTCTTTTCATTACAGAGGGGCCGAGCGGGTGGCGCTCCTGCACAATATCAGGAATCATCTGGAAGTACTTGTGGCACTAAGAAAACACGATTATTCAGTAAATTGTTCATTTTACAAGGTGTACAACTTTGCTTCCGCCATTTGCCGACAGGTGGCGACAGCGGTAAGTAGCAGTCAAAAGGAACAGATCGCAGTCCGGCAGTTAGCTTGGGTCTTGGTCAACATAACCCCATTCAAACATTAGTCGATGTGTGTCTGCATCATAAAGTTGTTCTTGATTGAAAATGTCAGTTAACAAGCCTAATTCTTGTCATTTGTGGGAGGTGTTACTGTTTTGTTTCAATATGAAGAAAACAGCGACTGAGTCTCATTGAATGCTCTCAAGTACATACAGTAAGGATGCTACTAGTGAAACAATGTGTCGTGAGTGGTTTCAACACTTCAAGAACAGTGATTTTAACGTCATAGACCAGCATAGTGGTGGAAGAGAGAATGTTTTCGAAGATACGGAATTGGAGACATTGCTGAGTGAAGACTCACATCAAACTCAAGAAGAATGGGCACGATTTGTAGGAGTGATGCAGCAAGCCATTTCAAAACATCTCAAGGCTATGGGCATGATTCAAAAAGAGGGAACTTGGGTCCCGTGTGAGCTGAAACCAAGATACATTGAATTGCGTTTGTGTGTTTGTAAACATTAGCTCCAGAAGCAAAAACGGAAGTGGTTTCTGCATCACATTGTGACTGTAGACAAAAAATGGGTTCATTACAATAAACTAAAAGCAAAAAATCATGGGGATATCCCGGCCGTGCTTCCATGTCGACAGCCAAACCGAATATTCACAGCTCCAAGATCATGCTCTGCATTTGGTGGCACCAGCTCAGTGACATATACTATGAGATGTTAAAACCAAGTGAAACAATCACAGATGCTCGTTATCAAATGCAGTTAATGCATTTGAGCAGAACATTAAAAGACAAATGACTGCAATACAGCGAGAGGCACAATAAAGTTATTTTGTAACATTACAATGCTCGACCCCACATTGCAAAAGAGGTCAAAATGTACTCAGAGATGTTACAATGGGAAGTCCTACCCAACCTACTGTATTCTCCAGACATTGCTCCCTCTGACTATCACCTGTTTGGATCAATGACGCATGACTTGGCTGACCAACACTTCTCATCTCATGAAGAACTCAAAAATTGGATCAATTCATGGATCACTTCAAAAGATGAACAATTTTTTTGACGTGGGATTTGTACACTGCCCAAATGATGGGAGAAAGTAGTGGCCAGTGGTGGAAAATATTTTGAATGATGCATGTGTAACCAGTTTGTTTCATTAAAGCCTCAAATGTTGGGGAAAAGCAGAGAAGCAAAGTTGTTCACCTTGTAACAACGTTTACAAAGGGTGGTGCACTGTTGGCTGTAATTGCCTCTTGCCCTCATTACGGACAAACTCTCAGTGTCGAATGCTGTGCCAGTCCTTGCACCTGCGTCCTAGCTAGACGATGTTCCTCTTGCATTGATACAGATGCTTAGCCCAGCTGGGTACAGCATGGATAGGTGCTACACAATGAGGATGTGTATTCAAACCCAGTCTGTGCCTCTTCTACCCTGGACCATCCATCCATGGTGTGGTGTAGGCAGCAGGCGTTGAACCCAGTATTGCAGGTCTGGTAGGCCCCACAGTTGGGTATGCTTAGGCGTACTGGACGGTGGTCCGCCAGGAAATTTGGACATCGCCTTCCATCCACACTCAGAGAGTACAGCACCTGGTACTGCATTGCTGCTTGTAGTTCATCAGCTCTCCCATTGGTAGTGGTTGGTGTGACACAGCATGAAGTTCGTCAGTGGAGTTCAGCTCTGTGGTGCTCCTTGGCTGGCTGGTACTGCGCTGGTTGATCTGAGACAAGATTTACTAAAACAACATGGTTATGGAACAGAATGTTGTCGACACAGAGTCCATCGTTCCCATTGACCTGAACCATTCTCTCCCACTTTGAGCTGGGGCCCCAGTATTTCAAGAGCTCTCCATACTTCTGTGACGAGTGGTTTACTAGTGATGACTGCATGTGGCCTCATTATTCTGCTACCCTTGTTTTAATTCTCTCTTAGCTGCTAGTTAAATTGATCTATGAGTGTTTTCCCTAGCTGTGTCTATTGCTTCTTGTGGCATCCTGCCCCGTGAACAAGCGTGCATGTTATTTTGCTTAGTCATGGCTCTTCTCTGTTTTCCCACTGTGTTTGTTCTCTCTCACTCTACTGCAGAGTTGCAGACTGTGCTGCCCATTTGCCTTACATCACTTTGCTTCCTGGTCCGCTGCTAATCGTGGCATAACCAGCCTATCTTACATATAGGTGGTTGAACTCTGTTAAAAATTTTATAACTTGGAACCTGTATTATTCTGTGCCTTAACACATCCCTCCCCTTTGTTAAAATTCATCCCGAATTTTCAGCCTCACTTGTTCTTAGCTAGCCTATACATTCTTAAACTTTAATTTACATTTCTCCTTGTGCTAAGTTACAGTGGAGTATTGAATCTTAGTTGATTCTGCCATGCTTATCTAATTACAGTGTTGTGTTTTCTGCTTCCATCTTATGACTAGATTGTATCCAATTTACTGGCATTTGGTGGTTTGCTATTTCTCTTTAGTGTACCATCTTACGTTTCAGACAGAAGTAGATTGCACAAATAAATATCAGAACCAAGATTACGCCCATGGTTAACAAACTGTAAGTAATTGTCTTCTGCCTATGTTTTTCATGATACCATTTCACATGCTGCTCACTGAGATTTGTTGGTTTTTGGAATTTATCATGTTGCCTATCAACGTAATAAAGTTGAATCCAATGAGTTGTTGATAAAAGTTAGGTTTTGGTGGGATAGAATGTGTGAGTGTTTCTCTGGCCAATACAACATTGGTCTGGACACGTTATTTAGTGCTGTACCTGTAATGGTAGCTGGAAGTTGACACTGTCTTCCTGCTCTCTTGTGTCTAGTCATATTTATTAGCTGTTCGTTACCTTTTAATTCTAATCACCTAATTCCTGTAGGTTTGCCATTCTTGTAACAAGTAATGAGTACTGTTTCTCATGTAAACATTGAATACAGCCAGTGGTCTCTGATTCTCTGGAATTCTGTTT
Source organism: Schistocerca americana (assembly GCF_021461395.2). Lineage (NCBI taxonomy): Eukaryota > Metazoa > Arthropoda > Insecta > Orthoptera > Acrididae > Schistocerca > Schistocerca americana. The sequence goes on along the minus strand of NC_060119.1, from coordinate 1,034,616,413 downwards.
GTGGTGCTAAAACTTCTGTCTCACATTCTGCTGCTTCTCACTTCCCTAAAAACAATTGCATTTCAGATGACTTTCTGTTGATTTGTATTGCCCTTGTTGGACAAATAATAATTCTTTTCTGAATGCAATCATTGAAATCCTCTACAGATACGACAACATGAGCATATATTTTCTTAGAAGCTAATAATATTTCTTGTGTTTGTAATTGTACCCACTTCTGAATTGTACTCCACTTTATTGGATATGGATGGATTGGTGTTCTGCATTCATTCCTACCACCATAAATTTGATTCTAATGTGTATCTTAGCTTGATTGGTGATTACTTCTACAGTAAATATATGATAAAATAAATCTATATTTGTACTTGTTATTGGTATGATACGCTGCGACCCCTTGAGAAAGTCTCTTTGTGCTTGTTGTAATGCTGTGAGAATTGCGTCATATAATGTGTTTGCTAGACTGTGTAGTGATGTGACTTTTAGAATTTTATCATCTAAACTATTCAAATGAGTTTGGCTCTTCTCTAAATCAGTTTTAAAAACATTTCTGGTTCCACAGTTAAATTTCTTACTCTCCTAGTCACATTGAATATTTATTGCTCCATATTCCCTATTTGTGTTCTGTGCCATTCCACTTTTGTTCTTATATCCTCCTCTGATTCTTGTTCACTCTGAATCTTACTGTAGATGCTCTCATTATCCTCATTATCTGCTGTCCCAAATACTACTAACCAGCCTCGCTTCCTTCGTACTAAATCGAGCGAGGTGGCGCAGTGGTTAGCACACTGGACTCGCATTCGGGAGGACGACGGTTCAATCCCGTCTCCGGCCATCCTGATTTAGGTTTTCCGTGATTTCCCTAAATCGTTTCAGGCAAATGCCAGAATGGCTCCTTTGAAAGGGCACTGCCGATTTCCTTCCCAGTCCTTCCCTAACCCGAGCTTGCGCTCCATCTCTAATGACCTCGTTGTCGACGGGGTGTTAAACACTAACCACCACCACCACCTTCGTACTAATGCTTGCGATACAATTTCGGTTACCGTATTTACTCGAGTCTAAGCCGCACTCGAATCTAAGCCGCACCTGAAAAATGAGACTCGAAATCAAGGAAAAAAAATTTCCCGAATCGAAGCCGCACCTGAAATTTGAGACTCGAAATTCAAGGGGAGAGGAAAGTTTTAGGCCACATATCCAAATTGAAACAAAGTTGGTCCACTGTAATATGAGACAATTTAGGTTGAATGAATGATGATACAGCTACAGTAGTTTGGTTCGAGTCGTAAGCTTAGCAGTTAAGCTTTACCAGGTAGCCATTGCTATGTGTCAGGTGCTCTGTCTGTATTTATACGGGTACCCTTCCTTTTTCACGTGCTACGTCTGGTTTGAATTGATTGCTTATTTTACTTTGATCTGATAAGCGCAGTTTTCTTTGTTATAGGTGTTTACATCACTCTACACTGAAAATGCATTACTGTACTGTGTCATGCATTGTTTGTCGTACTCTGATACTGCGTATTTACGGCCTGTCGCCGATCGCGGCATGGCTCGCTTTTGTGCGCTCTACTGCCGCTTACAAATTAAAAAAAAAAAAAAGAAAAAGAGAGAGAGAGAGGAATCGTCTCATTAGCGAAACAATGTCAAGAGACTGCTACTTCTTGTTACTTACACTGCTGCTTTCTTTGATAATGATCAACAAGAACCAAATAATAGACTGCGTATGATAGAAGATGTTCTGAACGAGAGTTTAGCGAAAATTTTTCTCTGTTTGAAAATCTTTGCAGGCGCCTCTTTAGTACATTAGATTCTGCACAGAAATTAGAGTCATCTTAGATTTAAAAATCTAGTCAATTGCCTCGCTTCATTTCTGACTGTATCACTGTTTAGCGTAAGAATAATACGAATATAAACATGACATGATATGTATATTCTTCCGCGTTTGCTGTTGTCTCACTCTAGTTTTGTGGTTTATTACGCAGACAGGATTTAAATGAGATAGCAGCAAACACGAAACAATTCATGGCAAAATGTTTATATTCATATTATTCTTATGGTGACGAGAATGCTGCATGTGATTCACAATTTATAAAAGTTCCTATTAGCAACCATCTCTTCTCACAGATAGGAAAAAATTCAGAATGGAGAGTTGGCCATATTGACAAACATCCTAAACATTCTTGCCAGTCGGGTTTTCGTAGTACATTGAAATGCTGCTACATTCGAAGATGAACAATATGGAATTTGTATTTACTTCATTGGATAATGTATGAAAATGCAGTGGTCAAAACTCGGCGTGGAGAAAAAAAGCTTGTCTTCCACTTTTTTTTTAAAATTTATTTACTGATGCAGAGGTTTTGTGCCTACAAAGCATGCCTGTGTAGCGCTACATATATTTGACGGCAGAACTAAGTTGTGGCGGTACCCACTGACATTTTTAAGAACTTCTGCTTGCTTTGCACTCGATTCTAAGCCGCAGGCAGTTTTTTGGATTACAAAAACCGGAAAAAAAGTGCAGCTTAGATTCGTGTAAATACGGTACCTGTTGCAACTGAGTCGTCAGTTTTTCACACGAGTGTTTTAATTCCGGGTACTCACTTTTCATATCTTCCAACAGTCCTCCTCTATCCACCTCTTTCTGTAATGCTACAAACCTGTCTTGTAGTATTCTTACTTCATTTCTCACCTCTCAAACATAAAATGCAAACTCAGTCATCCGATTGTAGCTTGTTAGTAGGGCATCTGCTTTTCTAACAAACAGGATACCATAGTGCAGTGTTTGATTCTGCAGTGTATCTCCATTGCAACAACATAGCAGAGCTATGCACAGAATAAATTTTCTGGCCAGCATCTCGGCATGTAACCTGAGAGAGAAGTAAACATCATCGCTCCCCTCCCTTCTTTAAAAAAACTAAATATAGACAAAACGGTATAATGGAAGAAAAAATGATAACAGCATAATAACAACAATCATTGATACTTGGATTATACTGGAGAATCCTACTTTACTTACTCCTAGATCTAAGTGAATAAGGTATATTCTTCTTAGGTAGTTGCTTCTTTCATCCTGATCTTTCGGGATTGGCTGAAGAGATTTGTGGCAGTGAATCAACTATGCCCTTAAATGGTTTGACTTTACTGACATGCATTATCGAAGTCCTTGTTGGTAATTCCAATTTTACATTGACTGGTGAAGTCATTTCATGAACTTGGTATGGTTCTTGATACTTAGTCAAAAATTTGTTAGTTTTGCCTATCAGAATATAAGGATTAGTTAACAGTACCCGTTGTCCTATTCTATTCTGTGGTAGTTTACTTGTACTATTCCCAATATGCTCTTGTTTTTCTAATGCTTTTGTATTGGTGTGTTTCACCATTTTCCAAATTTCTTTTAACTTTTTTGTAAGTTCTTTCAATGGTTCTCCTTCTGGATCCAGTTTATGTTGGAGCACAGCAAAAGGTGATGCTGTTTTCCTACCATATACAGCTTCGTATCGCAAGAGACTAGTGCCAGAATGAACTTTTGCATTGTAGGCACAGACAACTAGGTTCAAATAGACATCCCAATATAAACGCTATGAGTTTATTGGTGTTTTGGTAGTGAACCATTTGGATCACATAAATCTATATATTGCCACAATAAAGCTTCCATGCCTTCCTGTCCTCCATGCTTCAAGTGACTAACCATGTTCTGTAGTACGTTGGCATTAACGGATTGTTTGATGCCTTGATCACCATGTGATACATCAGTATCCTCTTCGTTGAGTATCTCTAAGCTTGCTACAAGTAAGCCCTTCGGGAGATCTACTTCATCTGCCCCGAAATTATCCACTCTAACCAGAATCGTCAGTTCACCATTAACATCCAATATGCATGCAAGACTCCTCTTTATATAACAATGTATTTCATCCAATGTCTCATTGTTCTGCAGTGGTTCATCCACACGTTCTCTTTCCTGTGGAACATCGGCATCTACTGATTCCCAAACTAACTTCCCTGTACCAGCAGGTTCTTTCTCTTGTGTAACTGTCCGTAATGCATGTGTATGCAGTTCATTTGGTAACATCTTAGGTAATGATGCATCTTGCAACATTATAACATTTACAACTATTGTCCCCATTGGAAACAAGTTTCCGCTAAGTTTGACAGTGCGCTGCAAAAGATTAATTTTAGCATGATGCCTATCCACAAAGTCAAGTCTGAGAATCACAGAATAACCTTGTCCCACAGACAGCAATACTTCCATTTGCTCACAGAATTCAGTAATTCCAATATGAAAAAGAGTCGTGTTGTCCCTCATGACACCATATTATTGACTCCTACTCCACGTAAACTATACCTTGGAGTCGCCAATCTTCTCCTACTCATGAGGTCTAGATTAACCACAGAAATATTTGCACCTGTATCAACTAGTAACTTATGCTTCTTACTATTTATAATGCCTGTCAAACAACAATCCATCTCTACCTTAAATTCTGCAGTATTTTGATTTACTGGCAATGCTTCGGATGGATGAAACATTCCTGGTGTGATTCAACACATCCTGCCATTTGTTTCCACCATTCCACCATTCCGCTTTCTATACCCACATTCATTCACTTTATGGCCAAAATGCATACACCCTTTGCATTGTACATGGTTGCATTGTGTTGTGACCTGTCCCTTGTTTCCACAACAATAGCAAGTTTTCTCTGTAACAAACAACTGTTTCTCTGTGCGTCCTAGCATTGCACTATCTGCTTCCTGCAAATGTGTGGCATTACACAATGCTGCAGCTAAATCGTGTAGATCTCCCATCTTAACTTGTCATGAAAATTCTGCAGTAATACCCTTCAAAAACACATCTAAAGCCCTGTTCTCAGATTCCTGCATGATGATATGATTGGCATCTAGATTTCCCGTTAATTCATATTCAGTGCATTCACCCTATGTATTCAGTCCAAAAAATTTTCTATTAAACCTTCAGCTAATTGCTTAAATGAAGTTGCTTTACTAAGTGTTTCATGATACATGATGTATGTCTTTGCTTCACCCACAAGGTGTAAATTGGCCATCCCTGACTTAACCTCATCATACCAATTGCACATTCTGGTTGTAGCCAAGATATCACTAATAAATAGCGTGACATCCTCAGTTGTTTTCCCAGAGAAAGGTATAGTCAAGTAAGCTACAGAAGAATCTACTGCAAAATGACACTGTCCTACTACAGATTTTGTTTCACCCAAACCTGGCTGTGAATTCTGTGCAGCTCGCAAAGCCTCTAATTGTGCCATTAATTCCTCATGACTCTCTCTGTGCTGTGCATTCTCTTGTAGCAAATGTGATACTTGATCCATTATTCGGCTATTGCCTCACTTGTAGAAACTGACCTTGTGTCTGGCCTTCTTGTGCAATTTACTACTATCTTCTAAATCACAATACATAACAGATACATGTGAAACTACACCAGAACAAACAACAAAACTTAATACTATAATATGTAAATGACAGTAAATTACAGTCCACCGGACTCTTGAACCACCCTAGATCAAACTCCTTGCACACCTTAAAGGTAATGCTTACATGTGACCCAGTCACTGCACAATAACTCGTATGGCTTAAACCAGCTTGACACATGCTAATGAACATAACTTACAAATACTGTTATGTAGAATTACTATTTTCTCCATCCCATATCTCCATATTACTAAAGCAATGACGAGAACTTATGCCTTCCATGAACTCAAGCCTTGACATAGCCAACAGAACAGGAAAAATGTTTTTATGATGCTCACCACGTTACAGTCTCTGTTGCAATGTCTGGATTCTCTCTACAGTGATCTACTGCAGGCGTTGAGGTGGAGCACCTCCGGTGCCCAACCTCCAGATGAAAATAGCAAGTCAACACTTCTGATGCCAATTATAGAGAGGCCAAACAGATGATGCCTGTGCACAATGTCAGGAATCATCTGGGAGCACTCGTGGTGCAAAGTAAATGTGATTATTCAGTGAACATTTATTTTGGCAACTTTTACAAAGGCTGGTGCACTGTTGGCTGTAGTTGCCTCCTGCCCTCATCACGGAAAGACTCTCAGTGTCAGACGCTGCAGAGTTGCAGACTGTGCTACCCATAGGCCTTGCATCACTTTGCTTCCTGGTCTGTCGCTAATTATGGCATAACCAGCCTATCATACATCAAGGTGGTTGAACTCTGTTAAAAATTTTATAACTTGGAACCCTTATTACTGTGTGCCCTAATAATATGTTTAAAATGATTAGATCTGGAATTATCTATTGCTGTTTGCTGGATTTTCATAAATCACAATTAAAGATATACGATTCTGAATAACTGAGTAGTAGAAGATTTTGAATGTCAACTTACAGACACAGAAATAATTTCTGTTAAATTATGCTGGCTGGTTTGCCTAAATATAGTATTCTATTTCATTGACAATGATTTTGCTAAAGATCGTAATTACTGCAGAATTAAATTGATGCAAGTATTTCTAACATATTTTCATCATTTACTGTATGAATGCTTTACTTATTTCTGTATCTTTTTATGCTGAAACATATTATTTATTTTTCCTTTTATATATGTAAGCTGTATGTAAACTGAATGACTTATGAACTGCGGCAAAGGTAAATTAACAAGTTGTTTTGTGACAAGGATAATGTTTTGATGAATCAGAATGAAAAAAAGAAGGAAGAAGAAATATGCTCTTCAATTTGTTAATTCCTGTATCTTCACCTGTTTTTTCTATAAGTTCGTAGCAGGTGGCCGTTTGATAAGATCCAGTGTACCAGTATTGTTTAAAAATGTGTATTTCAACCGTACGTTAAAAGGTGTTATCAAAAGTTATTAGGAAAGCAAAGTATTCGAACATTCACGATGGCCATACCTGTCTGTTCATCATTTTGCCCACCGCCGAGAATTTGCATCGGCATTGTTATAATCAGGACTATGCACAATGGAATTAATGTGAAGCAGTACATAACTCAAATTATGAATATTGATCTTAAATGTATTGATATTGAAGGTCGGTTGATATTGGTACCTGTAAAAGTTCACACAGTATATGTGTACAGATTTATAAATTACCTTCCAATTTCTTTCAAGCAGCAATTATTAATTAGTTTCTATTATTTACCTGCCCTCGTATACCACTATTCAATGGTGACTGTTTAAAGGATGGCGCTGACAAAATTGTTGAGAAAATTTTTTGAGATGAATGATTAATTTTATTGTTACAAGAAACTAATGAAACTTTCATTGTATTTGTTACTTGTCCATGAGATTGAGACTCATAAAAACTTGAAGGAGCAAATTAAAATTAAAATTCTGCTTATAAATGAGATGTGCCAGGAACACTGATATTAGCAGTAAAGGTAGGAAGCTGCTATGCTGTATGCTTATATGGCCGTGCTTGGCGCCATCTTTCTGGCAGTGGATAATCTCTCATCCTTCCAAATAACATTCCTTATGGAAAGTGCATTTCTAAAGAAAAGATGAAAATATGTACAAAGCTATCATTAAAGTGCAAGATTCAAATTCTATAAGAGTGTGTCAGATAATAATCACGTTGCTAAATCTACTTTAATTGAAAAGTACAGATACACAAAATTTCATTTTTGAAAAAAATTTTTTTTCATACGTTTCTTAAACACTATTCACAATGGAGTCAATAGAAATGGCCATTGTTGAAAATTCATTATAATATGCAATATGCCAAGATGTCGGAAATCCGAGCTTGGCAACAGTTGAAGGTAATACAGCAACTCGTGACGTGGCCAATGACAACCAAAACAATGAGGTTGACATCCCACTATCAAAAAATGATGACGCTGGTAATATAACTAATCATGATGTCACTTATATGACGCTCAATGAGAAATTTTTTCGAGTAGTGAAACTGAAGCGTAACACAGCAACTCGTGAACTGGCTGATGGAAACCAAAACAACAAGGTTGGCATCCCACTATCAAAAAATGATGACACTGGCATTATAAAAAATCATGATGTATTTTATATGATGCTCGATGAGACACTTTTTTCAAATAGTGAAATTGAAGTGTGCGACAATGAAAATTCCTTTGATTATTTGCTCACAACATCGCAAATGCGGCAACAGGAAACAGTTTATCAAAGCTATGTAAATACTAGTGAGACTCACAATTTGACACAACTCCTGCAACTAATTACACAACAGTTTACAAAACAACAGGAATTTCAGAAAGGTGTAACACAACAGCTTAAAGGTACAGGACAACAGTTTACACAACAAAATCAGGCATTTAACGGTTTCAAGAACGGTATTAGTTAACAGTTCAGTGAGGTGAGCAAAACTACATGCACTGAATTATCTGACAAACTATCTGGAAAGTTGATAGAGCTAGGTAAACAACTAAAAGAAGAAATAATTACTGACATGTCCTGCAATATAAATACGTTAATGGAAAAAATATCATCTGTAGCTGATAAACAGGAACAACTTGCAGGTGAGTTACAGAACCTTGTGTATTGTGTATGAACAAGGGACCTAGAAATGATGGCAGTGTGTATCTCGAGTTGCAATCTCACCCAGTTGACTGGAGATGCACATCGTGAAGCGGCCTGCTTAATTATTGAGAACGAAGTCGTGAAACGGATGGTGATACCTTGGATGTGGCGTCCCAGTGTTTCTCTTCTCTATGCAGCTGCGTCTGTGTTCTGCGTCGGCCAGCGGAGCGGTGTGGCGGGGGAAGGCCAGTGTCCCGGACTCGAACAACGGACTCCAGCTTGCCAGTCTTCGGCTGTCAGATCTTCATCCCAGCTCACAGGTGACTGCTGATGTGAGGCCGTCTCCTTCCCATCCTCATGAATCACCCGTGTACGTAAAAATCAGTCTTCAAATACCTTCTAACTTCTGTCTTCTGGTGGCGAGGCTGCTGCTTGCTATTCCATTACAGCGGCGGACTTGGTGCTTCTGTGTATGGTGTAGTCTCTTCCTGCATGATGGTCTTCAGCTCCAAAACTGAACTGAAAACTACTCTTCTTGTCGGGCCCACTGCGTCTTGCGTATTTATTCACTTGAGTTCGCTGGAGGTGAATGACTTCACGGTCATTGCTTCTTCTGTCACATTGAAAAGGTTCTCGAAGAATCTTCTTTACATTGGTCATGGGCTCTTGGAATATAGGCGAGGGCCTTTGATCACATGTGACAATTGAGAAACACATGAGCCGGTTGGGTGATGTCCTGATGGCTGAATCGACAGCGTCCGCTTATGTGGGGAGGGCGATGCCTTCTCCTAAACATTCTGACATGCAAGCGGTCATTGCCTCTGCTGGTCTGCCCGCTGTTTGCCATTGTGTAGTTCTTCTAAACTAAAGTAGGTTTTTCATTTGTTTTCTAATGTCTATTCACTAACATTAATTTATTTACCTATCTTAAGTTCCACTCAACAATACTATGAAATTGATAAATATCCTCCGACAAGGAAACATTGTAAATTGAAATGAAATGTATATCAATTTATGCCATAAATGAAAACAGGATCTATTATTGTGTGAATGTTATATGAAGAATGTACAAGCTAACAAGAGTAAAATATATACTCATGTAATTGGAACTGAATAATGTAATGAAAATGAGAACAAAATGACAAGCTGTGACACTATGTTTAAAAAAAGGAGAATATAAGTTACATACTAAAACATATATAAGTGACGATAATGGCATGTTAGCAAGTGAATAGGATAAGTGTATTTTGTAATTGTAGTTGTATTTTGTATAGTATGTGGAAATGACACTACAGAAACTTTGTGTAATGGTTCCTTTGCAAGGGCACGGCCAACTTCCATCCCCGTCCTTCCTTAATCTGATGAGACCAATGACCTCGCAGTTTGGTCTCTTCCCCCAAACAATCCAATCCTACTTTATGTAATGCAACTGTATGAAAGATGCTAAAAAACAAAGCTTGGCTGAAAGCCGGCCAGTGTGGACGAGCTGTTCTAGGCGCTTCAGTCTGGAACCATGCGACCGCTACGGACGCAGGTTCGAATCCTGCGTCGGGCATGGATGTGTGTGATGTCCTGAGGTTAGTGAGGTTTAAGTAGTTCTAAGTTCTAGGGGACTGATGACCTCAGATGTTAAGCCCCATTGTGCTCAGAGCCATTTGAACCATTTTGAACTTGGCTGAAAAGTGTTAAGTGCATGTGTGATATACGTGGGTGGGCACTTGATAAACTAAAGATGGCAATACTCAACAACATCATAAAAGTAGCAAGGAACGTACCTTGTCAACAGATGTAAGATTTACGTCTGGTGTCCCTACTGAATAAGTGAAAGTGACGAGGTGAAATAAATTCCTTGGGCAGCTGATATGGAAACCAGTTGTCAACCAACTTCAGGAGGTAAAATGTGTTATACTAGTGATAGATAAATGTAAAAGTGGCAACACCTCCTAGCTTTTGGTACTAATAATTCTCTCCTTGGGGTGACTAGAGGAATAGATTGGAGCAGGTTAAAGAGAAATCCAGGCCACTCAACCCCCTCCCCCCCCCCCCCCCCCCTCCACATCGACCCCCCCCTCCCCAGTATGACAGGGCTTTACTGAGGATAAATTGAGACTTGTTATTCCCCTACACTATTAAAAGTCATTCAGTCCTTTTGTTTTAAATTTCCTTAAGGTTACAAAAAAATAAAAAAATAAAAAAATAAAATAAAAAAAAATTTAAAAAATTGTACTGGAGTTACAGCAAAAAAGATGAAATGAGGAGTCAGGGGCATTGAGAAAATAATAAACATTTGGGCATACATAATTGTAAATTTCATATGGCAATGAAAATAAATCATGTAAATAATACATTTAGATATTTTAATGAACTACATATGTACTATTTATATTCTACAATTTTTGTAATAACAAGCACATTCTTTTACACATTCCACCAAGAAGGAGAAAATTTTATTCAGAGGGGTCTTCAAATATGTAGACTCTTTGATAGTCAATATCCTTTGAACAAAATGACATATCGTTGCAATTTTGTGCAGTAGCATAGTCCACTGTTTTCTCAACAGATCTTGGTACGCGTTTTCCAGCAGATGACACAGTGCAGCAGTGAATGAAGTAAGATTGTCATTTGAGCAATGCAAGGCAATATTGAAGTGGTACTGGAAGCATGAAAACATGATGGATGTACAATGGCAATAGTGTAATGTGTGCAGAAGTTAGACACTAACTTATACAACAAGTTATCGTATTCAGGATAAATTTGAAGCCGACGGTATTGTTCAGCTGACTGGCTGACCAAAGATATCAACAAGTCCAGCTTCCAGTGCTACTGTGTTGCATCGAACAATCTGAGAAGCAGGGTGCACTTGAAAGGGGGTAAGCCGATCAAATGTATGATGAATTCTGGAGGCTACAAAGTGGAAAGTGTACATTCCAAGATTGCTGTATGCTAAGAACAAGGATGTCCTGAATTGAAGGATGGAGGACTGCGAGTGGTTTGAAGGCATGCTTCGCAAGGATAAGGAGTAAAACAAAGCATAGGGCTGTAGATAGAGAGATACTGATTGAAATGTGTTTGGCTGTCAAGAGAGCAATGCATGATGCCTTCAATGGCTGCTGTAGCAGAATATTGTCAAGTGATCTTCCACGGACCCAAAGTTATTCTGGTCATATGTAAAGGCTGTTAGGGGTACCAAAGTTAGCATCCAGTCCCCAGTGAATGAGACAGGAACTGAAATTGAAGGTAGTGAAGCAAAAGCCAAAATTCTTAACTCCATTTCCAAATGTTCTTTTACAAAGGAAAACCCAGGAGAACTGCCCCAAGTTAATCCTTGTACCACTGAAAAGATGACTGAAATAAGTATTAGTGTCAGTCATGTTGAGAAAGAGCTGAAATTGTTAAAACTGAGCAAAGCTCCAGGCACCAATGGAATCCCTGTTAGATTCTTTACTGAATTTGCAACTGAATTAGACTGTCTTCTAACTGTAAACTAGTGCAGATCCCTCGAACAAAAAAACCATGTCCAGTCCTTGGAAAAAGGCACAGGTCACACCAGTCTACTAGAAGGGCAGTAGAAGTGATCCACAAAACTACCGTCCAATATCCTTGACATCTATTTGTCACAGAATCTTAGAACATTTTCCAAACTCAAACATAATGAGGTATCTTGAACGGAATGACCACTTCGATGCCAGCCAGCATGGATTTCAAAAACATCGATCGTGTGAAACCCAGCTCGCACATTTCTCACAACATACTGAAAGCTTTGTATCAAGGCAACCAGGTAGATCCAGTGTTCCTTGATTTCCAAACAGCATTTGACTCAGTACCACACCTATGCTTATTGTCAAAAGTATGGTCATATGGGATATCAAGTGAAATTTGTGACTGGACTGAGGACTTTTTGGTAGGGAGGACACAGCATGTCATTTGGGATGGAGAGTAATCATCAGATGTAGAAGTAACTTCGGGTGTGTCTCAGGGAAGTGTGTTTGGACAATTTCTGCTTGTATTGTATATTAATGACCTTGCAGATAATATTAATAGTAAAATCAGACTTTTTGCAGATGATGCAGTTATCTGTAATGAAATACTATGTGAAAGAAGCTGGATGAGTATTCAATCACATCTTGATAAGGTGTCAACATGGTGGAGAGATTGGTAACTTGCTCTAAATGTTCAGAAATGTAAAATTGTACACTTCACAAAACAAAAAAAAGTAGTATCCTATGACTGCATCAATGAGTCACTGGTGGAATCAGCCAACTCATACAAAATACCTGTGTGTAACACTGGGGATATGAATTGGAACGATAACATGGGTTCAGTTGTGGGTAAAGCAGAGGGTAGACTTCAGTTTATTGGTAGAATACTGGGGAAGTGAAATCAGTCTATGAAGGAGACTGCTTACAAATAACTTGTGTGACTGGCTCTAGAATATTGCTAAAGTGTTTGCGGGTCCCTACCAGAGAGGATTAACAGGTGTTATTGAACATATACAGAGAAGCGCTGCATGAATGGTCACCGGTTTGTTTAATCCATGGAAGAGTGTCACTGAAGACAGACATAAGCTATCCTGAGAAAGTCCATTAGCAAAGTTTGAAGAACCAGCTTTAAATGATTACTCTGGGAATATGCTACAACCCCCTGTGTATCGCTGACATAGGGATCATGAGAATAAGATTAGAATAATTACAGCATGCACAGAGACATTCAAACAATCATTCGTCCCACACTCCATATGTGAATGGAATAGGAAGAAACCCTAATAACTGGTACAATGGGATGTACCCTCTGCAATGCATCTCATGGTGTTTTGCAGAGTATAGATGTATAACAACAAAAACAATCAATTTATGACAGAATAATTTAGTTGAATGGATAAAAAACCTACTCAGTAAGAGGCAGCAGAACACACACATAAAAGAAGGTTGTCATTGGGCAAGCTTTCAGAGTCAGTGGCTCCTTCTTCAGGCAGAAGGGTTGCAGGGGAATGAAGAGGGGTGAAGGAAAAGGACTGGAGAGGTCTAGGAAAAGGAGTAGATTTTTGGGAAGTCACCCAGAACTGCAGCTCAGAGGAGACTTACTGCAAGAAATGAGAAGGAAGACTGATTGTTGGGGACTGCATCGGATGAGATTTGAAAACCTGAGAGCTTCAAGGTGGAAGACAAGGTAATATGCAGGACAGAGATTACTGCTTAAACATCATGTGTGAGTAATAGGAGTGAAAATCGAAGTGCATTGTACGTAACAAGAGACGGGAAGGGGGTAGTGAAAAATGCATGGGTAAGACAATGAAAGATGAAGAAAACTATAATGGAGTAAAGAAAAAGGTAGTTACTGTGAAGAAATGCTGAAACAGAAGAAATTAATGTAAATTAAGTGCAGTTTGTGACAAAGCAAGCTGGGATCACTTTACTTCCTCTCTTGTTTTGCCATCTGCTTCCTTAAATTCATTTTATTTTCATTTTTGTCCAATTATCATTAACATACATGAGTAAATTCTGCATTTCCATAAAACAGAAAGGTTGGCCCTCAGTCTTAAGAAATACAGCACCAGATCTAATTTTGTGCTTAGTTTTATGTATGTAATCAATTTCCTAATTTATTTTGACGATTCCTAGTAAATATTTTTTGTTACAGGGTGAAATCACTAATTGTTTTGTGACTTAGGCTCTTTCGTTGACTTACAAACAAATATAGATTGTGTACTAATTACAAACATTTGGAAGAAGAACGACTAGGGTCCTTTAAGTACTTATTTGGCTCTATTCGAAAACATGTTAGCAAATCCAGCCCTTATTTTAATTCCAAAATAACTACCAGGTTTGTCAAAAGCATTGTTTGTGTAACTATTTATGTTAATTTCATTATTTAAAGAAATAATTCGGCCTAACTTTTGTGGTAGAAGAAACAGTTAAAAAGAGAAGGATTTTTTTGATATATGCAATTAATTGAATGAGTTATGTTTTAATTGTAATTTCTGTAAATTAAACATTGAACAATGTATAGTTTCAGTACCTATTGTTATGAGGATATATAAAGGCCCGATTTTTGGTCCCGTTACAGTCAGGCCACAGTCCATTTTCAGCCAGGAGGTCTGTATCAGTCAGGCAGTAGTAGCTTTTATGACATTTACAAGTTCCTAACCAGAAGCAAATTTTATTATGTCATTTGTGTGCTTTAATAGTTTAGTTTCTTGAGTTTCTGCACATAAATTTAATATCTAATAGCCACAGTTCTCGTGTTTTTGTTTGCGTCAGAAAGTAAACCAATTTTGTGATATATTACAAGTTCCATATCAGGGGCAAATTATATAGTTTCACCTGAGTGCTTCGGTAGTTAGGTTGTTGAATATCTGTGCATTATTAGACACAGTTCGAACGTTTTCGTCAGGGTCTACATTAGAGTTGTGCAGCATGTGCCGATAATCCGTTTATCTGCATAGTTTAGTTTTCCACGGTCTTTGGTATGGAAAGGGACTGCAATTGTTGTGTGCAGGTGTGAGCCAAGTTAGTGACATTTTGCTCTCAGCTTCAGGCTGTGATGGCTTTGGTTACACAGCTTGAGGCTGCAGTGGATGGGCACCACTGTTGTGGGCCGGCCATGGGGATCCAACGGACGTCCAGTACACCCGAGTCCTCTGATCGGCCCTCACCAGTGGCCACCCCAATTACTGCTCACACTGAGGCTGACCCCTCACCTGTGGTTGAGTGTGAGGTCGCCCCGGGATGAAGCAGGCAGCGAGAGACTTCCTGGGCAGCTGCACATAAGACCTCCCCAGTTTGTCTGAGTAACAGGTTCCAGGTGCTGTCTGTGGCTGACACTGTCACTGAGCTGGATGCTGTCGCCTGTCCTGTTTCAGAGGAAACCACTCAGCCTGCAAGATCTGGGAAATCACAGAGGGTGAGACTATTGGTAGTTGGGAGCTCCAACCTTAGGCGCGTTATGGGGCCCCTTAGGGACTTGGCTGACAAGGAGGGTAAGAAAACCAATGTGCACTCCGTGTGCATACCGGGTGAAGTCATTCCAGATGTGGAAAGGGTCCTCCCAGATGCCATGAAGAGCACAGGGTGCAATCAACTGCAGGTGGTTGCTCATGTTGGTAGCAATGATGTGTGTCGTTATGGATCTGAAGAGATTCCATCTGGTTTCAAGCGGCTAACAGAAATGGTAAAGGCTGCCAGTCTAGTCTTGCTTGCAGGATGAAAGCAGAGCTGACCATTTGCAGCATAATCGATAGGACCGATTGTGGACCTCTGGTACAGAGCCGAGTGGAGTGTCTGAATCAGAGGCTCAGACGTTTCTGCGACTGTGTAGGCTGCAGATTCCTCGACTTGCGCCAAAGGGTGGTTGGGTTTCACGTTCCGCTGAAGAGGTCAGGTTTCCACTATACACAGGAGGTGGCTACACGGGTAGCAGGGACTTTGTGACATGGACTGGGCGGTTTTTTAGGTTAGAGGGTCTCGGGAAAACACAAGATGGGCTTCAGTCACAAAGTGTGCAGGCCAAACACAGGAAGACGTAGATACAGGAACCATTGGTATAACAGTTGTAAATTGTCATAGCTGTGTTGGGAAAGTACCAGAGCTCCAAGTGATAATAGAAAGCACTGATGCTCAAATCGTTATAGGTACTGAAAGCTGGCTAAAGCCGGATATAAGCTCAGCCAAAATTTTTGCGGAGAACCTAACGGTGTTCCAAAAAGATAGGCTAAACACGGTTGGTGGTGGCAAGCTTGTTGCTGTTAGAAGTAGTTTAACTCGTCGCAAAATTGAGGTAGATACTTTCTGTGAGTTAGTATGGGCAGAGGTCATTGTTGGAAACTGGAATAAAATAATAATAGGATCCTTTTACCGACCTCCCAGTTCAGATGATACAGCTGCAGAAAGGTTTAAAGAAAACTTGAGTTTTATTTCAATCATGTATGCGACTCATACAACAGTAGTTGGTGGTGACTTTAATTTACCCTCAATATGTTGGTAAAAATACGTGTTTAATTCTGGAGGTATGCATAAAATATAATCTGAAATTGTGCTAAATGCATTCTCTGAAAATTATTTTGAGCAGTTAGTTCATGAACCCACCCGAATAGTAAATGATTGTGAAAACACACTTGACCTCTTAGCCACTTATAATCCTGAGTTAATAACCAGCATCAAAACCAATGTAGGTATTAGTGAACACAGGGTTGTCGTAGCGAGATTGAATATCGTAATCCCCAAGTCCTTCAAAAATAAGCGAAAAATATAGTAAAATTGCATGCTTATGGAATATCATCTCAGTTATGTGACTGGATTTGCGATTCCCTGTCAGAGGCCACTGTTCGTAGTAATTGACAGAAAGTCATCAAGTAAAACAGTAGTGACTTCAGGCATTCCCCAAGGTAGTGCTATAGGCCCTTTGCTGTTTCTTATCTATATAAACGATTTGGGAGACAATCTGAGCAGCCGTCTTTGGTTGTTTGCTCATGACGCTGTCATTTATCGACTAATAAAGTCATGAGATGATCAAAACAGCCTGAAAAATGATTAACTTAATAGTGGAATTAGTGTAACGCAAATAGGTCATGTGTTAAAACAATGACAGTGTCTGTTCAATTTATTTGACAAATAGTGTCACACATACTGTGTTATTCTGCAAGAACTGTGAACTGTGTGGTTAGGTTTTTACTGCTCATAGATGTTCAACAGCAAACTATTGTAGCAGTATGCTGATGTTTGCCTGCAGGCTATTAATGAGTCTTATCGTTTGCCAATAGTGAACTGGCCATATTACTGTATAATATTTGGGGGTTGTGAACAGTGAAAGTAAAGAACTGTGAAATGCAACAGTTCAAATGTCGGCTATATCATTTACAGTAGTCAGTGTTGAACTTCCACCCCCCCCCCCCCCCTTTTGCATTGTTCAGCCAGTATAACAATGCAGTATGTCTACACCAAGGACTATCAGTGAAGAAGTAAAGCCGGTGAACATCACAAGGTGGGTGGCAAGAACAAAGGACATGTTGAATTCTAGTTGCCACCAGCAGAGTTCTGAGGAATTGGTGTCTGGGGGAAGAATCCTGATGGCATGTGTGGTGAAACAGGCACCGAGGTCATGATTGTCATGTTGCAGAGCATGCTGCTCTGTCCCCAGTATACACCATCTGCCTATG
The DNA here is from genome assembly GCF_021461395.2 of Schistocerca americana. Lineage (NCBI taxonomy): Eukaryota > Metazoa > Arthropoda > Insecta > Orthoptera > Acrididae > Schistocerca > Schistocerca americana. The sequence goes on along the minus strand of NC_060119.1, from coordinate 1,034,598,789 downwards.
CCCATTCATCGTAATTGATAATTTGCTGTTAATCATGCTGACAAAAAAGGCTGAACAGTGTTTACATAACAGCTGGTATATGACGTGTCATTTCACAGGTAGCTCTCTCTTTGATAGTATATGTTTTGCCAGTTAAAAGGCTGGAATAAGGCTGGAATAGGTGGTGGTAGGAGGATGCATAGGGCAAGTCTTGCAGTGGGATGATCACAGGGGTAGAAGCCACAGGATAAGGAGATGGGTGTAGAAGGAGCATAGTATCTGACAAGAATATTGCAGAGATTGGGAGGGCGACAAAAAGCTATTCTAGGTGTGGTGGACAAAATTTCAGACAGACTGGATCTCATTTCAAGGCATGATTTTAGGAAGCCGTGGCCCTTTAGCAGTAGATGATTAATATTCCAGTCCAGGATAATACTCTGCCACCAGTGGTGTGTTACGAGGTTGCTTTTTGGAGGGATCAGCAGTACCAGGATTGGATGTGATTGGCCCAAGAAATATGTTTTTGAACTAGGCTGGTGGGGTAATTACGTGCAGTGAAGGCTGAAGTGAGAATGGTGGTATATTGCTGTAAAGAGTATGCATCTGAACAAATACTTTTACCTTGGATGCCATGGCTGTATGGGAGGGAACATTTGACATGGAAAGGATGGCAGCTGTCAAAATGCAAGTACTGTTGTCTGTTGGTGGGTTTAGTGTGGATGGAAGTGTGTAGCTGGCCTTCAGTGAGGACAAGAGCAACATCAAGAAAAATGGCATGGTATTCAGAATAGACCATGTGAAATTTAATTGGGAGGAGGTATTCAGGGATTCCAGGAAATTTAACAGTTCAGCCTCACCATGAGTCCATATGGTAAAAATGTCATCAATGTAACTAAAACAAACCAGGAGCTGAAGACTTATGGATCCCAGGAAAGCCCCCTCCAAGTGATTCATGAAAAGGTTGACATAAGAAGAAGCCATCATAGTTCCCATGGTTGTACCCCTGATCTGTTTGTATGTCTGCCCCTCAAAAGTGAAGTAATTGTTGGTAAGTATAAAGTTGATTAAGATGAGAAGAAAGAATGTTGTAGGTTTGGAATCAGGTGTGTGCTGACTCAGGAAATGTTCAGCAGCAGACAGACCATATACGTGGGGGATGTTGGTAAAGAGGGAGGTGGCATGAATGGTGACTAGCAAGGGACAGGCACAGGTTTCAGATAATCTAGGAAATTGTTGGTATCTTTGATATAGGACGGGAGTCTTTGTACTATGGGTATCAGGTGCTGATCAATTAAGGCAGATATATGTTCAATGAGTGCTTTGAAGCCAGAAATAATGATTGGGTTTGCGGAGCTTGATTTTCCTCTCTGTTGAAGTAACTGAGCTAGAAATACCTTATGTTCTACATCTAATGGGTATGTCAGCTATCCTGGAACTTTATCTCCTAAAGGAAAGTACTTGTCAACTATTCTGTCTCATGATATTACTGTTTTCATGAATGAATTCTTCCTTTTATATGTATAATAATAGAAATAATAATAATAATAATAATAATAATAATAATAATAATAATGCTTCATTTAACATCAAAAAATTTTGTATATGCCCAAGAGTGGCAGATAAGGCAATTTCAAACAGTGGAAGGTCTAGGATGAAATAACAACAACATGGAAAGGACCGACCGCCACTTACACATAGAGAAGGTATTGAGTTGCAGACAAGTGTTCTGTAAAAGAATGCTAGAAATCTCACTAGTACAGAAAATTTTCCCTACCCCTAGTTAGAACCCAGTCCACATACTATTCCTGGAACATGAAATTCCCCCAAATGGCCCCACCATCAAATTACCTACCTCCAGCTACAACCCCACCTTCCACAATGACCTCTAACTGTTCAAACTCTGTCAGTGCATACTGTATGCAATCCCAGCCCCATAAAAACCATATAAATTAAGCCCAAAGCTCTGTTCACCTCCTCTTTTCCTTCTGTAAAATTCTCCTTACCTGCAGTCCCAAATTCCTGCATTCCTTCTCCCAGATTATAACCCTCGCTTTCAAGGAACTAGAGCAGCATGCTCCCCACTTGGACTATATCATTAACCACCACAGCAAGATACTCTATCAAACATCTGTGCTTGGAGATGTTGATTTATACTTACAGATCTGTTGATGTCAGTGTAGTTTGCTAAAACCAGTCATCACACTAAATGCTGTACATTCGCAATCTTTGCTGTTTGAAATTGTACTTATGTTTTTGCATAGATGTTTGTGTTTGGAAATATGTTGAGATCTCATTATACACTTACTGTTATTTCGGTGTTTGAGAGGAAAGTAAATAGAGAACATCTAATAATTTGGTGAGAGAATATTTCCTGAGAATAATGAAAGCAGCAAAACAATTAGCTGTGCCGGCCGGAGTGGCCGTTTGGTTCTAGGCGCTACAGTCTTGAGCCGAGCGACCGCTACGGTCGCAGGTTCGAATCCTGCCTCGGGCATGGATGTGTGTGATGTCCTTAGGTTAGTTAGGTTTAATTAGTTCTAAGTTCTAGGTGACTGATGACCTCAGAAGTTAAGTCGCATAGTGCTCAGAGCCATTTGTGCCAATTAGCTGTGGAAAACATTTCTAATTTGAAATATCACTGACTAGTGGTTTATACCACAGAAAGTTTGAAACAGGTGTGAAAAATAGTGAGGTGTAAAGAATACTACAGGAAGATATTTGAAACTATTTTCTCAAATTTAAAATTAATGAAAATTCTGTCAAACTGTTCTTTTTTAAACACTCTTTATACTATGAGACTTTGCCTCAAAATCTTTCCCAGAAGGAAATGAAGAAATAATGATAACTTTATTTGTTATTTTAATTTATCTTTTGTGTTTGCCAATGATCAGTTCTGCCAGTGTTGCATTACTTTACCATGAAATAAGCTGTAATTAATTAGATGGAGTTAATTTTAATGCACTTTATCTGCTGTATTAAATGCACAGCTAATCAGTTAAATTATTTTGATGTTTCACTATTGTAAAAGACTGGTGTATTTTATGATCTCTGAGCTGCAAGCTATTGTATCACTGCAGTAGTTGATTTTTGTTTATCAGTGACTTATAAGTCACTTATTGAGTAGTATGACAGAAGTTAGAGTAATATGGTTAAACATACAATTAACTATCTGTTATGAAATTGTGATGTTAAAGAATGGATACCAGATTTGTAACATGTTACTAAAATTTGAAATGAAAAAAACAAAAAGAAAGATAAATTGTCATCGCACAGTGGAGTCCTTATTTGTCAGACAGTGGACCCAATCATATCTGTAGATGATGATGATTATTGAATGAGCCATATTTCAACAAACATAAACCAGAACCAGATGATAACTTTTTTTAATTATTATTTCAAACTTCCTTCTCGGTTAAGGTGGTTACACACACTTAGTGATGGAATTCCTAAAAATGTCAAGTGAACAATAAAAGATTTTTATTATTGACAGAGGAAGTGTTCAGCACAAATTCCAGCTCAAGGATGCTATATCAGTACTTCCATCCACATCAGACCTACCAACCATCAACAATACCTCCACTTTGACAGTTGCCACCCATTACACACCAAGAAGTCTCCTCCATACTACCTAACCACCCTTGGTCATATCTGTATTGATGAGCAGTCTCTCTCCAAATATGCCAAGGATCTCACTGAGAACTTCACAGATTGAAATTACCCTCCCAGGCTAATCCAAAAACGAATCTGTTGTGCCCTGCCTTCCCAGTCACTTAACCACTCCCCACATATCTATTGTCTGGTCAGAAAGAAGCACTCCTCTTGTAACTCAGCACCGCCCAGGACTGTAGCAGCTGAATCGCATTCTCTGCCAGGATTCTGACTGTCATTGTGCCCTGAAATGAGAAACATACTTCCCACTGTCCTCTCCACACCTCCTACAGTGGTATCCTGCCAACCACCCAACCTACGCAATGCCCCTACTCCAACTCTGCTCCTAACCATTTGCCTCATGGCTCATATCACTGTAATAGACCTAGATGCAAAACTTGTACCATACATTCACCCACTACCACTACATTGGTCAGAGCCATCTTCTACCTCAGGGACAGGGGCACCTGTGAAAGCAGCCATATGATCTACAAACTTAGCTGCAACCACTGTGCTGCATTCTACATGGGTACGACTACTAACATGAGTGGCCACTGCCAAACTGTGACCAAGAGAATGCTAGACTAGCCAGCTGCTTATTTGCTCCACCCTTGCTCTGTTGACTTCAGTAATACAAGAACTAAAGAAATTAACAAATTTTGCAATCTACTAACTATGCATGTCTTGTGTGAAAATTCCAGATTACTGTGAGCATGTGGAGGTTGAAAAATAATAATTTCATTGTTATTGACTTAATTTAGTGCTCATTGGCACTGAAATGTTTGTTTAATAGTTCATGTAGGTGGCAGATTCTGCTTTCTGTGTGATAGTTGGGCTGTTGCTCGAAAATATATACTTCTATGTAAAATAATAAAATAGGTTAATTTCTTAACATCAAAATTTTAACAATCATCAAATCCATATTCCATAACTGATCAACAGACAGATACCAGTAACATGTTACTCCATAACAGCCCAGTACACAATAGACAGATACCAAATACATATTACACATTACTCCATAACTGCAAAACTTGTTCCACCACAGCATGCTGTGCAATTCAGACTCATACTAACTCCAACATCTTGTTTACAAAATCAAAGATATGCATATGCAATCAGTGTTTCTTAACCAAAAAGATACAGACAGTTAAAATTTCATAAACTGAAGCATTTTTTATCAATTTTATGTTTTTGAATAATTGTGATTATAATACTGAATCAAGAGATTCTTAACTATGACTTATTGTGTATCACATTCTTTTATACTCTGTGGAAAAAAATACAAAAAAGAACAAAAACAGTTATGTTGAACAGTTCCATTACAATAGACCTCCAAGGATTTTGTAAGCATGCACATATAAATAAAATTCTGATAGCAAAATAATGGAACAAAAGGAAGTTGTTTTTTGCATATATATAAAAGAGACAAATGACTTTGCAAGCTGATATGTGTCTGACATGTGAAGACTTTGTGGTGATTAAGTATTATTTTGGACATAATAGCATAAAGTGAAGAAACATTTGCAAATGTTATAAGAAAATGATTAGTTAAGTAATTAATTTGTAATTGACACAAATATATTTAGTGTTGAAATTTTTCACAAAATAAAGTTCTTTGTATTTGGCATACTTTGCCTCAGTGCATGTTTATATTATTTTTCAGTGTTTACAACAGCAGACAAGAAAATGTACATTATGGTCCTTTTACTTTATAAAAAGAAAATGACATAAACATCAAACCTTTCTCTACTTTACTTAGTCTTTTTCATGCCCTTGGTCTTATATAATCCCATTACTTGTAACATATCTGTCTTTTAATAACTTGACTTAGTAGACTGTTGTTTTATATCATTGTAATATCAGTTACAAAGAAACATCACTGATTAGTTTCTAGTGATGTTACCATATATACAAACATAAATGGGTTTCATTCTTAGATTCCTTAGAACGACTTAAGTTAGGGGAGAAGTATACAAATATGAACTTTTTCCCTGGAGTAAGAAACACTGACAGAAGAAATATGTCACAACTGAAATTGTAGGCAATTAAGTAAAAAGTAATGTACTTATATCTTCAACCTGCACTTGCTCACAGTAACTCACAGTTATCACACAGACCCATGTGTAGTTAGTTGCTTGCAAAGTTTGCTAATTTCTTCAGTACTTTGATTACTGAAGTCAGCAGAGTAAGGGGTGGATTAGAAATTGGGGCCTCTGTGTCCAGGACAGAATTAAACATAGAACTATAAGAAATGATATGTATGTTGCAGAAAATGAAGGAAAATAGTAACATTGTTATCTGAAGCAAAGAGAAAGGGCAATAATTATGATGGAGAAGGGAGGAACTGGAATAGTCAACAACTGCAGCAGATCAACACATGAGAGTTAAGGACGAAGTGGTTATTTCTTTATGTTCGTTTGTGTGTGAATAAGAGTTGTTCAGAATAAATAGTTTTGAGTTAAAAGTAGGTGTGGGTGCTTGTGAATGTTAGGAAACAGCACCAAAACAACCAGACATGGAAAAACAGTATATGATCAAATGGAAAAGAGCTATTCAAAACCTGATGATATGTTGGCAGAGATTAGCCAACTTTGCAAAAAATGAAGGATAATGTCGCAAGCAGTTTACAGAATGGTACTTTAGATTTCACATTGCTATAATCAGTCAATGCTCTGATCAAATCAGAAAGATCACAAGTTTCAATGAGTTACATAAATGTAATATTATAACAATCAGTGTATAACTACTAGTATTACCATGTTGCTAGCATTTATTTGTGCAGTGTATAGTATTCTTCAAAAAAGAATCAGGTCTGCAAAAGATAGATCAATTCATGAGATTCCTGTATAGCAGACGTGTTAATTCACTACATAAGAATCTCATGAATTAGCCTTTCATTTGCATGTCTGATTCTCTTTGTTTTGTTGTTTGTGTTAAAACTAGTATAAATATAGAGAACTGTCAAGAAAGCTTTGTAAGCATGCTAACATGAATTCAAGATTAGTAAGTAGAACAATTGTATTTAGATGGCATGATGGACTGAGAAAATAAATTTGGGACGAATTTTCTAAAGGGAGGAGGATGTTGCACAGCAGAACACTTCAGGTTGGGAAGACAGAAAATTTCTAAGTTCATCAGCTCAGTGTTTCATCCACAGTGGGGTCAGTGTATCAGCAGCTGTGGCATGCATCATAAGCGACTATGCTTGGCGAGCAGGCTTGCAGAACAGTAAGCTTAGCAAGACTGCAAGCTATTCAATAGAAAGTGTGTGACAGGGACAGAGCTAGATGAGCCTCAGGCACCTCCGTAACATTTTGCAAGAAGCTTGATTTGCTTCAGAACTTCACTTAATGTGGATGTATTAAGAAGCAAAACGAGTCATTAAGCAAATTTAGCAGTGGGAGAGACTACTGATGGCTAGGAATAAGAAAGAACAGTTTTATCATTACCCTTCTCCAACCATAGTAAATATGCCAACTGACAGTCAGTAGAAACTCAATCAGAAGTATCAATGGTGTTCATCTTATTTGCACTCAATTCTCAGCTTACTGTCAGGTAACAGTTTGTGTATGACTGGTCCATTTTTCTAGCACATGACTGCCACACTCTTGGGCAAGTATAACTGCATATTTATGAGCTGCCTGAAGCCATCTGTGAGACTGGAATGACAACTGCCACTGATGAACCACTCAGGAGACTGTCACCATGACACTGACTGGGGAAAGCTGTAACATTGCAGCATCCGATCCACCACTGGCTTGCTGAAGACTCAGTGAACAGCTCATGGACAGTAGTGTTGGTCATCATGACAGCTGACAACATAGAAATGTGCAGCGCCTGGTCGGTCAACAGCCATGTAACATGGCAGGTGACAACAGCATAACGTGGTGTGAGAAGGGAAAGGGGCCACAGAAGGAGCTGAGCATGCCCGCATCCTCTCTGAGGTCCAGTCAGGGGACCACAGAAGCAGATGGATGTGAGGATCCACTCCAAGGACCTAGCAGAGGACAGAAGATGCTATCTGGATTGTAGAATTTCTAAATAAACTTGTCTTACAATTGATTCTTCTGTTACTGCATCCACTGACATGTCCAGGAACCTTCCATGACTATCCTGAACACAGCAAAGGCACCAACCATGTGTGCTGGCCCCTATAGCTGATTAAAATGTCTGCAGCTTGACACCTCTAAGTGGTCTGTGCTTTCCATATAAATATGATAGTTCCTTTGGTAAACTGCGAATTCATTTTTCTGAATACCTTATAAATTTAAGATTCTTCTCAGCAGGATATGGTAATAGTAATGATGATGATGATGATAATAATAATAATAATAATAATAATGATGATGATGATGATGATGATGATTGTAATAGGAAGAAGAATAATGTTTGTTAGCAAGTAGTTCAGAAATGTAAAAAGATGCACCCCATAAAATTAAAAAATATGATATCCTATGATACAGGGGATATTGAATGTATAAAAGAAGGACAGCATATGAATGGTCATAAGTCTTTTGACCCATAGCAGAGTGTCACAGAGATACTGAATAAGCTGAAGTGACAGATGCTTGATGATGACACAACTATCTCATGAAAGCCTACTAAATAGATTCAAGACCCAGCTTTAAGAGAAGAATCTAGAAATATATAAGGGTTAGACAGAGGAAAGTGAGACAGCTGGATAAAGTAAGTAAACTGTTTAAAAACAATGGAAACTCCAGCTTGGAATATCAAAAATTTAGGAAAAGATTGATTGCTACTTACCATAAAGTTGACACATTAAGTTGCAGACAGGCACAATTAAAAGCCACTTACACACGAGCTTTTGGTCACAGCTTTCAGTGAAAAAACAGAAACACATACCATTCATTCATGTAAGCATGCACATCTCATACACACATGACTGCAAATTCCAGCAGTTCTAGTCTGAGCAAAGTTGGCAGTCATGTGTGTGTGAAGTGGGCTTGCTTGTATGAATGAATGGTGTGCATTTCTACTTCTTTTTCTGAAGAAGGCTGTGGCCAAAAGCTTATGTGTAAGTGTCTTTCAATTGTATCTGCCTGCAGCTTAATGTGTCATCTTTACAGTAAGTAGCAATCTACCTTTCCCTACATTGTTAAGTAAACTGTTTATTATTTCAAAAGTAAGTCCCATAACTATTAATACATTTATCCCACTGTGAGATAAATGGTTACTACCTTCACTGGAAAATGTTTATGATTGCCTATAGAAGTATAATTGACCCAGATGTGCACCTCTTCATCCAAAGCAAACTTATGGCAATAAATGTCTTCCTTCAAGAATCCAAAAATATGGATATCTCATGGGGAGAGATCGGGACTGTATGGAAGTTGTGTAAGGGCTTCCTAGCAAAACGTTATTATAATCATGGCAAAATGTGGCTGGACACTATCCTGCAGCAGAATGATGCCATCTGTCAACATTCCTGAGCATTGTACTTGATGGCACACTTCAGTATTTGCAAAGTGTCCTCATACCGTTATGCGTTAATTGTGACACCCTGTTCCAGGAAGTCAATGGACAGTGGACTCTTGCAGTCAAAGAAAAAGGTCAACATGACTCTCATCAAGCTGATGTGCACAGCTTTGGGTTTTTTCACTGGAGATGAATGCATTTGCCACCTTGTTGGCTCTGACACTTGCTCTGCTGTTCAAAATGCTGACACCATGTTCCATATCTCATGAAAATATAGGGGCAGGAAATGATATCTCCCTCATGATACCATTCCAGGTGTTGCAGTGATGTCAGCACTCTGTTCAACATTTGCTCCTCTGGCAGTTTGTGGGAAAACCAATGCACACAAATTTTCTGGAACTTCAGATACTCAGTCATGAAGATGTGACACCTCCCCTTCTCAGATTTGTTTATTCCATGCAGACACATGCACGTGTGACATGCTGTGTTCTGTGTTCACTATGACTGGAACCCAACAAGAGATGAATTTCTTCTTACCATTGACATCTCTCATTTCTGATAGCAGCATCCATCACAACAATGATAGAAGGGTTAACCACATGAAGAGCTTGTCTCGGCTGACTGCTGCCTTACAGTGACACCTCCCCTTCTCAGATTTTTTTATTCTGTGCAGACACATGCACATGTGACATGCTGTGTTCTGTGTTCACTATATGCAGCAGATATTCAGGCACAAATTTCACTTCCTGACACACTTTCTGCTGGCAGAAATTGCATTACATCTTGCTGTTCCTCTTTCTCAGCCACCATAGGGAAGTCAGATGCACACATGACTTGCTGATCACATGCTGAGCATGTATAAGACACAAATGGTACAGCAATGAATGTTCATGCTGTTACTTCCTCATTCCCAGTAGAGGACACTTCTACAGATACACTACGCGCATTACCAATGTCCCCACTATGCTCGTTAAATAGTGTGGCCCCTTCTCATTTGACAGCCCCTTATACGTGGTCAAGGTACATTAATGTGACCACCTGTCAAAAGTCTTACTAACCATCCTTGCACTGAAGACATGCAGAATGAGAGTTTGTTAGGCTCTGAAAAGTACCAACAATGTTGCGGAGCTATGCTGACTCCACTGCCATGGCCAGCTGCACTAGGTTTCTCAGATGAGGATAAATGAAGCAAACAGTTCAATTGAGGTGGTCCCGCAGATTCTCGATTGGCTGTAAGCCCATGGTGTTTGATGGCCAGGGCAGTATGGTAAACACATCCTGGTGCTCTTTGAACCATGCACACACAATGCCAACTGTGTGATGCATTGCATTGTCCTACTGACAAATTCCATCAAGCTGATGAAAAAGCAAACTGCTTGTAAGGGTGCACATGGTCACCAAGGTTAGATGCATTCTTGTGTTGATCCATTGTGCCTTCCTGGATGATGAAATCACCCACAGAATACCATGAAAACATTCCCAGATCATAACACTCCCTCCTCCAGCACAGATACTTCTGACAGCTGTTGCAGGACTACTCACATGAATGGCCATAATTCTGATGGAGCATTCATCTGTAAAGGCCACCTGTCATTACTCAGTGGGTGTTCAGATGTCGCGTTGCAAAGCAAATTGGAACTGTCCATACCAGTGAGCTACAGTCAATGTGGGTGTATGGTGCACCTGCAGCAGAGACCAATATGCAGGAATGTTCACTGAATGGTCATTGAGGAAACACTATGTATAGCCCTTGTTTCGTCTGGATGGTCAGTTGTTCAACAGTTGCACATCTATTTGCGTAGTTCACATCCCCCAACTATTGTTCACCCCAGTCATCTGTGGACACAGTTGCCCTGGTGCTGGTTAAGGATAATGCCATTTAGCCATGCACAGTTTACTTTAATCACACCAGCATGCAAACAGTTTACAAAGGTAGCTGTTTTGGAAATGATCTCACTCTTCATGGAAGCCAAACATCATGCCATTTTGGACATAAATTGCTCTGTTTCCTCGTTATGACAATGAACCTGCATCAATTTCCATGTCCCCCACCACACTTTTTTATGCCCTCCACTTCTAATGCTGCCACCCACCATCTGTGAATGGTTATTGGACAGTTTACTTTAATCACACCAGCATGCAAACAGTTTACAAAGGTAGCTGTTTTGGAAATGATCCCACTCTTCATGGAAGCCAAACATCATGCCATTTTGGACATAAATTGCTCTGTTTCCTCGTTATGACAATGAAACTGCATCAATTTCCATGTCCCCCACCACACTTTTTTATGCCCTCCACTTCTAATGCTGCCACCCACCATCTGTGAATGGTTATTGGACATTGATGTCAATCATAGCTGGTGTTCACATTAGTGTGACTGGTCCATGTACTACCACCTCCTGTGTGTAGCTCCTGTAGGTATCAAGAAGACAAGATTAGACTAATTAAAGTGCACACAGACACATTTACATAATCATTCCTCCCATGCTTCATATGTGATTGGAACAGGAAGAATTCCTAATAAGCACTACAATGGGAAGTACCCTCTGACATCCCTTCACAGTGTTTTGCAAAGTATGGATGTATATGTAGTTTTTTAAGAGAAACTTTCATTGTTGGGAGTCTCAAAGTAACATTTAGTATTGCATTTGGTGGCCTAATTCCTGCGTACAGTGAACTCTTGCTACACAGTGCTGTCCTGTGACTATCAATATGGTATTTATCTTTGTTTTTTTGTCTTATTTTTGGATAGATTAAGGTTTATGATTCATACAATCTTGTCACTGATTAAGGTACTCTTAGCAAATACATACTAATCAAAGTTAAAATACTAGCTTTTGTAGATAAACTTTAGCAAGACTCTTTACGTCCAGCATTTTAAAGAAAAATAAAATTATTAGACATCCAGCACACATAAATACTCAACTTGATGTAAGTGTGTCAGGTCCAGATTGACTGCTGCTAATAACACCATAATATTGAAACTTTTAGTTTTATTCTCTTCAAATACAAGTCAGACACATATGTTGTATGTGAATCAAACTTAGATCCATCAACGCAGCTGCCTCTACTGCATTCCAATTTATAATGTACAGTAATTAGGTATAAATGCTACATTGTTGATTAGTTCAGTTGTGATTAATTTTAATCCTGTAAGTCAGTTTGCAATGCCTTTTTTATGTTTTAAAATTTTTTCTATTTTAATCTAATTCAAAGATATTTTGACATTCAGAAACATTTTGTGATTCCTTATTACAATTTGAAATTTACTTATTTGAGACACACATAGCATTACATTAATGATTTCTTTATCAAATTTGAATTTTAATGTTTCCCTTTACGTATAGAGTAATTATTGATCCATTAATAACTGTATATGCTTTCATTTATAAAATACAGCACTGTAAATAAATGAATAATTCAGTTTCATTACATTGGACAATGAATTACCATTGAATCAATATGAAGTACAGTTTCATTTAATGGAAATAACCCCTGAACATTTTAACCACTTACTAAATTGCCTGTTGAATCCTGATAGTAACAACATAAGATACTGGAATACAAGGCGATCATGTGCTTCACTAGTCCAAGTATAGTGTATTTCAACAATCCTTCGCTGAGCCAGTTAAATTTCAAGTGCCACAGGTGATTCTTACAGCTCTTTTCTCTGGGACTGGTAGTCTATTTAACTTGTCTTGTTGCACCCCATATTTCCAAATTTCTGTTCCATGATTAATATTTGGAGAAAATAATGAATATGTTGTCTCTTTTCAGTTTTCAGCTAATATACACTGCCTGACAGAAAAGTGAACCATCCAGTAGGCTTGGTCAGTTGTCAAAGTAACTTTGGTACACACTGTCATGGGGTAGGTAAATGATTATAGTGTCACAATTCTCTGTGACACGTAGAATGACCAACAGAGTGCATTAGCATTATTCATTTTTTGTGTTATTACCACACCTGGTAAGGTGTAAAAGAGGTGTGAACAGCATCAGATGTTGAGCAATCACTGTGACGGACATGGATATGCCATGTACTCATGTGAGACAATGTTATCACCTGAGAGAGCTTGAAAGGGTCACAATGTGGGTCTCCACTTGGTCAGCTGGTGAAATAGTGCAATACCTAGATCTCTGGGGTATTTTGATGTGACAGTGTCCCAATGTTGGGACTGCATGGGAAAATGAGTGTAGGCATACTTATTATGAAGCCTCTAGCTGACCATGGCTGACCAACCCAAGAGGTGATTACCATATTGTGCACTAAGCACATTGTAATTGCTTTGCATCTGCACCTACCGTCTGATAACTAGTAACGAACACATAGAAATATTCTGTGTTGTTCTACATCATTGGGCAGAGGTTAGGACGGCTGGACTTGGGAATTACCCTCCAATGTGTAGACTACTGCAACACAGACAGCTGTATCTGGACTGGAGCCGTGAGTAGTAAGCAGATGAATGGCATCATGTTATGTTCACTGATGTTTTGTGGTTCTGCATTACCTCAGAAGACAATTATTGGTGAGTATGGTGGCAGCCTTTGGAGATGTCCCTGTCTTCCAGTGTTTCAGAGAGGTGCAGTGATGTTACTCCTTTACGCCTTGTCACATGGTGTGAGGAGTCATTGGGTATGACGTAGGTCACAGCAGGTGGTGATTCAGGCAACTCTGATGGCACATGGACACCTTGTGTCCATGTGTCTTAACTCTTGTGTGACTCTATCATGGGGCTTTTTTCAGATTGATAATGCTTGTTCACATGTGGTACATATATTTATGAACTGTGTACATATTGTTGAGGTATGTGGCAAGCAAGATCCTCACATCTGTCCCAACAGAACATGTTTGGAACCAAATTGGATGTCAGTCCATCCCAGTGCCATTGTCCAGTATACCAAGGACCTGTTAGAATAGTTGTGGGCCATATTATTTCAGGAGGGCGTAAAATGGCTTTATGACACCCGTCTAAGCAGAATGAGGGGAGGCATCCAGGTCTGAGGGGCTGCAATGTCAAGCTGGAAGGTGGACTAATAATGCCAAGTCCTTTGTAAACATAACTCGATTTTTTTTATCAATGAAATAACATCAGCCATCCATGAAATTTCATTTATTATCCTCTTCCCCTTCTTGGTGCTTCACTTTTTTTGTTGGGCAGTGTATTTAATGCAAATATGATCTTAGATGTTTTTCCCAAGTAATCTACATAAAAGTCTCATTGCAGGTTGTCTTAAATATTTATTCAAACAAATTTTACAATGAGTTTCTTTTTTAAAATTGTGTTGTCCATGCTTATTTTTCATGTCAGTGTAATTTTTCTGTCTTATGTTAAATTCTGTGGTTGATGTTTTGATGGTTATCAAACTGATGGAGTTCATTAAAGTATTGCACAGTTTAATTTGCAGTGTTGTTATAGTAGATCGCTAATTCATCATAGACTTTGCATGTACAACAAATGTATAATCTGCATACAGACTGACTTTGGAACTAAGAGATTGGTTTTTAATATAATTTAGGTATGATTTTAGAAGCAGAGAACTCCCCATTACATAACCTTGCAGCATACCATATCTGATGTCAATAACTTCAGAGCTATGTACACCTCTTGTTATTCTTTGAATTACAAACTTCATCCTGTAATGGAATTGGATAGATAAAGAATCTACTCACCAAGCAATGGCAGAACAACACACATGTAAAAGAAGGTATAATTTATGCAAGCTGTCAGAGCCAGGTGCTCCTTCTTCTTGCAGAAGGGATGAAGGGGAAGGAAGAGGGGTGAAGGGAAAGGAACTGGAGAGGTTTAGCAAAAGGGGTGGAATTTGGAAAAGTGGCCCAGAACCCCAGGTCATGGGAGACTTACTGGACAGGATCCCTACCTCGCCAATGAGGACCAACCATTCCACAAGAGTATCAACAGCTTACACTCTGATCTGACACAGCATCCTTGGCATCAGCGAATCTGCTGTTGGATTTGGCAGATTTATCTCTGAATCACATAGACTCTGGCCATGGTAGAAGACACAGCAACAAATTGTATTCTGGTTAATAACTGGAATAATCTTGAATACTGTTTCATTGCCTATTATGGAATCGCAAGGTCCTCGGTCTGGAGCCTGACAAAACAGTAGGGTTTTCCAGCCTGGCAGTGGCTAACCCCTACAATACTTTCCAACCATGACCTCACCTTATTAAGAGGAACCATAGTAGAATGTAATACAATACGAAAACTGTTCATATGCTCATTTGGATTCAACCTGAAGGGTATAATTTAACAATAAAACGAACAGACTCTTTAATACGAGTCTCAGTTTTTCCTGTAAATGGCTGTAGGAGACTGTCTGAGTGCTTGGCACTCCCATGTGTGAGACAATCAGTAACACTAACAATGGGGCTTACTGGAACATTATTCTCATGAATTTTTGTTAAATCGTACAATCTCAGTGGTGATGCTTTTGATTTGATGAGATCATTCTTGTCAATGGGAGAAATCAAAGAGGCCTTTGGTTTATTCGTTATCTTAAGGATAGAAATTGTAGGATCTTTGTATCTTCTTGGTTCTAATATGTCATGAATTATGCTGTGGTAGTCTTCTTTATTCATTACCATTGTAGCATTGCCTTCATGTGCCGGAAGAATTTTAACATAATTTAAATATTAGAGAGCTTTCATCTCACCTTTCATTAAGTACTGATAGGTGGTTTGCTCCTAACCAATATCCCAACTAATTCTATGCATAATTTGTCAGCAGCTGGTGTAATTAAGAAACAGATTCCAGTTTTGATATTAGCAACGATGTCTTCCATTGGTATCCTTTGGCAAACATATCTATTTCACTCTTTGACAGAAGCCTGTCAAGGCATATTAATAACAGTATGACTCATACCTGAAGATAGGAAAGCTACCCTCTTTTTTTGTTTTGCAATCTATCAGATTTCTCCTTCTGTGTGTTAACTCATACTATGGAATCTAAGTAGGGAACTATGTGGTTGCACCATCTAGAATACAAGTGGAAGATTAAATCCGCTGATGAAATAAGCATAGAATCAGTCTGGATATTGCTTAGGAGCAAACCACCTTGCGATAACTTAATGAAAGGTGAGATGAGAACTCTCTGAGATATAAATTCAGATAAAGTCATTCTAACTCTTCCAGCATATAAAGGCAATGTTACAGTGGTACTGAAGAAAGAAGACTACCACAGTGTAATTTGAGACATATTAGAAGCAGAGCACTTAAGAGAGATCCCACAATGTTGTTTTTCTTAGGATAACAAATAAGCTTATAAAGGCCTCTTTGATTTCTCTCATTGACCAGAAGGTTCTAATCAGAAGCACTGCTGTGAAGACTGTGTGATTACCAAAAATTCAGAAGCATGGCATTCCATTAAGACCAATTGTTAGTGCCATTGTTTGTCTGACCTAGAGAACTGCCAAATGCTTAGCTAGCTTCCTACAGCCATTTATAGAAAAAACTGAGACACATATTAAAGATTCTGGCCATTTTATCAAAAAATAAAAATCTTTCATATTAAATCCAAGTGATGTTATGGTAAGTTTTGATGCATCACTTTTTACTATGGTTCCTCTTTTTTTATTTGTTTTATTTGGTATGCGTATTCCGTGGATCTGTACATGCAAGTGTTTCGCCTGGATGTGGAATGTGTCAATACAATTGTAGAAATACAATTAATGCTACAGAATAGTAATATAATACAATGATATAGATATTAATAAGTATCACTTTTTCTCATTTACAAGCTGTCATTTATCTAGTACAGCAATTCACACTATAACATTATAATGATAATGTTAACATTATAACATTAACATAATATTGTATCATCCATCTAATAACTAAGAGAATAAATACATCTATTATCAAGGGAGTGCATTATTTCTGGAAAAGAATTCATCTAAGGAGTACAGTGGATGGTCAAGAAGGTATTTTTTTAACGTACCTTTGAACAGTGTTTCATTTTCTGCTGTACATTTGATATAATTAGGCAATGCATTAAAAGTCTTTATAGCAGCATACTTTACTCCCTTCTGTACAAGTGATAAATTGTTTAGTTCGACATGTAGATCATCTGATTTGATTTAATTTTTTATTGGCCCAGTTTTATCATACAGCAGAAATTGTACCTCTAGTATTGTAGTTATGGTATGAACAATTTGTTTCATACTGAGCATAGTATTTATTAACAACATTCATCAGAGAGTATATGTACTTACATGTTGTAGTCAGTATACCTAACTGTGTGAAAAGTTTTCTATATGAGGTTCGTGGAGGAACCCCACACATGATTCTGACTGCTCTCTGCTGAGCAGTTAAGATTTTTTTTGAGGCTGTTGAATTGCCCCAGAAGATTATTCCATAACTCATTAATGAGTGAAAGTATCCAAAGTAAGCTGATTTTAAAATGTTGATGTTCCCAAAATGAGTAATGATTCTTAAAGCAAAAGTTGCTGATGAAAGCCTTTTTAGAGTAAGGGACACATTCTGCTCCCAGATGAGCCCACTGTCAATGTGAACCCCTAGGAATTTAGTGGAGTGCACCTGTTCTAGTTCCTGGTTGTCATGAGCAATTAGTATATTTTCTGTGGAACTGTCTAAAATTAGTTTTTTAATATTAACTGAAAGAGAATTAATTGAAAACCAAGCTGTAACTTCTCTGAGTATATCATTAACATCAGTCTCCAGATCAGCAGTACACTTACCATCTACTGCAATGCTTGTATCGTCAGCAAACATTGTGAATTCACAATTTTTACTAATGGACAGGGGTAAATCATTAACATATATTTAAAACAGCAAGAGTCCAAGGACAGATCCCTGGGGAACTCCATGCTGTGTTTTTCTCCATTCAGAATCCACTACATTAGAAGATCCTTTGCTGGAGCCAATTAGAACCACCTTTTGTTTCCTGTCTTCAAGATATGATTTTAGCCAGTTACCTAAGGCCCTTTGATTCTGTAATGATAGGCCTTCTCCAAGGGTATCTTATGGTTTACACAATCAAAGGCCTTGGAAAGATCACAGAAGACACTAACTGGATCACAGAAGACACTAACTGGTGACTTATTACTATTAATAGACTCCAAGACATCATTTGTGAGTGAGTATATGGCACGCTCTGTCGAAACCCCTGTCTGAAAAACAAACTGTCTATGGTTAATAATATTAAGTAATAATATTAAGTTTATGAAAATGTGCCACAATCCTGTTATACACTGCCGTTTCTAGAACCTCTGAAAACGTTGTTAAGAGAGGGACAGGACAATAATTTTTGGCATCTGTAACATTGCCAGGCTTGAAAAGACATCTCACAATGGCAGATTTCTTTCTCTCTGGAAAAACTCCCTCATAAAGAGATGTGTTGCAAATGTGAGCAAGTACTACACTTACATCATTACTACAGGCTTTCAACAGTTTACTAGTGATGTTATCTATACCTGAATGTCCTTTACTTTTCAATGAGTGAATTATTTTTTTATTTCATTAACAGTTATGGGTGGTACATTTATAGCATTAAAACTTCGTGGGAGGTTAAGTTTCAGAATATGTGCATCTTCCCTTAGGTAACCACTCCAACCTATTTGAGAATGACAGTTAGAAAGTGGTTGTTAAATGTGTCTGCTATCTGTTAGCAGTTATTTCCAAATTGTTAATTTTTGGGACAGCAGATTTTACATTGTCAGATGGTGCAGTACCTGTTTCCCTCTTTATTACATTCCAAATCGTTCTGATTTTATTAATTGAACAGTTAATTTCAGATTCTATGCACATACCTTTAGATTTTTTAATGACTTTAGTCAAAATTTTACAGTATGTCCTATAATAGTTCATGCGGAGGGGATTATTTCATTGTCTAGATATTATATACAGTTCTCTTATTCTCTGGCATTATATTTTTATGCCCTTAGTGAGCCATGGTTTTTTGCTTGATTGCCAGTTCTGTAGTCTGCAGACCTTTTTTGGAAATACACTTTCAAATATACCTTATAATTCATCAGTAAATTAATTATATTTTGTATTAGTGTCATTTGCAAGATAAACATACCTCCAGTCAGTCTCCCAAATGCAAAATTTGAAGTTTTGGATATTTTACTCATTCATGTTTCTAATGGTTTTCCACTGTGCACCAGCTTTGCTCTGATGTTTATTAAAGTTGTCAATTGTGAGTATTTGCCGACAGGGAGACCATTTATGACTTTTTCAACTTTGATGTGATGAGTTCTACTCATATCTACAAAGATATTTTCTATTAGAGTGCTGGAACTGGCAGTAGTTCTTGTGGGAAAACTGACAGTGGAGACAAGATTGTAGGTATGCATTAATTTTGAAAACTCTATCTTAGAAGATGAGCATTCTAGGAAATCTATATTAAAATCTCCAGTCACTGTGATGTTCCCATTTTTCCTTGTCAGATACAATAGCACAGAGTCTAATTGTTTCATGAATACTTTTAAATTACCAGATGGAGCCCTGTATACCACTAAGATTGCCAGTTTCTTGTTAGCTTCTACTATTTCTGTGACACATGCCTCAAAGTGTTTCTCTACACAATGTTTCTCTACATCTGTTATATTAAAGGACATGCTGTTTTTCACACAAATAACTATCCCACCTTTTCACATATGCTTTCTACAAAATGAGGTAGCTAATACATAGTTTGGAATATTGAGCATTTCGATGCCAACAGTGACATGGTGTTCTGTCAGACACAGAATATGAGCACAATTTGTGCCTGTTGGTTCATCAATATTTACAATATAGTGGTCTAACTTACAGAGCAGGCTTTGAATATTTTGGTGAAAAATTTTGAGTTTATTTTTAATTACACAATTGGTTGTGGTGCTGCCACTGTTGGGACTGAGTTTTATTTCTTTTGACATACCAGTATTGCAGGAACAGTTTTCTGCAGGTAAGGGGGAGCTGTTGTGCTGGTAACACCCAAATTTGTTGCAATTAACTGTATTACTTACATTCTGACTGGAACCTTCCCCCTTCTGCCTCAGTACCATAAAAAATCCATATTTGCAGCTGAGGACTTTCTTGATCTGAGGCACATCCTATGTGGAGCAGCTGCAGTCACTACTGTGCTCCTTTTTGCCATGGAGGGTGGATCTTCTGTTGGTGAGGTTTCTACTCTGTCAGCTGGTACACTTGATCCTGTGGGGGTTGGTGTTGCTGTTTCTGCTATTGATGACCATTCTTCCTCCTTAAATGCTGCTGCTGCTTCACAAGTTGGTAGTGGACTAACTTTTACCACTTGAGTTGTAACTGCTGGTGCTGTCTTGCTTTTGTATAGAAGAACTGTTTGTGTTGATTTTCATACAGGTGCTGCTGCATATGAATTCTCCCCTTCAGCTGTTTCACTAATTTTGAACGAGTATTTTGTCGTCACTGTCTGTATTTCTTCCAGTGGTACAGTTTCAATGGGCACAGGTGCTTTTAGTGTGATTAGAGGAGTAGTGTTTTCAAATAATTTGAATGTTTGTGCTAATAGTGCTTTAGCAAGTACACGTTTTCCTAGCCCGTTCCTGTGCATTCCATTTTGAGTAAACTGGTTTCTCTCTTCGGAAGTACTGTCCAAAAACTTCACGTCCTTCAATGCTTTGTGTACCTTTTGAAATGTTCTGTTTGTGAATTTGATTTCATTATTTACACATGAACTGTTTATTAGGTCATGTCTGTGTGGGATGCTAATGAAAATTGTTTTTCTTGGCGAGATTCTTTCCAGTGCATTTCGCAATGCTGTGATTGCATTTTTTGACTCATTTTTATAAACATTGTTAGGTCCAGCAATAATTACACAAACATCATTTGGTTGAGGGTTTAAATCTTTAATTATTTGCTGGAAAGGGACCCCAGGTTTTACTGTGGCAGTAACGGAAAATTTAGATTGCATATTCATAAGAATAGTAGTTAAATCTCATCCATGGCTGTCTGCAAAGATACAAACTTCTGGTTTTGTTTCATCTTCTCTCAATAATTTCATTTGTCAGAGTTTCTCTAGTGTAATGGGTTCAAATGAGTTTCTCATAACTATAGCAGATATTTGAGCACATTGACTTTCATTAATGGTTTCTCTGAGAGTGTTGTAGATTTCACTTTGTACATTTTTCACACAAGGATTAAAATCGACATTCAAAGAAATAATTAATGATTTGATGTCATTGATGATATATTTTTTAGCTATTGAGAGTTCTTCTTTCAGCACATCAGAGATGAGTTCTTCAGTACCAGCATTATACATCTTGATTGCACTTTTTCAACCACTGCACTGAATAAAGCCACATTCTCAATTCGGATTTATCACTCTTCTGTCCTTCATTCATTGTAGATGGATCCATAGATGTGAGAAAGAGTGCAAACGGATGCCACTGTGAACTCTGTTTTGGCAGACTATGCACTTTAAACTCTTAATGAGGTGAGATCACAGTTAGAAAGTATTTTCATAAAGGGTACAAATGATCTCTTTAAACATTGTCTCACATTAACTTACTTTCAGGGGACAGCAAATTCCATGAAAAAACTGATTATGTTCCTGTGGGGAACCACTCAGCACAATTGGATTGGATTTTTATAGGGAAAAATTTGAAGAAGCATCCCTACAGATGAGGAAGAAGAAACCCTGAAGTTAGTTACAGTATATATACATTCTCATGCCAGAAACATACATAGATGCACAGTTAACACATAATGTAGTCTTTGACCAAAATTTGGCCACTTCCAGTCCATTTTCTGTCACATGTTGGAGACTTCTGCAATACAGGAGGAAGGACAGAGTCGACCCTGAAGCATTTGCTGGACAGTCTGGACTTCTCCACAGTCAAACTTAATAATTGTTTTCTGTACTGTAGCCCCATCTTTCCAGTGTAAACCTTGATCTACCCACTCCTGATCTCAGCCTATTCAAAGATTTCCAGGTCATCCAGTCATTGACATATCCTGGTGGCAGAGTTTCAGTTACTCTTTTCCAGCCAGAGGGAAGGGAAGAATTCTCCTTCTACAGTTTCACCCTGGCATGTTCAGCAGTGATAGTACCTACCTTTGAGTTCTAAGGAAACTCTTCCTTGGCTTTATTCTCCATGAATGTGACTTATGCGTGTACAGGTGATGGACTCATTCTTGTTCCACTTTCCTTGGTTCCTTAAACATTTGGGAGGTGGTGCTTTTCCTGCAAGATGGTAGATCCATTCAACTGGAGCAGATTTCAAATAACCTGTTCTGATTCTGCAAGTGTTGTTGAGAGCTATGTCTACCTGTTTGGCATGTGATGATTTATACCAAACAGGACAAGGATACTCTGCTACAGAATAGGCTAATGCAAGTGCAGAGGTTCAGATGGTTTCAGGTTGACTGCCCCACTGTGATCCAGCCAATTTTCTTATCAGATTGTTCCTGGTGGAAACTTTCAACTTGCTATTCATGCAATGTGTCATGAAAGTAAGAGATCTGTCCAGCATCACTCTTAGGTATTTTAGAGTGTAGCAATGTTGTAACTGAACTCCGGACCATACTATCATCAGCTTATGAGTAGCTTCGCTATTTATTTCTCAAATGTGATGATACTTTTGTTGTATGGACTCATGAAGAAAAAGAAATCCCAGAATTTCTAAATTTTCTAAATGACATTAAGTCTAATTTAAAGTCCAGTATGGAAAAACAGAAATAGGTCAAGTTCCATTTTTGGATGTGCAGATACTTAGAATACCTGACAAAACTTTGGGGCATTAAGTCTAGAGATAGTTCAATGGACTGATATTTTCAGAGTAATTCCAATCACCATCAAAGGCAGAAAAGTGAATTTATCAAAACATAGGTGAATTGGGCTAACAGAATTAGTGAACCACAACACTTGGTGGATGAGGTTGATCATTTGAGAGCTGCATTCAGAAGGAAAATCTGACAAACAGATAAAGAGGGCATTACAGTCAAAAGGCCTAGAGCTTCTAATAAAAAACAAATCAACTAAAGGGAAAGTTTTTTTTCCATTTGTAAAAATTGTCACAGATGTCATCAGCAGAGTACTCTGAAAACATAGTATTGACACAGTGTTTAAACCAACTAGACAGGTTTAAGAATATTTGAAAACTGCAAAGGATCCACACCACCATTTGTCACAGCAGGAGAATATAAAACCCTTGCACTTTTGGCCAATTGCACATTGGAACTACGAAAAGAAGCATTAACACTAACCTCAAAGAATGTAGAGCAATTATCACCTGGACAATCATCGGTAATAGATCACTGAAATTGCCCAGAGAACTACCAAATTAATTTCTCTAATGTTGTGGATTTAGCAAGATCTAATCATTACTTTGCTGTGATGTGCAGAGAGGCCATAGAAATGCAAAAGCAAAAAACACAGAAAATAATTATTTAAATTAGACAAGCTGTGTGCCTTAGTGCTAAACAAAACAGACCATGCCAACTCCTCCCCACTACAAGCTCCATAACATACGTTGTGCAACTCCACAATCTTAGGTAGTGATCTGATGACATCATTAACCAAATGTTGCGTGATTACATATGAAAAGCTCAGCTTGCTGTATTTGTTTGAGACTATAACTGCTTTCTGAGATGTTAAAGCTTCTGATGATGTTCCCAGCATTGGAAGATGAAACATTAGGCAGAGAGTTTTGCCTTGGCCTTGGCCTTGTGTTCATAAAACAAATATCAGTAGTAACACAAATACCAGCTGTGAAAGCCTGCATTCTATGATTATCATCCTCATCTTTAACCATTTTCTAGTTTCTTTGGTAAATTAATTTTCTAACTTACTCATTTAAATACATCTATTTCCTAAGAAAGCCCACTTCTTACCCTATCTTAATCAGTGTCATATGCTGAGGGTGTATACCCTATGCTGTTCATATAACTTGACTTAAAAACGTTTCTCAACTAGTGATTTCCTCAAAATGATTCTTCTCACAGTAAAAATGAAAAAAACCTTAAAAAACTTTCCAGACTTGAGAGCTTCTAATTATTACTACACATGCAGCCTATTGCTGATCAAATAAATTGTAAAATCTTGAACATGACTGGTTGTGGCAACTGCAGAATGGAATCTTTGTGAGGATGAAGTGAAACATAGCCAATCAGTTGCAGCAATGAAACATTTATTCATAGCCATTTTTGTAGGTTCCTAAGACTGTAAAAAGTCTTCGGAAGGATCAGTGATTATGCTTCTTACATTATATTGTAAAGGTACATTCAAATTGTACCCATCAGGCACCAATGCAAGATAAAATTCACCTCCATAATAATAACACCATACAAATCATGCTGATCCTCATTACTAGTTACATTTGTGAAGTACTGTCTAACTAAATAGTTACATTTGTGAAGTACTATCTGATGATGATCAGGAAGATTTGTATGGTTTTACCATTGCAGAGGTAAATTTTGTCTTGCATTTATGCCTTATGGTGACAATTGTAACATACCTCCACAACATTATGTAAGCAGTGCAACTGTTGATCCTTCTGAAGAAGACATTTTTAAAGACATTGAAACTTAGGTCAAAGGTTTTGAACAAACCTTTTAGTTCTGCAACTGACTCCTTGTATTTCACTTTATCATTACAAATAAATTGCTCAAAAACTGGAAAATCCAGGATGGAATAATGACAATATTATGAAAAGATGGGTTGCCGCTAACCATATAGAGGAGGTGCTGAGTTGTAGACAGTGGCCAGAGACAGTGGTCATGTGTGTGTGAATTGTCCTTGCATGAATGTGTGTGTGTGTATGTGTTTCCTGTATTAGATGAAGGCCTTTTGGCTGAAATAAATTGTTTAGGTACACCAATGTGTGGCACCTGCTCACCAGAAATTTTGAAAAGTATTTCCACAATATAATTCATTGTGAGAATATTATGAAAAGGGAAGTTGCTGCTCACCATATAGCAAAGATGCTGAGTCACTGTTGGGCACAAGAAAAAGACTGCTACAAATAAGCTTCAGCTGCCAGAGACTGCAGTCATGTAGCATATACCAGTATTACATCAAATTTCTATAATTTTGTGCTCTGACAGCCATAAGCAGGTGCTTTTGCTGCAATACTTGATCTAGAACAAGGGCAGCAAGATGGTATCTGTGTGCACAGCATTTATAACCTGAAAAAAAATCTACACTTTGGTTTTGTTGTGGTCAAGAATATCTTCAGAAATTTTACCAATTCACTAACCTCTAACTATAATTAGACTTTGATTAGTCTTCACAGTTCATTCAGTAAACACCCAGAAATAATTGCCAGTGCACAAAACCAAATTTAAACTCTAACAGTCTAGGATTCATGAGCTGAACTTGTCTGAGCAAATCTCTTACTCACAGTTCCCCTTTCACCAATTCCCGTTTGAATAGAAATTTCTAGACATCTGTGTTGCTATCATTAGAGTTACTACTCTTTCTCCTCTTGCAATCAGAGCATCTGAAGTTACAGCTTGAAACCATTCCCACCCAATTGCACATTACCTTTTCCAACTTTGAAAATAAGTATATGGCGGGTGTTATACTTGTAACACAGAAAACACCATTTACTTTCACTATGTAATATTTTTTATTGGCACAAGATAAATCAAAACACAAAGAAATAGTTTTCGACAATCATGGTAACAGTCATGATGAATGTCTCACACCAACTGGTCAACAACCAAAGTAAGTAAAACGAAGTACAACAAAGCAAAGATATTAAGACCCCCCCCCCCCCCCCCCCAAGGGGAGTGCGGAGCACATAGGAGGAGTGATGAGGAGTAAGTGATAAAAGGAAGGTAAACCTTTAAGGCATGACATAATCTTGAAGTCTGAGAGGCGGCCGTATGGTGTGGCCAGCACGGGTGATGGCAGTAGGGGTAGCAGGATTCAGGGAAGACGAAGGAGAAGGGGGGGTTACTCTTATAAATAAAACATTATTGGAGTCTACATAGGCTGAAATGTCATTTTATGAAGTACCAGGAGCCACATTGAAGCACTGTAATAGCTTAATGTCTTTCTGGTCAGATGGCACAGAATTGTTTTGAATTTCAAATAAAAAAAGAAAAGTGTGCACAAGTTGTATTTTTATAGAGTCCACATCATAGTCACTCAATTTCACTTGAAACACTAGTTCATTACTGCTGGCACTCGGAGGTGTGAAGTACAGAAGAGGGGGGCCTTGACTTGCAGAGAGTGTTTGATTAGCTTGTGGAGAAGGGTTAGGATAGGCCTCTGAAGTTTCTTGCAAAACAAATTCATTATCGTGTATGTCGGTGTCATTAAGGATCCATGCTGGTTTCAAGCGCTCAATGGACATGACAGAAGGTTTGTTCTTAAAGAGGATCCTATAAGTATTTTCAGAGTGTGACAGGACCCGGTATGGCCCAGTGTAGGGTGGAGCAAGGGGTGGACGCACGGCGTCTTCTCTAAGCATCACATAGTTACGAGAACTGAGGTGTGGATGAATGAAAACCAGAGGGGTAGCATGTGATCGAGGTTGCGGAAAACATAACTTGGTGATATGCTGTCGAACCTGTCGTACCAACTCGGGAAGTTGATCCTTGGGAAGTAGAGGAGGATCATCAAGAAAATCTGCTGGCAGTGCGAGGTTTTCTCCGTATACCATCTCAGCAACTGACGCTTTAAGGTCTTCTTTGAAAACCGTCCTCAAACCTAAAAGGACCCAGGGGAGTGCCTCAGTCCAAGAGGAAGAATGACACATGAGAGCGACCTTCAGGGTATGGTGCCATCGTTCTATTAGGCCATTAGATTGTGGGTGATAGGCTGTAGTTCTGAATTTGTTGATACCACACAGTTGACAGAGGCGATTAAACAGATTAGATTCAAATTGTCTCCCTTGGTCTGTGGTAAGTGAAGTAGGGCAACCAAAACGAGAAAGCCAATGGTGGACAAAAGCGTTAGCTACAGTGCTGGCTGTAATGTCCATGATGGGGATAGCCTCGGCCCAACGTGTGGTACGATCTATCATGGTCAGTAAGTAACGGAAATTCTTAGATATCGGTAATGGACCGACGATGTCCAAATGGACATGACGGAATCTACCTGAGGGCACAGTAAATTTGCCTAATGGGGGCTTAGTATGTTTGTGTAATTTGGTTCTCTGGCAAGGTATGCATGCTCTTGCCCACCGATTACAATCTCTTTTTTCATTAGGCCAAATGTATCTCTTTGTAATGAGGCGCATAGTCACGCGAATGCTCGGGTGAGTGAGATTGTGGATTGTCAAAAACGTCTTTCCTAAGAGCTTTAGGGACTATAGGACAAGGATGACCTGTTTTAATGTCACAATACAAAGAGCAATCATCATTAGGGAAGGGAAGTAGAGCAATTTGTAAGGAAGTACCAGAGTCAGATAGAAGGTGCTGTATCTCTGGGTCGAATGGCTGGAGCTCGTGTAAGCAGTGAGGATCAATAGCTGTCTTCAGGGAGGACAGGCGTGACAGGTAGTCCGCTGCAACATTGTCATTACCCCTGATATATTGAAAGTCTGAAACATATTGTGATACCAAATCCATATGGCGGAACCTTCTGGGTAGTACATCTAATCCTGGTTTGCGGAGAGCCTCGACAAGGGGCTTGTGATCTGTGTAAACTGTCACAAGTCGGGCTTCAATATCTGTACGAAAGTACTTTACGGCCTCATAAATGGTGTAAAGTTCTCGATCAAATGTGGACCACTTTCTTTGCGTTTCAGTGAGATTTTTTGAAAAGAAACGCAGGGGTGTAGTACCTGTTGGTAGGGTCTGTTGCAAAACTGCGCCAATGGCATTATCGCTAGCGTCTGTGGTTATTGTCAGGGAGGCATCAAGGTGAGGGTGAGACAGGGTAATAGCATTCACCAAGGCGTACTTACGCGAGTTGAAGGCTCACTGCATGGTCTGATCCCATTCTATGTGTCTGTCACCTGTGGTATTCTTTCCCTTTAAGGCCTCAGTGAGAGGGGCTTGAAGAGATGCCGCATGTGGAATCTGGAGTCTAAAAGAATTTACCATTCCGAGGTATCTACATAACTCTTTATAGGTTTGAGGGAGGGGAAGGTCAAGTATTTGTTGTACTCTATCTGAGGTGGGACGAATGCCCTCATTATTGACCAAATGTCCCAGGAAAATAACCTCTGGCTTCTCCAGTTGGGATTTGTCATGGTTAATCTCAACTCCGTGTCATGCCAATCTATCAAAAACCTGTTGGAGGTGTTGTTTGTGTTCCTCTGCAGTTGTGGAGAAAATAATAATGTCATCTAGATAGGCATAGCAAAAAGTAAGGCCATGTAGAATGGTGTCAATAAATCTTTGCCAGGTCTGAGCGGCATTCTTCAATCCATAAGGCATAAACAAATATTCATATAGTACAAATGGGGTGATGATAGCGGTTTTGGGGATATATTCTGGGTGCATCGGAATCTGATGGTATGCCTTTATGCAGTCTAACACAGAGAAAAAATTGGCACCGAATATGGATTGTGAAAAATCATGGAGGTGTGGGACAGGGTAGTTATCAAGTATTGTTCTGGCATTCAAACGCCTATAGTCTCCACAGAGCCGAAAGGAATTGTCGTTTTTGGGAATGACATGTATTGGGGAAGACCACGCACTGTCCGAGGGGTGGACTATACCCAAGCGTAAAAGTTCATTAATACATTCTTTGGCAGCGGTAAGTTTTTTTGCATTGAGGCGTTGGGGGCGAGAACGGACAGGCGGTCCCTCAGTTGTGTTAAGCCTGTGACAGACGCCCGTAGTAATGGCCTTGATGTTGTGAATAGGTGTGGCCGAAATACTTGGAGGGATGCAGGAAGGAGCGATGTTATCGTCGGTGTGCGGTAAGTATGAAAGGGAACTAACCTGAAACACGTTATCATTGAAGGGTAGTTCAGTAACAGCTGCAGTGTTGTCCGCTGAGCTGCGCTGTGTGACAGCCGGCAGGGTTCCATTGACTATTGTGTTACTACACAAAGGAATCATTGCGTGCGCATGCGCAGCGTCGCCTGTAACAGCTGTCGCCTCTGTGTTTTGATGAAAGACGGACGGTGAAGCGCAGGGTGGGGGGTTGCTGGGTGGTTGCAGTCTTCGCTGTCCGGGCCACGGCAGGCGCTGCTGTGGCTGCGTATAAACAGCGGTGCAGTATGCAGGTCCCATGTAGTTTCGTGTGTGTTATTACTTTTAATCTTGATCTCCTCTCTAAACCCACGCAATTCATTAGTCAGGGCATAACAACATTGAAGTAGCTTTGCCTTGTCTTCGGACAGTTGGTCGATTTCAAGACATTGTGTAACTAAGTTCACTATGGCAGCTTTGACCTCCTCAGGTAGAATAGAAACTGTCTCTTTATCTTGTTGACAGGACGTATTCGAGCTAGAATAGAAACTGTCTCTTTATCTTGTTGACAGGACGTATTCGAGCTGCATTCTGTCGGCGTGGATGGGGAAAATCTCGCCAAAAATTTTTGTTTAAAATCCACTGAGCAGAGGGCAGGTGTAATTAAGTCCAAAGAAAACTTATGAGCAGTTAAGAAGTCCAATCCTAATACTGGCTCATTGATTTCTACTACCGAAAATGTCCATTCACAATTATGTGTATCATCGAAGTAAATGCGAAGTTGCGTTACACCATAAAACTTTAATGAGGAATTGTTGGCTGCTCTGATTTGGTGAGGCGAATCCTTGATTGTAGAAGTGACCATTGAACGTGGAATGATACTCACATCGGCACCAGTGTCCACTAAAAACCAGTTCTGAGAAGCTATATCCTGGATATACAAATGTCTGAGAGAATAATTCGGAAGTACTAGCCTGTGATCTGTTAGGCGACTTGACGTTACAGTGCGGACCGGTGCGCCTATAGTGGCCCACCGTGCATGTTTGGGTGCATTTCACAGGGTGAGCAGCAATTCCTGGCTGTATTACCATAAACGGAGTGATACCAGCAGAGAGGATAAACTTGCTGATCCTGTGTTGTTACCGAGTGAAGGACGTCACTTGAAGCTGTAGTATGGGATGGTGAAGGACGGTGTGGAATCTGGTGCTCAGCCAGGGTACTCTGTCTGTTGTTTTGGAAAGATCGGTCTCTGCCACGCGAGGGAGGCATAATATCGAGGGGAACACACGTAGATAACTTTCTTCTGTTAATTATCTTACATGCGGCGTCGGCCAGCAATAATTTCGCGTGTAAAGGTTCCTGGTCTTGTGATAGGAGCTGCAGTTGGATAGCTTGCGGCAGCTTTGCAACCCAGAAAGAAAGTAAAGCTTCATCTGGCATAGTTTTGCTATTGAAGACTGCTCTGATACGTCACCACAGTTGTGAAGGAGTCAAGTTTTTGAGATGTACATCTTGCAGTATGTATAAAACAGGCTCTTGCGTAGTCTAAGCTAGACATTCGCAGATCTGTTGTTTTGCCAGTGCGTAACGATTTGCGGGGTCCGCTGACAGCACTAAGTCCTGTACCCACACAGCGTGGTCCTCTAGGGCATTAATAAGCACAATAAATTTAGCACTGTCTGAATCAATGTTTAGGGCAGTGAATATAGTCTCTGCCAAAATAAACCACGTATGCGGATTGTCCATCGTGAACCTTGGTAATTTAGGAATTTTCTCACTCTTGTGTTGTGGATGTAACAGATTTGATAACACAGTGGACGGGAGTGGCGGAGTGTTTATGAAGCTTTCACTCGCGGCGGCTGGTTTAAACACGGCTGGCGTGGGAGGTGCGGCAGGCGCAGCTGGGGCTCCCGAATCAATTGGGGCAGGACGACTGCCCAACCAGTAATTGTTGTCACTGAAATTTGTACCCATCTGTTTTTGTAGTGAATCTTGTAGTGGGTGGGGAGATAATGTGTCCAAAACCGATTTATCAGCAATATATGGGGAGCTCCAAGTGATCTGTGGACTCAAAAAGTCTGTGAGGTTCGTAGTGTTGGGGAACTGTTGCACACTACATGTCACAAGAGGTTGTACATACGACACACTGTGAGCCACAAATTGAGGCACTACACTCATGATTGGTTTGTTATAGATGAACATAGAAAAAGATTTCATAGCAGGTGACATCACTGACGATGTTGAAAGAGTCCACAACGACATGGTTGATGACGGAAAAAACTCCTCGGCGTTGTACTTATCTTCCCATTTTATCCCAGTTGTTGGTGGTGTTGTGCGTAGGAAACCATGGAAAGGCAGTGTAGAGGCACCATTAGTATCATGTTGTAGTCCGAAAGGAGCGGAAGGTGAGCGATGTGGAGATGTCAAAGTAAACGGCCACATTATCGAATCAGACGTATGTTGCGCGTTGGAGGTCACCAGTATGGCGGGTGTTAAACTTATAACACAGAAAACACTATTATGTAATATTTTTATTGGCACAAGATAAATCAAAACACAAATAAATAGTTTTCGACAATCACGGTAACAGTTATGACGAATGTCTCACACCAACTGGTCAACAACCAAAGTAAGTAAAATGAAGTACAAAAAAGCAAAGATATTAATATTTTCTGGCAGTTCTGCCACAAGTATGTAGAATAATGCACAATTGAAACACATTAGTTCATAATGTCTTTTAGCAGATTCATTGTTATTATGGGGAATTTTATACTCAGAGGTAAAGAAAGTGGTCACAACTGAATACTGAATATGTTGTACAGTCACCTTCTACTTCTGATCTCTGTAGAAAAAGACCTCATTGTCCAGGGGAGCTGGCCTTGAAATGTATGCAAATGAAGTCATTTATTTGATGATTAATCAAGATTTATTTTCCTTGATGTCTCAGTTTAAAAAAAAAAAAACCTTGTTTAAAAGAAAGTTACATTTTTCAAAATAGCAAGAGATAAGTATACAAACAATTTCACAGTTATACACCAAAAAATTCTGAATAATAACTTCATAGTATTACTCAGACAAAGAAAATCTGAAGAGATGAAGGACTATGCTCCAACATGCATTTAAATGACAAATGACATATATGTTGCAAGTTAAGCACCTAAGAACAAACTGAACTAATCACTTTGGATCTGGTGCAATACAATATTTATAAATTAAGGATGTCTGCCAAAATATTCTGGATGTTTCAAATGTAATTTTAATTATTTTACTTATATCCAGTTTCTTCATGGTATAATTTATATATGTTAAATAATTATGATCTAGAGATAGAATGTTCCAGACTTTTGCTTACATTTTGCATTTTAATGATTTTACATTAAATAAAATATATTTTCTGCAAAGCTAACTACTTTTTCATAATCAAAAGGCAACTATTTAAAAAATGAATAATAAGTTGTAATCTCAAAAAGATTAAATAAAATATCAAGATTTTACAAGTTTTGGTGACATTGCTGTTACTTAAATAAATTAAATATTGGGAAGACACCATGTTTCTAATGTCCATTCATGTTCAAAATTAAGTTCTCATCTATGCTTTTCTATTTTAAAGTGAAAGTAATAGGATGACTATTTTGTGGAATGTTATGTTTACTTATTGAGACTGGCAGGAATATTCTAATTACTCATAAGCAGTAAGTATAATTATTTTTGTTGTAAAAGCTCCACTGAACTAAGCATGTTTAAAACTAAAATGGTAGTCAACATTTAAAATCTAAAAGTGATATCGAACAGTTCATTTTGTCAAACTGGCCTTTATCTTGGTTCCTTAAAAATTCACTTTCTCTTTTACCCCTAAGCAGATCTAATACATTTACCTGGACAACAACAAAATACTCTACCACTAGATACCAGTGTTGCCAACCCATATGTTAGAAACATCACAAAACTCATTAGGTTACTAACAAGCAGTAACTCTTCTGGACATGGTGGTAACTCAGCAAAGTACCAAAGTCATGGCCTCATGTAGTAGTACTACCCTTTAGTTACCTTTGTAACCAGTTGGCAAGTCAAAATGTATTTCCTGACAATGTGAAGTTTGCAGTCGCAAAACCAATATAGAAAGGTGGCTATGGGCAACTGATCTCTAATTATAGACCAATCTCTTTTTTTTACCATGATCTGAAACATTTTTGCAGAGACAGCTTACAACAGAATCCTGAGCCATCTTTCTGAGAATAACGTTACAGCAACAATTCTGTTTGACTACCTTAAAGGCTTATCTACTGATAAGGCAATATATGATCTCATGAATGCAATAATAGTAGAAATAAGCAATAATAATTACCCTTCTGGCATTTTCGAAGGACTTTGACTGAGTATGTCATGCTAGGGAAACTGAAATGGTATGGCATTCAATATGTTCTCTTGCATGGAAGGAGTTATACCATAACAACAAAAAACAAAGGGTCACATTAGAAAATAATAATATTAAGTGCAGAGTAGGGCATCATTACATATGGTGTGCTGCAAGTTTTAGTGCTTAGCTCCCTTATGACTTGGTTTACATATATGATGTATATAGGAGATTGGATGACTCTTCAGAAATTGTGATGTTTGTTGATGACAGAAATGTATTGATAAAGTGGCCCAATACATTAAAACCAGACACAACCAGGAGGGTAATGAAAGCCACTTCACACTTAAATTGTGTTTTTTATGCTGTTCCAAACAAATAAAGATGATTTACGGGTACCAAAAGTACAATGGTATACACCGGATAAAGCTCTGTGTGTGAAGTTCCTAGGCATCCAGACCAATAATAAACTGAGATGACACCAGCATGTAAGTAAAGTAACCAAAACATTCAGTGCTGTCTGCTTTGCATTCAGATGTCTGTCTCACTGCATTGGCCTGTTCCAGTGTTACCTCATAAATGTATGATTCCTTAGTGTGACGTATATAACTGTATTTATTTTGGTAACTGTGCTTTTACACTCATTTGCTTTATAAATATGACAAATACTCCTTCATCTAGACTACCATAAGCTTAATACACTTCTAGTTTACATGCATTTAGATTAAGAATTTCAGTTAGTAAAGAAATATCATATAAGAGGCATGGATACTGGCCTGAAGCATTATTTATCTATCAGGAAACTTCATATCACTTTACATTCCATTGCAAATTCTCATATTTTAATGTTAACAACTTGTATTACATAAGGAAATAATGTATATATTTATTAAATATGGACAATTATATATTATATAGAGTGAGTTTCTGTGGATACAGAGCTCTCTCTCTCTCTCTCTCTCTCTCTCTCTATCTCTCTCTCTCTCTCTCTCTGTGTGTGTGTGTGTGTGTGTGTGAGTTATAAGTTTGGAGAGTGTTTGTGCCTATACTCAGAACACAAGTGGATGCTTAAAAGATAAATCATGGATTTGTAGGTAATATCATCACTTTTTTATTCAGTTTTGATGCTAGATTTTCTATGATCATAGTGAGTAGTTAGAGAAGTAATGGCTACTTTGAGCTGCCAGAATTATATGCTTACAGTATTTTCTTGTATTTGCAGGTCTATAGTACAGATGGAGAATGTCCACTGAAAACTATGAGAGTTGGATCCATTTACTGGATTTCATTTAGTGTAACACACTGTATTCACTTGACAATGCGAACTTTGTACGAGCTCCATGCACATAAAATTGAATTTAATGTGTCTCAAAGTCGCAACAAGGCTGGTGAAAGGTATAACATGCTAAAATTATTTTACAATAAAACTGCATTTTAGAAGTAGTTTATGGCAGACTGCTACTCTGACTATTATTTATGGGTCCAAGGAGTAATAACAAAAAGCTTTATCTCTAAAGGCACATTCAAACAAACACAATTTATGCTAACAAACAAGATCAAGAAATTTGTAAAGACTAGAATGATGTACTTTAAATATTCATAGCCTTCATATGAACTTTGAATTCTGCATAGGTTTCCACATACAAGAATGTATTGTGCATTTTGCTGTTCACCATATTCAAATTTTTCACATTTGAAACTACTTCAAACATTCATTGTGTCATATCAGTCCAGTTTTAAATTTTTCCAATGCCTTCATTCAATTAGGGCATGAAACAACTACCACTATGATAAATTTTGCCCTAACTCCAGGTTTGGACGTTATAAGTTTGTAGCACTGCAATACGTAGTGATAGTGAATGATAGATGATAGGAGACACGGTGGTATAGAGTACACAACACATGTTGCTTTATAGATACTCAATACAAACAAGGATACATGATATAACACAACACACTCAACTCACAGAGCAAACTGCTGCTACGACCAGAGATAAGACTGAGTCATTTTATCTTGCCAGTGATGCTAACTTTACCACCACAGAGCCCCACCCCCACCCTCCCAGTAGTGCAGAATACAGTGTGGAGGCTCTAATTGGAGGGGGGGGGGCAGAAAAGCTAGGTTGGTCCAGGAGGCTGGAACTGGTCTGCTCGGGTAAGGCCATTTGCATACATGCACAGAGTGGTCAACGAGCTACGGAGGTTCAGTTATGGCGTGTCAGGCTGTGCTGGGAGGGCAGGCACTGCCTCGGCACAGGCAGTGGTGTACTGCACAGGCACAGGCAGGGCATGGTGAGGTGATTCTGTGCAGGCACTGGTTGGGAGGCAGGGTGTGGATGGGCCAATTCTCAGAGGGTGGAGGTGCTGATGCATGTGACTGGCCCTGCTGTAAGCTATGTTGGTGTGAGACATGACCAGACTATTTCTCACTGAGGTTTTAATGTATGAGTCATTAGGTTGAGAAGTTGCAGCTGTGACAGGGTGGCAGATTGGGTGCCTTGCACAGCAGTTGTCGTCTGTTGTGAGAGAGGGTTGTTTGAAATCAGCCAGATGTGTACTACAGCTTGGTCATACAGATGTTACAGTCATTGAGGAGGGAACAGATTCCTTGGAGATGGCTTTTTGCATGTACCAAGCTGCCCACTAGACATCGGTAGAGCTGTGGTATGTTGCTGGAATGTTTTGTTCAGTATAGTAACATTACTCTCCAAGCAGAACAAATGACACATTATGACATCGTTGAGGCTGTTGTTGTATCCGATAGGTGAGCACATTGGGTAGCTCCTGCAATTCCATATGCATGATGGGCTCACACAACACAGTGGCAAAGTGTACATGGCATTTGTGTGTGTTAGAAATGCCAGTGGAACCAGAACAGACATGTGGCGCATGATGATAGGTCAGCATCCACCGTACGACAAGTTGTTATGTTGCTTGGCAGCCACTGTAGGGAACTATCATCTCTCAGTGAGACAGTGATCAGGCCGAATCACATTGTCTCAGTGCTGTTTGGATGTAGGTGTGATGTCACAGCTGCTTGCCAAGGCAAGGAGGGGAGGCCGGCTTCATCAGCTGTTGAGTGAAATCATAATACCTTGGCTAGCTGGGATGGCATGGTGACAAGGGTGTCATGATCACATCAAACGAAAGATGTTCACAGACAGGCTGAAAATAACATTTACATTGATAAAACAGGCAGCCAGAAAGCAAATTTTAATGTACGTAATTCATGCAGACAGTCTCTGGTTGAAACTAGAGATACTCAAAAATTGGCAGGAAATAGGTTCATTCAGTTGTAATTCAGCCAGAGCACAAAATCACTTATCGTTATTGCTTCAGAAAGTTGAGTTCTATCTTAAGTTATTTGTGTAATCAATTCCTTATCAGTGGAATAATTGCAGACTGGCTAAAGTATGCTGAAGTTAAGCCTCTTTACAAGAAGGGGGAAAAAAGAGATACCATCAAACTATTGACGAATTTCACTTTTGCTGGCTTTCTCAAAAATATTTGAAAAGGCTGTGTTCAAGCATCTCCTTAAGCATGTGACTGCAAATAATATATTGTCCAAGTCACAGTTAGGATTTCTTAAGGGTTCTGATACAGAGAAAACTATTTACACTTACAGTGAGAATGTACTTAATTCATTAGATAATAAATTAGAGGCTACTGGTATTTTCTGTTACCTGTGAAAAGCCTTTGACTGTGTGAACTACAGCATTCTCTTAATTAAATTAGAATGTTGTGGAGTCACCGCCAATGTTGCAGAATGGTTTGACTCTTATCTATCTAACAGGAAACGAAGGATGTTGTTGTGAAATACCTGTGCAGTAAGCAGTCAATCTTCATGTGGCTGGGAATTACTTACATGTGGTGTTCCTCAAGGTTCTATCTTGGGTCCATTTCTTTTCGTTGTGTACATTAATGACCTTGCATCGGCTACATTGCTATATGCTAAGTTTCTTTGTTTTGTTTGCACATGATACAAACATTGCAATAAGTAGCAAGTCAAGTACAGATTTAGAAATAGCTGCTAATCAAATTTTCATTGACATTAGTGAGACACGTGCACCTCCCTCCAATATTTCAATAAAGGCTTAATCAGTCTATAATAAACTATTAAATATTATATCTGGAGATAGGAAATCATGGGAACAACTGAAACAGCACAACACTTCAGTGCAAATTGCATTAATTGTAACACTTGATAGACCAAGAAAATGTCACATGTTACACTTGACAGATAATAGCACTAGAACAATAATAAACACCTGATTCAGTATTCTGCATTTTAGTTAAGGTTCAACAGGCAAACATGATTTAAGTTCCCCCATAAATATAAATATGTGCATAGGCACATTAAAGAACTGGTTCTGAAACAGTCACTTATAACATCAATGCAGGCACACTCCATTTAAAGGGAAAATAATTAACAAGTCTACACACTGACTAGAACATTAAGGTGAATAACAGGAAAGTGCAACATCCACAACACCTTACAGCGACATAAGTTCAATAAGTTCCTTTAAGTTCCTTTCTTTACAATATGACATTAAGTACAGCTCAATAGTAAGAAAACAACATTTAGATTCCAAGGGAAAATATGTTGATAGACACACACAAACTCCAAGCTTTCGCAACCCACAGTTGCTTCATCAGGAAAGAGGGAAGGAGAGGGAAAGACGAAAGGATGTGGGTTTTAAGGGAGAGGGTAAGGATTCATTCCAGTCCCAGGAGCGGAAAGGCTTACCTTAGGGGGAAAAGGGGGCAGGTATACACACACACAAGCACACACACACACACACACACACAAATATCCATCCGCACATATACAGGCACAAACAGACATATGTAAAGGCAAAGAGTTTGGGCAGAGATGTCAGTTGAGGCGGTAGTACAGAGGCAAAGACGTTGTCTAGTGACAAGTGATGTACGAGGGGTGGCAACTTGAAATTAGCGGAGGTTGAGGCCTGGTAGGTAATGGGAAGAGAGGATATATTGAAGGGCAAGTTCCCATCTCCGGAGTTCTGATAAGTTGGTGTCAGTGAGAAGTATCCAGATAACCCGGATGGTGTAACACTGTGCCAAGATGTGCTGGCCATGCACCAAGGCACGTTTAGCCACAGGGTGATCCTCATTACCAACAAACACTGTCTGCCTGTGTCCATTCATGCGAATGGACAGTTTGTTGCTCGTCATTCCCACATAGAATGCATCACAGTGTAGGCAGGTCAGCTGGTAAATCACGTGGGTGCTTTCACACGTGGCTCTGCCTTTGATCGTGTACACCTTCCGGGTTAGAGGACTGGAGTTGGTGGTGGTGGGAGGGCGCATGGGACAGGTTTTACACTGGGGGCAGTTACAAGGGTAGGAGCCAGAGGGTAGGGAAGGTGGTTTGAGTATTTCATAGGGATGAACCAAGAGGTTACGAAGGTTAGGTGGACGGCGGAAAGACACTCTTGGTGGAGTGGGCAGGATTTCATGAAGGATGGATCTCATTTGAGGGCAGGATTTGAGGAAGTTGTATCCCTGCTGGAGAGCCACATTCAGAGTCTGATCCAGTCCAGGAAAGTATCCTGTCACAAGTGGGGCACTTTTGGGATTCTTCCATGGAAGGTTCTGGGTTTGAGGGGATGAGGAAGTGGCTCTGGTTATTTGCTTCTGTACCAGATCGGGAGGGTAGTTGTGGGATGCAAAAAGCTATTTTCAGGTTGTTGGTGCAATGTTTCAGGGATTTGGGACTGGAGCAGATTCGTTTGCCATGAAGACCTAAGCTGTAGGGAAGGGACCATTTGATATGGAATGGGTGGCAGCTTCATGGCAACTCCGGAAAGGCAACTCACTCACCCTCCACAACCTTTCCAACAAACCTCAACCACCTCTCATTGCACACAGACCCAGTCTCTCCCATCTACTCAATCTCCCACTTCCAGCTCCTCTCCCCCCCAAACCTCAAAATTCTGGTCAACACAATCTGGAACCACAACACCCCAATTCAGTAGTTAACCTTTCCTCCAAACCTCTCTCCCAATCCGAAACCTCTGTCCTATCCAAAGGCCTCTCCTTCAGCCCCACTCCCAGATCCAACCAAACAGCCCCCGTCAAAGATTTACTGTCCTACACTCGTAGCCTCTGCTGGAAATATCACTTTGCCACAAAGAAAAATAATCCTAATCCTACTCCTAATGATCCAACTCCCCAAGACACTATCCAAATTGAACCATGCCTGGAACAGTTACATCCTCCATCACAGCGGGACCCACCTCCTCTTCCTCAAAAGCAACCTCTCCAAATCTTCCAGGAATTTCTCACTTCCAGCCTTGCCTCTCAATCTTTCTCGAAAAACCTTAATCCTACTCCCAACATCAGCACAGCTGAAGCCCAGGTTATCCGTGATCTGAAAGCTGACTGATCCATCGTCATTCTTCCGGCCGACAAGGGTTCCATGACCGTGATACTTGATCATCGGGAGTATGTGGCTGAGGGATGGCGTCAGCTTTCAGACAACACTACATACAAAGTTAGCCTAGATAATCCCATTCCTGATGTCCAGGCGGAGCTTCAAGGAATCCTCAGAACCTTAGGCCCACTACAAAACCTTTCACCTGACTCCATCAACCTCCTGACCCCACCGGCACCCCACACCCCTACCTTCTACCTACTTCCTAAAATTCACAATCCCAAACATCCTGGCCACCCCATTGTAGCTGGTTACCAAGCCCCCACAGAACGTATCTCTGCCTACGTAGATCAACACCTTCAACCCATTACATGCAGTCTCCCATCCTTCATCAAAGACACCAACCACTTTCTCGAACACCAGGAATCCTTTCACGCCGATCACCTGCCACCCTACCTAAAACCTCTTTCCTCATTACCTTAGCCAGCTTCATCCTTACTCACAACTTCTTCACTTTTGAAGGCCAGACATACCAACAATTAAAGGGAACAGCCATGGGTACCAGGATGGCCCCCTCGTACACCAACCTATTTATGGGTCGCTTAGAGGAAGCCTTCTTGGTTACCCAGGCCTGCCAACCCAAAGTTTGGTACAGATTTATTGATGACATCTTCATGATCTGGACGCACAGTGAAGA
Source organism: Schistocerca americana (assembly GCF_021461395.2). Lineage (NCBI taxonomy): Eukaryota > Metazoa > Arthropoda > Insecta > Orthoptera > Acrididae > Schistocerca > Schistocerca americana. Next base: position 1,034,558,456 of record NC_060119.1, on the reverse strand, counting down.
AGAACTCCAGAATTTCCTTTCCAACCTCAACTCCTTTGGTTCCATCAGATTCACCTGGTCCTACTCCAGATCCCATGCCCCCTGAACCATTACACCAACAACCCGAAAACAGCTTTTGCATCCCGCAACCACCCTCCCGACCTGGTACAGAAGCAAATAACTGGAGCCACTTCCTCATCCCCTCAAACCCAGAACCTTCCATAGAAGAACCCCAAAAGTGCCCCACTCGTGACAGGATACTTTCCTGGACTGGATCAGACTCTGAATGTGGCTCTCCAGCAGGGATACAACTTCCTCAAATCCTGCCCCGAAATGAGATCCATTCTTCATGAAATCCTGCCCACTCCTCCAAGAGGTCCGCAGCTCGTGGTCGTGCGGTAGCGTTCTCGCTTCCCATGGCCGGGTTCCCAGGTTCGATTCCCAGCGGGGTCAGGGATTTTCTCTGCCTCGTGATGACTGGGTGTTGTGTGCTGTCCTTAGCTTAGTTAGGTTGAAGCAGTTCTAAGTTCTAGGGGACTGATGACCATAGATGTTAAGTCCCATAGTGCTCAGAGCCATTTGAACCATTTGAACTCCACCAAGAGTGTCTTTCCACCGTCCACCTAACCTTCATAACCTCTTGGTTCATCCCTATGAAATACCCAAACCACCTTCCCTACCCTCTGGCTCCTACCCTTGTAACCACCCCCGGCGTAAAACCTGTCCCATGAACCCTCCCACCACCACCAACTCCAGTCCTCTAACCCGGAAGGTGTACACGATCAAATCAGAGCCACGTGTGAAAGCACCCACGTGATTTACCAGCTGACCTGCCTACACTGTGAAGCCTTCTGTGTGGGAATGACCAGCAACAAACTGTCCATTCGCATGAATGGACACAGGCAGACAGTGTTTGTTGGTAATGAAGATCACCCTGTGGCTAAACATGCCTTGGTGCATGGCCAGCACATCTTGGCACAGTGTTACACCATCCGGGTTATCTGGATACTTCTCACTGACACCAACCTATCAGAACTCCGGAGATGGGAACTTGCCCTTCAATATATCCTCTCTTCCCATTACCTACCAGGCCTCAACCTCCGCTAATTTCAAGTTGCCACCCCTCGTACATCACTTGTCACTAGACAACATCTTTGCCTCTGTACTACCGCCTCGACTGACATCTCTGCCCAAACTCTTTGCCTTTACATATGTATGTTTGTGCCTGTATATGTGCGGATGGATATGTGTGTGTGTGTGTGTGTGTGTGTGTGTGTGTGTGTGTGTGTGTGTGTGTGTGCGTGCGAGTGTATACCTGCCCCTTTTTCCCCCTAAGGTAAGTCTTTCCACTCCTGTGATTGGAATGAGTCCTTACCCTCTCCCTTAAAACCCACATCCTTTTGTCTTTCCCTCTCCTTCCCTCTTTCCTGATGAAGCAACCGTGGGGTGCGAAAGCTTGAAGTTTGTGTGTGTGTGTGTGTGTGTGTGTGTGTGTGTGTGTGTGTGTGTGTGTGTGTGTGTGGTTTTTATTGTGTCTATCTACCAGCAACGATTCTGTAACTTATCAAACGAAAGTGTTGGTACGTTGCTAGAGACAATAACAAACACAAACACACACACAAATTGTCTCTAACAGTGTACCAACACTTTCGTTTGGTAAGTTACAGAATCTTTGTTTTTAGATATATTTTTCCCACATGGAATGTTTCCTTCTATTACACGTGTGTGTGTGTGTGTGTGTAAGCATAAGCATGATTAAAACTGGTGGAAAAACACTAAATTGGAAATTGGCAAATCTATACTCAAAGGAGCTATACTTCATCAAAACACCCCAAAAATGGCAATTTAATAGCTACGTAGAGTAACAAAATTAACAATAGCATGATTATAGATTGACTAGAATAAAGGAATAAATAACATATACATGGCTTCTGACAGCCGACAAACTGTGTTGGGCTATTGAGCAGCGATTAATTTAAGCTAGCCACAACATATGCTAACCAGGTTAGCAATGTATTTAAAGACAAGCGTCAAGCAAGAACCATGGTCAGAAGGTAATGGAACCAGTACTAATTTACAACTAACTACAGCATTGAAATCAACTGATGACAGGTTGACCATTACCGATGTGGCTTACAATGGACAGTCAATAGACTGAATGCTCAGCTGAAACCCAAGTATAATGCTGAGGTGTGAAACGCCCAGCCCACAGCGTGTTTAAGGCAATCTTCTAGTTTTAGAACAAAACAACCATGAAACAACAGGATGATGTTGCAGCTTGCAGTACAAATGCCAGAGCCCCAGCGTAGCCTTAACCCAAGGCAGGACTAAAGCACACTAGTTTCTTGCTCAATTAAAGTTTCCAAAACATTCAAAACTAGCAGCATTCCCTTACATGGCAGATGTGCCAACACTTCTGTTCATACCCCAGAATCAACTAGCACAACATAAATCATTGACAAATTTCAGATAATATTTTAAAACAACATACTTAAATACCTTTGTTTACCACAAGCCTTAACTAGTTAACAGGTTAGGCTCTGTTATTGATGCCACACAAATGAGGTAGCAAATTAAGATCTACAATTCTACTTTTCCATTTAACACACATCATCATGAGGAAAGAAAGAATCCAGATAATTAATTGAAAGTCACTACTTGGATTCAGTATTTGACGATGCACTTGAAATCAGCAGACAAAAGTGAGAGTCAAGTTTACACTCGCAAGCAGCACATGCAGAACATGAGCATAAGATTAACATTAAATAGACTGCTCCTTGTTCAATCATTTACACACTGATGAAACAAATAATCTTCACTGAATTACTGCAGATGCCAGAATTGCCAGTTGATTGCAAGTGATGCAAATAATTGTCAAAACATCTTACCTTAAATCTGATGATATCTGTAGGACAGGAGTTTTAGTGGACAACCAGGCCTCATCCCCTTGGATCCACCTGCGAGCAAGACAGTAACATTGGATGCTTTCACAGCTTTAAAGCTGCATCACACCTGACACAAGTTATGCCAAATCATCAACAAAACTACGTGGCCTCCTGTACGCTCCCAGACACCTTCAATCACAGTTCCTCCTCCCGACCGATGCTCTCCCACAAACATGGTAGCCAGCCAGCCACAACAACACCACAGTGCCCTCTGGCTAGGGTAAGAAAACAGCAGAGCACGAAGCAGGAATTTCAAAAGGTATGCACTACAGAGAAGGAGGAAATGCAGGGAACCAACCATGACATTTCATCATGGTTCAATTAATAAGTGGTTTAAAGCTAATTCTCTGTCATTAAACTTTGAGAGGACCCACTATATGCAGTTCAGGACCTGCAAGAGATTTCCTTCCAGCGTGTGTACAATGTATGAAGACATGCAGATCAAAGAGGTTGACAGTGTTAAATTTCTGGGACGACAACTTGATAATAAATTCAGTTGGGAGGGACATACTATAGAATTGCTTAAGGCCCTAAACAAGTTTGTATTTGCAGTGAGAATGATGTCATATGTAGGATATATAAATATAAAAAAACTTGCATACTTTGCTTACTGTCATTCTATTATGTCATATGGGATCATATTCTGGACAACTCATCAAAATGAGCAACAGTTTTTAAGGTGCAAAAGCATGTGATAAGAATCATTTGTGGTGCAAATTCAACAACATCATTTAGAAACCTGTTCAAGGAACTTTGTATTCTAAACACTACTTGTCAGTAAATATATTACTTAATGAAATATGTTGCAAGTAATTCATCTCTATTTCCAGCCAATAGCTCAATAGATAATATCAATACTAGGAATAAGAACAATCTACATAAAGACCTAAAATCACTTTCCTTTGTCTAATAAGAGGTCCAATATTCAGGAACATGCATTTACAATAAATTGCCAGTAACCATTAAAAACTTGGTTTCAGATAAGGCACAGTTTAAACAGAGTTTGATAGAGTTTTTAATAGGTATCTTCTTCTACTCTATAGATTAATATCTTAACAGAGACTGTTAAGCTAGATTGAATGATGTTTCATTGTGACAGCATGCTAATTCTGTAAATATTAGTTGTTCCAGTATACCACATTGTATTCACCTATTTTGACAATCTCCTGAGAAATGATCAGGGTAGTAAGTATTGTATTCAAGTGTTTTATGTTTTTATGTTATACTTTCTGACATGTTCCACACCCACAAGAATCATCTCATTTTTGGGGTCTGTTGTTGTTGTTGTGGTCTTCAGTCCTGAGACTGCTTTGATGCAGCTCTCCATGCTACTCTATCCTGTGCAAGCTTCCTCATCTCCCAGTACCTACTGCAACCTACATCCTTCTGAATCTGCTTAGTGTATTCATCTCTTGGTCTCCCTCTATGATTTTTACCCTCCACGCTGCCCTCCAATGCTAAATTTGTGATCCCTTTATGCCTCAAAACATGTCCTACCAACCGATCCTTCTTCTAGTCAAGTTGTGCCACAAACTTCTCTTCTCCCCAATCCTATTCAATACCTCCTCATTAGTTATGTGATCTACCCACCTTATCTTCAGCATTCTTCTGTAGCACCACATTTCGAAAGCTTCTATTCTCTTCTTGTCCAAACTGGTTATCGTCCATGTTTCACTTCCATACATGGCTACACTCCATACAAATACTTTCAGAAATGACTTCCTGACACTTAAATCTATACTCGATGTTAACAAATTTCTCTTCTTCAGAAATGATTTCCTTGCCATTGCCAGTCTACATTTTATATCCTCCCTACTTCGACCATCATCAGTTATTTTACTCCCTAAATAGCAAAACTCCTTTACTACTTTAAGTGTCTCATTTCCTAATCTAATCCCCTCAGCATCACCCGATTTAATTTGACTACATTCCATTATCCTCGTCTTGCTTTTGTTGATGTTCATCTTATATCCTCCTTTCAAGACACTGTCCATTCCGTTCAACTGCTCTTCCAAGTCCTTTGCTGTCTCTGACAGAATTACAATGTCATCGGCGAACCTCAAAGTTTTTATTTCTTCTCCATGGATTTTAATACCTACTCCGAATTTTTCTTTTGTTTCCTTTACTGCTTGCTCAATATACAGATTGAATAACATCGTGGAGAGGCTCCAACCCTGTCTCACTCCTTTCCCAACCACTGCTTCCCTTTCATGCCCCTCGACTCTTATAACTGCCATCTGGTTTCTGTACAAATTGAAAATAGCCTTTCGCTCCCTGTATTTTACCCCTGCCACCTTCAGAATTTGAAAGAGAGTATTCCAGTTAACGTTGTCAAAAGCTTTCTCTAAGTCTACAAATGCTAGAAACGTAGGTTTGCCTTTTCTTTATCTTTCTTCTAAGATAAGTCGTAAGGTTAGTATTGCCTCACGTGTTCCAACATTTCTACAGAATCCAAACTGATCTTCCCCGAGGTCCGCTTCTACCAGTTTTTCGATTCGTCTGTAAAGAATTCGCCTTAGTATTTTGCAGCTGTGACTTATTAAACTGATAGTTCAGTAATTTTCACATCTGTCAACACCTGCTTTCTTTGGGATTGGAATTATTACATTTTTCTTGAAGTCTGTGGGTATTTCGCCTGTCTCATACATCTTGCTCACCAGATGGTAGAGTTTTGTCATGACTGGCTCTCCCAAGGCCATCAGTAGTTCTAATGGAATGTTGTCTACTCCCGGGGCCTTGTTTCGACTCAGGTCTTTCAGTGCTCTGTCAAACTCTTCACGCAGTATCTTATCTCCCATTTCATCTTCATCTACATCCTCTTACATTTCCATAATATTGTCCTCAAGTACATCGCCCTTGTATAAACCCTCTATATACTCCTTCCACCTTTCTGCCTTCCCTTCTTTGTTTAGAACTGGGTTGCCATCTGAGCTCTTGATATTCATACAAGTGGTTCTCTTCTCTCCAAAGGTCTCTTTAATTTTCCTGTAGGCAGTATCTATCTTACCCCTAGAGAGACAAGCCTCTACATCCTTACATTTGTTCTCTAGCCATCCCTGCTTAGCCATTTTGCACTTCCTGTCGATCTCATTTTTGAGACGTTTGTATTCCTTTTCGCCTGCTTCATTTACTGCATTTTTATATTTTCTCCTTTCATCAATTAAATTCAATATTTCTTCTGTTACCCAAGGATTTCTATTAGCCCTCGTCTTTTTACCTACTTGATCCTCTGCTGCCTTCACTACTTCATCCCTCAGAGCTACCCATTCTTCTTCTACTGTATTTCTTTCCCCCATTACTGTCAATTGTTCCCTTATGCTCTCCCTGAAACTCTGTACAACCTCTGGTTCTTTCAGTTTATCCAGGTCCCATCTCCTTAAATTCCCGCCTTTTTGCAGTTTCTTCAGTTTCAATCTGCAGTTCATAACCAATAGATTGTGGTCAGAATCCACATCTGCCCCTGGAAATGTCTTACAATTTAAAACCTGGTTCCTAAATCTCTGTCTTACCATTATATAATCTATTTGAAACCTGTCAGTATCTCCAGGCTTCTTCCATGTATACAATCTTCTTTTATGATTTTTGAACCAAGTGTTAGCTATGATTAGGTTGTGCTCTGTGCAAAATTCTACCAGGCGGCTTCCTCTTTCGTTTCTTACCCCCAATCCATATTTACCTACTACATTTCCTTCTCTCCCTTTTCCTACTGACGAATTCCAGTCACCCATGACTATTAAATTTTCGTCTCCCTTCACTACCTGAATAATTTCTTTTATCTCATCATACATTTCATCAATTTCTTCATCTGCAGAGCTAGTTGGCATAGAAACTTGTACTACTGTAGTAGGCACGGGCTTCGTGTCTATCTTGGCCACAATAATGCGTTCACTGTGCTGTTGGTAGTAGCTTACCCACACTCCTATTTTTTTATTCATTATTAAACCTACTCCTGCATTACCACTATTTGATTTTGTATTTATAACCCTGTATTCACCTGACCAAAAGTCTTGTTCCTCCTGCCACCGAACTTCACTAATTCCTACTATATCTAACTTCAACCTTTCCATTTCCCTTTTTAGATTTTCTAACCTACCTGCCCGATTAAGGGATCTGACATTACATGCTCCAATCAGTAGAATGCCAGTTTTCTTTCCCCTGATAACGACGTCATCTTGAGTAGTCCCCACCCGGAGATCCGAATGGGGGACTATTTTACCTCCGGAATATTTTACCCAAGAGGACGTCATCATCATTTAATCATACAGTAAAGCTGCATGCCCTCGGGAAAAATTACGGCCGTAGATTCCCCTTGCTTTCAGCCGTTCGCAGTACCAGCACAGCATGGCCGTTTTGGTTAATGTTACAAGGCCAGATCAGTCAATCATCCAGACTGCTGCCCCTGCAACTACTGAAAAGGCTGCTGCCCCTCTTCAGGAACCACATGTTTGTCTGGCCTCTCAACAGATACCCCTCCGTTGTGGTTGCACCTACGGTACGGCCATCTGTATCGCTGAGGCATGCAAGCCTCCCCACCAACGGCAAGGTCCATGGTTCATGGGGGGGGGGGGGGGGGGGGGGGGGGAGGGGTTTTGGGGTCTATGGAATGAGAATTGAATCTAATCTGTCTAAATTCATGTGAGTTCAGGTTCTTGCCATTGTGAGGTGAATGGAGTAGTAGCAAAGCAAGATGGCAGCTGTTGTTGATGGCATTGGTTTGTAAAGGGACTCGCTCCTCTAGCAATAGCTTTTGTTAACAGACGTAATCGATACCAAAAATATTTATGATTTTTGAGTAGGTTTATAATATCTCAGCTATTTTTCTGAAAGAATTTCATATGATTTTGTATATGATGTATTATATTTCAGACAAAAATCCATAAAAAGAAATTACTTTACTTTCATTGTTAGAATCAATGTGCACTAGCTCTGTATGTATAGTTGAAATAATTTTTTTAGAAACATTCAAAATTATGAAATATTTAGCACACTTAAAATTTATATTATTAATTATGCAGTCTAACAATATTTATTAAGTTTATTTCTGGATTCATTTTTAAATTAATAAAAATTCATTTGTCAAGAAAATTTGTAAACTCTTTGGAATATTGTTAGTACTGCAGAGTGAAGTAGTAGCTGGCATGTCTGTGATGTGATCGGATGTGTTTTTATTTCTTGGAAGAACAATGTAATTTTTGGCTTTGTTGAAGTTGAAATTGTAAAGAAAGTGTGATATAGAGAAATGTGAGAACAAAATTTTCAGTAAAAAAAAAAAAAAAAAAAAAAAAAAAATGTACAGCCGAGGATTACTTTAAAGTTATTGCATCAATTGGAACCATGATAACCTATAATGTTAAAAATTTGGGCTTCAAGAAACAGCCCCTAGACATGATGAGTTGGAGCCAACTACAAGAAAAGAAAATAGGTAAAAAGTTTATTGTAAATCATACTCCTCTTGAAGATTATTAAAAGAGTTAACCATAAAGAGAGAGACAATCAACAAATGATGTGAGTGAGGGGTAGATTACAAGTGGTGGCATCGTCCAGGATCAATTGACTAATAATGAAGTTTTGTCTGCTGCAGAAGAAGGGACAGTGATTTGTGTCATTTGCAGTTTATGTATGAATGGATTTCCGATCACATGAAGAAAGGAGACCAAGATCTACCCTAACAAAGTCGTATCAATAGTGCCGATGTACTACCAACAATGACGGACTGGATTGAATGAAAGAGGACTTTACAACTACAACCAGGGACATCAGAAAGGAAAGATATGTACAAAATAGTTGTGAAATTAATTTGTTGGTGGACATTTGTGCTTGTTAACAAAATGAATAGAGACAAGGGCAGGTGTGATGTAGAGGTGAAAGCTGTGGGACCCATGCAGGACATGTTTGAGCTGAGTGAAATTGTAGTCAGCAAAGAAACAGTAAAAACTGATATTTTATAGTTAATTTTGGCAAAGATAGAAGAAATGAAGAGAGATAACAAAAGTAAATTTGATAGGGTGCAAGAACAAATGAACCAACTTAGTAATCAAGTTTCTGAGCTAAAAAATGGGTTACCAGAGAGGTTAAAATGTGTGAATGAAAAAGTTGATGTCTTAGAAAATAAATTCATTGTTTTTGAAAATGAGTTGATAGCCAAATTGGCAAGACAGTTGAAGAATGTTAATGACACCAGAGTTGAACAGAAGGCTGTAGCAGAAAAAATTGAATGAAACATTGACAGTTTAAACCAAAAAATTTTAAATGTTGAAAACAACATACAAACTAATGTAACTGTTACAGATCAAAAAATTTCAGCAGTTCAGGAAAATTGCAGTCACAAAAATATGTATCCAAACAATGGTATTCCATAGTCCAATACTCCAATCAAAAGTTTTCCATCAGACAATTTACATCCATTGGATTTTCTGCACCACTGTAGACATAGTTGTGTATCAGGCATGAGTGACAATCAAAAAATTAAATTTGTTAAAAGATCTCTGGAACACAAAGCTCTATCATGGGTAAACTTAAATTTAAGTCAGTGGGAAACATATCAAAGTTTCGAGAAAAGTCTTTTAAATAAATTTTGGTTGGAAGCTGAACAGGGAAGAACTAAAAGTGAATTTTAGAATGGTCCTAATTATAGGAATAGGGACGGCACTTTGAAAGAGTTTTGTGAGAATCGACCTAAAAAATTAACACACCTTGATAAACCATTTGACAAAATGACATTGATTGATGTGCTTAAAAGGAGATTATGAGAAAGGTTGCAGTGGGATATAGTACACGGACCTAACAATTGTCTTGAACAATTTTTATGATATGTTGACAGATTGGATAGGACAGTAGAAAGAAGTATTTACCACAATAATAGGAATGATAGAAATCACGGTGGGAATAATTACAGAAACAGAGATAATGGTAACTTCTATCAGGATCAAAATGTTAATAGAGAGAGAAATTTTGAATATCAGCAGTATAGGAATAATGTGGATAACGATGGGCGTTTTGCCAGGAGAAACAATCAATGAAGTAACTACTCCGGAAATGGCAGTCCGCCTTAATGAAGGTCAACAGCGTTGGGATTGGGGATACATGACAAGCACAGGTCCTCCAATTTACACTTGCAATCAGACAATAATTGTTAATGATATGGCACATGTATGTGAAATTGAACAGAAGGAATATCAAATTTCTCATTTATGTTTTGATCAAAAGTTTTGGGATACTATGTTTAATTATAGTGATGTTGGTGCTAATCGCAAACCAGAATGTGAGAGTAGCAAGAATTTTGATGATGTAGTATGTACTAATGATTTCTTCTCTTTGCCAGAAAACAATGTTATTGATGTATGTAAATCTGGTGATGAGTGTTTTGGATCTGAACTTGGTGATATTTTTGATATAGATGTGAAAGAGAGCTGTGAAATAACTGAGTTTGGTGAGTCTGACACTGATAGCTTATTGCAAATGAATGTGGGTGTTGATGGAGATGGGGCTTGTGTTGTTAATGATGTTGTTGTTGAAGTAATTTTGGAAGAATATTATGATGATGATGATGATGATGATTATCAAGTACCTGTGGAATTTAAGAATAATGAAGTTTCAGAGATATTTGTGAATGATGTTGACAATACAGATAAGATAAGTGATAATGTTAGTGAGAGTCATGGAATACCAGTCCAGTCAAAGCAGTTTACCATTAATGTCATGCAGAGTAATGATCCAAACAGTAAAGCTGAGTTATCTGTAAGCCTAGAGAATAAAGGTGAAAACGTTTTGAACTTTGTTTGAGACTAGATTGATGATAACATAGATAATTGCGCATTCTGGAATAAGTTAGCAGTGGTTAGTCAAAATTTGTATCCAAATTGGTGGAACAAAGTGAAAGAAGATCTAAGCAGGAAGTGTAATTTGAAAGCAATGTGTTTTGTGTTCCTTCTGTAATAAGTGATGTTAGTTTCACCATGGAGTCCATTTATTGTCTTCAGTCTTTATCTGACAACATGAGTAACCAAAGCAATGCTATGATACCAGTAAAGTTGATAAAAACTTGTAAAGACAGTGTGGATGTAACATTTGATGAAATTTAAAGTAATTTTTTACATGCAGTGTCTAATAACAGAGATGATTCAGATTTTGGGTATCCTTATATTAAAATTAAGATTGATCAGTCAGAACATAACTGTTTGATTGATACGGGGAGTCTGATTTGTGGTATATCTGAACAATTTAGAGACAAAATTAGGTATAGTAAGAATTTTGTGGAAATGCCCATTGTATGTGTAAAGATAAGAGGAGCTACTGGTAAGCAAAGCAAGTGTGTAAAATGTTAAGTACTGTTAACATTTATTGTAGAAGATAAGACCTTTGAGTATGGATGCTTAGTGACACCTAGTCTGGAAGAAACAAGCATTATGTTTGCAGATTCATATGACTATATAATTGTGTTTTGTTTGTCAGGAATGTAGTATGCAAGATGACATGATTTCTAAACTTCTGTCTTATCTGTTGACCAAGTTTAAATCTATTCTATATTTACAGATTCATACAGCTATGTAATTATGTTTTGTGATAGATTTGTGCTTTAGAATTTGATACATATATGACATGAGACTTGTTGTGTATAGACAAGACAGCCTAGACACAAGGAGAGGAAGCCGACAGGCACACGCTAAGCCAAAGCAGGGTGCGTGAGGTCTGAAACAGGATACGTAATGAATGATATAAAGAAAAGTATGTAGCTTCTGGAATACTTAACTTTAATCCATCCTTGGTACATCACTATTGACGATATAAGTGAGACTCCTTAGATACAAGCTATGTAGGCTAATGGCGCCTTGCTAGGTCGTAGCCATGAACTTAGCTGAAGGCTATTCTAACTATCTGCTCGGCAGAGGAGTGAGGCTTCATCAGTGTAGTCACTAGCTACGTCGTCCGTACAACTGGGGCGAGTGCTAGTCCGTATCTCGAGACCTGCCTTGTGGTGGCGCTCGGTCTGCGATCACACAGTGGCGACACGCGGGTCCGACGTGTACTAACGGACCGCGGCCGATTTAAAGCTACCACCTAGCAAGTGTGGTGTCTGGTGGTGACACCACAAGACTAAATGAGTAGAGCCTTTTACAAGTCTGAAATGGGATATTGCCATTAAATGTCTAGTAGCGTGTCCTCATACCCTGTAACATAAAAATTGGGATTAGTATCTTAGTATATCCGTGTGCATCACCTTAATAGTTAATTTTTTCATTGCATTTAGCTCTGTTTAATAAAATTTAATATGTGAACACTTTTTAATCCTATCTGGCATAAATCCTATATATTTGGTTTTGGAATATAAATAGGGAGAACATATACCATGTGATGTGAGAAAGGTATTGAACAGCATATTTAGATTTGGTGTAAATGCTAGACAGGAAGTTACCTATCTGTTGGACTGTGTGATGAGAAGTCTAGAGAGGGAACTGAAAATTGTGGGTGGATCCACTCCCACACTGCTGTATGACTGTACCCTTGCTTGTCCAGTCAACTTACAAGAGATCATAGGTGCTGGTTAATGAACTCAAGTGTGTTTCAACTACATCAGTGTTGTGACTGAGATTTGTAAACTGTTAACCAAAAAATCATCCTACATGAAGAATTCATGGAACTGCTTGCTTAGAAAATCCGTCAGACTACCACTGGCATGGACACTGTAGCCGTTCCGCCTGCTTTTTATTTCTTTGTTTGTTGTCCTCAGTGTTGATATTCTCCATTGCTACACTGGCTGAAACTTGGGGTTTGTAATTCGGACACTGACAACAGTAAATAATGTAGCTGACAGATGCACAGTTGTGTTTCACAATACTTTAATTTCACTGTTCACAACCCTCCATTTATACGCAGTTATATGGCCAGTGAACTTTTGATAAGCCTCATTAATAGGCTGCAGGTGAACCACCAATTACTGCTACAATAGTTTACTGTTGAACATCTATGATCACTAAAAACATAACCACAAAGTTCATAGTTCTTGAAGAATTATCATGTATGTATGGAGCAGACATTGTCAGTGTTTTAACACATGGCCTAATTGTTTAACACTTACTCAACAGTTAATTTGAAGCATTATTGTTGTTCTAACAAACACAGGTTCCTTGTCTGACACTCAGCTGTGGACTAACTGTCTCATGACCAAAAACCGGGCCCTTATATATCATCATAGTAATAGGTGCTGAAACTACACATTGTTTGAAGTTAAATTTACCAAAATTACAATTAAAACTTAACTCATTAAATTAACAGAATACATCAAATAATTCTGTCTTTTTAACAGTTTCTTCTACTACAAGAGTTAGGCCAAATTATTTGTTTAAATCATGGAATTAACATATATAGTTACACAAACAATACTTTTGACAAAACTGCAAATTAACTTTGGAATCAATTAAGGGCTGGTTTTGCTAACATGTTTTTGAATAGAGCCAAATAGGTACTTTAAGATTACTAGCATTTCATTTTCTAAATGTTTATAATTGGTATAGAATTTATATTTGTCTACATGTTAAGAATAGAATTCAAGTTACGAAACAATTACCGATTTTTCCCTATAACAAAAGATACTGACTAGGCATAGTCAAAATAAATTAGAAAATTAATTACATATGTAAATCTAATCTCAAAATTAGATCTGGTGTTATATTCTTTAAATCTCAGGGCCAACCTTTCTCTTGCTCAAAGTTTCAATTTAGTTCCAATGGTTAACAGTGCAACCAGAATAACAAAACACTCAAAGACAGCTGTTGATCAGGTATCAACAGATTTAGGCAAAGATAACTGTGAGGTGGTGGTAGCAGAGCTAGGATTATCTGATCACTCAGCTCAAATCATTAATATAAAAGTGGCTCCAGAAGAAACAAAGAAAATGCATATTTACAGACGAATTTTTTCATAAAAAAATAGACATGAGTTTGCCAAACAGATAGCAGGACAAACATGGGACTCAGTATACTCAGAGGTAGATGCAAATGAAAAATTCAAAAATTTCATGACATTGTTTAAATTAAATTTTGAAGAAACATTTCCTAAAGTATTATGTCCATTATCAACAGCAGGAAAAAGCAAGTGGGTCACAAAAGGAATCAAAAAATCATCTGAAGCACTAAAGTACCTGAGCTCCATTAAACACAGCCAAACTAATCCTGCTTTCTCACTCTTTTATAAAAGATATAGGAAAACATATAGGAAAATATTGCTTGCAGCAAACAGATCTCATAACTCCAAAATAGTGCACTCTGCTGAAAACAAAAATAAGGCAGTATGGAAGATTGTGAAGCAGGAAACTGGTACCAGCAAAATGAATCTGTCAAACTTGAAAATCAAAGAGGAAGGGACTCTAATAAAAGACCCAATATATTTGGCAAACTATATAAATGATTATTTTAGTAGCATAGGAATAAAATTACAGGAAAATTTTCTAACAGCCCCTCGCAGTTTTTCTCAAAAAAGCTAAACAACGCGCAGAAGAAATACTCAGCATTCAACAGAGAACTACTTGCAGCCCCTCAGGTCATTTTTATAATTAAGGACTGTATCAAGAGCCTACTTCCACCTTTAGTTGATATTATAAATCAATCTTTCAAGCAGGGCTACTTTCCAGACTATTTAAAATATGCGAAATTACTACCTCTCTTCAAAAAAGGTGATGCAGGAATAATTGAATGAAAATAGAAATTATATTCACATATGTTAATGGTAATTAGTTGTATGTCTGACTCAGTACTGCGCCGATAGCATTGTCACTAGCGTCAGTGGTGATAAACATTGTGGCGTCCGCCTGTGGGTGAGCAATAGTGACAGCGGAGGCCAACAGCTGTTTGAGTTCATAAATATTATAGGCCAATTTCTCTACTATCATGCTTTGCAAAAATATTAGAAACTATTATGAAAGATAGGCTAATGAATTATTTAAATAAATACAACTTACTGTCTGTTGACCAGTTTGGATTTCGATCAGGGAAAAGCACAGAATCAGCAACAGCACAACTCACAAAACACATTCTAGAAGCATTAGATAAAAGGAACTACACAACAGGTATATTTCTTGATCTAACTAAAGTGTTTGATACATATTGTTAAATAAGTTAGATGAACTGGGAATAAGAGGACTTGTGAACAAATGGTTCCAGTCATATCTAAAAAATAGAAGACAGATAACTGAAATCTCACGTATTTCAAGTTGCTCAAACTATATTGTAAAGTATACTTCAGACCCAAATTATGTAAATATAGGTGTCCCACAGGGTAGTGTCCTTGGCCCAGTACTATTCCTCATTTACATAAACGACTTCCCACAGAGCATCAAGCATGGACAAACAATATTGTTTGCAGATGACTCAAATGTTCTAATCAGTGACAAATCACCAGATGCACTAAAAGAAAAAGCCAAACAAACACTAAACAGTGTACGTGAGTGGGCATCCAATAATAAACTAACACTAAATCTTAAAAAAATGCTGTTAACTTCTATGTCTGCAAAAAACCACACTATAACAACTTTAAGTTAAACAATGAAACTATAGAATGTGTAGACTACACAAAATTTCTTGGTATGCATGTTGACAGTCAGTTAAAGTGGGAAGAACATATTAAAATACTTAGTAACAGAATCGCTACAGCATGCTATGCTCTGAGAATTCTGACTGCTGTTTGTGATACTACATGTGTCAGATCTGTATATTTTTCTTATATCCACTCTGTTATTACCTATGGAATAATATTTTGGGGAGTCAACAGTAAAAATATTCAAATAGTTTTCAAATTACAGAAAAGAGCAATTCGTATAATAACCAAGAGTGGCAGTAGGGCTCACTGCCTTGAACATTTCCAAAAGCTGGAAATCCTAACTGTCCCCTGTGAATACATTTTTCAAAGTGTTATGTATGTAAAAAAAAATATTGACTGCTATATGAAAAATTCTTTAGTACACAGCTATGAAACTAGAAACCAATACAATCTGCATCTAGAGAGGAAAAATAAAGTTAAAACTCAGCAGAGCTTGTTGTACAATGCTGTTAAATTATATAATATATTACCCCAAAAAATAAAAGATATTGACACAATCGGACAGTTCAAAACAAAACTAAAATTTTTTTTATTAAATAAAAGTTATTACGCAGTAATGGACTATCTGAATTAAAACATGTAGTGTAATTAAAGTAGCCCGCATTGTAATACATGAGGAAATAGTTATAATACGAAATCAAAAATTGTACAGTACTATAAGAAAATTACAAATTACACAAGGATATAAAACTAATTTAAGATACCTCAAAAATGCGTGTAAATACAAATTTTATGTGTATAATTGTAGGTATATTGTATTGTATATGATTTTGCTGACGAAATCCACACAATGTAAATTGTTACATGGATTAATAAAGAAATCAATCAATCTATGTAACCTCCCCCCTTCTCAATGCACTTGACAACCAGCTAATGTATCCCTTCCAAATATAGGGTTTTCGGTTGGTCATAAGCCACTTTTGCACCACATTTCGCATGTCCATGTCTGAGGCAAAATGGTGACGAGGCAAAGCATCTATGAGTGGCCCAAACAAGGAAAGTCACTTGGAGCAAGGTCTAGGCTGTAGGGAGGGTGTTCAAATACCTCAAATTTCATCTTGTTTATGGTTTCAATAGTGTGATGGGCTGCATGTGCCCATGCATTGTCATACAACAACAATACTTTCTTCAACAGCAAACCTTGGCGTTTGGTGCAAATTGCTGGTTTCACCTTCTTTTCCAACAGTTCACGATACTCTGCATTGTTCATAGTCATTCCCTTTTCCATGAACTCTGCCAGTATGGCCCACTGTGTGTCCCAAAACATGGTTAACATAAACTTTCCTGTGGATGGCCCCATCTTGAATTTTTTCCTCGTTGCCGATACAGGGTATTTCCACAGTGTACTCTGCCGGTTTGACTGAAGCTCATAGTGATGCACCCATGTTTCATCTCTAGTGACAATTCTGCTCAAAAATGAATCACCTTCATTGCCGAAGCAAGTGAGTAGACATTGACAGACCATAATATGGGTAAGCTTATGGTCATCGGTAAGCTTTCTTGGTACCCACTGTGCACAGACCTTATGGAAACCAAGCTTGTCATGGATGATGTGATGGGTGGAGCCGCCCATATTGCAACGTCCACGCCGCCTCAAGCCGGAATTTATGAAAATTGCAAAAGAACAATTGGACGATCTGTTAGAAAAGGGAATAATTGAACCTTCTTCTGGTTGCTGGGCTAGTCCCATCCTGTTTGACCAAAAGAAAGACGGTACTTGGCGTATGGTCGGAGACTATAGGCATTTAAATGCCCGCACCATCATTGATAAATATCCGGTCCCACACATCGCAGACTTCAATCATGCGCTCGCAGGTGCAAAGTACTTCTCTGTTTTGGACTGTAAGCACGCATTTCATCAGATTCCTATGGCTCCGGAGGACATTGAAAAGACTGCCATAACCACTCCCTTCGGGCTGTTCCAACACAAATTTATGCCGTTTGGGTTGAAAAATGCACCCCAAACATGGCAGCGTTTCATCAATCAAACTTTATCCCATCTAGACTTTTGTTTCCTATATATGGACGACATATTGGTTTTTGCTTCTACTTTAGAACAGAGTGAGGAGCGTGTTCAAGTCGTGACAGATATTTTAGCAGCTGCTGGTATTGAACTGAACAATAAAAAGACTCAATTGCACCAGTCATCTGTCACATTCCTAAGTTATGTTGTGTCATCGGACAGTCTGACACGACCACAGGACAAGATCAAGCCTGTTCTCGAGATGCTACGCCCTCAGACCTACAGGGAATTACGCAGGTTCATTGGAACATTTAATTATTACCGGAAACATTTGCCAGCCGCTTCTGCGGCGCAGGCTCCTCTCACAGATGCTCTCACTGGCCCACAAACTTCTGGCACCCGCCAGGTACCATGGACACCAGACATGGACAAGGCATTTAATGAACTCAAACAGCTGTTGGCCTCTGCTGTCACTATTGCTCACCCACAGGCGGACGCCACAATGTTTATCACCACTGACGCTAGTGACAATGCTATCGGCGCAGTACTGAGTCAGACATACAACGATGTTACGACCCCCCTGCAGTTTTTCTCAAAAAAGCTAAACAACGCGCAGAAGAAATACTCAGCATTCAACAGAGAACTACTTGCAGTTTACGAGGCCATAAGACACTTCAGAACTGATGTTGAGGGACGAGATTTCTATGTGCTCACTGATCACAAGCCGTTGGTTCCTGCCATAAAAAATCCTGCGGCTGATCCACCCCCACGATGCTTTCGTCACATCGATTACATCTTGCAATTTACAAATGACATTCGCTACATCCGAGGAGCGGACAATGTGGTCACTGATTTTCTCTCGCGTGTTGGTGCTGTCACAACCTTAATTGACTTAACGGACCTACCTCAGTTGCAATCGGCAGACCCCGATACCATGCAGTTAATTTCAGACCACAGCTCCTCTCTCCAACCAGTACGCTCTACTTTCCCTGGCATATCTGACTTAGTGTGGTGTGATGAATCGACAGGTACGTTGCGGTCATTCATTCCTAAGCCCCTTCAACGCCAGGTCTTTGACAAACTACACACATCAGCACACCCCGGTGTCAAAGCCTCCACCCGTCTGGTAGCTGAACGGTTTGTCTGGAGAAACATGCGCCATGACTGTCAGTCTTGGGCAAGGGCATGCATGGTGTGTCAACAGAAAACAGTTTCGGGGCTTCACTCCTCACAGCCCTCACAGTCGAACTGCCAACCACTCGCATTCTACCATTGTTTTACCATCTTCGTGTGACAGCTCTTTATCACGCCGTTCAACCCATGCTGGCTCCTTGTTGCCTTCGGTCACGCTCCCTCGTCTGTCAGCTGATCGCCCGAGGTTGTCTCCTGCACAGTCTAGTGCACCTGCCACCACCCCCTTAGCAGCTGCTTACCCCTGCCATGGCTTTCCCACACCTCCCTGCCTCCCTACCATTGCTCGTACAGGTGCCATCCAAGAATTCACAACACATGTGCACCCTGATGACATACATAAATTATCTGTTGTCGTAGATGGCGATACAGTGTGTGTGGTATTGGCGTGTGACAATATTGAGGGAGGAAGTGAAGAATCTCGTGTGGTGCGCCGCTTTAAATTGAGCAGAAGTGCTGCGTGTGGCAATTTACGTGCCTTTGTTAGGCCTTCTGGCGAGGTGATTCTCCGCCTGCCGGCTGACGAAGTGCTACACCTTCACTCCAGGACGGGACGTCATCTTCAGCCGCCGGCGTCGCTTGCTGACTTCACCGTCAACGTACCGGGCTTCACCCCCCGGTCTCCTACCAGTCGACCGCTTCCGCCTGATGCAGAAGAACTGTGCTTTACCTTCCTAACTTCTCATTCCCCCCCCCCCCCCCATTCCCAGGGACGTACTCCATACTGCGCGGGGGGGGGGGGGGGGGGGGGGCTGTGTGGCGTAGAGTGCCATAAAAATCGATATTTGTTCTGTGCGTAAGTGTGCTATCTTTGAGGAGAGGGCTGTGGCAGAGCATGTTGGATGCTAACGGCAGTTAGCCTCCGGACTTGTATCTGTGTAGACGCTAAGTGTGAATAAATCTGTATATGAGAGAATTCTAGTTGTTTACCTACAACTATACCATATTCCCTCAGATTCATGTGTTTAGGTTGTCTTCCTTTCTTCTATTTACACATATATCCTCATGTAATCAAATATTTATAATCCAGTTTCTAAGCATCCAGCATAATTTCATGAAAAAAATGTTAATGTCACCTTTTATGCATAACAGAAATGCAATAGTTAAGTTTCTATTGTCCTCAGATTGCACACGTTGTCTATATCAGTTCACTGTACTTGGTATAGCATTCCATTTACGAAAACATTTCTTCACTCCTTACAAATACAATACTCTTTAAGTGTTCAAACAGATACACCATGTCTTTCAAGTGTTACTACCAGTTATAAGCTATATATATTACATAAATTGTACAGTATTATGTTCATGCATTTTTATTCCATTATTATTTTTATTATCCTTTCTCAGACCTTAGGTCTGGTTAAATATGGAAAGTGACGCGGACCTTGCTCAAGTGTGACTTCCTTTTAACTGTATGGTATATGTTATATTGCATTTAGGAACTTTCGGGTAATTGAACATGTATCAATAATTACAGATTTCTGTAGTTGTATATATAAGTTTGGATGTACCTGTATTGCGTTGATGTACTGGTGGATATTGTGTGGTATGACTCCTGTAGTTGATAGTATAATTGGTATGATGTCAACTTTATCCTGATGCCACATGTCCTTGACGTCCTCAGCCAGTTGGATGTATTTTTCAATTTTTTCTCATGTTTTCTTTTGTATATTTGTTGTATTGGGCATGGATATTTTGATTAGTTGTGTTAATTTCTTCTTTTTATTGGTGAGTATGATGTCAGGTTTGTTATGTGGTGTTGTTTTATCTGTTACAATAGTTCTGTTCCACTACAATTTGTATTCATCATTCTCCAGTACATTTTGTGGTGCATACTTGTATGTGGGAATGTGTTGATTTATAAGTTTATGTTGTAATGCAAGCTGTTGATGTATTATTTTTGCTACATTGTCATGTCTTCTGGGGTATTCTGTATTTGCTAGTATTGTACATCCGCTTGTGATGTGATCTACTGTTTCTGTTTGTTGTTTGCAAAGTCTGCATTTATCCGTTGTGGTATTGGGATCTTTAATAATATGCTTGCTGTATTATCTGGTGTTTATTGTTTGATCCTGTATTGCAATCATGAATCCTTCCGTCTCACTGTATATATATTGCCTTTTCTTAGCTATGTGTTGGATGCGTCTTGATCGATTTGTGGCTGTGTTAGATGATATGGGTGCTTGTCATGTAGTGTTTTCTTTTTCCAATTTACTTTCTTCGTATCTGTTGATGTTATGTGATCTAAAGGGTTGTAGAAGTGGTTATGAAATCGCAGTGGTGTAGCCAATGTATTTACATGAGTGATTGCTTTGTGTATTTTGCTAGTTTCTGCTCATTCTAGAAAGAATTTTCTTAAATTATCTACCTGTCCATAGTGTAGGTTTTTTTATGTCGATAAATCCCCTTCCTCCTTCCTTTCTGCTTAATGTGAATCTTTCAGTTGCTGAATGTATGTGATGTATTCTATACTTGCGGCATTGTGATCGTGTAAGTGTATTGAGTGCTTCTAGGTCTGTGTTACTCCATTTCACTACTCCAAATGAGTAGGTCAATATTGGTATAGCATAAGTATTTATAGCTTTTGTCTTGTTCCTTACTGTCAATTCTGTTTTCAGTATTTTTGTTAGTCTTTGTCTATATTTTTCTTTTAGTTCTTCTTTAATATTTGTATTATCTATTCCTATTTTTTGTCTGTATCCTAGATATTTATAGGCATCTGTTTTTTCCATCACTTCTATGCAGTTGCTGTGGTTATCCAATATGTAATCTTCTTGTTTAGTGTGTGTTTTCCCTTGACAATGCTATTTTTCTTACATTTGTCTATTCCAAAAGCCATATTTATATCATTGCTGAATACTTATGTTATGTTTAGTAATTGGTTGAGTTGTTGATTTGTGCTGCCAGTAGTTTTAGATCATCCATGTATAGCAAATGTGTGATTTTGTGTGAGTATGTTCCAGTAATATTGTATCCATAATTTGTATTATTTAGCATGTTGGATAGTGGGTTCAGAGCAAGGCAGAACCAGAAAGGACTTAATGAGTCTCCTTGGTATATTCCACACTTAATCTGTATTGGCTCTGATGTGATATTATTTGAATTTGTTTGGATATTAAGTGTGGTTTTCCAATTTTTCATTACTATGTTTAGGAACTGTATCAATTTAGGATCTACTTTGTATATTTCCAATATTTGTAGTAACCATGAGTGGGGTACACTATCAAAAGCTTTTTGGTAATCAATGTATGCGTAGTGTAGCAACCTTTGTTTAGTTTTAGCTTGATATGTCACCTCTGCATCTGTTATCAGTTGCTCTTTACATCCTCGTGCTCCTTTGCAACAGCCATTTTGTTCTTCATTTACAATTTTGTTCTGTGTTGCATGTGTCATTAATTTCTGTGTAATGACTGAAGTTAATATTTTGTATATTGTTGGTAGGCATGTTATGGGGCGATATTTAGCTGGGTTTGCTGTGTCTGCTTGATCTTTAGGTTGCAGATAAGTTATTCCATGTGTAAGTGTATCAGGGAATGTGTATGGGTCTGCAATGTAACTGTTAAATAATTTAGTTAGTTGTGAATGTGTTGAGGTGAACTTCTTTAGCCAGAAATTTGTAATTTTATCTTTTCCAGGGTCTTTCCAATAGTGAGTAGAATTAATTGCTTGCGTGACATCATGTTGCAAAATTATCACTTCAGGCATTTGTGGTATCATCTTGTATGTGTCTGTTTCTGCTTTTATCCACCGTGCATGCCTGTTATGTTGTACCGGGTTTGACCATATGTTGCTCCAGAAGTGTTCCATGTCTGTTATGTTTGATGGATGGTCTATTTTATTATAATTATTATTATTATTATTATTATTATTATTATTACTACTACTCTCTGATATTCTTATCAGTTGTGTATTTTACTTTCAAGAAAAAACAAAATTTTGCTCTGCTTTTTGCCCTTTCTAGTAATTATCATATCACTATCACCTCAAATGTAAATTTTTTGATGTGAGAGGTGATTAGTAGAGCTGCTGAAACCTCAGATTAAAGGGTGGTGTGGATCAGCAGACACTTGTGAAACTTGGTGACCTCTCAGTGCTTGTGAAGCTTTTATGTCCACTGCAGTGACATTATCTGTGAAAAATGTTGCAGGTGCATGTCATTCTCTCATGCAGCATAGAAAAATCAACCTGTGTGTTTCAGAACATTTGTCATAGTTGCCCTGCATGATGATGCTGACAGTAACCATGAAAAAACTGCTCTGATCCCTAACTAGTCCTTGAAATAACAACAACTAATACTTAAGACAAGCACAGTGTCTCTTGGCACAGTCTTTTACATGCATTGCTTAAAAAAAATAATTAAAAATATTACTATGCCTTGGAAATGCAGTCTACAAAATTAGCACTTATATTACCACTGCAGCTGAAGCACATAATCTGTTATAAGTTAGCACACTGCAGCTGAAGAATGGCATTCTGTTACAACTTATGTACCATGTAGATTATTCATCCAAATACTTCACCTTACAACATGCAGACAAAGAAATAGCATTATACAATTACCGATACTGAGACTGTTGTTTAATAGGATCCATTAGACTCCTATTGAACGTGTCTGTGTTTTATGGTAATTGTTAGTATGTCGACTACTGTCTCCACTTGCATTTGAACTTTAGAAATACACTCTAAGACACAACAATAACTACAGAGGAATTATCTGAAAGGGATGGAAATCGGAAGATGTACTGTACATGTACAGACAAACAAATGAATTCAACTTCAGAAAAAGTGGATGATTTACTCAAGAGAAAAAGTTTCACTAACTGAGCAAGTCTCTGACACATTGGTCCACCTCTGATCCTTATGCAAGCAGTTATTCAAATTGGCATTAGAGTTGGTGGATGTCCTAAGGGATATCACGCCAAATTCTGCCCAATTGGTGTGTTAGACCATCAAAATCCCAAATGTTCTCAATCGGGGAGAGACCCAGTGACCTTGCTGGCCAAGGTAGGGTTTGGCAAGCATGGAGACAAGCACTAAAAACTCTTGCTGTGTGTGGGTGAGCATTATCTTCCTGAAATGTAAGCCTGGGATAGCTTGCCATGAAGGACAACAAAACAAGGTGTAGAAGATCATTAACTTACCACTGTGTTGTAAAGGTGCTGTGGATGACAGTGAAAGGGATTCTGCTATGCAAAGACCATCAGTCCTGGTTGTCGGGCTTATAGTGGGCAACAGTCAGGTTGGTAACCTACCGCTGTTTAGGGTGTTTCCTGACACATCTCCACTGGTCACTGGGGGTCATTCTGAAGAGGGACTCATCACTAAAGACAATTCTACTCCAGTTCTGATCAGATCAATTGAAAATACAATGCCTGACAAAAAAAGCGAAGCACATGAAAGACATACATGGAAGGTATTGTAATGTTCTCCTTGGATCATTACACTTAACTTAAATTTCTTCTGCCTGATCCATTGATGAGTGAATATGAAATTTTCATGCTTCACAAAATTTATTTACATTAATTGACAACGAAGCTGCACACTCGTCATGTAAACAAGACACAGACAGATGTCACTGATCTCTTTGACTTCCAAAACTAACTTCCAAACTGACTCTCTCACAGCATCACTGTGTCACTTTATATAGGATTTTAACAATAAATTTCATGATAACCCATTATTAATTTTGTACAATTTCGGGGCTATAATTAAAATTTACAAAATGCAAGGAAACTGAATTTACAGCTGAATAACAGATAAAATACATCATCAAATGACACAATCTTTTCTAGTAATATCTTTAGTTTTGCATAAGAAAATCAATCTGAACTTTAATTACAATAATGTCTTTTGTACTATTTTAGCTACCTAATTACACTTCTGGCCATTAAAATTGCTACACCACAAAGATGACATATTACAGACGCGAAATTTAACCAACAGGAAGAAGATGCTGTGATATGAAAATTATTACCTTTTCAGAGCATTCACACGAAGTTGGCGCCGGTGGTGACACCTACAATGTGCTGACATGAGGAAAGTTTCCAACCGATTTCTCATACACAAACAGCAGTTGACCAGCGTTGCCTGGTGAACGTTGTTGTGATGCCTCGTGTAAGGAAGAGAAATGCGTACCACCATGTTTGTGACTTTGATAAAGGTTGGATTGTAGCCTATCATGATTGCCGTTTGTCGTATCTCGACATTGCTGCTTGCATTGGTCAAGATCCAATGACTGTTAGCAGAATATGGAATGGGTGGGTTCAGGATGTTAATACAGAACACCGTGCTGGATCCCAACAGCCCTGTAACACTAGCAGTCGAGATGACAGGCATCTTATCTGCATGGCTGTAGCGGATCGTGCAGCAATGTGTTGATCCCTGAGTCAACAGATGGGGACATTCACAAGACAACAACCATCTGCATGAACAGTTCAATGACATTTGCAGCAGCGTGGACTATCAGCTCGGAGACCGTGGCTGCGGTTACCCTTGACGCTGCATCACAGACAGGAGCGCCTGTGATGGTGTACTCAGCGGTGAACCTGGATGCACGAATGGCTAAACGTCATTTTTTCTGATGAATTCAAGTTCTGATTATAGCATCATGATGGTCACATCCGTGTTTGGCGACATTGCGGTGAACACACATTGGAAGGGTGTATTCATCATTGCCATACTGGCGTATCACCCGGTGTGATGGTACTGGGTGCAATTGGTTATGAGTCTCGGTCACCTCTTGTTCGCATTGACAGCACTTTGAACAGTGGGCATTACATTTCAGATGTGTTATGACCCGTGGCTCTACCCTTCATTCGATCCCTGCAAAACCCTACATTTCAGCAGGACAGGGCACGACCGAATGTTGCAGGTCCTGTACGGGATATTCTGGATACAGAAGATGTTTGACTGCTGCCCTGGTCAGCACATTCTCCAGACCTCTCACCAATTGAAAACATCTGGTCAATGGTGGCCGAGCAACTTGCTCATCACATTAAGCCAGTCACTACTCTTGATGAACTGTGGTATCATGTTGAAGCTGCATGGGCAGCTGCACCTGTACACGCCATCCAAGCTCTGTTTGACTCAATGCCCATGCATATCAAGGCCATTATTACGGCCAGAGGTGGTTGTTCTGGGAACTGATTTCTCAGGATCTATGCACCCAAATTGTGTGAAAATGTAATCACGTGTCAGTTCTAGTATAATATATTTGTCCAATGAATACCCATTTATCATCTGCATTTCTTCTTGGTGTAGCAATTTTAATGGCCAGTAATGTACTTACAGTTTGGATTTGGTTACTGACATTCAATGTTAGTACAGAACTCATGCTTTATCCAATTACATACATAAAATGCACAAATATGACCTTATATTCTGGAGAGTGGAAAGTTGTGTGATGTAAACAATTGGAGGGTTAATTAGAAATGTAATTACAAAGAATATTAATTACAGATGAGGACATAAAAATAGATAACAAATGAAAATACATCACTTGGTAATAACTTTTAAGCTTTTTCTCAAGATAATGAAGTTTTCTGTGGTTCCTCGTTACTCAATTGCAATTATGATAATTAGAGGCATTAGTTATTTGTGCCAACATTTCCACAGCCTATTATTATCTGTTGCTGAATATTTATTACTTCAATTTCTTGATTAGATATTTAATTTAGCATATGTACATAATTTTATTAATGACAACAAGCTATTGACAATCGTGATATCGCACGCCCTTCCAGAATATTCTATATGCTTTGACAATGAATACCAAGTGTTTTAGGAAATTGGACAGAATGACATATATAAAGACACACATACAAGGCCTTAGGAAGCACTGAGTTGTCCAATAACTACCTGGAAGCATATAAAAAAGGGGGTATCAGACATTAAATATGAATCTCGGGTGAGGCTGTACCGTTATAGTATGTAACACATGGAATGGCAACCAGGATCCATTTGTGTTGTTCATGTTTATTGTTGTACCAGGCCTGGTTGGGAATATAAAGGACAGGAACTATGTTAGATGTTGATTGATTGCTATTTAGACCAAATGGATAGCAATGCCACATACTTATCTGATGCAGCTCCTCACAGAGCTTGAAAGGGGCCTTATGATAGACCTCCATTCATCTATCTGGTTGAGTTATGCAATATCCAGATTTGTGTGGCATTCAGATGCTACAGTGACCCAGTGTTGGACTGCATGGTAAAGTGAGGGCAAGCATACTTGTTGCCAGGGTCTTCGTCCACCATGTGTAAGCTACGTTTAACACTGCAACAGAAACACTACGTTTAACACTGCAACACAAACATCTGAATTTGGAGTGGTGCCATGACTGTGGAGCATATACTGCTGATGAATATCATTGTTTCATTGTTTTGTGTTCAGCAATGTTTTGCAGTCCTGTGTTACCCCAGAACTCAATTCTTGGCAAGTGTGGTGGCAGCCTGGGGGCGGTCCTATTCTTTCCATGTTTTAGGCAGGCACAGTACTGCTGCTCCTGGTACCATGGTGTGGGGAGCCATTTGGTATGATGTCAGGTCAGAGGGAGGAGGAGGTGGGGGTGACTGATGAATCTGTCAGCACAGTGTTATGTCACAGACATCCTGTGTCTGTGTGTGTTATCTCTCATATAACAGTATTGTAATGCTATGCTCTTCCACACATGGCACATTTCTCTATGGACTGTCTGCGTAGTGTTGAGGTACCCTTGTGGCCAGCAGGATCCCCAGATCTGCTTGCCATAATTCTTGTGTGGGACCTGCTCGTACTTAACTTTGTCTGGGAACCAGTATCCAGAATATAATGGAGCAGTTACTAAAGTTGTGGCCCAGCTTGTCTCAGGAAAGGATACAAAAGCTTTATGACACACATCCAAACTGAAACTGTGCATAAATCCAGGCCAGAGGGGTGCAACATTGTACTGATAAGTGGGCTCATACTACCCAGTTCTCTATAAATTTTACTTGATTCTGTAATCACACCAATGACTTTGCATACCTCCCCAACCTGTGAAGTTTCATTTTGTTTCCTCCTCCCCTTTTGGGCACTTCTTATTTTTTCCCCTCTCCTCTGGGGGGGGGCAAAAAAAAAAAAAAAAAAAAAAAAAAAAAAAAAAAAAAAAAAAAAAAAACCCTAAAGAAGGGCCATTTTGAACAAAATGGGATGGCACAATTGTGGGTTAACATAAGAAGCAATGGAAATACTTTCTAGAATATTTGACAAATATAAGACTGATTAGGGTATACAAATAGCATAATCATGTGAAAGAGTAAGAGATGATTTATGTGTTAAAATTGTAAAAGAAAATGTATAATAATGTAGGCAAAATGTACAGTGGTTTGGGTAAACAAGCTGAGGAGTTGGTCGAAGGGTTAAAAGACATGACAATGATGATATGATGGTATTGACGGGAAGATATTTGATGCCTGCACTAAAATTATAAGAGATGAGCATGGATAGAAGTTACAGAATTAGTAAAATGTGAATTGCAAAGAAAAACGTAAAGAATGCCCTAAAACACACACACACACACACACACACACACACACACACACACACACAAAATACAAACACACAAAATCACAATAAAAATCATGTTGTCAGATCTAAAACTTTCAGTAAAAAGTGAAAAAGTGGTGGAAAGAATTAAAATAATACAGCAGATAGCTGCAGCTGTCTGATCACTGCAAGAAAGGGATGAGCAAGCCACTCTACTATATACTAAAACATGTCTGCAGCTTAAAACCTTAGAATGACGTCTCAAAAATTCATGAATTTTTAAGAGCTCAGAAACATTTGTCTCATCAAAAGCTAAAAAAAGAGCACAGATACTCACTTAAATTTGCTTCTGTTCCCTAATGATAAATCAGTTATAATGTGGCATACAGTGATTTTCATTCCCCAGGCATCACTGACTCTAGGGTTCACTCACAGAGGAGGAAACCATGCTGTAGGGGACAGTGCCTGATTCAGAGGTGTGTCAGGACCACTTCATCCTACCTGAATGACTGGTATAAGGAACATCACAAGTGGATAATTAGCTTCATCTGTCTCCAATGAATGCATGAATCTCTGCCTCACCAGTCAAATGATAGCCTGCAAGGGAATTTGTCATGTCATCTTCCCTTCAGGCATCCTTTGTGGCTTGGTCTGATCATTTGTTACCCCAAATTACCACATGCCCTGGTACACATGAGAATGATACCACCTACCTTGCTTGTTGAAGGAAGTACATTTGGTCATGTATTAGCTGGATGATTTTGTCTGCTGCATACGTGTGGTGATGCGATTGTAGGGCACTAAGGGAATTGGAGCAGATGAGAAACTCTGTTTCCCCTGCAGGTGCCTTTGCTCCCTTTGATCCCTTCAGGATCGCATGGAGCACTGCAGAGAATACAATATATTAACATTGGGATGATCCCTTTACCTGCACTATCCTCAGATTCTTGCTTCTTGAAGTCCTATATCTTCATGTTTTGAAAAATTTTCTGAAAAACTGTCCTTCATGATAATAGAAACGATTTAAGCAGCTGTTCCAGTTAAGTGGCTTGTCCTATCTTTAGTAGCACACTACTGTTGTAATGGCCAGTACCAGCTTCATATTACACAGCTTATACAAGTAAAGGTCCCCCACATCTCCACTAGACACTTTATGACATTGATGAAATTGTAACAACTCCTTACAGTTTCCAAAGACATAATATTCATAAACCACAATAATAGTAAACACTTTTTATTAAATTCATTGTTGTTGTTGTGGTCTTCAGTTCAGAGGCTGGTTTTATGCAGCTCTCCATCCTGTGCAATTTTCTTCATCTTCAAGTTACTACTGCAACCTACATCCTTCTGAAGCTGCTTATTGTATTCATCTCTTGGTCTCCCTCTACGACTTTTACCCTCCACACTTCCCACCATCACTAAAATGGTGATCCCTTGATGCCACAGATCATGTCCTACTAAGCGATCCCTTCTTCTACTCCAGTTATGCCACAAATTCCTCTTCTCCCCAGTTCTTTTCAGTGCCTCCTCATTAGTTACGTGATATAGCCATCTAATCTTCAGCATTATTCCATAGCACCACATTTTGGAAGCTTCTATTCTCTTCTTGTCTAAACTATTCATCGTCCATGTTTCACATCCATACCTGGCTACACTCTGTACAAATACTTTTAGAAATGACTTCCTGACACTTAAATCTATACAAATTTCTCTTCTTCAGAAACGATTTTCTTGCCATTGCTAGTCTACATTTTATATCTTGTCTACTTCGACAATCATCAGTTATTTTGCTTCCCAAATAACAGAACTCATCTACTACTTTAAGTGTCTCAGTTCCTAATCTAATTCCCTTAGCATCAGTTGATTTAAGTAGACTACATTCCATTAACCTCATTTTGCATTTGTCATGTTCATCTTATACCCTCCTTTCAAGACACTGTCCATTCCGTTCAAGTGCTCTTCCAAGTCCCTTGCTGTCTCTGACAGAATTACAATGTCATCAGTGAACCTCAAAGTTTTTATTTCTTCTCCATGGATTTTAATACCTACTCTGAATGTTTCTTTTGTTTCCTTTATTGGTTGCTCAATATACGGATTGAATAACATCGGGGATGGGCTACAACCCTGTCTCACTCCTTTCCCAACCACTGCTTCCCTTTCATACCCCTTGACTCTTATAACTGCCGCCTGGTTTCTGTACAAATTGTAGATAGCCCTTTGCTCCCTGCATTTGACCCCTGCCACATTCAGAATTTGAAAGAGAGTATTCCAGTCAACATTGTCAAAAGCTTTCTCTAAGCCTACAAACGATAGAAACATAGGTTTGCCTTTCATTAACCTATCTTCCAAGGTAAGTTGTAGGGTCAGTATTGCCTCACGTGTTCAAACATTTCTACGGTCTCCAAACTGATCTTCCCCAAGGTCAGCTTCTACCAGTTTTTCCATTTGTCTGTAAAGAATTCATAGAAGTATTTTTCAGCCGTGACTTATTAAACTGATAGTTCAGTAATTTTCACACCTGTCAACACCTGCTTCCCTTGGGAATGGAATTATTATATTCTTCTTGAAGTCTGAGGGTATTTTGCCTGTATCATACATCTTGCTCATCAGATGGTAGAATTTTGTCATAGCTGGCTCTCCCAAGGCTATCAATAGTTCTAATGGAATGTTGTCTACTCCTGGGGCCTTGATTCAACCTAGGTCTTTCAGTGCTCTGTCAAATTCTTCATGCAGTATTACATCTCCCATTTCATCTTCACTTACATCCTCTTCCATTTCCATAACATTGCCCTCAAGTATATCACCCTTGTATAGACCCTCTATATACTCCTTCCACCTTTCTGCTTTCCCTTCTTTGCTTAGAACTGGTTTTCCATCTGAGCTCTTGATATGGTTCTCTTTTCTCCAAAGGGCTGTTAAATTTTCCTGTAGGCAGTACCTATCTTACCCCTAGTGATATACACCTCTACGTCCTTACATTTGTCCTGTAGTCATCCCTGCGTAGCCATTTTGCACTTCCTGTTGATCTCATTTTTGAGACATTTGTATTCCTTTTTGCCTGCTTCATTTACTGCATTTTTATATTTTCTCCTTTCATCAATTAAATTCAATATCTCTTCCATTATCCAAGGATTTCTACCAGCCCTCGGCTTTACCTACTTGATCCTCTGCTGCCTTCGTTCTTTCATCTCTAAAAGCTACCCATTCGTCTTCTACCATATTTCTTTCCCCTGTTCCTGTCAATCATTCCCTTATGCTCTCTCTGAAACTCTCTACAACTTCTGGTTCTTTCAGTTTATCCAGGTCCCATTTCCTTAAATTCCCATCTTTTTGCAGTTTCTTTAGTTTTAGTCTACAGTTCATAACCAATAGATAGTGGTCAGAGTCCACATCTGCCCCTGGAAATGTCTTACAATTTTAAACTTGGTTCCTAAATCTCTGTCTTACCATTATATAATCTATCTGAAACCTGTCAGTGTCTCCAGGCCTCTTCCACATATACAACCTTCTTGCATGATTCTTAAAAGTATTAGCTGTGATTAAGTTATGCTCTGTACAAAATTCTACGAGGCACCTTCCTCTTTAATTTCTTACCCCCATTCCATATCCACCTACTACTTTTAATTCTCTTCCTTTTCCTACTATCGAATTCCAGTCCCCCATGACTATTAAATTTTTGTCTCCCTTCACTATCTGAATAATTTCTTTTATCTCATCATACATTTCTTCTCTCTCATCATCTGTGGAGCTAGTTGGCATATACACTTGTACTACTGTGGTAGGTGTGCGCTTTGTGTCTATCTTGGCTACAATAATGCATTCACTACTGTAAAACTGTGATGTCTATTTAATATGTGAAGAAATTGAAACATAAAATTTCGAGTGCAGTCTTTCCAACCATACATCAAGTCTAAAATTTATGTAATTCTGGGCCTCTATAGGAACCAAGCTGGAGATCTGCTCCACACTTGGTGTAAAACTTTAAAGTCAATCACACCCATCTCTAAAAGGCAGTCCTTTGCACAAATCTCATAAAGTCTTGTTGCTTGTTGCCATTGGTGACCAAGCAGTGGTATGGTATGCAACTGTGTCTGGCACAAACAGTTTTTATAGGCCTTGTTGTATCATGAGAAATTGTCTCCTGATGTGATGCTGCAACTCAGTAGCCTCAGTGCAAAAGCTTGGTATGAGGTCGATTCTAAAGCCCCAAGTTACCAACCAAATTCCTTCATGTTTGCACCACATCCAACATTTCTGCACCTGTACACCCTTAATCAAAACAAAATCACGTGAAGGCCATGTACAACTGGTGCAGACAAGTTTGGTCTTTTACCCATGAAATGAGGCTAAAACATTTTAAAATACTGAGTGTTTTTAGGGGCTGTCTTTGCAAATCCTTCTGGTGAGGCAACCATGTGAGTTTAGTCAATTATGGGGCCCGGAAACATCAACAGGTCTTTAAAATTAAGAACAGTCTCCTCCATCCACAACTCAGGAAAGTTATAAACAGAGCATGAACGGTTAAAAATAATAAGGATAGACTTTTCAGTTGATAAATTAAAACCCTTCTCCCAAGGATAAAACGCTTTTTCTCTGTGTATTCCTCCAGTCAACAAATAGCCAGTTGCAACTGACAAGCTGTTGTTGCAAGGCTTGAAAAGAAACAAAAGACAGATAAGTCATCAACAAATAAGAAACAATGGACAGGATATTTAACTACTGATGTGTTATTATTAATGGCTATGGCAAAGACAGTTACACTTAAAACTCTGTTTTGAGGTACACTGTTATCCTGCTCAGAGTGAGCAGAGAGGAAATCATTGACTTGGTGCATAAAATAGCATACTGAGAGGACTGCATAAAGATCAAAAGAGACCCTCAATAACACCACTCATTAGTCTGCCCACGGATATTATGTCTCCCAAGTAGTATCATAGGCCTTCTGAATGTAAAAAACTGTACCCAATAAGTGAGGCTAGTGCAGGAAAGCCAGTTGTATAGCTGTTTCCAGGAGGGCCAGGTTATCAAAGGTGGAGTGATTTCTCTTGAATCCTCACTGAAAATGCCTAAGGAGCTTCCTGGATCCTAAGTTTCACGTAAGGACACAGTTGACTATTTGTTCCAAGATCTTTCCCACATAACTAGTAATCAATATTCCAGTATGTACAGTCTTCCCTGGTTTTAGAAGTGGAATTAAAATTGCTTTTTTGCCATGAGGTGGGAAAGTATCCTGCCTCCCAAACAAGATTAAGAATGATGATGAGGATGTCTTTGCTTTGTTCTGTGGGGTGTCATAACATACTATAATGGATTTTACCATGACCAACTAATTTATCATGAGAGACAGATAATGCAGAATCCAGCTCCCACATGGAGAAGGGGCAGCTGTATTCATCAGTGGTGGAACTGTCTCTCTCAGCAGTCACTCTGCAGTATTGGAAGGATAAATCTTGACTGGCAGTGGCAAAATAGGACGCCATAGTTTGGGCAATGTCTTGCAGGTTGGCCTTGATACTTCCATTTGCCATTACAACAGCCATTGGGTACCTCTCTTCTCTCACAGAAATCATCCTGATTGTGTCACTTACTACTGTATATTTACTGAAGCAGTTCATAGTGGTCAAGAACTGTTCCCATGATCTCTTTCTGCTTTCTTTAACCCCCCAGCCATGGGTGACATGAAAGTGTGCACTCTACTTTCTCTGGACAATTTTGTAGGTCCTGCTGTTACCCTGAACCTATAGACCACTCACATGGTCATGATTGCAGAACAGCACTCATCATTCCACCATGAGACAGGCTGCTTTTTCAGCTGGCCTTAAGACTGCAGAATGGATACTTCAATGGTATGGTGAATAATTTTGGTAATGTGATCCTCCAATTCCTGGATGCTGGGACAATGTTCAAACACAGCAAGTTATCTGTTAAGTGTCCATTCTGCCATTAAAAAACACTCATCTTGGTGGCTTTCTGTCAGGAAACATTCTGTGTGGCAGGTGAATCCAGATCAGGAAGTGATCACTTGCGTCCAAGTCATTAATAGCTTCCCACTAAATTGTTGTGCAAGATGTGGAGTGCAGTAACAGTGAATGACCTCACAGTACTGAAGTGCTTGATTTGTCACAT
Organism: Schistocerca americana; assembly: GCF_021461395.2. Classification (NCBI taxonomy): domain Eukaryota; kingdom Metazoa; phylum Arthropoda; class Insecta; order Orthoptera; family Acrididae; genus Schistocerca; species Schistocerca americana. The sequence goes on along the minus strand of NC_060119.1, from coordinate 1,034,524,156 downwards.
GTTCAAGAAACAAATTTAGAAGGCTCTCAATTGCTCTACCCCTGGGACACGTGGTTGCAGATCCTCAAAACACACTGTGTGCATTAAAATTAGCAGAAAGAAGGAAACGTTAGGGGAGCTGAATATGTAGATCATGGAGAGCCTCTCCGTCCAGCATCTCATGTGGGGGCAGGTAGACGGAACATATTGTTAACCTATGGTGCGCATGCACTGATAGAGTGGCTGCTTTTAGGCTGGTTGCAAGAGAGAGAAGCAATTACTAATAGTCATTATTTATGACAATAGCCACTCTGCCTTCATCTCTCTCTTCTCTAAGGTGATCCTATTTGTGGATAATGTAGCCACATATCTCAGGGGCATCAGAGAATATGTCAGACAGGATCAACATCCCATAGTCTGACGGCTTTGACACAATCATTTTCTCTAGTGTTTTTTTCCCCAGCCTGGATTTTGGGGATAGTGGTAAGGCCATTTCGACAGAAACATTTTTCTGGTGCTCTTGTTCTGCCTACCACGAGGATCTATTATGCTTTCTGATATTAGGTGCTGCAACTACCATTATTTCAGCAGTAGTAAGTCTATGTAGTTGAACTAGTTATGCAGGTTTGCAGCTGCATTTACAGATGCAGGTCTATGTGTTTTGATAAGTTGTGAAAGTTTGGATGCCAACACTGGTCTTTTGTAAAGGCTGCTTCAATGCTGAGGTGAACAACTTAATGAAAGTGTGTGGCTATGTGGCCTCAAATACCTTCTTTGATCATATTATGAGATGTGTTAGGTGACTTTAATCTCTTGGATTTTCTTCTCATCTGTGTGACAAGGCATTCTTTGGTCCAAAGCAGACAAGCTTCAGAGAAATCGACACACATGGCTGGGGCAGTGCATTAAATAACTGGTTTGTGAGCAACAGAGCCACATCCTCCACACATGGCCTGACCGTTACTACCCATGGTGGTGTTACAGAAGCATTGACATTGAAAGCAGCACACAGTATTAAGTACAGAGGGCCTAACTTTAATGAGGAGAAAGCCTGGTGCAATGTATTCAGGCAAATTTGGTAAATTGAAGGTTGGGATAAAGGATAGTGATATCTTGAGCTCACCGCCAATGCTTTTCCTAAAATTCTGATCTTTAGTGACACATTCACTTTCCCATTCCTCTTGGAATTCTTTGGTATCTATAGCCATTATGTCCCAACGTGTTACAACTCTTTCACACTAACTTAAACCAGTGTGCAGCTCACTGTTAATAGCATATTCTCCAAATAGTCTGGCATTTAATAACTTGGCTACCCTTCAGAGTATTAACCACGTATCAATCAGGTATCAATCACTGTGAAGCCTCTTGACAGATTTAGGTTTCCTTGCAAGCCACTCAAGAGCTTTACAGCTGTAGAGAAGTGATAATTTTTCAAAGAAACATTCTCACATTTTACGTTTGTCTGTTAATATTACTGCTTGCAATGATATTCATGTCTGCATCCATAGATGGGTGGGCAACACGACAAGCACTCATGCAGGGTACCTGCAGCCAGTTCCTGATACTGCCAGAAATTTTTCCTCAGTGGGAGGATAGCTCCAGAGTGCAGTCAGCCTTGTTATGACAATTGAGGATCTACCTGATTGAGAGGTAGTGGCTCCAAGGTCCAAATGTTGACAATATCTGGGAGTGCAGTGTGCTGTCACCATGACTCTCTGTACTGCATCTGATGACAAATAGCTGAGGGTGACATGGTGGTTGGTCCACTGCTGTGTGGTCTTCAGGGCCTGATTGTGAGATTAAAGTATTTACTGAAATTCACAGAAATCTCAAATGGAATAGACACACAAGGCTTCTTTGTGGTTTGAGTGTTAATACCATTCAATGGACCACCTTAACTACTGCAAACAGTAGAAAGTAATTTAGGTTTAATGGAAATCCCAAGAGCAATCAGGGAAGTAGGTGGCCACCCAGATAGAGCCTTGCCTGCATGGGCAAGACTTATACAACAGAGATACGGCAGGTTTTCCAGAGGTTGCTGATAATGACTGTTTCCACCTCAACAGCCATGCATCTCACCAGCATGCAGCACACCTTCAGATTGAGGTCTTTTTATAATGGTTTTCACCATCCTCTCAAGCCAGGCAATTAAGCCAAGATCCCTGTTCCCTGTGACACACAATATTTCACTGGCACGTCACATGTTGGTCACTGAAGTAAGTCCAGAGCTTCCACTTACAGGGTACTGGCAGATCTCAGCAGTCCCCAGCACAGGCAACCTGGGCATGTCAAGCCCATACCCCCATTTACCTACACCTCTCTAATTTCTTTTATAGTTCTTTGTACCTTTGTGCCCAGTGTTGTTACAATTTCATCATGGACACTAATCCCTATTTCCATGTGAACATCTATAAAAGGTCAGTTCTGAAAAAGTGTTGTATACTTCCATGAATTGCAGGTTTTTGGGTTATCTGTAACTGGTAATTTTCAAAGAAGTCCTTTATAACGGTTTTGCAGGATTTTTTGCATCTGCCACTTTAGAAGTTTTATTTCCCAAACAACTGAGGTGATTAAAATTTCCTCCATTTACTGTAATATGATTGATATGACTTTCTCTGAAGTTAGTTAATTCTAGAGCTGAGTTT